>NC_134559.1:6395511-8895511 GCF_025594145.1 Primulina tabacum | reverse complement strand
CCAAATATTTGACTATCCTTCGAATGAAGGAAGAGAAGAGGGAGCAGCAGCTGGAGGAGTTCGAAATGATACGGTGGCAGATCAAGATGGTATCGTGGAACTCGAACCTTATACACATAGAAATGGTCCCCGACAAAACAATGGTGCTCGTAAGTCATTACTTTGATGTATTTTCTTTTCAAGAGAGATTGATTGTCATTTTATGGGTAGGTGAGTTGATCGAGTGCGTGAAGTTTGCGGTCTAGGTTTTAAGTTCGTATCCCACAAAGTATTCTAGTCTGCTTGAGTCTATTTGCATCTTTACCTGATGTGTGGTTTCCAAACTACTGCATATATTCCGGTTTGGGTGGAAAGGTTGACAATTGAAATCTTCCGGGAAATATCATTCATCACCTGTGAAAACCAACATAAAATCTTATATGAAAATTAAGTTATAATATACAACCTTGTGTTTTGAAAATTTAAGCCAAAAACCCGTCATTTTTTTCCTGTTAATTCTTACTATAGTTTAAGCAAACAAATAATGTTACTATTAAATAAAAATTTAATTATTTGGCTTCTCGTCATTTACTTAATTTGGATTAATTAAGTTTCTCGAACATCACAAATAAACTATAATAAACATAACCATCAATCGATTAATACTAATTTTTTTCCTTATTTAATGATCCAGCTTTTAACAAAACAAAGAATGATTATAAAAAAATAAAAACATATTTTTTATTAACTTAATTTAAAAAGTATATATATATATATAGTTTAATCAACTGCTGTTTCATTTTTAAAAATAAAATTTGGATACGAATGCAAAAAAAAAAGGAAGAATTTTTTGCTTAAAATTTTAAAACACAAGATTGGATATGATTGATGATCATTTATTTTTGGCAAAAACTTGTGTGAGACGGTCTTACGGATCGTATTTTGTGAGACGGGTCTCTTATTTGGGTAATCCATGAAAAAGTATTACTTTTTATGCTAAGAGTATTACTTTTTATTGTGAATATCGGTAGGGTTGACCCGTCTCACAGATAAAAATTCGTGAGACCGTCTCACAAGAGACATACTCTTTGTTTTTTTTATAGCGTTTATGCTCTTTTTGGTTTCCACGGGGTGACAAACAATATTTTTCCTTAATCTTCCTTTGAAAATTCCTAGAAGGGTATTTATCATGCCCATTTTACAACCACAATCATATCTTATCTGATGTGTAGAAACAAATAATTAAAGTCAAGATTACACACAAAAAATTCGCAAAAAGGAAATTACTATGTTGGATATCAAAATATATTAAAGTCCGAATAACCCGAAACGTTCATTGAACACTTTCAATTAGGCTTCATACGTAAGTCCATTCGATACATAATTATGCATATATATATGCCCAACAATTTATTACAAATTCAACAAATTAAATATTGTTTTTATTCATAATAAGTATGTGCAAATACTAGCTTGTTAAATTTTGCAGGTAAGGATTACACCAAGTACTTGTCCTTGCGTAGGGCCATAACAAGAGCTGATTGGGCTAAAGCGAGGGCATTGTTGGAAGAAGATAGAGAGGCAAGAAGGAACATTATCAGCGAAATTGATGAAACAGCTTTGCTGGTAGCTGTGGCAGTAGGAAAAAAGTCCAATTACTTTGTAAAAGAATTGTTAAATTCAATGACGCCCGACGCTCTGGCGATACAAAACTCATACGGGAACACTGCTTTACACCGGGCTGCAATGATCGGAAATAAGGAAATTGTGGACGTTTTACTGGATAAAAATGCCGCATTGCTATATATTCAAAATAAACAGGAATATTTACCAGTTCATATAGCAGCGACCTATTGCCATAAAGGGATGCTCGTGCATTTGATTCGGATCCACGAGAAACGTGCTGATGAGGAGAGACATATCGACAGAAACCCGTTTGTTGGACAGTTGGGAGCTTCACTGTTATTGGGAGTGATAGTTTCTCAATACATCGGTGAGTATTTATATTTAGGAGTCGTTGGTTTATAGGCAAGAATTGAGATTATCTAAATGTGTGTGTATTAATTTATGGCAGATGTGGCCCTGTATTTGGTGCAAAAGTACCGGAATCTGGCTGCATTGAAAAATCAGTCTGGTACTGATGCATTGTACGAGTTAGCTAGGTCGGGTTCTGTGTTCGAAAGTGGAGCAAATTTCAGTTGGTGGAGAAGATGGATCTACTCCTGTAAGTTTTTTTCCTTTCTTTTTAGAACTTTTGGGTAATCCGGTTTCAGCATGTGTGCATATGATCTCATCCAAGGATAATAGTCGGTTGAGTAATCTAACCAATCATGTCGAGTTTTAACATAGTAATATTGGTTTTTTTTTAGTCATGATATATATTTGGACTGAGTTTAATATCGAACAATTTTTGGTGTCATATGAGCATCCAGAGCCACTTCAACAATTTTTGTACCATGTTAGTAATGCGATTAGTTGATAGGACTAAAAACCAAAAGAAGAAAAAATCTACTATAGCAAGACACGACTTTGACCAATTAGATAACAAAAACATACATAAAAAAATTTAGATGACTAAATTAGCTATTTTTTGTTGAGTATTTTGCCGAAGCGACGACGATTATGATGATAAATATAATACCAAGATTGTGAAATAAAATAATCAACAAGAACACAAAGATTTATGTGGTTCGCTCAATATAGGTTACGTTTACGGAAGTATTGCAAATCTTTATAACATGAAGAAATATTACAAGTGTTTATAACTTAACTCTCAATATTTCACAAACCCTACCCCAGAGTATAACCGAAAAAATATTTTCTCCGACTCTCACAAGTGAATCTCACAACACTTTACTCTCTCTAATTTAAGAAGCTTAGAAATTGCTTTGATTTGGGATGTCTTAAACTGAAACGAGCTTCTTGTGCATATAATTCCTCATAACGTAGTTGTGCATTTAATTCCACCGAGATTATGCTGTAGCCACCAACCATTGATAAATGTTGTCGAATTAAAAATTTTCAAATCACATTGGTCCATTTAAATTTTCTTCCATTTGAAGACTTGATTCCAATCATGTCTTCACACCATCGATGTAGTAGCTCATATATCACCTTTTATACTTGTAGTCCACAACTTCAGTTTGTCAATGGTCACAACCTTTGTGAGCACAACGGCTGGATTTTTACTTCCAGAAATCTTCTCAAGCATCAGGATTCCATCTTCCACTCTTGATATAATGAAATGGCACTGAACTTGTATATGCTTTGTTTTAACATTATAAACAAGATTTTTTGGTAAATAGCACTCTGACTATCAGAATGTAACATGTTATTTTCAATCTTCTGTCCCAGTTTCTCTATAAAAGATCTCAATCATATCATCTCCTTGCTAGGTTTTATAACTACACCGTACTCAACTTCAGTGGTCGAAAGCGCAACTAACTTTTGCAACTTAGATACTTAGCTTACTATCGTACCACCTAATGTGAACACATATAAGTGGCACTTTTTTTTGCCATCCAGGTCACCACGTCGGCATCTAAAAAACTTTGTAAACCCAAATTTGACCTCCTGAAACATCAAGCTAAACTAGTAATACCTTTCAAGTACCTGAGAATTCATTTAACTGCTTCCCAGTGTTGTTTTTTTATATTGTTCCCACTGCATGTGCTATGTCTGGTCTTGTGACACCATTGCATACATGAGGATTCCGGCAGCAGAAGCATAAGAAATCTTGTTCATATAAGCATGTCTTGCTCCGTCGATGGTGATTGTGCTTTGATTGGTTTAAAGCGACTAGCTAAAGGAGTACTCACATGTTCAACTTCGTCCATATTAAATCTACTAATCACATTTTTCTCATACGCTTCTTGAAATAACTTCAAGATTTCATTCATTAGATCTCTCAATATCCTCATTCAATATCTAAATATCCTCATTCCAAGGATTTGTTTTGCAACACCCAAATCCTTCATAGAAAATTCTTTTGATAACTTTCTTGAGTTTATCAATCTCCTCCAAACAAGTTCCTACTATCAACATATCATCTATTATAGTAGTAGAATGATATAAAAACTATCAGGCTTCTTCATATAACAACAGTGGTCAGCCTGACACCTCAAGAAACCATTATTACTCATGAATCCATCAAACTTCTTGTACCACTGTCGTGGATCTTGTTTGAGACCGTACAAGCTCTTCTGAAGTCTACACACCATTTTCTCTTTTCCTCGTACTTCAAAGCCCTTTGACTGCTTCATATAAATTTCTTCATCTAGGTCACCATGAAAAAACGCTCTCTTTACATCTAACTTCTCTAGATGTAAATCTTATTTTGCCACTAATCCAAGTATAGTCCTAGTAGTGGTTAACTTAAATACTTGAGAGAAAATCTCAGTGTAATCAGTGCTTTTTTTATTGTTGAAAACCTTTTACAACAAGTCTTTCCTTGTACCGCTTGCTACCATCATGTTCATCTTTTAACCGGTACACCCACTTGTTATTTAATGTCTTTTTCCCTTGCGAAAGTTCTGCCAATTCCCATGTCTGGTTGGATGACAGTGAATCTATCTCATCTTTTATGGCTAACTCTCACTCGGTTGAATCATCATTTTGCATTGCCTTTTCATAGATCTCCGATTCACCTTTATCTGTAAGCAAAATATAGCGAAGTGCAGAGGAGTATCTCTCAGGTGGTGTAATTGTTCTAAAAGATCTCCTAAGTTCAATCACTGGATTTTATGGGTCATCATCTTGTGCAGTTGTTTCTTCATGTTCTTGATTACTGCTTGTTGATTCATTCACAAAAATATCTATCAATAACACTTCATCAGACTTCTTGACTTCAGGGACATTCATCTCTAGTTCCAATGCTTGACTTGTCTTTGTGAAATACTTGCTCATTAAATAGTACATCTCTGCTCCGAATGATCCTCTGATTTTTTTCATTCCAAAAACGATAATCAAACTCATTATCTCCATAACCAATAGAGAACACTTATTTAATTTTCGATCAAATTTTGTTCTGTTAGCTGAATCAATATGAACATAGGATAAACATCCAAACACTTTGAAGAAAAAAGGTTTACTTCTTTTCCGATCCATACCTCTTTGGGTATCCTGTAGTCAAGCGGTACCGAAGGTTCATTGTTGATCATATATGCTGCAGTGTTAACAGCATTAGCCCAGAATGACTTCGGTAATCCAGAAGTGCAAGCTCATGCTCCTAGCATGTTCATTCAAGGTCGTGTTCATCCTTTCAGCTACACCATTCTGTATAGGTGTAATAGGAATGATTTTCTACATCTTGATCTCGTTCTGTGCATAATATTTCTTGAAATCATCATCTTCGTATTCACCACCATTATCAGATCATAAGAACTTCTCCTTCAAGTTAGTCTCATTCTCAACCATGACTTTCCATCTTTTTAAAGATTTCATAAACATCATATTTATTTTTCAACAAATAAACCCAAACTTGCTGACTCGAATCGTCGATAAATGTGACATAATAACTTGAGCTTCCAAGCGATGTCACAGGAGATGGTCCCCATACATCAGTATGAACAAGCTCCAACTTTGCTGTTTTCGGTATTCTACAGTCTTTTGAAAAACTCTCATTTTTCTGCTTTCCAAATATACAGATTTCACATACTTGTGTTCAACGGTCTTTAATTTCGGTAGCTTCTCGTTTGATACAAACATCTTCATTCTCTTATCATTCATATGCCCAAGCCAACGATGCTATATATTTGAATTAGCTCCAGCATCCACAGCTGCTAATGTATCTCTGCAACTGAAAGTCATATAAAGTATTCCAATTTTCTTTACTCGAACAACAATCATGGCTCTTTTGTTCACTTTCTAGGAACCATCCCCAAAGTTCATATTATGGTCTTCATCGTCGAGCTGTCCCACTGAGATCAGATTGCATATCAATTTTTGTACGTGCCTTACTTTGTTGATTTTTCAGACAGATCCATTTGACATCTTCATCTGTACATCACTCATACCAACTATTTCCAAAGGTTTCTCATTTGCCAGAAAAACATTTTCGTTTCTAATGATGTAATTGGCGAATACATCACGATTATCAGTGGCATGAAACAAAGCTCTTGATTCCATAACCAAAGAATCAATCGGGTTTTCCATGGATAGTAATAGAGTATCATGTACCTCTTCAGTAACGGTATTTGCATTATTCTTTATTGATTTACAGTTCTTTTTAAGTGATCAGTTTTACCACAATTCCATCACTTCAAATTCTTTTCAAAGTTGCTTTTTTATTTTCTATTTCTTGGACTTGGATTTACCGCGTCATCGGTTAGAATTTTTTTCACCATTCCTACCCTTTCATCTATTCTCGAGATTTAGAGCAGATCTCGGTGATTTTCCTTCACACGAGTCCATCTTGATAACTTCTTCATCAAGAATTTGATATCTAACATCATTGAATTGTTGTTTTCATTTTTCAACAGAATAGTTAACCGCTGCCGCATTGGTTCCCAAACATTTGGTAAAGATGCCAAAAGAATAAATGTATGAATCTCATCATCAAAATTAATTTCAACCGATTTAGCTAAGAAACAATCGTGTTGAACTCTTTGATGTATTTAACCACCGAAGCATTTTCTCTCATTTTCAAGTTGAATAACTTTTTCAATGATATGTACTTTGTTGTTTTCTGATTGCTTCTTGTACATGTCCAATAAAATGGACATCATCCTTTCTAAGGTTTTTCTCTCCGCCACGTTATGTGTCATGTTCTTCATTAGAGTCAATCGTATTACACCTAACACCCGTCGGTCAAGGAGCTCTCAGTCATCATCCTCCATCTTTCCCTATTTCTTTTTTGATAGAGGTGATGCAACTTCTTGCTATACAGATAATCTCTAATCTGTAACCAATAGAGTGAAAAATCTGCCCGGTCGAACTTATTGATTCCGGGTCTCGATCCATCCTTTTCGGTCATCGCTTTTCTAGCCTTAGAAAAAAATCTAAAAATTCTATTATGATGTGGAATATTAGACAAATCTGTAACCACAGAGCATACTCATAATTCTAAGAAATTTTACAACAAGGCTCTGATATCAATTGTTGGATATTGTACCTAAGCGATTACCCTCATTATGATAATATAATGCCAAAATTGAGACTAAAATAATCAACAAGTACACAAATATTTACGTGATTCACCCAATATAGGCTACATCAACAGAATTTCTACAAATCTTTATAACATGGAGAAATATTACAAGTGTTTACCACAACACACTCAATATCTCACAATCTTTATCCCAGAGTGTAACCGAGAAAATAATTTTTTCCTACTCCACAAGATAACCTCACAACACTATGCTCTCTCTAATTTAAGAATGTTTGAAATTGCTACGATTTGTAATGTTCCTTGTGCATATAATTCCCCCGAATGCAGTTGTGTATTTACTTATACAGAAATTATGCTGCAACCACCAACCATTGACAATTGCCTGTCGAATTACAATTTTTCGAATCACATTGGTTCATTTAACATTTTTTTTCTTTGTCTTTCCCTCTGAAGCATGATATACAATTAATTTATCCCAAATAGAGAGAATATTGTGAAATCTATCCCCTTGAAGTTCGATAAATGATTTTATTAATTTTCCTCTCTTATATTTTCAAGGTATTGCTTTGCCGTCAACAACTAATGACATTGAGAATTTACTTTCCAATGATGGAGCAACCAAGAAATTCCACTGGTCTGACATTATTTATAAAAGTATGTGTTTTACTTCCTTCACTCGATAAAACTTTTTTCGGGGTTAATTTTTAATTTTCACCTTCTAATTATAGCTGATGTTTATTTAAATATTGAACAGGAAAAAAAAGGAATTTGAATTTTTCAGTTTTATTCTCATGATTTCATTAAGAAATAAATATAGGGATTTTGGTGCTACAACGGCAATTCTCTTAAGATTAAGGGTTGGCTCCTTTAATTGGTCAGAATGAGATGTTGGTACAATAACTTGGCTTGCTTCATACTTTTAATATTTATTTTTTAAAAAATATTTGTTGAAATGTTGACCATGTCAATTTTTGAATTTTTTCACAAGAGTAATAATGTACCGTTGGAAAATGATGACATGACACAAACATTTGTTGACATGGCATCGAACATTAATGTTGAGATATCCGATATCATATCATTACTCCGGTAAAAAAATGATTAAATTACAAAAAACGTAAGTCGTTGAACTTAAACCGTAAACTGACCGATAACATGACCAGTATTGGATGCAATTTATAAGACCAAAAATATAATTTCTCTTATAAAAATGGTTAGAAATAGAGAAAAAAAATGTCAATTATTGCAATAAAACATAATTTCGAAAAAGTAAACAACAATAAACCCCAAAATTTTATTTAAAGTAAGGAAAGATGTTAGACTAAGATTTGCCTATATTTTACAGGGGAAAAATATTTCTCTGTTAAATAAAATAAAATACATGTGAAATCCTTGTATTTGATGTTTTTTGAAACCAAATATATACTATTCAAATTATGAAGCATACGTTGTTTCAAAGAATTTTGCAACTAACTTTTCGCCAATATATTACAGTTCCTTTTGTGAAAAAGATCAAGGATAAGAAAGTAATGCATCAACAAGCACTTGATCTCATCAAATGCCTATGTAGGGCACTAGAAAATTTGCCTTCTAGTGAGGCTTCAACTATATATGGAAGGGCCTTGTCTTTGGCTGCACAAAACAACATCCGCGAGGTCGTGGAGGTGATCTTAGATATGTTTCCGACCGCTATAAATACTACAGACACGAAAACGGAAGTCACTATATTTCATGTCGCGGCAAGAGCACGCTCAGAAAATGTTTTCAATCTCCTCCATCAGATGAAGGAGGGAAAACATTTTTTTTACGACTGTATTGACTCTTCCAATAACAACTATATGCATATGTGTGGGGAACAAGCCCCTACTCATAAGCTCAATCTCGTTTCTGGTGCAGCTTTGCAAATGCAACGTGAACTACATTGGTTCAAGGTACGGTACAATTTTTAAGCATCCAAGTAGACCAAATGATTATCTTGATAAAATGCGTGGTTATTTATATTAAATTGCACACTGACTGCCTTTTTGTGCTCACAAATTCATCACCTTTGGTACAGGAAATGGAAAAATTTGTCACCCCGTCCCGTAGGACATCGCCAAACAAAGAAGGAAAAACTCCTCAGATGTTGTTTACCGAGAAGCACCAAGAGTTGAAAACTCAAGGGGAGAAATGGATGAAAGACACCGCAACATCGTGTACCATTGCTGCTGCATTGATTGCTACAGTCGTCTTTGCTGCACCTTTTACAGTTCCGGGTGGAGTTAACAATGGCATACCAGTTTTCGTGAATAACGCTTGGTTCATTACATTTGCCTTATCAGACTCCGTTTCTTTGTTCTCATCCACCACATCCCTGCTCATGTTCTTATCCATCCTTACTTCCCGGTACGCAGAACAAGATTTTTTGTATGTCTTACCAACGAGATTATGTATTGGCTTGCTTACCCTCTTCACTTCTATTATATCAATGATGATCGCCTTCAGTTCAGCTATATATATCACATTGAGGCACGAATCTAAGTTGTTTCTCATACCATTGGCCGTATTGGCTTTTTTCCCCGTGGCATCCTTCGTGTTCTCGCAATTCCCCCTCCTGATAGCTGCGATGTATTCAACATATGGACCAGGAATTTTTCGGGAGAAAAGTCCTCGCAAACTGTATTAAAATCAAGAAACAGGCAAATAAAGACTTCTTACTTCATTTTTATGTATACGAGGAGTGAAAGTACTTCGGTGTTTGTTCCATTGATTCTGTAAGACAACTCATCACCTCCCAACCATGGAAGCAGATGAAAAGCCAAAATTTCTAATTTATTAAAGAATTGATGAACACTGTTAATTTGAATGGATAAGGGGAGATTAACGTGACAATGAACTAAGAATCACCTTGCACGATGCACACAAAAACTTCAAGTGATCTCTTACACGACTATTGGGGCTACGAAAAACTAAACATTTTGAAGTGTTATCACGTTCCAAACGCTTCCGAGGATATTTAGTAACATTTACTAAGTGGGATATTGTTTTAAAATCCATATGTTATGTAAAAATCAATATATTTATATTTTAAAAGTATGATTTTTCACAGGAGTAACGTGTAGAAGACTGATATCAGTTTAGCATCAGAAAAATAATTATTTTAATATGTTTGCCAAATATAATTTTTGAAATTACTGCTACTGAATTTTCTAATTACTGTTATATATGAAAATTATTTTGTTCGTTATCAAAGATTATTGTTATATGTATATATATAAAACCAGTTTTCTAAAAAACGGTAAGCTGTAGGTGGGCAACCACCCACGGCCTAAACACTTAGGTTGCTCCCTAGGATGTCTTTTTTTTTTTTACCTAAATATTTAATTCTTCTTATTCATCTTCATATTTATCCGATAATTCTTCTATATAGGATTCAAATTCAAAATCAATTGCATATTATTCTTCTTTATCCGATACGAATTGATTGAAAAATATGTCGAACTATCTTTTAAAAAAAATTATATATTACATTAGGCGTTTGTCTAGACTGCTGATTTTTTAACAACAACTAGAGACATCGCATTTTAAAAATCGAAACAGTGGGCAACCGCTCAACCTCTCGTGCCTTGGCGGTGCCTAAGCAGTCCTAGTCAATGCTTTTTAGAACACTATATAAAACACATGCATTGTACATGAGAAGGAATAGTATTTGAATCAAAATTAGTTAAGCTAGCAAGGAAAAATGTTGATGACATCATAAATTTTAACAATTCATATTCATCACTTATATGTAACCAACTTTGAAAATAAACACATATACTTAATTTTTTTTGAAAATAATTTGATTGATATGAAAATCGTTTTCTCGTTCATTGTAGTAATTCAATTAACTAAATAAAACAAAAATTGGCAACCATGTATGCTAAACAAACACTATCGTTGCTAGAAGAAAGAAACCAAATACTAAAAGAGAAGACAAAGTAAGAATGGGAAAAAATATCGAATTTTCGGTATATCGAGATTATCGTACCAAAAAATGTCGAGTTTACCGAATTTTCAGTACGGTACGGTAACAATAACGAATTTTTCGGTACGGTAATAATATGCAATTTGAAAATTTCGGTATATCCCGAAATACCGAAAAAATATACAAAAATTTAAAAATATATAATATTTTAAAACAATAAATTTATAAAAATTTTAAAATGTAAGGTTTTTTTTGGTATAAAACGGTATATATCGATACCGGTACAATTTCGGTAGGGGTGTCAAAATCAAACACGACCCACCAACATGGCACGGTTCAACCCGAAAAAAATCAGGTTTGGGTTTGGGATTTTCGGGTTTGGGTCAGATCGGGTTGGACCCGATAGCTTACCCGAAAAAAATGTTCGGTTTGCCCGAAAATTTTAATTTTTTTTTAAAAAATATAATTTATAAATATTGCCTACATTTTTATATATTGTATGTCTGAAAAAATATTTATTGTATATTTATATCATAAATTTTCATAATTTAATATTTATTTTGAACATTTTTTATTTTTTAAATAATTGTTTATTTGATTTTGTAAATATACTTTATTTTTCTACAATTAGACTTTCAAATTTAAATCATATATACGAGGGAGATTTTGTTATTATGTGTTTAAATTTAATTTTTTTTTAGTTTTATTTAATTTTCTTTAAAAAAATTCAAAATCGGGTTGATCGGGTTGATTCGTGTTCAGGTTTGGGTTGGGTCGGGTTCGGGTTGAGCAATTTTTGAATAGTACTATTGCTCAATCCGACCCGACCCACCCGAATTGACACCCCTAAATTTCGGTATAATCGGTAGGCTAGTTATATGCATCGAAATTTTCGGTATACCGATTTTATTTTTGGTACGGTATCGGTATGAATTTTTTTATACCGTAATTTTCGGTACGATATACGGTATAAGATTTTCGATACGGTACGGTTCGATATACAACCCTTAAGACAAACATCAAACGAAAGACCACAAAAAATGTATATTCAACTTCCATGGCTCCCCTGTTCATCAAAGTTCGTCAGAAATCAATTTTACAACAACAATGATACAAATGGACCACAATCAAACAAAGTTAATAAAAATCAAAGAACATGCAACCCTAGAACAAAATACCATGTCCTAGTCCATTAACAATCTTGAGACAGATATTTCACTTATTTCTCCTCATTGTAATTTTATTATGTATTTAACCTACGTAATTTAAACTCAATATTCCTTAGTTATTGCTCCTCATTTTTCAACCAATAAATGTAATATTACACCTAAAACTGTCTCAACTTCGCAATATCCGCATCATCTGTGCCATATACAATTTCAAGTTAATATAGCAAGATATCCGCGTCATCTATGACATATATGTACAATTTCAAGTTAATTTAGCAAGATACTAAACACAACATTGCCTCAAAAATATATAACCTAATTTATAGATTTTTTGTTACAATCATTGGGTAAAATTCACCCTCAAAAGCTAGCTATTCGAGGAGAGAGTGTCCAAGAAGTTATAAACCCACAAAGACAACTCTACTAAATTTAATTGTAATTCACTTCCGCGTTCTATACGTTCAATGTAAGAACAACTTCCGCATTTTTTTAGGATTATGCATATGTAAAGACAATGTTCTTTTACGTAATAGACTGATTTTGGTTAATTGATTTTATACTAACTCTATTGTTTTCAATGAAAATTATTAAAAAAATGCTGGTGTCATACGCTCCGATCTCGGGGCGTGACACGTGGTCATTGTGGAACCATGAGGATTTTTTGTTTCCTGAAAAATGGCAATAAATTTTTAATAGATTTTTTTTTCATATGAGCATTAAATTTCATACCTATGATAAAGTAGTAAAAGCCAACAATAACCTAAGCTATATGAGGAACTAGATCCAATTTTGACTATTAATATTAAAATCCAAAATAGGTAAACTTAAAAGATGAATTCGGCTTCAATAGTAAAGACTTTGATACCCCAGGGATGAACCCATCAAGATCCAGCCCAAACTCCCGGCCCATATCTAAGGCCCGCAGGTGAATGGCCCATAACAAGCCCAGGTATTCTCCTATAAATACCAGGTTTGAGCGTATGATTATGAATTCACTATATTGTTTTCAGCAGCACCCTTAAATGCTCCCCCCATATATCCTCAGTCACTGACTTGAGCGTCGGAGGGGCTACGCCAGGATACCCTCCTGGCCCCCTCCTAACGATCTTATTTGTGATTTCAAGCTCAGGGTAATTTCAAAACCTGCGTCTGGACTAGTGACACTTGCCGGAATCGGACCCTAAATTTCCCGTGAGTATCACTTGGCGCCGTCTGTGGGAAAATTTGAGTTGAGACGTAGATATGGTAGGGAAGAGAGGGAGTAGAAGAGCTACCTCAGCATCATCGCGTCTTCAGAGGGGACCCGAACAGTCTCATGCTGAGGCAAGGCAGGAACAACCCCATCAGGAGGCGAGAACAGAACAACCTCGTCAAGAGAGCAGGGTCGAGCAACCCCGTCCTAATGAAAATGTGGGGAATTTGACCCTGGAGCAGTTGGGTCACTTTATCACTCGGACAGTAGATGAGACTATGAAGAGGAACCAAGAATCTATGTTTGCTGAAGAGCAGGTCACTCGCCAGGAGCAAGAGGAAAATGCTGAGGGCCACCAGAGCAGGGTTGAAGAAACACAGCCCCACCAAAGTGGGGAGATTAGTGAGATGGGGGAGATGTGGAAGGAGATACAGAGGTTGAGAGAGCAGGTAGGAAGCAGGGAGCCGGTACCCAAGAAAAGAAGCCCTTTTTCACTATCCATCTTGGAAGAAGGGCTTCCCCCAAATTTCCGACAATCGAACGTTGGAGAATATGACGGACATACAGACCCCGAAGAACACTTGGGGAGATTTGAGAATGCGGCTATGTTGCATCAATATTCAGATGGGGTCAGGTGTAGGGTGTTCCTGGGCACGTTGGTGAGGTCAGCCCAGCAATGGTTTAATATCCTGCAGCCCAACTCCATACAGTCTTTTGAGGATTTTGCTACAGCTTTCTTGCACAGATTTGCCAGCAGCAAGAGGCATCAGAAAAATTATTTGAGCATGTTTGTGATGAAACAACAAGAGGCTGAAACCTTGCGGGAGTTTGTCTAGCGCTTCAACAGCGCAGCATTGGAAATACCAGCGGCTACCCCCGACATCATGATAAGCGCCTTTACCCAGGGGCTGAGGGGGGGAGAATTCTTCAAATCGCTGGTCAAGAAACCTCCGTCGAGCTATGATGACTTGTTAGCTCGGACGGAAAAATATGTAAATCTAGAGGATGCCCAGCGGCACAAGAGGATGGAGCAGCGGTCCGGGGGAGAAAGAACTGAGAGAGCGGAGAGAGGAGGAAGGAAGAGGGGTGCAGAGGAAAAGGAGGAGGATAAAGCTAGGGACAGAAGACAATTCTCATCACATGTTTCTCTGGATAGGAGTCGTGACGAGGTGATGGAGGTGAAGGAGCCCGAGGGAAGGTGGGAGAAGTCGCGAAGGGTTAAGAGCAGTGCTAGATTGGCTTCGCGGGACAGACGAGAAAGATCCGCATCCGGGAGTCAACCAAGGTATCGCCCGTCCCCTAGGCGTGGTCAAGGCCCTCCATGGATAAATCAGAGGATCGAGGAGCAGAGAAGGGAAGGTCGAGGTCAAGATGTCCCTCAAGAGCCCGTCGAGCCGAGAAGGGGAAGGAACGAGGATAACCACCCTACGAGAGGAATGATTCATATGATCTCGGGAGGTGATAGTGATGGAGACTCTGAGCGAGCTCGGAAGGCACATGGGAGAAGGTTGGAGAACTTTGAGATATCTAGGGGTGCAGACTTACCACAAGACCCCGTCATCAGCTTTGGGCCGGAAGACCTCCGAGGCGTTGTGACTCCACATAACGATGCTTTGGTGGTGACGGCCACCATTGCCAATTATGATATGGCGAGGATATTTATTGATAATGGAAGCTCCATGAACGTCTTGTTCAAGAGCACGTTAGATCAAATGAGGGTGGAAGGATTTGAGTTTGAGCCGGTCTCCACCCCGCTTTACGGGTTTGTAGGAAACGCCATCCCGCCTTTGGGTCAAATTGTGCTTCCCCTATCCTTGAGAACTTATCCTCGGCGGGTAACAAAGATGATAGCATTCACCGTGGTGGATACCCTTTCAGCGTATAATGGAATTCTAGGACGACCAGCCCTGAAGGATTTCAGAGCCGTAGCTTCCACTTTTCATCAGAAGCTTAAGTTTCCTGTCGGAAAAGGAGTTGGAGTCTTGTGCGGGGACCAAAAAGTTGCGCGTCGGTGTTATGAAGGGCTAGTGAGGGAGGAGGGAAAAAGAGCGCGTGTGGATCTTAACATGATTATGAAAATAAGAAGTGGGTAACCTTGTCCTGTGGAGGTACAAGAGGAGTAGAAATGAAAAGTTGGAGAATGCGCCGGGAAAGGCTCTAAAGGGGCTCGGGAACGCTTACCACCTTAGAGAATATTAATCTTGACTTGAATTTTGCTGTATTTCGTTTCTGAATTTGTCTTATGTTATCAGTTTAAATTTAATAAAGTCAAGTTCTTATATTAAGTTCGTGGATGATGTTGTATTGTGAGGATGAAATGAATTTTATTTTCCTACTTAGGCTGTGCCTAGTAGAGGAGCAAAGTTGGGACGGGGAGAAATTTTATTTTCCTACTAAGGCATCGCCTAGCAGAGGAGCAGAGTTACGTAGGAGAAAAATTTTATTTTCCTGCTAAGGCATCGCCTGGCAGAGGAGCAGTGTTAGAGAGGAGAATTAAATATTATTTTTCTTACTAAGGCATCGTCTAGTAGAGGAGCAGAGTTGAGAAAGAGAAAAATTTTATCTTTCTGATATGGCATCGCCTAGCAGAGGAGCAGAGTGAGGAAGGAGAAAAATTTTATTTTCCTGCTAAGGCACCGCCTAGCAGAGGAGCAGAGTTAGGGAGGAGAAAAATTTTATCTTCCTGCTATGGCATCGCCTAGCAGAGGACCAGAGTTGGAGAGGAGAAAAAATTTATTTTCCTGCTAAGGCATCGCCTAGCAAAGGAGCAGAGTTAGAGAGGAGAATTAAATTTTATTTTTCGTACTAAGGCATCGCCTAGTAGAGGAGCAGAGTTGGGAAATAGAAAAATTTTATCTTCCTGCTATGGCATCGCCTAGCAGAGGAGTAGAGTGAGGAAGGAGAAAAATTTTGTTTTCCTGCTAAGACACCGCCTAGCAGAGGAACAGAGTTAGGGAGGAGAAAAATTTTATCTTCCTGCTATGGCATCGCCTAGCAGAGGAGCATAGTGGGGAGGAGAGAAATTCTATTTTTCTGCTAAGACATCGCCTAGCAGAGGAGCAGAGTTGGGGGGAGAAAAATTTTATCTTCATGCTATGACATCGCCTAGCAAAGGAGCATAGTGGGGAGGAGAGAAATTCTATTTTCCTGCTAAGGCATTGCCTTGCAGAGGAGCAGAGTTGGGGAGGAGAAAAAATTTATTTTCCTGCTAAGGCACCGCCTAGCAGAGGAGCAGAGTTTTGAAGGAGAAAAATGTTATTTTCCTGCTATGGTGTCGCCTAGCAGAGGAGCAGAGTGAGGAAGGAGAAAATTTTTATTTTCCTGCTAAGGCATCGTATAGCAGAGGAGCAGAGTGGAGAAGGTGAATTAAATTTTCCTGCTAAGGCACCGCCTAGCAGAGGAGCAGAGTTGTGAAGGAGAAAAATGTTACTTTCTTGCTATGACGTCGCCTAGCAGAGGAGCAGAGTTGGGGAGGAGAAAAAATTTATTTTCTTGCTAAGGCACCGCCTAACAGAGGAGTAGAGTGTGAGGGTGGAAAATTTTTATTTTCCTGTTAAGGCACCGCCTAGCAGATGAGTTAGGGAGTTGAGGAGGTTGAAGTTTTATTTTCTTGCTAAGGTATCACCTAGCAGAGGAGTTAGAGGGTGGGGAGGTTGAATTTTTATTTTTCATGCTAAGGTATCACATAGCAGAGGAGTTAGAGAGTGGGGATGTTGAATTTTTATTTTCCTGCTAAGGTATCACCTAGCAGAGGAGTTAGAGGGTGAAGGTGTTGAGAAATTTTATTTTCCTACTAAGGCATCGCCTAGTAGAGGAGCAGAGTTGGGGTAAGGAGAAATTTTATTTTCCTACTAAGGCATCGCCTAGTAGAGGAGCAGAGTTTGGAAGAAGATGAGTTAGAGGGTGGATGTGTTGAATTTTTGTTTTCCTGCTAAGGCATCACCTAGCAGAGGAGTTAGAGGGTGGAGGTGTTGAATCTTTATTTTCTTGCTAAGGTGTCACCTAGCAGAGGAGTTAGAGGGTGGAGGGGTTGAATCTTTATTTTCCTGCTAAGGTGTCACCTAGAAGAGGAGTTAGAGGGTGGAGGCGTTGAATCTTTATTTTCCTGCTAAGGTATCACGTAGCAGAAAGGAGTTAGAGGGTGGAGGTGTTGAATCTTTATTTTCCTGCTAAGGTTTCACCTAGTAGAGGAGTTAGAGGGTGGAGGGGTTGAATCATTATTTTTCTGCTAAGGTGTCACCTAGCAGAGGAGTTAGAGGGTGGAAGCGTTGAATCTTTATTTTCCTGCTAAGGTCTCACGTAGTAGAAGAGTTAGAGGGTGGAGGTGTTGAATCTTTATTTTCCTGCTAAGGTGTCACCTAGCAGAGGAGTTAGAGGGTGGAGGTGTTGAATCTTTATTTTCCTGCTAAGGTTTCACCTAGCAGAGGAGTTAGAGAGTGAAGGTGTTGAATCTTTATTTTCCTGCTAAGGTGTCACCTAGCAAAGGAGTTAGAAGGTGGAGGGGTTGAATCTTTATTTTTCTGCTAAGGTGTCACCTAGCAGAGGAGTTAGAGGGTGGAGGCGTTGAATCTTTATTTTCCTGCTAAGGTGTCACCTAGCAGAGGAGTTAGAGGGTGGATGTGTTGAATCTTTATTTTCCTGCTAGGTGACAATCTTTATTTTTCTGCTAAGGTGTCACCTAGCAGAGGAGTTAGAGGGTAGAGGTGTTGAATCTTTTTTTTCCTGCTAAGGTTTCCCCTAGCAGAGGAGTTAGAGGGTGGAGGTGTTGAATCTTTATTTTCTTGCTAAGGTGTCACCTAGCAGAGGATTTAAAGGGTGGAGGAGTTAGAGGGTGGAGACATTGAATCTTTATTTTCCTGTTAGAACATCGCCTAGTAGAAGAGAAGGAGAGTTGGATATTTTATTAGCCATGGTGGTTTTATAACATCAAAGATAAACTCGTGAGAAGCAGTAAATTCAAATGCAAAATACTCGTGGAATAGGACCAGTAGAACGAACCGAGCGTGGACGAGCGTGAAGCGCGCGGGCGAGCGTGAGGTGCACGGGCGAGCGTGGGCTGGCAGGTGCGCGCGGGATCGAGCTGCGCGCGCGGCGGGGCTCGGCTGGGGGCGTCGGGCGAGCAGGTGCAAGGGCGAGCGTGGCGCTCGGCTGGGGCTGTGCGCTCGGGCGAGGGCGAACTGGATGCTCGGTCTAGGGCGAGCTTGGCGCTCGGGCACGCTTGGCGCTGGCAGGGGCGAGCGTGCCTGCAGCAGGGGCGAGTTTGAGGCAGGGAGCGCGCGTGGCAGGGCGAGTGATGGGCGAGAGGCGAGCGCGCGCGGCTGGGGGCGTCGGGCGAGCAGGTGCGGGGCGAGTGTGGCGCTCGTGCAGGGGCGCTCGGCGGGCTCGGCGAGGGGCGAGCTCGTGGCTTGGGCTTGCGCGAGGCGCGCGCTGGCTAAGAAGAGGCGTGTGATGGTAAAGTGTGGGCAGGGAGGAGCTGGTTAATGAATTTCAGCGGAAATTTTTGTGGGAGAAATGAGAAATGAAGGCGAAAATTTTTATGGGGGCGTTGCCCCCACGACCTGACCGGGCAGGTCGATCCCCGTAATTTTCGCAGCGGTGAACATCGTTTGTTAACGGCAAACGAAGTAGATTTTTCTAGTACGGTACGTCCTCATCATCGATAAACCAAGGACAACACAACTAATCGAACTTTGAACCTACGATTCAGTTCGACTCGGGAGGGGGAGACTGGTGATACCCCAGGGATGAAGCCATCAAGATCCAGCCCAAACTCCCGGTCCATATCTAAGGCCCGCAGGTGAATGGCCCATAACAAGCCCAGGTATTCTCCTATAAATACCAGGTTTGGGCGTATGATTATGGATTCACTATATTGTTTTCAGCAGCACCCTTAGCTGCTCCCCCCATGTATCCTCAGTCACTGACTTGAGCGTCGGAGGGGCTACGCCAGGATACCCTCCTGGCCCCCTCCTAACGATCTTATTTGTGATTTCAGGCTCAGGATAATTTCAAAACCTGCGTCTGGACTAGTAACACTTGCCAAAATCGGACCCTAAATTTCCCGTGAGTATCAGACCTCAAACTACATTGTTGTTAACTGGGCATAATACAAATAAAAGAGTGATTCAATAGTAAAACGAAAGCTTAAGGTTATGGACATTAATAATTTAATAAACATAAAGCTCAATTTTAAGTGTTTGATTGAACATGAAATTGAGCCTCAAAATTAAAGATGGGATGGTTGATTCATTGCAGAGCACATCAAACGACAACAATGGTTTAGTCCTATGGTTTTTAAGAATTATTGACATCCATGTATTTCCACATGGTGGCTTTAAACACACATTTCCTCTATACTTTTCTGGAAAATCTGACGTAGAACCAGAACATGGCTTAGCAAGAATTGTCAATTTTGGACGATAGTTAGCTGTTTTGGCCGTGTTTAGACGGAAAGATTTGGATATGAAATGACTCTATGTTAGAGTGATTGATTAAATAATTAGTTGAGATTTAAAATCTATTGTCAAATGGATTTGTCAAACAAACCATTAAATTTGTTATGAAATAGAGAATTTGGTAAGAGAGAAATCATGATTTATGTAGTGCATTAGACGAATTTTAGTGATGCAATAGTAGAAAAATATTTGGTTATACTCCTACCTTGGTGAAGTAATTAAATATTAAACTGTAAATGACAAAAAAAGAATTATAAAAATTTGTGAAACGGTTTTAGGAGTCAATTTTGTGAGATTGATCTTCTATTTGAGTCACTCATGAAAAAATAATATTTTTTATATAAAAAATATTACTTATTATTATAAAAATGAGAAAGGTTGACTCGTCTTATAAATAAAGATCATGAGATCAAGAGACCTACTAAAAAGAAATTTGATTAAAATTTTGTTATTATGCTTTTAAATAAAAAAACATCTCACATAGTGTAAGGCCCGAGAATTTGGATTACCATAATCTGAAATGATTTGGCGATAATTGATATGATTATAGACGGGAAGGAGTAGACCGAAAAGACGAAAGAAAACATGGAATATGTGCGAGGACAGAGCACCTCGCGCATATGCGCGACACCTTGTCGCACATATGCGCGTGGGTGGCAGAAGACCTCGCGCATATGCGCGAGATATGTGCGCGCATATGCGTGAAATGTGCACCAGGTGAGTGCTTAGTCCAGAAGGCTGGGCGCACATGTGCGACCTAAAGACGCGCACATGCGCGAAATGTCCAGAGAAGTTGGCGCATCTGCGCCGGATGGAGGCGCGCATATGCGCGAGTTGCATTGCACGAGACAGTAGGTCTCGCGCATATGCGCGAGCTACCGTGTGAACGACGCGTCGAGACCTATGGTCTCGCTCATATGCGCCGAGACAGGTCGATCCCCGTAATTTTCGCAGCGGTGAACATCGTTTGTTAACGGCAAACGAAGTAGATTTTTCTAGTACGGTACGTCCTCATCATCGATAAACCAAGGACAACACAACTAATCGAACTTTGAACCTACGATTCAGTTCGACTCGGGAGGGGGAGACTGGTGATACCCCAGGGATGAAGCCATCAAGATCCAGCCCAAACTCCCGGTCCATATCTAAGGCCCGCAGGTGAATGGCCCATAACAAGCCCAGGTATTCTCCTATAAATACCAGGTTTGGGCGTATGATTATGGATTCACTATATTGTTTTCAGCAGCACCCTTAGCTGCTCCCCCCATGTATCCTCAGTCACTGACTTGAGCGTCGGAGGGGCTACGCCAGGATACCCTCCTGGCCCCCTCCTAACGATCTTATTTGTGATTTCAGGCTCAGGATAATTTCAAAACCTGCGTCTGGACTAGTGACACTTGCCAAAATCGGACCCTAAATTTCCCGTGAGTATCAGACCTCAAACTACATTGTTATTAACTGGGCATAATACAAATAAAAGAGTGATTCAATAGTAAAACGAAAGCTTAAGGTTATGGACATTAATAATTTAATAAACATAAAGCTCAATTTTAAGTGTTTGATTGAACATGAAATTGAGCCTCAAAATTAAAGATGGGATGGTTGATTCATTGCAGAGCACATCAAACGACAACAATGGTTTAGTCCTATGGTTTTTAAGAATTATTGACATCCATGTATTTCCACATGGTGGCTTTAAACACACATTTCCTCTATACTTTTCTGGAAAATCTGACGTAGAACCAGAACATGGCTTAGCAAGAATTGTCAATTTTGGACGATAGTTAGCTGTTTTGGCCGTGTTTAGACGGAAAGATTTGGATATGAAATGACTCTATGTTAGAGTGATTGATTAAATAATTAGTTGAGATTTAAAATCTATTGTCAAATGGATTTGTCAAACAAACCATTAAATTTGTTATGAAATAGAGAATTTGGTAAGAGAGAAATCATGATTTATGTAGTGCATTAGACGAATTTTAGTGATGCAATAGTAGAAAAATATTTGGTTATACTCCTACCTTGGTGAAGTAATTAAATATTAAACTGTAAATGACAAAAAAAGAATTATAAAAATTTGTGAAACGGTTTTAGGAGTCAATTTTGTGAGATTGATCTTCTATTTGAGTCACTCATGAAAAAATAATATTTTTTATATAAAAAATATTACTTATTATTATAAAAATGAGAAAGGTTGACTCGTCTTATAAATAAAGATCATGAGATCAAGAGACCTACTAAAAAGAAATTTGATTAAAATTTTGTTATTATGCTTTTAAATAAAAAAACATCTCACATAGTGTAAGGCCCGAGAATTTGGATTACCATAATCTGAAATGATTTGGCGATAATTGATATGATTATAGACGGGAAGGAGTAGACCGAAAAGACGAAAGAAAACATGGAATATGTGCGAGGACAGAGCACCTCGCGCATATGCGCGACACCTTGTCGCACATATGCGCGTGGGTGGCAGAAGACCTCGCGCATATGCGCGAGATATGTGCGCGCATATGCGTGAGATGTGCACCAGGTGAGTGCTTAGTCCAGAAGGCTGGGCGCACATGTGCGACCTAAAGACGCGCACATGCGCGAAATGTCCAGAGAAGTTGGCGCATCTGCGCCGGATGGAGGCGCGCATATGCGCGAGTTGCATTGCACGAGACAGTAGGTCTCGCGCATATGCGCGAGCTACCGTGTGAACGACGCGTCGAGACCTATGGTCTCGCTCATATGCGCCGAGACAGGTCGATCCCCGTAATTTTCGCAGCGGTGAACATCGTTTGTTAACGGCAAACGAAGTAGATTTTTCTAGTACGGTACGTCCTCATCATCGATAAACCAAGGACAACACAACTAATCGAACTTTGAACCTACGATTCAGTTCGACTCGGGAGGGGGAGACTGGTGATACCCCAGGGATGAAGCCATCAAGATCCAGCCCAAACTCCCGGTCCATATCTAAGGCCCGCAGGTGAATGGCCCATAACAAGCCCAGGTATTCTCCTATAAATACCAGGTTTGGGCGTATGATTATGGATTCACTATATTGTTTTCAGCAGCACCCTTAGCTGCTCCCCCCATGTATCCTCAGTCACTGACTTGAGCGTCGGAGGGGCTACGCCAGGATACCCTCCTGGCCCCCTCCTAACGATCTTATTTGTGATTTCAGGCTCAGGATAATTTCAAAACCTGCGTCTGGACTAGTGACACTTGCCAAAATCGGACCCTAAATTTCCCGTGAGTATCAGACCTCAAACTACATTGTTATTAACTGGGCATAATACAAATAAAAGAGTGATTCAATAGTAAAACGAAAGCTTAAGGTTATGGACATTAATAATTTAATAAACATAAAGCTCAATTTTAAGTGTTTGATTGAACATGAAATTGAGCCTCAAAATTAAAGATGGGATGGTTGATTCATTGCAGAGCACATCAAACGACAACAATGGTTTAGTCCTATGGTTTTTAAGAATTATTGACATCCATGTATTTCCACATGGTGGCTTTAAACACACATTTCCTCTATACTTTTCTGGAAAATCTGACGTAGAACCAGAACATGGCTTAGCAAGAATTGTCAATTTTGGACGATAGTTAGCTGTTTTGGCCGTGTTTAGACGGAAAGATTTGGATATGAAATGACTCTATGTTAGAGTGATTGATTAAATAATTAGTTGAGATTTAAAATCTATTGTCAAATGGATTTGTCAAACAAACCATTAAATTTGTTATGAAATAGAGAATTTGGTAAGAGAGAAATCATGATTTATGTAGTGCATTAGACGAATTTTAGTGATGCAATAGTAGAAAAATATTTGGTTATACTCCTACCTTGGTGAAGTAATTAAATATTAAACTGTAAATGACAAAAAAAGAATTATAAAAATTTGTGAAACGGTTTTAGGAGTCAATTTTGTGAGATTGATCTTCTATTTGAGTCACTCATGAAAAAATAATATTTTTTATATAAAAAATATTACTTATTATTATAAAAATGAGAAAGGTTGACTCGTCTTATAAATAAAGATCATGAGATCAAGAGACCTACTAAAAAGAAATTTGATTAAAATTTTGTTATTATGCTTTTAAATAAAAAAACATCTCACATAGTGTAAGGCCCGAGAATTTGGATTACCATAATCTGAAATGATTTGGCGATAATTGATATGATTATAGACGGGAAGGAGTAGACCGAAAAGACGAAAGAAAACATGGAATATGTGCGAGGACAGAGCACCTCGCGCATATGCGCGACACCTTGTCGCACATATGCGCGTGGGTGGCAGAAGACCTCGCGCATATGCGCGAGATATGTGCGCGCATATGCGTGAGATGTGCACCAGGTGAGTGCTTAGTCCAGAAGGCTGGGCGCACATGTGCGACCTAAAGACGCGCACATGCGCGAAATGTCCAGAGAAGTTGGCGCATCTGCGCCGGATGGAGGCGCGCATATGCGCGAGTTGCATTGCACGAGACAGTAGGTCTCGCGCATATGCGCGACGATGGGGCGCGCATATGCGCGAGCTACCGTGTGAACGACGCGTCGAGACCTATGGTCTCGCTCATATGCGCCGAGACAGGTCGCGCATATGCGCGAGACGTGCAGTACGCACAATGCTCCACTTGCCTTACATGCAACATATATATATATATATGAATCACCTTTCATTCCTCTGAGGAAATGAACGAAAGTCTCCAGGAAAGATTTTAGTTTCGTGTGCTTCAAATTTTAATCGTGTTAAATCCGCCCGTCTGATTTTGAATCCGAGTACGACACCAAGTTCCTAGCGACGACAGCTACAACAGGACGTAAGTTTTGTTACGTTTAGATACGATTTGAAATTATGTTATAATCAGAATCGGGTAGAATTCCTATATGTTGTTTTTGCGATATCATACATTGTATAATCGAAACCGGATCGAATAACGAATACCGTATGAAATTGTTATGAATTTTCAGGGTTGATTTATTATGATTAGACCGATTTGATATCAGAATTGAAATTATAATCTATTATCGCTGGGGTTATAAGTTGTATTGATATCGATTATGCCTCGTAGTATTATATCTGTGATGTTGATATTGCTGGGGTTATTGAGACGGTATTGTTATACCGTCGAAATATCAGTGGATTGATATTGATCAGATTCAGTAGTGACTTCGATTATATTGTGATATCGTCGATATGGATTAGATTGTGTCTTGATTCGATATGGATCAGATTATGTTTGATTTGAGTATTGATCAGACTAGATTTTGAATTGAGTTGCATATTGAGATTGTGCCAATGCGATATTGTATTTCAGATTGATATGGACAGATTTGACTTCGAGACTTCGACTTCGTCAGACCGCAAAGACAAATGTATAAATTTATGTTGATGTGGGATTGCACAACTCGAGTCCGATTGACCTGAGTTTCCCAAAATCACATACTTTACTTTATTGCATTGATATTTGCAATTGTATGAGATTGATACATTTGATTTATTGATTTATGTATTGATTCATAAGCGGATACGCCTAATTGTGAATGAGTAATCTTGTGACAGTAGTGCCGGATATTGATGGAATCGTCGCTGACACATTGCACATTGCCACAGGATATGATATTGGTGAAAATGCCAAATTATGTGACGGTTAGATCAAGACACCGGACGTTTGGTTATATCGAAGTGGATAGGATTGGAGTTTCTTCTATTACTGATGTTCGATATGGAAAGAACCAAAGTCCGTGAATAAGAACATACCACCACCCCGATCGGGAGTGTCGGTGGGTGTATGTTCTTATTCCGATCGGGATCCCTAGATTAGGACGAGTCGAGTCAGAGTCCATGAGTCACTGAGTGTGATTCAGAGTTTATGTTTAGTCATGTGTCGGATTTGATACATGTTATATTCAGAGTTTATATTGATTCATGTTTCTGATTTTGATACATGTTATGAATGTTTATTTCATGCTTTTATAATGTTTATATGAAATGAATGTATACATGATTTATACTGGGAATATAATTCTCACCGGAGTTATCCGGCTTTTTTCTTGTTTGTATGTGTGCATGACAACAGGTGGGACATGATCAGGGTTAAGACAAGAAGAGAGAGAGATCATGATTAGAGTGGAGACTACGGACTTAGATTAAAGATAGGGTTGAACACTTGATAATTAGTTGTTAAACTTTAGTTTTTATTGAATGTAGATTGTACAGGACTTGTACTTTATTTTATACGAATCTGTATATTAGTTAGTTTCCATTACGTTCCGCAATTAGAGAAATTTTTTTTATGACCCAAATTACTTGAATTAATCAATTGATCCTAATGATGATTAAGAATTGAATTAGCGTCCGGATCCCCACAACAGGTGGTATCAGTGCGATAGATCCATTAGATTGAGACTAAGATAGAGGCTAGTGAGCGGGATAGAATGAATTTTCTTTCCTTGCATGTGATTGCTAGCATGATTTACTGCTTTGTTGATACATGTTACTTGATTTATCTGATTTGATATAGTAATATGCATTATTGAGGTTGAATCAGAACCGATTCTTGATCAGCTGTAAGATGATCAGAGGAAGACTGAAACTTGAAACATATTGTGGTATCTGGGTAATAACCCTTTTGATAATCAGATTAACTCCTCGAAGAATCCCAGAACCAGGAAAGTATCTTGATTGATCATATGGATGTGTCAGAAACTCCGATGGAAATACAGTTGAAGAGGTTTCAGTCATTGACACCGCCGATTCTGAGGGGTACTGAGACGACTGTTGATTGTGAGAATTGGTTAGACGATATAGAGATACTGTTTGATTCACTTGAGTACCCGGATGAACGTAGAGTTAAAATGATTGGACATCAGTTACAGGAAGTCGCAAGGAGTTGGTGGATTGCAACCAAAGAAGCCTTGGAACGGTGTGGTACGGTGATTACGTGGAAGATCTTCAAAATTGAGTTTTATTGAAGATTTTTCCCAAGTTCGTACCGAGAAGATAAGAAAACAGAGTTTGAAAATTTGAAACAGGGTCAGCTAAGCATTGAAGAATATGTTTCTCAATTTTCTACCTTGCTACGTTTTGCTCCTCACGTGGCTGGGAATGATGAAGCTGTGACTGATCAGTTTGTTAAGGGATTGAATCATGAGATATTGACATTAGTAAATACAGGCCGACCATATAGTTTTGTTGATGCTCTGAGTAGGGCCAAGAGAGCCGAAGCCAGTCTGACAAGACAGAAAGGAGCTTCGTTTGCGCCTCTAGCATCGAGACCACAGCAACCACTTCTCGGACCTGAGACTGTTAGTAATAGTGGTGAAAAGAAAGACTATTTGAAAGCTCGAAAAAAATAGTTTAAGAAGTTAGGCAGCAGTCTTTCTAGCTCCACTAGTTCGAGTCAGAGTTATACCGGAGTGTATTGCAGCACCTGCGGAAGGAGACATCCCACTGAGCAATGCCAAGGAGTATTTGGTAGTTGTCGTATCTGCCGACATTCAGGACATTTTGCGAGAGTATGTCCACAGAGAGGTTCCCGAAGATTCCAAGGAGCAGAGGCATCTGGTGGTAGTGACCGAGGAATATATCCTGGATGCACTTGATGATGTAGTGACATGTATCTGTTCTTTTATGATTTTGTTCCATATGTATTGGGAGATTCTTGTACATCTTATACATGATTTCTGAATGAATTGCATTAATGTATACTTTATCTGTTGAGTCTGTATCTGCGGTAGTTGTATCTCTTTACCTTTTTGGGAAGAGTTTTATATCAGTGAATTCTGTGAGACATCATATCCTGCAGTAAGATGAGAATGAGATTGAGTTATACTGGGTTGTGCTTGTGTTGTCTGATTCTGACTGCATTATTGATATCGATGTGTCGACAAGTACAGAACTATTATAGATTCTTACCAGGAGATGGTAAGATTCGGACCTGAAATGGCCGAAGAATGAATGATGTGCGGTAATGATTCTCGATTTTGAATTCCTTTGATGTCAGTATTATTTATGATTCGATGAATTTCGAAAGGAATGGAGTCATTCCTTATGCATTCAGTTGATTATTGAAATACATGAGCTGAATTGCTAGTAGCAGGAGAATGCTAAAGTCTTTCCAGATAAGATTCCGGGTTTGCCTTATATCAGAGAGAGTGAATTCCGCCTTGAATTGATACCAGGTATTGGTTTTATTTTAGAACTCCTTACAGAATGATACTGATTGAATTGAAGAGAATTGAAATATCAGTTAGAAGATTTACTGTCTGAGATTTACATCTAAGTGAGTGTTTTTCTGTGAGATATTTCAGTTCAGTTATGGGTTGATGAATCCTGTATTCAAAGGTATTCTGATGATTTTACACCGTTTATCTATGATATTTTGATATACTCGTGGCATATGACTGACTGAATTGAATACCTTGTATTGAATGATCTGAGAACTGAAATTGGTGTATACAGAAATTGTTCAGATATGAGTTTTGACTGAAACAGATTGTATTTGTGGGATGTAATATTCGATTATAGTATACCGATTGATCTTGACACAGTTGAGGTCGTGATCAGTGACTGAGGACGACACCGATGGCAGAAAAATTAGAAATTCATATTTGTCTGCGGTTAGCAAATTATGATATGTGACTGCTGTTGTGAAATTGCTTGAGAATTGTTATTGTTCTAAAACAGTATTAAAGACAGATTATATTGTTTGTGGGACATTACATTCGAAAATGATATAGAAGGTGATTTAAACAACGTCGAAGAGGTGATACAGATTATTGGGAACCGTTGAGAGTATATACAGTTCAAGCCGAATCAGAGCTAAACTCGCGAATTAAAGCAGTCTAGAAGTTTGATCAGAATGTTCAGAACTCGATTTAGATAATCAGAACAGGGTGTCGATCAGAATATCAGGTAGGTGATACTGTATTGTATGTGAATAACCGACTTGTTTGTGCCGAATATTTTGAATTTGAAATGACAGATATGGGTAGAAGTGCACAGTAGCCGATTCAATATTTATTCTGGTGACAGACAATATATGATAATTCGAAAAGATAGTTTTGATAGAACCAGATAAAATTATTTGTGGCAGAATTTGTACTGAGATGTCTATATTGGCCACCAATAGGAGAGAAAGAGAGGAACCAGGAGATTGGTTATATAAATTATGGATTCCTGAATAGAGATGGGAGTACATTCTATGGATTTTGTGATGGAACTATCGCAATATTTCCAAGATTTTGATGTGACATGATTGTGATTGACAGATTGCTCGAATCTGTATATGTTATTATGTACAGGAAGATGTACAGACATGATCAGACGACTGAGTTGTATGTCAGAAAAGTAGGCAAATTGCACTGAATGCCCAAGTTGATTTTATCATACCACTATTTTCGATGGATTTTGTACTTTTGGCAGAATATACAACAAGATCTTTCACCTATCGTTTATAGATCAACAGATAGTCGGAGCGAACTATCCTGATACTGGAGAATATCCTAGGAACTGTAGTGCTGGATGTTAGCACTGGTTGACATGATGTATTGTCACTTGTAAATTATTGTATAACGATAGTTATCAAATGAGTATGGAGATAGCATCATTCGAGGCATTGTACAGTGAAAACTGCAGATTTTCTTCGTATGGGGATTATATCTCGGTGATACCTGAGATTGGATTTGATAGGATCACAGATATGAAAAAGAAATTGAAACTGATTCAGAAGAGAATAAAGACAGCTCAGAATAAATAGACTGAATATGTCAACGTCGGATGATGACTATTGATATTTAAGGTTGAAGATTGAATATAACCCTGATTGAAATTATCAGATTGATAGGAGATGATAGTATTAATTAGTTATGAGCTGTTAATTGGTATATACGGATGTTGTATAGCCAGTATTGTGAGATTGATTCTATCATCAGTTATTCGAGTGGTATTATGAGGTTATACTTCTTGAAGCATTATTCCAGATTGAAATCAGAATCAGCAGAAGAAAGATGATTCAGGATAAAACTATTCCGTGGTTGGAAGTTCAAAGGAATGGTTAAGCCATCAAGGAAGCTATTTGGGAGACAGATTCTGAGATGAAATAAAGATTCTAGCATCGTTCCTTGAGGTGAGTTTTCTTTTAGCTTCTGTATATACCTCCTTTGGTATCTGATTGGATATTTGACTTGATTGCCTGTGATTTCGAGGACGAAATCGTATCTTAGGGGGGAGAAATGTAAGGCCCGAGAATTTGGATTACCATAATCTGAAATGATTTGGCGATAATTGATATGATTATAGACGGAAAGGAGTAGACCGAAAAGACGGAAGAAAACATGGAATATGTGCGAGGACAGAGCACCTCGCGCATATGCGCGACAAGGAGCCGCGCATATGCGCGTGGGTGGCAGAAGACCTCGCGCATATGCGGGAGATGTGCACCAGGTGAGTGCTGAGTCCAGAAGGCTGGGCGCACATGCGCGACCTAAAGACGCGCACATGCGCGAAATGTCCAGAGAAGTTGGCGCATATGCGCCGGATGGAGGCGCGCATATGCGCGAGTTGCATTGCACGAGACAGTAGGTCTCGCGCATATGCGCGACGATGGGGCGCTCATATGCGCGAGCTACCGTGTGAACGACGCGCCGAGACCTATGGTCTCGCGCATATGCGCCGAGACAGGTCGCGCATATGCGCGAGACGTACAGTACGCACAATGCTCCACTTGCCTTACATGCAACGTATATATGTGTATATATATATATATGAATCACCTTTCATTCCTCTGAGGAAATGAACGAAAGTCTCCAGGAAAGATTTTAGTTTCGTGTGCTTCAAATTTTAATCGTGTTAAATCCGCCCGTCTGATTTTGAATCCGAGTACGACACCAAGTTCCTAGCGACGACAGCTACAACAGGACGTAAGTTTTGTTACGTTTAGATACGATTTGAAATTATGGTATAATCAGAATCGGGTAGAATTCCTATATGTTGTTTTTGCGATATCATACATTGTATAATCGAAACCGGATCGAATAACGAATACCGTATGAAATTGTTATGAATTTTCAGGGTTGATTTATTATGATTAGACCGATTTGATATCAGAATTGAAATTATAATCTATTATCGCTGGGGTTATGAGTTGTATTGATATCGATTATGCCTCGTATTATTATATCTGTGATGTTGATATTGCTGGGGTTATTGAGACTGCATTGTTATACCGTCGAAACATCAGTGGATTGATATTGATCAGATTCAGTAGTGACTTCGATTATATTGTGATATCGTCGATATGGATTAGATTGTGTCTTGATTCGATATGGATCAGATTATGTTTGATTTGAGTATTGATCAGACTAGATTTTGAATTGAGTTGCATATTGAGATTGTGCCAATGCGATATTGTATTTCAGATTGATATGGACAGATTTGACTTCGAGACTTCGACTTCGTCAGACCGCAAAGACAAATGTATAAATTTATGTTGATGTGGGATTGCACAACTCGAGTTCGATTGACCTGAGTTTCCCAAAATCACATACTTTACTTTATTGCATTGATATTTGCAATTGTATGAGATTGATACATTTGATTTATTGATTTATGTATTGATTCATAAGCGGATACGCCTAATTGTGAATGAGTAATCTTGTGACAGTAGTGCCGGATAGTGATGGAATCGTCACTGGCACATTGCCACAGGATAGGATATTGGTGAAAATGCCAAAGTCTGTGACGGTTAGGTCAAGACACCGGACGTTTGGTTATATCGAAGTGGATAGGATTGGAGTTTCTTCTATTACTGATGTTCGATATGGAAAGAATCAAGTCCGTGAATAAGAACATACCACCACCCCGATCGGGAGTGTGGGTGGGTGTATGTTCTTATTCCGATCGGGATCCCTAGATTAGGACGAGTCGAGTCAGAGTCCATGAGTCACTGAGTGTGATTCAGAATTTATGTTTAGTCATGTGTCGGATTTGATACATGTTATATTCAGAGTTTATATTGATTCATGTTTCTGATTTTGATACATGTTATGAATGTTTAATTCATGCTTTTATAATGTTTATATGAAATGCATGTATACATGATTTATACTGGGAATATAATTCTCACTGGAGTTATCCGGCTCTTGTCTTGTTTGTATGTGTGCATGACAACAGGTGGGACAGGATCAGGGTCAAGACAAGAAGAGAGAGAGATCATGATTAGAGTGGAGACTACGGACTTGGATTAAAGATAGGGTTGAACACTTGATAATTAGTTGTTAAACTTTAGTTTTTATTGAATGTAGATTGTACAGGACTTGTACTTTATTTTATACGAATCTGTATATTAGTTAGATTCAATTACGTTCCGCAATTAAAGAAATTTTTTTTATGACCCAAATTACTTGAATTAATAAATTGATCCTAATGATGATTAAGAATTGAATTAGCGTCCGGGTCTCCACACATAGTCGTTTAATTTATTTTCAAGAAATGAAGTTCGTGTTGCCAATTCCGTGTAATTATGCATTGATTTCTGACTTTCACAACAAATAAATTTTTTTTGTAAGCGTACTTTATTAATTTAAATATTTTGGAAATAATAATTAAGCAAATATATTGGCTATTCATCTTGGACTACACTCACTCACAGACAACGTATAAGAACCAATGTTTTCAAAATCGAAAGTTTGATCCAGAGCATACTAGAAGACCATTTTAGCAATTAAATCGGCCAACAATCGGTCGGGCCGGTCACGATAAATCGGTTCAACCAGTTTTCGAATTTATTTAAAATAAATTAATTTTAAAATTTTAAAACCTTAAATTTATTATATTGTCATATATATGATTATTTAAAATTTGAACTTCGTTAAAAATTTTATTTTAATGATATTAAAGTTTTTTTAATATTTTCTTTTTTAAAAACAAAATATACAAATATCATTAACATGTTTAATCTATGTATATAATTACTTTGTTTGTAAACTTTTGTTAATATATATATTTCTATTTATATACATATTTTAGGTTTTAAAATAAATATAAATAGTATTATGGTCTGATTCGTCCGGTTAAAATGGCCCAACCGATTGAACCATTTTTTTAAACTAGCCATGTTCGATCACTGATTTAATTATAAAAACATTGATAACAACCTCAAGGTGCATCCTCAAATAAACTAGCTAGAGGATTAGGTCTAGGTTTTTTCACATTAAAACATTATTTTGAAAGACAATCTCCCTGATATCAAACAGCAAATTAAAAAAATCATGAAAGTTTAGATTATTTATAATAATAATAATAATAATAATAATAATAATAATAATAATAATAGACATACGAATATTTAGTTTTCAAGAACAAGACATAGGCTTAGAACTGAGATCATTTCTCAAGGGTACTCGATCTTATTATATCTTAAATAAATTTTCTCTTATCCCAATATCATTAACTCTTGTTAGTAATTTAAAAAGAAAAAAAGGAAAAAAAACTCTTGTTAGTAATTTCATTCATTTTAAATAAATTTGACTACATATATCTAAATCCCAAAGTAAAAATTTAACACATTTTAACTACTTTGTTTTCTACATCTGAAAAGGCCTAATTTTAATAAAGTAAAGTGTGGAAGCGGGGACCTTCCATTGGACAAATCGCATCAAGTCAATGTCAACTGAGGTATTCCTACAAAATTTCAATAATGTCGATAACTGTGACATTATTGAAATTTTTTTTGAAATAAAACTAAAATTTTTCAAAAAAGAAAAAGAAAAAGAATAATATGTAAAATTTGAAAAAGCATCCGGCCACCATTCACTGCAGGTAATTAATTAACCACTATCAATATGTGGACCATAATAGGAAGAAAAAGGTTTATTATATATATTATCCGAATCACGTTGAAATCATTACCATATTTGAAAAGCTTAAAATATTTTGAATAAATGAAAACTACATTGCCATTCGAGAGCATTTTGCATCATCTCAATCTTGAAATGGCTTCCTCAGAATTAGCAAATTATCCATGGCCATTGGCCATCAACTGTTAACTTTTGCAAGCTATGTATCTGTGAAGCCATGGCTTAAAGGCAAAGAAAGAAGCATTTTACATGGATTATATCAATTTGAAAGTCTTCATCTATTCGATAGCATGATACTGATAAACCTTTGCAAAGAAAGACGACTGGCTTACGGGTACCTATTTTAACAAAACCCTACTCTTGTCTCGTAAAAATTAAATATTTAAATTGAGTTTATGATGGGCTTAAAATGGACTTTTATAGCAACTTGATTTAATCATTTTCGTAAAGCGAGAATGAATACGACTTAGTTGTTGTAGGAGCCCATTGTGCAGTCACGCAGGACGCGCGCCCTGGGCTTTGGGTGTGACATAATGGTATCAGAGCCGGTCATGGGCAATGAACACCGGGAAATAAGTGCTATGCGGGGCAAAGTGCTACATGACGGGAGCCACCTCTTGAACCTGTAGGAGTCACCTCTAGATTCTTGGCGCTGATGAATCAAGGGATCATGTCGCGACGAGGACATCGCGTTCTGAAATATGTGTGATTGTGATACCTTTGTCACACATGGTCAAAATTAAAGATTTAAAATGAGTTTATAATGGGCTTACGATAGACTTCTATAGCAACTTTGGTTAATCATTTTCGTAAAACGAGTACGAATAAGAAGTAGTTGTTCTAGGAGCTCATTGTACCGTCACGCAGGACGCAAGGCCTGGACTCGGGGTGTGACACCAAATCCTGTGACTTATTTATTGGGTACAAAGTGCTTTTGAGCTGGATCACATTGCTCGAGATAGTGGGGAATGATAAGGTGTCGGCCACTCATTGTATGGGAAGTCATTAGACGTCTCTAACCTTTCAAATTCGATTAATATATGGACGCGGGTTTCGCATATCAGCTTGTCAAAATTTGCAGGTAAGGATTACGACAAGTACTACTTTCCCTTGCGAGAGGTGATTGGCTAGTTGGAAGCGGAGAAGTTGTTGGACAAAGATGAAGAGGCGGGAAAGAACAGCCGATATCAGATATTCTGGGGAGACATGCAGTTTTGTACGTCTCCATGGAAGTAGGAAGAAGATCGAACATAAAGTTGTTGCGCTGGTGAGAAAAACCTCAGGGGGATACGTTGTTTTACATCGGGGTGCAAATATTCATGGAAATTGAATAGAAACCCTGAATTGCTATATATTCCAAATGGTAAGAATCAGTTACCAGTTCATATAGCTAGCAGCGGTTAGATGCCATAAAGAGAATTGTGTATCTGATATCCATCATGGGAGCCTTTCTGCTGCGGTGCGTAATAGGTTCTGGATTCATTGGTGAGTGCGAAATTTTATTGGATAATATTCGAATGATACATACAACCAACGTATATTAATTTATGGCAGATGTGGCGACACTAAAAGACGTGATTCGTTTTCGGAGAGAGCTTCTGAAGGGTTTGCGTTCCCTACTGGAGAAAAATTTCAGTTGGTAGCAAAAATGGATCTGCTCTCGTAAGTGTTTTTTCCCAAAAAATTTTATTTCAAGCCATAAATTTTATTGATGAAAGAAAGTATATTGACTTTTATATTTAATTCGAATGCATTAATTGTTGAATTTTTGGTTAACTTGGTAATATTATAAAAAGCTTTAGTTTTTGGGGGCAAACGATTCAACACATGTTGGCAATATATGCCTCATTCGATGCAACGCTCGATAACGGGGGGTCGGGAGACATCCGGCGTTGTCTCACAATCACATAATGGTAAAATAATAAACTTCAGAAGTATAGATTTTCCACTCCAGTCTATTTATTCATAAGTAGAATGTATTGTTTTTACAACTCCGATATAGTCACATAATGTTTTACAGTAGCGGCATGTAAAACATTAAATATGGTGCGGAAGCTCACAACTTGGAATTAACTGATAACGAAAATGAAACTTAAATGTTGGCAGCGGTCTTCTCTTTCTTTACCATCTCCATAACTGAGTTTGTTCTTTATCTTGTAACCGATCTTCATTTTTATCTGATAGAAGTTGAGTAAGTGAGTGATATGGTCGTCACTCAATAAATTGGAGACTTCTCCTGGCCTTTAAAATAATTTTTCAACATAAATAGCAAATATAACAATAATAACATACATACAAAAATTCTTATTTTCAGAAATAAACATGTATGAAACTTATGCAGTCTAAATGAAATCAGTCCCCTTTATGCTTGTCTTCTAAGGGCTGAGGACATTAATCAGGAATGTTAATAATATATATTCATACCATTTGTTCACAAAATTTCAGTGCTTCGGAAATACATTGTAGAACCCGTAACTTAGACTACGTATAAACCATGCATAATTCTAGTATTTAAATTAAAATGATTTTTGTTGCATGAGTATTTAAAGTGCCTTTCTTTAAAGTTAATTATCTCATTTCAATAGTTTTAATTTTATTCTTTCAGTTATTTCAGTGAAGTCGGACTGGAGTTGGAGTTTAGAGATAAAATTTAAGATTTAGAAATCATTTCAGAATTTATTTTAGCTAGCAAATAAGTTCATTTAAGTTAAAAAGGAGGTTTGAGGATTTAATTTAATTACTTGAGGTGAGTAGAAAATAAATTTATTTAAGTTCCAATAATTAAAGGATTAATTCACTAAATTAATTAAAGGATTAGTGAGGCTTTTAAGGGTTATAAATTTACTAGTTAGAAAAGAATTCCCCTCCATTTATTTGTGAGAATTTCGGCCCTAGTGGATTGTGTATTGCCTTGCCAACTCATCATCTTGGACCCATTCTTTGTCATTTTTTTATGATAATCTTTTTAATTATTAATCAATCTTAATTAAATTATTAGTAAGCAATATCCTAGTCTAATTATTCATGGACAATCGGCCATGCAACTCCAAGAAGAATTAGTTCAAACAAATTTAAAATTTGAATGAGAGGTAGACTTGGTCTTGCATTTTAAATCCCTTTATTAGTGGATCTTCCCCCTCACCTTTCCAACCATCATTCTCCTCTCCCTAATCTGGAAATTCAGAGTGAAATTGAGAAGAAAAACCGTGGGTTCCTTAGCTAGGAAGATAGGAGAAAATCGAGTAAGAAGCAAGGTAGAATAGAAAGCGCTCCATTCCTCCGCGCCGGATCGTCTCTTCTTTTCGTTTTTCTTTCAAACGAAACCAGGCATGCATATATTCTTCCTTGACTCTTCAATCAAGTCCTATTATCAATTATTTTCATTGCATGATCATGATTTCTATGGCCATAAACCGAAATCCATCAAGAATTTTTCAGAAAAATAAAAGTGCAGAATTTCGGTTTTCATTTCAAGCTTCACGATTTCTTTTGTGTTGATGGTTACAGGTATTGGTTCGACTCAAGGCTACCAATGCTGCATCTAGACATGTACTAGGACATGTTAGGATCATAATGGTCCATTCATTCAAGCCCCTCACCCGCTGGAAACGAAAATTGACAGCAACTCCCCAAGCACAGCTCATGTGCACTTGATTTCTTGTGTCTTGCTGTCAAAAAGGGAAGCTTCTGATCTTGGCTGCCCTAGGGGCCTATAGCCTTGGTTAGATCACTTCCCTAGCATGTTTAAGACTTGACTAAGTCGCTCTTTTGGTGGCTTGGTCCATGGTTAATCGGTTTTTAAATAAAACTCCAAGAACAGCCCTGCACCCTTTCGCCCCTCTTCATTTTACAGCATGTATGGTTCGAATTCTTGTGGATGGTGTGGATCTTGGTTGGCCTATGGCCCTTAGCCACGGTTCATACCATACCCCTAGATGTCTAGGTCGTGCCATGGTCAATCAAATGGCCACTGGAACGACACGAGACAGCAAGCAAAGCTAAACACCACACGCGCATGCAAAGGTGCTCTCGGGTGAATCTTTTCGATTGTTGCTGGAATATTCCGAATTGTGGCTGGTTTAAAGCCCTTAGCCATGGTTCGAATCATTCCTTGGGACGTTGGTAAGAGGTTCTGGTCGGTGGTTCAAGCCCCAATGGCCATTAGCCTCGCAAACGACGCAAGCAAACCAAGCACAGCTGCTGTATTTTTGGACAGCAACTTGCTGTGATGGTTCAGTGGCTCGTTCGAGTTCTCGGTCGGCTTGTAACCGATGGCCTTGGACTGGACAGTGTCTCATTGAGTTAGGAAGGTCATGTTTTTGACCGTTCGTCATTTCGGTTCATTTTTGAGGTCGTACGAGAATTTACGGTGCGATGTGCCAAATTGACTCTCGAAAGAGCGTTTCTTGTTTTGGCCTCCATTCACCTAGATTTCGGCCCTCACCATTTTAGGAGCATTATTTTATCATTTTTAGGCGTATTTTAATCATGACTACATGACGGTTTAGTGTTGGTTCGGGTTGGTTCGAAGTCATGATTAAATACGAAGTCGGTAGGCGTAATTGTCACATTTTAGAATGTTATTGCATAGTTTGTTCCCATAAATCTATTGCATATTTTTCATGACATATTTAGGTTGCAGCGAGCCTGGGAGCGATCCAATCCAAGCAGTAAATTATTACATGATATTTAATTGTGCCATTTAATTATATTACATGCATAAATATTTAAAATGTTCATTTTTGAGATTATGCGATATTGCTTGTGGCCATTACACTATCATGGGATTATTGCTAAATCCGGTCGCCAGTTACCGGGTCCGGTCGCCAGTTACCGGTCCGGTCGCCACTTACCGGTCAGTTGAGTTTGTTTCACCCAGTATACTGTGGCTACAGTCTGATCAGACGTTTACTATTTTATCCGGTCGCCAGTTACCGGTCATGGGAGCATTTTATTATCCGGTCGCCAGTTACCGGTCAGTTTCAGTGCAGGGGCCACTTGCGTATACCATAATCTCACCAGGAAAATTATTACAGGCTATTTTAGTACAGGGCTCCAAGGAGCAAACATTTTTACCATGATATTTTTCAGTTCAGTTATGCACGTATTATAATTAATCATGACACGACACTTTTACGATATGCCTCATGACACGACATTTTTATTCCATGAAATTTTACTATAGTATTTACTCGTTATTTACGATATATGCATGTTGAGTCTTTAGACTCACTAGACTTGATTGTCGTAGGTTCTGATGATGCCGGGGCCGAGGGCGGGGACCAGTGAGCAGGCTCGAGTCGGCAGTAGTTGGACTCGAGGACCTCAGTTCAGCATTTATTTTTAATTGATGGCTCAAACGTTTTAATTATTGTTGGAAAAACTTTTTACTGTTATTTAAAAAATGTTAATTCTTCCGCTTCCACATTGAACATCAAACTTTATTTATAAGTTCATTTATGAAGGAGGCAATTTTAATTATTTAAAAAAAAAATTTAAATTTTCCGTAAATTTTCAAGTAAGGATTTTAGGCCCTTTACATACATATTTCAGAAATCGGATTTTAAACACATATAATACATATATTTTTGTCGATTTAAAACATATATCTCGAGTTAAAACAAAAGGCCCACTTATTAATTGTAAAACAACCAAAAAATTCTTCGGAACGTTGGGATGAACTTGGAATGATAAAGCACATAGACAAGTCTTTTATACAAAGAGAATTATAGAAATAGATGAAGAGATATGCAACTACTAACTTCCATCATAATTTTCACCATAATGACCTTAAACTCAAAATTTAATTATATGTTTATGTATTAAATTTAGAATTTATGACATTTTTATTATCATCATTATTTCTTCGTTAATTTAAATTGTGGACCCTTTACATTCTTGGGTATCTTGGAAAATGAGGGGTCTTGCTTCCGATATAATGCCGAAGCATGCCTGTAATTATGATGCATGCAAATAAAAAAACTCATAATTATAATATACTTAGAGACTCAATTCCAGTAGCATTAATCTTTAGAATTAATTACGAAGCTATGATTTATGCCTTCGAATACCAATTTTTTGTAATTAAATTTGAAGGAGATAGAATCATTCTTTATTTTATATGGAATAATTAATCATATAAAAGGTGTATCAAGGATTACATTATAATGAATGTCATTAACTAAAACGAACGAACTTTTAATAGAAACTCCACTGTTCAATATCAATATTGATGCTTCTGTTTTGGAATTAACATTTAATTTGGAATTATTAGTAGATGGTAGTTTTTCATTCGTTTTTTTCTTGAAAATTTTCATGTACAATTCCTGATTTTATGCAATTTAAATCTACATCACTATCAAAAAATATTTATCTTAATACAAAAAAGAAAATCTTCTAGGAATTTTTCAAGGTTTTTTATGTTTTGTATTTCTTTTTCTTCAGATTATGTAGAACTTTATGTTAAGATTTTTAAATATTAATTTTATTGCTTCAGAATCTTTTTTTATTTTAATTATTTTAGTTCTATTTTTTACTTATTTTATTTTTCTATAAATCTTGGACTTTATTTTTTTTTTATTTTTTTCATATTCTTCACTTTTTCTAGAATGCTAGTTAAGTCGTATTTGTTTTTAGAAATATTGGATAAAATAGTATTTTTAAATTCGATTTTCTCTTCTTTGTTTTATTTAAGAGACTTCTAAAATTTATGAAGATATTCTTTTTGAATGTTGGGATCATTAATGTTTTTAAAATATCTAGAAGAAATTGATGATATTTTGTAAGCATATTAATTTATTTTTCGAATTTGTTACAAGATGTAACTAATTCATCTTTTTGTATGGGTTCATTTTCTTCTGTAGATTTAGAAGATAATTTTTCAGATTCCGAATCATAGGACTCAGAAGAATTATTAGGATATTAGATATTTTATTTAATATTTATTATTTAATTATAATTCATGTAATTTTTTTATTTAATCTACAATAGTTAGCAGCATGTCAAATATTATGGCATGTATAACGTTCAGTTTTCCTTGTTAAATATTTTCTTATGCAATTTAATACAATTTTCTAATCATTTTGAAGGAGAGAACTTATTAGGATTTATATCTAATTGTTGACAAAATATTCATAATTCTTGTTTTGTTCTTTTCATTTCTAATTTTAAATGCTTTTGGAGTTTTAGATCTTGACATTTTTTTAAAAATTCTTGTTGGATTAAACTTATCAACTAACCATATGTGAACTCATTGTACGGTAACCCTGCGAAAAATTTTTCTTTTCAAAATAGTTGGTTAGAATCTTCTCTAAGCATAATTAGTTAAAAAAATGTTTTTATACCCTTGGAAGGCACTTAATTTTTACACCTAAGATTGGAGAGTAATTCAACATTTTTATCTTTTAAATGTGAGGGATCACCTATGAAATGTAAAGAAATTGTTAGGATTAATGTGGCTACTTCATATTCGTGAGGATTTCCTTATTCATATAAAATTAATAACCTTTCTTCATCAGTTTTTATGGAATTTATAATATGTTCTTGTTGTTGATTTGTGATATAGTAGTCCCACCATCCCTTAATTTGGTCAAAAATCCAGCTATAAAAAGTTTGGCTATGATTCTATCTTATGTATTAGTTTGAGTTTTATAAATATTTGCGGTCATAGTCATTTGTTGTAATAAACTAAGGATATGTCATTCAGTCATTTCATCTATTATTATTTATTACTTTTCATATGTTTGTACTTTTGAATATTACAATAGTATTTATTACAAACATTATCACTACACCCCTTTATTATAATATTCAACAGAGACTACTTTGAGCAGAGTAAATATTCTTTTAAGAATTTAACAAGCCAAACTGATCTTCATCTTCATACGAGTCTTGAACTTCTTTATAGAATATTCAATTTTATCATGATGAAATATTTACATCAAAGGGTTCTACAGAAGAACTTAAATATCCTTATATACTCCCATGATATATAAACTGTTGTCCTATTGATAAAGATTTAAAAGGTCTATCTTTTATTCATATAGCTCAAATCTATTTAAATAAAGATCTACATACTATCTATGACAGAAAAACAAGAGATTATTTTGAAACTATTCTAATAGAAACAAGATATGTTGAAATTCAATATATGGAAAGATCTAGAGATTCTGTATTTTCTAAAATGATATTTAAAAGGTAGTATCAGCAGAAAATTGGGGTTTGCCATTAGGACAAGCTCATCAAATAAATAAATTTTAAGTTATGCCTAATATGTGTAATTATCATGATTATATCAAAACTTAGGATAATATTCTTATTTATGAAAATTCTCAAAGAAACATTCTCGGTGAATTAAAATCTAATTAGATGATAATAATCAATTTTTACCAACTTGGTACAAAACATTTTTCTTTTCATGGGGTTTAATGCCTAACATTTTACCTCGTTATGTTAAAACAATTTGGAGAAAAATTCAAAAAGCTAATAATCAGTTTGAAGGATTTCCGACGATATTAGAATTCACAAGTCAATTATAATGTTCCTTGGATATTCAAATGTGAATATGGTCTTCAAGATCAAGTCAGAGAAAAATGTGAATTAAAATTAACTCCTACTATTTTAGTCCGAAATTTTAATCAAATGGTGGGGAAAAGAAGATTTCTTTGCTAAAGGAAAATCCTATGATCGTCACAACATGATTGTAGTAGGTCCTGCAAAAGAAATAATGAAGACTCTTAATACGTACAGAAAATCCTACTCATGCTGCTTTATTAAAAGAACATTTTCAACACATTGATAAAAATACAATTTCTGAATTGTGGACAGAAGTTTTTGGAGGAATCTCTCAACCCTCCTCACAATCTTCTTCTTCCAAAGGAAAAGACAAAATTGTTGAAGATACAGACATTGTTGATCATACTCAAGATGCTCAAGACCCGTATGAAGATGATGATCTGTTAGCTTATTAAATTCTTAAAAGACCACCTATTCTGCTCAAAGTAGTTTTTTGGTTGAATATTATAATAAATGGGGTGTATTGTGTGTGCATGTAGCAGTAATAATTAATAATGTTTGTAATAAATACTATTTTATATTCAATAGTACAAGCATACGAAAATGTAATAAATAATAATATGCACTAGAAAAAGTGATGTTCTCTTTTCAGTTCTATTCAAGTATTGCTCCCAAGTCATTAGTTTTTATCAAGCTTTAATCTCCTGCTGAATCATCTAAGTTTTACATATGAATAATAATTTTTATATGTACGAATGTGATTATATGTGGCATCTACTGATTGATTATATTATCAATACTTAATCAAATTATTTGATAATTTTAAAAAAGAAAAATTAAATTTATCAAAACATATATGAACTATTTAAATTTAGAACTTAATAACCCAGATCTAAGTCTTCTCTTCAAAATGGATTATATTATTCCTACTTTAAAGAGAGAAAATAAGTCTTTAAAGGCCTTTCAAAAACAAAATTCAATACTCTAGATTGTATCAGTAGTATAAGTAGTATCATATACAGAGATTGTATTATCTTGTTCTAAAAGGAAGAAGGTAGTTGTACACCGGAGAAATCCTTAAGTTAGGTATCCATAAAGCCTGTAAAGCTTAAGGGATAAGGTTGAAATAAATCATTGACAATATCTACTCAAATCCTTGATGGACAAGATAATACGATCATTTACTAAGAAGAAATCTTCTAGTAGTAAAAATACTAAAATAAAGAATTAATTATCTGTGAAATTTCTAAGAAAACTATTCAAGACTGGAAATTACCAGTATCTTCTAATATGAAGATATATAAATCTGAAAGTTTTAATTTTATATCTGATTATATTAAAAAAAACTTTTGAAGAAGCTATTCCTCTAAAAGAAGAATATGATTCATTTAGATTATTATTACAAAAGCTTATAAATATTCACAAACAATTTTATAAATTTATGCATTTAATAATTATTCAAGTAGACTTAATGCCTTTTACAAGATTATGATTAAATAATTCTGCCTTAATTATGGTTAGAGATCAAATGCCTAATAAATTTGTAAATTCTTTATTAGCAATTGTAGAGTCCTCCTTTATGTGAATGACCTATACATTGTTGGGTGTAATAATTGTCCCTGTTTGGTAGAGCGATCGAACCGTGGTGCTTGAGCTGCTGTGCGATTTAAAAGATTGCACCGTTACTACTAGCTATAGCTTTTGGTAAAGCGGCAAGCACTCGATCCTGCAATTGGTATCAGAGCCAAGGTCACGGGTTCGATTTCCATTGATTGCAAGGAGTGCAATTATTGAGAGGGAGATTGTTGGGTGCAATAATTGTCCCTGCTTGGTAGAGCGATCGAATCGTGGTGCTTGAGCTGCTGTGCGGTTTAAAAGATTTGAGTTGCACCATTACCACTAGCTATAGCTTTTGGTAAAGCGGTAAGCACTCGGTCCTACATACATTTTAGTTGTTTTTCAGATTTTCCTATTTCTTTTCTAATCCAAATATTATGTAAGCTCTCACTTTAAATATAAAAACTGAAGGGTTTGATATGATATTTTGAACAGAAAATGTTGTTTTATTATATATAATTTGTTATAAAGTTATGAATTCAACTATTTCTAATTTTAGGATTAATCTCAATCAAATCAGTTCTAAAAAAGGTGAAACAACTATTTTCATAACTAATATTAATAAAAGTAATATTATGATTGCGAAAACAATTAATTGGAATCAAGTTACTCTTCGAGAGATCTAGAAGATGGCAAAAATTGCTCCTTCTCTTAAAGAAAGGAATAGAAAATTGGAAATTATTATTCAATATGTTGATGGTGATGTTGAAATAAAATTATCATCCAAGAGACATTTACTTCTTAAATTATCTGGGCAAAAAAATAGAAATTATACTTCTTCTATTCCTACAACTGATTTTGAAAAAAATAATATATTTGGTGTTCAAAAGACTCGTGAACAAATTTCTCAACAGAATATAAAGTTCATATTCTTGAAATTAGTAATTCAAGATATGAAAAAAGTTATTCTGTTAAGGTAATTGATAATCAATCTCTTATTCAAAAAAGCTTCAATAAACCTAAAAAAAAAAATACGAAAAAATAGTTTTTAAGTTATTTAAAACCAGAACAACATTTTTTGTATCTTTTAAGATATCAAGAGTGATAGAATTTCAAGTGGATGGAATGGTTATAATTTCCTGAAAGAAATAAAAAATTTCCAAATTTTTAAGATGAATCTTTTATAAATGTTTTTGAGTCAACATATAAAATATATCTTCATGAAATTATAGAAGAATCTTTTGACGTTCATCATCTTTTTACTATTTTACAAATTTTAAAAAAAAAAAGAAACAAAATAAATTTATGTTGCTCCCAAAATCAAAATTAGGAAATGAAAATTTTGACCATATAGTACAACAAAATAATTTCACTAATCTTACATTTCATACTTTAAGAAATCAAACCACCATAATAGAAGAAAATTTGGAATCCTTTAGTGGAGAATGTTCAAAAATATTCATGGTAAAACCACCTCTTAATCTTAAGAAGGAAAATTTTCTTTTAAGTTTTAAAAAAGATGATGATTTTATGGAATGTCTAATAGACATATTACAAAAGATTAGTATAAAAAAGAGTTCTATTTCAGTAAAACCTAAAGATGAACAAGTATAAAATTTTTCAAGTTCTTCTGATGAAGAAATACAAATTAATAAAATACATGAGGTATCAATTGTAAAACCTTTTTATAAAAAAATCTACACCAATTCATCTTCAAATTGGATAAAAAAAAATAAGAATATGTTCAGTTTAATGGAGAAGTCATTACTAAATGGAATATTGATGGTAAATCTGAATATCATATAAAATCTATTATTTAACAAATGTTAATATATTCTTCTGTCACTAAAATAAAAGGTAATAATGATAGATAAATTGTTCAAGCCATTATAACTGGTCTTACTGGCCAACTTCAAGGCTGATGGGATTTGTATTTGTTTAAAGAAGAAGAAACTAAAATTCTTAGCTCTGCTATAATTGATTATACCGAAAGAGAAGAATCAGATGTTGTAAATACACTTATTTACACTATGCTATCTAATTTTATTGGAGCTAATGAGCTTCAGTTAGATAGTGTTAGGATCGGGAAATAATTTAGAGAAGGGTGAATAAAATAAATTCTTTGAAAATATTTATTTTTAAAATTTGTTATCAACCGTTTTTAGGTAGTTGAAAGTTTTTTTCAAATAGTTAGAAATATAAACTACTTGAAAAGTACGGAAAATAGTTTAATATTTCTAATGATAGTTTCAACCGATTTTCAGTCTAATAAACAAGATATGGTTTGAAATGTAAAAGCTTGCGAAAAGTAAAGACACATGATTTTTATGGATGTTCGGAGATAAGACTCCGACGTCACCCCTTCTTCCTCTATAAGAATGATTCCACTAAAAGACTTTGGTTTTACAAAACTCTTTGCAACAACCCACTCCAATCAGGTCTTTTAACATTGCTTGTTTTGAAACTCTTAGTTATCACTTTACACTTCTAGATTTAAGAACCCTCGGTTCATCAGACACCGCTATTAATCAAATAACCAAAGGTTACTGATGTAATTAAAACAATCTGTTTTAGTAGAACGAATATGATCATTGAATGATCAGATATCTTTCTGTTGAGTGCGTGCTTGATGAGCGATGAGGTATATGATCTTTAATGAGCTCAGATTCTTTATGTATGCATGCTTGTAGTAATCGCACTGTTGAAAGCTTGACGATTATGTGTGTTTCTTTCATACTTCCAACTTTTCTTATATGAGCTGTCATTCCAACGGTCAGACAGCGATAAGTAACGTTAACCTGTAACATTGGAATGACGTGTCACTATCAGCTGCAAATACATTAAATGTTCTTCAGCAAAGCATTTAATGTTCTCTTTGCTAGCTTAGTTTTGAATCACGTTCCTTGAAGAGTTATTGCTGAGTATTCTTTTATGGCAACTATTTTTACCATCAGAACTTGTAGGATATAAATAATCTTTCTTTTCTGGGATAGTGACATAAATGCAGATCAATATCGGGACTGGTGCAAGACATGGTTGACTTGTAGCGGTGCGAAACCATTGAATGTCCTGAACCGATCAGCGAATGTCTTCCATTAAGTGAGCAATAAATAGCTCTTTAATGACTAGACTTGAAGTCTTCGAACAGCCGATTGGGAAGTTCTTTAAAAGTTTGAACTTCTTCTGCTTCAAACAGTTGAATGGTAGGCGGTCTGAAATTCAAGCCGTTGAAGACTAGGCGGTTGTAAATTTAGACGGTTGAACTTGTTCCTGTTATACATAGAAGATTGCATCTGTTTCCTGAAACAATTAAATGTTGTTTTGATTTTGTCGATCACCAAAACTCTTACGTAATAGTTATTCCTTAATAATTTCCCTCTTTTTGGTGATTACAAAATGCAGCTGCAGAAATATACAATAGTTTACAGATAATTACAAAAGCTTGATAAAGGAAAAGTTGTATTTCACTGAGTGAATAAAATTACAAACTCCAGTTGATAAAAAGCAGAAAACAAAACATCTAAACAGATACAGTACATTAACATTTCTTCTGTTCTTTAATATGTTTAGCTTCATCTGCTTTGGCACACTCTGTAACCCTTTTTCTAACTGATTCTTCTGCTCTTAAAAGTTCTTTTTGCCGCTCTCTTTCCCCCTTTTTGACATCACCATGGATAAGGAATTGCATTATTTCTAGTGAGTTGTGTTCATTGGGCATCCATACGTTGATCAACATGTGTTTTAAGAAGAGATAGTTGACCTGAAAGCTCAGTGCACATATTGAGATGTGAAGAGTTATGTCTGCCTTGTCGGAGGGTAATACTTGTATTCATGGCAGAAAATTCCTTGGAGAGGTCAAATTTCATCGATTGAAAGGCTTTCTTCAGGTCAAAATGCTTTATCTAAGTTGTAAACATGATCAGGATGAATGTGACTGACGAAACCAGGTGGTTGTTCTACATATACTTTCTCATTGAGAAAAACATTTGAATGCAGATTTAATATCCATTTGATATACCTTAAAATCTTTGAATGGTGCAAATGCAATAAATATTATAATTGCTTCTAGTCTAGCAACGAGGCAAATGATTCATCAAAATTAATACATTCCTCCTGTCTATAACCTTGTGCCACTAATTTGGCTTTGTTTCTAATTATTGAACCGTTTTCAGTCCATCTTGTTTCTAAATACCCACCTAGTGCCAATTACGTGCGGTCGAGGAACTAAGTGCCAAAATTTGCTTCTTTCGAATTGATTAAGTTCCTCATGCATAGCTTCTATCCAGTTGGTATCATTCAATGCATCACTGATTTTCTTAGGTTCTAATTGAGAAACGAAAGCAACATGCATAAATTCATTAATCATTTGTTTTCTGGTTCTAAGAGCAGTGGTTGGGTTACCGATGACCAGCTCGAGTGGATGATCCTTTTTCCACCGGAGGCATGGTCCATATGAATTTGGCTCTGTTGTTTGCACAGTTGTATCCTTTTTTTCCATTGTATCTTTTTCTATTTGAATGATCTCTGGTTGATGACTGTTCACCAGTTCATTTATCCGATGAGTTTGTTCTTGAGCAATTGGACTTTGTTCCGAGATATGTTCGCCTGTTCTTCTCAAATCTATTTTGTCGTCACTGTTAGCTTCAAGGTTAGTTGCATCTAATTTATTAATTAGATCATGAATGCTGCTACTACTATTGTCATGATAGATGGATGATTCATCAAATGCAAGTGTATGGATTCTTCAACAGTGAGAGTTCTTTGATTGTAAACTCTATATGCTTTGCTCACTGCTGAATATTCCAGGAAGACACCATTATCAGTTTTCACATCAAATGCAGTTAAGTGTGTTTTGACATAATTATGAATAAAACACTTACAACCGAATATGCGGAAGTATCCAATTTATGGCTGCTTGCTGGTCCAGTTCTCATATGGAGTCTTTTAATGATTCTTATTGATCATAGACCGGTTCTGAGTATAACAAGCAGTATTGACAGCCTCCACCCAAAATCGCTGAGAGATTCCAGATTCTGCTAGCATAGTCCTAACTGCTTCCTTGAGAGTGCGGTTTCTTCTTTCTGCGACTCCATTATGTGGCGGTGATCTGGAAGCTGAGAGCTCATGCTTGATGTCGTGATCTTCAAGATAGGATGACAGGGATTGTGTTGGGGATCGATAAAGAGTTTAGATGAGGGTGAATAAACTCTTTCCTTTGTTGGATGATTTTGCTAAGGGTGCTAGAATCCTATTAGAGATTGTAGCTAATCTTGCTCGAATGTAAATCCAGCAGATCACAATAATAAGTGTGGAAACGATCCGATGGAGTATGGTGAGAAACAATAAAACAGTAGGCAGTTGAACAGTGGTTGTTTCTGGAAGTTCGAAGATAAAATCTTCTACGTCTCCCCTTCTTCTGTTTCCAGAAGATATCACTAAAAGACTTTGGATATTACAGTACAACACTTGTACACACCCACTTAAGTAGGGCTTACCCTTAGCCTACTGAAACTCTTAGTTACACAACTCACTAAAACGAATACAACAAAGTTCTGGAAAATAATCTTTCCCAGATTACAAACTCTTCTCAATAAGATACAGTAAAGTGTTTAGCTCGAAGAAATTTACGAAACAACAGCACAATATGATCTCAGAAGATCGGATATAGATAATAAAGCGTGTGCTGTTTTTCTGTATGTTGAGCTTGAAGATAAGTAGTTGATGATAGCTGAAAACTCACGTTGGAATAATCGTTGCATGGATAATGATAATAACGTTATTTTGTATAAATGATTGACATCTATATATATATATAGAAAGCTTGAGTTCAATGTCTATAATCAAAAACAGCTTCTGAGGCTCCTGAGTAAAATCAGCTTTAATACCTAAAAAAGGTCCTGCAGAAAGATTCAGAGTAATCAGTCTTGTTACATACCAAAACTAGTAAGGAGCGTTAAATGTCGTTGTACAGCATTAATGGTGCAATTAATACTAGTACTAGGTAAAGTAACGGTAACATTTAAGACTGTAACAATTCAAACAAAAGACGTTAAGTTAACTTCTGCATTAAGCTAAATTCTGCTTTTAAAGCTATGTTCTGCTTCTGGTTTTCTAAGTCGTTTAAGTACTCGAAGAGTACTTCTTTTGTTAATACGATACGAGACTTCTGCTTTTATACTATCTTCTGATTATAGCTATTGCGACCTACTGGTTTTGAATCTCATCACTACAATTAAATTAAGTCTAACAATTTTCCCCTTTGTATTGATGTGAAAACCTAGAAGTTAGTAAAAAACAATTATAACAATAAGCAGATAGCAATTGATAGCAGAATTAATCGATAAGTAAATTAGTCAGTAAAACATAGTTCAAAAGAGTTTAATCATCAGTCCCGATGTCTCTGAACATCGTTTCCTCATCCTGAGGATCTTGATTTCTGTAGGAAGATTCCGCATTGATGTCCTCCAGTTCTGCCTTCTGCTTCCTCCTTTTTGGCATCATTGGCTTGAACTCGAGTGAGTAAATCATCCACTCGGCCAGTAAGAATAAAAATGCCATTATTCAGCATCTCTAGAAATGGTGCTTGATTCGAAACTCGTTCATTTAGATCATGAAGAGATTGAGATTGGGACTCAATCTTGGCATCAATAGTTTCAAGTTTCGAGTCCATAGCTTCTACTTTTGTGGAGACTGAGTGAATAGCCGAATCATTATCAGATAAAGTTTTAATGATGTCAGCTTGACCAAGTAAGACGTTGGCCTGACTTGAGAAAACATTTTGTCTGAAAAGGCTGGTTTCTACATGTAGTTTGGCCAATGATTCTGCCATGCGAGTGACTTCTTTTGAGATGCTGTCACAGAAGAATCTGGTGGCACTAACTTCACCAGCATGTTCAAATGACAATTGTTTAACAATCTCTGACAGATTATCAAGATTTCTTCTCAGAATATCTATCTCGAATTCAAGATCAAACGTTGCTTCTACTGGGGACGGTGTTCTTTCGAGCATACGCTGTCTGATCTCTGCGAGACGATCGATGTGAGCAGGAGAAATAGCAGGAGGAACAATCAAAGAGTAGAGGCATCTTCTGGTGGAGCAGTAGTTGGTTCGGCAGAAGTTCTTCCAAGGAGCAGTAGTTGGTTCTGGCAGCTGCACTCTCTTCTGGTTGGGCAGCTTTAGTGGTTTCCAGTTGCTCAGCGGGTGGAATTGATTCAGATGGAATGTTCAAAATAGCTTCCATTTCGTTTGATGTTCAGCAGAAAATATCTCCAGATTTGGCAGTTATCGAGATGGAGCAGCATCTGATTCTGCCATTGGTTGGTCTGCTGGTTGAGCTTCTGGTTGGACCACATCATCAGCCTGAGCTATTTTCTGGTGCAGTAGAAGCAGCAAGAACAATAGATTGAATGACTTCATCAACTGAAACCAATTCACAAACAGAAATCAGAGATGATGACTGAGTAGGCATTGTCAGGGATGCAGGAGTACTGGAGACCTTAGCTTCTGATGGATCTGTGGTCCTTTCCTCAACTGGCTTATTATGAAGAAAGTCTGGGATGAAGCCTACTTGGTACTGCACAGGCTCTCCAAAGGCCTGTTCTTGAGCAATAAGTTGCACATTCATCAATCTCAGTCGATTAATCAAAACTTGAATGACATTCTGATCATGCAGCAGCAGTAGGAATTATAGAGTCGAAATTAGACTTGAGAGTCTTTAAAAAAGATTCCAGCTTCTGGCACTTCAGTTGCTCGAGAATGTAGCTTCTTCTGTTCATTGTCTCAATCACATTAACGGTCTTAGCAGAATAAAATACCTTCTTTTCACTCTTCACCATTTTTGCATAAACACCTGATGGTTTCAAATGAGTGATTGGGTGGAAAATTCTGACTTTCAGCCAATCATCAAAGAAAGTCATGTCTTCACTGGCAGATTTTTCAATCTCTTCCATGTGAATTTCAATAGCAGTGATAACGGATGACTCGGCATCATGAGTTTGCGATTCTGCAACAAGTTTTCCCTTGCCTTTATCTGGAAAAGAGGCAGGTAGCATGGGTCTAAAGGCAGAACACCCTGCAGTAGATTCTTTAATAACGACTCCAAACGTGAGTCTGAAAGTCGAAACAGAAGTTGAGGTGGTTGCAGTAGAGATGGCTGCTGGTTTGGAGACGGGGAGAGATTCTGGTTTGGATGATGTAGCTTTTGGAAACACTTGTCTCAGAGGGACAATGTTTAAATCAGCAACAACTGCTGTTTTCTTGAGGTGGAGAGTTGTGCGGGCTTTCTTCTTGCTTGGGGTGGCTGGGAGTGAGGCTTTGGTTGGAGCAGCAGATTCCTCAGATATTGTTTTATCTGAATCAGTATAAACAACCACTCTTTTCCTCTTGATTTTCTTTTGAGGTCCTTGAGCCTCATTCTGAGTGTCGCCAATCTCCTTTTCAAGGCAACAAATTCAGCCACAGTTGGCTTAGGCCTTAGAGAAAGTACATTATCAGCGTCGGTCATAGTAACAGATGAACCATCCTGTTCAGAAGTAAGAGGAAAACCAGCATCCTTCAATATCATGCTGATCTGAACAGCAAAACCAGTACCCTTCCTCACAATCATGTCCTTCATGATTCTGAAAAAAAATCGACTCCAGTCCACTTTAATATCAGAAGTGATAGCTACCATCACTTGAACATTTTATTTGGTCAGCTTATCAAACGTACCAGCTTTGACCAAAAGTGCATTTGCCACAATATCGGCAAGCACTTGGTATTCCATTTTCATAAGCTTCTTGAAGCAAGAGGGAGAGAGTTCCTCTCCAGAAGCTGAGAAGGAGGTAAGGGCAGTGGACATCTCCTCCTTAGAAATAATTGAGAAATCAGAAGTACCTGAGAGTGGAAGAAAGAAAGTCGATCTCAGCAGTGCAACATCGATGGAGATTGATGCATTTCCCTTGGGAGTAAATGATTTTCCCATCCTCAATGGTCGCTTTCACATAGAAGTCCAGGAAGGTATTCTTGTATATGATTGCTGGAACCTCTAAAAACCTCCTAAGACCATATTTTTCAATGAACATCTTAACAAGATTGTCATCTTTGATTGTCAGAACTGATGCAAAGTTAATCTGGTAAGCATTTAGTGTATAAGCTCCAGCCATTTCTGCAAATAAAATGAGTTTGAAGAGATTCTATAGTAGAGATGAATGCAAGAGAAAGCAGCAGCTAGTGTGCAATAGTCTGAGATCGTAAAAGATGAAATGAGAAGGAAGAGGCGGTTAATATTCAAAATGTACAGCCGTCAGTGAAACATAAGGACACGTGTCAATATGTTTGCAGTTGAGTTTTTGAAAAGTTAAAAGATGAGTGTCAAGTATGCCAAAATTTTAAAATATACTAATAGAGGCGGGCTGTCCAAGCGGTTATTAAAGAAAATCAGAAGAGGGTTTGTCGTCTTATGATAATATCTACTGGAAGTCATAAAGTTCTGAAATATCTCCAGCACTTTGATAAAAACCAGTAGACACATTGTTTTATCGAAAAGACAAATCTCCTTCTGCTTATGACATTGCACGGAAATATCAGGCATAATAAAAATTTTCCCCCTGAATAAATGTAAATAATAAATAAATATTAAAAGCAAAGATTCGAGATCTGAAGGAAAAGACATATGACTCTTGATATTCGTGCATGAGATGAACAGTCAAGTGGCTATTTGGCTTCTCCGAGGCTTAATATAAATACCTGCAAATACACAAACTAAGTCATTTACACATTTATCAAATCAAAACAAATGGATGGTTCAAGCATTCTCTCAGAGTCTTCTCCAGAGTCGGATTCAACAGATGAGTTTCAAAGGCAACTTCCAGCTTCTCGTAAGATGATGTTTGAAGACATCTTTTTCCAAGAGATGAAAACTTGGAAGAAATTCTTTGACCTTTAATCTGAATAATCAGTTAGATTATTCTAAATTATGTTAGAGAAGCTGCGGAATAATCCCTTACAGCAACCACGATCATGCAAAGAGAGGGGGTGGGGGGGGGGGGGGGGGGTGATTCCACTAGCTTCTAGTTAGGTTCCTGCTGAGAGTCTAAGTACTGCTGATATCAACAATTGTAATAGCTTAGACAATGTTATGCATCTGGTTTTATGAATGAAATATTTCATTTTGTCATATCTCTTGTTTATCTACTGTTTTAACTTACTGCATAAAAGAAAACAGAATATAGTAAACAGTAATTAAGATAAATCAATTAAACCAAGAACATTACGAAAATAAGAAAACTTATTCTCAGGCAAAGGCTTAGTAAATATATCTGCTGCTTGCTGATCAGTAAGGACATATTCCAGACGAATGTCCTTCTTCTGCACATGATCTCTAATAAAATGATGTCTGATGTCAATGTGCTTCGTTCTGGAATGAAGTACTGGAATGCGCGTAGTTGCTATAGCACTGGTATTGTCACAGAATATAGGTGATTCAGAGGCTTGAAATCCATAGTCTTTAAGTTGTTGTTGCATCCACAATATTTGAGAGCAGCAGCTTGCAGCAGCAAGGTATTTTGCTTCTGCAATAGACATAGCTATGAAAGTCTGTTTTTTACTGAACTAGGAGATCAACCTATCACCAAGAAATTGACAAAAACCACTTGTGCTTTTTTTATCCAATTTGCAACCTGCATAGTCAGCATCTGAATATCCAATAAGATTGAAAGAAGAATCATTGGGATACCATAGGCCGACATTTTGAGTACCCTTTAAGTATTTCAGAATACGTTTAGCAGCAATATAATGTGATTGCTTAGGGTTAGATTGAAATCTAGCACAAATACAAACAGAAAACATATTATCAGGTCTACCGGCAGTAAGATATAACAATGAACCAATTAGACCACGATACTGAGTTACCTCTACTGAAATTTTATTTTCATCCTTATCAAGTTTAGTAGATGAGCTCATTGGAGTGGAAGCAGCAGAGCATGTTTCCATGCCAAACTTTTTCAGTAGTTCCTTAGTGTACTTAGCCTGATTTATGAAGATTCCAGTATCAAGTTGCTTGATCTGCAGTACTAGGAAGAATTTCAATTCTCCCATCATGCTCATATCAAATTGTTCCTGCATTAATTTAGAAAAATTTCACACAATATAGGGTTAGTTGACCCAAAAATAATGTCATCAACATAAATCTGTACTAACAGAATGTGCTTATTCTTAACTAAAGTGAATAAAATCTTGTCTATTGTGCTGATTGTAAAATCATGATTGACAAGAAATTGTGAGAGCGTGTCATACCAAGCTCGAGGTGCCTGTTTTAAACCATATAGGGCTTTGTGTAATTTAAATACATGATGCGGTAAGAAATGATCAATAAAACCTGGAGGTTGTTCAGCGTAGACCTCTTCTTGCAGTAGACCATTTATGAAGGCGCTTTTCACGTCCATCTAATAAACTTTGAAGTTTTTGAAAGCAGCAAAGGCTAAGAATATTCTTATAGTTTAAAGCCTTGCTACTGGTGCATAGGTCTCATCATAGTCAATTCCTTCTTCTTGTCTGCAACCTCGAGCCACCAGTCTTGCTTTATTTCTGACAACAGTACCTTCTTCATTTAGCTTGTTTCTAAATACCCACCGGGTTTCAATAACAGCTTGATGAGATGGTCTAGGTATAAGAAACCAAAATTCATTTCTTTTAAATTGATTCAGCTCTTCTTACATAACTTCAATCCAACTGGGATCCAGAAGAGTTTCTTCAATATTCTTTGGTTAGAGAATCTTTGACACTTGGTTCTGCATCATCTTCACTATCTAGTTCAAGATGAATCCTGTCTAATCTGTTAATTAGATTTGACATGTTAGAAATTCCAGGAGCACTGCTATCTTCATCAAAAACAAGATGAATAGATTCTTCAATATTAAGAGTTCTATTATTAAAAATTCTGAATTCTTTTCTTACTGCTGAATATCCAAGAAAGATTCCAGCATCTAATTCTGAATCAAATGCAGACAAATAATTTTTACCATTATTATGCACAAAGCATTTACAACCAAAAACATGAAAATATGATACATTATGCTTACTCCCTTTCCATATCTCATATGGGGTCTGATTGTGTCTCTTGTTGATCATGGTTCTGTTTTGTGTGAAACGCGCTGTATTGATTGCTTCTGCCCAAAAGCGCTGAGAGATGTCTTCATCTGCTAGCATTGTTCTAGCAGCTTCTTTAAGAGTTATGTTTCTCCTCTCAGTCACTCCATTTTGTTGAGGAGTTCTGGCAGCTGAATATTCTTGATGAATACCCTATTCATCCAAATATAACTCAAGAATCTTGTTAGTAAACTCAGTGCCCCGATCACTTCTGATTTTAATGACAGAAATTGATTTTGCATTTTGAATCTTTTTCAGAAGCTTGATCAGGAAGCTACTGATTTGATCTTTTCTAGTAAGAAATATCACCCAAGTAAATCTAGAAAAGTCATCAACTACAACAAGTGTATATTTTATTCCCCTAAGCTCATGATAGGGATTGGACCAAATAAATCCTATATGCAATAATTCTAAACACCTTGAAGTTGATTTACTACCTTTATTCTTGAAGCTTGATCTTACTTGTTTGCCGTATTGACATGCAGAACATACATGATTCTTAATGAAATTAATATCAGGTAAACCATCAACTATATTCTGCTTCTTGAGATAATTGATTGACTTGAAGTTCAGGTGATTCAATCTCTTGTGCCATAGCCAATGTTTATCACTAAGGAAGACAACTAAATATGTAGGAACATTAACATGATCTAAGTTCCATGATACTTTGTAAGTGTTTCCTTCTCTTTTTCCATTTAATAGCGGTAGACTCATCAGCATCTTTAACTGTGCATGTGTGCTTCTGAAAAGCTACTGAATAATCATTATCACACAGTTGACTAATACTGATTAAATTATAACAAAGAGCACGTCATTTATAGTAATGTTACCATGGATAATCTTACCCTTACCCACGGTTTTACCTTTTGAGTTGTCCCCGAAAGTTATCTTTGGTCCAGTACAACTCATTATTTCTGAGAGTAGACTCTTTTGTCCAGTCATATGTCTAGAACATCCACTGTCCAGATACCATGTGGAGCTGCTTATCTTAGTTTTCTTCTCATGTTCCTGCAAGCACAAATTTTAGTAACTGGTACTCAATCATGCTATAGTTAGCTTTTATTAAGCTATGGTTCAGGTTTGGCAAAATTGAGTTAAGTTTCGAGTCAATACGAGTCAAAATCGGGATGTACGTCTAAGTTTTAAAATGAATTGTAAAATTAGTCGAGGAGCTTAAATTTACGTCTAAGAAATATTTATGGGTGTATTTTAAGGTGTCATGTTAAGTTTGGATGGATTTGGGTCGTCGTTTTAAGGTTTATGGATAAATTAGGAAAATTAGGGTTTCAGGGGCAAAAGAGTCATTTTACACCTGAAAAATGTTAGACGTCGTGGAAGTACCCTGAATGCGGTAATAAATGTTAAAATGTTTATTTCAAATGTTTATGAAATTTTACTGATGAAAAGTTAATGCTAAAAGACATGTCGTATACTTGGTTTAAAAGAAAAATGATTTATATATGCATGAATTTTTATAAGTGATGGAAATATAAAAAGTTGAAGGAGATGAATTGATTGTGATTGATACGATGATACTATGATATGTAAGGCCAAGGCTCAGCTGACAGGTGAGAATGTCGCTGATGTCCCCGCCACCAGGTACTGTTGTAATACGTAGATGGATCCATCGACCTACAACTAATACGAAAGTCACGATTGAGGATTTGAATTCAATAAAAACGGAAACATATATGTATATGATGAAAAGAAAAAAATTATATGATGAAAGAAAAATGTTTAAGTTATGCATGTTTATGAAAAATTATTTTTATAAAAGTATTTTCAAATACTCCTACGTCACCCCTTCTATCTTAATGATATGTTTTTACTAAAATACTTTGATTAAAACAATAAGATGTAATAACCCACTTCAATTTGGACTTAAACACTACCAAATTAAAACTCTTAGTTTCTCTTAAACTTATAAGTGAATAACTAACTAAGTAATTTAAATACACTTACCCAACTGATCTTAAAAGATCGAATACAATAGTGTAGTGTGTTAACTGATTGCTCAAATAGTGGTCTGATTGCTACGAATAAATCAATGAAGTGTGAGCTTGAATTTGCGATTTGAAAACTAGATGTAAGCTTTAAAATGAATCGCAATTGACTTGATAACTGAATGTTCTTGAGTAGTTGTGTAACTGATATTCTCGTAAAAATCATCTTACTTTCATAACTGAAATCCTTTGCTGTTTTTAGGCTTTGATTCTAACGGTAACATTGAATTCATTTAAGAATAGTATCCATTGAATCGTCCTTTTGTACACGTAGACATTTCCTCTGAAAAAAGTACGAGGTATTAGACTGATGTGCGCCGACTGATTTTCTCAGGTACGGAATGTCTTTTTGTCTGCTGGAATTCAAACTGCAACTGATGGAGTGACCAACTAATCAAGTGTCAAAATGATCGACTGATCAGTTAAGCTGTTCTATATTTGGTAATCAATTCTAACTTATGTCTTTTCAGTTTGAAAGCTCTGTTAGCTTCAGTTTGAGTATTTCAATTTTGATATACCAGTTCTGTGAATATCACGTTTAGTTTTGATCTTTAGTTCTGGAATCGATCAGTTTGTCAATCTTCGAATTTTTTATGTTCATCAGTTTTGAGACTTATTAATGGTTTTGAGAACTTTAGTTTATTAACTTAAGTTCTACTTAATCCATTTCAGTTCGATAAGTCTTCTTCAGTACTATGATCACTTTTTTGCTTTCAGTTCGGTCACTGCTCAGTTTTGGTCTTCAGTTCGGCTACTAGTTGGTTTTTCAAAGTTCGAAACTTATAATGTCCCAACAAAATTTCTTGATAAAATTGTTGATCTAAATCAATTACAAAGATTTCTTGGCAATCTTAATTATATAGGATATTTTTATAAGGATTTAGCTCAAAATGTTAAATTATTATTTCAAATGTTGAAGAAAAATCCTCAAACATGGACTCATAGTCATACTCTTACTATATGAAAAATAAAAGAAAGAGTTAGAGAATTTTCTTGTTTAAATATTGCTAATCTTGAATCATTTAAAATAGTTGAAACAGATGCCTCTGAAATTGGATATGGAGAAATTCTAAAACAAATAATAAATGATGAATCTAAAGAAATTTTTGTTAGATATACATCAACAATATGGATTAATACTCAAAAGAATAATTCCAAAATTAAAAAAGAACTTTTTTTATTGTTAATGTATCACTAAATTTGATAGTGATCTTTTAAATAAAAAATTTCTATTAAGAGTTGATTGTAAATCTGTAAAAGATATTCTTTTAAAAGATGTTAAAATAACAGCATCTAAACAAATTTTTGCTAGATGAGAAGATATATTATCATGTTATGATTTTGATATTATACATATTTCTGAAAAATCTAATTATTTACCAGATTTTCTAACCAGAGAATTTTTACAGGGATCAAACTTAGAAAATAGTCCTAAAAAGACAAGAAATAGGGAAAAAAAACACATGAATAAACACATGGACAATAAAAAGGTTAATACATGAAAAAAGATATTCCTTTGATAGAAGATAAATTTGATCTTATCACTGAATTGGCAGTTGATATCATCGCATCTGATATTCAATATTACCATGATGCAATATTTGAATTAAAAGGTTCTAAAGAAGAACTTAAATATCCTTATATACTCTCAGGATATATAAACTGTTGTCATGTTGATAAAGATTTAAAATTTCTATCTCCTATTCATATAGCTCAAAGTTATTTAAATAAAGATCTACAGACTATGTATGACAGAAAACAAGATATTATTTTGAAACTATTCTAATAGAAAGATGATATGTTGAAAGTCAACATATGGAAAGAGCTAGAGATTATGCATTTTTTAAAATGATAATTAAAAAATTAATACTAGCAGCAAATTGGTTTTCCATCAGGACAAGCTCGTCAAATAAATATATTTCAGGTTATGCCAAATATGTATAATTATAATGAATATATCAAAACTTAGGATCATATTTTTATTTATGAAAATTATCAAGGAAAACATTCTTCGTAGATTAATATCAAATTAGATGATAATAATCAATTTTTACCAACTTGGCTCAAAACGTTTTTCTTTTCATGGGGTTTAATGCCTAACATTTTATCCTCGTAATGTTAAACCATTTGGAGAAAATTTCAACAAGCTAATAATATGTTTGAAGGAATTCCAGCCATATTAAAATTCACAATTAATGATAATGTTCTTTGGATGATCAAATGGGAATTCAACATAATGAAGACTACTATTCCTAATAAGGAATCTTCAAATTTATTATACCTTTGATCTTGTAATAAAATTAAGGCCGAAATATTTAAACCTAATCTGGTGAGTGGTTTTAAACATACTTGAATCATACCTAGATGCATAAATCTATAAGATTTCATATGAATATTTATAAGATTTTGAGATAACAGACTGAAAGAATCATAACCTCCTTTTAGAGGAATAACTTCTTTTATAGTTTTAATTATATAATCAGATTTAAAATTAAATCCATTAGATCTATATATCTTCGTATTAGAAGATACTGGTAATTTCCAGTTTTGAATATTCTTTTCGAAATTTTCAGAAATAATTAATTCTTTGTTCTTAGTATTACTATTTGAAGATTTATTTTTTGTAAAAAACCTTATTATTTTATCCATTAAGAATTAAGTAAATACTGTCAAAGATTTATACCAACCTTACTATTTGGCTTTACAGGCTTTACGGAACCCGACTTAAGGATTTCTCCTGGTTAGAGCTACCTTCTTCTTTATGGGATAAAAGAATAGGATATATTACAAAAATAAAACTTTATTGAAGAATTTTTTCAGAATAATGGCTCTGATACCGCTATTACCACTATTACAAATGGCCTATAAGACTTATCCAACAAACAACCTTAATAAAGGTTTGAAATAAAATTTAATCTTCAAATCTTCAGCTTTAAGCAGCGGGTTGTGAACCCTGCTTCTCGTATGCTTTTATGGTCAGTTTAGATCTTTCTAAATGTGGATGTATAAACCACTATTTGTAAATAGGATTGATTTCTGGATCTTTTAATCAATTTTCAAGACTCTCAATTTGAGTTTGTATTAATTTAATTTTCTTTTGTAATATTAAAAGATAATTAGCAGATGTCATGATATAATCGAAAGGTGGATCATAAATATAATCATAAGACATATACTTACATGATTTTGCAGAAATATGAGAATGGAACTAGAGAGAGAATGCTTCGAAATAATAGACTTTGTATTCAGAAAGAGAAGGTAGTATTTTTTGGTGTGTGGAATCACAAAGGGAATCCACTCCTTAAATAGAACAAAAAAGCAATACAACCACTTGCCATAGTACTAATAAAAACATGACACGTACAACTTAAAAGATAAGCATACAAACTCAATAATTCACAATAATATAGAATTTTACAAAGGATTTTAGTCGTGAATTCTAAGTCATCATTCCATTATGCATTCAATAATGCCAAAAATAGCATCATCTCCATCATACGGTCTTGAGCATCTTGCTCTGGATCATCTTGATCTGTCATTGGAGTGTCTTCTTCAGTCTTTTCTTTCCCTTTTGAAGAGGTCGAGGTCGATGCTTGAGTAGATAAATTTGATTTTTCACCTAAATACTTCAGAAAACATAGAAGTAATGGTATTTTTATCCAAATGTTGGAAAAGTTCTTTAAGTAATGTAGTCTGATTTGGGATGTCATGATTTAAAATTTTCATAGTCTCATTGGTTGGTCCAAGAGCAATTACTCCTTGTCTATCATAGAATTTTCCTTCTGCAAAAAAGTCTTCTTTTCCCCACCATTTTATTAAAAATTTTGATTAAGATAGTATGGGCAAATTTGATTTCGATCATTTCTTTAACCATTTATTGGAGTCCATATTCCCATCTTATGATCCAGGGAACATTATAATTTATGACAAATTGGATCATGGCTGTCAAACCATCAAATTGTATATTTTCTTGTTGGAATTTAATCCATATGTTTTTAATATTTTTGGGAAGAATAGAGGGCATTAACCCCCATGAAAAGAAGAAAGTTTTAAACCAAGTAGGTATAAACTAATGAATATCATCTAATTGGAATTTTATCCATCAAGAATGTTTACGTTGAGAATTCTCATATAGAAGAGTTGTATCCCAGTCCATGATATAATCATGATAATTGAACATATTTGGCATTGCCTGAAAAGTATTTAATTGCCTAGCTTGACCAAGAGGTAAACCCCAATTAGCTGCTGGGATAATTTTTTTTATAATCATTTTAGAAAATGTGAAATCTTTGTTGCGATCCATATGTTGTATTTCAACTGAACCAGTTTCTACTAGGATTGTTTCAAAATAATCTCTAGTTTTCCTTCCCAATATGGGTTGTAAATCTTTAATTAAATAGCTTTGAGCTATAGGGATTGGTGATAGACCTTTTAGGTTTTTATCAACAGGACAGCAATTAAGAAATACTGAAATTAAGTAAGGATATTTTAATTCCTCTTTTGATCCTTTTAATGCAAATATTGCATTATTATAATAATGAATTTCATATGTAGTTGGATCGTCTCAGAATTCTTTAATATGGTCAAATTTTTCTTCTTCTATAGTAGCCATATTAGGCTGAGAAACTGTTGCACCTCTTTTAAAAGGTGGTTTATTTTTGGGATTTTTTCCCGTTGCTGGCCTCTTTAGGATTGTCTTCAAGGTGGATCCCTGCAAAAATTCTCTGGTTATAAAATATGGTAAAGAATTAGATTTTCTAGAGAAATGTTCAATATCAAAATCAAAACATGCTAATATAGCTTGTCATCTAGCAAATATTCGTTTTGATGCTATTACTTTAACATCTTTTAAAAGAATATCTTTAGCAGATTTGCAATCAACTCTTAATAAAAACTTCTTATTTAAGAGATCACTTTCAAATTTTGTAATACATTTAACAATCGAAAGAATTTCTTTCTTTATTGTAGAATAATTCTTTTGAGTATTATTCCAAGTTCCAGAAGTATATCTGACAAGAATTTCTTTAGATGTATTATCTATTTTTTATTTAAGTATTCCTCCAATCCAATATCAGAGGCGTCTGTTTCAACTATTTTAAATGCTTCAGGATTAGCAATAGTTAAACGAGGGAGTTCTTTAACCCGTTCTTTTATTTTTTGTATTGCTAAAGTATGGCTATTAGTCCATGGTTGAGTATTTTTCTTCAACCTTTGAAATAATAATTTACAATCTTGAGCGATATCTTTATAAAAATCTCTTATGTAATTAAGACATCCAAGAAATCTTTGTAATTGATTTATATCAGTGATTTTTATCAGGAAATTTATCAGCAAAAACAATTGCTCTTTTTATAGGAATCATTATTCCATTGTCAATATAATGTCCTAAAACTTTTATCTTAGTTTGAAAAAGCTTTACCTTTTCTGATTTACTGCTAATCCAGCTTTTTTAGTTGCTTGAATAAATATTTTTAAATGTTTAAAATGTTGATCAATATTATCGGAATATATAAGAACATCGTCTATATATACTATGATATAATCTATATATGAATTATAAATTTCATTCATTATATTTTGAAATTCCATTGGAGCATTTTTAATCCAGATGACATTACATTACATTCATAATGTTCAAATAGTACAGTAAAAGCTATTTTATATTTATCTTCTTCTTTTAGAAGAATTTGATAAAATCATGATTTTAAATCAAAAGAAGAAAATACTTTTCATTTGAATAATCTATTTAATAGATCTCTTTTATTTGGTAATGGATGCTTTATCCATTTTAATGTTTTATTAAGCGGTTTATAATTAATAACAAGTCTAGGAGCTCCTCTTTCTATTTCAGCTACATTTTCTACATAGAAAGCAGGACAACTCCAAGGGCTATTACTTGGTCTAATTAAATTCTTTTTAAGAAGACTATCTATTTCTTCTTTGCAATAATTTAAGAGTCTAGGCCCCATAGCAATAGGCCTTACTTTTGTATGAATTTTATCCTCATTAAAATCATCTGTATAAGGAAGACTAACTTGATGTTTTTTCCTATTCCAAAAGACATTAGAAACATCTGCACATATCTCTTTAGATATGGTTACTGAAATAATTTTTATTTTTTCCTGAATTTTTTCAGAATTTATTTTTTTTAATATTTTTAAAAATAATTTCATCTTTTAATGAAGTAACAAAATTTTCTTTATTAGTTACTATTTTTTGTAAAATATTAATGGATTTTGAAACTGGTATTGTTGTAAATGGAAAGAATAAATCATTTTCTTTAATGTTAGTATATAACCCTTTGTCATTAATTTTATTAATAGGAAACAACATTTGAAAAAACAGTGTTCCTAATATAACAGGAGTAGAGATATTCTTTATAAGAATAAAAGTAGTATTAAGACAAACTCCAGAATTACATATTGTCACATCAGACGATTTGTAATTAACTATAAGAGGTTGCTTATTAGCAGCTGTTATAAATTGAGTAGTCTTTTTATAATATTTAGAAGGAACAATTCATTCACTGATACAATTTACATCAGCTCATGTATCTAACAGTGCTTCAATTGTAATTTTAAATTTTTTATTAATAATTAATGTTACTTTTGAGTACTATTTTTGAGAAATAATCTGATCAATTTTATTTATCCAAATCATTTGATTTATTTCATTATCATTATCATCTTTTGGTAAAATATTCTTCTTCTTCTTCATCAGAAGTAGAATCTTTTTTTCAAATATGATCATTATTAATAATAAGAGTATTTACTCTTTCTTTTAAATATTTGATCTCAGATTTTATCTGATCTATTTCTACTTTTAATTCGGAGATAGTATGTTCTCTCTCCTTTTGTTTTGCTTTCTCTAATATTTTGTTATATGAATATAATTCATGTTCTTGTACCGTATTTTGTACAAGCTTAGTAGGCTTGTGATTTGTCATATTTAAATAATATTTTATAGCTTTTCATTTTCTATACGATCTTTTATTTGATCTATAAGATCTAAAATGAAAGTTTCTTCATTTGATATTACATTTATTTCTGATCCCATAAAATTTATGAGACATGTATCGCTAATCACAATCTGGATCATATATTTTGTTTTCTGATATTTCAGAATCATCATCTGAACAACTACTATTAGAATATTCAGATAAATCATCAATAATATTGATATAAAAATCTTTTTGATTTAAATCTTCTTTATTAAGAAGAATATTTATTAATGATTTTTTAATTCATTATTTATATTAAGATTATTAATCTTTTTCTTGACATAACACTTATTAGCTTTATGTCCAATTTTTCAACATTTCCAGCATACTGGAACTTTATCATTATTTTTTATAGTCTGTTACTTTTTCTTAAAATATTTTTTAAGTTTATTTTTATCTTTAAAATAATGTTTTTTTCCTTTTAAAGGGAAGTCTTCTTTTCTTATCTCTTTTAGGATATTGTATTGGTTGAAAACCTATTTGTTCACAAAAGTAACCGATAATATTTCGGTTTTCTTGTTTTTGCATATCAAGTTGTCTTTTTAACTTGATATCATTGCAAAGAGTTATACCTTCGGCAGTTATTTCTGCAGATAAATCTCCATAAGTAAGAATACTCCAATCTATAAAGTTTGTTGGAGATTTAGATTTTAATCTATTTTTAACTCTTTCAGCAAAAAGAACTGGAAGACCAGAAATAAATTTTTCTTTCCAGAAATTTACATTGCAATCATTTCTGGTTAAAACTTTTGTCATAAACACATATTCATACCATTTAAATTCAGATAGTGTTGGATATCTCAAATTCATTAATTGCTCTTGAGATCTATCTAGTTGAAGCTCATTAGCTCCAATAAAATTAGATAGAATAGTATAAATAAGTGTATTAACTGCATCTGACTCTTCTCATCCATTAAGATCAATTATAGAAGAGTTAATAATTTTATTTTTTGCATCTTTTGAGATATAAAAATCCCACCAACCTTGAAGTTGGCCATTAAAACCAGTAATAATGGCCTGAGCAATTTTCCTATCATTATCACTTTTTATTTTTGCGGCAGAAGAATATATTAACATTTGTTTAATAACAGTTTTAATCTGATATTCAGACTTTCCATCTATATTCCATTAGTAATGACTTCCCCATTAAACTGAACATAATCTTTCTTTTCTTCAATTTGAAGATCTATAGGTGTTGCCTTTTTATAAAAAAGTTTTAAAATTGATACTTTATTCATTTTATTAATCTGCATTTCTTCTTCAATGAATTTGAAAAATTTTCAAGTTGTTCGTCTTTGGTAATTACCGAAATAGAACTCTTTTCTTTTATGTTAATTTTTTGTAATCGATCTATTAGACCTTCAATAAAATCCTCATCTTTTTTAGAGCTTAAAAGAAATTTTTCTTGTTTAAGGTTAGGGGGAGGTTTTATCATAAGAATTTTTTAACATTCTCCACTAGAGATGTCTTTTTTAGATTTTGATAAAATTTCTTCTATTCTAATAGTTTGATTTCTTAAAGAGTGTAGGGTAAGATTAGTAAAATTATTTTGTTGAATAATCTCGTCAAAATTAGCATTTCCTAACTCAGATTTTATAGGAGAGACATATCTCTTTATTTCCTTTTTTAATATGTAAATTCATAAATGGGAGATGAATCTCAAAAGATTCTTCCCCCGTTTCATTAACATACAATTTATATGTAGATTCAAGAGTATTTATAAAAGACTGATCTTTAAAATTTGGAGATATTTTATTTCTTGCTGGAAAATAAAATATTTCTATTCATTTGAAAAAATCTAAATTTGATTGATTTTCTTTAATCCACTCTTCATATCTTGAAGAATACAAATTTTGTTGTTTTGAGTTTAAACAACTTAAAAATCATTTTTTCTTGTCTTTATTTTTAATTTTTTCTAAACTTTTCTGAATAAGAGTATAATTACTAATAACCATAACATTATAACACATATCAAAAAAAGTAGGAGAATTGGATTTTCTATTATTAACAGAATAACTTCTTTGAAATTGAGAAGTACTGGATTCAGGAAGATCAACCTTATATTCTGGTTGAGATATATTATCATTAGTTTTTTGAAGACCAGATATACTAATCTTTTCAAAATCAGATATGGAAGAATTAGAATTTCTACTTTCTTCTTGGAGTTTAATTCGTAAATGTCTTTGGGATGAGAATTTTATTTCAACACCATTCTTCCCAAAAATGTTAAAAAAATATGGATTAAATTCCAACAAGCAAATATACAATTTGATGGTTTGACAGCCATGATCCAATTTGCCATAAATTATAATGTTATCTGGATAATAAGATGGGAATATGGACTCCAAGAAATGGTTAAAGAAAAGTTCGAAATCAAATTTGCCCCTACTATCTTAATCAGAAAATTTTTAATAAAATGGTGGGGAAAAGAGGACTTTTTTGTATAAGAAAAATTCTATGATAGACAAGGAGTAATTGCTCTTGGACCATCCACAGAGACTATGAAAAATTTAAATCATGATATCCCAAATCAGACTATATTACTTAAAGAACTTTTCCAACATTTGGATAAAAATACCATTACTTCTATGTTTTCTGAAGTATTTGGTGAAAAATCAAGTTTATGAACTCAAGCATCGACCTCGACCTTTTCAAAAGGGAAAGAAAAGACTGAAGAAGACACTCCAATGATAGATCAAGATGATCCAGAGCAAGATGCTCAAGACCGTATGATGGAGATGATGCTATTTTTGCATTATTGAATGCATAATGGAATGATGACTTAGAATTCACGACTAAAAGTCCTTTGTAAAATTCTATATTATTGTGAATTATTGAGTTTGTATGCTTATCTTTTAAGTTGTACGTGTCATGTTTTTATTAGTACTATGGCAAGTGGTTGTATTGTTTTTTTTGTTCTATTTAAGGAGTGGATTCCCTTGTGATCCACACACCAAAAAAATACTAACTTCTCTTTCTGAATACAAAGTCTATTATTTCGAAGCATTCTCTCTCTAGTTCCATTCTCATATTTCTGCAAAATCATGTAAGTATATGTCTTATGATTATATTTATGATCCACCTTTCAATTATATCATGACATCTGCTAATTATCTTTTAATATTAAAAAAGAAAATTAAATTAATACAAACTCAAATTGAGAGTCTTGAAAATCGATTAAAAGATCCAGAAATCAATCCTATTTACAAATAGTGGTTTATACATCCACATGTAGAAAGATCTAAACTGACCTTAAAGGCATACGAGAAGCAGGGTTCACAACTCGCTGCTTAAAGCTGAAGATTTGAAGATTAAATTTTATTTCAAACCTTTATTAAGGTTGTTTGTTGGATAAGCCTTATAGACCCTTTTGTAATAGTGGTAATAATGGTATCAGAGCCATTATTCTGAAAAAATTCTTCAATAAAGTTTTATTTTTGTAATATATCCTATTCTTTTATCCCATAAAGAAGAAGGTAGCTCTACCCAGGAGAAATCCTTAAGTCGGGTTCCATAAAGCTTGTAAAGCCAAAGAGTAAGGTTGGTATAAATTCCTTGACAGTATCTACTTAATTCTTAATGGATAAAATAATAAGATCTTTTACAAAAAATAAATCTTCAAATAGTAATACTAAGAACAAAGAATTAATTATTTCTGAAAATTTCGAAAAGAATATTCAAAACTGGAAATTACCAGTATCTTCTAATACGAAGATATATAGATCTAATGGATTTAATTTTAAATCTGATTATATAATTAAAACTATAGAAGAAGCTATTCCTCTAAAAGGAGGTTATGATTCTTTCAGTCTGTTATCTCAAAATCTTATAAATATTCATATGAAATCTTATGGATTTATGCATCTGTGTATGATTCAAGTAGGTTTAAATACTTCGGTATTAATTTTAGTACGAAATCAAAGGTATAATAAATTTGAAGATTCCTTATTAGGAATAGTAGAGTCTTCATTATATGAAGGACCAATACATTTTAGCTGTTTTCCTAATTTTTCGATCTCTCTTTCTGATCCAAATATCATGAAAGCCCTTACATTAAATATAAAGACTGAAGGCTTCGATATGATAGATGGAACAGAAAATGTTGTTCTATTATATAGAATTTGTTATAAAGTCATGAATTCAACTATTTCTAATTTTAGAATTAATACTAATCAAATTAGTTCAAAAAAAGGTGAAACTACACTCTTTATAAATGATATTAATAAAAGTAATATCATGTTTCCAGAAACAATAAATTGGAATCAAGTTACTTTTCTAGAAATCTGGAAAATGGAGTACATTGCTCCTACAATTAAAGAAGAATCTAGAAAACTAGAGAGTATATGTCACGCCCCAAGCCCGAGCCCGTGGCTGCGTGACTGCACAATGGACCCCTATAGCAACTACTTCGTATTCGTCCTCGCTTTACGAAAATGATTAACCCAAGTTTCTATAGAATCCATTGTAAGCCATTATAAACTCATTTTAAATCTTTCATTTTTAAGATGTGGGACAAGGGTATCACAATCATCCCTCCTTCAGAACGCAACGTCCTCGTCACGGCCTGACCCCTCAATCGACCAGCACCGAGAATCTAGAGGTGGCTCCTACAGGTTCAAGAGGTGGCTCCCGTCATGTAGCACTTTGCCTCGCTGGTTCAAGAGGTGGCTCTCATGCACGTAGTACTTTGCCCTGCATAGCACTTATTTCTCGGTGTTCCATGTCGGTGACTGGCTCTGATACCATTCTGTCACGCCCCGAGCCCGGGCTCACGGCTGCGTGACTGCACAATGGGCCCCTATAGCAACTATTTCGTATTCGTCCTCGCTTTACGAAAATGATTAACTCAAGTTGCTATAGAAATCCATTGTAAGCCATTATAAATTCATTTTAAATCTTTTCATTTTTAAGATGTGGGACAAGGGTATCACAGTATAGTTCAATATGAAGATGGTGATGTTGAAATAAAATTCTCATCCCAAAGACATTTACGATTAAAATCCCAGAAGAAAGTAGAAATTCTACTTCTTCCATATCTGATTTTGAAAAGATTAGTATATCTGGTCTTCAAAAGACTAATGATAATATATCTCAACCAGAATATAAGGTTGATCTTCCTGAATCCAGTAGTTCTCGATTTCAAAGAAGTTATTCTGTTAATAATAGAAAATCCAATTCCCCTACTTTTTCTGTTATGGATTATAATGTTATGGTTATTAGTAATCATACTCTTATTCAGAAAAGTTTAGAAAAAATTAAAAATAAAGACAAGAAAAAATGGTTATTAAGTTGTTTAAACTCAAAACAACAAAATTTTTATTCTTCAAGATGTGAAGAGTGGATTAAAGAAAATCAATCAAGTTTAGATTTTTTCAAATGGATAGAAAAATTTTATTTTCCAGCAAGAAATAAAATATTTTCAAATTTTAAAGATGAATCTTTATAAATACTCTTGAATCTACATATAAATTGTATGTTCATGAAACGGGTGAAGAATCTTTTGAGATTCATCTCCCCTATACGATTTACATATTAAAAAAGGAAATAAAGAGATATATGCCTCTCCTATAAAATCTGAGTTAGGAAATAATAATTTTGACCACATTATTCAACAAAATAATTTTACTAATCTTACCCTACACTCTTTAAGAAATCAAACTACTAGAATAGAAGAAATTTTATCAAAATCTAAAAAAGACATTTCTAGTGGAGAATGTTCAAAAACTCTTATGATAAAACCTCCCCCTAACCTTAAACAAGAAAAATTTCTTTTAAGCTCTAAAAAAGATGAGGATTTTATTGAAGGTCTAATAGATCGATTACAAAATATTAACATAAAAGAAAAGAGTTCTATTTCGGTAATTACCAAAGACGAACAAATTGAAAATTCTTTAAGTTCATCTGAAGAAGAAATGCAGATTAATAAAATACATAAAGTAACAATTGTAAAACATTTTTATAAAAAGGCAACACCTATAGATCTTCAAATTGAAGAAAAGAAAGATTATGCTCAGTTTAATGGGGAAGCCATTACTGAATGGAATATAGATGGAAAGTCTGAATATCATATTAAAACTGTTATTAAACAAATGTTAATATATTCTTCTGCCGCAAAAATAAAACGTAATAATGATAGGCAAATTGCTCAAGCCATTATTACTGGTTTTACTGGCCAACTTTAAGGTTGGTGGGATTTTTATATCTCAAAAGATGCAAAAAATAAAATTATTAATCTTCTATAATTGATCTTATTGGACGAGAAGAGTCAGATGCAGTTAATACACTTATTTATACTATTCTATCTAATTTTATTGGAGCTAATGAGCTTCAATTAGATAGATCTCAAGAGCAATTAATAAATTTGAGATGTCCAATACTATCTGAATTTAGTTGTATAAAGATGTGTTTATGACAAAAGTTTTAACCAGAAATGATTGCAATGTAAATTTCTGGAAAGAAAAATTTATTTATGGTCTTCCAGTTCTTTTTGCTGAAAGAGTTAAAAATTGATTAAAATCTAAATCTCCAACAAACTCTACAGATTGGAGTATTCTTACTTATGGAGATTTATCTGCAGAAATAACTGCCGAAGGTATAACTCTTTGCAATGATATCAAGTTAAAAAGACAACTTGATATGCAAAAAGAAGAAAACCAAAATATTATCGGTGATTTTTGTGAACAAATAGGTTTTCAACCAATACAATATCCTAAAAGAGATAAGAAAAGAAGGCTTCCCTTTAAAAGGAAAAAACATTATTTTAAAGATAAAAATAAACCTAAAAAATATTTTTTAACAAAAAGTCTAAACAGACTATAAAAAATAATGATAAAGTTCCAGTATGCTGGAAATGTGGAAAAATTGGACATAAGGCTAATAAGTGTTATGTCAAGAAAAAAATTAATAATCTTAATATAAATAATAAATTAAAAGAATCGTTAATAAATATTCTTCTTAATAAAGAAGATTTAAATCAAAAAGATTTTTATATCAATATTATTGATGATTTATCTGAATATTCTAATAGTAGTTGTTCAGATGATGATTCTGAAATATCAGAAAACAAAATATATGATCCAGATTGTGATTGCGATACATGTCTCATAAATTTTATGGGATTAGAAATAAATGTAATATCAAATGAAGAAACTTTCATTTTAGATATTATAGATCAAATAAAAGATCGTATAGAAAATGAAAAGCTATAAAACATTATTTAAATATGACAAATCACAAGCCTACTAAGCTTGTACAAAATACGGTACAAGAACATGAATTATATTCATATAACAAAATATAGAAAAAGTGTTGGGGATCGATGTAGAGTTTAGAGAGGGGTGAATAAACTCTTTCCTTTACTGATAGATTTTTGCAAAGGGTGTTAGAATCCTGTTAGAGATTGTAGCTGTTCTTGTTCAAGATTACGTCCAGTAGATCACAATAATAAGTGCGGAAACAATCCGATGGAGTAGAGTGAAAAACAGTAATAGCAGTAGGCAATAAAATAGTTGTTGTTTCTTGAAGTTCGAAGATAAAATCTTTTACGTCTCCCCTTCTTCTGTTTCCAGAAGTTATTACTAAAAGACTTTGGATTTTACAGTACAACACTTGTACACACCCACTTCAGCAGGGCTTATCTTTTTCCTACTGAAACTCTTAGTAACTCAACACAATATGATTCAATACAACAAGGTTCTGGAAAAGACTATTTTCCAGTTTACAGACTCTTCTTCAAAAGAATATCGAAAGAGGTTTTTCTAGAAGAGCTTAAGAAACAGCAGTACAAAATGATCTCCAGAGATCGGATATAGGATATTAAGCGTGTACTGCTTTTCTGTAAGTTGAGCTTGAAAGATAACGATTTGTTCGCGGTTACTCAATGTAACGTTTGATATATAATAAAGTTAATCAGCGTTGTTCTTCAAATGAGTTTGATCCATATATATAGAGAACTTGAATCCAATGTCTATAATCAAAACGGCTTCTTTGACTGCTGATGAAATCAGCTTTATTACCTGAAAAGGGTCATGCAGAAAAGCTTCAGAGCAGTCAGTCTTGTTTCATAATAAAATTGGTAAAACGTAATAAATAACTTTCGTACAACATTAATGGTGCAATTAATACTAGTACTCGATAAAGTAACCGGTAACATTTAAGACTTGTTGCGTTAGCACAGAAGACGTTAAGTTATTCTAATCTCATACTGAGTTCTGCTTCTGGTTTTCTATGTTCTGAAGACTGCTGCTTTTATATTTCCTACTGATTTTAACTAACAATCTGCTTGTTTTGATTCTTATCGCCACAATTAAGTTAAGTCTAACAATTTCCCCCTTTGTGGTGATGCATAGATAATGGCAATATAAAACAACAAAATATATTAAGATAATTAACCAACAAAAATTTTAGTTATCAGTGCCAATGTCCCTGAAAATGATTTCATCATTCTGAGCATCAGCATTTAGATCTCTTCTGGCAGAGGATTCTGCCATGTCTCCAGTTCTTCTTTTTTCCGCTTGTCTTCCTTCTGGTTCTGTTTCTTCCCCTTTTTTGGCATCAACGGCCATAACTCGAGCAATTAAGTAGTTCATACGCCCAGAGAGATTCATAATTCAATTGTTTAGCATCTCCAGATATGGTGCCTGATGAGATACTCGTTCATTTAGAGTATTAAGAGATTGAGATTGAGACTCAATCTTGGCATCCATTAATTCCATTGTGGTGGAGACTGAACGAATATAATCATCATGATCAGTGAGTCGTCAGAGAATGTCAGTTTGGCCCAGCATGATAGCACCCTGGCTTCTGGAAACTGCTTGTCTAAAAACAGTGGTCTCAGCATGCATTTTGCTTACAGATTCCTCCGTACGAAATATCTCTTTAGATTTTTGGCAGTAGAGGTTGTAAGCTTTGGTGGAGCAGTAGGAGGGATCGCGTCCGGTAGAGCAGTAGAAGGACCAGGTTCAGCAGAGCTTTCTTCTGGAGTAGTAGAGAAAGGAGGTGCTGCAATAGTTTCCTCAACAGCAGATGGAGCATTTGAAGTTTCTTCAAGAACATTAGTTTGTTCAGGAGCAGTATTCTCGTCTTGGTGAACAGTTTCAGTGGTCTCCAGTGGTTGCTCCGAAGGGATGAGTTCAGATGACCTATTCAATAGAGCCGACATTTATGCTTGATGTTCAGCAGAAAATTTCTCAAGATTTGGTAATGGGTTATCATCTGATGCTTCCATGGGTTGAGATTTGGGTGAGGTTTATGAGAGTACCACATCCTGATTTGATTTTGGTGGACCAACAGTAGGAACAATGGACTGAATGACCTCATCCACCGAGGCCAGCTCTTGAACAGAGATCAAAGACGATGATCTAGTAGGCATTTCTGGTAATGCAGGAGTACTCGAGACCTTTGCTTTTTCGGGAGCCGTGGTTCTTTCCTCAACTGGATCTATCTGCAAAAGTTCAGGAACCATGCCTAACCTGTATGAAAGAGGCTTAGCAAAAGCCTGCTCTCGAGCTTGAATCTGTTCAATCAACAAATGCAACTGATCAGTCATAAGTTTGATAACATCCTGATCATGAGGAGCAGTAGGACTCATTGGATCAAAATTAGACTTTAGGGTCTTCAACACAGAGTCCATCTCCTTCTGCTTCAATTGATCAAGGATGTAGTTTCTTCGATTTGTTGCTTCAATGACATTTTTGGTTTTTGCAGTAGCAAAAACTTTCTTCTCGTGCTTCACCATATGTGCCCAATACGTTTTCAGTACGTAAGTAAGTGAGAGGGTGAAAAACTCTCATCTTCATCCATTCATCAAAGAACAACATATTTGCCTTGGCAGATTCTTCAATTTCCTCAAGGTGGAGCTCAATGCCAGTTTGCACTGTGATTTTGGTGTGTTGAGCTTGGGACTCTTCAAACAACTTCTCTTTTCCTTTTCCAGTAGGAATAGGCAGCACGGACCGAGTATTGGAGGATCCGGCTAATGAATCTCGAAAGACAACTCCAGTAGCAGGTCTGAGAGTAGACACTGAAGTTGATGTTGATGGAACAATAACAGCTACTGGTGTGACGATAGAGGAGGCAGCAGTTGGTTGTGAAACAGTAGGGGCAACTGTAGATTGAGAAAGAGTTACTACTGGTTCCGAAACAGACTTGGATTTGGATGGGGTGACTGCTAGAAATACTTTTCTCAACGGGACAGTATCAAACTCAGCATTGGCTGCGGTTTTCTTAATGCGGATGGTAGTTCTGGGCTTCTTCTTCCTCAGAGTTGCTACTGGAAGAGAAGCTTGAGTAGGTGCAGCCGATTCTTCAGATACAGTCTTCTCTGAATCAGTCAAAATAATTACTCTTTTTCTTTTGATTTTCTTCTGAGTAGCTTGGCCTTCGGCTTGGGCATCCCCAATCTCCTTTTTCATTGAAACAAATTCAGCCACAGTTGGCTTAGGCCGTAGAGCAAGCACGTTATCAGCATCGACCATAGTCACAAAAAAAGCATCATGTTCAGTGGTGAACAGAAAACCAGCATCCTTCAACATCTGACTAATTTGAACAGCAAAACCAGTACTCTTCCGCGAAATCATTTCTCTCATGATTTTGAATAGAAACCAACTTCAATCTACCTTAATATCAGAAGTGATTGCTACCATCACCTGAACCTTCTCCTTGGTTAAACGATCAAAAGTACCGGCTTTGACAAGAAGTGCCTTCGCCACAATATCAGTGAGTACTTGGTACTCCATTTTCAGAAGCTTCTTGAAACAAGAGGGAGAGAGTTCCTCTCCAGAAGCTGAGAAGGTAGAGAGAGCAATGAACATTTCTTCCTTCGTAAGTCGTGACAGATCAGAAGTGCCTGAAATTGCAAGAAAGAAGGTTGAACCAAATAGTGCAGCATCAATGGAAATAGATGCATCCCCCTGGGAATGAATGATATTCCCATCTTGAACAGTTGCTTTGGCGAAGAATTCCAAAAGTGCGGTCTTATAGATAATAGCAAGTGCTTCCAGAAACTTTCGGAGTCTTGATTTCTCAACAGCTTTGAACATCTGAACAAGTCCTTCATCCTTGATGGTAAGCACTGATGCAAAGTTGACTTGATAAGCATTGAGATTGTAAGCTCCAGCCATTTCTTCATCAGTAAATGAGAGAACTTCGAAGTAGATTATGTGATGAAGATTTCGACTGAAAGCAGTAGCTAGAGAGTAAGATTCTGGAAACGTAAAAGATGAAAGGAACTGAAAGAAGCGGTTAATATTCAAAAGAGAATGTAAAGTCGTCAGTGTAAACACAAGGACACGTGTCAATATGTTTACGGTTGAGTATTTGAAAAGTTATGCAGAGCGTGTCAGAGAGACACTAATGATTTCAAAATTTGAAAGGTGATAAAAAGAGCAGGCTGTCCTAGTTGGTTACTAAAACAAAAACCAGAAGAGGGTTTGTCCTTTTATGATAATATCTACTGGAAGTCATAAGATGCTGAAATATTTTCAGCAATTTAATACAAAATACCAGTAGAAACTTGTTTTATCGAAAAGACAAATATCATTTCTGCTTGTGACAAAGTATGAAAGTGACAGTCTGAAAAACGATATTGTTCCCCGTAAATTAATTCAACTAATAAATGCGAAGATACATAATCTGAGGGAAGTGACACACGATTTTTGATATTCAAGTAGTCAGATAGCCGTCTCTTTAGCTTTCCAAAATTCTATATAAGTGCCTGCAAGTTCACAAACTAAGTCATTTACGTGTATCAAACCAAATAAAATCAGATGGGTAAAGCAAGTAATCTCTCGGAGTCTTCTCCAGAGTCTGAATCAGCAGAGGATTTCCAAAAGCAACTTCCAGCATCTCGTAAGAAGATGTTTGAAGATATCCTTTTTCAAGATATGAGGGCTGAGAAAAAAATCATCAGTTTATTATATGAACAATCAGTAAGATTGTTCAAAATTATTAGGACTAGGCTGTGGAATCACCTCTTCCACAACCACAATCATTCAAGGAGAGGGGTTCCCAGCAGTCCTTAAATAGGTTCCTGCTGAAGTACTTTGCACGAAGTACTTCAAGCTGCTGATATCAACAAATGTAGCAGATAAACGTTATGTAATGATTCTGGTTTTATGAATGAAAAATCTTATTTTGTCAAATCTTGTTTATATACTGCTTTTATTTACTGAATAAATAGATAATGGATAAGAAAAACTCAGTCTGTTTAAATCAGTAGAACGGTTTGGTTGACTTGAGACTCTTCAACTTCTTCACCATTAAATGCAACATGTCTATAAATAAGATAACAACAATTGTTAAGGAAACAATAATTCGATATGTCGGACTCAAGAAATTCGGATGCCTGTAGCAGCACTCATGTCCTGGTAATACCAGAGACACTTCTACATCTGGAAACTTTGAAGAAGACCATTGAGGAATATGTCTGGATAAATGTTATGTCTGTATGGTTCAAAGTGCAGGAGCTGCAGAATGTGTATCAGAATGGTTTGGCTTTTACTACTGCTCAAAGAGCAAGAGTCAGAAGTACAAATGGGAGTTTGAAGTTGATCAGGTTTCTGAGCTTGCTACTGATAGAGTTCTGCTTCAGATGATGCTTTGGAAGGAATGGCATATGCTTGAAAAGATTTCCAGTGCAGAATCTTTTAAACGGATTAGGAGTCAAGAGTTGAGTAACTGGATTTCCGAGTGGCAAGACTCTGTAGGAAATGAATTAGACAGTGTAACCTGGTTTCGATTACATTCTAAATAAAATAACAATGGTTGTGACATGTTGTTTCTTTACTTTTCTTATTCTCAGGCAGAGGTTTTGTAAAGATGTTTGCTGCTTGTAAATCAGTAGAAACTGTATTCCAAACGAATGTTCTTCTTCTGCACATGATCTCTAATAAAATGATGTCTGATGTCAATGTGCTTCGTTCTAGAGTGAAGTACTGTTGTAACGCCCCGAAAATTCTAGAATCCACGCAAACCACATGCATGCAATTATTAAATTCTTTTGTATTTTAATTAAATGTTTTAATTGCATGAATTAATTATGTTATGCATATTTGTGTGTTTAAAATATATTTTCTACATGGTTGCATTAAAATGTATTTTTTTGGGTTATTCGAGTTGCGATCGAGGAACGGAGACCGAGGGCTGAAAATTGTAAAATAATTTTATTAAATAATTGTTTTTAATTATTTAAATTAAGGGTGGTGTTTTTTATTATTTTTGAAAATAAGGGGTTTTGATGTGATTTTATACGCCGAGATGTAATTTTTATCGGTGTTGGATTTTCAACAAAATACGAACTTTTTGGCAACCCGGCTATTAAATTCACAATCTTATTTTAACAAAGCTATTTTAAGATTTTAATTAAACTCTAACCAAGCACTGTGGGCCTATTATGGGGCTTAATGGGCCTAAGCATAATTTAATGAAATACTTAGTATTTAAATATGTTAAACTGGCCCCAATCCCTACACTTTCACGCCACTTCAGGTTTTGCACACACCAAACTCCTCAAATCAGAAAATTCTCCCCAACCCATAGGCACGGCACACACAAAAACTTTGAGGAAAAGTCGAAGGAGCTAAAGGAAAAATCAAGCCAAGGTTCTTGCCTGTTCTTCGCAAATCGTCAACGAATAATCGTGCATTTAAAATGCAAAGGCACGCCATATTTCTTTCCTTCAAACATCTATCACACCATAGTATTTGTATCATCTTGAATTGCATGGAAAAACAAGCCACACTTCTTATATTTTCGTAACTATGCATGAGCATGTGTTAAACTCTTGGGTTTTTGTTCAAAAATCATGTTTAATATGTGTTAAGGGGCTGCCATGACTAGGGTATGGATTAAAGGTTGTTTTACACGAGTTTAGAGTCCAAGGGCACGCACGAAACAAGCTGTACACGATTTAGAAACATGCTGGAACATAAATTGGATTGTTGTGTCATAGGTTTTCGGTTAAGGGGGAAGTTGGATGCATGGCTTGGCTTTGGCTGGACCAGGGCTGGGCTACGGGTCACGTGTGGGTCAGGGGAAGAGTCCTAGCCACACTAGGACTCGATACAAGAGGCTGGGAAGGAGTCCTAGCAAGCTAGGACTCCAACCCGTGAAGCTCCATGAAAGCTGCACAGGTACAGCAGCTGGTGCAGGGAAGAAGGGGCTTGGCCTGGGGGTTCTGAGCTGGGCTAGGTCGACTCTTTAGGGTCCTAAGAGGGTGCACAAGGGTCTGGCCAGGGGCTGGTGCGGCCTGGTTGGTTGCTATTCGAGTAGGAACATGAGGAAGCATAGATAAGCATGAACGCGCAGGTTGCGCTTCAGAATTCTGGTGGCTTTGCTGCTGTGTTCTAAGGTCTGGGCTGGTCTGGGTTTGGGCTAGGCATGGTACAGGGAAGGTTAGGGACAGGTGGGCTCAGTGGTGGCTCTGCTGGGAGAGTCCTAGTTGGGTTAGGAGTCCTGGACATACAAGGAAGCAAACACACACACGTGCAGAATTTTAGGTCGAATTCCAGCAAGTTTTTGAGCGGGCCAGGTATGGTTTTATGGGCTGGGCTTGCTCTAGAGGGTTCCTAGATGGGTTGGCTAGGTTTTGGCTCAGGTGGCTTGGGCGTGGCTCGAGTAAATTGGGAGATGGCTCGGTAGGTTCGTTAGTGTGTCAAAAACAAAAATTAAAGAAGGAAAAATTGAGCCATGGGTTCACGGGTGTAGCTCATGACTTGGAAGGGTAGAATAAATATTAAAAATGCTATGTTTAAAATTTGGGGTCAAAATAACGAGTTTTGGATTTATTCGGGATTTAATCGCCACATGATTCGCTAATTAACGAGTTAATTGAAACGCCTAGTTTAAGCGTAATAAAATTATGGAAAAATAGGTTTAAGCTTAAATAATTATTATAAGTCTAAGTTTTTAATTTGTGAATTTTATATTAAGGTTTGGTTTAATTCGTGATTAAAACGCATTAATACGTCACAGTTAAAGATTAATTTAAAAGTTCTCGAATTTAGTTAAATAAAAATATGAGAAAATCCATGTAGGCCTTAAATAATTATTTGGGACATGTTAGAGTCAATGAAATTAAGAAAATGTCCAAAACGAGAAATTATACGTCCATGGGTAAAACGATCTTTTTACACTTAGAAATTTGTAAACGTCATGGCAGTGTCCTAAATGCTATTTTATATGCTAATATGATTATTTTAAATGATTATGAATGTTTATGATTTTAATATGTTAAATTATGATTTTTAAATGTTTATGAATTTTAAGGTTTAAATTGGACATTTAAAAGATATGTTGCATGCTTGGTTTCAAAATAAAATGATATTATATGCATGTTTTTATTAAGTGATGAAAATACGAAATGTTGAAGGACGTGAAGGGATTGTGACTACTACATGTTGGAAATATCGTGAGGGTCATGGTCCCAGTGGGAGTCCGACGATCGTGTTTTCTTGGATACGGATACGAATACGAATACGTGATATGAATATGTTAATACGTTGGCCAAGGCCCAGTTGACGGATGAGAGTGTCGCTGGTGTCCCCGCCGCCCAATACTGTGTTTTCTTTAGATGGATCCATCGCCCAATACGATCAAGAATACGAGTCACAATCACGATCTGAATTCAACAAACACGAACATGAATATGAATATGTTGATACGAATATGAATATGAATACGAATATGAATAAGAATATGAATATGTTGATATGAATATGTTTATGAAAATATGTATGAAAATGTTGATGCATAAGATTATGAAAACGATATTTATTTAAAGTTTTATGCATCATGAAAATGTTTACGAAAATGTTATGTTTTAAGTTTATGCATCTCCATGAAAATGATATTTTAAGTACAAGTTTTTTTCACTGTTATATGTTAACTGTATTACGTATTACTTGATATCAAGAATATGATGTGTTGAGTCTTTAGACTCACTAGGTGTGATTGATGCAGGTGATTATGATAATGTTAATGGAGGTCTTGATGGTGGATCTGACTGGACTGGAGGTGCACATAACCCGAGGACCGACGCTAGTTTTTCGCACTAGTTATGATTTATGATTTTAAGTTATGTTAAAGATATTTTTACAATGATTTATTTATGAGTGGTTTTTGAGAGGTTATAGTATGAGCTATACTTTTCAAATAATGTTTTTGGGTTGATAAAATAGTTGATTGTTTTACTTCAAAAATGGTTCCAAAATATTTTATGATTGGGTCAAATGCTATGTGAAGTTTTAAAAAAAAATTTATAGCACGTTTTAAGAAAACGAATAAGCAGACGTTTCAACTGGATTTTGCGTAATTGCAACGGCACTGGTATTATCACAGAAGATAGGTGATTCAGAAGCATGAACTCCATAGTCTTTAAGTTGTTGCTGCATCCATAGTATTTGAGAGCAGCAGCTTCCAGCAGCGAGGTATTCTGCTTCTGCAGTAGATGTAGCTATGGAAGTCTGCTTTTTACTAAACCAGGAGATCAGCCTATCACCAAGGAATTGACAAAAAGCACTTGTGCTTTTCCTGTCTAGCTTGCAACCTGCATAATCAGCATCTGAATATTCAATAAGATTAAAAGATGAATCATTGGGATACCATAAGCCGATATTTTGAGTTCCTTTTAAGTACTTCAGAATACGTTTAGCAGCAATGTAATGTGACTGCTTAGGGTTAGATTTAAATCTTGCACAAATGCAAACAACAAACATAATATCAGGTCTACTGGCAGTAATATATAACAGGGAACCAATAAGACCACGATACTGAGTTACCTCTACTGGAGTTCCACTATCATCTTTATCAAGTTTAGTAGATGAGCTCATTGGAGTGGAAGCAGCAGAGCATGCTTCCATACCAAACTTTTTCAGTAGCTCCTTGATATACTTAGCTTGATTTATGAAAATTCCAGTATCAAGTTGCTTGATCTGCAGTCCTAGGAAGAATGTTAATTCTCCCATCATGCTCATTTCAAACTGATCCTGCATTAACTTAGCAAACGTTGCACATAATTTGGGGTTAGTTGACCCAAAAATTATGTCATCAACATAAATTTGTACTAAAAAAATATGCTTATTCTTAACTAGAGTAAATAGAGTCTTATCTACTGTGCCGATTGTAAAATCATGATTGACAAGGAATTGTGAGAGGGTGTCATACCATGTTCTAGGTGCCTGTTTTAAACCGTACAGGGCTTTGTGTAATTTGAATACATGATGAGGTAAGAAATGATCAATAAAACCTGGAGGTTGTTCAACGTAGACCTCTTCTTGCAGTAGACCATTCAGGAATGCGCTTTTCACGTCCATCTGATAAAATTTGATATTTTTGAAAGCAGCAAAGACCAAAAATATTCTGATGGCTCATCGTAGTCTATTCCTTCTTCTTGTCTAAAACCTTGAGCTACCAGTCTTGCTTTATTTCTGACCACATTTCCTTCATCATTTAGTTTGTTTCTGAATACCCACCGAGTTCCAATAACGGCTTGATGAGATGGTCTGGGTACAAGAAACCACACTTCATTTCTCTTAAATTGATTCAGCTCTTCTTGCATAGCTTCTATCCAACTAGGATCCAGAAGAGCTTCTTCAATTTTCTTTGGTTCATCCTGGCAGATAAAGGCAGCATGCATATATTCATTTATCATTTGCCTTCTAGTTCTCAATGAATCTGCAGGATTACCAATAACCAGGGATGGGGAATGTGATTTCCTCCAAACAAAAGGGTTTAAAGAGATTTCTTCCTGGTTTGATATAATCGAAATAGGCTCAACTGGAACAGTAGCTGGTTCTGGAACGTTCACTTCTGGTTCTGGTAAATCTCGTGTCTGAACAATCGGTTCTACCTGAGGAATGTCTGGTTCTGGATTTTGAGCATCTTTAACTCTAGGTTCTGCATCATCTTGACTATCCAGTTCCAGATGAATCATGTCTAACATGTTACTTAGATTTGATACGTTAGAAGTTCCAGGAGCACTGTTATCCTCATCAAAGACAACATGAATCGATTCTTCAAAATTTAGAGTTCTATTGTTGAAAATTCTAAAAGCTTTGCTTACTGTTGAATAACCAAGAAATATTCCGGCATCTGATTTTGAATCAAATGCAGATAAATGATTTTTACCGTTGTTGTGAACAAAACATCTGCACCCAAATACATGAAAATAAGATACGTTAGACTTACTCCCTTTCCATATTTCATATGGAGTCTGATTGTGCCTTTTGTTGAACATGGTTCTGTTTTGTGTGTAGCATGCTGTGTTGATTGCTTCTGCCCAGAAGCGCTAAGAGATGTCTGCATCTGCTAACATTGTTCTAGCAGCTTCCTTAAGAGTTCTGTTTCTCCTCTCAGCCACTCCGTTCTGTTGAGACGTTCTGGCAGCTGAATATTCACGATGAATACCCTGTTCATCTAAGTACAACTCAAGAATCTTGTTAGTAAACTCAGTACCCCAATCACTTCTGATTTTAATGATGGAAATAGATTTTTCATTTTGAATCTTTTTCAGAAGCTTGATCAGGAGGCTACTTGTTTGATCTTTTCCAGTAAGAAATATTACCCATGTAAATCTAGAAAAGTCATCAATAACAACAAGTGTATACTTCATTCCCCCTAAGCTCATGATAGGGATTGGACCAAACAGGTCCATATGCAATAATTCCAAACACCTTGAAGTAGAATTACTACCTTTATTCTTGAAGCTTAGATCTCACCTGCTTTCCAAGTTGACATGCAGAACATACATGATTCTTAACAAAGTTAATATCGGGCAGTCCATCAACTATGTTCTGCTTCTTGAGATTATTGATTGACTTGAAATTCAGGTGATTCAATCTCTTGTGCCAGAGCCAATGCTTATCAGTAAGAGAGGCAACTAAACATGTAGGAACAGTAGCATGATCTAAGTTCCATGAGACTTTGTAGGTGTTGTCTTCCCTCTTTCCAGTTAATACAGTAGACTCAGCAGAATCTTTAACTGTGCATGTGTGCTTCTGAAAAGCTACAGAATTACCATTATCAAACAGTTGACTAATGCTAATCAAATTATAACAAAGATTCTCAACCAGTAGTACATCATTGATAGTTATGTTACCATGGATAATCTTACCTTTACCCATGATTTTACCTTTTGAGTTGTCCCCAAAAGTTATCTTTGGTCCAGTACAACTTATTACTTCTGATAGCAGATTTTTCTGTCCAGTCATGTGTCTGGAGCATCCACTATCCAGATACCATGTGGAGCTGCTGATTTTGATTTTCTTCTGTTGTTCCTGCAAACACAAGTTTTATTATCTGGTACACAAATCTATTTGGGTCCAAGGCTTATCAGTCCTTTAGGAACCCACATTTGTACAATTCTTGGTGACCTTGTACTTCAGGTATCCAAAGCAGTGTGTGCAACAGAAGGTCTGTTATTTCTAACAGTATGCATATTGGGATGTTGTTTTTCCCTTCTGTTTGTGTTGTCTGGCATGTATCTCTTCTGAACAGGTCTAGAATTATAGTACTGGTAGTTTTTAACCTTCATAGGGATTGTCCTCCTGAGTTGAATCATCTACTGGATCCAGCACTCTGGTGAACTTTCCCCTTAGGTTCAACATAGCCCAAACCATAATGCTTTCTTCTGTTCATCTGATTTACATTCCTTTCAACTCGAACAGTCGGTACTTCAGGTTCATATACCACACTGGATTTGACAAAGTGAATGAATTTTCCTTTGCCTTTATCCAGTTCTGGCTTGGTACTGGTTTCAGAAGTGCTTTTATTATTGCTGAATCCGAAACCACTTCTGTCACCGGTTTGCTTCTGCAATTCTTGCATCTTCTCTAAAGAAACAGACGACTTATTTCATGCATTTACCAGAACAGAAATCTTCTGATTTTCAGATCTCATTGGCTGGTAATCTGCATTTACTCTTTCATTCTCAGTTCTCAATTTACTTATCTCAACTTTTAAATCATTGCAGCTATTCTCTCGTAAACAAGTGAGCTTACTGACTTGATTTTTTAAGTTTTGATTTTCAGTCTTAACTTCCTCGAATGACTGAGAAAGTCTCGAGTACTCTTCCACCATGTCATGCAGTGCTTTAATCAAATCAGTTCGTGTAAATTCGTCAGAGTCAAATTCAAGTACCTCTTCAGATGTCGAGTTTGGTTCAACATCTGCCATAAGACATTTGATCTCTTCTGCATCACTTTCACTAGAATGACTTTCTGAGTAAGATGACTCAGAACTGGAATCCGCCCATTTAGACTTGCTTTCTTCAGCAATCATCGCTTTGCGGTCTCTTCTGAACTTCTTGTCATTCCTTTTGTATTCTTTCTTCTTCTGGTCATCTTTCTTGGGCTTTGGACAGTCAGCAATAAAGTGACCAATCTTTCCACAGTTGAAGCACGCCATATCACAAGGTGGTGAATCCTTCTTGAAGTTCCGATTAGGATTTGGTAAGCTCGGTGATTCTTCTTCATGAACCTGGAGAACTTTTTCACAAAGAGAGACATAGCATCATTGCTGATCTTTTCAGCAGTCTTTTCAGAATTACTCTCAATGAAGGTAGCAGGTACTGCTTGTGGGATGACTACAGCAGCAGCAACAGTAGAAGTAGTAGCAGCAGTAGCAGCAAGAGCCTTGGTTGGAAGATTTGTTGATGGCTCTTCTCCGCTTCTTACTTCTAACTCGAACTCATAGGATTTTAAGTCGGCGAACAAGTCATGTAGCTCCAACTTGTTTAGATCTTTAGAGACTCTCATAGCCATTGTTTTGACGTCTCATTCCCTGGGTAAAGCTCTCATCACCTTGAGTGCTATTTCTCTGTTGCTATGCTCTTTACCAAGAGCTGCTAGTTCATTAACCAGGCTGCTGAAACGTTCATCAAAATATTTAGAGCTTCACCAGCCTTCATTTTCAGATTTTCAAACTTCTGCATTGCTACAGATAGTTTGTTTTCCTTTGTCTGCTCATTTCCTTCACATATTTGAATGAGCCTTTCCAATATTTCTTTCGCGGTAGAACACATCTTGATTTTACCGAAGGTGTTCTTATCAAGAGTTTTATAAATAATATCCTTCGCGACATTGTCGAGATTGACTTTCTTCTTATCTTCACCAGTCCATTCGCTTCTTGGTTTTTCAACCATTTGCGGCACTCCATCAGTGACAGTAATAGTTGTATTATGCTTTAAAATCTTTAATGGACCATCTATGATGACATACAACATGTCATCATCTTGGGCAGCAAGATGAGCTTGCATACGAATCTTCCAATCATCAAAGTCTTCTTTTGAGAACATATGAACTTTGCTTAAATGTGCCATAACTGTTGTGAATATTTCAGAACAAGAGAAATCTGCTATGATACCACTTTTTGGGGATCGATGTAGAGTTTAAACGGGGGGGATGAATAAACTCTTTCCTTTACCGATAGATTTTTGCAAAGGGTGCTAGAATCCTGTTAGAGATTGTAGTTGTTCTTGTTCAAGATTACGTCCAGCAGATCACAATAATAAGTGCGGAAACAATCCAATGGAGTAGGGTGAAAAATAGTAATAGCAGTAGGCAATAAAACAATAGTTTCTAGAAGTTCGAAGATAAAATCTTCTACGTCTCTCCTTCTTCTGTTTCCAGAAGGTATCACTAAAAGACTTTGAATTTTGCAGTACAACACTTGTACACACCCACTTCAGCAGGGCTTATCTTTTGCCTACTAAAACTCTTAGTAACTCAACGCAATATGATTCAATATAACAAGATTTTGGAAAATACTCTTTTTCCAGTTTACAGACTCTTCTTCAAAAGAATATCGAAAGAGGTTTTTCTAGAAGAGCTTAAGAAACAGCAGTACAAAATGATCTCCAAAGATCAGATATAGGATATTAAGCGTGTACTGCTTTTCTGTAAGTTGAGCTTGAAAGATAACGATTTGTTCGCGGTTGCTCAATGTAACGTTGGATAGATAATAAAGTTAATCAGTGTTGTTCTTCAAATGGGTTTGATCCATATATATAGAGAACTTGAATCCAACGTCTATAATCAAAACGGCTTCTTTGACTGCTGATGAAATCAGCTTTATTACCTAAAAAGGGTCCTGCAGAAAAGCTTCAGAGCAGTCAGTCTTGTTTCATACTAAAATTGGTAAAACGTAATAAATAACTTCGTACAACATTAATGGTGCAATTAATAATAGTACTCGATAAAGTAACGGTAACATTTAAGACTTGTTCTGTTAGCACAGAAGACGTTAAGTTATTATAATCTCATACTGAGTTCTGCTTCTGGTTTCTAAATTCTGAAGACTGCTGCTTTTATATTGCCTACTAATTTTAACTAAAAATCTGCTGGTTTTTATTCTTATAGCCACAATTAAGTTAAGTCTAACAAAAAGCAAACAAAAGGAGAGAGAACCTACTATCTCCGAATTAAAAGGAGAAATAGATCAGATAAAATCTGAGATCAAATATTTAAAAGAAAGAGTAAATACTCTTAGTATTAATAATGATCATATTTGGGAAAAGGATTCTACTTCTGATGAAGAAGAAAAAGTTATATTACCTAAAGATGATAATGATAATGAAATAAATCAAATGATTTGGAACAACAAAATTGATCTGATTATTTCTCAAAAATGGTACTCAAAAGTAACATTAATTATTAATAAAAAATTTAAAATTACAATTGAAGCACTGTTAGATACAAGATCTGATGTAAATTGTATCAGTGAATGAATTGTTCCTTCTAAATATTATAAAAAGACTACTCAATTTATAACAGCTGCTAATAAGCAACCTCTTATAGTTAATTACAAATTGTCTGATGTGGCAATATGTAATTCTAGAGTTTGTCTTAATACTACTTTTATTCTTATAAAGAATGTCTCTACTCCTGTTATATTAGGAACATCGTTTTTTCAAATGTTGTTTTCTATTAATAAAATTAATGAAAAAGGGTTATATATTAACATTAAAGGAATTGAATTATTCTTTCCATTTACAACAATATCAGTTTCAAAATTCATTAATATTTTACAAAAAATAGTAAATAATAAAGAAAATTTTGTTACTTCATTAAAAGATGAAATTATTTTTAAAAATATTAAAGAAAAAATAAAAATTATTTCAGAAATTATATCTAAAGAGATATGTGCAGATGTTCCTAATGCCTTTTGGAATAGGAAAAAACATCAAGTTAGTCTTCCTTATACAGATGATTTTAATGAGGATAAAATTCCTACAAAAGCAAGGCCTATTGCTATGGGGCCTAGACTCTTAAATTATTGCAAAGAAGAAATAGATAGTCTTGTTAAAAAGGATTTAATTAGATCAAGTAATAGCCCTTGGAGTTGTCCTGCTTTCTATGTAGAAAATGCAGCTGAAATAGAAAGAGGAGCTCCTAGATTTGTTATTAATTATAAACTTCTTAATAAAGCATTAAAATGGATAAAACATCCATTACCAAATAAAAGATATCTATTAAATAGATTATTCAAATGAAAAGTATTTTCTTCTTTTGATTTAAAATCAGGATTTTATCAAATTCTTCTAAAAGAAGAAGATAAATATAAAACAGCTTTTACTGTACCATTTGGACATTATGAATGGAATGTAATGTCATTTGGATTCAAAAATGCTCCAATAAAATTTCAAAATATAATGAATGAAATTTCTAATTCATATATAGATTATATCATAGTATATATAGACGATGTTCTTATATATTCCGATAATATTGATCAACTATTTTAAACATTTAAAAATATTTATTCAAGCAACTAAAAAAGCTGGATTAGTAGTAAATCAGAAAAAGGTAAAGCTTTTTCAAACTAAGATAATTTTTAGGACATTATATTGATAAATGGAATAATGATTCCTATAGAAAGAGCAATTGTTTTTGCTTATAAATTTCCTGATAAAATCACTGATATAAATCAATTACAAAGATTTCTTGGAAGTCTTAATTACATAGGAGATTGTTATAAAGATCTCGCTCAAGATTGTAAATTATTATTTCAAAGGTTGAAGAAAAATCCTCAACCATGGACTAATAGCCATACTTTAGCAATACAAAAAATAAAAGAACGGGTTAAAGAACTCCCTCGTTTATCTATTGTTAATCCTAAAGCATTTAAAATAGTAGAAACAGATGCCTCTGATATTGGATATGGGGGAATACTTAAACAAAAAATAGATAATACATCTAAAGAAATTCTTGTCAGATATACTTCTGGAAATTGTAATACTCAAAGAATTATTCTACAATAAAGAAAGAAATTCTTTCGATTGTTTAATGTATTACAAAATTTGAAAATGATCTCTTAAATAAGAAGTTTTTATTAAGAGTTGATTGCAAATATGCCAAAGATATTCTTTTAAAAGATGTTAAAGTAATAGCATCAAAACAAATATTTGCTAGATGACAAGCTATATTTGTAACGCCCCGAAAAATTTAAAGGTCAACGCGAACCACATGCATGCAATTATTATTACAGGCCTTAGGATAAGTACTCGATCCCATGACCTATAGGATAAGTACATTGATATCAAGAGTCCCATGACCCGTGAGGGAAAAGGCCCCTTTGAGGGAGCCCAAGATCGAGATAGCCTTAGGTCGACCGGGGCAGTGGGCCGTATGGGCGGTCCACTGGGCCTGTAATGGGTCGTTACAATAAAAGGCGCTCCTATAGGTCATGGGATCGAGTCTTGGGGAGGCGAAAGAAACCCCTTGGTAGGGAGGGGGAGATCCTATGAGTAATCCGTACGACGCCTATGGAAAGCCAGTGAGGGAAAAGGCCCCTTTGAGGGAGCCCAAGATCGGGATAGCCTTGGGTCGATCGGGGCAGTGGGCCGTATGGGTTGTCCACTAGGGCCTGTAATGGGTCGTTACAATTAAATTCTCATGTATTTTTATTAAATATTTTAATTGCATAAATTAATTATGTTGTGCATATTTAAAATATACTTTTCTGCATGGTTGCATTAAAATGTATTTTTAAAATTTATTCGAGTTGCGATCGAGGAACGGAGACCGAGGGCTGAAAAATAGAAAATGTTTTTATTGGGTAATTGTTTTTAATTATTTAAAATAAGGGTGATTCTTTTTCTTATTTTTGAAAATAAAGGGTTTTTGAGGTGATTTTATACGCCGGGACGTAAATTTTATCGGTATTGGTTTTTCAACTAAAATACGAGCTTTTTGGCAACCCGGCTAATAAATTCACAAATTTATTTAAACAAAAACTTTGTTAATATTTTATTAAATCCTAATTAAGACTGATGGGCCTAATTTAGTGGCATAATAGGCCTAGGCTTAGTTAGTAATTTAATTAGCATATAATATGTTTAAACTACTTCAAACCCTACACCTTGCACCTCAAATACATGGCCACACACTTTTAAAATTCAGAAACTCTCCCCACCACCCCCTTTTACACGATACAACTTGCACACGACATAGTAGAAGGAATTTTCGAAGGTTCAAGGGAATTCAAGCCAAGAGTTTCACTCCATTCTTCATTGTCAACGATTTTTCGTGCGTTTATAACGCAAAGGCACGCCATATTTCTTTCTTTCAAACATCTATCACACCATAATATTTATTTGATCATGATTTGAAAGAAAACATGACACACAATTTTACTTTCGTAACTATGTGCATATAGGTGTTAAACTTGTGTTATTTGGTTCCAAAAATATGTTTTTATTTTGTTTAAGGGACTGCCATGAATAGGGTATTAATATGGAATTGTTTATAGCCAAAAACATGATAAATAATAAAGAAAACCAGGCTGAAACCGAAGGAAGAGAAACAGGAAAAGGGGTCGTAGGTTTTGTTTGGGTTTTGTAAGATGCAAGGTTTGTTTGTGTTGCATGGGGGCTTGGGTCTCGACCAGGCCTGATGTTTGGGTCCTAGGGGTCATGGTTAGGTCCTAGGAAGGGTCCTAGGAGGGCTAGGGCTCGAGCCTTGGGCTGGGGAAGAGTCCACGTGAAGTGGGACTCTCCCACAAAGCATGCGCAGGTTCTGCTCGGGAGTTTCAGGGGCTGTGGCTCGGGTTGGGCTGGGCTAGGTGGTCGGTCAGGGTCCCAGGGAGATGTTTCAGGGTTGGGGTAGGGTCTGGAGTGGCTTGGGTCGCTGCTGGCTCGAGCCAAACACAAAAACATGAGGGGAGCACTTTGGAGGCAGCATGTGCGCAGCTGGTGTTTTCTGATCCAGGTGCTTCGCTGCTGGGTGTTGGAGCTTGGGGTTGGTCTGGGTATGGTCTGGGCGTGGTCCAGGGTTGGTTAGGGTGAGGTTGGCTCGGTGGGGGCTTGGTTGGAAGTGTTCTAGGTTGGCTAGGAGTCCTTAGATTCTTAGGGGTCACACACACACACAAGGGCATAATTGGGGCAAGTTTCAGAAGTGTTTTGGTCAGGCCAGGCCTGGTTTTACGGGATGGGCTTGGTCAGGAGGGTCCCTAGATGGGTTGGCTAGGTTTTGGCTCAAGGTGGATCGGGCGTGGCTCGAGTAAATTGGGAGATGGCTCGGGTGGTTCGATAAGGTGTCTAAAACGAAAATTAAAAGACTAAAATTGAATCCAGGGGTTCACGGGGGTGGCTCATGACTTAGAAGTGTAGAATAAATCATAAAAAGGTTATGTTAAAAATTTGGGATCTAAATAACGAGTTTTGGATTTATTCGGAATTTAATCGCCGTCCGGGACGATAGTTAACGAATTAATTGAAACGCCTAGTTTTAGGCTTTATAAAATTATGGAAAAAATATATTTAAGCATAAATAATTATTAAAAGTCTAAGTTTTTAATTTGGAAATTTTATATTAAGGTTTGGTTTAATTCGGGATTTAAACACAGTCATACGTCACATTTAAAGACTAATTTAAAAGTCCTCGATTTAAGCTAAATAAAATATGAGAAAATTCATGTAAATTTAAATAATTATTTGGTACATGTTAGATTCAAAGAAATTAAGAAAAAGTCAAAAACGTAAAATGTCAAGTCCATGGGTAAAACGGTCATTGTACACCTAGCAATTAGTAAACGTCATGGCAGTGCTCTAAATGCTATTTTTATGATATTATTGTTATTTTTAAATAGTTTATGAAATGTTCATGATTAAATTATGATTTTTAAATGTCTATGAGATTTTTATAATTTAAGGAAGACATTTAAAAGACATGTTGCATGCTTGGTTTCAAAAGGCAAAATTATATGTTATGCATGATTTTTAAAGTGATGATAATGTTAAACGTTGAAGGAAGTGAAGTAATTGTGGCTATTGATGTAACGGTATGAGGTAACGGTATGTGGTAACGGTAAGAATGGAATATCGTGAGAGGAAAAGGCCCCAGAGGGTGCCCATTTATGGGAAAAGGCCCCAGAGGGAACCCCGACGATCGTATTTCTATTCGAAAGAGGATAGGCCAGAGCCCAGTTGACCGGTGAGAGTGTTTCTGGTGTCCCCCGCCGCCCAGTACTGCGGTTTCATGTAGATGGATCCATCGATTTTTTGAGGTTTGAGGAAAGTCACAATTAACGATATGAATTCAACAAAAGAAAAGGATATGACGTGTTGAGTCTTTAGACTCACTAGGTGTGATTGATGCAGGTGTATATGATAATTATCATAATGGAGGTCTTGATGGTTGTCTTTGCTAGACTTAAGGTGCACATAACCCGATGACCGACGCTAGTTTTCCGCACTAGTTATGATTTATGATTTCAAGTTATGTTAAAAATATTTTACGACTTTTTATTCATGTTTTGAGAGGTTTTTGAGAGATTATAGTATGAGCTGTATTTCTCAAATATAAAGTTGGTTGTTTTATTTTAAAATGAGGTCCAAAATATTTTATGTAATTTGTAGTGGTTCGGCCGATGCTAGGGAGGTGAAAAAAAATTTCTAGTACTTTTAAAGTAATAAAAAAGGGCAGACGTTTCAATATTAGCATGTTTTGATTTTGATCTTGAATTGTGCAGTGACACTTGGAGCAAATAATAGTCATTCATTCATTGGATTCCTAAAAACCTCGGGAAATATTTTTGATGAGGGACCATATGATTTCCACCAAATGAAAAATCAATTAGGAATTGGTTGATAAAAAACATTTTCACAGATCTTTAAGAACCATGAATGTTTCTTTTTTTCATTTAATACATTAAAGTTTTATGAAAAATTTCAATATAATCCCGATAATTGAATTTGAAATTCATTTGATGAATTGAAGAATAAAATTCTTTTTCTACTAATGTAGATATTTCACATTCTTCAATAAATATAATCTTCTTGATGATAAATTTTAAAAGTTATAACTTCTTTTCTGCTGAATATTAATGAAAAAGTGAGCAATTTCTACATTTTTTTAAAGATAATAGAAGATATTCATTAAATCATCTTTGCTTATATTATCCATTAACATATGATGTATTTGATAAATATCTTTCCATGATAGTCCATGATTCTCATTGAACATCTTTTTCTTCTATAAGAAGAATTAAATCTTTATGTGAATTTTTTTGTATATAATACTGAATCATTATCATCTACTTTAATAATATTGACATATGATGTCGAAGATTCAAAATTATTTTTTTGTTTAGATTTTAAATGTGAGGCCCATTTACTCTAATGACAATTAATGATCAAACAATAATGGATTGATTTAAAGCTACAGCGAAAAAAAGTTTAAAATGCTTTAAAACGGACCTCAGGGCCTAGAAAAATTTCAGCATGACCTCCCCGTAAGTAGGACATCACGAAAAACTCAAGCAGCTGTTTATATCAAAATATACTCCAACTAGAGTCATTAAAACAAAAAACCGAAGTTAAACACCTGTAGCCGCACTGGCCAGGACTAAGCAGAAATTAAAACTTACCAAATACTCATCAGATCATAAATATCACAGAGTCGACTCAGGAGATCACAAAAACTACCAAATACCACTACAGATACACGGGGCATCTCCCCGGCAAATAAACTACAATAAAAGACTAAAACAAATTCAAGACATACATATAAACTAACTGGGAGACTCCACTGAACAGAACCAAGCAATCCAACCTCAATCCCGAGCTCCACTGGTGGAACCTCGGCCTGATGCTGCAAAACCACTCGGGAGATCTACCATGGTGCCCAATAGCAACCACAGCAGCCCTCCCAGAAAACAACTGAGATTAGGATTCTGGTATGAAACAATTCAAAAATAACAACAATAACATAAATCATGCATAATCATATAATAAAATGTAATATGCAATGCATGAAAGGCTCAATGAATAATCGGGATAACATGAGCCAACAAACGGTACGATAACAATTGGAATAATGCTCGAGCAACAACACAGGGGAGCTACATCGTCATGCAGCTAAACCGCCCTGCCAAGTATGCGAGGTATGCCAAGTTGTGCTGAATAACACCCCCGACTCGACCTCCATACAGCTGATACGATATAACAGGATGACACAACAGAACTAACTAGATGACACAATCCCAGCGCTCACCTCAAAAGGCTGCACTAACCACGGGATTGTTCAATAACATCTACGGTCTCATGTGTATAGGCCTATCAGCCACACTATGATCCCGAGATAAACAACAGTGTCAGATAACAACGGATATCAACAATGGGCTAACAAGAACGATAGGACTCAACATGAATATCACAACAGTATGCCCTATGCTAAATGTCAATAATATGTCACAATAATAAACATATATCACAATGAAGGCATTAACAAATTACAACAGTCAACAAGTCATAAACATGATTAATGTAACACAGAATGGCAATTAAACATAATTTATGTTTTACCGTCGTATGTTACCGAGCTGTAACATACCTATACCGACTGATAACGACAACAATCTCAACTTTGATCTCCTCGGCATAACAATAAGATAATATAACAAGTCGAGTAAATTTCCAATTCAATAACAATATTTCCAAATTTCAGCTTGTACCTATGCTCAGTTTTAAGATCAAAACTTAACCAAAATATACTTATCATACATAGGTTGGAATCCTAACTCAAAAACCAATATTTCATCAGAAGATGTCAATAAGAAATTCAATCATCTTGACATGGATAAACATCCACAACCAGAAATCTAGAAAAATGAATTCTGTTACAGTTTCAGATTCGGCACCTATGACCATAAAATTCATATCTAATTCATTTTTGACCCAAATCAATATCCGCAAAATGGAAATGAAAGACAACTTAAATATCTAAGTTTTTCTAGAAGAAACCAATTCCAGAATCTGAATATATTAATGCCAGAATTAACAAGAACACGCTGCTACTCACACATTTCGCGGACAGAACTCTAATACTGCGTAGTTTCAGTAAAACAAGCATAACTCTCTCAATTCTTAATGGAAATTATCGATTCAAGTCTCATTTTGGAGAAAAGACATAGCTCTACAAATTTTATTTTAACCCAAAATCCAGAATCCGAATGCACGAAGGTCATAATCCCGAAATACAGTAGGTATTCTACACAGCTCAACTGCAAAATTGGGTTTCGACACATTTTGGTAGAAAAATCATATCAAATCCGTTTCTTATTGAAATTCGATGATTATAGCAGCTCTAGAAAGCTACAAAACAAATCTACAAGTTCTATTTGAACCACAAGTCGAGGTTCCTAGCGCACAATACACATAAACTCGAAAATCAGCAGCAAAAGTTGTTAACCCCTAACATAAACCCAATAAGAATTCCATGAACAAAATTGAAAAACTAGGCTTAGAGATTACCTTCAAAAGCTTCCTATGAACTGAATTGAAGCCAGAAACGATCTCCACACACTCTAAGGAACCAAGAACTCGCTCAAAACAGCTCGGAAAGAAGCTGGAAAAAGAGCTGGTTTATCTTCGATTCATCGCAGGGAAAGCACGCCATGGCTGGAGCGGTTGGATGCTGGCTGCTAAGTCTTCAGCCTCATCTCACAGTGCTTGGCTTCATAATTTCGAGCGGCGCAACTGCAGCTAGCTGGAGCAAGGAAGCCGGCGGGTTTCAAGGAAAGGAGATGGGTTGGGGTGTGCGTTACGGGAATGGCTTGCTCTTTTTTTTTCCCTTTTTGGTAAGTATGAGTATATATTATATATATGTGTGTTACCTGCCTCTGGAAATTACAATAGATAATCAATATGATGTTAAATTTAACAGAATGATATAGTAGACAATAGGGCGAGCATCCGACAATATGAATGCACAAGATAGAAAATATGATTAGCAAGAATAACGAGCCAAGTGAACTAATATACCCGGACCAAAGTCACGTTGTTCAATGGACTCAATCTCCAGACCAAAGTCCGTTGTCCAGGGCTCCGTCTTGGTCAATCATTTTATCATTCAATCATTCGTTCATTCATTCGTTGATTAACCAAGACCTTATTTGGTGAAAGTTTGATAAGAATCACATTTAGTGTGATGATATTACAATGAGAACTTTTCAGTGAAGTATTCCATCAGTATGTAATAACAGTAATGAGTAAATTGAGTAGAATATATTTGACTATGATGCAATCAAGATGATAGATTCGATCGATAAGAAGGATATAGACATGATTGATGATTTATCATGATAGAAGGAGTGGCCATCGAAGTGATGCATCAACGAAATTAAGATATACAATAATTATACACAAGCACAAGAAATCAATAAAACATGGTAAATATCATTTAATAAAATATCATATCATAATTTCCCGGCCAACTGCCACAGTTATAGAAAGAACGGTAAAAGTAAATTCCTCACCTTGAGACTTAATATAGATGAGAGTGAGAGTTTCAAGTTCAAGTCAATTCTATTGACCAATGTGATTATCATTAGTATAGTAAACAATTTTTTAGGTAGATTATCCTTAAATTTTTACCAAAATAAAATATAACTTTATAAACTTTATTTATTGACTAAAAGTTCAAAAAAATATTTTATTTTATTTATTTAATATTTCTTTGTCAAAATTATTTTCTAATAGTCAAAACTATCTTTAAAATTTACAATAATTAATATTTGACTTCCAAAAATTACAATATTTCCTATAACAACTCTTATTATAATATTAACTGAAAAAATTCAAAATAGGTAATATTTGAAATTATTTTATCATTAATCGATATATATAACATTTAATATATAACTCACAAAAATCATAATAAATAACTTGTGAGTCGAAAAATTATAAAACTTCATAATTACTTCCAATGATATATTTATCAAGTATTGAAGGCTATGAACATTTATACAAAGGTTTATATGATCATATAGATAGTATATCATATCCGAAAATCATAGTATTTCCCTTTAAAAATTCACAGTAAATGCAATACTCATTCAAAATTTACGAAACTTGTACAGTAGCCTAGAATAATATAGAGCATGCTTTGAAAAATAAAAGTTTCATTTTTCTCCGGCGCGTGGCCGGTCGTCCGGCCACCATGCGCGGCCAAGTTTTTTTCAGCAAACTTAAAATACGATTTCCTACAACTCTTATGTTATAATCTTTCTGAAATTCCCAGCCGAAACGTGCCAGAAAGGGGAAAACTAGTAAAACTCACACTCCGACTTCGGCTGCCGGAAAACACTATTTCCGAGGCCGATTTCGGGCAACCAAAGACATGGGTGAGAACTATGACACACAATGAACAACTTTCATGCTTGGACTAAGGTATAATACGATCAAGAAAAGGACAAAAAATGGGAGTGAAAACAGTACCTGAAAAACAAGTTTTCCAGCACTATTCCCTTCCCAGTCAATAGCGATTTCTGAATTTTAACGAAAAATCGGCTGATGATTTTTCGACACCTCCTTTTGTGGTATATTTCTGGGTAAGTTGAGAGTGTTGTGGAATTTTTATAAAATATTTGGAAGGGTTTTGTGTATATAAAGATATTTTTGGCCATTTTTCTCTACTCTTTGAGCTATAAACTCTCACCACTCCGCCCTATACTAGACCCACTCCTTAAACTCGAAAATTCAGGCTGAGAACTCTTGAAATTCTTGAGGTGAAGGGTGCATTTTATTGGCAATGATCAAGCCTTATCTCCAATCTATGAAGAACAAATCTCGATCACCGGTTGGGCAAGAAGGGAGGTGGTGTGTTGGTTAAGCAACTATGATGATGATATGTAGGTATGTATGCATGTATGAATGTGTATATATAAATATAATATTATTTATTTCATTCATTTTTATATATATTTAAAATATAATAATTAATAAATTTTAGTAGTTATAATATATGCAAATACCATTTAAGTTATGGGGTGCTAGACATACTATAGAAAATATGGATGCTCATTAATGGTTTATAGATGGACTAATAGAAAAAATAGAAATTCGATTAATTTTTTGATGAACGGTCCAAGAGAGACAATATTTCTGGAATCTGTGGATGCCTCCGGCTTTTTCTCATACATGTATCAAGTTGTTTGACTTACTTGAAATGTATGTGAAACAAATTGGTCCAAATAATGTTGTTCAAGTTGTTACAGATAATGCATCTGCAAACATTTCAGTGGGTATGAAATGTGAATTCAAGTGGTTACTTTCTAATAAGTATTAGATTTGTCACTTATAGATAATAACATAAATCTTTAACATGCAGAGAAGCATTTGATATTAAGATTTTCACATATATTCTGGAGTTCATGTGTTGCCATTGTTTGGCTTTAATGCTTGAATATTTGTTCAAAATTCATGTACTAAAAAGGTTTATGAGAGGGGCATGATTGTGAATGGCTATATATAATAGGTCACAAGTCTTGAACATGATGAGAGAATTTATAGGTCAAAGAGAAATGGTCAGGGTTGGGAAAACTCATTTCAGCACTACTTTTTTGACATTGAACATGTTTCAATTACAGAAGGTGAATTCAAAAAAGATGTTTACTTCAGAAAAGTGGAACACGAGTCAATTTGCGAAGGAGACATAAGGTAAACGTACAACAGAGATTATATTGATGCACATATTTTGGAATCATGTTGTTTATGTCATTAAAGTTGGTGGCCCAATTGTTAAAGTGCTTCGATTAATTGATGGTAAAAAAAGACCTGCAATGAGGTATATATACAAGGCTATGGATCGAGCTAAGGAGGCTATTGTTTTGGCTTTCAAAAAGAAGTACCAAAATATTTTTGAAATCATCGATAAAAGGTGGACGGATCAGCTTCATAAACCTTTGCATTCAGCTGGTTACTTTTTAAAACCAAAATTCTTTTATACAAATCTTGAGATAGAAAAGAATGCTCAAGTTATGACGATGTTGTATTAGTGTGTTGAAAAGATGTGTGAAAAAGTTGATCTTTAATATAAAATCACATATCAACTATCAAAACATAAAAACGCTGAATGGGGACATAGAAATAAATTATCACCACGTAATTCTTGTCTTTTATTTCAAAATCACAACATATTGTTGAAAACTTGAAGTATTTGAAACTTTAAAAAAATTTGTATCTCATTTGAATGGTGGTTGACTTATGGTTCTACGACGCCGCCTGCATTCTCAACTCCAAGTTCAAGATCCAGAATCTTTTTTCCAGATTCCCAGTCAAATTCATCGCTCGAAGAATTCCCCTCAACTTTCTTCTTCCTTTGCCCGTTCACAACCCCGCTGTCTTCCGTGCATTTTAGCATGCCCAGATTTTTCGCCAAACGAGCACTTCTCCTCCTTACAATTCCACTGTCCAAATACATAACAGTGCCAGCCCCAGACTCCAAACCAAACGGCGACCCAGATGTTACATCCGGTGAACCTGAAACAAGTCCATTTGATTCTCACTTAGATATATGACCTTATTTTTTTCATTAGGTGGTTGTTACTTCTTTACCCTTATCACATAAATCAAATAAAAGATATATGACTTTATTTTTTTAATTAAGTTATTTTTACTTCTTTACCATTTTGACATAAATGCAATAAGAAAATCATTTTGACATAAATGTAATAAGAAACGAATGCTCCTATTTAAAATTTGAAAAAAATTACAAATGTCAGCAGATATGTTTTGAAAAGAAACGGACTAGAATCACAAATGATGTTTTGTTATTTTGTTTACGATATACCATACAAAACGTATAAGATAATTTTCATTTTCATGTTTTCATTTAAATTGAGAAAAAAAGAAAAAAAAATTAGGATGCAATGAAGTATTTGGTTGGCTTATTTAATAATTAGATGCCAAAAATACCAAAGAAATTGAAAAAAATAACAACTTCCAGCATGTATGTTCTTTCCCATTAGCTCAAATGTCAAAGGAATATATCATTGAAACAAAGAAAAATATGAACGTGTAAGTTCCAAAATACCAACTTAACAATAATTAAAAAATTAAATACATATATTAAACTATTGATTTCTTCTTTCTACTTTTAAATTCACCAACGGAAGGAATCCTCTTTTTCTTTGTTCTCCCTTTGTTAACTCTAACCTTAGGAGGTAGTACAATCAGAGAATCAATGCCAGTAGGTATGTTCCATTCTTCAGAGGGGGGAATAGGATAAATAGTTTCCGTATATGCCAAAGCCCTTACATTCGTGGTATAATAATGTGAGCACAATTCATATATGTCTATACCATGGTGACCAGCAATAGCATGTGCACACGGAAGTCTATCAATATCGAAAACTCGACAACGACATGTTCTTCTATTTAACTCTACGACTGCATCATGACCAACTCCAGTGACGTGATATTCAAAAGTATTCATCTGAATAACTTCCATTTTCGGTGACTCAATAAATCTTGATCGCAAGGTCGTCTCAGCCCATGGAGTAAGATGTCGTGTTGAAGCAACGACAGCTTTGCAGTGATTATTAAACCACGATGAGATAAGACTTTGAATTGCATCCAACAAAGCAATCATTGGTAGCTCTCGTGCAAACACCAACTTTGCGTTGATTGATTCTGATCCATTTGTTGTCATAATATTATACCGAGAACCAGGAAAGTATGCTCTTGCCCATTTTTCTCTATCAATACTGCCCTCGAGATATTTTGTGATACTTGGATAGCTGTTTTTCATCTCTTCATACAATTCATCAAACTCAACATGTTTATAAGCTTTAGCAGCTCGCATAAACAACGCAATTCCACCTATCTTGGACTTTGGCCCTAACTTGATGTTTTGTCCAAGATGCCAAATGCAATGCCCATGTCGTGCTTGCTTGTATACAGAGGCAAGACCATTGATGATTCCTTTATGTCTGTCAGAAATAAATACTAACTCAACATCATCAGATATCAATTCATGCAACTTTTCAAAAAACCAAGTTCAAGATTCTTCACATTCTGAATCAACAACTGCCCAAGCAATAAGATACAAGTGGTGGTTTCCATCTTGTGCTGTGGCTATCAGTAAAACACCTTTATATTTTCCTGTCAAATACGTACCATCAACTGATATCACCTTCCTCATATATCCAAATCCTGCAATACAGGCAAGGTAGGCCAAAAACTTATATTTGAAGCTACCATCTTCGTTGACCTTCAAATGTATTGTTGACCCTGGATTCACTTGTTCAATCATGTACAAATATGCAGTAAGTAATTTGAAACTTTTGACAGGATCTCCCCTCAGTTGATTTATGGCAAGTTACTTCCCCTTCCAAACTTTAAAGTAGCTAATCTCGACGCCTTTATTTTGCATCATTGTTTGTATTGATTTCAAGGCAGGCAGTTTTTGTTGTCCTCTGAAATTTTCCACCAACATATCTGATACTATAGCTGCACTTGCTTGTCGGTGCCTCCTTTTTTCGATTAGTCAGATCACAAGTATGCTTATTGCAATAAGTTCGAACCGAAAGCCGTGATGATCCCTTTTTTTGTGCTACACGCACCCTCCAGCTGCAATTATCATCTACACATCTTACTGAATACAGAGTCGTGGTGGATTTTAAAACTCGCATCTCAAATGAAGCTTTCACCGCAATATTATACAATTCTCTTTGAACATCTATTTTATTGTCGAACTCTTTACCAACTGACAAATCAGACTCATCAGTAAAACTATATACCTGCTCACTGCTAGAACCAAGCAATATAAATTTTTGGCTATCATTGGCCACTTGTTCACCATTGTCAGACTCCAATTCAACACGTTGTATTACTCTACAATTCACATTCTCGTTCATATTTTCCACATCATCAGTTTTTCATGTTCACTTCCACCATTACTTACTATAAAGACGCCATCAAAGTGTTCATCTCTATAAAGTTTTTCACCATTAGCATAATCACCGAGATCATCACAAATATTACCACCACGATCATTATCTCGACGTATACTGAATTCAAAATCAACAAAATCATCACGACAATTGTTATCGATGTGTATATGAAATTTAGAACCACCAGAATCATCATAAGCCATGTGAATATTCATTATCAACATTATTGTCACAAATAACTTGAACTTTCTTCTCAATTTCCACGTGAAGTATAGACTTATGATGTGTATCACCAAGCAATAGATAGGTCAACAGACACTTTTCACTTCTTAAATATATCGGACCAAGAATATGATCACAAATATGTGTTGAGTAACTGAATTTTAATTCAACCTCACTTTTGTTCAAGCCACAATTCATATATACTTGATCTTTCAGCATTGACATGGTTACTTCAGCGTCATCAAAATTTATGGCTCCATATCCACCATTCAACCCCGAGCACCATTCAGGTTCTTCTCGCTCATTATTTTTCCATTTTTCATCATATCGGAACAATACAATGACTTATGTCATTTTCTTGTAGAAAAAAAGAAAGAAGTATATTATTAAGTAAAAAAATGCATCACTCAAAATAAAAAAAATTGAAAATCAAAATTAAAATTATCTATGCATTTCATGTATAAACTTTTTTTTTGTAAAATAAAAAACTAATACAAAATTTATTTTATTATTTGATAATTCTGAAAAAAATATCTTAAAAAATTTTACGATTACAAGGACTAGTGTACGGCTTGAAGCTATTAATGTAGTTTGTGAAGCAATTTTGCCGAGAACAATTCTTGAAAATTCATCACAAAATTCGACTGGACACTACAATTTTTTCTTACAGCATGTCTATAATAGATATGACAAAAATACAGATTTCCATAGAAAAATGAGGCACGTAGAACTCCACGATCATTTTATAAAAACTCTAGTATATGATAGAAAAATTTAGCTGAATTATGTTATAATCAAAGAATATTGCGTATCCACGCCCAAAATCTGTTTCGTTAGAAAGTGATTCTCAAATAAGCCATGAAAATAAAGGAGAGCGTCAAAAAATCAATAATTTGTCTTAAATCAATAGAATATTAAAATTCAAGAACCTTCATCACTGTAACATCACTACTTGTCTTATTCTTTTAAAAAATAAATAAATATAAAAGCAATTCACATTCTTCTACTTTTTTTCCGCTTTTTCACATAGTTTGCAGACAAATGAACAGAAATAACATGAATGATCAAAAGTAAACAAATAACAGAAATTATACATATAATCGTTACCTGGGATAAGCAAATGATATCAGACTGTTTTCTTTTTCGTTATGAAAGATATGTAGAAGAAACCATAAGAAAGAAAATAATCTAGAATACGAGAAAAGAGATAATGATAGAGAATATAAAGGAAAGTGCCTAAAAAAAGATACGTAGAGGAGCGAAAATCAATATTTTAGATTAGAGTAAATGAGTAATTAGGTAAGAATAATTATGTTTGAGCATGTAAGGGTAATTTTGACCAAATTCATACTGAAGGTTAGTTTACAAATTAAAATGGTTACAAGGTCAAAAATCTAAAAAATTATTGTATGAAGGTTATATTTCAAATTATCCCATCAAAGGGATGATATCTGAGTAACGAAATCTAAGGTTTTCAGCGGGGTTCTTGGTTCAAGCAACCCATTTTCCACAGGCCACAGCCATTGGCTCTGAGCTTTTAGCAACGACATCAGAGAAAGTATCCCGGGACCTCAAAATACCGTCATCGTATTCTATTCCACCAAATAAAACAAAACGTACGATACCTAAATCGAAGATGTAAAAATAATCAATAACCGACGTAAAAGACAATATCACAAACACATAACTACACTTATTTATCCGCATAGAGAGATATAACAAAGAAAGTGACACTGAAAAGAGGTACAGAACTCACAAGCGATCGAAGGAGGCGAGAGATCTACGGCGGCGGAATCAGCTCGGACGGCCGGAAGTGGTGCGACTGTTCGTGAAATTGTGGAGATGGGAAGTGCGTATAAAGGGGGAAGCTCCCTTCGACACTCTTTTTTAAGAATAAAATGCTCTTGCTTCGTGTTTCCCGACAAAAGATAACATGGGCCATATAATTAAAGCCCATGGTCTTACTGTAATATGGGCCTGGACCAGATAAATGTCAATCCCTTTGAGGCCCATGACTGAAAATTTACGGTTCAAAAGTTATCTTTGGATCGAAGAATTTGCTACATTTGGATTTCGAGTCGTTGATTAAGTTTCCTTTATTGTTTGTGTAATGTAATTTTTAGATAGTCGTGTTAGATGTATATTTAGATTGACACATATGTGACATTTTTTTTTCAAGGATAATAGAGAATAAAAAAAATAAAAGAGTTGTAATTGAATTCGAGGGTATTTTGTAATTTATCATGCAAAATGTACGTCTGAGTGTAACTTTAAGAGTAGTCCAAATTTTTTCGTTTTTATACTGTCTGTATTTTATTTTTACGCCTCAAATTAAATATTTTAACGTAATTCTCACCTTCTATTATATGACAAAAATTTGTGTGAGACGGTCTCACGGATCGTACGTATTTTGTGAGACGCATATCTTATTTGGGTCATCCATGAAAACGTATTATTAGTTCTCCTCATATCTCAACATTATCAGATTATGTATGTTTCTGACATTATCGTAGAAGTTTACATCATATGTTAAAATCGATACGTCAAAATTTCAGCACACCAGATGTTGAGAAACACTCCCTGTGTAGTACAGAAAAATCATTAACTATTACCCGATGCATTGTTTGTTTGCCTTTCTTCAAATATTGGACTCGAACACTATTTTTTTTTAAAAAATGTTAGCTGCTTCGATGGACCACGAAGGACACCGATGATATACATTAATTTAACTTCAAAGGCATTTTGTCTTTATAGAAGGACCACAATTGTCCACACTTGGTATCAAGAAAATCATTAATGCTCTATGCTTAATATTCTTCATATATTTCCAATTCTTCTTAAAATATTTAGGGAGAATTTTTTATAATTTTTTTTTAAAATTTGAAATAAGTTTTATTACATTTATTGAGATGATAAACAAAATGTCGAACGTTAAATTGATTAATATCTAGATAAAAATCAATTTTGAATCTTTTAGATTTTGTAGTTGGTTACTATCTTTATACTAGCATGAATTCACGAACTTAACCGGAGTAACCATGTTACATTAATTGAAAATATTTCGAAACAGTCATTTCTAAAATATTTTTTTAAGAAAAATAATTAGTTTGTGTTTAACTAAGATTTTAATATATAACATCCTCAAATTTTAAATATTATTATCCCATTGTGGTTAGGTATCTATATGTCTCGAAGGAAATATTCATGCGAGAGAAGAAAAATGACTAAATATTTACTAGTGAATTAATAAAATAATTTTGTCAAGATAATTAAATATTATAAATTATAATGGAAAATATATTTAGTTTCAAAATGCATGGGGAATGGCGAGTACGATTTTAATTTAATGCAGCTTTTAGTAATACGTGTAACACAAATGACAAACCTTAGCCACATAAATTAATGGCTATATATTTTGTTATTATTTATTTTTTAAAAAAATTACCATCATCGTATTTATTGCTTAACCTACATCCAAAGGCATTCATATATTATTATTATTATTTATTATTATTTATTTTTCCGAAAAAAAGGCATTCATGTCGGAGGTGGGAAACAAGAAGTCAAGGACAAAGTGGAGTGTATGAATTTTACTATGAAATGAAATCAACATTTTAATTTAAAATATTTTTTATATAAAATCCAAATTTTTTTATATCACCACCTTTTTACTTGAGGAAAATTTTGATACATAATTTCACATAAATTTCGGTTTTTAAATATTTTCTTACCATTAAGTTTTTGTGTCAGACAAAAACTTGTGTGAGACGGTCTGACGGATTGTATTTTGTGAAACGAGCCTCTTATTTGGATTATCCATGAAAAAATATTACTTTTTATACTAAGAGTATTAATTTTTATTGTGAATATCGATAGGATTGACATGTCTCACAGATAAAGATTCGAGAGATCGTCTCACAAGAGACATACTCTCTGGTAAATGAGACTTCGTAATTTTTTATATATATTTAATATTTTACATGATTAAAAAAATTGATCATTTTGAAATTTTTGACTAACCCCTTATAAAATTATGTCATTAGTATTGTATAACAATATTCTATTGTTGTATTTCTAATAAATTTATGTCTTTGAAAAAAATATTCAAATAATCGATTTTAAATGACACGAATGCAAAATGTTAGGTATGCTTGAAATATTTTTATAATTTTTACCAAATAAAAAATGTACATTTTAAAGTTTCTCGATTAAATTTAGTCAAACCACCATAAAGTATTCGAAATAATGGATTTAAAATTCATAATTTAATATAAATACACTATCATTATCTTAATTAAAAAAGACTACTTTACAAAGTAGTCTTAAATTTATAAAATTTCGTACTAATAATTATTATCTTTACAATAATCAATTGAAATATAATATTTTAATATTTATAAAATTATAAAAAAAAATGAAAAAAAATGGGGAAAATGAAACCAAAATGTATCCTTGCTTGTAAAGTACTCTCCACTACATGGGAAGTCTGGGTCATAGGCTTCTATTTCTATATATGTACGTAAGGTTAGCAGAGAGTGTGAAAGCAGCCTAAAAATTCCATTACAGATGGCGTTCCAGGACCACCACCATCACCTCTCCCCCCAAGAAATGCCCCTCGACTACTCCGATCACCACCACTCCGTCTCCGTATTCCGCTCCATCCTCCCCGACCACAACTCTCCGGAAGAGAAGCCTCCCCCCGCCGCAAACACCTGGCTCCATCACCCTCACCAGTGGCTCACAAACCAGAGTCAACGCAGCCGGCTCGACAAAAGCGATCACCAACTCCGCCTGGAAAGCGGGGAGGGAGACAACAGTAACAGCAATGGTAACAGCAACGGGAGCAGCGCGAGTTGGGAGAGGGAGAAGTGCAAGGCGGACATCCTCGGCCACCCGCTGTACGAGCAGCTGCTGTCGGCCCACGTGGCGTGCCTGCGTATAGCCACGCCGGTGGACCAGCTGCCCAGGATCGACGCTCAGCTTGCTCAATCGCAGCAAGTGGTGGCTAAGTATTCTGTTCTGGGACATGGTCAACGGCCCCTCGATGATAAAGAACTCGACCACTTTATGGTACAATCCTCAACGATTGTTATTTCTATGTACATAGTGTAATAGTATGTGTATATTATGGAAGAATATCACGAGAAACACGAATTAAATGTGTTTTTATGTGGTTGTTGGGATCTTTGTGAAAATTGGTTTTGGGTTCTTGAAATGGGATAGGCGAAAGTCGTCAGTTTTTGTTGGATTTAATTTAGTCTCTTTCCGATTGGATTAGTTTATGGCACTTAGAAACCTTATCTTGAAGTCTTTTGTTGTCTTGGTTTGTTTCAAGATTGAATTTTTGTGAAATTTATAGATCTCCCAGGCTGAATCTTTTATATTACTGTTCTTACTCGTAGAGATTGGAGTGCCTATTCTTTGGTTAGTTAAAATATGAAATAATGTTTGACAGATGAAATCTGGGTTTGTGGTTGGATTATAAGTTTCATGGGTTTATTTCTTAGGAAAATGATGGCTGGATAACTGTTAGGAACCAGATGTTTGCATTTACACTTGTAGATTCTTGAACGTGGTTCCATTTTAAGGATATTTGTTTTGAAGCTGCACAATAACAAAATTACAAAAGACGAATCAATTAGCTTGTCTAGTTTCTTTTTTCTCAGGTGGAAGTCGATTTCTTCCTTACTTTGTGTGATTCTGTTGCCAGCATCGGATGTTTTTAAAACCTTGTGAATTTATTCAATTGATGATCCACTGTTTGGTTTTAGTGCTGAACAAAATATGTAATACACCAAACAACTATGTGAGAGATTTCGTATGAGAGGATAAATTTCGGAAAACTTCTAGCGGAGAACATTTACTGTTATATTCTTGCCATCTTTAATGCAACATTTTTGTGGGTTATCATTCTTGATGGAATAGTTTTTTTACATCTCTATATAATGTGTTCGAATTTCTGTTGTGTTGTCAAAAAAGGAATCCTATTGTTTGAAGTTCCTTTTCTTTTAGTGCTTTAAACTTTGAAGAATCTTTCTTGATATCATTTCACGTTTATGGTTTCTCATTCTTGCCGGGAAGCTCTATGCTTCAAAATGGGTAGGTGATGGTAAATCACAAAATGTACGATCTTGAGAGGTCATTTTTATCTTTTATGAAAATGGTCTTAATTGAACTTAAATGGATGTAGGAGTAAATTATTTGGCTAGTGAATTGACTTGTATGAATTTGTTTATACTACAGAGACAAATAATGGTCTCTAAACTTACTCGATTGCTAAGTTTTTCCATCTATATTTTCGCTTTTCCCCTTACAAATCTTCTTCTTTCTGTCCAATGTAGACCCACTATGTTTTATTGCTCTCTTCCTTTAAAGAACAACTTCAACAACATGTCCGTGTTCATGCAATGGAAGCAGTCATGGCTTGTTGGGAGCTTGAGCAATCATTGCAAAGCTTGACAGGTTAAGTTAACACCTTTTCTTTCTTGTCAACGATAAACTTGTGATAATTAAATGATTTTTTACAGTCTATTGTTTTTATTATCCTTGTGAAAAGCTTATTTTATTTACCGAATTCAAGTGTATCCTCGGAGTTTCTTTCCTTGAGTTGATATTGATATTAGTCCGTCAAGGTTCTTCAGTGTTGTGCTTATGATTACAAATTTCTTCATTTGATTTTCCTATTCTGCTTTACATGGGCTCGGTAGACTTCTTGAGTTAACAAGTATCCATAAGTCCATGAATTCAAAGCACTACTATGTATAATGCAACATGCCATCTTTATTTTCTTCAAATTTTCTCTTGTAGCTCTTTTTTAAAAACTATAAATGCTACACGTTATGCAGTAGGGCGGACTGAGAGGAGGGAGGAAGAGGGCGATCTGGCTCAATTGAATTTTTTAAAATTTTTGTGTACTTTTTTTTAGAAAAAAAGCAAGCTTTACCTCTCCTTAAACTATCGAGTTGCCCCTAATATTAGAATTTCTGGGTCCATGATTACAATGATGTTCATTCACATCATGCCGAGTGAGTGTACCCGGCCAATGCTATAATAATCAACAAATCCAACCATACTATTTTGTTTCCAAACCACCAGCAAAATATCAGCTCGACTTGAAGATTGGACCATTTAATCACTCAATTTAAAGCAATCGGAATCTTATGTGTGGTTTTGTATGTTGTTTCGCAATCCATTAACATATGAATATTGTAGTACAAAATTGGAATCTTTCCCAAGGATAGAATATGAACATTTTCATGTGAGAGAACAAGGTGCATTTCTATGTTGACAACCTGATTTTTTTTGTTCCCACGAAATTTAATTGCTCTTCTGAGTGGGAAAGGAAAGAAATTCCATGCAACTCGTTCCATGTAATTTCTTTCATTGTATAGTACCACACATTTTGAAATGTAACTCCATCAATGTTTTGTCTCTTTAGACTTTCACGGGACATCGTGTATCTAATTAAATTTATTTGCACTTTGCTCAATAGGAGTGGCACCAGGTGAAGGTACAGGAGCAACCATGTCCGATGATGATGAAGACCAGGTTGATAACGAAATTAACTTATTTGATGAGAGTCTAGATGGATCAGACAGCATGGGCTTTGGTCCATTAGTACCCACCGAAAGTGAGAGATCCTTGATGGAAAGGGTCAGATTAGAATTGAAACATGATCTTAAACAGGTGAAATAACTTTGAACTGGAATAATTCTTTAGCTTTAAGAATTTTTGTAAGTATAAGAATAACAGAATAGTAATGCTTTACTCTACTCAGGGTTACAAGGATAAGATTGTGGACATTAGAGAAGAAATATTACGAAAAAGACGAGCAGGAAAACTGCCTGGCGGTACTACTTCGGTCTTGAAAGCTTGGTGGCAGTCACATTCTAAGTGGCCTTATCCAACGGTGAGCTTGATATGAACTTGTGGCTAATCTTTAGAAATCAAATAAAGTATCTTTGATATGAATTTATATTCAGTTAGAAAAATTTTCTATCATATTTATCTCAACATATATTCACTTCTATAAAAGATAGATTGCATTCTAAACCAAGAGAGTAATAACGTAATAGTGGTTGAGTCATATGGGCATTGAATCAAACTCTGTAGACCTTCACAGTCGAATCATGTGTGACGATACAATGTCTATTCTGTATTTCAACGGATTCTCATGAGTTTGATTTCTCTTAACTTTGCACGATATATATATGTTTGGTTAGGAGGAAGACAAGGCACGACTGGTTCAAGAAACCGGCTTGCAACCAAAGCAGATAAATAATTGGTTCATCAACCAAAGGAAGAGGAATTGGCACAGCAACTCTTCATCTTCAAGTTCCCAGAAAAGCAAGCGCAAGAGGTATGTATATACGTCTCCCGTTTCCAAAACCAACCATTATATATACTAGAACTGAGAGTTAATCATTGGGATCAAATATAGTGGTGCAGGTGATAAATGAACCCGAGCTTTTCATGTTAAGGATTATTTCATATTGAAGTAACATACGTTTGATAGTATTAGCCACACCACAACCCTGGAACCAACGAGTACATGATCTGGGAACGACGAATGCAAATAGTCGATTCATTGGAACAAAACATGAATTCAGGAAAACTTGGTTACTATGATTTGGCATAGAAAAGGTGAGATCTAAGGTTGTAAGACTCGTGATCAGAAGACGTATACGTGTAGAAATGTTCCTGTTTGATGTGTTTTGTTGTTTGTATTGGCTACAGTTTGAAACTTGGCCTTTGTTTTGATATTTAGAGCATTTCGCTTCAAATGTACAATCTTGTCATGCAAACCAACCGGGAGAAGTTTGTTACGATTGAGATTGGAATCAAAAAATACTAACTTTGGAGATTGTATCAGAAGATGATGACATGACAATTATAAGAAATAAAAATAAATAATAATATATTTTTAATCATAATTAAATTTGAATTGAAAAATCTAAACTCTACTTGTAGTATAGATTAGCTGTAAACATCTAGATGTGAACTCCGGCCTATCAAATGGCGGCTGGCCCCGCCTTGAAATAAACGTGAACCATCGCTCTTCCTTACTATAAGTTCAAAAGTCAACGGTCAACATTATCGTGCCGGTTCAAAACGAGTCACCGTGAACCGAACCATCAGTACGGTCGAAATATGCTCTTATCTGTTAATTTGTATGAGATGAGGCTTTTTAGACAGAATTGATGTAAGAATCTTTCACCAAACTGATAAAAAAAACCAATTTTCCATTAAATCAAACAATATTCAATACATACGCACCAGAAAGAAAAAACAAAAATATATCATAATTTCATTTCTTTTCTCCTTGTAAAATCTGCTATCACAAGCCAAATCTGGTGCGCTGATCATTATCAGTCGCCGCATAAGGAGCGAACCTGGTGGAGAAGCTGTGCAGCAGCTGCCCATCTTCGTCCTCTTCTCCCCCGGCGAAATTCATCGCGTAGCTCTGCGGAGAATACCGAAACTGCTGATCCGTCGTCTCCTTGTTCGACTTCTTGGGATTGCAGAACTTGCCGATTTTTCTGACGAGGTTCTTCCATTTCGGGCCCGCCACCATCTCTGAAAACTCCCTCAGTTTCTTGAATTTCTCCACAACCCATGACTCCTTCTGAAGGGCTGATCCCGGCGCAGTTTCACGCAGCAGGTAGTTGTGGCTCGACGGGCCTTCGTCGTCCCATCCGAAGCAGAACCGCCGGAAACAGCCGCATCCGGCGGCCTCGGGCTCGTGGTTATCGCCGCCGTATTCTTGTTGTCGTTCTGTGATCGATGAATAAGTAGCGTTCGCGGCCATATAATCAGCAAAAAAAAATACTGGACAAATTCAGTAACACCAAATTTCTGAAAAAACGAATTTTATTATCGTGTAATATGATCGAATGGCCATTTATAACACAATATAATATAATATATACACGCACGCACGCACGCAAGTGTATGTAATTGACCAGTATATGCCGTGTCTACGCGGGATTCTCAATGTGCGCGTGGGTGCTATTTTTTTGGATATAGTTGTAGAAAATTCAGACAAGTTTAAACGAAGAGAGTAGGAAAAGCTCACAGAAATGAACCTTCTTCTACGGTACCGTGCAATTAAATGAAAAAGCACAAACTATACATATCTATAAAAAAAACTATAAATCGTCTTCTACCAAAATCTTATATATATGATGAATTTTTGAATTCGAAACTCGATTATAACAATCTTCAATATCAAAAAAAAAAAGTTATATAATTTTAAAGAACTAAGAGATGTAAACATCCAAGATGGATCGAGTTGAGAAGTGAGTCACAAGCAGATCTGATCCTACACAACAATATATTTTAAGAAATAAACTCCATGATTATATATGTAAATGGTATTATCCCGTGGGCATATGCTTGGTTACGTTTTATTTCTCGTATTTTGGAAATGATTATTGAAAATGTGTTTTGGAGAATGAATGAATAAGAGATCTAGTTAAAGAAGAAAGACAATTTACATACTTACATGTGTTTATTTGGTCTCCTCGAGGCTCGATTCGATGAATGTATATTCTTATGTTTATTATTGAAAGACACTAATTACGGGAAATACACGGTTTAGCTCCATATGTTTAATTGGATAGTTTTTCGATTCGACCACAAATTGTTCGATGCTCTTGATTTAATACTAAATACTTAAAAAAAATTGATCAAATTGGTCCTTAAGTAAAATTAATGATTAAAAGCAACGACAGAGACAATGTCCTAGCGACGCACCTAAAAATCCCAAAAAAAATCCAAATTAAAATCATTAATTTCAGTCCAATTTTGTGCACTGAAGTTCAAATCCTTTATAATTCAAACTTTTGTTTGATTCCCTTATGACAATTTAAGGGAAATACCCAGTTGAGCCCAAGATGTTTGACCAATTTCCCTGTTTGGTCTCAAATACTTTGGCGTTCTCAGTTTAGTACTAAAGGTTTATAAATTTTGATCGAGTTGGTAATTCCGTCAAATTTTAAATTTGAAACTCACAGTTCATATGACATGTAACAGTCACGCTCATAAAATCCTCAAAACCCAAATAAGATGTCTTAATTTTAGTCCAATTCGAGCAGGGACTTATTTTCTCTTTCTCAACGTTATCACACTGAAATTTTGCTCAACTTGAGAATGAAATCGACACTGTTGCACACAACTAATATCTAGCATGTAATTCCAGTTCCATATCTCATATGATAACCACATTTTTTCTTCTCGAATTCTGAAATTTATGTAGAACTTCAGATTTAAGGTATTTTTTAAAAAAAAAAAATCGATTTTTTTTGAATATGTGTTTTTGTTCATTGATTTTTTAAATTTTTTTTACCTTTCCATCGATTTTTTTCAGAATTAGAGTTCCGATTTTTTTTGAATATGTGTTTTTGTTCATTGATTTTTTAAATTTTTTTTTTTTACCTTTCCATCGATTTTTCAGAATTAGAGTTCCGATTTTGTCAATTAAGGTATGTGACAATAAGATTTACACACGGTTCTTACCAGTAAGAGACGAATAAATAAGAGCTTTTAAATCATATATGACAAACAACCACCAACACTTGTTTCCTCTACATCAAGTGAAAGATATACATCTTTCATTGGGAGTTAAACAAAAAAATCTTACTCGATCCGAAAAATGATGAATTTGAAACATGTGGGACCAAACCGAGAAGGGCCAAACATCTGAGACTGAACCGAGTTTTTATCCCATTAATTTTAATCATTAAATTGACGGAGGGATCAACTCGAGAAATTTTTTTGAAATGTTTAGGATTAAATCGGGAACAGCAAAATATTTGAGACCAAACCGAGGAAAGAGTCAAACATATGGTATTGAATAGGGATGTAATCGAGCCGAGTCGAGCCGAGTCGAACTCTTGAATGTTTGAGCTTGGTTCGTTTATAATCGAGCCGAGCTCGAGCTTTATTTAACGTATATATGCATGACTCAAGAGCTTATTCAAGCTTTTATCGAGCCTAAACAAACTTAATAAATATAAATTATACATTTAAATTCATTAAATTAATTAAAAAATAAATTATATATTTAAAGAAAAATATATTATTCTTGTTAAAATTTGTATATTTATTAAATAAATAAATTTAATTGATTTTTCTATATATTTCATAAATAATATGCAAAATCAATAAATCAAATATCAAAACTATTATTTTTTCATCTAAAAGATTACTCATGAACTTATCAACGAATATGTTCACGAGCTAACGAGCCGAATACTGTAAAGCTTGAGTTTGGTTTGTTTATCTTAACGAGCCTCATTAAACGAGCTCAAACGAGCTTTTATCGAATCAAGCTTCGAATAGCTCACAAACGATTTGGTAGTATTGAACCAAGTATTTCCCCAACAATTTCTTAGTCCCGATCTCCAATCCGCCATGGCTGATCGTTACGCCTATTTCTTCAACAACAATGGGTGGACTATACACTACAATTTTACCTCTCTTCCCACATAAACATACTCTTTACAAACTCAAATTCTACACCCACCAACGTCAGCCAAAATCTCGTGTTTCATGAATCTCCGGCACCCTTCTCCTCACCATTGAAAGAAGCTCTCCCACTCCTCAGCTCCAGCCTATGAAGGATCATCACCATCATCAAGAATAATGTACAATGGAATTGGACAAGAACCAAAAGAAGACGATGAAGATGAAGCTCTGAAGAACGTAACTTCGGATTTAGGGTTTTCGATTCCTGTTTCGGTGCATGAGATTGGACTGAAATTAGGGATTGTAATTCGGGTTTTTGGAGACTTTTAGGGGTGTGATTGACACATAACCGTCTTCAATTACTTTTAACAAATAAATTAACAAAAAGACCAACTTGATCAACTTTTAAGACTAAAGCGGGAAGGCCGAAACATATGATACCAAACCAAGAAAGACAAAAACATGTGTGAGATGGTCTCACGGGTTGTATTTTGTGTGACTGGTCTTTTATTTGGGTCATCCATGAGAAAGTATTACTTTTTATGCTAAAAGTATTAGTTTTTATTGTGAATATCGGTAGTGTTGATCCGTCTCACAGATAAAGATTCGTGAGACCGTCTCACAAGAGTCCTACTCAACCAGAAAAGGACCCAAGCATCCGAGACCGAACCCGGTATTTCTCCACACTAATTGCATATAAAACTAAAATTTTATTTAATAATTTTGGGGAATGAAAATTTTCACATATTATCTATCATTCACTTTATGTATCAGAACTACTACTTATAATTAGATATTTGCCTACGTAAAATTGTATTGTTTTTTCTCTATATTTTACTATTTGTGATTTTGATTATACATATTATCAAATTTCAATATAAGTTAACTATCAATTTCATTTCATTTCATGATTCATTAATCATATAGGCTAACTAATAAATAAAGATATATTCACCAAGTTAGAGCGAGCGGGCCACAACGTCCCCGATTCTCTCATATTTTCGTCAAACAGTTATATATCTTTTTTTAGACCTAAACTCCCATGTCAAGAAAAGTTTGTAGACAGGGAGTCATCATCTATTTCTCATTATATAGGTTTTATATTATAATTGTTTCCATTACATAATAAAATGATACCATTTGATCAGGGATTTGCGGGCATTCGATGCGTGCCACTTGTCACTTTGACGCCAAAGTGTACGAAAATAAAGTTGCACTTCACGCTCGAACGAGAAACGGAGACCGGAGAATTTTCAGGAAAATTATTTTTTTATCACACGATTTATTTTATAAATTAATACAAGGTGATTTTAAGGGTATTTTTCCAAAAATAGGATTTTATTGAGTGTTTTAACCGCATGATTTTTATTTTTAACGGTACGTAAATTTTATCGAATCGAGAGAATTTTATTTATGGTTTGGCTAATATTTGCGAAATCCTCCTAACACGAATTATTCTCCGGGACCAAGTTTGGGCCTAATGGGCCTACAAAACCTTTAAAATAAAATGGTGGCCCATTATCAAATCATTAAATTTACAATTAAGAATTTAAGCACTATTAAGCCTAAACTAAATGATAATTAACCGATACACACCCATTCACATCCCCACTCCATCGGTTTCATCACCCAACCAACCGACACCCTCTTCATCCCTTCATTATTCCCTCGGTTTTCATCACCAACAGCAGAAAACACCATTCTTTTTGGTTAGGTTTGCAAAGAAAATCTCTCGGGACTCCACGTGCATGGTTCTTGTTCTTCATTCACCAAGGCATGTCCTACACCATTATTTTTGCATCACTCATGTCATATATATTGCTGATATGTGTGGATTTTGTGTGAAGAATTATCGGTACAACATAGAATAAAAAAAACGTATGGTTTTTTTTTTGGTACATGTTATGCATTTTTTTAATGTAATTCACGCTTCTATGATTTCTTGGGCAATGGGCTGCATTTTCAGGACTGGTAGTGACTGATGTAGGGGCTAAGATGTGGTTTGGGGAATGAAACCAAGTGCTGTGGTTGTGGGATGAGAGATCGGCCGTTTCCTAGTAGTGCAGGGTTGGGGCCTTGGGGGGATGTGGTTCGGTTAGGGAGTGAATCGGGCGAGGTGATGGCTGAACCAGGGCATGGACCAGATCACCCTGGTGGGTCTGGGGCGTGGCCCAGTAAGGCCATGCCACGACTGGAACCGCTGGGCTAGCCGACTACAAGCTTTGCAGAATTGGGGATCGGGTGGTGTTACGGTTGGAGCTTTTGTGTTTGTGACTCATGTGTGCTGCATGGGGCCGATTGTATGGTTAAGGTTGGTTCTTTAGGATCTAATCTAGGTCCATGTTAGGTGGGTTCAAGGCTTTTGCATCGAGGATTAGTTGGTGGTGTGAAAATTGGAAAGGATGTGCGTGAGGTGGTGATTTGTGAGAGGACCGAGAGTGGTGTTCGGTGCTGGAAGCTTCAACCGTGAGTTTAAAGGCTTAATAACATTGTTTTAGGAGTAGTTAAGTGTTTGTAAAATATGGAAAAAAAATTGGGAAAGTTTTAGTTAATTTTCGGTTCGATTCGGATTAAAACCGGAACCCCGATCCAAGTTTTAAAATGAAACGGTTCAGTTGTATTTTTGGCTCGAAATTACGTCTAGGAATATTTTTAAATATGTTTTGGGATATTTTAAAGAGTTTGGTAAGTTTCGGGTCAATTTTAGAGGTCCAGGGTTAAAACGAGAATTTTTGGGTTCCCAGGGGCAAAATGGTCATTTTGCACCCGGGGTGAGATTTTGGTCTTGGCAGCGCCCTGAGCACAAATATATGATATTTAAAATGTTTATGCATCATTTTTACGATTTTACACAATTATGATAAATGCGTTGCATGTTTGGTTTAAAGAAAAAGTTACGCATATGCATGTTTTTATTAAGTGATGAAAATGATGATATTTTTTGAAGGATGAGAATTGGTTGTGACTTACGATGTATATGTATACGATGACATGAGATATGATGAGCTGAGGCCCGGGTTCAGTGGGCGGGTAATGCTGTCGCTGATGTCCCCCACCGCCGGGTACCACGGTTTTTATAGATGGATCCATCGATAGAGCTGATACGATAGAGCTGATACGAAAGTCACAACTAATGAACTGAGTTCAATTAAAAGAAAATGTATACGTTTATGATGACATGTGATGACATGATTTAACACGTATATGCTGATACGATGATACATGCTATGATTATTATCATGTTTTGAAAGACATGTTTACTTAAACTATTTTTACTGCAGATGAAAGGTATGTTGATTATGCTATTTTTCACTGTTGTGTGCTACGTATATGTACTTGTTATTACTGGTACATGTGTGCTGAGTCTTTAGACTCACTAGGCGTGTGTGATGCAGGTGAGCTTGATGCTGAGAAGACTGGAGGTGCTGAACTCTGGGTAGGCAGCTCTGGTGCGGTGACACGACCCGAGGACCGCATGTTTTCCGCATTATGATTTAGGAGATTTGAGAGGAGATGAACCTTTTTATACGTTGACGAATTTAAGATTTTTATTCGGTTACGTTTACGTTTGATTTTGGAGTAATTTGGAAATTTTAAAACTGCGTTTTTTATTGTCAAATATTTAAGATCATTTTTAAATGTTATTTCGAAAATGCGAAGCTTTTATATAAAAAAATGTTCAGTAGAATTTTTAAAAATGAGCGAGACTTTACACAAGATATCATTAAAGTTCATACCATCAATAATCAGTGAAATTGAATTGACTTCCAGTTGTTTGAAGACATGCATGAGGTATCGGAGTTGCTGAACAAGATACGGGTAATTCATCGTGCGTTCCGATGTCCTACGATGATTATAAAAATAAGAAATCTAGATAATTTTTATTTCAAAAAAGTATCAAAAGTAGTTAATTTACCTCGACTCTCAAATTTATTTTTCTTCGTTTTGCTTGAAGTTCTACCCAACTCTTCAACCTTCTTGACTTTTTCACACCATTTCTTTTCTTGAATCGTTTTGCTTGTATCATAGAAGGTCCTATCGATGATGTCCTGACACCACCATTGTTGTCTTGGCTCACTTCAGTCAAACACATTTCCATGACTTGCTTGGTTAGATCACATACCGAATTATGCACCAGAGAAAGTTGATGGGTGGACGGAGGCTTCGGTTGCCACTCTTACGAGCATCATACAAAGTTTTCTATACCGTTCTGTACTTTCTCGTTTAGGATCTTCTTCGACTTCATTTCCATACAATCGTGTACCACTCCACTCCTAGCTTTTCTCTTTCATCTATTCAAGATATAATGCTTTGGCAATTTTTTTACGTCCTGCACATGATATACTTTCACAGCATGACAACACAATAATCCAGTCATCTCAAATTTTCGGCAACTACATGAAATCATCTTTGTTCTAGGATTAAATATCGACATTCATTCTCCTTCTTTATCAATTCGCCCGACAACATATTCAAATAATGGTTGAGCTTAATTTTTATATTTTATGTAAGCAGCTGCGAACAAAAAAACTCCACTTGAAATAGATGAAAGATAGTGAGGGTATAAATTTCAGAAAGTTGACGCAACATAGGAGAACTCTCTAGCTTTAATCTCGGTAATTTTAGGCATGTCTCAAATTCACATCTTAGCTCATTGTACCACTTTTCCTCCAAGACCCGTTCGAAGTGCTTTAAAAATTGCATTATATCTAAGTCGGGTTTCATACAACTCTTGATATCAGAATTGACACTTTCACTGAGTTGTGTGCTCTTCATACCAAGTATGAAAGCCTTGTTCATGTAACAAACTGCCCATTTCTCATTTATATTTTAAATGGATTGCAGCCATGTGTTTTCTTGAATATTGTAGTGTACTAGTAGAACACTCCAAGCCTCCTCGAATCGCGTATCATCATCAATGCCATACATGCATCTCTTAAAATCAGTTAAGAAATGAGAACCATCTTTCATCGAGTTTCCCAAGTGTTTGACGCCATTTTGCATCAAATGCCATGTGCACAATCCATGAAATACCTCAGGCATCACCTTTTGTAAAGCATTTGCCATAGCTTGATCCTGATTAGTGAAGATAGTGAGAGGCTTTTTTTACTTGTGTGCCTCTAAAAAAGTTACGAACAACAATTTAAATGATGATGCAGTCTCATCATACAAAAGTGTTGCACCAAAAATCACCGCTCCTCTATGATGACTGAAACCTGAGAAGATAGCAAGTGGTCGGTATGCACGGTTCATACAATACGTGCTATCTAGTGACACAACATCACCAAAATACTCATAGTCGATTAGCATTCTCGCATCAGCCTAAAAAACATTAGTTATCTGTTCTTCCACATCCATCTGATTAGCATGGTAAAATGATGGATTTTTAGATAATTGTTGTTGAAAATATCGCATTAGACAACCAACTTCCCCATATACCATACTTCTTTGTCTTTTGGATCGAATATAATTTTTAGCATCCAACATTGTATAACCAAGACCATCTATTCCCCCTGCATGCTTACTCATCAACTGAAAATTGGATTTTTGTTTAAGCCCAACATCCTCTGTCAAATCAATCTCATAGACTTGAACTTCTGTAATTTTACATTGGGAAGACAACATATGAACTCTTTCTTGAAGATGGAGTTGGTGATTATGCTCTTCGATAAACTCATTAACTTTATATTTACTATCCACAAATGTGACGCCCATTCTTACTTTACAATTTGTTCGAGTCTCAAGCCGAGGATTGAATGTCGATGAATCTCTTTTGTCTTTTTTACGAACATCCTCCTTGCAACAAACATATTTATACGAAGTTATAAATCCGTTGTTCTTGTTAAAATAATGCTTCCTAACTCCAAATCCAATTTTCCCACCATATTCAATCCAAAACTTCCAAGACTCGTCTAAACTATCAAATTACATACCAATATTAGGTTTGAATTCCATATTTGAACTAGAATCCATCAAGAATCTGAAAGTATTAATAAATTTTTTGTCTTGTTTCAGTCTCAGTTTTCAACGACGGTGACAAAAAATGCAATAAATTTCTCTGTTACATATTAAATGCAACAAATTAATAATAAAACAATATTTTTCTCAACTAATATCCAAGAGCAATAAGCCAAAACGCAATAAGTCAAGTACGTCAATTGCAACCAGTGTCAATAAAAATTCCAAACCAGGCGAGTTGTGTCATGTACAAGAGAACGATGAAATAGCCTAATTATCTTGTTGATCTGCATGAAGTATTTTGTATTGCTCCATATTCACCCTACTAGATGTAAAATTCGTACAAAATTCATATTAAAATGGTATCCTTATTAGTGATAAATATAAGATTCTTACTAAAAAAACTAATTTTAGACTAGATTAGAACAATAATTTTTTTAATATTTTACTAACTATTAAAAATACATCACGGCCAATTCTCTAACCTATGCAAAAATGAAAGAAAAATTCATAATTTAAAATCCCGATACATTCTTCAATATTTTTTTATAATTATTGATTAAATATTTGATATATATAATCTACTAATTTAATACAGATCAGAAACATATATTTTCTTTTTTAAAAAAATTAAAATAATGTTAAAACAAAGCCACAAGCAAGAAAGCCAAGAAAAAATTATCATCCTTACCAAGAATTATTGAATATCATGAGCTAAAACCTAATCTTACATGGTTGTACATGCATACATATATATATATACACACACACACACACATATATATACAAATTATATATCACACACAAATCTCCTACAACGATGATATTTAAAGGTAGCATTGGTAACCGCAAGCAATACACACAATTAATAAGAGTTTCAGATCAATAGCATCATAAAAATAAAAACAACAAAATCAAATAAAAAATTCGATAGCCAAACAATAAGAAAAATAATTAGACATTTAAAGGAAAAAGAAAATCGAACCTTGTATATTATAGCATTTCCTGTAAAAATAAAAATAATAATAAAATTGAGTGAGAGAAAAAAAAAGAGAAAAAGAAGAAAATGGACAAAAGAAGACGAGATGAAATAGCCGAGAAGAAAAATTTTTTTTATATTATTTCATATAAAACTGTGTGAATAATGTTTGTGGAAGAGGGAAAAAAATGGAGGAAAATGGAAGGAAAACAAAAGAGAAAAAAAGGGAAAAAAGTGAAAAAAAAGAGAAGAATAAAAAAAATGCCATGTAAGCACAACATCATTTGTTGTGCTTACCACCACTGTAGGTGATTCGGGTCCGATAATAACATATTTGGTCTTCCTTGTATCACTATTTTCCTGATTTAGTCCCTTTTTTTTTTGAGTGACCTGACCTAAAATATTCATCATATTTAGAGGTTTTCCCATTTTAGTCCAAAATTCTAATTTTAACCATGTTTTCTATTTTTATTTAATTTTTTTCTAGCTCATTATACTTTAGTAAATTAAATTAAATCTTATACATTTTTTACCAAAACGCTGTTGGATGTTATCCACCAGGTTTTACAGACTGCTCCTCACAACCTAGCCACGCAGTCGCAACTGATGGTTCTTGTCGTAGATTCATTAAGAAGCACCTAGCACAGACTTATTTTGTTTCCTAACTCAAGGTGTATGGTAATGGATTTAATTTGAAAATAAATAATGAGAAGGTAAAAGACTGGTGATTTATTCAAATACACTAAATATTATAACACTAGTAACCTCCTGTAGATGATGATATAACTTGTTTAGCTAATTATAGTAGCTGAAAATATAACACACATAAACTGAAAGAAAATATTACAATGTTTATTTGAGAGAAAATTGAAGAAGATGATCGATGCCTTCAAATTTCTTCTGTCATAATATATATAGAAGCCCTGGTGGATTTAAAATATGAGATTCAAACTTGATTGATAACTTTACATTAGTTCTTGCCAGTTGTTGCGAGTTATTGTTGGTAGCTATTCGTGAACTGACCCCCTTTATTTATCTGTCACTCTTAGTAGTGGCTGAGTCACACGCCCTATTTAAATTTGTCATGAAATCTTTTATTTTTTTGGCTCTGAGAAAAACGTGTATTGTGCGGTCTTTTACCACTTGGGATTGTCTTTGCAATATGCTTTCGGCCTGATATTGAACGAAAACCTTTCCCAAATTCCGTCTCTTTCTGCTTTGGGCATGGCAAATCCTTTATGGCCATTTTTCTATGTGATTCATGTTACAGAATTTTTGGCGGGTCTCTTTTCTCCCCGACAACTTATTATTCTACATAATTATTTTTTTCAAATATTTTTCTGCACATTCTGTAGTTTTTCATGTCATTGTATTTAATAGAAAAGATTTGTTAACTGAATTTTGATAAAACTTAAAAGAAAACTTGACTTTGTCCATCCATGTGAGACAGATCCATAATCTCCATGTTCTTTTGATGGATATGTCATCTTCAGTAAGTAAAGCAACAAAAGGTGTTTAATTTGTTGGAGGATCCTTAATGAATTTCTGGACATTCATATCCAACCTCATGAGCTTGATGAAATGAAAAAGCCTCGTGTAAGCCTTTCCTAGATAGTTCTAGTGCTACACTAAAGAAGTATAGCTCCACAATATCTCATCTGGACAAACAGTCATTATTCGTCCATGTTTCATGAACAACTTATTGGATCCATTTTGGCAGTGTATATTTCTAAGAAACAAGGTGTTGTGGTATGGATCGAGGTAAGAGCCCCAAATTCATACCATGACTTGATCTCCTTAGGATGATCATTATGTTTCATCCACATCATTGGATATTTTCTTGCATTGTCAGCCCGACCTGTAGCTGGGTTAATTCTGGCTCTAATTTTTAATTTCTCATAGTTCAATTGATATGCATGGAATGGAGAAACTATAAACTCGTTAACACCAACCTTAGATTTTTGCTTGTCTATTTGAGGTATAAGGTTGATATCTTCATCTTCAATCCCCTAGGTAAATAGTTGACTTGATGGCTTGAGATAAGGATCTGAAGTCTCAATTTTTTGCTTGGGTCGACTCATCTACAGATGATCTCGACTTATCACACGTGCTATGGATACTTGAATCTCCTACTGTAGGTATAGATCCTTGTGATCAAAAACTTCTCTTTTGAGAAGCCAGTGGTTTCTCAATAGTCTGGAGGATAGAATTTTGTAATACAAATTATAGCTAATGTAAGCCTGTAAACAACCAGTAATTCAACGAGAAAGAATGCTCTTATCAACTTGTTGTAGCTTACTTAGAACTTATGCATTTGGGGTAAGCTTGTTTAACTCATTTTGAAGCATTTTAAGTTGTTCTCTTAAATGCCTCTGTATTTTCATGATGACATCGACATCAGCGCTTTCCATATCTTGTTATAAAATCTGCAAGAATATTTTCATCAGATTTAATAATAACAATATAAAAAATATAATTTTGTCATAAAGTTTGTCATCTTAATAATATAGCATTCTTGGGTTTAGATTCAATTTTATTTTTCAAGAATCTTTAACATGTGTATTTTCAAATTTCAAGGTAAATTTCTTAGGGAGTAAAAATAATGACCAATTTTCAAAAGTCATTTTTACTTCATAGATTTATTTTAGTTGATGTGACATCATGTGACTTCTTCATCTGATAATAATCAACTGAAATATCTACATGATTGTTCTTCTTCTGGTGAGAACTTTGTAAGTACCGTTGCACACCAATGATAACTAGCATCTATATATAATACCAGCTCATCTTCATCTTGAGGAATAACCATTTTTGTAAGATTTTTCCAAATCTCTTTCAGTTGACTAAGTCCCTTAGCGTGTTCTTTTGTCCATATGAATCTTGCATCTTTCTTCATTAATGGACTAAATATTTTTCTGTGTTTTCTAGACACTTGATGAAAATTTCAGCAAGATTAACAAATCTTAAGTAACTTTGGAATTGTATCTTATTCTCTTGTATTCGAATCTTTATGGAAAAATTTGTACCTTTTCCACAATGTATTCCTGCAGAAACTACTACTGACTCATCTATTTCTACTCCAAGAAATTCAATTTTCTTTGTAGTGATGACTACCTTCTTTTCAAATAGGATCATAACTTATTGTTTTCAAACTTTAGAGAAAATTTCTAAATGTTTAAAATATTCGTCCATATCTTTATATGATATTAAAATATAATCAATATAGACAAACATAAATTCAAGATAATCTTTAAATAGATTGTTCATCTTTCTTTAAAATATCTGAAGTGTATTAGTCAATTTCATAGTAATACTTCTCAAATATAATGACCTTGTGGTGTGGAGAAATCAGTAAATTTATTGTTTTCTTCCTTCATTCGAATCTGATAGAATCTGGATTTACAATCAATTAGAGAACATTTTAGCTTTGTATATACAATTTAATGATCTTTATTAGGTATAAATATCCATCAAACTTGAGGATTTTATTAATTTCTTGATAATTAATTATTAACATGAGTTTCTTTCTTTTGATTTCATCATAATTTCTTACCAAAAAACCTGTAATGTTATATGATGATATTCCTGCTTTGATTAAACCGAGTTCAAAATGTTTCTTAGTAATAATCTGCATATCGTTTTGATCATCTATGTTCATCAGGATAGCCATGCATCTGACGAACTCATATTCCTTAATTTTAACTCATATTTAATTGGTACAACTTGTACAAATCCACTTTAACTCGGTTCCACAACCCTAGTGAGCTGAAACTCCTAGCACTTTTTACTTCAAATTGATATATTAAGAAACATTCTTTTGACAGTTACAACTTATTATCACAATACAACAACACTCGTGTGTAAAAGTCAAGTGAGAATACAAAGCGCACAATATTGATCATTAATCGATCGGATGAGGAACTTAGTGTGTGCAAAAACAGCTTAAAGATTAATCTTTTGAGGGGTGATGTGTTATTTGAACGCTTGAAGAAGATTGATAACGCATAAGAAAGTTCTTCAGTCTTGGTACACTACATTGCTTATTTATAGATATTGGTCCCCAAAGTTAATAAATATGTACGGCACTCACATATATACTGGGTAGCCGACACTTATGCAGATATTACCACGTGTCCTTGTTGTTTTGTCAAATATGGTACCGAACAATTCAAATGCCTTGGACACTAGCTGAAAGGGGTAACCAACATATCTTCTCTCTTTTGTACTTTCAGACAACTTTATTATAAACTCGGATATAGACTGTTTGTCTTCAGCGAATGTTGACAGACTGATCTTCGAGTTGATCTGTTCCGTTCGAACATCTTGGTTCAATTCATGTTGATGAAAAAACTCTATCAGATCGAAATATTTGAGCAGCTCGATCTGTCTATTCGATTTAGCTTATAACAACGTAGGTTGATCATCGTACTTGTAGTCTTGTTTAGTTCAATTTATAATTTGCATTACTTTAAACTTGAGTTAGATCAGTTTAGTTTGAGATCACGAAAAACTTAGATATAATTTTTGTCTTAACGACTCTCTTTTATTCAAATGAGACGCTTGGTTCGAATTAAAGAATAATTAGTTAATGTGTGATAAAAAATTTAAAGATAAAAAATATAATATACAATAATAATATGTTATATTTGATATGATTTTTGTCGATAATCCTTGGAATGTTTTAGAATTATGAAACTCTAATTGACCGACATTATGGTTTTTTTGGTGGGTTTGGGACAAAGGTTGTTTATGGAATCTTTCCTATTAAAACGAGTATATACGTGGATTGTTAATGCCGTAGGGTAGATGAGTTAATTTTTCTAACTTTTATACAATATAACCATGAACCAAGCTGTTGATAGAATAGGTTTCTTAAAAAACTAACCAAAAAATGATTAAAACAATAAATCATCCCACAATCACACCTTGTCCCTCATGCAAAAGATTGCCTTATAGATTAATAATTATAATTATATTATTTTATTATTCATAGTATTAACTAATTGGCTTCTTTTTTTAAAAAAAAAATTAACCAAACTAAGTGAGTATTTTATAGATATGATTTGTTAGGAATTTTAAAATAGTCTTCAGAATCTTTGCAGTATCTTTCTCCTCCTCACCGATTCTATTTCCTATAGCTGAGACGTATATCCGATACTTGATGGGTAGAGATGTAAATATAAAATTTTTGACAATGAGTTGAGAATGATCGTTATATTGTTATAATAAACGCATGAAGCGTTAAAAATTAAATATATTTAAAAATACAGTCCATAGAATGCCTAAAAAAATTAAGAGATTGACATAACAAATGCTCGCATCTCAGTCGGAAACAACACATTCAATCTACAAAATATAACAGTTAACATAACAAATGTGACAACTAGAACTGAGAAAAAAAATAGAGCTAGGAAATCTTGTATCAATCGATCCGAATTTACACATCGTAAATTATATGTTTGTTTATCTTCCTCCTCGGAGGTGCAAAAATCTTTTAGAACTATCTCTTACAGGAAGATAGCTAACACGTAAAAAAAAAAAAGAAGACAAAAAAAAAAACCATTTGGTTTCTAAAAAAAAATACTCACTCTACATATTTCTTTCCTGATTTATATGTTGTAAGACACATATATTTCTCATTTCTTTCATTTATTGTCTGAGTATCATACCCATGAAAATATATGTCATTAAAACTCAACAAACTTTTTTTCGATTGTGGTGAATTTAAAGCATCATCTATCAAAATTTTTGTACCATTAGGTAACAAAAAATATGCTTTACCACACCTTTAATTTTTATCAAGTTACAGGACCTGATATTGTATTCATCATTGTTTTTGTTGATTTTAGTTTCAAGAAATATCTTTTATCTCAGAAAATAGTGTGCGTTGTACCACTATCAGGTATGCAAACTTCTATGAGATTAGTTTATTGTCTAGCTTTGTTCATAGCATTTTCCATATGTATGAAAAAATTTACTGACAATATATATGCAATAAAATGCATATCATAATTATACAATAAAATATTAGCATATGAGCACATGAAAAATAAAATATTTTACATTTCAATTCCACCAATATATTGATCATTTTTAGAGAAATCATTCAGAAAATCTGCAGCATCAAAATGAGTTGAATCACTCAAACGGCCACTGTGTTCAGTGAAGTTGGTCTCTTTTTCTTTCCACTTTTATCGATTCTTTATAGAGCTTACAAAGGTGCTCGAGGGCTCGACAAATACGAGACCAATGTCCTGGAGTGCCGCATCTAAAACAAGAACTTTTAAATCGTTTTGAGTTATTTTCATTAACACTCATGTCCTCATGATGACTTTTTATTGGATGATTCGTGACGTCCTTTTGAGATGAGTTATAGAAGTAATTATCTCGATTGTTTTCAAAACCACTACCGTGACCGCGACCACGACCACGACCTCGACCTCGACCTCGACCAAAACCTTGTCTCTGAATTTGATTTTGGTTTCCAAGTTTAAATTCATTTTTACTTACAACATTTAATTCTGGAAATGTTGTTGATCTAGTGGGTCGGAACTGATGATTTCTCATTAGCAGCTCGTTGTTCTTTTCCGCCACAAGAAGACATGCGATAAGTTCAGAATATCTCGCGAAATTCACACACTCTATATTGTTGTTGTAGAGTTATATTTGATGCGTGAAAAGTGGAAAATGTTTTTTCAAGCATTTCTGATTCTGTAACCTCATGTCCACAAAATTTTAATTGCGAGATTATTTGATACATCGCTGAATTGTAATCACCAACTTTCTTAAAATATTGGAATCTTAACGTATTTTATTCATCACGGGCGGTCAGAAGTATAACTTCCCTTATATGTTCAAATTTTTCTTTTAATCATTTCCATAAAGCCATGAGATATTTTTTAATGAGATATTCACATTTTAATCTTTCATCAAAATGTCGACGCAAAAATATGATAGCTTTTGCTTTCTCTTGTGATGATGAGATGCCATTTTCTTTAATGGTCTAACTTAGACCCAATGACTCAAGATGCATTTGTACATCGAGAGTCCATGTCATATAATTTTTTCCCGTAATGTCGAGCGCAACAAATTTGAACTTTGCCAAATTTGACATGGTGGTACTAGAAAAATAATAATGCATTTTATTAGTTAAGTTCTAAATCTATTAATATGGCAATAAAAAGTAATGGATAAATTATAAATACAAGCATTCTTAAAAATAAAAAAAAAAAACGCGAGGCGGATATTCTCCGATAAATACAAGACTAGTGAGTATAATAACCAAAATGAAACGTTTGCCCTTTTTATTGCTTTAAAAGTACTAGAAAATTTTTTTGACATCATTTTAAAATAAACAACCAACTAACATTTTTCTAAATCTAAAAATAACATTTGAAAAATATAGCCCATACTATAACATCTCAAAAACCACTCATAATCATGATAAAAGTCATAAAATCTTTTAACATAAATCATAACATATATGCGGAAACTAGCGTCGGTCCTCGGGTCATGTGCACCTTCAGTCCAATCGGATCAACCATCAAGACCTCCATTAGCATTATCATGATAACATGCATCCATCACACCTAGTGAGTCTAAAGACTCAACACACCATAATCTTTATAACAAGTACTACGTAATACAGTTAACATATAACAGTGAAAAATACTTGTACTTAAAATATCGTTTTCATGAAGATGCATAAACATAAATATTTTCGTAAACATTTTCATGATGCATAAAACTTTAAACATAAACATTTTCATAAAATACTTTTTCATGACATGCAACATAAACCATAACTTTTTTTCCTTTTTTCCTCAACATGACATGACATAAAACCTTTAACATGATCATGAACATTTCCCTTTTTCCTTTGTTGAATTCAGATCGTTAATTGTGACTTTCCTGACACGACATGACATGACGATGGATCCATCTACATAAAACCACAGTACTGGGCGGCGGGGACATCACCGACACTCTCACCGGTCAACTGAGCCTTGGCCTAACATGATCGAATAGAAATACGATCGTCGGGGCTCCCTCTGGGGACTTTTCCCATAAATGGGCTCCCTCTGGGGTCTTCTCCCCTCACGACATTCCTATTCTTACCTCAAACCTCATAACCTCATATTCGCAATAATGGAAACACGATCGTCGGGCTCCCACTGGGACCATAACCCTCACGACGTCGCCACCATTAACGAATTAGTTACAATCACTTCACTTCCTTGAACATTTTTCATTCACATCACTTTATAAAAATCGTGAATAATATTTACATTTTCATTTTGAAACCAAGCATGCAACATGTATTTTAAATATCTTTCCTCAATCATAAATATCAAATAGACATTTAAAAATCATAATTTAATCATGAACATTTCATAAACATATAAAAATAATCATATTTGCATAAAAACAGCATTTCGGGCACTGCCATGACGTATACTAATTTCTAGGTGTAAAAAGACTGTTTTACCCCTAGACGTAAAATTCCTCGAATTTGACTTTTTCTTAATTCATTGACTCTAACATGTCCCAAATAATTATTTAAGCCTACATAAATTTTTTCATAATTTTATTTGGCTTAAAACTTAGACTTTTTCAATTATCTTTACTTAATTGTTTTAACGGTGTTTTAATCCCGAAAAATCCCAAACTTTAATATAAAATCCCTAAATTCTAAATTTAGTCTTTTTATATTATTTTAGCCCTTATGGACCACGACTCGACCCCCGTGAGCTGTTTTCCAATTTTTTTCTTCTTTTTAAAAACCCTATTTGACACCTAAACTTCGACCCCGAGCCAACTTCCGATTTTCACGAGTTACCCCCGAACCATGTTGGTCTGAAACTTTCCCAACATCTTAAATTAACATACTGGACCCTAACTTCATCAAGGAAACCATTCTAATGCCAAAAACGTGGACCCTCTACACACACCTATGCTGGCCGAGAATTTGGGTATGCATGGACTCTAAGATTTACGCATGCAGGGACCTAGCCGATGACTCTAGTCACAAACCAACCTGATGTGCACCCCCTAAGGACCCTAAGGACCAGACCTGACCCAGCCTAGACCCCCTGAACTGCGCGCCCAAGCTGGTGCGAAGTGCAGAACCCTGCACGCGATTTCCTGGATTCTCGGGTAGGAGTCCCTCATTCAAAGGACTCCTCGCCGCCTCTCAACTCGAGTCCTAGCATGGCTAGGACTCTTCCCTGGTCTCCCCCACGCCCCTGGCTAGCCCCTGGACAAGAGCCGCACCAAGCCCGGCCGTGAGGACCCCTAACCGAACCCATGTTCTTCCCATGACAGCAACTTACGTTTTATTTGGTGCTCTTCAATTTCCAGCGTGTGTGGTGCGCTTACAGGACCCTAACTCACGTGTAAACCCTTGTAAATCATGGCCTAGATCATGGCAGTCCTTAAACAACATACAATCATAATTTAAGAATCAAAAACCTTGCTTAACATATCATGCTATGATACAAAACGAAAATTTAGAAAAGTGGCACTTGTTTTTCTTTCATGTTTTTCATGCATCCAATAATTTAAACATTAATATGATATGATGGATGAGAAAAGGGAGATTAGGGTGTGCCTTTGCGTATAGTACGCTCGAATAATCGTTGACGACAAAGAACGGAGGGACGACTATGGCTTGCTCTTGTTAAACCTTCGAAAATCCCTTCCTATTTGCTAGTGTGTGCTGCCGTGTGTGTGTGGGTGTGGGGAGGGAAATTTTCAGATACAACTTTAGGTGGCCGATGGTTTGCTAGGAGAATAGGGTTTTAGTGCTCAATTTACACTTTTTATACTAATTTATTTACTAAGTAGGCTTTAGGCCTATTAAACCACAAAATTCAAGCCCATTAGTTTTAATTAGGATTAATAAAATTTTAACCAAAGTTTTGATTAATTAAACATGTGAATTTATTAGGCGGGTTGCCAAAAAGTTCGTATTTTAGTTGAAAAACCTACACCGATAAAATTTACGTCCCGGCGTATAAAATCACCTCAAAACCCTTTATTTTCAAAAATACTAAAAAGCATCGACCATATTTTTAAATAATTAAAAATGATCATTCAATAAAAACATTTTACCATATTGTTTTTTCTCTATATTTTACTATTTGTGATTTTGATTATACATATTATCAAATTTCAATATAAGTTAACTATCAATTTCATTTCATTTCATGATTCATTAATCATATAGGCTAACTAATAAATAAAGATATATTCACCAAGTTAGAGCGAGCGGGCCACAACGTCCCCGATTCTCTCATATTTTCGTCAAACAGTTATATATCTTTTTTTAGACCTAAACTCCCATGTCAAGAAAAGTTTGTAGACAGGGAGTCATCATCTATTTCTCATTATATAGGTTTTATATTATAATTGTTTCCATTACATAATAAAATGATACCATTTGATCAGGGATTTGCGGGCATTCGATGCGTGCCACTTGTCACTTTGACGCCAAAGTGTACGAAAATAAAGTTGCACTTCACGCTCGAACGAGAAACGGAGACCGGAGAATTTTCAGGAAAATTATTTTTTTATCACACGATTTATTTTATAAATTAATACAAGGTGATTTTAAGGGTATTTTTCCAAAAATAGGATTTTATTGAGTGTTTTAACCGCATGATTTTTATTTTTAACGGTACGTAAATTTTATCGAATCGAGAGAATTTTATTTATGGTTTGGCTAATATTTGCGAAATCCTCCTAACACGAATTATTCTCCGGGACCAAGTTTGGGCCTAATGGGCCTACAAAACCTTTAAAATAAAATGGTGGCCCATTATCAAATCATTAAATTTACAATTAAGAATTTAAGCACTATTAAGCCTAAACTAAATGATAATTAACCGATACACACCCATTCACATCCCCACTCCATCGGTTTCATCACCCAACCAACCGACACCCTCTTCATCCCTTCATTATTCCCTCGGTTTTCATCACCAACAGCAGAAAACACCATTCTTTTTGGTTAGGTTTGCAAAGAAAATCTCTCGGGACTCCACGTGCATGGTTCTTGTTCTTCATTCACCAAGGCATGTCCTACACCATTATTTTTGCATCACTCATGTCATATATATTGCTGATATGTGTGGATTTTGTGTGAAGAATTATCGGTACAACATAGAATAAAAAAAACGTATGGTTTTTTTTTTGGTACATGTTATGCATTTTTTTAATGTAATTCACGCTTCTATGATTTCTTGGGCAATGGGCTGCATTTTCAGGACTGGTAGTGACTGATGTAGGGGCTAAGATGTGGTTTGGGGAATGAAACCAAGTGCTGTGGTTGTGGGATGAGAGATCGGCCGTTTCCTAGTAGTGCAGGGTTGGGGCCTTGGGGGGATGTGGTTCGGTTAGGGAGTGAATCGGGCGAGGTGATGGCTGAACCAGGGCATGGACCAGATCACCCTGGTGGCTCTGGGGCGTGGCCCAGTAAGGCCATGCCACGACTGGAACCGCTGGGCTAGCCGACTACAAGCTTTGCAGAATTGGGGATCGGGTGGTGTTACGGTTGGAGCTTTTGTGTTTGTGACTCATGTGTGCTGCATGGGGCCGATTGTATGGTTAAGGTTGGTTCTTTAGGATCTAATCTAGGTCCATGTTAGGTGGGTTCAAGGCTTTTGCATCGAGGATTAGTTGGTGGTGTGAAAATTGGAAAGGATGTGCGTGAGGTGGTGATTTGTGAGAGGACCGAGAGTGGTGTTCGGTGCTGGAAGCTTCAACCGTGAGTTTAAAGGCTTAATAACATTGTTTTAGGAGGAGTTAAGTGTTTGTAAAATATGGAAAAAAAATTGGGAAAGTTTTAGTTAATTTTCGGTTCGATTCGGATTAAAACCGGAACCCCGATCCAAGTTTTAAAATGAAACGGTTCAGTTGTATTTTTGGCTCGAAATTACGTCTAGGAATATTTTTAAATATGTTTTGGGATATTTTAAAGAGTTTGGTAAGTTTCGGGTCAATTTTAGAGGTCCAGGGTTAAAACGAGAATTTTTGGGTTCCCAGGGGTAAATGGTCATTTTGCACCCGGGGTGAGATTTTGGTCTTGGCAGCGCCCTGAGCACAAATATATGATATTTAAAATGTTTATGCATCATTTTTACGATTTTACACAATTATGATAAATGCGTTGCATGTTTGGTTTAAAGAAAAAGTTACGCATATGCATGTTTTTATTAAGTGATGAAAATGATGATATTTTTTGAAGGATGAGAATTGGTTGTGACTTACGATGTATATGTATACGATGACATGAGATATGATGAGCTGAGGCCCGGGTTCAGTGGGCGGGTAATGCTGTCGCTGATGTCCCCCACCGCCGGGTACCACGGTTTTTATAGATGGATCCATCGATAGAGCTGATACGATAGAGCTGATACGAAAGTCACAACTAATGAACTGAGTTCAATTAAAAGAAAATGTATACGTTTATGATGACATGTGATGACATGATTTAACACGTATATGCTGATACGATGATACATGCTATGATTATTATCATGTTTTGAAAGACATGTTTACTTAAACTATTTTTACTGCAGATGAAAGGTATGTTGATTATGCTATTTTTCACTGTTGTGTGCTACGTATATGTACTTGTTATTACTGGTACATGTGTGCTGAGTCTTTAGACTCACTAGGCGTGTGTGATGCAGGTGAGCTTGATGCTGAGAAGACTGGAGGTGCTGAACTCTGGGTAGGCAGCTCTGGTGCGGTGACACGACCCGAGGACCGCATGTTTTCCGCATTATGATTTAGGAGATTTGAGAGGAGATGAACCTTTTTATACGTTGACGAATTTAAGATTTTTATTCGGTTACGTTTACGTTTGATTTTGGAGTAATTTGGAAATTTTAAAACTGCGTTTTTTATTGTCAAATATTTAAGATCATTTTTAAATGTTATTTCGAAAATGCGAAGCTTTTATATAAAAAAATGTTCAGTAGAATTTTTAAAAATGAGCGAGACTTTACACAAGATATCATTAAAGTTCATACCATCAATAATCAGTGAAATTGAATTGACTTCCAGTTGTTTGAAGACATGCATGAGGTATCGGAGTTGCTGAACAAGATACGGGTAATTCATCGTGCGTTCCGATGTCCTACGATGATTATAAAAATAAGAAATCTAGATAATTTTTATTTCAAAAAAGTATCAAAAGTAGTTAATTTACCTCGACTCTCAAATTTATTTTTCTTCGTTTTGCTTGAAGTTCTACCCAACTCTTCAACCTTCTTGACTTTTTCACACCATTTTTTTTCTTGAATCGTTTTGCTTGTATCATAGAAGGTCCTATAGATGATGTCCTGACACCACCATTGTTGTCTTGGCTCACTTCAGTCAAACACATTTCCATGACTTGCTTGGTTAGATCACATACCGAATTATGCACCAAAGAGAAAGTTGATGGGTGGACGGAGGCTTCGGTTGCCACTCTTACGAGCATCATACAAAGTTTTCTATACCGTTCTGTACTTTCTCGTTTAGGATCTTCTTCGACTTCATTTTCCATACAATCGTGTACCACTCCACTCCTAGCTTTTCTCTTTCATCTATTCAAGATATAATGCTTTGGCAATTTTTTTACGTCCTGCACATGATATACTTTCACAGCATGACAACACAATAATCCAGTCATCTCAAATTTTCGGCAACTACATGAAATCATCTTTGTTCTAGGATTAAATATCGACATTCATTCTCCTTCTTTATCAATTCGCCCGACAACATATTCAAATAATGGTTGAGCTTAATTTTTATATTTTATGTAAGCAGCTGCGAACAAAAAAACTCCACTTGAAATAGATGAAAGATAGTGAGGGTATAAATTTCAGAAAGTTGACGCAACATAGGAGAACTCTCTAGCTTTAATCTCGGTAATTTTAGGCATGTCTCAAATTCACATCTTAGCTCATTGTACCACTTTTCCTCCAAGACCCGTTCGAAGTGCTTTAAAAATTGCATTATATCTAAGTCGGGTTTCATACAACTCTTGATATCAGAATTGACACTTTCACTGAGTTGTGTGCTCTTCATACCAAGTATGAAAGCCTTGTTCATGTAACAAACTGCCCATTTCTCATTTATATTTTAAATGGATTGCAGCCATGTGTTTTCTTGAATATTATAGTGTACTAGTAGAACACTCCAAGCCTCCTCGAATCGTGTCTCATCATCAATGCCATACATGCATCTCTTAAAATCAGTTAAGAAATGAGAACCATCTTTCATCGAGTTTCCCAAGTGTTTGACGCCATTTTGCATCAAATGCCATGTGCACAATCCATGAAATACCTCAGGCATCACCTTTTGTAAAGCATTTGCCATAGCTTGATCCTGATTAGTGAAGATAGTGAGAGGCTTTTTTTACTTGTGTGCCTCTAAAAAAGTTACGAACAACAATTTAAATGATGATGCAGTCTCATCATACAAAAGTGTTGCACCAAAAATCACCGCTCCTCTATGATGACTGAAACCTGAGAAGATAGCAAGTGGTCGGTATGCACGGTTCATACAATACGTGCTATCTAGTGACACAACATCACCAAAATACTCATAGTCGATTAGCATTCTCGCATCAGCCTAAAAAACATTAGTTATCTGTTCTTCCACATCCATCTGATTAGCATGGTAAAATGATGGATTTTTAGATAATTGTTGTTGAAAATATCGCATTAGACAACCAACTTCCCCATATACCATACTTCTTTGTCTTTTGGATCGAATATAATTTTTAGCATCCAACATTGTATAACCAAGACCATCTATTCCCCCTGCATGCTTACTCATCAACTGAAAATTGGATTTTTGTTTAAGCCCAACATCCTCTGTCAAATCAATCTCATAGACTTGAACTTCTGTAATTTTACATTGGGAAGACAACATATGAACTCTTTCTTGAAGATGGAGTTGGTGATTATGCTCTTCGATAAACTCATTAACTTTATATTTACTATCCACAAATGTGACGCCCATTCTTACTTTACAATTTGTTCGAGTCTCAAGCCGAGGATTGAATGTCGATGAATCTCTTTTGTCTTTTTTACGAACATCCTCCTTGCAACAAACATATTTATACGAAGTTATAAATCCGTTGTTCTTGTTAAAATAATGCTTCCTAACTCCAAATCCAATTTTCCCACCATATTCAATCCAAAACTTCCAAGACTCGTCTAAACTATCAAATTACATACCAATATTAGGTTTGAATTCCATATTTGAACTAGAATCCATCAAGAATCTGAAAGTATTAATAAATTTTTTGTCTTGTTTCAGTCTCAGTTTTCAACGACGGTGACAAAAAATGCAATAAATTTCTCTGTTACATATTAAATGCAACAAATTAATAATAAAACAATATTTTTCTCAACTAATATCCAAGAGCAATAAGCCAAAACGCAATAAGTCAAGTACGTCAATTGCAACCAGTGTCAATAAAAATTCCAAACCAGGCGAGTTGTGTCATGTACAAGAGAACGATGAAATAGCCTAATTATCTTGTTGATCTGCATGAAGTATTTTGTATTGCTCCATATTCACCCTACTAGATGTAAAATTCGTACAAAATTCATATTAAAATGGTATCCTTATTAGTGATAAATATAAGATTCTTACTAAAAAAACTAATTTTAGACTAGATTAGAACAATAATTTTTTTAATATTTTACTAACTATTAAAAATACATCACGGCCAATTCTCTAACCTATGCAAAAATGAAAGGAAAATTCATAATTTAAAATCCCGATACATTCTTCAATATTTTTTTATAATTATTGATTAAATATTTGATATATATAATCTACTAATTTAATACAGATCAGAAACATATATTTTCTTTTTTAAAAAAATTAAAATAATGTTAAAACAAAGCCACAAGCAAGAAAGCCAAGAAAAAATTATCATCCTTACCAAGAATTATTGAATATCATGAGCTAAAACCTAATCTTACATGGTTGTACATGCATACATATATATATATACACACACACACACACATATATATACAAATTATATATATCACACACAAATCTCCTACAACGATGATATTTAAAGGTAGCATTGGTAACCGCAAGCAATACACACAATTAATAAGAGTTTCAGATCAATAACATCATAAAAATAAAAACCAACAAAATCAAATAAAAAATTCGATAGCCAAACAATAAGAAAAATAATTAGACATTTAAAGGAAAAAGAAAATCGAACCTTGTATATTATAGCATTTCCTGTAAAAATAAAAATAATAATAAAATTGAGTGAGAGAAAAAAAAAGAGAAAAAGAAGAAAATGGACAAAAGAAGACGAGATGAAATAGCCGAGAAGAAAAATTTTTTTTATATTATTTCATATAAAACTGTGTGAATAATGTTTGTGGAAGAGGGAAAAAAATGGAGGAAAATGGAAGGAAAACAAAAGAGAAAAAAAGGGAAAAAAGTGAAAAAAAAGAGAAGAATAAAAAAAATGCCATGTAAGCACAACATCATTTGTTGTGCTTACCACCACTGTAGGTGATTCGGGTCCGATAATAACATATTTGGTCTTCCTTGTATCACTATTTTCCTGATTTAGTCCCTTTTTTTTTTGAGTGACCTGACCTAAAATATTCATCATATTTAGAGGTTTTCCCATTTTAGTCCAAAATTCTAATTTTAACCATGTTTTCTATTTTTATTTAATTTTTTTCTAGCTCATTATACTTTAGTAAATTAAATTAAATCTTATACATTTTTTACCAAAACGCTGTTGGATGTTATCCACCAGGTTTTACAGACTGCTCCTCACAACCTAGCCACGCAGTCGCAACTGATGGTTCTTGTCGTAGATTCATTAAGAAGCACCTAGCACAGACTTATTTTGTTTCCTAACTCAAGGTGTATGGTAATGGATTTAATTTGAAAATAAATAATGAGAAGGTAAAAGACTGGTGATTTATTCAAATACACTAAATATTATAACACTAGTAACCTCCTGTAGATGATGATATAACTTGTTTAGCTAATTATAGTAGCTGAAAATATAACACACATAAACTGAAAGAAAATATTACAATGTTTATTTGAGAGAAAATTGAAGAAGATGATCGATGCCTTCAAATTTCTTCTGTCATAATATATATAGAAGTCCTGGTGGATTTAAAATATGAGATTCAAACTTGATTGATAACTTTACATTAGTTCTTGCCAGTTGTTGCGAGTTATTGTTGGTAGCTATTCGTGAACTGACCCCCTTTATTTATCTGTCACTCTTAGTAGTGGCTGAGTCACACGCCCTATTTAAATTTGTCATGAAATCTTTTATTTTTTTGGCTCTGAGAAAAACGTGTATTGTGCGGTCTTTTACCACTTGGGATTGTCTTTGCAATATGCTTTCGGCCTGATATTGAACGAAAACCTTTCCCAAATTCCGTCTCTTTCTGCTTTGGGCATGGCAAATCCTTTATGGCCATTTTTCTATGTGATTCATGTTACAGAATTTTTGGCGGGTCTCTTTTCTCCCCGACAACTTATTATTCTACATAATTATTTTTTTCAAATATTTTTCTGCACATTCTGTAGTTTTTCATGTCATTGTATTTAATAGAAAAGATTTGTTAACTGAATTTTGATAAAACTTAAAAGAAAACTTGACTTTGTCCATCCATGTGAGACAGATCCATAATCTCCATGTTCTTTTGATGGATATGTCATCTTCAGTAAGTAAAGCAACAAAAGGTGTTTAATTTGTTGGAGGATCCTTAATGAATTTCTGGACATTCATATCCAACCTCATGAGCTTGATGAAATGAAAAAGCCTCGTGTAAGCCTTTCCTAGATAGTTCTAGTGCTACACTAAAGAAGTATAGCTCCACAATATCTCATCTGGACAAACAGTCATTATTCGTCCATGTTTCATGAACAACTTATTGGATCCATTTTGGCAGTGTATATTTCTAAGAAACAAGGTGTTGTGGTATGGATCGAGGTAAGAGCCCCAAATTCATACCATGACTTGATCTCCTTAGGATGATCATTATGTTTCATCCACATCATTGGATATTTTCTTGCATTGTCAGCCCGACCTGTAGCTGGGTTAATTCTGGCTCTAATTTTTAATTTCTCATAGTTCAATTGATATGCATGGAATGGAGAAACTATAAACTCGTTAACACCAACCTTAGATTTTTTCTTGTCTATTTGAGGTATAAGGTTGATATCTTCATCTTCAATCCCCTAGGTAAATAGTTGACTTGATGGCTTGAGATAAGGATCTGAAGTCTCAATTTTTTGCTTGGGTCGACTCATCTACAGATGATCTCGACTTATCACACGTGCTATGGATACTTGAATCTCCTACTGTAGGTATAGATCCTTGTGATCAAAAACTCCTCTTTTGAGAAGCCAGTGGTTTCTCAATAGTCTGGAGGATAGAATTTTGTAATACAAATTATAGCTAATGTAAGCCTGTAAACAACCAGTAATTCAACGAGAAAGAATGCTCTTATCAACTTGTTGTAGCTTACTTAGAACTTATGCATTTGGGGTAAGCTTGTTTAACTCATTTTGAAGCATTTTAAGTTGTTCTCTTAAATGCCTCTGTATTTTCATGATGACATCGACATCAGCGCTTTCCATATCTTGTTATAAAATCTGCAAGAATATTTTCATCAGATTTAATAATAACAATATAAAAAATATAATTTTGTCATAAAGTTTGTCATCTTAATAATATAGCATTCTTGGGTTTAGATTCAATTTTATTTTTCAAGAATCTTTAACATGTGTATTTTCAAATTTCAAGGTAAATTTCTTAGGGGAGTAAAAATAATGACCAATTTTCAAAAGTCATTTTTACTTCATAGATTTATTTTAGTTGATGTGACATCATGTGACTTCTTCATCTGATAATAATCAACTGAAATATCTACATGATTGTTCTTCTTCTGGTGAGAACTTTGTAAGTACCGTTGCACACCAATGATAACTAGCATCTATATATAATACCAGCTCATCTTCATCTTGAGGAATAACCATTTTTGTAAGATTTTTCCAAATCTCTTTCAGTTGACTAAGTCCCTTAGCGTGTTCTTTTGTCCATATGAATCTTGCATCTTTCTTCATTAATGGACTAAATATTTTTCTGTGTTTTCTAGACACTTGATGAAAATTTCAGCAAGATTAACAAATCTTAAGTAACTTTGGAATTGTATCTTATTCTCTTGTATTCGAATCTTTATGGAAAAATTTGTACCTTTTCCACAATGTATTCCTGCAGAAACTACTACTGACTCATCTATTTCTACTCCAAGAAATTCAATTTTCTTTGTAGTGATGACTACCTTCTTTTCAAATAGGATCATAACTTATTGTTTTCAAACTTTAGAGAAAATTTCTAAATGTTTAAAATATTCGTCCATATCTTTATATGATATTAAAATATAATCAATATAGACAAACATAAATTCAAGATAATCTTTAAATAGATTGTTCATCTTTCTTTAAAATATCTGAAGTGTATTAGTCAATTTCATAGTAATACTTCTCAAATATAATGACCTTGTGGTGTGGAGAAATCAGTAAATTTATTGTTTTCTTCCTTCATTCGAATCTGATAGAATCTGGATTTACAATCAATTAGAGAACATTTTAGCTTTGTATATACAATTTAATGATCTTTATTAGGTATAAATATCCATCAAACTTGAGGATTTTATTAATTTCTTGATAATTAATTATTAACATGAGTTTCTTTCTTTTGATTTCATCATAATTTCTTACCAAAAAACCTGTAATGTTATATGATGATATTCCTGCTTTGATTAAACCGAGTTCAAAATGTTTCTTAGTAATAATCTGCATATCGTTTTGATCATCTATGTTCATCAGGATAGCCATGCATCTGACGAACTCATATTCCTTAATTTTAACTCATATTTAATTGGTACAACTTGTACAAATCCACTTTAACTCGGTTCCACAACCCTAGTGAGCTGAAACTCCTAGCACTTTTTACTTCAAATTGATATATTAAGAAACATTCTTTTGACAGTTACAACTTATTATCACAATACAACAACACTCGTGTGTAAAAGTCAAGTGAGAATACAAAGTGCACAATATTGATCATTAATCGATCGGATGAGGAACTTAGTGTGTGCAAAAACAGCTTAAAGATTAATCTTTTGAGGGGTGATGTGTTATTTGAACGCTTGAAGAAGATTGATAACGCATAAGAAAGTTCTTCAGTCTTGGTACACTACATTGCTTATTTATAGATATTGGTCCCCAAAGTTAATAAATATGTACGGCACTCACATATATACTGGGTAGCCGACACTTATGCAGATATTACCACGTGTCCTTGTTGTTTTGTCAAATATGGTACCGAACAATTCAAATGCCTTGGACACTAGCTGAAAGGGGTAACCAACATATCTTCTCTCTTTTGTACTTTCAGACAACTTTATTATAAACTCGGATATAGACTGTTTGTCTTCAGCGAATGTTGACAGACTGATCTTCGAGTTGATCTGTTCCGTTCGAACATCTTGGTTCAATTCATGTTGATGAAAAAACTCTATCAGATCGAAATATTTGAGCAGCTCGATCTGTCTATTCGATTTAGCTTATAACAACGTAGGTTGATCATCGTACTTGTAGTCTTGTTTAGTTCAATTTATAATTTGCATTACTTTAAACTTGAGTTAGATCAGTTTAGTTTGAGATCACGAAAAACTTAGATATAATTTTTGTCTTAACGACTCTCTTTATTCAAATGAGACGCTTGGTTCGAATTAAAGAATAATTAGTTAATGTGTGATAAAAAATTTAAAGATAAAAAATATAATATACAATAATAATATGTTATATTTGATATGATTTTTGTCGATAATCCTTGGAATGTTTTAGAATTATGAAACTCTAATTGACCGACATTATGGTTTTTTTGGTGGGTTTGGGACAAAGGTTGTTTATGGAATCTTTCCTATTAAAACGAGTATATACGTGGATTGTTAATGCCGTAGGGTAGATGAGTTAATTTTTCTAACTTTTATACAATATAACCATGAACCAAGCTGTTGATAGAATAGGTTTCTTAAAAAACTAACCAAAAAATGATTAAAACAATAAATCATCCCACAATCACACCTTGTCCCTCATGCAAAAGATTGCCTTATAGATTAATAATTATAATTATATTATTTTATTATTCATAGTATTAACTAATTGGCTTCTTTTTTTAAAAAAAAAATTAACCAAACTAAGTGAGTATTTTATAGATATGATTTGTTAGGAATTTTAAAATAGTCTTCAGAATCTTTGCAGTATCTTTCTCCTCCTCACCGATTCTATTTCCTATAGCTGAGACGTATATCCGATACTTGATGGGTAGAGATGTAAATATAAAATTTTTGACAATGAGTTGAGAATGATCGTTATATTGTTATAATAAACGCATGAAGCGTTAAAAATTAAATATATTTAAAAATACAGTCCATAGAATGCCTAAAAAAATTAAGAGATTGACATAACAAATGCTCGCATCTCAGTCGGAAACAACACATTCAATCTACAAAATATAACAGTTAACATAACAAATGTGACAACTAGAACTGAGAAAAAAAATAGAGCTAGGAAATCTTGTATCAATCGATCCGAATTTACACATCGTAAATTATATGTTTGTTTATCTTCCTCCTCGGAGGTGCAAAAATCTTTTAGAACTATCTCTTACAGGAAGATAGCTAACACGTAAAAAAAAAAAAGAAGACAAAAAAAAAACCATTTGGTTTCTAAAAAAAAATACTCACTCTACATATTTCTTTCCTGATTTATATGTTGTAAGACACATATATTTCTCATTTCTTTCATTTATTGTCTGAGTATCATACCCATGAAAATATATGTCATTAAAACTCAACAAACTTTTTTTCGATTGTGGTGAATTTAAAGCATCATCTATCAAAATTTTTGTACCATTAGGTAACAAAAAATATGCTTTACCACACCTTTAATTTTTATCAAGTTACAGGACCTGATATTGTATTCATCATTGTTTTTGTTGATTTTAGTTTCAAGAAATATCTTTTATCTCAGAAATAGTGTGCGTTGTACCACTATCAGGTATGCAAACTTCTATGAGATTAGTTTATTGTCTAGCTTTGTTCATAGCATTTTCCATATGTATGAAAAAATTTACTGACAATATATATGCAATAAAATGCATATCATAATTATACAATAAAATATTAGCATATGAGCACATGAAAAATAAAATATTTTACATTTCAATTCCACCAATATATTGATCATTTTTAGAGAAATCATTCAGAAAATCTGCAGCATCAAAATGAGTTGAATCACTCAAACGGCCACTGTGTTCAGTGAAGTTGGTCTCTTTTTCTTTCCACTTTTATCGATTCTTTATAGAGCTTACAAAGGTGCTCGAGGGCTCGACAAATACGAGACCAATGTCCTGGAGTGCCGCATCTAAAACAAGAACTTTTAAATCGTTTTGAGTTATTTTCATTAACACTCATGTCCTCATGATGACTTTTTATTGGATGATTCGTGACGTCCTTTTGAGATGAGTTATAGAAGTAATTATCTCGATTTTTTTCAAAACCACTACCGTGACCGCGACCACGACCACGACCTCGACCTCGACCTCGACCAAAACCTTGTCTCTGAATTTGATTTTGGTTTCCAAGTTTAAATTCATTTTTACTTACAACATTTAATTCTGGAAATGTTGTTGATCTAGTGGGTCGGAACTGATGATTTCTCATTAGCAGCTCGTTGTTCTTTTCCGCCACAAGAAGACATGCGATAAGTTCAGAATATCTCGCGAATTCACACACTCTATATTGTTGTTGTAGAGTTATATTTGATGCGTGAAAAGTGGAAAATGTTTTTTCAAGCATTTCTGATTCTGTAACCTCATGTCCACAAAATTTTAATTGCGAGATTATTTGATACATCGCTGAATTGTAATCACCAACTTTCTTAAAATATTGGAATCTTAACGTATTTTATTCATCACGGGCGGTCAGAAGTATAACTTCCCTTATATGTTCAAATTTTTCTTTTAATCATTTCCATAAAGCCATGAGATATTTTTTAATGAGATATTCACATTTTAATCTTTCATCAAAATGTCGACGCAAAAATATGATAGCTTTTGCTTTCTCTTGTGATGATGAGATGCCATTTTTTTTAATGGTCTAACTTAGACCCAATGACTCAAGATGCATTTGTACATCGAGAGTCCATGTCATATAATTTTTTCCCGTAATGTCGAGCGCAACAAATTTGAACTTTGCCAAATTTGACATGGTGGTACTAGAAAAATAATAATGCATTTTATTAGTTAAGTTCTAAATCTATTAATATGGCAATAAAAAGTAATGGATAAATTATAAATACAAGCATTCTTAAAATAAAAAAAAAAAACGCGAGGCGGATATTCTCCGATAAATACAAGACTAGTGAGTATAATAACCAAAATGAAACGTTTGCCCTTTTTATTGCTTTAAAAGTACTAGAAAATTTTTTTGACATCATTTTAAAATAAACAACCAACTAACATTTTTCTAAATCTAAAAATAACATTTGAAAAATATAGCTCATACTATAACATCTCAAAAACCACTCATAATCATGATAAAAGTCATAAAATCTTTTAACATAAATCATAACATATATGCGGAAACTAGCGTCGGTCCTCGGGTCATGTGCACCTTCAGTCCAATCGGATCAACCATCAAGACCTCCATTAGCATTATCATGATAACATGCATCCATCACACCTAGTGAGTCTAAAGACTCAACACACCATAATCTTTATAACAAGTACTACGTAATACAGTTAACATATAACAGTGAAAAATACTTGTACTTAAAATATCGTTTTCATGAAGATGCATAAACATAAATATTTTCGTAAACATTTTCATGATGCATAAAACTTTAAACATAAACATTTTCATAAAATACTTTTTCATGACATGCAACATAAACCATAACTTTTTTTCCTTTTTTCCTCAACATGACATGACATAAAACCTTTAACATGATCATGAACATTTCCCTTTTTCCTTTGTTGAATTCAGATCGTTAATTGTGACTTTCCTGACACGACATGACATGACGATGGATCCATCTACATAAAACCACAGTACTGGGCGGCGGGGACATCACCGACACTCTCACCGGTCAACTGAGCCTTGGCCTAACATGATCGAATAGAAATACGATCGTCGGGGCTCCCTCTGGGGACTTTTCCCATAAATGGGCTCCCTCTGGGGTCTTCTCCCCTCACGACATTCCTATTCTTACCTCAAACCTCATAACCTCATATTCGCAATAATGGAAACACGATCGTCGGGCTCCCACTGGGACCATAACCCTCACGACGTCGCCACCATTAACGAATTAGTTACAATCACTTCACTTCCTTGAACATTTTTCATTCACATCACTTTATAAAATCGTGAATAATATTTACATTTTCATTTTGAAACCAAGCATGCAACATGTATTTTAAATATCTTTCCTCAATCATAAATATCAAATAGACATTTAAAAATCATAATTTAATCATGAACATTTCATAAACATATAAAAATAATCATATTTGCATAAAAACAGCATTTCGGGCACTGCCATGACGTATACTAATTTCTAGGTGTAAAAAGACTGTTTTACCCCTAGACGTAAAATTCCTCGAATTTGACTTTTTCTTAATTCATTGACTCTAACATGTCCCAAATAATTATTTAAGCCTACATAAATTTTTTCATAATTTTATTTGGCTTAAAACTTAGACTTTTTCAATTATCTTTACTTAATTGTTTTAACGGTGTTTTAATCCCGAAAAATCCCAAACTTTAATATAAAATCCCTAAATTCTAAATTTAGTCTTTTTATATTATTTTAGCCCTTATGGACCATGACTCGACCCCCGTGAGCTGTTTTCCAATTTTTTTCTTCTTTTTAAAAACCCTATTTGACACCTAAACTTCGACCCCGAGCCAACTTCCGATTTTCACGAGTTACCCCCGAACCATGTTGGTCTGAAACTTTCCCAACATCTTAAATTAACATACTGGACCCTAACTTCATCAAGGAAACCATTCTAATGCCAAAAACGTGGACCCTGTACACACACCTATGCTGGCCGAGAATTTGGGTATGCATGGACTCTAAGATTTACGCATGCAGGGACCTAGCCGATGACTCTAGTCACAAACCAACCTGATGTGCACCCCCTAAGGACCCTAAGGACCAGACCTGACCCAGCCTAGACCCCCTGAACTGCGCGCCCAAGCTGGTGCGAAGTGCAGAACCCTGCACGCGATTTCCTGGATTCTCGGGTAGGAGTCCCTCATTCAAAGGACTCCTCGCCGCCTCTCAACTCGAGTCCTAGCATGGCTAGGACTCTTCCCTGGTCTCCCCCACGCCCCTGGCTAGCCCCTGGACAAGAGCCGCACCAAGCCCGGCCGTGAGGACCCCTAACCGAACCCATGTTCTTCCCATGACAGCAACTTACGTTTTATTTGGTGCTCTTCAATTTCCAGCGTGTGTGGTGCGCTTACAGGACCCTAACTCACGTGTAAACCCTTGTAAATCATGGCCTAGATCATGGCAGTCCTTAAACAACATACAATCATAATTTAAGAATCAAAAACCTTGCTTAACATATCATGCTATGATACAAAACGAAAATTTAGAAAAGTGGCACTTGTTTTTCTTTCATGTTTTTCATGCATCCAATAATTTAAACATTAATATGATATGATGGATGAGAAAAGGGAGATTAGGGTGTGCCTTTGCGTATAGTACGCTCGAATAATCGTTGACGACAAAGAACGGAGGGACGACTATGGCTTGCTCTTGTTAAACCTTCGAAAATCCCTTCCTATTTGCTAGTGTGTGCTGCCGTGTGTGTGTGGGTGTGGGGAGGGAAATTTTCAGATACAACTTTAGGTGGCCGATGGTTTGCTAGGAGAATAGGGTTTTAGTGCTCAATTTACACTTTTTATACTAATTTATTTACTAAGTAGGCTTTAGGCCTATTAAACCACAAAATTCAAGCCCATTAGTTTTAATTAGGATTAATAAAATTTTAACCAAAGTTTTGATTAATTAAACATGTGAATTTATTAGCCGGGTTGCCAAAAAGTTCGTATTTTAGTTGAAAAACCTACACCGATAAAATTTACGTCCCGGCGTATAAATCACCTCAAAACCCTTTATTTTCAAAAATACTAAAAAGCATCGACCATATTTTTAAATAATTAAAAATGATCATTCAATAAAAACATTTTACCATATTGTTTTTTCTCTATATTTTACTATTTGTGATTTTGATTATACATATTATCAAATTTCAATATAAGTTAACTATCAATTTCATTTCATTTCATGATTCATTAATCATATAGGCTAACTAATAAATAAAGATATATTCACCAAGTTAGAGCGAGCGGGCCACAACGTCCCCGATTCTCTCATATTTTCGTCAAACAGTTATATATCTTTTTTTAGACCTAAACTCCCATGTCAAGAAAAGTTTGTAGACAGGGAGTCATCATCTATTTCTCATTATATAGGTTTTATATTATAATTGTTTCCATTACATAATAAAATGATACCATTTGATCAGGGATTTGCGGGCATTCGATGCGTGCCACTTGTCACTTTGACGCCCAAAGTGTACGAAAATAAAGTTGCACTTCACGCTCGAACGAGAAACGGAGACCGGAGAATTTTCAGGAAAATTATTTTTTTTATCACACGATTTATTTTATAAATTAATACAAGGTGATTTTAAGGGTATTTTTCCAAAAATAGGATTTTATTGAGTGTTTTAACCGCATGATTTTTATTTTTAACGGTACGTAAATTTTATCGAATCGAGAGAATTTTATTTATGGTTTGGCTAATATTTGCGAAATCCTCCTAACACGAATTATTCTCCGGGACCAAGTTTGGGCCTAATGGGCCTACAAAACCTTTAAAATAAAATGGTGGCCCATTATCAAATCATTAAATTTACAATTAAGAATTTAAGCACTATTAAGCCTAAACTAAATGATAATTAACCGATACACACCCATTCACATCCCCACTCCATCGGTTTCATCACCCAACCAACCGACACCCTCTTCATCCCTTCATTATTCCCTCGGTTTTCATCACCAACAGCAGAAAACACCATTCTTTTTGGTTAGGTTTGCAAAGAAAATCTCTCGGGACTCCACGTGCATGGTTCTTGTTCTTCATTCACCAAGGCATGTCCTACACCATTATTTTTGCATCACTCATGTCATATATATTGCTGATATGTGTGGATTTTGTGTGAAGAATTATCGGTACAACATAGAATAAAAAAAACGTATGGTTTTTTTTTTGGTACATGTTATGCATTTTTTTAATGTAATTCACGCTTCTATGATTTCTTGGGCAATGGGCTGCATTTTCAGGACTGGTAGTGACTGATGTAGGGGCTAAGATGTGGTTTGGGGAATGAAACCAAGTGCTGTGGTTGTGGGATGAGAGATCGGCCGTTTCCTAGTAGTGCAGGGTTGGGGCCTTGGGGGGATGTGGTTCGGTTAGGGAGTGAATCGGGCGAGGTGATGGCTGAACCAGGGCATGGACCAGATCACCCTGGTGGCTCTGGGGCGTGGCCCAGTAAGGCCATGCCACGACTGGAACCGCTGGGCTAGCCGACTACAAGCTTTGCAGAATTGGGGATCGGGTGGTGTTACGGTTGGAGCTTTTGTGTTTGTGACTCATGTGTGCTGCATGGGGCCGATTGTATGGTTAAGGTTGGTTCTTTAGGATCTAATCTAGGTCCATGTTAGGTGGGTTCAAGGCTTTTGCATCGAGGATTAGTTGGTGGTGTGAAAATTGGAAAGGATGTGCGTGAGGTGGTGATTTGTGAGAGGACCGAGAGTGGTGTTCGGTGCTGGAAGCTTCAACCGTGAGTTTAAAGGCTTAATAACATTGTTTTAGGAGGAGTTAAGTGTTTGTAAAATATGGAAAAAAAATTGGGAAAGTTTTAGTTAATTTTCGGTTCGATTCGGATTAAAACCGGAACCCCGATCCAAGTTTTAAAATGAAACGGTTCAGTTGTATTTTTGGCTCGAAATTACGTCTAGGAATATTTTTAAATATGTTTTGGGATATTTTAAAGAGTTTGGTAAGTTTCGGGTCAATTTTAGAGGTCCAGGGTTAAAACGAGAATTTTTGGGTTCCCCGGGGTGAGATTTTGGTCTTGGCAGCGCCCTGAGCACAAATATATGATATTTAAAATGTTTATGCATCATTTTTACGATTTTACACAATTATGATAAATGCGTTGCATGTTTGGTTTAAAGAAAAAGTTACGCATATGCATGTTTTTATTAAGTGATGAAAATGATGATATTTTTTGAAGGATGAGAATTGGTTGTGACTTACGATGTATATGTATACGATGACATGAGATATGATGAGCTGAGGCCCGGGTTCAGTGGGCGGGTAATGCTGTCGCTGATGTCCCCCACCGCCGGGTACCACGGTTTTTATAGATGGATCCATCGATAGAGCTGATACGATAGAGCTGATACGAAAGTCACAACTAATGAACTGAGTTCAATTAAAAGAAAATGTATACGTTTATGATGACATGTGATGACATGATTTAACACGTATATGCTGATACGATGATACATGCTATGATTATTATCATGTTTTGAAAGACATGTTTACTTAAACTATTTTTACTGCAGATGAAAGGTATGTTGATTATGCTATTTTTCACTGTTGTGTGCTACGTATATGTACTTGTTATTACTGGTACATGTGTGCTGAGTCTTTAGACTCACTAGGCGTGTGTGATGCAGGTGAGCTTGATGCTGAGAAGACTGGAGGTGCTGAACTCTGGGTAGGCAGCTCTGGTGCGGTGACACGACCCGAGGACCGCATGTTTTCCGCATTATGATTTAGGAGATTTGAGAGGAGATGAACCTTTTATACGTTGACGAATTTAAGATTTTATTCGGTTACGTTTACGTTTGATTTTGGAGTAATTTGGAAATTTTAAAACTGCGTTTTTTATTGTCAAATATTTAAGATCATTTTTAAATGTTATTTCGAAAATGCGAAGCTTTTATATAAAAAATGTTCAGTAGAATTTTTAAAAATGAGCGAGACTTTACACAAGATATCATTAAAGTTCATACCATCAATAATCAGTAAAATTGAATTGACTTCCAGTTGTTTGAAGACATGCATGAGGTATCGGAGTTGCTGAACAAGATACGGGTAATTCATCGTGCGTTCCGATGTCCTACGATGATTATAAAAATAAGAAATCTAGATAATTTTTATTTCAAAAAAGTATCAAAAGTAGTTAATTTACCTCGACTCTCAAATTTATTTTTCTTCGTTTTGCTTGAAGTTCTACCCAACTCTTCAACCTTCTTGACTTTTTCACACCATTTCTTTTCTTGAATCGTTTTGCTTGTATCATAGAAGGTCCTATCGATGATGTCCTGACACCACCATTGTTGTCTTGGCTCACTTCAGTCAAACACATTTCCATGACTTGCTTGGTTAGATCACATACCGAATTATGCACCAAAGAGAAAGTTGATGGGTGGACGGAGGCTTCGGTTGCCACTCTTACGAGCATCATACAAAGTTTTCTATACCGTTCTGTACTTTCTCGTTTAGGATCTTCTTCGACTTCATTTTCCATACAATCGTGTACCACTCCACTCCTAGCTTTTCTCTTTCATCTATTCAAGATATAATGCTTTGGCAATTTTTTTTACGTCCTGCACATGATATACTTTCACAGCATGACAACACAATAATCCAGTCATCTCAAATTTTCGGCAACTACATGAAATCATCTTTGTTCTAGGATTAAATATCGACATTCATTCTCCTTCTTTATCAATTCGCCCGACAACATATTCAAATAATGGTTGAGCTTAATTTTTATATTTTATGTAAGCAGCTGCGAACAAAAAAACTCCACTTGAAATAGATGAAAGATAGTGAGGGTATAAATTTCAGAAAGTTGACGCAACATAGGAGAACTCTCTAGCTTTAATCTCGGTAATTTTAGGCATGTCTCAAATTCACATCTTAGCTCATTGTACCACTTTTCCTCCAAGACCCGTTCGAAGTGCTTTAAAAATTGCATTATATCTAAGTCGGGTTTCATACAACTCTTGATATCAGAATTGACACTTTCACTGAGTTGTGTGCTCTTCATACCAAGTATGAAAGCCTTGTTCATGTAACAAACTGCCCATTTCTCATTTATATTTTAAATGGATTGCAGCCATGTGTTTTCTTGAATATTATAGTGTACTAGTAGAACACTCCAAGCCTCCTCGAATCGTGTCTCATCATCAATGCCATACATGCATCTCTTAAAATCAGTTAAGAAATGAGAACCATCTTTCATCGAGTTTCCCAAGTGTTTGACGCCATTTTGCATCAAATGCCATGTGCACAATCCATGAAATACCTCAGGCATCACCTTTTGTAAAGCATTTGCCATAGCTTGATCCTGATTAGTGAAGATAGTGAGAGGCTTTTTTTACTTGTGTGCCTCTAAAAAAGTTACGAACAACAATTTAAATGATGATGCAGTCTCTTCATACAAAAGTGTTGCACCAAAAATCACCGCTCCTCTATGATGACTGAAACCTGAGAAGATAGCAAGTGGTCGGTATGCACGGTTCATACAATACGTGCTATCTAGTGACACAACATCACCAAAATACTCATAGTCGATTAGCATTCTCGCATCAGCCTAAAAAACATTAGTTATCTGTTCTTCCACATCCATCTGATTAGCATGGTAAAATGATGGATTTTTAGATAATTGTTTTGAAAATATCGCATTAGACAACCAACTTCCCCATATACCATACTTCTTTGTCTTTTGGATCGAATATAATTTTTAGCATCCAACATTGTATAACCAAGACCATCTATTCCCCCTGCATGCTTACTCATCAACTGAAAATTGGATTTTTGTTTAAGCCCAACATCCTCTGTCAAATCAATCTCATAGACTTGAACTTCTGTAATTTTACATTGGGAAGACACATATGAACTCTTTCTTGAAGATGGAGTTGGTGATATGCTCTTCGATAAACTCATTAACTTTATATTTATATCCACAAATGTGACGCCCATTCTTACTTTACAATTTGTTCGAGTCTCAAGCCGAGGATTGAATGCGATGAATCTCTTTTGTCTTTTTTACGAACATCCTCCTTGCAACAAACATATTTATACGAATGTATAAATCCGTTGTTCTTGTTAAAATAATGCTTCCTAACTCCACATCCAATTTTCCACCATATTCAATCCAAAACTTCCAAGACTCGTCTAAACTATCAAATTACATACCAATATTAGGTTTGAATTCCATATTTGAACTAGACTCCATCAAGAATCTGAAAGTATTAATAAATTTTTTTCTTGTTTCAGTCTCAGTTTTCAACGACGGTGACAAAAAATGCAATAAATTTCTTGTTACATATTAATGCACAAAATTAATAATAAAACAATATTTTTCTCAACTAATATCCAAGAGCAATAAGCCAAAACGCAATAAGTCAAGTACGTCAATTGCAACCAGTGTCAATAAAAATTCCAAACCAGGCGAGTTGTGTCATGTACAAGAGAACGATGAAATAGCCTAATTATCTTGTTGATCTGCATGAAGTATTTTGTATTGCTCCATATTCACCCTACTAGATGTAAAATTCGTACAAAATTCATATTAAAATGGTATCCTTATTAGTGATAAATATAAGATTCTTACTAAAAAAACTAATTTTAGACTAGATTAGAACAATAATTTTTTTAATATTTTACTAACTATTAAAAATACATCACGGCCAATTCTCTAACCTATGCAAAAATGAAAGGAAAATTCATAATTTAAAATCCCGATACATTCTTCAATATTTTTTTATAATTATTGATTAAATATTTGATATATATAATCTACTAATTTAATACAGATCAGAAACATATATTTTCTTTTTTAAAAAAATTAAAATAATGTTAAAACAAAGCCACAAGCAAGAAGCCAAGAAAAAATTATCATCCTGTACCAAGAATTTGAATATCATGAGCTAAAACCTAATCTTACATGGTTTGTACAGTGCATACATATATATATATACCCACACACACACACACATATATATACAAATTATATATATCACACACAAATCTCCTACAACGATGATATTTAAAGGTAGCATTGGTAACCGCAAGCAATACACACAATTAATAAGAGTTTCAGATCAATAGCATCATAAAATAAAAACCAACAAAATCAAATAAAAATTCGATAGCCAAACAATAAGAAAATAATTAGACATTTAAAGGAAAAAGAAAATCGAACCTTGTATATTATAGCATTTCCTGTAAAAATAAAAATAATATAAATTGAGTGAGAGAAAAAAAAAAGAGAAAAAGAAGAAAATGGACAAAAGAAGACGAGATGATAATAGCCGAGAAGAAAAATTTTTTTATATTATTTCAATTAAAACTGTGTGAATAATGTTTGTGGAAGAGGGAAAAAAATGGAGGAAAATGGAAGGGACAACAAAGAGAAAAAAAGGGAAAAAAGTGAAAAAAAAGAGAAGAATAAAAAAATGCCATGTAAGCAACAACATCATTTGTTGTTGCTTACCACCACTGTAGGTGATTCGGGTCGATAATAACATATTGGTCTTCCTTGTATCACTATTTCCTGATTTAGTCCCTTTTTTTTTGAGTGACCTGACCTAAATATCATCATATTAGAGGTTTTTCCCATTTTAGTCCAAAATTCTAATTTTAACCATGTTTTCTATTTTTATTAATTTTTTTTCTAGCTCATTATACTTAGTAATTAAATTAAATCTTATACATTTTTTACCAAAACGCTGTTGGATGTTATCCACCAGGTTTTACAGACTGCTCCTCACAACCTAGCCACGCAGTCGCAACTGATGGTTCTTGTCGTAGATTCATTAAGAAGCACCTAGCACAGACTTATTTTGTTTCCTAACTTCAAGCCGTGTATGGTAATGGATTACGTTTGAAAATAAATAATGAGAAGGTAAAAGACTGGTGATTTATTCAAATACACTAAATATTATAAACACTAGTAACCTCCTTGTAGATGATGATATAACTTGTTTAGCTAATTATAGTAGCTGAAAATATAACACACATAAACTGAAAGAAAATATTACAATGTTTATTTGAGAGAAAATTGAAGAAGATGATCGATTGCCTTCAAATTTCTTCTGTCATAATATATATAGAAGCCCTGGTGGATTTAAAATATGAGATTCAAACTTGATTGATAACTTTACATTAGTTCTTGCCAGTTGTGCGAGTTATTGTTGGTAGCTATTCGTGAACTGACCCCCCTTTATTTATCTGTCACTCTTAGTAGTGGCTGAGTCACACGCCCTATTTAAATTTGTCATGAAATCTTTTATTTTTTTGGCTCTGAGAAAAACGTGTATTTGTGCGGTCTTTACCACTTGGGATTGTCTTTGCAATATGCTTTTCGGCCTGATATTGAACGAAAACCTTTCCCAAATTCCGTCCTCTTTGCTTTGGGCATGGCAAATCCTTTATGGCATTTTTCTATGTGATGCATGTTACAGAATTTTTGGCGGGTCTCTTTTCTCCCCGAAACCTTATTCTCTACATAATTATTTTTTTCAAATATTTTCTGCACATTCTGTAGTTTTTCATGTCATTGTATTTAATAGAAAAGATTTGTTAACTGAATTTTGATAAAACTTAAAAGAAAACTTGACTTTGTCCATCCATGTGAGACAGATCCATATCTCCATGTTCTTTGATGGATATGTCATCTTCAGTAAGTAAAGCAACAAAAGGTGTTAATTTGTTGGAGGATCCTTAATGAATTTCTGGACATTCATATCCAACCTCATGAGCTTGATGAAATGAAAAAGCCTTCGTGTAAGCCTTTCCTAGATAGTTCTAGTGCTACACTAAAGAAGTATAGCTCCACAATATCTCATCTGGACAAACAGTCATTATTCGTCCATGTTTCAATGAACAACTTATTGGATCCATTTTGGCAGTTGTATATTTCTAAGAAACAAGGTGTTGTGGTATGGATCGAGGTAAGAGCCCCAAATTCATACCATGACTTGATCTCCTTAGGATGATCATTATGTTTCATCCACATCATTGGATATTTTCTTGCATTGTCAGCCAGACCTGTAGCTGGGTAATTCTGGCTCTAATTTTTAATTTCTATAGTCAATTGATAGCATGGAATGGAGAAACTATACACTCGTTAACACCAACCTTAGATTTTTTGCTTGTCTATTTGAGGTATAAGGTTGATATCTTCATCTTCAATCCCCTAGGTAATAGTTGACTTGATGGCTTGAGATAAGGATCTGAAGGTCTCAATTTTTTTGCTTGGGTCGACTCATCTACAGATGATCTCGACTTATCACACGTGCTATGGATACTTGAATCTCCTACTGTAGGTATAGATCCTTGTGATCAAAAACTTCTCTTTTGAGAAGCCAGTGGTTCTCAATAGTCTGGAGGATAGAATTTTGTAATACAAATTATAGCTAATGTAAGCCTGTAAACAACCAGTAATTCAACGAGAAAGAATGCTCTTATCAACTTGTTGTAGCTTACTTAGAACTTATGCATTTGGGGTAAGCTTGTTTAACTCATTTTGAAGCATTTTAAGTTGTTCTCTTAAATGCTCTGTATTTTCATGATGACATCGACATCAGCGCTTTCCATATCTTGTTATAAATCTGCAAGAATATTTTTCATCAGATTTAATAATAACAATATAAAAATATAATTTGTCATAAAGTTTGTCATCTTAATAATATAGCATTCTTGGGTTTAGATTCAATTTTATTTTTTCAAGAATCTTTAACATGTGTATTTTCAAATTTCAAGGTAAATTTCTTAGGGAGTAAAAATAATGACCAATTTTCAAAAGTCATTTTTACTTCATAGATTTATTTTAGTTGATGTGACATCATGTGACTTCTTCATCTGATATAATCAACTGAAATATCTACATGATTGTTCTTCTTCTGGTGAGAACTTTGTAAGTACAGTTGCACACAATGATAACTAGCATCTATATATAATACCAGCTCATCTTCATCTTGAGGAATAACCATTTTTGTAAGATTTTTCCAAATCTCTTTCAGTTGACTAAGTCCCTTAGCGTGTTCTTTTGTCCATATGAATCTTGCATCTTTCTTCATTAATGGACTAATATTTTCTGTGTTTTCTAGACACTTGATGAAATTTCAGCAAGATTAACAAATCTTAAGTAACTTTGGAATTGTATCTTATTCTCTTGTATTCGAATCTTTATGGAAAAATTTGTACCTTTTCCACAATGTATTCCTGCAGAAACTACTACTGACTCATCTATTTCTACTCCAGAAATTCAATTTTCTTTGTAGTGATGACTACCTTCTTTTCAAATAGGATCATAACTTATTGTTTTCAAACTTTAGAGAAAATTTCTAAATGTTTAAATATTCGTCCATATCTTTATATGATATTAAAATATAATCAATATAGACAAACATAAATTCAAGCTAATCTTAAATAGATTGTTCATCTTTCTTTAAAATATCTGAAGTGTATTAGTCAATTTCATAGTAATACTTCTCAAATATAATGACCTTGTGGTGTGGAGAAATCAGTAAATTTATTGTTTTCTTTCCTTCATTCGAATCTGATAGAATCTGGATTTACAATCAATTAGAGAACATTTTAGCTTTGTATATACAATTAATGATCTTTATTAGGTATAAATATCCATCAACTTGAGGATTTTATTAATTTCTTGATAATTAATTATTAACATGAGTTTCTTTCTTTTGATTTCATCATAATTTCTTACCAAAAACCTGTAATGTTATATGATGATATTCCTGCTTTGATTAAACCGAGTTCAAAATGTTTCTTAGTAATAATCTGCATATCGTTTTGATCATCTATGTTCATCAGGATAGCCATGCATCTGACGAACTCATATTCCTTAATTTTAACTCATATTTAATTGGTACAACTTGTACAAAATCCACTTTAACTCGGTTCCACAACCCTAGTGAGCTGAAACTCCTAGCACTTTTTACTTCAAATTGATATATTAAGAACATTCTTTTGACAGTTACAACTTATTATCACAATACAACAACACTCGTGTGTAAAAGTCAAGTGAGAATACAAAGCTGCACAATATTGATCATTAATCGATCGGATGAGGAACTTAGTGTGTGCAAAACAGCTTAAAGATTAATCTTTTGAGGGGTGATGTGTTATTTGAACGCTTGAAGAAGATTGATAACGCATAAGAAAGTTCTTCAGTCTTGGTACACTACATTGCTTATTTATAGATATTGGTCCCCAAAGTTAATAAATATGTACGGCACTCACATATATACTGGGTAGCCGACACTTATGCAGATATTACCACGTGTCCTTGTTGTTTTGTCAAATATGGTACCGAACAATTCAAATGCCTTGGACACTAGCTGAAAGGGGTAACCAACATATCTTCTCTCTTTTGTACTTTCAGACAACTTTATTATAAACTCGGATATAGACTGTTTGTCTTCAGCGAATGTTGACAGACTGATCTTCGAGTTGATCTGTTCCGTTCGAACATCTTGGTTCAATTCATGTTGATGAAAAAACTCTATCAGATCGAAATATTTGAGCAGCTCGATCTGTCTATTCGATTTAGCTTATAACAACGTAGGTTGATCATCGTACTTGTAGTCTTGTTTAGTTCAATTTATAATTTGCATTACTTTAAACTTGAGTTAGATCAGTTTAGTTTGAGATCACGAAAAACTTAGATATAATTTTTGTCTTAACGACTCTCTTTTATTCAAATGAGACGCTTGGTTCGAATTAAAGAATAATTAGTTAATGTGTGATAAAAAATTTAAAGATAAAAAATATAATATACAATAATAATATGTTATATTTGATATGATTTTTGTCGATAATCCTTGGAATGTTTTAGAATTATGAAACTCTAATTGACCGACATTATGGTTTTTTTGGTGGGTTTGGGACAAGGTTGTTTATGGAATCTTTCCTATTAAAACGAGTATATACGTGGATTGTTAATGCCGTAGGGTAGATGAGTTAATTTTTCTAACTTTTATACAATATAACCATGAACCAAGCTGTTGATAGAATAGGTTTCTTAAAAAACTAACCAAAAATGATTAAAACAATAAATCATCCCACAATCACACCTTGTCCCTCATGCAAAAGATTGCCTTATAGATTAATAATTATAATTATATTATTTTATTATTCATAGTATTAACTAATTGGCTTCTTTTTTTAAAAAAAAAATTAACCAAACTAAGTGAGTATTTTATAGATATGATTTGTTAGGAATTTTAAAATAGTCTTCAGAATCTTTGCAGTATCTTTCTCCTCCTCACCGATTCTATTTCCTATAGCTGAGACGTATATCCGATACTTGATGGGTAGAGATGTAAATATAAAATTTTTGACAATGAGTTGAGAATGATCGTTATATTGTTATAATAAACGCATGAAGCGTTAAAAATTAAATATATTTAAAAATACAGTCCATAGAATGCCTAAAAAATTAAGAGATTGACATAACAAATGCTCGCATCTCAGTCGGAAACAACACATTCAATCTACAAAATATAACAGTTAACATAACAAATGTGACAACTAGAACTGAGAAAAAAAATAGAGCTAGGAAATCTTGTATCAATCGATCCGAATTTACACATCGTAAATTATATGTTTGTTTATCTTCCTCCTCGGAGGTGCAAAAATCTTTTAGAACTATCTCTTACAGGAAGATAGCTAACACGTAAAAAAAAAAAGAAGACAAAAAAAAAACCATTTGGTTTCTAAAAAAAAATACTCACTCTACATATTTCTTTCCTGATTTATATGTTGTAAGACACATATATTTCTCATTTCTTTCATTATTGTCTGAGTATCATACCCATGAAAATATATGTCATTAAAACTCAACAAACTTTTTTTCGATTGTGGTGAATTTAAAGCATCATCTATCAAAATTTTTGTACCATTAGGTAACAAAAAATATGCTTTACCACACCTTTAATTTTTATCAAGTTACAGGACCTGATATTGTATTCATCATTGTTTTTGTTGATTTTAGTTTCAAGAAATATCTTTTATCTCAGAAAATAGTGTGCGTTGTACCACTATCAGGTATGCAAACTTCTATGAGATTAGTTTATTGTCTAGCTTTGTTCATAGCATTTTCCATATGTATGAAAAATTTACTGACAATATATATGCAATAAAATGCATATCATAATTATACAATAAATATTAGCATATGAGCACATGAAAAATAAAATATTTTACATTTCAATTCCACCAATATATTGATCATTTTTAGAGAAATCATTCAGAAAATCTGCAGCATCAAAATGAGTTGAATCACTCAAACGGCCACTGTGTTCAGTGAAGTTGGTCTCTTTTTCTTTCCACTTTTATCGATTCTTTATAGAGCTTACAAAGGTGCTCGAGGGCTCGACAAATACGAGACCAATGTCCTGGAGTGCCGCATCTAAAACAAGAACTTTTAAATCGTTTTGAGTTATTTTCATTAACACTCATGTCCTCATGATGACTTTTTATTGGATGATTCGTGACGTCCTTTTGAGATGAGTTATAGAAGTAATTATCTCGATTTTTTTCAAAACCACTACCGTGACCGCGACCACGACCACGACCTCGACCTCGACCTCGACCAAAACCTTGTCTCTGAATTTGATTTTGGTTTCCAAGTTTAAATTCATTTTTACTTACAACATTTAATTCTGGAAATGTTGTTGATCTAGTGGGTCGGAACTGATGATTTCTCATTAGCAGCTCGTTGTTCTTTTCCGCCACAAGAAGACATGCGATAAGTTCAGAATATCTCGCGAATTCACACACTCTATATTGTTGTTGTAGAGTTATATTTGATGCGTGAAAAGTGGAAAATGTTTTTTCAAGCATTTCTGATTCTGTAACCTCATGTCCACAAAATTTTAATTGCGAGATTATTTGATACATCGCTGAATTGTAATCACCAACTTTCTTAAAATATTGGAATCTTAACGTATTTTATTCATCACGGGCGGTCAGAAGTATAACTTCCCTTATATGTTCAAATTTTTCTTTTAATCATTTCCATAAAGCCATGAGATATTTTTTAATGAGATATTCACATTTTAATCTTTCATCAAAATGTCGACGCAAAAATATGATAGCTTTTGCTTTCTCTTGTGATGATGAGATGCCATTTTCTTTAATGGTCTAACTTAGACCCAATGACTCAAGATGCATTTGTACATCGAGAGTCCATGTCATATAATTTTTTCCCGTAATGTCGAGCGCAACAAATTTGAACTTTGCCAAATTTGACATGGTGGTACTAGAAAAATAATAATGCATTTTATTAGTTAAGTTCTAAATCTATTAATATGGCAATAAAAAGTAATGGATAAATTATAAATACAAGCATTCTTAAAAATAAAAAAAAAAAACGCGAGGCGGATATTCTCCGATAAATACAAGACTAGTGAGTATAATAACCAAAATGAAACGTTTGCCCTTTTTATTGCTTTAAAAGTACTAGAAAATTTTTTTGACATCATTTTAAAATAAACAACCAACTAACATTTTTCTAAATCTAAAAATAACATTTGAAAAATATAGCTCATACTATAACATCTCAAAAACCACTCATAATCATGATAAAAGTCATAAAATCTTTTAACATAAATCATAACATATATGCGGAAACTAGCGTCGGTCCTCGGGTCATGTGCACCTTCAGTCCAATCGGATCAACCATCAAGACCTCCATTAGCATTATCATGATAACATGCATCCATCACACCTAGTGAGTCTAAAGACTCAACACACCATAATCTTTATAACAAGTACTACGTAATACAGTTAACATATAACAGTGAAAAATACTTGTACTTAAAATATCGTTTTCATGAAGATGCATAAACATAAATATTTTCGTAAACATTTTCATGATGCATAAAACTTTAAACATAAACATTTTCATAAAATACTTTTTCATGACATGCAACATAAACCATAACTTTTTTTCCTTTTTTCCTCAACATGACATGACATAAAACCTTTAACATGATCATGAACATTTCCCTTTTTCCTTTGTTGAATTCAGATCGTTAATTGTGACTTTCCTGACACGACATGACATGACGATGGATCCATCTACATAAAACCACAGTACTGGGCGGCGGGGACATCACCGACACTCTCACCGGTCAACTGAGCCTTGGCCTAACATGATCGAATAGAAATACGATCGTCGGGGCTCCCTCTGGGGACTTTTCCCATAAATGGGCTCCCTCTGGGGTCTTCTCCCCTCACGACATTCCTATTCTTACCTCAAACCTCATAACCTCATATTCGCAATAATGGAAACACGATCGTCGGGCTCCCACTGGGACCATAACCCTCACGACGTCGCCACCATTAACGAATTAGTTACAATCACTTCACTTCCTTGAACATTTTTCATTCACATCACTTTATAAAAATCGTGAATAATATTTACATTTTCATTTTGAAACCAAGCATGCAACATGTATTTTAAATATCTTTCCTCAATCATAAATATCAAATAGACATTTAAAAATCATAATTTAATCATGAACATTTCATAAACATATAAAAATAATCATATTTGCATAAAAACAGCATTTCGGGCACTGCCATGACGTATACTAATTTCTAGGTGTAAAAGACTGTTTTACCCCTAGACGTAAAATTCCTCGAATTTGACTTTTTCTTAATTCATTGACTCTAACATGTCCCAAATAATTATTTAAGCCTACATAAATTTTTTCATAATTTTATTTGGCTTAAAACTTAGACTTTTTCAATTATCTTTACTTAATTGTTTTAACGGTGTTTTAATCCCGAAAAATCCCAAACTTTAATATAAAATCCCTAAATTCTAAATTTAGTCTTTTTATATTATTTTAGCCCTTATGGACCATGACTCGACCCCCGTGAGCTGTTTTCCAATTTTTTTCTTCTTTTTAAAAACCCTATTTGACACCTAAACTTCGACCCCGAGCCAACTTCCGATTTTCACGAGTTACCCCCGAACCATGTTGGTCTGAAACTTTCCCAACATCTTAAATTAACATACTGGACCCTAACTTCATCAAGGAAACCATTCTAATGCCAAAAACGTGGACCCTGTACACACACCTATGCTGGCCGAGAATTTGGGTATGCATGGACTCTAAGATTTACGCATGCAGGGACCTAGCCGATGACTCTAGTCACAAACCAACCTGATGTGCACCCCCTAAGGACCCTAAGGACCAGACCTGACCCAGCCTAGACCCCCTGAACTGCGCGCCCAAGCTGGTGCGAAGTGCAGAACCCTGCACGCGATTTCCTGGATTCTCGGGTAGGAGTCCCTCATTCAAAGGACTCCTCGCCGCCTCTCAACTCGAGTCCTAGCATGGCTAGGACTCTTCCCTGGTCTCCCCCACGCCCCTGGCTAGCCCCTGGACAAGAGCCGCACCAAGCCCGGCCGTGAGGACCCCTAACCGAACCCATGTTCTTCCCATGACAGCAACTTACGTTTTATTTGGTGCTCTTCAATTTCCAGCGTGTGTGGTGCGCTTACAGGACCCTAACTCACGTGTAAACCCTTGTAAATCATGGCCTAGATCATGGCAGTCCTTAAACAACATACAATCATAATTTAAGAATCAAAAACCTTGCTTAACATATCATGCTATGATACAAAACGAAAATTTAGAAAAGTGGCACTTGTTTTTCTTTCATGTTTTTCATGCATCCAATAATTTAAACATTAATATGATATGATGGATGAGAAAAGGGAGATTAGGGTGTGCCTTTGCGTATAGTACGCTCGAATAATCGTTGACGACAAAGAACGGAGGGACGACTATGGCTTGCTCTTGTTAAACCTTCGAAAATCCCTTCCTATTTGCTAGTGTGTGCTGCCGTGTGTGTGTGGGTGTGGGGAGGGAAATTTTCAGATACAACTTTAGGTGGCCGATGGTTTGCTAGGAGAATAGGGTTTTAGTGCTCAATTTACACTTTTTATACTAATTTATTTACTAAGTAGGCTTTAGGCCTATTAAACCACAAAATTCAAGCCCATTAGTTTTAATTAGGATTAATAAAATTTTAACCAAAGTTTTGATTAATTAAACATGTGAATTTATTAGGCGGGTTGCCAAAAAGTTCGTATTTTAGTTGAAAAACCTACACCGATAAAATTTACGTCCCGGCGTATAAAATCACCTCAAAACCCTTTATTTTCAAAAATACTAAAAAGCATCGACCATATTTTTAAATAATTAAAAATGATCATTCAATAAAAACATTTTACCATATTGTTTTTTCTCTATATTTTACTATTTGTGATTTTGATTATACATATTATCAAATTTCAATATAAGTTAACTATCAATTTCATTTCATTTCATGATTCATTAATCATATAGGCTAACTAATAAATAAAGATATATTCACCAAGTTAGAGCGAGCGGGCCACAACGTCCCCGATTCTCTCATATTTTCGTCAAACAGTTATATATCTTTTTTTAGACCTAAACTCCCATGTCAAGAAAAGTTTGTAGACAGGGAGTCATCATCTATTTCTCATTATATAGGTTTTATATTATAATTGTTTCCATTACATAATAAAATGATACCATTTGATCAGGGATTTGCGGGCATTCGATGCGTGCCACTTGTCACTTTGACGCCAAAGTGTACGAAAATAAAGTTGCACTTCACGCTCGAACGAGAAACGGAGACCGGAGAATTTTCAGGAAAATTATTTTTTTATCACACGATTTATTTTATAAATTAATACAAGGTGATTTTAAGGGTATTTTTCCAAAAATAGGATTTTATTGAGTGTTTTAACCGCATGATTTTTATTTTTAACGGTACGTAAATTTTATCGAATCGAGAGAATTTTATTTATGGTTTGGCTAATATTTGCGAAATCCTCCTAACACGAATTATTCTCCGGGACCAAGTTTGGGCCTAATGGGCCTACAAAACCTTTAAAATAAAATGGTGGCCCATTATCAAATCATTAAATTTACAATTAAGAATTTAAGCACTATTAAGCCTAAACTAAATGATAATTAACCGATACACACCCATTCACATCCCCACTCCATCGGTTTCATCACCCAACCAACCGACACCCTCTTCATCCCTTCATTATTCCCTCGGTTTTCATCACCAACAGCAGAAAACACCATTCTTTTTGGTTAGGTTTGCAAAGAAAATCTCTCGGGACTCCACGTGCATGGTTCTTGTTCTTCATTCACCAAGGCATGTCCTACACCATTATTTTTGCATCACTCATGTCATATATATTGCTGATATGTGTGGATTTTGTGTGAAGAATTATCGGTACAACATAGAATAAAAAAAACGTATGGTTTTTTTTTTGGTACATGTTATGCATTTTTTTAATGTAATTCACGCTTCTATGATTTCTTGGGCAATGGGCTGCATTTTCAGGACTGGTAGTGACTGATGTAGGGGCTAAGATGTGGTTTGGGGAATGAAACCAAGTGCTGTGGTTGTGGGATGAGAGATCGGCCGTTTCCTAGTAGTGCAGGGTTGGGGCCTTGGGGGGATGTGGTTCGGTTAGGGAGTGAATCGGGCGAGGTGATGGCTGAACCAGGGCATGGACCAGATCACCCTGGTGGCTCTGGGGCGTGGCCCAGTAAGGCCATGCCACGACTGGAACCGCTGGGCTAGCCGACTACAAGCTTTGCAGAATTGGGGATCGGGTGGTGTTACGGTTGGAGCTTTTGTGTTTGTGACTCATGTGTGCTGCATGGGGCCGATTGTATGGTTAAGGTTGGTTCTTTAGGATCTAATCTAGGTCCATGTTAGGTGGGTTCAAGGCTTTTGCATCGAGGATTAGTTGGTGGTGTGAAAATTGGAAAGGATGTGCGTGAGGTGGTGATTTGTGAGAGGACCGAGAGTGGTGTTCGGTGCTGGAAGCTTCAACCGTGAGTTTAAAGGCTTAATAACATTGTTTTAGGAGGAGTTAAGTGTTTGTAAAATATGGAAAAAAAATTGGGAAAGTTTTAGTTAATTTTCGGTTCGATTCGGATTAAAACCGGAACCCCGATCCAAGTTTTAAAATGAAACGGTTCAGTTGTATTTTTGGCTCGAAATTACGTCTAGGAATATTTTTAAATATGTTTTGGGATATTTTAAAGAGTTTGGTAAGTTTCGGGTCAATTTTAGAGGTCCAGGGTTAAAACGAGAATTTTTGGGTTCCCCGGGGTCATTTAGGGGAGATTTTGGTCTTGGCAGCGCCCTGAGCACAAATATATGATATTTAAAATGTTTATGCATCATTTTTACGATTTTACACAATTATGATAAATGCGTTGCATGTTTGGTTTAAAGAAAAAGTTACGCATATGCATGTTTTTTTAAGTGATGAAAATGATGATATTTTTTGAAGGATGAGAATTGGTTGTGACTTACGATGTATATGTATACGATGACATGAGATATGATGAGCTGAGGCCCGGGTTCAGTGGGCGGGTAATGCTGTCGCTGATGTCCCCCACCGCCGGGTACCACGGTTTTTATAGATGGATCCATCGATAGAGCTGATACGATAGAGCTGATACGAAAGTCACAACTAATGAACTGAGTTCAATTAAAAGAAAATGTATACGTTTATGATGACATGTGATGACATGATTTAACACGTATATGCTGATACGATGATACATGCTATGATTATTATCATGTTTTGAAAGACATGTTTACTTAAACTATTTTTACTGCAGATGAAAGGTATGTTGATTATGCTATTTTTCACTGTTGTGTGCTACGTATATGTACTTGTTATTACTGGTACATGTGTGCTGAGTCTTTAGACTCACTAGGCGTGTGTGATGCAGGTGAGCTTGATGCTGAGAAGACTGGAGGTGCTGAACTCTGGGTAGGCAGCTCTGGTGCGGTGACACGACCCGAGGACCGCATGTTTTCCGCATTATGATTTAGGAGATTTGAGAGGAGATGAACCTTTTTATACGTTGACGAATTTAAGATTTTTATTCGGTTACGTTTACGTTTGATTTTGGAGTAATTTGGAAATTTTAAAACTGCGTTTTTTATTGTCAAATATTTAAGATCATTTTTAAATGTTATTTCGAAAATGCGAAGCTTTTATATAAAAAAATGTTCAGTAGAATTTTTAAAAATGAGCGAGACTTTACACAAGATATCATTAAAGTTCATACCATCAATAATCAGTAAAATTGAATTGACTTCCAGTTGTTTGAAGACATGCATGAGGTATCGGAGTTGCTGAACAAGATACGGGTAATTCATCGTGCGTTCCGATGTCCTACGATGATTATAAAAATAAGAAATCTAGATAATTTTTATTTCAAAAAAGTATCAAAAGTAGTTAATTTACCTCGACTCTCAAATTTATTTTTCTTCGTTTTGCTTGAAGTTCTACCCAACTCTTCAACCTTCTTGACTTTTTCACACCATTTCTTTTCTTGAATCGTTTTGCTTGTATCATAGAAGGTCCTATAGATGATGTCCTGACACCACCATTGTTGTCTTGGCTCACTTCAGTCAAACACATTTCCATGACTTGCTTGGTTAGATCACATACCGAATTATGCACCAAAGAGAAAGTTGATGGGTGGACGGAGGCTTCGGTTGCCACTCTTACGAGCATCATACAAAGTTTTCTATACCGTTCTGTACTTTCTCGTTTAGGATCTTCTTCGACTTCATTTTCCATACAATCGTGTACCACTCCACTCCTAGCTTTTCTCTTTCATCTATTCAAGATATAATGCTTTGGCAATTTTTTTACGTCCTGCACATGATATACTTTCACAGCATGACAACACAATAATCCAGTCATCTCAAATTTTCGGCAACTACATGAAATCATCTTTGTTCTAGGATTAAATATCGACATTCATTCTCCTTCTTTATCAATTCGCCCGACAACATATTCAAATAATGGTTGAGCTTAATTTTTATATTTTATGTAAGCAGCTGCGAACAAAAAAACTCCACTTGAAATAGATGAAAGATAGTGAGGGTATAAATTTCAGAAAGTTGACGCAACATAGGAGAACTCTCTAGCTTTAATCTCGGTAATTTTAGGCATGTCTCAAATTCACATCTTAGCTCATTGTACCACTTTTCCTCCAAGACCCGTTCGAAGTGCTTTAAAAATTGCATTATATCTAAGTCGGGTTTCATACAACTCTTGATATCAGAATTGACACTTTCACTGAGTTGTGTGCTCTTCATACCAAGTATGAAAGCCTTGTTCATGTAACAAACTGCCCATTTCTCATTTATATTTTAAATGGATTGCAGCCATGTGTTTTCTTGAATATTATAGTGTACTAGTAGAACACTCCAAGCCTCCTCGAATCGTGTCTCATCATCAATGCCATACATGCATCTCTTAAAATCAGTTAAGAAATGAGAACCATCTTTCATCGAGTTTCCCAAGTGTTTGACGCCATTTTGCATCAAATGCCATGTGCACAATCCATGAAATACCTCAGGCATCACCTTTTGTAAAGCATTTGCCATAGCTTGATCCTGATTAGTGAAGATAGTGAGAGGCTTTTTTTACTTGTGTGCCTCTAAAAAAGTTACGAACAACAATTTAAATGATGATGCAGTCTCTTCATACAAAAGTGTTGCACCAAAAATCACCGCTCCTCTATGATGACTGAAACCTGAGAAGATAGCAAGTGGTCGGTATGCACGGTTCATACAATACGTGCTATCTAGTGACACAACATCACCAAAATACTCATAGTCGATTAGCATTCTCGCATCAGCCTAAAAAACATTAGTTATCTGTTCTTCCACATCCATCTGATTAGCATGGTAAAATGATGGATTTTTAGATAATTGTTGTTGAAAATATCGCATTAGACAACCAACTTCCCCATATACCATACTTCTTTGTCTTTTGGATCGAATATAATTTTTAGCATCCAACATTGTATAACCAAGACCATCTATTCCCCCTGCATGCTTACTCATCAACTGAAAATTGGATTTTTGTTTAAGCCCAACATCCTCTGTCAAATCAATCTCATAGACTTGAACTTCTGTAATTTTACATTGGGAAGACAACATATGAACTCTTTCTTGAAGATGGAGTTGGTGATTATGCTCTTCGATAAACTCATTAACTTTATATTTACTATCCACAAATGTGACGCCCATTCTTACTTTACAATTTGTTCGAGTCTCAAGCCGAGGATTGAATGTCGATGAATCTCTTTTGTCTTTTTTACGAACATCCTCCTTGCAACAAACATATTTATACGAAGTTATAAATCCGTTGTTCTTGTTAAAATAATGCTTCCTAACTCCAAATCCAATTTTCCCACCATATTCAATCCAAAACTTCCAAGACTCGTCTAAACTATCAAATTACATACCAATATTAGGTTTGAATTCCATATTTGAACTAGAATCCATCAAGAATCTGAAAGTATTAATAAATTTTTTGTCTTGTTTCAGTCTCAGTTTTCAACGACGGTGACAAAAAATGCAATAAATTTCTCTGTTACATATTAAATGCAACAAATTAATAATAAAACAATATTTTTCTCAACTAATATCCAAGAGCAATAAGCCAAAACGCAATAAGTCAAGTACGTCAATTGCAACCAGTGTCAATAAAAATTCCAAACCAGGCGAGTTGTGTCATGTACAAGAGAACGATGAAATAGCCTAATTATCTTGTTGATCTGCATGAAGTATTTTGTATTGCTCCATATTCACCCTACTAGATGTAAAATTCGTACAAAATTCATATTAAAATGGTATCCTTATTAGTGATAAATATAAGATTCTTACTAAAAAAACTAATTTTAGACTAGATTAGAACAATAATTTTTTTAATATTTTACTAACTATTAAAAATACATCACGGCCAATTCTCTAACCTATGCAAAAATGAAAGGAAAATTCATAATTTAAAATCCCGATACATTCTTCAATATTTTTTTATAATTATTGATTAAATATTTGATATATATAATCTACTAATTTAATACAGATCAGAAACATATATTTTCTTTTTTAAAAAAATTAAAATAATGTTAAAACAAAGCCACAAGCAAGAAAGCCAAGAAAAAATTATCATCCTTACCAAGAATTATTGAATATCATGAGCTAAAACCTAATCTTACATGGTTGTACATGCATACATATATATATATACACACACACACACACATATATATACAAATTATATATATCACACACAAATCTCCTACAACGATGATATTTAAAGGTAGCATTGGTAACCGCAAGCAATACACACAATTAATAAGAGTTTCAGATCAATAGCATCATAAAAATAAAAACCAACAAAATCAAATAAAAAATTCGATAGCCAAACAATAAGAAAAATAATTAGACATTTAAAGGAAAAAGAAAATCGAACCTTGTATATTATAGCATTTCCTGTAAAAATAAAAATAATAATAAAATTGAGTGAGAGAAAAAAAAAGAGAAAAAGAAGAAAATGGACAAAAGAAGACGAGATGAAATAGCCGAGAAGAAAAATTTTTTTATATTATTTCATATAAAACTGTGTGAATAATGTTTGTGGAAGAGGGAAAAAAATGGAGGAAAATGGAAGGAAAACAAAAGAGAAAAAAAGGGAAAAAAGTGAAAAAAAAGAGAAGAATAAAAAAAATGCCATTACCACCACTGTAGGTGATTCGGGTCCGATAATAACATATTTGGTCTTCCTTGTATCACTATTTTCCTGATTTAGTCCCTTTTTTTTTGAGTGACCTGACCTAAAATATTCATCATATTTAGAGGTTTTCCCATTTTAGTCCAAAATTCTAATTTTAACCATGTTTTCTATTTTTATTTAATTTTTTTCTAGCTCATTATACTTTAGTAAATTAAATTAAATCTTATACATTTTTTACCAAAACGCTGTTGGATGTTATCCACCAGGTTTTACAGACTGCTCCTCACAACCTAGCCACGCAGTCGCAACTGATGGTTCTTGTCGTAGATTCATTAAGAAGCACCTAGCACAGACTTATTTTGTTTCCTAACTCAAGGTGTATGGTAATGGATTTAATTTGAAAATAAATAATGAGAAGGTAAAAGACTGGTGATTTATTCAAATACACTAAATATTATAACACTAGTAACCTCCTGTAGATGATGATATAACTTGTTTAGCTAATTATAGTAGCTGAAAATATAACACACATAAACTGAAAGAAAATATTACAATGTTTATTTGAGAGAAAATTGAAGAAGATGATCGATGCCTTCAAATTTCTTCTGTCATAATATATATAGAAGTCCTGGTGGATTTAAAATATGAGATTCAAACTTGATTGATAACTTTACATTAGTTCTTGCCAGTTGTTGCGAGTTATTGTTGGTAGCTATTCGTGAACTGACCCCCTTTATTTATCTGTCACTCTTAGTAGTGGCTGAGTCACACGCCCTATTTAAATTTGTCATGAAATCTTTTATTTTTTTGGCTCTGAGAAAAACGTGTATTGTGCGGTCTTTTACCACTTGGGATTGTCTTTGCAATATGCTTTCGGCCTGATATTGAACGAAAACCTTTCCCAAATTCCGTCTCTTTCTGCTTTGGGCATGGCAAATCCTTTATGGCCATTTTTCTATGTGATTCATGTTACAGAATTTTTGGCGGGTCTCTTTTCTCCCCGACAACTTATTATTCTACATAATTATTTTTTTCAAATATTTTTCTGCACATTCTGTAGTTTTTCATGTCATTGTATTTAATAGAAAAGATTTGTTAACTGAATTTTGATAAAACTTAAAAGAAAACTTGACTTTGTCCATCCATGTGAGACAGATCCATAATCTCCATGTTCTTTTGATGGATATGTCATCTTCAGTAAGTAAAGCAACAAAAGGTGTTTAATTTGTTGGAGGATCCTTAATGAATTTCTGGACATTCATATCCAACCTCATGAGCTTGATGAAATGAAAAAGCCTCGTGTAAGCCTTTCCTAGATAGTTCTAGTGCTACACTAAAGAAGTATAGCTCCACAATATCTCATCTGGACAAACAGTCATTATTCGTCCATGTTTCATGAACAACTTATTGGATCCATTTTGGCAGTGTATATTTCTAAGAAACAAGGTGTTGTGGTATGGATCGAGGTAAGAGCCCCAAATTCATACCATGACTTGATCTCCTTAGGATGATCATTATGTTTCATCCACATCATTGGATATTTTCTTGCATTGTCAGCCCGACCTGTAGCTGGGTTAATTCTGGCTCTAATTTTTAATTTCTCATAGTTCAATTGATATGCATGGAATGGAGAAACTATAAACTCGTTAACACCAACCTTAGATTTTTGCTTGTCTATTTGAGGTATAAGGTTGATATCTTCATCTTCAATCCCCTAGGTAAATAGTTGACTTGATGGCTTGAGATAAGGATCTGAAGTCTCAATTTTTTGCTTGGGTCGACTCATCTACAGATGATCTCGACTTATCACACGTGCTATGGATACTTGAATCTCCTACTGTAGGTATAGATCCTTGTGATCAAAAACTCCTCTTTTGAGAAGCCAGTGGTTTCTCAATAGTCTGGAGGATAGAATTTTGTAATACAATTTATAGCTAATGTAAGCCTGTAAACAACCAGTAATTCAACGAGAAAGAATGCTCTTATCAACTTGTTGTAGCTTACTTAGAACTTATGCATTTGGGGTAAGCTTGTTTAACTCATTTTGAAGCATTTTAAGTTGTTCTCTTAAATGCCTCTGTATTTTCATGATGACATCAACATCAGCGCTTTCCATATCTTGTTATAAAATCTGCAAGAATATTTTCATCAGATTTAATAATAACAATATAAAAAATATAATTTTGTCATAAAGTTTGTCATCTTAATAATATAGCATTCTTGGGTTTAGATTCAATTTTATTTTTCAAGAATCTTTAACATGTGTATTTTCAAATTTCAAGGTAAATTTCTTAGGGAGTAAAAATAATGACCAATTTTCAAAAGTCATTTTTACTTCATAGATTTATTTTAGTTGATGTGACATCATGTGACTTCTTCATCTGATAATAATCAACTGAAATATCTACATGATTGTTCTTCTTCTGGTGAGAACTTTGTAAGTACCGTTGCACACCAATGATAACTAGCATCTATATATAATACCAGCTCATCTTCATCTTGAGGAATAACCATTTTTGTAAGATTTTTCCAAATCTCTTTCAGTTGACTAAGTCCCTTAGCGTGTTCTTTTGTCCATATGAATCTTGCATCTTTCTTCATTAATGGACTAAATATTTTTCTGTGTTTTCTAGACACTTGATGAAAATTTCAGCAAGATTAACAAATCTTAAGTAACTTTGGAATTGTATCTTATTCTCTTGTATTCGAATCTTTATGGAAAAATTTGTACCTTTTCCACAATGTATTCCTGCAGAAACTACTACTGACTCATCTATTTCTACTCCAAGAAATTCAATTTTCTTTGTAGTGATGACTACCTTCTTTTCAAATAGGATCATAACTTATTGTTTTCAAACTTTAGAGAAAATTTCTAAATGTTTAAAATATTCGTCCATATCTTTATATGATATTAAAATATAATCAATATAGACAAACATAAATTCAAGATAATCTTTAAATAGATTGTTCATCTTTCTTTAAAATATCTGAAGTGTATTAGTCAATTTCATAGTAATACTTCTCAAATATAATGACCTTGTGGTGTGGAGAAATCAGTAAATTTATTGTTTTCTTCCTTCATTCGAATCTGATAGAATCTGGATTTACAATCAATTAGAGAACATTTTAGCTTTGTATATACAATTTAATGATCTTTATTAGGTATAAATATCCATCAAACTTGAGGATTTTATTAATTTCTTGATAATTAATTATTAACATGAGTTTCTTTCTTTTGATTTCATCATAATTTCTTACCAAAAAACCTGTAATGTTATATGATGATATTCCTGCTTTGATTAAACCGAGTTCAAAATGTTTCTTAGTAATAATCTGCATATCGTTTTGATCATCTATGTTCATCAGGATAGCCATGCATCTGACGAACTCATATTCCTTAATTTTAACTCATATTTAATTGGTACAACTTGTACAAATCCACTTTAACTCGGTTCCACAACCCTAGTGAGCTGAAACTCCTAGCACTTTTTACTTCAAATTGATATATTAAGAAACATTCTTTTGACAGTTACAACTTATTATCACAATACAACAACACTCGTGTGTAAAAGTCAAGTGAGAATACAAAGTGCACAATATTGATCATTAATCGATCGGATGAGGAACTTAGTGTGTGCAAAAACAGCTTAAAGATTAATCTTTTGAGGGGTGATGTGTTATTTGAACGCTTGAAGAAGATTGATAACGCAGAAGAAAGTTCTTCAGTCTTGGTACACTACATTGCTTATTTATAGATATTGGTCCCCAAAGTTAATAAATATGTACGGCACTCACATATATACTGGGTAGCCGACACTTATGCAGATATTACCACGTGTCCTTGTTGTTTTGTCAAATATGGTACCGAACAATTCAAATGCCTTGGACACTAGCTGAAAGGGGTAACCAACATATCTTCTCTCTTTTGTACTTTCAGACAACTTTATTATAAACTCGGATATAGACTGTTTGTCTTCAGCGAATGTTGACAGACTGATCTTCGAGTTGATCTGTTCCGTTCGAACATCTTGGTTCAATTCATGTTGATGAAAAAACTCTATCAGATCGAAATATTTGAGCAGCTCGATCTGTCTATTCGATTTAGCTTATAACAACGTAGGTTGATCATCGTACTTGTAGTCTTGTTTAGTTCAATTTATAATTTGCATTACTTTAAACTTGAGTTAGATCAGTTTAGTTTGAGATCACGAAAAACTTAGATATAATTTTTGTCTTAACGACTCTCTTTTATTCAAATGAGACGCTTGGTTCGAATTAAAGAATAATTAGTTAATGTGTGATAAAAAATTTAAAGATAAAAAATATAATATACAATAATAATATGTTATATTTGATATGATTTTTGTCGATAATCCTTGGAATGTTTTAGAATTATGAAACTCTAATTGACCGACATTATGGTTTTTTTGGTGGGTTTGGGACAAAGGTTGTTTATGGAATCTTTCCTATTAAAACGAGTATATACGTGGATTGTTAATGCCGTAGGGTAGATGAGTTAATTTTTCTAACTTTTATACAATATAACCATGAACCAAGCTGTTGATAGAATAGGTTTCTTAAAAAACTAACCAAAAAATGATTAAAACAATAAATCATCCCACAATCACACCTTGTCCCTCATGCAAAAGATTGCCTTATAGATTAATAATTATAATTATATTATTTTATTATTCATAGTATTAACTAATTGGCTTCTTTTTTTAAAAAAAAAATTAACCAAACTAAGTGAGTATTTTATAGATATGATTTGTTAGGAATTTTAAAATAGTCTTCAGAATCTTTGCAGTATCTTTCTCCTCCTCACCGATTCTATTTCCTATAGCTGAGACGTATATCCGATAGTTGATGGGTAGAGATGTAAATATAAAATTTTTGACAATGAGTTGAGAATGATCGTTATATTGTTATAATAAACGCATGAAGCGTTAAAAATTAAATATATTTAAAAATACAGTCCATAGAATGCCTAAAAAAATTAAGAGATTGACATAACAAATGCTCGCATCTCAGTCGGAAACAACACATTCAATCTACAAAATATAACAGTTAACATAACAAATGTGACAACTAGAACTGAGAAAAAAAATAGAGCTAGGAAATCTTGTATCAATCGATCCGAATTTACACATCGTAAATTATATGTTTGTTTATCTTCCTCCTCGGAGGTGCAAAAATCTTTTAGAACTATCTCTTACAGGAAGATAGCTAACACGTAAAAAAAAAAAAGAAGACAAAAAAAAAAACCATTTGGTTTCTAAAAAAAAATACTCACTCTACATATTTCTTTCCTGATTTATATGTTGTAAGACACATATATTTCTCATTTCTTTCATTTATTGTCTGAGTATCATACCCATGAAAATATATGTCATTAAAACTCAACAAACTTTTTTTCGATTGTGGTGAATTTAAAGTATCATCTATCAAAATTTTTGTACCATTAGGTAACAAAAAATATGCTTTACCACACCTTTAATTTTTATCAAGTTACAGGACCTGATATTGTATTCATCATTGTTTTTGTTGATTTTAGTTTCAAGAAATATCTTTTATCTCAGAAAATAGTGTGCGTTGTACCACTATCAGGTATGCAAACTTCTATGAGATTAGTTTATTGTCTAGCTTTGTTCATAGCATTTTCCATATGTATGAAAAAATTTACTGACAATATATATGCAATAAAATGCATATCATAATTATACAATAAAATATTAGCATATGAGCACATGAAAAATAAAATATTTTACATTTCAATTCCACCAATATATTGATCATTTTTAGAGAAATCATTCAGAAAATCTGCAGCATCAAAATGAGTTGAATCACTCAAACGGCCACTGTGTTCAGTGAAGTTGGTCTCTTTTTCTTTCCACTTTTATCGATTCTTTATAGAGCTTACAAAGGTGCTCGAGGGCTCGACAAATACGAGACCAATGTCCTGGAGTGCCGCATCTAAAACAAGAACTTTTAAATCGTTTTGAGTTATTTTCATTAACACTCATGTCCTCATGATGACTTTTTATTGGATGATTCGTGACGTCCTTTTGAGATGAGTTATAGAAGTAATTATCTCGATTGTTTTCAAAACCACTACCGTGACCGCGACCACGACCACGACCTCGACCTCGACCTCGACCAAAACCTTGTCTCTGAATTTGATTTTGGTTTCCAAGTTTAAATTCATTTTTACTTACAACATTTAATTCTGGAAATGTTGTTGATCTAGTGGGTCGGAACTGATGATTTCTCATTAGCAGCTCGTTGTTCTTTTCCGCCACAAGAAGACATGCGATAAGTTCAGAATATCTCGCAAATTCACACACTCTATATTGTTGTTGTAGAGTTATATTTGATGCGTGAAAAGTGGAAAATGTTTTTTCAAGCATTTCTGATTCCGTAACCTCATGTCCACAAAATTTTAATTGCGAGATTATTTGATACATCGCTGAATTGTAATCACCAACTTTCTTAAAATATTGGAATCTTAACGTATTTTATTCATCACGGGCGGTCAGAAGTATAACTTCCCTTATATGTTCAAATTTTTCTTTTAATCATTTCCATAAAGCCATGAGATATTTTTTAATGAGATATTCACATTTTAATCTTTCATCAAAATGTCGACGCAAAAATATGATAGCTTTTGCTTTCTCTTGTGATGATGAGATGCCATTTTCTTTAATGGTCTAACTTAGACCCAATGACTCAAGATGCATTTGTACATCGAGAGTCCATGTCATATAATTTTTTCCCGTAATGTCGAGCGCAACAAATTTGAACTTTGCCAAATTTGACATGGTGGTACTAGAAAAATAATAATGCATTTTATTAGTTAAGTTCTAAATCTATTAATATGGCAATAAAAAGTAATGGATAAATTATAAATACAAGCATTCTTAAAAAAAAAAAAAAAAACGCGAGGCGGATATTCTCCGATAAATACAAGACTAGTGAGTATAATAACCAAAATGAAACGTTTGCCCTTTTTATTGCTTTAAAAATACTAGAAAATTTTTTTGACATCATTTTAAAATAAACAACCAACTAACATTTTTCTAAATCTAAAAATAACATTTGAAAAATATAGCTCATACTATAACATCTCAAAAACCACTCATAATCATGATAAAAGTCATAAAATCTTTTAACATAAATCATAACATATATGCGGAAACTAGCGTCGGTCCTCGGGTCATGTGCACCTTCAGTCCAATCGGATCAACCATCAAGACCTCCATTAGCATTATCATGATAACATGCATCCATCACACCTAGTGAGTCTAAAGACTCAACACACCATAATCTTTATAACAAGTACTACGTAATACAGTTAACATATAACAGTGAAAAATACTTGTACTTAAAATATCGTTTTCATGAAGATGCATAAACATAAATATTTTCGTAAACATTTTCATGATGCATAAAACTTTAAACATAAACATTTTCATAAAATACTTTTTCATGACATGCAACATAAACCATAACTTTTTTTCCTTTTTTCCTCAACATGACATGACATAAAACCTTTAACATGATCATGAACATTTCCCTTTTTCCTTTGTTGAATTCAGATCGTTAATTGTGACTTTCCTGACACGACATGACATGACGATGGATCCATCTACATAAAACCACAGTACTGGGCGGCGGGGACATCACCGACACTCTCACCGGTCAACTGAGCCTTGGCCTAACATGATCGAATAGAAATACGATCGTCGGGGCTCCCTCTGGGGCCTTTTCCCATAAATGGGCTCCCTCTGGGGTCTTCTCCCCTCACGACATTCCTATTCTTACCTCAAACCTCATAACCTCATATTCGCAATAATGGAAACACGATCGTCGGGCTCCCACTGGGACCATAACCCTCACGACGTCGCCACCATTAACGAATTAGTTACAATCACTTCACTTCCTTGAACATTTTTCATTCACATCACTTTATAAAAATCGTGAATAATATTTACATTTTCATTTTGAAACCAAGCATGCAACATGTATTTTAAATATCTTTCCTCAATCATAAATATCAAATAGACATTTAAAAATCATAATTTAATCATGAACATTTCATAAACATATAAAAATAATCATATTTGCATAAAAACAGCATTTCGGGCACTGCCATGACGTATACTAATTTCTAGGTGTAAAAAGACTGTTTTACCCCTAGACGTAAAATTCCTCGAATTTGACTTTTTCTTAATTCATTGACTCTAACATGTCCCAAATAATTATTTAAGCCTACATAAATTTTTTCATAATTTTATTTGGCTTAAAACTTAGACTTTTTCAATTATCTTTACTTAATTGTTTTAACGGTGTTTTAATCCCGAAAAATCCCAAACTTTAATATAAAATCCCTAAATTCTAAATTTAGTCTTTTTATATTATTTTAGCCCTTATGGACCATGACTCGACCCCCGTGAGCTGTTTTCCAATTTTTTTCTTCTTTTTAAAAACCCTATTTGACACCTAAACTTCGACCCCGAGCCAACTTCCGATTTTCACGAGTTACCCCCGAACCATGTTGGTCTGAAACTTTCCCAACATCTTAAATTAACATACTGGACCCTAACTTCATCAAGGAAACCATTCTAATGCCAAAAACGTGGACCCTGTACACACACCTATGCTGGCCGAGAATTTGGGTATGCATGGACTCTAAGATTTACGCATGCAGGGACCTAGCCGATGACTCTAGTCACAAACCAACCTGATGTGCACCCCCTAAGGACCCTAAGGACCAGACCTGACCCAGCCTAGACCCCCTGAACTGCGCGCCCAAGCTGGTGCGAAGTGCAGAACCCTGCACGCGATTTCCTGGATTCTCGGGTAGGAGTCCCTCATTCAAAGGACTCCTCGCCGCCTCTCAACTCGAGTCCTAGCATGGCTAGGACTCTTCCCTGGTCTCCCCCACGCCCCTGGCTAGCCCCTGGACAAGAGCCGCACCAAGCCCGGCCGTGAGGACCCCTAACCGAACCCATGTTCTTCCCATGACAGCAACTTACGTTTTATTTGGTGCTCTTCAATTTCCAGCGTGTGTGGTGCGCTTACAGGACCCTAACTCACGTGTAAACCCTTGTAAATCATGGCCTAGATCATGGCAGTCCTTAAACAACATACAATCATAATTTAAGAATCAAAAACCTTGCTTAACATATCATGCTATGATACAAAACGAAAATTTAGAAAAGTGGCACTTGTTTTTCTTTCATGTTTTTCATGCATCCAATAATTTAAACATTAATATGATATGATGGATGAGAAAAGGGAGATTAGGGTGTGCCTTTGCGTATAGTACGCTCGAATAATCGTTGACGACAAAGAACGGAGGGACGACTATGGCTTGCTCTTGTTAAACCTTCGAAAATCCCTTCCTATTTGCTAGTGTGTGCTGCCGTGTGTGTGTGGGTGTGGGGAGGGAAATTTTCAGATACAACTTTAGGTGGCCGATGGTTTGCTAGGAGAATAGGGTTTTAGTGCTCAATTTACACTTTTTATACTAATTTATTTACTAAGTAGGCTTTAGGCCTATTAAACCACAAAATTCAAGCCCATTAGTTTTAATTAGGATTAATAAAATTTTAACCAAAGTTTTGATTAATTAAACATGTGAATTTATTAGGCGGGTTGCCAAAAAGTTCGTATTTTAGTTGAAAAACCTACACCGATAAAATTTACGTCCCGGCGTATAAAATCACCTCAAAACCCTTTATTTTCAAAAATACTAAAAAGCATCGACCATATTTTTAAATAATTAAAAATGATCATTCAATAAAAACATTTTACATTTTTCAGCCCTCGGTCCCCGTTCCTCGATCGCAACTCGAATAACCTTTAAAAATACATTTTAATGCAACCATGTAGAAAAAAATATTTTTTTAAACATATCAATATGCACCACATAAATAATTAATGCAATTAAAATATTTAATTAAAATACAAAAGAATTTAATAATTGCATGCACGTGGTTTGCGTGGACCTTCGAATTTTCGGGGCGTTATACAAAATAATTATACAAAATAACCTTGAAAGAACCATCTTTTTCTTCTTCGAAAGAGTGATTGAATGTGTTTGTAAAATCATATTTATAGGGTAAAAACTAGCCGTTTATGACCCTTACAAAATCTTAAAAAAATAAATCTATGTATATGTAAATTTTAAGGTAATAATATGATGTATATAATGTTAATCATGTTTAAATAATTATATATATTACATCACAATATTATAATGAGGTGTCAGAGACTCCTTTTATATAATATTGTGACATTATACAAATATATATATAATTATTACATAACACAATAAAAATATATAAACAATGAATTAATTATATCACGTTATTATAATGAGATGTCATAGACTCTTTTTATATAATAAAATGATATTATTCAAATATATATACACAATAAATAAACAGTAACACAATAAAATTATATAAACAGTGTAATAATATAATTACATCACGTTATTATAATGAGGTGTCATAGACTCCTTTTATATAATAACATGATATTATATATTAAATATATACACAATAAAAATAAATAAACAGTAAAATAAATATTCTTACTTTTGATGTAACGTCCTAAAAATTTGAAGGTCCGCGTGAGCCACATGCATGCAAGTTATTAAATTTCTTTCGTATTTTATTAAATTGTTTTAAAGCATTAAATGCATCTTTATTCCATGAAATTGTGTAATTCATGATTTATTTAAAGTTCATGCAATCTAGGGTCTTATTTTAAATTATGTGTTTAATTATTTTGTGCATTTTATGTATAATTCATTCATGAAATTTTAAAAGCTCATGCATTAGGGTTTATAGGTGCATTTCACGTTCGATCGAGGATCAGAGTCCGGAGATTTCTCAGGAAAATTATTTTATTACACGATTTGTTTTATATATTAATTTTAAAACATTTTAAGTGTATTTTTCAAAAATGGGATTTTATTTGGGTATTTTTAACCGCAGTGTTTTAGTTTTTACAGTACGCAAAATTTATCGAATCGAGGGACTTTTTAATAGTTCGGTTAATATTTTCAAAATATTTTCAACACGAAATATTTTTCAGGAGTGCGTTGGGATTTAATGGGCCTACTTTTAGGCTTGTTGAGCTTAAATATCGGTTTTAAATCTTTAAAATAATATTAGGGCCCATTAATAGGTTAATTAGTCATTTAATTGTTATATAATGCACCCTTAATCCTAAACCTAGCCACTTTGCACCTCTCAGCAGCCGACACTCCCACTCAAAATTTCCTCCCCTTCGGTTTCAGAGAAAGCACCAGCTGAAGGCCACGTTTTTGGCTTCTTGTTGCAAAGAAAAAAATCTCCGGCTCCCTCGAGTCATTCTTGTTCTTCCACGCATCATAAGGCACGCATGTATCATTTATTTCTGCTTCATACACGCCATATATTCGCTGTAAATTTCAGTATTTTATGAAAAGCTTATGATCTATGTCATGCTAATATCTTTGAAGGAACTTTACATGAAAACTTGCATGTTTCATTTTCTTTCTCACGTTTTCTTTCTTTCTACTGATTTCCTGATGCGAGGGGCCGCGGTTCTTGAGTATCTAGAGGTTGCTGGTGGTGTCAAGTCGCTGGCATGGGGTTTAGAAATCGGCTGGACGTGTACGAGTGGAGAGCCGAGAGTTTGGAGCAAGAGGGGCGATCGGGTCCTACGTTTAGTGTGCAGCCGTTTTATTTTCTTTGAGTTTGGTTTAGTTTAGATGAGTCACTAAGGTTCTAATAGTGTGTCTTGAGGGCTGGACAGGTGGTGCTGTAGGGGAGGACCGATGTGTGAGGGGTTGGGCCATGAGTAGGTTGGTGATTGCTCAAAGGAAGGGTGGCCGAGAAAACCATTTAATACAGCAGGTTTAGCCGTGGGTTAAGGGGCTGATTTTGGGGAGATTAGGGGATGTTAGAGTGTGTTTTAAGGATGGGTTAAGTTTGGGAAAATTTGGTTTAGTTTCGGTTCAATTCGGGTTAAAACCGGGACCCCGGTCCAAGTTTTGAAACGAATCGGTTAAGTTGTATTATGAGCTCGAGTTTACGTCTAGGAATACTTTTAATTATGTTTTGGGATATTTTAAGGAGTTCCGTAAGCTTCGGGTCAATTTTAGAGGTCCAGGGATGAAACGATAATTTTTGGGTTGACAGGGGAGGAGTTCCGTAAGCTTCGGGTCAATTTTAGAGGTCCAGGGATGAAACGATAATTTTTGGGTTGACAGGGGCAAAATGGTCATTTTGCATCCGGGGTGAGGTTTTGGTCCTGGCAGCGCCCTGAGCACAAATTATGATATTTTTAAATGTTCATGCATCACGTTTATGATTTTTACGAAATTATGATAAATACGGTGTATGCTTGGTTTAAAAGAAAAATTATGTATATGCATACATTTATTAAGTGATGAATATGATGACACGTTTTGAAGGAAGTAATTTAGTTGTGACTAACACGATGACACGATGATATGATTGGAGATATCGTGAGGGAAAAGGCCCCAGAGGGAGCCCGTTTACGGGAGAAAGCCCCAGAGGGAGCCCGACGATCGTATTTCCATTGACATGATATGATGACATGATAGGCTTGGGCTCAGTTGACGGGTGAGAGTGTCGCTGATGTCCCCCGCCGCCGGGTACCGCGGTTACACGTAGATGGATCCATCGACTGACATGATGATACGAAAGTCACAGCTAATGAACGGAATTCAAATTAAGATTTTAACATGTATATGCTGATACGATGATACATGCTATTACCATGTTTTGACAGGTCACAGTTACGCATATGATATGATAACATGATGAGACATGTTTTGACACGTTACGATTTTACACGACACGCTTATGGTCATGTTTTTAAGCTCATGAAACGTATTTTGATTATGCTATTTTTCACTGCTGTGTGCTACGTATATGTACTTGTTATTACTGGTACAGGTGTGTTGAGTCATTAGACTCACTAGGCGTGTGTGATGCAGGTGAGCATTTTGGGTAGGAGACAGGAGGTGCTGAACTCTGAGTAGGCAAACCTGGTGCAGTGACACGACCCGAGGACCACATGTTTTCCGCTTTATGATTTATGAGATATGAGATGATATGAACATTTTTATACGTTGATGATTTTAAGAATTTTTATACGTTTACGTTTATGTTGATTTTGGATGACGTTAGTATTTTTTTTAAACTGCGTCATTCTTGTTGGTAAATAAATACGATTATTTTAAATACAATTTTATAATTGCAAGCAAAAAAAAAATATTTCCGTACTTTTAAAACGAGTAGACGTTTCATTTGAATATTGTTGCCTTTTCATGTGTTTTGGAGCTTTGAAAAATATGGAGAACCGAACCTTCGAGTATCGTGCTGATAACGTGTTAAAAGTAAAAATTTACGGTTAAAATTAAAAATCTCAAACTCACAAATATATTAAACTACACACTTTATAAAATTTTGTCTACTCAATTGTTCTTCTTCACAAATTGAGAGACATATTTATAAAATTTCTTTGGAAATAATCCAAAAATAAATACATCATTACATACATCATCACACACTAATTTTCAATATTTACAACTCCTATTTCAACATTCAATAATTTCAACTTTTTATTTTCAACAATAACTATATTAGTTCAGAGCCCACACACACACACATATTTAGATTTTAATTTTATTAAAAATATTGTTTTAATAAAATTATAGCTTATTTTGATTTTTTTAATTTAAAAAATTTAGATATAATTATATTTGATTATATGCATGTTATTTAGATTTTAAACATTGATAAATATATTTTTATTATAATTTGTATATACGTTTAATATTTTTAAAATTTAAAATATGACCCTCTGATTAAACCGATCCAACTGATTGAAACATTCTAAGTTAGATCAAAAAACAAATAAACGTCGGTTCGAAGAAATAATATCTTCTACTAAGACATTTACTGAGGAAGCAGAAGTTCTTTTGAAAGAAGCTATATATCCAGGAACATAGAGACGGGTTCTACGTCAAGAACATGTATAAAAAAATTACTCTTTTCTCATAAAATCTTTGAAATAAAAAATAAATAGAAATAAAATACATCCAATAAGATTTGAACCTATACCAAAAGTTTAGAATACTTTTTCAAGTGAAGGACTCCGGATAAATAAAAAAAAAGTTGGGTCAACGTCGTCTCAAGTCTCACCAGACTCTTGTCCCATATTTATTGGCATTTAATTTAATTGACCTACCTTCCTCCTTACCTTATGGATTAATAATTATATTATTTTATTATTCATAGTACTAAATAATTCGCTACTTTTTTTAAAAAAAATTAACCAAACTAAGTGAGTATTTTATAGATTTGATTTGTTAGGAATTTTAAAATCTCAGCTGGTTATACATATAGAGGGACGTAGACAGAAATTTTTTTACTGAAAATGATCATTCTATTGTTGTAATAAACGCATGAAGCGTTACAAATAAAATCTATGTAAAAATACAATTCATATAATGCCTGAGAAAATTAAGAGACTTAACATAACAAATGGTCACATCTCAGTCGGAAACAACATATTCAATGTACAAAATATAACAGTTAATGTAACAAATGTGACAACTAGAACTGAGAAAAAAAATAGAGCTAGAAGGAAATCTTGTATCAGTCGATCCCAACTTACACATCGTAAATTACATGTTTGTTTCTCTTCTTCCTCGGAGGCTGCAAAAATATTTTAGAACAATCTCTTCCAGGAAGATAGCTAACACGTAAAAAAAAAAAAAAAAAAAAAAAAAAAAAAGACGACAAAAAAAAACCATTTGGTTTCTTAAAAAAATGATATACTCACTCTACTCATGCCAAAAAATAAAGGTAATCACACATCTGCGCCCTTTGTTCCTTTACCATAGTCGCACACTTCCTCGTGAAACAACACCTTCTCTTCACAGATAACAATATAATCTTTAAAATGGTTAGTGGACTTGGGTCACTGTCCTTAAGGCCATCTCCAAGGCTACACCAAAATGAAGTTAAATGGTATAAAACACCTTTTTAGTGCAGCCAATTTCCTCCAATGGGGGGGGCCTTCTGCATCAAATTTGGGGGAGATGTCTCTTTTTTTTAAAATTTTTTTATTTGTATTGTATTAAAAATTATAAATATTATTTAAATAATAGTATAATATTTATTTTTTTATTTTAATAATTAGATATTTAATCATAAAAATTTAAAAATAATGATTATTGATTTTTTAAATATTTATTTATTTATGTTAATTATTAATAATTAAGGACTAATTTGATTTAATGATTTATAATTAATATAATTTAATACAAATGTAAAAAATTAATATAACAATACAATTCATAAATAAATTGAAAAAGATAATTGAAATATAAATGCAACTTGAAACATATTGATAGACCTAAATTAATTGTGGGGATAAAAATAAAAAAACCAGTAGACATTATGAAAAGCACTGTGTCAAAAACAGAAAGCAGTAGAACGGAGAGAAAACCAGAAACAGAAGAAGATATTTTCTAACGGAACTAATTTTAAATGTTACTTTTCCTGGTACAAGCATTAATTGTAGCATTAATTACTGTACGAAGTCATTTAATTCACTTTACCGATTTTAGTATAAAACAGGACTGATTGTTTTATAGCTTTTCTGCAGGAACCTATTTCGGTAATAAAGCTGATTCTATCAACAGCCAGAAGACATTTTCTGATTATAGACGTTGAACTCAGTCACCTATATATATGGAACAAATCCATATAGAAGATAGCACTGAATCTTTCAAAAAGTCAATTGCATTTCACAAAACGTGAAAATCACGAATCCTTGATATCTTCGAGTTCAACATAAAGAAAAGCAGAACACGCTTCATAGCAAATATCTGATCTATTGAGATCATCTTGTGCTACTGTTTCTTACACTCTTCATAATCATTCACAATACTCATATTTTATCAAGAAGAGTTTGTAATCTGAAAAGAGTCTTTTCAGAACTTTGTAGTATCGTATTTTCACTGTGTTGAGTAACTAAGAGTTTCAGTAGACAAAAGATAAGTCCTGCTGAAGTGGGTGTGTACAAGAGTTGTACTGTAAAATCCAAAGTCTTTTAGTGATATCTTCTGGAAACAGAAGAAGGGGAGACGTAGAAGACTTTATCTTCGAACTTCCATAAACAACTGCTGTCTGCTGATATTACTATTTTCACTCACTCCATCGGATTGTTTCCGCACTTAATATTGTAATATGTTGGAAGTATTCACGACAAGATAAGCTACTATCTCTAACAGGATTCTAGCACCTTCTTTATTCGAGAAAGAAAAAGAAAAATTTGAGAAAAGTTCATTCACCCCCCTCTAAACTCTTCCTCGATCCCCAACAATTGGTATCAGGGCAGGTTATTCTTGTCCATGAAAATACATACAGATGGCACACTTCAGCAAAGTTCCGATGTTCTCCAAAGAAGACTTTGACGATTGGAAGATTCGTATGCAAGCTCATCTTACAGCGCATGATGATGACATGTTGTATGTCATCACAGACGGTCCATTAAGAATATTAAAGTCTAACACAGCTGTTGCTGTTACTGATGGCGCACCACAAATGATTGAAAAACCAAGAAGTGAATGGACCAGCGAAGATAAGAAAAAGGCCAATCTTGATAATGTTGCAAAGGACATTCTTTACAAAACTCTTGATAAGAACACATTCAGCAAAATCAAGATGTGTGAAGGAAATGAGCAGACAAAGGAAAACAAACTGTCTGTAGCAATGCAGAAGTTTGACAATCTAAAGATGAAGGCTGGAGAAACTCTAAATGAGTTCGATGAACGTTTCAGCGGCCTGGTTAATGAACTCACTGCCCTTGGAAAAGAGCATAGCAACAGGGAGATAGCACTCAAAGTGATGAGAGCTTTACCTAGTGAATGTGATTCAAAACAATGGCCATGAGAGTCTCTAAAGACTTGAACAAGTTGGAGTTGCACGACTTGTTTGCTGATTTAAAGGCCTATGAGTTCGAGCTAGAAGTAAGAAGTGGAGAAGAGCCCTCAACAAATCTGCCAACCAAGGCCCTTGCTGCTACTACTGCTATTACTTCTACTGCTGCTGCTGCAGTCATTCCACAAGCAGTACCTGCTACCCTTACTGAGAGTACTTCTGAAAAGACTGATGAAAAGATAAGCAATGAAGCTATGTCTTTATTTGTAAAAAAGTTCTCCAGGTTCATGAAAAAGAATCACCGAGCATACCAAAACCCTAATCGCAACTTCAAGAAGGATTCACCATTTGGTGATATGGCGTGCTTCAACTATGGAAAGATTGGTCACTTTATTGCTGATTGTCCAAAGCCCAAAAAAGATGACCAGAAGAAGAAAGAGTACAAAAGGAATGACAAAAAGTTCAGAAAAGACCGCAAAGCAATGATTGCTGAAGAAAGCAAATCCAAATGGGCGGATTCCAGTTCTGAGTCATCTAACTCAGAAAGTCATTCTAGTGAAAGTGATGCAGAAGAGATTAAGTGTCTTATGGCAGATGTTGAATCGAACTCAACATCTGAAGAGGTATTCGACTTCGACTCTGACGAATTTACACGAACTGAGTTAATTAAAGCATTACATGACATGGTAGGAGAGTATTCAAGACTTTCTCAATCATTCGACGAAGTTAAGATTGAAAATCTAAACTTAAGAAATCAAGTCAGTAAATTCACTTGCTTGCAAGAGAATAGCTGCGATGATTTGAAAGTGGAGATGAGTAAGTTGAAAACCGAGAATGAGAGAGTAAAGCAGATTACCAGACAATGAAATCTGAAAATCAGAAGCTGTCTATTCTGGTAAATGCTTGGAATAAGTCTTCTATTTCATTGAAAATGATGCAAGAATTGCAAAAGCAATCTGGAGATAGAAGTGGTCTCGGATTCAGCAATGATGAAAGCACTTCTGAAATCAGTACTCAGCCAGAACTGGATACCAGCAAAACAAAATACATTCGATTTGTTAAATCCAGTGTGGCATATGAACCGGAAGTACCTACTGCTTCAATTGAAAGGAATGTAAATCAGATGAACAAAAGGATGCATTATGGTCTGGGTTATGTTGAACCTAAGGGAAGAGTTGACCAGAGTTCTGGATCCAGTAGAAGATTCAACTAAGGAAGACAACCCCCTATGAAGGTTAAAAACTATTAGTACTACAATTCTAGACCTGTTCAGAAGAGATACAGGCCAGACAACAGAAACAGAAGGGAAGAACAACATTCTAAAAAGCATAATGTTAGAAATAATAAACCCTCTGCTGCACACACCTCTATGTATACGGAAGTACAAAATCACCAAAAATTGTACAAATGTGGGTTCCTAAGGGACTAATAAGGCTTGGACCCAAGTAGATTGAGTACCAGATACTAAAATTTGTGTTTGCAGGAACAGGTAAAGAAAGCTAAAGTGAGCAGCTCCACATGGTGTCTGGACAGTGGATGTTCCAGACACATGACTGGACAGAAAAATCTGCTATCAGAAGTAATAAGTTGTACTGGACCAAAAATAACGTTTGGGGACAACTCAAAAGGTAAAACCATGGGCAATGGTAAGATTATCCATGGTAACATTACTATCAATGACGTACTACTGGTTGAGAATCTTTGTTATAATTTAATCAGCATTAGTCAACTGTGTGATAATGGTTATTCTGTAGTTTTTCAAAAGCACACATGCACAGTTAAAGATTCTGCTAAGTCCACTGTACTAGCTGGAAAGAGAGAGGGCAACACCTGCAAAGTTTCTTGGAACTTAGATCATGTTAATGCTCCTACATGTTTAGTTGTCTCTCTTAGTGACAAACATTGGCTCTGGCACAAAAGATTGAATCATCTGAATTTCAAGTCTATCAACAATCTCAAAAAGCAGAACTTAGTCAATGGATTGCCAGACATTAATTTTGTTAAGAATCATGTATGTTCTGCATGTCAACTTGGTAAGCAAGTAAGATCTAGTTTCAAAAATAAAGGCAGCAAATCATCCTCAAGATGTTTAGAATTATTGCATGTGAACTTATTTGGTCCAATCCCTATCATGAGCTTAGGGGGAATGAGATACACCCTTGTTGTTGTTGATGATTTCTCTAGATTTACTTGGGTAATCTTTCTTGCTGGAAAAGATCAAACCAGTAGCCTTCTGATCAAACTTCTGAAAAAGATTCAAAATGAAAAATCAGTTTCTGTCACTAGAATCAGAAGTGATCGAGGTACTGAATTTACTAACAAGATTCTTGAGATATATCTAGATGAACATGGCATTCATCATGAATATTCAGCTGCCAGGACGCCCCAACAAAATGGAGTAGCTGAGAAGAGAAACAGAACACTTAAAGAAGCTGCTAGAACAATGCTAGCAGATGCAGACATCTCTCAGCGCTTCTGGGCAGAAGCTATTAATACTGCTTGCTACACACAAAACAGAACAATGATCAACAAGAGGAATAATCAGACTCCTTACGAAATATGGAAAGGGAGTAAACCGAATGTATCTTACTTTCATGTTTTTGGTTGTAGATGCTTTGTGCATAATAATGATAAAAATCATTTAGCTGCATTTGATTCAAAATCTAACGCTGGATTATTTCTTGGATATTTAGCAGTTAGTAAAGCATTTAGAATTTTCAATAATAAAACACTCAATGTTGAAGAATCTATTCATGTCGTCTTTGATGAAGACAGCAGTGCTCCCGAGATTACTAACATATCTAATCTAAGTAACAGGTTAGACAGAGTTCATCTGGAACTAGACAGCGAAGATGATGCAGAAGCAAGTGTCAAGGATGTTCAAAATCCAGAACCTGACATTCCAGAACCAGCAGCTGATATTCCAAAACAATCTACTGCTTTACATAAAGATAATCCAAATCCTTTTGTTTGGAAAAAATCTCATCCTCCATCTTTGGTGATTGAAAATCCATCAGCTCCGATAAGGACCAGAAGACAGATGATGAATGAATACATGCATGCTGCTTTCATTTCTCAAGATGAACCAAAGAAGATTGAAGAAGCTCTTCTGGATCCCAATTGGATTGAAGCAATGCAAGAAGAACTAAATCAATTTAAAAGAAATGAAGTATGGTTTCTGGTACCTCGACCAACTCATCAAGCAGTCATTGGAACTCGGTGGGTATTCAGAAATAAACTAAATGAAGAAGGCAATGTAGTCAGAAATAAAGCAAGACTAGTGGCTCAAGGTTTCAGACAAGAAAAAGGAATAGATTATGATGAGACCTTCGCACCAGTAGCAAGGCTTGAAGCTATTAGAATATTTTTAGCCTTTGCTGCCTTCAAAAACTTTAGAGTATATCAGATGGATGTGAAGAGTGCTTTTCTAAACGGCCTACTGCAAGAAGAAGTTTACGTCGAACAACCACCAGGTTTTATCGATCACTTCTCACCTCACCATGTCTTTAAATTACACAAATCACTATATGGACAGGCACCTAGAGCATGGTATGACACTCTATCACAATTTCTTGTCCATCATGATTTTACAATTGGAACAGTAGACAAAACTCTGTTCACTTTAGTCAAGAATAAACATATCCTAATAGTACATATTAACGTTGATGATATCATTTTTGGGTCAACTAACCCCAAATTATGTGCAAAGTTTGCTAAGTTGATGCATGATCAATTCGAAATGAGCATGATGGGAGAATTAACATTCTTCCTAGGATCACAGATCAAACAACTTGATACTGGAATCTTCATAAATCAAGCCAAGTATACTAAGGAGCTTCTGAAAAAGTTTGGTATGGAAGCATGCTCTGCTGCTTCAACTTCAATGAGCTCATCTATCAAACTTGATAAAGATGAAAGTGGAATTCCAGTAGAGGTAACTCAGTATCGTGGTCTTATTGGCTCATTGTTATATCTTACTGCCAGTAGACCAGATATTATGTTTGTTGTTTGTGTTAGTGCAAGATTTCAATCTAACCCTAAACAATCTCACTATATTGCTGCTAAACGTATTTTGAAGTACTTAAAAGGAACTCAAAATGTCGGCTTATGGTATCCCAATGATTCATCGTTCAATCTTATTGGATATTCAGATGCTGATTATGTAGGTTGCAAACTAGACAGGAAAAGCACAAGTGGTTTCTGTCAATTCCTTGGTGATAGGCTGATCTCCTGGTTTAGTAAAAAGCAGACTTCTATAGCCACATCTACTGCAGAAGCAGAATATCTGGCTGCTGGAAGCTGTTGTTCTCAAATACTATGGATGCAACAACAATTAAAAGACTACGGAATTCAGGCCTCCGAATCACCTATCTTCTGTGACAATACCAGTGCCATTGCAATCACACAAAATCCAGTACTTCATTCCAGGACGAAGCACATAGATATCAGACATCATTTCATCAGAGACCATGTGCAGAAGAAGGACATTCGTCTGGAATATGTGCAGAAGACATTTTCTGATTATAGACGTTGAACTCAGTCACCTATATATATAGAACAAATCCATATAGAAGATAGTGCTGAATCTTTCAAAAAGTCAATTGCATTTCACAAAACGTGAAAATCACGAATCCTTGATATCTTCGAGTTCAACATAAAGAAAATCAGCACACACTTCATAGCAAATATCTGATCTATTGAGATCATCTTGTGCTACTGTTTCTTACACTCTTCATAATCATTCACAATACTCATATTTTATCAAGAAGAGTTTGTAATCTGAAAAGAGTCTTTTCAGAACTTTGTAGTATCGTATTTTCACTGTGTTGAGTAACTAAGAGTTTCAGTAGACAAAAGATAAGTCCTGCTGAAGTGGGTGTGTACAAGAGTTGTACTGTAAAATCCAAAGTCTTTTAGTGATACCTTCTGAAAACAAAAGAAGGGGAGACGTAGAAGACTTTATCTTCGAACTTCCATAAACAACTGCTGTCTGCTGATATTACTATTTTTACTCACTCCATCGGATTGTTTCTGCACTTAATATTGTAATTTTTTGGAAGTATTCACGACAAGATAAGCTACTATCTCTAACATGATTCTAGCACCTTCTTTATTCGAGAAAGAAAAAGAAAAATTTGAGAAGAGTACATTCACCCCCCCCTTTCTAAACTCTTCCTCGATCCCCAACACATATAATTCAAATACAAATGTAAATAATTATTTAAATTTATTAATAATAAAATATTAGTCATAATTAAAAATATATTAGATAAAATATATCAATTAATATATGTAAAATAAAAAAATATTTTGAGAATATTCGTTTTGGTGTAAGATTTGAAGTAAATGAGTTGTAGATGGATGTTATATTTGGTGCAGAAATCGTACTATTTTAGTATAAAATTTTAATCAAAATAGATTTTGTAATTGAAGATGGCTAAATAATTATTTTGGCTAAAAGTGGGTTGTACCAAATTCGTTATAACTATATTAATTTTTATAGCCAGGGCTAGAGCCCACGCGCACACACATATTTCGATTTTAATTTTATTAAAAATATTATTTTAATAAAATTATAGCTTATTTTGTTTTTTTATTTAAAAATTTAGATATAATTATATTTGATTATATATATGTTGTTTAGATTTTAAACATTGATAAATATATTTTTATTATAATTTATATATACATTTAATATTTTTAAAATTTAAAATATGACCTTCTAATTGAACCGATCCAACTGATTGAAACATTCTAAGTTAGATCAAAAAACAAATAAATCTCAGTTCGAAGAAATAATATCTTCTACTAAGACATTTACGGAGGAATCAAAAGTCCTTCCGAAAGAAACAATCAAGGAACATAGAGACCGATTTCTATTTCAAGAACATGTATAAGAAAATTACTCACTTTTCTCATAAAATCTGTAAAAAGTATTTATTACTATCAAAATAAAAAATAAATAAAAATAAATTACATCCAATAAGATTTGAACTTATACCAAAAGTTTAGAGGACTTTTTCAAGTGAAGGGCTCCGTATAATAAAAAAAAGTTGGGTCAACGTCCTCTCAAGTCTCACCAGACTCCTTGCCCCATATTTATTGGCATTTAATTTAATTGGCCTACCTCCCTTCTTACTTTTTTTTTTAATTTTTATGAAAACAGCAGCAATTATCATGTTGTGCACATGTGTAGGCTACTTGATTAATAACATACAAACCATGCGAATCAGTCGTAAATTATGTACAACACTTCTTAGTTCTCACATCAAGCGGTAAGATAAAAAAAAAGTATGAAATTATAAAATGTGATAGTGTCGGAAAAACTTTTTTTTTAAATTTAAAAAAACAACTATGAACAAGAAAATACTTCAAATGCATAAAATCTGCATCAAATCTTCCACACCATTCATTTGACTAAAACTCAGCATCGTTTCAATGTCTTCCTCAAAATTAGCAAACTATCCATGGCCGTCAACTGTTAATGCTGTGAACTTTATATCAGTGAAGCTATTTCTTAACAAAGACAATAAGGAAAGAAGCATTAATTATTACAGGTTATGGAAAAAACAGATGATCTGTCTGTTAGAGAGCCAAGATTTGTTAGGCTTCGTAGACGGCCAGATCCCGCCGCCTAAAGAATCCGTGGATGAGCAGAAACTCTGGAGAAGAACCGACAAGCTTATCACAGGATGGATTCTGGGTTCCATTACTGGGATCGATGTGTTTGATGTAGTGGTGGGATTGGAAAGTTCCAGGGAAGTTTGGTTGGCATTGGAAATTTTTTTCAAATCAGATGATAATGAAATTCAAACGAGCAGTTCTAGTGGTAAATGAAATGAGAACTCAGTAACTAAAACTGAAAAAATAAAAAATAAAAGAAAGGGTTTAACGAACTCGAATGTATTTTTTCTGGTACAAGGCTTGTAATTTTAAGAAATATGCAGGTACGGATTTTCACAGGTACTTGCCATTGCATAGAGCAATATTAAGAGGTGATTCGAAGGAAGGCAAGAAGTTCTTGGACAAAGATGAAGATGCAATCACGGCCTGCATCAATGATTCCTCGGAGACAGCTCTGCACGTAGCGGTGGAGACTGGAAAATCAAATGATTTCGTGAGAAAGTTGTTAGAATACCCGATGCCAAATGAAGCGATGCTCTCGAAAGATAGTACGGGGGACACTGCTTTACACACAGCCGCTTTGGCTGGAAACAAGGAAGCTGCGATACTATTGGTGAACAAAAAACCCGACTTGCTATATATTACAAATGACAATAATATGTTGCCGATTCATTTAGCAGCGAGGAATAGCCATAAAGATACGCTTACGTATCTCATATCCGTCTCCAAGAAAGAAGTGCAGAATAGCCCATTTGTGGGAAAGTTGGGGGCTTTGCTGTTGACAATTGCCATAGCTTCTGAATTTATTGGTTAGTAGGAAATTTAATTTATTGATAGTTAATTGTGAAATATAAAGATAATATATTTTTCTTTGGGCAGATTTGGTGCAGAATTAGCTACGTTAAGCAATGATGATGATGATTATGCGTTGCAAGTGATAGCCAGAGTGAAATCTGTGTTTCCAAGCGGAAAAAGTCTCAGTTGGTGGCAAAATTGGATCTACTCTTGTAAGTGATCTTTTAATTGCTTACTTTGATATTCGGATCATTATGATTTCCAACTCCTATAAGATATATCATCATATTTTTTTTTGCCTTATTTTATATATATATATATATATATATACTAGGAATGTACACGTGTGATGCACGTAGGTGACTAATAATGAAAAATATAATCACGAGTATTAGATAATATTTAAAGTCGTTTCAATAACATCATGTTTATAAGTATTTATCAATCTAAATATATCAAAACACAATACATAAAAATACATCATGACAATAAATCATATATATTCACTTATTTATATGACATTTTTCAATTCGCGACATAATACAGCTCTCTTAAATGATAAATCAGCAAAAATATTTTTCATTCAACATGAAAAAAACAATAAAAATAAAATTAACAGAATAGTGAATTTTACCAAAATCAAAACTAAAATTTACTTAAATAGAGTACACATTTACTAAATTATCATAATAATGTTAAAATAAAATCATTAAACTTGTTATTAAGGTAAATATCACTTTTGCTTTTTCTAACTTTTAACACATTCTGGATTTTATTTAATTTCTATGTTTTTTTAGAATACATGTTATAGATAATTAATTTTATATCAGAATCAATCATTTATAAATTAATATTGGTGATTAATAATTTAAGAGAAATAAAATTTTAACATAATACCACTCAAATATATATAGTAAAAAACATATATAAATAAAATAATATGTAATACTCAGTTAAAAAATTTTATATATAAAATTGTAATATATAACAAATGATAATAAACTATCAATATAATTCATATTTATTATAAGGATTATATTGATTAAATTTTTTTTAAAGATTATATCATAAATTTAGTTTAAAATTTAGAAGAAAAACAAAAAGAAGAACGTGTATTAATGTCCAAATATATCTAAAATGGACAATAAATCACAAAAATTGACTAATAAATGTAAATAAAGAATTTTTTTAAATAAAATTTAGAAAATAAAGAAGAATGTGAATTAATGTCCAAATCTATCTAAGATGGACAATGAATCACAAAAGAACCCTTAAAAAAACATATTAATTTAATTTGCTAACTTAAATGAACAAGGAAATGTAAAAAAATAAATTTTTTGACATAAAATTTAATAAATAAAGATGAATGTGTATTAATGTCAAAATTCATTTAAGATGCACAATGAATTACAAAAAAAACCCTTAAGATAACCTAATAATTTAATTGGTCAACATAAATGAACAAGGACATATAAGAAAATTCACAATTGAAGTGGTATATTTATATGTACGTTAGATTGAAGTTGTTCCTTTGACATAGTTGAAAAAGACAAAGATCACAACTGATATTGAGAACCCAAGGTCTGATATGGATAAAGTGACAAAGAAGTTCGATTGGTTCAAGATAATTACTTTTGTGGGTAAGTATAATTTCATTTTCAGATAAAAAATTTTACTTGGCTCATTTAATAGTTTTTTTTAGCTATCGATCGAAGCTACTCTACTCCTTGTCATCATTACAAGTTAAAAAATACGATGCATATGTTTGTTTATCTTCTTACTTTTGGATATTTAATATATTCACAGTTCCTGCTGCGAAGAGCATCAAGAAAAAGAAAGTAATGCACCGACAGACACTTGAACTCGTCAAATGCTTGTGCACGGCACTCCAATCTTTGTCTTGCAGTGAAGCTTCACCTATCTATGAAAGTGCCATAGTTGAGGCTGCACGGAAAGGCATACATGAGGTGGTGGAGGTGATCATACAGATGTTTCCGAATGCCATTTATGCTGAAGAATCAGAAACTAAAAGTTCCATTTTTCACATAGCAGCAAGAGAACGCCGTTGAAAATATTTTCAATATAATTTATCATATGAATGAACGAAAACAATATTTTTACGACATGACGGACTCTTCGGGTAACAACTTTATGCACATATGCGGAGAACTAGCGCCTCCTCATAAACTCAATCTAGTTTCTGGTGCAGCTTTACAGATGCAGCGTGAGTTACAATGGTCTAAGGTACTCGACATCTTGCATAACATTCTTCTTAATTAATTATATGCATGTCCACCACTAGCAATTATGATTAATTAGGCGGATCACTTCGGCCATTCTAGCTTGTTTGTTTACCTGAGCACATTTTTGTGGTGATAATTTCATCAACGTGCACCGTACAGGAAATGGAAAATTTTGTCAACCCTTCTCGTAGGACATGGGAAAACAATGACGACAAGACTCCTCAAATGTTGTATTCCGAAAAGCACCAAGAGTTAAAATCTCAAGGAGAGAAATGGATGAAAGACACTGCAACCTCATGTACCATTGCCGCTGCATTGATTGCTACAGTCGTATTTGCTGCAGCCTTCACAGTTCCAGGAGGTCTTCATGGTGACACCGGAGTACCGATTTTCGTAAGAAAAACTTTATTCGTTTTATTTGCTATCTCAGACTCTGTTTCCTTGTTCACATCCACCACTTCACTGCTCATGTTTCTATCAATCCTGACTTCCCGTTATGCCGAACAAGACTTTCTTTACGTTCTACCTAGGAGATTATGCATCGGTCTACTTACCCTCTTCACTTCAATCACGTTCATGATGGTCGCCTTCAGTGCAGCTATATATATTACATTGAAGGACAAATCTAATTTGTTTCTTGTACCAATGACGGTCTTGTCTTGTCTTCCAGTCACATCCTTTGTACTATTGCAATTCCCACTTCTCTTCGATGTGATGTATTCCACCTATGGACCTGGCATTTTCGGCAAAAAGAGTGATCGAAAATTGTATTAAAACAAAGCAAAGCAAGGGCTTTCCACTTCAGTTTGAGAGCAAAGATATTAATTTGTTGTGTGTGTGCGTGTTTATATATATATATATATATATATATAATAAATTATCTTTATCTTGAATGTAATCAATATGAGGGTGGTATCAACTGTAATAAAGATTTGACAATGTATTGCAGTGACATGTTTGGAATTTATCTATAATAACATAAACTAGAGAGTTAGGAATTATCCATGTTTATACAGCTGAAAATGTGTGTTTACATCAAACATAAGAGATTTATGAACACGAGTCTCAAGAGCCAGGTAATCCGCAACCAAATTATAGATATGCGTGATGTAGCATGGAATTCGATATAAATTGTTTTCCTGTATTTATGTTGTAAAAATGCCTATAACTTGTTAATCTATGGACATTTTGGCTTGTCCCACTCCTCGTTTTGACTTATATATTGATAAGAGTCAGTCAAAACCTTCGTAACTATGGAATTTTGGTTTTATTCAAAAAAACAAAAACAAAAACAAAGCCGGCCTACAAACAAGTTTTTCAAGAGGGCTACATGTTACTTTTAACAAAATACAATACAATAACTATTACTTACAGCATGTAATTGTTTGAGTAGATGTCCTGTAAGTCAACTGTTGGCTGGAGAATTTATTGACTCGAGGGTAATAAACAATCTTTATTTTAATATAATTTATTTTTAATGGTTTCGTTTTACTTTATCTGTATACCAATGCAAGCAGCATAGATAAAGTTATTGATTATGCTTTAATACAAATGAATCGTAATTCGATGTTGAAACTCATTTGTAAACACTGCATATTCTAAATTCGTTCCTAGTTGATTCGGCCGCCTAAAACATGGATAAAGGTCGCTTGAGCTCGAGACTAGCATCTGTGATGTTGTGTACTACATTTTTTGGTAAGGGCATAGAGATGTCCAAACATACAGATGGGTAGTCATATGATGATTATACTGAACAACCCTCCCTCGGACTTTCCAAGTGGTTATCATTCATCGAGAGGATAAGTCTGTGGTTATGATTGTACACCATTAGTCCTTACGACCCGGGACAACACTGATGCTCTATATGCTAGGGCTGTGCTTTGACTCGTTTATCGGCTCTAGGAGAGTCATCAGGTGGCGAGGTTGGGTACAGTTGCGACACATATAGGAGCCAGTGCATTGTAGTCGGGGATTCACCGCTCACCTACGGATGTGGATATCCTATGTGATCTGATGTAATAATAGTGCATGGAATCTATATATGGCCAGAGTATAAGATGTACGTTAGAGAAGAAGTTCTCCAATAGTACACGCGATGCCACTATTATTTGTATCACATAGTTATCGAATTAATATGCAGCCCTCAATGAACCAATGGTTGCAGATTCGATCGGGATATATGAGATGAAGGGACCGTACTGTACGTTAATCATAATCGACTGGTTCTTGCAGGCACTATCAGTGATACCTAGGGGATCATGGGGCGATGCTACTAGACGCTCTTACCATGATCCGATGCGTGCAATCAGAAATGAGTTCTGACATTCTTGATCAAGGTGTTGATAAAAGAATGGGGCTAACCAGGGTAAGCCCAAATAAAAGATTATGTCCTGAATCACAAAGAGTTGTGAACACATGGCTAGCTGTATCCCTGAACCATTAAGGGTCACACAAGTACTGTATCATTTGTTCCCGTTGAGAGAATAAATTCAAAAGTTGAATTTATATTAAATAGTAAATTCAAGGAGTTGAATTTATGATAAATAAATTTTGAGAGAATAAATTCAATTAGTTGAATTTATAAAATTTGAAAATTTAATTTATTAAACTCAAAAGTTGGTTTATTAAATATTAAATTTTGGAGTTAATAAATTCAAGGAGTTGAATTTATAATTTATATAATAAATTCAAATGTTGAATTTATAATGGATTTAATTTATTAAACTCAAAAGTTAAGTTTATTAAATATTAAATTAAAATTGATGGGAAGTATGTTTAATGGGCTTGTAGGGGTACAAGTCCAACACACTAAATAATTAAAGTTTTAATGGACCTTGATTAATTGATTAAACTGGTTGGACTAGCCCAATTAATTAATCAAGTCCATTAATGTTAATTAAAAGGGCCCAAATATAATATTATGGTAATTAGGTCATGGAGGCTTGGTTTAAGTAGGTGACAAAAACCCTAGCCTCCATAACCCACTAATTTTCATTGTATGTGATTTTCAAAAATCACAACTATAATTTCTCCAAATATTTAGTTTACTTAATTAATGAGATTAATTAAGTAAATCATGATTAAAGAAATATTTAGATTTCTTTATTCCAATTTTGCATAGACTTCTACGTGAGTTTTAAGGAATTGCAAGAATTCTTTCGGCTCTTCCAATTTGCAAAATAATTTTGTGCTCTCAAAAGGGTTTTGAACCAAATTGTGTTCTATCTCTACGAAAAGATCTTCTACACTTTTTAGTGCAAGTTAGAAGAGAAACAAGTAATCCGGTCGTAGACCTGATTCGAAGTATAAAGAAGGAGATCGAAAAATGTTCGTAGAGATTTACAACAAGAGCTACGTCCGCTAATACCGGAGTAGTTGGCGCCAAGTGAAAAATTCACTAAAGGTATATTTTCTAACATCCTATGTATGTTTAATAATCTAAAAACCATACGAGTGTCCAAATCATATATATTTTGATTATCAAAATAAAATAAAATTTTAAAACTTTCGCTGCGTTTGGGCGTGTAGAAACCCAGATCCAACAGTGGTGTCAGATCCAGATTTTTCTAAATCGTATGGTTTTGATATTGAATAATTTGTTTCTAACCACACAAGAAAATTTTCAGAAAATTTATGCACCATAATAATAATTTTTTTTCCAGAAAACCAAAAAAAAATTTAATTTTTCGGAGCGTCCGCACGTTGTCCGCCTCCCTGCGCGGTGCGCAGCGCCGCGTGCGGAGCGTCCGCGCGCTACGCGTGGCGCCGCGCGTGCCTGCGCGCACAGGGGTGCCCCCGCCGCTGCCCGGGATCTTCTCGGGAAGCGTGCTGGATGATGGGCCTGAATTGTTTGGGCCTAGGTTACAATTTTCTGATTTTTTTCAAATTTTTGGGCAGAATTGATATTTTTGAAAATTGGTTCAAATTTTTTTTTTTTGGAAAATTAATAATTTTCTTGTAAAATAAATAATTGGAATATGATTTTAATTATTTATAGTAAAATTGAGTTTTACAAGAAATAAATTATTATTGATTTAATTGAAAATTAAATAAAGATGTTTATTTAATTTATTAAATTATTTAACAATTGTGGTGATTAGTGATAAATTATTAGATACATGATTTATCAATTAATTTGTTTAATTAAATTGATGTTAATATTTGATATTAAATGCATGAAGGATGATCGAGAGCCTTGACCAATGTGTTAGGTGTATGTTAGGATATTTTACTGTTTTTATTCATTTTGTTAATATTTGATATTATTAAAGTGGGCCTGGTTTATGGCCCGTTCTACCCTATGAGATGTATCCCTTATGTGCCATGGCTATTCAAATGTAATTATTAGAAATAGTGGGAGATCAAGACTGGAAGATGGTGGGCCCGATGATCAAGATGAAGACATGTAAAATATTGGAAGCTTTTGTAATAAGTTGCATTTGCATCCCTGCATTCACCTAGGTTTTGGACCTGGATCCATGTTTGGCTCACATGGATCTAATAGTGTTGGCGATCGATCATCCTTATTTATTGTTGAATGTCATATTATGATATATGCGATATATAGTAGTATGCATGTATGTATATTATTAAATAATATAGTTGCATGAATCCGGCAAACATACAAACATGGCACGCGATTTTAAATTAAAATGATGAGACAATTTTAAAATTAAAATCCCTCATTTTGAATAAGATTCAAAATTTATTTCAAACCGAAAAAGTAAAAATTAAAAGAGTTTAATTTTTCTTTGCCTTCCATCAATCGTGATTGCATCTTGATCGCTACCTGCGGATAATGTTTGTCTCATATTATTGGGGAGGCCTAGACGCCGGAAAGCTGTGACTTCCACTGGAAATATGATGTGAATTGAGTGGAACTCCCATGACTTCGGCTCATATTATTGTGGGAATTCATGGCGACCGTCCACTACAATTCAATATTGATGGGTTGGTTTGGCACGCGAAAATAAACGGCGTTATATTATTGGGTCCCTATTAAACGTGAGGCAAAACACGCGGAGGTTGCATAGGGATGCAATTGGATTCTACTTTTTAGAATTATAATTGGCTGATATTATTCGGGATTATAATTGGCTAATTGGACTCTACGTGCCCACTAAAGAAATACGATTTTCCTTTTTCATCACAGGGTGGTAAAAATGTCAAAATAGTGGGAGAGAATTTATGAAATAAAAATCCATTTTTTATATCTTAAAATTATTTTAAAATAATCAACAACCATTATTCTGTTTCCATATCAGTATATTTTCGATTTCGTCACGTAATCCATTTTTGTTATTAACAAGCTAGCTGAATCTAATTTTCAAGACTGGTTGAAAAAATTGTTCTGAATTAAGAGAAAATGGCATACACTCTAATATCAGTCCTGCTGAACTGACAAAGCATCCAAGATGGTAGGACCATAGTATGCAAGCTAAAGTGTAACATGCTCGCTTCTATGTCAAAAGAATTGTAGGGACAGTTCGAGGAAAATGTTGAATGCTGCTGACATTCGAATACACATGCAAGAGTTGCATGATGCATGAAACTCGTACAGTGATGCACACCACTTTTAAAAGCTCATGACTACACGCATGCAAGATGAGGCTCTGGCCCATGAGCGTGGTGTACATATGATTGAGCTTATTGAGAATTTGGTGGACCTGTAATATGTAATTCCTAACGAGTTACTTTATGACATCAATTTGTTGTCTTTCTCTTCCTCATTTGACGGGGTTAGGGTGAACTTCAATTTGAATAAGATAGATGATAGCCTTGAAGAGCTAGTCAAAATTCTTATTTCTTATGAAGCCACCATAAAATAGGAAAATGTTGTTTCCTAGTTGGGCTCCTTGTCAGGAACGAAAAATAGCCCACAAGGTAAGAGAAAGAAATGTTCTGCCCCTCACAAGAAAAAAATAAACCCAATAAGAGGCAAACTCCGAAGGATACTTAAAGGGCCCACAAAGCCCGATAAGTCAGAACATATTTGTTTTACTGCAAGAAGAATGAACATAAGAAATTATCTGGGCCAAAAATGTTTTGGAAATGATAAGCGAATGTCCAAAGTAAATAGGATTACAACAACAAACAAAAGGAAAATAGAAGGACCAAACCCCACACAAATATGACACGCTATATTAGGTCATATTTCTCAAAGAATGATGCACAAACTAGTGGGAGAAGACATGTTTGACTTGTCAGACATAAATTCTCTACCTACTTGTGAATCATGTGTAAAAATAAAATTGACTGAAACTCCATTCGATGGAAACGTGGAACGTGCGCATGGTCTACTGGATTTGATCCACACAAACGTTTATGGCCAGCTAACTGTTAGCTCAAAATTTGGGCAATCCAACTTCATTACCTTTACTGATAACCATTCGAGGTAAGTGTATGTTTATTTGATGAAACACAAATCTGAAGCGTTTGAAAAGTTCAAAGAATTCAGATCTGAAGTAGAAAATCAGCTAGAACGAACTATTAAGGCACTTCGATCTGATCGAGGTGGAGAATACTTAAGTGCTGAATTTTGGGTTATCTAAAAGAGATTGAGATTCTCTCACAGTGGACTCCACCAGCAACACTACAATTGAATGGTGTTTCTGAACGTCGTAATCGAAATCTTGATTGACATGGTTCGATCTATGATGGGATTCACTGAATTGCCTACAACATTTTGGGGCTTTGCGCTTGAAACTGCGGAATTGTTGTTGAATAATGCCCATACTAAAGTAGTGGATAAAACACCATATGAGATATGGATGGGAAAACCTCCCAAATATTCTTACTTGAGAATATGGGGATGTTGTGCTTACATGAAGCAGACGGTGTGAGACAAATTGGATAGTAGATCCACTTTGTGCTACTTTGTAGGATATCCAAAGAATTTTGTTGGATATTATTTCTATCATCCCAATGAAGCAAAAGTGTTTGTTTCAAGAAATGCCACCTTTTTGGAAAAGAATTTCTATTGGATAGAAAAGACAAGATGATAGAACTTGAAGAAATTCAAGATACTCCCTCAACTATAGAAGTTGAACCCATTTTTCAACAACCAGTAGTTGAAGTACAAGCTCCTAGAAGGTCTGATAGGGTTATTAGACCACCTGCAAGATATACGCTTCTTCAGGAACAAGGCCATGATGAGTCTTGTGTTAGATGTGATCTAATGAATTTCAAAGAAGCAATATTTGATACTGATTCAACGAAATGGCTTGAAGCCATGCAGTCAGAAATGGACTCTATGTATTCAAATCAAGTCTGGACATTAGTGGATCCACCTGAGGGAATCATTCCCATAGGATGCAAATGGATCTACAGAGGAAAGCTTGGGGCGGATGGGAAGGTAATGACCTTCAAAGCAATACTGGTTGCAAAAGATTATACTCAAAGGCAAGGAATTGACTATGAGGAATCTTTTTCACCAGTTGCTATGTTTAAGTCCATTAGAATACTTCTAGCCATAGCAGCATGGTATGACTATGAGATATGACAAATGGATGTAAAGACTGCATTCCTCAATGGAGATATCAAAGAAGAAATTTATATGTCTCAACCTGAGGGATACACATCAGTAGGAAGTGAGCATATGGTATATAAACTTCATAAATCAATTTATGGTCTCAAGCATGCGTCAAAGAGTTGGAACCTTAGATTTGATAGCACTATCAAAGAGTTTGGTTTTGCTAAGAATCCTGAGTAACCATGTGTGTACAAGAAAGTTAGTGGGAGTGCAGTGACATTCCTAGTACTTTATGTTGATGATATCTTGCTCATTGGGAATGATGTATGTATGATTACTGCAATCAACTAAAATATGGTTAGCCATTAAATTCTCCATGAAAGACACAGGTGAAGCATCCTACGTATTGGGAATACAAATCTATAGAGATAGAACAAAGAGGATGCTCGGACTCACCCAAGCCACTTATATCAATACCATTATGAAACGATTCTCTATGGAAGAGTCTAAGAGAGGATACTTACCAATGTGTCATGGTATTACTCTATTTAAAGCTATGTATCCCAAAACTAATAAAAAGATAGAGATGATGACACGTATTCCATATGCATCAGCTATTGGTAGTATCATGTATGGTATGATATCGACGCGTCCTGATGTTGCTTACGCTTTGAGTGTTACAAGCAGATATCAGGCTAACCCTGGTCCAATGCATTGGAAGGCCGTGAAAGACATTCTTAAGTACTTGAGAATGACTAAGAACTTGTTCATGGTCTATGGGGGTGGAGAATTAAAATTGGAAGGCTACACTGATTCTAGCTTCCAATGTGATGTAGATGATTCGAAATCGACCTCTGGTTTTGTATTCATGCTTAATAGTGTGGCTGTCTCTTGGAAACGTTCCAAGTAAGACACCGTTGCGGATTCCACCACTGAAGCTGAATACGTTGCTGCATCAGCTGCAGCCAAAAGGCAGTTTGGATGAGGAATTTTGTCCAAGAGTTGGGCGTCATTCCTAATGGAGTTGCTCCAGTCCCGGTGTACTACTGTTGTCGTTGCGCAAGCAAAGGAACCAAGGTCTCATCAAAGATCCAAACATATACTGAGGAAGTTCCATATCATCTCGAAGATTGTGGGAAGAGGAGATATATCAGTTGAAAGAGTTTTCTCTGCAGATATTGTTGCTGATCCACTTACAAAGCCCTTGCCATGACCATTGTTTGAAAAGCATCGCGAAGCAATGGGATTAAAGTTTATGGGTAGTTGGCTCTAGGGTAAGTGGGAGATTGTTAGAGTAGATGCCCTGTAAGTCAACTGTTCGCTGGGGAATTTATTGACTCGAGTGTAATAAACAATCTTTATTTTAATATAATTTATTTTTAATGATTTCGTTTTACTTTATTTGTATACCCATGCAAGCAGCATAGATAAAGTCCTTGATTATGCTTTAATACAAATGAATCGTAATTCGATGTTGAAACTCATTTGTAAACACTGCATATTCTAAATTCGTTCCTTGTTGATTCGGCCGCCTAAAACATGGATAAAGGTCGCTTGAGCTCGAGACTAGCATCTGTGATGTTGTGTACTACATTTTTTGGTAAGGGCATAGAGATGTCCAAACATACAGATGGGTAGTCATATGATGATTATACCGAACAACCCTCCCTCGGACTTTCCAAGTGGTTATCATTCATCGAGAGGATGAGTCTGTGGTTATGATTGTACACCATTAGTCCTTACGACCCGGGACAACACTGAGGCTCTATATGCTAGGGCTGTGCTTTGACTCGTTTATCGGCTCTAGGAGAGTCATCAGGTGGCGAGGTTGGGTACGGTTGCAACACATATAGGAGCCAGTGCATTGTAGTTGGGGATTCACCGCTCACCTACGGATGTGGATATCCTATGTGATCTGATGAAATAATAATGCATGGAATATCTGGCCAGAGTATGAGATGTACGTTGGAGAAGGAGTTCTCCAATAGTACACGCGATGCCACTATTATATGTATCACATAGTTATCGAATTAATATGCAACCCTCGATGAACCAATGGTTGCAGATTCGATCGGGATTTATGAGATGAAGGGACCGTACTGTACGTTAATCATAATCGACCGGTTCTTGCAGGCACTATCAGTGATACCTAGGGGATCATGGGGCGATGCTACTAGACGCTCTTACCATGATCCGATGGGCGCAATCAGAAATGAGTTCTGACATTCTTGATCAAGGTGTTGATAAAGGAATGATGCTAACCAGGGTAAGCCCGAATAAAAGATTATGTCCTGAATCACAAAGAGTTGTGAACTCACGGCTAGCTGTATCCCTGAATCATTGAGGATAACACAAGTACTGGATCATTTGTTCCCGTTGAGATAATAAATTCAAAAGTTGAATTTATATTATATAGTAAATTCAAGGAGTTGAATTTATGATAATTAAATTTTGAGAGAATAAATTCAAGGAGTTGAATTTATTAAATTTGAGAATTTAATTAATAAATTCAAAAGTTGGGTTTATTAAATATTAAATTTTGGAGGTAATAAATTCAAGGAGTTGAATTTATAATTTATATAATAAATTCAAATGTTGAATTTATAATGGATTTAATTTATTAAACTCAAAAGTTGAGTTTATTAAATATTAAATTAAAATTGATGGGAAGTATGTTTAATGAGCTTGTAGGAGTACAAGTCCAACACACTAAATAATTAAAGTTTTAATGGACCTTGATTAATTGATTAAACTGGTTGGACAAGCCCAATTAATTAATCAAGCCCATTAATATTAATTAAAAGGACCCAAATATAATATTATGGTAATTAGGTCATGGAGGCTTGGTTTAAGTAGGTGACAAAAACCCTAGCCTCCGTAACACACTAATTTTCATTGTGTGTGATTTTCAAAAATCACAACTATAATTCCTCCAAATATTTAGTTTACTTAATTAATGAGATTAATTAAGTAAATCATGATTAAAGAAATATTTAGATTTCTTTATTCCAATTTTGCATAGTCTTCTACATGAGTTTCAAGGAATTGCTAGAATTCTTTCGGCTCTTCCAATTTGCAAAATAATTTCGTGCTCTCAAAAGGGTTTTGAACCAAATTGTGTTCTATCTCTACGAAAAGATCTTCTACACTTTCTAGTGCAAGTTAGAAGAGGAAAAAGTAATCCGGTCGTGGACCTGATTCAAAGTATAAAGGAGGAGATCAAAGAATGTTCGTAGGGATTTACAACAAGAGCTACGTCCGCTGATACCAGAGTAGTTGGTGCTAAGTGAAAAATTCACTAAAGGTATATTTTCTAACGTCCTATGTATGTTTAATAATCTTAAAACCATACGAGTGTCCAAATCATATATATTTTGATTGTCAAAATAAAATAAAATTTTACAACTTACGCTATGTTTGGGCGCGTAGAATCCGAGATCCAACAGTAATAATGTAGCGTCTACTAGTTTTAAAAAGTGCGGAATTTTTTTTTTTTGTAAAAGCTCGCATTTTCGAATTAACATTTAAAATAATCATATTTATTTTAACATAAAAATAGCGCGCATTAAAATAACCAAACTCGTCCAAAATCATACGTAAACATAAACGTATAAAAAAAATCCTAAAAAAAATCATCACGTATTAAAATATTCATCTCCTCTCAACCTCATAAATCGTAATGCGGAAAACATGTGGTCCTCGGGTCGTGTCATCACACCAGGTCTGCCTACTCAGAGTTCAACACCTCCAATCTCCTCAACATTAAGCTCACCTGCATCACACACTCCTAGTGAGTCTAAAGACTCAACACACCTGTACCAGGAATAACAAGTACATATACATAGCACACAGCATTGAAAAATATCGTATTCAACATATCTTTCATGAACTTAAAAGCATAACATAAACGTGTCGTGTAAAATCATATCATGTCAAAGAATGTCATCTCATATCATCATATACGTAAACGTGTCGTGTAAAATTATATCGTATTAAAGTATGTCATCTCATATCATATCATCTCATATACGTGTCAAAACAGCTCATCGTGTCATCATAAACTTAAACATTTTCTTTTAATTGAATTCAGTTCATTAGTTGTGACTTTTGTATCAGCTCTATCGTATCAGCTCTATCGATGGATCCATCTACATGTAACCACGGTACCCGGCGACGAGGGACATCAGCGACATCATTACCCGTCCACTGAGCCCGAACCTCAGCTCATCATATCTCATATCATCGTATACATATACATCGTCAGTCACAACCAAATCTCATCCTTCAAAAATAGCATCATAATCATCAATTAATAAAAAACATATATATACGTAACTTTTTCTTTAAACCAAGCATGCACCGTATTTATCATAATTGCGTAAAAAAATCATAAACGTAATGCATAAACATTTAAAACATGATAAAATGTGATCAGGGCGCTGCGTTGACCAAAATCTCACCACGGGTGCAAATGACCATTTTTGCCCCTGCAAACCCAAAAATTACCGTTTTTCTCCTAGAAATAAAATTTCACGTTTTTGACATTTTTCTTAATTCCATTGACCCTAACATGTCCCAAATAATTATTTAAGCCTACATGAATTTTCTCATATTTTTATTTGGCTTAAATCGATAACTTTTAAATTAACCTTTAAATATAACATATTAATGCGTTTTAATCCCGAATTAAACCAAACCTTAACATAAATTCTCAAATTAAAAACTTAGACTTCTAATAATTATTTAAGCTTAAATATAATTTTTCTTAATTTTTTTAAGCTTAAATCTAGGCGTTTTTAATTAATTCTTTAATTAACTTTTCGTGCGGTGATTAAATCCCAAATAATTCCAAAACTCATTATTTTGATCTGAAGCTTACCAAAATCCTAAAAATGTTCCAAAACATATTTAAAAGCATCACTATACGTAAACTCGAGCTCATTTCATAACTTAACCGAATTGTTTTAAAACTTAGACAGGGTTCCGGTTTTATCCCGAATCGACTCGAAATTTAACCAAATTATTCCCAACTTTTTACCACACCTCGTAAACTCTTAAAAGTCCTAAAACCCAACAATTCAGGCCCCTAAACCCACGAAACCAGTCCCCTATAGTTGCTGGAAAAATGCAACTTCTTTTTCCCAAACCCGAAATGGCACCACTCGCATCATAGCGCTCCTCGGCTCGCACCAGCTCACACCAGCCACGAACCAACCTAGTAGGGACCAAGATCAGACCGTAATGGTCCTACCAAAACCATGAAACCAGCCCCATGCACGCTAGAGATCGCGATCACTCCCTTGACTCCAAGAACCACAGCTCGCGGCCGACCCTCCTAACCCACGCTCGATCGGTTTCATGGGTGGCTCCAGCAGTGTTCGAGCCATCCTCAGCCGTGACTCAGACCCCACATGGCCTGGTTTAAGCCTTGGATCGCCCCTTGTACCGCCGGCTCCAACCATTCACTCGATCTCCTCAAAAATTTAGACAACCTAAAGCCAAACTCCTCTCGGCTCTCTCTAAGACCAGCACTCCAAGGATTGCAACCTGTTGACAGCATGCTCAACGACACTAACCCACCAGCAACAACACAGCACAGCCATCCCCTTGCACAAAACGTGGAAATGTGAGTGGTAGAAACAAAAAATGCATATACTTGTAGCAAAACCGAAAAATCTCCTTGTAACTCGTTGGATCAAGACTTTCACACCCAATAAAACACACAACAGCATGTATATGACGTAAATGATGCATAAATAAAAGTACGGGGCGTGCCTTGGTGATTCCTACGCAAGAACATTGAAGAACGGACGTCGGGAGAGCGCCGGATGAATTTTCTCTTGAAGGAATGAGCTTGGCCGAGCTTCTATGGAGTTTGCTGTTGGAAACCATTGAAATTGATGTAGGGAAGAGGGGTTGTCGGCTGGTGATATAGTAATTGATGTAGGGTAGCAATTATAATATTTAATTAATTATTAATCAAATAGCTAATGGCCCTGAATGGTTTAAATAAAAGATTAAAAGAGTTTTAAGTCCAACGAGCTTAAAGGTTGGCTCATCAAATCCAAACACACTCCCGAAAAATATTTCGTGTTTGAAAGTTTTTTTTAAAATATTAGTCGAACCCTCAAAAAGTCCTCCGATTCGATAAAATTTACGTACTTATAAAAATTAAAATCATGCGGGTAAAAATACCCAACAAATCTCAATTTTTGAAAAATACCTTTAAAACATTTTATATTAATTAATAAAAATTAATCATGTAATTAAAATAATTTTCTTGAAAATTCCCGATCTCTGCTACTCATTCGTGCGCGAAATGAAACTTAAAAATCATAGCGCACGAACTTTTAAAATTTCATGAATTAAATTCTATCATGCAATAATAATGCATAAAAATAATTAAACACAAATTAATAAAATAAATATGAATTTTATGCTTTAAAAGAATTTAATAAAATACCAAAAAAATTTAATAATTTGCATGCATGTGGTTCGCGTGGATTTTTCGATTTTCGGGACGTTACAAATAAGTCATTTGAGTCGCATAGCCAAACGAGGATTGGCAAGACAATTGTTTCAATAGAGTTGAAATATATCTATAGATTAATGTATTTCCATATACTATATATTTTAAACCACCCAATTTATTGAATATTAATTTTGCCCCCACACAAAATTTTTAGCTTCTATCGCTGTGTTTGTCATATCACATTGAAGCTCAAATACAATTCACCCTAATATAGGTATCATTTACAAAATTTGGCGTCACAGAAGAATACAATAAGCAAAAATATTCCAACAAAAATAGATCATTTTGAAATGTATAAGTTTTCCTTCATCATACACTAATTTTAAAATCGGATTGACATTTGTCTGTCTCAATAGTACATAAACTTCAGCAGCCGATCTATTTTATTGATTCAAATTACGCGGAGGCATTCGAGTTATATTCATAAAACAATGGTTCTGGTATGAACAATTTAGAACAATGGTTTTCTATGATATCATGACAAATTAATATTATATCTAGGGATGTCAATGGGTCTGGGTAAAATCCATACCCGCAATGGACCCGCCCCATTTGGACGGGTTTGGGCATATTAAATGGGTCATGGGGAGGGTCTCATGTCTACTTTTTCAGACCTGTCTGGGTATGGGGCGGGTCATAAGTCCTATAATACCCGTCCCATATATGTGGATATAAATATTATAGGGTTTTAGTTTTATTAATTTCATTTTTTAGCAACCCACTTCAAGGTCAACCATAGACATATTTGATTCTTTAGGTCAATTGAATTTTTAATTGGGCTGGACTTTAGTTTATTATCCAAATAGGTAGATCAATTATAAATAAAACCCTACACCACCAGAACTATTAACTATATGCTAAATTCCATCTCCAAAACCGTTAAGCGGCATTTGAAAAAAGTTGAGAGAAGAAAATCCATTTGTTGGTCTATCTATCTAGTTTGACCGCTAGTGCTTCAAGGTATCTCTCAAATTATTGTATTGTTAAATGTTGCATTGAATAATTGTGATAATTTGGATTTAGGAAACTGTTTTTGAAAGATACTGATTGATTTCGAAGTCAGTCACAGCATTTAGGCCACGGAATTTGATTGCTGCTATGTCATATGCTTCTGCTGCTTTCTCTTGTGTGCCTTCATAAGAAATCAAGATATCAATAACAATATAATGCCATTACTTCATAGAAAATTAATGAAAATCAATAACAAAAAAGATTATATTTGAATATAAATTAAAGTGTTATTATTAATAATGATATCAAATTGATATATAGTTTCGGATTACCTTCTTAATGATGCTACATATTCTTGCCTAGTCATGTGCTTCATTTCCTCCGCTTCTTTCTCGTAGTTGCTAATCTGAATTAATATTTTGGAGGTAGTAAATTATTATGGGAACTACAAATATTGGAATATTTATATTTAATCCAAACACTTTATAAAGCAATTGGCAATCAAGATCACTGACAGGAAAATTTCAGAATGTGTTGTATTAAAAATTGGTGTATTACGTAAGTATGAACAATATCAAAATTTAGGTAATGTGTTGTATTAAAAATTGGTGTATTACAGATGGAATCTCAAGATGAAGATAATTTTCTATCTTCTACAAATCTTCATGATAGCAATACAATGATTCCTTCTCAAGAGAATAATGAAGGTGAAGGTATTGAAAGGAATAAAGATAGTGATGTTAACATAGAAGCTGAGGAGATTTCAGAAATTACTGGTAAGAGAAAACGTACATCGGACGCTTGAAATCATTTTAGAAGAGTAATGGTGGATCAAATACAGTATGCTGAGTGTAATTATTGAAAATCTCGTTTGAAAGCTTCTCCGATTTATGGTACTAATCATTTGAGAAAACATTACTATAAGGCTTGTAAAAAGAGACCTAGAAAAATGGATATTCATCAAAGTTTTCTACTTTCTAGCACGAAAGTTAATGATATCCAAGAATTGTCGACACATATTTTTAACCAAGAAGAATCTAGGAATGAGCTAGCTAAAATGGTCATCTTACATGACTATTGTCTTAGTATTGTTGGACATATTGGATTTCGGAAATTTGTTGCTAGTCTTCAACCTTGCTTTAATATGATTTCAAGAAACACACTTAGAAATGATGTTTTAAATATTTATCGTGTTCAAAAGAGCAAGTGTTATAAGGCTTTGGACAAGCTTAATTCCAGAGTTGCTATCACTACTTATATGTGGACATCAAGCAATAATAAGAAAGGTTTCATGGCAATAACCGGACATTATATTGATGATTCATGGATTCTTCGCAGTTGCATTTTGAGGTATGTGCAATTTTATATTGTCAATCATTTATGTTTTTAGAAAGAAAAAATTATGACATTTATTTATTTATTGTAGTTTTATGTATGTTCCAGCTCCACATACGTCCGAGGTATTGTCTGATCTATTGGTTGAATCATTTATGGAGTGGAATATTGATAAGTGCATTTTGTGCACTTAAATTATCCTTATAATTCATACAGATTGTTAGTTTTCTTGGGCAGGATTATGCGTTTTGTGTTAGTTTTGGTGTGATTGTAGGAAGATAGGTAAGGCCACTGAATGAGCGTGAAAAGGAGCGAAAATGGCTCTTGGAAGAAGTAGTGTGACTAGCACCAGGACTGAAGGCAGCAAGACCCGCGCATGTGCACGAGTCAAAGGCGCACATGTGCGCGCATGACAGGAAGAGTCACAAAGAAAACCAGAGAGCTGCGCGCATATGCGCCGGATAAGGCGCGCATGTGCGCGCGCGAGGAGATTCCAGCTGGGCAGAACATAGGACTCCGCGCATATGCGCGGAGCAATGGCGCGCAGGTGCGCGCCGATGAGTAAGCTGCAATGCAAGACAGAAGGATGCGCGCATATGCGCCGTGCAAGGGCACACATATGCGCGGCGCGATCTTTCAGAATTAAATAGGTTTCGACGTGGACTTTAGAAGGGGTTCTAATTTCTGGAGATAGCCGACACAGGGAGAAGAAAAAAAGGCGAAAAAGTCAGAGCACACGGACGACGGAACGCGAAGAACGGAGATAGAAGACGCTGAATCCGGACACGGAGACGTACTTCCATCTCTTGCCAACACGTTTCTAATTCGGTTCTTTACTTTTACGTTTTTAATGATTACAAACAGGTTTTGTATTGATTTAAATTCGAGTATGAACCAATTTTATTTTCTAGAGATTGACGTAGTCTTGGTTGAACCTATGTTATTGACGTTTTGAATTCTCATGTAATTAATTCATCGTGTTTATTTGTGATTTCTTGGTTTTAATGCTTTTGGATTACTGGCCATAATTCAATTGATCGATTAATTGAGATCTAACACTCGACAGAGGGGATTGAAATTAGGATAAGGAAAATCGCATCGTCAGATGTTTATAACGTGCAAAAGACGTATAACTCTGGTGAATCCATAAAAAGAACTTTCTTTACATTTATTATGTGTTACGTGATTTTGAATAGGCATATTAAAATCAATAATAGGTAGTACAATTCTATTTGTCACTTTAAAAAGTGAATAGAAAAATTACGAGTTCTTGGTTAGTAAACATGATGTAATTTAATAATATGTTAGTCAATTTTAATTTAGCATAGGAGAAACCAAACGAAATCATATCTCTAGATTTATTTACTCATTGAATTTTTACTGCGTTCTAGAATTACAGGATTTGTTATTTTCTTTGAATTGATTTCAACCATAGAATTGATTATTCTAAATAAAGTTGAACTATGTCAATTACGGTACTTAATATACAGTTTTAAATAATTATTTCTCGTGGGATCGATATCTGTACTCATACAAGTACTAAACTTGACACTGTATACTTGCGGTAGTAAAATACGCAACAAGTTTTTGGCACCATTGCCGGGGAGTAAACAATTTAATTGCATATTAATATCGTTACTAAGTAGACTTGACTTTAATTTAGATTTTATTTTTATCGCATTATTTTGTTATTTTATAATCTCTTCTGTTTTGCAGTGTATGCGAAAATATCAAAATCCCGATCTGCTGATTTTTGATCCTGAAATCGAAATAACTGCCAGGAGATTAAGGAAAGCAAGGAGAGAGGAAATTAAAGCAATGGCTGAAAACATAGATCATCATAATGAACTCCCAAAAGAGATGCCAATCCGAGAACATTTTCGCCCAGTCATCAATGCTCACTGTTCTGGAATAGCTCGTGGAACTATTTCTGCTAATAATTTCGAGCTAAAGTCCGCACTCATCAACATGGTTCAACAGAACCAATTTGGAGGAGCAGCCACTGCAGATCCCCATCTTCACCTCAGAACTTTTCTAGAGATCACGGACACGGTAAAAATTAATGGTATTTCTGACGAAGTTATTCTATTGCGCTTGTTTCCGTTTTCTCTCAGGGATCAAGCAAGGAGTTGGCTCTAGTCTCTACCTTTGGGGAATATTACTACATGGGCAGATCTGGTTACAAAGTTCCTATCAAAGTATTTTCCTCCTGCCAAGTCTGCATAGCTGAAAATAGATATCACCAATTTTAGGCAGACTGAATTCGAGGTGTTATATGAGGCTTGGGAGAGATACAAAGAATTACTCAGGAAGTGTACAAATCATGGATATGCAGAATGGGTGCAGATTGAGCTATTTTATAATGGTTTGGATGGGCCAACTAGAGGGAATGTGGATGCAGCCGTCGGAGGTACTATTTTTTCCAAAACACCTGATGAGGCTTATGAATTGCTTGAACAGATGACCATTAACAATTACCAGTGGCCAAGTGAGAGATCTGGATCAAGGAAACCTGCTGGGTTGTATGTTGTAGACCCGATCACGTCACTTACTGCACAGGTTTCGGCATTGACCGCACAGATTGCAGCGATGAACAAGCCTGGCCAATCTACGTCTGATGTAGCACTGGTAAATGCTGAGGAAGAGCCAGTTGTGGAAGAAGCTCAGTACATCAATAACAACCGTGGCTATGGAGGTTATCGAGGTAATCCTCCCCCTAATACTTATCATCCAGGTTTGAGGAATCACGAGAATTTCTCTTATGCAAACAACAAGAACGTGTTGAATCCTCCACCGGGGTTCAATACACAGAAAGGGGAAGGAAAGCCGTCTTTTGAAGATCTTGTTGGTACGTTTGTGACTGAGTCTGGGAAAAGAATGGCTAGAACCGAATCTCGTCTTGATAACATGGAGACACACTTGGGTAATATGGGTGCCATGATGAAATCGTTGGAAACACAGATTGGGCAACTAGCCACTGCTTTAAAAGATCAGAATAGAGGACAGTTTCCCAGCAACACGGAGGTGAATCCTAGGGAGCAGTGCAAAGCTGTCAAACTCAGGAGTGGCAAGGAAATTGGTATCCCAGAACCTGCTGAAAAGAGTGTAGAGATTCTTGTGGAGGAAGATGATAGAAAGGGTGTCAGTGTGGACAAAGAGAAAGTAGAGGAACCCAAGAAAGTGCTTGAACAACAGCCTATACCGAAGGTGAATCTTCCATATCCACAGAGGTTTAAGAAGAAAGGACTAGATGATCAGTTTGCAAAGTTTCTGGAAATCTTCAAGAAAATACACATTAACATCCTATTCGCCGATGCATTGGAGCAAATGCCCAATTATGCTAAGTTCATCAAGGATGTGATGTCCAAGAAGAGGAAACTTCAAGAATTTGAGACCGTGAAGCTAACCGAAGAGTGCAGTGCCATACTCCAAAGGAAGCTACCACAAAAACTCAAAGATCTAGGTAGTTTTACTATTCCTTGTGTTATTGGTGGTTCTAGAATAAATAGAACTTTATGTGATTTGGGTGCTCGTATTAATTTAATGTCTTTTTCTATTTACAGGACCTTGGAACTTGGCGAGGTGAAGCCTAGCACTATTACTCTGCAGCTTGCGGACAGATCACTTACGTATCCACGAGGGATAGTGGAGGATGTTCTGGTAAAGCTAGACAAATTCATATTTCCTGCTGATTTTGTCATCTTAGATATGGAAAAAGACCAAGAGACTCCGCTTATCTTTGGAAGGCCGTTTTTGGCCACCGGAAAAGCCTTGATTGATGTGCATAAGGGCGAGCTCACATTGAGAGTAGGTGGAGAAGAAGTCGTGTTCAACATCTACAACACCATAAAAGGACCAAATGAGGTAAGTACTTGTAATAGTATTGATATAATTGATTCATGTGTCTCTCATGTTGGTGCAGGTAGGATGACGAAAGACTCTTTAGAGAGATGCTTGTTGGAATCAGCTTCTACAATGGATGAAGAGGACTGGGATGTGCAATAGGAGTTACTTGCTCTCAATACACTGCCTAAAGAAAAGAGTGCTACCCAAGATGAAGAGTTACTTGAGGATGCAAGTAAAGAGGTACCAAAAGCATCTCCTGAATTGAATGATTTACCGAGTCATTTGTGCTATGCATTCCTATACGAGAGTTCGTCATATCCGATAATTATCTCTTCTGCTCTTACTATTGATTGAGAAAGATAGGTTGTTGAGGGTGTTGCGAGAATTTAAATCTACTTTGGGATGGACAATTGCTGATATAAAGGGGATTAGCCCTACTGTTTGTATGAATAAAATCTTGATGCAGGAGTCCTATTCCCCCTATGTTGATCATCAGAGGAGGCTTAATCCAGCCATGAAAGAGGTTGTGAGGGCTGAGGTATTAAAATTGTTAAATACTGGTGTTATTTATGCTATATCTGACAGTTCGTGGGTTTCTCCAATACAAGTAGTGCCTAAGAAGGGGGGTATAACTGTGGTGAGAAATGAGAATAACGAATTGATTTCAACTCGTCCAATGACTGGTTGGCGAGTGTGTATAGACTACAGGAAATTGAATGATGCGACTAGGAAAGATCACTTCCCTCTTCCCTTTATTGACCAGATGCTTGATAGAGTAGATGGTTATCATTATCATTGCTTTCTAGATGGTTATTCAGGTTATAATCAAATTTTCATAGCACCGGAGGATCAAGAGAAGACTACCTTCACTTGTCCCTAAGGTACATTTGCCTTCAGGAGAATGCCATTTAGTCTTTGCAATGCACCTGCTACTTTTCAGAGGTGTATGATGGCCATATTTTCTGACATGGTCGAGGAAATAATGGAGGTTTTCATGGATGATATACCTGTCTTTGGTTCATCATTTGATCATTGTTTGCAGAATTTGACGCATGTTTTGCAGAGATGTCGGGAGAAGAATTTAGTGCTGAATTGGGAAAAATGTCACTTCAGGGTCCCAGAAGGTATTGTGCTTGGGCATAAAATTTCAGCTAGAGGAATAGAAGTGGACAGAGCCAAAGTTGTGGCAATTGAAAACCTCCCACCGTCGAAAATGTGAAAGAGATTAGAAGTTTCTTGGGACATGCCAGGTTCTATCGTCGTTATATTAAAGATTTCTCTAAAATTACTAGACCTTTATGCAATTTGCTAGAGAAAGATTCTACATTTATTTTTGATGATGATTGTTTGCAGGCGTTTAACAGGATCAAGACAGCACTGATTTCTGCACCCATCATGATAGTGCCTGATTGGAAGGAGCCCTTTGAGCTCATGTGCGATGCTAGCGACTATGCTGTGGGAGCAGCATTGGGACAAAGGCGAGACAAGATGTTCAAGGCTATCTACTATGCAAGTCGTACACTTAATGCAGCCCAACAGAATTACACAACTACTGAGAAAGAGATGCTAGCAGTGGTGTTTGCATTCGACAAGTTCAAAACATATCTCATTGGCACCAAGGTAACGGTTTTCGCTGACTATGCAGCTCTTCGTTACTTGTTTGCAAAAAAGGATGCAAAGCCCAGGTTGATACGATGGATACTCCTACTGCAAGAATTTGACTTTGAAGTCAAAGACAAGAAATGTTGTGAGAACCAGATGGCAGATCACTTGTCACGCCTGGAGCTGGAAGAAAAGACTGAAGGTGGAGTTATCAATGAGTCATTCCCAGACGAACAACTCTTCAAGGTAAATAGAGCTGTCAATATGGGCTGGGCCCGCTGGGTTGGCCCAGCCCGACAAGAAAATTTAATGGGTTGGGTTTTGATTTTGTTGGCCCATTTAAATTCGGGCCTAAACGGCCCAGTCGCTCGGGCTATGGGTTGAATTGGGCCTAACCCGATGGGCTCGGGTTAGCCCATGGCCCATGGTTTAAATAAAAAAAATATATGTATTCGTTTTTGTCCAGCCCACTGAGCCCAGGTCCAAATTATATAAGCCCATGCTCCAAAGTCCAAATGTTTGATATTGTTAAAAGGAAAAAAAAATTGAAAACGCTTACAGAAGCTCAGAAGCAAACCCTCCTCCCAACAAGTCCCAACCCGTCGTGTCGCTCATCTCCTCTCCCAGCATCAGCCGTGAGCCGCCACGCCACCTTATCACGGAGTTCCAACCACCTGCCGCGATATCAGCGATAGCCCCAAGCTCTGCACGGCTGCGCCTTCTTCAGTTCTTCCTGTGCTGTGCGTAGAAACCTTTTGATTTCTTCACGAAATTTCTTTGTTTTTTCTTGGGTCCTTTTTGCTTGTAGAAACCTTTTGATTTGGCATTGTGGTGTTTAATAGCATCATAAATACATATGTTTTTCTTCTGAGATTGAATCCCTTTAAAGGAATTTTCTGTGTTTTTCAGTAAATGACATTTAATCTGAGATTTCAGTTTATTCAATGTGAGTTTATCAAACAAATTGGTCAAGATTTATCATCATAGAAGTATGCTTTTATGTTCTTTTTTTATTGAGACTCTTTACTCACAACTGATGTGGGTTATTTATTAGCTTGTAAAGATTTGATCATATTTCATGTTGATACTGTCTCGAAAGTCAATTAACTTTTGTTTGGTTTGATCGGTGGTTTTTCAATATAGCTCACATATGTTTTTGTATTCAACTTTGAGAAAGGTCTACTTTAAATTTCCAAATTTTTTAAGCCTTACATTTGGCCATAGCTTCATCATGCATGTAAGCATTGTATTCCATCGTTTTAAATATAAAATTTTTGCTGGCCCCCGAGCTTTTGAGATTAATTCCTGCTCTTGGATCCGGTTTCCGCCAAAACCAATTTTATTGATAAAAGATTAATTCCTGCTCTTAAATATAACAGTTGGTTTTTGAAAAAAAAATTACAGATTGTTGAAATGGACATTTCTTCTCAAACTCCAACTGCTGATGTGGATGTTGATGAACTGAAAAATCCTAAGAATGATGAGGGTTCAACTAAACCAAAAGACGTAGAGAAACTTCTGATATTTGGATGTATTTTAAAAATCAAAGGGATTGATGGTTTAGATAAAGCTGAATGTAATGGATGTGAAAAACAGTATCAATGTGGGACTAAACAGCATGAAACTTCTACGTTGTGGCGTCATCAGAAAACTTGTAGCAAATTGAAGTTCCATGATGTAGGACAAATGATTCTTGATCAAGATGGGAAGATGAGGTCTAAGAAAATAGACTAAAAAATTGAACGTGAATTATTGGCTTGTGCAATCATTAGACATGATTTATCATTTTCGTTTGTTGAGTATGATGGTATTAGAGCTTGGATGAAATACATAAATCCCGATGTTCCTTGTATTTCTAGAAACACTCTTGTTTGTGATATTAACAGAATCTATTTGAGGGAAAAAGAGAAACTTAAGCATGTTTTGGCTACTATTCAGAATAGAGTTTGTTTAACTTCGGATTTGTGGACGTCGTGCTCTAGTGAGGGTTATATTTGCTTGACTGCTCATTTTGTTGATAATGATTGGAAGTTGAATAGTGAAATTCTTAGCTTTTCTCATATGCCTCCACCACACTCAGGAGTTGAATTAGCAGCAAAATTATTTGAATTTTTGAAGGAGTGGGGAATTGAGAAAAAAGTTTTTTTTTTGACATTGGATAATGCATCTAGTAATGACAACATGCAAGTTAATTTGAAGGAGCAACTCTCTTTGCATGATAGCTTATTGTGTGACGGTGAGTATTTTCATGTTCGTTGTTCTGCTCATATATTGAATCTAATTGTCCAAGATGGTTTGAAAGTCGCTGTTGTTGCTTTGAATAAAATTAGAGAGTCAGTCAAGTATGTTAAAGGTTCGGAGACTAGGATGAAGAAATTTCAAGAATGTGTACAAGCAGTCGGTAGCATTGATACTAGTATTGGCTTGCGATTGGATGTGTCTACTCGTTGGAACTAGACATATTTAATGCTTGATAGTGCCATCAAGTATAAGAAAGCTTTTGTTTTCCTTCAATTCAATGACAAGAATTATAAATTTTGTCCTTCAAGTGAAGAGTGGAAAAGAGGAGAAAAAATATGTGAGTTCCTTGAGCCATTTTATGACACTACCAATTTGATCTCCGGTTCTTCTTATCCTACATCAAATTTATATTTTATGCAAGTCTGGAAGATTGAAGTTTTGTTAAAGGAAAACTTAATGCATGAAGATGAGGTGATAAGTGATATGTGTAAAAGAATGTTGGGAAAGTTTGAAAAGTATTGGACACAATATAGCATGGTGCTTGCATTTGGAGTCATTCTTGACCCACGGATAAAGCTTTCGATGTTGGAGGTTTTTTATTCTAAGGTTGAGAGTGATTTTGTTAAATGTCTCGAGAAGATAGAACTTGTGAAAGCAAAATTCTATAAGCTTTTTGATGAATATTCTAAGACTGACAATGCAAGTTCTTCACGACCACGATCTTCTTTTAGCACACAAATTGCTCCCCAAAGTGCAAGAGAAGGTAAAGGAAAGAGCAAAAGCATTTTTTATGTAAGTATTCTAATATTTTTTTTCTTATATTATTCAAATGATTTATATTTTCATATCATAATTATTGCAATTAATATAGGAAATGATGGCATATGAGAGCCAGACAATTACAAATGTTGAAAAATCTCAAATTGATCTTTATTTGGAGGAGCCAAAACTTGAATTTGCATATCATCAAGATTTGAATGTTTTGGAGTACTGGAAGGATAAAAAACATCCGTACCCCACCATAGCAATGATGGCATGTGATGTTTTGGCTATTCCAATTACTACTGTTGCATCAGAATCATCTTTTTCCATCGGTGCTCGTGTGCTTACCAAGTATAGAAGTTGTACACTTCCTGAAAAAATTCAAGCTCTTATTTGCACTCGCAATTGGTTGCATGGTTACGTTGGTAATTTTGTTTACAAATTTCTAGTTTGTTGTTGACTTAGTTGATAAATTAGTTTATTATTATTTTAATTTTAACTACATTCGTATTTTTGTATTTTAATGTTGATCAAGGTAATGAAGACGACACAAGTGTTAAAACAGCGTTGTCTAATCAGGGATCAAATGCTGATATTGATAAAGGGGGAGAGGATGAAGATGGAGGAGAAGAATTTGATATGAATGATTTCATGATTAATGAAATTTAAAAAATTGTATTGTTTTTTTTGTTTAGTTTGATAAACTTTAATTTCTTTGAACTCTTTAACTTTTTAGCACTTTGTTCGTTTATTTCACTGTCAATTGTGGCATTTCATGTTTTAACATTTACTCATCTTTGGATTCTTTGACCGCCAACAACCCTTTTTTATTCAGATTACAGCACAACGTTATTTGTCAATTGTTTTGGGTGAACTACAGTATGCAAAACTAAGCAAATGTATTGAAATTGTTTAGATTTTTTTAGACCCGTGTGTTGGCCCAACCCAACCCGTGGCCCATCTTTTGGTGGGCTGGGCTGGGATTTCCCAACCCACCAACCCGATGGGCCGGCCCGCCACGGGCCGACAACTTCCCAACCCGAGTCGAGCCGACCCAACCCGACATGGGCCGGCCCGATTGACAGCTCTAAAGGTAAATGTTACACATCCTTGGTTTGCAGATATAGCTAATTTTCTTGCTGCAGGAGAATTACCACTAGATTTAACTTATCACCAAAAGAAGAAATTTCTTCATGATGCCAAGTTTTATCTGTGGAACGATCCTTTCTTGTTCAAGAGATGCGCTGATCAGATAATTAGACGGTGTGTAGCAGAGGAAGAAGCGGGTACGATTCTAGAGCAGTGTCATTCCTCACCCTACGGTGGACACTTTGGAGCATCTAGAACAATAGCTAATGTATTACAGTCAGGTTTTTATTGGCCTAATTTGTTTAAAGACAATTATACTTTAGTAAAGTCTTGTGATAAATGCCAAAGAGTTGGCAATATTTCTAGACGCCGTGAGTTACCACTAACAAATATTTTGGAGGTGGAACTTTTTGATGTCTGGGTATTGACTTTATGGGTCCATTCCCATATTCTTTTGGTCAATCTTATATTCTACTTGCTTGTTGACTATGTGTCCAAATGGGTGGAAGCAATTGCCACCAGTACTAATGATGCCCGAGTTGTTGTTAAGTTTGTCCACATGAACATCTTCACAAGATTTGGAACACCTAGAGCCATAATCAGTGATGAAGGTACGCATTTCTGTAACAAAATTTTTAACTCACTGTTGGCTAAGTATGACGTGAAGCACAGGGTGATACTGGCATACCACCCGCAAGCTAATGGACAAGCAGAAATATCCAACCGGGAGATCCAGCAGATCTTAGAAAAAACAGTGAAGACAAACCGGAAGGATTGGGCGATTAAGCTAGATGATGCGCTATGGGCGTACAGGACTGCATACAAGATCCCTATCGGCATGTCACCTTATAGGTTGGTCTTTGGGAAATTTTGCCATCTACCGTTGGAACTGGAGCACAAAGCATTTTGGGCTGTACAAAAGCTAAATTTTGATATGGGAGCATCTGGCAAACAACGACTGCTGCAGCTGAATGAAATGGAGGAATTCAGGAATGATGCATACGAGAATGCAAAGATATACAAAGAAAAGACCAAGAAATGGCATGACAGACAAATTCTTCTACGAGACTTTGAACCTGGACAACAGGTGTTATTGTTCAATTCTCGACTGAGGTTGTTCCCTGGTAAGTTAAAATCACGATGGTCTGGACCATTCACAGTAGAAACCGTATATCCACATGGGGCGATTGAGTTGAAATGCAATAGTGGTCAAACATTAAAATTAAATGGTCAGAGGGTCAAGCACTATTTTGGGAATGAAGTGAGACACATGGACAACCTCCCCCTGGGAGAACCAAAATAGACTGAAGAAAGTCAGGCTGATGACGTTAAACCAAGGGTTGTGTGGGAGGCAACCCACAATTATTTTTAGCACTCGTTTGTTTTTATTATTTTATTTTTATATTTATTTGTTCATTTTAATTTTCATTATTCGAGTTTTAATTTTAGTGTTTTATGTTTGCAGGTGATTTAAAAAAAATAAAAAAAAAAAAAGTTGCGTCGGATGGCAGAGAACTAGGCGCACATGCGCCACTCCGTGCGCGCACATGCGCGCTACATGAATAGGCCAACAATTCGGGCAGAGAGTTTGGCGCATATGCGCCGATTGTAGGCGCGCATATGCGCGTGTTGACAAGGCTGAAGGGAAAACGGACAAAGACATACGCGCATGTGCACAACTTGGAGGCGCGCATATGCGCAAGCTACTTAGACGAACAAGTTGAGGCACAGAGAGTTGCGCGCATATGCGCGGGATTAGTTCGCGCATATGTGCGCGACCTAATTTTAAAAAAAAAAGGACAGATCACGAACCCTCTCAGAAAAAACACATCCCTCTTCTCTCAAAGAAACAGCCGAGCCTCCTTCCTCAGATTTCCACACCGCCGCCTCCTCCTCCGAACCACCGACAGTCGCCGCCCTCTCTGCAGCCGCCGACCGCCGCCTCAACTTTCGGCAACACTCAAATTTCCGGTCAGTTTATTGGTGCAAGTAAGGATTTTATCCAACTTTCGCTCAAATCTTGAATTTAGTTGGGCATTGTGTTCGAACTATTTGAGGAACCTTTAAAATTGTGAAGTGGGCACTTGCTATTGTTCTATAGTAATTTGTGACTGGGGCGTATATTGTATTGCTACCCGGATTAAGTGGTGTGGTGAGATTCTAATTGCTACGTATATTGGGGTGTGATTACCGGAATTTTGGCTCATCGTTTGTTGAATTTATTGTTGGGTGTGAGCTTTGCATATTTGGTTTACATGGCGCCGAAAAAGAAATCGAAACAGGGTGCCTCTTCCTCTTCTTCCAGTTATGATTCGTATAAATTTTGGAATGAGGAAGCCCAACAGGTATATGAGAGCTCTATGACACGATCCATAATCCCGGAACGGGGGTTTAATTTGTCATGTCCCTATGGTGTTATTGTGGACGAACTTGAACGGCGCGAATGGGTTGAATTAGCTCGACCTCCTATAGAAGCTGTGATCTCAGTTGTGTGAGAGTTCTATGCTAATATGCGGATACGCCATGACGAGTCGAAGGTATTGGTGAGAGGTAAATCGGTATCGTTCGACTCTCAAATGATAAACATGATCTATCATATGCATAGCCTCGACCAAGACGAATACCATGCATTTTTGAAGATGGCGTTGATTATGCAGAGGTCATTCGGACCTTATGTCAAGAAAGTGCCGCATGGAAAATGAGCTCGAGCGGTCCTATTTCTTTTAAGAAATCAGACATGGGCCCTAATGCAAGCGCTTGGACATCCTTTGTGTTGGCCCGGATTCTCCCGTACTCGCACTACCACAATGTCACCAAAGACAAGGTTGCCCTTGTCTTTGCTATTATGATGGGTAAATCCGTTGACTTGGGGAAGATTATTTATGGATCGATTCTGAGAGCTGACACATGGTTAGCTACGGTCGCTTTTCCATGCCCTCACATAGTTACCGAGCTCTGCCGACAGGCCGGCGTGACATGGTCCTCTGACGAGCAGGTTCTTAAGCCAAAGGCCCCCATTGTTGCCTTCTTTGGAGCTGCCTCTTATATGCCCCTCGAGTATCCAGAAGAAGAGGAGAACCCACAGCTATGGCTTCCACCACCACCACAACCAGCAGCAGCCAGATAGCGTAGGGGAAACCGATTTCGTAGACTTGAGACAGAGATGGCGGACCAGAGGAGGTTACTGGTTGAGCAGCGTCGGGTGCTAGACTCGCTTCAGTACCGCACTGATCATTTCATGGGATACATGATGGATTTCATGTCCGTGCTTGCTCAGAGGTTTCCACCTTTAGGTCCCGAGGATCCAATGTTTTCCCAGCCACATGTATGGCCACCTCAGTATCCTGGACCTCCGCCACAGGCCCCACCCCAGCACATGGATGAGGATGATGACAAAGGTGACGGCGAGCACTGACGCTCGTCGTGGAAGGTATGATTGTCCCGTTCTTTCTTGTTTATACATTGAGGACAATGCATACTTTAAGTTTTGGGGGTGACTTGAGTTGATTTGATGATTTAATTTTGATGCTTTAGTATATAAAAAAAAGAAGTTAATTTAGTCTTTATGTCCATTTTTAGTAGTTAAATTGTTTTTAAGAATTGTGGAATTAAGGTTATAACCAAACTATGATGAGAATTGACCCGAAACACATGTTGTCCCATGATTACAAGTCTAAGTGCATGCTATATTTACTTAACCGTTTACACACTAATTCACGATTGCTATGATTGTTGATACATCCGATGTCAAGAGAGTGTTCATGTGATTTGTGATTTGGAATGTATGAATGGACTCCAAAACCTGCATGTTGATTACTTGTTGTTGAGTTACGTGTTCACTAACACAAAAATGATTCAGGCAGTCTTTGAATTTTGGGCCTGTTTTTCCTTGAATAATTTGTCAATTGTTAGCCCTTCGAACCTAATTGAGAATGAGATGTGCGATTTGTTCTGTTTGAATACCCGAAAACATGATCTATCTGTGTTTGTTGATTGGTAAATTGAAAGTAGTATAGAACTTGGTTTGGCACTCTTCGAGGTGAGATACGGGTACTGTGTGATTTAGGGATGATTTAGGCGATTTTTGGAACGGTTGAGCCTTTCAAGCCTACCCATAACATCATATTATACCCTAGTGTCCCATGTTTGAGCTTAATAAAAAATCGAATGGAGTGTATCAAGGCACACAAGAGCCCCCATTCGTATCATTTCTCAATCCCCGCGTCAACTATCAAATTTGAGCATATACACTAGTACCTACCGAAAATTGAGAGAAAAAAAATCTTTTTATTACTACAAAAGTTTTTTCTCCCTTGTGCATGTATAAGAATATCATGTGAAAAAAAAGGAAGAAGTTGAATAAAGAATAAAGGAGTATGACGTGTGGATATGAAAATGAAGAAACAATGGTAAAGATGTTGTGACGATCCAATGGGAGGTGAAACATGAGAAATGGGAGATAAGTGTTGAAAAAATAAATTGGTTTGTTTATCTCACTTTTGATTCCCTATCTTCATTTGTAGCCATTAGCCGTAGCCTAACGTTATAAGCCTAAAAGACCTATTAACCAAGTCACACGTACCCAATATACTAGTGGAGAAGAGTTGTCAAAGTTAAGCCTATGGACACTTGAAAAATGCCGTCGATAGACATAAAATTCGATTCTGTAATGTGCGCATCTCATGATATTGGACTTTGTTTGGTTAATTATTATCTTCAGATTTCCATTTTGTACAGCCAATTGATACCCTATAAGTCTTGTTGATTTGTGAAGGTAAATGTGTTTCACAATGGTTTTATTAATTGCATGTGTGTCGAGGAGTCCAGAATTTTATGAGATAAAAAAAATTATGAACTTATCTTGGCATTTAGTTTGGGTAAATGAGAATAGCAACACACACACGCACGTGAACTGTGAGTAATGTGGCATGTGTTTGATTCAATATGATGGGGATTGTAATCTCTGAGGCTAGTGGTTATCCTTTTATTTCACAATTCTTGTTCGTTCAGTTACTTTCTTTAGGATGTGTTGAGTCTAGTCTGGTTAATGTTTTATTTTATTTTTGCTCGGGACTAGCAAAAATTCAAGTTTGAGGGGATTTGATAAGTGCACAAATTATCCTTATAATTCATACAGATTGTTAGTTTTCTTGGGAAGGATTATGCGTTTTGTGTTAGTTTTGGTGTGATTGCAGGAAGCTAGGTAAGGCCACTGAATGAGCGGGAAAAGGAGCGAAAATGGCGCTTGGAAGAAGTAGTGTGACAAGCCAACAGGACTGAAGGCAGCAAGACCCGCGCATGTGCGCGCATGACAGGAAGAGTCACAAAGAAAACCAGAGAGCTGCGCGCATATGCGCCGGATAAGGCGCACATGTGCGCGCGTGAGGAGATTCCAACTGCGCAGAACAGAGGACTCCGCGCACATGCGCGGAGCAAGGGCGCGCATGTGCGCGCCGATGAGTAGGCTGCAATGCAAGACAGAAGGATGCGCGCATATGCGCCGTGAAAGGGCGCGCATATGCGCGCGGCGCGATCTTTCAGAAATAAATAGGTTTCGACGTGGACTTTAGAAGTGGTTCTAATTTCTGGATATAGCCAACACAGGGAGAAGAAAAAAGGCGAAAAATTCAGAGCACACAGACGACGGAACGCGAAGAACGGAGATAGAAGACGCTGAATCCGGACATGGAGACGCACTTCCATCTCTCGCCAACACGTTTCTAATTCGGTTCTTTACTTTTACATTTTTAATGATTACAAACAGGTTTTGTATTGATTTAAATTCGAGTATGAACTAATTTTATTTTCTAGAGATTGACGTAGTCTTGGTTGAACCTATGTTATTGACGTTTTGAATTCTCATGTAATTAATTCATCGTATTTATTTGTGATTTCTTTGTTTTAATGCTTTTGGATTACTGGCCATAATTCAATTGATCGATTAATTGAGATCTAACACTCGACAGAGGGGATTGAAATTAGGATAAGAGAAATCGCATCGTCAGATGTTTATAACGTGCAAAAGACGTATAACTCTGGTGAATCCATAAAAAGAACTTTGTTTACATTTATTACGTGTTACGTGATTTTGAATAGGCATATTAAAATCAGTAATAGGTAGTACAATTCTATTTGTCACTTGAAAAGGGGAATAGGAAAATTGCGAGTTCTTAGCTAGTAAACATGATACAATTTAATGATATGTTAGTCAATTTTAATTTAGCATAGGAGAAACCAGACGAAATCATATCTCTAGATTTATTTACTCATTGAATTTCTACTGCGTGCTAGAATTACACGATTTTTTATTTTCTTTGAATTGATTTCAAACCATCGAATTGATTATAATAAATAAAGTTGAACTATGTCAATTACGGTACTTAATATACAGTTTTAAATAATTACTCCTCGTGGGATCGATATCTGTACTCATACCAGTACTAAACTTGACACCGTATACTTGCGGTAGTGAAAATACGCAACAAATATTGATAGTAAATTGTCAACAATCACAGTGGATAATTGCACCACCAGTGATTCCATGATTAATCTTCTCGTGGACAAGCTTTCGAATCGTGATTTGTTATTGAATGGAAAAATACTTCGTATGCGTTGTTGTGCTCATATTCTAAACTTGATTGTGAAAGATGGTATGGAAGTAATTAGTGGTGCAATTGAAAGAATACGTGATAATGTTATTTTTTGGAGTGCTTCACCTGCTAGAATAAAAAAATTTGAGGATACTGCTCGTCAGTTGCACGTCGAATGTAGTAAAAAATTATCTCTTGATTGTAAAACCCGTTGGAATTCAACTTATTTGATTTTAGAAACTGCTATACAATACAGATATGTGTTCCCAAGGGTTAAATATCGAGAGAGATACTACAAAAATGTGCCAACTGATGAAGATTGGGTGAATGCAATTGATATATGTGGGAAACTGAAAACTTTTTATCAAGTGACTGAGATGTTTTCTGGAACACTTTATCCCACATCTAACTTTTACTTTCCAAAGATTTGTGATATCAAATTAAAGTTAGATGATTGGTTGAAGAGTCCAAATCCAATTATTCGAGGTATGACACAAAAGATGTTGGAAAAATATGATAAATATTGGGATAATTGTCATATTATGATGGGGGTTGCTGCTGTGTTGGATCCTAGATATAATATGAAGCTTGTTGAATTTTATCTTCCCCTAATTATGGGGAAAGATCACAATCTAAAGTTGATGAAGTTCGACAGAATTGTTGTGGTTTGTTGGTTGATTACCAATCCAGGACAACAAAATTATTGGGAAATGGTGGTGGTTCATGGATTGTTGGGGCTTCATGTGTTTCTAATATTGATGCATCTGATAGTAATATTTTAGATATGTATGATAAATTCGTGGCTTCAAGTTCAAGCCAAGCTGCGTCAAAATCCCTAACCGAGTTGGATATGTATTTGGAAGAAATTGTCTTGCCAAGAACTCAACATTTTGATATTCTTAGTTGGTGGAAGACGAATGGGGTCAAATATCCAAATTTACAGAAAATGGCAAAGGATATTTTAGCTATATCTGTGTCAACTGTTGCATCAGAATCTGCTTTTAGCAATAATTGAAGAATAGTTGGTCCTCATCGTAGTAGGCTTAATTCAATGACTTTGGAGGCATTGATGTGCTCGCGAAGATGGTTGTGGGATGATGTGGAAGATAAATAAATCACATTTTTATTTTGTTATTGTACTTTCATTTTAATTTTGTTACTGTACTTTCTCTTTTTAAATTACATTTTTTACCGTTTTAAATCACAGTTTTATTTTTTCAATATAATTTCTCTCTTTAAATTTGTAGGTAATTCTTCAAATAGTTTGCCAACTTGTCCCACCATTCTTGATGAAGAGGAAGATGATCCTGAAGAATGTGTCTGAATTATTGCATACTCGCTGATTTTATATTGATATGTTTAAGTTCTGTTATGACTTATTTTTGGGGATGTCAAGATTTTTTTTGGAGAGCTAATATCTCTTTTTTATGTAATTCTTTATGTCATAAAAATACTTTTTTTTATTATTAAGTGTGGTTGAAAATATGAATTAGTTTTCTATTGTATTGTATTTAAAAACTTTTTTGTTTCATAATTCAGTCATGTGAGAAGAATATTATTGTTTTCATTTTAAAAAAATTCGGGTCTCACGGGTCTAATCGGCCCCGTTTCGTATTCAGGATGGGGCGGGTCCGAAGAATATTTAACCGGGGTGGGGCGGGTAATGGGTCGAAGTTTTCTTCATGAGACGGGTCTTGGGTTTAGCCATACCCGTCTCATACCCGCCCCATTGACATCCCTAATCATATCTCACCAGATCAAGGTGAAAGCATAAGAGGAATCGATATTCAATGCAAATCCTGTGGGGCACTGCCCCAACAGATAATGTCGAACCTTCCCTTTGATTTGTCGTTTGGTTAGAAGCAATTGATTGCATGCATAACTCCTAATTTGTCTTTTATTACAAAATTAACTAACATCTGCCATGGAATTATATGTTTCCAACCTCTTTGAGAAAAATAATTGATATTTAAATCCACTTTCTTTTTCTTTTTCTTTTTTTTTACCACAAACGGTTACATTGTGGGTGAATAAATCATGACTGCATCCAAATTTATTTGGGCTCTGAAATAGAGGGGAATGTCGTCTTCTCTCTAAAATAGTCGAGCGGAGTTTGAATAACCAATTTTATGGAGTGCGGTGTCTTCTTTTCACATTAAGTTGATTAATTATATTGATTAATTTATCAAAATTTTCCGAATAATTTGATCGATTTTTGTTTATGGTTTCTGGGAAATTTTTTCGGCAATGTAAATGTGATGTTTATTTTTTGGAAATAATTTTTTTTAAAAAAAAATTTTGATTTCCAAGAAATACGAAGTATATACATATATACATTATTACTTTACAATGTTTTTTTTTATTTTTCTAACAACCATTTTCTCAGTAGAATCATTATTTTACACTAGTTACTCTGCACACGCGATGCGTGTATGTACAGTCTTTTTTATCATTATCGATGGACTAAAGTGAAATTTGACAAATTATGAAGGGACTAAATTGATATTTGAATTGTTGAAATAAAAAAATAAAATAAAAGTGTGTGTTGAAATTTAAAAACTAAAATATAATATTATTATCATGTAAGGGTAAAGTTGGAAGAAAGATTTGATTCATTCCTAGGTGGTTACTATCATGTCCTTAACTTTACTAAAATAGAATAGATATTGCAGGTAAAATTAATTTAATTATTTGAATTACTTAAGCATAAACACAAAGAAATAATATGAAGCTCCCGAAAATTTCTAATGACCACTTAAAGCGTCCTAAATTATATTTTATGAGTCCAAATTATTTAACTGATAAAATAAATTATCTAAAAGTGAGAAATTTATTTGAACTGATTTTACATGGATTTATGTTAAGTTTTCAGGAGTTTTGGTTTCAGAGTGAAGATTTAGCAGGAATATACCCGAGCGTGGTAAAACTTTTATTTTTGATTTTATTCAGAAAAATTTTTTTAAAAAAGAAAAAATTCAGCTTTCGACCCTAGAAAATGAATTAAAATAGTGGAATTTGTATTTGAAGAGGGTTTAATTGATAGGCTTTATTTTACAATAAAAATTAAAATTTTGAGTAAAACTAACACTTTTAATAAGTTGTAGCACTTTTAATTATGGGTTTGCATTTTTTATTTCTAAAATATTAAATATAGAAATCTCCAACTTCACGTAAAGAAGCAGAAAAGATTTTCAGGAAAAAAAAAACTAGGGGTCGGCTAGGGTTTGTGAGGAAAGGGTGAAAATTTGAAGCGATTGTCGAAGAATTCGATCATGCTCGTGGTATCGTTTCCTACCCGGAATCGTCTCCTAACCATCTTCAGAAAGTTCAAATTTTTAGGAACTATCCGTTAGTGTATATGTGAGGAATTATTTTTAAAGAAAAGGGACTATTTAGAATTAAAGAAAATAAAAATTTGGTGCGTACAGATTTTTTTTTTCATTTTTTTTTTAAAAAGTGGTGAAGAAAATTTTGGGCAGCAGCATGCGTAAATTATTTTTTAAAAATATAAATATTTGGCCAAGTTGTGACAGATATTATGGCGTGTGGATCTCGGCTTCTCGGGTCGGGGTCCGCGAGTTAAGCCAGATAATCAGATCCAGACATAAATTTATGAGTCATACTTCGTAAAATATGTTGGGAATTTTTATTGAGGATTTGAGGTTGAGGAAAATTTAAGGAAATATGTTGATTGTTTGAATGTTATGTCTATTTACAAAAATATGATGTTATGACAAAGGTATTTTTATATTTTAAAATTTGAGGAAAAATGTTTAATGATATCTTATTTTTATTATAGGATGCTTGTTATTGTTGAAATAACTTGATAGACTTCTAAACTCACTAGTTTTCATTGATGCAAGGGAGGAATACAGATGTAGTGATGGTTGGCGAGGATTGACGATCTGCGGTGTAGAGCACTTATCCGAGCCATTTTGGCAAAAATTTAACATTTCGGTGGAAGATGGAACAAAACAACCTAAATTCAGTAGTTATTATAACAAGACCAAAAATTGAAAGTTAATGAAAAAACACCTAAAATATTTGTTTATGAAGCAATTTTTTTAAGTTTATTAATTAAGTTTGTATGCAAGTTGAGATCATGGAGGGGTTTAGCTAGATAATTATTCATTATTTGCAATAAAAAATTCTTTTTTGCTCACGATTTGATCTGTTAAAAACTTAATAATTGAATTATAATTCTTATATAATATATGACATTTATATCATGATCTTGTTATATCGTTTAACAATTTTTAAAATCTTTTTTAATTTGAAGAAAACTTCCATGGATATCACATGAAGGGGTCCAATTTGATAAACAAGTAGTACTCCTATGTGACTTTTATTTTACTGTTATTTTAATAACATGTTGCCGTTTCTAATATTAATTTTTTAATCTAGTACAATGGGAAAGAAATGACTAAACTAAGATAAGTCGACAATATAAATACAAGAAATTTAATTAAGAGAATAACATTGGTCAAATTTCTATTAATCTAAGTCCAACATTTTCCAATTATTCTTTGTTTTTTAGCCCATATAACACTAAGTACTAGGCTTATAATCTTTTTTTTTTTTTTTTGTGACAAAGCAGATCGAATCCAGTTCTGTCATTCTTCTTGTTCTGATGTGACTAAGTACTATCAGTTCTGGAGCCTGGAGGAATTAAAGTTGCTAAGGACTCATTGTATGTAATACCGAAAATATGTTATTTTTGATGCATTTTAATACAAGATGATTATATGAACATCTGATTTCAAAAATGTTCATATTAACATCTTGTATAAAATTTATGGAGAGTGATGCTCCTGGTTAAATGGAATAACAACCGAGAATTCTTAGATGCGTTTAATGAAGACTGTACCTACCATATTTGGAAACACATTTAATATAATAGGAAGACTAGAGACTTGTACCCCAAAGAGCAAAGACAAGTGTCATATATTGAATGAAAAAGACAAAAGATTGTTGAAGAAGACAAAAACTTGTGTGAGATGGTCTCACGGGTCGTATTTGTGAGACGGATCTCTTATTTGGGTCACACATAAAAAAGTATTATTGACCCGTCTCACAGATTATGATCCGTGAGACGGTCTCACATGAGACTCACTCGTTGAAAAATATCTGTATGGAGCCACTCGTTAGGATTCTATATCTGTAGATATGGAGAGAAACATTTTTCCGTCATTAAAATCGGTTCTGTCGATGCTACCTATGGGGGCAGTGCCCCCACAAGATCTGGGCCGTTGATTTTAAAAATTTGATGGACCCCGCATATGAATTGGTGGACCCCGCATATATGTGTTTAAATTTGGACCTTTGATCTTTTCATGGGGGGCAGTACCCATGAGGTAGGGTGAAATATTCCATTAAAATCTCATATTTAAGTTCTACATTTACTGCTCATTTATCGGAGATTATCTAAGGCACGACTTACAAGTTTTGTCAAATCAATTTTAAAGATCATTGGTGCCGATTGAAAGTAGCATTTGTTGCTCTATCATTACTATCAATTCACTCATTCCAGAAGTTGTAATTTATTCGTTTGAGTATGAAGATTGTATTGTTTGTGCGATTTTTTATTTATCATCAAGATCGTGTTATCTATTGTTTTCGGCTTGTCGTAAACTAAATAAAATAGTTGTTACTAGGAGTCTCAATTTAAGAGCGTGACGTCAATTGGGTTAATTTTGTGCTAAGAGTTTTATAAATCAAATATCTTAATTAAATCCTTCCATTCGTAGAAGAACGGAAGACACGAAAAAAAATTCATTCGAGTTACCATAAAAATCTCTTATGTTTATTAATTTATGAAATTTGTTATTTCTAACCATAAATTTTTTTATCAATTCCGTTACACATCATTTCAAAGTATACTTGCATGTTCATCAGTTCACCAACACACATACATTAACCGTATATGTTTGAACATCTTATGCACTTGTAATCATTCAGCTTAGGAGTTCAACTGATCCGTTCAGATTAAGAAAGATACTCAAAAGACTTGCAAAAGTCGATACCAGTTTATGTAAAACCCTAAAAATATAAGTAGTAACTGTATTAAAACAAAAAACAAACAAAGCAAAGGGATTTCCAGTTCAGTTTGATAGTAAAAAAGGCAACTTAATCAATAATTGCATAGGTAATTCATATTTGACAAGTTTGGAATTCTTGGAGTTTCAAATTTTAGTTCTTCATATTTTTTTAACAAAGAAAAAATTTTAGAGGTGGAGAATGGAGTTTGCAGACGAAAAGAATGAGAAAGTTATACCATTTGATAAAAATTGTGATTTTGAGAAGCAACGTGATTGGTGCAGTTAAGGAAATGCTGAAAAAGTTTAAAAAAGAACCGAAAATTATTAATGAACCAATAAAAAAATGAATAATACTAAAGGTACAATTAAAATATCTTACAACGATATTTACAACAATTAAATCGTGAGATTTTGCATTGAATTTATCATGAGATGTTGATAAATAGAATTTTTGTATCGAATTTTTTTGTGTTGTACAAATTTGGTTGTACATGTAGCATTACTCTAAAAAAATTGCAATAACGTATTCAAGAAATCTTATTATAGCATTGACTTATGGTGGAATAAACAAACATGACTCAAATTGAAGAATAAAAGATAAACTCTGTCATTTAGGCATCCCATGTTTCAACTTGATTGTAGATAGGGGTGGGCACGGTACGGTACCGTACAGAACTAGGTACCGTATACCGTACAGAAAATATCGGTATGGAATTTTTTCATACTGATATCGATACCGAAAATTCGGTATACCGAATTTTCGGTATGAAAAAAGTTCATACCGGTACCGTACTGACACAGAAAATTTTGTCGGTATACCGGTATACCGACATTTTTTCGGTATACCGAATTTAAATTTTAAAAAAATAATAATAATAAAACATTATTTTCGGTATTTCAGTATATACCGAAATACCGAAAAAAAAATATTCCGTACCGATACCAAAAATTTCGGTACGATATGATACCGTACCGAAATTTTCGGTATACCGATTTTTTCGTTAAGTTCGGTATTTTTTTCGGTACGGTATTTCGGTATTTCGATATTTCGGTATTTTTTCCCACCCCTAATTGTAGATACCAGACATACTTGGGCTAATAACATTTCTTTTGAAATAAATAAATTGTCAAAAGTATGTAAACAAATAAATAAATATCTATTAAAAAAAGTGGGTTAACGCCCTCTTAATTAAGTCCGATATATATCCCGCATTGAATCAGTCTCCCTCCATCTTTTTTTCACTTTTTATGTAGGAATCCGAAAGTTGCTACTTTTCATACATGCTTACATAAATTATTGAGATAATATAATAGTCTACAAATCATGTTAGTCAAGAAAAAAATGCACTGAACATGCTATTTGCGATATGCTTGCCCTAAAAAATATATTCCACATTATTGGATACCTCGTTAGGGGCATCAGCCTCACTCCTTCATTCGTTAATAAAGTGGTGGTATAAAAAAAACTAATTATATGGATTGCAAATTTGAAGTTATAAAATATTGATAGAATAGAATTACTTTTTTATTTAAAAAGGAAAATTTTAATTTTAATCTTATATTTTTTTTATCATATCGATTCTCAATGTTACCAAATTTCAATCTTTATTATCTTTATTTTTTTCACAATTTTAATAGTTTTTTCAGATGTAAGGGAGAGGTGACGCTTTCGTGCCTAGCATAGAAGTAGCACCCAGCACTATGTGTTAAAATAAACTAAAATCACCAAAAGTTAAAAACTCTAGAATAAGATACAACGGAAAACTGCATCTTTCCATAAAAAAACACTTCAAATGCATAAAAAGAGCATCACATCGCTCACACCATTCCTCAAACGAAACTTAGCACAACTTCAATTGCTCTTCCAAACCAGTAAAAATTCCATGCCCGTCGTTGAGGCCGTAAGTTAATAAAGATAATCTGGTAAGAAGCATTAAGATTACAGGATCTAGAAATAACAGATGGTTGGGCTTGCTGAAAAGCCAAGATTACTAGGTTTCATCGACGGCCAAATCCCGTCGCCCGATCAAGAATTCATGGAGGAGCAGAAACTGTGGGAAAGAACTCATGAGCTGATCAAAGGATGCATTCTAGGTTCCATAACTGGGACCGACGTGCTTGATGCAGCGGTGGGATTGGAGAGTTCCAGGGAAGTTTGGTCAGAATTGGTTGGAGAGACTATGGACGATAAATCTGGGTCATCTGCCAATGATGCAGATCAAGGATACACTGCTTCAGGTACGTGTCCACTTCACAGGATGATTTTTGCATCATCATTTTTTTTGTTCAAAATTAAGATAGAGATCTGTTTTCAAATTACCTATTGAGACTGTGATGACTCTAATCTTAAAGCGCGAAACACGTAAGCGATAAACTTGAAGCTATTAGTTCAAAGCTTATCAAATCAAAAGCCAAGTGTTGAGCTCGAATTTTCACATCAAAGTATTCAAGATTTAGCTTGAGGGAGCTCGAAGTGTTGCAAAACTCGCAGGGCCCAAAGTGTTTCTGTCATGCCCCGGGACGGGGGTTGGTTGACACCGGCGTTGCTCTCAAATTTACATTCGAAAACAACAAGCCTCAGAAGTACAGAATTTCAGAAACCAGTCTTTTATTCATAATACGAAATAAATCAGTTGTCTGTTACAACTCGAATACTGATGTTTTACAGCGGAAATTAAAACCAGACATAACAGCGTCTTAACAGGTACAACGGAATTAACATAAAAATAAACTGAGAACAATAATCTTCTTCACTAGCCCCAGAACTGGATCTGCTCTTCTTCTGCTAATTTTTCTTCCTCGTTCTTATCTGAGATGGGTTTGGTGGGTGAGTGATATGATCGTCACTCAGTAAGCAGGGGCGGGAATAACTCTCAGTTTTCGAAATCGTTTTCAACAGAAATAGTAATACAACAATATACAGAAAACTCGTATTTTCATAACAGAAATCAGAATTCAGAATTTACAGGTTTCAGAACAGAAATCAGAATTGGTAAGCACTGAGCACGTTAGTGAATTTCATGGCTAAACTGATATCAGTCCCCTATATGTTCTCTCCTCTAAGGGGTGAGGCCAGAATCAGAATCAGAATCAGAATTCAGAAATGTTCAGAATATATATTCCTACCATTAGTTCACTAGGGAGTTTCTGTGCTTCGAAACAGATATCAGAAATCAAACATACAGAAACTATGCTTTAAAATAGATCTTAACAACTGATTTCAAGATATTTATACATAAGCCCACTTACAGTAATTTGCTAAAAGTGTTCCGGTTGAAGTATGAAATCTGCTTGTTCTTGCTACTGGTTCTGCTGCTCGAAAATCAGCACTCTCTTAGCTCGAAAATTCAAGTGATAATCTCAAGATTTGTGTAACCCAATTCAGAGGTTTGAGAGTGTTATTTATAGGCCAAATTCTGACTTTTAGCCTCTCAATTAATGACCATTATCTGACATTAACAGCCTTTATTCCATGTTAATGCTTCAGTTACAAGTCTAAGCTGAATCAGTAACTGTCTGCTGCTTCCTCGCTCTTCTGCTGCTGCTGCTTTCTTGCTCTTCTGCTGCTGGATTTTGTCTGCTGAAAATACATGTCTGCTGGAAAAATACATGTCTGCTGGAAAAATACCAACTTCTGAAATATGAGTTGCTGCTGAAATTTTGATAGCTACTGAAACATTTTTAGCTGCTGGAAATTCAGGTTCTCACAGTTTCAGCTCATGGATGCAAACCCCCAGCTCATAAACCTGAAACTTATCTCAAAAAAGCTCAGTACATGTTGTCCTACATGACTCAAATTTAAGCTATAGGAGGAGCTAAAAGTTGGAAATCATTATGGAGTAAGAAATGCCCCTTTAGTAAACCAAGATACCTTTGGTTTGGAGGAACTTGGACCATCAAATGGGGTATACTTGGGGCAAAAGAAATGGATTAAATGTGGGAATGTCTATAGCCATTTCTAAGCCCATAATACTCCACTAGGTGCTGGACAATAACACACCAAAAAGCCATACAACTCACCCAAGAACTCGAGCACCATCGTGCTGCCGAATCCTAGAATTGTCCGTCGGTTTTGAGACAACAACCACACAGTGATTAAGGCGTCATTTTACCCACTTTTACCTACTTTTGAGCTAAGACCATCCAAAATTCGGTCGTAGAAGGCAGGCAACAATCGAACCACACTAGTTCGACCTTTTGCAAACAAAGTTCAGCACGTTTCTAAACCAAGTGTAAGTGGGCTTACGTATTATTTTAAAGACTTATGTATGATTTAAAAATTCGATCGATTAATGTTTGTTTTGTTATGCTCCATTTTGAATCAATGTATATATGCTCTGTTATGCATCTTTTGCTAAGTTTCGCTCTGATTTGATATGTTTGTTTAGTTTAGAATTGACACATTCTTTTGCGTTCCAATGTGATACATTCATTTGTCATAATTCGAGCAATGATGCATCAAGAAATTTTGTGAGGGAAAATATCCCAAAATGAGCCTATTCACAAGAAAATGTCCTAGAGGGAACCCATGCATTACAAAAGGCCTAGAGGGAACATGTTTATAGGAAAAAGTTCTCCAAATGGAGTCCAAGATAAAAATGGCTTATGGTTGTTACGGTAAGACTTCAATGATAATGTGATTATGTTCTGATAAGATTTTGTTCTCATATGATTCAGTAATTCTGATATGATTTGAATATTTGATCTGATTTGAGCTAAGTTCTTAATTATATTACTCCGTTTTGGACTTTTGTTCTGTAATATGATCCTCTTAACGATTACATTATAATTATAATTTTTATTCTGATATTCGATCAACCTCCACTTGCTATGTGTTTCCCAAAACATTCACTCCCTTGCTTCTCTCCCCGATAAGAACAAAGTACAAGTGGAAGAGGATGAACATGATCACTTTTGGAGTTGATAAAGAGATTCAAAGACATGAAGATTAAGTTTTCTACATTTAAATTTCATTTATAATTCGCTTCCGCATTCCATATGATTTCTATGTAAAGACATCTTGCGCACTTTTTTGATTAAGCATTGTAAAAACAATTATCTGTTATGAAATAGAATGGTGTTGACTATTTTCTACGAAACTTATTGTTTTCAATGTATATTGTTAAACAATATTGGATATCAAAACACTTTGGTCTTAGGGCGTGACATAGAATCTCAAAATTTGAAAGTACATCTGTGTACGTATAAGGTCCAAAGTTAAGACGACGTAACCCAACTGCATGCAAACCTAGGAAGCATGAAAATGAGTAATTAACTGATTTTAATTGCTATTTGATTATGTGACATACATGCTTATATAGTAAAAATGATTTTATCATCATCATGCATAAAATCGTATTTATAGGAATATTCAAGTAACGATCGAGGAACGGAGACCAAGGGCTGAAAAGTGTAAAATGTTTTATTAAATAACTATTTTTAATTGTTTAAAATATGGTTGAAGGGTTTTCACATTTTTTTGAAAATAAAGGTTTTAAGGTGATTTTATACGCGGGACGAAAATTTTATCGATGTTGGTTTTTCAACTAAAATACGGACTTTTAGGCAACCCGGCTAATAAATTCACAAATTTATTTAAGCAAAGTTATGGTAACATTTTATTTAAATCCTAAACAAGCACTAATGGGCCTAAACTTGGCTTAATAGGCCTAAGCTTGAGTTAATGACTTTAATTAATATATAATATACAAAATTTCCACCACAAACCCTACTCATTCTCGCCCCACCTTTCTGAAAATCGGCCAAGCTAATTAAAATTTTGAAAACACTCTCCCAAGCCTCACAACTCCACGGCACACACAACACAACACCTTGAAGGGGTTTCTCGAAAGGGGTAGAGGACAAGCTAGCCAAAAGGTCCTCTCCGTTCTTCGTCGTCAACGTTTATTCAAGCATATAAAATGCAAAGGCACGCCATACATCTCCTTTTCTCATCCATCATATCATATTATATTTTAAATATTGCATACATGAAGTGCATGAAATTTATTTCTGTATTTTCGAAATATTGCATGCATATATGTACAACTCATGATTTAAGGTTTCAAAAAACATGTTATTGTGTTCTTATGAGGCTGCCATGGCTAGGCTATGATCACGGTACGTTTCTAAGCAATTTAGAGTCCTAGAACACCCACCATACACGCTGGAAACACAACCAAAGCTAGCTGCTTCGGGACAGCACTGTCACGGGTTTTGGTGATCGGTTTGATGACTTGGACGTGAGCTCGGGCACGGCCTGAGTCCAGAGGTTAGCCAAGGACAGTGAGGGGTCAGAGGGAGAGTCCTAGCCATGCTAGGACTCGAGTACAGGACTCGGGACTCCAACTCGAGAAGGATCATCGCAGCACGCCTTGTGCAGCAGCGTGCTGGGGCTCGCACGGTTCATCCAGGGTTCTTGGGCTGGGCTAGAGGGATATACTAGGGTCCTAGGAGGGGGTACGGGAGGTTGGTCCAGGGGCTGGATCGGTTGGTCAGTGTTTAGGCATGAAACAAGAGTCATAGTACAATTGCAACTCTCGGCCATCATAAGGATGACTAGGGGGCTCATGTTTTTGTGGTTGGGGAGGGATTCTTGGTGAACTTAGGGTCCAGTAGGATACTTTGGGAAGTTGGTCAAGTTTTGGAGCAACATGGTTCGGGGGTAACTCGTGAAAATCGAAAGTTGGCTCGGGGTCGAAGTTTAGGTGTCAAGTTAGGGTTTTTAACTTATTAAAATTGAAAAAAACGGCTCACGGGGATCGAGTCGTGGTTCATAAGAGCTAAAATAATATAAAAAGACTAAATTTTGAATTTAGGAATTTTATATTTAGGTTTGGGATTTTTCGAGATTAAAACACCGTCAAAACGATTAATTAAAGATTAATTGAAAAGCGTAGTTTTTAATCTAAATAAAATTATGGAATTTTAATTTAAGCTTAAATAATTATTTGGGACATGTTAGAGCCAATGAATTCAAGAAAAGTCAAAGTCGAGGAATTTTTCGTTTAGGGGTAAAAGGGTCTTTTTACACCTAAAAATTAGGAAAGGTCATGGCAGTACTCTAAATGCTGTTTTTATGCTTTTATGATTATTTTTAAAGGTTTATGATATTTTACATGTTGAATTATGATTTTAAATGTCCATGTAATTTTATGATTTAAAAATTGACATTTAAAAAATATGGTGCATGCTTGGTTTCAAAAGAAAAGGATATTAATGCATGATTTTATAAAGTGATGAAAACATGAAAACATTGATGAAAGTGAGGTGATTGTGACTATGAGGATATGAGGATATGAGGATATGATTGAGGATAGGCCAAGGCTCAGTTGACGATCTAGTGTCGCTGATGTCCCCGCCGCCCAGTACTGTGGTTTCATGTAGATGGTACCATCGACTTTTTAGGAATGAGGAAAGTCACAATTGACGATCTGAATTCAATAAAGGAAAGGATATTAGTTATGATCTTGAAAAAGGTTTAATGTCATGTTACGATTGAGGAAAAAGGTTAAGGTTTATGTCATGCATATCATGAAAAGTTATGTTTACGTAAAAGTATTTTCACTGTTGCATGTTTTTTATACGTATTATTTGTTATAAATATTATGGTGTGTTGAGTCTTTAGACTCACTATGTGTGATGGATGCAGGTGAGAATGAGGGAGGTCTTGACGCTTGATTTGGCTGGACTGACGGTGCACACAACCCGAGGGCCATCGTTTCTACTATTTTCCGCATTTATGATTTTGATTACGATTTTACGTTAAAAGATTTTAAGACCATTTATTTATGCTTTAGAGTGGTGTTTGAGAGGATATTAGATTTCACGTTTATTACTTTTTAGGCTTGGTAAAATGTTTGACTACTTCCATGGGATTTTATTTAAAACGCTAGTGGATTGATGCTTTATTTTAAAAAGGGGTAAAATATTTTATAAAAATATTTTCAAGAGGTTATGCTTAATTTCGAAAAATTGGATGAAAAAAAAAAATTAGTACTTTTTAAACATTAAGAAAGGCAGACGTTTCAGTTGGTATCAGAGCAAAGGTCCTGCAAAGTGTTGTGCCACCACCAGCGCCAGAAAAATCAGTCGTCAAGCCTCAAGTTTGTAAGTTTTTACATGCTTTATATGATCCATTATGATATTACCTGCTTGAGGACATGAATGATAGGTTCACGATACATGTTTACTAGCTTTCTAAGCACATATGACATGCATGCATATATTGCTAAAAGAAATGAGGAAATGTCACATGATTAGAAAATGTAGATTTAAATGCATGTTGGTTACGTTAGAATTTGGAAAACGTTCAGATAAAATTCCTCCTAGACGTGCACCCGTTATTGAGAATCAGGAAGAGAACAGTGTTAATCATCAAGGAAATGATCAAGGGAATGGACCTCCATCACCACCACCACGGGATGCTGCTACTCGTGGTCTTGAGGGGATGGCTCGTCTATTCGAGCAACAGTTACAGCAACAGCAACAGCAGTTGCAACAGCAGCAGTTACAGTTACAGTTACAGTTACAGCAGGCGCCTAGGCCACCACAGGATATCTATGATCAGTTCCGGAGGCTAGGGCCAAAGTAATTTTCTGGCACCACAGATCCATTTGCTGCTGAGAGTTGGATTCGTTCACTTGAGGTACACTTCCGTTATCTAAATATGGGGGATGCTGACCGTGTGAGGTGTACCACTTATCTACTTAGGGATGATGCTTCATTATGGTGGGAAGGAGTCGAGCATGGTGTCAACCTTGCTACTATCACTTGGCATCAATTCAAAGAGATTTTCTATGAGAAATATTTCACTGCGGATGTTAGAGGTCGACTAAAGAGGGAGTTTATGAGCCTCCGTCAGGGAGACTTGTCTGTTGCCGACTATGTAAAGAAATTTGATAGGGGTTGTCACTTTGTACCCCTTATTGCAAGAGAGCCTGCAGAGAAACTCAGACACTTCATGGATGGTCTACGTCCTACTCTACGCAACAATGTTATGATGATGCACCCACTGGATTATGCTACTGCTACTACATGTGCATTCAAGTCTGAGCAAGCTTTGAGGGATATTGAATTTGAAATGCAGCGTAAGAGGCAACAACACCATAATAACAACCAGCCAAACAAGAAGCAGTATACAGGTCCTCCTAGACCTCAAGGGCCCCAAAAGCCCCAATGTCAAAACAAGAAGCAAGGACAACAAAGGCCACAGAATCTAGGAGCACCACAGCCTGCTGAGAGGCAACTATGCAAGGAGTGCAATCGCTCGCATCTTGGCAAGTGTGAATGGGGGACATACAAGTGTTTTTACTGCAAAGAGAATGGGCACAAAGCTGCTGATTGACCAAAAAGAAAAGCACCTACGGTAGGACGAGCTTATGTGATGAATGCTGAAGAAGCGGAGGAGGAAGCAGACACTATGCTTATCACGGGTAACCTAGTCATTTAACATTTTATATTGCTTATTATTGCGTGAAATGTTAAATTGGTTATTAGAATTGATTTGGGAACGAGATTTGACCTTGTGGAAATTAGGTTGCATGTTCTACTTAGTTGAGTTTAAGTTATGATTTTAGAAGCCATAGAAAATGTTATGAATTTTGTGCCTTATTTTATGTTTACGTAAAAAGTGTTAGGGCCAAAATTAAAGAAAATCATAACTAAAGGGTTTTAAGGGATTACGGAAATTTGGAGGTTTAAAATGAAAATTTTGGTAGTTAAGGGACCAAAAAGCAATTACAGAACTCGTAAGGACCATGAATGGAATTTTCGAAAGCCTCAAGGACTAAAACGAGAATATGCAAAAATTTAAGCGGCATTAATGCAAGCACCGAATTTTTAGGGCCAAAATGTAATTTTCGAAATTACTAGGGACTGAAATTAAAATTTGCGGTAATGGAAGGGCCAAATTGCAATTAAAAAAATTCGGGGACTAGATGCAAAAAGTTTGAAAATGTAAGGGCTAAAATACAATTTTCATGAAATGCTTAAGTTCAACACGCAATCTTCTCTTAACTTTGGGAAAAATTAATGATAGTAAATCCTTAAGTTCAACACGAAAAGATTTAAAAGACATTTTTCGCCGCAGGGAGGATCATCATTCTAGGTGTAGCTACCTATGCATTGTTAGATTCAGGAGTTACACATTCTTTCATATCTGAAACCTTCATAAAAAGACTGAATATTACTCCTCAAGTTATGGGTTTGGGTTTCAAAGTTTCTATTCCATCCGGTGATCAAATGCTCACGTCTAAAATAGTCAGAAATCTGGAGCTTCGTTTATGCAAAGATGTGGTCCGGACAGATCTCATTGTGATTCCTATGCCCGAATTCGATATCATACTTGGGATGGATTGGCTATCAACGAATGGAGCTTCGATTGATTTTAGTCAGCGCTCAGTGTCTATTAGACCATCCAGTGGTAAATCTTTTGTCTTCGATGCGGCAAGAAACAAGCAAATGCCACACGTCATCTCTTGTCTATGTGCGAGGAAGCTTATTAAACGTGGATGTCAAGCTTATCTAGCATGTGTCACTACTGCACATGCAACTGACAGTCAGAAATTTGAAGATGTTGAGATAGTGAGATATTTTCCTAGTGTCTTTCCCGAGGACGTTTCTGGCATTCCGCCCGATCACGAAGTAGAATTCTCTATTGATCTAATGCCGGGCACAGTTCCTATATCTAAAGCGCCTTATCGTCTAGCACCTGTTGAAATGAAAGAATTAAAAGACCAAATCCAAGAATTGCTAGACAAGGGTTTTATTCACCCTAGTTATTCTCCATGGGGCGCTCCGGTATTATTTGTGAAAAAGAAGGATGGAAGTATGCGTCTTTGCATTGATTATTGAGAGCTTAATAGAGTCATTATCAAAAATAAGTACCCACTGCCAAGAATTGAAGATCTGTTTGATCAGTTGCAAGGAGCATCGATATTTTCTAAGATCGATCTGCGATCTGGATACCATCAGTTAAAAGTAAAAGAGTCAGATGTTCATAAGACAGCATTTCTCACGAGATATGGGCACTATGAGTTTATGGTCATGTCATTCGGGTTGACCAATGCACCAGCGATCTTCATGGATCTCATGAATCGCGTATTCCAGCCGTATCTAGATCAGTTTATTATTGTCTTCATTGATGACATATTGATCTATTCCAAGAGCAGAGAGGAGCATAGCCATCATCTGAGGACCGCACTGCGTGTACTGCAAGATAGAAAACTTTATGCAAAATTCAGCAAGTGCGAGTTTTGGCTTGATAGGGTGACATTCTTAAGCCACATAATTCCTAGTGACGGCATTGAAGTTGATCCAAGTAAAGTTGAGGCAGTCAAGGAATGGCCAGTACCAAAGAGCGTCACCGAGATTCGCAGTTTCTTGGGATTAGCTGGCTATTATCGCAAGTTTATTCAGGGATTCTCATCTATTGCAGTAACTTTGACATCTTTGACTAAGAAGAATGCAAAGTTTATTTGGGATCCGAGTATCAAGACAGTTTTGACAAGTTGAAGCAAGCCTTGATTTCAGCGCCAGTATTATCTATGCCGTCAGGGCAAGGGGAGTATATTCTTTACACCGACGCTTCTAAACTTGGTTTGGGCGCAGTTCTTATGCAAAACGACCGAGTTATCACCTATGCGTCCAGACAGCTAAAAATTCATGAGAAGAACTACCCTACCCATGATCTTTAGCTTGCAGCAGTAGTCTTTGCACTAAAGATTTGGAGACATTACCTTTATGGGGAGAAGTGCAAAATATTTACAGATCATAAAAGTTTGAAATACTTCTTCACCCAAAAAGAGTTGAATATGAGACAGCGCATATGACTTGAGTTAGTGAAGGACTATGATTGCGACATTAGCTACCATCCGGGGAGAGCTAATGTTGTGGCAGACGCGTTGAGCAGAAAGGCAGCAGTTATCACTCAATTATCTCTCCAAAGACCGTTGCAGTCCGAGATACAGCGGTTTGAGCTTACAGTGTATGATAGGGGTGAGGCCCCTAATCTTGCCACATTATCAGTACAGTCGACTTTGAGAGACAGAATTCGTGATGGGCAGTCTACTGATGAGCAGTTGCAAAAGTGGAGAGCAAGAGATAAAGCCAAGGGTCGGAATTTATATTCAGTGGTGGATGGTTTAGTTCGTTATCGAGATCGTCTATGGGTTCCTAGTGACGATTCTTTGAGGGATCTTATTATGAAGGAAGCCCATGATACACCATATTCCATTCATCCGGGCAGCACAAAAATGTATAAAGATTTGCAGTTGTTATATTGGTGGCCAGGCATGAAGAGGGACATTTTAAGATTTGTATCCGAGTGTTTGACTTGTCAGCAAGTCAAAGCAGAGCATCAAAGACCAGCAGAGAAAATAAAGCCACTCCCTATTCCCGAGTGGAAATGGGAGAATATCACTATGGACTTTGTAGTGGGATTGCCAAAGACTGTTAAGGGATCGAATGCCATTGGGGTGATAGTTGATCGTCTTACAAAATCAGCGCATTTTCTACCTATTAAGACGACATTCACCATGATCCAGTATGCAGAGTTATATGTTCGAGAAATAGTTCGTCTGCATGGGATTCCAGTGTCTATTGTTTCCGACAGAGATCCGAGATTCACGTCATCTTTTTGGAAAAGTCTGCATGCAGCGATGGGGACCAAGTTATTGTTCAGTACAACATTCCATCCTCAAACTGATGGTCAGTCAGAAAGAGTTGTACAGATTTTGGAAGATCTACTGCGGGCATGTGTTATTGATTTCCAAGGGAGTTGGGAACCAAAGTTATCTCTGGTGGAGTTCACCTACAATAATAGTTTCCAATCATCAATTGGGATGGCTCCTTTTGAGGCACTCTATGGATGGAAGTGTAGATCTCCTATTCATTGGGACGAGGTTGGGGAAAGAAGAGATATTGGACCGGATATGATTGAAGAGACTGCCGCGGTTGTAGTCAAAATTCGTGAGAGAATGAAGACAACACAAAGCCGACAAAAGAGTTATGCGGACAAAAGAAGTAGGGACTTAGAATTTGCAGTGGGCGACCACGTATTTGTGAAAATAGCACCTATGAAGGGTGTTATGCGCTTTGGCAAGAAGGGCAAGCTTAGCCCAAGATTCATTGGTCCGTTTGAGATTTTGGAGAGAATTGAGACACTAGCTTATAGAGTGCCATTGCCACCAGCGCTTGCAGGAGTTCACAATGTGTTCCACATCTCAATGCTGCGGAAGTACATGTCAAATCCGTCACATGTGCTTAATTATAAACCACTTCAGTTGACTCCAAATATGACATATGAATAAAGACCTGTCCAGATCTTAGCCAGACAAGAAAGACGATTGCGAAACAAAGTCATTCCAATGGTCAAGGTCAAGTGGCTGAATCACTCGGAAGAGGAAGATACTTGGGAAACCGAGAGAGACTTGAAGAGTCGCTATCCAAATTTATTCGGTGACTTCTAATTTCGAGAACGAAATTCCATTTAAGGGGGGAGGAGTTGTAAAGTCCAAAGTTAAGACAACGTAACCCAACTGCATGCAAACTTAGGAAGCATGAAAATGAGTAAATAACTGATTTTAATTGCTATTTGATTATGTACATACATGCTTATATAGTAAAAATGATTTTATCATCATCATGCATAAAATCGTATTTATAGGAATATTCAAGTAACGATCGAGGAACGGGGACCAAGGGCTGAAAAGTGTAAAATGTTTTATTAAATAATTATTTTTAATTGTTTAAAATATGGTTGAAGGGTTTTCACATTTTTTTTTAAAATAAGGGTTTTAAGGTGATTTTATACGCCGGGACGAAAATTTTATCGGTGTTGGTTTTTCCACTAAAATACGGACTTTTAGGCAACCCGGCTAATAAATTCACAAATTTATTTAAGCAAAGTTATGGTAACATTTTATTTAAATCCTAAACAAGCACTAATGGGCCTAACTTGGCTTAGTAGGCCTAAGCTTGAGTTAATGACTTTAATTAATATATAATATACAAAATTTCCACCACAAACCCTACTCATTCTCGCCCCACCTTTCTGAAAATCGGCCAAGCTAATTAAACTTTTGAAAACACTCACCCAAGCCTCACAACTCCACGGCACACACAACACAACACCTTGAAGGGGTTTCTCGAAAGGGGTAGAGGAAAAGCTAGCCAAAAGGTCCTCTCCGTTCTTCGTCGTCCACGTTTATTCGAGCATATAAAACGCAAAGGCACGCCATACATCTCATTTTCTCATCCATCATATCATATTATTGTTTAAATATTGCATACATGAAGTGCATGAAATTTATTTCTGTATTTTCGAAATATTGCATGCATATATGTACAACTCATGATTTAAGGTTTCAAAAAACAGGTTATTGTGTTCTTATGAGGCTGCCATGGCTAGGCTATGATCACGGTACGTTTCTAAGCAATTTAGAGTCCTAGAACACCCACCATACACACTGGAAACATAACCAAAGCTAGCTGCTTCAGGACAGCACTGTCACAGGTTTTGGTGATCGGTTTGATGACTTGGACGTGAGCTCGGGCACGGCCTGAGTCCAGAGGTTAGCCAAGGACAGTGAGGGGTCAGAGGGAGAGTCCTAGTCATGCTAGGACTCGAGTACAGGGCTCGGGAAGGAGTCATAGTGTGGGGACCCGGACGCTAATCATGTTCTTAATCATCATTGGGACTAATTAATCAATTATAATAAATAGGGTCTAAATTTTTTTTTAAAATAATGCCGAACGTAGTGACATAAAAACATATATACATCTCAGTATATAAAAGTACAAATCCTATATACCATACATTTATTCAACTAAAGTTTAACAACTAATATCAAGTGTCCAACCCTATCTCTAATCCATGTCCGGAATCTCCACTCTAATCACGATCTCTCTTCATCTCCTCAACCCTGAACCTGTCCCACCTGTTGTCATGTACACATACAGACAAGACAACAGCCGGATAACTCCGATGAGAATAAATACCAGTATAAATCAACGAAACATGTAATCATATAAACAAATATAAAGCATGTAACAGGTAACAGCAATATGTATCAAAATCTGAAACATAATCAATTCGCAGACTGTCGACAATGCTCGTAACTCTACAATTCAGACTAGACTCAATCCTAGTCTAGGGATCCCGATTCCTAGAAGTTGGCATTCCATATCGATCACCAGTAATAGAAGAATTTCCGATTCTATCCACATCGGCATAGTATCGATCACCAGTAATAGAAGAAACTCCGGTTCTATCCACATCGATATGACATCGATCATCAGTAATAGAAGAAGTTATAATTCTATCCACATCGATACGGTACCGATCATCAGTAATAGAAGAAGCTACAATTCTATCCACATCGATAGCCAATCCTCCAGAGACAGACTTTGGCACAATCGCCAATACACTATCTTATGACATCGTGCAATGTGTCCGTGGCGATCCCGCCACTATCAGGCACTTCTGTCATAAGACTACTCTTCTAATACCTGCTATCTATAAACCAAGAGAACAAGTACATCAATCGAATCAATGCAATATCAATGCGATAAAGTAAAGTATGTGATTTAGGGAAACTCAAGTCTAAACCGACTCAAGTCGATCTCCCAATACCACATTGACTTATACATTTCGTTCGTAGTGTCGGTCTGGAATTCAAACTCTGTCAATTCTTCAATCTGGCAATGGCAATATCAATGATATCATATCAATATAACATTTAAATCGATACCAATCTGATCAATAATTCAAAATCAACGGTATAACCGCACAATCCCGATATCCCGGTCAATATAACATCACCAGATAATAATTCCCTCAACTAATAATCGATACCAATACAATCTGATATCATATCTCAGTCAATTAGATTCAGAAAATCATAACAATTCCATAATCAGTCCGTTTCTTAATCTGACTTCGATTCTATGATGTCTAACATGTCAAGAACATCATATATGAATTCCATTCAATTCTGACAACATCATAATTTCAAATAATATCAAAACGTAGTAAAACTTACGTCCAGTTGTAGCCTGCGTTGATATGAACACAGTACTGCAGTGTATGGTGCACTGACACTTTCTCGGTTTTCTTCTGAAGGAACGAAGTGAATTGCATTGTATATATATATATTTACATCAACGTACATGCAGCAAGGCAAATGGTGCACCCTTCAAGCAACACGTCTCGCGTATATGCACGACATCTACCGGCTCATATGCGCGAGACCATATGTCTCGACGCGTGATGTGCACAGTGCCTCGCGCATATTCGCGCACTCATTCGGCGCATATGCGCGAGGTACTCAAATTTCTTCCCAACTCTCTGCCACCCTTGCGCACATGCGCGGGTTCAGGTCGCGCATATGCGCGAGGTCCTCTGGACATTTCGCGCATATGCGCCCGTCTGGTCGCGCATATGCGCGAGAGCTCATCCTCGCACATACATTTTTTACACGTCATCTCAAATCGTGTCTCGGTTAATCCTTTTATAATCACCTTGAATTATAACTCAATAATTACATATTACCAGAATAAAATTCTCGGGCATTACACATAGTTTGCTAGGACTCCCACCCGAGAAGGATCAGCGCAGCACGCCTTGTGCAGCAGCGTGCTGGGGCTCGCACGGTTCAGCCAGGGGTCTCGGGCTGGGCTAGAGGGATGCACTAGGGTCCTAGGAGGGGGCACAGGATGTTGGTCCAGGGGCTGGATTGGTTGGTCAGTGTTTAGGCATGAAACAAGAGTCCTAGTACAATTGCAACTCTCGGCCAGCATAAGGATGACAAGGGGGCTCACGTTTTTGTGGTTGGGGAGGGATTCTTGGTGAACTTAGGGTCCAGTAGGATACTTTGGGATGTTGATCAAGTTTTGGAGCAACATGGTTCGGGGGTAACTCGTGAAAATTGAAAGCTGGCTCGGGGTCGAAGTTTAGGTGTCAAGTTAGGGTTTTTAACTTATTAAAATTGAAAACGGCTCACGGGGATTGAGTCATGGTTCATAAGGGCTAAAATAATATAAAAAGACTAAATTTTGAATTTATGAATTTTATATTTAGGTTTGGTATTTTTCGGGATTAAAACACCGTCAAAACGATTAATTGAAAAGCCTAGTTTTTAAGCTAAATAAAATAATGAGAAATTTAATGTATGCTTAAATAATTATTTGGGACATGTTAGAGTCAATGAATTCAAGAAAAAGTCAAAGTCGAGGAATTTTTCTTTTAGGGGTAAAACGATCTTTTTACACCTAAAAATTAGGAAAGGTCATGGAAGTACTCTAAATGCTGTTTTTATGCTTTTATGATTATTTTTAAAGGTTTATGATATTTTATATGTTGAATTATGATTTTAAATGTCCATGGAATTTTATGATTTAAAAAATATGGTGCATGCTTGGTTTCAAAAGAAAAGGATATTTATGCATGATTTTATAAAGTGATGAAAACATGAAAACATTGATGAAAGTGTGAGGTGATTGTAACTACGAGGATATGAGGATATGATTGAGGATAGGCCAAGGCTCAGTTGACGATCTGGTGTCGCTGATGTCCCCGCCGCCCAGTACTACGGTTTCATGTAGATGGTACCATCGACTTTTGAGGACTGAGGAAAGTCACAATTAACGATCTGAATTCAATAAAAGAAAGGATATTAGTTATGATCATGAAAAAGGTTTAATGTCATGTTATGATTGAGGAAACATGTTAAGGTTTATGCCATGCTTATATATCATGAGAAGTTATGTTTACGTAAAAGTATTTTCACTGTTGCATGTGTTTTTAGACGTATTATTTGTTATAAAGATTATGGTGTGTTGAGTCTTTAGACTCACTAGGTGTGATGGATGCAGGTGAGAATGAGGGAGGTCTTGACGCTTGATTTGGCTGGACTGACGGTGCACACAACCCGAGGGCCAGCATTTCTACTATTTTTCGCATTTATGATTTTGATTACGATTTTACGTTAAAAGATTTTAAGACCATTTATTTATGCTTTAGAGTGGTTTTTGAGAGGATATTAGATTTCATGTTTATTACTTTTTAGGCTTGGTAAAATGTTTGACTACTTCCATGGGATTTTATTTAAAACGCTAGTGGATTGATGCTTTATTTTAAAAAGGGGTAAAATATTTTATAAAAATATTTTCAAGAGGTTATGCTTAATTTCAAAAAATTGGTTGAAAAAAAAATTTAGTACTTTTTAAACATTAAGAAAGCCAGACGTTTCAGTACGTATCTTGATACATATGTAGAAAGAAATTATATGCAACTAAAAAATATGCGGGCAAAGATTGACCCGGTACTTGCAATTGTATAGAGCAGCATTAAGAAATGATTGGAAGGAAGGCAAAGAAGTTTTTGGACAAGATAAAGAGGCCATCACAGGAGTTCCTCAAAAAGAGTTCTACACGTAGCCGTGGAGATAGGAAAATTGAATTATTTTGTGAAAATGTTGTTAAGAGTACCTGATGCCGAATGAATCATTGATCTCACAAACTGGTGTGGAATGCTCTACACGTTGCTGTGATGGCCGGAAACAAGGAAGCTGTGACAATGTTGGTGAACAAAAACCCCGACTTGCTATATAGCAGCGCCGGTAGACAAGAAAGATATACCCACATTGTTAAATCTGATAAGAACTTTTCTCATAAACTGGAGAAACTCCATTGTTCAACTTACAGCAAGAAGAATGAACTGACCAAAAAGAGTCCAAAAGAGGAAAGGGAACTATTTATATTAAAAATAAAATAAGAAGAAAACGTATAACTAAAAGCGTGTTAAAATGAAACTTATACTACTAACACTCCCCTTCAAGATTGGTGTAGGTTCAAGACACCAATCTTGGATAGAAGATAAGAATGTTGTTACCGACTGAGTCCCTTGGTGAAGATATCAGCTAGTTTCTCTGTGGTAGAGATGTGTGCGGTTCTGATCACACCACTCTTTATCTTTTCTCTAATAAAATGGCAATCAATCTCTATGTGCTTGGTGCGCTCATCATACAATGGATTCGCGGTAATGTGTAGCGCTGCTTGGTTATCACAATACAATGTTGGAGTTGAAAGTAATGTCACTCCCATATCTGTCAGTAGTCCAATTATCCATGTAATCTCACATGTGGTGCTTTCCATTGCTCGATATTCCGCTTCGGGGAGGAGCATGACACTGTATTTTGCTTCTTAGACTTCCAAGAGATCAAAGAGTCTCCTAACTTGATACAATAACCTGTGATTGAACGGCGTGTCATCGGACATGCTGTCCAATCTGAATCACAATAAGCATTCAGAGAAAGAAAATTATTGGCAGACAGCAAAATGCCTAATCCTGGTGCATACTTCAAGTAGCGCAAAACACGTATTGCCGAGTCCATGTGTGATTTCTTTGGTGTATGCATAAATTGACTGAGGACTTGCACTGCATAACAAATGTCCGGTCTTGTGATTGTAAGGTAAATGAGTCTACCAACCAATCTCTTATAATCACTGGAATCGGACAACAAATCATCAGTGAGACCAGAAGTAGCACTTTGTTGATTAAACACATCAAGTTCATGACTGGTCAGCTTTTGGTGCTGAATAACAGGAGTATCACAAGCTTTAACACCTGTCAAACCCGAGTCTGCTAGCAATTCTAACACATATTTACGTTGGTTGAGATAAATCCCTTCCTTGGACCGGGAAACTTCTATACCGAGAAAATAACGCAATGAACCAAGGTCTTTAATATGAATATGAGAGTGCAAGAAATTCTTCAGATCATTAATGCCTTTCTCACTACTTCCAGTCACTATATCATCGACATATACCAACAACAATGTGATATGAGTAGAATCATGCTTAGTAAAGAGGGAATGATCATTAACAGATTGAACATAACCTGCCAGCCTCATAACACTAGCAAATTTGGTATTCCACTACCGAGAAGCCTGCTTGAGACCGTATAAAGACTTAAGTAACCGTAAAACACGTTTCTCCCCTTGAAGAGGATGTCCATGTGGTATTTGCATGTACACCTCTTGTAACGTCCCAAAAATCGAAAAGTTCACGTGAACCACATTCATGCAAATTATTAAAGTTCTTTGGTATTTTATTAAATTATTTTAAAGCATAAAATGCATGTTTATTTTATTAAATTATTTTTATGCATTATTATTGCATGATAGGATTTAATTCATGAAATTTTAAAAGTTCATGCACTATGATTTTTAAGTTTCATTTCGCGCACGAACGAGGAATGGAGACCGAAGAATTTTCAGGAAAATTATTTTAATTACACGATTAATTTTTATTAATTAATATAAGATGTTTTAAAGGTATTTTTCAAGAATTGGGATTTATTGGGTATTTTACCCGCAAGATTTTAATTTTTAATGGTACGTAATTTTTATCGAATCGGAGGACTTTTTGAGGGTTCGGCTAATATTTTCAAAAACTTTCCAACACGAAATATTTTTCGGGAGTGTGTTTGGATTTAACGGACCTACTTTTAAGCCTATTGGACTTAAAACCTTAAAATGATGATTTAAAGCTCATTATTTATTAATTAACTATTTATATATCACATAATCACCCATTAAATCTAATTGTCCCTACACTAGCCGACATCTTACCCTCCACCAGCTTTTTCTCAGCCTATTTAATATTGTATTAGCTGTCATCTCCCACCACCAGCTTTTCTCTTGTTTTCCTTCATAAGCAACATCAAAAGTGCCTCGGTTTGCACTTGTTCTTGCAAAGAAAATCCTCCCGGCGCCTCCTACCTCTCGTTTTTGTTCATCAATAATCAAAGGCACGCCATGTATCCTTATTTCTGCATTATTCACGCCATTATATGCTGTTACATGTGTTCTCGCATACGAAAAATGTTTAAACCAATTGTTGCTTCTTTTATGCTTCGTCTTGTTCGTGAAAAACCGTATTTTATGCATTTAACTCACGTGTTTGATGTTTGGGTGCAAGGGGCTGCCGATCTAGGGTCCTTAGGGGCTGTACATGTCGAGGTTTATGTTAGAACAACCTGAGAGGGCCTCGGTTCAGGTCTATGCAGGGAAAAGCCGTTCGTTCGGGCGCTAGTGCGCGCATAAGGGCTAGATCGAGGATCGGTTCGGTCTCGGCTGTGCAAGGGGCGTCCCTAGCTCTGGAACAGATCATAAAGGGTCTGAACCATGGCCTAGGGTGGTTCGAACGTGGCTGAGACGAGGATAGGAGCCGCTTGAGCGTTGGGCGTTTGGGTGATGTTCGAGTGCACTTCGTGGGGAGCTAGCGGTCATGTGTGCTGTGTTTGTTGCTTGGGGCTGGTTCAGTGGGTTATGCAGGTCCAGAGTAGTCCTAATGTGATCTAGGTGAGGCCGAGCCATGGCTGGCTCATCGGGTCTATGCTAGGAATGAAATAATGGGGGGTTAGCTCACTAAGGACAAGACTTGCATGTGCTGTAATTTCCAGCAACTCTCAGGACTTAGCCGAGAGGTTAAGAGCCTATTATTGACTGATTTAAGGGTCTTTTAAGTGTTTATGAAGTGTGGTGAGAAGTTGGGAAGAATTTGGTTAAGTTTCGAGTAGATTCAGGTTAATATCGGGACTCCGGTCTAAGTTTTAAAACAATTCTGTTTAGTTATGAAATAAGCTCGAGTTTACATCTAGGGATGCTTTTAAAAATGTTTTGGGACATTTTTAGGAGTTTGGTAAGCTTCGAATCAAAATAATGAGTTTTGGATTTATTCGGGATTTAATCGCCCCACGAAAGGTTAATTAAAGAATTAATTGAAAGCCTAGATTTAAGCTTAATAAAATTATGAGAAATTATATTTAAGCTCAAATAATTATTAGAAGTCTAAGTTTTTAATTTGGGAATTTTATGCTAAGGTTTGGTTTAATTCGGGATTAAAACGCATTAATATGTTATATGTAAGGAATTAATTTAAAAGTCCTCGATTTAAGCCAAACAAAAAAATGGAAAAATTTCGTGTAGACTTAAATAATTATTTGGGACATGTTAGAGTCAATGAAATTAAGAAAATGTCAAAAATGTGAAATTTTACGTCTAGGGGTGAAACAATAATTTTTGGGTTTCCAGGGGCAAAATAGTTATTTTGCACCCGGGGTGAGATTTTGGTCAAGGAAGCGCCATGTGCATATTTTATCATGTTTTTAAATGTTTATGCATCACGTTCATGAATTTTATGGAATTACGATAAATACATTGCATGCTTGGTTTAAAAGAAAAGTTACGTATATGCATGTTTTTATTAAGTGATGATTATGATGCTATTTTTGAAGGATGTGATTTGGTTGTGACTGACGATATATATGTATACGATGATATGAGATATGATGAGCTGAGGCCCGGGCTCAGTGGACGGGTAATGCTGTCGCTGATGTCCCTCGCCGCCGGGTACTACGGTTACATGTAGATGGATCCATCGATAGAGCTGATACGATAGAGCTGATACAAAAGTCACAACTAATTAACTGAATTCAATTAAAAAGAAAATGTATACGTTTATGATGACATGAGATGACATGATTTGACACGATACGATTTGACACGACACGTATACGTATATGATGATTTGACACTGACATGATTTGACACGACATGATTTTATACGACACGTTTATGTTCATGTTTTAAAGTTCATGAAAGGTATGTTGACATTAAGCTTTTAAAGTTCATGAAATGTATGTTGGCATTAAGCTTTTTAAGTTCATGAAAGATATGTTGAGTATGATATTTTTCACTGCTGTGTGCCTGTATATGTACTTGTTATTCCTGGTACAGGTGTTCTGAGTCTTTAGACTCACTAGGCATGTGTGATGCATGTGAGCTTCATGATGAAGAGACTGGAGGTGCCGAATTCTGAGTAGGCAGACCTTGTGCGGTGACATGACCCGAGGACCACATGTTTTTCGCATTTTGATTTATGACATTGAGAGGAGATGAACATTTTTACACGTTGATGAATTTAAGATTTTTATTTGTTTATGACTATTTTAAACAGCGCTATTTTATTGCCAAATATTAAGATTATTTTTAAATGTTATTTCGAAAATGAGAGCTTTAAAGAAAAAATTTGTCCAGTAGAATTTTAAATTTGAGTAGACGTCACACCTCTTCCTCAAGATCTCCTTGGAGGAAAGCATTGGTTACATCCATTTGGTAAAAGGGCCAATGCTTCGTAGCTGCAACACTTATTAGACAACGTATAGTGACGATCTTGGCTGTGGGAGAAAATGTATCATGATAATCCACGCCTTCTTGTCGTGTGTAACCATTGGCTACAAGGCGAGCCTTAAAACGATCAATAGTTCCATCTGGATGTCGATTAATTTTATACACCCACCTACAACCAATGGACTTCTTCCCAACCGACAACTGAACCAATTCCCAAGTGTGGTTACAGTCTAAAGCTGCTAGTTCTAAATCCATGGCTGCCTTCCACCTAGTGTCCAAGATGGCCTCATGATAAGTAGCTAGGCTCTCTGTCAGAAGAAATGCATGCCAAAAATTCCTGATAAGGTTGAGAAAATTTAAAATAAGAAAGATAACGGCTCATGGGATATTTAGATGTGGCTAAGTTGCTGTGAGACAATGTGGGACAAGAATAGTCCTTGGTCGAAATAGGAGGTGTAGTGACACGCAAGGATCTTCTTTGTGGTTGGGAAATTGCATGGTCAATATGAGGAACAAGAGGTGGGGCTGGTAAGACAGTAGGATCAGAATGAGTAGGTGAAATGTCCCCCACCAAATCTGATGCAATTGAACAAGGGTTAGAAGCAACATCTGATGGAAATATGGGTAATAATGGATCTGGAGTGGCAAAAGGAAAGATATTTTCAGGAAAAACAACCTCTCTTAAAACAAGGAATTTTCCAGTAACAAGATTCATAACTTTGTACCCTTTTTGAGTGTTAGAATAACCCAAGAAGACACAAGAATTAGCTCGAGCAGAGAACTTGTCTCCAAGAGTTAAAGAGGTGACATAACATAGACAACCAAAGACACGAATATGATCAAAGGAAGGAATTTATGGCACAAAATCTCATATGGGGTTTTATTCTGAATCAATGGGCTAGGGGTACGGTTAATGAGATAACAAGATGTTAAGACACACTCTCCCCAAAATCGCAAAGGTAATGAGGATTGAAAACGCAGAGCACGGGCTATATCAAGTATGTGGCTATGTTTACGTTCAACAACTCCATTTTGCTGTGGAGTATAAGGACATGAAATTTGATGTATCATGCCTAGAGAGTTGAACAACAAGGTGCATTCATTTTTGAAGAAATCACCTGCATTGTCCGTGCGGATGATTTTTATGGTGGCAGAGAATTGAGTATGAACCATCTGGAAAAAGACTTTAAGATTTTGTAGCACCTCAACTTTAAAATGCATGAGGTAAACCCAAGTCGCTTTAGAAAAGTCATCAACGATAGTAGGAAAGTATTTCTCACCATTATGTGTGGGAGTATGGAATGGGCCCAGACATCAACATGAATCAACTCAAAAAAGCAAGAAGATTTAGATGAACTCATTGAGGGAAATTTAAGTCTCGTTTGCTTAGACATGGGACAAATGGAACAATGAGGAAGACTTACAGATTTCTGCATTAATGACAGCAATTGCATTCTAGAAATAAACATGTGTCCTAAGCGTTTATGCCAAAGAAAATTATCACCGAGAAACATTGACAATTGAACTATTATTAAGAACAGAACTATTGCAAACAGAATCAAGAGATTGAATAAAAGGTACTAGGCTGTGATCTGAGCCGGAAAAGAATCTTGTATCAATGTGATAGAGTCCATTGAATTCTTTATCAATCTCCATTAATTTCCCAGTCTTGAGGTCCTGAAATAAACAAAAGTGGGGGTAAAGGGTAACAAAGCAATTGTGATTTTTGGTAAACTTGGATATTGAAAGAAGGTTGAAGTTGAAATCTGGCATATGCAATACGTGGTCAAGTGTGATGGAATCAGTGAGTAAAACAGATCATATTCTACTGACAGAAGCCTTGCTACCATTTGGCAATCCTACATGACCTAGGACAAGTCACTATGGATTTGGAGTTGCGCAATAAACTAGAATCACTAACCATATGTGCATTGGCACCACTATCAATTATCCATTGTGATGGAGAGTTCGAATTATCAGGTATACCTGCCATGTTCACAGTTGGTTCAGCTGGAGATTGAACCTTGAGTGTTCCCAACATCTTCAATATTTCGGCATACTGAGCTGGTGTGAAGATTGAACCATTGGCAGTACTGATGACTTCTGCATTGGCCATGGGCGAAGTCTCTACAAGTGCAGCATCAGTTAAGTTTGCATATGGCTTTTGATTTTTTTGGAGCATCCTTGTATGCTCTTCCATTCTGCCCCCTCCTATTGTTGTTAGCTTTGTACAGTTTGTGATCCTGAGGATATCTAACAAGTTTGTAACAGAATTCCTTGGTATGACCATTCCAGTGACAATAGTCACATGTTAATGTATCCTTTTTTTGATTATTCAGCTTGCCTTGTACAGATAAAAGGGCTGTTGATGGCAATTCAGCTGTAGAGAGTGACCTGTGCGATTCTTCTTGGGATTAGAGAATGCTTGTCCTACAGAAGGCAGAGGACTCATGATCAAAATTTGGCTTCGAACTTGAGCATAACTGTCATTTAGTCCCATCAAAAATTGTAGGAGCTTGTGTTGCTGATCATGTGCAATGTATTGTCTTGCAGTATCACATTCACATGATGGAAGCCCGACTAATGATGTATACTCATCCCACAACTGCTTCAATCTACAATAATAGCTCGACACAGTGTTGCTACCCTGCATTAAGCGTCCAATTTCGCGTTGCAGAGCAAAAATCCGTTAACCATTCACTTTATTGTATTGATCCTTGAGATCATTCCAAACAGCAAAAGCATCAATTGCCTAAACAATGCCCTCAAAAATTTCTTTCGAAACCAAATTCATGATCCATGACAATACTAATGCATTGCATCTTTCCCATTGATGCAAAGCTGGTTGTTCAAGAGTAGGCTTTCTACACGTACCATCGATAAACCCAGTTTTATTTTTAGCACGCAATGCGATAAGCATTGCTCGACTCCACACTCCATAATTGTCGGCCCCTATCAAGTGATCATTAACAAGACACATACCAGGAGTGTCGGACGGATGAATGTAGAGTGGATCATTGAATCCAATATTAACCGCCATTGAAGATGCTCGCAGATAGAGAAATCTCGACCGAAGCTCCAGGAAAGGAGAATTGAAATTATCGCGCACAGATTCTCAAATCTGTGCTGATATCGAAAAAAATCAAACAAAAAATCAGATCAAAAATTTTCGCACTGATACCATGTTAAATCTGATAAGAACTTTTCTCATAAACTGGAGAAACTCCATTGTTCAACTTACAGCGAGAAGAATGAACTGACCAAAAAAGAGTCCAAAAGAGGAAAGGGAACTATTTATACTAAAACTAAAATAGGAAGAAGACGTATTACTAAAAATGTGTTAAAATGAAACTGATACTACTAACACACATATCTCATCTCCATCTCCAAAAGAGATGTAAGTAATAATAGCCCATTTGTGGGGAAGTCAGGGGTTTTACTGTTGGCCTACGGAATATCTTCTGAATTCAATGGTTAGTATGCAGTATTCAATTGGGAAAATGGCAGGTTTTGTTATTAGATGTCTGATTTTGTTTCTCTATCTTTGTTTTTGTCTTTTATTATTTTGCAATTTTTGTTCTTTCTTCAACATGACGATAGTGTGACGCTCATTCAGTACTGACATGAAAAGAAAATGCATATTTGGTTTTTATTTTAAACTAGACATACTTGTATATTATATTTTGGAAAGATAATATAATTTGCTTAAAGTTGATTTATACATGGTTTTTATTATATATAGATTAAATTGATTATACCATTTTGTATTTAAATCATTTTAATTAATAAATTTATAAATATAGAATTATATTTTTTATTTAGCTAAACTTTTGATTTATGTATACATATTTTTCTCGTACGTAATTTTTGAAAAAACATTAAAGTAGTTTTTAGAATAAAAAAGAAAACAATATTATGTTTGACTTGAAAAATAATTTAAATTTTCAAAATATATTTGATGTGAGAAACAAGTCAAAACACTCATAAGCACCGACATAATGTCGCACACGCTTTTTACCAAAAAAAATAAAAAATTATTCAAGCACAATATGACGGAAGCATATAAAATTTTTAGTATTTTTAAAATGTTTGGAAAATAGATATGTTTGATAAGGAAATGTACAATTTTACTAAAATAGGTTTTTATAATATTTTTTATTAAATAAACACAAAAATTCTTGTGAAATGGTTTTATGAGTCAATTTTGTGATACAAGTATTCTATTTAGGTCACTCATGAAAAAATATTATTTTTTATGGAAAAATATTATTTCTTATTGTAAATATAAACAATGTTGACACGTCTCACGAATAAAGATATGTGAGACCGTCTCACAATAAACTTACTCTAAATAAAATATAAAACTTTTATAATTTTAGATGAGTAATTTCTGTATTTTATAAAATATCATCATAACACTAAAATGCATTACTATGTATGCCTCAAACTTAATAATATAAATTTTTTATAATATTATAACTAGTATATAATAAATTTTTAAATAATACCATATTTTTCTTATGATAAATCAACGAAAAATAATGTGTCCTTTGTTCCAAAAAATTAAATCGAGTGTTCAAAATTTCAGCCACATCTATCAATTATTCCTTTTCAGGTGTGGAAAAAATACTTGTCCACAACATCTCAACAAACTTGGATTGCTTTGGGTATCACAAATCTTGATATCAAGGTTTAAAAAGTGCAAAACATGGTAAATCAATGGCCAAGTTTCAAACTTTACAAGATAAAAGGAGTTTAGCAGAAGTTCAAGAGTGAAAAAAATTTCAAATTTTAATTAAAACTCTAATTATTTTAAGTCAAACAATAGATAGAATAACATAATTACGATAAATTTATCATTAAATGAATAAATTATGAGTCCTAAACACCAAGCTTTTTAAAAATTACAATCATTAATATAATTTCCTAAAATCTACCAAATTCTACTGTAAACAGAATATCAATAGCTTTTTATTTGACCTTTATACATTTTCATATAAAAACACATAAATGAAACCTTGTGAATTAGAGTTAAAACTAAAAAGACTCATGCTCAATGGAGAATATAAATATTTAAACTGTAAAAAAAATTAAAAGCTGCTTTATCTATTAACTTTAGAAACAACATGAGATATTGAGATCACATTTTTTAGATGGAAGGAAGTGTAGTGTGGAATCAAATCACACCTTAAGAGCCACTTATTTATTGCTTCGATGTATATCTTCTAGGCGCCTAACCATTTTGTGAAGCTTGAGGATTTTGTGTTTTTGGCGTGATTTTGAAACTAAAAATGGATGAGTATTTATAGATGAAGTTTATGGAAGAAAACAAAAAATAAAACATCATTACTTACCTAATCAAACTAACTATTTTTTACTAACTCAAACCATGTGTTAATTATTTGTCAAAGTGTATTGTTGAATTCCATAATGGTGGCTTGAATATGAGCAATTCTCCTCCTCAGACACATTTTGTGAATTCAATCATACCTGCAACAGCTCTGGAGTATTCCAACTTCCAGGTTGTCAATGTCAAGATCATCATATCAAATCCATTTTCATCTGTGTGAATCTTCTCAAACTTTAACAATTTTTTCTCCAATACATCTCGTATTCAATGATAGCAGACATCAATATGCTTTGATCTTGAATGCATTAAATGAATTTTTCCGAGATGAATTGCACTCTGACTTTTACAGAACAATTTGTATTGATTTTGCACAAACTTAATTCCCCCAAAAACCCTTTCATCCATAACAACTCTTTGTTTGCTTCAGTTGCTGCAATGAACTCCGCTTTAGTGGTTAACAATTCTACACATTTTTTCTACTTTGACTATCATGACGCAGCACCCTTTAATCAGGTATCCTGATACTGACTTTCTAAAGTCAACATCTCCTGCCATGTCTGCATTTGTGTAACCTAAAATTCAAGTCTAGATCCTCCAAAACTCAATCTATGTTTAGAGGTGCTCCGTAGATATCTAAATATATATTTTATTTAATTTCAATGTTCCTTTACCGATTTTGAAATGAATCTACTCACTACACCTATAGAATGAGCTAAATCCGGCCAAGTACATACCATGACAAACATCAGATTTCTGACTGCTGAAGCATATGGTACACTTTTCATTTCTTCTTCTTCATCATCTGTAATAGGACTCTGTTTGAGTTCAACTTGAAGTGGATGACAAGAGGACATCCAACTTCTTTGGCCTGGTCCTTGTTGGACCTCTGAAATATCTTATCAATATACTTATCTTATGACAACCAGGTCTTCTTGTCATAAATGCTCGATGGATTTCAATGTCAATAAGTTTTTTTTTTGTCCTTCATAAAAAAAGGCTTGCTTAATTGCTTTTTTAAGCCTTTGATTTTAGAAGGATCTTTTCCAACAATCAACATGTCATCTACATAGAGCAGAAGGACCATCAAATCATCATCAGATGTATTCCTAACAAACACACAATGGTCTGTAGTGGCTTTCTTGAGATCGTCAAAACTTTTCTTTAGTATGTACACGAAGTCCTCTTTCCCCTTCTCTATAAAACCCTCTGGTTGCTTCATGTAGATTTCTTCTTCCAAATCCAAATGAAGGAATGCGGTCTTGACATCCATTTGTTCCACCTTTAGATAAAGCTCAACTGCTAACCCTAGCACACTCCGGATGGATGTCATCTTCATCACAGGTGAAAATATTTCATCAAAGTTGATCCCATGTTTATATCTGAAACCTTTGACGAAAATCCTAGCTTTAAATCTTGTTTGACTACTGTGTTCTTCGTGCTTCAACCTGAAAACCCATTTATTATTCAAATCTTTCTTGCCTTTCGGCAACTTAACCAGCTTAAATGTCTCATTCTCATGCAAGGATTGCATTTCATCTTGCATGGCCACCAACCATTTATCCTTGTGTTAACTAGTAATAGATTCCTCGAAGCACTCTGGTTCTCCCCCGTCAGTTAACAAGATATATTCATTTGAGGAATATCTGGTTGAGGGTCGCATTTCTCTTCCAGAACGTGTTGTCATTGTACCATGAGAACTTTCTACTGGTGGTTCACTTTGAACATGGATCTCATCATCATTATCATGATCGTTCTGCAATTCTTCATCTTCAACCAATTGTGGATTTACCATTGAAGGCCACCATTCAAACTCTTGTTCTTATCCATAATTATTATTTCCCGCAGTCTCCAAAACTTCATTTTTCTGAAATATATCATAACGACTTCTTATAGGATTTTTGAGATCTGTATTGTAAAACTTGTAACAAAGTTGACCATCGCCATAGCCCATATATATGCACTTCCTGGTTTTGTCATCCAACTTATGTCTTTCCTCATTTGGTATATGAACATAATCAACACAGTCAGATGCACACAAATGATTATAGGAAACCTCTTCGTCTTGTCACACCTGCTCCAGACATCATAATTTAGAGTAAAACAAGGTGAGTGATTCAATATATATTCAGCAGCAACCACGGCCTCATCCCAAAATTCCTTATTCAGCTTTGCATGTGAGCATGCTTTTGACTATTTCTGCAAAAATTCTATTAATCCTTTCAGCTAATCCGTTGAGTTGTGGTTGGTGGTGTCGTTTGATATCTGATTACATTTCTTTTGCATATCTCATCGAAAGATCCAATGTATTCTCTTTCATTATCTGTTCAGATACATTTGAGTTTTATGTTTGTTTCTCATTCAACAAAGTTTAGAAAATTGTTGAATGTTTTGGCTATTTGGTCCTTGGTTTTGAGTATCCACACCCAAATTTTCCAAAATTGATCATTGATAAAAGTTACTCAGTACTTCGCTTACCTCGCTCCTCCAAGCGACAATGGCATCGACCCACATAGATCTGAGTACACCAGATTTAGAATTTTATCGGCTCTGTTATGAGGTGATCTTTTAAATGATATCATGTTTTGTTTTCCGGCTAAGAAGTTCCTGCATTGTTTCATATGAACATGCTTTATACCGAGTAAAAATTGCTTGCTCACAAGGTGTGTAAAGATTCTTTTCACTTATGTAAACAAGACATTGATGCCACAACTCTGTTGAGTTTTCTTCTCCTGCGTAGTTCACACTTTAGAATGATTTCCTGAACTACATACAGCTTCAACATCTTTAATCAATTTGTCACCAAAAGTGATCCTCTTGAAATCTTGCATACCTCATTTCGGAAGGTTGTGAAAAATCCTTCTTCATCGAGTATCTTGACTGATATCAGACTCAGACGAATATCTAGCACATGCCTGATACCTTTCAGGGTCAGTTTAGAGCCATCAACGTAGTGAAGCTCACATCTCACTTTCCCACGACACTGAATAGTTCGTTATTATCCATCTTGACCACACCAAAGTCTCCTTGTATGTAAGATGTAAATCATTCTCTTCGAGATATGACGTGGACTGTTGCTCTACTATCGATCACCCAAAATGTTCCTTCAGTTGCCAAAATTTACGAACTCATGCTCCAGCTCGTGAACGACATTGAATTCGTCAATGGTGTTTGTTTGCTCGCCATAGGTTTCATGTTTTTCTTTCGGTTGTCGGCAGTATTTTTTTAATATGTATGTTTTCTCCACAACGATTACATTTTATGTTGGCATATCTCCCTGAAGGACTTGCTTCTCCGTGGCTTATTTTTTATTTGTGTTTTTCTTGATCTTGTTTTTCCCCCTTGACTCAGCAGCCAAAACATCTGACTATGAGGTAGAGACTCTTTGAGATCTTTGCCTCATCTCTTCATTCAAGATGTCACTCTTGATGAAGTCCATACTCACGAACACAGACACGACTCCTCCTAGTGATGTGTTCGTGTCTTATAAAACATTTTAAACTTTGGTTTTTAACTCACGTGGGACACAAAAAATCGGTTTGGACTCATCCATTCATTAAGTATTAAAAACGATTTTACTTCTAGCAAATGCATAATAAAAATGTCCAAAAATTAATGAATCCATCAAACTTATTCCCAAATCATAATATTTTAATAATAATTTGGCATCAAAGGATGTCAATATTGTTTTTTTATATCTAAACAGCGAAGAGATTTGGCCATCGATGAAACATAGTTATCTTGGCTCTTCATCAAGCCAACCATTGTTATTTCCAGATCCTGTAATCTTAATGCTTCTTTCCAGATTATCTTTATTAACTTATGGCCTCAACGACGGGCATGGATATTTTGCTGGTTTGGAAGAATACATTGAAGTTGTGCTAAGTTTCATTTGAGGAATGGTGTAAGCGATATGATGCTCTTTTTATGCATTCGAAGTGTTTTTTTTATGGAAAGTTGCAGTTTTCCACTGTATCTTATTCCGAAGTTTTTAAATTTTGGTGATTTAGTTTATTTTAACACAGAGTGCTGATAAGATATTAAGCAAGAAAGATTCACATCTGTTACATATGAAAAAATGCCAAAATTGTGAAAAATTTGAAGGCAATAAAGATTGAAAAATTTGACAACATTGAGAATCGATATGGTAAATTGAAATTTAACAATATAGAGAATAAATGTTGTAAAAAAAGAATATATAAGATTAAAATTAAAATTTTCCTTTTTAAATAAAAAAAAGTAATTATGATACTATCAATATTTTATAACTTCAAATCTTCAATCCATATGTTTAGTTTTTTATACCACCACTTTATTAATGAATGAAGGAGGGAGGTTGATGCCCCTGATGAGGTATCTGATTATGTGAAATAGATGAGCGTTTGATCAATAATTATGAATTCGACCTACCCATTTTAGGACAAGCCTATGGCAAATGTTATGTCCAATGCTTTTTTTTCTTGGTTAGCATGATTTGTAGACTATTCTATTAGCCCAATAATTTATGCCAACATGTATCAAAAAGTAGCAACTTTCGGATTCCAACGTAAAAAAAAGAAAAAAATGGAAGGAGACTGATTCAATGCAGATACATATTCGACTTAATTAAGAGGGCGTTGACCCAACTTTTTTAATTGATATTTATTTGTTTACAGTAATTAATTTAAATTATTAATTTTTATACTTTTGATAATTTATTTATTTCAAAAGAAATGTTATTAGCCCAAGTATGTCTAATATCTACAATCAAGTTGAAACATGGGATTCCTAAATGACAGAGTTTACAAGTCTAGCTAGTTGTTTTTTATTCTTCAAGTTGAGTCATGTTCGTTTATTACACCATAAGTCAATGCTATAATAAGATTTCTTGAATACGTGGTTGCAATTTTTTTATTGGTTCATTAATAATTTTCGGTTCTTTTTTTTTTTTTAACTTTTTCAGCATTTCCTTAACTGCACCAATCACGTTGCTTCTCAAAATCTCAATTTTTATCAAATGGTATAACTTCCTCATTCTTTTCGTCTGCTTATTTAAACTCCATTCTCCATCACTAAAATTTTTTCTTTGTTTAAAAAAATGGAGAACTAAATTTTGAAACTCCAAGAATTCCAAACTTGTCAGATATGAATTACCTATGCAATTATTGATTAAGTTGCCTTTTTTACTATCAAACTGAACTGGAAATCCCTTGCTGTGTTTGTTTTTGTTTTAATACAGTTACTTATATTTTTAGGGTTTTACATAAACTGTTATAAATTTTTGCAAGTCTTTTGAGTATCTTTCTTAATCTGAAAGGATCAGTTGAATTCCTAAGAATGATTACAAGTGCAGAAGATGTTCAAACATATACTGTTAATGTATGTGTGTTGGTGAACTGATGAATATGCAAGTATACTTTGAACTGATGTAAAATAGAATTGATAAAAAAAATTATGGTTAGAAATAACAAATTTCATAAATTAATTAACAAAAGAGATTTTTATGATAACTCGAATGAATTTTTTTTTTCGCGTCTTCCGTTCTTCTATGAATGGAAGGATTTATAAATATTCGAAACACATGCAGCTATGTTATCATCAGCTATGCATATTTTTTTCATTTGCAAATAACCCATGCATGCAGCTATGTTATCATCAGTGTATCTATTTAATTACACCACAGTTGTCTCTGGATTCTCTATTTTATAAAGTTTCTTCATTTTGTTCTACACTTGAAATTATAGTCCAAAATATGAATGAAATGTTCACAGCTCCTGGACGTCCTAGACGAAGAACTCTAGAAAAGGCTAACTCAATTCATTTTCATTATGAGTTGTTTTGTGTTGTTTTAGATAAACAACTTATGGAGCTTAATAATCGTTGCTATGAGACAAATATTGACTTACTTCATTGTATGACATGTCTTAATTATATAGACTCGTTATCTGCTTTCAATAAGGAAAATCTGATCATTAGTTTTGCTCGATTATATCTTAAGGATGTATTAATATCCTTATTAGTATTAAGATCAGTTTCTTGCTTGTGCGTACGAGCAGTAAATTTTCAGCAATTGATGAGATTATAGATCTTGGCACGAAAATGGTAGAAATGAGAAGACATGTGGTCTATCTGTTGGTTTATATGATTATTACTATAGCATTGAGCAATTTCTGCAATGAAGATCATCAAAAATCGATTGTGCAATCGAATGGAATATGATTGGCTTAATGCTTGTTTGATTTCATATACTTACATATATTTTTAATGGAATTGACAATGCAACTATTCTGAAACGATTTCAGATCACGACTTCTAATTGAGAAGAATCGTAATTTCAGTGTAATTTTTTTTTTTTTTTATGTATATCTATTGACTTTCCCATACAATTATAATCCTAGCTTCACCCCTGTCTTTTCATTTGATATCGTCCATTTTGTTTCGAATATTTGATAATCGACACCAATGATCTTTGAAATAGATCTGACAAAACTTGTAAGTCGTGCCTTGGATAATCTCCGATAAATGAGCAGTAAATGTAGAAGTTAAATATGAGATTTTAACGTCAGAATTTCGGTGTACTTAATGAAGTCTTCTCTCCAAATCTATGGTGAAAATATCTAACAGATATAGAATTCTAACGAGCGGCTCCGTACAGTTATTCTTCAACATTCTTGTCTTTTCATTCAAGAGATGACACATGTCTTTGGAGATACAAGTATTGATTTTGTATCAAATGTGTTTCCAAAGATGATACGTAAAATCTTCATTAAATGCATCTAAGAATTCTCGGTTGCTTATTCCATTTAACCAGGAGTATTACTCTCCACAAATTTTATACAAGATGTTAATATGAACATTTTTGAACTCAAATGTTCACATGACCAACTTGTATAAAAATACATCGAAAATAACACTCTCAGGTGTAACATACAATGAGTCATTAGCTACTTTACGGCTCATTCTTTTTGACTACATGATTAAACAAAGATAATATTTGTTTGATGATCAAGTGGCTAAGCTTGACTATATTTGAAAACTGATTATAAGCAGTTCTCCAAGCTCCATAACTGATGGTCCTTAGTCACATAAGAACAAGAAGAATGGACGATATGAGAACTGATTCGATCTGCTTTGTCACACAAAAAAATGTTAATAAGCAGCTTATTACTTAGTGTTATATGGGGCTTAAAAACAAAGAATAAGCGGAAAAAGGCATGTTGGACTAGATTAATAAAAATTTGACCCATGTTATTCTCTTAATTACGTTTCTTGTATTAATATTGTCGACTTATCTTAGTTTAGTCATTTCTTTCCCATTGTACTAGATTAAAAAATTAATATTAGAAACGGCAACATGTTATTAAAATAATTAACAGTAAAATAAAAGTCACATCGGACTACTTGTTTATCAAATTGGACCCCTTCATGTGATATCCATGGAAGTTTTCTTCAAATTAAAAAAGATTTTAAAAAATGTTAAACGATATAACAAGATCATGATATAAATGTCATATATTATATAAGAATTATAATTCAGTTTGTAACAGACCAAATCTGAGCAAAAAAGAATTTTTTTATTGCAAATAATGACTAATTATTTAGCTAAACCACTCACGAATGATATCAACTTGCATCCAAAATTAATTAATTAAACTTTAAAAAATTGCTTCTTAAACAAATATTTTAGGTGTTTTTTTGGGAATTTTTTTTTGCCCAGTAACTTATCTCTTTTTTGGTTTTTGTTCATTAACTTTTCAATTTTTGGTGATCTTGATATAATAACTTATGAATTTAGGTTGTTTTGGTTCATCTTCCAACGAAATGTTAAATTTTTGCCATAAAACCTTGATTTGGTGTTGGCCAAAGCATATTTTGGTATCAGGATCATCGATTTTTCAGGTAAAATACATAGAATTTGAAAAGTTTTTGAACATTTTGGTGGTAGATAGACTAAAATAACTGAAATTAAAAAGTCATTGTACTAAGACCGAAAATTGAAAAGTTAGTGGACCAAAACAAAAAAAAGACAAAGTTATTAGATCAAAAATTATTTTCCTTTTTTCCCAAAGATCGATGCACAAAAATAATTCAAAAATAAATACTTGTTTATCAAAACTGACCCGTTAAGTGAGATTCCGATCCAATAATTTTTTTTAAAAAAAAAGGCTTCAAAAATTTAAACAATAGAGCAAGATTCATATATTATTATTTTTTTCTAATGTAAACAATGACTAGATTAACTAACCCTGCATCACACATGAATGGTCAACTAGGATACAAAGTTAAAAAAGCTTAAGAAGTTGCTTATTAAACAAATATTTTAGGTGTTTTTTTTTAAAAAAAAAAAATAAGAATGATGTACTAATGTTTTTTTTAAAAAAAATATGTTTCTGTTTTAAAAAATATTGATTTATGAATCAAAGACACTACAAATGTATGAAAGCTGCATCATATCTAATTATATTCCACACCCTTCATTTGATTAAACTCTGAATCGTTTCAATGTCTTCCTCAAAATTAGCAAACTATCCATGGCCATCAACTGTTAATGCTGTTAACTTTATATCAGTGAAGCTATTTCTTAACAAAGACAAGAAGGAAAGAAGCATTAATGTTTATAGGATATGGAAAAAACAGATGATCTGTCTGTTCGAGAGCCAAGATTTGTTGGGCTTCGTAGACGGCCAGATCCCGGCTCCTAAAGAATCCATGGATGAGCAGAAACTATGGAGAAGAACCGATCAGCTTATCATAGGATGGATTCTGGGTTCCATTACTGGGACCAATGTGCTTGATGCAGTGATGGGATTTGACAGTTCCAGGGAAGTTTGGTTGGAATTGGAAAAACTTTTCAAATCAGATGATAATGAAATTCAAACGAGCAGTTCTAGTGGTAAATGAAATGAGAACTCAGTAACTAAAACTGAAAAAAGAAAAAGAAAGGGTTTAACAAATTCGAATGTATTTTTTCTGGTACAAGGCTTGTAATTTTAAGAAATATGCAGGTACGGATTTTCACCGGTACTTGCCATTGCATAGAGCAATATTAAGAGGTGATTGGAAGGAAGGCAAGGAGTTCTTGGACAAAGATGAAGATGCAATCACGGCCATCATCAATGATTCCTCGCAGACAGCTCTGCACGTAGCGGTGGAGACTGGTAAATCAAATGATTTCCTGAGAAAGTTGTTAGAATACCCGATGCCAAATGAAGCGATGCTCTCGAAAGATAGTACGGGGGACACTGCTTTACACACAGCCGCTTTGGCTGGAAACAAGGAAGCTGCGATACTATTGGTGAACAAAAAACCCGACTTGCTATATATTACAAATGACAATAATATGTTACCGATTCATTATGCAGCAAGGAATAGCCAAAAAGATACGCTGATGTATCTCATATCCGTCTCCAAGAAAGAAGTGCAGAATAGCCCATTTGTGGGAAAGTTGGGGGCTTTGCTGCTGAAAATTGCCATAGCTTCTGAGTTTATCGGTTAGTAGGAAATATTAATTTATTGATAGTTAATTGTGAAATATAAAGATGATATATTTTTCTTTGGGCAGATGTGGCCTTATATTTGGTGCAGAAATACCCAGAATTACCTACGTTAAGAGACGACGATGATGATTATGCGTTGGAAGTGATAGCCGGAATGAAATCTGTGTTTCCAAGCGGAAAGAGATTCAGTTGGTGGCAAAATTGGATCTAAAAGTGATCTTTCTTATAGAAAATTTTTTAATTGCTTACTTTCATAATCGGATCATTAGGCTACATTTTTTTTTAAATGACCGACGAAGTATGGGATTAGGGATGGCAATGGGCCGGGACGGGGGCAGGTTTGCCATTATCATCCCCATCCCCGAATTCCATCCCCATCCCATCCCCGCCCCGATCCCTGCTTTTTCGGGTTCGGGGAATCCCAAAACCCGAAACTTCGGGGATCAACTTCCCATCCCCGTCCCCATCCCCGTTTAAAAAATGTTAACATGGCAAGACGATGATGAATTCGGAGATTTATCAAACCAAAGTTATTATTATCTATTATGATTAGAGATAATATTAATATTAATATCAATATTAATAATAATAAGATTATTAATATTTTAAAAAATAATATTATTTTTTATATTATTAATATTAATAACACTATTATTTTATTATTGATATTATTTTCGGGACGGGTTCGGAGATTTCGGGGATGAGGATAGTAATCTCATACCCGCCCCGAATTACATCTGAGATTTAAAAAAAATCCCCAAACCCGAACCCGAAAAAATCGGGGATCTCTATCCCCGTTTCGGGTTTTCTCCGCGGGGCCTCAAACCCGTGGAGAAATTTGCCATCCCTATATGGGATTATGATTTCCAACTCCTATAAGATATATCGTCAAATTTTTTTTTCGCTTATTATATATATATATATATATATATATAGATTTTGAAGGTGTTCCTTTGACATCATTGGAAAAGACAAACATCACAACTGATATTGAGAACCCAAGGTCTGATATGGATCAAGTGACAAAGAAGTTCGATTGGTTCAATATAATTTCTTTTGTGGGTAAGTAAAATTTCATTTTCAGATAAAAAATTTTACTTGGCTTATTTAATTTTATAACGAGTATCATCGATGATTAAATACATAATATTACCAAATAGTCATTCTCTCCTTGCGTTTGATCATATTGAAAGTCTAGGAATATATAGGGAGTAATTTTTTTTGATTTTATCAAATATATTATTTTTTGTCCATGCTTAAGAAATTCAAATAATTAATTACCTATAAACTACTAATATCGACTTCTAAAGATTGAAGTCGGTGAGAGTGGAGACCACTATGTACTAAAAAAATAAAAAGTTAATTCTTGAATGAGTCACACTGCAAAGTTAGTGAAGTAAAAACGAAGGACAAAGTGAGTTAATAAAAATATTATAATGGGCTAAGTTGAATGAGACTCATATATATAAGTATCTCACTTGGTCTCACCTTATGTTTTGTCACTGTACAAAGCGTAAGTTTATGCACTGTAGTGTTCTACATTTTCTTAATTTTTCTCTTGATTTCAAATTTAATTTCATCATCTATTGGTCTTTAAAGATATATTAGAATTTTTTCTAAACATCTAATCTTAAATGTGATCAATTGACCAAATAATTATTACTTTGTATACAATAATAAATAGATTAATATATTTGAAGATAGAAAAAGTAATGTATTGAGAAGAATAAAAAAAGAATGTGAGAATTAATACTATAATTATCTAATGTCAATATTAAATTTAACATTCTACATTCGAAAATGTGTTTATTGAGGTAAAGACTATGATGATAAACTAAAAATAATAATTTATTTATCATTGTAATGTAATAATAATGTGATCTTTATTCGGAGTCAGAAAATGATGTACTTTGACTTTTTTTATTAAATTGTATAAACAATTCTTTCAATATTTTTAGTGAATAAACATGTTAAATCTATTAAAATTAAATAATAAAATTTAATGATGAATATGAATGTATTAATTCAACTTTCAATTTGGGTTTCAGGATTTTGTCAACATGCTATATATATATATATTTCTGATTTTTCTTTTATTTTAAAATATAAATTTTCAAATAAATGAAAAATGATTTTTTTTCTCTACTACTTATGTAGAATATCAAGTATATATTCTACTCAAATGTCTTATAAATTCATATGATATAGTAAAAGGTTATTTGCATAAACTTATTAGTTGGGTACAATAATTGATCATGTTAGGTAGAGTAATTGAAATGTTGTGCTTGAGCTGTTGTACTATTTAAAATATTTGATTTGCACTGTTACTATAATCTATAGGTTTTGATAAAACAGTAAACGCTTGAGCCTATAATTGATATCAGAGCCAAGATCGCGACTTTGATTTTCATTGATTACAATTGGTGCAATTATTAGGAGATATATTTTTTGGTACAGTAATTGTCCAAGATGGGTAGGCGCTTGAGCTGTTGTATGATTTAAAGATTTGACTTGCATAGTTACCATCAGTTATAACTTTTGGTAAAGCGACAAAGGCTCGATCCTATATTATTCGATTGTAAAGCTAGAAGAAACATGTTGCATCAACTTTTAGTTTTGAATTGATCCCTTACATCTTACTCGAATTTTAAATTTAGAAGCATTCTACAGTTTTCAAATATTATTATATATTGAATTCTAATTTATCCCTTTCAAATTGGATAAATATACAATAAAATTCATGTAAATATTATTAACAAAAACATTTAAATGAAATATTGGATTTGTCGATAATCAAAATAAGAAATAAACAAATTTTGATCCTTGAGTGAGAAATAAGATATTTAAATAAAGTTATAATTGCCACAATGAAATAGTGCACCTATATGCATTTATCACTGTATTTTGCAACTAAAATGTCAAAAAAAGTTCCCACATATTATTTTTATATCATATTTAAAATAATTAAGAATCCTAAATTTTATTATTTTGAGTTGGCCTTTGTTATGAAAAATCATTGTGAATAAATTGAATTTGAAAATTCTTATATCTATGTATATCACATATTAATATATCAACCTAAGTCCAGGTGATAAAAAACTACAAAATGAACTTATTCATCTTCAATATACACAAATTATATAATAAAGATATATGACAATTAAGACAATGAAGTAGAATATATGTTCACATATAACAAAATATATAGACAAGAAAAACAATAAAGAAAAATATTTTTCTAGATATAATATATATATATTTTATAACTTTTTACAATGAGTTGGAGAAGATAAAAGAGAAAAAATATTAACTCTTTTGGGTTACACAAAAAAATAGAAATGGAAGAAGTGTTTGTCATACAATGAATTCAGGTTCCAAATTAAATGTATACTATAAAGTTATATTTATCGTTCAAACTTTATAAATGCAATGAATTTTTTTCAAGATAAGGGTACACAAATGTTCCTGTTAAGATATTTAAACAACTAAAAAAATTAAATATATTATTTTTCTGAAGTTAATACCAATATGACATTAGTAATTTGATTGTGCTAATTATACTTATGAGTCAATATGAAATATTAAAATAAGTGTCATAAGAGTCAGTAAAAAGATGATTTATTGTCAAAAATACTATTATTATAAATTACAAATAAATGACAACATTTAATCAATATTTTTTTAAACCAATCCATCAGTATTTTTTATGTGATGATAGATTGTTATAATAAATAGAGGTGAGTGTTTGGGGATCGATGTAGAGTTTAGAGGGGGTGAATAAACTCTTTCCTTTGATAATAGTTTTTGCAAAGGGTACTATAATCCTGTTAGAGATTATATTTGTTCTTTGTTCGAGTGTAAGTCTAGTAGATCACAATAATAAGTGCGAAAACGATCCGATGGAGTAGGGTGAAAATAGTAATAACAGTAGGCAATAAAACAGTTGTTGTTTCTGGAAGTTCGAAGATAAAATCTTCTACGTCTTCTTCTGTTTCCAGAAGGTATCACTAAAAGACTTTGGATTTTACGGTACACACTTGTACACACCCACTTCAGCAGGACTTATTCCTTACCTACTGAAACTCTTAGTATCTCAACACAGTATGATTCAATATATCAAAGATTTCTGGAAAAGACTCTTTTCAAGATTACAAACTCTTCTTCAAAAAATATGAAATTATGTTTTGCTTGAAGAGGCAAAGAAACAGCAATACAAAATGATCTCCAAAGATCAGATGTAAAAATGAAGTGTGTACTGCTTTTCTTCAAATTGAGCTAAAATATTAAGAGTGGTTCGCGGTTGCTCAATATAACGTTGAGTAGTAAAATGTTCAGCGTTCTTGTTCTCTAAATGGATTTGATCCATATATATAGATAACTTGAATCCAACGTCTACAATAAACGAACGGCTCTTTTTGACTTCTGATAGAAACAATTTTATTTTCTAAAGAGGATCCTGCAAAAAGCTTTCAACACAATCAGTCTTGTTTTATACCAAAACTGGTAAAGCTAATTAAATGACTTCGTACAGCATTTAATGGTGCAGTTAATGCTTAGTAATAGATAAAGTAACTGTAACATTTAAGATAGAAACGATTGAGTAAAATGCCGTTAACTACTGATCCAGTAAAGCTAAGTTCTGCTTCTGTTTTACTAAGCCGTTGAGTACTAACTAAAGTATTGCTTCTGTTTAGGCGAATCAATATTTTCTGCTTTGCATTATCTTCTGGTGGGTGCTATTCCTACTGGTTTTGATTCTCATCACCACAATAAAATTAAGTCTAACAATTTCCCCTTTTGCGGTGATGCCAAAACCTGGAAGTTAGTAACGATGAATAATAAAGCAACTAGCAACTAAAAACAGATGATTAATAATTAAATAATCAGTCTGAACAGAGTTTGTAGAGCAGCAAGAAATTCTAGTCATCTGTTCCAATATCTCGGAACAGAGTTTCCTCATCCTGAGGATTTTGATTTCTGTGGGATGGTTCTGCTTGATTTCCTCCAATCCTTCCTTCTTCTTGTCTTCTTCCTTCTGCTTCCATCATGCCTTCTGTTTCCCCCTTTTTGGCATCAGCAATTTCAGCTCGAGTGAGTAAAAGATCCACTCGTCCAATAAGTGTAACAATGCTGTTATGCAGAATCTCCAGAGTCGGTGTGTGACTCGAAACTTGTACATTCAAGGCCTGAATCGATTGAGATTGTGACGCAATCTGAGCATTGATCCTTTCGAGTGTGGAGTCCATAGGTTCAACTTTTTGAAGATACACATCATGAGCAGAGATCCTCCGAAGAACATCAGATTGTCCGAGTACAAGATCAGCATGGCTTTTCAGGACATTTTTCCTGAAGAGGTCAGTTCCAACCTCAATTTTTGCCAAAGATACTGCGGTGTTGCTGACATACTTCATGACTCGTTCTCCGAAGTTCGTGATGGCATAGACCTCACCAGCATGTTCATGTGATAAACGCTTGACAGTTTCTGAGAGGCTGTCAACAATCCGTCTAAGATTATCAATCTCAGATTCAAGATTGAATTGTTCTTCGTCTGAGGAAGGGCTTCTGGGACGCAAACGTTTTCTGACTTCAGCAATATTCACAATGCGAGCAATTTGAGAGGATGAATCAAGAGGAAGGACAATTAATGCAGTAGAAGAAGCAGGATCTGTGGGAGCAGTAACGATAGCAGTAGATGGCTCAGCAGAGAGTCTTTCATCAACAGCAGCAGCAGAGGGTTCAAGAAGTGCTCTTTCTTCTGGTCTCTCGGCTTCCATGGCCTCCAATTGTTAAGCGGGTGGAATCTGATCATTCAAGATTGTGACCATCTCTTCTTGACGTTCAGTGGAGAAAATCTCCAAATTTGGCAGTGAAGGAGATTTGGCAGTAGCCGATTCTGCTAATGGTTGGGCTGCTGGAGAAGTTTCCTGTGGAACCATGTCATCAGCCTGATTTGCTTCTGGTGCACCAGCGACATCACGAGCAATAGATTGAATGACTTCATCCACTGAAGCCAGTTCACGAACAGAGATGAGAGACGAGGATTGAGTAGGCAACTTGGGTGATGCAGGAGTACTAGAAACCTTAGCTTCTGGAGGAGCTATGGGTCTTTCCTCAACTCGCTTTGTCTGATCAAGGTCTGATACGAAGCCTACTGAATATGGTTCAGAATCTACAAAAGTCTGTTCCTGAGCAAGAAGTTGCTCATCCATCATCCTTAAACGATCAGTCAGTGCAAGGATCACATTCTGATCCTGAGCAGCAGTGGGAATCAAGGCATCAAAATTAGATTGAAGAGTCTTCAATACTGATTCCAGCTTCTTGCGTTTAAGTTGCTCAAAAATGAAGATGCGGCGTCTCATCGCATCAATCACATTTTCAGTCTTTGCAAATTCAAAGACCATTGTCTCATATTTCTTCATTCTTCCAAAAACACCTTGTGTTCTGAAAAACGTGAGGGGATGGAATAACCAAACCTTATGTCATTCATCAAAGAAATTCAATTCCTCATTGGCAGAATTCTCAATTTCCTCCAGATGAAGATCAATACCAGTAGAGACAGATGATTTGATGGCTTGAAATTGCGGTTCTTCAATCAGTTTACCTTTTCCTTTTCCTGAAGATCAGGCAGTCATTACGGGTCAAAAAGCAGAAGATCCTACAGTAGATTCACGAATAACAACTCCAGAAGCGGGTCTGAAAGTTGGAGCAGTAGATGTTGTTGCAGCAGAAGCAGCAATTGGTTTTGTGACAGAGGTGGTTGCTGGTGCAGAAGGAACGCCTTCTGGAAACACTTGTCTCAACGGAACCGTGTCCAACTCAGAGATGACTGCAGACTCCTTAGAAACGGTCTTATCAGAATCAGTAGAGATAACCACTCTTTTTCTCTTAATTTTCTTCTGAGGACCTGAAACATCTCCCACTTCCTTTTTCAAAGCAATAAACTCAGGCACAATTGGCTTTGGCCTTAGAGCAAGCACGTTGTCAGCATCTACCATTGTGACGTACGAAGCGTCCTGATCAGAAGTGAAAGGAAAACTAGCATCCTTCAGCATTTGACTGATCTGCACAGCAAATCCAGAACTCTTTCTTACCACCATATCCTTCATTACTTTGAATAGAAATCGACTCCAGTCCACTTTATACTCAGAAGTGATGGCAATCATCACTTGCACATTTTCTTTTATCAGCCGATCAAATGTTCCGCTTTGACCAACAATGTTTTGGCAATGATATCAGCGAGCACTTGAAATTCCATTTTCAATAGCTTTTTAAAACAGGATGGAGACAGTTCTTCTCCAGAAGCTGAGAAATTCAGTAGAGCAGTAGACATGTCCTCCTTGGAGATTCCGGAAAATTCATGGATGCCTGAAAATGGGAGAAAGAATGTCGATCCCAATAAAGCAGCATCGGTGGAAATAGATACATCACCATGGGAATACATGATTTTTCCTTCTTCCACAGTTGCCTTGACATAAAATTCCAGAAGAGCTGTTTTGTAAATCACATCAGGTACTTCCAAAAATTTTCTGAGACCAGATTTCTCAATAGCTTGAAACATCTTGAGAAGATTTTCATCCTTGATAGTGAGGACGGATGCAAAGTTAACTTGATAGGCGTTCAAGGTGTAAGCTCCGGCCATTTCTGTAATCAAGATAAATTGAAGTAAGATCTGTGAGTGAAATGAGTGCAAGAGAAATCAGTAGCAGGTAGGCAAAAAGTCTGAAGCGTAATAGTAAAATAAGATTAAAGAGGCGGTTAATATTCAAAAATATACAGCCGTCAGTGAAACATAAGGACACGTGTCAATATGTTTGCGGTTGAGTATTTGAAAAGTTAAACAGAGGGTGTCAGAGGACTAATGATTTAAAATTTCGAAAAGAGCGGGCTGTCCAATTGGTTACTGAAAATAACCATAAGGAGATTTGTTGTTTTATGATAATATCTACTGGAAGTCATAAAGTACTAATATATTTCTAGCATTTTTATGAAAATCAGTAGACACATTGTTTTATCGAAAAGACAAACATCCGTTTTACTTCTGACAAAACACGAAAATAATAGTCTGAAAAAGATACTGTTCCCCCTAAATTAATGCAATTAATAAATGCGAAGATACGATATCTGAGGGAAAGACAGATGAATCTTGGTAGTCGTGAAATCAGATAGCCGTCTCTTCAGCTTCTTGAGACTCTATATAAGTGCCTGTAAGTTTACAAACAAATTCATTTACACTTTATCAAATCCGAACAAATGGATAGTACAAGAATTCTCTCGGAGTCTTCTCCAGAGTCTGAATCAGCAGAGGATTCCTAAAGACAATTTCCAGCGTCTCGTAAGAAGATGTTTGAAGACATCCTTTTTCAAGATACGAAGATTTGGAAGAAATTCCTTAGTCTATTATAATATGAACAATCAGTTAGATTGTCTGTTCTTATTAGGACTAAGCTGTGGAATAACCTCTTCCACAACCACAATCATTCAGATTGAGGGAATCCCAGCAGTCCTTAGTTAGGTTCCTGCTGAAGTACTTTAAGCTGCTGATATCAACAAATGTAGTAGATAAACACAATGTAATGCTTTTGGTTTTATGAATGAAAAATCTCATTTTGTCATATTTTGTTTATCTGCTGTTTTCATTGAATGAATGATAAAACAGTTCGAGTAAGAAAAACTCAGTCTGTGTAAATCAGAAGACGTTTCGGTTGGCTTGAGACTCTTCAACTTCTTCATCATTAAATGTAACATGTCTATAAATAAGACAACAACAAATGTTAAATAACAGTAGTTCAATATGTTTGATTCAAGTAATTCAGATGCCTGTAGCAGTACTCATGTTTTAATAACACCAGAAACACTTCCTCATCTGGAAGCCTTGAAGAAAACCATTGAGGAGTATGTCTGGATAAAAGTCATGTCTTCATGGTTCAAAGTGCAAGATCTTCAGAATATGCAACGAGATGGTGTGACTCCTACTGCTGCACAGAGAGCAACAGCAAGGAAGTACAAACGGCAGTTTGAAGTTGATCATATTTCTGAGCTTGCTTCTGATAGAGTTCTGCTTCATGTGATGCTCTGAAAGGAATGACATCAGCTAGAGAAGATTTCCAGCACATAGTCCTTTAAAAAGATTAGGAGTCATGATTTGAACAACTGGATTTCTAAGTGGCAAGATTCTGTAGGGTCTGAACTGGCTCGTGTAACCTGGTTTCGATTAAATACTTAATGAAATAACAATGATTGTCACAAGTTGTCTCCTTACTTCTCTGCAAATAAATCAATGTTAGTCAAATAACTGATAATATATAATCAAGTTAAATCAATCAAACCCAATATATTCCGAAAGTATGAAAACTTATTCTCAGGCAGTGGTTTTGTAAAGATGTCTGCTGGCTGTAAATCAGTAGAAACGTATTCCAGACGAATATCCTTCTTCTGCACACGATCTCTAATGAAATGGTGTCTAATGTCGATGTGCTTTGTTCTGGAATGAAGTACTGGATTTTGCGTGATTGCAATAGCATTTGTATTGTCACAGAAGATGGGTGATTCAGAGGCTTGAATTCCATAATCTTTGAGTTGTTGTTGTATCCATAGTGTTTGAGAGTAGCAACTTCCAGCAGCAAGGTATTCTGCTTCTGCAGTAGACGTAGCTATGGAAGTCTGCTTTTTGCTAAACCAGGAGATTAGCATATCACCGAGGAACTGACAAAAACCACTTGTGCTTTTTCTGTCTAATTTGCCACCTGCATAATCAGCATCTGAATATCCAATAAGATTAAAAGATGAATCATTGGGATACCATAAGCCGATATTTTGAGTTCCTTTTAAGTACTTCAGTGTACGTTTTGCAGCAATATAATGTGATTGCTTGGGGTTAGATTGAAATCTTGCACAAATGCAAACAGAAAATAAAATATCAGGTCTACTGGCAGTAAGATACAATAGTGAGCCAATCAGACCACGATACTGGGTTACCTCTACAGGAATCCCACTTTCATTCTTATCAAGCTTGGTAGATGAGTTCATTGGAGTGGGAGCAGCAGAGCATGCTTCCATACCAAACTTTTTCAGTAGCTCCTTAGTGTACTTAGCTTGATTTATGAAAATTTCAGTATCAAGTTGTTTGATTTGCAGTCCTAGGAAGAATGTTAATTCTCCCATCATACTCATTTCGAATTAATCATGCATCAATTTAGCAAACTTTGCACATAGTTTGGGCTTAGTTGACCCAAAGATAATGTCATCAACATAAATCTGTACTAATAGAATGTGCTTATTCTTGACTAAAGTGAACAAAGTCTTGTCTACTGTGCCAATTGTTCATGATTGATAAGAATTGTCAGAGAGTGTCATACCGCGCTCTAGGTGCCTGTTTTAGATCATACAGGGATTTGTGTAATTTGAATACATGATGTGGTAAGAAATGATCAGTAAAATCTGGAGGTTGTTTGACATAGACCTCTTCTTGTAGTAGACCATTTAGGAAGGAACTCTTCACATCCATTTGATATACTTTGAAATTCTTAAAAGCAGCAAAGGCTAAAAATATTCTGATAGCTTCAAGCCTTGCCACTAGTGCATAGGTTTCATCATAGTCTCCTTCTTCTTGTCGGAAACCTTGGGCCACCAGTCTTGCTTTATTTCTGATCACAATGCCTTTTTCATTTAATTTGTTCCTAAATACACACTGGTTTCCAATAACAGCTTGGTGAGATGGTCTAAACACTAGGAACCAAACTTCATTCCTTTTAAATTGATTTAGTTCTTCTTGCATTGCTTCAATCTAGCTTGGATCTAGAAGAGCTTCTTCAATTTTCTTCGGTTCTTCCTGAGAAATAAATGCAGCATGCATATATTCATTAATCATTTGTCTTCTGGTTCTCAAAGGCGCTGCTGGATTTCCAATAACTAAAGATGGAGGATGAGATTTTTTCCAAATAAAAGGGTTTAGAGGGATTTCTTCCTGGTTCGACATATTTGGATTAATCTCAGCTGAACCAGTAGCAGGTTCTGGAATGTCAGCTGCTGGTACTGGTATATTTGGTGTCTGTACTGCTGGTTCCACTATTGGAATGTCTGGTTCTGGATTTTGGACATCTTTGATCCTTGGTTCTGCATCGTCTTCACTATCCAATTCCAGATGAATCATGTCTAACCTGTTACTCAAATTTGACATATTAGAAACTTCAGGAGCACTGCTGTCTTCATCGAAGACAACATGAACAGATTCTTCAACATTAAGAGTTCTATTATTGAAGATTCCGAAAGCTTTGCTTACTGCTGAAAAACCAAGAAAGAGTCCAGCATCTGATTTTGAATCAAATGCAGACAAATAGTTTTTACCATTATTAAGCACAAAGCATTTGCAACCAAATACATGAAAATAAGATACATCATGCTTACTCCCTTTCCATATCTCATATGGAGTCTGATTATGTCTTTTGCTGACCATTGTTCTGTTCTGCGTGTAGCATGCTGTATTGATTGCTTCTGCCCAGAAGCGCTGAGATATGTCTGCATCTGCTAGCATTGTTCTAGCAGCTTTTTTAAGAGTTATGTTCCTCCTCTCAGCTACTTCGTTTTGTTGAGGCGTCCTGGCTGCTGAATATTCATGATGAATGCCCTGTTGATCTAAATATAACTCAAGAGTTTTGTTAGTAAACTCAGTACCCCGATCACTTCTGATTTTAATGATTGAAACAGATTTTTCATTTTGAATCTTTTTCAGAAGCTTGATCAAAAGGCTATTGGTTTGATCTTTTCCAGTAAGAAATATTACCCATGTAAATCTAGAAAAATCATCAATAACAACAAGGGTGTATTTCATTCCCCCTAAGCTCATGATAAGGATTGGACCGAATAAATCCATAAGCAACAATTCCAAACACCTTGAAGTTGACTTACCTCCTTTGTTCTTGAAGCTAGATCTGATTTGCTTCCCAAGTTGGCATGCAGAACATACATGATCTTTAACAAACTTTATATCAGGAAAACCATCAACTATGTTCTGATTCTTGAGATTGTTGATTGACTCGAAATTCAGATGATTCAATCTCTTGTGCCAGAGCCAATGCTTATAACTAAGAGAGGCAACTAAACATGTAGGAACATTAACATAATCTAAGTTCCATGAAACTTTGTAAGTGTTGCCTTCTCTCTTTCCAGTCAATACAGTAGACTCAGCAGAATCTTTCACTGTGCATGTGTGCTTTTTAAAAGCTACAAAATAACCATTATCATACAGCTGACTAATGCTAATTAAATTATAACAGAGATTCTCAACCAGGAGTACATCATTAATAGTTATGTTACCATGGATAATCTTACCCTTACCCACGGTTTTACTTTTTAAGTTATCCCCAAAAGTTATCTTTGGTCCAGTACAACTCATTATTTCTGAAAGTGGATTTTTCTGTCCAATCATGTGTCTGGAACATCTACTATCCAGATACCATGTGGAGTTACTGATTTTGGTTTTCTTCTCCTGTTCCTGCAAATACAAATTTTAGTATCTGGTACCCAAATCTATTTGGGTCCAAGCCTTATCAGTCTTTTGGGGACCCACATTTGTACAATTCTTGGTGACCTTGTACTTCGGGTATCCAAAGATGTGTGTGCAACAGAAGGTCTGTTATTTCTAACAGTATGCATCTTAGAGTGTTGTTCTTCTCTTCTGTTTTGTCTGGCCTGTATCTCTTCTGAATAGGTTTAGAATTATATTATTGGTAGTTTTTAACATTCATAGAGGGTTGTCCTCCTGAGTTGAATCTTCTACTGGATCCAGAACTCTGGTGAACTCTTCCCTTAGGTTCAACATAACCCAGACCATAATGCTTTCTTTTGTTCATCTGATCTACATTCCTTTCAACTCGAACAGTTGGTACTTCCGGTTCATATACCAAACTGGATTTAATAAAACGAATGTATTTCTCTTTGCTTGTGTCCAGTTCTGGCTTAGTACTGTTTCCAGAAGTGCTTTCATTATTGCTGAATCCGAGACCACTTCTGTCTCCAGATTGCTTTTGCAATTCCTGCATATTCTCCAATGAAACTGAGGACTTATTCCAAGCATTACCAGAACAGATAGCCTCTGGTTTTCAGACTTCAGCGTCTGGTAATCTGTGTTCATCCTATCATTCTCAGTTCTCAACCTATTAATCTCAACCTTTAGATCATTACAGCTGTTTTCTTGCAAGCAAGCAAACTTACTGATTTGATCCTTTAGGTTTTGATTTTCAGTTTTAACTTCCTCGAATGATTGAGAAAGTCATGAGTACTCTTTTACCATATCATGCAATGCATTAATCAGATCAGTACGTGTAAACTCGTCAGAGTCAAAGTCAAATACCTCTCCAGATGTCGAGGTTGAATCAGTATCTGCCATAAGACATTTGACTTCTTCTACATCGCTGTCACTGGAATAACTTTCTGAGTCTTTGAAAAGTTAAACAGAGGGTGTAAATGAATTTGTTTGTAAACTTGCAGGCACTTATATAGAGTCTCAAGAAGCTGAAGAGACGGCTATCTGATTTCACGACTACCAAGATTCATCTGTCTTTCCCTCAGATATCGTATCTTCGCATTTATTAATTGCATTAATTTAGGGGGAACAGTATCTTTTTCAGACTATTATTTTCGGGTTTTGTCAGAAGTAGAACGGATGTTTGTCTTTTCGATAAAACAATGTGTCTACTGATTTCATAAAAATGCTGGAAATATATCAGTACTTTATGACTTCCAGTAGATATTATCATAAAACAACAAATCTTCTTATGGTTATTTTCAGTAACCAATTGGACAGCCCGCTCTTTTCGAAATTTTAAATCATTAGTCTCTCTGACACCCTCTGTTTAACTCTTCTACATCGATCTCTTCTGGACTTCTTTTTATTCCTCTTGTGATCCTTTTTCTTCAGATCATCCTTCTTTGGCTTTGGACAATCAGCAATAAAATGACCGATCTTTCCACAGTTAAAACACGCCATGTCACCAGATGGTGAATCCTTCTTGAAATTACGATTGGGACCCTGGTAGGCTCGATGATTCTTTTTCATAAATCTGGAAAACTTCTTTACGAACAATGACATTGCGTCACTGCTAATCTGTTCAGCAGTCTTTTCAGATGTGCTATCAATGATGACAGCAGGTAAAGCTTGTAGTAGAACAACTACAGCAGCAGTAGAAGAAGTAGTAGCAGTAGTAGTGGCAGCAAGATCCTTGGTAGATAGATTTGATGAGGGCTCTTCTCCACTTCTCACTTCCAGTTCGAACTCATAGGCTTTTAAGTCTGCAAACAAGTCATGCAGTTCTAACTTGTTCAGGTCTTTAGATACTCTCATAGCCATGGTTTTCACATCCCACTCTCTGGGTAAAGCTCTCATTACTTTGAGCGCTATCTCTCGGTTGCCGTACTCTTTACCCAGAGCTGCTAGCTCATTGATTAAGCTGCTGAAACATTCATCAAACTCATTTAGAGTTTCCCAGCCTTCATTTTTAGGTTTTCAAACTTCTGCATTGCTACAGACAGTTTATTTTCTTTTGTATGCTCATTTCCTTCACATATCTGAATGGGCTTTTCCCAGATTTCTTTAAAGTGGAACACATCTTGATTTTGCTGAAGGTGTTCTTATCAAGAGTTTTATAAAGAATGTCCTTCGCGACATTATCAAGATTGGCTTTCTTCTTATCTTCGCCAGTCCATTCGTTTCTTGGTTTTTCAACCATTTGTGGTGCACCGTCAGTAACAACAATAGCTGTATTTGGCTTTAAGATCTTTAATGGGCCGTCTATGACGACATACCACATGTCATCATCTTGGGCTGCAAGATGAGCTTGCATCCGGATCTTCCAGTCATCAAAATCTTCTTTCGAGAACATGGGAACCTTGCTAAAATGTGCCATAACTGTTGCAAATTTTCAGAATAATAGAAACTTGCTCTGATACCACTTGTTGGGGATTGATGTAGAGTTTAGAGGGGGGTGAATAAACTCTTTCCTTTGATAATAGTTTTTGCAAAGGGTGCTATAATCCTGTTAGAGATTATATTTGTTCTTTGTTCGAGTGTAAGTTAGTAGATCACAATAATAAGTGCGAAAACGATCCGATGGAGTAGGGTGAAAATAGTAATAACAGTAGGCAATAAAATAGTTGTTGTTTCTGGAAGTTCGAAGATAAAATCTTCTACGTCTCCCGTTCTTCTGTTTACAGAAGGTATCACTAAAAGACTTTGGATTTTACAGTACACACTTGTACACACCCACTTCAGCAGGACTTATCCCTTGCCTACTGAAACTCTTAGTATCTCAACACAGTATGATTCAATATATCAAAGATTTCTGGAAAAGACTCTTTTCCAGATTAAAAACTCTTCTTCAAAAAATATGAAATTATGTTTTGCTTGAAGAGGCGAAGAAACAGCAGTACAAAATGATCTCCAAAGATCAGATGTAAAAATGAAGCGTGTACTGCTTTTCTGCAAATTGAGCTAAAATATTAAGAGTGGTTCGCGGTTGCTCAATATAACGTTGAGTAGTAAAATGTTCAGCGTTCTTGTTCTCTAAATGGATTTGATCCATATATAGATAACTTGAATCCAAAGTCTACAATAAATGAACGGCTCTTTTTGACTTCTGATAGTAATAGCTTTATTTCCTAAAGAAGATCCTGCAAAAAGCTTTCAACACAATCAGTCTTGTTTAATACCAAAACTGGTAAAGCTAATTAAATGACTTCGTTCAGCATTTAATGGTGCAATTAATGCTTAGTAATAGATAAAGTAACGGTAACATTTAAGATAGAAACGATTGAGTAAAATGCGATTACGTACTGATCCAGTAAAGCTAAGTTATGCTTCTGTTTTACTAAGCCGTTGAGTACTAACTAAAGTACTGCTTCTGTTTAGGCGAATCAATATTTTCTGCTTTGCATTATCTTCTGGTTGGTGCTATTCCTAATGGTTTTGATTCTCATCACCACAATAAAATTAAGTCTAACAGTGAGCATTCGGTTGGTTCTGTTACCGACCGAACCAAATTAGTCATAACCGGACCGAACTGAAATATTTAGCAATAATCGAACCGATCGAATTAATTTTCATAACCGATTAAAACCGAACCGAATTAAAATCGGTTAACCGATTAGTTTTTTAAAAAAATTGTGATTTAACTTTAATTATATATGTAATTTTTTTTGAACACTACAATCTACACAAATGCATAAAAACATAAAATCACAAATTTTTCTTTAGAATTAGGGCTGGTTTTAAAATTAAAAATTTAAAAATATATTAAAATTGATAAATAATAGTATTTATTATATCGGTTAATTCAGTTAGCCGATTTCAAAATTTTGAAAACCGTAACCGAACCGAATTAACCGATATAACCGAATTTTTTTTATTTGAAAACCGAATTTCCGAAATAAGCGAACCGAATTTCTGAATTGACTCGGTTCGATCGGTTAATTCGGTTTAACCGAAATTTTGCTCACCCCTAATAATAATGTTTAGTTTATATGTTATCAAGTATAAATGTCTAATAAATTAAAGGTGACTAGGAAAGTAAAAGCATCCAGTAGAAATTGTTGTCAATTTACATGAAAGAGAATAATAATCAAACAAAATTGTATATAAAAAATTGCATATCATTGATTGTCAAAAAAGATTGTAATAATTGAATATTATAATAAAATATATGCATTATTGAGAGAATATGACAAATAACAAAAGAAAACAATATGATAAAAAAGATATGAGAAAATTTTTATTAGTCCAAATCTTTTTTTTAAAATTAGAAAAATATGTTTTTTTCTAAATTAGTTACATATGTTAATTAACACGAATTGTCAATATATATGTGTGTGTGTGTGTGTGTCAGTTTCACTAAAACCCGTTACACCTTCCTACCAAGTTATAGACCCGATGATCTGATCGGGTTTAAACTCTGTTAATTGTCATCCTACACCTGTCATTGACTATGAAAGCTAAAGTCTAGTATTTTTGAAAATCATGTATCTGTTTATCAATAATATTTTGTGTTTTCTTTTTGTCGTTCTTTGTTTCTCTGCTATATCAATATATTAAACTCAGCCCCCACGCCACCATTAAATTTCTTTTAATATTCAAAGATTACCGAACGAACATATTGAAAGTTCCGTTTCCACAGGGTGAATGTGACGAGGGTGAGTGTTGTGTGTATCAGAATGTAGGTGTTGTGCGTAGGTGTTGTAACACCCACGACAACATGCAGCGGAAATTATAGTTTAACACATTAACACACAACAGGAATGACAATAATACGAGATACGAGAGATAAATTATGCACAAGTATAAAATACTTGTGCGGTGCCTCAGGGCAAAATAATTTACTAGAAAAACTTGTAAGTTTACAAAAACCAATACTAGTGAAAGAATAAAACAACTCCCTTATTAAGACGAGTAACAAATTTCATCCTAAACCTCTAACAAACCGTATAACCAAAATACATAGGATGCATCAACTGAGAAGTGAAAAAGTCTTCAAAAATCAGCGCACATTTAATCAAAACAGTGATTAGGTGTTGTCTTCAGATGTAGTCAGCACTTCACAGCAACACTTTATCAACGACGCGAGATTGCTTCAATCAGAAAATATTTTCTTCGTACAAATGCATCTCAGTCTCTCCGAAAGTTTTTTTGCTCTATATCGTCCCCCTCTCTTTTGTTTCTTCTCCTTTGAGTCCTATTTAACATAGAAAAAACAATTTCATTAGGAAACAAACTATTTTTAAAACAAGGATAATATCTTAAAGATATTGTGATATCATATCTTAAAGATATTAAGAGTCATATCAAATATAGTCTTATATCACATATTGAATTTATACGAGATCATATCATCAATTTCGAGATTATCCTCATGTCTAGAAAGGCAAAATATTAAAGATAAAAAAGGAAAATATATCAAGGAATAAAATTCCTTTCAATCTCCCCCTTTTTGCCTTTCTGGACAAAACAACCCAAAAATGGTTGTACATCTCAGCTCCCCCTGAGTTAGCAAATCAGTGACTCAGCCAACTTTAGTTGACTCCCCCTGAATTCTACCGTTAAGCCTTCCCCTGATGAAAAATACAGTTCACTCAGGTGTTGTATGTTAGATGTTGCAACATTCAGATCATAACACCAAAATAGTTCATTAATCAGGAGGGACAAAGATCAGAGAGAATAAAAGGACAACTAAAATACTAAAACCATCAAAAGAGAAAAAAACTCAAAATCTCATTATCCTTCATTACTGCCATCATCATCAGTCATTTTTGCTCCACTGGTTCCAGCTATATCTGTATCTACTCCCCCTTTTTGTCCAGAATGGACACTTTCACCCAGCAGAAGCTCATAGTCAGCCACTTGATTTTCATAATGTTCAATGGTTTTCTTGGCATTTTCAATCTTTTGTCGACCATAGGCAATCTGAGCTTGAATGTAGGAGATAGACAATGTGACATAACCAGTAGGAGGAACATCTGTAGGTGGCTGTTCAGCTGTCTCAGGCACATGTTCAGATGTTGTATCATCAGTGTTGCCAGCATCCGGAGCAACATTTGAATGCAGCCAAGGCAGATCGATCTTTCTGTTGCCTTTGAAATAAGCAGGAGAAATCTTCAGAGGATCTTTGACAGGGCAATGATCTTCATCAATATCCTTAATGAAACCTTGAGATTCCAAGATTCCATAAATCAGTGAAGGGTAGGGCAGCTTTGTTTTCTTGAAGTCTCCTTCAGCATATTGCAATGCTGTCCTGAACACCAGATTTCCAAAGTTAAAGGCCCTTTCAGTACCAATAGCAAACAACACCAGGGCCTGAGATCTAGTCACAGTAGTAGAATTGGTTGACGGTGTCCAATTCCAGATTGATGTCTTGTGCAGCACGGAGAAAAAAGAAGTGAGATTAGCAGCACTCAACTTCTTGGGATAATCAGGGAATACTTTGATCAGGCCTCCAGTGAGCACAGAGGTTACAGCATTTATGTTCAGATCCTCTTCAACTTCCTCAATATCCTGAGTGTTGTAGAATGCATTGATCACAGAAGGTGAGAACTTGTAGATACGATCACGAACAAACACTCTCCCATACTTCACCGATTCCTCATCTCCAACACTGCCCAGGAGATTGCAGTAGAATTCTAACACTACACGGCGACAGTAGGGCATTAACATCAATATTTTTCTCCTCAATCAGCTCTCTCTGAACAAACAGCGGCCATAATGCCAAGGCATCCTCAGAATAAAATTTGGGGGAAAAAGACTTACTTAAATCATAGTCAGCTGAGTCAATGTGGCGCTCGGTGTTGTCAACATCCACCTCAACACCGGCAGCAGTAGTAGCAACATCATCAGAAGACTCACTAGCTTCAGAGCCAATATCCTCAGATTCAGCATCACCCTGTTCCTCAGATTCAAAGTCAGATACAGACGATGAAGAGGAAGAAGCTCCAGGTCGGTTTTGCTCAAACTCCTTCATCATTTCTGAATCAGGTTCATCATCCTTAGAAATTTGTTTCTTGGTAGCCTTTTCTTCCTTAAGGTGAGCGAGAAACTCGGCCAGAGATTGTTCATCTTCTAAAGGCTCATCAGGAACTCTTTCTTCTGCAACATTTTGAGTATCTGTGATGGGGTTTTGTTTTTGAATACCAGAAGTAGAACCAGGTTCCTTTGCAGCAACAGTTGGTTTGGGGCGAGCCACCAACTCAAAATCATCATCATTGGAGTCGTCCCCAGATGAGAAATCAGGGTCCAGAAGATTTGAGGAGGTAGATGCCCGTGGTTTCTTGGTTGGAACAAAGTCAGGATCGAACCCTGCTTGTCTCTTTGACCTTCGGCGCATAGGAGCAGTGGGAAAAGCTTTATTCAAGACTTCAAAGTCCGGTGGATTCTCGACATTGATCTCGTTCCCAGGTTCACCAGGAGCGATCATTTCCAGCGGAGTTGGTTCTTCTGACACGCCCACAATTTCCATCCCCTCAACATTGGTTTCGGTTGTGGGTGTTGTGTCAGGTGATTTTCCACCCATGCTCGCAGCCATTTCACTCCTAATGTCGTGAGGATCGAAGCCAGTCATCTGCGCAATCAAGAACAAAAGAAGTAGATCGGTTCGAAGGACACAGAAAATCGCGAAGAACAGAGATATTTTAAGCAAAAACAATGAATAGTGAGGGCAGGAGAAATTTTAGAATGTGAGGGAAAATACTAAACAGTAAAGTTATTCTTCGTCCATTCCTAATTATTTAAGCACAACTCTCCAACGGTAACATTCTGTTGAGCCGCAACTTCAGCACCTTTCAACTCAATTTTTACTCTCACCCAACGGTAACTTTCTGAAACAGTGCCATCATTATTTCAAGAAATCAGGCAGGATAAAACACCACGTCGAATTAACCCCACAAACAGTTAGAAATCAAGAAATTTCAAAATTAAGTCGGTTAGGGTTTTTTTCGTATTTCATGAATTAAAAACTGATAGCCCACTGGTCATGATGAATTCACATAACTGCAGTATGAATGACTTAAATTTATTCCTAAAGTATGATCAAAAATGAAATGCACACGCATGTGATCAAACTGTGATCAGTCTGTACTTAGGTGTTGGCAACACCTCTTGGCAACACTCACAAGTTGGACTCAAACTTTCTTGAACATTTTTAATTCAGACATGGTAGCTCCCACTCTAGAAGAACGGTCTTCATAGGACTCCTCTAGGTAGCTTTTTTCATCTGTATTTTTAATTAGAAGTGGTAGCTCCCACACTAGAAGAACAGTCTTCATTGGACTCCTCTAGGTAGCTTTTTTCATTTTCTTCTAAACAACAATTTTTTTTCTTTTCTATTTTTCACCTTATTGCTCAAGAATTTTCTAGTCATTTTCTACATTGGACATGATCATGTGGTACACGAACATCCTCACAGCTTAATGACTTAGATTCAGCACACTCCATACTTTAGAAAATTTTGATAGAAAGTTTGATTCACAACTGAAAGCACACCATTCAGTATCTTTCACTTGTACAGGCTTCACACAAAACAGGATGTATGCAATATGTCTAGCATCCTAAAAATAAAATGCACATGCATGCTGAGTGTTGTCCACAGGTGTTGTAACACCGAGGACAACATCCGTGAGTGATCATTGTGCACACAAGCTGAGAGACTTCCTAAGATTGGAAAATCTCTCAAAATCCAATGGTTTTGTAAAAATATCAGCCAGTTGGTTCTCAGTTCTAACAAATTCCATTCGAATTGTACCCTTATCAACCAAATCTCGAATAAAATGATGTCTAATGTCTATGTGTTTCGTTCGAGAGTGTTGTACTGGATTTTTTGAAATATCAATTGCACTTGAATTGTCACAGTATACAATTACGGTGTCACTGTTGAAACCATAGTCTTTAATCATTTGATTCATCCACAAAAGTTGTGAACAACAGCTAGCAGCTGCAACATATTCAGATTCAGCAGTGGACAGAGATACACAATTTTGCTTTTTACTATACCATGACACCAAATTGTTACCTAGATAAAAACATCCTCCAGTGGTACTCTTCCTATCATCTAGATTTTCAGCCCAGTCAGCATCACTAAACCCCACTTTTTTTAATGTTTGTTTCTTTGGTGTACCATAAACCTAAGTTAACTGTCCCGGCTATATATCTCAAAATTCTTTTGACAGCTTTTAAATGAGTGACTTTAGGATCAGCCTGGTACCTGGCGCACAAACATACACTAAACATGATGTCGGGACGACTTGCACTTAAGTAAAGAAGACTGCCTATGATTCTGCGATACTGGATGTTGTCAACACCTGCAGCAACATCGTCTTTGGACAATTTTTCAGTCAACCTCATTGGTGTTTTCATGTGTTTAGTGTTCTCGGTAGAAAATTTCTTCACCAAATTCTTGGCATACTTGGATTGACACAGAAAGATACCATCATGCATTTGTTTAATTTGCAATCCAAGAAAGAAACTTAATTCTCCTACCATGCTCATTTCAAATGTGGTAGACATGCATTTAACAAATTCATCAACATGCTTTTGAGAAGAAGCACCAAAAATGATGTCATCCACATAAATTTGACACACAAGAATATCATGCTTCGATTTTTGAATAAAAAGGGTTTTATCAACCTCACCTCGTTTGAAGCCTAAGTCAAGCAGATATTCAGTAAGCCTACCATACCATGCTCGTGGAGCTTGTTTAAGTCCATAAAGTGCCTTCTTCAACTTGTAGACATGGTTCGGGTGGTTTGGATCTTCGAACCCTTTAGGTTGGCTTACATAAGCTTCTTCATTCAAAATGCCGTTCAAAAAGGCACTTTTCACATCCATTTGATATAGTTTTAGGTCCATGTGACAAGCGATAGCAAGTAAAAGTCGGACTGACTCAATCCGGACAACAGGGGCAAATGTCTCATCAAAATCAATTCCTTCAATTTGAGTATACCCTTGAGCAACTAACCTAGATTTATTTCTCACAACAATCCCAGATTCATCAGTTTTGTTTTTAAAAATCCATTTGGTTCCAATAACATTCACATTATCAGGTCTGGGAACCAAATCCCACACATCATTCCTAACAAATTGTTCAAGTTCCTCATGCATCGCATCAACCCAAAATTCATCTTTTAAGGCTTCATTTATATTTTTGGGTTCAATGAGCGAAACAAAACAAGAATGGCTTACTTGAGAGTATACGGAAGTCATGCATACTAGACCCATCATTTTCCGATAATCTACCTTCTCCTTTCTTCTAGTTTGCATTCCTCCAAATGCTTCTCCAATGATCTGAGATGATGGATGATTTTTCTGAATCTTACTGGGAATATCAATCCCTTCATTGGTTACAACATCATCATTTTCAGTATATTCTCCTGGTTCATCATTTGATTCTGCCAGTGCAGGTGTTGTCTCAGGTGTTACAACACCGGGTGCAACATCTGTGTTAGGCAGTGTCTCACTTATGTTCAGTAGCCCATCAATATCGTCCTCGATTGTTTTTCCCGTTAGATCTGCAAGATCGTCAAAAACAACGTTAATAGATTCCATAGTCGTTCTTGTTCTGAGATTATACACGCGATATGCACGACTATTGGATGAATAAACAAGAAATAAACACTTGTCACTTTTAGAGTCAAACTTTGCAAGATGGTCTCGGTCATTCAAAACATAACATACACACCCAAAAACATGAAAGTACTTCAGGTTTGGCCTCTTTCCCATGATGATTTCATAGGATGTCATAGTAGAACCACTCCTTAAGTACACACGGTTTGAAATATGACATGCTGTGTTTAAGGCCTCGGCCCAAAATCGTTTTGAAATATTCTTTGAACTCAACATGACCCTAGCCATTTCTTGCAGTGTCCTATTCTTCCTTTCGGCTATTCCATTTTGTTGAGGAGTCTTAGGGGCCGAAAATTCATGAGTTATCCCTCTCTTTTCACAGAATGATATAAAGTGTGAGTTTTCAAATTCTTTACCATGATCGGTCCTTATCTTACCAACCCTCAAATCATGTAGATTAGTAATCTTAGCATGTAATTTCTTAAAAACAGCAAATGTGTCGGATTTTTCTCTAAGAAAACTTAGCCATGTAAAGCAAGAGAAATCATCCACACAAACACATGAATACTTCTTACCTCCAAGGCTTTCCACTTCCATTGGACCCATAAGATCCATGTGCAAGAGTTCAAGACACCGTGTTGTTCCAAAGTGTTGCAACACTTGATGGGGAACACGTGTTTGCTTACCCTTTTGACATGCACCACAAACATAAGGAATTCCAGAGGATAAGTTAGACATACCTCTCACAGCATCGTACTTACCAAGGTTCTTTAATGTCTTGAAGTTTGACCCAATTTTTGATGCCACAAGTTTAGTTCACTTACTTTTGAATGATTGCACACAGGGTTCTCTCCAAGTTGATAACAATTGTCAGCTTACCTTGTACTTGTCAAAATACATGTATCAGTATTATCAAAAACTTCACAATTGTCTTTATCAAACTTAACATGTAAACCATCATCACAAAGTTGACTTATGCTTATTAAGTTTGAGTTAAGTCCTTCGACATAAAGCACATTGTGTAGACTAGGCAGTCCATCAACATTCAAGGTCCATTTGCCAGCTATTCTTCCTTTAGCACCTCCACCATATATCACAGACCATTCCTTAGTTCAACATAGTCAGTCAAATAGTCTTTAGAACCTGTCATGTGGCGTGAACAGCCACTGTCAAAGTACCATATTCCTGCAATGTTAGTTTTTAACGAAGTATAAATAACAGAACATTGAATATTAGCCTTTGTCACCCAAACCCTTTTTACCGATGGTTTCCTATTGGCAGTGTTACGCCGGATGTTGTACAACACCTGTGGCAACACCTGTTCAGATTCCCATCTTTTGTAGTCATCTCTCAGTTTAAAACAATAGGGTTTGATATGACCAGGTCTAAAGCAATAGTGGCAGATAAAGTGGCGTTTTCTGGACTTGGACTTCTTTGTAGATATTTGCCTCTTTGATGAAACACCTTTTTCAGTGTATGTAGCATTCGAGATTTCAGCACTTCCTTTGACAAAGACAGTTGGTTTTCTTTCAGTGTTGGAAGACTCTCCTATTTCAAATTGGTGATTCGTATAACCAAGTCCAGCTTTGTCATTCTTTCCAATCATCAAGAGTGAATCAAGTTTGGATGAACTTGAATTAAGCTTCGCAAGAATTTGAGTTGCTTCTTCAAGCTCTTCCTTGACTTTGCATAATTCCAGATCTTTCTTACTTAAGATTACTTCAAGTCGTGATACTTGTGACTTCAGCTCAGTGTTCTTTTTGGAGAGAATTGCATTCACTTTATTTCTTTTGATCCAGTCTTCATACAATTCTTCATACATTGTCTGCACACTTTCCAGAGTGACTTCATCATCATCTACTTCTTGGTTTTCAGACTGACTTGATTCACCAAGGGTTGTAGAATTAAGACACACTGAATTTGAAGAGATGTTGCGACCAGGTATTGCAACACCTGTGCCAACACCCAAAGGATTGATTTGCATTGAACGCTTCTCCTTGATCACAGCAGACAACGATGTGTGTTTTTCAGATTCATTTGATCCTTGATCATCATCAGACTCTTCATCACTCAAAGTGACAGCCATGCCTTTGTTTCTCCGAAGTCGATTGGCACACTCATTGGCATAGTGTCCAAATCCAGAACACTCTCTGCATTGTACTGAGTCCAAATTTCTGACATTTGATTGGATTTGCAATTCAGTTTTTGGTCGAAATTGTCCTTTCATAGGAGTAAACTTTTGAGCTTTTGCAGAAGTGGTGATATTGGGCAACACAGATTTTTGTCCAATTTTCTTCTTCTCTCTCATTTTCTTCAAGTAATCACCGAATTTTTTAGTAATTAGAGAGATAGAATCTTCACCTAAATCAGATTCATTCACTTCTTTAGATATTTGAAGGATTTCATCATAAGAGTCAGTTGAAACTTCAAGGGCTATTGTCTTCCCTTTATCCTTCTTTTGTAAATCAAGATTCATCTCAAAAGTTCTGAGGGAACTCATTAATTCATCCAGGTTGATTGTTGAAGTGTCTTTAGATTCTTCAATTGCACAAACTTTGACATTAAATTTCTTAGGTAGAGATCTTAAAACTTTGTTCACCAATCTTTCATTGGACATGGGATCTCCAAGACTGTGAGCTTCATTAGAAAGTTGTCTCAACCGGCTATCATACTCAAGAATAGACTCCTTGTCCTCCATTCTCAGGCTTTCAAATTTTGATGCCACCATCCTTAGCCTAGTTTTACGCACACTCTCGGATCCTTCACAATGTTTCTGAAGTATATCCCAAGCTTCTTTGGCACAAACACAATTGGTGATTAAATTAAACATCCTTGTGTCAACAGACGAGAATATAGCATTGAGAGCCTTGGAATTAAAATTTGACGTTTGCACTTCATCGATTGTCCATGTACTTTCAGGTTTGAGCCGAGTGTCTCCATCAGCATCCTCAATCTTTGGTGGACTCCAACCATCAAGTACACGCTGCCAAGCTCTTTCTTCAATTGATTTAATAAAAACCCTCATCTTTACTTTCCATAATGCATAGTTTGATCCATCCAATACGGGAGGTCTAAAAACAGTGTTTGTTGATGCTTCCATGATCCTTTTCCACCTGGAAAACAAAACAAAACAGGATCTCACTTAGTAGCGTCAAGTGGAAGCTCTGATACCAATTGAAAGTTCCGTTTCCACAGGGTGAATGTGACGAGGGTGAGTGTTGTGTGTATCAGAATGTAGGTGTTGTGCGTAGGTGTTGTAACACCCACGACAACATGCAGCGGAAATTATAGTTTAACACATTAACACACAACTGGAATGACAATAATACGAGATACGAGAGATAAATTATGCACAAGTATAAAATACTTGTGCGGTGCCTCAGGGCAAAATAATTCACTAGAAAAACTTGTAAGTTTACAAAAACCAATACTAGTGAAAGAATAAAACAACTCCCTTATTAAGGCGAGTAACAAATTTCATCCTAAACCTCTAACAAACCGTATAACCAAAATACATAGGATGCATCAACTGAGAAGTGAAAAAGTCTTCAAAAATCAGCGCACTAATCAAAACAGTGATTAGGTGTTGTCTTCAGATGTAGTCAGCACTTCACAGCAACACTTTATCAACGACGCGAGATTGCTTCAATCAGAAAATATTTTCTTCGTACAAATGCATCTCAGTCTCTCCGAAAGTTTTTTTGCTCTATATCGTCCCCCTCTCTTTTGTTTCTTCTCCTTTGAGTCCTATTTAACATAGAAAAAACAATTTCATTAGGAAACAAACTATTTTTAAAACAAGGATAATATCTTAAAGATATTGTGATATCATATCTTAAAGATATTAAGAGTCATATCAAATATAGTCTTATATCACATATTGAATTTATACGAGATCATATCATCAATTTCGAGATTATACCCATGTCTAGAAAGGCAAAATATTAAAGATAAAAAAAGAAAATATATCAAGGAATAAAATTCCTTTCACATATATGTTGAGATGAGCTATCGAAGCTACTCTACTCCTTGTCATCATTACAAGTTAAAATATGCGATGCATATATTTGTTTATCTTCTTACTTCTGGCTATTAATATATACACACAGTTCCTGAAGTGAAGAGCATCAAGAAAAAGAAAGTAATGCACCGACAGACACTTGAACTCGTCAAATGCTTGTGCAGGGCACTGGAATCTTTGCCTTCTAGTGATGCTTCACCTGTCTATCAAAGTGCCATGCTTAAGGCTGCAGAGGAAGGCATACACGAGGTTGTGGAGGTGATCATAGAGATGTTTCCGAATACCATTTATGCTGAAGAATCAAAAACTGAATGTACCATTTTTCACATAGCAGCAAGAGAACGCGTTGAAAATATTTTCAATCTCATTTATCATATGAATGAACGAAAACAATATTTTTACGACATGACGGACTCTTCGGGTAACAACTTTATGCACATATGCGGAGAACTAGCGCCTCCTCATAAACTCAATCTAGTTTCTGGTGCAGCTTTACAGATGCAGCGTGAGTTACAATGGTCTAAGGTACTCGACATCTTGCATAACATTCTTATTAATTATATGCATGTCCACCACTAGCAATTATAATTAATTTGGCGGATCACTTCGGCAATTCTAGCTTGTTTGTTTACCTGAGCACATTTTTGTGGTGATAATTTCATCAACGTGCACCGTACAGGAAATGGAAAATTTTGTCAACCCTTCTCGTAGGACATGGTTTAACAATGACCGCAAGACTCCTCAAATGCTGTTTTCCGAAAAGCACCAAGAGTTAAAATCTCAAGGAGAGAAATGGATGAAAGACACTGCCACCTCATGTACCATTGCCGCTGCATTGATTGCTACAGTCGTATTTGCTGCAGCCTTCACAGTTCCAGGAGGACTTCATAGTGACACCGGAGTACCGATTTTCGTAAGAAAAAATTTATTCGTTTTATTTGCTATCTCAGACTCTGTTTCCTTGTTCACATCCACCACTTCACTGCTCATGTTTCTATCGATCCTGACTTCCCGTTATGCTGAACAAGACTTTCTTTACCTTCTACCTACGAGATTATGCATCGGCCTACTTACCCTCTTCACTTCAATCACGTTCATGATGGTCGCCTTTAGTGCAGCTATATATATTACATTGAAGGAGAAATCTAATTTGTTTCTTGTACCAATGACCGTATTGGCCTGTCTTCCAGTCACATCCTTTGCATTATTGCAATTCCCACTTCTCATCGATGTGATGTATTCCACCTATGGACCTGGCATTTTCGGCAAAAAGAGTGATCGAACATTGTATTAAAACAAAGCAAAGCAAGGGCTTTCCACTTCAGTTAGATACCAAAGATATTTGTTGTGTGTGTGTGCGCGAGTGTTTATATATATATATATATATATATATATTATATATATATAACCAATATGAGGGATGTATCAACTTTAATAAAGATTTGACAATGTAATGCAGTGACATGTTTGGAATTTTATCGATAATAACATAAACTAGAGAGTTGGAAATCCATGTTTATACAGCTGAAAATGTGTATTTACATCAAAGATAAGAGATTTATGAACACGAGTCTCAAGAGCCAAGCAATCCGCGACCTAATTATAGATATGCGTGATGTAGCATGGAATTCGATATAAATTGTTTTCCGTATTTATGTTGTAAAAATGCCTATAACTTGTTACACACTAGAAATTTTGGCTCGTCTCACTCCTCCTCGTTTTGACTTATATATTGGTAGGGGTAAGTCAAAACCTTCGTAATGATCTAATGTTGCTTTTATTAAAAAAAAAAAAAAACAAAGCAAAACAAAAACAAAGCCTACGAAACAATTTTTTCAAGAGGGCTACATGTTACTTTTTAACAAAATACAATACAATAACTATTACTTACAACATGTAATAAGACATTCGAGTCGCAGAGCCAAACGAGGATTGGCAAGACAATTGTTTCTATAGATTTGAAATGCATCTATAGATTTATGCATTTCCATATACTATATATTTTGAACCACCCGATTTTATTTAACTAGTAGCAAAGATAATGAAGTTAAGTATACTATGAATATTGATCCTAAATTTGCAAATAAATGTAGACACGTAAATTTTTCACAAATTATTCAATAACAAATACTATTTTACAACTTATCTATCATTTTAAACAACCACAGTTTAGTCTTTTCCATCATTTTCTTGTATGATTTTCGAATCTTTCAGTATCTTTTTCATCTTTTTATTTTATTTTTTATGCTTCTTTCTTTGATTAAATTCAGCAATCATATCATCATATCTAATTTTCATGTTTCTTTTTCGTCGTCAGATTTGATTTTGATTAATCCTTTGATGTTTGCATGTTTTTTCCTATGGTCTTCTTATTTTGTTTATTTGAGTCATCCATGCTTCGGGTTTAACTCCTTATTATTTTTCTTGTTTTTTTAAGTCTCACTCGATTTCTCCACATATTATGTTATATCTATTTTGCATTAGGAACATAATTAAGTGTACAAATTAATTGATATATTTACTTGATATAAAAATTAGGAGAAAAAACGTTAAAATTCAAGAGCGGATAATATATTAAAAAAACTCTCTCGAGATAAGAGATGTAGATAGATTTTTATTAGGGAGGCAAAAAAATTCAAAATATTTCACCATCGTAAAAGTCAAAAATATAACTGTATTTTCTTACTTTAGAAAAATTAATGGGACACCTCCTAATCTATAGATACAAATCTTAATATTTCAAAAGTTACTAATTTTTTTTTTAGATTTAAGTTATAAAATCATAAAAATATGAAAAAATATGCATATATTCACATAATTTTAAAACTAATTTAGAATATATATACATACACAAAATATATTTCATCATTAAAAAATAATATATACTAAAAAAATATTTTGAATAATATCAAATATTACAAAAACAATTAAGCTATTGTCACTATATTTTTAATTAATTTTGTTGCATTTATAAGTTTATATAATAGATAAAATTATCTTAAGAGATATAACAACACTTTTAAAGTAGTAAATAATGTCAAATATTACAAAAAATATTAAGAATTGATAGAGAAAATCGACGAGAGATTTCAAAATTTTCAATTATAATTTAGAATTTATGATTCAGGGTTTTTAAAATATAAAATTTAAATTAAATAATTTATTTTGCTTACCGAAATATTTTGTCAATGAAGTTTTCTTGAATAATTTTCATCAATTATTTGACTTAATGTATTTAAGAAAATTTCAAATTTAAACATGATTATTTAGTTAAATTAATGTAATATTAATTGAGTCATAATAGAAATAAAAATATGTAAAAAAGAGGAAAAATTGTTTCTTATGTATATAATTTCATCATGTACAATTATAAATTAATTAATATGTTGAAAAAAACAAACAAGACAAAATTATATAATATATATATATATATATATATATCAATAATTAAATAGAAATAACCATTAATGTGTATTACCAATGACACATTATGATTTAAATTTATCTATATATATAATATTTCCAACTATGTTAAATAAAAACAATAAGCACAAAAATACCGCAAACATGAAAAAAAAATATATAAGAAAAAAAATAGTGTCACAAAAACAAAATGACATTTGCACATATAAAATAGGAATATAAACAAATAATAATCAATGAATATTAATTATCAAATATTAATTAGAGCATGTGAAATGTTTTAAACTTTTGAAAGAAAACAATTGAGTAAATTAGATACATTTTCAAATTTTAATTAGAGCACATGGAATGTCTTAAACTCGTGAAAGAAACCCATTTCAGTAAATTAGACCGAGGCTTACATCCATACATGATATCAGATTGTAGGACCGAGCGTTTACTGCTTTACCAAAATCTATAGCTAGTAGTAATGGTGCAACTCAAATCTTTTAAACCGCACAGCAGCTCAAGCACCACCGATCAATCTACCAAGCAGGAACAATTATTGCACCCAACAATCTTCATCTCAATAATTGTACTCCTTGCAATCAATAGGAATCGAATACATGACCTTGGCTCTGATACCAATTGTAGGACCGAGCGCTTACCGCTTTACCAAAAGCTATAGCTAGTAGTAATGGTGCAACTCAAATCTTTTAAACTCAAACACCACGGTTCGATCACTCTACCAAGCAGGAACAATTATTGCACCCAACACAGATTTTCCACCTCGCGCAATGAGATGTACAAATAGCAAAACCACAATTAAAAAATAATTCATAAAAAATAATATGAGGAAATTATTGCCAAACTGCAATCACGGAATAATTCAATTAATATTTTATGTTAAAAAATATTCTTACAAATAATCTTTAACATATTTCAATATCTACATCATGTATGATGCTCCTTAATTCATATTTAAAAATCAACTTGTTTTAAAAATGGTGTATTTATATGTAAAAATAAAAGAAAAGATAAGATAGAAACATTAAATATTCATTAACAACCATGAAGAAATCCACTAATTTATTAACCAATTTCAGTAACAAAAAAAAAATCATTGATAAATTGATGAATTCAATAAACATTAATGTCCAAAAGTCATTTAATATGGATAATGAATTACAAAAGAACATATTTAAAAAAAAACTTTAAATTTTTTTATCACACATTAAATAATCATTCTTTAATTCGAATCAAGTGTCTCGTTTGATTATAACAGAATTGTTTAATCAAAATTTATATTTAAGTTTTTTGTTATCTCAAACTAAATTGATCTAACCCAAGCTTATATTAATGCAAGACTACAAGTACGATGATCAACGTATGCTGTTACAAGCTAAATCGAATAGACAGATCGAGTTGATCAAATATTTCGATATATTATAGTTTCTTCATCACTCACAATAAATGGTGAGTGGTATGATCGTCATTAAGTAAGTGAGGACCGTTCGAGCACAAACTTACATGATTTTCGAAAAATTCATGCCATACATAATATATTTTGTACCATATATCATAAACATGTATAACGTAAGCATACCTTGGTCTAGGCACTGAGAATCCTTTACTTTTCATGGTTTACTGGTATCAGTCTCTAATTTTTACTCATCTAAAGGGACAAGGTCATACAACGATTACAATCCCACCGTGTAAAGGCCATAAACATATCCAATTTGATATTTTTACCCATATCCAATTTAATCATTATACTACCAAACAAAAGATAATTATATTACAAGAAAGATAGAAGAAGAATTGCGATCGACCGAAACTTAAAAAAAAAAAACAAATCATATACAAATTATTTTTAAACAAGCCCACTTACCTTACTATTGCTTGAAGAATTGGAAACCACATAATAATCATATGCAAACGATACTTCGAAAACACAACAACACTTCAACTGTAAAATAGTCTCCTTGCAGGATTCGTTTTGACTTATTGAAATGTTGGATCGGGCTTAAACTTTCACAATAAGTTAAAAGTACGTCAACTAAATTATGAACTTTGGAGATCGGGTTCGAAGACATTTTGACTTTTTATGGATGAAAAACCATAGATATATTGTTCTCACCTAGAATTTGAGCAGTTATTTCGCGAAGACTATATACGAAAACTAACAATTGGATTTGCTGAATTTTGGATATGTTATTTAAAACATATGAAAGCATGTTCTGAACTATGAATATTCGATTATGAACATTTTACTGATGGAAATAATTTTCCGAACGTGGACAGAACTTTGATAAGCACTTGGGAGAGGATTTTCGAAAATACGGATAACACTTTCTCGAAAATTTGAGTGTAATATGAGATGTAAATTTCGAATGGGAAGTTTTCTTAATTGTATAGGGGTGACTGCTATCCAGATCATTTATTATCTTCTCATTTAAACTTTTGAATTAAATTTTGAATCTAGGATAATCATCTTATCTATCTCCTTGGATTGGATTTTTGAAAATATCTTCTTGTTAGGCATGGAATTCGAATTTCATGTCTAGTTTCATGCATATATCTCCTTATCGTGTAGACTTTTATGGATCATCTTTGTTCTTGAAGCTAGATCTGATTTGCTTCCCAAGTTGGCATGCAGAACATACATGATCTTTAACAAACTTTATATCAGGAAAACCATCAACTATGTTCTGATTCTTGAGATTGTTGATTGACTCGAAATTCAGATGATTCAATCTCTTGTGCCAGAGCCAATGCTTATAACTAAGAGAGGCAACTAAACATGTAGGAACATTAACATAATCTAAGTTCCATGAAACTTTGTAAGTGTTGCCTTCTCTCTTTCCAGTCAATACAGTAGACTCAGCAGAATCTTTCACTGTGCATGTGTGCTTTTTAAAAGCTACAAAATAACCATTATCACACAGCTGACTAATGCTAATTAAATTATAACAGAGATTCTCAACCAGGAGTACATCATTAATAGTTATGTTACCATGGATAATCTTACCCTTACCCACGGTTTTACTTTTTAAGTTATCCCCAAAAGTTATCTTTGGTCCAGTACAACTCATTATTTCTGAAAGTGGATTTTTCTGTCCAATCATGTATCTGGAACATCTACTATCCAGATACCATGTGGAGTTACTGATTTTGGTTTTCTTCTCCTGTTCCTGCAAATACAAATTTTAGTATCTGGTACCCAAATCTATTTGGGTCCAAGCCTTATCAGTCTTTTGGGGACCCACATTTGTACAATTCTTGGTGACCTTGTACTTCGGGTATCCAAAGATGTGTGTGCAACAGAAGGTCTGTTATTTCTAGCAGTATGCATCTTAGAGTGTTGTTCTTCTCTTCTGTTTTGTCTGGCCTGTATCTCTTCTGAATAGGTTTAGAATTATATTATTGGTAGTTTTTAACATTCATAGAGGGTTGTCCTCCTGAGTTGAATCTTCTACTGGATCCAGAACTCTGGTGAACTCTTCCCTTAGGTTCAACATAACCCAGACCATAATGCTTTCTTTTGTTCATCTGATCTACATTCCTTTCAACTCGAACAGTTGGTACTTCCGGTTCATATACCAAACTGGATTTAATAAAACGAATGTATTTCTCTTTGCTTGTGTCCAGTTCTGGCTTAGTACTGTTTCCAGAAGTGCTTTCATTATTGCTGAATCCGAGACCACTTCTGTCTCCAGATTGCTTTTGCAATTCCTGCATATTCTCCAATGAAACTGAGGACTTATTCCAAGCATTTACCAGAACAGATAGCCTCTGGTTTTCAGACTTCAGCGTCTGGTAATCTGTGTTCATCCTATCATTCTCAGTTCTCAACCTATTAATCTCAACCTTTAGATCATTACAGCTGTTTTCTTGCAAGCAAGCAAACTTACTGATTTGATCCTTTAGGTTTTGATTTTCAGTTTTAACTTCCTCGAATGATTGAGAAAGTCATGAGTACTCTTTTACCATATCATGCAATGCATTAATCAGATCAGTACGTGTAAACTCGTCAGAGTCAAAGTCAAATACCTCTCCAGATGTCGAGGTTGAATCAGTATCTGCCATAAGACATTTGACTTCTTCTACATCGCTGTCACTGGAATAACTTTCTGAGTCTTTGAAAAGTTAAACAGAGGGTGTAAATGAATTTGTTTGTAAACTTGCAGGCACTTATATAGAGTCTCAAGAAGCTGAAGAGACGGCTATCTGATTTCACGACTACCAAGATTCATCTGTCTTTCCCTCAGATATCGTATCTTCGCATTTATTAATTGCATTAATTTAGGGGGAACAGTATCTTTTTCAGACTATTATTTTCGGGTTTTGTCAGAAGTAGAACGGATGTTTGTCTTTTCGATAAAACAATGTGTCTACTGATTTCATAAAAATGCTGGAAATATATCAGTACTTTATGACTTCCAGTAGATATTATCATAAAACAACAAATCTTCTTATGGTTATTTTCAGTAACCAATTGGACAGCCCGCTCTTTTCGAAATTTTAAATCATTAGTCTCTCTGACACCCTCTGTTTAACTCTTCTACATCGATCTCTTCTGGACTTCTTTTTATTCCTCTTGTGATCCTTTTTCTTCAGATCATCCTTCTTTGGCTTTGGACAATCAGCAATAAAATGACCGATCTTTCCACAGTTAAAACACGCCATGTCACCAGATGGTGAATCCTTCTTGAAATTACGATTGGGACCCTGGTAGGCTCGATGATTCTTTTTCATAAATCTGGAAAACTTCTTTACGAACAATGACATTGCGTCACTGCTAATCTGTTCAGCAGTCTTTTCAGATGTGCTATCAATGATGACAGCAGGTAAAGCTTGTAGTAGAACAACTACAGCAGCAGTAGAAGAAGTAGTAGCAGTAGTAGTGGCAGCAAGATCCTTGGTAGATAGATTTGATGAGGGCTCTTCTCCACTTCTCACTTCCAGTTCGAACTCATAGGCTTTTAAGTCTGCAAACAAGTCATGCAGTTCTAACTTGTTCAGGTCTTTAGATACTCTCATAGCCATGGTTTTCACATCCCACTCTCTGGGTAAAGCTCTCATTACTTTGAGCGCTATCTCTCGGTTGCCGTACTCTTTACCCAGAGCTGCTAGCTCATTGATTAAGCTGCTGAAACATTCATCAAACTCATTTAGAGTTTCCCAGCCTTCATTTTTAGGTTTTCAAACTTCTGCATTACTACAGACAGTTTATTTTCTTTTGTATGCTCATTTCCTTCACATATCTGAATGGGCTTTTCCCAGATTTCTTTAAAGTGGAACACATCTTGATTTTGCTGAAGGTGTTCTTATCAAGAGTTTTATAAAGAATGTCCTTCGCGACATTATCAAGATTGGCTTTCTTCTTATCTTCGCCAGTCCATTCGTTTCTTGGTTTTTCAACCATTTGTGGTGCACCGTCAGTAACAACAATAGCTGTATTTGGCTTTAAGATCTTTAATGGGCCGTCTATGACGACATACCACATGTCATCATCTTGGGCTGCAAGATGAGCTTGCATCCGGATCTTCCAGTCATCAAAATCTTCTTTCGAGAACATGGGAACCTTGCTAAAATGTGCCATAACTGTTGCAAATTTTCAGAATAATAGAAACTTGCTCTGATACCACTTGTTGGGGATTGATGTAGAGTTTAGAGGGGGGTGAATAAACTCTTTCCTTTGATAATAGTTTTTGCAAAGGGTGCTATAATCCTGTTAGAGATTATATTTGTTCTTTGTTCGAGTGTAAGTTTAGTAGATCACAATAATAAGTGCGAAAACGATCCGATGGAGTAGGGTGAAAATAGTAATAACAGTAGGCAATAAAATAGTTGTTGTTTCTGGAAGTTCGAAGATAAAATCTTCTACGTCTCCCGTTCTTCTGTTTACAGAAGGTATCACTAAAAGACTTTGGATTTTACAGTACACACTTGTACACACCCACTTCAGCAGGACTTATCCCTTGCCTACTGAAACTCTTAGTATCTCAACACAGTATGATTCAATATATCAAAGATTTCTGGAAAAGACTCTTTTCCAGATTAAAAACTCTTCTTCAAAAAATATGAAATTATGTTTTGCTTGAAGAGGCGAAGAAACAGCAGTACAAAATGATCTCCAAAGATCAGATGTAAAAATGAAGCGTGTACTGCTTTTCTGCAAATTGAGCTAAAATATTAAGAGTGGTTCGCGGTTGCTCAATATAACGTTGAGTAGTAAAATGTTCAGCGTTCTTGTTCTCTAAATGGATTTGATCCATATATAGATAACTTGAATCCAAAACAATAAATGAACGGCTCTTTTTGACTTCTGATAGTAATAGCTTTATTTCCTAAAGAAGATCTTGCAAAAAACTTTCAACACAATCAGTCTTGTTTAATACCAAAACTGGTAAAGCTAATTAAATGACTTCGTTCAGCATTTAATGGTGCAATTAATGCTTAGTAATAGATAAAGTAACGGTAACATTTAAGATAGAAACGATTGAGTAAAATGCGATTACTTTCTGATCCAGTAAAGCTAAGTTATGCTTCTGTTTTACTAAGCCGTTGAGTACTAACTAAAATACTGCTTCTGTTTAGGCGAATCAATATTTTCTGCTTTGCATTATCTTCTGGTTGGTGCTATTCCTAATGGTTTTGATTCTCATCACCACAATAAAATTAAGTCTAACAGTGAGCATTCGGTTGGTTCTGTTACCGACCGAACCAAATTAGTCATAACCGGACCGAACTGAAATATTTAGCAATAATCGAACCGATCGAATTAATTTTCATAACCGATTAAAACCGAACCGAATTAAAATCGGTTAACCGATTAGTTTTTTAAAAAAATTGTGATTTAACTTTAATTATATATGTAATTTTTTTTGAACACTACAATCTACACAAATGCATAAAAACATAAAATCACAAATTTTTCTTTAGAATTAGGGCTGGTTTTAAAATTAAAAATTTAAAAATATATTAAAATTGATAAATAATAGTATTTATTATATCGGTTAATTCAGTTAGCCGATTTCAAAATTTTGAAAACCGTAACCGAACCGAATTAACCGATATAACCGAATTTTTTTTATTTGAAAACCGAATTTCCGAAATAAGCGAACCGAATTTCTGAATTGACTCGGTTCGATCGGTTAATTCGGTTTAACCGAAATTTTGCTCACCCCTAATAATAATGTTTAGTTTATATGTTATCAAGTATAAATGTCTAATAAATTAAAGGTGACTAGGAAAGTAAAAGCATCCAGTAGAAATTGTTGTCAATTTACATGAAAGAGAATAATAATCAAACAAAATTGTATATAAAAAATTGCATATCATTGATTGTCAAAAAAGATTGTAATAATTGAATATTATAATAAAATATATGCATTATTGAGAGAATATGACAAATAACAAAAGAAAACAATATGATAAAAAAGATATGAGAAAATTTTTATTAGTCCAAATCTTTTTTTTAAAATTAGAAAAATATGTTTTTTTCTAAATTAGTTACATATGTTAATTAACACGAATTGTCAATATATGTGTGTGTGTGTGTGTGTGTGTGTGTGTCAGTTTCACTAAAACCCGTTACACCTTCCTACCAAGTTATAGACCCGATGATCTGATCGGGTTTAAACTCTGTTAATTGTCATCCTACACCTGTCATTGACTATGAAAGCTAAAGTCTAGTATTTTTGAAAATCATGTATCTGTTTATCAATAATATTTTGTGTTTTCTTTTTGTCGTTCTTCGTTTCTCTGCTATATCAATATATTAAACTCAGCCCCCACGCCACCATTAAATTTCTTTTAATATTCAAAGATTACCGAACGAACATATTGAAAGTTCCGTTTCCACAGGGTGAATGTGATGAGGGTGAGTGTTGTGTGTATCAGAATGTAGGTGTTGTGCGTAGGTGTTGTAACACCCACGACAACATGCAGCGGAAATTATAGTTTAACACATTAACACACAACAGGAATGACAATAATACGAGATACGAGAGATAAATTATGCACAAGTATAAAATACTTGTGCGGTGCCTCAGGGCAAAATAATTTACTAGAAAAACTTGTAAGTTTACAAAAACCAATACTAGTGAAAGAATAAAACAACTCCCTTATTAAGACGAGTAACAAATTTCATCCTAAACCTCTAACAAACCGTATAACCAAAATACATAGGATGCATCAACTGAGAAGTGAAAAAGTCTTCAAAAATCAGCGCACATTTAATCAAAACAATGATTAGGTGTTGTCTTCAGATGTAGTCAGCACTTCACAGCAACACTTTATCAACGACGCGAGATTGCTTCAATCAGAAAATATTTTCTTCGTACAAATGCATCTCAGTCTCTCCGAAAGTTTTTTTGCTCTATATCGTCCCCCTCTCTTTTGTTTCTTCTCCTTTGAGTCCTATTTAACATAGAAAAAAAAATTCATTAGGAAACAAACTATTTTTAAACAAGGATAATATCTTAAAGATATTGTGATATCATATCTTAAAGATATTAAGAGTCATATCAAATATAGTCTTATATCACATATTGAATTTATACGAGATCATATCATCAATTTCGAGATTATCCTCATGTCTAGAAAGACAAAATATTAAAGATAAAAAACGAAAATATATCAAGGAATAAAATTCCTTTCAATCTCCCCCTTTTTGCCTTTCTGGACAAAACAACCCAAAAATGGTTGTACATCTCAGCTCCCCCTGAGTTAGCAAATCAGTGACTCAGCCAACTTTAGTTGACTCCCCCTGAATTCTACCGTTAAGCCTTCCCCTGATGAAAAATACAGTTCACTCAGGTGTTGTATGTTAGATGTTGCAACATTCAGATCATAACACCGAAATAGTTCATTAATCAGGAGGGACAAAGATCAGAGAGAATAAAAGGACAACTAAAATACTAAAACCATCAAAAGAGAAAAAAACTCAAAATCTCATTATCCTTCATTACTGCCATCATCATCAGTCATTTTTGCTCCACTGGTTCCAGCTATATCTGTATCTACTCCCCCTTTTTGTCCAGAATGGACACTTTCACCCAGCAGAAGCTCATAGTCAGCCACTTGATTTTCATAATGTTCAATGGTTTTCTTGGCATTTTCAATCTTTTGTCGACCATAGGCAATCTGAGCTTGAATGTAGGAGATAGACAATGTGACATAACCAGTAGGAGGAACATCTGTAGGTGGCTGTTCAGCTGTCTCAGGCACATGTTCAGATGTTGTATCATCAGTGTTGCCAACATCCGGAGCAACATTTGAATGCAGCCAAGGCAGATCGATCTTTCTGTTGCCTTTGAAATAAGCAGGAGAAATCTTCAGAGGATCTTTGACAGGGCAATGATCTTCATCAATATCCTTAATGAAACCTTGAGATTCCAAGATTCCATAAATCAGTGAAGGGTAGGGCAGCTTTGTTTTCTTGAAGTCTCCTTCAGCATATTGCAATGCTGTCCTGAACACCAGATTTCCAAAGTTAAAGGCCCTTTCAGTACCAATAGCAAACAACACCAGGGCCTGAGATCTAGTCACAGTAGTAGAATTGGTTTACGGTGTCCAATTCCAGATTGATGTCTTGTGCAGCACGGAGAAAAAAGAAGTGAGATTAGCAGCACTCAACTTCTTGGGATAATCAGGGAATACTTTGATCAGGCCTCCAGTGAGCACAGAGGTTACAGCATTTATGTCCAGATCCTCTTCAACTTCCTCAATATCCTGAGTGTTGTAGAATGCATTGATCACAGAAGGTGAGAACTTGTAGATACGATCACGAACAAACACTCTCCCATACTTCACCGATTCCTCATCTCCAACACTGCCCAGGAGATTGCAGTAGAATTCTAACACTACACGGCGACAGTAGGGCATTAACATCAATATTTTTCTCCTCAATCAGCTCTCTCTGAACAAACAGCGGCCATAATGCCAAGGCATCCTCAGAATAAAATTTGGGGGAAAAAGACTTACTTAAATCATAGTCAGCTGAGTCAATGTGGCGCTCGGTGTTGTCAACATCCACCTCAACACCGGCAGCAGTAGCAGCAACATCATCAGAAGACTCACTAGCTTCAGAGCCAATATCCTCAGATTCAGCATCACCCTGTTCCTCAGATTCAAAGTCAGATACAGACGATGAAGAGGAAGAAGCTCCAGGTCGGTTTTGCTCAAACTCCTTCATCATTTCTGAATCAGGTTCATCATCCTTAGAAATTTGTTTCTTGGTAGCCTTTTCTTCCTTAAGGTGAGCGAGAAACTCGGCCAGAGATTGTTCATCTTCTAAAGGCTCATCAGGAACTCTTTCTTCTGCAACATTTTGAGTATCTGTGATGGGGTTTTGTTTTTGAATACCAGAAGTAGAACCAGGTTCCTTTGCAGCAACAGTTGGTTTGGGGCGAGCCACCAACTCAAAATCATCATCATTGGAGTCGTCCCCAGATGAGAAATCAGGGTCCAGAAGATTTGAGGAGGTAGATGCCCGTGGTTTCTTGGTTGGAACAAAGTCAGGATCGAACCCTGCTTGTCTACTTTGACCTTCGGCGCATAGGAGCAGTGGGAAAAGCTTTATTCAAGAATTCAAAGTCCGGTGGATTCTCGACATTGATCTCGTTCCCAGGTTCACCAGGAGCGATCATTTCCAGCGGAGTTGGTTATTCTGACACGCCCACAATTTCCATCCCCTCAACATTGGTTTCGGTTGTGGGTGTTGTGTCAGGTGATTTTCCACCCATGCTCGCAGCCATTTCACTCCTAATGTCGTGAGGATCGAAGCCAGTCATCTGCGCAATCAAGAACAAAAGAAGTAGATCGGTTCGAAGGACACAGAAAATCGCGAAGAACAGAGATATTTTAAGCAAAAACAATGAATAGTGAGGGCAGGAGAAATTTCAGAATGTGAGGGAAAATACTAAACAGTAAAGTTATTCTTCGTCCATTCCTAATTATTTAAGCACAACTCTCCAACGGTAACATTCTGTTGAGCCGCAACTTCAGCACCTTTCAACTCAATTTTTACTCTCACCCAACGGTAACTTTCTGAAACAGTGCCATCATTATTTCAAGAAATCAGGCAGGATAAAACACCACGTCGAATTAACCCCACAAACAGTTAGAAATCAAGAAATTTCAAAATTAAGTCGATTAGGGTTTTCTTCGTATTTCATGAATTAAAAACTGATAGCCCACTGGTCATGATGAATTCACATAACAGCAGTATGAATGACTTAAATTTATTCCTAAAGTATGATCAAAAATGAAATGCACACGCATGTGATCAAACTGTGATCAGTCTGTACTTAGGTGTTGGCAACACCTCTTGGCAACACTCACAAGTTGGACTCAAACTTTCTTGAACATTTTTAATTCAGACATGGTAGCTCCCACTCTAGAAGAACGGTCTTCATAGGACTCCTCTAGGTAGCTTTTTTCATCTGTATTTTGAATTAGAAGTGGTAGCTCCCACACTAGAAGAACGGTCTTCATTGGACTCCTATAGGTAGCTTTTTTCATTTTCTTCTAAACAACAATTTTTTTTCTTTTCTATTTTTCACCTTATTGCTCAAGAATTTTCTAGTCATTTTCTACATTGGACAAGATCATGTGGTACACGAACATCCTCACAGCTTAATGACTTAGATTCAGCACACTCCATACTTTAGAAAATTTTGATAGAAAGTTTGATTCACAACTGAGAGCACACCATTCAGTATCTTTCACTTGTACAGGCTTCACACAAAACAGGATGTATGCAATATGTCTAGCATCCTAAAAATAAAATGCACATGCATGCTGAGTGTTGTCCACAGGTGTTGTAACACCGAGGACAACATCCGTGAGTGATCATTGTGCACACAAGCTGAGAGACTTCCTAAGATTGGAAAATCTCTCAAAATCCAATGGTTTTGTAAAAATATCAGCCAGTTGGTTCTCAGTTCTAACAAATTCCATTCGAATTGTACCCTTATCAACCAAATCTCGAATAAAATGATGTCTAATGTCTATGTGTTTCGTTCGAGAGTGTTGTACTGGATTTTTTGAAATATCAATTGCACTTGAATTGTCACAGTATACAATTACGGTGTCACTGTTGAAACCATAGTCTTTAATCATTTGATTCATCCACAAAAGTTGTGAACAACAGCTAGCAGCTGCAACATATTCAGATTCAGCAGTGGACAGAGATACACAATTTTGCTTTTTACTATACCATGACACCAAATTGTTACCTAGATAAAAACATCCTCCAGTGGTACTCTTCCTATCATCTAGATTTTCAGCCCAGTCAGCATCACTAAACCCCACTTTTTTTAATGTTTGTTTCTTTGGTGTACCACAAACCTAAGTTAACTGTCCCGGCTATATATCTCAAAATTCTTTTGACAGCTTTTAAATGAGTGACTTTAGGATCAGCCTGGTACCTGGCACACAAACATACACTAAACATGATGTCGGGACGACTTGCACTTAAGTAAAGAAGACTGCCTATGATTCTGCGATACTGGGTGTTGTCAACACCTGCAGCAACATCGTCTTTGGACAATTTTTCAGTCAACCTCATTGGTGTTTTCATGTGTTTAGTGTTCTCGGTAGAAAATTTCTTCACCAAATTCTTGGCATACTTGGATTGACACAGAAAGATACCATCATGCATTTGTTTAATTTGCAATCCAAGAAAGAAACTTAATTCTCCTACCATGCTCATTTCAAATGTGGTAGACATGCATTTAACAAATTCATCAACATGCTTTTGAGAAGAAGCACCAAAAATGATGTCATCCACATAAATTTGACACACAAGAATATCATGCTTCGATTTTTGAATAAAAAGGGTTTTATCAACCTCACCTCGTTTGAAGCCTAAGTCAAGCAGATATTCAGTAAGCCTACCATACCATGCTCGTGGAGCTTGTTTCAAGTCCATAAAGTGCCTTCTTCAACTTGTAGACATGGTTCGGGTGGTTTGGATCTTCGAACCCTTTAGGTTGGCTTACATAAGCTTCTTCATTCAAAATGCCGTTCAAAAAGGCACTTTTCACATCCATTTGATATAATTTTAGGTCCATGTGACAAGCGATAGCAAGTAAAAGTCGGACTGACTCAATCCGGGCAACAGGGGCAAATGTCTCATCAAAATCAATTCCTTCAATTTGAGTATACCCTTGAGCAACTAACCTAGATTTATTTCTCACAACAATCCCAGATTCATCAGTTTTGTTTTTAAAAATCCATTTGGTTCCAATAACATTCACATTATCAGGTCTGGGAACCAAATCCCACACATCATTCCTAACAAATTGTTCAAGTTCCTCATGCATCGCATCAACCCAAAATTCATCTTTTAAGGCTTCATTTATATTTTTGGGTTCAATGAGCGAAACAAAACAAGAATGGCTTACTTGAGAGTATACGGAAGTCATGCATACTAGACCCATCATTTTCCGATAATCTACCTTCTCCTTTCTTCTAGTTTGCATTCCTCCAAATGCTTCTCCAATGATCTGAGATGATGGATGATTTTTCTGAATCTTACTGGGAATATCAATCCCTTCATTGGTTACAACATCATCATTTTCAGTATATTCTCCTGGTTCATCATTTGATTCTGCCAGTGCAGGTGTTGTCTCAGGTGTTACAACACCGGGTGCAACATCTGTGTTAGGCAAGTGTCTCACTTATGTTCAGTAGCCCATCAATATCGTCCTCGATTGTTTTTCCCGTTAGATCTGCAAGATCGTCAAAAACAACGTTAATAGATTCCATAGTCGTTCTTGTTCTGAGATTATACACGCGATATGCACGACTATTGGATGAATAACCAAGAAATAAACACTTGTCACTTTTAGAGTCAAACTTTGCAAGATGGTCTCGGTCATTCAAAACATAACATACACACCCAAAAACATGAAAGTACTTCAGGTTTGGCCTCTTTCCCATGATGATTTCATAGGATGTCATAGTAGAACCACTCCTTAAGTACACACGGTTTGAAATATGACATGCTGTGTTTAAGGCCTCGGCCCAAAATCGTTTTGAAATATTCTTTGAACTCAACATGACCCTAGCCATTTCTTGCAGTGTCCTATTCTTCCTTTCGGCTATTCCATTTTGTTGAGGAGTCTTAGGGGCCGAAAATTCATGAGTTATCCCTCCCTTTTCACAGAATGATATAAAGTGTGAGTTTTCAAATTCTTTACCATGATCGGTTCTTATCTTACCAACCCTCAAATCATGTAGATTAGTAATCTTAGCATGTAATTTCTTAAAAACAGCAAATGTGTCGGATTTTTCTCTAAGAAAACTTAGCCATGTAAAGCAAGAGAAATCATCCACACAAACACATGAATACTTCTTACCTCCAAGGCTTTCCACTTCCATTGGACCCATAAGATCCATGTGCAAGAGTTCAAGACACCGTGTTGTTCCAAAGTGTTGCAACACTTGATGGGGAACACGTGTTTGCTTACCCTTTTGACATGCACCACAAACATAAGGAATTCCAGAGGATAAATTAGGCATACCTCTCACAGCATCGTACTTACCAAGGTTCTTTAATGTCTTGAAGTTTGCATGACCCAATTTTTGATGCCACAAGTTTAGTTCACTTACTTTTGAATGATTGCACACAGGGTCCTCTCCAAGTTGATAACAATTGTCAGCCGACCTTGTACTTGTCAAAATACATGTATCAGTATTATCAAAAACTTCACAATTGTCTTTATCAAACTTAACATGTAAACCATCATCACAAAGTTGACTTATGCTTATTAAGTTTGAGTTAAGTCCTTCGACATAAAGCACATTGTGTAGACTAGGCAGTCCATCAACATTCAAGGTCCATTTGCCAGCTATTCTTCCTTTAGCACCTCCACCATATATCACAGACCATTCCTTAGTTCAACATAGTCAGTCAAATAGTCTTTAGAACCTGTCATGTGGCGTGAACAGCCACTGTCAAAGTACCATATTCCTGCAATGTTAGTTTTTAACGAAGTATAAATAACAGAACATTGAATATTAGCCTTTGTCACCCAAACCCTTTTTACCGATGGTTTCCTATTGGCAGTGTTACGCCGGATGTTGTACAACACCTGTGGCAACACCTGTTCAGATTCCCATCTTTTGTAGTCATCTCTCAGTTTAAAACAATAGGGTTTGATATGACCAGGTCTAAAGCAATAGTGGCAGATAAAGTGGCGTTTTCTGGACTTGGACTTCTTTGTAGATATTTGCCTCTTTGATGAAACACCTTTTTCAGTGTATGTAGCATTCGAGATTTCAGCACTTCCTTTGACAAAGACAGTTGGTTTTCTTTCAGTGTTGGAAGACTCTCCTATTTCAAATTGGTGATTCGTATAACCAAGTCCAGCTTTGTCATTCTTTCCAATCATCAAGAGTGAATCAAGTTTGGATGAACTTGAATTAAGCTTCGCAAGAATTTGAGTTGCTTCTTCAAGCTCTTCCTTGACTTTGCATAATTCCAGATCTTTCTTACTTAAGATTACTTCAAGTCGTGATACTTGTGACTTCAGCTCAGTGTTCTCTTTGGAGAGAATTGCATTCACTTTATTTCTTTTGATCCAGTCTTCATACAATTCTTCATACATTGTCTACACACTTTCCAGAGTGACTTCATCATCATCTACTTCTTGGTTTTCAGACTGACTTGATTCACCAAGGGTTGTAGAATTAAGACACACTGAATTTGAAGAGATGTTGCGACCAGGTATTGCAACACCTGTGGCAACACCCAAAGGATTGATTTGCATTGAACGCTTCTCCTTGATCACAGCAGACAACGATGTGTGTTTTTCAGATTCATTTGATCCTTGATCATCATCAGACTCTTCATCACTCAAAGTGACAGCCATGCCTTTGTTTCTCCGAAGTCGATTGGCACACTCATTGGCATAGTGTCCAAATCCAGAACACTCTCTGCATTGTACTGAGTCCAAATTTCTGACATTTGATTGGATTTGCAATTCAGTTTTTGGTCGAAATTGTCCTTTCATAGGAGTAAACTTTTGAGCTTTTGCAGAAGTGGTGATATTGGGCAACACAGATTTTTGTCCAATTTTCTTCTTCTCTCTCATTTTCTTCAAGTAATCACCGAATTTTTTAGTAATTAGAGAGATAGAATCTTCACCTAAATCAGATTCATTCACTTCTTTAGATATTTGAAGGATTTCATCATAAGAGTCAGTTGAAACTTCAAGGGCTATTGTCTTCCCTTTATCCTTCTTTTGTAAATCAAGATTCATCTCAAAAGTTCTGAGGGAACTCATTAATTCATCCAGGTTGATTGTTGAAGTGTCTTTAGATTCTTCAATTGCACAAACTTTGACATTAAATTTCTCAGGTAGAGATCTTAAAACTTTGTTCACCAATCTTTCATTGGACATGGGATCTCCAAGACTGTGAGCTTCATTAGAAAGTTGTCTCAACCGGCTATCATACTCAAGAATAGACTCCTTGTCCTCCATTCTCAGGCTTTCAAATTTTGATGCCACCATCCTTAGCCTAGTTTTACGCACACTCTCGGATCCTTCACAATGTTTCTGAAGTATATCCCAAGCTTCTTTGGCACAAACACAATTGGTGATTAAATTAAACATCCTTGTGTCAACAGACGAGAATATAGCATTGAGAGCCTTGGAATTAAAATTTGACGTTTGCACTTCATCGATTGTCCATGTACTTTCAGGTTTGAGCCGAGTGTCTCCATCAGCATCCTCAATCTTTGGTGGACTCCAACCATCAAGTACACGCTGCCAAGCTCTTTCTTCAATTGATTTAATAAAAACCCTCATCTTTACTTTCCATAATGCATAGTTTGATCCATCCAATACGGGAGGTCTAAAAACAGTGTTTGTTGATGCTTCCATGATCCTTTTCCACCTGGAAAACAAAACAAAACAGGATCTCACTTAGTAGCGTCAAGTGGAAGCTCTGATACCAATTGAAAGTTCCGTTTCCACAGGGTGAATGTGACGAGGGTGAGTGTTGTGTGTATCAGAATGTAGGTGTTGTGCGTAGGTGTTGTAACACCCACGACAACATGCAGCGGAAATTATAGTTTAACACATTAACACACAACTGGAATGACAATAATACGAGATACGAGAGATAAATTATGCACAAGTATAAAATACTTGTGCGGTGCCTCAGGGCAAAATAATTCACTAGAAAAACTTGTAAGTTTACAAAAACCAATACTAGTGAAAGAATAAAACAACTCCCTTATTAAGGCGAGTAACAAATTTCATCATAAACCTCTAACAAACCGTATAACCAAAATACATAGGATGCATCAACTGAGAAGTGAAAAAGTCTTCAAAAATCAGCGCACTAATCAAAACAGTGATTAGGTGTTGTCTTCAGATGTAGTCAGCACTTCACAGCAACACTTTATCAACGACGCGAGATTGCTTCAATCAGAAAATATTTTCTTCGTACAAATGCATCTCAGTCTCTCCGAAAGTTTTTTTGCTCTATATCGTCCCCCTCTCTTTTGTTTCTTCTCCTTTGAGTCCTATTTAACATAGAAAAAACAATTTCATTAGGAAACAAACTATTTTTAAAACAAGGATAATATCTTAAAGATATTGTGATATCATATCTTAAAGATATTAAGAGTCATATCAAATATAGTCTTATATCACATATTGAATTTATACGAGATCATATCATCAATTTCGAGATTATCCCCATGTCTAGAAAGGCAAAATATTAAAGATAAAAAAAGAAAATATATCAAGGAATAAAATTCCTTTCACATATATGTTGAGATGAGCTATCGAAGCTACTCTACTCCTTGTCATCATTACAAGTTAAAATATGCGATGCATATATTTGTTTATCTTCTTACTTCTGGCTATTAATATATACACACAGTTCCTGAAGTGAAGAGCATCAAGAAAAAGAAAGTAATGCACCGACAGACACTTGAACTCGTCAAATGCTTGTGCAGGGCACTGGAATCTTTGCCTTCTAGTGATGCTTCACCTGTCTATCAAAGTGCCATGCTTAAGGCTGCAGAGGAAGGCATACACGAGGTTGTGGAGGTGATCATAGAGATGTTTCCGAATACCATTTATGCTGAAGAATCAAAAACTGAATGTACCATTTTTCACATAGCAGCAAGAGAACGCGTTGAAAATAGTTTTCAATCTCATTTATCATATGAATGAACGAAAACAATATTTTTACGACATGACGGACTCTTCGGGTAACAACTTTATGCACATATGCGGAGAACTAGCACCTCCTCATAAACTCAATCTAGTTTCTGGTGCAGCTTTACAGATGCAGCGTGAGTTACAATGGTCTAAGGTACTCGACATCTTGCATAACATTCTTCTTAATTAATTATATGCATGTCCACCACTAGCAATTATGATTAATTAGGCGGATCACTTCGGCAATTCTAGCTTGTTTGTTTACCTGAGCACATTTTTGTGGTGATAATTTCAGTCAACGTGCACCGTACAGGAAATGGAAAATTTTGTCAACCCTTCTCGTAGGACATGGTTTAACAATGACCGCAAGACTCCTCAAATGCTGTTTTCCGAAAAGCACCAAGAGTTAAAATCTCAAGGAGAGAAATGGATGAAAGACACTGCCACCTCATGTACCATTGCCGCTGCATTGATTGCTACAGTCGTATTTGCTGCAGCCTTCACAGTTCCAGGAGGACTTCATGGTGACACCGGAGTACCGATTTTCGTAAGAAAAAATTTATTCGTTTTATTTGCTATCTCAGACTCTGTTTCCTTGTTCACATCCACCACTTCACTGCTCATGTTTCTATCGATCCTGACTTCCCGTTATGCTGAACAAGACTTTCTTTACCTTCTACCTACGAGATTATGCATCGGCCTACTTACCCTCTTCACTTCAATCACGTTCATGATGGTCGCCTTTAGTGCAGCTATATATATTACATTGAAGGAGAAATCTAATTTGTTTCTTGTACCAATGACCGTATTGGCCTGTCTTCCAGTCACATCCTTTGCATTATTGCAATTCCCACTTCTCATCGATGTGATGTATTCCACCTATGGACCTGGCATTTTCGGCAAAAAGAGTGATCGAACATTGTATTAAAACAAAGCAAAGCAAGGGCTTTCCACTTCAGTTAGATACCAAAGATATTTGTTGTGTGTGTGTGCGCGCGTGTTTATATATATATATATATATATATTATATATATATAACCAATATGAGGGATGTATCAACTTTAATAAAGATTTGACAATGTAATGCAGTGACATGTTTGGAATTTTATCGATAATAACATAAACTAGAGAGTTAGGAAATCCATGTTTATACAGCTGAAAATGTGTATTTACATCAAAGATAAGAGATTTATGAACACGAGTCTCAAGAGCCAAGCAATCCGCGACCTAATTATAGATATGCGTGATGTAGCATGGAATTCGATATAAATTGTTTTCCGTATTTATGTTGTAAAAATGCCTATAACTTGTTACACACTAGAAATTTTGGCTCGTCTCACTCCTTCTCGTTTTGACTTATATATTGGTAGGGATAAGTCAAAACCTTCGTAATGATCTAATGTTGCTTTTATTAAAAAAAAAAAAAAACAAAGCAAAACAAAAACAAAGCCTACGAAACAATTTTTTCAAGAGGGCTACATGTTACTTTTTAACAAAATACAATACAATAACTATTACTTACAACATGTAATAAGACATTCGAGTCGCAGAGCCAAACGAGGATTGGCAAGACAATTGTTTCTATAGATTTGAAATGCATCTATAGATTTATGCATTTCCATATACTATATATTTTGAACCACCCGATTTTATTTAACTAGTAGCAAAGATAATGAAGTTAAGTATACTATGAATATTGATCCTAAATTTGCAAATAAATGTAGACACGTAAATTTTTCACAAATTATTCAATAACAAATACTATTTTACAACTTATCTATCATTTTAAACAACCACGGTTTAGTCTTTTCCATCATTTTCTTGTATGATTTTCGAATCTTTCAGTATCTTTTTCATCTTTTTATTTTATTTTTTATGCTTCTTTCTTTGATTAAATTCAGCAATCATATCATCATATCTAATTTTCATGTTTCTTTTTCGTCGTCAGATTTGATTTTGATTAATCCTTTGATGTTTGCATGTTTTTTCCTATGGTCTTCTTATTTTGTTTATTTGAGTCATCCATGCTTCGGGTTTAACTCCTTATTATTTTTCTTGTTTTTTTAAGTCTCACTCGATTTCTCCACATATTATGTTATATCTATTTTGCATTAGGAACATAATTAAGTGTACAAATTAATTGATATATTTACTTGATATAAAAATTAGGAGAAAAAACGTTAAAATTCAAGAGCAGATAATATATTAAAAAAACTCTCTCGAGATAAGAGATGTAGATAGATTTTTATTAGGGAGGCAAAAAAATTCAAAATATTTCACCATCGTAAAAGTCAAAAATATAACTGTATTTTCTTACTTTAGAAAAATTAATGGGACACCTCCTAATCTATAGGTACAAATCTTAATATTTCAAAAGTTACTAATTTTTTTTTAGATTTAAGTTATAAAATCATAAAAATATGAAAAAATATGCATATATTCACATAATTTTAAAACTAATTTAGAATATATATACATACACAAAATATATGTCATCATTAAAAAATAATATATACTAAAAAAATATTTTGAATAATATCAAATATTACAAAAACAATTAAGCTATTGTCACTATATTTTTAATTAATTTTGTTGCATTTATAAGTTTATATAATAGATAAAATTATCTTAAGAGATATAACAACACTTTTAAAGTAGTAAATAATGTCAAATATTACAAAAAATATTAAGAATTGATAGAGAAAATCGACGAGAGATTTCAAAATTTTCAATTATAATTTAGAATTTATGATTCAGGGTTTTTAAAATATAAAATTTAAATTAAATAATTTATTTTGCTTACCGAAATATTTTGTCAATGAAGTTTTCTTGAATAATTTTCATCAATTATTTGACTTAATGTATTTAAGAAAATTTCAAATTTAAACATGATTATTTAGTTAAATTAATGTAATATTAATTGCGTCATAATAGAAATAAAAATATGTAAAAAAGAGGAAAAATTGTTTCTTATGTATATAATTTCATCATGTACAATTATAAATTAATTAATATGTTGAAAAAAACAAACAAGACAAAATTATATAATATATATATATATATATATATATATATCAATAATTAAATAAAAATATCATAGTTATTGTGAAATAACCATTAATGTGTATTACCAATGACACATTATGATTTAAATTTATCTCTATATATAATATTTCCAACTATGTTAAATAAAAACAATAAGCACAAAAATACCGCAAACATGAAAAAAAAATATATAAGAAAAAAAATAGTGTCACAAAAACAAAATGACATTTGCACATATAAAATAGGAATATAAACAAATAATAATCAATGAATATTAATTATCAAATATTAATTAGAGCATGTGAAATGTTTTAAACTTTTGAAAGAAAACAATTGAGTAAATTAGATACATTTTCAAATTTTAATTAGAGCACATGGAATGTCTTAAACTCATGAAAGAAACCCATTTCCGTAAATTAGACAGAGGCTTACATCCATACATGATATCAGATTGTAGGACCGAGCGTTTACTGCTTTATCAAAATCTATAGCTAGTAGTAATGGTGCAACTCAAATCTTTTAAACCGCACAGCAGCTCAAGCACCACGGTTCGATCAATCTACCAAGCAGGAACAATTATTGCACCCAACAATCTTCCTCTCAATAATTGTACTCCTTGCAATCAATGGAAATCGAATACATGACCTTGGCTCTGATACCAATTGTAGGACCGAGCGCTTACCGCTTTACCAAAAGCTATAGCTAGTAGTAATGGTGCAACTCAAATCTTTTAAACTCAAACACCACGGTTCGATCACTCTACCAAACAGGAACAATTATTGCACTCAACACAGATTTTCCACCTCGCGCAATGAGATGTACAAATAGCAAAACCACAATTAAAAAATAATTCATTAAAAAATAATATGAGGAAATTATTGCCAAACTGCAATCACGGAATAATTCAATTAATATTTTATGTTAAAAAATATTCTTACAAATAATCTTTAACATATTTCAATATTTACATCATGTATGATGCTTCTTAATTCATATTTAAAAATCAACTTGTTTTAAAAATGGTGTATTTATATGTAAAAATAAAAGAAAAGATAAGATAGAAACATTAAATATTCATTAACAACCATGAAGAAATCCACTAATTTATTAACCAATTTCAGTAACAAAAAAAAATCATTGATAAATTGATGAATTCAATAAACATTAATGTCCAAAAGTCATTTAATATGGATAATGAATTACAAAAGAACATATTTAAAAAAAAAACTATTGATTGAATTTACTAACTTAAATGAACAAAGATATATATTAGAAAATCACAATTAAAAGTCATATATTTATATGTATGTTAGATATTAATTTTGACCTCCGAAACCCAATTAATGGTTCATGAATCCACTGATCACAAGTGTATGTATTTCCCAACTCCCTAGTTTACGTATTACTGATAAAATTTCAAATATGTTATTGCAATACATAATCAAAATCTTAAATCTATCAAAAGTCGATACATCCCTCACATTGATTAAAATCAGGCTGCGTAAAATATATTCAATAGAAAAAACACACACACACAACATATATCTTTGCTATCAAACTGAAGTGGAAAGCCCTTGCTTTGCTTTGTTTCTTGTTTTAATACAATGTTCGATCACTCTTTTTTCCGAAAATGCCGGGTCCATAGGTGCAATACATCACATCGATGAGAAGTGGGAATTGCAATAATGCAAAGGATGTGACTGGAAGACAAGCCAATACGGTCATTGGTACAAGAAACAAATTAGATTTCTCCTTCAATGTGATATATATAGCTGCACTGAAGGCGACCATCATGAACGTGATTGAAGTGAAGAGGGTAAGCAGGCCGATGCATAATCTCTTAGGTAAAAGGTAAAGAAAGTCTTGTTCGGCATAACGGGAAGTCAGGATCGATAGAAACATGAGCAGTGAAGTGGTGGATGTGAACAAGGAAACAGAGTCTGAGATAGCAAATAAAACGAATAAATTTTTTCTTACGAAAATCGGTACTCCGGTGTCACCATGAAGTCCTCCTGGAACTGTGAAGGCTGCAGCAAATACGACTGTAGCAATCAATGCAGCGGCAATGGTACATGAGGTGGCAGTGTCTTTCATCCATTTCTCTCCTTGAGATTTTAACTCTTGGTGCTTTTCGGAAAACAGCATTTGAGGAGTCTTGCGGTCATTGTTAAACCATGTCCTACGAGAAGGGTTGACAAAATTTTCCATTTCCTGTACGGTGCACGTTGACGAAATTATCACCACAAAAATGTGCTCAGGTAAACAAACAAGCTAGAATTGCCGAAGTGATCCGCCTAATTAATCATAATTGCTAGTGGTGGACATGCATATAATTAATTAAGAAGAATGTTATGCAAGATGTCGAGTACCTTAGACCATTGTAACTCACGCTGCATCTGTAAAGCTGCACCAGAAACTAGATTGAGTTTATGAGGAGGTGCTAGTTCTCCGCATATGTGCATAAAGTTGTTACCCGAAGAGTCCGTCATGTCGTAAAAATATTGTTTTCGTTCATTCATATGATAAATGAGATTGAAAACATTTTCAACGCGTTCTCTTGCTGCTATGTGAAAAATGGAACATTCAGTTTTTGATTCTTCAGCATAAATGGCATTCGGAAACATCTCTATGATCACCTCCACAACCTCGTGTATGCCTTTCCGTGCAGCCTTAACTATGGCACTTTCATAGATAGGTGAAGCATCACTGCAAGACAGAGATTGGAGAGCGGTGCACAAACATTTGACGAGTTCAAGTGTCTGTCGGTGCATTACTTTCTTTTTCTTGACGCTCTTCACTTCAGGAACTGTGTATATATTAATAGCCAAAAGTAAGAAGATAAACAAATATATATATATGCATCGTATATTTTAACTTGTAATGATGACAAGGAGTAGAGTAGCTTCGATAGCTAAAAAAAAACTATCAAATGAGTCAAGTAAAAATTTTTATCTGAAAATGAAATTATACTTACCCACAAAAGAAATTATGTTGAACCAATCGAACTTCTTTGTCACTTGATCCATATCAGACCTTGGGCCAGTTGTGATCCTTGTATTTTTCAATGATGTCAAAGGAACACCTTCAATGTATATATATGTATGTGATGAAATATCTTATAGGAGTTGGAAATCATAATCCCACACTTTGTCAATCATTAAAAAAATGTAGCCTAATGATCTCTGATTATCAAAGCAATTAAAAGATTTTCTCTAAGAAAGATCACTTACAAGAGTAGATCCAATTTTGCCACCAATTGAAACTCTTTCCGCTCGGAAACACAGATTTCATTCCGGCTATCACTTGCAACGCATAATGATCGTCGTCGTTGCTTAACGTAGCTAATTCTGGGTATTTCTGCACCAAATATAAAGCCACATCTGCCCAAAGAAAAATATATCATCTTTAAATTTCACAATTATCAATCAATAAATTAATATTTCCTACTAACCAATAAACTCAGAAGCTATGGCAATTGTCAACAGCGAAGCCCCCAACTTTCCCACAAATGGGCTATTCTGCACTTCTTTCTTGGAGACGGATATGAGATACATAAGCGTATCTTTTTGGCTATTCCTCGCTGCTAAATGAATCGGTAACATATTATTGTTATTTGTAATATATAGCAAGTCGATTTTTTTGTTCACCAATAGTATCGCAGCTTCCTTGTTTCCAGCCAAAGCGGCTGTGTGTAAAGCAGTGTCCCCCGTACTATCTTTCGAGAGCATCGCTTCATTTGGCATCGGGTATTCTAACAACTTTCTCAGGAAATCATTTGATTTTCCAGTCTCCACCGCTACGTGCAGAGCTGTCTCCGAGGAATCATTGATGATGGCCGTGATTGCATCTTCGTCTTTGTCCAAGAACTCCTTGCCTTCCTTCCAATCACCTCTTAATATTGCTCTATGCAATGGCAAGTACCGGTGAAAATCCGTACCTGCATATTTCTTAAAATTACAAGCCTTGTACCAGAAAAAATACATTCGAATTCGTCAATTAACCTTTTCTTTTTCTTTTTTCTTTTATCAGTTTTAGTTACTGAGTTCTCATTTCATTTACCATCTTCCTCATCCGAACTAGAACTGCTCGTTTGAATTTCATTATCATCTGATTTGAAAAGTTTTTCCAATTCCAACCAAACTTCCCTGGAACTGTCCAATCCCACCACTGCATCAAGCACCTCGGTCCCAGTAATGGAACCCAGAATCCATCCTGTGATAAGCAGGTCGGTTCTTCTCCAGAGTTTCTGCTCATCCATGGATTCTTTAGGAGCCGGGATCTGGCCGTCAACGAAGCCCAGCAAATCTTGGCTCTCGAACAGACAGATCATCTGTTTTTTCCATATCTTGTAATCTTTAGCGCTTCTTTTCTTTTTGTCTTCGTCAAGACATAGCTTGACTGATATGAAATTCGCAGCATTAACAGTTGATGGCCATGGATAGTTTGCTAATTTTGGGGAAGACATTGTAACGATGCTGAGTTTTAGTCAAATGATGTGAAAGATTTGATGCACTTATTTTCTTGCTCATAATTGTTTTTTTATTTAAAAGAAGAAAAGTGTTTCCGACACTATCACTTTTTATTTACAAATGATTCACATGGTTTGCATGTTATAAATACAATCCAATTATTTAGTGGCAGTGACCCATTTGTGTTGGCTTCAACTATGATGAAAAAAGCTGAATAAAAACTTACTCAACAAAAGAATTCAGGGTTCAAAGAAACAGAAGTTATTAACCCCCCCAACCCCCCCCGGGGGACTTCAACTATGCAGAAGAAGAAGTTGTCACAGATAAATGCATGGCTGAATTTAATGGCCACAAAAAAACTAGACTATCTCTCACAGAGAAGAGAGGAGAAAGTTGGGCTGCTAAGAGAAGGTAGGCGGCTTCACAATAAATAATAATAGTAATAATATAAAAAAAATAGTTTTGTGGGGACTAAATTATTTATCATCAACTACCATTAAAATAAAATATAAATATTTCGACAATTATTTTACTTAATTGCACTTGGACAAGTCCTGCGAGACTTCAAAATTAGTTTTATCAGAATGTGAAAAGTATGTTATAATTTGTTTATAACTATTAAAATCTTACTAAAAAAATTAGTTTCCTCCATAGTTTATTTCCAATCAATCTATTAATATTAATTATTCGGTTCACATTTATATATTCGGTATTAATTAATTATTAGAAACATAGATAGCTTTGGACAACCCGTAACCTACCTCCACGGCACGTGCCCCGCACCTAATCGACTGCATTTAATTTTATTTTTCTCGACCATATGAAATACTATCGAGTAAAATATGAAAGATACAGATTTTTGAAATATTAATATATATGATTTTTTTATTTTAAAGATATTAGATATATATATATATATATATAATAACTTCACTGGATAATTTTTCGGACTAACATAATAACATGCAAACTATGTTAGTCAAGTAAATCATATTGAACACGCTTCATGTGACTTTCTTGTCCAAAAATGGACAACCATTTAATATACATTTTTTTTGTCTTTTTTTTTTTGTACGTGTTGCCTATCTTCCTTTAAGAGATTGTTCTAAAAGATTTTTTCAGTGCCCGAGGAGGAAGAGAAACAAAAATGTAATTTACGATGTGTAAGTTGGGATCGAGTGATACAAGATTTCCCTCTAGCTCTATTTTTTTTCTCAGTTCTAGTTGTCACATTTGTTACGTTAACTGTTATATTTTGTACATTGAATATGTTGTTTCCGACTGAGGTGTGACCATTTGTTATGTTAAGTCTCTTAATTTTCTCAGGCATTATATGAATTGTATTTTTACATAGATTTTATTTGTAACGCTTCATGCGTTTATTACAACAATAGAACGATCATTTTCAGTAAAAAAATTTCCGTCTACGTCCCTCTATATGTATAACCAGCTGAGATTTTAAAATTCCTAACAAAATAAAATAATTATTAATCTATAAGGCAATCTTTTGCATGAGGGACAAGGTGTGATTGTGGGATGATTTATTGTTTTAATAATTGTTTGGTTAGTTTTTTAAGAAACCTATTCTATCAACCATGTCCATGGTTATGTGGTATTGAAAGTTGGAAAAATTAACTCATCTACCCTCGTGGCATTAACCATCGACGTATATACTCATTTTAATATGAAAGATTTCATAAACAACCTTTGTCCCAAACCCACCAAATAAACCATAATATCGGTCAATTAGAGTCTCATAATTCTAAGCCAAATATATTTTACGCATAATGTGAAATAATTTTTAATTTATCTCATGGACAAAAATCATATCAAATATGACATATTATTATTGTATGTTATATTTTTTAACTTTAAATTTTTTTATCACACATTAAATAATCATTCTTTAATTCGAATCAAGTGTCTCGTTTGATTATAACAAAATTGTTTAATCAAAATTTATATTTAAGTTTTTTGTTATCTCAAACTAAATTGATCTAACCCAAGCTTATATTAATGCAAGACTACAAGTACGATGATCAACGTATGATGTTACAAGCTAAATCGAATAGACAGATCGAGTTGATCAAATATTTCGATCTATTATAGTTTCTTCATCACTCACAATAAATGGTGAGTGGTATGATCGTCATTAAGTAAGTGAGGACCGTTCGAGCACAAACTTACATGATTTTCGAAAAATTCATGCCATACATAATATATTTTGTACCATATATCATAAACATGTATAACGTAAGCATACCTTGGTCTAGGCACTGAGAATCCTTTACTTTTCATGGTTTACTGGTATCAGTCTCTAATTTTTACTCATCTAAAGGGACAAGGTCATACAACGATTACAATCCCACCGTGTAAAGGCCATAAACATATCCAATTTGATATTTTTACCCATATCCAATTTAATCATTATACTACCAAACAAAAGATAATTATATTACAAGAAAGATAGAAGAAGAATTGCGATCGACCGAAACTTAAAAAAAAAAAAACAAATCATATACAAATTATTTTTAAACAAGCCCACTTACCTTACTATTGCTTGAAGAATTGGAAACCACATAATAATCATATGCAAACGATACTTCGAAAACACAACAACACTTCAACTGTAAAATAGTCTCCTTGCAGGATTCGTTTTGACTTATTGAAATGTTGGATCGGGCTTAAACTTTCACAATAAGTTAAAAGTACGTCAACTAAATTATGAACTTTGGAGATCGGGTTCGAAGACATTTTGACTTTTTATGGATGAAAAACCATAGATATATTGTTCTCACCTAGAATTTGAGCAGTTATTTCGCGAAGACTATATACGAAAACTAACAATTGGATTTGCTGAATTTTGGATATGTTATTTAAAACATATGAAAGCATGTTCTGAACTATGAATATTCGATTATGAACATTTTACTGATGGAAATAATTTTCCGAACGTGGACAGAACTTTGATAAGCACTTGGGAGAGGATTTTCGAAAATACGGATAACACTTTCTCGAAAATTTGAGTGTAATATGAGATGTAAATTTCGAATGGGAAGTTTTCTTAATTGTATAGGGGTGACTGCTATCCAGATCATTTATTATCTTCTCATTTAAACTTTTGAATTAAATTTTGAATCTAGGATAATCATCTTATCTATCTCCTTGGATCGGATTTTTGAAAATATCTTCTTGTTAGGCATGGAATTCGAATTTCATGTCTAGTTTCATGCATATATCTCCTTATCGTGTAGACTTTTATGGATCATCTTTGTTCTTGAAGCTAGATCTGATTTGCTTCCCAAGTTGGCATGCAGAACATACATGATCTTCAACAAACTTTATATCAGGAAAACCATCAACTATGTTCTGATTCTTGAGATTGTTGATTGACTCGAAATTCAGATGATTCAATCTCTTGTGCCAGAGCCAATGCTTATAACTAAGAGAGGCAACTAAACATGTAGGAACATTAACATAATCTAAGTTCCATGAAACTTTGTAAGTGTTGCCTTCTCTCTTTCCAGTCAATACAGTAGACTCAGCAGAATCTTTCACTGTGCATGTGTGCTTTTTAAAAGCTACAAAATAACCATTATCACACAGCTGACTAATGCTAATTAAATTATAACAGAGATTCTCAACCAGGAGTACATCATTAATAGTTATGTTACCATGGATAATCTTACCCTTACCCACGGTTTTACTTTTTAAGTTATCCCCAAAAGTTATCTTTGGTCCAGTACAACTCATTATTTCTGAAAGTGGATTTTTCTGTCCAATCATGTGTCTGGAACATCTACTATCCAGATACCATGTGGAGTTACTGATTTTGGTTTTCTTCTCCTGTTCCTGCAAATACAAATTTTAGTATCTGGTACCCAAATCTATTTGGGTCCAAGCCTTATCAGTCTTTTGGGGACCCACATTTGTACAATTCTTGGTGACCTTGTACTTCGGGTATCCAAAGATGTGTGTGCAACAGAAGGTCTGTTATTTCTAACAGTATGCATCTTAGAGTGTTGTTCTTCTCTTCTGTTTTGTCTGGCCTGTATCTCTTCTGAATAGGTTTAGAATTATATTATTGGTAGTTTTTAACATTCATAGAGGGTTGTCCTCCTGAGTTGAATCTTCTACTGGATCCAGAACTCTGGTGAACTCTTCCCTTAGGTTCAACATAACCCAGACCATAATGCTTTCTTTTGTTCATCTGATCTACATTCCTTTCAACTCGAACAGTTGGTACTTCCGGTTCATATACCAAACTGGATTTAATAAAACGAATGTATTTCTCTTTGCTTGTGTCCAGTTCTGGCTTAGTACTGTTTCCAGAAGTGCTTTCATTATTGCTGAATCCGAGACCACTTCTGTCTCCAGATTGCTTTTGCAATTCCTGCATATTCTCCAATGAAACTGAGGACTTATTCCAAGCATTTACCAGAACAGATAGCCTCTGGTTTTCAGACTTCAGCGTCTGGTAATCTGTGTTCATCCTATCATTCTCAGTTCTCAACCTATTAATCTCAACCTTTAGATCATTACAGCTGTTTTCTTGCAAGCAAGCAAACTTACTGATTTGATCCTTTAGGTTTTGATTTTCAGTTTTAACTTCCTCGAATGATTGAGAAAGTCATGAGTACTCTTTTACCATATCATGCAATGCATTAATCAGATCAGTACGTGTAAACTCGTCAGAGTCAAAGTCAAATACCTCTCCAGATGTCGAGGTTGAATCAGTATCTGCCATAAGACATTTGACTTCTTCTACATCGCTGTCACTGGAATAACTTTCTGAGTCTTTGAAAAGTTAAACAGAGGGTGTAAATGAATTTGTTTGTAAACTTGCAGGCACTTATATAGAGTCTCAAGAAGCTGAAGAGACGGCTATCTGATTTCACGACTACCAAGATTCATCTGTCTTTCCCTCAGATATCGTATCTTCGCATTTATTAATTGCATTAATTTAGGGGGAACAGTATCTTTTTCAGACTATTATTTTCGTGTTTTGTCAGAAGTAGAACGGATGTTTGTCTTTTCGATAAAACAATGTGTCTACTGATTTTCATAAAAATGCTGGAAATATATCAGTACTTTATGACTTCCAGTAGATATTATCATAAAACAACAAATCTCCTTATGGTTATTTTCAGTAACCAATTGGACAGCCCGCTCTTTTCGAAATTTTAAATCATTAGTCTCTCTGACACCCTCTGTTTAACTCTTCTACATCGATCTCTTCTGGACTTCTTTTTATTCCTCTTGTGATCCTTTTTCTTCAGATCATCCTTCTTTGGCTTTGGACAATCAGCAATAAAATGACCGATCTTTCCACAGTTAAAACACGCCATGTCACCAGATGGTGAATCCTTCTTGAAATTACGATTGGGACCCTGGTAGGCTCGATGATTCTTTTTCATAAATCTGGAAAACTTCTTTACAAACAATGACATTGCGTCACTGCTAATCTGTTCAGCAGTCTTTTCAGATGTGCTATCAATGATGACAGCAGGTAAAGCTTGTAGTAGAACAACTACAGCAGCAGTAGAAGAAGTAGTAGCAGTAGTAGTGGCAGCAAGATCCTTGGTAGATAGATTTGATGAGGGCTCTTCTCCACTTCTCACTTCCAGTTCGAACTCATAGGCTTTTAAGTCTGCAAACAAGTCATGCAGTTCTAACTTGTTCAGGTCTTTAGATACTCTCATAGCCATGGTTTTCACATCCCACTCTCTGGGTAAAGCTCTCATTACTTTGAGCGCTATCTCTCGGTTGCCGTACTCTTTACCCAGAGCTGCTAGCTCATTGATTAAGCTGCTGAAACATTCATCAAACTCATTTAGAGTTTCCCAGCCTTCATTTTTAGGTTTTCAAACTTCTGCATTGCTACAGACAGTTTATTTTCTTTTGTCTGCTCATTTCCTTCACATATCTGAATGGGCTTTTCCCAGATTTCTTTAAAGTGGAACACATCTTGATTTTGCTGAAGGTGTTCTTATCAAGAGTTTTATAAAGAATGTCCTTCGCGACATTATCAAGATTGGCTTTCTTCTTATCTTCACCAGTCCATTCGTTTCTTGGTTTTTCAACCATTTGTGGTGCACCGTCAGTAACAACAATAGCTGTATTTGGCTTTAAGATCTTTAATGGGCCGTCTATGACGACATACCACATGTCATCATCTTGGGCTGCAAGATGAGCTTGCATCCGGATCTTCCAGTCATCAAAATCTTCTTTCGAGAACATGGGAACCTTGCTAAAATGTGCCATAACTGTTGCAAATTTTCAGAATAATAGAAACTTGCTCTGATACCACTTGTTGGGGATTGATGTAGAGTTTAGAGGGGGGTGAATAAACTATTTACTTTGATAATAGTTTTTGCAAAGGGTGCTATAATCCTGTTAGAGATTATATTTGTTCTTTGTTCGAGTGTAAGTCTAGTAGATCACAATAATAAGTGCGAAAACGATCCGATGGAGTAGGGTGAAAATAGTAATAACAGTAGGCAATAAAACAGTTGTTGTTTCTGGAAGTTCGAAGATAAAATCTTCTACGTCTTCTTCTGTTTCCAGAAGGTATCACTAAAAGACTTTGGATTTTACGGTACACACTTGTACACACCCACTTCAGCAGGACTTATCCCTTGCCTACTGAAACTCTTAGTATCTCAACACAGTATGATTCAATATATCAAAGATTTCTGGAAAAGACTCTTTTCCAGATTAAAAACTCTTCTTCAAAAAATATGAAATTATGTTTTGCTTGAAGAGGCGAAGAAACAGCAGTACAAAATGATCTCCAAAGATCAGATGTAAAAATGAAGCGTGTACTGCTTTTCTGCAAATTGAGCTAAAATATTAAGAGTGGTTCGCGGTTGCTCAATATAACGTTGAGTAGTAAAATGTTCAGCGTTCTTGTTCTCTAAATGGATTTGATCCATATATATAGATAACTTGAATCCAAAGTCTACAATAAATGAACGGCTCTTTTTGACTTCTGATAGTAATAGCTTTATTTCCTAAAGAAGATCCTGCAAAAAGCTTTCAACACAATCAGTCTTGTTTAATACCAAAACTGGTAAAGCTAATTAAATGACTTCGTTCAGCATTTAATGGTGCAATTAATGCTTAGTAATAGATAAAGTAACGGTAACATTTAAGATAGAAACGATTGAGTAAAATGCGATTACGTACTGATCCAGTAAAGCTAAGTTATGCTTCTGTTTTACTAAGCCGTTGAGTACTAACTAAAGTACTGCTTCTGTTTAGGCGAATCAATATTTTCTGCTTTGCATTATCTTCTGGTTGGTGCTATTCCTAATGGTTTTGATTCTCATCACCACAATAAAATTAAGTCTAACAGTGAGCATTCGGTTGGTTCTGTTACCGACCGAACCAAATTAGTCATAACCGGACCGAACTGAAATATTTAGCAATAATCGAACCGATCGAATTAATTTTCATAACCGATTAAAACCGAACCGAATTAAAATCGGTTAACCGATTAGTTTTTTAAAAAAATTGTGATTTAACTTTAATTATATATGTAATTTTTTTGAACACTACAATCTACACAAATGCATAAAAACATAAAATCACAAATTTTTCTTTAGAATTAGGGCTGGTTTTAAAATTAAAAATTTAAAAATATATTAAAAGTGATAAATAATAGTATTTATTATATCGGTTAATTCAGTTAGCCGATTTCAAAATTTTGAAAACCGTAACCGAACCGAATTAACCGATATAACCGAATTTTTTTTATTTGAAAACCGAATTTCCGAAATAAGCGAACCGAATTTCTGAATTGACTCGGTTCGATCGGTTAATTCGGTTTAACCGAAATTTTGCTCACCCCTAATAATAATGTTTAGTTTATATGTTATCAAGTATAAATGTCTAATAAATTAAAGGTGACTAGGAAAGTAAAAGCATCCAGTAGAAATTGTTGTCAATTTACATGAAAGAGAATAATAATCAAACAAAATTGTATATAAAAAATTGCATATCATTGATTGTCAAAAAAGATTGTAATAATTAAATATTATAATAAAATATATGCATTATTGAGAGAATATGACAAATAACAAAAGAAAACAATATGATAAAAAAGATATGAGAAAATTTTTATTAGTCCAAATCTTTTTTTTAAAATTAGAAAAATATGTTTTTTTCTAAATTAGTTACATATGTTAATTAACACGAATTGTCAATATATATGTGTGTGTGTGTGTGTGTGTGTGTCAGTTTCACTAAAACCCGTTACACCTTCCTACCAAGTTATAGACCCGATGATCTGATCGGGTTTAAACTCTGTTAATTGTCATCCTACACCTGTCATTGACTATGAAAGCTAAAGTCTAGTATTTTTGAAAATCATGTATCTGTTTATCAATAATATTTTGTGTTTTCTTTTTGTCGTTCTTCGTTTCTCTGCTATATCAATATATTAAACTCAGCCCCCACGCCACCATTAAATTTCTTTTAATATTCAAAGATTACCGAACGAACATATTGAAAGTTCCGTTTCCACAGGGTGAATGTGACGAGGGTGAGTGTTGTGTGTATCAGAATGTAGGTGTTGTGCGTAGGTGTTGTAACACCCACGACAACATGCAGCGGAAATTATAGTTTAACACATTAACACACAACAGGAATGACAATAATACGAGATACGAGAGATAAATTATGCACAAGTATAAAATACTTGTGCGGTGCCTCAGGGCAAAATAATTTACTAGAAAAACTTGTAAGTTTACAAAAACCAATACTAGTGAAAGAATAAAACAACTCCCTTATTAAGACGAGTAACAAATTTCATCCTAAACCTCTAACAAACCGTATAACCAAAATACATAGGATGCATCAACTGAGAAGTGAAAAAGTCTTCAAAAATCAGCGCACATTTAATCAAAACAGTGATTAGGTGTTGTCTTCAGATGTAGTCAGCACTTCACAGCAACACTTTATCAACGACGCGAGATTGCTTCAATCAGAAAATATTTTCTTCGTACAAATGCATCTCAGTCTCTCCGAAAGTTTTTTTGCTCTATATCGTCCCCCTCTCTTTTGTTTCTTCTCCTTTGAGTCCTATTTAACATAGAAAAAACAATTTCATTAGGAAACAAACTATTTTTAAACAAGGATAATATCTTAAAGATATTGTGATATCATATCTTAAAGATATTAAGAGTCATATCAAATATAGTCTTATATCACATATTGAATTTATACGAGATCATATCATCAATTTCGAGATTATCCTCATGTCTAGAAAGACAAAATATTAAAGATAAAAAACGAAAATATATCAAGGAATAAAATTCCTTTCAATCTCCCCCTTTTTGCCTTTCTGGACAAAACAACCCAAAAATGGTTGTACATCTCAGCTCCCCCTGAGTTAGCAAATCAGTGACTCAGCCAACTTTAGTTGACTCCCCCTGAATTCTACCGTTAAGCCTTCCCCTGATGAAAAATACAGTTCACTCAGGTGTTGTATGTTAGATGTTGCAACATTCAGATCATAACACCGAAATAGTTCATTAATCAGGAGGGACAAAGATCAGAGAGAATAAAAGGACAACTAAAATACTAAAACCATCAAAAGAGAAAAAAACTCAAAATCTCATTATCCTTCATTACTGCCATCATCATCAGTCATTTTTGCTCCACTGGTTCCAGCTATATCTGTATCTACTCCCCCTTTTTGTCCAGAATGGACACTTTCACCCAGCAGAAGCTCGTAGTCAGCCACTTGATTTTCATAATGTTCAATGGTTTTCTTGGCATTTTCAATCTTTTGTCGACCATAGGCAATCTGAGCTTGAATGTAGGAGATAGACAATGTGACATAACCAGTAGGAGGAACATCTGTAGGTGGCTGTTCAGCTGTCTCAGGCACATGTTCAGATGTTGTATCATCAGTGTTGCCAGCATCCGGAGCAACATTTGAATGCAGCCAAGGCAGATCGATCTTTCTGTTGCCTTTGAAATAAGCAGGAGAAATCTTCAGAGGATCTTTGACAGGGCAATGATCTTCATCAATATCCTTAATGAAACCTTGAGATTCCAAGATTCCATAAATCAGTGAAGGGTAGGGCAGCTTTGTTTTCTTGAAGTCTCCTTCAGCATATTGCAATGCTGTCCTGAACACCAGATTTCCAAAGTTAAAGGCCCTTTCACTACCAATAGCAAACAACACCAGGGCCTGAGATCTAGTCACAGTAGTAGAATTGGTTGACGGTGTCCAATTCCAGATTGATGTCTTGTGCAGCACGGAGAAAAAAGAAGTGAGATTAGCAGCACTCAACTTCTTGGGATAATCAGGGAATACTTTGATCAGGCCTCCAGTGAGCACAGAGGTTATATCATTTATGTCCAGATCCTCTTCAACTTCCTCAATATCCTGAGTGTTGTAGAATGCATTGATCACAGAAGGTGAGAACTTGTAGATACGATCACGAACAAACACTCTCCCATACTTCACCGATTCCTCATCTCCAACACTGCCCAGGAGATTGCAGTAGAATTCTAACACTACACGGCGACAGTAGGGCATTAACATCAATATTTTTCTCCTCAATCAGCTCTCTCTGAACAAACAGCGGCCATAATGCCAAGGCATCCTCAGAATAAAATTTGGGGGAAAAAGACTTACTTAAATCATAGTCAGCTGAGTCAATGTGGCGCTCGGTGTTGTCAACATCCACCTCAACACCGGCAGCAGTAGCAGCAACATCATCAGAAGACTCACTAGCTTCAGAGCCAATATCCTCAGATTCAGCATCACCCTGTTCCTCAGATTCAAAGTCAGATACAGACGATGAAGAGGAAGAAGCTCCAGGTCGGTTTTGCTCAAACTCCTTCATCATTTCTGAATCAGGTTCATCATCCTTAGAAATTTGTTTCTTGGTAGCCTTTTCTTTCTTAAGGTGAGCGAGAAACTCGGCCAGAGATTGTTCATCTTCTAAAGGCTCATCAGGAACTCTTTCTTCTGCAACATTTTGAGTATCTGTGATGGGGTTTTGTTTTTGAATACCAGAAGTAGAACCAGGTTCCTTTGCAGCAACAGTTGGTTTGGGGCGAGCCACCAACTCAAAATCATCATCATTGGAGTCGTCCCCAGATGAGAAATCAGGGTCCAGAAGATTTGAGGAGGTAGATGCCCGTGGTTTCTTGGTTGGAACAAAGTCAGGATCGAACCCTGCTTGTCTCTTTGACCTTCGGCGCATAGGAGCAGTGGGAAAAGCTTTATTCAAGACTTCAAAGTCCGGTGGATTCTCGACATTGATCTCATTCCCAGGTTCACCAGGAGCGATCATTTCCAGCGGAGTTGGTTCTTCTGACACGCCCACAATTTCCATCCCCTCAACATTGGTTTCGGTTGTGGGTGTTGTGTCAGGTGATTTTCCACCCATGCTCGCAGCCATTTCACTCCTAATGTCGTGAGGATCGAAGCCAGTCATCTGCGCAATCAAGAACAAAAGAAGTAGATCGGTTCGAAGGACACAGAAAATCGCGAAGAACAGAGATATTTTAAGCAAAAACAATGAATAGTGAGGGCAGGAGAAATTTCAGAATGTGAGGGAAAATACTAAACAGTAAAGTTATTCTTCGTCCATTCCTAATTATTTAAGCACAACTCTCCAACGGTAACATTCTGTTGAGCCGCAACTTCAGCACCTTTCAACTCAATTTTTACTCTCACCCAACGGTAACTTTCTGAAACAGTGCCATCATTATTTCAAGAAATCAGGCAGGATAAAACACCACGTCGAATTAACCCCACAAACAGTTAGAAATCAAGAAATTTCAAAATTAAGTCGATTAGGGTTTTCTTCGTATTTCATGAATTAAAAACTGATAGCCCACTGGTCATGATGAATTCACATAACAGCAGTATGAATGACTTAAATTTATTCCTAAAGTATGATCAAAAATGAAATGCACACGCATGTGATCAAACTGTGATCAGTCTGTACTTAGGTGTTGGCAACACCTCTTGGCAACACTCACAAGTTGGACTCAAACTTTCTTGAACATTTTTAATTCAGACATGGTAGCTCCCACTCTAGAAGAACGGTCTTCATAGGACTCCTCTAGGTAGCTTTTTTCATCTGTATTTTGAATTAGAAGTGGTAGCTCCCACACTAGAAGAACAGTCTTCATTGGACTCCTCTAGGTAGCTTTTTTCATTTTCTTCTAAACAACAATTTTTTTTCTTTTCTATTTTTCACCTTATTGCTCAAGAATTTTCTAGTCATTTTCTACATTGGACAAGATCATGTGGTACACGAACATCCTCACAGCTTAATGACTTAGATTCAGCACACTCCATACTTTAGAAAATTTTGATAGAAAGTTTGATTCACAACTGAGAGCACACCATTCAGTATCTTTCACTTGTACAGGCTTCACACAAAACAGGATGTATGCAATATGTCTAGCATCCTAAAAATAAAATGCACATGCATGCTGAGTGTTGTCCACAGGTGTTGTAACACCGAGGACAACATCCGTGAGTGATCATTGTGCACACAAGCTGAGAGACTTCCTAAGATTGGAAAATCTCTCAAAATCCAATGGTTTTGTAAAAATACCAGCCAGTTGGTTCTCAGTTCTAACAAATTCCATTCGAATTGTACCCTTATCAACCAAATCTCGAATAAAATGATGTCTAATGTCTATGTGTTTCGTTCGAGAGTGTTGTACTGGATTTTTTGAAATATCAATTGCACTTGAATTGTCACAGTATACAATTACGGTGTCACTGTTGAAACCATAGTCTTTAATCATTTGATTCATCCACAAAAGTTGTGAACAACAGCTAGCAGCTGCAACATATTCAGATTCAGCAGTGGACAGAGATACACAATTTTGCTTTTTACTATACCATGACACCAAATTGTTACCTAGATAAAAACATCCTCCAGTGGTACTCTTCCTATCATCTAGATTTTCAGCCCAGTCAGCATCACTAAACCCCACTTTTTTTAATGTTTGTTTCTTTGGTGTACCACAAACCTAAGTTAACTGTCCCGGCTATATATCTCAAAATTCTTTTGACAGCTTTTAAATGAGTGACTTTAGGATCAGCCTGGTACCTGGCGCACAAACATACACTAAACATGATGTCGGGACGACTTGCACTTAAGTAAAGAAGACTGCCTATGATTCTGCGATACTGGGTGTTGTCAACACCTGCAGCAACATCGTCTTTGGACAATTTTTCAGTCAACCTCATTGGTGTTTTCATGTGTTTAGTGTTCTCGGTAGAAAATTTCTTCACCAAATTCTTGGCATACTTGGATTGACACAGAAAGATACCATCATGCATTTGTTTAATTTGCAATCCAAGAAAGAAACTTAATTCTCCTACCATGCTCATTTCAAATGTGGTAGACATGCATTTAACAAATTCATCAACATGCTTTTGAGAAGAAGCACCAAAAATGATGTCATCCACATAAATTTGACACACAAGAATATCATGCTTCGATTTTTGAATAAAAAGGGTTTTATCAACCTCACCTCGTTTGAAGCCTAAGTCAAGCAGATATTCAGTAAGCCTACCATACCATGCTCGTGGAGCTTGTTTAAGTCCATAAAGTGCCTTCTTCAACTTGTAGACATGGTTCGGGTGGTTTGGATCTTCGAACCCTTTAGGTTGGCTTACATAAGCTTCTTCATTCAAAATGCCGTTCAAAAAGGCACTTTTCACATCCATTTGATATAATTTTAGGTCCATGTGACAAGCGATAGCAAGTAAAAGTCGGACTGACTCAATCCGGGCAACAGGGGCAAATGTCTCATCAAAATCAATTCCTTCAATTTGAGTATACCCTTGAGCAACTAACCTAGATTTATTTCTCACAACAATCCCAGATTCATCAGTTTTGTTTTTAAAAATCCATTTGGTTCCAATAACATTCACATTATCAGGTCTGGGAACCAAATCCCACACATCATTCCTAACAAATTGTTCAAGTTCCTCATGCATCGCATCAACCCAAAATTCATCTTTTAAGGCTTCATTTATATTTTTGGGTTCAATGAACGAAACAAAACAAGAATGGCTTACTTGAGAGTATACGGAATTCATGCATACTAGACCCATCATTTTCCGATAATCTACCTTCTCCTTTCTTCTAGTTTGCATTCCTCCAAATGCTTCTCCAATGATCTGAGATGATGGATGATTTTTCTGAATCTTACTGGGAATATCAATCCCTTCATTGGTTACAACATCATCATTTTCAGTATATTCTCCTGGTTCATCATTTGATTCTGCCAGTGCAGGTATTGTCTCAGGTGTTACAACACCGGGTGCAACATCTGTGTTAGGCAGTGTCTCACTTATGTTCAGTAGCCCATCAATATCGTCCTCGATTGTTTTTCCCGTTAGATCTGCAAGATCGTCAAAAACAACGTTAATAGATTTCATAGTCGTTCTTGTTCTGAGATTATACACGCGATATGCACGACTATTGGATGAATAACCAAGAAATAAACACTTGTCACTTTTAGAGTCAAACTTTGCAAGATGGTCTCGGTCATTCAAAACATAACATACACACCCAAAAACATGAAAGTACTTCAGGTTTGGCCTCTTTCCCATGATGATTTCATAGGATGTCATAGTAGAACCACTCCTTAAGTACACACGGTTTGAAATATGACATGCTGTGTTTAAGGCCTCGGCCCAAAATCGTTTTGAAATATTCTTTGAACTCAACATGACCCTAGCCATTTCTTGCAGTGTCCTATTCTTCCTTTCGGCTATTCCATTTTGTTGAGGAGTCTTAGGGGCCGAAAATTCATGAGTTATCCCTCTCTTTTCACAGAATGATATAAAGTGTGAGTTTTCAAATTCTTTACCATGATCGGTCCTTATCTTACCAACCCTCAAATCATGTAGATTAGTAATCTTAGCATGTAATTTCTTAAAAACAGCAAATGTGTCGGATTTTTCTCTAAGAAAACTTAGCCATGTAAAGCAAGAGAAATCATCCACACAAACACATGAATACTTCTTACCTCCAAGGCTTTCCACTTCCATTGGACCCATAAGATCCATGTGCAAGAGTTCAAGACACCGTGTTGTTCCAAAGTGTTGCAACACTTGATGGGGAACACGTGTTTGCTTACCCTTTTGACATGCACCACAAACATAAGGAATTCCAGAGGATAAATTAGGCATACCTCTCACAGCATCGTACTTACCAAGGTTCTTTAATGTCTTGAAGTTTGCATGACCCAATTTTTGATGCCACAAGTTTAGTTCACTTACTTTTGAATGATTGCACACAGGGTCCTCTCCAAGTTGATAACAATTGTCAGCCGACCTTGTACTTGTCAAAATACATGTATCAGTATTATCAAAAACTTCACAATTGTCTTTATCAAACTTAACATGTAAACCATCATCACAAAGTTGACTTATGCTTATTAAGTTTGAGTTAAGTCCTTCGACATAAAGCACATTGTGTAGACTAGGCAGTCCATCAACATTCAAGGTCCATTTGCCAGCTATTCTTCCTTTAGCACCTCCACCATATATCACAGACCATTCCTTAGTTCAACATAGTCAGTCAAATAGTCTTTAGAACCTGTCATGTGGCGTGAACAGCCACTGTCAAAGTACCATATTCCTGCAATGTTAGTTTTTAACGAAGTATAAATAACAGAACATTGAATATTAGCCTTTGTCACCCAAACCCTTTTTACCGATGGTTTCCTATTGGCAGTGTTACGCCGGATGTTGTACAACACCTGTGGCAACACCTGTTCAGATTCCCATCTTTTGTAGTCATCTCTCAGTTTAAAACAATAGGGTTTGATATGACCAGGTCTAAGGCAATAGTGGCAGATAAAGTGGCGTTTTCTGGACTTGGACTTCTTTGTAGATATTTGCCTCTTTGATGAAACACCTTTTTCAGTGTATGTAGCATTCGAGATTTCAGCACTTCCTTTGACAAAGACAGTTGGTTTTCTTTCAGTGTTGGAAGACTCTCCTATTTCAAATTGGTGATTCGTATAACCAAGTCCAGCTTTGTCATTCTTTCCAATCATCAAGAGTGAATCAAGTTTGGATGAACTTGAATTAAGCTTCGCAAGAATTTGAGTTGCTTCTTCAAGCTCTTCCTTGACTTTGCATAATTCCAGATCTTTCTTACTTAAGATTACTTCAAGTCGTGATACTTGTGACTTCAGCTCAGTGTTCTCTTTGGAGAGAATTGCATTCACTTTATTTCTTTTGATCCAGTCTTCATACAATTCTTCATACATTGTCTGCACACTTTCCAGAGTGACTTCATCATCATCTACTTCTTGGTTTTCAGACTGACTTGATTCACCAAGGGTTGTAGAATTAAGACACACTGAATTTGAAGAGATGTTGCGACCAGGTATTGCAACACCTGTGGCAACACCCAAAGGATTGATTTGCATTGAACGCTTCTCCTTGATCACAGCAGACAACGATGTGTGTTTTTCAGATTCATTTGATCCTTGATCATCATCAGACTCTTCATCACTCAAAGTGACAGCCATGCCTTTGTTTCTCCGAAGTCGATTGGCACACTCATTGGCATAGTGTCCAAATCCAGAACACTCTCTGCATTGTACTGAGTCCAAATTTCTGACATTTGATTGGATTTGCAATTCAGTTTTTGGTCGAAATTGTCCTTTCATAGGAGTAAACTTTTGAGCTTTTGCAGAAGTGGTGATATTGGGCAACACAGATTTTTGTCCAATTTTCTTCTTCTCTCTCATTTTCTTCAAGTAATCACCGAATTTTTTAGTAATTAGAGAGATAGAATCTTCACCTAAATCAGATTCATTCACTTCTTTAGATATTTGAAGGATTTCATCATAAGAGTCGGTTGAAACTTCAAGGGCTATTGTCTTCCCTTTATCCTTCTTTTGTAAATCAAGATTCATCTCAAAAGTTCTGAGGGAACTCATTAATTCATCCAGGTTGATTGTTGAAGTGTCTTTAGATTCTTCAATTGCACAAACTTTGACATTAAATTTCTTAGGTAGAGATCTTAAAACTTTGTTCACCAATCTTTCATTGGACATGGGATCTCCAAGACTGTGAGCTTCATTAGAAAGTTGTCTCAACCGGCTATCATACTCAAGAATAGACTCCTTGTCCTCCATTCTCAGGCTTTCAAATTTTGATGCCACCATCCTTAGCCTAGTTTTACGCACACTCTCGGATCCTTCACAATGTTTCTGAAGTATATCCCAAGCTTCTTTGGCACAAACACAATTGGTGATTAAATTAAACATCCTTGTGTCAACAGACGAGAATATAGCATTGAGAGCCTTGGAATTAAAATTTGACGTTTGCACTTCATCGATTGTCCATGTACTTTCAGGTTTGAGCCGAGTGTCTCCATCAGCATCCTCAATCTTTGGTGGACTCCAACCATCAAGTACACGCTGCCAAGCTCTTTCTTCAATTGATTTAATAAAAACCCTCATCTTTACTTTCCATAATGCATAGTTTGATCCATCCAATACGGGAGGTCTAAAAACAGTGTTTGTTGATGCTTCCATGATCCTTTTCCACCTGGAAAACAAAACAAAACAGGATCTCACTTAGTAGCGTCAAGTGGAAGCTCTGATACCAATTGAAAGTTCCGTTTCCACAGGGTGAATGTGACGAGGGTGAGTGTTGTGTGTATCAGAATGTAGGTGTTGTGCGTAGGTGTTGTAACACCCACGACAACATGCAGCGGAAATTATAGTTTAACACATTAACACACAATTGGAATGACAATAATACGAGATACGAGAGATAAATTATGCACAAGTATAAAATACTTGTGCGGTGCCTCAGGGCAAAATAATTCACTAGAAAAACTTGTAAGTTTACAAAAACCAATACTAGTGAAAGAATAAAACAACTCCCTTATTAAGGCGAGTAACAAATTTCATCCTAAACCTCTAACAAACCGTATAACCAAAATACATAGGATGCATCAACTGAGAAGTGAAAAAGTCTTCAAAAATCAGCGCACTAATCAAAACAGTGATTAGGTGTTGTCTTCAGATGTAGTCAGCACTTCACAGCAACACTTTATCAACGACGCGAGATTGCTTCAATCAGAAAATATTTTCTTCGTACAAATGCATCTCAGTCTCTCCGAAAGTTTTTTTGCTCTATATCGTCCCCCTCTCTTTTGTTTCTTCTCCTTTGAGTCCTATTTAACATAGAAAAAACAATTTCATTAGGAAACAAACTATTTTTAAAACAAGGATAATATCTTAAAGATATTGTGATATCATATCTTAAAGATATTAAGAGTCATATCAAATATAGTCTTATATCACATATTGAATTTATACGAGATCATATCATCAATTTCGAGATTATCCTCATGTCTAGAAAGGCAAAATATTAAAGTTAAAAAAAAAAAATATATCAAGGAATAAAATTCCTTTCACATATATGTTGAGATGAGCTATCGAAGCTACTCTACTCCTTGTCATCATTACAAGTTAAAATATGCGATGCATATATTTGTTTATCTTCTTACTTCTGGCTATTAATATATACACACAGTTCCTGAAGTGAAGAGCATCAAGAAAAAGAAAGTAATGCACCGACAGACACTTGAACTCGTCAAATGCTTGTGCAGGGCACTGGAATCTTTGCCTTCTAGTGATGCTTCACCTGTCTATCAAAGTGCCATGCTTAAGGCTGCAGAGGAAGGCATACACGAGGTTGTGGAGGTGATCATAGAGATGTTTCCGAATACCATTTATGCTGAAGAATCAAAAACTGAATGTACCATTTTTCACATAGCAGCAAGAGAACGCGTTGAAAATATTTTCAATCTCATTTATCATATGAATGAACGAAAACAATATTTTTACGACATGACGGACTCTTCGGGTAACAACTTTATGCACATATGCGGAGAACTAGCGCCTCCTCATAAACTCAATCTAGTTTCTGGTGCAGCTTTACAGATGCAGCGTGAGTTACAATGGTCTAAGGTACTCGACATCTTGCATAACATTCTTATTAATTATATGCATGTCCACCACTAGCAATTATAATTAATTTGGCGAATCACTTCGGCAATTCTAGCTTGTTTGTTTAACTGAGCACATTTTTGTGGTGATAATTTCATCAACGTGCACCGTACAGGAAATGGAAAATTTTGTCAACCCTTCTCGTAGGACATGGTTTAACAATGACCGCAAGACTCCTCAAATGCTGTTTTCCGAAAAGCACCAAGAGTTAAAATCTCAAGGAGAGAAATGGATGAAAGACACTGCCACCTCATGTACCATTGCCGCTGCATTGATTGCTACAGTCGTATTTGCTGCAGCCTTCACAGTTCCAGGAGGACTTCATGGTGACACCGGAGTACCGATTTTCGTAAGAAAAAATTTATTCGTTTTATTTGCTATCTCAGACTCTGTTTCCTTGTTCACATCCACCACTTCACTGCTCATGTTTCTATCGATCCTGACTTCCCGTTATGCTGAACAAGACTTTCTTTACCTTCTACCTACGAGATTATGCATCGGCCTGCTTACCCTCTTCACTTCAATCACGTTCATGATGGTCGCCTTCAGTGCAGCTATATATATCACATTGAAGGAGAAATCTAATTTGTTTCTTGTACCAATGACCGTATTGGCCTGTCTTCCAGTCACATCCTTTGCATTATTGCAATTCCCACTTCTCATCGATGTGATGTATTCCACCTATGGACCTGGCATTTTCGGCAAAAAGAGTGATCGAACATTGTATTAAAACAAAGCAAAGCAAGGGCTTTCCACTTCAGTTAGATACCAAAGATATTTGTTGTGTGTGTGTGTGCGCGAGTGTTTATATATATATATATATATATATTATATATATATAACCAATATGAGGGATGTATCAACTTTAATAAAGATTTGACAATGTAATGCAGTGACATGTTTGGAATTTTATCGATAATAACATAAACTAGAGAGTTAGGAAATCCATGTTTATACAGCTGAAAATGTGTATTTACATCAAAGATAAGAGATTTATGAACACGAGTCTCAAGAGCCAAGCAATCCGCGACCTAATTATAGATATGCGTGATGTAGCATGGAATTCGATATAAATTGTTTTCCGTATTTATGTTGTAAAAATGCCTATAACTTGTTACACACTAGAAATTTTGGCTCGTCTCACTCCTCCTCGTTTTGACTTATATATTGGTAGGGGTAAGTCAAAACCTTCGTAATGATCTAATGTTGCTTTTATTAAAAAAAAAAAAACAAAGCAAAACAAAAACAAAGCCTACGAAACAATTTTTTCAAGAGGGCTACATGTTACTTTTTAACAAAATACAATACAATAACTATTACTTACAACATGTAATAAGACATTCGAGTCACAGAGCCAAACGAGGATTAGCAAGACAATTGTTTCTATAGATTTGAAATGCATCTATAGATTTATGCATTTCCATATACTATATATTTTGAACCACCCGATTTTATTTAACTAGTAGCAAAGATAATGAAGTTAAGTATACTATGAATATTGATCCTAAATTTGCAAATAAATGTAGACACGTAAATTTTTCACAAATTATTCAATAACAAATACTATTTTACAACTTATCTATCATTTTAAACAACCACGGTTTAGTTTTTTCCATCATTTTCTTGTATGATTTTCGAATCTTTCAGTATCTTTTTCATCTTTTTATTTTATTTTTTATGCTTCTTTCTTTGATTAAATTCAGCAATCATATCATCATATCTAATTTTCATGTTTTTTTTTCGTCGTCAGATTTGATTTTGATTAATCCTTTGATGTTTGCATGTTTTTTCCTATGATCTTCTTATTTTGTTTATTTGAGTCATCCATGCTTCGGGTTTAACTCCTTATTATTTTTCTTGTTTTTTTAAGTCTCACTCGATTTCTCCACATATTATGTTATATCTATTTTGCATTAGGAACATAATTAAGTGTACAAATTAATTGATATATTTACTTGATATAAAAATTAGGAGAAAAAACGTTAAAATTCAAGAGCAGATAATATATTAAAAAAACTCTCTCGAGATAAGAGATGTAGATAGATTTTTATTAGGGAGGCAAAAAAATTCAAAATATTTCACCATCGTAAAAGTCAAAAATATAACTGTATTTTCTTACTTTAGAAAAATTAATGGGACACCTCCTAATCTATAGGTACAAATCTTAATATTTCAAAAGTTACTAATTTTTTTTTAGATTTAAGTTATAAAATCATAAAAATATGAAAAAATATGCATATATTCACATAATTTTAAAACTAATTTAGAATATATATACATACACAAAATATATGTAATCATTAAAAAATAAAATATACTAAAAAAATATTTTGAATAATATCAAATATTACAAAAACAATTAAGCTATTGTCACTATATTTTTAATTAATTTTGTTGCATTTATAAGTTTATATAATAGATAAAATTATCTTAAGAGATATAACAACACTTTTAAAGTAGTAAATAATGTCAAATATTACAAAAAATATTAAGAATTGATAGAGAAAATCAACGAGAGATTTCAAAATTTTCAATTATAATTTAGAATTTATGATTCAGGGTTTTTAAAATATAAAATTTAAATTAAATAATTTATTTTGCTTACCGAAATATTTTGTCAATGAAGTTTTCTTGAATAATTTTCATCAATTATTTGACTTAATGTATTTAAGAAAAATTTCAAATTTAAACATGATTATTTAGTTAAATTAATGTAATATTAATTGAGTCATAATAGAAATAAAAATATGTAAAAAAGAGGAAAAATTGTTTCTTATGTATATAATTTCATCATGTACAATTATAAATTAATTAATATGTTGAAAAAAACAAACAAGACAAAATTATATAATATATATATATATATATATATATATATATATATCAATAATTAAATAAAAATATCATAGTTATTGTGAAATAACCATTAATGTGTATTACCAATGACACATTATGATTTAAATTTATCTATATATATAATATTTTCAACTATGTTAAATAAAAACAATAAGCACAAAAATACCACAAACATGAAAAAAATATATATAAGAAAAAAAATAGTGTCACAAAAACAAAATGACATTTGCACATATAAAATAGGAATATAAACAAATAATAATCAATGAATATTAATTATCAAATATTAATTAGAGCATGTGAAATGTTTTAAACTTTTGAAAGAAAACAATTGAGTAAATTAGATACATTTTCAAATTTTAATTAGAGCACATGGAATGTCTTAAACTCATGAAAGAAACCCATTTCGGTAAATTAGACAGAGGCTTACATCCATACATGATATCAGATTGTAGGACCGAGCGTTTACTGCTTTATCAAAATCTATAGCTAGTAGTAATGGTGCAACTCAAATCTTTTAAACCGCACAGCAGCTCAAGCACCACGGTTCGATCAATCTACCAAGCAGGAACAATTATTGCACCCAACAATCTTCCTCTCAATAATTGTACTCCTTGCAACCAATGGGAATCGAATACATGACCTTGGCTCTGATACCAATTGTAGGACCGAGCGCTTACCGCTTTACCAAAAGCTATAGCTAGTAGTAATGGTGCAACTCAAATCTTTTAAACTCAAACACCACGGTTCGATTACTCTACCAAACAGGAACAATTATTGCATCCAACACAGATTTTCCACCTCGCGCAATGAGATGTACAAATAGCAAAACCACAATTAAAAAATAATTCATTAAAAAATAATATGAGGAAATTATTGCCAAACTGCAATCACGGAATAATTCAATTAATATTTTATGTTAAAAAATATTCTTACAAATAATCTTTAACATATTTCAATATTTACATCATGTATGATGCTTCTTAATTCATATTTAAAAATCAACTTGTTTTAAAAATGGTGTATTTATATGTAAAAATAAAAGAAAAGATAAGATAGAAACATTAAATATTCATTAACGACCATGAAGAAATCCACTAATTTATTAACCAATTTCAGTAACAAAAAAAAAATCATTGATAAATTGATGAATTCAATAAACATTAATGTTCAAAAGTCATTTAATATGGATAATGAATTACAAAAGAACATATTTAAAAAAAAAAACTATTGATTGAATTTACTAACTTAAATGAACAAAGATATATATTAGAAAATCACAATTAGAAGTCATGTATTTATTTATATGTATGTTAGATATTAATTTTGACCCGACACAAAATTTTTAGCTTCTATCTCTGTGTTTGTCATATCACATTGAAGCTAAAATACAATTCACCCTAATATAGGTATCATTTGCAAAATTTGGGCTCATAGAAGAATACAATAAGCAACAATATTCCAACAAGAATAGATTATTTTGGAACGTATTAGTTTTCCTTCGTCATCACACTAATCGGATTGACATTTGTCTCTCAATAGTACATAAACTTCAGAAGCCGATCTATTTTATTGATTCAAATTATGCGGAGGCATTCAAGTTATATTCAGAAAACAATGATTTTGGTCTGAACAATTTAGAACAATGGTGGTTTTCTATGCTATCATGATATGTTAATATTATATATATCTCACCACATCAAGATCAAAACATAAGAAGAATCGATATTCAACGTAAATTTCAACTCGGGGAAAATTGATATTAAAAAAAATTGGGTGATTAAAATTAATTTATAATATATGGAAAAATATAAATCTATAGATACATTTCAACTCTTTAGAAACAATTGTCTTGCCAATCCTCATTTGGCTCCGAAACCCAATTAATGGTTCACGAATCCACTGATCACAAGTGTATGTATTTCCCAACTCCCTAGTTTACGTATTACTGATAAAATTTCAAATATGTTATTGCAATACATAATCAAAATCTTAAATCTATCAAAAGTCGATACATCCCTCACATTGATTAAAATCAGGCTGCGTAAAATATATTCAATAGCAAAAACACACACACACAACATATATCTTTGCTATCAAACTGAAGTGGAAAGCCCTTGCTTTGCTTTGTTTCTTGTTTTAATACAATGTTCGATCACTCTTTTTTCCGAAAATGCCGGGTCCATAGGTGCAATACATCACATCGATGAGAAGTGGGAATTGCAATAATGCAAAGGATGTGACTGGAAGACAAGCCAATACGGTCATTGGTACAAGAAACAAATTAGATTTCTCCTTCAATGTGATATATATAGCTGCACTGAAGGCGACCATCATGAACGTGATTGAAGTGAAGAGGGTAAGCAGGCCGATGCATAATCTCTTAGGTAAAAGGTAAAGAAAGTCTTGTTCGGCATAACGGGAAGTCAGGATCGATAGAAACATGAGCAGTGAAGTGGTGGATGTGAACAAGGAAACAGAGTCTGAGATAGCAAATAAAACGAATAAATTTTTTCTTACGAAAATCGGTACTCCGGTGTCACCATGAAGTCCTCCTGGAACTGTGAAGGCTGCAGCAAATACGACTGTAGCAATCAATGCAGCGGCAATGGTACATGAGGTGGCAGTGTCTTTCATCCATTTCTCTCCTTGAGATTTTAACTCTTGGTGCTTTTCGGAAAACAGCATTTGAGGAGTCTTGCGGTCATTGTTAAACCATGTCCTACGAGAAGGGTTGACAAAATTTTCCATTTCCTGTACGGTGCACGTTGATGAAATTATCACCACAAAAATGTGCTCAGGTAAACAAACAAGCTAGAATTGCCGAAGTGATCCGCCTAATTAATCATAATTGCTAGTGGTGGACATGCATATAATTAATTAAGAAGAATGTTATGCAAGATGTCGAGTACCTTAGACCATTGTAACTCACGCTGCATCTGTAAAGCTGCACCAGAAACTAGATTGAGTTTATGAGGAGGTGCTAGTTCTCCGCATATGTGCATAAAGTTGTTACCCGAAGAGTCCGTCATGTCGTAAAAATATTGTTTTCGTTCATTCATATGATAAATGAGATTGAAAATATTTTCAACGCGTTCTCTTGCTGCTATGTGAAAAATGGAACATTCAGTTTTTGATTCTTCAGCATAAATGGCATTCGGAAACATCTCTATGATCACCTCCACAACCTCGTGTATGCCTTTCCGTGCAGCCTTAACTATGGCACTTTCATAGATAGGTGAAGCATCACTGCAAGACAGAGATTGGAGTGCGGTGCACAAACATTTGACGAGTTCAAGTGTCTGTCGGTGCATTACTTTCTTTTTCTTGACGCTCTTCACTTCAGGAACTGTGTATATATTAATAGCCAAAAGTAAGAAGATAAACAAATATATATATATGCATCGTATATTTTAACTTGTAATGATGACAAGGAGTAGAGTAGCTTCGATAGCTAAAAAAAAACTATCAAATGAGCCAAGTAAAAATTTTTATCTGAAAATGAAATTATACTTACCCACAAAAGAAATTATGTTGAACCAATCGAACTTCTTTGTCACTTGATCCATATCAGACCTTGGGCCAGTTGTGATCCTTGTATTTTTCAATGATGTCAAAGGAACACCTTCAATGTATATATATGTATGTGATGAAATATCTTATAGGAGTTGGAAATCATAATCCCACACTTTGTCAATCATTAAAAAAATGTAGCCTAATGATCTCTGATTATCAAAGCAATTAAAAGATTTTCTCTAAGAAAGATCACTTACAAGAGTAGATCCAATTTTGCCACCAATTGAAACTCTTTCCGCTCGGAAACACAGATTTCATTCCGGCTATCACTTGCAACGCATAATCATCGTCGTCGTCGCTTAACGTAGCTAATTCTGGGTATTTCTGCACCAAATATAAAGCCACATCTGCCCAAAGAAAAATATATCATCTTTAAATTTCACAATTATCAATCAATAAATTAATATTTCCTACTAACCAATAAACTCAGAAGCTATGGCAATTGTCAACAGCGAAGCCCCCAACTTTCCCACAAATGGGCTATTCTGCACTTCTTTCTTGGAGACGGATATGAGATACATAAGCGTATCTTTTTGGCTATTCCTCGCTGCTAAATGAATCGGTAACATATTATTGTTATTTGTAATATATAGCAAGTCGATTTTTTTGTTCACCAATAGTATCGCAGCTTCCTTGTTTCCAGCCAAAGCGGCTGTGTGTAGAGCAGTGTTCCCCGAACTAGCTTTCGAGAGAATTGCTTCGTTTGGCATCGGGTATTCTAACAACTTTCTCAGGAAATCATTTGATTTTCCAGTCTCCACCGCTACGTGCAGAGCTGTCTCCGAGGAATCATTGATGATGGCCGTGATTGCATCTTCGTCTTTGTCCAAGAACTCCTTGCCTTCCTTCCAATCACCTCTTAATATTGCTCTATGCAATGGCAAGTACCGGTGAAAATCCGTACCTGCATATTTCTTAAAATTACAAGCCTTGTACCAGAAAAAATACATTCGAATTCGTCAATTAACCTTTTCTTTTTCTTTTTTTCTTTTATCAGTTTTAGTTACTGAGTTCTCATTTCATTTACCATCTTCCTCATCCGAACTAGAACTGCTCGTTTGAATTTCATTATCATCTGATTTGAAAAGTTTTTCCAATTCCAACCAAACTTCCCTGGAACTGTCCAATCCCACCACTGCATCAAGCACCTCGGTCCCAGTAATGGAACCCAGAATCCATCCTGTGATAAGCAGGTCGGTTCTTCTCCAGAGTTTCTGCTCATCCATGGATTCTTTAGGAGCCGGGATCTGGCCGTCAACGAAGCCCAGCAAATCTTGGCTCTCGAACAGACAGATCATCTGTTTTTTCCATATCTTGTAATCTTTAGCGCTTCTTTTCTTTTTGTCTTCGTCAAGACATAGCTTGACTGATATGAAATTCGCAGCATTAACAGTTGATGGCCATGGATAGTTTGCTAATTTTGGGGAAGACATTGTAACGATGCTGAGTTTTAGTCAAATGATGTGAAAGATTTGATGCACTTATTTTCTTGCTCATAATTGTTTTTTTATTTAAAAGAAGAAAAGTGTTTCCGACACTATCACTTTTTATTTACAAATGATTCACATGGTTTGCATGTTATAAATACAATCCAATTATTTAGTGGCAGTGACCCATTTGTGTTGGCTTCAACTATGATGAAAAAAGCTGAATAAAAACTTACTCAACAAAAGAATTCAGGGTTCAAAGAAACAGAAGTTATTAACCCCCCCAACCCCCCCCGGGGGACTTCAACTATGCAGAAGAAGAAGTTGTCACAGATAAATGCATGGCTGAATTTAATGGCCACAAAAAAACTAGACTATCTCTCACAGAGAAGAGAGGAGAAAGTTGGGCTGCTAAGAGAAGGTAGGCGGCTTCACAATAAATAATAATAGTAATAATATAAAAAAAATAGTTTTGTGGGGACTAAATTATTTATCATCAACTACCATTAAAATAAAATATAAATATTTCGACAATTATTTTACTTAATTGCACTTGGACAAGTCCTGCGAGACTTCAAAATTAGTTTTATCAGAATGTGAAAAGTATGTTATAATTTGTTTATAACTATTAAAATCTTACTAAAAAAATTAGTTTCCTCCATAGTTTATTTCCAATCAATCTATTAATATTAATTATTCGGTTCACATTTATATATTCGGTATTAATTAATTATTAGAAACATAGATAGCTTTGGACAACCCGTAACCTACCTCCACGGCACGTGCCCCGCACCTAATCGACTGCATTTAATTTTATTTTTCTCGACCATATGAAATACTATCGAGTAAAATATGAAAGATACAGATTTTTGAAATATTAATATATATGATTTTTTTATTTTAAAGATATTAGATATATATATATATATATAATAACTTCACTGGATAATTTTTCGGACTAACATAATAACATGCAAACTATGTTAGTCAAGTAAATCATATTGAACACGCTTCATGTGACTTTCTTGTCCAAAAATGGACAACCATTTAATATACATTTTTTTTGTCTTTTTTTTTTGTACGTGTTGCCTATCTTCCTTTAAGAGATTGTTCTAAAAGATTTTTTCAGTGCCCGAGGAGGAAGAGAAACAAAAATGTAATTTACGATGTGTAAGTTGGGATCGAGTGATACAAGATTTCCCTCTAGCTCTATTTTTTTTCTCAGTTCTAGTTGTCACATTTGTTACGTTAACTGTTATATTTTGTACATTGAATATGTTGTTTCCGACTGAGGTGTGACCATTTGTTATGTTAAGTCTCTTAATTTTCTCAGGCATTATATGAATTGTATTTTTACATAGATTTTATTTGTAACGCTTCATGCGTTTATTACAACAATAGAACGATCATTTTCAGTAAAAAAATTTCCGTCTACGTCCCTCTATATGTATAACCAGCTGAGATTTTAAAATTCCTAACAAAATAAAATAATTATTAATCTATAAGGCAATCTTTTGCATGAGGGACAAGGTGTGATTGTGGGATGATTTATTGTTTTAATAATTGTTTGGTTAGTTTTTTAAGAAACCTATTCTATCAACCATGTCCATGGTTATGTGGTATTGAAAGTTGGAAAAATTAACTCATCTACCCTCGTGGCATTAACCATCGACGTATATACTCATTTTAATATGAAAGATTTCATAAACAACCTTTGTCCCAAACCCACCAAATAAACCATAATATCGGTCAATTAGAGTCTCATAATTCTAAGCCAAATATATTTTACGCATAATGTGAAATAATTTTTAATTTATCTCATGGACAAAAATCATATCAAATATGACATATTATTATTGTATGTTATATTTTTTAACTTTAAATTTTTTTATCACACATTAAATAATCATTCTTTAATTCGAATCAAGTGTCTCGTTTGATTATAACAAAATTGTTTAATCAAAATTTATATTTAAGTTTTTTGTTATCTCAAACTAAATTGATCTAACCCAAGCTTATATTAATGCAAGACTACAAGTACGATGATCAACGTATGATGTTACAAGCTAAATCGAATAGACAGATCGAGTTGATCAAATATTTCGATCTATTATAGTTTCTTCATCACTCACAATAAATGGTGAGTGGTATGATCGTCATTAAGTAAGTGAGGACCGTTCGAGCACAAACTTACATGATTTTCGAAAAATTCATGCCATACATAATATATTTTGTACCATATATCATAAACATGTATAACGTAAGCATACCTTGGTCTAGGCACTGAGAATCCTTTACTTTTCATGGTTTACTGGTATCAGTCTCTAATTTTTACTCATCTAAAGGGACAAGGTCATACAACGATTACAATCCCACCGTGTAAAGGCCATAAACATATCCAATTTGATATTTTTACCCATATCCAATTTAATCATTATACTACCAAACAAAAGATAATTATATTACAAGAAAGATAGAAGAAGAATTGCGATCGACCGAAACTTAAAAAAAAAAACAAATCATATACAAATTATTTTTAAACAAGCCCACTTACCTTACTATTGCTTGAAGAATTGGAAACCACATAATAATCATATGCAAACGATACTTCGAAAACACAACAACACTTCAACTGTAAAATAGTCTCCTTGCAGGATTCGTTTTGACTTATTGAAATGTTGGATCGGGCTTAAACTTTCACAATAAGTTAAAAGTACGTCAACTAAATTATGAACTTTGGAGATCGGGTTCGAAGACATTTTGACTTTTTATGGATGAAAAACCATAGATATATTGTTCTCACCTAGAATTTGAGCAGTTATTTCGCGAAGACTATATACGAAAACTAACAATTGGATTTGCTGAATTTTGGATATGTTATTTAAAACATATGAAAGCATGTTCTGAACTATGAATATTCGATTATGAACATTTTACTGATGGAAATAATTTTCCGAACGTGGACAGAACTTTGATAAGCACTTGGGAGAGGATTTTCGAAAATACGGATAACACTTTCTCGAAAATTTGAGTGTAATATGAGATGTAAATTTCGAATGGGAAGTTTTCTTAATTGTATAGGGGTGACTGCTATCCAGATCATTTTTGAATCTAGGATAATCATCTTATCTATCTCCTTGGATCGGATTTTTGAAAATATCTTCTTGTTAGGCATGGAATTCGAATTTCATGTCTAGTTTCATGCATATATCTCCTTATCGTGTATACTTTTATGGATCATCTTGGTATATGTAATTTTAAAATACATGTATATATTTCATTATCTCATATCATAAATATTTATCTTGTATTTTATTTCCCAATTCGAAATAATATAACCAAATTTCAAAATACACATATACATAATTGTATATATATCGAATATCTCTTTATTTAAATTTTTTTATCTTGATCTATTTATATATCCTAAAAATCGAAATATAAGGATATTATCATCTTAAATTTCGAACTCATTGGGTACTTGTGAGGCCCAGGGGCCGAAGAGGGCGGGGGGGTGATCGCCGGTGCCATAAGTTGCACGGACAATGAGCGGCTCCTGGCAGGCTTCTAGGTGGAGGGAACATGAATGAACCGATCCCACACCGGAATGAGAGGGATTCCGAGACTGTTCAATGTAATGGACTGTACAGTTGAAGAGGGCTTAAAAGATTTGATTTGTACTGCTCATATCACGAAGGTGCATCTTCTTTTCGGTAGCTCATCACATAAAAACTCTAAAGTTAAGCGTGCTTGACTTGGGGCAATTTTGGGATGGGTGACCTCCTGAGAAGTTTCCCAGGGTGCGTGTGAGTGAGGACATAAGCACGCTGGAAAGACTCGTCTTGATACAGTGAGGACATTCGTCAAATCTGGGGCGTTTCAGTTGGTATCAGAGCCGACCTCTCTTAGTACGGTGTGGTTCGGGGACGAACCAAGCGGAAGCTGGTGGGCATGTGAGGCCCGGGGCCGAAGAGGGCGGGGGGTGATCGCCGGTGCCATCAGTTGCACGGACAATGAGCAGCTCCTGGCAGGCTTCTAGGTGGAGGGAACATGAATGAACCGATCCCACACCGGAATGAGAGGGATTCCGAGACTGTTCAATGTAATGGACTGTACAGTTGAAGAGGGCTTAAAAGATTTGATTTGTACTACTCATATCACGAAGGTGCATCTTCTTTTCGGTAGCTCATCACATAAAAACTCTAAAGTTAAGCGTGCTTGACTTGGGACAATTTTGGGATGGGTGACCTCCTGGAAAGTTTTCCAGGGTGCGTGTGAGTGAGGACATAAGCACGCTGGAAAGACTCGTCTTGATACAGTGAGGACAGTCGTCAAATCTGGGGCGTTACAGTACTTGTACACAAAGTTTTATTTATCTCACACAACTTTAGATATTCTTGATAATATTTAAATAAAAAATCTTTTGATATCCTAGTACAATTTTTTTAGTACAAAAATAATACAGGGTTTGGAAATTGCTGGTTTTACATCTTTCCCTCTTTATGTGAAGTTTCGTCCTCGGAACTTAGGTTGACTTGGTCTTTTAAGAGATAAGGATATTGCTCGTGCATTTTCTATTCTAATTTCCTAGTAGCTTCTTTTTCAGTATGATTAGACCATCGTCTAAAATTAATAAATCATATCCCTGTGATTCTTATCAGACATCTTCATAAGTAAAGTGTTAAGTTACTCATACTTTGAATTATACTCGTAATTCCATATTTTCTTATTATTACTTCTATTGCAATATCCAATTATACTCGTAAAGAAATTCAAATACATGAAAATTAAGTTTTCTAGTTTTAAATTTCAGTTGTAATTGGCTTCCGCATTCCATATGATTTCTTTGTAAAGACATCTTACGCACTCTTTTGATTAAGCATGTAAAAATAATTATTTGTTATGAAATAGACTGATAATGACTATTTGTTACGAGGTTTAATTTATTGTTTCTAATATATATTGTTAAACAATGTTGGATGTCAAAACGCTTTGGTCTTAAGCCGTGACAGAGAATTCCAAATTTGAAAGTACATTTGTGTACATATCTTGATACATATGTAGGAAGAAATTATATGAAACTATGCAATTTTATAGAGCAGCATTAAGAAATGATTGTAAGGAAGTTAAGTTTTTGGACAAAGATAAAGAGGCTATCACAGGAGTTCCTCAAAAAGGGTTCTACAAGTAGCCGTGGAGATTGGAAAATCGAATTATTTTGTAAAAATGTTGTTAAGAGTACCCGATGCCAAATGAAGCGTTGATCTCACAAACTGGTGTGGGAATGCTCTACACGTTGCTGCGATGGCCAGAAACAAGGAAGCTGCGATGATGTTGGTGAACAAGATGGCCGGCTTGCTAAATATCGACTCTAGTGTAATGCTGATTCAGCATTGACACGAAGTTGACGTATCCAGTGTTACATTAGCATTCCCATGATATAAAGATTAAAAGTATCAAAATGAAAAGATACGAGACTAAGACTGAAATTCGAGAACGAAAATATGAAAATCGCCAGAAAAAAAAACCTACGAATTAAAATTACAATTTTCGCCATTTAATTGGTTGTCGGTTAATTAAGAAAATAATAAATATGATGTAGCTTGTGGCAGATGTGGCGTTGCATTTGGTGAAAGTTTCGAATTTATTTATTTATTATTATTATTATTATTTTTACAATGGAATCATTAGGCGGCATGCATGCATGTTTTAGATAGTTAATTGATTTTAAAATTCTCACTGGTTAAAGACTGAGAAAAATTTAAACTTTAATAATTAAGCACTCATTGGCCAAAACACTCATAAGCAACGACATAATGTAGCACACGCTTTTTGACCAAAAAATAAGAAAGTGAGTTTATTTAAGCACAATATGACGAAAGCATAGAAATTTTTTAGTATTTTTAAATTTTTTGGAAAATAGATATGTTTGATAAGGAAATGTAAAAAATATTATAATATTTTTATTATATAAAACATATAAAAATTTGTTAGATTGTCTAACGGGTCAATTTTGATTATAGAGAATGCAGTTCGTTTTCCAGATTAATTGTCATACGTCTTTGTGAATATGAGTGAACAGTGTTGGGATATCAAGAAATACTTGAGGTAACATTCCATTTGAACATCACAAGTAATATCAACAATTGAATAAGATGGACAACAATATTTATAGTGGTTCACCTTAAAATTGGGGTATGTTCACTCGAAACCTATTAATGAGTCCACTTTTTTATTAATAACAAAGCAGAAAAGAGAATGAGAATACAAAGTATTTCATTCAGAATACTCTAATTTTAACACTAACTTTCTATCCAATAATCTTATTCCTTCAAAAGATAAACACTCCTTAAAAAATCTCACATTAAATCATCTATTTTACTTCTACACTTGTGATGGTAGATGATATGATTTTGTGTTTTTGATGTGATTTTGAAATTAAAAATGAATGGGTATTTATAGATGAAGTTTAGGGAAGAAAACAAAAAATAAAATGTCATTGCTTACATAATCAAAATAACTATTTTTTACTAACTCAAACCATGTATTAATTATTTGTCAAAGTATGTTGTTGAATTTCATAGTGGTGGCTTGAATATTAGCATTTCTCCCCCTCAGGGCACATTTTGTGAATTCGACCAGACCTGCAATAGCTCTGCAGTATTCTAACTTTCAGGTTGGCAATGTCTTGGTCATCATATCAGATCCATTTTCATATGTGTGAATCTTCTCGAACTTTAACAATTTCTTCTCCCATAAATCTCGCATCCAATGATAGCGAATATCATTATGCTTTGATCTTGAATGCATTGAATGATTCTTTCCAAGATGAATTGCACTCTGACTGTTACAGAACAATTTGTATTAATGTTGAAACTTTTCAAGTTCGCAATCTTGATTTTGATGTTAACAAAACTTGTTATTTTGTGATACTGATAAACTATCTTAGTGAGCATATAGCTAAAACTGAAATAATCAGTTTACGAAGCCACAACTGAAGATGTTAGAGATGCCAACTGATTGAACCAATTGATCGCTGAAACTGAATCAGTCAAACTGATTTATTAACAAGCAGTTCAGCTGACTGACCTGCTGATAGGTGATTCAGCAGGTGAACCTCAGAAGCCTGGCCAGCCGATGATGTGTCCAACTAACGAAGAGCCCAGCTGACTAGTTCAACTGAAGGAGGGAAATCAATTCAACTGACGAGTCAACTGATTTCACCAGCCCAACTGAAGATCAGTCCAGCTGACCAGTCCGAAGCATCAGTCAGAATCTTTCAGTTGCAGATCAAGACAAGCTTATTTAGTGGATTCCAGCTGTGCGAGAAGGTACAGAGCCCTTGTCCAGTCAAAGGACAATAATGGATGTTGCATCAGAGCATTAAAGACAAACGCTCCAGACGAGCAGTCGAGAAATCGAGACACAAAGTCCAATGAGCCAATTCAAAATGTAACAGATACAATAAACGAGTCTCAATGTACGTCCAAAGCTTTGAGCCTATATATAGAAGATCAGTGAAGACTCAAAACAACAAGATAAAAGAATAAGAGAAGAGAGTGTGGAAAAACAAAGAGCATGATTATCAGCACATCAGTTTTCAAGAAGCAATCAGCCCAGAGGGATACCATCGTTATATCAGCTTAGAACAGAAGCTAATTTCCTCAGTGTGTGAGAACTTCCTTTGTTCAGTTCTCACACGCGCACACACTCCACCACCACCCAAACATACAGTCTTGCACAAAGACGTTAAACTTGTTTATGTAGTCTTTGATACATAGACGTTAAAAAAGTGTTGGCTGGAAGGTGCTGCCTTCAGTCGTATCTAGGAGTTCAGTTTAGGCAGTGTGTAAGTCCTAGCTGAGTGGGTTTGTACAAGTATTTGTATAAATCAAAGTCTTCTAGTGGATCTTACCTGTGGAGGTAGAAGGGGTGACGTAGCAGCGGTTGAAGTCTCCGAACATCCATAAACATATTTTGTGTATTTAACTTATTAACAGTTGTTTTTAAACTGTTTGGATCAGTTAGAGTATCCGTCAGTTCAGTTTTCACCATAACTGAACTGATGAATGCAAAAACTAATCTAGTCTCTTTTAGTTATTCAGTTTACATGAGATAAAATATTTTCTAACATAACAGTTTTCTTTACGAATGATTACTTCGAGTATTTTCCGCTTGGTCTCAAAACCAAACTTAATTTAATTCATCGGTTTTAATATTCTTAGAACACGAGCTATTGCAGCTCATTGGAGAATTTAGTGTTTGGAGCATCTTTGAAGGTGCTAGCACACGATCCTTCAATTAATTTTGCACAAAACCTAATTTCCCTAAAAACCTTTTCATTCATAACAACTTTTTGCATGATTAAGTTGCTGCAATGAACTCTGCTTCAGTTGTTGACAATTATTTGACTGCCATTACACAGCTCCCCTTTCAAATGTAATCAGGTATCCTAATTTTGACTTTCACCTGGTACATGTTGAACCTCTGGAGTACCTTCTCAATATACTTCTCAATGTGACAACCAGGTCTTCTTGTCATATCTGTCTCAATGGATTTCCATGCTAATAATTCTTTTTCCTAGCCTTAAGTCCATAAAAAAAAGTTTTTCTTATTTGCTTTTTTAGGACTTTGATTTTAGAAGCATATTTTCCAAAAATCAACATGTCATCAACATAGAGCAGAAGGACCATCAAATCATCATCAGAGATATTCCTGACAAACACACAATGGTCTGCAGTGGTTATCTTGAATCCATGTTGAGTTATTATAGATTCAAACTTTTGTACCACTGTCTTGGTCTTGCTTGAGACCGTCAAAACTCTTCTTTAATATGTACACGAAGTCCTCTTTCCCATTCTCTGCAAAACCCTTTGGTTGCTCCATGTAGATTTCTTCCTTAAAATCCCTATGAAAGAATGCGGTCTTGACATCCATTTGTTCCACCTCCAGATCAAACTCAATTGCTAACCCTAGCACACTCCGGATGGATGTCATCTTCATCACATGTAAATATATTTCGTCAAAGTTGACCCCATGTTTTTGTCTGAAACTTTTGACGAAAATTCTAGGTTGAATCATGTTTAACTAATGTGCTCTTCGTGCTTCAACTTAAAAACTCATTTATTATTTAAAGCTCTCTTGCCATTCAGCAACTTCACCAGCTCAAATGTCTCATTCTCATGCAAGGATTGTATTTCATCTTGCATGGCCTCCATCTATTTATCATTGTGTTCACTATTAATAGATTCGTCGAAGCACTCTGATTCTCTCCCGTCAGTTAACAGGATATATTCATTTGAAGAATATCTGGTTGAGGGTCACACTTCTCTTCCAGAACATGTGGTCATTGTACCAAGACAACGTTCTGCTTGTGGTTCACTGTGAACATGGATCTCATCATCATCCCCATAATCATTCTGCAATTTTTCATCTTCATTTGGTTGTGGATTTATCGTAGAAGTCCACCATTACAGATCTTGTTCAGATCCATAATTCTCATTTCATGTAGTCTCCAAAACTTCATTTTCCTAAAATACTACATCAGACTTTTTATAGGCTTTTTGAGATCTGTATTGTAAAACTTTTAACCAAGTTGATCATCACCATTGCCTATATATATGCACTTCCTGATTTTGTCATCCAACTTATGTCTTTCATCATTTGGTATATGAACATAAGCAACACAGTCAAATACCCACAAATGATTATAGGAAACTTCTTTGACTTGCCACAACTGCTCCGAGACATCATAATTGAGAGGAACAAGAGGTGACTGATTCAATATATATAGGGTAGCAACCACGGCCTCACCCCAAAAAACCTTAGTCGACTTTGCATGTGAGAGCATGCATCTGACTACTTCTACCAAAGTTCTATCAATCATTTCAGTTAATTCGTTGAGTTGTGGTGTCGTTTGATATCTGATTTCATTTCTTTTGCATATCTCTCAAATGATCCAATGTATTCTTCTCCATTATATGTTTGAATATATTTGAGTTTTATGTATGTCTCTCATTCAACCAAATTTAGAAAATTGTTGAATGTTTCCGCATCTTGGTCTTTGGTTTGAGTGTCCACGCTCAAATTTTCCTAGAATGATTGTTGATAAAAGTTACTCACTACCTCGCACCTCCGAGCAAAAATTTCATCGGTCCAGATAGATCTGAGTGCACCAGATCTGGAATTTTATCGGCTCTGCTAGAAGGTAAACTTTTGGATGATATCATGTTTTGATTTCCAGCTTAGCATTTCGTGCATTATTTCATATGGACCTGCTTTATACTGAGTAAACGTGCTTGCTCACAAGACGTGTAAGATTCTTTTCACTTATGTGGCCAAGACGTCGATGCCACGTGAGTTTTCTTCTCATGCATAGTTTACACATTCAGAATGATTTTCTTGAACTACATATATCTTCGACATCTTTAATCTCTTTGCCATCACAAGTGATCCTCTTGAAATCTTGCATACCTCATTTCAGAAGGTTGTGCAAAAACCTTTTTCATCGAGTCTTTTAACTGATAATAGACACAGACGTATGTCTGGCACATGCCTGATATCTTTCAGGATCAGTGTAAAGCCACCCATGGCAGTCAATCTCACATCTCCCTTTCCCACAACTGAATAATTCATTATCCCCATCTTGACCACACCAAAGTCCCCTTGTGTGTAGGAATTAAATCATTCTCTTCAAGATGTGACGTGGAATGTTGCTTCACTATCAATCACCCAACTAGTTTTTTGAGTTGCCAAATTTACGGACTCCTGCTCTGGCTCGTGAACGACATTGAATTCGTCACTGGTGTTTGTTTGCTCACCACAGGTTTCATGTTTGTCTTTCAATTGTCGGCGGTATTTTTTTAATATGTCTGTTTTCTCCATAGCGATAACATTTTATGTTGGTATATCTACTTGAGGACTTGCTTCTCATTGGCTTCTGATTTGTGTTTTTCTAAATCTTGCTTCTCCCCCTTGACTCAGCAGCCAAAACATCTGACTTTGAGGTAGAGGCTCTTTGAGATCTTCGCATCATCTCTTCATTCAAGATGTCACTCTTGATGAAGTTCATACTCACGACTCTTCCTGGTACTGTGTTCATGATGATACCTTGAGAGTCTCCCAACCCCCTGGTATTGAAGCTTGCACAATCAGAGCTATCACCTCGTCATCAAATTTTATGTTCATACTTGATAACTGCTCCACAAATTTTGAATCTCGTTCAGATGATTTGTGTGGCGCCCGGTTTAGGAATTCATAATTATTCCCTTACTAAGTGCCACATTTTCTACAATTTTTATTTATTGAACTTCTATTTTTATTTTTACCATTATTATTAAAAAAATATTGTAGATAAAATTTTAAATATTTTCTACAATCATTAAAGGATTATATACAAATATTTACATTCTTATTTCAAATATGTACAATTATTTTACAGCGGAAGTTTAACATTTATTTATAAACAGATCATCCCAACTTTCAAATGCTCTTATTTCATCTTTAGTTATTTTCTTCATATTCGAATTCTGGGGTTCCTGTGTCTGGAAATTACAATAGACGAAAAAAAAACAGAGGGTTAAGTCTTTGAGGACTTAGTGAGTTTAAATTAGTATATAGCTTTTAAATAAATTAAAATAGCGCTTTATTATAATTATGCATGAAGTAATAGGATAAAAATTTAGATGTATGAATGCTATGCAATGGAATAATAGATAAATGTAAATTTCATAAATTAACATTGGTGGCTCTAATTGAGCACTTTTTACGAGCCGGGTGAACCATTCTCCGGACCGAAATATTCGGTGCGCATTGTTCAGATGAACCATATACCCGGGACTTTTGACCCGTTGTTCATTGGACTCATTTTCCGAGCCGAAACCACGTTGTCCAGTGAACTCAATTTTCGGACCGAAATCCGTTGTCCATGACTTCCATTCATTAATGGTATATCGATCCATTCATAAATATGCAAGAAAATATATCAGTAATTGAAATGAATTGTAGATTATATTTGAACATTAAATAAATGCTATTGAAATTTTTAGGCCAAATGCCAAAGGCTTTAATAGAAAAATGAATAGTAATTTCCTCACCTGATAACTTACAATTTAGGCTTGATTAGTAATCCGAGTTGCTGGAGCAAGTCCTAAAATATATTATGAATGATATTTATATGTTAGAGTTTTAAGTAAATAGCTGATCATTTCCGGATTATTTTTTTGTTCAAAATTTAACCCGGTTGATTTTACTTAAGTTTGCAAAATTCATATTAATTAAAAGATATCTCTAAACAGTTATGAAAGTTGGCCAAAAAGTCGGAAACATCACCAGGAAAGTTCGGCTGCCGAAAAAACGCCGATACGGAGGCGCGTGAGGTACACGCGCCGACGGTGCCGGTGCGTGACTGGCCTTCCGGCGGCCACGCGCTGCCAGTTTTTTTCCAGGTTATGTAACTTTGCAAGATCTTTAATTCTTATGTTGAAAGTATTTTCTAATTCCTAGCCGATCAATACCAGATTTAAATATTGACCTATGGAGAACTAAGGTACTCCGGCATTCCAAAAATGTTAGTTCCGACAATATTTTGGGATGACGGACGGTATGTACCTTATCTATGCAACAAGAGGTACAAATTTTGTGTTCAAGTCAACTTCTAGTTTGGTGTGTAGCTATAAGAAAGATGAGCGAAGATTACCTAACTTGAAACGGAATTCCGTTGTCGTTTCTCGAAATATCTTTGTTTGATTTTCTTGTTCTTTGATCGATCTTTTTACGTCACCTCCAGTGCTATATTGCTTTATGATATGAAGTGAATAGTTGGTGATTTATTGGAATTTTTTGTAAAAGGTATAGATTTTTCTTCTATTTTCTTTCTCTCTATTTTCCTTTCCTTTCTTCTTTCCTTCGCTCTTGGTTGATTTCTTCGGTTGGTTTGGATTGAAAATGAAAAGTGTTCAGTTATATATATATATATATATAGCCGAGAATCCAATAATCCAAGCTTATCCTTATTAATTTTATTTTTTTATTAAATAGAAAAGATTATGTTTATCTAAACTTAATATTATTATATTCTTGTATCTAATTAGTATATTATATTAAACATATGTATTGAACCTAATTATAATTTTATCTTTAATTATTGTACTTAATTACTTAACATATATGTTGAGCTTAATTATAATATTTTATTATATTTTGGGTATTTGGTTTTGGAATGAGAACCTCATAGTACTTGATGAATTTTTAAGTGTATTGTGATGTATTTTAATGTATTTCTAGATACTTTAGACAAATAAAATTTGTACCGAAAAATAATGTGGTAAAATTATAAAATGAAAATAATAAAATTTAGTTATACTAATAAACTTTAAAATGCATTTATGCACCTTTGTGTTTAGGGTGTCACAATATCCCCTCCTTTTAAAAATCTGTTCCCCAGATTTAAGAGTTATTGGAATAAATGAGGATATTGACATCTCATATCTTTCTCTGTTTCACACGTTGCTTCTTCAATGTTGTGGTTTTTCCATAAGACTTTTATCAACTGAATTGGTCGACCACAGAGTTCATTTATTCTTTTGTCCAAAATTTTCACAAGTTGTTCTTTATATGTTAGATTTTCTTCCAGATCTATCTATCTGTTGGTGGTCAATCAATTGGGCTGAGTCTATTTTGTATTTCCTTAATTGTGATACGTGGAATACGTTATGTATACCAGAGATATTTTCGGGTAGAGATAGACGATAAGCCATAGTGCCTATTCGTTCTATCACTTCAAAGGGTCCAACAAATCGAGGATGCAACTTTCCCTTCTTTCCAGTACGCTTGATTCCTTTTCTTGGTGATACTTTTAGTAATACAAAATCTCCAACTTCAAATTTCAAATCTTTCCGCCTCTTATCTGCATAACTCTTCTGTCGACTTTGAGCTGTTTGTATTCGTTGCCTGATAAGTTGTATTTTGTCGATAGCTTCTTGTATAATGTCAGGCCTGATTGCTCGTTCTTGTCCATTCTTTGTGCCTCTCCATTCATCCATATCCTAGTTAAGAGGAGAGCGACATTTTCTTCCATATAATGCTTTCTATGGTGCCATTTTTATTGAGGATTGATAACTATTGTTGTATGAAAATTCAACTAGAGGCAAATGTTTTCTCCAGTTTGCCCCAAAATCTAGCACACATGCGCGAAGTATGTCTTCCAATATTTGAATGGTTCGTTCAGGCTGACCATCAGTTCGCGGATGTGCTGTTGTGCTAAAATTTAATTTGGTACCAAGGCATTCCTGAAGTTTTTTCCATAATCTTGACGTAAACTTCGGATCTCTATCAGATACTATGGTAGTGGGGATACCATGTAACCGTATAATTTCCTTCTGATAGAGTTCAGCCAGTTTTTCCACCCCATATTTGTGACTTATGGGTATGAAATGTGCTGACTTGGTTAAGTGATCAACGATAACCCATATGCTATTAAAACCTCCTGGGAGTTAGGGTAATCCAGTCACAAAATCCATAGTTATTAGATCACATTTCCATTATGGTATAGGTAGTGGTTGCAAAAAACATGCTGGTCTTTGATGTTCAGCCTTTATCATTTGGCAAGATAGGCATTGTGAAATGAAATCTGCAATATTTCGTTTCATTCCTTTCCAGCAGAAGTGTTTTTTAATCTCTTGATACATCTTAGATCCTCATGGATGAATGCTGATCCGAGACTGATGTGATTTTTCCATTATTTCCTTTTTCATTGAGCTAGGCACACAATTACGGTCATGATAGAATAGTATTCCTTGTGAATTGGTGACGAAATTTGAATCAGTGCGGAGTTTGGAAACTTCTTGGTCCAATTCTTGATTTTGCTTAATTCTGGTATGAAATTCAGGTTCGATTCTTAATCCGGCCAAGTGCCCATGTGAATGGATGTGTACCCATTCTCTTACTTCTTTCATTTCCAAACAAGTCATGCTAATCTTTCTACTTAAAGCATCAGCTACTACATTAGCTTTACCTGATTTATAAAGAATGGAACAATCGTAATCTTCCAAAAATTCAATCCATCTTCTTTGCCTCATGTTCAGCTCTTTTTGAGTAAATAAATACTTCAAGCTTTTGTGGTCTGTATAAATGTCAAAAGTGGAACCGTACAAGTAGTGTCTCCATTTTGCTAATGCAAACACTATTGCTCCTAATTCAAGATCATGAGTGGGATAATTTAACTCGTGATTATTTAATTTTCTAGATGCATATGCAATAACTTTATCGTTTTGCGTCAATACACATCCAAAGCCTTCTTTTGAGGCATCTGTGTAAACAACAAATCCTTCTGTCCCTTTTGGTAAAGCTAGTACAGGTGCACTGGTAAGAATTTCTTTTAATTTGCAAAAACTTTTCTCACACTCATCATTCCACAAGAAAGGGTTGTCTTTGCGAGTTAGCTGTGTCAGGGGAACAACAATTTTCGCAAAATCTTTAATGAATCTTTGGTAGTATCCTGCTAGGCCGAGAAAACTTCTAATTTCTATGATGTTGATTGGTTGTTTCCAACGAGATATTGCTTCTATTTTTGCAGGATCTACTTCCAGTCCTTTCTTAGATATAAAGTGGCCAAGAAATGACACTTTTTCTAGCCAAAATTCACACTTACTAAATTTGACATACAATTGATGTTCTTTTAAAGTTTTGAGAATCAATCGTAGATGTTTAGCATGTTTCCTCATGACTTTTTGAAAATATCAAAATGTCATCTATGAATATGACAACGAATTTGTCCAAGAATGGTTGAAATATTCGATGCATCATATCCATGAAAGCTGTAGGAGCGTTGGTTAATCCGAATGGCATTACCACAAACTCATAGTGTCCATAACGGATATTAAAAGCCGTTTTGGAGATTTCATCCTCTTTAATTCTCAATTGGTAATATCCTTGTCGCAAATCAAGTTTTGAATATACTTGAGACCCTTGCAAGACATCAAACAATTATTCGATATGCGGTAGAGGATATTTGTTTTTGATGGTAACATTGTTAAGTTCTCGATAATCAATGCACATCCTTAGAGTTTCATCTTTCTTTTTGACAAATAATACAGGAGCACCCCATGGCGATGTACTAGGCCGGACGTATTTCTTGTCCATGAGCTCTTGTAATTGAAGTTTTAATTCTTTTAACTCTGAAGGTGCCATTCGGTATGGAGTTTTAGATTTGGGTTGTGCTCCAGGTGTTAGATCAATGGAAAATTCTACGTCTCTCTGAGGAGGTAAAGTATTGATCTCTTCAGGAAAAACCTCTGGAAATTCTTGTACAACTGAGATTTCTGAGATCTTGAGTTGATCCTTTGGATTATTTATCAAATAAGCTAGAAATCCTTATCCGTTGTCTCTTAGTATAGCCCTAGCTTCTGCTGTTGATACTATTCCCAGGGTATGGTTAGCTTTGGAAATGATTGGATGAGAAGTTTGAAGATAAACTTCTTTTGTGTAGCAGTTGAGCTGGGCTTGGTGTCTAAATAACCAGTCCTATTCCAAGAATAATAGCATAGTTCTTGATAGGTAATTCAATCAAATCTGCTAGATATTCTTTTTCTTGGAAGTTTAAGGGACAGTTTTTGTAAATGTTGTCAGTAATCATCGTTGTCCCTAAAGGTGAGCTAATTTCGAAGCTATATGGTAGCTGTTCCAATAACAGTGGTAATTTATGTACAAAAACTTTTGAGATAAAAGAATGAGTAGCTCCCGGATCAAATAAAGTTTTTGCAGAACTTGATAATATGGTAATAGTACCTTCTACGACTGCAGTGTGGTAAACTTCCTCCTCTTTGTTTCCTAAGAGGGCATAGGCTCGAGCAGGTATCTTTGACTTTGTTGTGGGTTGAGTCTTTTGCGTTCTTTTTGGACAATCTTGAATACGGTGTTGGTCACTTCCGCAAATAAGACATTTCTCACCTTTTCTCCAGCACTTTTCTTCTTCATGATTTGGTAATCCGCAATATCCACACTTTTTACTGTTGTTTCTTGGAACTTTTCCTTTGACATCTTCTCCTTGCCTGACTGGTTGTGTTCTTTTTTCAAATTTTCTTTTCCGATTGTTATCTTCAAAAACGTTGGGCTTCCTGATTTTCTTTTCTTCTTCCTCTTTTTTAAGAAGTACCTTAATGTCTTCTTCTACTCGTAGAGATTGATTGACAGCAGAAACATAACCGGCAACTTCTGTGGACAATGTTGCCCAACGAATATCTAGATTTAATCCTTGAACAAATTTTTTTCCTTTTCTTGCCTCATCTTCCATGTAGTGTGGTGCATAATGTATAAGACGGTGGAATTCTGTCTCATATTGAGCTACGGTCATGTCACCTTGGACTAAATCCATAAACTCACGTTCTCGGGTATTTAATATAACTTGAGTTATATATTTACCTTCGAATTCTTGCAGAAAATTGTCCCACGTTTTTGGGGTATGATTCTTTGTCCACTTATGTTCCACCGTACGCCACCAGTTATGAGCGGCTTCTTCAAATAAGTAAGTGGAAAAATTCACCTTTTGTTCTTCAGAATAATTGAGAATAGAGAATATTTTGTTGATTCTGCTTGATACGCATCTGGTTTGCCTTCAAACTTTGGCGGTTTGAATCTCAAAAATCTCTCAAGAGCTCGATCATTTGCCTCAATGTGATGTTCTTGAACTTGATCATGAGGTCGTGGTTGATTTTGCTGACAAAACTGCACAAATTGATGCATTATTTCAAACATATTTTGTATGTTTTGTTCTTGGGGGGGATTGTGTTGAGCGCTTCTGGAATTTCCACCAGTTGCCGAGTTGTGGTCATCTTGAGAGGGAATTTCTTGTCTGATTCTGGCTTGAGTACTATTTTGTCAAGACGTCATTCTAAACACATAAATATAAAATATGAACATATCTTGCACTATATATATGTCATAAATGTACATAGTTATATCAGTGGGTAAACAGTCAGTTTTATTTATAAACGGGACATGTTTCAAATATTTACAATACCCAAGCATAATACAAACAGAACTAGCAAACTGGGTCATCATGCCTACAAAAAATGATGACCTTGATAATCATCATACCTACAAAATATGATGATTATTAATACTAGTTATATACTAGTGTCAAATAGTAATTGTCTTCATTCGTCGTCTGAGAGATCTATAAAAGTTGTGTGGCTCGAGCCTTCATTTGTGCTTGTGGTTTCCATGGTAACATTTTGATCCGTATTTGGTAGTGATGTATATGGTTCAACTGGGTCCAGTTCATAACTAAGCTCATTAACGTTTTCACTTTCGGGTATGATAGTCATTGGAACAAGTTCATCTACTCCAAATACAAAGTTTTCCCCCTTGAAGTCAGGAAGAAATTCAACTTCAGGTGACTGCAACAGATAATCTTCTCTAAAGGGTTTTTGATCTAGTGTTGTGTTCATGACTCCAGGATATTCTACAAAAAGGGTTGGTACATACTGTGGAATATTTTTAGTCAAGCTACTACCTCCGGTTTCAAATGTGTTAGTGATGGGAGGAGCTGTGGTCTGATTAGCTTGATTTGTGTAAGATTGACCGATAACACTAGGTTCCATCCATGGATAGATTGATAAACAAGTTCGCGCCCATGCATGATTAAGTGGTCAATGTGGATTGAATGGTGTGATACTCCTTTTAAGAAACTAATCAAACCTCGGTCATAGAATTCATGCATGTCTAGTAAATATATAAGAGTGCGGTCTCTTTCATATAGTACATGACCCAAATCTCCCTGATAGGCTAGATTATCAGTCCTTATCCGTTCTTCAATAAATCCATGAAAAGTTTCAGTTGTTCCAAAGGTTTCAAAATGCTCCCGATACATATTCACTAGGCATTTCAAATCCGAGTTTTCTTTGCTTAATTTTACTATTTCTTCCTCCATTTGTTTGATGATTATAGTTTGTTTTTTCCTTGATGTCCCACTAGACTCCGTCATCCTAAAAGGAGACATTTCAATTATGAGAAAAACATAAAGAATAACGTATGACATTATAATAAACATTAGGCTCCTGTCTCTAGAATCTAAGAAATCATGCTCTGATACCACCTCTGTGGCGCCCGGTTTAGGAATTCATAATTATTCCCTTACTAAGTGCCACATTTTCTACAATCTTTATTTATTGAACTGCTATCTTTATTTTTACCATTATTATTAAAAAAATATTGTAGATAAAATTTTAAATATTTTCTACAATCATTAAAGGATTATATACAAATATTTATATTCTTATTTCAAATATGTACAATTATTTTACAGCGGAAGTTTAACATTTATTTATAAACAGATCATCCCAACTTTCAAATGCTCTTATTTCAGCTTCAATTATTTTCTTCGTGTTCCCATTCTGGGGTTCATGTGTTTGGAAATTATAATAGACGAAAAGAAACAGAGGGTTAAGTCTTTGAGGACTTAGTGAGTTTAAATTAGTATATAGCTTTTAAATAAATTAAAATAGCGTTTTATTATAATTATGCATGAAGTAATAGGCATAACAATTTAGATGTTACTGAATGCTATGCAATGGAATAATAGATAAATGTAAATTTCATAAATTAACATTGGTGGCTTTAATTGAGCACTTTTTACGAGTCGGGTGAACCATTCTCCGGACCGAAATATTCGGTGCGCGTTGTTCAGATGAACCACATACCCGGGACTTTTGACCCATTATTCATTGGACTCATTTTTCGGGCCGAAGCCACGTTGTCCAGTGGACTCAATTTTCGGACCGAAATCCGTTGTCCATGACTCCATTCATTAATGGTATATCGATCCATTCATAAATATGCAAGAAAATATATCAGTAATTGAAATGAATTGTAGATGATATTTGAACATTAAATAAATGCTATTGAAATTTCCAGGCCAAATACCAAAGGCTTTAATAAAAAAATGAATAGTAATTTGCTCATCCTGATAACTTACAATTTAGGCTTGATTAGTAATCCGAGTTGCTGGAGCAAGTCCTAAAATATATTATGAATGATATTTATATGTTAGAGTTTTAAGTAAATAGCTGATCATTTCCAGATTATTTTTTTGTTCAAAATTTAACCCGGTTGATTTTACTTAAGTTTGCAAAATTCATATTAATTAAAAGATATCTCTAAACATTACGAAAGTTGGCCAAAAAGTCGGAAACATCACCAGGAATGTTCGGATGCCGGAAAAACGCCGATACGGCGGCGCGTGAGGTACACGCGCCGACGGTGCCGGTGCGTGACTGGCCTTCCGGCGGCCACGCGCGGCCAGTTTTTTTCCAGGTTATGTAACTTTGCAAGATCTTTAATTCTTATGTTGAAAGTATTTTCAAATTCCTAGCTGATCAATACCAGATTTAAATATTGTCTTATGGAGAACTAAGGTACTCCGGCATTCCGAAAATGTTAGTTCAGACAATATTTTGGGACAACGGACGGTATGTACGTTATCTATGCAACAAGAGGTACAACTTTTGTGTTCAAGTCAACCTCTAGTTTGGTGTGTAGCTATAAGAAAGATTAGCGAAGATTACCTAGCTTGAAACGGGATTCCGTTGCCGTTTCTCGGAATATCTTTGTTTGATTTTTTTGTTCTTTGATCGATCCTTTTACGTAACCTCCAGTGCTAAATTGCTTTATGATATGAGGTGAATAGTTGGTGATTTATTGGAATTTTTCGGAAAGGGTATAGATTTTTCTTCTATTTTCTTTCTTTCTTTTTTTCCTTTCCTTCGCTCTCGGTTGATTTCTTTGGTTGGTTTGGATTGAAAATGAAAAGTGTTCAGTTATATATTTATGGCCGAGAATCCAAGAATCCAAGATTATCCTTATTAATTTTATTTTTTTATTAAATAGAAAAGATTATGTTATCTAAACTTAATATTATTATATTCTTGTATCTAATTATTATATTATATTAAACCTATATGTTGAACCTAATTATAATTTTATCTTTAATTAATGTACTTAATTACTTAACATATATGTTGAGCTTAATTATAATATTTTATTATATTTTGGATATTTGGATTTGGAATGAGAACCTCGTAGTACTTGATGAATTTTTAAGTGTATTATGATGTATTTTAATGTATTTCTATATACTTTGGATAAATAAAATTTGTACCGAAAAATAATGTGGTAAAATAATAAAATGAAAATAATAAAATTTATTTATACTAATAAACTTTAAAATGCATTTATGCACCTTTGTGTTTAGAGTGTCACAATTTGCGTCCATAATTCCTTCTTTTTACCGAACCAGGACAAGCTTGCTTAAATAGAACAAATTGTTGTTGCCGCTTTTGGAGACATATAATGTCTCCAACTTTGTCCAAAGTGTACGAGCATGTATCTCGTTACAAATATGATTATACATGTTGTCATAGACAAATTGTCGGATGTACCCGTTGACTTGATCGTGCTCGAAGTTCCATTCATCATCTGATTTATCATATGGTTTAGACTCGTTGAACACCGGTAGGTGCATCTTGGTGATTAATAGAGATATTTCATCTTAATTTTCCAAAGATGATAATTAGAGCCATTAAAGCTAAGCATCTTGCTTGTGTGTACCTCTATCTTTTGTGACTGCTACCTACAAATTAATCGTCAAAGTCTGAACACAAAATAATCATTTCTCTAATACTGTTTAGAAGGCTTTTCTGATGTGGAAGTTCAGACTAAGTTGAAATCACAGAGCATATGAGGACTTCCTATAGTATTTCAGAGCATCGCTCTGATACCAGTTGTTGGAATATCATGGAATACTTGAGGTAACATTGCAGCGGAACATCACAAGTAATATCATCAAATGAATAAGATGAACACCAATATTTATAGTAATTCAATCCAAAATTGGGCTACGTCAACTCTAATCATCTCAAGAAATTAACTTCTTTATTAATAACAAAGAAGACAAGAGAATTGAGAATACAAATTATTTCACTCATAAAACTCTTATTTTAATACTAACTTTCTCTCCACTAATTTTATTGCCTACAAGGATAAATACTCTTTTAAAAATCTCACACTAATTCTTCTATTTTTCTTCTACACTTGTGATTGTAGATGAGAGAATTTTGTATTTTTTGTGTGATTTTGGAATGAAAAATGGATGAGTATTTATCGGTGAAGTTTAGAGAAGAAAACAAAAAATAAAACATCATTGCTTACGTAATCAAACCAACTATTTTTGCCTAACTCAAACCATGTGTTAATTATTTGTCAAAGTGCGTTGTTGAATTCTGTAATGGTGGCTTGAATATTAGCAAATTGTGGGTTTTGTGCTGCATGACTAGAGACACATCTTGAACTTGTACGAGCCACCTCTAGATTCCTTGCACTAGTGGATCGAAGGGTCATGCAGCGACGAGGACGTCGCGTTCTGAAAGAAAGGTTATTATGATACTCTTGTCTCATATCGGTTAAAAACAAAAGTTTTAAATTGCTTATAATATGTTACAATGGACTTCTATAATCACTTGAGTTAATTATTTTCGTAAAACGGAGACGGATACGAAATAGTAGTTGTAAGATCTCATTGTTCAATCGTGCAGGCACGGGGCCTGGGCCCGGGGCGTGAAAATATTATACAAAGAACAAGTAGTAACAAATAAACCATTTAGCTACTAAACTATTTTTAAATATGAAAATATTTTATATACGTATACTTTTTAAGTCTAAATGTTTTGAGTGATATATAATATAGTAACTACGTTATGACCAGGTCACAGTTGAATGATATATCATTTGGTGACTACATATGAGCATACTGTTTAGGGTTTCATACTCAACTATCAGTTTCTAAAATTGTATAATTATAGATCCAGTAAAACAGTTATATATGAGCATTCAATATTCAACATTTCACAAATTAATTCTAAAGGTAACAATTCGCAATTGATCGGAAATCGTTAATAGACATAGGAATTAAGGGCATTAACTAATTGTCGTAATTTGAAACATTAAAACGAACCATTGATTAAGCTTCATAATCTTCAATAAAATATTTACTTTGTAATGTACATTAAGGCATTACGCACAAGCTATTTAATTAATGAATAGGTCTCTTGTGATTCAAACAGGAGACATGTCTCACGAAATTGATAAATAAAATCGTCGAATTTTTAGGTTAATTAAATTAACTACTTATTAGCTTTAATTTTAATTATTTGACTTCCCGTAAATTGGAAGCATTTTTTATGACCCAATTTTTGACTTTACGTTGTGCCCTCGAGGAGTTAATGAATTTTTGCAGTGCAAATTTTTAAAGGGGGAAGAATTTTTTATAAGTTTTTTTTAAAATATTTTTTGTAGCCACTTGTGTTTTTATTTGTTCTGAATGATAATTTCAATTTAAAAAATCGAAATACATGAATAAAACTGAAATTTAATAATATAGATCATAATGTCATTTTATTATGGGGATATGTATGTTCTATTGTACAACAAAGTGGTGTCAGAGCTCAGACTTATGGTTATATATCTGAATGTCATATTAGACATCCGATGATTCTTGTAAATTTCATGCTCCAATCGTTTGTTTCTTGGCTTGAGATGGTGTGTTAAAAATCTCAAGTCGACTGTATTAAGCTTTTGGAAATTGTTTACATGAACCTAAATAATCCTTCTTTTTAGCTATCTTTTGAGTTTAAATTACATCCAATTCTTAATTTAAAAAAAACAAACAATGGATTGTATATTACAACGAGGGAAATTTCTAATTTGTTTCTTATATCAGTTGGTGCGCTTGCCACTGACTTCAGTTCCCCTTCCTTTTGTTTTTAATTATTTTAAAAAGAACTTTAAATTGCATTTATAATGGTAAATTGTTTTAATTACATAAATAATATAATACAACATGAATTTTTACAATGAATGTTAATGTGAAATTTAAATGACTTAATATTTACATTTTATGTTTTGTTATCAATTGACAAATAATTTATTTACGCATGCTGTTTAATATGTATATATTTTTTTAATTTGACTAATATAAATTAATTAATTTAGTTATTTGAATAAATTAACATAAAAATATAATTCAAGGGCAATATCAATATATAGCTTCACCAAAGAGTTTAAATCATATATTGTGCCATCTTTTTTTTTCACGGATTGATTATTATGTCTTTTATTAGAGATAAATAAATAACAAAGAGTATGTCTCTTGTGAGACGGTCTCACGAATCTTTATCTGTGAGACGGGACAACTCTACCGATATTCACAACAAAAAGTAACAGTGTTAGCATAAAAAGTAATATTTTTCATGGATGACCTAAATAAGAGATATGTCTCACAAAATACGACCCGTGAGATAGTCTCACGTAAGTTTTTGTCAATAACAAAAGAGGGAGAAAAAAGATTTTAAATTTTAATACAAAACTCGCATATATTTTTGTATTGTTTTTTTAAATTTTGGTTTTTTAACAATTATTATTTGAAAAATGAATATAAAATCTCTAAATTTCAAAGGAGAAAGCGCATAGCACTCACGTGTTTACTTCAAATATTGTTATATAAATATGCCAATGTAAATTATTATCTTACTTAAGTTCCTTTTTAGTTTCCAGTATATTACATGATTGTCACTTCAAATATTTTCTCACGTTGATATTAACTGATAATGAGCTTATTCATTTAAATTTAAAATTTTATGTTTTCTATGATTTAAAATTTTATTTATTTAATATTAAAATTACGGTATTTCTATCATTTTATCTTTAATTCAACCTAAAAAATAAATTTCTATTTAAGCCTAAATTTCGATTAGTCACACTTGGTCTTTGCATGCTCGTGGTTCGATTATAATAAGTAGTATGAGCAGGTCTCTTACTGATATTATTTTACGAATTTATATTCATGATTCGATGTATATTTTTAATAAAAATTAATATTTTTGATATTATTTTTTTAATGAATTTGATTGGAAAGTCATTGTTGGGTTAAGCGTGTATGAATCAGAGTAGTATTGAGATGGATAATCTCATGAGAAGTTCTCATGCGTCAAATTACTGACGTTACTCTGCTTGATTTGGTTGGCTGTGTGAGCCATAAAAGAGTGACACCAGATCTTAACGGGTAATATTATCTCTGGTGTAGACATGGTCGATGACAGAGAAATGGTAAGACTGATATCTAGGAGATATAAGACAACACCAGCGGATAGACGTGCACTTCTATGGACTCATGGCCTTAACAGCCCGATTTATTAACATCCTAATAGATATATTATGTGTTGTCATAAGTATTACTGCTAACAACTATAATTTTTGGCTTAATTGTAAGTTATTGATCTGACCATGATCAATCTAAAAAATTTACTAAAATCATGGTTGTGAATAGCTTATGGGAAAAAATTCTTACATATGTATTCAGTATTCCTCTCCCTCGTTCCTACCTCGCCTCACTATTCTATTTTACCGATAGGAAGGGATAATTATCAGTGTAAAAACACTCACACACACACAAGTTTTTTGCTCCTGCGTTCATCGGATGTGCGTTCCAAGAAATGGGCCACCACCATAACAGCCTCCACCAGCACCACGCGACCGCCACTGATGACGGCGGCGGTGTTTCACAGCGCGTCAGCAGCCCAAGATTCTCTGGTCCAATGACCCGAAGAGCGCACTCATTCAAGCGCAATAGTAGTAACAATAATTCTTCACAGAACACTCAAAATAGCAGTGGTCATCATCATCATGAGAACGTCATCGATCTTCAGCAGCTCAATTCTCCTAGATCTGAAAGCCCGGTATCCGGTGATGGGTCCGAGTCTTTTAGGTCGGCACACGCCAGCAGCGTGGCGCAGAGGGTTCATCTGAGGAGAAAGATTCAATCTTTGAGTGTGGATTTTGGGGAATTGGGGCTGGAGTTGAAAGGAAAGAAGAAGCTGGGGCAGTGGATGTTTTTGATGTTCTGTGGGTTGTGCTTGTTTATGGGTGTTTTCAAGATTTGTGTTGCTGGCTGGTTTGGATCTACTGTCGATAGGCTTTCGAACAATCAGGTATTATTTTCACTTTCTTAGAATGAAAATCAACCTATTTATTATATAGCCACTTCTTGTCTTTCTTTAATTATTTTTTTTAATAGCTATTGTTTTATAGGAATTATATATTGCTGTTTATGTGAACTGAGAAGTGTTATTTTTTAGTTTCTGACTGGAATACAGCGATAATTAGTTAAAATAATATTGGTAGTTACTTTATCATTTTCTTGAAATGGATATACTTTCAGAGTGCATTCTTATCGACTAATTTGGTTATATCTCCTTGCTTGCTAGTTCTGTATCAGGCATTAATTTTATTTTGGCATTTCCACCAAATTTTTGATAACTTACATTCATATTCTACTGTCTGAATGTGACTGAAAAATGGTCGATGGTAAAATACCCAGTAGAGCTGTACTAAATAATTGGCATGATTTTTTTTTTATAGAGACTCTTGTTGTTTAACAGTCAATGAGATGAGTTCTCAAACAAATGGTGAAGAAGAAAGATTAGATATTGCTCATTTCTACCTTCATACTGATGAGGATTTCCTTCTCCCTCTCGATTCATCCCATTAATTATCATATTTCAATGTCTGTGTAGATGTATTTTTATTTAGTCGCTCAAGCTAAATTGAGCAAAGTTGCGGCTGCAGATCCAATCAATTTTCACCATAATATCATAGGTTGTAGTTGAACCAGTGTGAAATCTCTCTCAGGTGCGCTAAATTGAGCAAAGTCGAGGCATTTGCAAATATGATTGGAAACTGAAAGAAGCTTGAATATGGCCTTGTTTTCACTCTGATTTTCTTTGTGCGCTGATAAATTGCGAACAAGTCATCATTTGATTTCCAGATGCACTTTTAACCAATATGGTATCTAGATAAACATTAACATGCTAGGATGAAAGAGGTTTTAAATTTTTTTTAGTATCCAATGTCTTGCAACAAGAAATTTAAGCTGACACATGGTTGCTAGTTATAGTGTATCTATATTACCAAATAGAAATAAATAGTAATAATGCCCTCTTACAGCATTGAGTTTTTGCGCGAATGCATAGCATTTCTATGTATAATAAAGGCATTTTTATAGGTTCATGTTTACTTTAATGTAGGCTTTGCTTATAGGTTTTGATGAGTAAAAGCTTTGGCATAGAAATCAGCCTTGGATGCATAATTTTGCCAAGCAAAAATATTCATATTTAGAGCTATATTTCAGGACAGTGCGTTTGTGTTATGATTTGCTGCCTTCTGCACTTTTTCTGACGTGTTTCATTAAAATAATATCTCCTCATGGTCTTTTAATGTTGGCTTGGTTCCTCGTTCATTTTACAGGATCTTGTCTCTCACGACTATGGATATACGGAAGGAAGTGATGGTCTGAGCATAGGAAGTGGGGTGGAACAAACTTTAACAATGGTAACCTCGGCCATCGTTGATGGCCGTATTAGCATGGCTGATGTGAGTAATAAATTTTTTGTTATCTAATGCTTCAGAGTTTGAAGCTCGAATGCACTATTTCTGTTTTTCTGAATGAGTTTTTTTCAGCATTCAGGAATTTGGTCCAAGCCTGATAGCGAGAACTTTACTCACTGCATAGATCATCCAAAAATTCATAAAAGTAAGGGTGTTTTGAGTAATTTCGTGGACTCTGCATAATTATATGTATCTTTGGTTACATGTTTTGCTCATCTTCTTATCAGAGCTAGACTTGAAAACAAATGGTTTTCTTCTAACAAATGCAAATGGTGGATTAAACCAAATGAGATTTGGGGTATGTTTGTCATCAATTTGATAATTTTAGAATGTATTATTCAAGGTTTTTATTAATTTAGTCTGATGAATGGATATTTTAGAGTGCAGGTCTGTGATATGGTTGCTGTTGCTAAAATTATGAGGGCCACACTTGTCCTTCCATCCCTTGATCACACTTCATATTGGGCTGATGAGAGGTGCTCTTCAACTTTCTTTGTTGATTTGAAGTTTGCAATGTGTCTTTGTTTGGTTGGTCTCTGGAGTTCAACTCTAGATCCCAACCTTCGTGTGCATAAGAAGTCCTAACTTCTTCGACCTTCTTCATTTCTGTCTACTTTTTTAAAATCATTGTACAACTTTACCATTTTCATACAATCACTACTGTTCATCTCTTTCTACTTGTTTGTCAATTTTCAGCCCAGCCAAATGCCACCTATCTTTTTCTGCCTCTCTTTGTTGCACAATCTTATCTTGTTTATGAGAAATTAACCCATTAGAAAAATTTGCTAGCACAAAGTTTCCACATAGTTACTTTGAGTTCTTTTCATGGTATTCTTACTCGTTCTTTAAATGGTCACTGCTACCAAATACCAACCACAAAATGCTCATAGTTAAATGCTTTATTGCATCTTTATGATCCCAGAAATATCTAACTCTGAACATATTTTCTTTATGACATTTCCAGTGGTTTCAAAGATCTGTTTGACTGGCAACACTTCATCGATTCGCTAGAAGATGATGTTCACATAATTGAAAGATTACCATCTGAATATGCTGGAATTGAACCCTTCGTAAAGACTCCTATATCTTGGTCTAAGGTAAGGACATTGTTACATTATTATTCCGGTGATATTTTTTTCAAGTTATATTCAAATATACTGATTTTTAACTTCAGCAGCATGATAATTGATATATGCCAACTACTTTTATCATTTAATTGACTGTGTTTTTTTATGGTTATCTTGACATATGTTTCCCATGGCATTGTGTGAACAATCAGTTGTGATTATGCCAAACAAGATTGCGATTTTCATGTACCATTGCCTTGATAAATGATTTATAAGAAAATTTATTTGATTAACTTAATCATAATAGCACTTCTGCCGAGCCTACAAGGTCAAATTTAAGCAAAAATGTATGCTTCTGTTTCACTATACAGACAAAAAGAAATGTGACCATTTATCATCTTGCAATTTTGAACATTTTTTACATGTTAAAAACATATAAATGACGAATGATGGATCGGGAAGTTTTGTACCGTGAAAGACTGAAAGTCCGGTAGAGTCTAGATTTAGTTGATGATGATGATACCCGTTGCCGAAGGTTTAGAATTTTAGAATAACTATGTTCAAAATGATATATGCATGTTGTTTATCATTTTCATTTTTTATTATGGACATATATCAGATAGTCAAAGTCGATGGTTCATGTAGAATCCCTTAATTTGAAGTGTTTTCTTATCTATGTTTTACATAGCCTTTCTTTATTGTTTCCTCTCATATTGTAGTCAAGTTAGAGTGACATCGTGAGAGGATAATGAAATATAATTATAGTTTAGCTTCTATGTCATGGGTTGTGATGGGCCCCGACAATATACTAAAGGGATCTTTGAGCAATATACCAGTTTTCTCGTGATGTCTTCATCGAATCTCAACACCATGATAACAAACCTTGATCTCGAAAGCTAGATTTTGGACTGATTCGGAAAATGAGAGATTATCTTAAAAGGCCTCCTATGAAGTACCATAATGAATTTGGCCTTAATTAACCTTTTACCTTGTTTATTTTTTTAAACATTAGTATGCATGTAAACACAAACATTAGTTTTTACAGATTAATTGTTGGGTTTTTGGTTAATACATGCATAATCAGATCAATATAGTCTTTGGTTAAGCAAGATTGAAAGAAATTGCTTTACTCTCTACAAACTCCCTTCCACCTTCAAATCATATTTTATCTCCAGCCCGAGGTTTGCAAATATTGAATTTATTGTATACCAACATAAACAAGTCATACCTAACTTGGTGGCCATAATTGCTGTGGATTCTGCTTGAGATGTTAGTATATGAAAGGAAGTAAAATTTTAGAGAAGTTCTGTACGTGAATCCTGGACTAGAACTATGCAGATATCACTCAATTAGGGAAAATATATCTTAGATAGTTAGATTTGCCTGTCATTTTACTATTCCTAGATTAGCTTGTCTGCGCATGCAAATAGTGTTGTAAATATTTATGATCCTCCTTGTTAATTGGGCGTACTCAAAGCTCCTGCTTAGCTCAATTGTGTGAATTCTTTAAATCAGGTCAGTTACTATAAATCTGAGGTCCTTCCCCTATTGAAGCAGCATAAAGTAATGTATTTTACTCATACTGATTCTCGAATAGCCAACAATGGCCTTCCCGATATTATACAGAAGCTAAGATGCCGTGTAAACTATAGAGCACTTAAATATTCTGCCCCGATTGAAGATCTAGGGAGACTTTTGGTGTCAAGAATGCGACAAACTGATGGCCCTTACCTTGCACTGCATTTGAGGTTTGCTCTGTTCCTACTTAATTTTGAAATAATTTTCAAGTTTAAGTTTCCTCGTTTTCCTTAAACTTGGAGTTCCTTAAAATAAACCATGTGAGCTGATATTCGAGTTTTTTAAACAATTTGTTTGCGCATTTGAAAAATATCTCCATTCTTCCATTGAGGCATGGACCTATGATTCTGTGCATTGTGCACCTGTTTACATAATCAAAATATTGCAAAAAGGATATGATAAAATAAACGAGCAATTAATATTTCTAGCTATTTCATTCATCTCTGGGAATGTTGTTGAAACGTATCACCTTGATTTATATTGTGACTGGGTAGTTACCCCTGTGAGAAGTGTGACATTCCAGGTGTAAACCTCTTTTCATTACTTTATTAAGAATTTAACTGATGCTTTCAAAATTTGTGGACTTTACTCTAAAATATCAATAAACAAACTAAAGGGGATAAATTGATCTTGTAAAAGATCTCTTTAATTTTACATTAGCTCTCAATTTCAACGGTGTTGCGTTGAAAAAAGTAAGTCAGCTAGGGAAGATTCGGCAGAGAGTTTTTAGAAGAACCAATCTGTTCATTTTTGTCATCTATCTGCTTCCTATCATTTTTTACTTCATAAAGGTAACAGTTCTTTGATAAAAATGACTGGTCAATCTGGTCCTGACTGCATTCCAGTTTGAAAAGGAACAGTCATTTCTATATTTTTATGTGGTTCAAAAACCTGAATTAAGGTTCATGGTTCGGCTCCAGTTCCGGAAACAAGAGTCAAACTGAACAATAGTGCAGCCTGGGTTCATCCAATCACCTTTCTGCTGTCCTCTCGCGGAATGGCCATCCTTGTACTGGTTCCATAATTCATGGTGGGTGATTGACCTTTTAGAGGGATATAATGAGCGTCTAGTTGCTTTGCTCAAGTTGGAATTGGCCAAAATTCATACAGCTTTTGCTAGTGACTATGATTGAGAACCCTGCTTGGAGTTCTTATTTTTATTCTTTTTCTTCTTTTGGGGGTAGTCATGTCCTTTCCATGTTGAAACACTAGGATTAATTCTTTTGCTGTGTGGTGTTCTCTAATCTTTTCTTGCCTTAACTTTAACCAGTTCATATTAATAGCATTAAGACCTCCATTATGAAACTTACCCTTGTAGAGTACCATCTTGTGGGTTTTTCTTTGTTATTTGACAGGACTTCTGGACAGTAGAATAGCCTTCATAAAAACATGATCAATTTTTTCTATAAACAAGAATTTAGCATTTGTCTTGATACAGCAATGCTTAAGCACAGTTTCCTGTCTTTTCAGAAGTAATGTTGCATATTCGAAGCCTATATCGGGAAATCTCTGTGTTGCTCATTCATTGATAAATTTCCTTGCAGATACGAGAAGGACATGCTTGCTTTTACAGGATGCAGCCATAATTTGACCGCTGAAGAAGATAATGAACTTCGGCAAATGCGTTATGAGGTCGGTCATTGGAAGGAGAAAGAAATTGATGGAGTAGAAAAAAGAAAGCTTGGCGGCTGCCCTATGACCCCTAGGGAAACTGCACTCTTACTTAAAGCGCTTGACTTCCCATCCAAGACAAAAATTTACTTGGTGGCTGGTGAAGCTTATGGAAACGGGAGCATGCAGTATCTTACAGATAGTTATCCGAATATATTTTCCCATTCATCACTAACAACAGCAGAAGAGATAAGTCCGCTCATAAATCATCAAAACATGCTTGCTGGTTTGGACTACGTTGTTGCCCTTCAAAGTGACGTTTTTGTTTACACATATGATGGTAACATGGCCAAGGCAGTACAAGGTCATAGACGTTATGAAGGTTTCAAGAAAACCATTAACCCGGATAGGTTAGCATACAAACTTCCGTTCATTTTTCATGTGGTACCAAGATTTTAGTTGGTGGAATAAGATGGGAGTCAAATTCTGAGGGATTTTAATGGAATTCGATGGGCCAAACTTGCCATTTTAGAGATATTAGGAATAAATGTTATTGTTTTTGTGTGGAGTGCCTGCTTTCAGTTTCAGAAAATATTTTTCAGGATATAACAGCTAAACCCAATGAGACATTATTTAAGTTCTTTGTTTCTGTTTTTCTTCCTGCAGGATGAATTTTGTAAAACTTGTTGATGATTTTGACGAGGGAAAGATTTCTTGGAAGAAATTTCGCTCTAAAGTACAAAAGGTTCACAAGGATCGTATGGGTGGCCCATATATGAGGGAGGTTGGCGAGTTCCCAAAGTTGGAAGAGAGTTTTTATGCAAACCCCCTTCCTGGCTGTATTTGTGAGAGAACCCCCTAACATATGAGCTCAAACTAGTCATGATGCCCCATTGTTTCAAGATCAAGGCTTCAAATCGGAGAGAAGATAAGAATGTGCTGCCAAATCATAATTAGACAATCAAGAATACCCAACTGGTTTTTCCAGTACACCGGAATCATTTCTCAAGAGATGTTCGCCGGTCACAAATCAGGCCAGTATATACCAAGAAAGGTGTAACTCACATTTTTGGGTAAGTCTCTTTGATTGCACAGATTGTGTAGCTGCAAATAGGTAAATATATACTCATTATCCACGGATCAGTATATTGCTTCAATGGATTTACACACATTCCACTGGTTAAGCTCTTGGAAGTGACATTGAAGCGGTTTACAGACCACAAATACTACATATGTATTACCAACAACCATTGATGAATCCATGGATGAACATACTATTTATCATAATGGAAATATGCATATGAACTTAGATTGTAATTTGTTGTGAACTAATCATCTCTTGGATTGTGGATTGCAGTTTTATTCAATGAAATTTTTCCAAATCTTTTCTCACATGTTGTGTTATATCATGGTGTGTTATATCTTTTATTCATGCCAATATTACTACAATAAAACTTCTATAAATTAATAATGTTGGAACCATGAAATTTTATTAATTTAGAGATTTATTAGTTAATTGATAAATCAATAATTTATGTTTTAAATAGTTTTTGTTATTCAACAAACATTATTTTAATTACATAAAAAGTTGTGTTTAATCAACATGTATCTTGTTTTATTGAATTAATATATAAAAATTTCGCTATACATATATATTTATAAAAATAATAAGAAAATGATATTCATTTTTCCTATAAATTCAGCAATATTTATGGTATTGGTTAATCAAATAAAATTCATCGTAGAAACAAAAATAACATTAAAATCAAATTTCATGAAAAAATAACCACATAATCATATTTTTCTAAATTTTTCTAGTTATATTTATTTACGATATCGGCGGGAGCATAATTTCATAAAAAAAAATTCGAAAAATTATTACCTTATTAATCCATCAAAACTATTAATATACCACATTTGCCCAAGTTGGAACCAACATAAAATATTATCTTATATACATTATTATTTATTGATTATTAATTTATACAAGTTTTAGTGTGATTTATATTTGATAAAAGGCTGAAAGATTCCTTTTTGCTCATGGCTTGTTTGTGGAAGAATATTGGCATGCCAGTTTTTATGCTTGTATGGGATAAGAATTTGATGCAATGATTATACATACATGATAGGGAGATAGATATAGATTATATAGATGTGAATGTATTCTGTCTGTTGCTGGTGTTTCTGGACACCAAGAAATCTTGGTTCAAAAGTAGTTGTCCTAGCTCCAACATCTGCAGGTGATTGTATCAGTCACTACAAAAGTATAGATTCTGACCCCCAAAGCCACCCTAGCTACTCTGTTTGAATTCATGTTTTTGCATATTATTCGTTTGATTTTAGTGAAAGTTTGACTGTATTATTGGTGATGCATAATGGCCTGTATAATTTTTAAAATATAAAAATGAACAGTTGAGGTCATTGCAATTATATTATGGATAATTTGGAAAAAAATACATATGTCTGTTATTTATTTAAGATTCAGTAATCATCAGTTTTTTTTGTACTTTAATACCTTACAAAAGACCAACTTAGTTTTTACTACATGTTTCATCCATTTTTACCTTTTTACACTTATTAATTAATAAAAAAATTATATAAATCCCTATTTTTGTTGATCATCTTCTCTTTCCATTCATCTTTCCGGATGCATTTGGATAACATGTACATTCAATTTAAATATTTTTTATTTAAAAAAATAAATAAATTCGCAATTAATCATTGAACTTTTTGAAATACTTAGTTTTACTTGCGAAATACTTAATTTTAATTTTAAAATACTTGATTTAGTAAATGACATATTCAGAATGTGTATTAAAATAGTGGATATTCGAATATGCAATGCAAGTTCACTAAGTGCTCGTATTTCCATCCAAGATCCATTTAGATGACATGTTCATTTCATTTAATTATTTTTTATTGTTAAAAAAACAAATTCACAACAAAGCATTGAACTTTTTCAAGTACTTAGTTTTACTTGCGAAATACCCAAATTTTAAAATACCTGATTTGGTAAATGAGATACTCAAAATGTGTATTAAAATACTGGATATTCGAATATGCAACGTAAGTTCACCAAATGCTCGCATTTTCAGCCAAGATGCATTTGGATGACATGTTTATTTCATTTAATTATTTTCTTTATTTTTTTAGAAAAAAACAAATTCGCAACTAAACATAGAACATTTTGAAGTACTTACTTTTATTTGCAAAAATACATAATTTCAATTTTAAAATACTTGATTTAGTAATTGAGATACTCATAAAAGTTAATAAAATAATGAATATTCTAGTAGACAATGTAAGTTCACCAAGTGCTCGCTCGTATTTTCATTCAAGATGCATTTGGATGACATGTACAGTTCATTTAAATATTAAAAGAAAAACAAATTCGCAACTAAGCATTGAACTTTTTGAAATATTTAGTTTTACTTGCAAAATACCTAATTTCAATTTTAAACTACTTGATTTGGTAAATGAAATACTCAGAATGAGTATTAAAATACTGGATATCGAATATGCAACGTAAGTTCACCAAATGCTCGCATTTCCATCCAAGATGCATTTGGATGACATGTTCATTTCATTTAATTATTTTTTTATTGTTAAAAAAACCAAATTTGTAACTAAGCATTGAACTTTTTCAAGTACTTAGTTTTACTTGCGAAATCCATAATTACAATTTTAAAATACTTGATTTGGTAAATGAGATACTCAAAATGAGTATTAAAATACTGGATATTCGAATATGCAACGTAAATTCACCAAATGCTCGCATTTCCAGCCAAGATGCATTTGGATGACATGTTTATTTCATTTAATTATTTTCTTTATTTTTTTAGGAAAAAACAAATTCGCAACTAAACATAGAACATTTTGAAGTACTTACTTTTATAATTTCAATTTTAAAATACTTGATTTAGTAATTTAGATACTCATAAAAGTTAATAAAATAATGAATATTCTAGTAGACAATGTAAGTTCACCAAGTGCTCGCATTTCCATTCAACATACATTTGGATGACATGTACAGTTCATTTAAATATTTAAAAAAAAAAACAAATGCTTCAACTAAGTATTGAACTTTTTGAAGTACTTAGTTTTACTTGCGAAATACCTAATTTCAATTTTAAAATACTTGATTTGGTAAATGAAATACTCAGAATGAGTATTAAAATACTGGATATTCGAATATGTAACGTAAGTTCACGAAATGCTCGCATTTCCATCCAAGATGCATTTGGATGACATGTTCATTTCATTTAATTATTTTTTTATTGTTAAAAAAACCAAATTTGTAACTAAGCATTGAACTTTTTCAAGCACTTACTTTTACTTGCGAAATACCTAATTACAATTTTAAAATACTTGATTTGGTAAATGAGATACTCAAAATGGGTATTAAAATACTGGATATTCGAATATGCAACGTAAGTTCACCAAGTGTTGGTCTTTCCTTGGAAGATGCATTTGGATGACATATTCTTCTCATGTGATATCTATTTTGTAAAAAAATATCAAATTCTCAACTAAGCATGAAACTTTCAAAGTACTTAGTTTACTTGATAAGTACCTAATTTCAGTTTCAAAATACTTGATTTCATAAAGGAGATACTCAGAATGAGTAATAAAATACTAGATATTCGAATATGCATTATGATGCAATTTCAATGCAATTGAAATTTTGACAAATACGGTGTTCATCACTCCTCATAAAATAAAAATAATAATTTATTTTGGTATACAAAGAAAGAACTTACTTTTACTGCGGGACAAGTATGCTACTATATTTTTGTTAAAAGTAAGTGCTTTTTTTGATCAACAAACAACCTACTTTTACTCCACGATCAGTAATGAACTGTGTTCATTTCTTTAAATGACATGAATAAGTATTCTAATGAATCTTAGTTGGAAAAACCAACCATGACTGAATTTACGTTGCATATTCGAATATCTAGTATTCTATCTCATATTATGAGTATCTCATTTACCAAATCAAGTATTTTAAAATTAAAATTAGGTATTTCGCAAGTAAAAGTAAGTACTTCAAAATGTTCCATGCTTAGTGATCGAGCAAAACTTTCATTGTAAAATCCTTAGTAAAAATTAATAATATTCAAGCTCGAAATAATCGCAAGTGCACGATGTCAAATAATAATATAGTGTACAAGAGTACGAGTATCGTTCCTCTAAGGATTGTATTTCTCAATTATTATTCTCAGTTATTCAATTGTTAGCAACGATACTTCAGATGATTGTTTACTACTACGATTATTAAATAAAAACTCAATGAAATGGTTTAAGGATTAAATGATGAAATAAATTAAATAAGCTGGAATGATTGATTAAATTTCAATGAAAAATTAATTTGTTGAGAATCTGGTTCACCTACCCCTTGCTAATCTAATTATTTCGTTCGACAATGATCCATGCTTTCGACGAGATTTCCTATCCAATTGAACACGCACTCTCAAGATATACCAAACTAATTCAACTCAGTAAAGCAATTAAATCTCTTTAATTATTTATCAATGGTGAATTGCATGTCATTTTATTAAATCCCCTAACTTTCGACCTACTGGACTATGACTATCGACGTGTATCCGACTTCATATTTCTATGTAAATTTTAAATCCACGGATTATGCTACTTGTTCCTATCACGGGCTATTCTCTCGAAGAACATTGTCCGAAAATCTTCAAATCTTCGCTCCAAGCCTTTTTTCTCTTTCAAAGCTTTGTGGCTGTTGAAAAGTCCTTGAACATGTCATCCAAATGCATCTTGGATGGAAACTCGAGTACTTGGTAAACATACGTTGCATATTCGAATATCCAGTATTTTAATACATAGTCTGAGTATCTCATTTACCAAATCAAGTATTTTAAAAATGAAATTAGGTATTTTGCAAGTAAAACTTAGTACTTGAAAAAGTTCAATGATTGGTTGCGAATTCGTTTTTTAACAATAAAAAAATAATTAAATGAAATAAACATGTCATCCAAATGGATCTTCGATGGAAATGCGAGCATTTGGTGAACTTACGTTGCATATTCGAATATTCAGTATTTTAGTACTCATTCTGAGTATCTCATTTACCAAATCAAGTATTTTAAAACTGAAATTAGGTATTTCGCAATTAAAACTAAGTACTTGAAAAAGTTCAATGCTTAGTTACGAATTTGTTTTTTTTTAATAATTAAATGAAATAAACATGTCATCCAAATGCATCTTGGATGGAAATGCGAGCACTTGGTGAACTTACATTGCATATTCGAATATCCAGTATTTTAATACACATTCTGAATATCTCATTTACAAAATCAAGTATTTTAAAATTGAAATTAGGTATTTCACAAATAAAACTAAGTACTTGAAAAAGTTCAATGCTTAGTTACGAATTTGTTTTTTTAACAATAAAAAATAATTAAATGAAATGAAGATGTCATCCAAATGCATATTGGATGAAAATGCGAGCATTTTGTGAACTTACATTGCATATTCGAATATCAAGTATTTCAATAATCATTTTGAATATTTCATTTACCAAAATCAAGTATTTTAAAATTGAAATTAGGTATTTCGCAAGTAAAACTAAGTATTTCAAAAAGTTCAATGTTTAGTTGCGAATTTGTTTTTCTTTTAAAAATAAAAAATATTTAAATGAAAATGTACATGTCATCCAAATGCATCTTGGATGGAAATGCGAGCACTTGGTGAACTTACATTACCTACTAGAAAATCCAGTATTTTATTAACTTTTATGAGTATCTCAATTACCAAATCAAGCATTTTAAAATTGAAATTGGGTATTTCGCAAATAAAAGTAAGTACTTCAAAATGTTCAATTCTTAGTTGCGAATTTGTTTTTTTTTTTTAAATAGAGAAAATAATTAAATGAAATGAACATGTCATCCAAATGCATCTTGAATGGAAATGCGAGCATTTGGTGAACTTACATTGCATATTCGAATATCCAGTATTTTTGAAACGTCTGCTATTCGTTTCCTTAAAACTGACTAGAAATTTTTTTTAAACCCTTACTAGCATCGGTCGAACACTTGCATAAAATAATTAAAGTATTTTTGATGTCATTTGAAAATAACTCAACCAACTGACATTTAAAATCCAAATGAAATAGTTTAAAGGATAAAATCGTCAAACGTTTTACCAGCCTAAAAACATTATTTGAAAAGTATAGCACATACTATCAACCTTTCAAAAACCACTCAAAACATAAATAAAAGTCATAAAATATTTTTAACATGACATAAAATCATAATTCATAAACTAGTGCGGAAAACTAGAGTCGGTCCTCGGGTTATGTGCACTTTCAGTCCCGTCAGAATAACCATCAAGACCTCCATTATCATAATCACTTGCATCAATCACACCTAGTGAGTCTAAAGACTCAACACACCATAATCTTGATAACAAGTTATACATATACAGATCACATACAACAGTGAAAAATAATTGTACTTAAAATATCGTTTCCATGAAGATGCATAAACTTTAAACATAACATTTTCGTAAACATTTTCATAATGCATAAACTTTAAATAAAAACATTATCAAAAAACATAAACATATTCATATTCGTATCCATATACATATCAACATATTCATATCATCATATTCATATTCATATTCGTGTTTGTTGAATTCAGATCGTGATTGTGACTCGTATTCGTATTCGTATTGGGCGATTGATCCATCTATAAAAACCTCAGTACTGGGCGACGGGGGCACCAGCAACACTCTCACCGGTCAACTAACATATTAACGTATTCGTATCCGTATCCAAGAAAACACGATCGTCGGGCTCCAAGTGGGACCATAACCCTCACGATATCTCCAACATATCATCATATTAGTCACAATCTCTTCACGTCCTTCAACATTTTGTATTTACATCACTTAATAAAAACACGCATATAAAATCGTTTTTCTTTTAAACCAGCATAAATCATAACTCAAAAATACCAAATAAATAAACTTAACATATGAAATCTCAAATGCATAATATAAAATCCTAAATCATCGACTAACCAAAATTCTTAAATCGACCTTTAAAAAGATCGGCTAACAATAAAATTAAGCATAAAAATATCTCTAATAAAAATCATTAACATAATCTTTAAATCATTTATCTATCCAGCTAGTGCGGAAACATAAAGGCCCTCGGGTGTGCACTGCTGCACTCGATCCACTCAAGCGTCAGCACCTCCCATAAATCATCCAAACCTGCATCATACAAACCTAATGATTCTAAAGACTCAACACGTTTTAAACATGGATAGCAAATAATACATATACATTCACATGCACTAAAATCATATTTTTATTTAAAATATCTTTTGAACATAAATAAACCATTTAAAATCATTTTAGCATAATTAAATCATAAATCGTAAAATCATTTTAAAATAACTTTAAGCATAAATAAATCTTTTAAAAATCATTTAAAATAAGCTTTAAGCATAAATAATTCATTTTAAAAATAGCTATAATCCTTATCATAAATCATATATCATAAGAATCATTTTTTTATCATAAGTTTTCAATCATATATCATTTTGGGAGAAGTTTGATCCTTGAAAGTGACTAGCTTTTATCCTTTGGTCGACTGCAGTCTTAGCTCCACATGGCCCATGGGGTATGTACTAGGCTTCACCGTGGAAATACGATCGTCGGGGTCCCTCTGTGGCCTTTTCCCATACACGGGGTGCCTCTGGGGTCTTGGCCCGTTAACGGGGTCTCTCTGGGGCCTTGGCTCGTATACGGGCTTCCTCTGGGGCCTTGACCCTCACCTCATCCCCACAAAATCATATATCATATCTTTTGTCATAGTCAATTCACATCCCTCAAAAATATTTTTCTTTTATTTAAAAATCATAAAATAAGACAACTTTCCAAAAATAACATTTTAAATTAATCTTCCCATAATTTTATTTAGCTTAAATAATAGACTTTTTAATTAATCTCTAATTATTCGTTTTTAATGCGTTTTAATCTCGAATAATTTCAGCCTTTAAAATAAAATTCTTAAATTTAAAACTTAAACTTTTAATAATTATTTGGCTCTCATGAACCATGACTTGACCCCCGTGAGTCATGTTTTAATTTATTTTTACAAGGAAAACCCTAGGTTCGAACATGCTTATCAACCCTTGAGCCAACTTGTGATTCCATCGAGCCGCACCCGAGCCACCCTGAGCCAACCCCTACCTAGACCTTCTATGGACCCTACTGGACCAACATGACCCCATGAACCTGACCCCAGCCCCAACCGCGAGTCACAACTCTAGTTGTAAGCTCTCGAGACTTTTGTTTGACACGCCTAGGACCTATCCATCGACCCAGCCCTTGAACCAACCTCTAGTGCACCCAGCTAGGACCCCAAAGGAGTCACCCTAGCCCAGCCCGTAGCCCCCTTGGCCGAGCCTTAATCTTGCGTGTCGTTGCAACTACCTGCGCGCAACTTTGGGGCTCACGGGTTGGAGTCTCAATAAAGCTACTCAATTGCTTCATTAATTATCGAACAGTAGAAAAAGACAAATCTGTTATCCGATCAGACCGCTTAGAGATATATCAAAGCAATTTACAGCTGGACATATTTAAGGATACTTGTACAAGTCAACAGATCAGACAATAAACTTAAAATAAAATAAAAAATTGCACATATCCTACCAACTCTCATATGACAGCAAACATTACACCAGTCTGCGGTCTCACATCATTTATATAAAGTGGATTTTAAAGGCGCAAAAGCAGAAAAGACAATAAAGAAGATAATTTAATGAAAGCTGCAGTATGTGAACGATGTGTCCATATTGTCGGGCTACGGTACAAAGAGTCATTGAACCGGAAAAAAAACTCAAGTACTATATATAGATAATGCAAGCAATAATTCAACCCAAAAAAAAAAACGCATTTGAAGCAAAAATTCAAAAAGATTGTATTCTCAAATATTTCTGAGCACATTTCTCATTTACACTCCACACTGCTCAACAGCTCTCTATTCAAGATATTATCAGATTTACAAGGATTTTTCAGAGTTTAAAGATAACCACTCGACCGTTTTATACCAGAAACAGTTCGAAGACTAGCAAACATTTTGAATTTTATGATTCATTTTTTTTTATTACCTTTTTAGTGTTTTGGTTGTTTGACTAAGGGTCTATACTAGGAGTTTCAACTTATGAAGTGGATAAGACTTAAGGTTGAAGCGAGTTGTTGAAAATAATTTGTAAAACAAAGTCTTCTAGTGAATTTCTTTTTAAATGGAAGAAAAGAGACGTAGAATGATTTTGCCTTCAAACTTCCATGAGTTCAGTCATTTACTCTTCTTTATTTATTTATTTTTTTTAATTTACATATTTTAGTAAATAGCAATCAAAAGAACAATTGCACCGTTTTTCGTATTATTTGTAGTTTGACCGTTTCTTTAAAGTTGAGAAAAATAGGTCTTGTATAGCTAATATTATCAAGATCGGTCGCGTTAAATCCAGTAATTTAGGGAAATTTTTTCAAGATTTTATTCACCTCATCTAAATTCTAACCCGATCCTGACATAAAAATGTTCTAAATCCGCGGTGACCACCTAATAGCCGTTAGACGTTTAGAAAGGTAATATATCTGAGCGTTGTTACATCATTCAGCAGCATAAATTAATATACATACATATTTTTAAAAAATTTAAGATTATTTGACTTATCTGTCAATCAATTGGTATCGGATAAAAAAGAAAAATATTCCATTGATTTTGAGTTTAAATCCGATACAGAAGTATTATTGAATAAATTTGGAGATGAACAAATAAAATTAGATATTTAAATTAAAAAATTGCATATGTGCCCGCTTAGACGGTGAGTGATTGCCTCCTATCACCTGATTATACAAAATCAGACTCATTTACCTTTTTTGATGGAGTTTTATGCATGATTTTTAAAAACTTGAAGACTAAAGTTCTATTAATTTTGAACATAATGTTTTTTAATTTTTTGATTGTTCACATGACATGATGCAATGATCAACAAATTACAAATATGTTTTGTTTGTAGTTGTATCATTATCTTTCCTTAAAAAATCAAATACTCTCCCGACAATTGATACACACTACGACAGAATAATCACATTTTTTAAATATAACAACTTATGATTATACATAAGAATTAACTTAAATCCAAAATTAATTGCTAAATAAAAAACCAACTTCATACGAACGCAACGTATGTCCAATAGCACTAGTATTATTAGTATTATTATTATTTTTTTTTTAAAAAAAATATTTTTCCAAAATAAATTTTCAAATATTTCCAAAACAAAAAAAGGGAGAAAGAGTTCAAAACTTTCAAGACTACATAAATAAAGTGACTGTGAGAACCTGAAAATTCCAGCAGTAGCAGCAGCTAGCAAAATTCCAGCAGCAACTCATATTTCAGAAGATGATATTTTCCAGCAGACCAAAATCCAGCAGACAAAATCCAGCAGACGGAACCCAGCAGCAGAAGAGTTCAGTAGCGAGATTCCAGCAGATAGCTACTGGTTCTGCTCAGGACTTGTAACTGAAGCATTTAACATGAAATAAAGGCTGTTAATGGCGGATTATGGTCATTAATTGGAAGGCTAACAGTCAGATTTTGGCCTATAAATAGCACCCTCAATCTCTGAATTGATGTTACCAAAATCTTGAGTTATCACTTGAAATTAGAGCTAAGAGAGTGCATTTTTCGAAGCTGTAAAATCCAGTAGCGAGGCAAGCAGATTTCCAGACTTCAACCGAAAAACTCTAGCAAATTACGATAAGTGGGCTTATATATAAATATCTTGAAATCCGTTTGATAATTCTGTTTTAAAGTTCAGTTTCTGTATGTTTGACTACTGATATATGATTTTGAAGCACTGAAACTCCCTAGTGAACTAATGGTAGGAATATATATTCTGAACATTTCTGAATTCTGATTCTGATTCTGGCTTCACCCCTTAGAGGAGAGAACATATAGGGGACTGATATCAGTTTAGCCATGAAATTCACTAACGTGTTCAGTGATTACTAATTCTGATTTCTGTTCTGAAACCTGTGATCTCTGAATTCTGATTACTGTTCTGAAAATAAGAATTTTTCTGTACATTATTGTATTACTGTTTCTGTAAAAATGGTTTTTGAAAACTGGGAGTTATTCCCGCCCCTGCTTACTGAGTGACAATCATATCACTCACCCACCAAACCCATCTCAGATAAGAACGAGGAAGAAATATTAGAAGAAGAAGAGAAGATCCAGTTCTGGGGCTGGTGAAGAAGATTATTGTTTTCAGTTTATGTTTATGTTAATTCCGTTGTATCTGTTAAGACACTGTTATGTCTGGTTTTACAATTCCGCTGTAAAACATCAGTATTCGAGTTGTAACAGACAATTGATTTATTTCGTATTATGAATAAAAGACTGGTTTCTGAATTCTGTACTCTGAGGCTGGTTGTTTTCGAATGTAAATTTGAGAGCAACGTCGGTGTCAACCAACTCCCGTCCCGGGGCGTGACATTGAAGTGGTATCAGAGCAAACCAGGTTTCATAATCTGGGGAGGAGGAACTAGAAATAATAAGTTCTGATAGACTTTTGAAATTAAGTCCTGAAAGTTACTGAAATAAGCTACTGTAATAGACTTCAGAAAATTTACTACTGTAATAGACTACTGAAAATATAGACTAACTAAGTACAGTTGGGAAAAAATCAGTAAGGGAAATTAATAGACCCAAAACCAGTAGCCTGAAACCAGAACCAGTAGATGGAAACCAATAGATCTGAATGCAGAAGACTGGGTCAGTAGACTCGAAATGCAGCAGACTGGTTCTAACAGTGCTGGAAAGCATAAGACAATGCTGGAAAAGCAGCAGACTGATTGCAGTAGCATCAGAATTGCAGTAGATAGTGTATTCCAGCAAGTGTATGCAGTAGACTTTGCAAATTGCATGGAAGTTGAGGTGTTTTTCGCGCAAACTTCAAACGGCCATAACTTTTGATCCAGGAGGAATTTTTACTATTAAAAATAAGCGTTGGAAAGCTCTCGACGAGGAAAACCTAATCTAGAACCAAACTTTCTTCTAGCACAGCCGACGAACCTCAAAATCCTTCGTTAAGATAGTGATATCATCATTTCCGTAAAATTTTCCAACTTTTTGAAACTTTGAAGAATTTTCATTTCCAAACCTCTTAATATTTTTACACCAAATTTGGTACGCTTCATGTTTAGGATGTGAAGGATTTTTAGTAAATTTTTCACGGAATTCTGAGACCGAAAAATTTTGAGCTATTTTTTTCCATTGAATGCATAGACAGTACTGATTTTGTTCATTCCAGTAATTGTCTATAACTCAACCTGTACTCTTGAGATCAATTCTGAACATTCAGTCTCCTATTTTGGATTAAGATTATGACTGATCAGAGTAGCTACATTAAGAGCTTAGAGAAGAAGAAGTACCTATAGATGTAGTGGAAAAAGAATAGTGATAATGGAGAGATGATAAGGTAGACTAGATTGGTATTATCATACGAAATGAAAGAAGTGTAATATTCTTTGGGAATGTACCAAGATAAGTTGAATCATATTGGGAATGTACCTATATGTTATAAGTTGACTTACATTTTTGGGAATTTACCTATCGAAGATAAGCTTCTGACTTAAGATGAATTGTCTGACTCGAGGATAATAAATTATTTATGAAAATATGAGATAAGGATTATATAAGCTTTGAAATTCAGATGTAGGAAAATTTTTTGTCAATAATTAATTATATATACATTAAATTTGGGATGCTAAGTGAAGGATCTCCAATGAAACTTGTTTGTGTTAAAACATGCTAGACTCATAGTCTTGATTAAGGAAAGATTTAGTAAAAGAAGAATTGTTTGTGGAATTAGTTTCTTTCGTTCAAGGTTGAAAGAAATTTTAACTAAGTTATAATTATTGGGACTTGAAGCAATCGGCTGATAAGGAGTTATATTATAAGATTCTATATTGGTTTCAAGATTTGAGTTAGTAATCGTGTTAATTTTAAGATAGAATAAAATAAGTATGGATACGCATATATTCAGTGCCGATCTTATACAGTGTACTTTGGGAATTGATTGGTTGGACAAGAATCATGTAATGGTAGATTGTCGGAGTAAGAATGCCAAACCCCAATCCAAGAATAAATCGTACTTCGTGGTAAAGATAAGGAACAGAAATCCTTCCTTTCTACTTCTCAGACCTAGAAAGTCTAACTAGCAATGATTGATCAGCGAGGTAAATAACGAAGTTACTCTAATGATAGAGGATATTCCAGTTATTCAGGAATTTCCGGACGTCTTTCCCGAATAACTCCCTGGTACAATCCCCGACCGTGAAGTGGAGTTTGAGCTCAATTAGATTCCTGGGGCTACACCAATCTCAAAAGCACCATACCGTATGGCTCCAGCAGAGTTGAAAGAACTCAAAGAACAACTTCAAGAATTGTTGGATAAGAAGCAATTCGACCAAACGCATCTCCATGGGGAGCTCCTGTCCTGTTCGTAAAGAAGAAGGACGGAAGCATAAGATTGTGTATGGATTACAGAGAACTGAATAAGATCACAATCAAGAATAAGTATACGCTTCCAAGGATAGATGACCTGTTTGACCAACTCAAGGGAGCTACAGCCTTTTCCAAGCTCGACTTAAGGTCAGGCTACCACCAACTGAAGGTCAAGACAGACGATATTCCGAAGACAGCCTTCAGAACAAGATATGGACACTATGAGTTTATAGTAATGCCGTTCGGATTAACATACGCTCCGGCAGCCTTCATGGATCTCATGAACAGGGTGTTCAAACCACTTCTTGACAAGTTTGTTGTGGTATTCATCGACGATATTCTGGTATATTCTTCAAGTGAGGAAGATCACAAAGAACATCTTCGTCTCACCCTCCAGACTGAGAGAAAAGGAACTATACGCCAAGTTCAAGAAATGCGAATTTTGGCTAGAAAGCGTCACATTCTTGGGTCACATCATATCAGCAGCAGGAGTAGTTGTGGACCCTAAGAAAGTAGAAGCAATCTCAGATTGGCCGAGACCAAAGTCAGTGATAGAAATTAGAAGTTTCTTGGGATTAGCGGGCTATTATCGAAAATTTGTTGAAGGATTTTCTTCAATAGCCATACCCTCACCAAGCTCACACAGAAGAACTCTAAGTTTCGATGGAGTGAAAAATGTGAGCAAAATTTCGAGACTTTGAAGAAGAAACATATCTCAACTCCGGTGTTAGTATTGCCAACTGAAGGCAAAAACTTCACCATCTACAGTGATGCATCTAAATGAGGTTTAGGATGTGTACTCATGCAAGAGGGAAGGGTGATTGCTTACGCGTCGAGACAGTTGAATATGTATGAACAAAATTACCCAACACATGACCTTGAGCTAGCAGCAGAGGTATTTGCACTCAAGATTTGGAAACACTGTTTATATGGTGCTAAGTGTGAGATTTTCACTGATCACCAAAGCCTCAAGTACTTGTTCACTCAGAAAGAGTTAAACATGAGGCAGAGACGATGGATTGAACTCTTGAAAGACTACGACTTGACTATAAGCTACCACCCAGGCAAAGCAAACAAGGTAGCCGATGCTTTGAGTCGGAAGGATATGAACAAAGTAATCCTAGCGTCACTTTCAGCACAACCATGCCTTCGAGAGGCCATCAAAATGAGTCAAGATATGGATTCCGCTTTAGTGAAGCTGAAAGAGCAAGCTAAAGAAGGGAAATCACCAGAATTCGAGACGGATAACAAATGAATCTTGTGGATTAAAGGGCGATTGTGCTACCAGACATCGATAACCTTCGACAAGAAGTAATGTCAGAAGCATATAAGTCAAAATTTTCAGTACATCCTGGCAGTACCAAGATGTACAGAGACATGAAGAAGAATTTCTGGTGGAGTAGAATGAAAAAGGATGTTGCGACATTTGTTTCCAAGTGTCACGTGTGCCAACAAGTCAAAGCAGAACACCAGAGACCTGGTGGACTTCTTCAACCATTAGAAATCACGGAATGAAAATGAGAACATATTTCCATGGATTTTGTAGTTGGTTTACCAAAGTCGAGACAAGGTCATGACGGAATATGGGTAATCGTAGATAGACTCACGAAATCTGCTCATTTCTTACCTGTCCGCATGAATTATTATTTGGACAAGCTAGCCACATTGTACATGAATGAGATCGTACGATTGCATGGAGTTCCAGCTAGCATACTTTCAGACAGAGATCCTAGATTTACATCTCGATTTTGGAAGAGCTTTCAAAAAGCTATGGGGACTAAGGTTACTCTTAGTACGGCATATCACCCTCAGACCGATGGCCAAACAGAGAGCATCATTCAAACTCTAGAAGATATGCTGACAGCATGTGCGCTAGACTTCAGTGGTAATTGGAGCGAACATCTGCCCTTAATCGAGTTTTCTTACAATAATAGTTACCACAGTAGTATTGGAATGGCACCATACGAAGCTCTGTATGGACGAAAGTGCCGATCACCACTGTATTAGGATGAAGTAGGGGAAAAAGCCATCGTTGGACCCCAACTGATCCAAGAAACAGTTGATAAAGTTGCTATGATCAAAGAGCGACTAAAAGCTGCACAAGATCGACAGAAAAGCTGGGCGAACATGAAAAGAAGGCCTGTGGAATTTGAAGTTGGAGAGAAGGCATATGTAAAAGTGTCACCTATGAAGGGTGTAATCCGATTCAATAAGACTGGGAAACTGAATCCCAGATACGTCAAACCATTTGAAATTCTTGAGAGAGTGGGAACACTTGCTTATAGATTAGCACTTCCACCCGACATGTCAAGAATTCACAATGTATTCCACGTCTCGCAGCTGAGGAGATATATTTCTGATCCAAGTCACATTCTGGAAGTTGTACCACTTCTGGTGGAGAGCAATCTAAATGAAGGGCTGATGGCGCCCCAAACCTCGCAACGTAATCATACAACATGTGACGTCATATGCATAAAAATTTTCTTTTCGACAACGTAATAATATAATGCATATACGACAAAATAGTGCAATCACCACACTATCTACGTCAGTGCAGCAGAAACAGTATAATAAATACATACACACAACTCAAATAAGACAATAAACTATACTGTCTCTATCTATTATAAACTACAGAACTGTTTGACTAGACACACCTAGTCCTTCATCTCTATCATGTCTCACAGCATAGTCATGTGACCTATCCAACAGAAACATCCCCCAAAGGGTGAGCATACACAACAATCATCATCGCAATACATAACAGTTATATTAACAACATAAGATATAACTGAAATGATAACAGAAATATCCCTTTTGCCGTTTCTGGACAATCAGCCATCAACAACCTCAACAACATCACACTGCAACAATAACATCGACGATACGTCGCACCCCAACTCTGGCGACAGCAATATCGTCGAACGAACAACAACATCGACGATACGTCGCACCCCAACAACGGCGATAGCCATATCGTCGAACGAATAACATGATCGTTACGTCGCACCCCAACTCCGGCGACAGCAATATCGTTGAACGAACAACATCAACGTGACAACATCAACGAGACGTCTCCCAACAACAATAGTAAGCAATATCAACAATAATAAACAACAAATATAATACCAAATCACCCAATTCCGGTGATTTATCATCGTTCAACGCAATAGTATGCATCAATACTAAACAATAACAACATATGCTCGTACGTCAACACGTACCTGATAATCGAGTATATATATCAAATCTGGCTACTTCTTTGATCTTGAGGCTTGTGATGTATCTAAATAATTCAACAATAATTATCAGATCATTGTCACCGTATCAACACAGTTATAACAGCCTCAATATATAACATCAAATAGCCCAACAACAATTAATTCAACAAAATATAAAACTCGATTATAAATTCGTATTGTTCAACAATTTAATATTCTGGTGTATTTAATTCACAATACTACCATCAAATACACCCTAATTAATTAACTTCAAATAATAGGCTATTTTACAACATCCGTCAAATTACGAAAACTTTATATCAACGTGTAGCCTATACTTTTTAGACTCCGAATATATAATCAGAATTAATAACAACTGACAAACAACTCTCCAATCTCAATCCAACGATTAAAAATCCCTAATTATAATAAATTGAGAATAATTCAAAATAACACCACTATAATCGTCTCTACTTCGTTAAAATCATACACTATTCAACAATATTGAATTTCAGTATGATTTAACAATTTATCACATTTATTCCAGAAATCGACGAATTTCAAACATCACCAAAACTATAAAATTTATACCTCAAATCGAAGACCTCGTGTCAACGATTCCAAAACTGAAGTCGGTTCGTCAATTGGATAAACCGATAAGTCGCAAGATCGAAAAGAAAATCGAAACTCTATTCTTCTCTCTAGTCTCTCTCTTCTGTGAATTTCTTTCTTTCTATTCAATTGAATTGAATTCAACGTAATTGTGATATTTATCTCTTTTTTTATTTTTTATTATATTATATTATATTATATTATATTAGTAAAATAATATAATATTTAACATTTTAACACCGGTATATTCCTTCAGACTGGTCAAACGATCAAATTTTCCAAAACCCAAAACATGAAACTTCTATATCTTTGAGTTTTCTACGTTATATCCAAATTTCAAATCATTTGGACTTCATATGATCAAAATATGTCATATTTTCCTCTTTAAAAATCATTAATTATTTAGTAATATCACATTACTAAATCACAACTTGTGAAATTTACTTCAGGCATTACATTTCTACCCCCCCTTAAATGAATTTCGACCCCGAAATTAATCAACAACAGTAATAACATGCATAAATAAAGATACGTCATACCATCAGAATAAGTAGGGGTAGAGCTCCCTCATATGCTGCTCTGTCTCCCAAGTGGCCTCTTCGACATCTCTATGCTCCCACTGAACCTTCACCATCGGTATAAGCTTACTACGAAGCTTTCGTTCAGATCGATCCAAAATACAAACTGGTCTCTCAACATAAGACACATCAGGATCTAACTGAACCTCAGAAATATCTAATACATGTGAAGGGTCTGGCTCATACTTCCGCAACATCGACACATGAAACACATCGTGGATACTAGATAAAGATGGAAGTAGAGCCAATCGATAAGCCAAAGTGCCTATCCGCTGCAATATCTCATACGGACCAACATACCTCGGTGCCAACTTTCCTTTCATACCAAACCGCACTGTGCCACGAAAAGGAGAAACTTTCAAAAATACTCAATCGTCCTGCTGAAACTATAAAGGTCTTCGTCTTTTATTTGCATAGGCGGCCTGTCTATCTTGAGCTGCTTTCAATCGTTGCTGTATCAACTTTACTTTCTGTTTCATCTCATGAATCATATCAAGACCGGTAACTGCAGCTCGATCAACATCATCCCAGTATAACGGAGATCTATAACGTCTCCCAAATAATGCCTCAAATGGAGCCATCTGAATACTACTCTGATAACTATTGTTATACGCAAACTCATCCAACGGAATAGATGACTGCCAAACAGATTTAAAATCCATAACATAAGCACGCAACGTATCCTCCAGCGTCTGAATTGTACGCTCAGTCTGACCATCTGTCTGAGGGTGATAAGCTGTACTCAATCTCAACTCTGTCCACATCGCAGTCTGCAATCTTTCCCAAAAATGAGAAGTAAATCGAGGATCTCTATCAGAAATAATAGACACTAGAATCCCATGCAACCGTACGATCTCTCGTATATACAACTGTGCCATCGTTAAGTACGTACTACTCATGCTATAGGGCATAAAATGTGCAACTTTCGTCAATCGATCAACAATCACCCAAATAACATCAATAGTTCCATTGCTTCTTGGCAAATGAGTCACAAAATCCATCGATATGTGCTCCCATTTCCAAGTCGGTACTTCTAAACTCCTCAATTCACCTCCCGGCCTTATCCTCTCAGCTTTGATTTGTTGACAATTGAGACATCGACATACAAAATCAATCACATCACGTTTCATTCCTTTCCACCAAAACTGAGAGCGTAGATCCTTATACATCTTCTTACCATCAGGGTGGATAGAATATCGACTACAATGTGCACGCCGCAACAGACCCTGGCGCAACTCAGATGCATCAGGAACTACCCATCTATCCTTCATCCTCAAACTGCCATCATCAGCCAGTCTAAAACAAGTATCTTGTTTCCGAGAAACCAACTCCTTCCACCGCTAAACTCTCTCATCTGTCATCTGTGCATCACGAATACAACCATATATATCAGGTTCAGCTAATAAGGTAGATACCTGGATAGGTGTCGTCGAGATATCAAAATCATATCCCAAGGAACAACAAGACATCATCATAGCTGATAAACGACTCACATCCTATGCAGTACAGCTCACTTTACGGTTCAATGCATCAGCTGTAAGATTGGCTCGACCAGGATGATATTCAATCTCACAATCATAATCCTTCAGTAAATCTAGCCATCGTCTCTGTCTCATATTCAACTCTGTTTGTGTAAACAGAAATCTCAAGCTCTTATGGTCAGTATAAATCGTAAACGAGGTACCATATAAATAGTGTCGCCATATCTTCAAGGCAAAGATAATGGCTGCCAACTCCAAATCATGCACAGGGTATCTTGTTTCGTGTGGTTTCAGCTGTCTCGAGGCATATGCCACAACATGCTGATCCTGCATCAAAACACATCCCAAACCATGTAATGATGCATCAGTATAAACAACAAACCTCTCGTTTTCCGTAGGAATTGATAACAGATAATGGCTGCCAACTCCAAATCATGCACAAGGTATCTTGTTTCGTGTGGTTTCAGCTGTCTCGAGGCATATGCCACAACATGCCGATCCTGCATCAAAACACATCCCAAACCATGTAATGATGCATCAGTATAAACAACAAACCTCTCGTTTTCCGTAGGAATTGATAACACCGGTGCAGTCGTCAGTCGAAGCTTCAACTCCTGAAAACTCCTCTCATATGCTTCAGACCACTGAAATCGCACACCTTTCTGAGTCAACTGTGTCAAAGGCCTAGCAATCTTTGAAAATTCCTCGATAAATCGACGATAATAACCTGCTAAACCCAAGAAACTACGGATCTCTGGTACAGATGTAGGTGTAGACCACTGTAACACGGCTTCGACCTTCGTTGGATCAACTTAAATCCCATCTCTCGATATAACATGACCCAAGAAGACTACTCGATCCAACCAAAACTCACACTTACTGAGTTTGGCATACAATTGTCTATCTCGCAACACCTGTAATACTGAACGCAAATGCCCTGCATGCTCAGCCTCACTCCTGGAATATATCAATATATCATCAATAAACACAATAACAAATCGATCGAGATAAGGCTGAAATATCCTATTCATCAAACTCATGAATACAGCTGGAGCATTCGTCAACCCAAAAGGCATAACAAAAAACTCATAATGCCCATATCTGGTCCTGAATGCTGTCTTCTAAATATCCTCCTCTCTAACTCGTATCTGATGATATCCTGACCTCAAATCAATCTTCGAATATACTGAGGTTCCCTGAAACTGATTAAACAAATCATCAATACGAGGGAGGGGATATTTATTCTTAATCGTTATCTTATTCAGCTGTCGATAGTCAATACAAAGCCGCATCATTCCATCTTTCTTTCTCACAAATAAGACTGGTGCACCCCAAGGCGATACACTAGGGCGAATGTATCCCTTGTCCAACAAGTCCTGCAACTGGGCTTTCAACTCTCTCAACTCTGTTGGTGCCATTCTATAAGGAGTACGAAAAATAGGGGAAGTACCTGGCATCAACTCAATCCCAAACTCCACCTCACGAACTGGTGGGAAGCCTGGAATCTCATCAGAAAATACATCGACAAACTCAGTCCTCTATTCCCACCTTCTTCTTCTTCTCTGTTACATTTACAACATAAATAAGATAACCCTCATGTCCATGCTCCAATAATCGAGACATCCGGATAGCAGATACCAACGGAACACGGGGACGAGAGCCCTTCCCATAAAATGTCCAACGCTCTTTCTCATCTGTATAAAAATATACTACTCGCAGATAACAATCAACAGTCGCACAATATCTCTTTAGCACATTAATCCCCACAATACAATCAAAATCAGTCATCTCTAGAATAATCAAATCAAATCTCAGCTCATAGCCCTCATAAGAAATAATACCATCTGATATCATCGATACAACTGATATATCAACTCCAGAGGGTGTCGAAACAGAAAGAGGCATAGACAATGGAGACGAGCGCATATGATGCTCAACCACAAACCTCTTCGATATAAATGTATGCGAGGCACCAGTATCAATAAGAATATAAGCAGGATAAGAACATAAATAACACTTACCTGCTATCATCTCCTCTCATGCCTCCTCTGCCTGCTCTCGTGTCAAAGCATACACCTGTGCCTGAGGCGGACCAGCTCCCTGCAAACGTGGCTGTCCTCCAGAAGGTCGTGGTGTAAACTGCTGAGGCTGTCATCCTCCTCTCTCTGAGGATCTACCTTTAGCACTCCTAGGCTCTCGTTGTCCCTCACAACTAGGACACTGTCTCACCAGATGACCAACACCGCCATACTCAAAACAGGTGATCTCGGTCTGTGTGCACTCTCTGATCAGATGAGGTCCCACACAACGAAAACATCTCACTGCTCTGGACTCCCCTCCCTGCCCCTGAACAGACTGAGAACTGCCCCCACGACTCTCAACACGTCGTGAATCAAATCAACGCTTTCCAGATGATGCCGAAGAAGAAGATGAACCCTTCTGATATTTAAAAGACTGTCCATGTGGTCGCAATGACTCCCTAGTCGGCTCTGATAATCGTCCTGAGCCCCATACTCCTGCATCACCAACTCAGCCATCTCAGCTCTCGTCACTGCATCCTCAAATGATACTGGGTTGTTCGATTGCACACGATCAAATAACTCTAACTTCAACCCTTTCAAGAAATGCCTCATCTTAGCATGAACATTCGTAGCAACATGTGGTACATATTTCAACAATGCAGAATATCGAGTCTCATACTCAGCAACAGGCATACTACCCTGTCTCAAATCCTCGAATTCTCTCTCTTTCTTCTGTCTGGCTGCTATAAAAAAATATTTATCAAAAAAACGAGATCGGAACACATCCCAATCAACAGTACGGCCCTGAGCTCTCAATCCGGCCTCAGTCGTCTGCCACCACAATAGTACATTCCTCGAAAGCTGAAATGTAGTCAATCGTAACCAAGCAGACCTAGCACACGGAGCGGTCACAAATATCTGCTCTATCCTCTCAATCCACTCCTCGGCTCGCTCACCAGTCTCAGAACTATCAAATCTCGGCGGAAGATAACTGCTGAACTGTGCCAAAGTCAACTCACCAGGCAGTAAAGGCTGATCTGTTGGTGCCTATCCCATAGGATGAGGTGGCAATGGATTCATCTGCCCAAATCCACTGTCAACCTCTTCCGTTTCCTCGTGTGGGTGTACCTGTTCTCTAGCTGCCATCACTGGAAATCAAATTGTTAATCATAACATTTAACCATTACAATCCAGTAATCATCATCACACCATTCGTATTAAAGTACACACAACTAAAGAACAATCAATCATATCGAGAAATCATCAATAACAAGTCAAATGCACAGACACACGCAGATAATATCGTCATCCAACTCTCTCATCACAAACCCAACTCCTAACCATCCCAGACATCTAACATATGCTCTGATACCACCAAATGTGGCGCCCCAAACCTCGCAACGTAATCATACAACATGTGACGTCATATGCATAAAAATTTTCTTTTCGACAACGTAATAATATAATGCATATACGACAAAATAGTGCAATCACCACACTATCTACGTCAGTGCAGCAGAAACAGTATAATAAATACATACACACAACTCAAATCAGACAATAAACTATACTGTCTCTATCTACTATCAACTACAGAACTGTTTGACTAGACACACCTAGTCCTTCATCTCTATCATGTCTCACAGCATAGTCCTGTGACCTATCCAACAGAAACATCCCCCAAAGGGTGAGCATACACAACAATCATCATCGCAATACATAACAGTTATATTAACAACATAAGATATAACTGAAATGATAACAGAAATACCCCTTTTGCCGTTTCTGGACAATCAGCCATCAACAACCTCAACAACATCACACTGCAACAATAACATCGACGATACGTCGCACCCCAACTCTGGCGACAGCAATATCGTCGAACGAACAACAACATCGACGATACGTCGCACCCCAACAACGGCGATAGCCATATCGTCGAACGAATAACATCATCGATACGTCGCACCCCAACTCCGGCGACAGCAATATCGTTGAACGAACAACATCAACATGACAACATCAACGAGACGTCTCCCAACAACAATAGTAAGCAATATCAACAATAATAAACAACAAATATAATACCAAATCACCCAATTCCGGTGATTTATCATCGTTCAACGCAATAGTATTCATAAATAATAAACAATAACAACATATGCTCGTACGTCAACACGTACCTGATAATCGAGTATATATATCAAATTTGGCTACTTCTTTGATCCTGAGGCTTGTGATATATCTAAATAATTCAACAATAATTATCATATCATTGTCACCGTATCAACACAGTTATAACAGCCTCAATACATAACATCAAATAGCACAATAACAATTAATTCAACAAAATATAAAACTCGATTATAAATTCGTATTGTTCAACAATTTAATATTCTGGTGTATTTAATTCACAATACTACCATCAAATACACCATAATTAATTAACTTCAAATAATAGGCTATTTTACAACATCCGTCAAATTACGAAAACTTTATATCAACGTGTAGCCTATACTTCGTAGACTCCGAATATATAATCAGAATTAATAACAACTGAAAAACAACTCTCCAATCTCAATCCAACGATTAAAAATCCCTAATTATAATAAATTGGGAATAATTCAAAATAACACCACTATAATCTTCTCTACTTCGTTAAAATCATACACTATTCAATAATATTTAATTTCAGTATGATTTAACAATTTATCAGATTTATTCCAGAAATCGACGAATTTCAAACATCACCAAAACTATAAAAATTTATACCTCAAATCGAAGACCTCGTGTCAACGATTCCAAAACTGAAGTCGGTTCGTCGATTGGATAAACCGATAAGTCGCAAGATCGAAAAGAAAATCGAAACTCTATTCTTCTCTCTCGTCTCTCTCTTCTGTGAATTTCTTTATTTCTATTCAATTGAATTGAATTCAACGTAATTGTGATATTTATCTCTTTTTTTATTTTTTATTATATTATATTATATTATATTAATAAAATAATATAATATAATATTTAACATTTTAACACCGGTATATTCATTCAGACTGGTCAAACGATCAAATTTTTCAAAACTCAAAACATGAAACTTCTATATCTTTGAGTTTTCTACGTTATATCCAAATTTCAAATCATTTAGACTTCATATGATCAAAATATGTCATATTTTTCTCTTTAAAAATCATTAATTATTTAGTAATATCACATTACTAAATCACAACTTGTGAAATTTACTTCAGGCATTACAGCTGAAGTATGAAGAAATTCCGATTCGAATTGTTGATTTCAAAGACCAAGTACTGAGACGACGAACTATTCCATGTGTCAAAGTACAATGGTCCAACCATACCGAAAGAGAAGCTACTTGGGAGTTGAAAGAAAACATGCGAGCACAATACCCTTATCTCTTTGAAGATCATGTATAGCCAAGTTTCGAGGACGAAACTTCTCATAAAGAGGGAGGGATGTGAGAACCAGAAATTCCAGCAGTAGCAGCAGGTAGCAAAATTTCAACAGCAACTCATATTTCAGAAGATGGTATTTTCCAGCAGACCAAAATCCAGCAGACGGAACCCAGCAGCAGAAGAGTTCAGTAGCGAGATTCCAGCAGATAGCTACTGGTTCTGCTCAGGACTTGTAACTGAAGCATTTAACATGGTGTCACGCCCCGAAACTCGGGATTTGACACCGGCGTCGTTTAACAATCACACAATTGAAACAACCAGCCTCGTAGCATAGTATAAACAGAAATACCAGTTTATTAATCATAATCTCAAAAACCAAAGTCTTTACAACTGAAATAACTAATGAAATAAATGCGGAAACGTTTTTACATAAAACTTGAGTACCAAAATTCAGAAACCTCTTTACTAGCAACTCTCGATATTAAAACAATTCACCAGCCCCAAAATTGTTCCGATTCTTCTTCTTCAATCTGCTCTTCGGATTTATCTGGGAAGGTTGTAAGGGGTGAGTATTTTGGGAAATACTCAGCAAGTGGGGGCCGTTCGAGTACAACAAAACAACATGCAATTTTCGAAATATACATACCATGCAAACATAATTCTTATCACGTGCGCATCATTAACCCGACACTGAGATTCATCTACTTTCAATGGTTTACTGATATCAGTCCTTAATTTTTACTCCTCTAAGGGGACGAGGCCGTATAGCGGTTATCTCCCCCACCGCGTAAGGGTACGTATGGTTGGGATTCCCACCCATATCAAGTTGAATTCTCATCGTGTCAAAACATTTATTCATGCAAAATATCGTAACCAGAAGGGTGTAGAAGAAGAATTGTACTCGCCCGAATTTTTATAAAACCGAAAATATATGCATCGAAATTCAATAATTTAAAACAAGCCCACTTACCTTAGATATCGTAGAAAACGTGAATAGAGGGAATTCCTGCACTGGAATTTCGAACCCTAGCTTCGGGGTTGGACTGCAGCAGCGCTTCGCTTCTTCGCACACTGAGAGAGCAAGCTCTCGAAAAACCTAAGAAAACTAGGAGAGAAACTCGAAAAACTGGAGTAGAAAATGGTGTGAATTTTCGAGTTATAGGCTCTCCTATTTATAGGGGTTGGCTGCTATCTCGATAGATGTCATCCGCGCGTTTAAACTTGAATCAAATCTCCATCCAAAATCGTGATCAAATCTAAATTTTATTCTTTATCCTAGACCTAAATTTCGAAATTCATGTATGTATCCCAAGGATAAATTTCGAAATTTATGATTTGCCCAGCCTGCAAAATTTCAACTTTTGTGTCTAATTCCCAATATTCGGTAGACTTTTTATTTCCTAAAATAATAAAAATTATATTTCTTAAATCCCACAAATTTGCTGACATAAACCCGAAATTTAGTAGTATTTTTCCCAAATAAGATTTTGATTATTTTCATAAAATCCTGGTAGTTAAATCTTTCCCAAGCTGCATTTATCGTGTAAATTTTTCCCTTTATCTATGATTTTCGAAAATTCCCTAATATTCTTTCAATATTATTTTCGAAAATCCCATGATAAAATCCTCAAGATTTTTAGTTCCAATATTGGGTTATCTTCTTACTTAAATCTTTATCCAGGTATATCAAATCTTAGATCTATATCCGGTAAAATTCTGCATATCTCAAATTCCGAAAAAAATATACACGATATTATTTAAATTCTTGAGTTCCAAAAAAAATGCCACATCACAAATTCCGAAAATCTCGCAAATCTTGGTACAAAATATTATCATGATAAAATCTAAAATCCTGGATTTTACATCCCTCCCTCCTTATGGGAAGTTTCGTCCTCGAAACTTGGGCTGGCTTGGTCTCCGAAGAGGTACGGGTACTGGTTTCTCATCCTTTCTTCTAGCTCCCACGTGGCTTGTCTTTCGTTGTGGTTCGACCATTGTACCTTGACGTAGGGAATGATTCGTCGTCTCAGTACTTGGTTCTTGGTGTCCACGACTTAATGGGAACTTCTTCGTACTTCAGCTCTTCTCCCAAGTTACTTTCGATTATGAGCGGTTCTACTTCCAACACGTGGCTTGGATCCGAGATGTATTTCCGTAGTTGGGACACGTGGAAAACATTATGAATTCTAGACATGTTTGGCGGCAACGCCAATCTGTATGCCAGTGTGCCTACTTTTTCCAAAATTTCAAAGGGACCTACATAACGGGGGTTTAGCTTCCCGGCTTTACTGTATCGGACAACTCCTTTCATAGGCGACACTTTCACGTAGGCCTTCTCGCCAACGTTGAATTCCACTGGACTTCTTTTCAGATCTGCCCAACTCTTTTGTCGGTCTTGAGCTGCCTTGAGTTTCTCTCGGACTACTGTAACCTTGTATACTGTTATCTGTACTGAGCTCGGGTCCTACTACTGCTTTTTCTCCCACTTCATCCCAATAAAGTGGTGATTGACATTTCCTTCCATAAAGAGCTTCGTATGGGGCCATTCCGATGCTGCTGTGATAGCTGTTGTTGTAAGCAAACTCAATTAAAGGTAGATGAGTGCTCCAATTGCTACTGAATTCAAGAGTGCATTCTCGCAGCATATCTTCCAAAGTTTGGATGGTTCTCTCCGTTTGTCCATCGGTTTGAGGATGATAGGCCGTACTTAGGGTTACTTTCGTTCCCATGGCCTCTTGAAAGCTCTTCCAAAAGCGCGAGACAAACCTTGGGTCTCTGTAAGACAAGATGCTCACTGGTACTCCATGAAGTCTTACAATATTGTCCATGTACAGTATAGCTAATTTGTCCAGATTGTAGTTCATACGGACGGGTAGGAAGTGTGCAGATTTTGTAAGTCTATCTACAATTACCCATATTCCGTCCTGACCTTGCCTTGACTTTGGCAATCCTACCACAAAGTCCATGGAGATATGGTCCCACTTCCACTCAGGTATCTCCAACGGTTGCAATAATCCTCCGGGTCGCTGGTGCTCTGCTTTGACCTGTTGACAAACCTGACACTTAGAGACGAATACTGCCACATCTCTTTTCATTCCGTTCCACCAAAAATTCCTCTTAAGGTCTCTGTACATTTTTGTACTGTCTGGATGGACTGAAAACTTGGACTTGTGTGCTTCTGATAGTATTTCTTGGCGAAGGTTATCGTTGTTCGGTACGCACAGTCGTCCATTCATCCAAACGACTCCCTTGTCATCAATTTGTAGATCTTGAGACTTCCCGTTTTTGACTTGTTCCTTAAGTTTCTTTAGCTCGGGGTCTCGGTCTTGATTTAACTTGACGGTCTCCTGCAGACATGGCTGGGCGGAGAGTGAAGCTAGAGTGATCTTGCCTCCATTTTTCCGACTCAGAGCATCGGCCACTTTGTTCGCTTTACCTGGATGGTAACTTATAGTCAAGTCGTAATCCTTCAATAGTTCGATCCATCGCCTTTGCCTCATGTTTAGTTCTTTTTGGGTGAACAAGTACTTGAGACTCTGGTGATCTGTGAAAATTTCGCACTTGGCACCATAGAGATAGTGCCTCCAGATTTTTAAGGCAAAGACAACTGCTGCTAACTCAAGATCATGCGTAGGGTAGTTCTTTTCGTGCGGTTTCAACTGCCTTGACGCATAGGCGATCACTCTTCCCTCTTGCATGAGTACGCATCCCAGACCTTCCTTAGATGCGTCACTGTAGATGGTGAATTCCTTATCTTCAGTAGGTAAGATTAGCACTGGCGTGGATGCAAGTTTTTCTTTCAATGTCTGAAAACTTTTCTCGCAACCTTCGTCCCAGATGAACTTGGAATTCTTCTGAGTGAGCTTAGTCAGTGGTATAGCTATGGAAGAAAAACCTTCGACGAACTTCCTGTAATAACCTGCCAGTCCAAGAAAGCTCCTGATGTCTGTGGCGTTCTTAGGTTTTGGCCACTCTGTAATTGCCTCAACTTTCTTGGGATCCACTGATACTCCTGCTTCCGAGATCACATGTCCTAAAAAGGATACACTCTTAAGCCAGAACTCACATTTCTTAAACTTAGCATATAGCTCTTTCTCCCTCAGTGTCTGTAGTGCAAGGCGGAGGTGCTCTTCATGTTCTTCCTCGTTGGGAGAATAAATGAGGATGTCATCAATAAATACCACTACGAACCGGTCCAGAAATGGTTTGAACACTCTGTTCATTAGGTCCATAAAGGCTGCAGGCGCATTAGTCAACCCAAAAGGCATCACTGTGAACTCATAATGCCCATATCTTGTCCGAAAAGCTGTTTTGGAGATATCTTCAGCCTTGACCTTCAGTTGGTGGTATCCAGTCCTCAGATCCAATTTAGAAAAGATGGCGGCTCCTTTAAGCTGATCAAACAGATCGTCTATCTTAGGTAGAGGGTACATGTTCTTGATTGTGATCTTGTTCAATTCTCTGTAATCGATGCGCAATCTCATACTACCGTCTTTCTTCTTTACGAAGAGTACTGGAGCTCCCCATGGGGACACACTAGGTCGAATTTGCTTTTTGTCCAGCAATTCTTGGAGTTGCTCTTTTAGCTCCTTGAGTTCCGCTGGCGCCATCCTGTAAGGTGCTTTAGAGATTGGTGCTGCACCAGGAACCAGATTAATTTCGAACTCAACTTCGCGGTCCGGAACTGTCCCTGGGAGTTCTTCTGGGAAAACATATGGGAACTCACATACTATTGGGATGTCTTCTATCCTCATTTTGACTTCTCCTTGCACTTCGTTGATCATTGCTAGGTAGATGTCTTCTCCGGATTTCATGGCCTTCCATGCCTGGGAAGCGGAAAGGAGTGATTTTCGTTCCTTGGATTTACCATGATACACGATCTCTGCCTGATTTGGGGTTCGGAGCTTAACTCTTTTCCCTTTACAGTCCACTATGGCATTATTACTGGCTAACCAATCCATCCCTAGAATGATGTCGAAATCGACCATAACCAATTGTATCAAATCGGCACTGAAAGTCTGATTAGCGATACCGATCTTACAATCCTTGTGAATTTCATGAGTTTCTGTGGTCTTACTCGTAGGTGTGGCTATCCGAAAAGGTTCAGTTAGAGATTCGGGCTTAAGTCCTACTTTCTTAGCAAACCTTTTAGACACAAAAGAGTGTGTAGCACCACAGTCAAACAATGCATAAGCAGGTACTTTTTGAAGTAAGATGGTACCTGATACGACTTCATTGGCGTCGTCTGCCTCTTCTTGGTTCATAGCGAACACCCTGGCATTAGGCTTATTCTCTTTTGGTTTGTTGGGGTTAGCTCCCACATTCGGCCCAGTTCCCTTGTTGGGCCCAGCTGCTTGGTTGGCGGCTGTAGGACAATCTGCGATCCTGTGCCCTGCTTTCCCACATCCAAAGCACGCACCACTGGCTCTTCGACATTCCCCGGGGTGTCTGAAACCGCACTTCGGCATGGCTTGGGTCCTTGATGGTTGGCCGCTGAGGTTTGCCCTGAGGAAGGTCCGCCTGATTGGTTTGGCTTTCTGAACTTCTGACCGCCCTGAGAAGACTGACCGGCGTGGGGTCGCTTGTTCTTATTCTCTCCCTCCCTGCGACGGATGTCGGTTTTAGCTCGGATAGCTGCGCCCATAAGATCTGCAAAATTGGCGGGCTGATAAACTGCTAAGGCTGACTGGATTCTACTGTTTAATCCTCTCTTGAAGCGGTACAGCTTCAAAACTTCGTCCGCCATGATGGCCGGAGCATAAGATCCAAGGGCATTAAACTGAGACGTGTACTCCACTACTGACATGTCTGGAGCTTGAGTAAGATTTTCAAAGTCACTTAACTTCTGCAATCTGACTTCTGCCGGGTAGTACTGTTTCAGAAATGTTTCTCGGAAGTTTCACCATGTGATTGGTCCAGCAGCGATCATGGCTGGCGAGACTGCTTCCCACCATTTAGCTGCTCTGTCTTCCAGGAAAGGCACAATCACATCCACTTTGAGTGCCTCGGGAACTTCCAAAAGCCTTAACTGAGTCTCGACACTCTTTAGCCAACTCTGGTCAACTTCGGGATCAGCGTCCCCTCTGAATATCGGACATCTGTTCTTTCGGAGGGATTCATAATGAAATTTGATTCCATTCGGTGGTGGTGGTGGAGGTGGTTGATGGGCATTTGGGTTTCCCAACCCTTGCAGTGTCGTGGCCACTATGGTGGCTATGGCCATAAGATCATCTTGGCTTAGATTAACTGCAGGCGGTGGTCCATTCTCCTGTCGATTCTCCTGTCTCTCTTCGCGATCGGCATTAGCGTAACGCGGGTTGCGGTTTTGCCTTGGGGGTCTGCCGGCCATTTTCCTACATTCGCAAATTCTAAAAATTGGTACGAGTAGGTTCATGCAATAGATTGCGCAGAAGTAAATTGAAATCAATGGAACAAATAAAATATTTTATTGATTTCTCAAACAGGAAAATAAATGAACATGATTAATCTAAATAAATAAATGTACTGAAGAAAAGAAAATGTAGCAACAACGGAAATACTACAAAAAAAATGGTCCACTAAACGTTCTAATCTGCTATCTCGCCATTTCCCACTGCCACATCAGGTGGGGCTTCTTCCTCCTCGGGGTCATCAGGCATCTCTGGGTCTATGAAATCTGCCAGCTGCATCTGAAGGCTATGATTTTCTGATTCCAACTCAGCAATCTGTTCCCTGTGGGTCAGAATATTTCCTATCCCGTCATTCAATTCATTTCTTGCGTGTGCGCAGTTTGTTTCATTCTTCTGGATGAGCTCCTTCTCCTTTGCTTTCCTCTCGTCTACCTCCTTGGATAGCCTTTGGTTATTCTCAGATAATTGCATGATCACATTCCAGGATTCTTCAATTTTTTTCTTATCCCTCAGTCGGGCTTGACGGGCTTCAGACAGTTCTATGGTGCGTCTATCCACTTCCTCCTTAGCTTGCTTGGCTTGACTCATCGTTATTTGTAATGACTCTCGCAGTTCGCAGTTATGTTCTTTAACGAGCTCGAACATTTGGAAGACCTCGTCAATTCTTTTCTCTGCTGTCTCCAGTTTGGTAGTCAGATTTTCCACTTGTTGCCTCCTCTCAAGATTACTAGCTCTCAGCCTCCTGATAGTCCTATCCCGGTGTCCTATAGCAAATTCCTTTAAATGTATAGCAGCCTGAGCGCGCGTGCGAGGTCGGTGATTATCCAGCTGGGTCGTCTCGCTAAGAGTAATCGGGGTCACTTTCTTACGAGCGGTGACATGGAAACGAGCCATTTCCTGAAACAATAAAGAAAGGAAACGCTCAGAATATCAAAAATAGGCTAAAATAAATATCAAGAACTAATAGAGCAAGGTATCGAAATTTATATGTATTTTTCGAAAATTTCCGAAAATAGGAGGTTAAAGCTGGCGGGTTGACTCGATGATTCGACCGAGTTGACTCGCCGGGTTGACTCGCCGGAGTACGGTCGGAGTAAAAGGCACGCGTTGGCGAAGAAGTCAGGGTCTCGGAACCGGCAATGTCAAGGCCAGAATCGGTCGGAAGTTACCTAATTTGGCCGGAAAAATTCGCGCAACTCGCTAACTATCTCGAATTTGGGCGTTTACGATTGGTTGATCCAATCCGAAAATTGATTGTTGAGAAACGTTACCCATGGATTGTGTATCGTTTGTGTAAAATTAATTTAAAATCGGAGTAGTATTGGTAGGGTAATTGGACAAAACAAAATTCGGCGTTTAGGGTTTACACGCCAAATTCGTAGATCTGAAATTCCCGTTTCATCCGAACGCGAAATATGTAATTGTTTGAGGGCTTTTGTTCGTCTCATCGAGACGGTTCTAGATCTGGTCTCCGATCAAAGAAACACTACCGGAAGCGACCGGAATTGGCGAAAAACGCAGCGGCGCGCGTAGGGGCTGTTTGGCCGAATTTTTTTTTTCGAAATTTGATTTTTTTTTGAAACTCGATTTTTCCCACTCGGATTATGAACCTGGCGGCTCTGATACCACTAAAATGTCACGCCCCGAAACTCGGGATTTGACACCGGCGTCGTTTAACAATCACACAATTGAAACAACCAGCCTCGTAGCATAGTATAAACAGAAATACCAGTTTATTAATCATAATCTCAAAAACCAAAGTCTTTACAACTGAAATAACTAATGAAATAAATGCGGAAACGTTTTTACATAAAACTTGAGTACCAAAATTCAGAAACCTCTTTACTAGCAACTCTCGATATTAAAACAATTCACCAGCCCCAAAATTGTTCCGATTCTTCTTCTTCAATCTGCTCTTCGGATTTATCTGGGAAGGTTGTAAGGGGTGAGTATTTTGGGAAATACTCAGCAAGTGGGGGCCGTTCGAGTACAACAAAACAACATGCAATTTTCGAAATATACATACCATGCAAACATAATTCTTATCACGTGCGCATCATTAACCCGACACTGAGATTCATCTACTTTCAATGGTTTACTGATATCAGTCCTTAATTTTTACTCCTCTAAGGGGACGAGGCCGTATAGCGGTTATCTCCCCCACCGCGTAAGGGTACGTATGGTTGGGATTCCCACCCATATCAAGTTGAATTCTCATCGTGTCAAAACATTTATTCATGCAAAATATCGTAACCAGAAGGGTGTAGAAGAAGAATTGTACTCGCCCGAATTTTTATAAAACCGAAAATATATGCATCGAAATTCAATAATTTAAAACAAGCCCACTTACCTTAGATATCGTAGAAAACGTGAATAGAGGGAATTCCTGCACTGGAATTTCGAACCCTAGCTTCGGGGTTGGACTGCAGCAGCACTTCGCTTCTTCGCACACTGAGAGAGCAAGCTCTCGAAAATCCTAAGAAAACTAGGAGAGAAACTCGAAAAACTGGAGTAGAAAATGGTGTGAATTTTCGAGTTATAGGCCCTCCTATTTATAGGGGTTGGCTGCTATCTCGATAGATGTCATCCGCGCGTTTAAACTTGAATCAAATCTCCATCCAAAATCGTGATCAAATCTAAATTTTATTCTTTATCCTAGACCTAAATTTCGAAATTCATGTATGTATCCCAAGGATAAATTTCGAAATTTATGATTTGCCCAGCCAGCAAAATTTCAACTTTTGTGTCTAATTCCCAATATTCAGTAGACTTTTTATTTCCTAAAATAATAAAAATTATATTTCTTAAATCCCACAAATTTGCTGACTTAAACCCGAAATTTAGTAGTATTTTTCCCAAATAAGATTTTGATTATTTTCATAAAATCCTGGTAGTTAAATCTTTCCCAAGCTGCATTTATCGTGTAAACTTTTCCCTTTATCTATGATTTTCGAAAATTCCCTAATATTCTTTCAATATTATTTTCGAAAATCCCATGATAAAATCCTCAAGATTTTTAGTTCCAAGATTGGGTTATCTTCTTGCTTAAATCTTTATCCAGGTATATCAAATCTTAGATCTATATCCGGTAAAATTCTGCATATCTCAAATTCCGAAAAAAATATACACAATATTATTTAAATTCTTGAGTTCCAAAAAAAATGCCACATCACAAATTCCGAAAATCTCGCAAATCTTGGTACAAAATATTATCATGATAAAATCTAAAATCCTGGATTTTACACATGGAATAAAGGTTGTTAATGACAGATTATGGTCATTAATTGGAAGGCTAACAGTTAGATTTTGACCTATAAATAGCACCCTCAATCTCTGAATTGATGTTACCAAAATCTTGAGTTATCACTTGAAATTAGAGCTAAGAGAGTGCATTTTTCGAAGCTGTAAAATCCAGTAGCGATGCAAGCAGATTTCCAGACTTCAACCGAAGAACTAGCAAATTACGGTAAGTGGACTTATATATAAATATCTTTAAATCCGTTTGATAATTCTGTTTTAAAGTTCAGTTTCTGTATGTTTGACTACTGATATATGATTTTGAAGCACTGAAACTCCCTAGTGAACTAATAATGGTAGGAATATATATTCTGAACATTTCTGAATTCTGATTCTGATTCTGGCCTCACCCCTTAGAGGAGAGAACATATAGGGGACTGATATCAGTTTAGCCATGAAATTCACTAACGTGTTCAATGCTTACTAATTCTGATTTCTGTTCTGAAACTTGTGATCTCTGAATTCTGATTACTGTTCTGAAAATAAGAATTTTCTGTACATTATTGTATTACTGTTTCTGTAAAAATGGTTTTTGAAAACTGGTAGTTATTCCCGTCCCTTATTACTGAGTGACAATCATATCACTCACCCACCAAACCCATCTCAGATAAAAACGAGAAAGAAATATTAGAAGAAGAAGAGCAGATCCAGTTCTGGGGCTGGTGAAGAAGATTATTGTTTTCAGTTTATGTTTATATTAATTCTGTTGTATCTGTTAAGACACTGTTATGTCTGGTTTTACATTTCCGCTGTAAAACATCAGTATTCGAGTTGTAACAGACAATTGATTTATTTCGTATTATGAATAAAAGATTGGTTTCTGAATTCTGTACTATGAGACTGGTTGTTTTCGAATATAAATTTGAGAGCAACGTCGGTGTCAACGAACCCCGTTCAGAGACGTGACAGTGACAGTGACAGTGTCCCCAAATCAAGAAAGGTGAAACAAGGCAAGCAAGTGGAGGGTAACAGCTTCCACTGGTAAAAAGTAAGAGAGCTAAATGAAAAAGTAAAAGTTTTAGTGGATACAGCCATCCATCCCTCGTTTGTCAGTAAAAGCTATCGAAACCGTACGATCTTTTCATGATCAACCACTGCAAAAAATTCAGAAAGCAACTATAATAATAATAATAAATTGATAATATTTTCTTATCATCAAACAATATCAATAATAAATTAAACAGAATAAGAATAGTTCACTTGTTTTTTTTTTAACTAGTTTATGGATTTCCGTATTATTGTCAGAGACAGGAGCTGCCATAAAGACAGCATAGTTGCAGCAGATGCCTGCAGACCTGTCTCTGCAGCACTAGTCATAATTTGTGTTCAGAATACTGTCATAAGTGTGTGTTTTCGTGCGTGGTCTAGTGTGTGTGAGAGGGTCGAGAAAAATTAAGGGAAATTGGCAAGGGAAATGTGATCAGAATTCAGAACCATTAGTTTTATCCGTGTACAGATAGGTTCTGCAACAAAAATTTAAAATGGTCCCTCAAATAAATACGTCTTCCAGTCTGAAATGCATTTACTCCACGGGCTCTAACTCTTTAGCATCGTCTATATTCAACACCAAACACGAAGAATAAATAATTCCAGGAAAAAAAATACCCTCCTCACTGTTTTTCAGTATATGTACTTCGATTTTTGATCTGGGCTTGTAAGAGATTTCAAGATTTTGGTGTGATATTTCTGGTTTCTTTATGATGACTAGTGTTGGAAGTTGTAGGTACCCTTTCACTGCAATCCAGTGGCAAGAGCTTGAACACCAAGCTCTTGTTTTCAAGTACATGGTTTCTGGGATGCCTGTTCCACCGGATCTCCTCTTCACCATCAAAAGAAGCTTGGATCCTTCGTTTTCCTCGAACTTTCTCCTCCAACAACCCCAACACAGTACTATTTCTGTTCTTGATTTCTTACAACAGAATATATATATGTATATATATATATATATAGCACATGTTTTTTTTTTTTGCAATGTTGCTTGTTGTAGAACTAATGATTATTTCTCGTGGGTTTTTCTACAGTTGGATGGAATGGATTCCAAGTGGGGTTTGGGAGGAAAATAGATCCAGAACCAGGGAGATGCAGAAGAACAGATGGCAAGAAATGGAGGTGTTCGAAAGAGGCATATCCTGATTCCAAGTACTGTGAAAGACACATGCACAGAGGCAGAAACCGTTCAAGAAAGCCTGTGGAAATACTGTCGACGCCACCAAAAACAGTAACACCCGCAAATGCTATTCCTATCAACTCAACAATACCCCAAAAACCACACCAATTCTCTTCTCAGAATCCGTCTTCAAGACCTTCAGTCATTGGCTTGCAAGCTTCTCAAGAAAATCCCACCAGCTTTTTCATGGATTCCAGTCCTCATTCTCTTCTACATGGCAAAGATCATAGGTTCGTGTGAACTTATAGCTGATGTGGTTGAAGCATATTCATGGTAAACAGCATAATCATTACATTTTCTTGGTTATTGAGATGATTCTTGGTGCAGAAGCAGCAATAGACATGGTGTGAAAAGGGACATCAATGAACACACATTTTTCGGAGAGGCAAATCCAATCTCTAACAATGATTCCACGTGGCAACTGGCACCACTTACCATGGGTTCATCTCTGTCCCAAATGAAACACGAGCCTTATTCTTCTGATTTCCAGACTGGTAGGCAGCATCTGCAGAGCCTTGAAGATTACAATTTCATGCATGATTCTGATCACCCCAAGAAAATCATGCATCATTTTCTCGACGAAAGCCCACACAATGACAAAGATTCTTGGCCTAATTCGGATGATAAAATGTCGATCCACAACAATCCTCAGCACTCAATTTCTGTACCCAAGTCTATGCATGACTTCTTCATGACACAAAAATAGTAAGTCCTTGATTGAAATTTCTCACCATAACAGGCAACTGAAACGCAAATTCAACTCAACCTTTAACTGTTCTTGCAGAGATCCACAACAGACGAAGATATGAATCAGAGTTCGCTCTTAGCATCAATAAGGGCAGCAGAGTAATTTAAATTCTGATAGGAGACAGATCTTCTTTCTCTTAAGCCATAAGTAGACATGTGGAAACACAGTTTTCACACACACACACATATATATATATATATATATATATATATTATCTCGTGGGTAGAAGAGGTCAGAGGAATCCATGTAAGGTAACTGGGAATCACTTCGGGATTTTGCTTTCTCAGACGATATTTATATTTGTTTGCTATCACTGGTAGTAGTTATTTATTTTTGTTTGAAAGGCATCTGCTGCCATTTTTGCTACATGCTGTGTATTTTTCTTTCATTTTTGCATCAGAAGATAATAGATACAAGCATAGATATAATATCGGTAGATAGATACAGCCTTGATTGTCTTCACTTTCAAACCACTAATTATAACTTTTCTTAACAGCAACTTTGCGGGCCTGTAGTAATGTAATTTTTCTTGTTCTTGCCCGAGCTGGAAACAAATTTCAGAAATTCTTTTTTTTTTCTTTTCTTTTTCTGGGTTTTTGATTTCTCAGTTAATTTTTAATGCTCGAGTAATATAAGAAATAAGATGTCAAATTTTCAGAAAAAATAAAGAAAGAAATGATCAAGAAGAATGCCATCAGTACACTATTGTTGATTTCTCGTTATTCTCACTTAGAATTCTGAGTTTTTAGAAAACAATAAATTTTATATCCAACGGAAAATTGAAAAATGGATCCTCTGTTTGCTGTAATAAATATAAAATTCAATTGATAAATAACAAATATACTGATAAATACATAAATATATCAAAACCAATGTATTACATCAATAACAACTAAATAAATATTTAAAATAATTAAATAAATATTACTCGTATAGCTTTTTAGAGGCGAAAATATTTATCAAATCTGTGTAATCCAATTGTCAAACCATTTTTTCTCAATCGACAACATAGTTTGCATATTAATCTATCTTGAGACATTTTTGATCGAATATAATTTTTGTAAAAACTATACTTTTAGTCTGTATAATTGTAGAAATTACAAAATCAAAGAATTATTTGAGTCAAAATAACAAACTACAAAATAAAAGGACAAAGAAATCCCAAAAAACAATGAATTTCATCTTTCAACGGTCCACACATTCAAGCTATATTCAAAATTTATTTTATTTCCTTAGACTATCCACTTTCTAATTACAAAAGTCGTGCATAAAATTTATATAAAACTCGTAATTCAATTATAACTCATTAAATAATTTAAACCATGCGATGTATGCTTTAGTTATATATTTAATTTATATGATTTCGAAGTACATTACAGAGCCCATATTGCAAGTAAATTTCATTTTCAGGGAGGATCCTTTGATAGATTAATATATAAATATAAATATAAATGCGTATCTATAATGAAGATTTGAAATGGAAATAAAGCATAATTCATGAAGAAAATTACTTACCTTCAGGCTTAAGAGAAATAGGGGACTGTAAACTTTATTTATTGAATGGGGAAAAAAACCAGAGTTGAGATTCGGAGTGAGTTAGGGAACAAATAACATATATCATATATTTATATATATTTGTATATATAAATTTGGGCCCCTTATTGGGCCAAGTCCTTAGGCAACTGTTTGGTTGATATCATAAAAGGTCCGCTCTGCTAGCAAGCTGTCAAACACAGTTTTCGTATTCTCTGAAATCATTGAATTCATCGCCCTTACACAATTATGCTGATCGGAAATTGCATGAATGTGATTCTAAGCTATGAAATGTTTTTCACAAAAATTTAAGCTGAAAATCATAAAATAAAATAAAATTTATTCACTATACTGGATTCCCGGATCAAATTTATGGTTGTGGGCAGTCAAATGGTACTATCAAATAAAAGAAAAGATACTCCAATTTCCTTTTTTTTTTTTAAACGGTGAGAACTCTTCTAATTTATTGAAAATTGAAAATGTTTTTTATTACAAGATCAATCAACCAAAAAAGATAAGAACCACCCTCCCAAACAAAAAGGGAATGAGACGAAGAAGCAAAAGAGGCAATGGCGTGAGCAACACAATTCGCAGAACGCCGAGCATGACTAAGAGAGGGGCTTCCCATATTTACTTGCACTTGATGAATCTACTCTATATTTAACCATATACATTCAAACAATCAACACTATATTGGTCACTGTTGGAACTTTTCAAGTTCGCAATCTTGATTTTGATGTTAACAAAACTTGTTATTGTGTTTCTAACATATTTACTCAAGTGTGAAGTTGTTAACACAAGAAGCAAACCGAAACTGAATTCTGCACAAACTGAATTTCTGGCGAGCTTCGGTATTTTGATGATATCTCTCAACTTGATGTTTCAAATGAAAATCCGCCAACTAAACTGATTAGAAAACTCAATTTGGAACAATTCGTATTTCACGTCAGTTTGGCAAAATCGGATGTTATCATGGTCTAACTGATCGCTCAATTACCGAACTGATCACACGAAAACAGCAATCACTTGGGTTCGAGCAGCTGCTGTATTTTGATCATATCTCTCAGCTCGGTTATCGAAATGAAGCGATTCAGTATGCGTTGGAAATATAAGACGATGATCTACAAATCATCTTCAGAAGTCAAAGTCTGAATCAAAGCTTAAGATGCTGATAAGTGACGATGAAGTTACTGGTTCTGCACAAACTGAAATCAGCTAGGCTGATTTCAGCACACTAGCTGAAACTGAACCAACTGCTGACCAACCAACTGAACTGAACCAGCTGCTGACCAACTGAAACTGAACCAGACCAGCTGAAGACCGGTTGAACTGAACCAGCTGAAACTGAACCAGACCAGCTGAAGACCAGTTGAACTGATTGACCAGTTGAGTTGACCAGTTGACCAGAGTTGATCAGTCGAGAAAATGTCCAGCAAGACGAATTTGACCGTTGCAATTCCAGAAACAGTACAGAAACTATCCAACGGTCATATTCCTGTGTCTAACGTATATATCAGTGTTGGAGCCTATAAATACAACATATTGAAGATCAAACAATAGCTTTTGAAGTGGATTCAAAGCATGGGCAGTTAGCATGAAGATATCAGCTAGTTGAGAGCACAAGCCCTTGTGTGAGGATACATTTGAGATATACACTGTAAATGATAAATTCCTCACACACAATCACTCACACATATACAAGAGAGTTGAACTTCAAAGATTAGTTGAGTGAGTCTTGCACAAAGACAATAAACTTGTGTATGTAGTCTTTGCATATGAGACATTAAACAATATGATGATTGTGAGGTGCTGCCTACAATCTTGAGTGCTAGGAATTCTAGTTGGGTGCTGCCCTTTCGGAATGGGTTTGTACAAGTAGTTGTATAAATCAAAGTCTTTTAGTTGATCTTTCCCAAGGGGAAGAAGGGGTGACGTAGGAGTGTTTGAAATCTCCGAACATCCATAAACAAATTCGTGTCTATTTGTTTATTGCATTTGCTTATTATTTTCACTGTTTTTAAAGATGAATTGTTGAAGCATTTTATGTGTTCTTCAAATATCAAAATATTGTATACCAAGTGTTTGATAAAATGCTTCAACTGAATATTTTTACTCATTCAACTTGCATATATTTTAAATGGTTTACAAAATATTTAATCGGTTTCTACGAAGGATTATTTCGAGTATCTTCCGCTTGGTTTTTAACCAAACTCAATTTAATTCATCGGCGTTCAATATTTCAAGAACCGAGCTATTGTAGCTCAACGATTACCCCCTAATCGATCCTATCAGTCACGCATTTAAGATTACTTTCTCCGACATAAATTTGTTTCCTCCAATGATTTATATCGTAAAAATAAATCGAAGTCTCAATATTTACAAACAAAATTCTTATTTTACTTTTTACATAATTCATTAGAAAAATCAGTTGTACGATTTCTATGACTTAGTTAATATAGAAATATAAGTAAAAAAAATACGACTGAATTTTTTCAGAAAAATGAAATATAAATTTGTGATTAGCTGTTCAGATTTAATTTTATAAACTTCAAATTAAATAAATATATATATTTTAAACCAAAAATGGTTCAAAGTTTATTTTTTAAATTTCAAATTAAATGAACATATAAATTTGTTGTTCGTAGTTCATATTTATTTTTTAAAGTTCAAGTTAAATGAACATATAGATTTATGATTAACGTTTTTTAGACTTATAATATATTTTTATTTCTATAACAAAAAATGGTTCATACTTAATATTTTTAAATTAAAGTTAAATGAATATAAAAATATGTCGTTATCTCATTTATATTTATTTAATAATACTAATCCAATAATTGTTAATTATCTAATATTTGATTTCCACATGGTTTCAATCTATAAATTCAGCTTAAATAAATATTTGTGGATGTTGATATTTTATTGTATTTGAAATAATTGTGAGGTCACGACGATGTGAATAATTTTAGTTCTTTGTTTTATTTAATAATATTAATAATGTAGTGATTTTGTCAACTTATTAAGATGAAAATAATAATATAATGTTGCCCTAATGTTTGTTAATTTTATTGATTTATATATAATTAATGTATATTCTTAATTTTTAAAACTTCAAGTTAAATGAACATATAAATTTGTAGTTAGAAGTTAATATTTAATTTTTTAAAATTCAAATTAAACAAAGTTTATTAATTTAATTGATATATTGATACATCACAATACATTCTTTTTTCTCGTTATTAGTTGATAATTGATATTTTTTAATGTAATTAATTAATTTAATTGATACATAATTATGCATTCTTTAAAATAAAAAGTCGAATACTATCAATATTTTTTTACTATGCATTTTTTCACGTGAAAAATGAACTACTATTAATATTTTTTAAACCTATAATATATTTTCTATGTTTTATAATAAAAAATTGTTCGAACTTAACTTTTTAAATTTCAAGTTAATTAAACATATATATTTTATTAACAAAAATGATTCAAACTTTAATTTTTAAACTTCAAGTTAAATTAACATATAAATATGTGGTTAGGGGTTCAGACTTTGCAATGAGAGAAAAATAAGAAACCGAGAAAATAAAATATCAATCAAACAAAGAAAAGAATTTTGTTTTCTGCTCTATATCTTTTTATTGAACAATGAGCCTTTTATGAGCAAATACACCAACGAAAAAAATCATAGAAATAGCAATAATATATATGACCAAATACCAATAAACCATTAAATAGAAATATGTAAAGATAATTATTTTCTGTAATACTTTGTTACTAATTGATCATGACTAACATATTTCATTTGACAAAGCTGATAACTAAAGAGTTGGACCAATCTTTAATAAAGTCAACAATATCTCCCTTGAACCGATAAGGTCAACATCGGTTTAATAAGAACACCCTTCCTCAAACTTGTTCTTTAGTGTTCTAATACCAAGTAGCTCCTTTACACTAAAAAATGATTTTCCGCATCACGTCATCAACAACGTGCATTAAAAGCATGCTGCGAATATTACTTTTAACGGCGTGTACCCATATGTGCGCTGTTAATATTGTTGCACTTGACATAAATAAAAGCACGCTGCGGATAAGTAATATCCGCAGCATGCATTTATGTGTACTGTTAATAAATTATATAAACGACAGCGTGAAGTTATATGTGAACTGTTAATAAACTATGCAATTTTCGCAGCGCACAATAAAAACACGCTGTAAATAGTATTATTAACAGCGTGCATGTTTATGTGCGCTGTTAATAGTAAATCATTTAAAAAAAATCGTGTCTAGACATTTACGGTGTACATTAATCGCATGCCGTCAACGTTGTTACTGCCGTGAAGCGTGTTGCCGTGATTGCTGAGAACACTTCAGACAACACACGTGCAAGTGTTGGCTGAATATTGTGTTTCGTTGCCTCAAACTTTTGCATCGATTCTTTGCTTTCTTGAATAATTTTCATTCTGATTGTTTGTTTTTAGAAAGCATTTGTTTTCTCAAAGTGATGAGAAAATTGATTTTTGTGAAGATCACTAGCGATAGGTTTTTGTAAATATTTAATTTTGTCTGTCTATTTATTTAAAGTCAATTTGTGTTACAAATTTTAATATTCCGTTGCATATTATCTGAAATGTTGTAACATTTGACACAACACTTAATTATGATAAAACACAAATTCATAATCTTATATTACTGTTATCATATTAACGTACATCTGTCAACCAATATTCCTAACACCTATGCTATCCTAACTCAAATTAACGATGGATCATCAATTTTCTATATAGATATTTGGTGCAACTAATGCATAAATTAGGACAAGTGCATCGAGTATGAAAATGTCTAATTAAAGTATATTTTGATGTTAATTAAGTACGATGAAAATCCATATTGAATATATTGTCATTGACTAATTCAACTTTAATATAGCAGTACTATATTTACCTATTTTATATAAATTATTAGATACGATTATTACATAATTAAGTACATTTAATAAGCTATAAAATATTACATGAACAGAAATAAGTAATATCGTGTTAGATAACAAAATTTGGATAATGTAAAAATTTCCCCTACCTTCTCACGATGTTGTGATTTGTAATATTAGTGGCTCTTTGATAAATTGACTATGTATGTTCATAGTCTTTTACCCTTTAATTAACTATTACATTTGCTAAACCTTACATCTTAATTATGCAAATTTTTACTTAAATTTTGCTTTGGATATCATGAATTAATTGTCACATCCGGTAGAATTTAAACACAATTATTTAAGTTTGGTACTTTTTTTTTTGGGAAAACTTTGGCATAAATCATTTTGCATAGATAATGAATCGAATAAAGCTGATATGCCTCAATCTTCAAGGACCAATGCGTTCATCCTACAACTTGTTGCACCGAGTCGATCTGGTAGTCTCAAACTTCAAACCAGATCGACTCGGTAGATGAAGAAGAACGATTGTAAAAGTGAGAGTTGATCTTCAGGATTGTCGTCTTGTAGATGGGTTGCATAGGTCATTTGGGGCTAGTTGTCTCAACTGACTGAGAGTGCTATGAGTCTTAATTGATAGTGTGATATCAGCTTAAAATGAGTTTGTAAAACAAGATTGTGACACTCATGGCTGAAAATCCTAGGACGACGCATGATATATATACGAATTTCCCAAGATGGGGTACATGGTTCACGATATAAGTGATTAATATCTGAATGATGGAAACTCCACCAATTACTACTGTGACGGGAGCATGACTGAACCGATCTCACATCAGAATGAGAGACATAAAATAAAAAATAATTGTTAGGTATTACTCGTATCAATAAAATACATTTTTTTTTAGGAATTCATAACTTAAAAACTCTTAAGTGAAGCGTGCTTGACTTGGATAAATATAAGATGAGTGATCCATTTGGAAGTTTTTCAAAATATGTGTGAGTGATGACATATACACGCCGGAAAGACTCGTGCGAGTACAATGAGGACAATCATCAAATATGTGATGTTACAAAATAGCATCAGAGTCAGACCTCTCTTAATACAGTATGGTTCGAGGACGAACCAAACAGAAGTTATTGGACATATGACACATGAAGCTGACATCCTAGGGCGATACATAGATGGTTAATAAGTGAAATGTGAAAACCCACGATGAGACGTTACCTCTGATTATTTGTATATTTTCACTCCATGTTCAATTTTTTTGGACATTATCTCAAAAAATAATTTAGAGTTTGACATAGAACTAGAATCCAAGATCAACTTCCGATATCATTCTTTGTTATTTTCATTTTGATCGCAATTCAAACCTAAGATTTTGTATTTATCCTTAAATCTTGTGAATTGATTGATTTGATATAGTAAAAATTATAATAAAAACAAAAAACATTTTTTTCATGCTTACTTTCGTACTAAATCCACATACACAAAGATTAAACATATGGACACTTCGTCACGCTTGCGTTTTAGAAGTTTGGTTTCGACTTTTGAGCCACTTTTAAATAGGATTTGAATTGAATCTGCTTCTAGTGTTAAAATGGGCCTTAGATGCCAATGCTTCTCCATATGGGTATACACTAATAAACGGCCCAATAAGCTATGTCTGCACCTGGAAAAAAACCAGCCCAGAAACAAATGTTGGGCTAGGTCCACCAAAGCGAGGATAATTTCACCGTGTATGTTAAGGAGTGATCGGTGTAGACCAAATGTCCTCCTCTAGCAAAGAAAGGGCAATATTGCCCTTTCACTTATAATTATTTGAATATTTAAACTATGGTATGTTGAAATAATAAATGATAGAAGAAAAATATAGAGAAATATAGAGAAATTTGAATTAAAGTGTATTTTGAGGGAAATTAATTGAGAATGTTATCAATTTATTGAAATTAATACCAGGAATTATTTATGTTCCTCGTTGCGTATAATAATAACAATAAGATGTATTGCACATGCCCGACGGAAATAATAAAATTAAATGTTAAACTTTATAGATTTAATTAATCTTTGTGGTATTTAAAATAATAATAATTAAGATGTATTTTAAGACGAATATTCGCATTAATTTTTTTTATATTCAAAATATTATTTTTCACTACAAAAATATATTGTGTAATGTATGTTGATTTGCATAAAATTAGTATTTTTATGTCAAAAGTATTATTTTTTTACTATAAATATTAACCGAATCGACAGTCCCACTTATATATATAGATATTTTATACTGTTGCACAAGAGATATACTCTGATCGAAAATACCAGTACTACATTACTCATGACAGCAGTGAATGGAGCTAAAAAATTTGTACATGTGAGGAGATTAAAGTTGACAAAAATTACATTTATATCTTATCTTATATATGAGAAATATTTTAACATGGATATATCTAAAATAGTCACGGAAAATAACACGAAACCGTAATTATCGTAATTAAAGAACTAAAAATCCAAAAAAAAAAATAGATTTCTGGTATAAGAGTAGGTATCTTGTGAGACGGTCTCACGAATCTTTATCTGTGAGACTGGTCAACCCTCTTAGCATAAAAATTAATATTTTTTATGGATGACCCAAATAAGATATCGGTCTCACAAAATACGACATATGAGACCCTCTCACACAAATTTTGGCCATGATATAAAACCGAGAAATTTCGGCTCAGTTTGCGGTTTGGTGGTTTCAATGAATGGGACAAACCGAATAAAACATTATCAAAACTGAAATTCTTTATTTTCCTTATACAATATACTTATTATCATCTCATTCTTCGGAGCAAAAAAAGTCAAACTTCAAATTTTCACTTCATATAAGTGAAAATATAGAAGAAATAAACGAATTGAAGTTTAATCGAACCGAACCGAACCGAACGTCGGACTTCGGTTTGGTTTATTGATATACCATGTTTACTTTTGGTTGGAACAAAATTTTAAACCGAATCGATATATACTGAATATAAGGCTAGAAATTTTCAGAAAAATATATTTAGTAATATAATCTTAATTGTGTGAAATTAATATTAGTTTTTTGTATGTACAGATTTTAAATTGGATGATGAATATATGATTACTTAGTACAAAAAGTCACAATTCCTTATCAAATTTATATATTAAATTCGTGATCCATTAACATTGCTTTTTATGTATTTTTTCAGTCAGCCGATATAAAAGACCAACCAAATTACAAACACAAAAGTTTAATAAAAAATCATTAGCAACTTAAAACTTTGGGAAAGTTACATTTTCGTCCTGCTCACTTTTTTTGTTCTGTTAACAAAAAGTTGGTGTTTTTTACTTTTAGTAATGTAATTTACATTTTTTTTTTAATTTTTGGTTCTGTTATGGTGAACTTTTATTTTTAGTCTTGTAATTTATATTTTTTCACTTTTGATCCTATTTTGATCGAAGTTCGTCGTTTTTCCTGATCAGAAAAGGAATTAAAACGAAAAAAACATAAAAATTAAATAATGAAAAATGAAAACAATATACAAGTTAGAGTTTTTTGATCCAAACCCACGTGTGAAATATCGAAAATATACAATTCTCTCATGTGAAAATTATATACGCATATTAGACCTTAAAATTTTATAAAAGTTGGATGAATCCCTTTCATCGGCTAGAAATCTGGCAAGTTGAAGTATTTTGATGATATCTCATATTCTAGTGGACAAAATAATTAGAAAGAAAACTCAATTTGCTACAAGTCATGTTTTGGGTTGATTAGACTAGTTCGGACGTTATCTATGCTAACAAGAGATGTTGTCAATTATTGTATAGATGTCATCCATCTCTATCTTGCAGCGTCTAGTCAGCACAAATAGTGTTCGAATTAATCTAGCTGGTCTGAAATATGATTTATCACAAATTGAGTATCTTTTCTAACTGTTTTGCACGCTGATCTATGAGATAGAATCAAAATACTTCAACTCATCATATTTTCAATTGGTACAAAAAGTGTTCAAAAAATGAATTACATGATTATAATTACAAATTCATTTTTAACCTTACTAAAAATAAAAAAAATGAAAATTAGAGAAAAAAAATGTGATTTTCCCTAAACTTTTATAATAGAAAAGTTACAAGTTAGGCAGAATTCCACTTTGATGAAAGAAATTAATATTATATATGGGCGTGGATTGGGCATTTAGTATATTTTATATGCTAATAATTCATGCATGATGTCACATTATTAAAATAATAATGTAGCTTAGAATGATACTAGGAATATTAATTGCATAGTGGTCGAAATATAAAATAGACTATGCATTAAAACTGTTTTATTTTGCAAATATCAACTTAATGTTAAGAAAATAATTTCTGATAAATTAATAAAAACTTTTGGTCTTTTAGTTGATCAAATTTTGATAACAATATAATTTCATATTTCTTTATGTTTCGTACATTTTGTCAACATGTTGATATGATGTCGGACAAATGAGCCATGTTCAACCTCTCATCAATATTTCGAAAAAAAAATGAAGTAAAAGCACATAAGAAGTTGAGTTCTTACACTGAAATAAAAAAGATTGGATATCTTTTTTCATAGACGCCCTAAATTTAATAATTCTAACACAATGTTTAAATTCAAAATAGGTATGATGTAATATATATTGTACTAGAAGAGAATACTAAAAAAAATAAAAAAAATTTGTTTTTATAATGCAAATTAGATATATAGTACTACATTTGCGATACCTTTGAACTTTGAAGCCTATTTTCTGCAACATCAAGAAACAAAAGGTGTTAGAAGGGATAAAGTAGATTCCCACTTCACATGGTAATTATTATTAATATTTTTTTAGCATGTTTATTTTGTCTTGGCTTGCCAATTGGGGCCAACCCATCTTATCTCCATATCACCTTAGACAAACTAAATTCAAAATGAATTATTGATGTTAACATTTTAGTACACATATTGTTTGATTTGGTGAGATTCACACATTTCTTTGATGAATTTGGGATGTAGCATGAGTAGGGTGAACACAAAAGGTATTCGAGATAACATATATGCGATTCTGTATAATGGATTTTGATTCTTTGCTGTGGAGATAAACACATCATGTGGTGTCATGTTTTTTTTTTTTTTTTTTTATACGAGATCATCGATGGACTGAGCTCCATATATTGTCGGACGAATTCGAAAAGTTGTCTGATTAATTGAGATAATTGATTTATGATCTTATATGAAGAGGATCTAATTTCATGTATATTGTGTCATATGATATTATTTTATGGATGTTTGTAACGACATTGGAACCAAAATTTTGTTGATAATAATATAAGGAATCCTATATTATTTATATGAAGTTATATACATAAAAATATATGAATTCTTAAAAAACAAGAGAGTAGGAGAATGAATGAATGATATTTACACTCTATATTTTGTTAAATATATTTTACTTAGACTTTTTTTATTTTTTATTTTTTGACAAAATTATCCTCATTCGTTACTTTTTTTTTCTTTTTACTTTTTCTTGATTCGTACGTCTATTACTTTCCTTTATTATAAAATGTTGATTTATAAAAAAAATTTAATATATTTATATGTTAACAACAAATTTCATATTTTAAAAGTTAATAATCGCTTATATATAAAATATAAAATAAATAAACTACCCTAAAAAATATAGGGTATAAAAATTTTGGTTAATTTTTTAAAGTCGAATATTTTATAAGTTTGGGGTATCAAAATTTTTAATTGAACAAGATGAAAATAAAATGTGAAATAAATAAAAATTCGAAATTAAAAATAAGATCTTATAATATTTCTACAAAATATATAATTCACTCTCTAGTGATTAAATTCATATTTTTAATAAATTAAAGCTATTATTTCGACTTTATTTATTTTATGTTGATTTACACTAGATTTTATTTAAAAAAAAAAAAAAACCACCCTTTTTAAGCGAATATTTTTTAAAAAATATTTAAATGATTAATTTGATAAATAAAATTGTATTTTAAGACTAATATTTTTAAGCTCCGTATATATTTTCATTTGACATTATGATTACTGGAAAGAAATTAACTTTCTATCTTATGAAAAAGTAAGAAAATATAAGTTAAATTATTAAAACAAGCAATAAACATCTTTTCATTTGAAAAAAATATAAATAATCCATATATTAAGATGAAATAAAAATAGAAATCGATATATTTTACAATGCGTAGGTCTCTCGTGAGACGGTCTCACGAATCATACGGGTCAACTCTATATCCGTCTCACAAAATATGACCTTTGAGACCGTCTCATACAAGTTTTTGCCTTTCACAATACTTTTATTTTTATTTGTGTTTTATTTTATATTTATGTTAACACATTTAATGATAATTTTGTCAGTAGTTTTTGGAAATATGTAGTTTTGGCAATATAATCTAGGAATTGAAAGTCATTAACAAAATTACCAAGAAACAAACAAAGGATAATATTGAAATGATATTTTCTTGGAGTGGATGAGAAAAAGCTATTAATTTGTGAATCAATAATAGAATGGATAATATTGAAATGATATTTTTGGAGGCAAACGCCACCAAAACAAACAAGACATAATTCAAAGCCCACACAGAAAACAAAACCATTTGGAGCAATCAAATTGTGTGGACCTCCATTATACTAAGATCAAGAAATTGTAGCCCTACCAGTAAAATCACTTGTCAATCAAGGACTGAAGAAAGTGAGTGTAGGAGCATCATAATCCAATGAGGCTAAGGCCATATCTAGTTAGGGGGTATTTTGATGCAAGTGAGTAGTTCCATGCCATGCCAGAGGTTGTATCTAATGCTCCAAATATTTGTTTTTATATGAGGTTGATGGTTTTCTCTAATCGTGAACTATACATACATTTGCGTAATTTTGGATCGTCGGTTGCAGAGCGAAGACAATACTGATCTTATGATAGCCACATTTGTATTATGATTATGAACTATATCTTCTTTAAGGCACGAGACTCGCATTAATCAATTTGATGAAGTAAAATCATGTCGAAAGATAGGTTGGAGAAGAGTTCGATGTTTGACGCAAAATTTACACTATTTTGACATGAGCCCTACTACAAAATAGAGTTATGGTAAAAGATGGTATGCAATGGAAGCCAAAAATGAAAAAGACCACTTGTATTGAGCATGACACAAGTAAAAAAGAAGAAGCATCTGATGAATTTTAGTGCCATATAGAACAAAATAATATTTGTTTTCACTTGAATATTTTCCAAAACAATCTTTTATTGAAAAATGTCAAATACATTGGTCGTAATTTATTTTAAATACACTATATGACTTGACTTCAATTTCTTATCAAATTAATTTCTCTCTATTTTAGTTTATTTTACAATTTTTTCCAAAAATTAATTTTGAATTAAAAAAACCAAGATATGGGATTCCCATTAATAATTATTTGACACACTCGTCATCTATAAATAATTTGTAATATATGAGAGTGACACGACCCTTTATTGTCAAGTTGTTGGGGTCACTGTTTGAACACAAATATTTGTCTTTTAGGACTGTTTTCCTTTGCTTTTTTTTAACTGCTTGTTTTTCTGAATTACTTTATAGTATTTTGTTTCTCTATGGTCATTGGATGGGAAGAACAAAGATAAAATAGTCCAAAGACCATCGTTATCTTCTTATATCAGATTCTGTTCTTGTGGTGCTCTGTGAGTGGGAACTAAATCATGTTTATTTAAAGCACCTTTCTCCCTTTTTCTTTCGAGGCATCTTTCCAAAGAGTTTGTACCAATGTCAGAGTGGATATATATATATACACACACGTAAAAATTGCATGAGATCGTTTCACAAGTAAATTTTTTGAGATCGATATACAATCTGGCTCATGAAAAATATTGTATAAAAACTTGTATGAGACTGTCACACGGTCAATTTTGTGATATGTTTATCCAATCCGACACATATATATACACACACGTAAAATATTATATGAGATTGTTTCACAAGTAAATTTTATGAAATTGATATCCAATCTGACTCATGAAAAACATTGTATAAAAACTTGTAAGAGACTGTCTCACGGTCAATTTTGTGATATGTTTATACAATCCGACTCTATCTGTCTCGTGCAAAAATATTATTTTTTATGTTAAAAGTATTGTTTTCACTCTAAGTAAAGATATGCTCGACCTCTTTGAGAAAAAAACACACGACGCCTTATATAAAATTAATGATATTTTAAAATCTTTTAATTTTCAAAACCATAGGTACAATCCTTGGAAATCGAGCAAATATGTCTGATTTTTACACATACCTAGTTTTAAAAGATATTCACAAAAATTCTTATAAGACTATCTCACGGTTTAATTTTGTAATACAGATCTCTACTATCCGACCCGATTCATTAAAAAATATTAATTTTTATGTCAAAATTATTTCTTTTATGATCTGGGTAGATCCATCTCATAGAAGATCGACTGAAATATATTTGATTTAACATAAGGAGCGGTGATGAATGTAATTTATACAAGTTCGCACACATATATCAGGAAATAAAAATAAAAATTTATTGATCATAAGTACAATACAAATACATCGAGCATCCAAAAGACACACGAAGCTAGAACCATCGTCTTCGCGATGCAAGTTTGAGCCATGTATTATTACCATTGATGGTTAATGGATTTCAAAAGTCCAACATATTGTGCTTTGAATATAACTCTTACATACATGTGAAAAAAACATATGATAGATATTATTACAGGAATAAATGTATAATAAAAAAGAAGAAAAGCAAAGATTAGGCCACAGAAAGCATTCTTGATTCAAAGAGGGAACTTGTACAAAGTTACATTCTTTCAGCCACAGATTTGAACTATTATTTCTATGACAAATTTATATGCTAGTCATTGAGGTACCAAATATCAGATTTTGAGCTGCAAATTACACAATCCGAAGATTTTATACCATCTCTGAGACCATTATCATTGCATTATCTTGTTTCCACCATGCCAAAGAATCAAGACAACAACATTTTCTGCCCAATCGTTATCCTTCTTGTTGCATACTAACCAGGCATATGTCTTTTATGGCCAGCTTTCCCATCTGACTTCAAGCCACCGCCACTAGATTCTCCTTCTGATGAATTATCCAAGGATTTGGTGAAAGAGCTTGAAAGATCAGCATATAGATCAACGACCCTTCGGATATTATTGTTGAGTTCTCGAATCAAACCTGCATTTCTGCTTAAGTTGTCCGGAATCTTGGACTCGTGATTCTGATTAATCTCATTGATCAGCAGCCTGTTCTGATCCAATATATTCTGAACCTGAACAAAACTCTTCTGAAAAGTTTGCGAGATCTTGCCATCAAATTGAGTGCCATTTACAAGGTGTGGAAATGTATCCCCCTCCATTGTTGTCAAGATTCAACCTTGAACAAACAAGAAATGAATCATATACGGAATAAGAGACCATCGCGAGGCTAAGGAACATTACAAGAAGTGAGCCAATCTCATTACCATTATGTATTTCGATTTTGAAAAATTCCAACCATCTATATACCAAAACTCGAGTCTAACCATCCTTTGGTTTACACTTAACTTAGACAAAATAGCAACACAAAACAAAAGTATATCAGCGATATAACTGGACTAATTCGACATACACGAAAGCTCCGGCCAGACACAATATCCATGGACTTCTTTAAACCAAACAAGAACCAAGTAGCAACTAGCAAGCATCAATGTTTATATCATTGTATAAATTCACATTTCAAGATGATACTAAAAAAATTTGAGTATTATTAATGTTACTAACACTGTTATTCATGGGATCAATTATTATTATCATTATTATCATATAATAATATGAAGCGTGATGAGATGTGAAAAGCAGATCCCCATTTCCATAAAAGGCAAGCTTTTTAAAATGTACTCAGAAAAACCCACCTAAAGTTTCAGCTCAGAAATTCAATACAAAGAATCTGCAAACTCAAAAGAAACCAGTCATTGATGAAGTGCATAAATGATGACAGCTCTCAAAAGGGCATCATTTCAAGAAATTTAAAGCTTCGTACATACAAATCAACATTAATCTCATCTGATTCATTGAAAAAGAAAACAGCATTCAAGAACATTAACTACCAAATATATTTCCAACAGAAACTCTTTGAACACTTGATGCGGTGGTTTCTGAAAAAAGAAGAAGATTATAGAGGTGTAGAAATAAATGGGATTTTTGTCTTAGAAATTAAAGAAATAAATGGAATTAAAATTGAAATTCTGAAAAAGCCAAAAAAAGGGGTCGAAACGAGGATTCGAATGCTGGAATCGTACACCTCAAAGATTGCAGGTGCAGAGTGGAATATATTGGAATTCCTAAACAAGAAACAAAAAGAACAGAACTGCTCGTGACCCATTGTGAATTGAAACCAGTAACCCATAACAATATCAAATTACGAACAATTAAACAAAGATAATTTTTTAATCAACACCTGCTCACGTAAAATCGTATCGCTCTTTTCCACAGACCCGCACAACTACAAAACTGAAGTTCAAAGGATTTTTGGCTGGAACTGGTGAAGATTCAAGAAACCCAAAAACCATGGAAGCTGAAAACACCCATTTTTGCAGGAAAAAACAGCAGAATTCGCTCCCAAAAAAAAAGGCCCAGAAAAACAAAAACCTCCTCAAATCAACCTCAAAGAGATTAAATATGTATTTTAATGTTTATAAGGACTCCATCATTGTTGGTTCACTTACCTTGTAGAAGTGGGAGCATTATAATGGCGGAGAGAAAGAGAAGACAGAGATTGACAGAGGTGGAAATGGAATGATCGGCGATTGAATCGAATATCGCATGAAGAGAAGAAATAGCGAGAGTGACAGAGGTGAGAGAATACGTAGATTTGACAATCACTAAATGCTAAATTATAACCAAGGATTCTTTTTCAACCATTATATTATATTTTGAGTACACGTCTTGTTAGACTATATCACGAAGTTTTCATGTGTAACACAGATCAATTCTATCGATATTTATAATAACAAATAATACTTTTAGCATAAAAAGTATATTTTTTCATAGATAACCTAAATAAAATATCTGTATCACAAAATACGACATGTAAGACCGTCTCACATAAATTTTTGTTTTATATTTTATGGTTTTTAATATATATATATATATATATATAAGAAATATATATATTTGTTTTTGTTTTTGGCAATTTGTTCTTAATTGTGTACTACGACCAATGATATGTGCTATTAAGTATGAATATCATTGGTTTAAATATATATATAGATTTAGATGTAATAAAAAAGCATAAAACTTCATTTCCAAAAGACGATCTAGTGTTAAATATATAGTGGGTTTCATTAATAAAAAAGAATTCACGTGATCTAATGATATTAGCTTGACAGGAAGTAAAACTTATGGAATGGCATGAATGAATCTAAGGTAAAACGTGATCTAATGATATTAGCTTGACGGGAAGTAAAACTTATGGAATGACATGAATGAATCTAAGGTAAAATTATAATGCGCGCTTTTACAACACACACATACAAACCTCTTGTATAGTAAGAGCTTTTCTCGTTTACAACTATTCATTTCTTTCATAACAATTACACTTTCATTCTTGTAGTAATTTTAATACTATATGAATTGTGACTATTTTTGTTGCAGTTTGAAAATAAAACCTCAATGATAATATAATGCTTCCTCCATTCAAATTATAGATTTTTTTTGTTTCTTCAAACAAATTTAAAACTATTAGAAAAAAAAGGTTTAGAAACAAAATTTATAATTTATTCTTAGTTATCATTTAAAAAAAGGTTACATGATAGCAAACATTTAGTTAATAAGGATATATTAGTAGTAAAACAAAAGAAAAAAATGCTACAAATGTAGAAATTGAATTGTATATTTGGGATAACCGAAAAAAAAATCTATATAATTGAGATAAATAAAACAATCAAATTTTAATTTGACAATCTAATACAACATTAAAATAAAGAGTATGTCTCTTGTGAGACGGTCTCACGAATATTTATCTGTAAGACGGGTCAACCATACCGATATTCACAATAAAAAATAATAATATAGCATAAAAAATAATTTTTTTTCATGGAAGATCTAAATAAGATATCTGTCTCACAAAATACGATCCGTGACATCGTTTCACACAAATTTTTGTTAACGTTAATGATTTGAATATAGCTAAGCTTGGGTCATCCATTTGGGCTGGACTCTCCTATGCGGAACCCATTATATACAGAATAAATTAATAAATTATCCTAGGCCGTTTGATCGTAGGGTCACGATGAAGGATTGTGATGGTTCAAGAGTGGGTGCATGCAATCCGAATCATTGGATTTGATCAAATAGATTACATGGATCCAGATCAAAGAGATGAAATATGGATAATTAGATCGAGGAGGACGGTTGAGATTTGATGGATCTAGGTTTGAATTCAAGGGATGTGATAATGCTGAAACGATGTGATATAGATCGTCGAATTCCAATGTGTCGCGCCAGACCGAATATGATCAAAGAATGTGATTCGATGGTTGTTCTAATCAAATCGGTTGCCATCAATACCATTACACCAAGATCCGATGGATCAAATTTAATCTCAAGCTTAGGGGGAAGGTTCGACACTGCCCCCACAGGATCTGGGCCATTGATTTTAAAGAAATTGATGGACCCCATGTATGTGTGTATAAATCTGGAACTTTGATCTTTTCATGGGAGCAGTGCCCCACAAAGTTGGGTGAAATCCTCCAGCTTGGGGACACAACACTTACCGTAATGGACCCTCCGACCATAAAATACTATATATAGATCCCTATATCAAAATGTAAAAGATTACACACCTAGGAACTCGAAAATAATGAATTTTTTGTTCAATATATATTGCTGCATTTTAATTTTCATTCTTCATATAAGAAGGATCGAAAATCATCTTGAAGTTTGTCTAGTTTTGTGATTTATAGTGCTCTTATTAGAACAATTTTTTTTTTTTTTTAATTTTGGGAGACGATTATCATGTTCCATAGATATTGTGTGTGTGACAAATTCACATTAAAAAATAGAGTTAAACTCTAACATCAAATTACATGAAGTTTGTGCCATATTCCACGTTTTTCGCGACGTACGTACTCTACATCAACTTCTCAACAGTTTCAGATTTGCACAACTCAAATACCTAACATTTATAAATAATAGAGAAATCAAATGTAGCTATAACAATATAAAAGATGGGGAAAAAAATGGATCGGCAGAGAGTCACGACACATGATATTTGTAAGGAATATTGTTTGACAGATGTACGTTAATATGATAACAGTAAAATAAGATTATGAATTTGTGTTTTATCAAGATTAAGTGTTGTGTCAAATGTTACAACATTTAAGACAACATGCAGCGGAATATTAAAGTTTGAACACAAATTCACTTTAAATAAATAAATGAACAAGATTAAATATGCACAAGTATAAATACTTGTGCGGTGCTTCAGGGCAAAAATTAATCACTAGAAAATCAAAACGTTTACAAAAACCTATCACTAGTGATCTTCACAAAAATCAATTTTCTCAATACTTTGAGAAAACAGATGCTTTCTAAAAAAATCAAACAACCAGAATAATAAAAAAATTATTCACGAAAGCAGAGAATCGATGCAAAAGTTTTGAGGCAACGAAACACAATCTTCAGCCAACACTTACACGCGGTTGTCTGAAGTGTCCTCAGCAATCACGGCAACACGCTTCAGGAAGCAGCAATGTTGATAATATTTTTCTCTAAAACTCTACGAAGTGCGAAAGTGAGTGTATGATTGCTCAAGCATCGGTCGCGTCAATGTCCTCTTTTTTCTTATTTATAAACATCATTTCTCCTATAGTTTATCTCCACAAAATAACCTATGAAAACAATTAGAGTTAAATATTGGTACCTTATCAAGATAACATTTACATATTTATCTCATCATCTAAAAAATCAAAATCTCGTTAAATATTATACACAAGAAAAGATAATATTTCCCTTCAATATTTTTCCGAAGCCATGAATTTTCTACTTAAATGTAGATTTTAATAGTCGATCACAACTCCAAGATAAAACCCTATTTCTAGCACGAGTCTCTAATTTCCATGCGCATATAGCAAAGAGACCAAGACGAATCCAGAGTTGTGTTGGCAAAACACAAAGTTTCTTGTAGGGAGAATTTTTAAAGTTTCTCAAATGAATAAGATAATTAATAAAAAATTCATATATAAAAGTACGAACCTTATGACCCTTATATAGGTAGAGAAATAACAGAAAATTAATTTTTGGTCTACAAATTATCCAATTTGGGATTTTAGTTTATTAAATTGTCGAATTTTGGTTTTAATACACTAAATTTTCATTTATGGCTATTTTTTTTGTGGCACAAAGACTCACAATCGTTACCTTTCGGTGCACACTAGATAAATCATCAGGTTAATGTAATAATCTGCAAACCACACTAGACATATAATTTTAATCCAATTACTGATATAATGTCGAACACATGCAAAATTTCCGTTATCACGACAGCAATTTCTGATTCCAAGTGTCTTTTCAATTTTCAAAAATCCATCAATTTCATAAGTCATGATAAATGAATCGAAATGAAAAAGATTCTATAATTCTTTGAAAGAGCAAGAAGACTTTGGGAAACTCTTAAAGATTCTGAAAGATCCTAGATGATTATGAAAGGCACCGGAGATTTATAGAACAATCTATTATTTATGGATTTATATTTGTATAATGTAGAAATTTCTAGATAGCCTTCTAGAAAATTATAGAATTAACAAAATATGCACTTTCAAGCAATGTTTTTATAATCGGATAGACGTTTGAACCAGTCTATCTTAAAAATTAATCCAACCAATCAGATTTATTTAACTAGACAGTCTGAACAGAATAATATTATATATGTATTAATATAATATAATGAATAATATATTTTAAATTTTAATCTAAAAGATATATATAAATAGACAAAAAAATATTTATCAAAGTTTAAAAACTACATAACTATATCCATATATTCAAAATACCAATTATAATTATATATATTTAGAACAAAAACAAAAGATTAAATAAACTCTAATACAACTAAATTGATATTTTTAACAAGTTCAAATTCCAGATAATCATGTATCTATATATAACCAAATATTAAATCTAAGATTTTAAAAATAAAAATAAATAATTTTTCAAAAAAAAAAAATCGAAAAGCAGTTGAACCGGTTGATCCGATTTTCCAGTTCAATATCGATAAGACCGATTTGACATAACAAACGATTTTTGAGCTATGATCGGAACAGACCCGTGACTGATTCTCGATCTAGTTTTGAAAACACTACTTTCAAGTACTATATATAAGGTTGTCATCCTTATTGGTAATAACATCCAATTCGAATCGAAATACTAACAAACGATGCGAGTTAAACTTTTCAAACAAGCAATAAACTCCTTCTAAAGCTTATTCATTTTATAGAATAACTTCTAAAACTAGATGTTGGCTACATCTTTAGGAAAACTTTTTCCTTTGAAAATCACACACAAACAGGGTTGAACCTGAGGGAAGACTCAATAGACCTCTACCTGCGGCCCAAGCATCCCAATAAAATTCATAGATTAGTTTTAGGCCCAAAATATTCAGTTTTTATTTTTAAAACCTACTGGAAAAAAAAAAAACCACGAAATCGAACAAAAAATTAGATAAAATAGTCAAAATAAAGCATGGTGATAAATTATCACCAAGATAACAAAAATCCATCCAAAAAAAAAAAAAAAAAAACTCCACTAAATCAAAAAGATAACGAAGCAAAAAATAAGATTACAAGACAAACAAAAATCCATGCAAGAAACTCCACTAAATGGAATAGATAGCAAACGTGAAAAATTAACACCAAGATAACAAAATATCCATGCAAGAAACTCCACTAAATCGAACACATAGTGAATCAAAAGCATAACATTAAAGTATCGGGTGAAAACCCTTTTCTCAATTATTCAGAAAACTCTAATGCATTCATTATTTAACAAAAATAACGAATATGTTAAAGAATTTTCCAAACTATGAATGTCATAGAGTATGCCGGCCAGTATCAACAGATCGAGATATTTTCATCGAGATTTAATATATGTAAAAGTTGCTCTTCCACCAAGGAATTTTTCAACATTGACCTGGATAGATCGTGCTTCATATAATTTATTGTGATATGTTTTTCTCAAAGCTCACAATTCACATGTTGATATTTTTCAATATCAGCAGATCCTATGATATTTTTTCCTTTTTATTTTGTTTGAAGTAGCCTAAATATGTTTGAAAACTTGACCATTTTTGAAATCAGTGTGGCCATCACGTCGATAGATCTACTAAGCGAGCCTCTGATTTTTTTCATATCCTATATTTGAATAAATTTTAATGGTTATGTTATGTGTTGGATATACTTCTCAAATTTTTACGTCCGTTCTTCATGCATTGAGTTGAACCAGTATATATATATAAACATATATCATTTTATATATATATATATATATATATATATATATATATATATATATTTTGTTCGCAAAATACCCGAATGAGGGTACGTAGGAAAGTCTGCTGAATTTGAGACCACAACAATAGTGAGAGACTTTATGTAGGAACCAGGAATTTCTGAATGTTGATCGACGATGAGATCGATCGAAGCTCTGGAAGTGCTTTCTGCAAATCTTGAGTGCACTGACGGCCAAATTTGGTTACACGGCTGTATTGTGCGCACCGTACAAAGTTGTTGAAGGGACAAAAGAAGGCTCAAAGCCATAGTCCAATCAGTTGATGGCTAGAAAGACTCCAGATTCCAAATCATATAAAATTCAAATGTCAGTCTAAACAAATATATATATTCGTAATTGTTGTCATCTAGACTTGGTGTAAATCAAGTGTATTTGCAAAACACAAGTATATCAAGAAAGATAATAAATTATCTTTAAAAAATAAATCAATTCATAATAATAAGTAATAACACCATCATCACCGACTACTTTCATTATCATCATCATTATTTTTGTTGTTGTTATTATTTTAATAACTGATTAAATTAATAAAAATGACTTAATTTTGTGAAAAAATTACTTCATTTGATTAATTATGATAAAAGATCAATTTTATAAATTATTAAAGTATAATAAAATAATCTGTCAAACGACGTAAAGTAGATACACATGTAATCGTAAAAACTAATATAAATCGAGTCAAATATTTTTTGCCCTATGATATGATGTATAATAAACTACTACAAATTTGTGATGATATTGAGAAATATGTCTTCATATATATTACAAGTACGTAAATTGAACAAAGTTTAAACGATTAATTTAACCTAGAACCAAAATTGAAATGACAAATTTTACTTTTTAATAGACCTTTGGATTTGGTCTTCCACTTATAATGGACCCCATAAAACTTCTTTTATTCGGGCGGTGCTACCACTTGGGCTCATTTTTAATCTATCCCATTATGGGCCACTATTGATATCTAAAACTCATCTCCATGTAACAATTTCAAATAAACAATATTTTCAATTAGTTATCAAACTTATATACCTTAAAAAAGGATCCAATCGTTCAGAATATCTAACCAGACGGTCGTATCAGAATACTGTTATAGTATACGAACTAGTATTTTATTTGTACGATGCATGAAATGTTATTTTATATAATTATTCACGAAAGCAAAGAATCGATGCAAAAGTTTTGAGGCAACGAAACACAATCTTTAGCCAACACTTGCACGCGTGTTGTATGAAGTGTCCTCAGCAATCACGGCAACACGCTTCAGGGCAGCAGCAACGTTGATAATATTTTTCTCTAAAACTCCACGAAGTGCGAAAGTGAGTGTATGATTGCTCAAGCATCGGTCGCGTCAATGTCCTCTTTTTTCTTATTTATAAACATCATTTCTCCTATAGTTTATCTCCACAAGGTAACCTATCAAAACAATGAGAGTTAAATATTGGTACCTTATCAAGATAACATTTACATATTTATCTCATCATTTAAAAAAGCAAAATCTCATTAAATATTATACACAATCAAATCAACAAGAAAAAAATAATATTAGGGAAATCTTTTAAGTTAAGAAATTAAATCAATTAAATGATATTTTTAACAAATTCAATTCCAAATAATCATGTATATATATATATAACCAAATATTAAATTTAAGATTTTAAAATTAAAAATAAAATTAAAAATAAATAACTTTTCAAAAAAAAAATAAAAAATTGAAAACCAGTTGAACTGATTGATCCGATTTTCCAGTTCAATATCGATCTGACCGGTTTGACAGGACAAACGATTTTTGAGCTATGATCAGAACAGACCCATGATCGATTCAAGATCAGGTTTTGAAAACACTACTTTCAAGTACTATAAATAAGGTTGTCATCTTTATTTGTAACTAGTTACTTTGCACACGCGATACGTGTATGTACAGTCTTTTTTATCATTATCGATGGACTAAAGTGAAATTTGACAAATTATGGAGGGACTAAATTGATATTTGAATTGTTGAAATAAAAAAAATAAAAGTGTGTGTTGAAAATAAAAAAAAAAAAACAAAAGTGTAATATCAGTATCATATCAGGATAAAGTTGGAATAAAAAGTTGTCCTTCCTAAGTGGTTATTATAATGTCCTCAACTTTAATTTAATAAAATAGAATAGATAACATCCAATTCGAATCCGGCAACTAACAAACGATCCAGGTTAAGCTTTTCAAACAAGCAATAAACTTCTTCTAAAGCTTATCCATTTTATAGAATAACTTCTAAAACTAGATGTTGGCTACATCTATAGGAAACTTATTTCTTTGAAAATCACACACAAACAGGGTTGAACATGAGGGGAGACTCAATAGACCTCTCTACCACCGGCCCAGGCATCCCAAAAATTTCGTAGATTAGTTTTAGGCCCAAAATATTCAATTTTTATTTTTAAAACCTACTGGAAAAAAAATCCACGAAATCGAACAAAAAATTAGATAAAATAGTCAAAATAAAGCATGGTGAGAAATTATCACCAAGATAACAAAAATCCATCCAAAAAAAAAAAAAAAACTCCACTAAATCAAAAAGATAACTGATACCCCATAGATGGGCCCACTACCCTTAGCCCATCCCTAACACAAATGGAAGACAGGCCCATCAAGGGCCCAGGTATTCTTCTATAAATACGAGGTTTGAGTGTCTAATTATTCATTCACTATATTATTTTCAGCAGCGCCCTTAGCTGCTCCCCCCATATATCCTCAGTCTCTGACTTGAGCGTCGGAGGGGCTACACCAGGACACCCTCCTGGCCCCCTTCTAACGATCATATTTGTGATTTCAGGCTCAGGGTAATTTCAAAACCTGCGTCTGGACTAGTGACACTTGCTGGAAGCGGACCCCAAAATTTTTCGTGAGTATCACTTGGCACCGTCTGTGGGAAAATTTGAGTTGAGACGTAGAGATGGTAGGGAGGAGAGGGAATAGAAGAGTTAACTCAGCATCATCGCGTCCTCAGAGGGGACCCGAACTGTCTCATGCTGAGGCGAGGCAGGAACAAACCCGTCAGGAGACGAGAACTGAACAACTTTGTCAAGAGACCAGGGTCGAGCAACCCCGTCCTAATGAAAATGTGGGGAACTTGACCCTGGAGCAGTTGGGTCAATGAACAGTGGATGAGGCTATGAAAAGGAACCAAGAATCTATGTTCGTTGAAGAGAAAGCCACTCGCCAGGAGCGAGAGGAAAATGTTGAGGGCCAGCAGAGCAGGATTGAAGAGACACAGCCCCTCCCAAGCGAAGGGAATGCAGAGATTGGAGAGATGTGGAAGGAAATACGGATGTTGAGACAGCAGGTAGGAAGCAGAGCGCCGGCCCCCAAGAGAGAAGTCCTTTTTCGCTTGCCATTCTGGAAGAAAGACTTCCCCCGAGTTTCTGACAACCAAATGTTGGAGAATACGATGGACATACCGACCCGAAAGAGCATTTGGGGAGATTTGAGAACGCGGCTATGTTGCATCAGTATACAGATGGAGTGAAATGCAGGGTGTTTTTGGGCACGTTGATGAGGTCAGCCCAGCAGTGATTTAACACCTTGCAGCCTAACTCCATACGTTCTTTTGAGGATTTCTCAGCTGCCTTCTTGCACCAATTCGCTAGCAGCAAGAGGCACCAGAAAAATTATTTGAGCATGTTTGTGATGAAGCAACATGAGTCCGAGACTTTGCGAGAATTTGTCCAGCATTTTAACAATGCAGCACTGGAGATACCAGTGGCTAACCCGGACATCATGATAAGTGCTTTAACCAAAGGCCTGAGAGGAGGGGAGTTTTTTAAATCACTGGTCAAGAAACCTCCGTCGAGCTATGATGACTTGCTAGCTCGGGCGGAGAAGTATGTAAATTTAGAAGATGCCCAACAGTATAGAAGGACGGAGCAGCAGCTCAGGGGAAGTAGGATGGAGGGAGGAGAGAGAGGACATAGGAAGAGAGGTTCAGGGGAGAAGGAGGAAAACAGAAATAGAAGTAGAGGACAATTCTCATCACATGTCCCTTTGAGCAGGAATCGCGATAAGGTAATGGAGGTGAGGGAGCCAGAGGGGAGGTGGGAGAAGTCGCAGAGAGTGTAGGGCGGTGTTAGGATGCCTCCGATGGACAGATGAGAGGGATCCTCATCCGAGGACCGATAGAAACCTCGCCCATCTCTTAGGCGAAGTCGAGGTCCTCCTTGGATCAATCAGAGGGTCGGAGAGCCGAGAAGAGAAATGCGGGGTCAGGATGTTCCTCGGGAACCTGTCTAGCCGAGGATGAGAGCAGACGAAGATAACCACCCCACGAGAGGAATGATTCACATGATCTCGGGGGGTGCTACTGATAGAGATTCCGGGCGAGCTCGAAAAGCGCATGGGAGGAGGTTGGAAAATTTTGAAATATCTAAGGGTCCAGACCTACCCCAGGATCCTGCCATCAGTTTTGGGCCGGAAGACCTCCGAGGCATTGTGGCTCCACATAACGATGCCTTGGTGGTGACGACTACCGTTGCCAATTACGATGTGGCACGAATCTTTATTGATAATGGAAGCTCTGTGAATATCTTGTTCAAGTGCACTTTGGATCAGATGAAAGTGGAAGAATTTGAGTTCGAACCGATCTCTACTCCTCTATATGGGTTTGCAGGACATGCCATTCCGTCGCTGGGTCAGATTACTCTTCCCCTATCTTTTTGACATGACCCTCGGCGGGTAACAAAATGATAACATTTACCGTGGTGGATACCCCCTCATCATATAATGGAATCCTGGGACGGCCGGCCTTAAAAGACTTCAGAGCTGTAGCTTCCACATATCATCAGAAGTTGAAATTTCCTGTGGGAAAGGAAGTGGGAGTCTTGTGTGGAGACCAGAAAGTTGCGCGACGATGTTATGAAGGAATAATGAAAGAAGAGGGGAAGATGGCGCATGTGGAGGTCAATATGATTAGAAGGGGGCGAAGCGGGTTGCCCGTGGTAGTGAGGTAGGTTCGGGAGGTGATGGATGAAAAGCCGGAGATTGTGACATTGGGGTACGATGAGATGACGCTCAGAATAGCCCCTGACCTTGACCCAAAGGTCAGGGAAGAACTCATTACTTGTTTACAAGCTAATCTCAGCGGGTTCGCTTGGACAGCCCAAGAGCTCACAGGGACGAGCCAAGATGTAGCAGAACACCGATTGAGCATCTTACCGAATTCTTGTCCCGTGAAACAAAAAAAAAAGACACTTCGAGCCCGAGAAAGATAGAGTTATAAAGAATGACGTGGGAGAGTTGCTCAAGGCTGGGCACATTCGAGAGGTACAATTTCCTACTTGGCTCTCGAATGTCGTCCTTGTTCCAAAGAGTTCAGGGAAATGGAGGATGTGTGTGAACTTCAAAGTCCTTAATAAGGCGTGCCCTAAAGATTGTTATCCGCTGCCCCGGATAGATCAGTTGGTGAAATCCACAGCGGGACATCAATATCTGTTTATGTTGGATGCTTATCAGAGATATCACCAAATGCCCTTAGCTGTGGATGACCAAGATAAAGTGAGCTTCATCACCTCTGAAGGAACTTTCTGCTACGTGGTCATGCCATTCGGACTCAAAAATGCAGGAGCCACGTATCAAAGACTGATGGATGAGTTATTTTCTGAGCAGGTGGGAAGGAATGTCGAAGTGTATGTGGACGACATCATGGTAAAATCAAAAGACTCGGCCCAGCTCATACCTGATTTGGTGGAAACCTTTGCCACCCTCAAATCCTACGGGCTGAAGTTGAATCCTCAGAAGTGTATCTTCGGGGTGAGGAGTGGAAAGTTTTTGGGTTATATGGTGACTGAGAGGGGGATTGAGGCCAACCCCGAGAAAGTTCAAGCTATCCAAGATATGGTCTCTCCTCGGGGACCCAAAGATGTTCAGCAGTTGACAGGGAGGATCGCAGCTGGCGAGGTTTATCTCGAGATCTGCTCACAGAAGCTTACCGTTCTTCCAGACTTTGCGGAAGGCAAAAAAGTTTGAATGAGATCCAGCCTGCGAGAAAGCTTTTGGAGAATCGAAAAAGTACCTTGCTGAGCTGCCTGTCCTGGCCAAACCGGCAGCAGGTGAGCCTTTGTGGGTATATTTATCTGCCACCGAGGAAGCTGTGAGTTCGGTCCTTGTCAAGCTGGAGGGATCAACTCAACAACCAGTCTATTATGTTTCACATGCACTCAAGGAGGCGGAGATAAGTTACTCAGGGTTGAAAAATTGACTTTAGCCTTAGTGATGACTGCAAGACGTTTGAGACTCTACTTCCTATCTCATCCAATTGTGGTGCTCACCAACAGTCCATTGGGGAAGATCTTAACTTATTCAGATATGTCTGGCTGTTTGGTAAAATGGACTACTGAGTTGGGAGAGTATGACATCCAGTATGAGCCAAGAACAGCTATCAAAGCACAAGCCTTAGCCGATTTTCTGGCTGAGACCGTGCATCAGGAGAATGAAGACCCTTGGAAGGTATATGTGGATGGTTTCTCATCGAAGGATGGAAGTGGGGTGGGGATAGTACTGATTTCACCAGCTGGGGAGGAAGTGAAGTTAGCTGTAAGGTTGGACTTTCGAGCATCCAACAATGAGGCAGAGTATGAGGCTGTGTTGGCAGGACTTCGAGCAGCCAGAAACGTGAGAGCTACCCGGGTACTTATTTTTTCTGACTCACAGTTGGTAGCACAACAGATGAAGGGAATGTATGATGTGAAAGATGAAAAACTTATTGAGTATGCTCAAGAAGTGGACAGAGTCAGAGAGAAATTCACTGAGATTACATTTGAACAGATTCCCAAGTAAGAAAATAAAAAGACGGACACTCTAGCCAAAATGGCTGGAACAATGGGAAGTTGGAAGACTAGAGATGTGGTACTTCAAGTTGAACTCACACCTCACACGAGTTCGCCCGCAGTTGAACAGGGGGAGAGAGGAATGTGCCACAAAGTCCTAAGTTTTGACTCGCTACCAAGAGGGATGTTGGATGACAAATGACCGTACATTAGGTTATCTGCGTCAGATATGTTCATCTGTTGGTCACATGGCAAACTTATTTGCCAGGGCGACTATGGGTGACGACTTCCTCCTCATGAGAATCAAGGGTAAATTCAGGATCTGCTAGGAAAGTCCTACTCTCGTCAGACCCGCTAGACCCTCTAGACTCGCTAAACCTCTCGGAACCACTCGAGGAACTAGACTCGGAATCGGATGAAGACATAAGTCTTATGGATAATCAAACAGCAAAAAGAGAGAACTGACCTGGAAGAGACGTGAAGGAATACTAAAAAATCCACAAGGATGAGCCGATGGGCGAGCATGCGCTATCGAGGCACGCTGAGCGAAGCGCTGGCCTTGGGCGTGCGTGAAGTGGGATGAGGCAGTGGATCGGGCATGGCGCTGGGCGAGCGTGGCGCTGTGCGCTGTCGAGGCGATGGGGCCGGGGCGTGGCGCTTGGCGAGCATGCGCGCTAGGTTGGGAGAGCGTGCGCTTGGGCGTGGCGCTTGGTGAGCGTGCGCGCTAGGCTGGTGGAGCGTGGCGCTGTTCGCTGTCGAGGCGATGGGGCTGGGGCGAGGCGCTGGGGCTGAGGCGAGGCGATGGGGAGCGTGGCTGGGGTGAGGCGGTGGGGCTGGGGCTGGGGCTGGGGCGAGGCGATGGGGCTGGGGCGAGGCGATGGGCTGGTGGGCGAGACAATGGCTGGAGCGAGGCTGAAGCTTGGGCAAGGCGCTGGGATTGGGCGCGCGCCGAGCTCGAACCAGGCGGTGGCCGGGGCTGCGTGCGAAGGTAACGGCGAGGTGATTATGAGAGGGCGCTAGGGTTAACGCGTAGGTGAGGCATGGGTGGAGAAGAGCTGGTGAGTGAATTGCAGATGAATTTTTTGTGGGAAAAGTGAGAATGAAATAAGAAGGTAACCTCTATTTATAGGGGAGGTCCAACCAAATCTTTCCTTTCAAAGCAGGATTGCGATGTGATTTGTTTCCAAATTTTTGGAGACTAACGGACGGCTGGAAGAAAATGCCCAACTCGCACTCGATAACCCGAGGACCACACAACTAATCGAACTTCGAACCTGTGATTCAGTTCGACTCGAAAAGGGGAGACTGGTGATACCCCATGGATGGACCCACTACTCCTGGCCCATCCCTAGCCCAAATGGAAGACAGGCCCATCAAGGGCCCATGTATATTCCTATAAATACGAGATTTGGGTGTCTAATTATTCATTCACTATATTATTTTCAGCAGTGCCCTTAGCTGCGTCCCCCATATATCCTCAGTCTCTGACTTGAGCATCGGAGGGGCTACGTCAGAACACCCTCCTTGCCCCCTTCTAGCTATCATATTTGTGATTTCAGGCTCAGGGTAATTTCAAAACCTGCGTCTGGACTAGTGACACTTGCTGGAAGCGGACCCCAAAATTTTCCGTGAGTATCAATAACGAACAAAAAAAATAAGATTACAAGACAAACAAAAATCCATGCAAGAAACTCGACTAAATAGAATAGATAGCAAACGTGAAAAATTAACACCAAGATAACAAAATATCCATGCAAGAAACTCCACTAAATTAAACACATAGTGAATCAAAAGCATAACATTAAAGTACTCTAATGCATTCATGATGTAACAAAAATAACGAATATGTTAGAGAATTTTCCAAACTATGAATGTCATACAGTATGCCAGTATCAACAGATCGAGATATTTTCATCGGGATTTAACAAAGGTAAAAGTTGCTCTTCCACCAAGGAATTTTTCAACATTGACCTGCATAGATCGCGCTTCATATAATTTATTGTGATATGTTTTTCTCAAAGCTCACAATTCACATGTTGATATTTTTCAATATCAGCAGATCCTATGATATTTTTTCCTTTTTATTTTGTTTGAAGTAGCCTAAATATGTTTGAAAACTTGACCATTTTTGAATCAGTGTGGCCATCACGTCGATAGATCTACGAAGCGTGCCTTTCTTTTTTTCATATCCTATATTTGAATAAATTTTAATGGTTATGTTATGTGTTGGATATACTTCTCAAATTTTTACGTCCGTTCTTCATGCATTGAGTTGAACCAGTATATATATATACATATATCGTTATATATATATATATATTTTTTTGTTCGCAAAATACCCGAATGAGGGTACGTAGGAAAGTCTGCTGAATTTGAGACCACAACAATAGTGAGAGACTTTATGTAGGAACCAGGAATTTCTGAATGTTGATCGACGATGAGATCGATCGAAGCTCTGGAAGTGCTTTCTGCAAATCTTGAGTGCACTGACGGCCAAATTTGGTTACACGGCTGTATTGTGCGCACCGTACAAAGTTGTTGAAGGGACAAAAGAAGGCTCAAAGCCATAGTCCAATCAGTTGATGGCTAGAAAGACTCCAGATTCCAAATCATATAAAATTCAAATGTCAGTCTAAACAAATATATATATTCGTAATTGTTGTCATCTAGACTTGGTGTAAATCAAGTGTATTTGCAAAACACAAGTATATCAAGAAAGATAATAAATTATCTTTAAAAAATAAATCAATTAATAATAATAATAAGTAATAACACCATCATCACCGACTACTTTCATTATCATCATCATTATTTTTGTTGTTGTTATTATTTTAATAAATGATTAAATTAATAAAAATGACTTAATTTTGTGAAAAAATTACTTCATTTGATTAATTATGATAAAAGATCAATTTTATAAATTATTAAAGTATAATAAAATAATCTGTCAAACGACGTAAAGTAGATACACATGTAATCGTAAAAACTAATATAAATCGAGTCAAATATTTTTTGCCCTATGATATGATGTATAATAAACTACTACAAATTTGTGATGATATTGAGAAATATGTCTTCATATATATTACAAGTACGTAAATTGAACAAAGTTTAAACGATTAATTTAACCTAGAACCAAAATTGAAATGACAAATTTTACTTTTTAATAGACCTTTGGATTTGGTCTTCCACTTATAATGGACCCCATAAAACTTCTTTTATTCGGGCGGTGCTACCACTTGGGCTCATTTTTAATCTATCCCATTATGGGCCACTATTGATATCTAAAACTCATCTCCATGTAACAATTTCAAATAAACAATATTTTCAATTAGTTATCAAACTTATATACCTTAAAAAAGGATCCAATCGTTCAGAAGATCTAACCCGACGGTCGTATCAGAATACTGTTATAATATACAAACTAGTATTTTATCTGTGACGATGCACGAAATGTTATTTTATATAATTAATAAATAAAATTAGTAAGTATTAGTGTTTGAATTTTTTTTAAAATTATTGATATAATATAATGAATATATTTAAATTTTAAATGTTATTATTAAAAAATTATTATATAAAATATGTATAACATTTTAGATAACGCTTAAATAAGGATAAAAATCCTATGACATTAAATTGATTTTTTTTTTATCTTGGCTAAGTTGAACTGTTACTAATAAAAAATATATCTAAAAAATCATAAATTATTTTGTCAATAAAATTTTTAAAAATAAATATATATATTTAAATAATTCAATTTTTAATTATTTATTATATTAATAAATTTTGATAAATTTTTAAATTATTTTTACAACATGTTAAAAAATATTAATGTTAAAATTCTAATTAAGATACATAATAATAACAACAACAACAATTTACATACAATCAATACATCAAAATTCACAATGATAGTCTTTTAAAAACTTAGAAAATGTAATAGTATATAAAATATTTTATATTTTATTTTATATGACAGAGAGTATGATAACTAAATATATAATAGTAACACAAAATAATAATCGAATTTAAATGAAATGATATATCACATGTATATATTTAAATGTTGTTTATATTTTCAAGGAATATCAAATTAAAATTTTAAAAAAAAATTTATGTGAATAAATTAATGCTAATTAATATTTCTTTTAATTTTGTAGCAATTCTTTTGACGAGAACTTTATAAATATGATAAAAACTCTGTTTAAATAAACACACACATTTATAATATAATGAATAATATATTTTAAACTTTAAAATCTAAAAGATTGTATAAATAGTAAAAAAATATATTTACCAAACTTTTAAAACTAAATAACTATATATATCACAAATTATATATCTTAATTTATATTTGGTTTGTTGGTGTACTTTATTAAAAATAAATTTAAAATTAATATTTGCTATATAACTTGCATTCTAGGGTTTTTTTAATAATAATTTTAAAAATATGTATTTTAAAAATAATCTGTCGGGGCAAAACGCCACCAAATGTGGCGGACCTGCATTTGCAGGGTTCAACGTTCACTGTAGCTTTTTTAATGTAAGCGGACGCTGAATTTCGGGACAAAAATTTTCTTATTATAAATAAGGGGAAGGAAGAGTATTAATAATCAAACAAAAAAAGAAGAACAAGTATTTGTTTATATGAAATGTGAAGATTGATTTTTTTATTTTGTACATATATTAAATATTTTTTTTAATTTATGCTTATTAAAATTTTTAATTAAATTTTATATGTGTAATTTTTTTTCTTATTATAATATTTAATGTTAATTTATTATTTTGACAACTTATTTCAGAATAACAGAAAATCGAGTTACAGAAGATTTCAGTGTTCTCTACTTACAAACAATACATATGTCATCAGAAATTTCTTCCAAAACTGTTTGTAACATTGTAAGAGTTAAGCGATCAGAAAATTTAGTTTTAATTATGTAGGAAATTCTTCACACAATCGTGCATTGCTTACTTAATCATACGATATTTTATGGGGTTTTACACAATCTTAACTTCTATAATTCTCTTAAAACTCATACACCGGAGTCCTCGTTTTAGTCCGAACTTAACCAAACTTAAACCTTATTTCAAAGGCTCCTAACAAAAGCATATATTACCCAATTAAAGCGTCAATAACCTTGAACATATTGACATATCAACACCCAAAACAAATCATACTCGTCAAAATCATTAACTCTCAAGTGCAGGACTACCGCCTAGGTGCTGGCCGAGTAGCGCTGCGGTGCTTGTAAGCGCCTAGGCGCCATGCATCAGCGCTGCGGCGCTACAAGAGCCGAGGCTCAAGCTCTGTGGCACTGAAAGGGCAGTGCTGCGGCACCAATCCTGCGAGCAAAAACCTCAAATTTCCACCTCAAAACCAAGCCATCCTACGCTCACTCGGCCCGGACCAGGCTCGAACCAACCTACCCTAGACCACAACCAAACCTTCATGCGTTGCCCTAGCCATGATCCTCAAACCTATACTCTCGAATACACGAGATACACCCGAACTGTTGGGGATCGATGTAGAGTTTAGAAGGAGGGGGGTGAATAAACTATTTCCTTTACCGATAGATTTTGCAAAGGGTGCTAGAATCCTGTTAGAGATTGTTAACAAAGATAATCAACCTCAATAACCAATAAAATCATTTATATTAAAATATGACTCTTTTGGCGGGTATAGAGTCGAGTAACATGCTAGAAATTTCATCTGAAGACTTGGTACTAATTGCAAGCTGTTACATTTCGTTACAGAAACAACAATAAATCAATTTACTATAAACAAAAAAATAGAGAACAAAAGAAAATTTGACCACTCAGTCACAAGCATCACCATCTGAAGAATGAGACCGAATGAATCACCCTCGACAACAACAGACAGCAAGAATATGATATCACGAACATCTCAAAGTCGAGCCCTAACCACGTCTAGCTTCCTCGATTTATTCCTAGCCCAAAACCAGCACGAGCCACTCCAAGCCGCGTCTCAGACCTACCAGGGTCTACTCCATGTCTTGAAATATCCCTTGCACCGCTGCACACTTGAAACAATCAATCGACCCAAAAACTCTAACCCGAAACATGAATGTCCGATCGATCCTTACATGAGCATGATCCCACTTCGATCTCAACATCTAGATGCCATAAATCAGACATGTTTGAGTCCCCTACAACTCGATCCAGGCAGGCCCTTCAACCACATCCCAAATACGTGAGCATGACAAGAACAATGCATATTTTCTTGTGGAAATCATGTAAAAATGATTCTCTTCAGCAGCTCTATTAATTATCAAGCAAACGCAATTCAAAATACATATTATGATGTGATCAATGTGAAAAGAAGGGAATCAAGTGTGCCTTAATGATGAAACGTATGCAAAACGATGAACAACGAAGCGAGGGACGAATACCGGAGGACTAAGCCACGTTTCTATCGAATTTTCTTGCAAAAATGAGAGCCAAAGCTGCTGCTAATTTTTGACAGAGAAGGGGTGGCCAACGGAGGTGGGAGGGGGCTAGGGTTAGGGTAAAGAAAATAATGAAAAAAAATTAAAAGAATGGGCCAAGTTTTGATGTAAAAGAGGTTAAAGATCTAAATCCAAAACTCCTACTAATACAGGCCCACCAGGCCCGAAAACGCGCACGTAAAATATTTCGTTTAGGTACACTTTTAAAAATATTACTCGAACTATTAAAAAAGTCATACGCTTCGATAAAAATAGAATATACCGATTTAAAATACAGCTCAACATATAAAAATATCTTAAAAGGCTAATTTTCGAAAATTCTTAATAAATACATCATATATTAAATAATTAAAAATAATTATTTAATAAAAATATTTTTCTTTAACTGTCACCGGTCTCCATTCCTCGTTCGAGCGTGGAATACTGCTAAAAACCTAAATAAATGAAATCTAGTAATTCATGAAATAAAACACATATTCATGTAAAAAACATGCATTTAAAAACTATTAAATAAGCATTTTAATAAAACTCTAGATTCGCACGCAGCCAGGTTACATCGTTTGAATTTCTAGACCTTATAATAAATGTGTACCGTCGACAATAATAATTTTTCGACAGTACCGAAACCCATCTATGCACGAATTGAATTCACAGAAAACATAGTTCAATGTCTTCATCACTTCGGTGTTTGATCTGAGATGCTTCCACTCCACAATTTTTTCCTGATTATATTTGGACGTGTCATGCATATATTTTGGAAGTAGTTGCAATGAGCTCACTCATTCACCATAAGCAATTCACTGCGCATTTCAAACTTTATCATGATTTCATATACGAGATTTGATATTCATATTTATCTTTCACATTTTTCATGATATACTTAATATCGTACGAAAGATCACATCGTACGACTCCCAATAGCGTTTGTGCTACCATATCACTGTTCAAGTTGTGATAATATGTACCGACATTGGTAGATATACATGTGTGAGGCCCGCCATATTTTGTTATTTTCTAATAAACTATTTTCTACTTGAAAAAACCTCGAAGGCCCCCATTGACCTATGATCGTAGAAGAATCATTTTGTACCTTAATTTCCACAAAATGCACGTGCTATCCATAACATGATACTCACGCCTTGCAACTCTAACAGAATAATCATTCACATATGTAATCAGATCTTTCTTTATCTTTAAAAAGCATATTTACGCATAATTCTCCTCTCTCCGGATTATAGTAGCTTGTTCACATTCCAGAAAGTACACCAACAGAATCATGAGGCTTTTCCCCGAAAAATTTATTGAAAAATGATGGCATTTCAGAAGTGCTAAAAAGAAATGGCACAACTTGCCTATGCAACTTGTCACAATGTGGTTGCCGAGATGATGTCCCCTCATCAGGATTAGCATGCGTATTCACATGTTCGTCCACATTCACTTCTTCTTCATCTTCAAAATCGCTATGTGACATCTTTAGTCCAGTATCACTTCTACAAACATCATCACTAATGGTGATATCTGGACAACAAGCTTTCATATCTAAACTAGCTCTGTTTACTACAAAATTATGACTTTCTGGATTTGGTTTAGACGAGTCGGTCATATATTGATCCCACAATCCACTTCCACACTCAAAATATATATTGCTTAATCCTTCAGTGACATGTGCAACATAGGCTTCTGGATCATGAAAAGCCCCATATGTAGAAGTATTAGGTTGGTTATTGAATCCTGAATCGAACATGTGTGGAACAGATGATTCATGTTCATCACCATAACTAACAAGATGATCAATTGGATTTGTTTCCACGAATAAATGCAACATATGCACATTGAGACATTGCATTGTAAACTCTAAAGCGTCATCATCAACAAGATTAATTTGAATTTCATAACAAAATGATCTCTCCATAAATATATATTTTATTGATAACTTCATAGTAAATTTCATTGGATTGATTGTTAACATTTTATGTACAGTTTGAATAAACTCTAACAAAGTAATACATCGTATTACTCGTATCGATCTAATATAAGGAATAGTAGATTCAACCGATCCATTCCCGACAATAACGTGACCACCAAAATATAAAAACACATCGATAGTAGTCATTTGGAAGAAAAAATTTCGGATATAGGGAAAAATTTAAATAAACTGACAAAAAAATTTTGGATGGAAAAAGTATAAAAAAAAAGAAAGAAATAGCATGTAAATAATTTTAGAAATTGCGAAAGTTTTGAAGACGAATAAGGTAATAAAACTGAGCAGCGTCAACTGTCAGAGGCAACGAAAGCTGCCCAAATTACCACATAGACAACGTCCGCTCTAAATTTTGATGTTTTGCATAACCTCTCCACTCAAATTATTTTTAAAATATATATTTTTAAAAAAGTTAATAATAAAAAACCCTGCATTCTAATTAATTAAAAACCTTCCATATATAATATTGCATACTGATACACACACATACAAATTTACTTTTACACCGAACTTATTCATCACAAAGTCTCCCTTCTTTTTTCGATTTTACTCCCATGTTCTCCGAATGTTCGCGGTGGAGTAAACCCAAGAAAACCAGTTCTCTTTTCTTGAAGAAGAATAAAAGGTACGTGAATTTTATAAGTATGCGTGTGTAATTAATTATATATCAATTTTAGGGTTTTTGCTTATGGGTTTTGTGTTTTTATCTCTAATTTTTTATATAGTGTATTTTGAAGTCCAATTGTGAAGGGTTAAGATCTTCTGTCAACACCCTAGCCCCTTTGAAATTGACCGATTAATTCTTAAGAAATTCTCGTTGTTCTTGAAATTATTTAGAATATCATCACAATTTTCTTTTGAGAAAATATGATTCGATCTTTTGATAAGGAATTTTTGTTTGCTTGCAGAAACACTAGCGACTGATTGATGGCGGCTTTCGTTCGTGTTGCCGGTGAGTATATTGAATTAGATGTTGCCATGATCGATGGGGCTTTGGATCTGATGGCATTGACATGCGAAAATAACTTGGATCAAGAAACAATAAAAAAAGCAGAACAACTCAAGAGAATCGTTGCTCAAAGATTGGAAGGTGAATTCCGGGGCATGAAATTACGAGTCAAAAGAGTCAGGCCCGGTTCATCATCTGGGGAATCAGATAATCAACCATCCACTTCACTAGTCGAGCCCGGTCCAAGGGCATTAGATCAACCTGCATGCACTTCAAGAGCCAGTCCCGGTCCATCATCTGCTATCAGAACCGAGGAATCACGGCCATGGACCCAACCATCGTTGCCTAAATACAAAGAGTTGATAGGCCTGTTCAGCGTGCCTATTCGAACGCAATTCGCCGCTAGTGATGTATGCAGTAAAGCAACAACTGTGCAGGCTAATGTTGCCGAAGAAGCTGATAAAAAAAAACTTCTCAAACACATACGGTTGAATCCTAACGAGGATATCAAGCGAGGCATACCGTGACGGTCTATGGTCCGGACGGAAGGCAATACGCCGTGAACAGCATACAGGCTCCGTAGCCTGAAAAACACTGCGGCGTTGATCATTCGGATGTTTCGCCATAGGCAAACAAATGATCTCTGTTTCGCCATAACTTGGTAGCTCTAGAGTACCTTGGTGTAGTTAAAAGACAATTAGCCTTTATTTGTTCTTTCCATGAAACATTCAAAATTATTGATATGACACTGTTTTTTCATACAATGCTATAAAATGTAAAGCATAGATTTCGATCATAAAACTTCATATCTGATTTGGTGGTTCAATTCATTTCCTTCGTTGAAATAGTTTGGTTTAATTCTGCTTTGGTTTGTTTTTTATTTCTCCCGACCGTGAATCCGACGGTTCCAATCTAATTGGACTCGTGGACCCGTCAAATTTATTTTAATTTTTTTTTTCAAATACAAAATAAAAACATTTAAAAATTAATTAATGATTAAAATGATTTTCAAATTTTTTATTAATAATATTTACAAAAAAAATAATTATCAATTTTTATTCAATTAATTATTAACAAAAAATGTGTAGTGATATGTTTTCATATTAAATATATTTATTTCAATATTAAAATATTATAAAATAAAATTATGAATTAAATATTTATTATTAAATAAATACAAAAATTATAATTATATTATTTATATATATATGTATGGGGTTTGGCTAAAGCGGGACCCTCTCCAGACTCACTTGGGACCTGTTTAGGCGGGTCTAAATCAGCCTATCGGGATGTGTTTAATACGGGGTCGAGTTTCGATCTGGTCCATTGTCATTGCTAACTCCATATGATTATTTTCACAGTGAAAAGTTGCAATGGAATTCTGGTGGCCGAGAGTGACAATTTAGCTGCCCAAGAATTAGGAGATCGTACAGATAATAATTCCTGGAGATGTCGCCATGAAAAATTGCAAGACTTGCTAACAAATATGGAGGTTTGTTCTCTTCAAATTTATATTGTATTTGTGTTGGCATCGCTCAACCAACCTTCTTGACTACGTGTATAACAAAAAGAAGAATCACGAACTCTTCTAGTGCTATGAAACTACCAAAGTACATGCTGGCATTATTTTTTAAGAAACCAAAGTTATTATATATTTATTTGAAAGGATTAAAGTTTGAATATGGTGATAAACTATCGTAGTTGATTCAAAATTGTGAATGCAATGGACACCCCTATTGAGCTTCTAAGCATGTTGCAAACAAAGTAACAACTGATCTTAACCAGTTCACGTGACATATATATTATTTGTTCCTTTTAAACATCTTAGTGCTGAATTTGAAACTCACTCAGTTTTTTTGTTACTTAATCAAGAATGGCATCTGTCAGCTTCAAATACTGGGATGATTGTGTGGATCCTCTAGACTTGGACTCAATGTGGGAAGATCTTGATGTAAAAGCAGACTGGCTCAATGTTGGAGAGATAGACCAAGGGATCAAAGGTTCATCTTTCACGTGATGCTGATGGTCAGCCTTATTTAACACAAACGGAGATGAAGGTAAAGTCAACCAAATCTCTATCAGGATAACACCAAACTGAATGAGCTAACTTGCCTCGAACAAATAAGTTTTCTGTCTAAATAAAAATCTAACCTCTGAATAATGATGCCTTGTAGACTGTGGCTGGAATCATTGTCCAAAGGCATTTCATCCCGCTGATAGATTCGTTAAAAGGCGATCCAAAAGCTGCCTGGGAAGTAAGGGAGGCACTGTATTTCGGTTTGGATAAATTTTTTATCTCTGCAGGATTTTGTGTAGCGGGCAAAGAGGAGAGGTGTATGAAGTGAATAGTGACCATGTGGCCGTTGTTTTTTATATCAGTGTATGAGAAAAGCTCAGAATCTGCTTCTACATCATCTGTTTATTTGATCAATGATACATGTTTAGCTTAGAATTGAAATTATGACAAAACTTTGTTCATCTGATTCTCTTTAATTTGGATGAGGAGAATTTTTATTCTGTTTCTTTTACTTTATTTTTGGAGATATTCTTGTGTATTGACATTTGAATCCTTTGAGATTCTGATTTAACTTCAAACTAATAGCTGAGATTGAGAGTTTAATGGACATAAACAGTGGATACTGAATTCCTCTCCCTTCTGCTATTCTTATGAGATGAACAAGTTATTCTTGATTTAGCTTAGGAAAATTCCTTTTCACTCCATGTTTTGTTGTGTGTTTATGAGCTTCGTATAAAGATAATGGTTCCTTAAAATATATTTCCTTTTCCAGTCGCATTTATTGTTGGTAATAACTTTATTTGGTTGGTTTGTTAAAAATCTCAGGAAAAGACTGCAAGAATTAGAGCAACAATGGTAAATTATTTTTGGGTCATCTTTTAGTTTTTTAGTAGTTGACTCATGTTTGTTTATGAATGATTTTGGATGAATGATTTTGTTACTTGTACCCTAGACCATATTTTGGGTCTAAATATTGACTTGTAGACCATATTTTGGGTGAATAATTTCGAGCATTGGTAAGCAATAATTACGTTGTTAAATTAAATTGAAGTAAAATATTGTTTGTTATTTCTACACTATAAATAAATTGTGAAGTAATAATACAACATATATACTTTGAAAAATTCAAATTGGGGCAACATAGAAGAAAGTATTTACTTCGTCATAATTAAAAAAATTGACAAGTCGTCTGAATCAATTACTTCGTTATTTAACGACACAAATAAAATAAAAGAAGTAGTTTACTTGAGCAATAAATGTACTTTGTGAAGTCATATATTATCATTCATTTTGTTAATTGACGAAATCGATGAAATAAATTACGTTGTTTTACTTCAAAATCGGTCCAAGGTTTATTTCGTTTAATATATAAAGTATATCATATAAATTTTCTAGTATATATAGACATTACATTGTCTTATGGTGGCTAGAAGACAACTAGGACCTTTTGGTAATTAATCACTCTATGAAATAAAAACACATTTCTTAGAATAACACCCAATTTAATAGTACTAGACAGAATAATTTCAGTACTTTATATTAATAAAAAAGAGTATATACTATTATTTTAAATATGTAATATAATCTTGTAAGTTCCATTACGTATGATGTGCTGCTTTATTCAATCAATTTTATTAGTACGAATTAAAGAATGTTGTGATATTTTAAATTTTAATTATAAGTTTAAATATATTTTTCTGGGATAATCAATTTTTTTTATAATCCAATTTGGATTAATGTAACCGAAAACCTTCCATATTTAAAATTTATAGATAGATTATAATCTTAAATTTTAAAAGTATTTTTGGGTTTGTACAATTCTATCTCGCCCAGGATATATACCACCATATATGTTTTCATCCTGAATTCTACCTGATTAATATATATACTGATACACAGATATACGAAGTTGTTTTGGTTCCATCACAAAGTCTCTCTTCTTGTTTCGCTTTTTGTCCCGTCTTCTTCGATCGCTGCGTACAGTAATTGAAAACCAGTTCTATTTTCTTGAAGAAGAATCAAAGGTACGTACGTAAATAAATTTTATATGTATATGCGTGTGTATCTGTTTTAGTTAGGGTTTTTGCTTTTGGGTTTTGTGTTTTCTTGATATATATAATAATCATGTATTGTTAAGATATTCTGATCTTACGTTAATATTTCGATCTTGAACAACGATCAATTCTTTAGAGTTTCTTTATGTTTTCGAATATCATATTTTACTTGTCCAATCAAACGATGGATTCTTGATTTTTATTGGGATCTTTTTGTTTGCGTGCAGAAATATTAATACTAGAAGTTTACTAGTAGTGATGTCGGCTTTCGTTCTTGTTGCCGGTGAGTTTATTGAATTAGATGATGCCATGATCGACGGGGCTTTGAATCTGATGACATTGAAATGCGGAAATAACTTGGATCAAGAAACAACAACAAGATTCGAACAACTCAAGAGAATGGTAGCCGAAAAATCGAAAGACGAATCCCAGGGCATCAAACCGAGAATCAAGGTCACTGTTCCGAACAAATCGAGATGTGAAGGCAGCCCGAAACGAAAAATCCTGAAACTAGATCAACCTGCATCCACTTCAGGAGCCAAGCCCTGTCCATCGTCTAAGGCATTCGGTATTCAACCATCCACTTCACGAGACGAGCCCGGTCCATCGTCTGGGGCATTAGATCAACATGCATCCACTTCAAGAGCCAGGACCGGTCCATCGTCTAGGGAATTAGATCAACCTGCATCAACTTCAAGAGCCCGGCCAGGTCCATCATCTAGGGCATTCGGTATTCAACCATCCACTTCACGAGTCGAGCACGGTCCATCGTCTGGGGCATCAGATCAACCTGCATCAACTTCAAGCGCCAGGCTCGATCCATCATTGCCTCCTAGGATACAAGACTTGATAGGCCTGTGCAGCATGCCAATTCGAAAGAAAATCACCGCAAGTGATGTATCGCCCTCGCAGTGCAGGCTAATGTTGCCGAGGGTACAGATGGAAGAACTTTTCAAACACATAAAGCTGAAACCTAATGAGAACATCAAGTCAGGGATACCGGTGAAGGTCTACGGCCCGGATGGAAGGAAATACGCCATGAACTTCACAGTGTGGGTAGGAAAAAAAAGCTACGTCATCAACACCAGAAGCTGGATTCAATTCTGCCAAGATTACCAGCTCCGTAAATTGATAAACATGGCGACATTGACGATTCGGATGTTTCGCCATAGGCAAACAGATGATCTCTGTTTCGCCATAACTATGTAGCTCTAGAGTTTGCAAGCCTTTATCAAAGGTGATTATGAATTAAGTTTCGATTTTTTTCAGTGAATCTATACATTATCTATTGGGCCATTTTTAGTTTCAATATATATGTTTTCCAGAATTCGTGTTTTGAAATGTATTTAGAAAACACATCTCTTTTGAATCAGACTTGCATGTTTAATTTATATTATGGTAATTATTTGTAGTAATAATGTATATATCATCGTTACTATATATATTTTTAATTATCAATCTATTATTAGAATAAGAGATTATTGATTTTAATCGTTTTATGTTAATAATCACCATTATTTTATTTTAATTCATAATATGGTTCTAACACACCCACATCTTATGTTACCACTTTCTTAAAATTACAAAACCTATAAAATAATGTTTTATCCTCTTTTATTTTTTGGATTCGTAAAAAATATTGATTTTAATCATATCTACTAAAAACAAAATATAAAATTAAATTAATCGAAAAAATTTATACAATACAACATTAGTCACGTGTTATTATGGGATATATATATGTATGAATGTAGACATATTATATATAATTATCAATGTTTAAAAAAGCGAGAGAAACATAGATGACTAAGCGTAAAAGCTTCGTTTTTTAAAAAAGTGTGGAAAAAATATTCAATTTTTTGATTGATCATATTAAACATATAAAAAATTTGGGAAAAAAGTTGATTATATTAAGCACGAAAAAAAACAAAAAAGTATAAAAAATTAATATTTTAAGTTTATTTTTATTTGATATAAAATATAAAATTTATTAAAAAAATTCAACAATATAAATTTTTAAACAACTTAAACCCATCCTTTAGATGTGATTAAGGGGTAATGCTGGCTGAAACGTCCTGTCCTTTTTGTTGATTTAAAAGTACTAGAAATTTTTTTTTTTAAAACCTCACTTAGCATCGGCCGAACCATAAAATAGTTTTGACATCATTTTAAAAATAAACATCCAACTGCCATTTAAAAATCCAAAGGAAAATATTTTGAAGCATAAAATCGTCAAACATTTTACCAACCTAAAAACATTATTTGAAAAGTATAGCCCATACTATAACCTCTCAAAAATCTCTCATAACATAAATAAAAATCATAAAAATATATTTAACATAACTTAAAATCATAAATCATAAACTAGTGCGGAAAACTAGCGTCGGTCCTCGGGTTATGTGCACCTTCAGTCCAGTCAGATCAACCATCAAAACCTCCATTATCATATTCATAATCAATACCACCTGCATCAATCACACCTAGTGAGTCTAAAGACCCAACACGTCATATTCTTGATAACAAGTAATACGTAATACAGTTAACATATAACAGTGAAAAATATTTGTACTTAAAATATCGTTTTCATGAAGATGCATAAATTTAAACTTAAACATTTTTATAAACATTTTCATGATGCATAAAAACATTTTCATAAAAACATAAACATACTCATATTCATATTCGTATTCATATTCATATTCATATCCATATTCGTATCCATATTCATATTCGTATTCATGTTCATGTTCGTGTTTGTTGAATTCAGATCGTGATTGTGACTCGTATTTTTAAACGTATTGGGCGATGGATCCATCTACATGTAACCACAGTACTGGGCGGCGGGGGACACCAGCAACACTCTCACCGGTCAACTGGGCCCTGGCCTACGTATTAACATATCATGGCATTGAAAATACGATCGTCGGGGCTCCCTCGGGGTCTTTTCCCATAAATGGGCTCCCTCTGGGGCCTTCTCTCCTCACGACATCTCCAATCATATTCATCATATTCGTATTCGTATCAACGGAAACACGATCGTCGGGCTCCCACTGGGACCATAACCCTCACGATATTTCCAACATATTGTAGTAGTCACAATCTCTTCACGTCCTTCAACATATTATCATCACTTAATAAAAACATGCATATAATATCATTTTTATTTTGAAACCAAGCATGCAACATATCTTTTAAATGCTCATATTTAAATCATAAAAATCATAGACATTTAAAAATCATAACTTAACATATTAAAAATCATAAACGTCTATGAACAGTTTTAAAATAAACATTTTAATTTTCTAAATGTTTAGATCATAAACATTTAAAATAAACGTTTTAGCATATTAAATTATAAAACATTAAACATATTAACGTCTTAAAAATCCATAAACATTTAAAATTGACATATTAACATATAAACATCCATAATCATTGAAAATAATCATATTAACATAAAAAACAGCATTCAGGACACTGCCATGACGATTACTAATTTCTAGGTGTGAAAAGACCGTTTAACCCCTAGACGTAAAATTTCACGTTTTTGACATTTTCTTAATTTCATTGACTCTAACATGTTCCAAATAATTATTTAAGCGTACATGAATTTTCTCATATTTTTATTTAGCCTAATTCGACGACTTTTAAATTAATCTTTAAATATAACGTATTAATGCGTTTTAATCCCGAATTAAACCAAACCTTAATATAAAATTCCCAAATTAAAAAATTAGGCTTTTAATAATTATTTAAGCTTAAACCTAATTTTTCATAATTTTATAAAGCATAAAACTAGGCGTTTCAATTAACTCGTTAATTAGCGTTTCGTGCGGCGATTAAATCCAGAATAAATCCAAAACTCATTATTTTGATCCCAAATTTTAAACATAGCATTTTTATGATTTATTCTACCCTTCCAAGTCATGAGACACACCCGTGGACCCATGGATTTAATTTTTAGTTCTTAAATCTCGTTTTTGACCCTTAACCGAACACACCGAGCCATCTCCTAATTTACTCGAGCCACGCCCGAGCCAAAACCTAGCCAACCCATCTAGGGACCCTACTGTGCAATCCCAGCCCGAAAAACCAGCCTTGGCCCGCCCAAAATACTTCTGAAACTTGGCCCAATATTCTGGATGTGTTTGTGTGTTTGTGTCCTAAGTGTAATAGGTTTCCTAGCTGCCTTGGGACACTACCAGCCCTTAACCATTGAGCACCCATGACCCTTACTGACCCTAGACCAGTCCCAGACCCGAGCCACCCCCAGCCCAAGCCCCTGAGCCATGCACAAGCCGCCTGAGGAATCCAGCAGCCTGCGCGTCTATGGCATCCTTCACGTTCTCAAGCTTTTGCTCGGCCCTCCCTGGACCAAACCATACCATCCCTGTCCCAACCCTGGACTACCCTCTCTAGACCCTAAATGACCAGCGTGGCTCACCCAAACCAGCCGCGAGCCGCCCCCCAGCAGACCTCTTCCCCTGCGCGCTTTGGAAGAGTCCCTGCACTAACGGACTCTTCCTTGCTCACTGCCCCTTGAGTCCTAGCCATGCTAGGACCCTACCAGCCCTCACACCTGACCCTCCTCGAGCCCCAGCCAGCCCTGGCCAAGCCCCGTGACCCCATGCATAGAAACCGAGCCATAGCATGAAGAAGAAGCCAACCCAATCCCACGGTTCTCCTCTGATTTGGTGCCTAAGGTTTCCAGCCTGTTTCTATTCCTTGTGCAGCCTTTTGGTGTGTTATTGGACCTCTTAAACTTGCATAAAACATGACCCTAACATCTCCTAATCATGGCAGCGCCTTAGACACATGAAATTCATGGTTTTTGGATCAAAATTCATGTTTTAAAAATCACCCTAGATGCATGTGCGAAAATATGTCAAGGTGTTCTTGTTTTTCATGTAATTTCAAACAAAAATAAATAATATGATGTGATGATGAGTAAAAAGAGAATATGGCGTGCCTTTGCGTTTTTAACGCACGAAAAAACCGTTGACGATTTGCGAAGAACGGACAAGAACCTTGGCTTGAGTTTTCCTTAAGCTATTCCCGAAAATTTGCCTCAATATTTATGTGCGTGTGCCGTGTACTTTTACGAGTTTGGGAGAGCAATTCAGAAAAGTGGCGTGTAGTGTAGGGTTTTAGGGGAGGGTTTACATATATTTAAACACTAATTAAATAACCAATTAAGGCTTAGGCCTAATAAACAAAGTTTAGGCCCAATAGTTCTTGATTAAAGTTTAATTAGAATCTTAAAATAATTTTGATTGATCATATTAAACATATAAAAAATTTGGAAAAAAAGTTGATTATATTAAGCACGAAAAAAAACAAAAAAGTATAAAAAATTAATATTTTAAGTTTATTTTTATTTGATATAAAATATAAAATTTATTAAAAAATTCAACAATATAAATTTTTAAACAACTTAAACCCATCCTTTAGATGTGATTAAGGGGTAATGCTTGCTGTGAAGAAAAATAACAGAGCTCTGAAACCCTCAGTGAGCCTATGTTTTGTGTAAGAGCAGCGGTAGCCGCCCGCCCGCCGTCTTTCTTCTCCGCCACGCCATTCAATTCCCACTCCAGATTTTCTGACAGGATGTCGTCATCCACCTCCGATTCCACCCAAATCATCGAGCACATAGTGTTGTTGAAGATCAAGCCCGCCGCTGACCCTGCCGCAGCCAACGCCATGATCAGTAATCTAAACGGCCTGATATCCCTCGACCCGGTTCTGCACTTCTCCGTCGGCCCGATTTCCAGGTCCCGGTCCAGCTTTCTCTCCTTCACCCACTTGCTGCACTCCCGACACAGATCGAAGACCGACCTGTCTTCCTACTCCGACCACCCACCCACCTCAGCGTCGTCGGTAACTACGTCAAGCCTGTGCTGGATGACGTCATGGCCGTGGATTGGGTTGCCGCTTCATTGCCATATCAGATCCTAGTAGTTGATCAATACGGTTCAACATCAGTTGAGTCCAGTTTGCATCAGTTAGACCAGTTAGTCAGCACAGAGATCAACTCCAAGGCAATTAGTTGTATTTATGGCAAAAGAAACTCAAAATCGATGCACCATTCTAAGCATTCTAGGCGACCAATTGTTGGTACACTCAGTTCTATTTTGTATAAACTGACTGATACTTGATGTTATTTGATATTTGCTAAGTGTAGTAGCAATTCTCTTACATAAGATGGTGTGCTTTATATTAATACAAGGGACGCGTAATGGATTAAATTAACATCATATGTATCCAGATAGTTTGCATGTAACTGAACTGATTTTTCCAGTTTATATGTTGCCTTAAATGCTTGAGTGTTTATTGCTTAAAATCTTTTTAAATCACGCAAACAATTATATTTTTGAGGGGGAGTTTTTCTTTCTGCTATCCCTCGAACTGAAAGTTCTTCTATTCGCTTTATTGTTTTTAATCGTTTTTTATTCTCACAAAGGGAGAGAATTATTAACTGTTAAAATTGTATTTAAATCGCTTTAACTGTTCAAGTTTTGTGATCATCAAAAAGGGGGAGATTGTTGGAACATTTCATATTTACAATCTTCTTTTTGATGTTAACAAAACTTGTTATTTTGTTTCTAATGATTTACCGAGTGTGCAGATGTTGTAACTGATAGAACTGATCAGTTACCGAGCCTAAATTGAAGCTATAAAGACGCAAACTGAAAGTGTCAACTGATCGATCGATCGAACTGAGCCAGGAAAACTGAAGTATCAAGAGCAGTTCAACTGATTGTCCAGTTTATAGGTGGTTCAACAGAAGACCTTCAGAAGCCCGACCAGCTGATGAAGTGTTCAAGTGATGAAGAGCCCAACTGACCAGTTCAACTTAATCAATTAAATCAGTTCAGCTGACGAGTCAACTGATTTCACCTCACCAATTCAAGATCAGTTCAGAACATCAGTTAGGAACGAACCAGTTTGCAGATATGACAAGCTTAATCCAGCTGTGCACAAAGGTACAAAAGCTATTGTACGATCATAGTACAATAAGAGACGTTACAGCAGTACTTAAAGACAAATGTTCCAGATATCTATTTGGGGGAACAAATTCAAACTGCAACGGATTCATTCAATGAGTCTCACTGTACGTTCAGCCAAACGCCTATAAATAGAAGCCGAAGTTCAGTGAAGACAATGATGATAGTTGATGGAAAATACAGAGAGGGTACCCTTATTGCATATCAGCTTTGAAGAAGCAATCAGCCCAGTTTCTGACGGAACACTTCAACGTGTTATCAGTTTAGATTAGAAGCATATTTTCCTCATTGTGTGAGAACACTTTCGGATAGTTCACAGAAATCAGTTCTCACACACGCAAACACACCACCACTCAAATTTCGTCTTGCACGACATAAAACATGTGTATGTAATCTTTCTCACATAGACATTAAAGAAGTGTTGGCTGGAAGGTGATGCTTTCAGTCTAGACTAGGAGTTCAGTTAGACAGTGGGTAAGTCCTAAGCTGGGTGGGTTATTACTGTTGATGTAATGAATCAAAGTCTTCTAGTGGATCTTACCCGATGTGGTAGAAGGGGTGACGTAGGAGCAGTTGAAGTCTCCGAACATTCATAAACATATCTTGTGTTATTTCTATTTATCTGCTTGTTTTTGTTCTTAACTGATTTGATCAGTTCAGCTGATATCAATTTAATTCTGTCCATAACTGAACTGATATAAGTTAGAACTGATCCCTAGCCATTTTCAGTCATTCAGTTACACAAGATATAAAATATATCAGTGTTTCTTAACGAAGTATTATTTCAAGTGTTTTCCGCCTGGTTTAATACCAAATTCGATCTAATTAATCGGTGTATATTTTCTTAGAACACTAGCAATTGCAGCACATCAACGTTTTTAGAGGATTCTCCCGATCCTTCAGCCAGTCTCAATTGTATCAGATCGTGATCCCAGGTTTGCTTCTAAATTTTGGGGTAGTTTCCAAGAAGAGATGGGTACACGTTTGGCTATAAGTACTGCTTATCATCCTCAAACTGATGGCCAAATTGAGCATACAATTCAAACATTAGAAGATATGTTACGTGCGATTATGATGGATTTTAACATTGGATGGCAAGATGTCTTACCATTTGTTGAATTTTCTTATAATAATAGCTTCGAAACAAGCATTGGCATGGCACCTTTTGAAGCCTTATACAGGGGACGATGTAGGTCACCGTTTTTCGGGGATGAAATTGGTGAAAAACAATTGACTGGACCTGAAATGATACATGAAATGAATGATAATGTTCAGTTAATTCGACAGCGGATGAAAGCTGCTCAAGATCGTCAAACGAGTTATGCGAATAAATGAAGACGACCCTTAGAATTCCCGAAAGGTGATAAAGTGTTTTTGAAAATATCTCCCTTCAGAGGCACTGTTCGATTTGGTATGCGAGGGAAGTTATCCCCTCGATATGTTGGTCCATACAAGATCCTTGATCGAGTTGGGGATCTTGCTTATCGGTTAGCATTGTCACCAGCTTTATCTGTCATTCATGATATATTTCATGTTTCTATGTTGAGAAAGTATGAACCAGATCCATCACATGTACTTGCATTTTATGAGGTTAAACTTGATCATTCTCTTTCCTATATTGAACAACATGTTTGCATTATGGATCGGAAGGAGAAAGTATTGCGTAATGAATCGGTTCCGTTAGTTCGAGTGCAATGGACACGACGTGGTGTGGAGGAGTCAACGTGGGAATTGGAAAGCAAGATGCGAGAATCATATCCGCACTTGTTTGATTTTATTCCACTTGTTCCATTGTATTCAATGTATAGTGATCCATTTACTGATTTTAGTTTTGATATGTACTATAACTAGTATCATATTATATGTTTGTCAATGTTATGTATATCAAGATTTTTGAGATTTCGATGACGAAATCTTTTAAGTTGGGAGAAATGTGAGACCCCGAGAATAAACAATAATCCAACAACTTTTAAAATAGTTTTGATGACATTTTTTTAAATAATTTGAAAATTATTCAATTAATTTTGATGGAATTTTTGTAAATAAATTGAAAAATAATGAATTAATTTTAAGAGCAAAATGGTAATTAGCGACACATGTTATGGTTTTTAGCATAACTGTTTGAGTATTAGTCCAAATGAAGTGAGACCAATTTCATTGGAAATCTAATACATAACGCTAAAACTTTCATGTTTTGAGTTTTGAAAAATTTGATCGTTTGACCGGTTCAAAGAGATATAACGATGTTAAAAGATTAAATATTATATATTATATAATATTATTAGTAATATAATAATATAATATAATATAATATTTAATTAAAAAAAGATAAATTTGAAGCCTAAAGAATGAATTGAATTCATCTTCCAGAGGATAAAGCCGAGAGGAGAGAGGAAAAGAAATAGAGTTTTCGAATTTTCTTTTCGATGTTGCGACTTATCGGTTTATCCAATCGACCAACCGACTTCAGTTCTGAGATCGTTGACACGTGGTATTCGATTTGAGGTATAAATTTTATATCTTTTGTGATGTTTGAAATTTGTCGATTTTTGGAATAAATCCGATAAATTGTTAAATCATACAGAAATTGAAGATTGTTGAATAGTGTATGATTTTAACGAATAAGAGATTATTATAGTGATGTTATTTTGAATTATTCTCAATTTATTATAATTAAGGAATTTTAAACGTTGGATTGAGATTAAAGAATTGTTTGTCAGTTGAGTTATATATGTGGTAGAATAACCGACAAGAAATTAAATTTTGAAGTCGGAATTGAATTATGTTATGATTTTGATTTGATATGAAGTTTCAAAGTTTCAAAAGATATTTGAAACTTATATTACTGAATTTGAATGAAATTATTGATTGAAATGAATGTGTTATTGGTTTCTATGCTGAAATCTTAAAACTACATCGACTGGAAACGAAGAATTGAAGTATGTTGCGATCGGATAACATACGACATGTATCTGTATTATATGATATATGTTTGATTGATTGGATTGAGAATACATGTCTATATACCTTATTTGTTGAGTTTATGTGGCATACATGACATGCACGTTGAGCTATAATCCTTGGATACCTTGATATGATTTGATTTGATTATGGGGTTTGTGAACACGATACTATGTTTGGTATTACATGACCCTTAAATCATAGTCATTCGTGGCCCCGATGATTGATTGTGATTTGGGATTTGATAACGCTTTATTGACGCTATCATACGAGTATCCTGGTTGAGGCCGGTGTGCCAGCTCGAGCATTGATTTGATAGCAATTCGATTGATTCTGACATGTGCTCAGTGGATGGGCATTTGATTTGATACCTCCATGACATACATGCATTGCATATCATATATCATTGTTTAGATACTTGTGGTATATATCGTGGTTGTTTCAGACTGAGCTTTGCTCACCCCAGATGGGGCTGTTATTGTCTTTGTGTGTGGACAATGACAGGTACTCAAGGATATCAGGAGACCGGAGAGGGTACTTGTGGAGGGTGTCATAGTTTGAGCTGCGGTTTAGTGGTCTTTCCCAGTATATGTATATGTATCTATATACCGGGGCATGTCCCAAGGATATGAGTTTGTTTGTATGTAGTTGTTTTGGATTACGTGTGGGCTTGTTTTATATTGTGGCATGTTGAGACGAGACGATGTTATATACTATTTTTAGTATTATAATTACAGATGACGGAAAGAAAATTTAAACTTGTTTTCTACTGAAATTAATTAACTCTAATCAGATTATAATGTAATAATGATTAGGAGTTAAGAGCTACTAGCCCCACATGTACTGTTGAATATTTGTTCAATTTTGATGATGTCAAAAATATTTTTTACTTCACTACTTTATTAAAAAATAAAGTTAATTACTTCAAAAAAACAATTAAATTAGTGCATTGATAACCTATTATTATTTAGTTAAATTAAACCAAATTAAAATATAGTTTGTTATTTCTACACAGTAAATAAACGGTGAAGTAATACAACAAATATACTTTGACAACTTCAAATCGTGGTGAAGTAGAAGAAAGCATTTACATTTTCTTATGATGGCGTATTTTTCTGGGATAATCGATTTTTTATATAATCCAATTTGGATTAATGTAACCGAAAACCTTCCATATTTAATATTTATAGATAGATTATAATCTTAAATTTTAAAAGTATTTTTGGGTTTGTACAATTCTATCTCGCCCAGGATATATACCACCATATATGTTTTCATCCTGAATTCTACCTGATTAATATATATACTGATACACAGATATACGAAGTTGTTTTGGTTCCATCACAAAGTCTCTCTTCTTGTTTCGCTTTTTGTCCCGTCTTCTTCGATCGCTGCGTACAGTAATTGAAAACCAGTTCTATTTTCTTGAAGAAGAATCAAAGGTACGTACGTAAATAAATTTTATATGTATATGCGTGTGTATCTGTTTTAGTTAGGGTTTTTGCTTTTGGGTTTTGTGTTTTCTTGATATATATAATAATCATGTATTGTTAAGATATTCTGATCTTACGTTAATATTTCGATCTTGAACAACGATCAATTCTTTAGAGTTTCTTTATGTTTTCGAATATCATATTTTACTTGTCCAATCAAACGATGGATTCTTGATTTTTATTGGGATCTTTTTGTTTGCGTGCAGAAATATTAATACTAGAAGTTTACTAGTAGTGATGTCGGCTTTCGTTCTTGTTGCCGGTGAGTTTATTGAATTAGATGATGCCATGATCGACGGGGCTTTGAATCTGATGACATTGAAATGCGGAAATAACTTGGATCAAGAAACAACAACAAGATTCGAACAACTCAAGAGAATGGTAGCCGAAAAATCGAAAGACGAATCCCAGGGCATCAAACCGAGAATCAAGGTCACTGTTCCGAACAAATCGAGATGTGAAGGCAGCCCGAAACGAAAAATCCTGAAACTAGATCAACCTGCATCCACTTCAGGAGCCAAGCCCTGTCCATCGTCTAAGGCATTCGGTATTCAACCATCCACTTCACGAGACGAGCCCGGTCCATCGTCTGGGGCATTAGATCAACATGCATCCACTTCAAGAGCCAGGACCGGTCCATCGTCTAGGGAATTAGATCAACCTGCATCAACTTCAAGAGCCCGGCCAGGTCCATCATCTAGGGCATTCGGTATTCAACCATCCACTTCACGAGTCGAGCACGGTCCATCGTCTGGGGCATCAGATCAACCTGCATCAACTTCAAGCGCCAGGCTCGATCCATCATTGCCTCCTAGGATACAAGACTTGATAGGCCTGTGCAGCATGCCAATTCGAAAGAAAATCACCGCAAGTGATGTATCGCCCTCGCAGTGCAGGCTAATGTTGCCGAGGGTACAGATGGAAGAACTTTTCAAACACATAAAGCTGAAACCTAATGAGAACATCAAGTCAGGGATACCGGTGAAGGTCTACGGCCCGGATGGAAGGAAATACGCCATGAACTTCACAGTGTGGGTAGGAAAAAAAAGCTACGTCATCAACACCAGAAGCTGGATTCAATTCTGCCAAGATTACCAGCTCCGTAAATTGATAAACATGGCGACATTGACGATTCGGATGTTTCGCCATAGGCAAACAGATGATCTCTGTTTCGCCATAACTATGTAGCTCTAGAGTTTGCAAGCCTTTATCAAAGGTGATTATGAATTAAGTTTCGATTTTTTTCAGTGAATCTATACATTATCTATTGGGCCATTTTTAGTTTCAATATATATGTTTTCCAGAATTCGTGTTTTGAAATGTATTTAGAAAACACATCTCTTTTGAATCAGACTTGCATGTTTAATTTATATTATGGTAATTATTTGTAGTAATAATGTATATATCATCGTTACTATATATATTTTTAATTATCAATCTATTATTAGAATAAGAGATTATTGATTTTAATCGTTTTATGTTAATAATCACCATTATTTTATTTTAATTCATAATATGGTTCTAACACACCCACATCTTATGTTACCACTTTCTTAAAATTACAAAACCTATAAAATAATGTTTTATCCTCTTTTATTTTTTGGATTCGTAAAAAATATTGATTTTAATCATATCTACTAAAAACAAAATTAATCGAAAAAAATTATAATATATATATATATATATATATATATATTTGAATGTATATATATTATATATGGTTATCAATGTTTAAAAAAGCGAGAGAAACGTTGTGTAAAGTATGAGGAAAAAAATGCTTTGTTTTTAAAAAAAGTGTGAAAAAATATTCAATATTTTGATTGATCATATTAAACGTGTAAAAAAATTGAAAAATGTGATTATATTCAGTGTAAAAAAACACTAAAATGGATTTCTTTTTTTTTTAAAAAAAAAAGCAATTTTAAAATAATATTTTAAGTTTATTTTTATCTGTTATAAAATATAAATTTATTAAAAAAATTCAACAATATAAATTTTTTAAACAACTTAAACGGTAAATGCATTGTAATACATTGTCTCAAACCCTTCATTTTAGTGGTGTGTATTCATTCTATATTTTTAAAGATTTTTAATGATTTTTTTAAATAATTGACTTTTGTGAAGTTTGTGGATTTTTATTGACTTTTATGGAATCTCATAAAATTGTAAAACAAATTTCATCGACACTTATTGACTTTTTTCAAGATTTTTGTAGATTTTTGTAAACTTTTTCACAGAATTATATGAATTTTGTAATTTATAATTGTGATTTATTTTTTATTAATTTTTTAAAAATAATTATTGGACATACATAATCTCTTCAATTTTAAATTATTATTTTTATTTATGAATATAAATGAATTTTACTTACTTATTAAATCAATTTAATTTGTGAAAACGACGAATGAATTATCCAATTTATTGAAATCAAAATTTCAATTTTTTATGTCAATTCAACATATTAATGAACAATATTTTCATAAGTTTAAAATGAAATTTTATTAAAAAAATAATCAAAATTATTAGTAGTCTTTTATAAAAAAAATCTAATCATTATCGAAAATTTAATCATCACTCCACATTCCATCGGCTATGGTATTTCTCCATGCATTAGCATTTGCTCATTGTTGTTCTAATATCAAATAACAGATCAAAGTTGTCACCTTCATAAACTTGTGTCGATTAAAACAATTAAGCTTCATTATCTGATTCAATTTGAAATTTATCAAATCGACACTTCTTTCGAAGAAAATTGTTTAATCCAGCATAAGTCAATATAAGCTCTGTTTGGGTCGTATATCAGAAATGGAGGAGTCATCTTGAATATTTTGAACTGTGATTTAAATGTACCAAATGTCTACTCAATAGCATTCCTCAAAGAAACATGACGAACATTGAATAACTCTTTAGCATCTTTAAGGTGACGACTTGTGAATTATTGAAGATGATAACGTACATCTCGAAAAAGAGCCAAGAATTAACGTCGATTTAGATATCCACCATCCATTAAAAAAATATTTACCCATCAAATCATATTTGTAGAGTTAATTAACTAACGAATAATATACATAATCTTTGAAAACTACAAAAATATAAATAGTCATATAATATACAAATAATATGTGAAATAAAAAAAAATAAACAAGACAATTATTTATATCTGAAAATAAATAATAAATATGTTAAAATATTTGTAGTTATGATAACTTTATAAATTTTAATATATTTAATTTATTATAGTTATTTTTATATACGTGTGTTGATAAACTTACATAGATTAACTAAAATTATATATCAAACACACAGATTTATATATATATAATAGTCACCGAGGCACACGCGTTGCGTGTGTTATGAATATATGAGGCAGATATATTAAACCTTCATGAGTTTACAACACCATGACTGTAAAAAAATTTGTACTTGATCTATAAAAAGCAAGGGATTCCGAAGCTTAAATAAAGATGCCAAAATCAATTTGTTACCACATATGATAAAAGTGTTGAGCGTAAAAAATCAAGTTAATAAAATATATATATATATATTTTTTTTCATTCACGTTAATGAAAAATATTATTGGCAAGAATTTTGAGTTTAATCAAAATTAAGATATAGATTAACTAAAATTATAAAAAATAATTAAATATCGAATGTTATATAATAATTAATAAAAAAATAAAATTTTATTTATTAAAAATAATAATTATTTTTAATTTATAAGTCAATAAATATTATAAATTTTTTATTACGTAGTGTAATAATTTTTTAAAAATTTTAATAAATATAATTTTAAATTTTATGAGGTTATGTAAGTGGAACTCCAAAAATGAAATGAACGATGTTAATAATTTTGATTTTAAATTATTTTTAGCAATAAAATATATGTTTTTAAAAATATAAATAAAAGAAAAAATAAATAGACGAGAAAAAAATGAAAATTTTAGTATTTGGATTGAGTTCGTAAGTTTAAAAGATTTCTTAATTAAACGTACATCTAAATCTTTAAGTTGAATCAAAATTTTTTTTTGACATTTTATTATTGTAGCTTATGTTATAATTCTTGTACTTAGTATAATACTATGGAATCATTAAAAGTGTATTGATATTTATAAATTTTTGTAGAGTTTTTAAAAATCAAATTCGAAAATTAGGTGATTCTTAAAAATTCTATAAAAATTTAGGTTGAATAACACTACTAAACTTTTACCATTAGACGTGATTAAGGGGAAATACTTGTTGCAAGGAAAAATAACAGAACTCTGAAACCCTCAGTGAGCCTATGTTTTGTGTAAGAGCAGCGGTAGCCGCCCGCACGCCGCCCTTCTTCTCCGCCGTGCCATTCAATTCCCACTCCAGATTCTCCGTCAGAATGTCGTCATCCACCTCTGATTCCACCCAAATCATCGAGCACATAGTGCTGTTCAAGGTCAAGCCCGCCGCCGACCCTGCTGCAGTCAACGCCATGATCAGTAATCTCAACGGCCTGATATCCCTCGACCCGGTTCTGCACTTTTACGCCGGCCCGATTTCCAGGTCCCGGTCCAGCTCCCTCTCCTTCACCCACTTGCTGCACTCCCGATACAGATCGAAGACCGACCTATCTTCCTACTCCGACCACCCGACCCACCTCAGCGTAGTCGGTAACTACGTCAAGCCTGTGGTGGATGACGTCATGGCCGTGGATTGGGTTGCTGAGGATTTCTCCGGCCCGATTACGGCGCCTCCCGGGTCGGCCCTGCGGCTGACTCTTTTGAAGTTGAAGGAAGACGTGGGTGAGAGGGGGAAGAATGAGGTTTTGAAGGTTCTGAGGGGGATAAAGGAGAAATTTCCTTCAATTGAGCAGCTGACCGTTGGAGAAAATTTCTCCCCGGGGAGGAACAAGGGTTCTCCATATGTTCAATTGGTGTTTTCAAGGGCATGGAGGAGTTGGAGGGGTTGGATTCAGAGTCGGAGAGGGCGAACGAGGAGAAAGATAAGGTTAGGGAGTTTCTTGATGAGGTTCTTGTGCTGGATTTCGCAGCCTCAGTTCAATCTGCCAACCTTTAGGAATGGTGCATTCTTCCAGCTCTGGTAAAACTCAAGCACCTTACTGTGTTTGCTCTTTTATGATTGTTTGATTTAATTCTCGTTGGTTCGGTTTCTTTGGCTTATATTTCGGTAGAATGGATTGGTAATGTTGTTTGTGGTGAAAGATTTGGATTTGAAGATAGAATAAATGTGCAAATGTGAAAAGTTGATGACTTTGGTGATTGAAACTTATGTGACTTCTTGGTCTTTTTTTGGAACCAATTTAGGTTGTTTCACTTCACATATTTGATAGAGCATTCATTTCATCAAAGGATAGTAACTCTAAGGTTAAGTAGAGGAAACAAACAAGTTTCTTTTGTTCTCAGATTATATTTATGCCAATATTCTCTTTGAAATTTCATTGAAAGGAAGAGTGATTGGATGAAGTGGAACAGTAACATAGATAGATAATCATGCCTAGCTTTGAGTTCTGATCTTTAGTAACATATATGTCTTTGTATACATTCAGCTAAGTCCAGCCAATAATGCAAACACAGACCACATAACAATTCTAGCAAAATGCACAGTTATTAGCCCCGCAAGGTTTATCAAGATATACATTAAGGCCACCATTTTTAAGATTATCAGACATCAACATTTGTTCTAAAATCTAAGTTTCAAATGTTAGGACCCAATAAACTAATAGAATTGAAGAGCAAAATTATCCTAAAAAGTCTAATAAATGCAAGCATGTTGATTCTTAATTATCTATTTATATTTACTTAAAAACCTGACTTTTTTAATAAAAAAAAAGTGTTCAGGCACATTATTTGGATCAAGCGGATGAGCTACCGAGACTTGCAGTATTTCGAAGGCTGAATTTGGTTGTTTTTTTCCTTTAGACGATTGTTGTAACAGAAGAAGGATGTCATACTACGTTGTATGGTTTTGTAAGCAATAAAATGGGCAGCATTGATTTGTAAACAGATGGAAATGCTCCCGCTTGTGAAAATTGTTTACTTCGGAATAAACTGGTTTTTATATTGTTTGCTAATTTTCTGGAATTTTTTATTTTTTTAAATACAATGAGATGCGAGAATTTCCTATCTAAACTATGTGATTTGAATCAAATACATCATGTGTTTTAGGACCTCACCCTTGTTACTAATTCAAGAGATTCTTGGCTGAAGTTTCTGGAATTGGATTGAAAGAAGAGTCTTTGAAATTATTGAACTTTTCCAATGTATTGGCTATTTGGCTCTATTGCATAAATACAAGGGTCTTAATAAAAGATGAGAAGAGAAGTATAAAGAAATAGTAATAAGCTAAGGGTAGGGATGTAGTCGAGTCGAGTCGAGCCGAACTCTTGAATATTTGAGCTTGGTTCGTTTATAATCGAGCCGAGCTCGAGCTTTATTTAACGAATATATGCATGGCTTACGAGTTTATTCAAGCCTTTATCGAGCCTAAACAAGCTTAATAAATATAAATTATACATTTAAATTTTCATTAAATTAATTAAAAAGTAAATTATATATTTAAAGAAAAATATATTATTCTTATTAAAATTTGTAAATTTATTATAATAAATAAATTTAATAGATTTTTCTATATATTTCATAAATAATATGCAAAATCAATAAATCAAATATCAAAATTATTATTTTTTCATCTAAAAGATTATTTATGAACTTACCAATGAACATGTTCACGAGCTAACAAGCCGAATACTGTAAAAGCTTGAGTTTGGTTTGTTTATCTTAACGAGCCTCATTAAACGAGCTAAAACGAGCTTTTATCGAATCGAGCTACTCACAAACGGTTTGGTTCGTTTACATCTCTAGGTTAAGGGGAAAAAAGTACTCATCAAATTTTAACGACATCCATTTGTTAAGAAACACTTATCAAACATTTCTGTGTGCCGTAGAATGCTGAAGAGTACTATTTTTTGAAGAACAAAATTACTTAGCAAATAGAATCTTAATTTCTTGTGAGTTTTAATTTAAAGAAAGAGTAGTTATTTATGCTCTAATTTTTATTAAATCACGCTCCATTCTATATTTAAAATTCTCATTCGATATAAAAAATGAAGTGTGATTTAACAAAAATTGGAATGTAAATAACGCTAGACATTTAAATTATATACTTTTTTCTCAATTAAATTGTGCATTTACTGTGAATTTATTTAGAGAATCTAGACTATAAAATATGAACTTTAAAAACTTTTAAAAAAAAAGTAAAAAAAAATCACATATTTTTGTATATATATTGTGTCAAAACCAAGAAAAAATAGGGAATATTGTTACTTAATGGTTTATCTAAATACCACGCCTTTTCGATATAAACTAAAAACTTTGACACATTTGGTAAATGATGATGATGGAATTCTATTCGGAACTTATATAAACTGACAAATCCTAGTCAAGAATAATTTTACTGTAATTCTTTAGAAAAAAATTACTGTAAAAGAGAAAACAAAAATTAAATACAAATTTCTTCATTTATTTTCCGAGCTGTCCCCACTCTTATGAGACCGTCTCACATATTAATTTCGTGAAACAGTTCTCCAACTCGACTCCACTCATGATAATTTATTATGCCAATATCTCTAATATAATGACGGCTACCAACGTATATAAATAAGATCATGGGTACATCAATGTATGTCAAATACTTAAATATCTTTTAAAAAATAATTAGGCTTCACACATATATGAACAATCTCCCAATTATGGAGACTAATCCACCACTGTCGATTGCTTCCACCTGTAGCGACACCGAATTATCACTTCTCAATGCAGAAGTCAGTTTCTCAATTGCCACAGTTTTGTCAACATATCAACTATATTACGACTTCCTTCAATCTATTCAAGAGCTGGTATTTCATCCTCCAACGCTCAACTTATGAAGTAATATAGAATTTGTGTATGCTTTGTCGTAGCATGATAAACACGATAGTCTTTTGTCAAATTAATAGCTCTATATTTAACTGGAAATTTTGTGAGATAGATCTCGAAATCAATTGGTTTTATGAAAATTATTTTTATGTTTAAAAATATTATTTTTTATTACAAGTATGGATCAAATCGACCCATCTTCTAGATATAAATATGTGAGATCATCTTATTGAAAATCTCCTCTAATTTTTTTTTTATGTTATGGGATATATGATTATTTAAAAATTAAAATTATCCATCAAGGGAAAAAGTTATTAGGATATCGTAGATATATATAAGATTCAAATTTACTAAAATAAGTTTTATCACATTTTTATTGAACAAAATATAATATTTTTGTAATTTGAGAAAATGAGCTATTTTAATTTATCAAAAAAACATATCATGACAACAAAAAGTTAGTTATACTAAGAGCATCCGCATTGGTGGGTGTTATAACACCCACCACCTCATCAAAAATCGTGGAGTCCACATGCCACATACACATTACATTAACACATCTATTCTCCCACATTCATTTTAACACTCACACTCATTATTTGTGGGTCCCGCTGTCCACTCATTCATTTTACTCTTATTTTACATTAAATAAATCAATTTCAATTTTTTTAAGAAATTTAAATTATTATTATTTTATATTAATAATAATTTGTTTTTATATATTCAATACGTAAAATAATTTAATTTTATGAGTGTCATTTACTTAAAATTAAAAATTTATTATAAACCTAAAATAAAACGGTACAACATATAATAATAAATAACACTTGCATAAAAATAAAAGAAAATAAATTAAATTTAACAGAAGATGCAAAATACTAATTCAAGGATTGTTGTTGTATTGTGATCAAATATGTTCAATTAAGTCAGCACGAAGTTGGTGATGCACATGAGTGTCACGTATTTCGGAATTTGTTCGGAGATATTCATGAAATCCTCGGTTTGAGCCCTGGACGGGTTGTGCGGGTTCGTCACCTTCATCGTTGTACCAATTTGTCACGTGAACCCCCTCATCTTCGACAATCATATTATGTAAAATAATGCATGCTAACATAATATATTTTAACTTTTTTCTGTACCAATAACGAGCTGGACCTCTGACAATTGCCCATCGAGCTTGGAGCACCCCAAATGCTCATTCAACATCTTTACTTGCAGGCTCTTGTCTTTCCTTAAAAAGCCTCCTCTTTGGATCCTCCGGGCAAGGAAAAGCCTTAACGAAAGTGGCCCATTCCGGATATGTTCCATCTGTTAAATAATACCCCTTCGTATATTGAGTCTCGTTGACCATGAAATTAATCTCTGGTGCATTTCCTTGCAAGACATTATTGAATATGGGAGATTCGTACAACACGTTAAGATCATTACGTGAACCGGCGACACCAAAGAATGCATGTCATATACACAAGTCTTGAGACACGACCGCTTCAAGCACGATTGTCGGTGACCCATGGCCTCTTGTAAACTGGCCTTTCCAAGCAACTGGGCAATTTTTCCATTCCCGGTGCATGCAATCAAGATTGCCCAACATTCCAGGGAACCCGTGCATTTCATCATGCATTTGAAGAAGACGTTGAACATCATCAGCATTTGGCCTTCTCAAATATCGATCACTAAATAGTTCAACCACATATCCGCAGAACTTGAAAAGACACTTGATGGCAGTTGATTCACCCATGCGTAGGTACTCGTCAAGATGGTCGGCCGAGACTCCATACGCCAATTGACGAATTGCAGCCGTGCATTTTTGTAGTGGTGACAAGCCTTTTCTTCTCGCAGCATCGTCCTTTTGCTGAAAATACGGTGAACGATCCTCAAGTGCATTCACTATTCGAAAGAATAACTCTCTTCGCATGCGAAATCGTCTTCGAAATATTTGATCTGGATACACCGGGTTTGTGGAGAAATAATCATTGAAGAGCCTCGCATGCCCGGCTTCACGATTTCTTTGGATGAATCTTCTTCTTCGCCGCATCACGTTATTACTTTGACAAGATTCAACTATTTGTCGACTTTGTTGAAGTATCAATGACATTAGCTCTTTCCCCGGATCATAATCTTCGTTATCAACTTCAACTTGGACTTCGTTTTCACTTGTCGAGCTAGAGGTTGAACTAGTGGAATATTGAGACATTTTGGAGTAAACAAATTCAAGTGTATCTGTTTTCCAAATTGTATGTTTGTAGAATGAAGAATTGTACAGTACAAGGTGTCTATTTATATTGAAATTTGCAACGGCTATATTCCAACGGCTACTTTGCAACGGCTATTTTGCAACGGTTATATTCCCCAACGGATACTTTAAACCAATACATTAAATAAGTAACAACGTTTAGCGACGGTTTTTGAAAATCCGTCGCAAATAGCACGATTTTTTCAAAACCGTCGCTAAATGTTCAATTTCTTTGGGCGTTAAAATAATTCAAAACACGTGGGGCCCGCGTGTCAGCAAATCGGCGACGGTTTCTATAAAGCAGTCGCTAATAGCGACGGGTTTTTCAAAAACCGTCACTAAGTGTGCAATTATTTTAAAAAAATAAACTGACACAGGGGCGTTCATACCCCACACCTTCTCTCATGTGAGTGGGCGTTATAACACCCACTCACATTGGAGAGTGGGCGTTAAAGGGGTGTTAAATGGGTGTTATAATACCCCTTTAACACCCAATGTGGGTGCCCTAAGTTTCTCAACTTTAATAATATAATATAGATATATATTTACTTATATTTATTAATAATAAAATTCTTTCCATGATTTATTTCTTTAACCGATAATAATAAAATAATGTTAATGATTTATCAAGAATATTCAATATTCACAAATAAAAACTGAATGATTTCATCCAAGCAAAATACCAAGAGTAAGTCTTTTGTGAGACGGTCTCACGAATCTTTATCTGTGAGACGGGTCAATCCTACCGATATTCACAATAAAAAATAATATTCTTAGCATAAAAACTAATACTTTTGCATGGATGACTCAAATAAGAGATCTGTTTCACAAAATACGATCCGTGAGACCGTTTCACACAAGTATTTACCAAATACCAAATACTGACTCAATGTTTTTCACCCCCTAAAATCAAGCATAAGATTTGACCAGCAGATTGTTGAATAAGATGGATATGCCAAATTTATATTGTTAAAATTGTATGCTCACTAAAAGATGTCGTACTTACAAAGAAGGCAAACAAATGTTTAACACATTTAGGCTGTATTTGGTTAGGAGGATAGGATAATGAAATGACTAAGAGAGAAATGATAAAAAGAATGATTGAAGTGGAAATATAATATATAATGATAAAATAATATTATGTTTGGTATGATGGATAAGAATGTGATAATTAATATTTTTTTGATGAATTGACAAAATTGCCCTTCTATTTGTGTGTCGGCGGGGGGCGGCGGTCGGTCGGTGGTGGCGGACCGGTCGGCCGAAAGCGTCGGCGGCGGTCGGCTGGAAGTGGCGGCGGCGGTCGGCCGACGGCAGGGGTTGGCGGTGGGCGGTCGGTGGAAGGAAGTGGTGGTGAGTTTGGATTTAGGAGAAGGGTAAAATTGGAAAAATAGGATGGATTAAGAGTGAGATAAATAATCCCAGGGGGTGATGAGTTATTATTTTAACATACCTAATATAACCTAATCATTCATAGGAGGGATAGACTTGGTTAAATAATCACTCGTACCAAACATGTGATTGTTGGCAAATGCATGTGGCAGACATGCAATAAGTGCAAATGCATTAAATGAAGGAATAGTCAAATAATTGCAGCGGAAAAAAAAAACGTGGTTGGCTGCAGAAAATTTCACGGGAATTACGTGAGGAGACGGAAGACGCGTTTTATACGCGTCTTCACACGGACAAGGGGCTCTATAAATAGAGCTCCCCCCTTCATTTTTAAATCATCCATTCTTCGAGTTTTCTCTCATCTTATAAGCATTTGAGTGCTTAGTTCTATAATATTTGTGAGGTGTTTTGTTCTCCTGTATTAAGAGAGTGTGTGTTCTCTTTGGAAACACAGTGAGTGAGTTGTACACCACAAAATATTATAGTGGAATTCTTTTCATCTTACCCGTGGTTTTTACCCTAATAATTTTTAGGGGTTTTCCACGTAAATCTCGGTGTGCAATTTATTCTTTATTTTTCGGGTTTTATTATCTCAAAATTCCGCATGTGGGACCAACAAGTGGTATCAGAGCCTTAGTTTAAAATTTATTAAAATTCTAAGTATGCTCTGTGGTTGCAGCCTAGACTGATCTTCCACATCAGAAAAGATTTTTTAAGATTTTTTATTTAAGGCGGGATTATTTTGTCTGGTCTACTAAAATTGTTGTAGACATAATGGCGGGAAGATACGAGATAGCAAATTTCAATGGAAACAATTTTATGCTGTGGAAAATAAAGATACAAGCAGTTTTAAGAAAAGAGAATTGTTTGGCGGCTATTGGAGATAGACCGATGGAGATTACAGATGATGGAAATGTGGCCAGTACTTCAGGCAGTGGTGAAATATTATTCAGCGAAGCAGCAACTGTTGCAGAAGGCATGCACAAATTTTGTGATACATGGATTATGGATTCAGGAGCGACGTCGCATATGACGTCTCGGAGAGAATGGTTTGATCATTATGAACCAGTCTCAGGAGGATCTGTATTCATGGGAAATGACCATGCCTTGGAAATCGCTGGGATCGGTACTATCAAAATTAAAATGTTTGATGGCATCATTCGCACCATACAGGAGGTACGACATGTGAAGGGACTGACGAAAAATATTTTGTCCTTGGGGCAATTGGATGATATCGGGTGCAAAACTCGGATCAAGAACGGGATCATGAAAATTGTGAAGGGCGCGCTTGTGGTTATGAAAGCGGAAAAAGTTGCTGCAAATCTGTATGTACTATTGGGGGAAACACACAAAGAGTCAGAACCAGCTGTTGCATCAATTGGTTCAGGAGAAGAATTAACAGTGTTATGGCATAGAAAGCTCGGGCATATGTCAGAACGAGGGTTGAAAATTCTCTCAGAACGGAAGCTGCTGCCGGGACTTACAAAAATTTCACTACCCTTTTGTGAACACTGTGTTACTAGTAAACAACACAGATTAAAGTTTGACACTTCTACTGCAAGGAGCAAAAGCATATTGGAGCTGATTCATTCGGATGTTTGGCAAGCACCGATTGTATCCCTAGAAGGAGCGAGATACTTTGTCTCGTTCATTGATGATTTCTCTAGGAGATGTTGGGTGTATCCAATCAAGAAGAAATCAGATGTTTTCCAAGTCTTCAAAGATTTCAAAGCGCGGGTTGAACTTGATTCTGAAAAGAAAATCAACTGTCTAAGGACTGATAATGGAGGAGAATATGCCAGTGATGAATTTGATGCATATTGTCAACATGAGGGCTTTAAGAGGCAATTCACAACGACTTACACACCTCAACAGAATGGAGTGGCGGAGCGGATGAACAGAACCTTGTTGGACATAACAAGAGCTATGTTGAGGACTGCAGGTCTAGAAAAGTCATTTTGGGCGGAAGCAGTCAAAACCGCTTGTTATATTATCGATCGTTCTCCTTCAGTGGCGATTGATCTGAAGACTCCGATGGAGATGTGGACCGGGAAGCCGACAGATTATTCTCATTTGCATACATTTGGAAGTCCGGTGTACGTTCTGTACAATGAGCAAGAAATATCAAAGTTGGATTCGAAATCCAGAAAATGTATCTTCTTGGGTTATGCTGATGGAGTAAAGGGGTTTCGCTTGTGGGATCCTACTGTTCACAAGCTTGTCATCAGCAGGGATGTTATCTTCGAGGAAGATAAAGTAAAGGGAGACAAAGGCACACCGAATTCAAAAACTACTATTTTTCAGGTGAAAAATAAGACGGACGAAGGTCAAGTTTCTTGTGAAGCAGTACCAGAGCACGAAGAACAAGAACATGTTTAGTCTGAGGTTTCCAATGTGAGACAGTCAACTCGAGACAGAAGACCACCAGGTTGGCTTTCAGATTATGTCACTGAAAGCAATATTGCATATTGTCTATTATCAGAGGATGGTGAGCCATCGAGTTTCCACGAGACTACTCAAAGCTCGGATGTATCCTTGTGGATGATAGCAATGCAAGAAGAATTGGAGGCATTAGACAGGAATAAAACTTGAGAACTTGTTACACTACCACGAGGGAGGAAAGCCATTGGAAACAGATGGGTCTATAAGATCAAGCGTGATGGCAATAACCAAGTGGAGCGGTATCGTGCTAGATTGGTGGTAAAAGGGTATGCTCAGAAAGAAGGCATTGACTTCAATGAGATATTTTTCCCTGTGGTTCGGCTTACAACAGTCAGAGTGGTGTTGGCATTGTGTGCGGTGTTTGACCTACATCTAGAACAGCTAGATGTGAAAACGGCATTTCTTCATGGAGATCTTGAAGAAGAAATCTATATGCTCCAGCCAGAAGGTTTTGCGGAAATAGGCAAAGAGAACTTGGTTTGCAGGTTGAAGAAATCTATGTAAGATCTCAAACAGGCGCCGAGTTGTTGGTACAAGAGATTTGATTCCTATATCATGAGCATTGGATACAACAGACTGAGTGCAGACCCTTGTACGTATTTCAAGAGGTCTGGTGATGATTATATCATTTTGCTGTTGTATGTGGACGACATGTTGGTAGCAGGCCCCAACAAAGATCAGGTCCAAGGATTGAAGGCACAGTTGGCTAGGGAATTTGATATGAAGGACTTGGGACCAGCAAACAAGATTCTAGGGATGCAAGTTCATCGAGACAGAAGTAACAGAAAGATTTGGCTTTCCCAGAAAAATTATTTGAAGAAAGTCTTGCAACGCTTCAACATGCAAGATAATAAGTCAATTTCGACCCCTCTACCTGTTAACTTCAATCTATCCTCCGAGATGTGTCCTAGCAGTGAAGCAGAGAGGATGAAGATGTCTCGAGTACCATATGCATCAGCAGTGGGAAGTTTGATATTCGCTATGATTTGTACAAGACCAAACATTGCTCAAGCAGTGGGAGCAGTTAGTCGGTATATGACGAATCCTGGACGAGAGCATTGGAGTACTGTTAAGAGGATCTTTAGATACATTAAGGGTACCTCGAATGCTGCATTATGTTATGGAGGATCGGATTTTACACTCAGGGGCTTTGTCGATTCAGATTATGCAGGTGATCCTGATAAGAAGAAATCTACTACTGGTTATGTGTTTACACTTGCGAGGGGAGCAGTAAGCTGGGTTTCAAAACTGCAGACAGTTGTGGCGTTATCTACAACGGAGGCAGAATATATGGCAGCTACTCAAGCTTGCAAGGAGGCAATATGGATTAAAAGGTTATTGTAGGAGATCAGACACAAACAAGAGAATGTTTCTTTGTTTTTTGATAGTCAGAGTGCCTTGCACATCGCAAGAAATCCAGCCTTTCATTTCAGGACGAAACTCATTGGAGTACAATTTCATTTTGTGTGAGAAGTAGTAGAAGAAGGAAGCGTGGATATGCAGAAGATCCATACGAAGGACAAAACATAGCTGATTTTCTGACCAAGCTAGTGAACATCGATAAGTTTGAGTGGTGTAGATTCTCAAGTGGCCTAGTAGAAACGTAAGCAGCAGGGAATGTCAAGATTGAAAGGATGTGTGGAGATGTGTTTGATTCTCAATCAAATATCCAAGTGGGAGAAATGTTGGCAAATGCATGTGGCAGACATGCAATAAGTGCAAATGCATTAAATGAAGGAATAGTCAAATAATTGCAGCGGAAAAAAAAAACGTGGTTGGCTGCAGGAAATTTCACGGGAATTACGTGACGCGTCTTCACACGGACAAGGGGCTCTATAAATAGAGATCCCCCCTTCATTTTGAAATCATCCCTTCTTCGAGTTTTCTCTCATCTTATAAGAATTTGAGTGCTTAGTTCTATAATATTTGTGAGGTGTTTTGTTCTCCTGTATTAAGAGAGTGTGTGTTCTCTTTGGAAACACAGTGAGTGAGTTGTACACCACAAAATATTATAGTGGAATTCTTTTCATCTTGCCCGTGGTTTTTACCCTAATAATTTTTAAGGGTTTTTCACGTAAATCTCGGTGTCCATTTTACTCTTTATTTTTCGGGTTTTATTATCTCAAAATTCCGCACGTGGGACCAACAGTGATTAGGTTAGTTAAAAAAAATAGACCCACCTAATCACCCCAACCAAACGCCCTTATAGTACTAATCGACACATAACAACACAGAGGTGTGGAGGGATGGGCATCAACACCAACACATATACTAAAATTAAATAAGTTTCATTACTTATTAGATTCTACTTATTTGCACGCATTAACTCAGAACAGAGAGTTCGAACAGTTAATCATCAGCAATTACCAGCAAGAAAAACTATCGTGACAAGTTCACTCGGTCTAATCATAACATATGACTCCCAAAAAAACTATAATCAATGGCTCAAAGTAGTAATCTCAGCCAATGACTGAATGAACACAAAATCTACACACTGAAAGTAGTACTTATCGTAGCTTGTATGGAATCTTAAAAATGGAGAAAGTGTCTGAGTTTGTTTGATCATTGGTTCATTCCGAAAATTTGATTCGGATTTCGCGAGAATCAAAGATGAATCGAACAAAAATAATCGTTTTTTTTTTTAAGATCAACTGGCCAATGAATCAAAGAACAACCCTGATTTATTCTATTTTGACCAAATTAAGATTTGAATTTTACTATAGTAAATGAACCGGATATTTTGGTAGTTTCAGGTCTACTCATCTCATATGAGACTAACCTAAAAATAATAATATTTTATAAATTGGATTAACTAAAAATCTATATTATCAAATTGACCTTAGAGTATTGTATTAAATTTTTATATTTTAAAATATTCAGTATAATATAAAAGTTAAGTATTTAATATAAAAGGCACTGACAAGGTGGGACCCTAGTCTCCTTTCAAAATAATTACATATTTTGTTGGAAATTTTAAATTTCAAATAATATCATTATTTATTTAACGAATCAAATTATCATTTGTAATAAAATTAAAATATATCAATGAACGAACGTCATAAAATATAATTATTTTTTGTGATTAAAATGCATTTTTTAAAGTTGAATTTATTTATATTTGGTTAAGATAATGAGATAATAAAAAAATGCGAGATTTTCTAGGGAAATTTAACTTTTTTTCAGTAACAATCCTGGAAAGCCCACTATCGGCCCCATAACACTAATTGGGCCAAAAGCCCAAAAATCAATCTCCCAAGTTACGTATAATAACCCCGGGCTGAATCGAAACCCTAATCTCTATCGAGAGTTGGCATTGCCGCGCAGCTGTACTGATCCTCGGATCTTGACTGTTCTCTCTGCAAACTCGAAAATGGCGACTCAAATGAGCAAAAAGAGAAAGGTTTGTCTTCCGAAATGGTCTGTGCGTATTTGATGTTTGTTTATGTGTTAGATAATTGATTGATTTTTATCGACTAAATGGCACCAGTTTGTGGCCGATGGAGTTTTCTTTGCGGAGCTCAACGAGGTCTTGATGCGTGAGCTGGCGGAGGATGGATACTCTGGAGTGGAAGTTAGGGTCACTCCCATGAGGACTGAGATCATAATCCGTGCAACTCGCACTCAGAATGTTCTTGGTGATTATTTATTTGTATTTCTTTTTAAATTTTTGCTTCAGATGAATATAGGGTTGTTCTGCAAGTTTTATTTTATTTTTATTTAAGCATGTGCTAATTTGGCTTGGAAATTTTTTGGTTCTTTACGTAATAGGTGAGAAAGGAAGGCGGATTAGGGAGCTGACCTCTGTGGTACAGAAGAGGTTCAAGTTTCCGGAGAACAGCGTGGAGTTGTATGCTGAGAAGGTTAACAACAGGGGGCTGTGCGCCATTGCTCAGGCGGAGTCTCTTCGCTACAAGCTCCTTGGTGGCCTTGCTGTCAGGCGGTAACGAATCAATTTCATTGTTCTTGAACATTTTCTTGTGGTAAATTGGCTTTATCTATGTTTTAGATTGATGAATTTATAAGTTCCGATCTACCTTGGTGGGTGAACCATATAAAAATAAAAATTGCTTTAGACAGATTCCCTATTAGGCTTTGATCTCATTGAAAAGCCTTTAAAAGGAATGTTTTCCTAGCTTCAATGATCACTTGTGGATAAAATATGTTTTTTTTTTGTAGATACTATAGTTTCAAATTTCTTGTAATGGTCTATTTTTGTTATTAATATTAGTATGTCATCCATAAAGCGAATTGGTGATTCAACAACAATTTGTGTCGGAAGATGACTAGATTCATTATCTTCCTCCATGGCATCATACCCCTGAAGTGAACTGGTCTTCATGCTGTTGCCACGGAGAAGAAACATGAAAATAGGTTAATCAACCTGGTTGTCATTTTCTAATCGTATATTAGTTAATGATTACAGTTTTCTTATCAATTTGTTGCCTATTTATCAAACGGATATTAATTATACGAAGTTAATTTTCTCCATGTTCTTGCCTATATATTTAAATTTTGTTTTCTTTTTAACATTCTTGTCTCACAAACAAACTTAGGTGATTTTCCATTGTTATTTTTCTCAAAGTGCATTAATAGGTTTCACATATGAAGAAAAGTCGTTTGGGAATTTTCTTACATAATACTTTTTCTTAGTAATGTCATCCATAAAGCAAATTGGCACTTTCACGCCAATTCTGTGTCGGACGATGACTAGAAATACCGTCTTCATCCATGTGAACCTATTCGTTATACGTACTGGTGTTCATTTGGTAACCATGAAGAAGACACGTGATAAATCATTTACCCAATTGTACCATTGACTACGTATACCATCTTTCAGTCCATCCTTGGAGACTTTAATATATATGGTGGTTGTCGTTGTGAATATAAATCCATCTGGACCCAGATGAATGATTATTTTTGTGATACTTTAAGAAGATAAAACTTGACAATTTGATTTTTCTTGTTATCTGCATTCCAATTTACAGTTTGTTGTTTTAGCATCTCAAGTCAAATGTCATTTTACTAAGAGCAATAATGCTATTGTAAAATAGGTTGATGTTTGGTCTTTTGTTTTCTTATCTCAGGGCATGCTATGGTGTCTTAAGATTTGTCATGGAGAGTGGTGCCAAGGGTTGTGAGGTATATGCTAATCAATTACTCCTTTTTTGTCCTTGTGTTCTTGTTTTCATTGCTTTAAATTTTGTCTTCGATGTTATTGGTTTCGTACCTCAGGTGATCGTGAGTGGAAAATTAAGGGCTCAGCGTGCCAAATCCATGAAGTTTAAGGACGGCTACATGATTTCTTCCGGGCAACCAGTTAAAGAATACATCGATTCTGCTGTTAGACACGTGCTTCTCAGACAGGTTTTTCAAGATGGATATAAAATACTTTACCAGAATTGTCAGATACCATATTTTAGTTTTTGGAAAACCATCATCTCCCATTTCTTGACTTCCTTTTTTGTGCATTTTGTTCAGGGTGTACTCGGTATCAAGGTCAAGATCATGCTCGACTGGGATCCCAAAGGGAAACAGGGGCCTACTACTCCTCTACCGGATCTTGTCACAATCCATCCTCCCAAAGAAGAAGAATTCATAAGGCCGACCATCCAAGCAACTGAAGTTGACCTGCAAGTTTAGAGAATCAACAACTCTTCAAGTTATGTTATATATATCATATTTCTGTTTTTTCCTACCTTTATCTGCAGGAATGTGTTTGACTAATTTTCATCCATAACATCAAACTTTGTTTGGTTCAGTTAATGGGTTTTCCCATCAATGTTTGATTGTCTGGTTTCGTTTTCGAAGGGGGAATTGAACATAACCACTTGGTAGATTTGAAATGTGCTGAAAATTCATCTGCAATAATAGATGCTGAATTCTTTTGTTATTTTTGTGTCATTGCCAAATTCTACTACAATTAAATTTTGGTTAAAAGTATTAAAATTACCTGTAAATATATCATAATTGTGCTTGGGTTGACTTCTTATCAGAATATACAAATTTAATATCATAACGTTACGATAATCATCCCTTTTGAAGGCTGAAGCTAATTTAATAAAAAATATTCGTAAAAAATATAATAAAGAAACAAAAATAATGTGAAAATTTTAAAAAGAAAACTTAATTGTAGTGTATATTCACATTTATTTTTATTTTTGTACTTGGATTGACTTTTCATTAGAAATATGAATTTTGTTGACTAAAAAAAATTTACATGACAATAAACGTTTTCCAAAACCCTTAAAAGTTTAATTATTATCATAAATTACATGAATTTCATTAAAATAAAGTGCGAAAAGAAAAAGAAAAATGGTCAGAATAAAACATGTGAGAAATCAAAAGTTAGGGAATTGTGACAATCGATTATTAAATTTAAAGTTAATATTCCTTTATTCATTCCAACTATAAAAACAACCCTCATTAAATTCTTGTCAAATAGAATTGTGGGATTTTTTTTAAAACATATACTATAATTGAGGTTTCCAATTCTAATTTTTTGGATAACGTGTGCCTGTAACTCGTTCAAAAAATTCTTGATTTCAATCCAAACAAAGATTATTTTCTATAAATATAATTTTAGTTATTTTACTTTAGTCAAGATTGATGCAAGGTGTTGGAATATTTTAAAAATATTTTTTTTGTAAAAAACTTGTATCGAGTAGTTTTTGTTAAAACTTTAAAAAATTATATTAAATCCAAGATATATAAAAAAAATTTAGGAAACTTCACCAGATGATCGGATTATATCGGAAATTGATTAAAAAATGAAAAATTCGGCATATGGCCGGCACGTGTAATGCACACGCCAGTAAGGTGACAACTGATTTTTTTAGGTTAATATATTTCTGAATGATCTACAAGTTTTATGATGGACACATTTTGAAATTCGAAACTAGTTAACAGCTTTCGGATGACCAAACATTGGACTTATGTCAATTGCGAAGACGATCGACATACATATACTTAAAATAAAAAATATTTTGAACACTTTTATTTTAAAACCGAAGGGAAATTCATTCAAGAAGGAGGGGTAAATCGAGTTTGAAATGTTTATCTGGAACACAAGTTTTCCAGAAATTGTTCTTCGTAATTTTTGATTTCTGGGAGAAATCGGTTGCTAATATTGATATACCTCCTGGTTTTTAGAGGCAAACAAGGAGTGTTATATAAATTTTTTGGAAGTTTTGGATATGATTTGTTAATTTTCTCTAGTTTTAACTATTTTTGTTCCTTATTATTTTCTCTTTAAAACTCACGAAATTCAAATGATTTTTGTGATGAAATACATCATATAAGGCCTAATTATAGTGAATAATGAAGGAGAGTGAGTCATCTATCCATATTATATTAAAGTGTAGGCGGAATATTTCACCCTACATGTGGGGGCAGTGCCCCCATGTGTAGATCCAGGATCCAGATTTAGTCACAAGTACATGGAGTCCACTATTTTTTTTTTAAATCACAAATGTGGCTAAATCTGGACCATCTAATCCTGTAGGGCATAGGTAGGATAGAACGATCCAGTGTAGGCCTATCTTGGTGACACATTTTTCATCAAACTATAGACACATTTCCCATTAAATTAGTGAACTTAATTATACATTAAATTTAATTATTGTTAGATAATTTTGAATTAGTTAATATTTTATTAAGTTTTATTTAATTTTTTTTATATTATATATTGTTATTTATTTATTTACGTTATATTATTTTAGAAGCATATTTTATGCGTTTGTAGTATTCAATTTAAATTTTATTTGTAGAATAATAAAATTATTTCATATAATTAACTTTTTAATATTATTTAGATTTTTTTTAATTTCATTCCAACCTTTTTATATAATAAGTAGATTAATATGTATTAAAAATTATTAATATATGTCAAATCTTTTGTTATAATAAGTAGTTTTATTTATTATTATAGTTGTTGTTATTATTCATTATCCAAAATTTCATTTTTATTATCTTCGCCAGTCCATTCTATTTGTGGCTTCTCGACATCTGTAATACACTTTCTGTAATGGCAATGACGATAATGGCTTTCATGATTTCCATTAGTACGTCTTCATGTGATCATCATGTTCAGTTGAATGAGTTTGCATCCTTATCTTGTAATCATCAAAGTATTTTTTAGAAAAAATCATACTCTTACTCAGTGTTTTTATAACCGGACCGTTAATCGAACCGGTCAAGCCTTAAAAAATGGTTCAACCGGTTCAACCGAACGGTCGAACCGGATCAATAAAATTAATATTTTATTTATTTTATATAATAAATAAAATAGTAAAATATTGATTATTTATGTTTTTATAGTTTTTACTTAATTTTTAAGATGAAAATTACAACAAATATCCAAATAAACATCACTTTTCAAATTCAAAAATCCAAATTACACCTAACATGTAACCAAATAGTGATGACCAAGTTTAAGTGCTCAAGAAAACATCAAGTTTAATTATACAAAAAAGTAGCAAACATCAAGTTTCTTATACAAAAAAGTATCAAACATCCAGTTTCAACTTTCAAATTGCATCCTTTGATGCCCACACCGCATCCAATTCTTGAAGTGTTCTTTCGTAGTCATTATCATCTTCATCCCTACCATCCAAAAGTTCTTCCAAGTCCAAAGAAGGTGTTTCTTGCATTTCACCAACACCTTTATCTAAATCTTTTTTAAAAAATTAAAATAATACATGTTTAGCAAACATAAAGCAAAAATTTGTCAAAAAAAATTATTATTAAGACATAAACCAAGAAATAATTATTTTTTCAAACTATTTAACAAAAATAAAGGAAAGAAAATTTCCTTTCTTCTTCTTGAATATTTATTGGAAGAGCTTCCTCACTATAAAACATCTCATCCAACTCATCTATGTCTAAAATAGGTGAAGAATTTTCTTCTTCTTCTTCCATAACCCAAAAGTCAGTTTTATCAATGCTCTCATAATCAATAGGATCTTGACAATTCATTTGGTTATCAAGCCTACAACAACAACAATAAACAAAACAATAATTCTAAATTCAAGAATTCAAATTGAAAGAGTAAGTAAAAAAACCATCACCTTTCTTTTAAACGCAAGTTGTAATGGACATACACAAGATCATTTAACCTTTGATGCTCCAATCTATTCCTTTTCTTTGTATGTATTCTTTCAAACACGCTCTAATTTCTTTCACATCCCGAAGAAGAAGAAGTTTGGCTCAAAATCTTAATAGCCAAATTTTGTATGTTTGGAGCACTACATCCAAAAACTCTCCACCATTCATCTACAAGAAAATTTAAACTTTTAAACAATGAGTACAAAATATAAGAATTACCACAACAATAATATTTAAAATAATAATGCATACCTGATTGCATACTCTTTGATGAATCAATAGCAAGTTGTCGAGCCAAACTTCCTAATCTATCTTGATAAATTGCTACTTCATCAATGTACTTTCTTTGAACAGATCTATCACTAATCAAGGTAGTGACCATCTCAACAAAACCATCCATTATCTCCTTTTTAGTGCACATATTAAACTTGTCATATGCAAAAGCAGGGTTAAGGAGATATGCTGCTGCATGAATATCTCGTCGAAGTTGTTTGTCCCATCTTGTCTTGACAATACTTGTAAAAGGCTTGTAAAATTTCTTTTTATTCTTGAAGATATTTTTTATTGCTTTCTTTGCCCTATACATTCCGTCATAGACATAACCAACTGAAGGCCTTCGATCAGTATCCATTATATGCAACATACGTATTAGAGGAGCAACAACACCAACTACAACTGTGCAATCACTCCAAAATTTTGTATCAAGAACAACCGCCAGAACAACACTTGTTTTTTTGTCTTTGAAGTATCGAGAATCCTTAAATGTCTTACTAGTAAAAAAAGCTTGCAAATCATGTTGATGTTCAAGGATACTCTTCAATGCAATGAATGTAGTAGCAAAACGAGTTGGCCCTGGACGTACAATCTCTGTCCATCCTTCTCTCTTTCTTAACCATGCCAACAGAAATGCATGATTGTAAACGAATTTTGTTACCAAAGAAGCCTTTTTTGTAAGATTACTAACAAGCTCCATTTTACCAATATCACCAAGAATCAAATTCAGACAATGTGCAGCACAAGGCGACCATTTGATAGAGGGATACTTATCATGAAGCAAAACACCGGCTGCTTTATAGTTGGCCCCATTATCAGTTACCAAATGAACGATATTATTTGATCCAACCCATTCCACTAACTCAACAAATAGATTACAAAGTGTGGTTGCATTTTTCACAATATCAGAAGCATCAACAGATCTCACAAATGATGTTCCCCTCTTGCAATACACTAGAAAGTTTATAAGTTGCCTATTTGACCGATCTTGCCAACCATCAGCCATTATAGTGCAACCTCTTTCTTCCCAAACACTTCGATAACCATCAACTACTAATTGAACTTCCTTTTTCATGCTTCCTAATAAGTTTGTTCGCAACTCATTATATTTCGGTGCTTTATAACCGGGACCAACAGCAGCAATAGCATCCACCATTTGTTGAAAATAAACAGAATTCACAGCATTGATGGGAATACAAGTATCATAAAAAAACCTAGCAATGCTCATATCAACATTAAGTAAAGCTTCTTTACTTACGAGCACACTTTTGATAGAACGTTGTGCACCGACAATAGTTCTTGGTGCAAAAAAGTTAGGCATCTTCTCATCTCTCTTTCTCTTTCCTTTTTGAGAAGCCGCACCAAAAGAAGATTTATCTTTCCCCCTTGTTTGAGTATGTGGTGGATGCATTTCTTCTTCAAGATTTGTCATATGAGGACCATCAATATTATCATCTTCAAATGATATCGGAGCTACGCTTTTTTCTTCAAATGCCTTTAAAGATTGTTCCATTTGATATCTTACATCATATGGAACTTTTTTGCATGATGCAATATCTCCTTTTCTACCTGCTAAATGTTTTTTCATCCTATTGATCCCTCCACCCCTCCACACATTATTGCAATGCAAACAAGTCCAACTTCTTTTCCCATCATTACCCACATCCTCTTTAAAATGAGCCCATGCTGGATCGGTTTTGCTTCTAAACGAGGAAACAGAATTAGATGTGGAACTAGATTTTTGCCCGCCACTTGATGAATCCATCTATATTTTAAAAAATAATGAACTTTAATTCACAGTTGATGAAGTATAGTAAAAGAGGAAAAATAAACAATAAATTATGAACATATGAGTAATTCAATATAATAATTGAGAGATACGTCACAAAAGGAATATAAATTTGATATATTAGTTAATGATTGCTACTAACAGATCATTTTTTCTTAAAATTTAAATTGTTAGAATTTAGAAATGTTAAATATTTATAGCTACTCTCGTAGGCTTGATTTCTTGCAAAAGAAACTTTAGTTGTGATTGGGTTTGGGTAATATAGATACAAGATAATTAATTTTGAAGTTTGAACAATAATAAAATTATAATGACTAAGTTGGTATATGTGACAAAGACTTGGCTAGTTTCAAGAAAACAAAGAAGCCACGATCCATCATTGTGGAATTGCAAAGTGTTGTTATGTAGAACACAACTCAACTACACGAAAACATGAGTACAAAATTATTTTTAAAAAATGGAATCCAACAGCTATTGCACAGTGCACTCGATGGAAAATTGGGAAAAAAAGATCAAAGAAATGGAAGAGCACGTCTCAGGATTGAAAAGCTTCTGTACCAAAAAAAATTTCTATGCTTTACAGTTTACACTATGAAAAGAATCACTAATCATCAACAAAATGGAAGAGATTTATTAATTTTGCAAGATAAACAATATACCAAAAAAAGTCTAAACTAACATTACTCATTACTTTGAGATTCCTCCTTTCCAATCAAGCTAGTAATAAGCAGGCGTGGTGTGGAGATCTCTCCAAATCTTGTGTCGATTTTTAATTCTAACCAGTCAACGAGAATGAGGATAATTAAATTATTAAAATATCTGGGCAATTTTTTTTTATAATTTCACAGACCCGTGCGGTTCCTAAAGACCGGCCGGTTTTCGATTTTTCCGGTTTAACCGGGTTTTAACCGGTTTTTTCCGGTTAAACCTGTTTTTCGGGTTTTTACTTATCTCCGGACCGGTCTGGAGGCCGGTTCGCGGTTGAACCGGTCCGACCGGCCGGTCCGGTCCGGTTTGGAGAACATTGCTCTTACTGAAAGTAGCCATTTTATGTACAAGTGTTCACATAAAAGAATTAACTATTCCTGATACCACTAGCAAGACTCTTACTGTCAATTACAAATATTTGTCGCCAATTGAACCTCAAATATCAGATAATAAAAATTAAGCGTGTGCTAAAAAATGTTTCGATCAATTAGGCTTTCAAGAACTTGATATTCAGAATAATGTGTGCGTAATTCAGAACTATAGGAGAAATCGAAAATCCATTCAACTGATCTATTTATAAACTTTGATTTCAATGATTGTCTTTTTGAATACGATAATCGTTTCCAAATATAGAGGTCGTTATGCGAAATCATTGTCCTTTCCGCTGATAGTACGATTTGGTAGTGTGCATGTATTCTGACCGAGGTACACAATATTATATCTAATATGTCTGGTGCGCTCTGATACTTCCTTAAAAAGAATGATATGGAAATTAACATAGAATGTTCGTTGACGTGCTTAACTGATTCAGAAGAGTAATCAATAGCCCTTAAAATAGTTTGCACAACAATTACATGACATTCTTTATTCTTGCTTAAATTAATCGTATAGTTTCCTATGAAAGCATTTCTTCAAAGAGAAAATAGTTTTTTTTTTTTCTGCTATTTACTTATATAATTTTAGGTTTTGGTCCATTGATTTTTTAAATTTTAGTTTTGGTACATTAACGTTTAATTTTTAAATATCATGATCTAATTGCCGATATGACACCGGAAAATACAGACATAGAATTAAAAAAATGACATTGTGAAATCGAAAATGACTGATTTGTCAGATATCAAGTAAGCAATTAGATCAAAATAGCTGAAAACTAAAAGTTAACTTAACAAAAGGAAACTTCAAAAAATTAACAAGGAAAATCCAAACTTGAACAAGTTACTGGGCAAAATTATTTCCAACTCCAACTATTCTATGATAGGAACAAATGTGTGTTCTAGGATTAATATGGCGTCTGCGAAGGTACAGGAACAATGTGAACTTTCAGGTCGTCATTTTCCATGCTCTGTTGTTGTTCTTGTATTCTCCTCGCCGACTCCTCGACACCCGAATTGCATCTTTTGATAGTCAAAATCTGAAGTGTTGCTATATCTCCGATGCTTTCCGGAACCTCTTTCAGGTAGAGACACTCTCGAATAAACAACCTCTCGAGGCATGGGAAATGATCGCTTTCAACTATCCACTCTTTCAGGTTTATGCTTTCCATTTCCAGGTGCTTTAAGCTCGGAAACTCATCAGTTATCTCCCACTTTCCACCTTTTACCGAATTTTCCATAAGTTTCAACACCACAAGGTTTGGCAAGGAATTAACAATGAACATATTTTCCAAGGGAATCCAACTACCCCTCAAAGTTAACTTTCTTAGATTCCGGGGAAAGCTGTAAATATTTGGCAAGTCATAAGGAAGCTCCACCAACTCAAAATTCAGCACTTGGAGTTGGTGCAGGTAGACAAGATTGTTGATACCGTTAGTTTGGTAGTGCTTACGGCTCCCGTATTTTACCTTCAATTCTTTAAGATTCGGAAGCCTTTGAATCACTTCCACGGTTAACGGTAAATCTACGACATGAAGAGTTTGCAGGTTATGTAGGATAGAAAAGCTTCGAGCAAATTCTTCATTCGCGAGAATGGGCGAGATGGATCCTCTCCTCAGGACAAGATGCTTCAATTGTGGCATCTTCCAGATCTCCGACGACATAGAATACAGAGAAGTATAACCATATGGGTCATTAGTGATCAGAGTCTCAAGGTTCTTAAGTCTGGTAACTCTAGCTGGCAAGCAAGATGTATAGCTGTAATCAAAGGTTAAAGCAAGGTACCTCAAATTAACTAGGTCGAATATTTCATCAGGTAAAGATTTCAGCCTTATTTTCAGTCCATCCAAAACTCTGAGTAGACAAAACCGCGGAGTGAATGGCAAAATGCCTGTCTCATGACCATAAATATATAGCAGAGAACGGATAGGTGAGACAAGAGTACTGGTGGGTGAGATCTGGATATTGTATAAAAGGGAGCCAACAGAAGTATGAATTATCCAACGACGTTGGATATTAGGTACTTGCAGTAGATTACTTTTACTAGTATACTGGAATTTATGGTGTTGATGAAATTTTTCATCTTGGCCCTTTTTTATGCTCAACTCCCTCAAGACGTCGTGGATGCTGCAAAATTTGATCCCGCCGTCAGACCTCTTCTTTGTGACCAAAACAAGATTTCTATTAACAAGATCAACCAAATACTCTTCTGCCACCTCTTCCAAGTTTTCCGATCTTGAAGGTTTTAGGAAGCCCTCAGCAACCCATAACTTGATGAGTTTGTTTGTGGGTATCATATAATCTTCAGGGAAGATTCCCATGTACAGAAAACAAGCTTTCAAATGATGAGGAAGATTGTCATAACTCAACGACAGTATCGAAAAGAACTTGTCATCATTTGTAGCTATTGCTTCTTTAATGTTTTTAGCGACACTATCCCAATAATCTTTGGTCTTGTTGACCTTGAGTAGTCCTGCTATCACAACAATCGTGAGGGGGAGTCCTTTGCAGTTTCTTGCGATTAATTTTCCGACTTCTTCTAATTGTTGAGGGCAATGTTCTTGTCCATACACCCTCTCCCGAAGCAAGTCCCAGCTTTGATCCTCATTTAGAAACTCCATTCGATGAAGTGGGCTGAATGAGTCGACCGCTGAAGCCACGTCTGACAATCTATTGGGTTCAAGTGTTAAAAAAGGAAATTCATATTCATATTCTAAATTATTCGAATCAAAGAGCTAACAACATTTGGACACAAACCTTGTAGTGATGATGATACGGCTACCATTGTTGTCATCGGGGAATGCCCTTCTTACACGATCCCATACTTCATCATGCCACATATCATCCAAAACAATCAGATATCTCCTATTTTTTAAATTTTTGTACACTCGTTCGATTAACGTTTCGACATGCTCCGTCGATGCTCCTTCGTTGCAAAAGAGACCTTGAAGAACCTCTCGTACACTGTATTCTTGAGAAACAGTTACCCAGTGACGAACATCAAAGTGTTGTTCGATTAAGAGATCTGAATATACATTTCTGGCCAGAGTAGTTTTGCCAATTCCTCCCGTCCCAACGATTGGGATGATTTGAAGATTGGACTCATACCCGGTGACTCGATCCTTGATTTGAATCAAGTCATTTCTAACTCCTATCAGTTTTTCTTGTTCACTTGGTGCATGTCTTGATGAACCAGAAACTGATGAAGAAGTATCTGAGCGTATTGACGAATCTTCTGCTGTGAAGACACACTTTACCTCTGTTGCAACTTCCAGAATTGAACCAACGTGTTCTATCAGAGACTTAACACCTTCAATATGTTTATGTAACGTATCTTTCAACGTGATCAAAGAACTATTTTTTTCACTGTCCGTCGATTCATGAAGAAACTTATCAGAAAGGGTAACGTATATTTCGATGTGATCTTCCAACTCGTAGGCAGCATCTCTGGTTGCTTCTTCCAAAGGACGAACAGCTGGGGCGTGTTCCTCAGGAAATTCTTCGAGGAACTTTACCAGACACATTATGTTTTCTTGGAGTGATTCATGTTCTTTTGTGCCGCCAAAAAGAACCTCAACGCAATCTTCAACTTGGACCTGTTTCAGTGTTCGAGCAAGTGAAACAAGAGCTGCATATGCCATTTCTACGATCTCCGGTATGGATTTGCAGATACAAATTGAGAAGAAAACTGCAATTATTTGCCACTTAAACGCAACAGAGTATGATTAGACGGGACCCCAATTCATTGTGAATGATTGGTGGAGTTGGTGGCAGAAAAAGATAGGCAAAGTGTGAGTGGAGTTGGTCAGCAAACGTGGAAAGCGGATGTGAATGGTGGACAAAGTTGAAAGTGGGAGCAATGTAAAAAAATGGCATTCATCAATTATGAAAGTGACGATGTCGGATCATGTTCTACGGAATATTCGGCAACTTTGTTGACAACTTGACAAAAGTAGGAAGAAAATTTAGTACATGGGATTTTACATGGAAGGATAAAACTTCTTTGTATCTCATTCACAATTCGAGAATCTTAATTCTCAAGTCTTTCTCATTTTTTTTTAATTATTTATATAATATTTGTGAGTTGTTTACTTTTTTATATTTACAAAGTGAGTGTTCTCTTTAAAAATACACTGACTGATTATATATCATAAAATATTATAGAAAAAAAAATTTCATCTTGTATGTGGTTTTTTATCATAATAATTTTTAGGGATTTTTCAAGTAAATCTCGGTGTCCCATTTTATACTTTATTTTCATATTTATATCTCAAAATGTCGCACTTCAGACCAACAAGTAGTATCAGAGCCAGATTTAAAATTTCCAAAAATTCTGAGTATGTTATGTGATTTCAGCCTTGATTGATCTTCGACATCAGAAAAGTTTTTTTTATTGAGATGAGATTTTTTTCAGTCTACTAAATTGTTGTAGATTTGATCTGATTGGTGCAATCAAACTTGAGTTCTTATGTTCTTGATCAATGGGTTGATGAAAAAATTGAGGTTAATTAGGGTAAATCCGAATAGGAACAAATAATTTTTGAATCACAATGAAGTTGTGAACTCATGGCTAGTTGTATCACTGAATCATTGTGGGTTACATAAGTATTGGATTTTGTGTTCTCGTTGAGATAGTCAAATTGAAGGAGTTGAATTTTGTCGACTGTAGTTTGATGGAGATCAAACAGATAGCTTATAAAGGAGTTTATAAGTTGATTTTATATATGAAAGTTGTAGAAGTTAACTTAAATAGTAATTATGTGAGAGACTGGAACTGCATGTTTTAGTGAAGGAATTCACAAAACTGACAGCTGTCAAAAATGACCAGTGAAAAATTGTCTTTCGAAATTTTCAATTTTTATTATATGAAGATTTGCACCATCGGTACATCGGCGCTGTCTGATCGTCGATCGGGGTTATATTGAGTTCACAATTATTCAATTAATAATTTTAGAATCTACTAATTAAATAATAATATTAGTAGTGGTGACTATTATGTACAAGATTCTCATGAAATATTCTATAAGAGTCTAGAATTGATTGATTAATTAATAATTAAGAAATTAAATAATAGTTTTTAAATTTTATATATGCTTATATAATATATATACACACATACATACATTATTAAGAGTTAATTTTGCATGATATTTTTTTAAAAAAATACAACATGAAAATTTTAAATAATGAAAAATAAAGAATCATGATATGATTAGAATCCTAGAAAGATTGTGATATTGTATTTTTATAAATATTTTATCAAATATTGATGACATAAGAAAAAAAACTTAACAATTACACTTAAATCTCCCCCCTCTTTCAAGCAATTCCCTCCCACCCCTTTATTTTAGAGGGAATATATTTCGGCCTCCCTTTCACCGTGAACAGAAGAAATAACGACGATAATATAACAAACCGAACAAAAAAACCATAATGAAACATATAAGCAGATTATGCAAAATAAAAATCAGATATATGAAGCATAACATATGAATCTAAGACATTTACGGTGCAACTCAAATCTTTTAAATCGTATGTAACCCATTTGTCGTAGATATCTTGTAATGCCCGAGATGTGATCTGGTAATCAGCAATTATTAATGCATGATTTGAGGTATTTATCGAAGACCGAACAAGAGACGTTGCGATTCGATTTTAGTTGCAAAATATATTGTTGGGACAGCACAGACAGCGCACCCGCGGTTCAAAGACAGTGCACCCGCGGTGGTTCATAGGAAATTTTGGAAGAGATACAGAACAGTCACCGCACCCCCGCCATAAAATCTACCGCACCCGCGGTGTTGCTACAGTAGAGGCACCGCACCCGCGGTACAAAAAGCTCCGCACCCGCGGTCGTTCTTTCTGAAATGTTGGTAGTGATCCAGTATGCTCAGCGCACCCGCAGGTCCAAAGTGTAGCGCACCCGCGGTGAGACGTGTTTTATGAAGAATAAGCCACTTGCCTCTTTTCATGCATGAGATGTATATATATATATATATAATATCGGCCCTTTTCTCCTCAGAACAAGAGGAAAACGGAAATCCAGGGAAAGCTTTGAATCCTTGATACTAGAATTCGATTCGCGAGAAATCCGCCCGTCTGATTTTGAATCCGACTTCAGTATTGTGTTCCTAGTGACGACAGCTACAACAGGACGTAAGTTTTATTGAATTATGGTATCATTTGAAATTATGATATTGGGGGAATTGTGATTTGACTGATATATTGTGTTCTGGGTATACTGATTAGTATATAACTGAAGACATATCGAAGAACGGGCTGTGTATGTAATTGTTATTATTTTTTTGAAATAATATGATCGAGATTGTACAGATTTGATATCATGACCTATTCTTATTGAAGATTATGATTCCTATTGATATCGATTATGAATTATGGTATTATTTATGTGATGTTGAGAGTGACGGGGCGATCGAGACTATATTATTATGTCATCGAAACATCAGTAGATTGATTGTGATCAGATTCATTATTGATTGAGATTGTATCATGATATCGTTGATATGGATCAGATTATGTTTGATTTGAGTATTGATCGGAACAGGTTTTGAATTGAGTTATACATTGATACAGTATATTCGATATTGTCATTTCAGATTTGATATGGACATATTTGACTTCGAGACTTCGACTTCGTCAGATCGAGAAGACAAAGGTATAAGTCAATGTGGTATTGGGACATCGACTCAAGTGGGATATACTTGAGTTTCCCTAAATCACATACTTATTATTATCATGTTCATTGATTTGATTTGATATGCTTGTTCTATTGATTTATAGAAAGCACGTATTAGATGAGTATTAGACGAGTGATCTTGTGACATAAGTGTCCTGATAGTGATGGGATCGCCACGGGCACATTGCACGATGTCACATGATAGGAAATTGGTGAAAACGCCAAAGTCTGTGACGGTTAGGTCAAGACACTGGATGCTTGGTTATATCGACGTGGATAGAATCGGAGTTTCTTCTATTACTGTTGGTCGATATGGAATGCCAACGTCTGGAAACCGGGATCCCTAGACTAGGATTGAGTCTAGTCTGAAACGTGGAGTCACGAGTTTGATTGGCGATTTTATACGGATTATGTTTCTGATTTTGTTACATGTACTGATATCTGTTACATGTTTAACATGCTTTTACATTGTTGATATAACTGCATGTTTCGTTGATTTATACTGGGATTTATTCTCACCGGAGTTATCCGGCTGTTGTCTGTTTGTATGTGTGCATGACAACAGGTGGGACAGGTTCAGGGTCGAGGAGATGAAGATAGATCGTGATTAGAGTGGAGACTACGGACTTGGATTAGAGATAGGATTTGGACACTTGACATTTAGTTGTTAAACCTTAGTTGAATGATTGTATATACAGTACCAGATTTGTACTTTTAATATACTGATATGTATATTTGCATGTATTCCATTACGTTCCGCAATTTAAAAAAAAAATTAGACTCTATTTATTATAATGATTAAATTGTCCTAATGATGATTAAGAATATGATTAGCGTCCGAGTCCCTACAACATCTCTCTTCAATCATAGATAGTTATTTCATCACAACCTTAATTTTTTACATGGCGTATATACTTTTTATTTTTTAAGACCAACACAAATGTATAGGTTACCTCTAAATAGATCTTTCAAAAGAATCGAGAAGACAATTGAAACTCAATTGTTTTGTATCACCATAAACTTGTTTGCACTTAGATTGACTTTCGTACTATATACGAATTATATTATCATAATATACGACATAATAAGCAATTATCAAAGTCTTATAATGACTTTAATTTTAATAAATATATTATATATTATTTGAATTTCTTAAAAATAAATTGAAAAAAAAAACAACAACTCGAGCTAGTGAATATATATAGTGGTAATCAGTAATTGGATTTTAATATGTCTTATAATATTCTTTTGTTCATTTTAGTAATAAAATATTGTAAATCTTTAAATTCTTGTTGATTAGAATTATTGGAAAGATTTTTATTTTATTTTTAACATATACTACAATGGATCTTTCCATTAATTATAGTTATATAACAATCTTTGAGCTGTCATCGTGTTTGCATAACAAATTAATATTGAAATTAATATTATTTATTTTTTGTTTTTGGTTGAAGAATGGATATGAGGATGGAGAGCATTAGCTAAGTATAAATATTTTTTTTCAAAAAGTTCTTTCAATTTTAGCAAAAACTTGTGTGAGATGATCTCACGGGTCGAATTTTGTGAAGACATATCTCTTATTTGGATCATCTATGAAAAAGTATTACTTTTTATGCTAAGAGTATTACTTTTTTACTGTGAATATCGGTAGGGTTGACCCGTCTCACAGAAAAGATTTGTCAGACCGTCTCACAAGAGACCTACTCTTCAATTTTTAGATCGAGTAAAAGTTAATATATATATATATATATATATATGTAACAGAAAGTTGAAAATTTATTGTAATTCCAATAAAGATAAAACTTTTAATTTTTAAAATATACATGGAAACTTTGTGAGCGCGCGCACATTGAATACTCACACCTTTAACACCAACACCTTCAATTCATGAAATCCCATTTTTGGATTTAGATAATTTAATTACACAGATTTCGCCCTTTTAAATACCATTCATCAACAAGATGGTCGTGAGAGATCACAAAATCCGGCGTCGAAATCCCGAATTCTTCCATTTTCCTCGCTATGACGTTAGCTCGAATGGTCGATTTCCGTCTAGTGTTTTTGTTTCTATGCTCTTGCATATCTGTGTCACATTGTAATGGGCAGTACGAGGGAGCAACAAGCTGTGAAAAACTAGAGTGCCCTGAATATAAAGTTGTTCACAGTGAAAATCATGCTTTTGAAATTAGGAGTTACAAGGATTCTGCTTGGATTTCGAGTCCCAATATCACTTCCTACACCTATGAATATGCTGCTCAAAAGGGTTTCACAATGTAAGTTGCAAGCTCTGTCAGTTTCAATTGTTTTGGAGTAGGTCTTTCGTGAGATGATTTCACGGATCTATATCTGTGAGATCGATCGAACATATCAATACTTACCAGTAAAAGTAGTACTTTCGACAGAATAATTAATATTTTTTAATGAATTGGGTCTGATCAGATATCTGTTTCACAAAATTGATCTGTGAGACGATATCACATAAGTTTGAGTTTATGTGTTATTGTTGATACATTCCAAATCCGTGGTTTTGGAAATCCTCGATGTATTAAATCAATTATTTGCATCAGTGATTGTAAAAGGTTTATGGTGAAAAGTGTGTATACAAAAAAAATGGAAAAAATAAAAAATGAGAAGTTATTTTTATAAATATAAACAATTTTGCCAATTTACCATGAATTTTTGTTATTATGTTCAGTCAAAATAATTTTATCGACATTTTCTTTAAATGTCAGCTATCTATAGACCCGACCATGGTTCCTATCAAAATTAGATCTCTCTAATTAAAATTGAAGTCGGACTTGTTTTGGTCTCAATTACAAAACCAGAACCGTTGATTTCAGGTTGAGTCCGAGTTCCTAAAAGTAAGAAAACGGAACTAAAGCCGACCCGTAAAAACTGAAGATCTTGTATTACATTAGCAACATTTTCTCAGATAAGATTGTCACATAGAACTTACATTTATCTGATTAACGTGATTTATAGATTATTGTGTTAGTTTGATAGTTTATCTGACATGCATCGAACGATAACGACGACGAATTCTCACATCATTTAATAAATAAAGGATTAGTCATACAACTAACCAAATCACAACTTGACCTCGTCACAATCTCTCCATTTGTATCATCTGCAGTGCCTACAGTTACTTCCTTGGTAACAACAGCCAAGGAGCCAAACTCAACATGACGGCACCAGTTCTCGTTGATATCCAAAACTATCAATACTATATAGTACATTTATACGTACCTCGAGGGTGTCAAAACAACCCGCCCTCGTCGCTCTCGAACGAAGTGCGGCTAGCAAAATTGCCCCCACGCAAATTCGCTGTCGTCCGGAGATTCAACGGCGTTATGAACAATCCCGTCATCGCGACACAGCTCGAAGCCTTGAAGAAGAGCCTCGCCGGCACCCGATATCAATCCGTGGCGGAAGCCGCCGCCGATCATCTCACTGTCGCCGCATACTATAGACCCTTAGATGAAACCAAAAAACCTGTGAATGAAATTATGTTATGGTTTGATTGATGTTTTTATTTTGTTTCGATTATATAAATAAATCATGAATCACAATATTTTTCTAATATTTTATTTTATTTTATTTTTGGATTCTTTTTTAGGTTTTTATTTTTAATGCTGCTACCTATTTTTCAAACTTACAGGTGAAAATTGATATCATATTAATCAGTACAAACCAAAATAAAGATACACAATGTCTTATAGCAATTTTTATAAGTGGGCTACTTTTTTTAATTATATCTACAATTATATAATATTATTATACTATTTATAAAAAAAACTCGTGAAAAAAAAATATGAATAAAAAGGTAAGAAAATCGTAGAAAAGTAAAGTTTATTATATTTTATAAACAACTCATGAAAAATCTTCTTTTACAACCAACAATTCAGCTATATATTAGAAGATCTTTCCATGGAAACACTTAGCAATCATAAATAAAACATTTTTCTCATGGTCATATATGTATAACATGTTAATGGAAAGGGATGAAATTAAAAATAGACTTAATTTCAGCATACCCTGTTTTAGCCGCCTAACATCGTTTCAGATAGGAGCAGACTGGACGGCAGTAGATGATAATGAGAAAAAACATCACGTCTGGTCGAACAGGTGGAATAAATGAGCGAAATGTGTCATGTTATGTAGTGGAGAATATGTAATTTTTATTTTGAAGTTAATAGGCAAGTGTTTCATAGCAAAAGTTGTAATTTGATTGATTCTTATTATTTAAGTTCTATAATTTAAAATCTGAAATTTATTTATGGTTGTAGTTCAATAAAGTTTCCGTCGCGAAAGCATCAAAATCGAAAGATAATTTTTTATTTGAAATTTTGAAAAATCGTTTCTATTCCGGTTTATAGTTTGGAAAGGACCATGCTTGGATTGTAGCTACCTTATAACACAAACTTTTATAATATTTTTTTGATAATTAAGCTATTGTTTAAATTAAAAATAAATAAAAATCATAATTTGCTATTTTAGTATAAATTTATTTTGAATTGAGGAGAAAAATGAGAAATCATATAGTAAGGGCAAAAGAGTAATTAGGTAGGTCTACGACCCGCCATTTCAACCGAGATACGTTTCCCAAATTACCCCTCCCCCGAGGCATATCCCCTCAAGATTTCCTTTCCGTGCCTCAGAATTCAATTCCGAATTTTCATTCTCTAGGGTTTTGATTTCTCCATTCTTCCATTCAAATTGCGTGACGCGGACTCAATGCCGGTGAATCTGACGGCGAATGCCATATCGGCGATCAATGCCGGCGATGTGAACTCGAAGCCGCTGGTGCAGGTGTTGGATATCAAGCTGATCGGTTCTACTCAGGAGCGCTACCGCCTCCTCCTCTCTGATTCAGTCGCGACTCAGCACGCGATGCTCGCTACTCAGCTCAACGACCGTGTCAAGTCTGCCTTAGTACGCAGTGGATCCGTTGTCCAGCTCATCGATTATATCTGCAGCACCGTGCAAAATCGCAAGTAATTATATATGTCCTTCCCTACATACCGAAAATTATCATTAAACTGTGATCATGTTTCAGTTAATGTATCTGATTGTTTGGTGTGTATGATTCTTCGTTTCATGTTTTGTTTTAATTCATAGTTTTGGATGAGTTGAGGCTTGGTTTGAAGATTCATTATTAATCATTTGTTTATTTTAACCTTTTTTCTTGTGTTTTTATGCAGTTGAACAGATTGGTTTCTAGTTGCCTCATGCTTGCACGAAAACTACACCAGTGAAATATTTATTTTTTGTTTCCTTTTGAGCGCAAGGAGTGCGAATCGACACTGAGGTTTTTCTTATTTGTAGTTTCTTGATGTTATATGATCATTTGAAGGTACAGAAATTTGTGATTTTTATTGTTTCACACTTTAAATGCAAAGTATGATTGTTTTCTTTATGAAATTCGAGTTGCTGTTGATGAATTGATCTTGGATGCAAATCATTCAGACTGTTGTTTGCCTACCACTTCCAGAAACCATTTTCTAAGGCGCACATAAATTAAGTGGGTGAAGGTTAACCATAGTCTAACATCTTATAAGCTCCGTAAGGTTGTGATATGTACTTAGTTCTCTTGTGTTGGATCTCATTTTGCATGTTGAACCTCATTTTGATATAACATCAAGAGTTTAATTAATGTTTTGATCTGAGTTGGAATGGTTGTCTCTCCTCCATGTTCAAAGCTCCATTCATAGTGTCAATGCAGCAGTAGATACATTCAATCTTAAAGGGAAAGTATGACCTTGAACGTCTAAATCTCAAAGATAACATGCCTAAGCTGTCTGTTCACACTACTCTTTTTTCTTGCTTTAATCTTGGAACTTATATTCTGTATTTTGGTTGCAGGATTATTGTGATTTTAAACATGGAAACTATCATAACTGACTGCGAGATAATCGGCAACCCAAAAATGTTTTCTGAATCTGATTCAGTGCCTCAAAATTCAGCACCTCCACCATTGGCAAACAATAATATCGGTGTTCATAGTTCAGCGCGCACTAACTTCAGTAATGGAAAACCTTCTAGCTTTCAAAATTCGGGCAGCGGTGTCCAGAGTTATCCTCCCACCATTCAACCACCATATCAACCACCTCCAAACTATAAAAATCATGGGGCTATCATGAGAAATGAGGCCCCAGCACGCATCATCCCTATCGCCGCTTTGAATCCTTATCAAGGCCGATGGGCTATCAAAGCACGGGTGACAGCAAAAGGAGATCTGCGACGTTACAACAATGCCAAAGGAGATGGTAAGGTGTTCTCATTTGATCTTCTTGATTCTGATGGAGGGGAAATTCGGGTTACATGCTTCAATGCTGTAGTTGATCGTTTCTATGACGCAATTGAAGTTGGAAAAGTATATGTGATATCAAAAGGTAGCTTGAAACCGGCCCAGAAGAACTTCAACCATCTGAAGAATGAGTGGGAGATATTCTTGGAAGCAACATCATCAGTGGATCTCTGTACAGATGAAGATGCATCCATACCAAAGCAACAGTTCTCTTTTAGGCCAATTGGTGAAATTGAAAATGCAGAAAATAACTCTATATTAGATGTCATTGGTGTTGTTGTAACTGTCAACCCGTCTGTCCCTATCTTGAGAAAGAATGGTATGGAAACTCAAAGAAGAATTCTGAACTTGAAGGACCAGTCTGGGAGAAGTGTTGAGTTGACATTATGGGGAGATTTCTGCAACAGGGAAGGACAGCAACTGCAAGAAATGGTTGAAACTGGATTATCCCCCGTTTTGGCTGTCAAAGCTGGAAAAGTTAACGACTTTAGTGGTAAGTCCATTGGCACCATATCTGCTACACAGTTATTTGTGAATCCTGATTTTCCAGAAGCTCGTCGCTTAAGAGATTGGTTTGATCATGGAGGTAAAGATACAGCTTCTCATTCTATATCTAGGGAAATTATGCCTGGAGGATCAAAAAATGAGATACGCAAGACCATTACGCAGATAAAGGATGAAGGGCTCGGAAGATCGGACAAGCCTGACTGGATCACTGTTAAGGCAACCATATCTTTCATCAAAACCGATACTTTTTGTTATACGGCCTGCCCAATAATGATTGGGGATAGACAGTGTAACAAGAAGGTGACTAAATCAGGGAACTCACTGTGGCTGTGTGATAGGTGTAACCAAGAATTTGAAGACTGCGATTACAGATACCTTCTTCAAGTTCAAGTTCAGGATCATACTGGCTTGACATGGGTGACGGCTTTTCAAGAAGCTGGTGAAGAGATTTTGGGTTGCCCGGCGAAGGAATTATATATGGTGAAGTATGAAACCGAAGATGAACTGAAATTTCTTGAAATTATTCGAAACTGCCTATTTACAGAGTTTCGGCTTAAGCTAAAGATTAAAGAGGAGATATATGGTGATGAACAGAAGTTGAAGATCACAGTTGTCAAGGCAGAGAAGGTGAACTATTCAGAAGAGAGTAGATTCTTGTTCGATATGATTTCAAAATTTCATCGCACCGAAAGATACAATAAAATAAGTGATAGGAGATGTTAAGACAATTTTTTTATTTGTTCTTAGAAAGTTTCGTGATTTCTTGACCATTTTTACTTCATTTACTGGTTATGTACATGGCAAAGTTGTATCACGGAACTATGACACGGATTGTTACCGTAAGAATTATAGCGAATATAACCCATCTCTTCAGCAACATTAATACATGAATACGTTTGATTGATACACAGATTTGAACACATGAAAACATATATCATATAATATCAGTGTGGTTCTCAGCTTCTCTTGACAGGATCAAAGTTGGAAACACCGACCACTGCACCAACTATGGCGAAGAGCACAACACCACCGGCCACAATGCTGAGCAGGAAGTTCTTGAGAGACGGGGAAACCGCTGCCTCGGCCACATCTGGAACAATCATGGAATAGGTCAAAGCAGCGGCTGTTAATCCGGTAATCGCCTTCTCCTTCAATGAAGCATTGACTTCAAACTTTCCAGCTTGCTTTGAAACCTTAATTGTCTTTGATGTCCTCAAAGGCAATGGCTTGAGGAAGGCATCGGCACTCGGCTGCCTCTTCTGGCTGGCAGGAGTGAGCGGCATCGCCATCGACACAGCAGAAGTGGAAGCCATTTTTCTTACTCAGGCTAGTCTCTTCTCCTGGGGTTAAATGTTTATGATTTTGATATGAATGTTTCTTGGTAAAAGATTATAGTGCTGGATATTGAGAGTGGAGAAGGGGGGAGAATGAGAGGTGGAAATTTGAGGGTATCCCACAAATTGTCCTACGTGGCAGCTTCTCCACTTGGTTTGGTGGATAAGCTTATCTTTTCCATTGCCACCAATTTCCATATCAAAAGGCCAAAAAAACATCTCATCTTCGTTTTGAAATTTGACTTTTATTCTTTGGTTGAAGTAGAACTAGCCAAGGTATTAAGATCAAGTGGAACCAATTAACTTACCCATATGTATATTTTCATCACTAAAATTCATATAAGATCGTATTACTGGATATACGAATCTCTTATATGACCCCATCTATGAAAAAAATCAATTTTTTTGTCAAAAATATTTATTTTCAATCTAAGTATAGATCGGGTCGATCTGTCTCACATTTATAAATATGTGAGAACGTCTAACGAAATAATTGCTCCATTTTCATAGTCTTGTTCATTATATATCACCCGTCAATGCCGATTCGGATGCTTTATTTGCTTATCGAATATTCTGTGGAGCAATATTTTTATATTTGATAAAATTATACTTCTTTAATATTGTTAGTTTTTTATAATTTATACTCAACCAATTTCAAATGAATAACCGAAATTTGAAGTACTCAATACCAATTTGGCTTTTTACATCACCGTCTTCTCAAATCTCTATTGCTTTTTACATTATCGTCTTCTCAAATCTCATAGAGCAGGTTTTTTAATATAAATGTGGAAATATTAACCTCGCCCTATTCTGCAGATCAAATGGTCACACGATTCTCCGTTCATCTGAAATAGTATTTTAATAAAGAACATAGGCGTTTTTTACGGACTTGCAAAGCGGGGTGAAAGCATACGGCAGTCCTAGGCTTGAGTTCTTTTTCTACCCGTCATTGCGTAATCTAAAACAGCCTCTTCCTCATTCTGTATAAAGGTGTTATTTTATTTGTATAAATATTTTAAGAGGGGTGCATTCAATTTTACCATAAGCGAAATTCTTAGCTTACTTCCTCCACACTATTTAGTGCAGAAATTTAATAATTTTTTTAATAATAGTTGTAGATATTAACTCGATTTGATCTTTTCCCTGATTTGATATGTTTTGAGTGTGGTGGTGAGAGGGCCCCTCTGATTCTAGCGATCTCTTTTATTTGAATGGAATCGCTGTTGAATAGGATGATCAAGAAACTCGATTCAATGTTGTCTTTACTTTTTCTTTCTTTTACTCAAAAATCAAAAACTTGTGTCAGACGGTCTCACGGATCATATTTTATGATAAAGATATCTTATTTGAGTTATCCATGAAAAAGTATTAATTTTTGTGTTAGGAGTATTACTTTTTATTGTGAATATCGATAAGATTGACTCGACTCACAGATAAAGATTCGTAAAATCGTCTCATAAGATACATATTGCTAAAAAAAATAGGCATCTTACGATTTTATTTTGTTAATATTTAACCTAGATATGATCGAGTGATTTGGTCCCACTCAAATGACAATAAATTATCCTAACTTTTAACGTGGGAAAATTTTTTACATTGATAGTAATGATATGAAGTACTGTTGCAAGCAAAATCATTTGCGAAATTGGAAAAAAATTTCATTAATTTGCAGAATTTTACTAAAATTCTAAATTGATGGACAACATACTTTTACAAATTTATATCTTAAAATATTAAGCATGTCACTTTTTGCCTAGAACAATTGTTTTTATCGGATATTACCTCATATAATTTTCTAAAAGATATATAGAAGCTAAAAATCTTACAACGTACAAAATATTACATTTAAATTTTAAAATGAATTCCTTAAAAAATTCCAAATTTATTTTTCTGACATTCAGATCAAACTCGGATTCATGTATATATAATTGCATATATAGTTTTTTCCAAACTCTTTTGCATATAATTATTTTTAAAACCATTTGCAAATAATACCTAAATATAAGATGTATAAGATTATTCCGAATCGAATTTAATTAACAAAGAGTACTTATGGAATAAATCGAAACATCATAGCCCATTATTCATTAGTGTCCATTAAAATGAACACATAATTTAGACCATCTCACAAGTGTGGTCAATTTGTGAGATGAATTTATAACTCGATTTATGATAAAATATTATTTTTTATTATAAAAATAGACTGAGTGAACTTGTCTTTCTGATATAAATATGTGAGACTGTCTCGCAGACATAAAAGGGCATATTTATATAGCACTAGTCCGTTTTTCCTTGTATAAACTTTACCGAGTACTTGCCGGAAGTCATGTATAAGATCTTTTACTTGCAAGACACTATTATTTTGCGATAGCTACATCCTAACAAAGCATTTTATTGGCTTCTTCGGTATCTTATAATATATGATGAGAACGATAATAGGAAAGATTAGAAAGGGTTATAAAATTCAAATTAATCAAATTATTTCCATCGTGTCTTAAATAATTTTGTCTGCACTTCATATATTTCAATAATCTATTAAAGTTGATGTAACGCATTGCTTTGTCGATTGTCATCGCATAAAACCTCAAACTTGACATCACACTTCTTCCTATTTCTCCAAAGAATCCGCCATGGGAGACCCTCCAAGCCCTCAGCTAACATTCCCACCATCTTCCCCTCAAAAATCAAATTTTACCATGTTCTACTACGGCCTGGTTGTGGTTGGAACAGTGATAATCATTCTTACACTGTATAAGATTGTTATCGTTCGATGGTGTGTCGATTTTGACATTCATGGATCCCACTTAGCCTCGACAACCGATCCGGGACCCACGTCGAACCGGGGCTTTCATAACTTGCATGTAAACTTTGTGACCAGCTTCATTTACGAGAAAGATGAAGATGGTGGTGATGATATCAGCTGTGCAGTTTGTTTGTGTGTGTTTGAAGAAGGTGAAGAAATAAGGCAGCTGCCTAACTGCAAGCATTCTTTTCATGCAACCTGTATTGATTTGTGGCTCTATTCGCACATGGATTGTCCCCTTTGTCGTTCCACGGTCGAGCCCAGCGTCGTCTCGTTTTCGAGCAGCCTGTAAACTCTAGAGAAGATTTGTTGTTTCCACGCACCTTAGTTTAGAATATGCCTTCCAACCTGTACTGTGACAGTTTCACAACATTTTTTGTGCAAATCGTTTGATTATAGTGATCTAATGTAATTGATTTTAAAGCAAAATGAATTGAAATGTCCTATATCAGCTGTATTCAAGATGTCGCAGACCAAAATAATCTGAATACATAAGGCAATCGACCAACATCAACATGCCTGCAAGAACTCCAGGTTACATTTCAATGTATACTGATGGATGGATGCTACCTGTGTGTATTTTGTGCGATTATTCTTTAAAACTGTCCATGGATGCGCCAGAGTGAAGCACGGTGATCGCTGATACAGATCTAAGATCGATTAGTGACATGTTCAGATGGAATAGATCCAAGGCAGTTTTTCAAGCACAGAGTTTTGCTTTTTGAGCATATCAAAGACTGTAGGTGAAACATCAAAAACCATAATTGATAATAGACTGCAAGAACCACATATATTAAATAATTTCAAGCCGTATCTTTACAAAGCCATATAATTCACGAGAAGATTCTATTATACAAGTCAACTACATCTTCCTCAAATTGTCCAACCTGGCCTGCAGGTCGCTGTCAATTCCACCATCATCATTTCCTGTTGCCTCAGCTTGTGGAACCTTGTTCTTTGTGTTTTGGGCAGCTACAGCTGAGGAAGGTGCGTTTAAGAGCTGTTGCATAAAGAAGAAGCCATAAGTTCATCAGCAAGGCAAGAGTTCCAACACTTAAAGGTTCAAAGAAGGAAATAAAAAGTGTTAAAAAATTTACCTCAGAATTAATGTCGATGCCAATCTCATCAAGAACCTGATTTACCAGCTCTTCCGTTTCTTCTTCCTCCTCATCTCCTTCCAATGCATCGTCAATAGCATCGGCCATCACCTCACTAACTAATTCCATTTTCTCATTTTGCTGCTCGAATTCTTGCATTATCTTCTGTAACGATGGCAGATTCATCTGCCTATTCATTTGCCCCATAGCCTTTGTAACACCTTTCATTGCCTCCCCCATTGCTTGTGTCGATTTAAGTGTCTGAAACAAATTAATATTCATCAATTATATCAGTTAGCATGTCGAGGTAAACAATGCTGTGTAAAACAGTTGCCAGTGAAAGTTGAAACTACACATTGCATATTTAGCTGAATCAACAGTGAATTTTAGCATTACAATAATGGAAAAGCATCGAAATTAAATCATGGAAAACAAACCAAATTAACAGAACCCAGCTACAAAAATTAAACCACCAAATCCACAGAATCCAACTACTTGGACCAACAGCTTCCTTAAAACAGATGTGCCAGTATCTACTGCCAAATTCTAAAAGATACAGGTCAAGTACAATGGGGTTGTGATTTCAAAAGTAAAGGAATCTTTCAAAGACCCCAAAAGATAATTGGAAAGCTTTCATATAGATAAAAGCCCCATCTCATATTTGAGGCACGCCAACAACCATACCAAGGAAACTCTTTACTAAGCAACTGCCGGAGTTAATGTGGGACCACAACAGAATTAATAGTGAATCATGCAAATTCCTCATTTTTATCCAAATATATACACTTTTTACCAATTAAAACAATGGCCCTAAATTATGGTAGCTAGAAGCACCTCATATACGTAGCAAAATAAACTACCATTTCATATGTTAATATCAAGTTCAGGCACAGAATATAATGAGGCCCAATAGAGAAAAAGGAAGGTGAAAATTAATAAAAAAACTCAAGACGGTCTTGACTTAGATAAAATTAAAACATACTCAAAAGAATCACAAAATCGCCAGATATTTCTGGAAATCTCCAAGAAACCAATTCATGACACACCTGAATTCTGAGGGACACCCCTTGAAGTTGAGATTTCAACTTGTAAAACTTTTCAATCTGATGTCGTGTTCTGATAAGATCTTTGGCCATCACCTTAACAGCTCCCTGTAACAAATTGAAATCAATTATGTCCTTGAGCAATTTGTCCCACACAAACAGTCGGTACCACACTACAAATGCAAAAGGAGCAATGGCGTTGGCCTGTGTAATAAGAAAACTAAGAACTCCAGCCACAAGCATTCAGGGCGAAGAAGTCCTTTAGCAAGACAATGACTGACACAACTGTAAGAAAATATGTGTCCAGACGAATATAAAAGAAATTGAAATGCTTTCACAGCTTCTAGATTCAACCTAACCACATCTAAACTCTTGTTGATTGTCAATAAGAGAGTACAAATTTAACTGAAATACATTGCCAGCCTAACACACACCATCTTCATGAAATGAAAATTTATGAAACCAAAATATATTTTCTCGAAAATATGCACCTAGGACTAGGAGATGCCTGTAAAACGTGCAGAAGTGACATACCATCTGCCCCTGCTTTGCGCTCTTCTTTATCTCGGCAATAAGTTTCTTCTCTTGTGTTTGTAACCCCTGCCTCTCCCTCTCAATTTCCCGAATGGACTTATCAAGCATTCTTTTATTTTCCCGCAGAAGCTCTGTGAACACCATGATTTTAAATGAGAAAGCAGCTAAGAAATAAAACAGAGATCACCAAAATTTGTGCATTCCAAGACTAAAGCTTAACGTCCAAAATCAGATCTAGAATTATTATAGCGCACCTCATTCTTACCTTAATAAAATTTAGAAGTCATAAGAATAAAAATAAAAAACATAGAAAAAGATAGATTTCCAAAGCCTCAACAGATTAAAACGAACAAATATATCTCTGTGTTGACATTTTAGAGGTGGAATACCTCACAAGGGTTTTAGAAAAAGGAATAATTAATCTTTTCCCACTTACTGTCCACCCCCAAGATTTATCGACTCCACACGTATTTCAACATCTTACAACCAACAATAACCATATTTTGGCAACTACCATGCCAAGATTTCTCTACTCGCGGGTTTAACGAGGATCTACGTTAAACGTCTTCACCATCTCAAAGAAAGAGGAATCTGGCTGGTGAAGGCTAGTAAAACCTCAAAAGAGACGAATTTCTTAAGAGAGACGATAAATAAATTGATATCTTTCGACAGATTCCATCATCAAATATCCTTTCTCCAAAGTAACCAAGAACCCGAGAGGAAAATAATCCTAAAAAGCTCAGCTTTTCAACATAACTCTCTATCTCATGCATTCAATCTTAATTATTAAGCTCAGATCATGCATTCGATCGCTTTGAATATCTCTACATCATATATTAGTATCTCTTACAATACAAAAAAACACTCATAATCTTTCCACAAAATCAGACCTTCAATTCCCACCACCAGATCATCAAATCCAAAATATTTTTGCCAAAGTGAAATACCTCAGCTGATTCATAAAATTCAATAGTCATATAATTTTTTTGTTCATTCAAAAATAACATCGGAAAGCGATCCATATTTATACGAACTGCATAAACTCCAATCTCTACAATCCTTACAAAAAGTACAAATTCAACGAAAAACAGGAAGAAAATAGCTGCGAAAATCCTACCTGCGGGAGTTTTCCTCTTTCCAAACAGGAAACTCATCGCGATGTATGATAAATTGGTCGATCGATACCGGCAAAAAAAACTTCCGATTACAGTCGGAATCACAAGAAGCTTCAAAATGAATAATCGTTTCAAAACAAAGGTTTTTAACCAAAAATATTTGCACACATCAACGCGGTTGGAGATGCGAATATGTGCGGAAATCAACGAACGCGGAGAAGATGTTGCTCAACTTTGTTCATTTCTCGATCCAACGGTCAGATATTGATTACAGTTGTAGGACACGTGGCAAAATATTAGATAATTAGGCCGACTAAAGATCGTTTGATCGCAATGTGGGCCTTCAACTTATTGTTTTTGGATTTTAAAACACATATTGGGCCCTTAATAGTCCGGGGAACTCATTGAAGAGGATATAACATATTTATATATATTAGCAAAAGATGCACACGCGTTGCATGTGTTATTATTATTTTTAATTTGATTAAATAATATCAAACAATTAATACAAAATTATTTTCAATTTAAAAAAGTTGTTCAATTTAAAATGAAAGTTTTGTTTAGATTTTTTTCTATGTAAAATATTGAGTAATTTGAGGTGGTTTTTAGTAGGGTAAGAAAGGTAATTATTATGGAATTAATCTAAGGGTCTCACACTTAATAATATAGTAAATATATATATATTAAAAAAAGATATATTATATATACACACACATACACACACGCGATAAGATCAACATGGGACATTTTGCATTTAGACAATAAAATAAATGTGCTCAGGTTTACCAAGCGTACACCAAAAATAGAGACGACAGGTTCCTCCGATTAAAAATAAAAAATAAAAAAATAATAAATACGCTTGGAATTGATTTTGCTCATTCGTTATTGCACAAGTCAAATTCTTTTGATAGCCGTCAATGTTTAATTTTTGATCCGACCAAACCAACCCTTTGTTTGCTAGTGTATGCACACCCCGATCAAACTTTGAAAATGTGTAAATATATATTAGTTTTCCGAATGAATATATATAATTTTAATTTATTTGACTAGTATGCTTGAAAATGGTACAAGAAATGGTATCCTAATCAACCTTTTATAAATATTTATATAGTGCAAAAGTTGGATTTGAAAAATCCAAAACATAATTTTCTTTTTTAAAAAAAATCCCCAATTGTCGTGCTTGTTATATGTTTATATTAATGCCTACATTTTCACATAATTTTTCATTTTATTTTTTTAATGGCACGATCAATTATATCATCATATATCATAGGGTAATTAATCGATAATTAAGTCTCGAACCTGATATCTTGTACCACTTAATAAAGTTCATTAAGTTGTGTTGGTCATTTGAGAGACATATAATCCAGCTACCATTATATTTGATCGTTTCTCCTCAATAATAAATTTACTATGAAATAGTTGTACCCCACATATGAATATTATGGAGTGTTCTTGGCAATTATTGAGATTGATTTTGTATAAATTTATGCCAAAATTATGTGTGAAAAGGGTTTTTTTTTCTTTGATTCCCCTTTGAAGGAAAGAGAAAACAAAATATAATGCCATGGTGGGTATTATAAAATAGAGTTGTTCAAGTTAATGCAATACTTCTTTTTGGGAGAATTCTCCAATTAATTTTTCATTGTCCAATGCTTTTATTTAATTGGAAAAAGTTTGTTACAATTGGATCTCAAACTCGACAAAATTTGGTAATATCATTTGAGATATAAGTCATCAACTTGTCCAAGAATAATTTTTTGGCCCTTAATTTGTTTGGGATTATTTTCAAGTGCATTATCATTGTAAGTATCTTACTTGGAAGTGGTGCTTTGACAATTTTGCTTGGATGTTTCAAGATTTTTAGTAGACAACATAATGGAGTTATAGCTTTTTGCAAGACTTTTGTTCTCCCAAGCTATATACCACTTTTAACAAACCTCTTGTTAGTTGTTAGCTCAAAAATCCGATTCAAACTGATAAATTTCGACCATTGGTCAAATGTTCATCTATTTTACTAATTCAGACATATCTCAAGATATATATATATATAAATATATATATAGTGGGTCTCATGTGAGACCGTCTCATATATATATATATATATATATATATATATATATAGTGGGTCTCATGTGAGACAGTCTCATGAATCCTAATCTGTGATACGGATCAACCCTACCGATATTTACAATAAAAAGTAATACTTGTAGCATAAAAAATAATATATATATATATATATATATATATATATAAAGAAAGTGTGAATGGGGAATGACAGTGAATCATGGCCCACATTGCAACAATATTCGAATCAAAATCGTATAATATTTTCTTGAATCCAAAGGAACAAACAATTTTCAACATCATCATAACTTTCCGTTATTCGATCACGTTTTTCACCTCTCTTCCTTTAAGTTCAAAGAATTCGTGACACTAACAAGTGCATTACACTCTACAAAGCAATCACCAAGCTTTATGTAAAATTTGTCACATTCAAAGTCATTTAAATCCCATGTACACGATGAAAAATCTTTTATCATACGTCATATTTTGATATGAAAATTCCACGCTCATCAGTCTTTGGATGATCAAATACTTTCTACTCAATTAGTATAATTTTTCGCGAATCGATCGTATGTATACAAATACAAATAATTTTACGATGAATCGATATATATACAGCACTTCATGTTATGCGACGGTTTTAACACGCACGAAACGTGTAGACACTACAAATTTAACAAAGACTATTGCATGTAACTAATTTTGCATAGAGATGGAAAATTAGAACAATTGAAATGCAAATGACTTGTTAAATCACACACATAGAGAGAGTCAATGCAAGCTAAACAGATGCTGGAAGCCTAAATGAGTAATCATAAATGTGAATTTGCTCTAGCAATCGCCTGATTCATTTTAATATCAGTAGTTCCATAAACTGGCAATTCTTCTTCATAGGCTTCAATCCCAACCCTGCCAATGTTTTCGAGCTCGAAAAGATCGGAACTTGCACAACTTGTATCATCAAAATCACAATGATCATACTCATGGAACTCTATAAATTCTTTCTGTCTAGTATTCTTCCCCTCGTAGACTCGAAAACTATCGATATTTTTCTTGATGAAATGGCTACCAACATGACTAGGCATGGAGGCGCTGACTGAATGTTCGTCGTCGTGTACGTTTTTCTGTCCACAGGGTTGGCAATTTTCATCAAGAATGACACTAACAGGGCAGAATCTAACTGATCTCTTGGATTTGTTACTTTTGGAAGACGGGTTTTTGCTTAAACTTGAGGAAAGTGAGGTGGTTTTCGTGTCCTTCATGGATCTTGACTTCCTCATGGAGCTCCATTCTTCCAGGCTCTGATTATTTTTCTTCAGGTTTCTTGGACTGAAGATGGAATTCAAGAAACTTGTGAGTTTACCTCCCGGTGAAACGGGCTCTTTCACCTTCTTCAAGTCTCCGTATATCTTCATTGCCTTGGATTTCGTCTTTGTAAATCGCCCTTCACGCTTTGGCGTAGCCTCAGGCTTGTCGACGAGTCGAGTTTGAGCTTGTTTGGGCTTCTGAATTGGGAAAAGTGATGATTTTGGGGTGGATCTTGAAGCCGAGGAGTCCGTTTCGGAAGATGAGAAAATGCTTGAATCTGTCGATGAGCCTGAATATGATGGCAAATGCCTCGTGGAAATGGTGCTGCTTCTGTGACTTAGCATCCATTTTTCGACAATGATCGCTCGTCTGAGGCTTTCGATTTCTTCCTCTACTTGTGCAGAATTGTTTCTCCTGTGAACAAAGTTTCCCTTTTCTGCATGTCGATCATCGCCGGCTCGTCTCGATTCATCCATAGACCGGTACATGGCATCGAGTACAGACGAAGAAAAGGACTGCTGCATGTTATCTAACACAAAGCTCTGTTGCACGAGTGCGAATTCAGGCATTCAGCCAAGTTATTAACACTTAAAGGGGATGGAAAGGAGAATCATGTGAAAGTAAAGAACTTGAATGTGTGTGAGTACATGAAGTCATAGAAAATAAAAAGAACATGGATGATAGGTGACAAGATTCTTGATGTTTACTAGAATTGAAAAGCAGGGCGGGGAGGGGGGGGCAGTAGGATTTCATAAAAAAAGAAATTTTTAAAAAAAAAGCAATGGGGGAAAAGGAGAAAAGCCAAATGCCACGGCTTGGATCATGGATTAAAATAATTGGAGGGAAACAAGTACCATGTCATATATAATATGAGGAATGAGTGATAAATAGAAATCAAATTTTACATACTTCTTGAAAAATATAAAAAAAAAAACACATGCATCCGATTCGAATGGAGGGTAGCGTGAACACCTTGTTATATTGGAAATGTACCAAACATAATTTTATGTATGTATACCACTTTTTTTCTAGGAAAAAGGTTTAATTTTTTTCATTTTCTCATCTTCAATATAATAATATAAGTTTTAAAACATTGTATGATACTCCTCCCATCTCAATTCAATTATATAATATTCTTTTCCTTTTTCGGTTATCTCAAAATATATAACCCGAATTTTATATTTAATAACATTCTTTTAATTTTTTACTAATATATTATAAGTAGGTCTCTTGTGAAACGATATCACGAATTTTTATCTATAAGACGATCAACTATACAATATTCACAATAAAAAGTAATACTCTTAACACAAAAAATAATATTGTTTCACGGATAACCCAAATAAGATATATGTCTTACAAAATACGACCCGTGAGACTGTCTCACACAAATTTTTGTCATATATTATTGTTAGCTAAATATTGAACTACTTTTTAGATGAATTAATAAGGATAAAACACAAAATTTGTTTGTGAATTTTACTATTAAGTGAAAGAACAAATAAAGCCAGAACGAGCATGATTCGACATATATTATATTTTACTAAAAAAATTATGTGTGTGAATATGTAGATTCAAAAGAAGACACTCGAAATGTTTGTACTTTGTAGGTAAGTGTGAAGTGAAATACAGAATAGAGGCGGTTGTTAAAGCTGCATTACCACGCGTGCGGTTGGTATGAGTACAGACTCAGTCAGAGTGGCCAACAAGCTGCTGTTTTGTTGGCCTTTGTATACCCTTTATTTCGAATCTACATGTCCCCCAAAAAGAAAGTGATTTATGGGCAAATATTTGAAACGCGATATTGTTCGATCCACTCCCTAAAATCTAGACTTGCAGCAATTTTTAACTACTTAGCTTTTGCTAAGATAGAAAAATTACAAACATTTATCTATGCAGTTTTCTTTTCTTTCTTTTTTTTCCCGCATTTCTTGTGTAATAAGTAACTTATATGTGTTACGGTCAGCAAAGAAAAAGGCCACAAGAATGACCAAAAACGAGCATCATACGGCCTAAACTTGAAGGAAATGGCTAAATGTTTCGAATCTGATGTTTTCATTACCAGCTATCTCAAATGGTTCATGTGAACAAATGGTTGTCAAGTGGTTCTTGTGGAGTTCAGCCTCTGAACGTCAACTAGCTGGTAAAGATCCCCTCGGCGTTGCCTCTGAAACGGAAGGTATCTTCTGCAAAAGTGAAAATCGACATGGGTAATCAGAAGTCATGATTAAAGTCTGGACTATAAATTTGTTCACAGGTCAGAATTTTATTAGGCTTTTTACTGAACGCCAATGAACTAAACTTGCACCGAGAGATGGATTAATTCATTTTAAATCCCAACTGCTCCATAGGAATCAAGAAAGAAAAATGGGCAAAAAGGATTAATTGACATCATTACGTTCAAATACAATATACTAGTATTTCAGGAAGATATACAGCGGATGCATAATGAGTATGATTGTCAAGGTTAAAATGAAGACACAATATAAAATATATACATACGCACATATATATTCATGCACTAAAAGGAAATAAGAAAAAGTAATTTAAATCTACTGACGTGTGAGTCCATGAACATATTCTTACCTTCTTTGCTCAGTAACTGAGTAATCTATCTCCGATATAAGGATTGCCTCATCATGTTCTGTGGTTGCAAGCACTTCGCCAAACTGTCATAGTGTTCACAGAAATTCCATAAAGGAAATCATTTTTTCAGGACTTCCATGGGAAAATTTAACAGAAGACCATTTTTCATCAAATTACTGAAAGAACTTCAGCAAATATTAAACGAATACTCACAGGTCCAACTAGAGTAGAATGCCCCCAAGCCACATAATTTGAACCAGTATCTCTAGCAGGCGAACATGTTGCTACATAAAGCTGTCAGACCAGCAGCAGCGGTAAAGTATAAGATGCAATACTGCATTTGCGGAAGGTCAATTCCATGATTGAGAAGAAAATACCATGGAAGTTGGATCAGTAACTCGATTCACTAAAAAGTAGTGAATACATTTTTTGGTTACGGTTCAAAATGTGCTCATAGTTTCATCGCATTTAAGTAAATGTATTAGGTGACAATACATATGCTACTATCATGGCGTAAACAAATTTATTCCCAAGCATCTACTGATGTTGTTCTAAGCACAAAACTTTACTCTCCAGGATCCTACATCTAAGTACAGGATCTCGGTCTTCAGGTAAACCGTTCCATGTTTCCTTTTTAAAATTGAAAGGCTACACTACATTAGGGAAATAATGGAAAATATCCATGAAGTAGTTGCATTTTTCAAACCAGAAGCTGATAAGCCATTTCAGAAAGTAAAAAAATGGAGGAGAGAGTACCTGACAATCTGCTGCCCTGAAGATCAAAAGGCAAACATGAATGTCAATAGAGTTTTATTAGTGAAATTATAATATAAAATGGATAAACAAGAAAGATTGAAGAACAATTCATTATGATGTGGCCAAAATGTCGGTATAAAAAAACATTAACTTCAAGGATGAAGAATATACAAAAGCCAGTGACCATGTCAAGAAGCGTTCATCAAGCGCCTATAATCATACCATCTCAAGTAGTAAGTATTGCTATTAGATCAAATCTTATTTCATGTATTCAAAACAATATGTCAGATATCCAAGTATGGATTCATACAAACGAAATAAAATCACATGAGATAACATAAAACCTTGCCAAAGAAGGAATCCTTAAATAACATTACCCCAAAAGGTACTACTCGTGGAAAAACTAGTGACAGAGCGAATCCAACTTTTTAGCATAAGAATTGCTCAATGATTTTTTCAGTTTAGACTATAAAGGAATTCCCACCTTCAACTAGTTGCATTTCCATCCATACACGATTATGTTTAATCACACTATTGGCCACAACCGTTATGTAATCATAGCAACGTGAAACACAACCAAAACAATATTAATAATTTAAAGCAATATGGTAATCCCTGAAAACAAACTTTTAGAATAATATTTACCTAGGCTACAGCTCTAAGCTAGACACAATCAACGAAATTATATTACCTTGCCCGCTGCAACAACTCCCAATGCAAGGGACCAGTAGTCATGTTAAAAGCCCCAGGATAACAAAGCAAGTGAGCACCTGATAATATAACAAGATAATGGTCAGTTAGAAACATTAATGCCATGTTAATAAGAATGGCTACTTTCTTTATATTGAGATCATTCAAGTAATGAGTCTAAAGGATTAAAATAGCATGCTACTTTTATGCAATTCAATGGATAAAGGAATATAAATTAGAATAAGAATATGAGAAAAGAGAACTAGCAAAGGAAGATTATTCCACTGAATTCATTAAGATAGAGAAAAACACAAAAGAGTGATAAATTTAAAGGAATGAACAAAGAATATGATGCTAGAGAGAAATCATGATTGTATTATAATAAAAAATTATATTTGTCCATGAATGATGCTTAAGGAGACTTGAATGATTCAAGTTATGTCCACGATTACGCGTACTTCAGGGTTATAGATGAAAACAAGTTTCTTCTTTCCAATAGCGCAAATTCTAGTACCAACTACCAGGTACGTAAAAAAAAATGAATGCTTAGGTCATTCATAAATAGGATGCACTATCACGGCCTCCATTCTATATATACAACAGTTGACGATCCCTTGGGATAAGAATTCAGATATTATAGTCCCATAAATCATCAGGTATACGGGCCAACAGAGCATACATGTAGGCAAGTGCATCACATTCTTTTTTCAAAATATAACTATGCTCGTGAAAATACTCATCACTAATTTATCAAATTTAACATTTGAAAATTTAACTAGAGAAGCAAAATAAAAGCATCAACACCACAACTGATAGATGAACAAGAAACCGAACCTCTGGCTGCATATATAGCTGCTAGCTCTTGGAATCGGATGTCATAACAAATGCCAATACCTATACGACCAACATCTACAAAAACAGGCACCAATCATATTCCAAGCGTAGTACCAAAAACCTGAGATGCATCATCATTTCATTCTTCGGGAAAAAAAAACATATTTCTCAATCAATTAGCAATTATAATGATATCCTCTCCTTCAAAAATAAACACCCAAGACAATCCTAAATATGCTTCAAATATAGTATGAAGATTTTCATTATGTGTCAAAGAAAGCACATAAAACCTGTGTCCACAGTAGTTGGGGTCTCCCCTGCTGTAAGAGTCTTTGATTCTTTAAAAGTCATTTGACCGGGGATATCAATGTCAAAGAGATGAATCTGTAAATAACAACAGGTTCCTGAAATTACTGGAGACCGGGAATATCAATGTCAAATGAGTGCATTTGATATTAAAATCACGTGGATTATTTCTTAAAAAAATTCTCAGACCTTCCTGTGTTTAGCCTTGAGCTTTCCATCTGTTCCAAAGACACAACACGTATTATACAACCTATCACCACTTCTTTCAGGAATTGAACCACCGACAATGGTAATCTGCAGAGTCTGAGAAAGTTCAGACAACATCGCAGTCAAAGGAGATGCATCACCACCTGTATCAATATCCTCTGCATATACTGGAAAACTATCATTTGAATATGGGCTATTCCATATTTCCTGTCATGACAGAGGAGAAAAGTTAAAAAAGAATTAGCATGTTTTTAGGTATTGAGCCATACGGCTACTTAGTTGATCACGTATATGTCTGGAAAAGATGATCTGGAAAACTTCCTAATCATAAAGATATTCCTGTCATGACAGAGAAGAGACATTGAAAATGAATTAGCATTTTGTTAGCTATTGAGCCATAGGGCTACTTAATCAATCATTTTTATGTCTGGAAATGATGATCCGGAGAGCTTCCTAATGATAAAGGTTAGATTAGGTGTATAAAAGGTGGAGTTTTAAATAGCACAGCTACTCAATCATGTTGAGACTTCCTTTCCATGGTCATTTTTAAATATTTCAGTGAACTCAAATCACATAAATACGCGCAGGAAATGGCAAATATAAGAGAATAAGCAAATAATTATTCCAAGAAGACAGAATGTTATATCTTCATAATTCCTACTCACAGGAAGAAGAATCAGTTGAGCACCCTTCCCTGCAGCCTCCTCAATGACTTGCCGAGCATGCACAATGTTTCTTTCCTTGTCAGCGGTCACTGATAACTGGCAAAGTGCAATTTTAAACTGCAGAAAAATTAACAAAATGTATCAAAACCAACAATTCTATAAACATTGATAAAACAAAAAAAAACCAATTCTATAAACAGAATGAAGAGGTAGGTGCCATTAAAAAAAACCCAAATTTGCGTGTGTTTTTATATACACTACTAACTAAAAATAAAGTCTATCAAAACAACTCTCCGGATTAGATTCTTCACAATTCATGAATAATTTGACAGGTACCCAGGAGCTCAAACCCCGACCAGTCAGCAAGAAAAGGACAATTTTTTCAATTGTGCTAATGATATACAACTTACACTGAATTTTCCATTATCGATGCACTTAGAGAGAACACAGATAATACACACTGAAGATAGATGAATGAAACAGAAACATTACTTTGGTGATAGGAGGTATAGACAATGGAATTTCAGGAGGAATTCTAGCTTCCTCTGGCTTGAATGAGGACTCCATTTTCGCCATTGCTACTGATGAAATTGCACCGCTGGAATTGGTCATAATTGTCCTTTTGCAGAAGGAAATGCTGCCGCTGTCGAGATTTCTGGAGGATAATAATGCGGGGAGGAAACGAATTTCGGGAGAGAAGCAAGATCTTTGGCGAGAACAAATCGGGAAATGGGGACTGTGATTTTGGTGCGAAGGTGAAGAGAGCATTTTATTGGCGGCGGCGGCATTCAATTTTGGAAATCTTTAAAAGATTCTTGATTCGGTTAAACTGGAAAGTCGAATTAATGACATGTGACTGATATCCATTTCAATTTTTGAATATTATATTTTATATTAAAAATATTTTTTTATATTAAATATGAATCCAATCCATATATTTCATACTAATAAATTTGTGAAATTATCATACACAATATTTATTCTATATCAAATAATCATATTTACAAAAAAATTAATATTTTTTTACATAAAATTTTTTTATGTATAACCTAAATAGAATATATGTCTCACAAAATTGACTCATAAAATCGTCTCACAAAATTTTTTATGTATATTTATTATGGTAAAAACTTGTGTGAGACGGTCTCACAGGTCGTATTTTGTGAGATAGATCTCTTATTCGAGTCATCCATGAAAAATATTACTTGTTATGCTAAGAGTATTACTTTTTATTGTAAATATCGGTAGGAATTGACCTATCTCACAGATAAAGATTCGTGAGACTGTCTCACAAAAGATCTACTCATTTATTATTCATCGATAGAAGCGATTCAAATGTATTTTTATTCTTTCATTTAAACTTATTCCCCCTCACCTGCCAGCTTTTATAAATCAAAGTCCATCTTATTCCAATAATCACAATATATGTGTCATATGTATATTGTTCGTACGCTATAGTGTCAATTCGAAATTTACTTAGTGTACGTCGAAAAATAACGAACAGATATATCATCATAAAAAAAAATTGCAATAAATCATGTGTATTTTGGAATATTATCATATAAAATAATTAAAACTCTCGAAGGAGCTTTAAATTAATATAATATAATTTTGTAATGGAAACTTTTTATTATTATTCCATAATGGTCCAAAAGTTGCTTTTTTCTTCAATTTAGATAAAGACTATTCGTGCTTTGTGCGAAATGTTGGAATATAATTATTAGCGATCGATTTATTTCCGTATGCCGTTATCTTAATTTCGCATTCTTTTCCATAATCATTCACTTGAAATTTTGAATTACTTTGTAATAGATTTGCAAAAACTTGCTTGAGACGGTCTAACGGATCGTATTTTGTGAAACAAATCTCTTGTTTGGGTCATCCATGAAAAAGTATTACTTTTTGTGCTAAAACTATTACTTTTTATTGTGAATATCGGTAGGGTTGACCCGTCTCACGGATAAAGATTCGTGAAACCATCTCACAAGAGACTTACTCTAATAAATATCTATTTTTAACTCAAAACTATAAACCTTTTTTTAAGAGATAAATATTATTATTTCTTTAATTTATGATTAAAAAAAAGTTATTTAATTCTAGTATCATTTTGGATGCCAATTAAGTATATAATTTTTTTTCTCAAACCATATATCGACTACGAATTAATAAGAACTAAAATTTGATCTTGAAAATAATTAAAAGTTTAAACTCAATTGAATAGATATTTTTCGGTTCGAGCTCGACTAAAATAAAATTTTTTTAGTAACTCGAGCTCGAGTCCTGACTCGAATTTATGTTCGAGTTTTGGCTAGATTGAACTCGACTATACATCAGTGCAATGAAAAGTGACCCTTTATTGAGCACTTTTAAAATTTGTGCTCTAACTTTTTATAGTTATACAATTTTCCCTTCCAAAATATATATATTTAAAATTAATACGTTGAATATTATCCTCCATACTAAACTGGCTTCATCTTCTGATTCCATGAAGAACGATCAGTACTAACTTTGTCCAAATTGAATCACAAGTATTTTTTCTTGATCCTTTCTCTATTCTCTTCCCACCATAGCCTCGCCTCCTTCTCCATGAATTTTTCTCGCCTGAAAAAATTCAAAATCAAAACATATCTGGCAAAGATTTTGTGCGTGTTGAAACAACTAACCTGAATCTGATACGTCTGAGTTCTCTTCTGCCATCGGGTATAGCTCGTATGGTGATATATACACCGGGCTCGTCCTGCTCCACCCACTCGGACACCGAATCATGTGGGAGACTGGTTCGAGTTGAGAAAATACCGCAAAGATTGGTACTGGATGGGGACTGCATCGAGTTATCCGATGAAGCCGGGATGCAATATTCATTTGGTCCGTGTAGTAATGTTTGTCTCTTCACATTGTATAATTCCATCAAATTTTCAGAATTTTCAGCCCACCATTTATCGGCTTTCCCTTTGTCGAACATCTCTTTACTACGAGAAGTTATGGAGTTATTATTAGAAATAGTTATTCTTCACACGCGATGTATATGTGTACAGTTTTTTCATCATTATCGATGGACTAAAAAGAAATTTGACAAATTATGGAGGGACTAAATTGATATTTGAATTGTTGAAATAAAAAAATAAAAATAAAAGTGTGTATTGAAATTTAAAAAAAAAAACAAAAGTTTAATATTAGTATCGTAAAAGAGTAAAGTTGTAAGAAAAAATTGGTGTTCTTCCTAACTGATTACTATCATGTTTTCAATTTTAATAAAATAGAATAAATATACCATTATTGAAACAATCTCTTAAACATTTTTCGGTTTAATTTGATACACATGATAAACATATATATATATATACACACACACACACATATATATATATATGAGAAAAATAAGATACTTATTAGGCATATATGGAAATATAATTGTATTACTCAAAAAGAATGCATTTATGCCCATAAATTACCAAAATAGTCACCTGAATCGAATTCGCTTCAGATCATTGATGCCACCAGGCAAGGACACAAAAGTAATTAGAACACCACGTTCCACCTGAGCCACCCACTCCTTCGGCTCGCTCTCTTCTTCGAACACCACCGGATTCACCCGTCGATCGTTGGCCACCGCCGGTATCCCCCCACCGCCGCAAATTCCCTTCACTTTCCCCTCCAGCTCCTTCATCCCCTCCGTAGATCTACAACTCGACCTCCGGAATTCGTCCAACTCCACGCCATCACTGAAGCTTCCGTTCCTCCGCTGCAGCTCAGCCGGCTGTCTCCTGCATGGAGTACAGTGACCGTACGCACTCAACGACATTCGCTTGATCTGAGAAACAGAAACAGAAAAGAATCCCGATCAAATTTCACGTTTGGTAGATTAAAATAAGCATACAGATGAATGAAATGATCATTCGTTGACCTGAGAAGCAAGGTTTTCTGCGGGTTTCTTGTGTTGTTCGACATCCTCCGACGAGCCGTCACGCGAGCTTGACATGCATGCGATCGGCATTCTTATGTCTTTCTGAAAATCAACTCATAATGGAAAATACCAAGTTGATTTAAATAGAATAAGCGATGAGTGGAAATGAATAGGTACTTGGTGAAGAAGGAAAGAAAGGCGCTGAGTTTCAAAACGGCTTGCTTTCATGTGTATATTATATAATATATAGTTTTAGGCTTGGCTTTTTTAGGTCATTCTTTTTCCTTTTTATTTTTTTGCCTTTTGCTTTTATTTTTATTTTTGCTTCCTTTTACTACATCCGGATCTCGAGCTAATGGCAATAAAAAATTGGGAAAAATATATTTATTTTTCCGTTCATTTGTCCAATTTTAGATTTTGGTTCATTAAATTTCAAATTTTGGTTTTGATATTACACTAACTTTTAATTTCTGTTAATTTTATCCAATTGTATTTTTTATTAAACGTCACCATTTTTCGGGATGACGTCATCATTTTTTAGTATCACGTCATATTTTTCTTTGTTATGTCAGCACCTCGACGAAATATGGTTGGAAGTCAAAAAATCATATATAGTGCACTAAAATTAAAATTGAAAACTTAATCGACCAAAATCAGAAATAAGAAAAATTAGTGGACTCAAAAAGTTATTTTTCCTGAAAAAATTAAATAAAAATGATGGTCTAAATAATATGCGAATAGGTTGATTTTGATTTTAATATGTCGATTTTAAATTGTATGAAAACTATCTTGATTGTATTGGTACTCGATCGGTGTCAAATATTTGAGATCATAACGTATGGTATATACTATATAATTTTAGAATATATATTTTTTTGAAAGTTAAGCTTATTCAATTAATAAGGTTGAGATCTTGAGACTTGTTGGTTTCATGTTCGAGTCATGTTGTATGCGTGTAGTTTTTCTGATTTATCTAGGAAGATTTTTTGTTTCTTTGTACTTTCTTTCCCGAGATAAGCAAGTCTCAAATCTATACTCAAGTCCCGTCAATAGAACATACATTTATATTATATTTTTTTGGTCTGAAACGATATCATACTTGTACGATGAAACAAACAAACAAAACTTGTCGACAAGTGCATGCAAAGATCCCACCACCGTTGCATCAACATCAAAAAGATAAATAACTTATTTAAATCACAACTTGCCTAATTTTGGGTTTTCATCCATTAAGTATTCAAAATATATTTTGAATCTACTAATTTTTAATTTCCTGCAATACTTGTCAACGTGGCGCTAAATAATTCAGCAATTTTCAATGTCATACTAGCGTTTTTTGGCCCCACACATTAGTATTTTCTTATTAAACATAAACATTCCGAAAAAATAAGACTAAAATCATTCGAAATTATTGCAAAAAACTAAGTTTTAAATACATAATGAACCAAAACTCAAAATGAAACAAATTAATATAATGGGAAAAAAATATTTTCCAAGTCAAAAATCCAAATATCTTAGCACATCTTTCTCTCAATTGTTTTTTGTATTTATTTATATTTTAACTCCACTATCTAAAATACAATGGTTACCCACTTTTTTTACTTTTTTTTTAATATAGCAATCATTATACTATTTTATATTTTTATTGTAACTATTACACCAGTTAATCGCCCTACATATTAAATCAATTTTTCAAAAGTTGCGTACACTCTCTCAATTTTATTTCATGCGTAACTACAATAAAATGTGGCTATTAGCTATGGTTTGATTAATTCTATCGTTAAGTTTTGTGTCATTTCTAATAAAAGCGTCGCTAACAGCAACAGATACAGAATACTTTAATCAGAAATTATCGGCTACTTACTAATGACATGAATTATTAAACTGTCCCTAAAATTTTAGCAAATTTTTTTTCTCTAAAAATCACTCTCTCTATTAGAGACGAAATTTAACATACAAAAATTGTTTTAACGGTTAATCGATCTACTTAAAGTCCCTAATTTAAGTTTGTAATTTTTAAAAAACCGTAGTTAACTTCGGAATATATACATTCAGAACACATTTTTCACACACAAGATCAACCGACTTCCTCTCTATCCGTTGTCACCTCGTTGCCGGAAGACAAACGCCACGCCAACAATATACTATTAGAGTAAGCACCCGACGAACCAACTTGTGATTTGAGTTTTATTGACTCTTATATAAAAACAAACTTTATTTTAATAAATTTTTACAGTTTTATCTAATTTTGATGTTTACTTTATCTGTATATTCATGTAAGCTGCATAGATAAGGTCCTTGAATGTACTAAATGTACCATGAGGTCTGCCTCACATCGTAAGATCATGAAACTTATTAAGAAGTATTTCATATATTCTAAACAGGTTTATAGTCGAATATGTCGTCTAAAATGAGGATAAAGGTCGTTTGAGACTAACATCTGTGATGTAAACGTCATGTTTCATTGGCAAATGCATTGAGATGTCCATACAGATGAGAGATAATATGATGATGCACTTAACAACTCTCTCTCGGACTGTCCAAGTGGTTATCACTTATCGAGTGGAATAGTCTGCGGTTATGGTTGTGCATCATTAGCCCTTTTGACTCGGGACAACGTGGAGGCTCTACGTACTAGTATGCACTTTGATCCGTTTAACGACTCCATTGAAGGTCACCAAGTGGTGAGGTTTGTTGTAGTTTCGAAATATGTAGGAGTCAATACATTATAGCTGGGAATTCATCGTTTGCCTGCCGGCAAATATATCATATATGATCTAATGAGTTAACAGTGTAAATAATCTCTGGACAGTGTAAGACGTGTGCATTTTGAAAATGTGATTCCTCATTTGCACATATCATGTCACTGTTATAACTTAAAGATACATCACATCGTTATCGACTTCATATGCAACTCTCGATATACCAATAGTTGCATATTCGATCGAGATATATAAGTTAAAGAGACCGTACTGTATGCTAAATATAAATTAAGGTTCTTTCAGGAACTATCAGTGATATCTAGGGGATCACTGGGCGATGTTACTAAACGCTCTTACCATGATCCGAGTGACTACAATCAAATTTGAGTTCTGATATTTTTTTTCAAGGGGTTGATGAAAAGATTGAGGCTAATCAAGATAAGTCTGAATAAGAATAAATACTATTTTGAATCACAATAAGTTGTGAACCCGTAGCTTGATAACAGTAAATCATTTTACACATGCAAACATGCAGGTGATAACAGTAAATCATTTTATACATTTACCCGATCAAACTTGCGGATAAACTCCGCCACAGATGAGTTCCCCTGACGGAGACTCATAAACTCTCTCGTCAGACGGTCCCTGACGTCGGCTGGAAAGTACTTCCCGTAAAATAGCTCCTTGAATCTGTCCCAGGTAAGGGTAGCCACGTCCACAACATGAGCGGATCCCTCCCACCACAGAGACGCATCGTCTCTCAACATATAGATGGCGCACCTGGCCCGGTCGCCATCCTCCATCTGCAGATACTCAAAGTGTAGCTCCAGAGATCGAATCCATCCCTCTGCTATGAACGGATCAGTAGTGCCCCCGAACTCCTTCGGGTTGAGCCGACGGAACTGCTCAAAAACATACACCTGAGGCCTAGGAGCCTGCTGAACCTGCTCCAGTAGCCTAGCCATACCCTCCAGAACTCGGGTAGCTAGGTCCACCGGCGGTGGTGGTGGAGGTCCTCTGCCCCCTCTAAGAATCTCATCCTGCCTATCATTACTAGGATCACGTCTGGGAGGCATATCTGAATACAATCTAATTTATAAACGTAAGCCATCATGCAACTAATCTAGTTTTTGAAATAATAAATCTTAAATCGTAAAAGCAGTTAAACATGTGCAGTAAATCATCGTAAAGCCTGAATCATGCAAACATGCAGGTGATAACAATAAATCATTTTAAACATTTAAAGTAAAAGCTTACGGTACATCATTCATAATTCATCATTTAGCGAATTCAGTTCATTAGAGGTGACTATCGTACATCATCATTTACGATGGATCCATCAAATATAGAACCGCGGTACCCGGCGGCTGTCGGACATCAGTGACAGAATTATCTACCCACTGTGCCTAGGCCTCATCATCAGCATTTACATATACGTCTTAAACATTTACATATAATTCGATAGCCACAACTAACTTTCATCATTCAAAACATTATCATTTATATCAATTATAAAAATCATGCACCAATGCAATTTTCTTTAAATTCAAGTAGACAACATATATTTTCATAAAACCTTAAAAATCGTGATCATGATGCATAAACATTTAAAATATAGTAAATTTGTGCTCAGGACCCTGCCAGGACAAAAATCTCACCCCGGATGCAAAATGATCATTTTGCCCCTGGAACCCAAAAATTACCGTTTTACTCCTGGACCTCTAAAATTGCCCCGAAGCTTACCAAACTCCTTAAAACATCCCAAAACATATTTAAAACCATTCTCAGACATAAAATCGATCACATTTCCTAACTTAACATATTCGTTTTAAAACGTGGACCGGGGTCCCGGTTTTAATCTGAATCGAACCGAAACTTAACCAAAACTTTTCCAACTTTTTACCACACTTAATGAACATCTAAAAGGTCCTAAAGATCTCAAAATTAACCCCTTAAGCTATCGGCCAGACCCATACATTGCTGCTGAAAACCCTTGCCAATGAATTAACAACTCTGTTATCCCCTTGTGAACTCGCTGGTCGAGGATGGCTTGAGGAGCAGGTAGCTGCTCCCCGAGGGAAGAGTAGGGAGCGTGGCCTTACATGTTTCTACTCCACGAAATGGTTTTAAGAATGAGATAAGGAAAATGAGGTGCATTTTGGCGGAATCTGGGAGTTGTAGTTTATATGCAACTGACCCAATGCGCTCTAACACTTTAAAAGTCCCATAGAATCGAGGGGATAACTTCCGATTTGCTCGTTCTGATAGACTTAAGTGGCGATATGGTTGGAGTTTCAACAAGACCATATCATTGACATTGAATTGTAATTCACGGTGATTGTTGTCATATTGCACCTTCATGCGATTTTGTGCATGCAGCAGCCGTTCTCTGACGTTCCGGAGCACCCTGTCACGAGACATTAGTGCTTGATCCACAGCCTCGAGGCGAGCTACCCCTTGACAATAAGATAAGAGACTAGGCGGCTGCCTCCCAGGGACGGATCCAGGAATAAAAGTTGGGAGGGCTTGAAGTCAATATGATAAGTTATATATTATTAAAAAAAAATTTACATTATATCGTTCAACGAAGTTGTGCCCTGCGAGATTTTAAAACATAAAATTCATCAATAATAGAATTTACATCAATATGTTTAGCTAAATCTCGTTCAATATAGAGTGTCAAACAATCGGCAAGAAAGTCATCCTCCATTTTATTGCGAAGTGTCGTCTTCGCATGCTTCATTGCTGAAAAAGCCCGCTCAGTAGTGGCAGTAGACACATGTAATGTCAAAACAAGATGAATCAATCTAGTCAACATAACATAAACACTTGACCGTCCACTCTCGGTCAATTGCTGACACAACTCAACAAGTGTAGAAACCTTTAAATTCTGCATCACATCAAGTTTATAATGTATCAATTCATACTCCAAAGCAACAATTTCTTGATCTGTGAAATCTCTAGGATAAAACTTCTTCGCAAGCTTGCAAATATCATCACTGTTAAATGAGTCAAATGAATTTTTAGGATCTAAAGTTGTACTAAGAGAAAGAAGTTCCACCGATGACTCATTGAACCGAGTATTTAACTCCATCAAAATGAAATCTATTGCTGCATTAAAAACATCAAAGTGGTAATGATGTTCTATTGTAGTTTGCCGACAGGAACGTCCAATCTTATATAGACAATCAAGGTCAGGTACATCAATTTCATTTCTTGAGCAAAAAACTTTAACTTCCTGAAGAAATTCATTCCACCCACATTCTCTAAATTCTTGAAGGCAAGTTTTGGTAGTAGTGACAAATGTGATAGCAGTCAAAATGTCTTGAGATTTTCTTTGAAGAATTTGACAAAGAGTATCTGTTGTTCTCATAATTTTATGCATTAAGTGCAAAATAAACACAAATTCAAAGCTTGCCATGTTTCTGTAAATCCCCCGAACTTCAGCCTTAACTCTTCCATTTGGAGAATAATCACTGAGAACTTCAAAAACTTTGCAAGTTGCAGTGTACATACCTATCAAGCTTTTTACCGAATCATAGTGAGAACTCCAATGAGTAGCTCCTGCTCGTTGCAAATTACCAATCTGGTTTGCACCACTTCCAGAATCACGTTCTCCAATTGACAACATATACTCAATTTCATTTCTTTGTGCAGTATGTAATTCAGCAATGCGCTTAGTAGAAGAAGTGACAATATTAACAATATTGTCCAAATGAGAAAAGAATTCTCAAATAACACTAACATCCTTAGCTGCAGAAACCAATGTCAGTTGTAAACGATGTGCAAAACAGTGGACATAGTATGCATAGGGACAATATTTGAGAAATAATGCTTGAAGTCCATTCCACGCTCCACGCATATTGCTAGCACCATCATATCCTTGGCCTCTGATTTTCTTAACATGGAGATCATGATGAACAAGAACATTTGATATCTCATTTTTCAAATTCATTGAGGTAGTGTCACTAACACTTTTGATGGCAAAAAATCTTTCTGTCAAAATCCCATGATTGTTCACAAACCTCAATATAATGGCCATTTGCTCTCGTTTAGATTTATCTCGGGCTTCATCAACAAGAATACAGAAAATTTATCTCCAACTTCTTCACGAACCATTTGTCGTACTCTATTGGCCATAATATGTAAAATCTCTTTCTGAATTTCTGGAGCGATATATTGGGCATTTTTTGGAGCATTCTCAAGCACAACTTCATCAATTTCTATATTCATTTTTGCAAAAGCCTTCACCAATTCAGGAAAATTTCCACGATTAGATGAAGATAGAGATTCATCGTTACCTCTAAAAGCACAACCTTGAAATGCTAGCCAACGAACAGCTACAATTGAGGTGCTCAAACGCAGACGATTTTTCTCTTTTTCCTCTTTAGATTGTGCGTGCATCATTTTATCAATATGTTGTGAGGGCCTCATCAAATTTTCAGCCCTTCTCTCACACATAGTATGAGGTGAAGAAGCTGCAGAACCAATATGGGCAAGAAAAGCACATGTTTTTCCTTGGTTTACCCTTTTCCAATTGTCAAATCCTTCATTGACCAAAGATGAATTAACATCATTCAGGAAAAGAAAACAATAGAAACAATATGCCTTATTTGTTGAAGGCGAATACTCCAACCAATAAAATTTCTGAAACCATTTTTTCTGAAAACGACGATTCTGGCTTCCAAATTTTGTACCTGGATACTCCAACATATCTGGTTGATAAGGCCCCATATTTAGATATGAACGTCTTATCTCATCTAGGAGAGGAACATGAAGGAATTTGGATATTGGGAAATAGAAGACTTTCACTGGATTGATGTTGCATTGTAAGGACCGTAGGAATTGAAGTATCTTCACTAGCTTGACGATCTCTCTTCTTAAAGAAAGAAGATATCAATGTTTTTCCTTTCTTTGCAGCAGATTGATATTCCATTTTGAAATAGTTCAATTTATAATCCTAAACAACAATAAAATAATTATTAAACAAATAAACAAGTAATAGTCAATCAACAACTCAACAACAAACAATCAAGAAACCACAAATCACACACAGAGAAGTTATAAAAAACAAAATAAAAAATGTATAGCCGATTCTTACATGGATTGTTGCCTTGCCGATAAGCGATTCGATTTCTTCGGGAGTCCGCAATTCTATTCTGTCGCTAAAGGGCTTGGGACTTGGGAGAGAAATTTTGTAGAATTGAGGTGGGGCGGATAAGAGGATATGGGATGAATTTGGTCTCATCCTTGTAAATGGACGGGACTTGATTGTACTAAGATATTGATGTACGACGGTTTTTGAAACAACCGTCGCTATTAGCAACGGTTTTTCAAAAAACAGTCGCTATTATTAGCGACTGTTTGAATAAACCGTCACTAGTAGCGACGGTGTAATTAAAACCGTCGCCGATCCACATCGACGGCGGTTTTACTAAAACCGTCGCAAATATTAGCGACGGTCTAAATTATTAAAAAATTGGGCTGGGCTACAGCTCAGTACAGCCCTAGAATACATCCGTCTCTGCTGCCTCCCATAGATGACCTCAAACGGGGTGGCGCGTAATGAAGAGTGAAAACTTGTGTTGTAGCAATATTCAGCCCATGCGAGCCATTCCCCCCACTTCTTCGGGTAGTCGCTTGTAAAACAAAGTAAATACATCTCTAAAACTCGATTAACAGCCTCAGTTTGTCCATCAGATTGAGGGTGGTATGACGAACTGAAACAAAGTTTGGTCCCTTGCAAACGAAACAACTCTTTCCAAAATGAACTCGTGAATGTCACATCTCGATCGCTGACAATGGACTCGAGTAGGCCATGTAGTTTAAACACATAGTCAAAAAATGCGGGCCACCGAGACAGCATTGTAAGGGTGGGAAATTGCAATAAAATGAGCGTACTTCGAGAAGCGGTCTACCACCACTAAGATCACACTTTTTCCATGCGAAGAGGGGAGGCGCCAAAACAATTGCATGAAAAATTCGACAAAACTATGTTGTCAAATGGCTTCAGAATTAACGAGTGTGATAAATATATTTACATCAAAGGCACACCTGAAGCATATGTGATGGTATGCTTGTACGTCGATGATATGTTAATTGTGGGAAGCAATATTAATATCATCGAGACTACTAAAAAGATGTTAACAAAAAAACTTCGATATGAAAGATATGGGAGAAGTAGATGTCATTTTGGGAATAAAAGTCACCAAAACATCGGAAGGACGTGTTTTGTCGCAATCTCACTATGTTGAGAAAATATTGGAAAAATATAATGCGAATGATGTGTCCTTGATCAAAACACCTGTAGATCCAAGTTTGCATCTTTCCAAAAATAAAGGTGAACCCATATCTCAATTAGAGTATTCAAAGATCATAGGCAGTCTGATGTATCTCATGAACTGCACTCGTCCAGATATTGCTTATGTTGTAAACAAACTTAGCATATTTACAAGTAATCCTGACAATGATCATTGGAAGCATTAATAAGGGTACTTAAATATTTAAGATACACCTTAAATTATGGATTACAATATACGAGATATCCAGCGGTCTTAGAAGGTTATAGTGACACAAATTGGATATCTGACACAAATGATTCAAAATCCACAAGTGATTACGTATTTAACATTGGTGGTGGGGCTATATCATGGAAGTCTTCTAAGCAAACTTGCATTGCTCGATCCACAATGGAATCAGAATTTATAGTTTTAGACAAAACTGGAGAAGAAGCTGAGTGGCTTCGAAATTTCTTAGAAGAAATCCCTTGTTGGAATAAGTCAGTGTCCTCAATAATAATTCATTGTGATAGTCAATCAGCAACTGGAAGAGCACAAAACACTATATATAATGGTAAGTCTCAACACATCCATCGTAGACATAATACCATACGATAATTGATCTCTAATGGCATTATCTCCATTAATTATGTAAAATCAAAGGAGAATCTAGCGGATCCACTTACAAAAGGTATACCGAGAGATCAAATGAATTGTCTATCAAGAGGAATGAGATTAAAACCCCAAAATAAAATCTTGTAGTGGATAGGGGTGAGCAAGATTTCGGTTAAACCGAATTAACCGATCGAACCGAGTCAATTCGTAAATTCGGTTCGGTTATTTCAGAAATTCGGGTTCCAAATTAAAAAAATTCGGTTATATCGGTTAATTCGGTTCGGTTACGATTTTCAAAATTTTGAAATCGGTTAACTGAATTAACCGATATAATAAATATTATTATTTAATAAATTTTTATTATTTATCCATTTTTATATATATTTTAATTTTTAATTTTAAAATCGTATTAATTGTGTTCAAACAAAACTTATACATTTGTGATGTGTGTGATTTTATATTTTTATGCATTTGTATAGACCCTAGTGTTTAAGAAAAATTACATATATAATTAAAGTAAAATCACAATTTTTTTAAAAAAACTAATCGGTATATCGGTCACCGACCGAATTAACCGATTTTAATTCGGTTCGATTTTCATCGATTATGAAAATTAATTCGATCGGTTCGGTTATGACTAAATATTTAGGTTCGCTTCGGTAATGGCTAATTCAGTTCGGTCGGTAACCGAACCGATCGAATGCTCACCCCTAGTAGTGGATACCCAACCTAGTTGACTGGAGATCCCAAGATCTAGGTTCAAAAGGGACAACTAAATTACAAGATTGGTAGAAACACCTTGGAGAAATCTCATACCTATTCATATGATAAGAGGTGTTGCCCACAAAGGGGTATGAGGCTAGGTTTTACCTTTAATGATTCCTAAGATATACTAATACGTATGTTGGAGTATAGTGGGATACTCTCCTAGGATATCACCGGCGTAAGTGCGAAGTGTGGCCGCTTCAAATATGAAAAGCACTCGCGAAACCAAGCGCTGTCCATGGCCGAAATGGACCCAACAGTGAGAACATAATGAAATGTTATTGTGTGAATATAATTATCTTGGTTTACACAACGGCGAATAGCTCAAGGCATCACGTCCACTAATTGCCAAGTAAATCCGATTATATCTTACTAAGGAAGGTTCAAAGCCAAAAGCTACCTATCCTGATGTAATAATATTTTGCTAGAACGCTATTTGTCGAGTCATCATAGTCACATGCATTAATTTTCATTCATGTGGGGGATTGTTATAAAAATGAGTTTTGTACTCATTTAGAATCGATAAAATAATTTGAACGAGCTACGTAGCAAACAGAATTATTTTTCAATTACTCATTAGGATTAATGAGAAATTAATTGAGTTCAAATTTTATCGAGCGAAAAAATTGAATCGAAAAGATTATATATATATAATATTATATTATTATATTGTAATATTATATAAAGAATATATATTGAAATCAATTGAATTGTGGATTAAACTTGGCCGAAAGGCCATGTCTCTTTGATTAAAAGGTTCAAGCCTTTTTGTGAAATGGTGTATCATTTCATGAAGTGATGTGTCTTTTGATTCAAGGCTTTCATCTATTATAAATAAGACATCCCCCATTTGCATTCATTGCACCAATTTCTATTCTTCTCATTTCTCTCTAAATTTAGTTCTATATGCGAATTTTTAAGCATTAGTGCTTAAAGTTCAAAATTTTAAGATATAAAATATTGAGTTTGAATTTTCTAAACTTATACGCTTAAATTCGATATTTGTCTTCTATTTTTGAGTTTTTTAAGCATTTGCGCTTAAATCCAAATTTTGCAAGATTTAAACTCTAGGAATTGTATTTTTAAGTTTAACGCTTAGAATTCGAAATTAGAAAGTTTGCATACCATATTGATAGCGTTCTAAACATTTCAAGTTCCTGTGGCTTTAAAATTTGTATCGCTACTATTTTAAAGTCGTAGTCGTTGTATCTTGGGAAACGAATTGCCAACAACCGTGAGCATCGGGGCGGGGCAATATCGTTTTAAGGAAAAAGAGTCAAACTATTGCCTCGACTATTTTCTCATAGCCATTTGGTTCACACATTTCTATCCTTTGATTTCCCAAATCAAAAGAATATCAAACCAACAATTGTGTGTGTTTTATAACTTATTGAATATTCAACCTTAATCTTGCAAGATGATAAGCTCAAAGGAAAGCACTTCGAAGTAACTGATGAGAGCCTTTTTTGAATAGAACTTATTTGATAAATAGATCTTCCAGATGCGTCTTTAGTCAGATAGCCTCAATAATTGTTGAGGACGGTGGGTGCAGCTGCTCCCATTAAAATTTTTTTTAAAGGGCAAGAAGCTATAAATAATTATATTATTTTCATTATTCTCTCTAAAATTTGTTCTTGTTTCCCTAAAATTTTTAATATTTTTTTCGTCTTCTAACTTTATTTTTCTGGCTCCGTCTCTGAGTACTAGCTCCCACCCTTACCTTACTCTAGTTCTTAATTATTTTCAACTTAAAATTATTTTTCTAAAATTGTTGTCCAAACACATTTTTAACTATAAAAACGTTTTTATAGAATAGTTATCCAAACACATATTTACTCTTAAAACAATTTTTAAAACCTTTTATAAAAAAAAAATTTTAAAAACACTTTTCTAAAGCATTTTATTTATACTTGTCCAAACAGACCTTAAATTTTTAGTTTAATGTTCAATATTTATTTAAATAATTTCGAATATTACTAATTTTGTATTTTTTTTTCAATTTCCAAAGTTTGTGTTTCTCCTTATCAATTTCTTAATTTATTCTATCGAGCTAATTATATATATAATAATACTTAAAAATAATTCGTTTATGACTAAAATACTAAACAGTTTAAGAATATTCTAATTATTTGACGTTTTCTAGTTCAATCTCGTTCTTTTCATTCAACAATTACTTAAAAAACAATATTATTTTATCTTTCATACACAAAATATTCACTAAATTCGATAATAAAAATGTTAAGTTGCTGATGGCTTGCTGCACGGAATCTAGCATGACATCGAAAATCTAAATTTGAGACGAAATCATCTTACTATAACAATTTTAATGTTGAGAACCCAGGGTCATACCTCCTGCGAGGCGAGATAGGCCATCGACTCACGGCCCAACCCTCACAAGGGCAAAACTTGGTCCCATGTTGTTGAGGCATGTACTTAAATAGTATGTGCATGGGATTTAAAAAAATATGGACATTGACCCATTAAGAACATGATTAAATATAATGATTGTGTTTATTGGGGATTTAATCCAATTATACATCCCCCAAACAATAAAACTACACGACTCATTAATTAAATTTTTAAAAAATTTGTATGCATAAAATGTTAATGTTTGTCCAATATATTTATTATTTTATCTTGTGTCAACTCGTGTGTTAACTTTTATACTTTACTTGTTGATTGTTTGACATCTTTTCTTGAATTTATGTAGTTGGATCCATTTCAAAAAATAAAACACAAAAAATTGTGATACTTAAATATTTTATATATCTTTATTTTCTATTTTCTTGAATCAAATATTATATATATTATTTAAAACAAATCTTATATTTTTACAATATTGATTCAATATATTTATCATTTCGATAGTTTATACTGATAAATTTCAATTTCAGCAACATATCTTACAATTTTTTACAATTTCAATCTTTTCCAATATAATTTTTCATATGACACTGCATTATGTCACAACCATATTGATGTTGTGGCGCACGAAAAAAAAAATTGCAAAAAAATAAATATATAACTCGTAGATTATATTTTCTTTATATCTATTGTTTGATTATTTTTAATTTACAAATTGAGCTTTACGGTTAGTTATCACAACAAATTTTTTTTAACATATCGTCTCCGGCTTTCTGAGCCACGGACAAGACTCTATGAGAACCCATGACCACAACTTTTTATATATTTTGAGTAAACTTAAAGATCTGCGAATCACGTTGATTAAATAAATTGCAACGAGCAATCTTTTTGACTTCTTGATAAATCTCCGTCGTATACTCAAACTAGAAATAAACATATAACTTCTAGATAAATGTATGCCATACCTTAACATTCCAGATATGTCGGGCTAGATTCTCTCTCTGTTAACTGGAATATTCAATACCCATATTCATTTCGTCCCCGCTCGTGGCGACGACTTGATAAAGACCATAACTGTGTAGTAGTTATACATACTACATAGTAAGGTTCAGGGCTTTCGATTTATTTCTTGATTTGGCTGATATCTGATCAATTAAGTTACCTGAAAAGGATTTTGCTTTGGTTTCAATTTGTTCATATTGAAGAAATTATTAAAAAAATTGAATCCATATATTGTGTAGATGTAGTTTTGTATTTTGATTCGGATTCAGCTGGAAATGCTGTTGAAGTGATCGAATTGAGCAAGGATTATTGCGTCCGTGTGTTTTTTTGTAGATAGTTATCGATTATATTGATTCATTTGATGATAAATGCCTACGCTGAGACGCAGAAAAGGTTCTGGAGGGAGTAAACCTCAGAATTCCGAGCCGGGATTGGATGAAAACAAGGATAGAAAGGGGGATGATTCGGAACAAAGATCGAATTTTGATGTGAATTTGAATTCCGAATTGAACTGCGGTTCGAATAATTCTAGGGCGGAGAAATCGGGGAAGAGATGGAGCTGTGTGGACAGTTGCTGCTGGTTTATTGGGTGCATATGCTCGATGTGGTGGTTCTTGTTGTTCTTGTACAACGCAATGCCAGCTTCGTTTCCGCAGTATGTAACGGAGGCGATCACAGGGCCGTTGCCGGATCCTCCGGGTGTGAAGTTGGCCAAGGATGGATTGAGAGCTAAACATCCGGTGGTTTTCGTCCCTGGGATTGTTACCGGCGGGCTGGAGTTGTGGGAAGGCCACGCCTGTGCTGAGGGGTTGTTTAGAAAGAGGCTCTGGGGTGGTACTTTTGGTGAAGTCTACAAAAGGTATTAAGTTTCTTCACCTTATTCATGCTGCATTTAAGTTCTTTTCTTTGCTTTTCTGGAATGATTTATTGAACGGTGAATACCGTACTACTAGCTATTGAAGGTGGAAGTCTAGTTGTGACTTTTGATGGTGGGTTAGGTGTTTGCTGCGCCTGATGGAAGTTTCTAAACCAATAGTGGTGTTAAACAATGTTTTGCAGCTGCTGACTACAGCTTTGATTTTCCTGCTCTACTCTGTGATTAAAAATACATGCTGATTTGGCACCATTTTTTTTTTTTTGGTGGTGATGGTTGCTATGATATCTAAACTGATGCTTTGAATTTTTTAGAGTTTCAGCTGGTAAGAAACATTGAATATAGACACGAATTCTGGACACTAAAGTAGGTTAAATTTGAAGGTTTTAATTCTGAATGGTTTTTTGGAAAAAAAAAATGGACGGAGAAGTTTTCTAGGTGTTACTTTCTAAGTTGCATTCGCGTAGAAAGTTTTCAAGGCGTTGTTTTGTCTTGTAAGTTTAACATGAATATACATAAGTATTTGTGTCTCTTACTCTTAAGATGAAGAATGAGGTTGAAACTTCCTACCAAGGGGGAGTGTGTCTGCTGGCTAAAGGGTTCCTTCATTTTCTAAACCATAAAATACAACTTAGATGGCAAAATCTTCCATCATTACGGTATAAATCTATAAACTCAATACTTGGTTCCGAAATATGTTCCATGACCCTAGCATATTAATTTGAATAGAAGCTCACCTTTCCTCCTTTAATTTCAGTGTTGCGCAGTTCTTTTTATATTCCATATTTAAATGTCGGTTCCTGTTTGATCCCATTAGCAGTCGACAATGCTACAATTTCTGAACAGTTTCTACACTCAAAATTACTGTATTAGAAATGTTCACTTGTCATAGTAATACTAGTAATTGTGTTTCCTTGTTTTTACAGTACTTGCTTTGTTTGTTGAAGAGGCATTTGTAGGTCTATAATATTTCGATATTTTGATGCTTTTAAACTTTTCCTTGGTAAATTAAGCCACATTAACAGTTTTATCTTTTATGTCTTTTACTATGTACTTCCACCATCTATGCAGACCTTTGTGCTGGGTTGAACACATGTCACTAGATAACGAAACCGGATTGGATCCCCCTGGTATAAAAATCAGGCCTGTTTCTGGCCTTGTGGCAGCTGATTACTTTGCACCGGGTTATTTTGTTTGGGCTGTTTTGATTGCTAACTTGGCCCGAATTGGGTATGAGGACAAAAACATGTATATGGCTGCCTATGATTGGAGGATCTCATTCCAAAACACTGAGGTTTGCTACTTTCTTTGCTCAAGGTGCTTTTAATTCTTTGAATTGTCTAATGTAATTAAAAATTAAAATTTGAGAAAAAGGGTGTACCTCGTGCATGAAATCCTGCCGTTTTATTGTCTGTGAGGTATTTGCGCTGTGTAATCTCACAACTGCTATAGAGAAAATGTTTCTGTGACTTGAACCAACTACCCACAAATCATTTGAGCAGCTATTTCTTTTTGCCTGTGTAAGCTTTCCTTTAGATATGAGAAGTGTGTCATGAGTTGTGAATCTCGCGATTGTCTACTGATATACATGAGTATTATGCTGTATTTTTCTGCAACCAAAATATGCCATGATTTTTCACCTCTTTCAATGATGCTTTTGTGAATCTGATATTTTTTTGTGTTAAATCACCAGGTTCGAGACCAAACTCTTAGCAGAATTAAAAGTAACATAGAGCTCATGGTAGCTACTAGCGGTGGCAAAAAGGTGGTGGTTGTCCCACATTCAATGGGAGCTCTGTATTTCTTGCATTTCATGAAATGGGTGGAGGCACCAGGGCCGGTGGGTGGTGGCGGTGGACCAAATTGGTGTGCTGAGCATATAAAGGCTGTGATGAACATTGGAGGGCCTTTCCTGGGTGTTCCCAAAGCAGTTACAGGATTGTTCTCTGCAGAAGCTAAGGATATTGCGATTGCAAGGTTTGAAGTTGAACATAATTGAGTGATTGGATATAGTCTATATCTGTAACTTGATTGATCTCTCTCGCTCAAGTAGCTTCTTGCCTTATAAAACAAAGATTATTGTCACAAGAATGCCTCTCATTGTTAGTCTTATGTAATTTATCATCTGAAAGCATCAGTATGCTCAACGCAGGACAAAAGTGCACAAAGCTCTAATTTGCAATATTTTATCATACTGTCCAAAATTGTCCAGGGTCGTCAGTATTTTATGCAGTTCGTGCCATTAAAGGACCAGATTGTGGCATCCTGTCTAGATTTGATTTGAGTTCAGATATTTTATCTCTGTTTTATTTTGGATCCTTGTGGAAACAAGATACTCGTATTTTATGGTATTTAAATTTGCCGCCAAAAAGCTTATCAGATGGGAGGGAGGGAGGGAGGGAGGGAGAGAGAGAGAGATTTAATCAACTGTATTCCATGTGAATTTCTCCAGCTAAGTTGGAATATGATTTGTATGTATTTAGATTTCAATGTTTATCTTTTCTTTTGCATATGCAGGGCTATAGCACCAGGTGTTTTGGACATGGATGTATTTGGATTCCAAACTTTACAGCATGTGATGCGAATGACTCGTACTTGGGACTCAACTATGTCGATGATACCAAAAGGTGGTGACACTATCTGGGGTGGTCTTGATTGGTCTCCAGAAGAAGGTCATGACTGTGGTTTGAAGAAAAAGAATAACAACGGACAGACAACAGCTCACAACAGAACTGAGGATTTAACCAATTCCTTTCATGCTAAGTATGGAAGAATAATATCATTTGGAAAGGATGTGTCTAATTTACATTCATCAGAAATTGAGCGAGTTGATTTCAGGGTAATGTTTCAACTACCTATATTGACCATTTTGAGAATATATTTGTATTGATTCTTGTAGCAATCTCCCCTCCCCTATGCTAAAGCATGTGTAGAAGGCAATTTTACAAATCATTTTCTTCAAACATATTCTAGTCGATCTGTTGCTTAGATGTCTATATCTTTGTCAAATGGTCTTCCTCGAGTACTCCTGTGTTAGAGTTTTAATACCTAATTGCGATCTTCATTTCTGATAGACATTAGCTTTAATCTCAGTGTCCATTACCTCTGTTTAATCTTGTCAGCATTCATCATATATACTCATCAGCGACTTATTATTATAAATAAAGATCCAATATTTAGGGTTGATGTGTTCCTAAATGTCACCCACCTTGCACATGCTGACCTTACACCTTAAGAATTCAATGGTGAATTTCCATTATCTGAGTTGTTTTCTTTCTTCCTAATTCATTTTTAAGCTGTCTGATCTCTAGGGTGCTATCAAAGGAAAGAATCTGGCAAACACTACCTGCCGTGACGTGTGGACAGAGTACCATGATATGGGCATTGGCGGTGTCAAAGCTATAGCTGATTATAAAGTCTATAGTGCAGATTCAATCCTGGATTTGCTTCAATTTGTTGCACCTAAGATGACGAAGCGTGGCAGTGCTCATTTTTCCTATGGAATAGCTGATGATCTAGAAGACAAAAAATATGATCATTATAAGTACTGGTCAAATCCTTTAGAAACAAAGTAAGGCTCTTACTCGATATATAATTGTATCTGTGATGCCCTTCCTTTATTCGCCTCACCCCCGCAACTGCCTACCAGCAATTCCCAAGAAGCATATAATGTCCTGATGAATGGAGGAGATTTACATATATATCCATTTCCTCAGGAAGGTTGATGTTTGTATCCTTTTTAACTATCAATGATTCTCGAGGATGAGTTCTACGTCCCCAGGAAAATATGAAAATTTGATAAATACCCACCATTTTAAGTAAAGCAGTTTCTTGTCCCAATGTTGTGTTTAATATTTAAATCCACCGACCACTGTTCTGGTCTTTACCCGTCTCATTCTCTAATGCAGATTACCAAATGCCCCAAACATGGAAATCTTTTCGATGTATGGAGTAGGTATCCCTACAGAAAGAGCATATGTGTACAAGTTCAGTCCTGCTGCCGAGTGTTATATTCCTTTTCAGATTGACACCTCAGCAGAGGGTGGAGACGAAGGCCCTTGTCTGAAAGGAGGAGTATATTCAGTTGATGGAGATGAAACAGTCCCAGTTCTAAGTGCTGGCTTCATGTGTGCTAAAGGTTGGCGAGGAAAGACTAGATTCAATCCTTCTGGCATCCGTACATTCATAAGGGAGTACAATCATGCCCCTCCCTTAACTCTTTTAGAGGGCAGAGGGACACAAAGTGGTGCTCATGTCGACATAATGGGAAACTTTGCCTTAATCGAAGATATCATAAAGGTAGCAGCAGGTGCCACGGGAGAAGATATAGGAGGAGATCAAATACATTCTGGTATTTTCAAATGGTCACAAAGGATTAAGCTAAAGCTTTAAGAATGTACTTTTTTACGGTGAGTTGTTTCCTCTCTTTATCGTGTTTATCACATTGCTACCTTGTAAGCTTTTTATCCACCCTAATAGTTGTGTGAAACGGAGTTGTATAATCTAGTGATCTTTTAACTTAATATGGTGGCTCAATCGGAGTTTCGAATGATGCTCTTGGCTCCATGGCATGATGAATTCCTCTTAGGAAGCAAAACCTACAGTATTTACTTGTCTACATGCTGCAGCTACCCCTCTAGTTTGCAAGTTTATATCTGTTGTAGAGCAACAATTTCCTTAACTTTCCTATCTAATTAAGTGGTAAAACATTTAAAATACGAAATTTACGTTCTGTAAAGTTTTATAAAATTTAAATTGCGTTGTTAATACTAAATATAGCTTTTGATACAGTACTATGAATTCAGTCCTAGAAAAGATTTTACAATAATTTGTGGACACCTGTATGATCATTACATTGTGAGCACCCCATTTCCAATCCAGTTCTCAACCCTGAGTTTCACGCATTTATTGGCTTTAGTATCATTGGATAGTTGATGCTTAATTTCTTCTTCAGAAGATAGATGTTTTAATCAACATTCGCTTCTGTTCATGCAGAATCTTCGGCGCAACTTGGGATGAAAAGCTTCTTCTCTTTCCCAGGATCGGCCTACGCGTTCACTCCTTGAGCTATTCGCCACGGCAGCCAATACTACAAACCAAAATAGCCCCTGTACAAAAACAAGAAAAACAAGAAAGTGCTAAAAATGGCACCAAGGATTCTGCTGATGACCATTGTACAAGCATAGCTATTACTGGAAGCATGGATATTGGCATAAAAAAATTTGCACTTATTTCAGCCTCGTATGTGCTCGCTCGCCTTTTACATCTTCAGAAATTTTGTACGTACATTACAGAAGTTAGAAAATGACATCCCTTGTCGAATTTTAGTATTGATTTTGTTGAAGAATATACGTATTTTTTAATTGAATAGTAATAAATGTTTTATTTACATTTCGTCTGGTGACGATAAAGAATCTCTAGTCGTGACAATTTATGACTTTCAATATTTTTTTAATTCTATTATATGTATACAAAAAAATCAGTGTTAATCGAATGCACAAATACTTTTTGAAGACGGTCTCACAGGTCAAATTTTGTAAGAAATAAATTTTATTTGGATTATCAATTAAAAAAATATTATTTTTTATGTCAAAAATAATAATTTTTAATATAAATATGAGCAAGATTGACATATCTCATAAATAAAGATCCGTGAAATCAAGATTATTCGATCGAATGAGCCTGGAATATACTATCATAATTTAGTTCCCCATTGTCTGGCTGAATGTTTAGCACTCGCCAAAGAAGCAGTTCATGTTTTGGCTACACATGCTCTCCCTATTGTAGTTGAATGAATGAAGTGTGTGTGTGTCTATATATATAGCACTATAGTTAGACATACACATTTCCGTATTCTTGGACCTAACACCCAACCCATTATCACACAAGTAAGTGCAATCTACGTCACAAGTATAAGAAATAAAATTGTGTCTTCACTAACACTTATCGTTTTTGGCTTAGTAGCAAGCGTTTGATCCTAATATACTACGATTTTCTAAAATACGTATTTCAACTAATTAATAATATACACCGTATTAATTTTCAATATTAACAATTTAAAAAACATGTTATATATATAAACATTGGATTATTACAAGGAAAATCACATAAGAAAAATTTTAATGAAAAAAGTTATATTTACACAATAAATTTTATATAAAAATAAAATTAGAGAACATACACGAATCGCTTGCAAAAATCACTAGTACATATCATGTTTAGTGATTATAAGTAAGCCTCTTAAAATAAATAGTCCTCTATTAAATATGAGCGGTTGCATGATATATTTAACCTTTTAATCCATTAATGAAACTAGGTGCGTAAACGAATTAAAACGACTCGAAAAATATTTGATTTATATCAGAAATTATAAAATTCAAACCGAACTCGAGCATCTTCAAACTTTTTTCGAATTCATATCTAATATCAAATTATTTTGTCTTATAATTTACCAGTCACTCTCGATCTTTAACATTTTGTTAATATTATAGTTAAATATTAAATAAATATATTTCAAATATTACGGGCATTTCCTTTCTAGCGGCTCGCAAACATGTATGAATATTTTGAATCAAACGAACCGGATTCAAGAAAATAAATTAAACATTTTTAAGTTCGAATCAAACTCAAGCTTAAATATATGTAATCAAATTTTAAATTTTTCAATATTCAGCTTCATTCCGTTGTTTACAACCCTAAATGAAACAATTAAAAATCGAACCGGACGTTCAAAATAAATGGCCCATTGACTAAGCCCAATCAGCTACAGCTGAATCTAGGCCCAGGCATAGTTCAAGGTTTTGATTCTCGATCAATTAATTATTATTTAATTATTTATAGTATCCATACGTTGTACATGTAAAATGGTTGGTATAATATATATTATTCATATTTTTTATATTTTAAAATAAATTGAAAATTTACTGAAAACATATATATTATAAAGAAATAAAATAAAATTACAAATGATAGATTATTTAAATAATTTTTAGTTTTAAAATTTTCTACTCCTTTAATTAAAATAGGAAAAAAATTGAGTTTATTTTGGGTAAAGAAAAATTTCACTATGACATCAAAACTAATTACTAAGACTTCCTTCATTGATTAATAGTAATATATTTATCAATCGTTCAGGAAGAATGAGCGACATTGAAATACAAGTTCACAAAGAAAACATGAGCCAAGAAGTGAGTGTTTGGAGAAATTTACGGGTGTCAAAATGGGTTAGATTCGTCCGATCAATCTGTCTCACCTTACAAAATAGATGAGTAGAATCGATAATTTTTCAACCTGTCAAATTGTTAATGGTGGGTTGAGGTAGGTTGCGAGTCGGCTCGTCCCAACTCGTCAAATTACTATAAAATTAATTGGTCCAACAGGTCGGTCTATCTCTCTATCTACAATAGGTGATTTGTGTTGTTGATTTCCCAACCCGCCACAAGACAGGTTGGGTTAGACCATCCTGCGTAATATAGTGTTATGGGTCGACCCACCTCACTAGCTCATTTTGACTATCTCTAAATATATTTAACTAGATTTTCATTTTTCATTTCATTTTGAAAGGAATATAATTTATTTCTTAATTATGTTTTTTCTCTTGATAATATTGTGATTATTAAATCATAGAATTTTTTTCTAAGTCATAGATATTCTGAATGTGTGAGAAGATAGGAGAGATTCCGCATGAGCAAACACGAGAGTACTCAAGCCAACACAATACCTAATCACAGTACTGATTAATGTGTTGTTCATCAAAGGATTTTCGGCTTCACAAATGCAGAATTTATAGTTTTTGTTATTTGATTTGATGAGTGTTTTGGATTCACTTTCTTAATAGAGTTAGCTTTTCTTTATTCATTGGTATTGGTTTTGTAAACTGACATATTTTTCTACTGAATCTTTTGCCATGAGACACCGTACAAGTGTGTTTACTTGTGTATAATTCTTTGTGTTTTATTTTTTTACGAAAATTTGTGTGTTGAAATATTTTTGTTGCATGTTGTGTAAGGTGTTACAACACCACATACAACACTTAACTCTGAAAATGTGCGAAGAACCAAGCTAAGGACGATAACCTAAAAATTTGAAAATATGGTAATGGAACAAGCAGAGCCTATCATTGTTTATGATCGTCGACTGCGAGACATGACCAACGAAACTTTTAGTATTGGTGACCCGATCTCTAATGAGGTATTAGTCAACAAAGTCTTAAGATCGCTAGCAGAACATTTCAACATTAAGATTTGTGCAATCGATCAAGCTTGAGACACCACCAAGCTCAGTTTGGACAATCTGATTAGTTCTCTCAGAACCTTTGAGATGAAAGTGGATTTGCAGAAGAAAGATAAAAGGAAAAACAATTGTCTTTCAAGTTTATGATGATTCATGCAATGACTTGTTTCAACTATCTCTGGAAGTCAACGAGCCTGATTTATGTGAAGATTTCACCACGTTGATTACAAAGAGATTTGGAGACTATCTAAAGAAGATCGGAGACAAGAAGAAATCAATTCAGCAGCTTAAATTTTCAAGCATTACTGTTCCCGAGAAAACACAAAGATTTGCACTTACTCAAAGACAATCTCGACCGAGGAATGATGTAAATGTTCAATCTAATGTTAAAAGACTAGACTTAGTTAAATATAGAAAGTGTTATAGATTCGGTCATTTTACTAATGAATGTGCCAACAAACTTCACAAAAACAAAGGATTAAACGTTTTTCTAAGTGATGAAGATTCTGATGAATAACAGGGATCCAGTGAAGTGGAAAACTATACATCATTGTTTGCAAATTTGGAGAAGAAACGTTCAATGCAAATTAATCCACTTTTTGTTGTCTCTAGCGTTACAACACCTAGTATGGACACCTATCCAAATTCAACAAGTTTTCATCTGCATGAATGTGACAACATTTTCTGGATCAAGTGATCTGTAAATTAAGGATGTACATAAAGAAAAAGTAACCTCGAAAAATGTACCGAAACTCTATGAGGAACTATATGCAGATTAGACCAAAAGGAATAAATTGAACTCGATCCTCTCAAAGGAAAAAATTAAGTTGAAAAGTTTTTTGGCCAGACTTGAGGTGATTTTAAGTAAGAACCAAGAGATAGACTAGATCAAGCCTGAACTTGAAAAATCGGCGCAAATTTATGCTAAGTTCAACTCAAGCTCAACCAAGCTGGACTCTGTACTGATGATGGGAAATGATAGCAAAGGCGGTCTGGATTTAACAATAGTATTTTGGTTATTTGGTTTGATAAGTGTTTTGGAATGCGGCTATCTCACTTTGTAAGATAGATATTTTTTCTTTAATCAATAGTATTGATTTTGTAAATTTATACTTTTTTCTAGTGAATCTTTTGCCCTGAGAACCGTACAAGTGTATTCACTTTTGTGTAATTTTTAATCCAAGTATCAATTGTGTTAAATATTACAACACTACACTTAACACTTAACTATGAAATACACACTTACTTTATTGCATAATACTTTTATGTCATACAGCCACCATTCACATTCCAATATCCGTAAAATTATATTTTCTATTTTACTGGAAACTTGATTCGACACAAAAAAAATAAAAAATAAAAAAATAAATCATTTTCAATTCTGGTATTCATTTAATGTAAAAAAGCAATTGCTAGATAAGTAACCTTAGAACCTTAAAATCCAGAATGTGGCAGTGTTATGCACTATTTATTGTATTTCGTCAGCTAGGGATCCTATGCTATTCGAGTGTACACTGTCTAGCATCGATTCACACTTTGTTAAAATTGAGTTGCAAGTTTTTTGAATGACAATGAAATTCGTCGCTGCCATTTTTTTGTGTGTAATAGATAATAAATCACTGAACTAACAAGATAACACACAAATTATGTTAGTCAGATTAATAGTACTAAACGAACCATGTTCGAAAAACTCTTCCAATATTCCAATAAAATATTTCAATAAAATATTGATAGAAAGAACTGAATTTCTGACCCAAACGTTTATTCAATTCACCTTAACTCAAACACCCCGAGTCGGTGGACTCATATTGAAAGTATTAGTTGATTGAACTATTATCGTTATGTATTACAGTAGGTATGTCTGTCATATTCCAATCATGTTTTTTCAATTTGAAAAAAAAAATCACTCTTATTCCTTTTAAAATTCTAACAAAAACCTATTTTACGATTTCGGATAGCACCGCGCCTCCACGAATTATGGGGTCGAGTGCTGACTTGAGATCAACAAAAGAAAATAATAGCTGATTTATTTTACTTGTGTGGCTTGTGAATAGTAGTAATAATCGTGGGTCCAACTGGGAAGAACAGGACGACCCAAAAACCAAAAGTTTAACATAACGGTAATATTATTATATCATGTGCCTTTAATGATGCAGATGGGCAGTTGTGTCTGTGTTTATTATCAATATATTTTATATACAACTCCATTTTTTTATTATAGAATTTAGTATTTTAGCAGGAGAAGACACTGCCAAGAACGGGAGAGAGGGAGGCACTGAATAAAAACGGAATCTTTATTGGAAAATAGAATAGTTTGGGAGGGCGTTTGAAGAAGAGGGGACATGCCCAATTTCATCCCAACAGTTGTGCTCTTAGTCGCTTCAAGTTCTGTCAACAGATCCCCAAGGTCCCCCTTTCTCTCATTTCCCTTTCACTGCCCAATATATACACGTGTGTGTGCGTGTGTGTAATCTTTGTCAAGTTTTTACATGTAGATAGAGAAATGTTCTAGGTTTTTGTCCTTTTTTTAATGTAAAAATTGCACACTTTATGAAGGGTTTCTTGTCTTTGCTGGATACTTTGGATCATCTCAATAGTTCTGAACGTTGTGTGCATACATATATATATGTATGGATTTTATGAATGAGATGGTTGTATGGGTTTATGATGTGTGTGGGGGTTTGGATTGGGATTCTTGAATGCATGTGGAATTTGGGGTGATTTGGATGATGTCTTCCACTTTGTTTGCTTAGTTCAAGTACAAAGTTGGTACTTTGCTTTCTTGGATTTTCTTTGTGGACGCAAAATGGACTCTGGGTTTTGATTTCTCATAACTAATTGAAGTACTGATTGTTAATAATTGGATGCATGCCCATTTTGAGATGGAGTAACATTTTATGAGAGGGAATGGATAAAAGTTTATATTGATAACTTTTTATACTTCATATGCCCTGATTATTCTGCCTTTAATCACTCCTGGATTCTTCTGAAATTATTTCAGGGGGCAATTTTGCTTTGCAATTTCTTCTGAAATTATTTTAGCGGGGGATTTTGCATGTTTGCGTTCGTATGCTTATTTGGTTCCAGTTTGAGAAATTTTTGGCAAAGTAAATATGTATGATTTCTCCTTTCTTTTGGTTGTACTGTGTGTTCTTGGATTTTAGAGGGTTAGTGTGTTTGTTATATAATATTTCGAATCTGGAATTTTCAACACAAATACTTACCATTCTTTACATTTCAATATTAGAAACCAATTTTTCCTGAAACCTCAACAGTAGTTTTATATCACGCATGCCACATTTTCCATGTGATTGGCTTAGTTTGACTTGAACTAGTCTGGTTGGAGTTCGCCCACGATTTTTTGAATATTCACGATCTTGCAATATGCTTTGTATATTTTACAATTCATGGATGTTGAATTGAGATAATGTTGATGTTTTTTCTTTTTCTTTTTCTCATCAGTGTTGATCAAATTAGCCTCATTTAAATGCTAGAGAGAGGGACCATTTGAGTTGGTAATTAGTTCTTGTTTGGTGACCGCTTAAATTAAGTGCATACCAACCTAGTATATAGAAAGCTAACCTACTTCCGTGTGGAGGATTTATCGCGTTGAATAAATTTTTTTATTCAAAGAAATAGTTTTGAATTTAACCTATGTTATCGTCTATTTAATTTACGTGTTTATGTTGAATGTCCTATTGATTAGAGTCCTCTTTTTGTGGGCTTGGGACGATAATCATTAACGTGAAATTTAAAAGTGAGAAAGTTGCGATCTTCCAGCGGAAAATGTGAATATCTGTATGGACAGCTATATAGCCCAACGGAACTAGGATACTGATATTTTGTAGGGGAAGGGCATATTACTTATAATAATAACATTTCTTGCAAAATTATTGTGTCAATGAATGCTAATGGATATGTAATATTACAAGAGGAAACCCCTGATTCTTCAATCTCTTCTGCACTGGTGCATCCCTTTTCGTGTTGGGCTTTTGTGTTTTCATAGATGTATGATGATTTCATATTACATGAAACGTAGTTACGAAATCTGCACTTGTTTGCCACTGTATTATATGAGATGAAATATTTGTTTGACCAAGCTTTCTCACCTTCTCTTTTCTTCAAGCAGCTAAAGCAAAGAGCACATGGATTACGGATTGGAATTTAGCTACTTCATGTAATTCATGTGTGACTTCAATACTCGTCCAAGAAAAGTGTTGGAAAAACCTTCAATTTTAATGTCACGATTCATTATTAATTCCTTTTCTTTACAGAATTTGCAACAGAACATCGCCCCCTCTTCCATACTGTGCCAGAAAACCTTAGTTAATACGAGCACTCTGCCTTAACTCAATCTGCCATGGAAAAGACAAGTTCTCAAGATTACTCGGCTTCATCTGACTCTGGTAACAATACGTCTATACCTCAAGCTAATGAAGCTATTCTATTATCATTCTTTTATTTATTTCAATTTTACTCTTTTATTCTTGGGTTCAGGTCCTTTTTTTACTTATCACCTTTGCTATGGCTGCTGGTGGTATGACTTTTATGCCACCACTTTTTCTCTTGAATTTGGTGTGGTATACACCTTTTTTCATGGTTATGATCTTCTGTCGATTATTTTACTAGTCGAAGGCACATTGTTTGTGTCATGAGTTGATGATTATGTAGTTGGGGATTTTTTATAATGTTGCCTCACATTTTGTAAGGTAAATAAATCGATAATACGTAAACAAAGCCATGGATGGAGCAAGCAGTGTGTGACCCCTCTCAACTTTCAATATTATTTAGCCCCTAATGTTTTTTTAAAGATATGAATAATGTTTCAGTTTTTACCACCTGCCAATAAATATAAAAATTTGAAACTTTGACTCTCCTTAGCCTCACGTCCTTGATTCCTCCATGTAAATGCCAAATTGTTTCTAATGACTCGGTTGCCAAGGCTTTGGACGTATGTATTGGCTCCCAACCGTAATACTTTTGTTAAATTTTGATGTTTTTCTCGTTTCTTCTTTCATGATCAATGAAACTTCTTTACTAATCATTTGATTCAGTACATGATGAAAACTATGAAAAGCAAGGAAACTATATGAAGCCTGGTTTGTTCCTGTGTGATCCAAACTTTTCCACCAACGCGTCTCATGTAGATTTAAATCAACCAATGGTACGAAGCCATCTAATACCTTTGCTTCGTATTTCTAGTTTGATACCCTGTTATGATTGATCAGACTGCCCCAACTCTGCTCCAGATTCCGTATTGTTATCCTGATCCTTACCTCGGTGGGTTCTTTACCGCCTACAGCCCTCATACTATGGTGAGTGACCTTTCACTTCTTAGCAATTTCATCTCTATAAAAATCCTTCAATCTTGAAATTAGTTCATCAAATTGTTGTGGTGGTTATATGGATGGTACATTTGTTCTTAATATTGATGCTTATTTTGGCTTTTTCGATTTTTAAAGATTATAAAAATCAAATATCACGAAAACCAAAGAATATAGCATTTGCTGTTTCTACATCTACATCTTTTAAAAAGAAATTATTTGTTTTAACTATTATTTTCATACATATAATTATTTTCGCTTCATCTTCGGCATAAAAATTAAAAGTGATTCATCTCTAATATTCAAACATAAGAACGATTTCGCTTTTTGTCCAGTCTCATTCTTAATCTCTTTGTTTACTTAAGTTAATGTTACTTTTGGATTTTGCTCTTATGTAATGATTCTGAAAAACTGGACAGATTCAGCCACACGTTGTGGCGGCAGCCTCTGGTCGAGTTCCATTGCCTGTTAATCTTCCTGAGGATGGCCCCGTGTACGTCAATGCTAAACAATATCATGGAATACTTCGAAGGAGACAGATCCGTGCAAAACTCGAGGCTCAAAACAAACTCGTCAAAACGAGGAAAGTACGTTCTACTCATCGACACTGCTGAGTAAGATCAGCAAGCTTACTTCCCTTCGCAGAAATTAAACTTAATGCTACTATTGATGAATAAAATGCAGCCATATCTGCACGAGTCTCGCCATGTGCATGCTCTAAACCGAGTTCGAGGCTCTGGTGGACGTTTTCTTAGCACGAAAAAGCCTCAGCAGTCGAGCACCCATCCCACTCCCAGCTCTCAGAATAGTTTCAATCAGAATGAAGAGTTTCTGGAAGGGGATTCTCGTTTATTTGAAGCTAACAAGAGAAACTTGCCTCCTGTCTCTGACAGGATGAGCGTTTCACAAGCAGAAAGTCCGTTTTCAAGAATACCCAACCATGTGCCGGTTTCCATGCAAGGCGGTGGTGGCAGTGGCCTAGTTTATAACGGAAACCGGCACTATGCTTCCATCGTCCGGTGAGGAGTCTGTGAACCATAGATTCATCCGGCCGCAGCAATTCATCCTTGGCTTTGTAACTCTAGCTCTTCCGGCAGGTTTGTGGTAATAAAAAAACATCACAAAGTTGCTCTTTGTACTGAAATACGGTTGTCCATGTTTCTTGATTTGTTTCCTGGGATTTATGTCCGAATCCGTTCTATGTGCTAGGAAGTAACTTAACTTTCTTCTCAATGATTTACTGTCACAATCGGCACATATATCTGATGGGCCCTTTTTATGGTTAATTAGTCACTGCCTGTGACTTAAATTTCAAGAATCCGATTTATTTAATGCATTGCTATTTCAACATTTTTAAGGATAAAATATCCACTGATCTTTGCTTTCATCAGAACTCATCTTCTTTTCCTTTCCTTTTTTTTTTTTATTATAAAAAATAGAGATATCATGTGATATAAAACATAATCTTGAATCATAATTGATTGCATAAGTAAAAACCCAATGCATGAGTATCACTACTTTTTGTGAGCATTGTGTTGTCAATAAGTAACACATATTAAAGTTTGACACTTCTAATACCAAAAACAAAATCATATTGGAGCTAATTCATTTGAATGTTTGGCAAGCACTGGTTATATCTCTAGAAGAAGAAATATACTTTGTTTCGTTCATTGATGATTTCTCTATGAGATATTAGGTGTATTCAATAAAAAAGAAGTCGGATGTTTGCCATATCTTCAAAGATTTCAAAGCATAGGTTAAACTTGATTCTGAAAAGAAAATCAATTGTTTGAGAACTCACAGTAGATGAGAATATACTAGCGACAAATTTGATGCACTTTGCCAACATGAGGGTATCAAAAAAACAGTTCACGGTGGCTTACACGCCTCAATAGAATGGAGTGGCAGAACGGATGAACATGACCTTGTTGGACACAACATAGCCATGTTGAGGTGTAATGCCTGGTTACTCGTACAAATGATAATAATGTGTTTATGTCATTTAATGTGTAGTGATTTAGCTCATTATGTTTTACATGTTGATTGAGGTATTGATATTGAGATTGAATATGACTAGATTGTCCATGGTGTATGGAGAATGAATATGTGTTTAAATAGTGATAGTAAGATATGTAGGTAGAAGTAGTGTAATGAAGTTAGTAGGAAATGAGATGAAAATATGGTAGTTCTTACGAGTTTTAGCATAGTCATTTGAATATTGATCCAAATTGTGTGAGGCCATAACCATTAGAAAGCTAAGATATAATGCTACAACTTTCATATTTTGGCTTTTGTCCGAATCATTGTGGAAGACAAGCTAAAAGTGCCCCGAAGTGTGTCGTGTATACCGTCATTCCCTCACTGACACATGTTAGGAGAATAAGCATAAGTTTTTACTCAAACCTCCAAATTACATGAAACTAGTTGGAGATTCAAGCCAAGACATAGGGCTACAACTTTTATGTTTACCACTTTTTCCGATTCTGAAGGGAAGAAACGTTTCTGAAGCGATCTTTGAGAAGTATGCGCGCAGGAATCAGAATCGCCCGTGCTGGGGCGGCCAAACTTCACCGCCCTAGCGCCCCAGGACAAAAGTTTGAGTTAGAAGCTTTATTTTTGTGACTTAAATAGATGAGGGTCGAGGGTTTCAGCCATTGTCACCCTTTTAACATCAAAAATCAAGGAGAAAACAAAGGAGACAACAAAGGTTTGCCAAGTTCTTCCCCCAAGCGATCCTCCATCTTTTCTTCTTCATCATTTGAAGTTAGAATTAAGTTCTCCATCACAAGGAGTTTCTAATGGTGTAAGTTTTCTTTTCTTTTAGTTGTTCTACATGTAGAGGGGTAACTTTCACTTAATAAAAAATAGTAACTGAATTATTGGTGTATTGACAGCATAGGACTGATAAACATCGTCTCAAACCAGTATTCGTACGCTTGGACAGTAAGTTGGCATGTTCTTGAAGTAATACATGAGTAATATTATGATTTCAAATGCTTCCCATTGATTATTGCTATATGTACATTGTTAGTATGTTTATTGATGAAACATAGCACCATATTCCATTATTATGTATTAAATATGAAAGGAACTCATGAATATTGAAGAGAGGTGCTATGTCATGAACACGAACATGAACATGAAAAGAAAAGGACTGATTTTACATGATATAGAGCTTGTTGACATCATGGGTGGTTTTAAGTCCACCAAACCTATTGGCCAATATATGTTCATAGGGCGTGGGGATGCCAAAGGTTGCTCCCTGACGTCCAACACAGTAGTAGCTATATAATAAAGCAAGCACGGTAGTACAGGTCAACTAATGAGGCTCAAGTACAAAAATGAACATGAATATATGATATGATATGACATGGTTTAAAGATTCATTATTGTCACGACTTGATATGTATATTCTTTCGACGCATATTGATACGTACAAGTGCAAACTTATTGAATTTTATAAACTCACGTAGCTCATGTATTATAGGATCAGTTAGTGAAGAGACGTAGGATGCCGGTTCGCCAATGGATGCTTGTGACGTGGCTCACCTCGACAAGAACCGGGACTTATTATTGTATAGCTTCCGCATATGTATTGTACTAAAATATGTCAGGGTTTGAACAAGTTTTATGATGTTTATGATGATACAAAGTATGCTTGTATATGAGAATATGTATATGTATAACAATATGGTGTATGGTTGTGTATGAAAATATAGTTGTTGTATATATGGTATTGCTTGAGTTTTTGGTTTAAACAAAGTGTAGGGACATCATGCCAAAATTTTTATAAACCGTCAAATTGATGCCCCTTGTTTGAGTTGCTTCATACTATAGGTATATCATTCAAATCCTATTTTGATTATGGTAATTATGCTAAGTATAGAGTAAGGTGTGACATTTTATTTGGTATCAGAGCCCACGGTTCTTCGACAGGGAAGACACTGCACTTCATCCATACATGGGGAACTCGGCAAGTAAGTATCTTTGTATCCCATAGTTTATGCTAAGTTATGTGTTTCTACGTGACCTATATGTAGGTTAAGATAAAAGACGATGCCACCTAAATGTAAGGTACAGGAAGGAGAGTCATCTAAGGGCAAGGCCCCAGCCGTAGAAGGTGAAGGCAGTGCGCCACGACCTATAGATGATTTTGATCAACTGCTCCAACAACAAGCGAAAGTTCATGGGGAGCAGATACAATAATTACTTGAGATGCAACGAACTACACATGAGCAGGCACAAGCACAAGCCATTTTACCCAGACAAGGGCCTGTTCAAACTGATGTGTATGATCGTTTTCGACGTCTGAATCCTCCTGAATTCATGGGAAGCACCGATCCAGCAGTAGCAGAAGAATGGATTAAATCATTGGAGTCCATCTTCTCCTACCTTCATATGGAATATGATGACAAAGTAACTTGTGCCATCTTTTTGTTAACAAAACATGCAAGGATATGGTGGGAGAGTGCAAGGGTGGCATTATCTACGATACCATTGACATGGGAAACTTTCAAAACCGTGTTTTACAACAAGTATTTCAGTAAAGATGTACGAGCCAAGAAAGCCAGTGATTTCCTTAATCTGAAGCAAGGAACCATGTCAATGGCGGAATACATACAACAATTCGAGGCTGGAGTCCAATATGTACCATATATTGCATATGATGACACAAGTAAGGGCGAACACTTCATGCAGGGACTTCGCTCTGAAATTAAACGAGATGTACGGATGTCGAAAGTTGTTGCCTATGGGGAGATAGTGGGAAGAGCACCTATGGCTGAACAGGACGAACAAGACATTGACAGAGACAGGCAACAACGAAGATAGCAGTACTTTCAGAAGAGCCAAGGAACAGGACAAGACAAAAAGACCGATAACAGAGGTACTAGACCCGAGGAATCCCGTGGCAAGGGTCCCCTTCCACGTAAAGAACAGGACATACCACCTTGTCCTAAATGTGGCAAACTTCATGGCGGAGAATGTATGCAAGGTTCCAATGTTTGTTATCGTTGCAAAAAGCCAGGGAATCTCGCCAGGAATTGTCCAGGAAGTTCTGAGAAAGTACAGGGACGCCTTTTCTCCATGACCAAAGAGGAAGTGGATGCAGATACATCGATGATCACTGGTATGTTCTTGATTTATGGTATTACTGCTATTGTTTTACTAGACTCAGGAGCCACACATTCCTTTATTTCGAAATCGTTTGTAAGGAGACTGGGCATTACACCAAGTACAACAGAGACACAACTCGCCATAGCCTTACCTTCTGGGCAAGAATTACAAACAGATCAGATTGTACGAGGGTGTCCAATATATGTCCAAGGCCATTAGATGTATGCTGATTTGATAGTTCTAAAAATGACCGATTTTGATGTGATACTGGGAATGGATTGGCTCTCGAAGTACAGAGTTACAATAGACTGTGGCATGAAAATGATCAAGTTTGCACCAGTAGGAAGCTGAACCATTCACAGTAGCAAGTGCAGGTATATCCTTACCTGTTCGGATAATCTCTTGTAGGAAGGTTTGTAAATTACTACAGAAGGGGTGTCAAGGATACTTAGCATCTGTTTTAACTATTAACCCACCTGTTCGTGAATTAAAAGATACAGACGTTGTTTGTGAATTCCCAGAAGTATTTCCTGATGATATAACAGGCTTACCCCCAGATAGGGAGATCGAATTTGTGATTGATATTGTGGCAGGAACTCATCCGATCTCAAAAGCTCCTTATCGATTAACTCCTACAGAAATGAAAGAATTGAAAGAACAATTACAGGAGTTACTTGATAAAGGGTTTATTAGATCGAGTTTTTCACCGTGGGGTGCACCTGTTTTATTTGTTAAGAAGAAAGATGGTACCCTTCGTCTATGTATTGATTATAGGGAGTTGAACAAAGTGACAATCAAAAACAGATATCCACTCCCCAGAATTGATAATTTGTTTGATCAACTACAAGGAGCCGCTATCTTTTCGAAGATTGATTTACGATCAGGCTATCATCAATTAAAAGTAAAATCAGATGATATATCAAAGACTGCCTTCCGAACGAGGTATGTGCATTATGAATTTCTTGTAATGCCATTTGGACTAACGAATGCACCAGCTGCTTTCATGGATTTAATGAATAGAATTTTCAAGCCATTTCTATACAAGTTCGTGATTATGTTTATAGATGATATTCTCATCTACTCACGAACTGTAGAGGAGCATCGAGAACATCTGAACCTAGTTTTGCAGACTTTGAAAGATAAACATTTGTATGCCAAATGGAAGAAATGCGAATTTTGGCTTGAACAAGTAGCATTCTTGGGTCATATCATTTCAAAAGAAGGCATAGCAGTGGATCCAAGTAAGATTGAAGCTGTTAATAACTGGTTACGACCAACTACTGTTACTGAGGTACGCAGTTTTCTCGGGTTAGCTGGTTATTATCGTCGTTTTATAGCGGGATTTTCCAAGATAGCATTGCCTTTGACTGCGTTAACACGAAAGAATGTCAAATTTGTATGGAACGAAGCATGTGATCGCAGTTTCCAAGAGTTAAAAATAAAATTGACGTCAGCACCGGTCCTTGCTATACCAGAAGGACCAGGAGATTTTGTGGTATACAGTGATGCTTCGAAACAAGGTTTAGGAGCAGTGTTAATGCAGCACGGGAAGGTCATTGCTTATGCATCAAGACAATTGAAGGAATATGAAAAGAATTATCCCACACATGATTTAGAACTGGCAGCAGTGGTATTTGCGTTGAAAATATGGCGCCATTATCTGTATGGTGAACGGTGTGAAATATACACGGACCACAAGAGTTTGAAATATTTATTTACGCAAAAAGAACTGAATATGAGACAACAACGTTGGTTGGAATTGGTGAAAGATTATGATTATGTTATTAATTATCATCCAGGTAAAGCCAATGTTGTTGCAGATGCGTTAAGTCGAAAGCCTAGTTCTATTGCTGCAATGCAAGTACAAGAACAAATCTTATGTGATTTACAGAATTTGAAGATTGATGTTATGCCAAAGGGAACTGCAATTCAATTATCATCCCTCATGGTTCGACCAACCTTGCAGACAGGATCAAGGCCGAACAAAGTGCAGATAATGAATTACAACAACTGAGGCAGCGAGATGAGGAAAAAGGAAATTTGAATTTTGAATTGAATGGAAAAGGAATATGGACATATCGGAGTAAATTGTGTGTACCAAAGCAAGGAACGATCAGAAATGACATCCTTATTGATTATCATGCTACACCTAATTCGATCCATCCAGGAGGCACCAAAATGTACAAAGATTTGAAACCATTATTTTGGTGGCCATGCATGAAAAAGGACATTGCTCAATTTGTTGCACAGTGTCTAACTTGTCAACAGGTCAAGACTGAACATCAAAGACCAGCAGGACTCCTAAAACCACTACCCATTCCTGAGTTGAAATGAGAACATATCACGATGGATTTCATCATTGGTTTGCCAAGAACACAAAGAGGATTCAATGCTATATGGGTTATTGTGGATCGACTTACGAAATCAGCTCACTTTCTTCCGGTGAAGACCACATACACGATGAATCAATATGCTGAAGAATACATCAAAGAGATAGTGAGGCTTCATGGCATCCCAGTATCCATTGTATCTGATAGAGATCCAAAATTTACGTCTGCATTTTGGAAAAGTTTACACCATGCTATGGGAACTCGTTTAGCATTTAGTACAGCATTCCACCCTCAAACTGATGGACAATCAGAACGAGTGAATCAGATCTTAGAAGATATGTTGAGGGTATGTACTATTGACTTTCCAGGCAGTTGGGATAGTAAACTACCGTTGGCCGAGTTTTCTTATAATAATAGTTATCAGTCAAGCATTGGAATGACACCATATACTTCATTATATGGTAGAAAATGTCGATCTCCAGTACATTGGGATGAAGTAGGAGAAAGAAAATTATTAGGCCCTGAATTAGCACAACAAATAGCAGAATTGGTAACCAAGATCAAAGAAAGAATGCACACTGCCCAGAGCCGACAGAAAAGTTATGCTGATGTGCGACGTCGTCGATTGGAATTCAGGTCGGTGACCATGTATTTGTAAAAGTATCACCATTGAAGGGCATTTTGCGTTTTGGTAAAAAGGGAAAATTGAATCCAAGATATATCGGTCCATTTGAAATCTTGGAAAGAATAGGAGACAGGGCCTACCGAGTTGCCTTACCACCGAATTTGTCAAATGTTCATAACGTTTTTCATGTTTCCTTGCTACGAAAGTATTTGGCCAATCCTTCTCATGTTCTTCATTATGAACCATTGGAGCTTGCATCAAATCTCTCGTACGAAGAACGGCCGGTCCAAATTCTCGACAGGAAATCAAAAGTGTTACGAGACAAGGAAATTCCCTTAGTGAAACTATTATGGCGCAATCATACAATCGAAGAAGCAACTTGGGAGCGAGAAGACGAAATTCAACAGAGATATCCTGAACTATATGATACGTCAAATTTCGAGGACGAAATTCTTTGAAGGAGGGGAGAATTGTAACTGCCCGGATTACTCGTACAAATGATAATAATGTGTTTATGTCATTTAATGTGTAGTGATTTAGCTCATTATGTTTTACATGTTGATTGAGGTATTGATATTGAGATTGAATATGACTAGATTGTCCATGGTGTATGGAGAATGAATATGTGTTTAAATAGTGATAGTAAGATATGTAGGTAGAAGTAGTGTAATGAAGTTAGTAGGAAATGAGATGAAAATATGGTAGTTCTTACGAGTTTTAGCATAGTCATTTGAATATTGAACCAAATTGTGTGAGGCCATAACCATTAGAAAGCTAAGATATAATGCTACAACTTTCATATTTTGACTTTTGTCCGAATCATTGTGGAAGACAAGCCAAAAGTGCCCCGAAGTGTGTCGTGTATACCGTCATTCCCTCACTGACACATGTTAGGAGAATAAACATAAATTTTTACTCAGACCTCCAAATTACATGAAACTAGTTGGAGATTCAAGCCAAGACATAGGGCTACAACTTTTATGTTTACCACTTTTTCCGATTCTGAAGTGAAGAGACGTTTCTGAAGCGATCTTTGAGAAGTATGCGCGCAGGAATCAGAATCTCCCGTGCTGGGGCGGCCAAACTTCACCGCCCTAGCGCCCCACGACAAAAGTTTGAGTTAGAACCTTGATTTTTGTGACTTAAATAGATAAGGGTCGAGGGTTTCAGCCATTGTCACCCTTTTAACATCAAAAATCAAGGAGAAAACAAAGGAGACAACAAAGGTTTGCCAAGTTCTTCCCCCAAGCGATCCTCCATCTTTTCTTCTTCATCATTTGAAGTTAGAATTAAGTTCTCCATCACAAGGAGTTTCTAATGGTGTAAGTTTTCTTTTCTTTTAGTTGTTCTACATGTAGAGGGGTAACTTTCACTTAATAAACAATAGTAACTGAATTATTGGTGTATTGACAGCATAGGACTGATAAACATCGTCTCAAACCAGTATTCGTACGCTTGGACAGTAAGTTGGCATGTTCTTGAAGTAATACATGAGTAATATTATGATTTCAAATGCTTCCCATTGATTATTGCTATATGTACATTGTTAGTATGTTTATTGATGAAACATAGCACCATATTCCATTGTTATGTATTAAATATGAAAGGAACTCGTGAATATTGAAGAGGGGTGCTATGTCATGAACACGAACATGAACATGAAAAGAAAAGGACTGATTTTACATGATATAGAGCTTGTTGACATCATGGGTGGTTTTAAGTCCACCAAACCTATTGGCCAATATATGTTCATGGGACGTGGGGATGCCAAAGCTTGCTCCCTGACGTCCAACACAGTAGTAGCTATATAATAAAGCAAGCACGGTAGTACATGTCAACTAATGAGGCTCAAGTACAAAAATGAACATGAATATATGCTATGATATGACATGGTTTAAAGATTCATTATTGTCACGACTTGATATGTATGTTCTTTCGACGCATATTGATACGTACAAGTGCCAACTTATTGAATTTTATAAACTCACGTAGCTCATGTATTATATGATCAGTTAGTGAAGAGACGTAGGATGCCGGTTCGCCAATGGATGTTTGTGACGTGGCTCACCTCGACAAGAACCGGGACTTATTATTGTATAGCTTCCGCATATGTATTGTACTAAAATATGTCAGGGTTTGAACAAGTTTTATGATGTTTATGATGATACAAAGTATGCTTGTATATTAGAATATGTATATATTTAACAATATGGTGTATGATTGTGTATGAAAATATAGTTGTTGTATATATGGTATTGCTTGAGTTTTTGGTTTAAACAAAGTGTAGGGACATCATGCCAAAATTTTTATAAACCGTCAAATTGATGCCCCTTGTTTGAGTTGCTTCATACTATAGGTATATCATTCAAACCATATTTTGATTATGGTAATTATGCTAAGTATAGAGTAAGGTGTGACATGAGAACTGGGGGTCTAGACAAATCATTTTGGGCGGAAAAAATCAAGACCACTAGTTATATCATCAATCATTCTCATTCAGTGGCCATTGATTTGAAGACTCTGATGAAGATGTGGATTGGGAAGCCAATTGATTATTCTCATTTGCATACATCTGAAACTCTTGTATGCGTTTTGTACAATGATAAGGAAATATAGAAGTTAGGTTGAAAATCTAGAAAGTGTATCTTCTTGGATTATGATGATGAAGTAAATAGGTTTCACTTATGGGATCCTATTGTCCACAAGATTTTCATAAGTAGGGATGTTATCTTCGATGAAGATAAATTAAAGGGAGACAAAGACACACTGAATTCAAAAATTACTATAATTCGGGTGGAAAATAAGATAGACGAAGATCAAATTTCTTGTGAAGCAGTATCAGAGCATGAAGAACAAGAACATGTTGAGTCTTAGGTTTCCAAATTGAGGCGGGCAACTCGAGAGATAAGACCACCAGATTGGCTTTCAGATTATATCACTAAAAGCAATATTGCATATTGTCTATTATCAGATGGTGTTGAATCATAGAGTTTACATGAAGCTACTCAAAGCTCGGATGTATCCTTATGAATGACATCAATGCAAGAAGAATTGTAGGCTTTAGACATGAATAAAACTTGGGATCTTGTTACACTACCACGAGGAAGAAAAATCGTTGGTAACATACGAATCTATAAGATCAAGCGTGATACCAATAACCAAGGGGAGTAATATCGTGTTAGATTGTTGGTAAAATGATATGCTCAGAAAGAAGGCATTGACTTTAATGTTATATTTTCTCATGTGATTCGGCTAACAACAATCAGAGTAGTATTGGCATTGTATGTGGTGTTTGACCTAAATCTAGAACAACTAGATGTAAAAACGACATTTCTTCATGGAAATATTGAAGAAGAAATCTATATGCTCCATCCAGAAAGTTTTTCAGAAAAAGACAAAGAGAACTTGGTTTGCAGATTGAACAAATCTCAGTACAATCTCAAACAAGTATTGAGGTATTGATACAAGAGATTTGATTCTTTTATCATGAGTCTCGAATACAATAGACTTAGTGCAGACCTTTGTACATATTTCAAGAGATCTGGTGATGATTATAACATTTTGCTATTGTATGTGGACGACATGTTGGTAGCAGGCTCCAACAAAGATCATGTCCAAGAATTGAAGGTAGAGTTGGCTAGGAAATTTGATATAAGGATTTGGGATCAACAAATAAAATTCTAGGAATGCAAGTTCATCGAAACAAAATTAGCAGAAAGATTTGGCTTTCTCAGAAAGATTATTTGAATAAAGTCTTGCAACGCTTCAACATGCAAGATAGTAAGCTAATTTCGATCACTCTTCTTGTTAACTACAAGTTATTATCCGAGTTGTGTCATAGCAGTGAAGCAGAGATGATGAAAATGTCTCAAGTACCATATTCATCGGCAGTGAAAATTTAATGTTCTCCATGATCTGTACAAAATTGAACATTGAACAAGCAGTTGGAGCAGTTAGTCGGTATATGACGAATCCTGGACGAGAGCATTAGAGCAGTGTTAAAATGATCCTTAAATACATTAAGGATACCTAAAATGCTGCATTATGTTATTTAGGATCTGATTTTACACTCAAAGGCTATGTCAATTTAGATTATGCATGCGATCTTGATCAGAGAAAATCTACTACTGTTATGTTTTTACACTTGCAGATGGAGTAGTAAGCTAGGTTACAAAAGTGCAAATATTTGTGGCATTATCTACAATGAAGGCATAATATATGACAGCTACTCAAGCTTATAAGGAGACAATATGTATTCAAAGGTTAGTAGAGGAGGTCGGATAAAAACAAGATAAGGTTCTTTTGTTTTGTGACAGTCAGAGTGCATTGCACATCGCAAGGTATCTAGCCTTTCATTCCAGGACTAAACGCAGTTGAATTCAATTTCATTTTGTTCGAGAAGTAGAATAAGAAAATGTGAATATGTAGAAGATCCATACAAATGATAACATAGATGATGTTCTGACCATACCAGTGAACACTGATAAGTTTGAGTGGTGTAGATCTTCAAATGGCCTAGCGGAAACATAAACACCGGGGAATGAAAAGATTGAAAGAATGTATGAAGATGTGTTTGACTCTCAATCAGACCTCCAAGTGAGAGAAATGTCGGCAAATCATATGAGAGAATTGCACAAAGTCAAAAAAGGTAGACATGCACATTTATTATATTAGGTAGCACGTTTAAATTTATATCCATGTTCAGACGATGAAATTGCGCAGAAGTTTATTGCGTTCAGACGAAGAAGATCGCCAATAAATAGGTACACCAATTAATTCAACATTTCTCATCTCATTCATGTTTTTCTGTCGTCCCATAGCATTCAGTGAATGCTTAATTCTTAATATTTATGAGGTGTTTGTTCTCCTATATTAAGAGGATATATGTTCTATTTGGAACACAGTGAGTGATTATACACCATAAAATATTATAATGAAATTCTTTTCATCTCGCATGTGATTTTTTTTTACCTTAATAATTTTTAGGAATTTTCCACGTAAATTTCGATGTATAATTTTATACTTTATTTTCATATTATTATATCAAAATATCGTACCTGAGACCAACACGCGAGTTGCACAAGTTCGAGCACTATTCATGAACATATTGATGATTGACTTGATCAGTATATTTTTTCAATGATCTGGTTGCTTCCCAGCTCTTTCGACTTCTCCTTCAACTTGGATCTACCAACTAGCACGATTTTTTTTAATTAAATTTTTATTCTTATTTTTATTGTATTTGTGCACTCCTTAATTCAACTTACAAACAGAGAAGAATATTGTCATTGAATATATTATTATTATTATGCACAAAAAAACGCCAAATATGAATCCATACATGCTAATGGGTTGAAGATCATATTGTACTTTCTTGACTATCAAGCAACAAAGTTTTGACTTGTAAAGAAAAAAACAATCAATTAAGCAATTGTAACTTTAATTATTTTTATGATCATATTATATTATTAATTTATGTAAAGAAAAAACAATTGATTAAGCAACAATATATTGTAAGTTTAATTATTTTTACGATCATAGTATATTATTAAATTATAATAAAATTATAAATAACATCATCGTACCGTTATTAATTTTTCATTGTATAGTAAAAAAAATAAAATTAACCTGCAATGTATTAACTTATGAGTACTATAATAACATATTATTAGATATATTCAATCTCTGTTACATATACACATATATAGGAAAAATTACAATTTTTTTCATATATATTTAATTATATGCGATTTTGATAATTTATTATTATAAAATTCAGTTTTAGTTTATTATTTTTGTTTTTTGTATTTTGCAATTTTAGTCATTTTTTGATTGTTAGCACATGCACTGCACATCAATTCTGCCTGAAAAATAATTAAAAATTGAATTTGATAACATAAATGATAAATGTTAAAAAGAGAAATTGCAATTTTCTCACAAAAAACTTGGAGAAAGTTTTGATACAACAAACTTGTGTGCTAATTTACACTAGTGGTTAATTAATTAAATAACCTGACAAAATATCCTTTATTTTGTTTAACAAAAATTATCATAGAACATTTTACTGAACGAGTAGATTTTTTGTGAGATGGTCTCATGAATCTTTATCTGTGAGACAGGTTAATCCTACCGATATTTACAATAAAAATTAATACTCTTAGCATAAAAAGTAATATTTTTCATGGATGACCGAAATAAGATATCTGTCTCATAAAATACGATCCGTGAGACCGTCTCACACAAGTTTTTATCTTATTGAATCTAATATCTACTTATAATTACAATATCCAAGATTATCACTTTCTCAAATTCTCATCAAAATGTTTCTGTGTCCTTTATCTATTCTATACTTTTAGGCTACGTTTGGTTTGAAGGATAAAATAATGAAATGATCAAGTGAGAAGTGATAAAAAGAATGATTGAAGTAGATAATGATAGAATAATATTATGTTTGGTATGATTGTTAAGAATGAGATAAATAATAATCTTTTGATGAATTGAAAAAATTGTCCTTTCAGTTTTGTGACGGCGGTCGGCGGCATCGGCGGTCGACGACATCGGCGGTCGACGGTGGTCAGTCGACAGGAGGAGGCGGCGGTCGGCGACTGTCGTCGGTGGTCGCGGGCGGCAACGGTCGTCGGCGATGGTCGGCGGCCGGCGACGGGGTGGTCGTCCGGCGATCGGTGGAGGGAAGTGGTTGTGCGTTTGGATTTAGGAGAATGGTAAAATTGGAAAAATATGATAAATTAAGAGTGAGATAAATAATCCTAGGGGTGAGGAGTGATTATATCACACCTAATATAATCTAATCATTCATAGAAAGGATTGACTTGGTTAAATAAAAAATGTACCAAACATGTGATTAGGTAGGTTAAAAAAAAATAAACCCACCTAATCACCCCAACCAACCACAACCTTAAATTTATGAGGATATATAATATTTACTATAATTATATAAAATTCAATAGTATGTACATAGATAAATGGACATGTTATCGGTATCTTATAGTTATAGATCATATACAAAATTACAAGTTAGATTCAACATATTTTTAATATATAAAATTTAGATGATTAAATCAAGATTATTTAATTAATATTTCTCGATCTTACTAATTTATTTAAAAAAACAAAAAAATTTGTAAAACAGTCTTTATGAAATTGATTTTTTATTTGTTATTCAAATAAAAATACCATTTTTATAATAAAAATATTATTTTTATTATAAATATAAAAAATATCATAAAATATATACAAACAAATGATCACGTATCTATATCATTTTTGTGATTTTTTTATATCAAAAATATTATTTTTTATTATAAATATAAAGACCGTCATAAAATCTATATACCCAAATAATCACTTGTGATCTTTTTATATTAAAAATATTATTTTTATTATAAATATAAAGACGGTCATAAAATCTATATACGCAAATGATCACATACTTATATCATTTTTGTGATTTTTGTATATCAAAAATATTATTTTTTATTATAAATATAAAGACTATCGTAAAATTTATATACACAAATGATCACATATCTATATAATTTTTGTAATCTTTTATATTAAAAATATTATTTATTTTATAAATATAAAGATTGTCGTAAAATCTATAGGGTAGGTCTCTTGTGAGACGGTCTCACAAATTTTTATATGTGAGACGAGTCAACCCTACCGATATTCACAATAAAAAGTAATACTCTTAGCATAAAAAGTAATATTTTTTTATGGATGACCCAAATAAAAAATTCATATAACTAAATACGACCCATGAGACCGTCTCATGTAATATTTTATGAAATCTATATACACATATGATCACGTACCTGTATGACTTTTGCTTGCCTAAAATAGAGCACTTGAGATGAAGAGCCATAATCATATTTGTGGCTTTCTCAAATTCTTTTTCGCCGAGTCATACTATAAAAGCCCCCACACAATGGATAAAATTTCAGTCATGCCCCCAAAGTTTCCCCCTTTTTCTATCCGCTCTCCCCTGGATCCTCGCTCATTTTTGAAAGGATTGGCGAAACAACACACCCCGCGGCGTACCCATGGACGGAGGTGCGCATAATGTTCCTCGCACGGTTGAGGATGTTTTCAGAGAGTTCAAGGGCCGGCGGAATGGCTTGATCAAAGCTCTAACTACTGGTATTGTTTCTCGTCCTTTCTCAGGTTTTCATGAGCGGGTGTGTGTGGTGGACTGCGTGGTGTGTGCTTTGTGTGTGTAATTTTGGTCTCGGGGTACGATTTTTGTGGTTTAGGGTTTTTGCTCGTTCGATTGTTTGTGTTCCTTTTTAGTTTTTATGACTAAAATTGGGGTTTTTTAAACTGTTTTTCCCCTTTTCAGACGTCGGAGATTTTTTCCAGCAGTGCGATCCTGGTGAGATGTGGTCTCTTTTACTGTATTTTTCTTGATGTTCCTCTTGTTTGTATGTTTCTCTTTACCCGCTATTTTTCTACCCTTGCATGACCTCAAAATTTCGTGTGTTTTTTCGTCACTTGTGATTTTATGCATTTTGGGGAGTTCTTTTGGTGAAATTATTTTAGTGGTTAGTGTGTTTGTTTTGGTTGGTTTTATGGACAATCATCACTTCAATTTGGGTTTTGGGTCTGTACTTTGCGGATAAGATAAAAAGATGTTTTGCTTAAGTGATGGGAGATGGCGGTTGAAGCGCGGGTATAAGAATGTAGTGAATTGTTGTATTGGAGGGCGGTAAATAAAAGATTGGCTTGGGTTTGCATCTGGGAATTTTCGGGATATTCCGTGACCAAAGGTTTTAGGCTACACTAACTTCCTTATCAACATTTTCTTGATTATTAGGTAATAGTCAACTCAAGGGGTTAGGATATGCTCTATTCTTGGTTGGTGGTTGTAGATGTTTATTCTTAACCGAATTAGTTGCTACTTAAATGCACGTTCATGAGTCACTTCATTTCTGCCACGGGTTATTGCCCTTGCTTTGGAGATTTTTCCCTCCCAATTGTTATATCTCCTCCGTACAGTTTTTTTCCTGACTAGCAGGTATTTATTTTGTGTTAAACTTCGTTAATATATTAGTTAACATATATCTGTTAGTTATGTTTAGTGGGATACAAGTTCGTTAAAATAAAAACAGTGTGTATTAGTTGGTTAGTTGAGTATATATACTTCTTTTGTCTTTTTTTATGGTTGACTCAGTATTAATGAGAATACATGCATTTTTCCATTGTTCGTCTTCACCAATGTGGATTGCCTGTGCGTTTTTCTATATTATGCAGTTGATGTTAATTCTGCTACTGAAAAGTTTATATCTGTAATCTGAATGATATGGTATCTGTTGACATGGAAATTATGCAGAGAAAGAAAATCTTTGCCTTTATGGATTTCCTAATGAACTATGGGAAGTTAATTTACCTGCTGAGGAGGTTCCTCCTGAGCTTCCGGAACCTGCCTTAGGCATAAATTTTGCCAGGGATGGTATGCAAGAGAAAGACTGGTTAGCTCTTGTTGCTGTTCACAGTGATGCGTGGCTGCTCTCTGTCACTTTCTATATTGGTGCTAGATATGGTTTTGATAAAGCTGACCGGTAGGTTTTGATTAAACTTTTAAATTCATATGCTTTTCCATTTTTTGCCCGAGATAATGTCATTATTTTGTGCTGTCTCCTTGCGCACGGTTACTAGGGGAAGAAATTCTCGTGTATAGATATAGGATTAGGGTTCATCTCTCTGTCCTACTAATTTATAGACATAGGTTTTCCCTTGTGTTCCACGTTCTTTCCCAATCATTTGTTTCCCTCCCTTCACTATAAGGTAGTTTATTTGACAAATTATATGCTTAATATATTTGAACAAATTACCTGTTTGTTTTCTCTTTCTATTTCTACGTATCATTATTCTGAGAATATATGTATTGGTAGACTAGCTAATGAACAAGGCCAGTTATGATACGTTTGCAATTATGTTTTAGGTTCCATAATTTAAGAAAGAGGTTCTAAGATATGGTCAGGTTAACATTTATGAAGGTTGGGATTAGTTGTAAAAAGCCGCGTGCCTGAGGCGCGGGCCGCAGCCAGTGCGCCTAGGAGGTGTCCTGGGAGCGGCCCTTTAGAAAGGCATGCTGAAGCTCGCGGCCTTTCATGGGGGCAAGTTGCGACTGAAGCGCAGCGAGGCGCGCTTCCGACATCTCTAGTAAATAAAACGTAAAATCAAATGTTTTATGTTAAATAAAACCGTAAGGCCCAGCCTAATATTTATTTATTGTTAAAACAAGCTTAAGCGCAGTACACACCGTAAATTGTGATTTACGTGCCTTTCCTTAACCTAAAATCTTGCGATTAATTCTCCCTTCCTTAAACCTAAAGGCTGCAATTAATTCCCCAATCTGCATTTAGTTCCCACCCTACAATTGAAATTAATTCACATATACCTCTGATTTTGCCCCGAAGACCTCAAAAAAATATAATTTTGGTGCCTCATCCTTTATCAACCGCAAACCGGTAACATTAGTAAACAAATAGAGCTTTGGTTATTTAGATGGTTGAAATTATTTGTTATTTATGTCAAGTATTACTAATTAGCTTTTTATTTATGTTATTATTCAACAGCGTGTGAAATATAATTTTTGTTGCTATTATTATTAATATCGTAGTCAAATGCACTTCATAAATACACATTCTAAAAATGAACATGCTTGGTGTGCCTCACTTTGATGAGGGCTATGGCTCCACGACACAATTACGGATTAGTGTCTCTTGCACCGTAAATAACTATGGGTTTGGGTGGGTCCTATCTCCTAAGTTAGTACGGATGTCATTTATGCTAATTCCTTTTTGTAACTATTTTTTGAGTTATTGACCTGCGATGTCAGTTGTGAACTATAACTATCAGATTGCTGTTGGATTGTTTGCTCTTTCGCTGTTAGTTTTATTTTTTTATTTTTCCGGATGCAGAAAACGCCTGTTCAATATGATAAATGATCTCCCGACAATATTCGAAGTTGTAACAGGAGCTGCAAAGAAGCAAGTGAAGGACAAACCATCTGTGTCAAACCACAGTGGCAGTAAATCTAAGCCAAACCCAAAAGTGGTATAAAAGTCCTCATATGCATATTGTACCGAAAACGTGGAATTTTCATACGTCCTTTTTACGTTAGCAATATTTTCCTATATTTTGTGTATTAGAACCATGTAATGAGTCTAGATTTGGGCGAGTCATAGATGAAATTTGCTGTGTACGCAGGAAACTGATTTCCTATATCCTATTACATTACTTACAAAGCCCCTCCCCTCTGAACTATCCATTCATGATTATGAAGTTTGACAAATTTACACACAAGTTCACAACATTTAAAGCATGCTGATGTATCGTCTTTACTCCATCTTCTTAGAGGTTAAAAGTCAAAAGGCACGACGAACTAAGCTCCAGCAACAAAGCTTTACTGTTTCATATTGGCTTTTGGAATCATTTGGAAATTGTTGGCATGATTGTCACTTTTCTTACTCGTAGGCTAACACATTACTTCGCGTACTGTTATTTGTAGATACTATCATTGCCATATTATGTCATTTTACCTTGTAGTACCATGGCATTTTGGTATTGAAGTTCATGCACATGATCCAGAACAATTATTTCGCCCTGAATAATCTTTCTTTAACTTGTGAACTCCTTCTCCTGGGGTTTGACCTTTTTCCGATTCTTATATCAAATTAAACTAATGATTTTCTGAATCTCAGGCCAAGATCTCCAAAGAAGAAGTAAAGGATGAGGACGGGGATGAGGGATTGGATGAAGTAGAAGAAGATGAAGAAGAGCACGGTGAAACCTTGTGCGGCGCATGTGGAGAGAACTATGCCTCTGACGAATTCTGGATCTGCTGTGACTTATGCGAGAGATGGTTCCATGGCAAGTGTGTCAAGATCACTCCCGCAAGAGCTGAGCACATCAAGCAGTACAAATGCCCGACGTGTAGTAACAAAAGATCGCGCCCTTGATAAGGGCCACAACATGCTCGATTCACCTTTCTCATGTCAGGTATTTGGTAGGTACAATGGTTTGTTTCTTGTCGTTTTTTTGGATAATTTAGCTACTCTTTTAAGTCTTGTTTTTCAGTCTAATTGTTCGATGTAGAGATGGAGCGTCTGTAACTTATATCGTTAATGTTAATTTATCGGGTTCTGTAGCAATCTCCTGTCTTTGGTAAATATCTATCTTCTTGTTTTTTTTCCTTTTGGTTTATTGTCGACGGGTGAAAGGTGATATAAAGTCAGGAATTTGGGAGATAAACCTTTGTCAAACTTTTTTTCCTTAAAAAAAAGCACCTTCCCCAATTCCATGAATTATATTGGATATGGTTAGTTTTTTAAGAAAAGTTTGATCATGGTTAGCTTTTTAACTGTCCGAGTAGGTGGTCTCTTGATATTTATTTATGAGATGAATTGATCCGATTCATATATATATATATTGAAAAATAATGTTTTTGACATACAAAATTTAAAAAATTCATTGTTCGGATCGAATTAGAGATCTGTCTTACAAAATTTATTTTTACGATTGTTTGTCAAACTGTCGGTTGGTAAAGTAGTCTTAGACGTTGGATATGGGATAGTTTGAAATCTAACGAAGAAATTTGCAGAAACCTCTTTGGTTATATTTGGTTAAACTATTGCAGGTCATTTTGAAGAAAACGCCCAAGCTTATTTGTGCAAATACTTTGAAATCTAACTTCTAAACAAATTTTTTTTTACATATCGGCATTCCTCAAGCAAATAATAAATATATAAATAAGGAGATTTTATTTAAAATGATGGATCAGAATCTCCAAATATTTTTTATGGCACTACTTGTCTACTTTCTTATTAATATAATTTGTATATTCTTGGTGTATGGGTTTTAGTTGGAGATGTTTTTGGACAAGGTTGCTCGGATTTTCCACTCATAAATTACAATTATAAGTTGTTGCTTTATGGTCACTTGTATGTGAATACATCTCTTGTGAGTCGATTTTATGGATTTTTATTCGTGAGATGAGTCAACATTGTCCGTATTTAAAATAAAAAAAATATTTTTGGTATAAAAATAATATTTTTTCATGAGTGATCTAAATAGAATATATGTCTCACAAAATTTACACAAAATTTCGTCCCACTTTTTTTTCTTTTTTTTTTTATGTTTGTCATTTGGGTGAAAGTTTCCATTGAAAGAAAAAAAAATGAGATATATGATTTTAGACTCAAATATCTAGATATATTGCGATTTCAAGTTTTTAAATCTGAACTCTTCTTTGCTCAAAAAAAAAAAACAAATCTGAACTCTTCTATTCAAATTTATTATATTTTAAATGCACAAAATAAGCCTTTTTCCTTCCAAATCAAACATCCAACTTAATTTTACCATGTTTGGCACTTGTTTCCACAATTCACAAAGAACAATACCCTCTATATTTTTTAAAAAAAATTTCATCCGAAAATCTTTATTGCAAGTCTATCTAATATTTTGGATCAGTCAATGACTTGGACCAGATTTGTCTAAATAACGTGTTCATGGCAAAATTTGTGTGAGACGGTTTCACAAGTCGTATTTTGTGATACATATATCTTATTTGAGTCATCCATGAAAAAATATTACTTTTTATACTAAGAGTATTACTTTTTATTATGAATATCAGTAGGGTTGACCCGTCTCATAGATAAAGATTCGTGAGACCGTCTCACAAGAGACCTACTCCATGTTCTTTGTATTTTATCTAATCATTTAATTATCGTCATAAAATCATATTTAGATTACAAATATTCTGAATAAGAATTTTTCACGGGTTTTTTTTTTTTTTTTTTTTGGTCATAAAACCATGTAGATATATCATTTGTATGCCATAGAATATGTATGTTTCATATCTTGGACAGTAACTTCGAAAGAAAGTGGACTATAGAGCTATTCTCCTAGAAACATACACTATAACTGCATTTCGATATCGATTCCGGGATCTTGTTCCGAATTTGGAATATTTGTGTCATATGAATTTTATCGGATCGACTAATTTATTTCTACGTTATTGTAATATTATATATGTAAATTTTAGTAAATCTCATATACATCAAAAGTATTATTTTGTAAACTCAGAAATATTTATGAACCAGAAGCATCTTAAATATTTTTAAAATACTGACATTTTTTGAAAAATAAAATGCTTTTCAAAAAAAGTTGAATGAGAAATTTATTCCATCCTAGAATAAATACTTTTCATATCAAAAGCGAGGGAGGCTGAAACAACTTGCCCACGACTAACATTATATTCCGTACACTGCAAGATTCAAACCAGATTGTATTCAGAAGAAGATGGAGAAAAGATTATCGGAGGCAGCTTTACAAGGAGACCTGGAATCATTGCGGCAAATCTTGGCAGAAGATTCTTTGATATTGGACAGGATCATCGTCTCCTGTATCTCAGAAACGCCCCTCCACATTGCCTCAACGTTGGGTCAACTAAACTTGGTGAAATAATCACTGATCAAGAATCCGAAGCTAGCATCAGAACTGGACTCGAGCGGATGCTCGCCGCTGCACCTTGCGGGTCTAAGAGGCACGTGGCCATAGTTGAGGAGCAGCTTCGTGCTGATGCTGAGTGATGATGTCCGGAAAGATTGGGCAATCTATTGAGCATATTGTGTATTTTATTTGTGAAGATTTTTGACATGATGGGAATGACCTTGACCTGATTGGATGAGAATTGGGTGGTTTGACCTGCTGCGATGAGCACGAATGACCTGACCTGATGGGATGAGCACGAGTTAGACGATTTGCACACACTCGACGAGAATATGTCAGTGGGGAGCCGAAAGGTTCCGACATGATTACTATGATGCTCAAGCCAATACAAGTTTACTAAATAGAGAGAGAATTTACTGAAAACAGTAGAATATAATATCTCATCTGGAAAACGAATGAGCAAACCTAGGTATTTATAGACCAAAGATGACCTCGATTATAGCCTATACATTGTTCCTAACTAGATATCTGCTCACGCCCTGTCCTCTGACAAATACCTATGTCATGTCCTATGTCAGTAGGCATGACAACCCATACCGTTTTGGTCTTTTCGTAGACACTTATAGTTATGCCAAATGATTTCGAGACACGACCCATACTGGTGGGCCCATCCCCTTTCTATTGGCTCAAGTGGGAAGGAACATGATCCGGAGAGATTTTTCCTAGTGATTAAGTAAGATGAACCCTGGTCGGGCGAGATGACCTCTGGCTAACTTTTACCCGGACTCTACTCACTTTCCCGGGAGCAACTTGGAATCCGGACCGGTTAATTTTTCCCCTTCTCGCCCTAGATAAAAAATGACCTGGGTCCTTCCGGTGGTATCACCATCCCCTCTCAAACAGTCGGGCTAGAGTCCTATTCGATGTCTTGAGTAACTAGACTTGGCCTAGGACGGAAAATAACCAAATCTCAAATTTGTAGTCGAGCTAGGGCTGACTTCACCATGACGTAAGCAACGTCAGCCCTAACAGTCAAAAGACAGGTGCCTGTCACATGTCGCTTCATTTTCCGGACCCGATGTTCCATTTTCCCGGGTGACCCAGTTCAACTCTCGAGACGTATCACACCCATCCATTCCATTCACGATCAACGATCCATTTTATTCCTTCGACGCCAACAAATACTAACCGCCTTACTTCATTTATCACTTTCGCAAATTTCGAACTCTCTTCTCTCACTCTCGCGACTTCCGAGATTCCATCGTATTGCTTCCGGCGAACTTTGCACTTCCGTCCATCGCAACTTCGACTTCTCTTCTACTTCTAGTAAGTTTTCTCTTTTTAATCATGTCTGCTTTTTCTAGCTTCTTCTACCTCTAGAGCCAATGCTCGTGGCTTAGTCGGTCATGAGCCCGATGATTCCACTACTTTTGCTTCTCCTCTCTCCAACAAAAATCCAACCGTTGCCACCCCTTCTAAAAAATATGTCCAGGTTACCTCTTCTTAGACCATCACTACCACCAAAAAAGCCCAAAGTTCCCTAGCAAACTGTCGGGCCCTTTAAATAACCAGGAGAAAGGTAAAGAAAGCAAATGATGATCGATGATCCCGAGGTTGAGAACTCGGGTGTTGCGTGGTACTTCACACTGCCTAGCACCCTTCGACCTAGATCGGAAGATGACCTCTGGGCTCTTGGGTCTATTCCTTCCACCTACTCCCTCATCATTCTCATTCGGCCCCTAAGGGCTTTTACACTTCTTTCCAGGACCAAGTTAAAAGTGATATCCGATTCCCTATTCTTTCTTTCTACATCGAGGTGAACTATTTCTTCAGGTTACCTTAAATTAGTTTCACCTCAATTCTTTTCTTATAAAGGCCTCAACCTTTGTTCTTTTTTAAAAATGAACATCCTACTTATTAACCCTCTCATACTCCACTACAACTTTACATGTCTCTTCAATGATAACGAGTTCTCTCTAACTGCCTGGACTCATAACAAATTCCTTGATGAAATCCCTTTTTCTATAAAGGGATGGTGAGGTTGGTATTTCTTCATTAGCCTTCCATCCTCACTCAACAGCTCAATCACATTTCTTTATGTCCTTCCTACCTAGCTAGGGCTTGCTCGGGCTTACCAAGAGCTCGTGGAAGGGCAAAAGTTCAAATAATCTGCTTTGATCTCGGACAAGAATTTGCATCGTCTATGGATTGAGTCCTCTGGCTAAGTATCCTCTGGAACAAGCGATCGATGAGTTTGACGTCTCGGTTGCCGAGCTCGATACAATCTTATTTTGTGTTTTTTATGCCTTTTATTACCAACGTCTTGCGTTTTTTTAACACTTATTTTTTCTCCTCTTTTAGCTTCTCCAGAGATGAAATACGCCTTTGCCAAGAGTCGGACAACTGCCAAAGCGTCCGAAAAGGAAAAACGGATGCTAGTGAGAAAAAAACCCTGGCAAAAAAGGCGGTTGATCCGGGAGGTCGATGAGAGATTTTTTGCAGGGTCCCGAGATAGGCCAGTGTTATCGCTACTGCCCGAGTTGGGGATAGATAGCCCGGGTATCTGTCTGCCCCCGAGGAGTCAGAAGATCATGTGCCTCTCAACCACTAGAAAATGAAAGTTGTCACTGACCTTGAGTTGGTCCATTTGAGTGACACCGAGGAGGGAGAGATTGGTCCCATACCCTTTGGGCCTTCCGAAGCGCATGGGAACACTTTTTTGGATGGGGTTTCTCCAACCTGGGTGATAAAAAGCCTTGTGTCCCGACCAAGATGGCTCATCTAAAGCGGCTGGATTCAAACCACCTAGCTCTTCGAGGGTGTCGCCTAGGTTCTATCAGTAAGTGTTTAATTATTGTCTTCTATCCATTTTATTCTTGACATTTCTTCTAACTCTCTCCTGGTCTATGCACAATCAACATCTGATGGTCTCAGCCTACGAGGATGTTGCCAAAGTGGCCAAGCGAGAAGTATCTCGAGCCCATGCCGTTGTTGAGCTCCTCGCCCAGTTGAAAGGTGATATAGAGAGAGCCCGACTGGTACACGAAGACTGTTGTAACCAGGCTAAGGACATCCTAGGAAATTACCTACAGTAGCTAGGGGTGGCCCAAACGGAGTTGAAACTAGCTCGAGGGGAGACAGAGGCTGCTTGTGCCCGGGCGGAGGAATTTAAGGCCAACTATGAGGCGTCAGAGGCAAGAGCCCAGTCTATGGTAGAGGAGGTGAATGCTGCCAAGACCAGGACCGAGGAGGAATGGCTGGTCAACTTTCTCTTCTCTCAAGAGTTCAAGCAGGCTGTAGACGACAAGGCCTTCTCCTACTTTCAGATCGGCTTCCAAAAGTACCGGGAGTAGTTTGAGGAAGCCGCCCTCCATCTCGGAGACAATGAGAATTTCCCGATCTTGACAAGGTGGTTGACTCCCTCCCCGCATAGGCTAAGGAAGGCCAGGGTGAGAAAGATGACGAAGGGACTGAGCCCGGTCACGAAGACACAATAGAATAGCTTTTTCAATTCACGCATCGTATTCTTCCCACGTACTCCTTTTATAAATGAAAGAATCTTCTATTCATTTCTCCGTATTTTATGATCTGATTGAACCGGACGATTTAGAACATACTCGTTACAATGAAAAAATATTGTGAGTGCTAATAAATGATCGTGCTTATGATAATCAAGACACGACTTCTATTCAAACTCGAACCTGACTGAACACTTAAACACCCTTAAAAGCTATATAAAAAAATGTTGGGAGGCAATCAGACTCTATAAGTTAATGGTAATAGCACCCGGTCAGAGGCGTATGGTTAGTATGGGCTGGAGCCCAGCCAATATTTTGGTTTTTTTATTTTTATATATAGCAATTAAAAAAAAAGTAAAAAACCTATCTCACAGCTTCGGGCGTGGAAATTGGAATTCATCTTTCAATTTTTTTTCCTTCGGTCCTTCCGCCACACCCCTCTTTTGCCCCTTGTTCTCTTTTTTCCCAATTTTCTCCTTCTTTCCTATACTTTTTTTTTATCCGTCACTTTCAAATTTTTGTTACTTATCAGGTATCTCTCTAATAATTTAATTAAATTTTTTAAGCATAATCCTTCTTGATTCTTGCTAGGTTTCGAGTTTAGATTATTTGGGGTTCATTGGTTTATGTTTTCCTCAAGATTCTTGTAATTTCTAGTGTTTTTAAATCTGGGTTTGGTCTATTCTTGGTTCAAGATTAAAAACTTGCAATAAATTAATTGTATTCTTTTATGGAATCATATCACCATGAATTATCTGTTTAGTGTATTTGATATTTGGTTACTCAAAAGATAGACAAATTTGTTTTTTTTTTCATCTTTTATTTTAAATGAAGAGTATTCTTTTAGGTGAAATAAAATTACGTTTATAGGTTTTTTTATTTACAGGTGAATCAAAATGTCAAAAAGAAGCATTACCGATTATTTCATCCAAAAAACAATGAGCAGTTATCAAAAACTTCAAATGATACTCTTCCATCAAGTTCAAGATCTACATTGAAAACCAAAAAACCCAAACCTGGCAATGAAGTTGCTCTCGATCCATTAGAGGGAAATAATCCATATTATGAGCGTGATCCTGGGAAACGATTTAGAATATGGGAATATCCATGTGATAAACAAGATGATGTTCGAAGAGAATATGTTGGTATGGGACCATATCAGCCTATATATGAATATCAACTTGTTGATTTTAAGCATCAAAAACGTAGTTTTCTGTCTTTTTGGTTCGTAAAGTTTCCATGGCTCGAGTTTTCTAAAATAAAAGAAAGTGCATTTTGTTTCCCGTGTTATCTTTTTGATGTTCCTTCATCATATCAGAAGAAATTTACGGTTGAAGAATTTAAGAATTGGAAAAGAGTGAATTGCAAAACATGTCCACTGAAAAGACATGAAGGAGATTGCAATTCATTACATAGTACTGCTATGCAAAAATAGGAGGGCTTGAAAAATGTATCTCAACATATCGATAGAATGATGAATAAACAATCTGAGAATATTGTAAAGCAAAACAGATTGCTTATAAGGACATCGATTATAGTTGTAAGATGACTAGAATTACAAGGGTGTGCATTTAGATGACATGATGAGTCTGTAGATTCTCATAATCATGGAAATTTTCTTGAACTCGTCAAATTTCAAGGAGAATTGTGCAAAGAAATTGGTGATATTATCTTAGATAAAGCATCTTAAAATGCCAAGTATACATCACCATCAATTCAACAGGAGATTCTAAAAATTATTGTCGATCTTGTGCGAAGTAAAATCCGTGATGAAGTAGGGGATGCTAAATTCTGTATTCTTGTTGATGAAGCAATTGATGAATCTCGTAGATCACAAATGGCTATTGTTTTACGATATGTAGATTGTGATGGGTTTGTTAGGGAGAGATTTTTTGAAGTTGTTGGTGTTGATGATACTAATTATTTGACTTTGAAAACACATATATGTAATATCTTGACACAACACAAGCTTTCGATTGAAAATATGCGAGGTCAAAGATACGATGGTGCTAGCAACATGCGGGGAGAATGGAATGGATTACAAGCATTATTTCTCAAAGATTGTCCGTTTGCATATTATATTCATTATTTTGATCACCGGCTGCAACTTACATTAGTTGCAGCAGCTAAAGAGGTATCGGATGTATGGCTATTTTTTCTAAATTGAGTTCAATTGTCAATTTTGTGGGTTCTTCTTCAAAGAGACAATCTCAATTGAAATCAATTCGAGAAGATGAAATCATTGATTTGATAGAATCTGGAGAACTTGGGACTGGTACTGGAGTTAATCAAACTAGTACTTTACAACGACATGCATCTACTCGATGGAGTTCACATTACATTTCTGTTAGTCGAGTTATTGAATTGTTTGGTTCAGTTTGTACACTTCTAGAAGATTTCATGGGAGGAAAGTCTTCCTTTAGTATACGTGCGGAGGCTAAAGGTTTGCTTAAAGAGATGATGACATTTGATTTTGTATTTATCTTGTTATTGATATAGAGTTTTGGAACATCTGATATGTTATGTTAGGTTTTGCAAAGAAAAAATCAAGACATTCTGAATGCAATGAGTTTAGTCACGATTATAAAATAGCTTTTCAGAAAATGCGAGATGATGAATGGCCCAGTAGATGCGGTTTCTGCTGCCTCCGACTGGCCTCCTAGGGGCCTCGTTTGAGGCAAGACAGTGACACCTTCTGAAGATTTTCTATGGAATATGAATAATTTTTGTGATAATCATGACATTGTAGTGCCTGATTTGACAGCTCGCTATGCTGGAGGTACTAAACGTTCTTGTCAACAGAAAATTCATTTTACAGTGGAAGAATACTATCATTTTCAGGTATTCAATGTTGTGATTGACAAACAACTGATGGAGTTGAATACACAATTTAGTGAGCAATCAATAGAGCTTCTCACTCTCTGTGAAGCCTTGAATCCGAGTGATGGCTTCAAATCATTCTCTGAAAGTGCTATTTATTCTTTAATTGATAAATTTTATCACAATGATTTTTCCAAAGATGACATGAAACATTTGAAGACTCAATTGGATCATTACAAGCTTGATGTGTTTGAGGATCCGAGGTTTAAAGACTGTCGATTCTCTTCCTAAATTATGCCGACTACTAGTTGAAACAAAGAAGTCGAAGATTTATTTCATTATTGATAGACTGATTCTTTTGGTCTTGACTCTTCCAGTTTCCACTGCTACAATTGAGCGAGCATTTCAGGGATGAAACTTCTCAAGACACCACTTCGCAACAAAATGGAGCAGGAATATTTAAATAATGCAATGATTTTGTATACTGAGAGAGAGATTGCTCATGACATTGATATAGATTACATAATTGATAGATTTGATCTTTTGAAAAATCGAATGTTGCGACTAAAGTCGTGTTTATTTAAGTTACCATCTTTTGGCGTAAGTTATATTTTTTTTTGTTATGCATACTCTATAATATGATTAATATTTGAACTTTTGGAAAATATTTATTCAGATTTGATGATTATATTATGAAAATCGGTGTTTGCGATTAATTTTTATTTCATGTGAAAAATGTTGTATTGATTTCTAGATTAATTTTTTTTATTTTTCTAGCCCTCCATATTTTGAAATTTTGGCTATGCCCCTGTACCCGGTCCTAAGTTTGTAAGACATAACGGAAGAATACGAGAATAATATGCTTAAGCCGAGTTAAAATAAGATAATATCGGCACCTCATGCTTCCCAGGCTTTAGATATGACGTTGTCGGGGCTTCATGCCTCCCGTGCTTAAGATAAGGTGTCGAGGCCTCATGCCTTCCAGACTTAAGATAAGGTGTCGGTGCCTCATGTCTCCTAGGCTTTAGATAAGGTGTCAGAGCCTCATGCCTCCTGGGATTTAGATAAGGTGTCGAGACATTATGACTTTCGGGCTTAAGACAAGGTGTTGATCTCTCATGTCTCCCAGACTTTTATATTTCCTACATCTCTTGCTGAGTTAGTTTTCTTGAAAACCAAATCACTAACCTAGAAATCTTGAATCCGAATTCATTTACGGTAGAGTGAAATTTCTTATTTGAGTCGAATTAAACCAATATAGTTGTACGCTACTGAGTGCATAGCCAAATGCCCTTCTATGCCAATCCAAAAAAAGCTGCCGAAATTCAGACTCAGGTGAAGAGCCATACATAAAATTGGAGTTTCAAGGTGTCTGGCTTATTTTTGAATGGAAATTATAGCTACGTTGATAGATTTGGTTTCTCATAGATGACGCTAATGATGATGCCCGGGTATATTGGATAAGCTAAGTGGGCAATCTAGCTGGAAAAAAAAGTGTACCTTTCACTATGAAGATTTTTGACCCGATGAGATGAGTCTGGTCTGGTCTGATGGGATGAGATCGGGTGGCCTAGCCTGGTGGATGAGCCCGGGTGGCCTTGCCTGATGGGATAAGGCCGGGTTAGAAGATCTGCACACACTCAGCAAAAAATGTCGGTGGGGCACCAGAAAGGTTTCCGGCATGACCACTCCAACACTCAAGTGAATAGAGGTTCAGTAAGTAGAGAGAAAATTTATTGAACGCAGTAAAATACAATAACTTATCTGTCAAATGAATGAGCAAACCTGAGTATTTATAGGAGTGAAAATGACATCGATTATGATGCATTGACACTATTCTCGATTAGAAATCTTCACATGCCCTATCCTTTTACAACTGTCGTGCCCTGTCTTTTGTCAGTAAACATGGCAACTCGCACTGTTTGGCCTTATCGTGTACACTACCTGGCATGCTAATGATTTCGAGGTATGACTCATACTTGTGGGTCCATCCCCTTGCCATCGGCCCAAGTGGGAAGGAACCTGATATGGAAAGATCTTTGCGTGTGATTAAGTGAGATGAACCTTGGTCGGGTGACCTAAACCCTGGTCGAGCGAGATGACCCCTGGCTAAATTTTACCCAGGCTCTACACAGTTTCTCGGAAGCAACTTGGAATCTGGAACAATTAAGTTTTCTCCTTCTCGCTCGAGTCTAAGAATGACCCGGATCCTTCCATATATATATGTATTTATTTATATTATTAATTATAATTTGTTTTTGTTGAATTATGGTAGTTGGATTGAGCGAATAAAATTATTAATATAAAGCTAATATTATTTTTGTATGATAATAGTATTCAAATAAATTATTTATAATATTTTGTTATTTCTTATATGATGTTTAGTTTGCTACTTTTTATCTTTAATATTTTGTTATCGTGCTCTTAAAAATTTGGTAAATAAGCATAGTTTTATCGAAATAATTCAAATTTTAAAAAATTAATTATAAGTGGTATTAAAATATTTTAGTAAGGTATGATACTCAATCCTCCGACGGATATGAGTTAGGGATGAAAGTTGAATACAAGACGGGCACGGGGATGATGATAGAGATGTGTATGGAGTGAATACAATAAATAGGGACGAGGACGGAGGCATAACCGCATAAAATCCTACCCTAACTTTTCCCATTGTCGTCCCTACGTTGAATGGACTAGAAATAAATGTTCTGAACTGGATCGACACAAATGGATGTTTTCAGGCAAAGTCCCCGACACCTCAGAGATATGGATATCGAACATTGATTCATTAAGGCGGGAGCTTTGAGTTTGAAGGATTTGAATTTGATCACTGATGAATGGATACCAGAAAAAGTGAGGCAAATGACAAGAAAACCGTCTTCCGAACAAAGCAATGCAAATAAACCAGTTGCAAAGCATAAGAACATGGACTGGCTCGGAAGGAAGAGAAGTGCATTAATTGTGGTGGCATCTTTAATCGCAACAGTAGCCTTTCAAGCCGGGCCAACCCCACCAGGGGGCGTTTGGCAACACGACTATGTGGCAGACGATAATGGAAATCCAGTCAAAGAACCTCACTCTTGGGGGGCAATCTGTGATGGCTTATAAAGAACCCCGAACCTATGGCATATTGATCATGATATTGAACACTACAGCTTTTCTTGCATCCATTAGTATAATCCTCCTCTTTTTTTGCGAGCTTCCCATGAAAAGGAGACCTTGGATGTGGTTCAAATGGTGATAATGTGGACCGCTATCACCGCTCAAGTGGGGACGGGGTGTACTTTGTGATCCTTAGGTACATGTCACCAGGTTACATCGATGGTACTTTGCGTATGGTTACCGAAATATCTGTATTGACATGGTTGACACTCATGCTGGTGGTTTTTGTAGGAAACGTTGTTCGTTTGAATTTGTGGGTTCTAAGAAAGTATGGATTCATCAGAGAAAAGGAGACGCGTTCTGCAAGTGTTGCGGATGATCAAGATGAGAATGATGCTTGACTAAGATGCTTCTGTTGGATCTTTGAATGGATTTATTCAAAATTTTGATTTGTGGGATTATGGGAATTTGGTCTGCACACTACATTATGTGGGCAAGATTTACCTATATGTTGGTTTGTTGTTGAGAAATGATGATGTGGAGAATATTGATGTAAATTTTCATTGTCTGCAAAAGCATGTGTGTGCGCAAAAGTATAGTTTAAAACAACTGTTTTTTTTTTATTTAGTAGAATACATCAAAATAACATGTACAGCTTAGTTTAGATCACAACCTAAAACCAACCATACGCCATAAACTTCACCTTTCTTCCAATCCTAGCGTAGTCTCACAGTTCTATCAAGAGAAAACAACATTTGGATTTCGAATTTGTCGCTTTTGTGCCACGTGTTCTTTCCATCTGGCTCCGGTTCCTTGAACAGGAGAAGAGACACTCCATAATGCATCTCCAGGCTGAGCTGTTGCTTTTGTCGTAGGTGCAGCAGAGCTAGAAGATTTGGCGACAGTTTTTGACTTCAGCGTCTGGTGCTTGTTCTTCTTCCCCATTCCATTGGCAAGCAACCAACGGGACCCTGACTGTTGCTGATTTGTTGAACCCCATAACTTCTTTTTACCAGGTTCGGTCTTTAAACCCGCAACATGCACTTCAGTGATCTTAAATTGGGGTATGAGTTCTTCAGAAATGGTGTCCTCTTTAGGCTGTTCAAGAATGTCTTCCTTCTTGCCAACCTTGGTCTCTTCTTCTTCAATGGAGTGTCTTAGTACGGAAACCGTGCTATAGATTTTAGGCTTTGGTGGGACTAACAACCTCTCCACTTGAATGAGAGCGAGCATTGGAGTGCCGACAGGCTCATAGTCTCGTAGAGGATCACGTAGCTGTACCATCAATGCAACGGTAAAATTATTTCCCAACAAACCATACTTCCTACCCTTGCCACGCCTCTTCTCTCCCTTACATCGTCCCCGAAACATGTCCAGTGAAGAAGCATGATGGGCTGCTAGTATTTTAGAGGTTCGCTCACTAAAAAGATCATCATCATCGATTTCACCAGAATCCAACTTCATCCACTCGTCAAGTGTAAGCGCCAGACCCATTAATCCATCAACAGCTTCACCACTATCTTTAACATCCAGTAGTTTCAATCCACCGGTTCCATCAAGACCTATGGAGCCATCGGCATGGACTGTTTTTCCCTTCAGAGCCGAAAATTCACGTATAGATTGTGAGCTAATATTTGAAGGTGCATCTTCATCTGATAAACCAGATTGTATGCGCAAACCTTCGATCGAAAGGGCTTCAATTTTATCCATAGCCAAAGGAGCAAGGTCCTCCAAAGATACATACTCTGCATCACCGCTGACAGAATCAAGTATGTTTGATTTCCGGCTAGAGGATATACCTTTTACACTCTTTTGCTCATTCGGTATATATTGCATAATTTCAGATTCATGCTGTGGTAAACCAACTTGCCTGAAACATAAAAAAATGCATAATTTAACAACTAAGCTACTAAAGTACTAGTTATGGGGTAAACAATACATTATACATGGAAAGAAGTGTCACCGGAAATGCCAAAATAATGACCAAAAACAAACCTCTCGGGACCATCCAGACTCGGCATAGCTTCCCATGCTATTTGTTGCATCGTCTTCCCTGTTATATCTTCCAACGGCATCAATTTACTTGCCTGCATCGAGAGCTTCTCAATTCCAATAGATGCCAAACCCTGAAGTATTTCCATCACACCAGAACCCATTTCGGCAGGCACAACCACTGGACTAGACACCTGCATAATCAAGCCTCCTCCGGTTTTGGAATTCTGGAACAGTGTAGGATTCATAGAGCGCAAAAATCCACCATTTTTAGTCTGAAGAAAGGGACCCAAACCTTCAGCAACGGGAGGCAGCAGCTGAGGATCTTCGGGGAATATGTCAATTGGACTGCCGAAACCTCCTGAGGCACTTGGTGGAGAATGTTGAAATGCGTTCTCATTAAAGCCCCACTCGCGCATCAAAGCTTCAGTCTCCAAATCCTCCAACCTTGATGCCTTTGTTTGATTTCTGAACGCATCTGTTTCCACCATAGATATCTCCTCAAAGCCTTCACGGATCGATGAGTGATGGAGATCCTCAGATATGGTTCCCCAGATAGATTCTGAGTGAGCGTCAAAAAATTGTTCATTTGGATCATTGTCAATATTGAAGTTGAGTAAACCTCCATTGGCAAGAGAATCCTTCTCAAATTGCCGTAGTAAGCGTTCTCTTGGAGACTCAGGCTCGCTTTCAGAACTCAAACCAACTGGACTATGCTCTATACCCAACATGTTCAAGAAATCACTGGCCACCAATTTCGAAACATCATCCAAGCTAAGTGATTTTCCCTTCCTTCGTTCTCTACTGTTATCATAGGCATCCATGTTATTAGTTGGGTGAAAAGCATAGCTTTCATCTTCTTGAGAGTCAAATCCTTCATTTACCAAATCAGAGGCACAAATTAGTGCCGACTCCAATTCTTTCATCAGTGACTCTTTGGTGCATGTGTCACTCTCTGTCTCTTTATAGTTGCAGGTGCTCACGGATAGCTCATCTTTGTGAGAAATAATTCCTACAGCTGTGGGATGTAGGGGGGAATTCTCATCAATGGGGAATTCAGTAGTATTGACAGTTTCAAGACCTCCTCCAAGAACTTGAGTAACCTTTGACGAATCATCTTCATGTTTCACCTCTTCTTCAGCAAACTCTTCTACCCCTTTCTCTATGACAGAAAACTCATTTATTTCACACTCAGTATCAGAAATTTTCTCAGCAGCATCAGCAGTGGTAAAAGAGCCCATTTTATGATCATTGATGAATGAAGGATCAGGAGATGACTTATTTCCAACTAAAGCATCAGATAGCTCTTCATCAAGTTTTTGATAAAGTATGTTAACTGAATCAGACAATTCTGACCTTGACATCGGCAAAACCTCATGTAGATCCTTTATATCTTCTGAAGAACGGTTTGAAGAAGATGACCGGGACGGAAGACTTCTTGCATGCCGAATGCTAAGCTCGTCCATTTCATCAAATTGGCCCAGGCTTTTTGTTGCCCTACTATTCTGCTGCCAGCCTTGGATCTCAGGAACACAACTGTTGCCAGCTGGCCCAGTACCATTATTCCCAATTACAACATAACCGAAACTGACATTTACCATTGCACCTCTAGCTTTACCTGATAACTTGAAACTAGTTGTCCACTTCCCTGAGCTCTTCTCCTCTTCCAAGTCCTCCAATGTTAGAGGAAGCAGCCTAGTCAAATCGATTCGATGCTTCCCCAAATCAAGATCTGGGGCATCACACACAGAAGCATACAGCAAGAAATGCTTCGCCTCATACTTTGCCGAATGGTGGGGACCGCTCCTACTACCGTAAACAGAGCAACAATGTGTCAACTGTTCCTCAAATTCAGCTACTCCTTGATGAACCCTAATAGGACGAGTCATCAGCTCATCATCCCGCCTCTTCCAATAAACAACAAGACAAACATCGTCAAAGAACGCTGGTAATCCCTCAATGGAGTGAACTATGAGCGAGAAACAACAATTGAACCGACGGTTTCGAACCTGAGTCAAGGCCTTTAGACCCTTCCAACTCCAAAGAGACCTCTTCTCTTTCTCAAAAGAATCTTTACCATTATTCTTAACATCCCCCGGCTTCACCCTTGAATCTGGCAATTTGGATTTTCCGACAGACTTGGATCGGCTACTGGCCGTGGAAGAGGCTAGCCTCTGCAGCTTTTTATCCACATGCAGGGCTTTATTTAACGTTTCAAGGTCACTTAGAAACTTTCCCCCGCTGGAATTCTCAAAGGCGCTCTTCCTATCATTGGCTTTGGACAACATTATTTTCTCAATAACTTCAAATTCAAACACAATTTTCCCAACACCGCAAATACTTCCAAAATCACCTGCCAAACAACAACCCCCCAAATTAAATCATCGTTTACCAAAAACCCAAAAAATAGTCAGCAGCACCTGTTTCAGATCGAAAATGCTAAAATTTGCTCGCGTCTGGGTAAAACTAAAAACAAAGCCAGCTCTTTGGATACCTTAAACTGGTGTTCGTTCGGGGAATTTGACTTCAGAAAACTCAAGACGAAAAATCTCGACATATAGTCATAGGTTTTATCGCCCGGCTAGATTAAATTAATCCACAAACGCTACATAAGGAACGCATTTCAATTTCACATGAAAAAACACCAATAAATTCAAGATTATCAAGAAAAAAAATGGAAAAAGTGGAAAAATTAGGAAGCTTACAAGAAAAACATACGAAATATCAGGCGATTCTTCCGCTCTCAGAATGTCTCTCTCCCCCTTAGCGTGACAGGATTGAATTCAAAAATTTAAGATGGACGGAATAAATCAATATTTTCAAATAGACCCCTTGGATTATTATATTCTCACTTTGACCACATGTCATTTAATATATTTGGCACGAATAATGAATGATTGTGATGGCCAATAACATTGATTTAAATTTAAACATGTTTTAATTTTTAAAATCAATTAAGAAATCTTTTTAAATAATACTCACATAGTGTGTTTTACATATACATAGTGGTAAATTTTATATAATAATTTTTTGTTACAATGATATTATTATTTTTATATCACAAAAACTCTCGTGAGACAGTTTCATAAATTAATTTCGTGAGAGAGTTTCACAAATTAATTTCGTGAGATGGATCTCCAACCTAACTCAACTCATGAAAAATTATTATTTTTTATATCAAAATTATTATTTTTAATGTTAAATATAGGACGGATCGATCGATCTTACGGATATAGACTCGTGAAACTATTTAACAAGAAGCCTATATATATACACACACATTATCAAATGAGGAAAATTATCAAATGAGGAGAAACGATAAAACTAATCAAATGAATTATATATGGAATCTAAATATTTGTGAAGAGACAAAAACTTGCGTGAGACGGTCTCACGGGTCGTATTTTGTGAGACAGATTTCTTATTTGGGTCATTCATGAAAAAGTATTACTTTTTATGGTAAGATTATTACTTTTTATTGTGAATATTGGTACGATTGTCTGTCTCACAGATAAAGATTTGTGAGACTTTCCCACAAGAGATCTACTCTTGTGAAGATATGAACATAATCAATTGAATTGTCAAACAGTCGTGTTCAAAGTTGAATGAAATATTCTGTTATACTCAGCGCTATGCTTCACGAAAATTGCTTGTTTTATACTAATAGTCATGGAGCTTATTTTAACAAAAGAAAAAAAATATCAAATATTTGTATTTTTTTTTATTTCTATATCAAAAAATATTTTTAAGTGAAGTAAATAAGAAAAAAAATAAATTGTCCTATGTAAAATTAAATATCTTCTCAAACCCTATATTTTTTTTAAAAATAAAAAAATATGGGACATTTACCTCGTTTGCAGGGGTTTTACGCTTGATTTTAAAAATACAAATATTATATATTTTTTTGGGTTTTTATCAGAGGTTAAAATGCTATTTTCCTATAATTACAATCGGCAAGTTCTCACAAACCTTAGCCATATTTTAAAATTCCCACGAATATAAATTTAAATCATTTACTTTTAGGAGCGTGTTGCAACTGTGCTTTGGCCATATCCCCCAACTTCAAATTTAGCCGCCTACCCCAATGGATTTGATTTATATATATATATATATATATATATATATATATATATATATATAAGACAAAAACTTGTCTGAGACGGTCTCACATGTCGTATTTTTTGAGACATATCTCATATTTGGGTCATCCATGAAAAAGTATTACTTTTTATGCTAATAGTATTACTTTTTATTGTGAATATCGGTATGGTTGACTCATCTCACAGATAAAGATTTGTGATACCGTCTCACAAAAGACCTACTCTTGTTATAAATATATTCTTATCGTAGATGATTATCTTATCTAATTAGATTTGAAATATCTGTAATAAAGATAAATATGACAAAATAATATATGTAAAGATTTATATGTTGTAATCTTTCCTTGTAAATAAGGTGATTGTGTTCAATGAAAATTGCATCTGAGTATTGACTCATTCTCTCTTTTATTTAAGAATTCTCTCTACTCGTCTCTCTTTCTTTTATGGTTTATAACACGTTATCAACACGATGTTGTAAATAACTGAGGATGAACATATTTCTCGTTTTCTTTATGCTATTGGAATAACGTGTTATCAATACTAAATTTTACGAGATATCTGTTAGTGCTCTAGAAGTAGCACAACTATAATTATTGATATATTGGTGCCCATGTAATATCATGATGTTGATGGATCTAAAGTAACACAACATGATTTTATATTGAGAGAAATTCATAATTAAAATATGATATAAGATTAAATATTGAGAATCTAAAGAGATTCGTGATTGAGATCTGATAACATATCTAAGATCTACAAATATTATTGAAAGATATATCTATATCAGCTCGAGCCCGACTTGATTAACATGATAAATGAGCTTTTTTAACGAACCGAGCTCGAGCTTTTTTCGAGCTTAGTAATTTCAATACAAACCGAGCTCGAGCCTGATAATAGAAGCTCGAATCGAGCTCGAGCCTCAAACAATCCTAAACGAACCAAGCTCAAGCCTGATACTGTTTGGTTTGATTTGGATTGTTTGCATCCCTACTTTATATATGCTAACAGGCGTGAACGCACAATATGTTTGGTCGGTAGGAAAAATGGAGAAAGAAATAGTTTTCTTACAAAATTTAAAATGAAATAGTATGATAGAAGATAAATGTAAATAAAAATATTAAATATGAAGTTGGGTGGTTAAAAAGTATTTTTGAAATTATAATATATATATATACCGCCCATGTCGGAGCAATTTGAAAACTTCACCGGACCATTCAATCGGTAGGAGCGACGGGCGGTGTGTACAAAGGATAGAGACGTAGTCAACGCGAGCTGATGACTTGCGCTTACTAGGACTTCCTCGTCAAAGAGATATATATAAATCTCTTATTTGGGTCATCCATGAAAAAATATTACTTTTTATATTAAAAATATTATTTTTTTCTTGTGAATATCGGTAAGGTTGACCCGTCTCACAATCTCACAAGATATATATATATATATATATATATATGTGTATTTGATCTTCTAGACACTCACTATGAACATTTATGTGAGTCAGTTACAATGACATTCATTTGTTGAATATGATGAAATTGTATATTTAATCATAGATGTACCTTAGCTGTTTCAACTAAATTGAATATCGAAATATTTATATGACACACATACAAAAAGAACTCAACAACTTAAAAAATTATATTTTGTGTTGAATTGTATCCGAACTCTTCATTCATGAATTTGAAAGTTGGTAACAAATTCAACACAAAGCCCAGCTCATTGAATATTTCTACGAAAAGATGGGTATATTTAAATCAAGTCAAAAGATAATTAAATAGCGTTTCATTATAAGATTAATTAAATGAAGATTGAATCATCCTTCAACTTCCTCCAAAAATAGGCAAGTGTCCAATTGCTGTTATTCTGAAATAAAAAATATTAGAGTAGGTCTCTTGTGAGACGGTCTTACGAATCTTTATCTGTGAGACGGGTCAACCCTACCGATATTCACGATAAAAAGTAATACTCTTAGCATAAAAAATAATATTTTTGTATGGATGACCCAAATAGAAGATCTGTCTCACAAAATACGACCCGTGAGACCGTCTCACACAAGTTTTTGTCAAAATATTAATTGATTTAGGTAAACATCTCAACCCCATTGTAAAAAAAGGAAGTATATATTGACTATATTTTGGTTTGAGCCATCATTATTTGATAAAAAATTTCTAAAAAAACTAGATTTATTTAAATGTTTTTTAAGCTACAATTTCTATATCCAAACTGAATCAAAACCGCCTCTCTAAAATTAAACTAAAACTAAATCCATCGATCTTGGTTTAAGATGTGAATATAAAATTCCCTATAATTATGACATACCTTAGATTTTTTTTTTCCAAATAAAAATTGGGAACTTCTATGAAAAATATAAGTTGTTAAAAGAACATATTTATAACATATATAAATTATAGTGTCAATATTAATATTATAAAACATCATTTGGTGTGAATGATAATGAATTTGTCACACATATTTATTTCATCTGACATTTGCTTAAAGTTTTACAAATGATTAGAGTTATAAATTATGTATAGAGCTGTCAAAATGGACTGGGCCGGTTGGATCGACGAGCTCTGTCAAATAGACACGTTGGGTTCAAAATTCTTAAATCGTCCTCGTAAAATGGTGGGTTGCTGGCCGGTTCTCCTGTCAGTCCGTTTTGACTGCTCTATCCATTTATATCGATTTGTTATGCCTATATCACACATCCATTATTATCTCATCTCACGAGCCCGACGATGTTTATATGTTTTATAATCATTTGACTTATAGAATGAGACGATGAAAGATGTGATGATAAATTGAGAACATAAATATTTTTTGACTTCGATCATTGTAAACCTTAAGTCGAACTTCCAAATATTTTTAACCAGACAAAAATTTCTCATATTTCGTATATACATGTTCAGTATATATAATATGTTTTAATATAAAAAAATCAATTATATATTTTGAATTCAAATAAAAATATATAATATAAAAAAATCAATTAATGTTTTTGTATAAAATGGTATTGGTGTGCTAATCGATATCATTTATCATGAATATCATGCTTGAATTGAAATTGAAATTATAATTATATGAAAATATCTATTCTTTTTTCCAATCACTCGTGAGAGAATTTAAATTAACATAAATATTCATTTAAAAAAAATAGATCTATTATGAAACTGTCTCACGAATCTTTATATGTGAAACGATCATACTGAAGCATAAAAAGTAATATATTTTCATGTCACAAAATACGACTCATAACACCGTCTCACACAACTTTTTGCCAAAAAAAAAAAAAACTACGGAATCTTCAGAGAAATAAAACCCCACTGGGGATGAGAGATTCAAACGTAATTATTTTGGTAATCGGATTAGTTTTTTTTATGCAACAATTAGCCAGCTTATCAAAGTGAAAGCGACAGATTTCCATTTCCCTAAACAGACGCACACGCACAGAAAGACAATGCCTTGAATGAAGCAGAAAACCACGTCGCAATCGATTGACTTCTTTAAATTCATTTCCCGCAGCGAAATAAGGAAGTTTCTTGAAAAACAATAGGAGGTTTTTGTTTATGCGGAGAAGGAATGGCAGCCTATGAAGAAATCATGGAGGTGGAGGATTCAGAAGGGAATTCATATGGGCAAGTTAAGCTAAGATTCAGAGATCGGTCCAAGGTATGAGCCTTATGTTGTGTAGATGCATGAATGCGATTTGATAGTGAATGGCTGCAAAATTTGCACTTTTCTCGAGGTGGGTTTGCATTTTGGATGCTTTCTCATTTGGGTTGTGGGCAAGCAACACTTGTATCTGAAGGGAGAAATAATTACTCGAAATTTGAATTTTTTTTCATGTTCTGGATTGTTGTCTGCGCGTGTGTGTGTTTTGATTGTTATTTTTTTACGTGGGCTGCGTTTTATTTTGCCTAGGCAGTGGCTCAGACCAGGGAGATGCTGTCTAAACAAGCAGATCAGACCAAACAGATCTTGTCCAAGCAAGCGGAGAAGATCGCCAAACAGGCTGAAGAACATGAAAGATTCATCAACAAGGTATTTGGTTGCATAATTATGTACAAGATTCTTTATTCTTCTGCTATTTTCGATTAGGGAAATGTAAATAATGGAAGCAGGACCATATTATCTACATTATTTACATGCAACTTAAAGAGAAAAATTGTGGTTTTTAAGATTCCTCAACTTGATTCTTAGTGTATGGAGCAATTTTCCGAAGTTTTGATAAATGGTTTTGTTTGTAACTATTTAGGTGACGCATTTGCTTGGTGTTCTTGGCTTCGGAGGATTTTGCTTTGTTTTGGGGGCAAGTAAGTAGAACATCTACTGGCGCTAATTTTGTTGGAATTACTGGCATGCATTGTAATCGTGTCATGATATTGATCTTTGGTTGGTTAAATGATCCAGGGCCACAAGATGTGCGGTACCTATATTGTTTGTTTTACATTATTTTCGTTCCTCTTCGATGGATTTACTACCGATACAAGAAATGGCATTATTATCTTCTGGTAATCTCCTACTCATCTATACCACGTGATTGTCATGGTGAAGATCAATCTGATTTTGTGGAAATTTGTTAGTTGTCCTGTTCAGTAGTGACGTGATAGTTTGTTGCTCGCTACTGTAGTGGCTTTACAAAATTTAGGTTTAGGCTCAGCCTTGAAATTTAGTGCATGCTGTAACTGCGTTTTGTCAGTGTTATCTATATCTAGTTTCATATTCTATTCTGTCAGTATGTACATGAGTTTTGCAGATTCAGCAGTGGTTATGAGTTTGGATTCATAGTTCCATGCTAGGCTTCTTCTACAGTCTCAAGGAAAGAGTATTCTCATGTGTTTTTGCCATACAGGACTTTTGCTATTATGCAAATACAATCTTTTTGGTCATGATTCTGGGTTATCCTAGAAACGAGAAACTTTTCATGGTTTGCTTCTCATTTGCAGAGGTAAGTTATCTGATCACTGTCACTTCAGTTCTATTTCAATTACATAATTCCCTTGCTCATTTTTTCCCCTAATTCATGTAAAATGATTCCAGGGACCATTGGCATGGGCGCTCATTGTTTGGCGATGTAGCTTAGTTTTCAATTCTATGGACAAAATTGTAAGCGTCTTCATACATCTCTTGCCTGGTAAGATGAATCTCCTTTACCGTTGTTAAATGATTGAATTGGCTATTCAGTATCTTGAGAGCTTTTTGAGAACTGAATATTTGCATTTTTTTCCTGTTAATTTGACTTGTTAAAGTTGATTTAGTTGTCCAATTTACATTTAAATCATGGTCATATATTTTTGTCTGTGATTTAGCTCAGTTCTTAGCACTGCATGGGACAAAGTTTGGAGTATTAGAGTCATGCATATGGCGCATTAACCTAGTAACTAGACCGACAGTTGTTCAATGTGTTGACGTTGTTACATACAGAGCCTGTACAGTGTACAATATGTCAGATAAGATTTTTGTTTCTCAAGGTGACAAAATCATAGTGTGTACTTGCTACATACCATATTACTGACCTTTTTCATAAGTCAAGCCTCCAGAGTTATCTCTCGAGGGTTCTTAACATGAAAATGGTTGGAAACCTGAGCCAAAAGGCCATGGTTCCTCAGATTGAAACAGTTGTTCTTGGGTATGCCAGAAAGATAATTAATGAACGTGGAATATTTATTTCTGTATAATGGGTGAAAACAAAATCTGGGGATTTGACCAAATCAAGAGAAAAAAAACTAAGTGACCTCTTCTCCATTTACAAGAACTTTTTTCAGACTTTGCCTTTGTGTTGGGTGGACGTGGAGGCAGCCCATTGACTGACAACCTCCTCTTTTTCTGTCCTTGCCCTCTACCTTGTAGTTCATGAAAGGACGCAGAAGTTTTGGCTGTAATTTTCACCTTAAACTTCATGGAATTCGGTAGTAGCTGGCTGTTTCAACACTCAATGAATTATTCGCAGTACACAATTTCTTTATAATAGTCAAACTGCTTCAAAATATGTTATTTTCCAAAAGAACGTAGAATATAGTATGTATTACTAGTACTTTCATAATAGCAATAATGGAAAATATGAACCCTGTTGTAATCTGAATATGTTTTTTTCTTGAAAATGAAATGATTCAGCTAAACTATTTGTCCTCGTGCCATTTCACAGTGACTCCAGCATATTGTAGTAGCTCAGATAGTTGCAAAACTTTTGTTGGATGTAAAACTGGTTTTTCTAAAATATATATGTAGCCTCATAATCAAGTAATTTATTTATAATTCAAATGTGGCTTTCAGGATTGGTTTTCTTCACAATTCGATGGTGGGATCCTCCCTTTTTTGAAGCCATGCATCCCGAGGGATCAGCTCGGAAAATAACATGGCCCTATGCAGAAAGCAAATCATATCTGTGGACATGGCTTTTTTTGGTTCCTTTGGTGGCTTATAGTGTGTGGCAGCTTCTTTATTTTCTGATTGTAAATGTTTTACGTGGCCAAAGACTACTCAGAGATCCCGAAGTAATGACTTCCTACAGGTTAAAACATCTCTCTCTTTGCTTGCAAGTTACTATAGAATATCAGGGGTGGTTTCAGCAAGAGGGTGATGGTGGCGATGGTGTCCCATCCAACAAAAAAGTTTTTCTAATTGTATATGTAATTTTTAAGAAAACTGCAAGTTTGCCCCCAAATATCTAGTCGATTCCACTTGTTTGGGTCCACCCCTTGACTGTATTGACACTTCCATAAAACTTGGAGCCCATTTTTTCGTTATTCAATAGAATGAAACATATGGTCACTCATTTTTCGAGCTTCCTATCTAACAGGGAAATGTCGAAGAAAGCCCAGAAAGCAAACAACATTTGGTGGCGTTTAAGTGGATTGCTCGGAGACAATAACCGCTTGTTTATGTACATTCTGCTTCAGGCCATTTTCACCGTAGCAACTATGGCACTAACTGTCCCGATATTCTTATCTTACAAATTACACGTTACTTTCCAATTACTCAAGGTTACTGCAGCTGTATGGAATGGAGGAAACTTCTTAATAGAAGTTATGCCAAGGCAGGTCATCTTGAAGGAGAAGAAGAAAACAGAGAAGAAGCCTATCGAGGCTCAGTTTGACCAATGTACCGAGAAGGAGAACTCAATGAAAGCCGATAATTCTGGTGATGCAATAAAATCTTAGATATTCTTGGCTTGTTACTTCTGCTGTGTTGATCTGTAGAAATGCTGTCTTTTAGAATGAATTGATTTGGTGAAAGGTTGTGTAATTGTGCTGTGCTGTGCTGGGCTGGGCTGGGCTGGGCTGGGCTGGTTGGTGTATTGTGTAGTTAGACTTGATTTCTGTTACTGTCATATAAGCTATCTACTGCGCTGTGTGAGAATTTGTTCCTTTTGACAAAAAGGGTGAGATGAGATCGGACAGTATGACAATATTTTGTGCCTCCCAAATCCCCACGGCACCGAGAAGGGAACTAGGATAGCCAACTTCTCTATGGTATTGGTGGAATGAATGATGTTAAAACTTAAAATTGCATTGTTTAGTTCGAATAATGATGTATTGGTTGACCGTATATTTTTGTTATATTCAACCTTTTCATTTATCATTTATCTCACGAACCAAACAATGTCTTTTGTTTTTCAATCAAAATTTTGGACTTCGAAAATCCAAGATTATTTGGTGGTGAGGATAAGATTTAAATGGTCATGTTCAACTCAGCAGCCTTCATCTTTTAATGCAAGATCGATTATTAGTTTGTTGCGGTGATGAGGTTGGATTGACAAAAAAAAAAGAGAGAAGAAAAATTATGTATATTTGGTTGAAGTTTTAAACACAGATTAATCAGCAGGTTCGTAACATTTAACCGAATGTCATCAGCCATCACACCCCGTAGGCAGGATTATTCTACTGTAACATGGATTAGGATACTCTATTGCCCTCCATTCATTTGTTTTCTTCTTTCGATTATTTTTTCCTCTCAACAAAATTGGATTCCACCTCAGACCCATCAGCTTCCTTATGTTTCTGTTTCTCTTTTTAGCAGCCAAGCATCTCTACTTCAAGAAAGTAGGTTGCAAAAAGCAAATAAAAATGGAGAAGAGAAGAATAAGTTAAGGAAAACAACATTTTTTCTCTCTTTTTTTTTGCTATGAATCCCAAATTCCTTTCCCATGACTACACGAAAACCAGGGCATAAGGTACGGGGGGCAAAATCAAATGTGTTTTTCTATGTTACAACCTCAAAGGAACACGAGTTTACTACGATTATTAGATTACATGCCCTGGGGAAAAAGAAGGCTACAGGGGACGAATACGTAGAAATAATAAAATACAAATAAATCTTCTTTACACAATACTAGGAATGAACAAATCATGTTTTTTTACATGTGCAGTGTCTTGATGACACTTAAAAATATATGCATCAAAATAATAAATAAAAAAACGCAACACCCTCGCAAACACTTTTCACACAAAAACGAATCAAATCCTAGAATCTGCAACCTCTCGATTTACACACAAAAAAAGGCACACAACAATTCAAAACCAATGCATATGCCTATACTTGCACCTCGATACAACCTAGTTCCTAGAGTCCTCTAACGACGTCCCTAACATTGAAAAGGGACGAGGAGGAAAGTTTTAATTAACCCAGACAACAAACAAAGACTGTTGTCCAAGGGAATTGGGATGTAAAATATACAATGGGTGTTGACACGAACAATCGAATGTATACAAGAATGTATGCGTGTTGCTTCATTTGCGAAATCAACCACATTGGCTCTAGGACGGGAATATAACCAAATTCCACAGCCATCATCAATCTGATCGTTGATGCAAAAATACAAAACCTGAATTTTCGCGCATTAGAGGGGGAGGTTCCACATCGGCTACTTCTACTTTTTGCATGGTTTTGGAGATATCATCAACAGAGAACGGAATACTGCAATGGTGTTTGTTTACACGAAAGTTCATTATCAGGATATTAATGAGATCATGCCAAATAGAGCAATATTGTAACTTTACTGATTCTAATGGATTAATTATGAAATCGACCACACGATTAAGTTGACATCTAAAGGGGAAGGGGGCGGCATTTATGTAACAACACCAATAGGGTGGGAATCCTCTTGTTTGGCTACAGCCTACAGAGAGGAGATTCAATAACTAACTCCACATTAAAGAATCACAGAGATTTCATCTTCATAAAACAATCTATTTCTTTTTAGAAAATTTTCTCATGGAAACGAATATATTTGACATCGAAGACACTCATATGAAATAAAGAAAGAAAGATCAAATTCATCCCAACCGTCTTGTGAATCTACAGACATAAAATAAAAATTCTACCTTGAGTCGTCGTCCAAGAGAAAGGAACTGCTCACTGCATTGTTCGAGTCCTCTGTCATCATGACTCTCATACTTGAAATGACCTATAACAAGAGAATTAATAAAATCACAGAATGAGAAGGCATCAATACAGTAAATTCATGCACAAAGCCGGTCAAACAGACTAGACTGAGGCAGAATCAAGTTAAAGGACTAACTTACTTCTGAAGAAACACTGTGTGTGCCATATTTGTCATCCCAGTACATTGTGCTAATCCTGTATAACTGCTGTATGCTTAGCACCTGCAAATAGGACAAGAAATATTAAAGAACCAAGATGAAGTAAAACAGAATGACTGATGAAAGATTGGAGCGGTGGGAGACTAGTTTTACTCACAGGGCAAAGTTCAGTAGTAATTTCATTCAATGTTTTCTTCGGCTTTTGGTGTATAACCTGAAACAAGAAAAATGTTTTAAAAGTAAGAAATCCATGTACGCCAGAACCCCAGGTTAACAACCAAGAAAGGAAAGTGAATCTGATTCCCACCAAAAATCCAACTGCCTGTCTGATATGCTTCAGTTCATCCCAAGCCAAGCCCACGTACTGTGTGACAAGATCCATGTCAAGGATGAGACACTGATTCGAGGTAGATAACAAGATAGAATAACTAACTTAACGACATAAAAGTAACTAATGATAGCTTACTTCCTCTGTCGCATAACAACACCATTGCTCCAATTCAGCCAACCCGGCTTTCACATATTCCCCATTACTGAATGAGCAACACTCTCGTCGCAAAAGAAGACTGCCATATTTTGAAAGAAACGTGTAAATGCAGAGTAAAAATATTCTAGGATTCATGATGTAAACGTTTAAAAGGAGAGTACAACAGAAAAATAAGGGAAATGGTTTCCCTGAGAAGATGGACTCACCTGTTGAATAGTTGAACATTGATAAATGAGAAAATTTGAGTGAAAACCTTTCGGACCAGGAAAGGGGGAACCTGTAATGCATTACAGTAACAGAAAATGGAAAGCGTAAAGTTTAACAAAACGGAGAAAGGTGCAGATATGCCACACCATAAACAATCGCAGTCTTACATAGTTTGCTTTCATCATCTTCAAGTAACTATCTAAGCTTTTCACTATTTTCTGCCAGTGGGCAATTAGTGCTTGTTGCGCAACAGCATTAGCCTGGGAACGCCCTTTAACTAAACTTGCACGAGATGTTCTGGGTGCCTAGCATGAAAAATAAAGCGTCGAACCCAAATAAATATCAGCTCAGCAGTTTGCTCAGTTCATATTAAATTTTATACTAGTAGAAATGCATTGAATACAACACACATCACAATATTTACATGATTCGGTCAAAAAAATAACACACAACACAGTATCTGAAGGGCTTAACAGTAAACTCTCATTATTCTCTTAGTTCACAGTATAAAAATCACCCCTTTATATATGTATTAATTGGGGGATAATTATGATAGAAAATTAATCATAATTACATACAATCACATCAAAAATATATCGTGATCTCAATAATATTAAACTTCAAACTTAAAACAAAAGCACAGGGTCTATCCACCCTCTCCATTCATATTATTGCATTCTGTAGCACCCAAGAAAAAATAAAAAGAAACAAAAAAAGGGCAAACTGAAAAGTGCAAGTAGTTTAACCTTGCGTCATAATCTAACTAGAACTTAGTTTTGTTAATAATAACCACGAAAATTCTTGCATAATTCTTCACAGATGCCAGGAAACAATGTCCAAGGTGCTGATTATCAGAAAAAAACATCAAGGAAAATTAAGGAATCATATACAGGTATAGAGATCATTATAACATGCACAACATGTAGTGTAGAGTTCACCTGGATACACAAACCAAGCAACGGGGAAATCTCTTTCTTCAGATTGTCCCTGATCATCCCATAAATCTTCTCCAGGAAAGCTGTAAGCTGCTGCTTGAACAACAAAGCAGGATACTTGGCTTCAACTTGCCGCAAATCATCAAGTCTACCAAGCATCCGACCATTCAGAAATGAAAGTCCAGCGCTCTGTGGAGATCCCCTCAATCCCTACAAGAAATTGTGCAGAGATACACAGGAATAATAAGCCATATCTTTAGCATCATGCAACCATGAGAAAGCAGCTGAAAGTTAAGAGTACATGCATACTTGTGACATCCTCCCAAAAAGGGAAGCTGATGATGACCTACGCCGCTGGGGGGTCAAGCTAGCTGCCCCACTTGCTTTGAGAGTGTGTTGAAGCAGCATCAACAATGTGGATGTGTTACATAGCCAATAGGCTAACACATCATTGTTGTCAGTTCCCTTCAGCAAAGTTTCACAAATTAGACTTCTCAAGAAATCACATGCACAGGTAAAAGAACAGTCTTGCAGATTGTCTAATTATAAAAAACTTATTCAGAATTTATACACGATAAACATTCTCAAAGTAGAAAGCAGCAATGCAAAAACAGATACTTTCTTCAATTAATTTACCTCTATTGCTGAAGCTACAGTTTGAATTATGCGGTCAAACACAGTAGTCCTCTCAACTTCAAATGACCTCCAGTGAAGAAGGCATTTGTAAATAACACAAGCTGCGACAGGTTTGCCACCAGAAAATCCCAAATCTTGTGAGATACATTTTATCAGGAGGTCTTGGTTTTCCTGTGGAAGACAAAGGGTTATACATTCATTACATTGGCATATTTATCATAGTTCTCAGCATTAGATTCTTTATTTGTGGAGTTGGGGCAGTAGGAGAGTTCGATCAAAATCACTCGTCTGAAGTTTCAGTAATTTTTATGAAGTACATACTTGCTGCTTGTCATTTAGTGACTTCTGGGGTTTTTCCTCAGATTCAGGCTCCTTCGAGTTTGCTGCAACGATGGCCATGTCCTGTAAAAAAGTAACATGCCACATAAGCCACATAAGCACGACTCTTCTAAAGCATAATAAATTTACAAAATGCTTCATTTAAATGTAAACATATCACAACAATGATAAATTCTTACGTGTACAGCCTTTGTTTCTCCATTAAGAACATTTCCATTCTCTGGAGTTCTCTGTAATGCCACTAAGAAAGATGAGAATGTTTCTACCAACAACTACAGTGATGAAAAAATATCATCTCAATCTGCATTACCTGGATGACAGACATCCTAGGTCGAGCAGATATAGATTTCCCTGTAGGTGACATAGTCAAAGCTTGTTGCCTAAGTACCTGATTTTCTGATTCAAGATTCGATAACTTCTCTTCAAGCCTGAAAACAGATTAAACAATTATAATACATTAATAAACACCATGATTTTACAAAAAACTTTGGTGGCAGTTATTTGCTTTTACTTCGAGAGCAACTTGATTTTTTTTTACTTCTCTTTTAGGTATTTTGAAAGGAATCGCAGTTGATGAGTTACATTTTGTTTTACCAACACAAAATCTAAATAAAAATTTAAAATCACTTAAAAAAAATGCTCTGTCAACACATTAAGAAATTGTTATTACAAACTCAAATCACATATAAACAAAGTGTTGGAGATTCTAAGTTCAGTATGTAACGATATTAAAAACATCTTTTTTATATATTGTTTTGAGATTAATTGATTTGCTGTAATCTCTTCTTAGAAATTCAGTTTAGGGCTTTTCTTATGTAAATATGTGTTGTAGTGTGAATAATAGTTACTCTCTCTAGGCTTTTTTCTCAGTTTTTTTCCAATCGCAAAGCACGCACAGAATGTCACCATAACTATGACTTGCTGGACTCTATCAAAATGCCCAAAGAAGAATTATAATACCGTCGGAACAATAAAAAAGAATTAGTCCTACGGATGAGAGCCAAAAAATGTAAAGATAACCAGAGACGAGGATAAATAATGTTCTATATGGATGGCTGATGTAAATTACTTGGAAATTCTAACATCTATGATATTAGAGCAAACCTCTGAACTGAATCTTGGAGCTGTTCCACTTTTCCCTCCGCTTCTCCAAGTTTTTTAACCAAATCCATATTATTACTCGCAGCATCTGCACAAGTCTTTTTAGCCTCTTCTGCAACATGTTTTTCAGACAGCAGCAAAGCCTGCACACGTCAATGAATTTGGTTAAAACAGTGATGACAGGAATCCATTTTACAGCTTTGTTTTTAATGTGAGAAGATATGAATTTGTGTACGGTAATGATGCGTGTTCCAAAAAGGCTAAGTCAGACCAAGTTGGCATTCAAATATAAAACATACTAACCCGGTACTTTCCACCAAATTCAGATATTTTTTCCTTGAAAATGAGATGCAGAAAAAGTCCTGGCTAGGTGACTTGGTGTTTTGTAATAACTTGGCTCTTTTAATAAATTTCATAGACTGATGGACGTGTTAAAAAAATGTTGCAAATCCCACATTAAAATTGAAGAAAAAATATTGAGTTTTCCTGAAGTTCATCGAAATATTTATGGATTTGGTCAATATAAACCAGACGGTCCAGACCAGAATACATCTGTAGGGAATTGTCTTGTCATAAAGTCTTCAGTTGAGAAATACAGTACAAAAAATGTGAAACATATGTCACAATGAATTGTCAGCAGAAATTGTAATGCAGTGTGATATTCAACGAAATGAGTAATACAACACCCAGTTCTTGGCATGTAAAGCAAAGATGCCAAAAAGTTCAAGGCTAATAAAGAACGAGTTCCTACCTTCAGACTCTCTACCTCGGCAGCTAATGCATCAATCTTTGCCGTGTCTTGAACCATAACAGGGGTTTCTTTAATGACTGGAGGAGCTTCTTCAATTGCTTTGCGTGCCGCTTCTCGTTCTTTTATCACTCTGGCATTTGCTTCTTCTACTTGTGTTTGCATTGAGTGCAATGCCTCCTGTAACTTCGAAAGTTCTTGTGCTTTTGTTTCCTCCAATTCAGACTGTATTGGCAAACAAAAGTAGGAAGTGATGCCTGATAAATTGAGCATGTTGGAGAAAGAGAATCACTCCAATTTAATAAAAAAGGATTACCCTCAATCGCTTCTCAAACTGCAAGCGCCATGTGAGCTCCTCCACCTTCTTTTCTAGCTTGTCTTTGGCTTCTTTCAGGGCTCCTGTTTCCCTTGCAGCCTGAATCAATATGAGAAATAGTTTATGCCAAGTATAAGAATAAAAAAAAATTCGCAAGAAACAGGAATACAATTAAGGATAGTGCAGAACCATTCGAAGGCTTCGAAGCTCTTTCCTAGCTACTCGTTGCCTCCAACCGCATTGAGTAACAATAGCAGCCTTCTGCAGCCTTCTGTAATAAGCGTATTCTCTGTGACAGCGAAAGTGAGCCTGCAGGCAAGTAACAAAATCAAGTCCAATAATTAGCATCAGCTTCTTCACATTCTCCAAGTCTCCAAATCTCATCGGATTTTTTCTGAACGAAGTAAAAGTGAGACCTGAACTTTGACGGCAGCCTTAGTCTGCTTCCTGAATCTGAATTCAGTGCGAGCAGTCATCGCTCTCATGCCTGTCTGCAAAATTATAGTGGAATCCTGCAAGCTTGAGTAGGCTTTCCAGGCAATGTAACACCAGAAGTTCTTCTGAATCTTCACAGCAGCATCTTCACGTCTCAATTGCTCATAGAGTTTGCATGCCGATATAGCTAACAAATATTAGGAAAAAAGTTATAATTCTGGATAACCACACGATGGAGTTAACCAATATTTAACAATTTAAACAAAGTAATTCTAGGAAGTATACAGTAACTTCTCGAAGTCATACCTACGCACAAATATATTTACTCGTGCACATAATTTTCACAAAGAATGGCCTCTCAACATAGTATTCTCTTCATACTCATATGCAGATAAATATTGATAATTAAGATTCAAATGATGCTCATCCTACACGTTCTATGTGAAATCGTGTAATTTCTGCTACTTCATAACAAAAGATATGCTAATTCTTTCATGTTATAAAGATGCTATTATTAAATTAGTCATAAAAGTTAGTTACAGATCTCTAAATAATTAATTACCTCGCCAACATGATTGCAATTGGATGGCTGCCTGACGCAACGAAACGAACTCTTTCCGAGCTATATAAGTACGAATTTGCCTTTGAATAGTTCGGGCTGCATTTCCGAGAACCTCAGCTCTCCTTGCGTCTAACTCAGCCATTTGACCAGCTCGTAGGAAGACCTTTGTCTTGCCTAACTGAAGAAACACAATAATTTATTTTGATTATACAACATTTTGGAAAAAAATAGAAAATATGAGAATGTCGATCACGAAACTGCAAATTTAAGCATACAATACGGACCGTACAACCACTATTGCTAGTCCTGAAGTAGTCCTTTGAGTAGTAACCGATGGACTACCCAACCACTCTTACTTAAATGTGGTACGATCCTCAACCCCAATGTGGTGTGACATAGTCACACATAGTAAATAAAAGTATAGCACACACTACATTCAACATCATATTTACGTAACCATACCTGATAGCCTTTTAATCCCATTTTGTCCAAAACCATCTTACAAGCAGTCTTGTCATCAGAACTACATCAAAAATATTGTCTTATTTGGAAAGAAAAACGGAGACAAAAGTGAGGAAGGAAAGCACAAGGCAACATGGAGAAATGAATCTCAAGTCAAAACTCAAAAGAAAAAAAATTTTAAGATGTCAAAGAGACTCACTTTCCCTCCAAAGCTTCAGGAGCGAGAACACCAAACCGGAGAAGGAACTCGTCAAATGTACGTCTGGTTGGGTAACCGGCGCAGCTGATTCTGATAGCCTCAAGAACACCCTGCATAATAACAAATGTCTCACCTCTTGCTTGAACATAGAGCGATCAAAACCAAAAAAATTATGTCAAATCTGCTGGCTGGACCAAATTGAAATTCTCAATAGGTATTATCCTCCACAAAACACTTACACCACATCTTAATTGCTGAATGATGTTAAGATTCTCAAAAATCGCAGGCTTGAGAACACTGTTTGGCTTCACACATCTGATGTAGTGAGGTTCTGTTGAACTTAAGGTTTCCATCAAAGATTGTAGTTGTAACTGCAAGAATAAAATAAAAGTTCTCATTCACCACATCATCCGAATATTTGTACACGCACTAGCATGAGATCTGAAGATCGAACATATTCAGGATATTCTAAATAAATATTACAGATTTTCAACCCATTAATTCATAAGCAAATAATTAAGATGAAAAAACAAGCACGTGTCTGGTTCTTTCATTTAGTCAACCGTGAGAACATAATAAAAAGAGCAATTGATTCGTGATTTAATTTCTAAGAATGGCAATATAGGCTTAACTCGGATGTCTGCAGCTCTATGGTTCGATCAGGCGGCATAGAGTAAAAGAGGAGCTGCCGAACAAGGATTCATCAAATAGGTGTGTGCTTCTTGAGCATGGTCCATAAGTATCGACACTATTTCATTCCAACCAAGAACTACATATTATTTTGAGTTCTTTTGTAAATGAAGAAAAGTGTTGGTAGCATTGTAGATTTTATGATTTAGATTCGTTTGTGTACATCAAATCTTAGGCAGGAATCATAAAACGAACTTCTTGAAGGAATGTAAACTAATATGAAATAATTCCGAGAAAAATCTGTAACATGACAACTAATATACATTGTCAAATGGCGCACCCTTTTGGTTCATAAACTCTCAAGGACAATGAAAATCTACATTTCAGTAGTCCTTTCATAAATCTTGCAGGCATTATAATTTGATTCTAGAAACTATGAGAATTCAACAAATTCATCTTATTGAGAAGTAAATGAAAGTTAAGGCAAAACATCAATGGGCAACTTCTAACTCTTCTCATGGGTTTGGCTGAAATAAATTTGGCGGGACAATTAAGAAAAATGTGATAACCAATCTTGAGTATTAAAAATTATAAGGAAGGGCATCCATGTATCAGCATTCACAAGTATATTGACGTTGTTCAGAATTAATCAATTAAGTAGAAGAAATATTTAACATTTTATCTTAATTTTCTCCCAGATGAGATATTCTTCAGGAGTCCGGTCCTCTATATGTGCTTTTAAAATTAATAAAAGGATATAAAGTAAAATAAAAAAATAAGGTTTTGGATGTAGAGATTGCAGAACCTTAAAGCGTGAGCCAATTGAAGAAAATTTGGAGGACTTCGATGAATCTTCAGGAAGAGGAGGAAACAAACCAGCTACGAAGGAGCATTTTGATGCAGTTAATAAATCTTGATGTTCTGCCACCACATAATCTTTGTTCTTATCGAGAAATAAATCAGCCATGTAAGTTACCTGAAATCACAGTAGATGGTTCAACATTTTTTCAAAAGGATATCTAGTGCTCTCTTCTATACAAGAATGGACATGTCATTACCTCCCCTGCGTAGTGAGATATAGTAAAATTGGTCCGTGAAAGCTTTGGTTTGATGAAGCGATTATTTTTTGTGAAGGTCTGATACAACTTCTGAGCAAATGTCTCATGAGTGGATTTAGGAAACATACTGCCATAAACAAAAAAATGAATGGCAAATATGTGATGACACACACACGACCAAACGAAAATAGTGAGCCTAAGATATGCAAGCAGGGTTAATGAAAACCAAGCCATCTCTATATTTTGGAACCAAAAACTAAAATATATGAGAAGAATTAAAGTAATAGTGCCAGGAAAGTCCCTAACGAGATAAAATATCAAGCCATACCAAGCTTCATCCAGTAGTGCAATAATTCCTCCTGGTTTCTGTAAATAAATTTGAAAAACATCTTATAAGATCTAACCAGGAATACAACGCAGATACAAACTTAACAATCATGTGAATCCAGAGGAGTATATATTTATATTTATAATAAAATAAAGGAAAAAATAAAAGCAGGCAACTTCAGCAGTCACGCAGTAACAGACCTTCTCAATTAAATCAAGAACATCTTGGTTATCAACAAACTCTATGTAGCTCCAATTTATCTCTTCTTTTTCGTAGTCTTCTTGCTCCATTTTAAATACATGCTGAAACCACGAATACCAAACCTTAATTAGATGATCAGATCATCATTGAATTGATGCCTGAAGGAGGACTTTACAAGAAAGAGAAATAACCTGGTTAAAATGTTGCTGAAGTTTTTCATTGGTGAAATTTATACAGAACTGCTCAAAACTTTTGTACACGGAAAAATTGTAAGGAATTGATACAGTCACATAGTACCCTGAAAATGAGAAATTCGGCCAAAAACTCACCTGTTATGCTTGAAACTTTCAAACCCATATATGTCAAGAACCCCTATTATTGCCTTTGAGTTGGGATCCTGACCAATGGAGACATTTATTTTTTCCACAATCCTGTGAACAATGCAAATTGGAGTTCAAAATGATTAGCAACTACTCATGCTCCAAATAATTCAGAAGCATGTGTCCTCAATCAGATCAAAGTAAGTACTAGTGGCATTTGATTGCATTTTCTATATTTTCAGCTCAAAAAGTTTGCAAGTAATATTTGGAATTAAATTTTAAAAGATTTTTTTGAAAGTGTATTTGGTAAGAAATTTCTACAAGTTGAAATGATATTTTGTTATTTGAAAACATGCCTAGTTTGGTAAAGTGAGCAAAATGTTTTGAAAATTTTAAAAATTGTTTCTGTGCTTTTTTGGGAATGACATACAGATAACGAGAGAGTTGATTCTAAAATGGAAAATGATTTTAAAATTTGACGAAAACAAAGAACCAATTAACTTCAAGGGGAAAAATGTTTTGTTAAAAAAATCATTCTACAAGGACATTGTTTTTACATTATTACCAGTCAAACAAGCGAGAATATATAGTCTTCGCCAAAGCATCCCTGCTACCCAGTGCAGCTTCAGGATCAAGCGTCCTTGTAATAACTTCCTCAGGTGTCACCATTACACGCTTAATCATTGCATCTTCCAAACTCTTGGGATCACACCTAATAAATTAAGTTATATCACAAAATGTCTCAATATCTAGATAGGAATATTGTTAAATTTAGAAAATACAAAACCCTACTTGAGCAATTCTGCAGTTGTATTAAGATGAAACCTAGACTTCTCATCCTTGATAACAGAAGAATCAATTTCCTTCCCCTTCGCAAATTCAATATTACCAAGGTGAAGAACAGCGGCAACAACCCTAAATATCGCCTCCTGAAAAATACATTAAGGATATTAGAAATTTATGTAAAAATAATTTCATAAAAACTAATCAATAAGCACATTGAAATGGCAAATTTCATGGAAACAGCAACCTGCTCTTCCTCGCTGATTCCAACTATATCCATAGCCCTTCTAGTTGCAAGGTATTCCTCAGCATCATTTACTCCATCAAGTTTAATACACTTGGACTGGTTAAGAAAATGGAATGATTCCGGGTTTCCCAGCTTATACTTCTGTCTTTCCTGCAAAAAAAGTTGAAATTATTAATAAAACTATAAGATAAAAAGCGCTAGCTGCAAATAATAGTTATGAAAAACTTTCGTTGACGAAAGCACCTGCAACAACGTATATGTTACAAAATTTTGAAAAGCAATTAGGAAGCAAACAAGTGGTGAAATACTGTGCAGATACCTCAGGTGGTGCTGCACAGAGAAGATAGAAGCAGTGGTAGTTTCTTTCAGGATCTGAAATTTGGCAAACACGAGATCGCTCAAGCAGATAAGTTCTTATAGCTGCTCCAGATATCCTTCCACTTTTGTCAAACTGGATCTCAACAAATTTACCAAAGCGACTGCATAGGTAAAATACCATTGAAGACATAATAGTCACAGAAACCTTAAACAATGCACATGCATTAAAAATAACTTTAAACTCTCATAAATAAAATGGTCAAATCCAAGTGTGATCAAACAAACATGTACCAATAAATACTTTTTTTATCAAAAAGATTAAATAGGCTCTCACCTAGAGTTGTTGTTCCTGACAGTTTTGGCATTTCCAAATGCTTCAAGAACGGGGTTTGACTGTCAGTTATCACCAAAAGAAAACCAAGGGGAGCAAAAGCTTGTGACCATTAGATTTCGTATTAGATTCTTTATTCTGAATAAAATTAATTTAACCTGTATCTATATAAACTTCAAGCTTACTTCTAAAACTTGTTGTTCAACAGTTCGTCCTTCAACTCCAGACCGACCACCCAAGTGTGCCAAATATCGCATTAGCATTTTTGTTGTCTCTGTTTTACCAGCACCACTTTCTCCACTAACTAAAATGGAGTTGCTTTTACCATCATTAATCATTGCCCTGATTGGAAAAACTAAAAGGTAAATATGTATGTTCCTCAACATAACCCAACCTCTAGGCAGCTCCACCGCCACAAGGTACCAACAAAAAATTAAGTTTACAATTTCCAGCAAACTCACCGGTAAGAAACATCTGCAATTGCAAAAACGTGAGGACTAAGCTCTCCAAGTGATGCCCCTTTGTATTGTTCCATCATGTGAGTATCATATAGATGAGGCAATCTTTGAAAAGGATTTATTGCAATCAAAATATTTCCGGTATATGTCTGAGAAAGATGTTTTATTATAATTAAAATGTCAATATGTCAGTTTATGAGAAAGGTCAGTACTGAATTATTAAAAAACAAAATTTCGCATGTATTGTATGAGGGACATAGAGAACTCACGTAGATTTCATTAAGTTCGTATCTTGCTGCAAGGTTTTGCAGAACTCCAGGCTCGTGCAAATATGAAAGCTTAGTCATGTCATCTACACCTCCAGGAGGAGCTTCAGTATCCTTTGGAAATACTTTCGAGATATTAGTGACAATCTGCAAGTTAGAGGCCGAAAGATGTTACTGCTACCTAAAAACTTATATTTAGACCTCAATGAACAAAATTTCGGACATAAAACTTCAACAATTCAAAAATAGGCCAGAAAACTAAGATCAGGCAATTTTATTTGCAGAATGGTGACAGCGGATGAAAGCTAACAAAAGGTAGTAAAAAACATAATGACAAATCAGCGAGACACGTAAGAACAAAAAATTAACGATTCAACAAAGATTTACAAAGTAGCTTTGATTAAAGAAAGTGCTCTCAGAAACGTTTGGTATGAATAAACGAAATCAGCAATTCACCAATACAGCAAAAATTGCACGTAGAATTGCAAACAAATCAAGATTTAAAGAATTCACAAGTTTGAGCTTGTATCTATATTTCGGGCAAGCTCAAGTAAAGAGGGTAAGCTTGATTTTCTGCTGGCCACATTAAATCATTTTTGGTTGACCATGCTCAAGTCAAACTTCGGAGAATAAAGATGCAGCAAGCGCTGCACCGTGAAAAGATACTAATAGCTTTTTTTAATGATTAAAAATACAATGTGCATTGTTGAAGCATAACGAAGAATTCATTCAAGTCTCAAGATAGAAGTTGAGGTGATTAATTTGACTGAATTCAAGACGAACTGAAATTTAATTTAATCTTATTAAAATATGAATGCAAAGGCACTAGGATATTACAGAATTCAACACATATATGCGGGCGAAGAAAAAAATTAAGCTGGTTATTTCATTAATCACCTTTTTGCCATTTGTAGCGTGAACGTGGACATCTTGACCATCTATTTTATGTACTTCTCCGTCAATCCATGCCAAGACAGGATCTTCAACCCATACATGCGAACCAACGATTATGTTAACAGGTGATGCCTGCAAAAATATATAGGAAAAAAACATTAGATTTGCAACAGCAGATCAACCCTCGTTTTCCCAAGAAGAACTCAAAATCACAAGCTCTCATTTCATTTAGGATTAAATAAAATCAGAGAAATCGACACCCACGAGAATATTGTTTTTATCTGATAAGTTGTTTGAAACACTTCTTATTCCCATTTTAAAGTCCAGTTCCTGTACTCCCATCAGACTAATATTCTATTTAAATTTCAATGTCGTGTGTAATCAGATTTAAAATTTCAAAACCAAAGCAAATTGCATCAAGCCAGAAATTATATTAGATTAAGGTGGGATCAAACTGTACAATAAAACAACAACTAAAGAATCTATCGTCACCAGAGGTAGGCCAAATAACTAATCCTTTAGTGAAAGATATTCACAAAGTTAGCAGCTTTTATAAATGCATTGGATATAGATAATCTGTGTTACTTACTAAAATTAGACTGCTCAGGGACAAATAAGATATAATGGATGTTTGATTTAACAGTTATCATGAAAGGATTTTCATTTGTCGATATCAATTCGACCTTACCAGATAATTATAAAATGCAAGAAGCTTAATACATCACAAACATTTAAGCCCAAAAGACCTACAAAACCATGAGAAATCTAGGCACTGATGGCTGCAAAAAATTTAAATTACAGAACATCTAATCACCCCAAACTTACGAAAGTACACTCACCTTCTGTGCTTGAATGTGCATAAAATAAATAATCAAAGTCATCAATTCCCCAATTACATCATCTATAATATCTACCAACTAATTTCCTACCTACATAACTAAAACTCCGTCACACATAATATATAAGCAAATTGTTCAAATTTTCCTAAAATTAAAATAAGCAAACATAAATTATTCCAAAACGATTTTTCCATCTACATTTCAAGGCAACCTCGTTAAAAATGAGAACAATATTGTAATAAAATGCAATGCCAAAGAATCGGAACTCAAGTAAACTCCATTTAATTCTCAATCAGTAGGATGGTAAAGTATACTACATGACGCATCCAATTTCGTACATTTTCAAATTTTAAAGGGTGAAATTGATGAAAACAACAATCTAATCAGTCAAAGCTAAATCAAAGCAAGTCCGGAAAACGTCAAAACGGCAGCCGGAGAGTCGTTTCCAACAAAAGCATACCATGAATTGAATACGACAAGTCTCGATCTCTTCCTCTTCAGCTCATCAACACAAAAGTCAGACCGAGCTTTGACTCACGGATCGGCGCCACCTCCGAATCGCCGCCACAACCTCCCCCGGCGCAAGCAAAACACAAGCTCCTCTCTACTTCCGACGACTGATTCAACAGTTTCTCCTCCAAAATTATACCAACTTTTTTCTCCAATAAATTCACTCAAAAAAACCAACGCTTTGCTGTACAAATTCGTATGCGTAATACGAAAAGTAGCGTGGAATCTGTTCCCTGCGTTGGTTTCTCTCTCTAAATTTGCTGTCTTCGCAGGAATTTCGCTGTGTTCTCTTTCTCTCTCTAATTTTTTTTATGTTTTTTTTTTTTTGGTTTCCTGTTGTGGAGTCCCACACTCGAACATAAGAACGAGATTAAAGGGAACTTTATACCAGGGATAAAAATGTAAATTCATTTCTTCTTTTCGGGTCTCGAGTCTCGACATTGGTTTTTTTACCGATTTGCCCTACTTCGGAAATTTAACAATGACTGTGATTTTTGAAATTAAATGCAATTTTTCTTAGTCTTTTGAGAGGTGATGAACTATAATTTTGCAATTTTTTTTTAAAAAAAATAATTAAAGTATTTGTCGTGGAATAACTAGATCGATATGTATAAATAATCATTTTTTGTTGAGTGCAATAATTGTTCATGCTTAGTAGAGCGATCGAACCAAGGTCACGGGTTCGATTCTCATTGATCGCAAGGAGTTCAATTATTGAGAGGGAGATTGTTGGGTGCAATAATTGTCCCTGCTTGGTAGAGCGATCGAACCGTGGTGCTTGAGCTGCTGTGCGGTTTAAAAAAGATTTGAGTTGCACCATTACTAGTAGCTATAGCTTTTGGTAAAGCGCCAAGCACTCGGTCCTACAATTTTACACGTTAAATCATACTTACTATGAAAATGATATCACTAATTTTATAACTATATAATACTCTCGAATCAGCGATAATATGATCACGACATTATCATTTCATCTAAAATTTAATATCAAAGTACTATATTTATCAACCAATTTGACTAGTTTCTAAAGTCCCAATTTTGAATGTTTAGAGAAATTTATTTTAATTTTTTAATAAAATTAAATTACATATCATGAAGTAAGTTTTGAATACACAATCATGAGAATTTTAAAATAATAAATAAATTAAAATTAGTCATAATTATTAATTATAAAAGTATGAATTATAAATTTTGTTAAAAACATGAGCTTAGGGCTGATATGTAAATTACATAGCAATATTTTAGGGATTTTATTGCAATCGGATGTCCGCCCAACATTTGCTGTCGCAAGCAAATCGTTCAGCTATATTAATGGAAGGGAAACAATTACGTACAAAACTGCTCACTTCATCTTCACAAGGCACGCGGACTTTTTTTATATTAATTAGTGCACGTGGATTTTTTTTTATATTAATTAGTGTATATATATGCGGTGTTTACATAATTTTTTTAAAATTTAATTAGATTTATATTAAAATAAAATTAATATCATAATTTTAAAATGAGTAGGTCTTTTGTGAGACGGTCTCAGGGATCTTTATCTATGATACGAGTCAATCCTACCGATATCCACAATAAAAAGTAATACTCTTAGCATAAAAAGTAATAATTTTTCATAAATGACTCGAATAAGATATCTGTCTCACAAAATAAGACATGTGAGACCGTCTCAGATGAGTTTTTATCTTTTAAAATTCAGTGAGAGTCATATTACAATTTGAGATAGAAAAATATGAAAAATAAGTTGAATGAAAGTTTTGCCAAACTTTTGCTGTAAGGGTAATTTATTGAAAAAAATTTGGTGTCCATTTTTTTCTTTATTCTAGAGATTTATATATATGTATATATATGTATGTATGTATAGATAAAAATAACAATAATAATAATTTAAGTAAATACCATATAAAAAATATTTAGTTTTTGTGAATCTTTTTTTTTTAAATTACCTATTATATATTTGACTCTAATATTAAATTTGATTATCTGACTTTAAAAAAAATATTGTGTTTTATTTATTAAATTATTATTTATTTATATTTTTATTATAATAGTAAAGTAAATCAAAACTTGAGAAATAAAATAAATGCAATACATAATATTCATATATCATATTGTACACACATTTGTGTCAAGTCCTTAATTTATTTTCATGTTTTCAAATAAAATTCAATAATTCATTTTTTTTTTCAAAATAATTTTTTATCCATTTTTAAAAACCCAATAATTTATTTATTTAATTTTTTAAAGATCATATTCATGTATTATCACCGTACAAGCAGAGAAAATTGTATTTACAACTCATGCGAAATATCAAAATGACAAAAATTTGTATGAGACGGTCTCATGAATCGTATTTGTGAGACGGATCTCTTATTTGGGTCATCCATGAAAAAATATTATTTTTTATGCTAAGAGTATTACTTTTTATTGTGAATATCGGTATGGTTGACCCGTCTCATAGATAAAGATTCGTGAGACCATCTTACAAGAGACCTATTCTTGAGTTAAATGTTATTTACCATCTAAAAATTAAAATTGTGGAGGACTTTTAATATTTATGGCTACGATTTTTAAGACGACTCTTAATCATTTACTTAAGCCTTGAACGTAAATTCATCTAATACATGTTTGACAATGAAACTGGAACCTCCGTATCGATTCTACTTCGAAAGAAATTAATACGTCACATTCAAATAAACTTATAAAATCAGACGTGAAAGCATTTTATATGCGTATCTTGTGAGACGCTCTCACATATCTTTATTCATGAGACATGTCAATCTTGCTCATATATACAATAAAAAATAATATTCACAAAATTGATATGTGAGACCGTCTCACGTGAATTTTTGTTATTTTATATTAGTTTTTCTATGATATTACAGCCATTTGGGTGTATTTATAACATTTTTTGTGTACTGTAAAATATTTATAATTTCTTGTTTTTATTTGTTTGGGTTATTTTTTGATGTATTTGTGTGTTTTTTAAAGGATGATAGGTTTTTGCATTTGCGGGAAACACTTCTGGGAACAACTGGCGAAAGTATTGCGAGAAGTCGGAATGATTTCTTCGTCTCTTTTTTTTTTCCTCGTCAGTTAAATTTAATTTATTATTGAAATCTCAGTTTTGAAATTTTAGCTCAGTCGATATAATAAAAAAATTGAAATATACTAAAAAACAAATTCAGAATAAATGTACTAAAAATTTTGAAATTATTTTGGCATCCTTTTTTAGTAAAGTTGAAATTAAAATGGGTTTTGGCGTGTGTATATTTTGAGGTTAGGATGAATGTTTGATTGTTTATGACTCAGTTTTTGAAATTTTCATTTGTCGAATTTTTAGAAGAAAAATTATATTGATTTCGAAAAAAATGTTGATTGTTGCCCTTCAATATATTAATTTAATATATACACCGATACTCCTTCACGTGCAATTCATGTATATATAATATTTTTTTATTTGGTATTTTTTGTATTAAAAAATCAGAAATTATTTATAAATTAAAAATCATATAAACTATTTTTTAGTAAACAAATTATTTTGTCTTATGATGATCTTCATTGAAATCTTTATTGAAAGTAAATTATTTGATACTATGATTTTTTTTTCAAATATAATATTAGGTAAAAATAAGAGTAGATTGGTATTAAATGAAAAACCATATCATAAAACTAAAATTAATTAGTAGAAGAAGCTTAATATCATGTAATATAATATAAATTTGTAGCAAATCAAGTTTTTTTCCACGTCACGCAATATAAATAAAAAATCACAAAAATTTTTGTGAGACAGTTTCACGGATCAATTTTGTGAGATATATATTTTATTTGGGTTATCCATAAAAAAATATTATTTTTATGAAAAAAATGTTATTTTTTTTATGGCAGAGTAACCAAAATCAAACTATTTCACACTAAAGTGACAAACATAATCTTAAAAAAATCGCAACAAAATTTACCAATATGGTCATTCCTAAAACCAAGTAAACAGTGCAATTTTAGTATGGAAATTGCACAAGACCTATCAGGACAGTCCACAAAGCAGGTCAGAAATTTAGCCACAAATTTGCTATCCACTGCTAAATTTTGCTAACCTCTAAATTTATGGACACACTCAAGAACATTTATAAAAGGATAAACTCTTGTCGTCTGACACACTCGCGAGCAGACAATCACAAGATGTCTGCAAAGGTAGTCCAAATGCCACGGCCCAAGCCTGGTCGGCGTGGCTGGTTAATATATGGGTGGCTGCTCTCATTTTGAGATCCCAGAGCCGTACGGTTTTGTCACTCGATCCTGTGGCGATTGCTGCTCCATCCGGGGATACATCGACACTCGGAACCCAACTAGAGTGCCCTGACATAGATGTAATCACACTATTCCTCGTCTGAGGCGGAGAAGAGAACTCTCGAATCGAGAGGAGCTGATGAGTACACCAGACTGCGAACCGGCATGGAATGGCATTTCCAAGTAGTGTAAGAATTTTGCACAAGCCACGTTTACACGAGCCACGTCAAGAACGGAGATGGTGCCATCCATTGAGCCACAACCGATTTGTCCACCATCAGGGCTCCACGCCACCGAGAGGCAAAACTTCTTATTGCCACTTTTCTCAGGGGGGTTTCGAGCCTTCCGGTCGAGGACCTGATAATGTGGCAATTAACTGCCACTCGGCAGTATCCCACAGCTTCACTGAAGAACTACCACCTCCAGCAGCTGCTAGTGTTGTGCCCTGAAAAAGAATAAATAGTTTTTGCTCATCATTGAAGGAGCTAATAACGTTAATAAATTTCACAGTTAGATTTGAAGTTTCAATCAAAAGTTGAAGAAGGTAGACAGAATCAGGGGATTTCACTCTCAAAGCTATTAAACAACAGCAATCATCAAAATTGCCTTGGAAAAGGAGTATAATATGATGTGCCATGAGGAGAATTTGAATTTCATAAATAAGGCACATCCAAGCAGAAATTGCTGTTGTAAGAATGCTATCAAGTATTATATCACAGCAAAGCATATGTATAATCGCACAGAAAGAACTTCATGATCTTATCCATCTAAAAAGTCAACAAAGCTATTTAGATTGTTTAATCTTAAATTGATTGACGAATACGTAAACATGTACAAAAATTGTGTCAAAACATTATCCAAAATGAGTGCATTTCTGAGTGAAATATTGACATCAACGAGAATCTAAAACTCAGTGATACATGCTCCAAATTTAGAATCTAAGTTCAACGAAGGCATGGAAAACTGTACCCAGCTCACATTCATGATCAACATGAGTATAAATTTTCATAATCTGTTAATAGTGATGTATTAACTCAAATCCAATGAAGTATTAGTTAAGACATGATCAAAGAGTTGTTGATTAATTGATCAATATATTAGGATCTACTAAATTTAAAATAGATCATCCAATCTACTTCGGATTACATTATCCCGAAAATCTAACTAGACAAATGAGACGATGACACGTGACAAATAAGATGAGTTCGGATCTTCTGAACTAGTCCTGATGCAATCTATAAATAGAAGCTGATTATTTGTTTCCTACACCGTTTTCTCTCAACTTTTCTCTATCGCGTTCTAGCCAGTTTCTAAGTGAGTTTAGTGTCAGGAAACTTCTAGCCAAGGACTAATTTTGCATGATTATTATTTTGTTTTGTAGTGGCTCGGGTAAGAACGCTACGAGTGATTTCCCCCATTCCCAAAACAAAAAAGAAGGAATTTCGAATGGTAACACTTCAACCAACTCTTGAAACGAATTCCAACAGTAAGTGCAGTCATTCATTATTTAGCAAACAATGCATGTTGAGGAAACTCTCAAAACAAGTTAGGAAAACAAAGAAGGAAGAAAGAAAAAGCAAAGGCAAGAAATAACAAAAAGCAAAGCAGACGTCCTAAGATAATACATTAACTTCAAAAATCTCGTTACACCTTCCGCTTGTCTACCCAGGTGAATACCTGTAATTATGATAATTTAGATATTAACTTCAAATTAAAGAAGTCCCGAAATATCGATCTAGCTAGCTCACTGATTGGCATCTTACATTCTATTTGGATTGTTTAACAACCATTGTCGACCTATTATTTTAATCTTGGTTCATAACAAAATCACTCAAATTTCCTTAAGCAGCAATTCTTTTATAAACTTTTCAACATTCTCCAATATTTGACTAACATGATCTCAAGTTTTCCAACCCATGTTAGATGGCACATGTAGCTGGCGAGACCAGCTAAACAAAGTTGTGGGGTGTGCAGCCCTTCAAAAATTATCCCGAAAATTATCGGATGCAAGGGGTTTTTAGACTTCATTTCAGTCATAGTTCCCTTTAACTCGTATGTCCGCTGAGTTTAAATCTACCCAGTTAAAATAGAACGATGATATAAACAAAAGGAGCCTTTTAGTATGGCAAACAAGAGGATAACACCATTACACCTAAAATCAGTACCGATTCAAAGTACCGGTATACAGCGCGTCAATATTTTTCACCGAGCTACTGGGATTCTGGCCATCACCCGCCGATCACTTGATTCACTCATCAGCACATGAGCTCATGCTTAACAAAATTCTCTACCAAATGAACTTCAATACAAGAAAAGTATACATGAGGACAGGGACGTAGTCAGAAAATTTTTTATCTTGGGCTGAATGAATCGATAAACAACATTAAATAGTATAAATCAAATATTTTAAAATTCCTTCACTGTGAAATTTCCAACCAGTAGGAGACTAGTAGCTCTCATCATCTTGTTTCCATTTTGGAAGGACGGCTCTGAAAGAAAACCCTCAAAAAATGGGCTAAATATTGGGCAAAAAATTGGGCAAAAAAGTAAAAATACAAGGCTAAAATTTTTTAAAAAAAGAAAACTCAATCTATATTCCTAATTAGACACAAAAAAATAGACTGGGCTGGAGCCCACCCCAGCCTTGGGGTGGCTCCGTCCTGCATGAGGGTTGAACTGGAGTTTCCAGACTTCAGATGGGGGAGCCTCCAGAGTGGCTGTAATGTTGGTCGTGGCGACATGGAAGACTCAAATAAAGCTATCAATGGAGGCGGATGCCACAATTCTGTAGGAGGGTGAGCCACTACGGAAACGACTCTAAGGCAGTGTCCGGTGTTCGTCAGAAGCTTCTCAAGGACTTCCGGATTCCACAGCCTCACTGTCTCCTCCAAGGACCCCGTCAAAAGAAGCTTCGGAGAATCGTCGGTCGTCGAGACCAGCGCCGCCGTCCACAAGGAGTCTTCGTGGCATTCTGGACGGAGCTGAGTGGAGCTAGCTAGTTGCATGTATATGGCAGCGTAACCCCTAGGTCAGGTTGTGATACCCTCATGGAGATACGGGTCATGGATCGACTCGAGATATTAGGTGTATAGTCCGGAACAAAGCCAATGTGCCGGGTACTCTCCTCAAATACCCGGGAACTACACCACTTCCCGGGCAATCATCATCATGGCCCGGGCTCTCAAGCCAATAACCGGGATCTCAAGCAAACACCCGGGTACCCTACTACTCGAGCCACCTCGAGAATTGCACCACACTCGAGTGTGATTGATACAAGATGTCTAATCTGTCAGAACCACTTGGGCTTGGAGTGTCCTAGAAATCATCAGAAGCTACAAGTATGGGCAGCCGACTTGCCATACTTAGTAGATGGCACGAGAATCGAGCTACCTACCCCATTTTTTCTACTATAAATAGCAGGTATTAATGTCATTTATAGATTCTAATATCTTTGAACTTTCAAGCAGTTACATATTTCCTCTCAATATTGCTTGTGTTCATCTGAAAACCTGCTGACTTTAGCATCGGAGTGGCTACGTCGGACACCCCTCCGGCGCCTATTCACGAGTTCCTTTCTTAGCTGCAGGTGTTGTTGCAGCCATTATCTTCACTCAACTTCCCAAACACTAAAAATTACTGATTCGATCCGTTGGAGCTCCTTACCCGGCTCATCCATTTCAGCGAGATTGAGATTAAGGCGTTGATATGGCTCGAACAAGAAAAACTAACCAGGACAATTCCAGGGCTCCTGGAGATGGTGCACAGACTTCTGCACAAGGTGGTGCTCATACCACTGGACCCAATCTTATTACCATGACCCCGGTGGAGTTGGCTAGAATTGTGTCAGAGGCAGTAAAGCAAGCCATGGCCAGGAGAGGAGCTTCTGATCAGGTTACTCCACCTGAGGGGGGACATGAGAATGAGCAGGAGCAGCAGCAGGAGTTGAGGGAGGAGGAGGAGATGAGAAGAGTGGAAGAGGAGTCTAGCACCGGATCCAAATCTCTAACTGTGGCAGAAGAATTGTTGGAGCTAAGACCAAAGATGAAGGTCTTGGAAGGGCAGCTGGAGAGCCGGAGTACTTCCCGGCCAATCGCCAAAGGATGCCCATTTGCTGATATTATTGTCTGGGAGCCTCTTCCCGGGAACTTCAAATCTGCCAAAATAAAGGATTACGATGGCAATGCAGATCCCGAAGAAAACCTGGCCAGGTTTGAAAATATGATCATGTTACACTGTTACACTGATCGAATCAAGTGTAATGTGTTTTAACAACATTGGTAGATTCTGCTCAGAGATGGTTTGAGGGATTGGCTCCTCAAAGCATCCATTCCTTCAAAGACTTTCAAAAGATGTTCTCACACCATTTCAGTAGTAGCAAGAAATACAAGAAGATTGCTTTTAGTCTTTTTGAAGTCAAACAGAGCCCCGAGAAGAGTCTAAGGGCTTATATAAGAAGATTTAATAGAATGACTTTGGATGTCCCTACATGTGCCACAGAGACAAAAACGACTGCATTCACCCAAGGCTTGAGGGAGGGTGAATTTTTCAAGTCATTAACCAAGAAAGTGCCCGGTGACTTCGAGGATTTATTATCTCGGGCAGAAAAATATATCAATATGGAGGAAGCCCAGAAGCAGAAGAGGGAGGCCGTAAGGAAGGAGAGAGGGGACCGGCTATCTAAGCCCGAGGAGAAAGGACAGAGGAGGGGTAATCCAGGGCACTTTTCTCACCATGTGCCTCTAAAGATTGCCTGGAAAAGGGAGGTTCTGGAATGCAGTAGAGATCTGGCCCCGGATTATCAAATATCCCGACTTGAGAAGAGAGGATTTTGCACTCTCCACAAAGTATGTTATCACAACACTGAGGACTGCAAAACATTGAAGGGAGACTATGTCTTACCTTTCGTCCTGGGACCTAGTCAAGCCAACAAGAGACCGAGATTGCCATCCATGAATATCTCGGCAGCCAGGGTCCAGTGCCCGAGGATGAGGTATAAGAAGTAGTCCGAGGAGTGATCCCGGGAGAAGGAGAGAGCCCGAGCCCGAGAGAAAGAAGAATTCGCCCCATCAATGGGGTTGATTAAAATGATATCAGGAGGCTCCACTGATAGAGACTCTAATCGGGCGAGAAAATCAAGGAGTAGGAGGGATTGTATGAAAGTGGAGGGGGTGAGGAGAAATGAGGCGGTGATCAGTTTCGGCCCGAAGATTTAAAGGGGGTAAATCTACCCCATAATGACGCCCTGGTTATCCAAGCTCGGGTAGCCAATTATGATATTTTGAGAGTCTTCGTGGACTCGGGCAGCTCTGTTAATGTTATCTTTAAAGATGCCTTTGTACAGATGGATTTGCATGGTTATCATTTGGAAGCTATAGAGACTGCCCTTTTTGGATTTGCTGGCCATGTGGTTTACCCTGAAGGGGAGATTGTCCTGCCACTGACATTGGGCTCCACAGATCTTAAAAAGACGGTGATGACCTCTTTCACTGTGGTGGACTCCCCATCATCGTATAACATCATTATGGGGAGGCCGGCTATGAACGAGTTGAAGGCCGTGGCATCCACCTACCACCAAAAAATCAAATTTCCTTTGGGAGCCCGGTTAGGAGAAGTCCGGGGAGATCAACCTTCTTCTCGAAAGTGCTATGTTGAAGCAGTCCGGGCTGATCAAAGCAAAACTAAAAGGAGGGAAAGAAAGCAAGGGTTGATAAAGTGGGAGGAAGGCTAGTGGAGAAAGGGGAAGTACATTTTGTGGCTGAGGAGGAGCAGGAAGTTGTAGAAGTTGGACCAGGCCAGCAGATTGGGTGGCTCGAGACCTTAATCCATCCACCCGGGTCAGTTTAATCAATTGTTTAAAAGCTAATATTCATGTGTTTGCCTGGTCCCAACAGGAGTTGAGAGGGATCTCACCCCTGATATCGGAGCATCAACTGAATATCCTCCCGGGATCTCACCCGGTGAAGCAAAAGAAGAGGCACTTTGGTTCTGAAAAGGACAAAGTTATTGATGAACATGTGAAAGATCTGCTGAAGGCTGGCCACATTCGGGAAATTCAATTTCCTACATGGCTTTCGAATGTGGTGTTGGTACCTAAGTCCACCGGGAAGTGGAGAATGTGCGTGGATTTCCGAGATCTCAACAAAGCTTGCCCAAAAGACCATTATCCCCTGCCCCGGATTGATCAACTGGCGGATTCCACCTCGGGCTTTGAACTGCTGAGTTTCATGGATGCTTATCAGGGGTAACATCAAATCCCCCTGGCCAAGAATGATCAAGACAAAGCCAGCTTCATCACATCGGGATGTACATTTTGTTATATTGTAATGCCTTTCGAGTTGAAGAATGCAGGGGCCACTAACCAGCGTCTCATGAACAAAGTCTTTGAGAAGCAAATGGGCAGGAATGTGGAGGTGTATGTAGACGATATTTTGGGCAAGTCTAAAGAGGTGGCGGACTTCATAGCTGATTTGGAGGAAACTTTTGCCACTCTGATGCATTATGAGATAAAGCTCAACCCTGCCAAATGCATTTTTGGCATAAAGAGTGGCAAGTTTTTGGGTTTCATAGTGACAGACCGGGGGATTGAGGTAAATCAGGAAAAAGTCAAGTCCATGTTGTGCATGTCATCTCCCCGATCTGTCAAAGAATTGCAGAAGCTGACCGGGAGGATTGCTTCCCTGTCTCGATTTATATCTCGGTCAGCACACATGAGTTATCCTTTCTTTCAGGTCCTAAGGAAGGCACAACAATTCAGGTGGGATGAAAAGTGTGAACAGGCCTTCCAGGACTTGAAGATCCATCTTGCAGAGCTCCCTGTGTTGGTGAAACCGGAGCCCGGGGAGAAACTATTCGTTTATCTATCTACTACGGAGTATGCTGTCAGCTTAGTTCTAATAAAAGAAGAAGATTCTGATCAAAAGCCTGTCTACTATGTCAGCCATGCTCTAAGAGGCCCCGAGCTCCGTTACAGTGAAATAGAGAAGATTCCTTTGGCTTTGATCATGACCGCCCGGAAGCTGCGACCTTACTTTCTGTCACATCAAATCATTGTCCTTATCAATAGTCCTCTTGGTAGGATTATGACTCATTCATAAGTATCCGGGCGGATGATCAAGTGGACAGCGGAGTTGGGAGAATATGACATTGAATATAAGCCCCGAGTTGCTATCAAAGCGCAAGCCTTATTAGATTTCTTATCCAAGATGGTTCAACCCGAGAAAGAAAAAGTATGGAGAGTTTTTGTGGATTGGTCGTCTAGCCTTGTTGGGTGTGGAGTAGGGGTTGTGTCAGTATCTCCCCTGGGAGAAAAGATTAAATTGGCACTAAGGATTGATTCCCGGGTAACCAATAATGAGGCCGAGTATGAAGCTGTCCTTGCTGGTATCTGAGCTGCCCGAGAGGTTTGAGCCTCCCGAATTATTCTATACTCTGATTCACAGCTAATCACTCAACAGATAAAGGACGTTTATGAAGCTAAGGATGACATGATGCTCAAATATTTACAGCTCATTCATGCCCAAGCAAAAATCTTTATGGATTGGAGTATTGAACAAATACCTCGGGAAGAGAATGGAGAGGCAGATGCTCTAGCGAAAATGGCTGCTTCTTTGTCAGAGGTCAGCACCCGGGAAGTTCTGCACGTTTCCCGGTTGGTCCTTTTCGCCGAGGAAGAAATATTACCAATATCCGAAGACACCTGGATGACACCTCTGATAAAGTTCATTGTGAACAATGAATTACCCGAGGACAAAGCCCGAGCTCAGAAGATTAAGAGACAAGCTCACAGGTTTGTTCTCTCAAATAATGTCTTATACATGAGATCATTCCAAGGGCCACTATTAAAATGCTTATCTGAGGGAGAAGTGGATTATGTCCTCCGAGAGATTCATGATGGATGTTGTGCCGAGCATCTCGGAGGGATATCTTTGGCCCGGAAGACAATGCTTGCCGGGTTCTGGTTGCCAACTCTTAGCCAAGATTCTACTCGAGTGGTCCAGGCTTGTGAGGGGTGTCAACATCATTCTAATTTTCAACATAGCCCGGCCACTCTTATGAAGCCTATTTGGGCATCTTGCCCCTTTGATCAATGGAGCATGAATATTGCGGGTCCCTTCCCAATTGTCCGGGCTCAGAAGAAATTCTTACTTGTGGCAGTAGATTATTTTTCTAAATGGGTGAAAGCTGAGCCCTTGACCAAGATCACTAAGCAGGAGGTTTTGAAATTTTTATGGAAGAACATAGTATGCCGATTTGGAGTACCTAGAAGACTGATCTCAGATAATGGAAGACAGTTTCAGGGCAAAGAAATTACATCTTGGTGCCGGGAAATGAAGATCACTCAATCTTTCACCTCTGTTGTCCTATCCTCAAGCTAATGGCCAAACAGAAGTTGTAAATAGAATTATTGTACAAGCACTGAAAACCAGGCTGCAAGGTAAAGGAAAAGACTGGGTGGAAGAATTACCCAGTGTTCTCTGGGCATACAGAACAACCCCCGAGCACCTACTCAACAAACTCCCTTCAACTTGGTATACGGTTCTGAAGCAGTCCTTCCAGTCGAAATAGGGCAGACCTAGTCCCGGGTAGAATCTTACCCGGATAATAATGATCAAAGTCGGGCCATAGAGTTGGACTTGGTAGAGGAAAAAAGAGATCGAGCGTTGATCCGAATGGAAGCGTACCGGGGCCGGGTTATGAAATCTTATAACAAGAGGGTCCGAATCCGAGACTTCCAAGTGGGGGATCTGGTCACGAAGAAAGCAAATCCAGCTGGGGATGTTGGGAAGCTGGAAGCTCGATGGGAAGGACCTTATAAAATCACCTGGAGAGTCAGCTCAGGATCTTTTTATCTGGAAGATGCTCAAGGAAGTTCTCTAAAAAGACCCTGAAATGTATTTAATTTGAAGAAGTATTACGCATGACAGATGTAATTATTTAATGAAAGATATATTGAAAGATCTGTTTTCTCAAAGAGTATTGTGTATGCTTCTTATATCTAAACCCAGGAGGTACAAAGCCCCGATTACTTAAAAGCCCATGGCACTACACCCTGGCTCGGGGAACCAAACCTCGACCATTCCCAAGTCCCGGGACATGCTCCCCGGCCCAAGGCTCCGTACCTTGGTTCTTAGTAAGCCCAGGGCACTACACCCTGGCTCGGGGCATCACACCTCGACCATTCCCAAGTCTCGGGACATGCTCCCCAGCTCAAGGCTCTGTACCTTGGTTCTTAGTAAGCCCAGGGCACTACACCCTAGCTCGGGGGACCAAACCTCGACCATTCCCAAGTCCCGGGACATGCTCCCTGGCCCAAGGCTCCGTACCTTGGTTCTTAGTAAGCCCAGAGCACTACACCCTGGCTCGGGGCACCACACCTCGACCATTCCCAAGTCCCGGGACACGCTCCCCGGCCTAAGGCTCCGTACCTTGGTTTTTAGTAAGCCCAAGGCACTACACCCTGGCTCGGGGCACCACACCTCGATTAATATAAAATCCCTAAGGATCAAGATCCCGGGTACTTATTGGAAGCTACCGACTTCTCAACACTTAGTGAAATTTTATACATTCTAGCAGTTATATTACCCGGGTTTCTTGAAGACTTGTCAAAATATTATTGTAAAGAAAGGTGGAAGGAAATTAGAAATTTTCATTGATGAAAAGCCCGGAGGCCAAGAAATACAAATTTCAAAAAAATAAAAAGTACAATCCTATTCTATGGGCTAGGCTGTTCCCCGGCTTCCTCAGGGGCCTTCTTGGTTTCTTTCCCTTCTGCATCGTCCTTGGGAAGGGAATCGATGGCTTTATCAATGTCCGGGAATCCCTCCTTGTCTGTCGGGATGAGACCCTCTTCCTCGAACTGTTCAAGGCATTTCTCAAAGCCGACTTTGAAGTAGTTGTATGACTTGTCTTCAACAGCCGCTTGAAATTCTGAAGATTGAAGGAAGACGGTCCGCCATTCCTCTTGGGTCAGCTGCAAGAGCCTTAGCTTTTCTTCGGCAGCTAGGGCCCGATGCTGCTGTACGCTGGCTTCATCCTCGAGGTAACGAACTCGGGATTCAAGGAAGGAAAGCCGTCTCTGCAAGGTTTCCTCCTGGGCCAATCCTTCATCCCGAGCAATCTGAGTGGAGGCCAGTTGTTTGTTGGCCGTTTCAAGAGAGGCCTCGAGGCAGACAGTCTCTTTTTCATGAGCCCTGGTGACTTGGTCCAGCTCTTCTTGCATCTTCCCGAAGAGATCCTGGCTGGCCCGGACTTGTTGGCCCTTTTTAGTGGCCACTGCGGCCACCTCCTCGAAAGCCGAAACTAGCATCTGAGTAGCCTGCACAAAAGAAGTATATATATAAAAAAATATATAGAGGAAGAAAAAAGAATACTTACAGATAAAAGCCGGTTCGAGCCCTCGAGAAATCGGGCACCTGGTAGGGAGTTCTTCAAAAATGCTTCCTCAGCAGGGGTGAGCATCTGCTTTAGAAGATGAACACTGGTTGCTGTAGCCCCCTCAAAAAAGATATTAGCACGGGTAGGCTGATCAGTTTGAAGGGGCCCTTGTTGGGGTGCATCGGTGGGTTGTGGACGGGGAGGAGGTGATCGGGAGGACCGAGAAGTGCCCTGACCACCCTCGGGAAGATCCTCAAGGACGATCAGCTCGGGTTCCGCCACAGCTTTTCGCTTCCTCTGCCTGAGAGGAATATGATCTTCAGAGTCTTCTGTCGTCCCGGGCGGAGTATTCTCTCGAGTGGATTCAGTGCTCGGGACTGCCGCCTCCTCGACTTGTTTTCTTTCTGCTTCAGAAGCTGCCCAGCGAGCTGCCATCTCTTTCTCATGAGCCGCTTTCTCAGCGGCCCGCTTCCTAGCAAAAGCTTCTTGCATCTCGGGATTTTCTGCACAAAAGAATAACAAGGTTATGTAAAAGCTAACTGAATAGACTAAAAGTGTAAAGGAGAAGGGAAGAGGGATTACTGGGTTGAGAGCCCGAGTCAGCCATCTCATCAATAACCCGATCCAGAGGGTCCTCCGCCCGGGCACTCATCCCATAGGCAATTAAATTTTCCTGGGAGATCAGAATGGAGGAGGAGTATTTTGTGCCCTCTACCAAATCCTGGATTCGGGTATAAAATTCCTCGAATTTGTAAGCTCGGGGAAGGGCAGGTTGGGAAGGAAGGGAAGGGAGAAATCCGGTCAGACAGGGGAGAGGACCCGAGAGTTGAATGTAGAAAAATCGTCCTTTCCACCCCTTCTGGGAAGAAGGAATGTCATCAAGGAACCGGGAGTTGAGGCGAGCAGTTAAGGAAAAGGCATTATCCCCAAGTATGCAGGAGAAGTAGTAGTGAAGAATAAGGGGGCTAATGATGAGGTTGTTTATTTTGAAAAGGACGTAGGGCGAGGCCATAATCCTAAAAGAGTTGGGGTGAAGTTGATTGATAGGCATGCCAAAAAACTTGGCAACATCGATATAAAAGGAGGGGATGGGAAATCGAAGACCATTTCTAAGTTGATCTCTGAAGAAGATGGTATAGCCGGGATGAGGGTTGTTTGCCCTATCTGAAGGGTCGGGAATCAGAATGGAAAGACGAGAGGGGATAGAGCCCAAGACCCGGAGTTCCTTGTCCACTCCCGAGTGCAGGGTGCTGCTCATTGAGGAGAATCAGGGAACCCCCGGGGCCTCGGTAGAAGGAGGATTAGAAGCTCGGGCTTTGCCCTTGCCCTTGTCCTTCTTCAGGACTCGGGAAGTGCCCGATGAAGAGGGTTTGTAAGAAAAAGGTTTGGTTTGATGGGCCACTGATTTTTGGAAGGTTGGTTAATAGAACGGCGAGGGGAGATGGAGAGGAATCGGAGCGCATCGCGGTGGACTCATCACTAGGAAAGCCTCGCGCATTCGCTCCAAAGGTTGAAGAAGTGGAATTAGACATGATTTGAAGGAGAAAACTTACGAGTATTTGAAGAAAAGGTGGATTGAGCAGTTGCGACGAGGAAGAACACCGGAGGTAAGCGAGTTTGCACGGAGGAGCTTCGTAGAAAAATTTTGCAATGGCTTCGCCAAAGGTTTGAATTTGCTAGTGATTTTAAGAAAATAGGAGGGCTAATATTTATAGGCGGTGGGGGAAGATCTCGGCCGTTGATTTGAATACACGTGGACGATCAAGATGTGCCTCGTAAATTGTACCGGGCATATGAAAGGACGTGCACAAATATCGAGGAGACATGTTCATTATTACCTCGGAATATGAAACGATTTTTCGGCGGTTTAAATGCTAAATCAGGCGTCATAATGACATCCCTTGGACTGCTCGAGAATACTAAGCGACAAAATATGCAAAACCTGGGAGATGTGAGGCCCTGACATCTTATGCAAAGCCCGGGAGATGTGAGGCCCCGACATCTTATGCAAAGTCGGGAGATGTGGAGCCCCGGCATATTATCTTAAGCCCGGGTGGTACCAGACCCTGGTGTCTCCTCCCATCTATGGGATATTTTAAGCTCCCGATGCTCTTACACATTCTAAATTATGTTGCTAAAAGTACAAGTATGACTGATCGGGACAGCGAGTCAGACTCTAGCCCGACTATTTTAGGGAGGGGTGGTGATACCCTCATGGAGATACGGGTCATGGATCGACCCGGGATATTAGGTGGATAGTCCGGAACAAAGCCAATGTGCCGGGTACTCTCCTCAAATACCCGGAAACTATGCTTCTTCCCGGGCACTCATCATCATAGCCCGGGCTCTCAAGCCAATAACCGAGATCTCAAGCAAACACCCGGGTACCTTACTACCCGGGTCACCTCGAGAATTGCACCACACTCGAGTGTGATTGATACAAGATATCTAATCTGTCAGAACCACTTGTGCTTGAAGTGTCCTAGAAGTCATCAGAAGCTACAAGTATGGGCAGCCGACTTGCCATACTTAGTAGGTGGCACGAGAATCGAGGTATCTACCCCATTTTTTCTACTATAAATAGCAGGATATTAATGTCATTTATAGATTCTGAAATCTTTGAACTTTCAAGCACTTACATATTTCCTCTCAAATATTGCTTGTGTTCATCTAAACCTGCTGACTTTAGCATCAGAGTGGCTACGTCGGACACCCCTCCGGCACCCATTCACGAGTTTCTTTCTTAGCTGCAGGTGTTGTTGGAGCCATTATCTTCACTCAACTTCCCAAACATTAAAAATTACCGATTCGATCAGTTGGAGCTCCTTACCCGGCTCATCCATTTCAGCGAGATCACATCAAGTTGTAATTTTTTTTTTCCTAAGAATAAAACCATATCATTATACATTTATTCAAAATGTCATTATGTACAAACGATGCGCTAAAACAAGCAATCGCCAGCCAGAAAGCACATTTTCTACAATTCCTACAGCTCTATACCAATCCAGTTCATTCGCTACTTGATTTGCACGCCTAGAACAACGAAGAAACTCCACAACTTGAAATCTAGATCTGAGCTTGCTAATATGATAAAAAAAAAAAATATGGCCATCCGGAGAAAATGAAGCACTACCATTTAAGGTTTAAACTACTTGTATTGCATTTATCTCAATCATTAGTTTGGACCAACCCAAGTTTAGAGCATTCTTCAACCCTTTTTCGACAGCTCTGTATTACATCTATCTCAATCATTAGTTTGAAAAATTCTCTAGTATGTCTAAATTTTCTCTAAGTTCATCCGTACTTGACAAACATGGAAAAAAACATATAAAAAAATAAAATCCTAAGTGCTATGATAAAACCCCAAAAAAACAAACACATATAACTTATAATGAACAAATGAAAAATATAATATCCACAAGAATTATATCAATATCCAAAACATAAAATATATATCTCTTATAAGGATCGGGAGTAAGTCGAACTAAAACCCAGTCTAGCCTATGCATAGGCACGCCCCCTTTACCAATCACGTCTATGCTAGGCATAACACAAGGGCTCCACTGCAAAAATGCTTGACAAAAACTTGTGTGAGACAGTATCACAGGGTCGTATTTTGTGAGACATATCTCTTATTTAGGTCATCCATGAAAAAGTATTCCTTTTTATGTTAAGATTATTATTTTTTATTGTGAATATCGGTAGGGTTGACCCGTTTCACAGAAAAAGATTCGTGGGACCGTCTCACAGGAGACCTATTCAAAATGATTACGGTACATGTATTGCACATATTATTATATCATAAAGATCAATCAAATCACATTAAAACGACACCGACTCGTATCAAAGTAGTGACCGGATAACAATGAATGCATTAGTTAAGTCATTTGACGTTCATACATATAATGGAGTTCAAGCTATTAGTTGGTCAAGCTATCTTACAAAATCTTCACGCATAAGCATGTGATGTTTTTTTAGTCATCACACTATTAGGCTGACTCACATATTTGAATCTAAGCACTCAGTGATTGCAATGCAAATTAGGAGTGTAGACGAATCAAACTGATTTGATAATAATTTATTTGTACTGGGACATAATCGAATAAAAGTCGAACTCGAACATTTTCGAAATTTTTTTATGCCCTGAGCTCAAGCCCAAATTATCTTACTCGACTATTTGCAGGAAGCTTGCAAAATTTATTATTCTATTTGTTCGGTTGCAATAATTGGATGATATGCTGGTAGAACAATCGAAATGTAATGCTTGAACTGTTGTACGATTTAAAAGTTTTGAGTTCGTTTGGTCTTGCAATAAATAAATATTTATTTAAGATTTTATTTTCGAATAGTTCACGACAAGTTTGAATATTTCGGGTCGAACTTAAACTTAAATTTTGATTCATATTGAGTTTATGCAAAAAAATATTAAAATGTCTTAGATTAGAATCAAACTCAAGTTTATAATATATATCTAATTTGAGCTGAATTCGAGTTTTAATTTTTTTTCATTTTCTGTTTATTCAGCTCGTTCATATTACAGACTTGTATAAAAATCTGACACATATTGTATTTTACAAAACAAATGAAACTAAAACTATAATTTTGTAACTTACGAACGCTTTTATGCAATAACAAAATATCTAAAACCTTGAAAATCTGAAACATGTTGGTAAATCATAGATATATACATCAATAGCATATCATGATTTAATTCATCACAATATGGAAAATAAATACATTTACATCACGTGGAAAAATATATGTATAATTAATTAATTAAAGAGTGTCAAATGAGGTCTCTGTCAAAAATTTTAAATTATTATAAGGGTAAATTAAGGAAAAATCCATATAAGATATTTTCTCTATGGTCTAAAATCTTAGTTTTAATTCCTCAATTTTGAAAAAGTGATAAAAAATATCCTTGGTTTTATAACTGGGCCAGAAATGGAGAATTTTCTCAAATAATATGGATCTGAACACATGTTCGAGATTAATTATTTGCATGACTTATTCCAACATTTTGGAATATTTGAAACAAGAAGATCTAACCATTGTTAGATATTAGAAGCAAGGTGGAACTTATTAGAATCCAAAGGTATATTTTTGATTCATTCTAATAAGTTCGTGAAAATAGTACTGGATTCCTCTAAACTCTATGTAGATTTTAGATAAATCCAAAAAACAGTACAAAATTATGACAGTATGTTGTATTATGTATCACAAAAGGTGAAAAAATATTTAAAAAACAAGAAGAACTTCTTGTAACAGTAAAAGATATTCAAACAAGAATCCAAACTCTAGAACAACAAACAAGTTCTAGTAAAAAGACTTCTGCATGAAGGTTACCACCATATTTTAGTACATAATCCTTATTACATTAAAGAGGGACGACCAAGTGATACCAAAAATTTTAACCTGGCGAAGGAAAATGATCGATCTAATTAAAAATATCTCAAAAAAGATTTTAATCTGATGAAAACTTTAGAAATGATTGGTCTCGATGATCTCCAAGATCTTACATGATCTTTTGTAGATATCAGTGTCGTTGATCAGAAAATGAAGACAACTGGGGGGAACCACACACAATAACATACCAAAGGAAAGTACGGGATCTCATAATACAAATATTACACGAAACCAAACAATATTTCATGTTGGTGTAAAATCACACCCAGCGAAAATTAGGTCAAGGAGAATTCAAATTCTTCTGCACTAAACAGCCTATGAGAAATCTGTTTTAGAACATATACATCTTATGCGGTTATCTTAACCTTGATGTACTAGATTTCAAAAACCGAGAATATCTCATAGATGATTGAACATCGGCTATGAAAATCGCAACATGAACACTTGATCTCAACATAGAATGATTCATTAAAATTTTAGAAATGAATCTTATGGGATCAATTAAAATTGCATGAGACGTGAATTCGGTAGAAACCAAAGAGTCGGTCCTAGCCAGAGAACCTATCAATGAGATAACTAGAAGAAAGACTACCATATTTCACGAATAATTTATAGTAGTAGATTATTTTAATAGTCAAGACAAAAAGAAGAAAGAGAAATATACTCAAGCTCACATGATCGATTTGGGGGAAAATTGTTGAGCTACAATAGCTCGATTCTTGAAATATTGAACACCGATAATTAAATCGAGTTTGGTTTTCAAACCAAGCGGAAGATACTCCAAAATAATCGTTCGTAGAAACCGATTAAATATTTTGTAAAGTTTTTAAAATATATGCAAGTTGAATGAGTAAAAAATATTTTGGCTGAAACATGTTGGGTGCAATAATTTTCCTTACTTGGTAGAGCGATCGAACCGTGGTGCTTGATGTGCTGTGTGGTTTAAAAGATTTGAGTTGCAATATTACTACTAGCTATAGCTTTTGGTAAAGTGGCAAGCGCTCGGTCCTAAAATTATACCAATTTTAGGACCGAGCGATTGCCGCTTTACCAAAAACTATAGTTAGTAGTAATGGTGCAACTCAAATCTTTTAAACCGCACAGCAGCTCAAGCACCACGGTTCGATCTCTCTACCAAGCAAGGATAATTATTGCACCCAACAATCTCTCTCCCAATAATTGCACTCCTTGCAATCAATGGGAATCGAACCCGTGACCTTGGCTCTGATACCACTTGTTAGGATCGGTAGATTGGTTGAGATGTGTTTAGAAGGGGGGGTTGAATAAACACTCACGATTTTAGAATCTTTTCGTATGAAGTGTAAGTTATGTGACAAACTGAAACCAGGAACCTTGTCAGTCAATGACAATCAATGATAACAGTTGCGAAAATAAACTGACTGAAAGATAGAATAAATAACTGAAGTAGTAACACAAAGATCTATGGATGTTCGGAGATTGAAATAACTCCTACGTCACCCCTTCTATCACAATGATAGGATATGTACTATAAGACTTTGATCGATACAAAACTTGTACAGACCCACTTCAGTTTGGACTTAACACTGCCAAAACTGAAACTTTTAGTTTACTGAATATCTCACAGTTCTTCGGCTGAACTTAGCACAACTGATATAGTTAAGATCAAACAAACAATAAAACAGTTTGTGCTTGTAAGCTCGAAAGGTAGCCTCAAATGCTACAAATAAATCAGATAAGTGTGAGATTTTTGAGTAAGAGCGATAAATTTAGCAGGGTAACAGCAAGCTTGTGAGAATAGATAGATCGATTATCCGCTCAACTACTCTTCTCACCTATTTATAGGCTTCTCTTCAACGGTAACATTAAATATAATTTGAATCAATATATCCGTTGATTGTCACGTCAATATTCCTCTGACATTCGTACACTGTAAGCTCTGAAATGCGGCGTTCCACTACGAGTTGCAGTCTGCTTTGTACTGTTGTCGGTTGAGTGTCATTTTCAACAAATGATGACGTGTACAGCTGAATGATCAGCTGATAAGCTCACAACTGAATATATCAACTGATCAATCAGTTGTCTTCGTAAGTTCAGTTTAGCTGATTTCAGTTGCCTTCGATAAATTGCGCATTAATCTTCAGTTAGGCAACTGTCAGTTGATTTATGTAGTTCAGTTACTTCAAGCTACTCGATCAGTTAGTTCAATAAATTAATCACTTAGTTTGTCAAACAACCGAAATTAAGTTTCCAAAAATTTCCCCTTTTTTGGTGTTTGACAAAACTTGTAAAGTATGAATTGATCAACTGAACTCAAAAATATTCTTCAAACTAATTGTAGATAAAATAATTCTTTTAATGTACAGATTCGTACAAAGAATTCAAGAATTCCTGCTATAGTCTTCAACCATCATCTTCATTTCCTTTTCTTTCCTTTGTCTTGTACTTTCTGATATTTTATTTCTCCTATTTCCCCTATTTTGTCAAACTCATCAACCTTTCTTGACAAATTCCGCATATCTGAAGATAGATTAGAAACGACATTCATTAGGATATCTTGCAGTAAATCCATTCGTCTTGAAACAGTACTTTCCAGATAGTCGAGACGTCTTGTCACTAATGCTTGCATCTGGAAGTGAGCTTCAGTTGAAACTCTGTCTTTGCGGAGCTCTTCCATCTGAAAGAATAAAGAAGAAACATCCTTCTGGATTTGCTGTAGTTTACCCATGGTATTATCCTTAATAGAATCAATCCTCATTGTGTGCAAGAATTGCGTTGATCGGATGTAAAAAATGGAAGTCATTATACCGACGAGGTTGGTCTGAATAGCTGAAATTTTTTCGAACATAGACTCAGTTTCTATTGTAATGCCTAGAGACATGGCTTCGGAAGTTTTGGTTGCTCTCTATTCTCTCCATAGAAAATGATCAGTTCCCCTTCAGTTGTTTCAGTTGTAGTATTGACCATTTCTGAAGTCTCTTCTGGTAAGACTTCCCGTTGAGGTTGTGGAGGAGAAGTTGGATCAGCAGCAGGGTCCGATGATGCTTTATGCGGATGATCAGTTGAAACAACGGTTATTACTGGGATATAATGCTCAACTGATGCTTCGGTTGGCTAAATGATAGAAGGCTGATCAGCTGGCACCTCTTCAGTTGCAACTGAGTGCAGCTGAGCCTCTTCAGTCAGTTCAAAAACTGCATGTTCAGTCATGATGACTGAACTGGCTCTTCAGTTCTCAATATTACTTGTTCAGTTGTGGAGGGTAACTGCACTGGTTCTTCAAAAGGTTGATTTGGGGCTTGAAAAACTGGTTTTTCAGTTGTGAACAACTGCTTCAGTAGATGATAGTTGAACGTTAGAGGCAACTGATTTGATTACTTCATCAATGTTGGTCAATGATAATTCAGCGTCTGTGTAAAGTGCAGCTTCAGTAGTTGAAGACTGAGGAACATCAGTTGGCTGTGATGCATCTTTAGAAAAAGAATCAGTCATCTGTTCAGCAGAGCCTGCACTTGGATCCTTGGATGGCTGATCTGTTTGAGCTGATTGATCAGCTAGCTCATCTGAAGAAAGATCTTGGGAATTTTCTAGAATGATAAGTTCTTGATCCATTTCCCAATTCTTGATATCCATTTGCAGAGCTAACAAGTCCATGTCCAGTTGGTCATGAACTGCTTTATCATTAAGAGCATTTGGGCTCGTGAGATCGTAGTTCAAACGTAGCTGACCGATAACTGACTCAGTTTCTTTGCCTGTATCTGATCAAAGAAATATTTCTTTCTCTCAAGTGCTTGAACCACCGTGGCAGCTCTGACTATTTTCAGAACAAGTGTTTCCAAGGCAATGAATTTCTTTGAAACTGATTTTTTCCGTAATTGCCTGGCAAACACAACAGTTCTAAACTCTACCCATTCTTCATATGTTTTGAGTTTACCTTCCAAAAATTCATTGACTTCCTTCCAAATGAGGTCAATGTGCATCTGAATGGTGTTAGTTGGTCTGGGCTCTTCAATCATTTTCTCTTTGCCCTTAGATTCAGTTAGAACATGAGAAATGCTCAGTCCTGACCTTGTCAAGTCCACTTGTTCTCGAATCACTACTCCTTTAGGTCTTGCCATCGGCAGAGGAGTTGGTCTGGTGATAGTGATAAGTGGAGCTTTAATTCCAACAAGCTTCTTCTTTTCACCAGATTCGGTGATAGACTTTTTGAGAATTGCAGACAATGGTAGCTGATCATAAGTTGACGTCTCAACTGGTACAGTTCTGAGAGGAGTAGCCTTGATCGGCTGATCAGCTCTAGATTGGATGGTCCTATCAGATGGGATAATGCCCACATCCATCATTGATTTAGTCTTTTTGGTCCTGGGTTTCTTGGAAATTTTGGGAGATGGAGTCTTCTCAGAGTCACTTTCACTGATAATCAGTTTACGTTTAAGCATCTTTTTCTGAGTCTCCATCCGAGGTTTCTTAACTGATTTGGGAGCTCCTTCTATCCCAATTTCCTTCTTCACTTGAACAAACTTCTTAGGAGTCATGTCCAGTTTCTGCTTGGGTGGCTGGACATTTTTAGCATTGAAGATTTTCAGTTTTGACTATCTTTCAGAATTATCAGTCACCATCCCCTTGACTTTCAGCAAATAGCTGAGCTGTACCGCAAAACCATTTGATTGCTTGGAAGATTGAAACATGTTCCTCAAGATGTTGAAAATTATATTCTTCCAGTTCATCTTTCTTTCAGCCATGATTGTTGTCATAGCTTGAAATTTCTCCAGAGTAAGTGTAGCAAAGGATCCTGCCTTTGCCAAGAGCCCCTTCGCTACAATATCTGCCAGCAGTTGCACCTCTGGCTTTAGCTCCTTCTTGTGATCAGAAACTTTGATTTTCCGACCATCAGCAGGCACAAGGGTTTGCATCTCTTCAACATCAGATGCTTTGACTTCCGAGAGGTTAACTGGCCCATCAGCAGGCAGTTGAAGTAGGTTGCAGAAGAAATCATCGTCAATGATCAGCAGCTGACCATTTACAGTAGTTGCGATACTGCCTTTTTTAGTGACATAGCCGCTAGCATAGAGATCCTGAATCTATTTAGTATAGATTTCTTGAGAGGATAATCCCGAGAATTGTTTCAATCCTGCTGCTTCCAGCTTGATGAAGATATTCTTCACAGATTCATCTGATACAGTCATAACTGAATCAAAGTCTATCGACGTAGCGTTCATGACATGAGCTGGGATCTGATTTTCCATTTGAATGAATGTTTTTCTGCGAGAAAGAAAATTCGAATTTGTTTTTGCTCTGTAAATTTGAAGTAAGCGTATGGAAAGAAAAACTGAATTGGAGCGGGTATAGTACTGATGTAAGTGACTGTTCAAATTTTTGGACACGTGTCAGTCCAGGAAAATTTGAATTAAAACATGTGTACGTGTGATAAAAACATGTATAGAATATGAATGGATTATGTGGGTCCAAGTTTCAAAATATTATTCATTGAAAGGCATCAATTAATACTTCGACAAACAGTCACATCATTTAATATAAAATGTTGTTCGAATTATCAGTTAACATAATTGAGAAGATCATTTGGGTCAGCAACTGAGTGACCAGTTGAAAACTTAGTCAGTTCAGTTGAAGATCAACTGACTATTGTCTTCTCAGTTAAATTTTTGTTCGATATTCCCCCTCAATAAATGCAAACAAATAAGGATAAGAGAAACTTAGTCTGAATTATTTAAGGCCAGATGACTCTTTGTCTTCCTCCTGTCTCTTTAAGACTGTCTATAAATTAAGATCATTGTTATTTGATAACAACATCTGAACTCCAATGGATTGTGAAAGCAGCACACACGTCCCTCATCCTTCATGGATGCCTCAACGTATTCAGAGATTTAAAAGAGATGCTAAAGAATACATCTTTACCGAGGTTATGTCTGTTTGGACTACCGCTCACTACATTCAATCAATCAATACTGGAGAATTCCCTGCTTCTGCTAAGCAGAAATCACTTACAAGGAAGCTTAAAAGGCTTGCTCAAGTCGATCATATATCTGAGCTAGTCAAGAATGATGTACTGATCCATATGATGCAGTTGAAGGAATGGCACTTGCTTCAGAGAATGGTTAATGCCCAAGCCTTCAGGAATATTATGAGTCATGACTTGAATAATTGGTTGATGTTATGGCAAGATGCCGTAGAAAGTGGACTAAAGGATGTTGTATGGTATCGATTTTATATAGTCTTAATAAAATCTTGATTTGTATCATTGTTGTTGTCTCTTTGTCTTTCTGCAAAATTTAACTTTCATCAGTTGATAAATAGTTAACGAACTGAATATAATAACTGATAAATGACTAACTGACATTAGTTGACAAACAGTTAACGAACTGGATATAATAACCGATAAATGACTAACTGACATCAGTTGATAATAAACGACAAACTGAATGAATAACTATTGACAAAGCATCAATAAAACTGATATAATTAAGATAAATCAATTAAACCAAGTATATTGCGAAAGTGAGAAAACTTAGTCTCTGGCAATGGTTTGGTGAAGATGTCAGCAGCTTGTTGTTCAGTTGACACATATTCTAATCTAATAGCTTTCTTCAGAGCATGATCTCTGATGAATTGAAATCTGACATCAATGTTCTTGGTCCTTGAGTGAAGAACTGGATTGTAAGTTATTGCAATCGTGCTTGTATTATCACAAAATATGGGAGATTCTTTAGCATCAACTCCATAATCTTTCAGTTGTTGCTGAATCCAGAGCAGTTGGGCACAGCTGCTTCCAGCAGCAAGGTATTCTACTTCAGTTGTGGAAGTAGCTATGGATGTTTGCTTCTTGCTGAACCATGAGATCAGTCTGTCTCCTAGAAACTGACAAGATCCGCTGGTGCTTTTATGATCTAGCTTACATCATGCATAATCTGCATCTGAATATCCAACTAAATTGAAAGAAGAGCCTTTAACGTACCATAATCCCACATTTTGAGTGCCTTTTAGATATTTTAAAATTCTTTTGGCAACTATAAAATTTGATTGCTTATGATTTGCTAGAAATCTAGCACACATGCAAACAGCAAATACAATATCAGGACGATTAGCAGTTAGAAATATAACAAAAAGTTTTGTGAACATCAAAATCAAGATTGCAAACATGAGATGTTCCAACACAAGCTCTGTATAATCTTAGATTACATGACATCTGTTTAATGTATGAGTATATTATGTAATTCACTAAATATAAATGGAATTCAAGGGTCGAATAAAATATAGCGATGCAACTTTTATTCGCCAAAATACCAAGTCTCCGGTGAGAAATGCTAATGAGAGAATATGTCATTGGCAATTCAGATACTTCAAGCCTCTTTTCTCAAATAAAAATTGGCATCATAGTGTCATATGACAACATGACAAAAGAATTGCCAACAATTAAGGGGTATTAATGCCAAATGATGAATAAGGATTTAATATCTCACGAAAAAATAAATTAAGTGGTATTAATAAACGTACTTCTTTATGTTGCAAAGAAAATGATCTTCCAGTACTTATTGGAAGTAAGCCACAAATGCGAAAAATGAAGAGTTTCAGATCTCACCCTTATGCCAGGAGTGGAATTAGTTCTAGGAAACCAAGAACTAGTCTAGACAAAAAAGCCATATCTTATTAATTTGGGCAAAGAAGTAGACCATCAAAAAGTAGAATATCATCCCAAACATCGATCACATCTCGAAGCACGGGAATAACACATAGAAAGAAAATTTCAGAAGAGTTCACACCTGAGCTAATGAAAGTTTTAAAGATTGTAATTGTTGGACATGTGGAGCCAGAGGTTTTATTTTGACTAATTGTCCTGAAAATGATAGAAGAGGAATAAAATGCTTTGATCTGACCCCATATATTGAAGAAACAGTTTATTATCAAGATCTTGTTCAAATATATCAGTTTGAAGATATTGCCTTAGACGAAATATATATGAAGAAGATAAAGTCTTAAATCAGGAAGAACGTGATTGAACAAAATCGGAATCTGACTGGAGACTAAGTGTTTCGATATGAAACTATTGAAAAATTTCATGTTCGCAATCTTGATTTTGATGTTAACAAAACTTTTCATTTTGTTTCTAATAAATCTATTTAAGTGTGCAGATAGCTGAAACCAATCAGGCTTCGAACTGATCAGTTATCGAGCCAAAACTGAAGCTATCAAGACGCAAACTGAAATCACCAACTGATTGCCAAAACTGGACTAGTCCAACTGATATATCAAAGATCAGTTCAGTTGATAGGTGGTTCAGCAGAAGATCTTCAGAATCCCGGCCAGCTGAGGAAGAGTTCAACTGTTGAAGAGCTCAACTGACCAGTTCAACTGAATCAGTGAAATCAGTTCAGCTGACGAGCCAATTGATTTCATCAAACCAGTCCAAGACCAGTTCAACTGACCAGCTCAGAGCATCAGTTAGGAGCCGACCAGTTTGCAGAACACGACAAGCTTATCCAAGTGGAATCCAGCTGAGCACAACGGTATAAAACCAAGTGCCCGATTAAAGGACAATATTGAACGTTGCAGCATAACTTAAAGTCAATACGTTCCAAAATAGCTGTCAAAAAGGACAAAACACAAATATCGAGGAATGGATTCAAATTACAACGAACATATTTGATGAGTCTTGGTGAACAATCACATTACCTCTATAAATACAAGATCAAAACCATCAACAAACATAAGGAAGTGTGTGAAGAAAGGGTTTAAAAAACAAATGTGCTTATCAGCTTACAAGAAGCAACCAACCCAAATTTGAGAGAATACTTCAACGTGCTATCAGCTTAGATTAGAAGCACAATTCTCTCATTGTGTGAGAACACTTTCTTGTTGTATTTATAGATCAGTTCTCACACATGCACACACAAAAAATCACTCACATATACACAGAGAAAAGAGTGCATTGAAAAGCTGAGTGAGACTTGCACAAAGACAATAAACTTGTGTATGTAGTCTTTGACATATAGATGTTAAAAAAGTGTTGGATGGAAGGTGTTGCCTTCAGTCTAGAATAGGAGTTCAGATTAGGCAGTAGCGTAAGTCCTAAGCTGAGTGGTTTGTACAAGGTATTGTATAAATCAAAGTATTTAGTAGATCCTACCCGAGGTGGTAGAAGGGGTGATATAGGAGCAGTTGAAGTCTCCGAACATCCATAAACATATTTTGTGTATTTAACTGTTTAACTATTGTTTTTAAACTGATTTAATCAGTACAAGCTGATATTAGTTCAGTTCTTACCATAACTGAACTGATACAAGCAAGAACCGATCATCTTTATTTCAGTTAATTTTTTGACACAAGCTAAAAGCTCTAAGCTAATCAACTTTATTAACGAAAGATTACTTCGAGTATTTTTCCGCTTGGTTTAAAACCAAACTCGATTTAATTCATCGGTGTATACATTCTTAGAACACGGGCTATTGGAGCTCATTGAGAATATTGTGTTTGAAGCACCATCGTAGGTGTCCAGAACCGATCCCATCAGAAACACATGATGATTTGTCTGGTTTTTTAGCCATACAACAATATATCATAATATGATCCAAAACATCGTGAGAAAAAATCCTAGCATACAGAGATATCAATGATTATCTGCAAGACATGTATAAAAGGTCTTAGTAGATCTTGAACTAAGAAACAGAAAACATAATCTATCTATAAAGTTTTCAGAAGGGAAATGACAATCCAATGGAGCTTGCGTAAAATCGAATGGAGATGCAATTAATTTCTTCTGAAGAATTAAGGAAGAGTTACAAAAACTCAAGATAGAAGTAGCACGAACCATGTCATGAATTCATATCGGAGCAATCCAGATTTTGATAAAAGCTACTTTAAAGAAAAAATAGATTCACTCATTGATGTTGTTATATGTTATAAAAGAATAGGTAATCTTCAAGGTTCAATATTGTTAACTATCTCAGAGAATCTTTGTACATGGAAAATTGAAGGAGTAATTTATCTAAGAATTGCCTACGACCTGATAGATTGAGATTTCAGCCAAACTTTGACGATGCATCAAAACTTCAAAGGAAAAAGACTGATGAAAGGGTAATATATCATATTCTATTACATATAAAATTTCATATTCTCTATCTAATACAAATCATTCAAAATTGTTTATTAGAAACGAGTTTATTGAAATACCAAAATATTTGGAAAAGTTTCTTATGAAATTTATCGAGAAAGAATCGAGTTTTTTTTAATACAAGAAACTGATATCCACATACAAGACAAACCGATTCTACAAACGAATCAAAGTCTTAAACTAGAACCAAGAAGATGATATTTTCAAGGAGATAGAATAACAAGTCAAAGATGAGGGAAAACACATGTCCAAGAAGTCCAACCGAGAACAAATTTCTTTTCAAAAATGGGAAAACTTATATGTCTGGAAGGATGTAGGGAAGTCGAAATAGTATTTGATATTACAAGACAAAGAAATCGATTTCTTTGTAATACTATTTGGAACGACCTATGATAGAAATTTACCAAAGAATAATCAATATCGCAGAATTGAAATTTCATATCAAATGAATTCAAGAAAAAGAACCAGATCAATTTGTTCTTGGGTTAAGGTTTCTCGAGGAACATAAACCTTTGAAACGACAGGAGAATGAGATGGAATTCATAGCAGAGGATAGAATGTGGAAGATCTAATGATCACGACTTTTTCTCGATATACATCTCATTAGTGATAGAATATTTTGCTTCTTAATTGATTAAAGCTGAAATCTGTAGAGAGAAAAGAGAAGTTTTTTTAAAAAAAATTAGAAGAAGAATTACCTCAGGTTGTTGGACAAGATTTTTGTTAAAGAATCTTATTGTCATGTAAAAAAGTTAATATGACAGAAATATTAATATGAGGTGGTGGATGAACACCTTTATACAAATTAAAAACACCATCGATTTATTTCCATGATATATGAGCTGAAATTCTGTTTGAAAACAATTTTCTACAAATGTTTAAGTCCTATACACAAGAAATGTGATTAGAAGATTATTGTTCACAATACCATGTGAGCACAAAGTCATAGTCCAAAGACTAAGATAGGAATTTTACAGAAATTTCCAATCTAATTTCGCAGCAAGTGTGGTGATGAAGAAAAACTTCTGAAATAAAAAATAATTATTCTAGACGGTTTGACTTTGTGCTCACATGGAATGAGTTAGAGTTTGAATCGAAAGTATCCCTAGAAGATGTTAAGAAAAGGATCCGAGAAAATTACAATAAAGATCTTTTGGTATGGTGAGGTAAAAATTAACTCAAAGCTGGCCTTAAAATCAAGGAAGATAAAGAGTATGAATTTGTCATATGCAAACCTATCTCGATGAACATAAACGATCAAAAAGATAATACATATTATTATCAATGAATATTTGGAGCTTGGACTAATCAAAACAGGAATATCATCATACAGTAGCCAGGTTTTCTGATATGAAATTATGGTGAGATCAAAAGAAACAAACCTGGATTGGTTATTAATTATCAAGAAATTAATAAAATCTTGGAGTTTAATGGATATTTTATACATAGTAGAGAACATTTGATTAATTGTATATGCAACATCAAAATATTCTCTAAATTTGATTGTAAATCTGAATTTTGCCAAGTCTGGATGGAAGAAAAAAGTAAAAAATTCACTGATTTCTTTATACCACAAGGTCAGTATATTTGGGAAGTCTTACCAATGAGACTGACTAATTCATCCCAGACATTTCAAAGAAAAATGGATAATCTATTTAAAGATTATTTCAAATTCATGTTTGTGTATATTGATGATGTTTTAATAGCATATAAAGATATGAAATAACATATCAAGCACTTAGAGATTTTATCTAAAGTTTATTAAAAAGAAGGACCGATTTTATCGAAAAGAATGTAGTCATTGCTAAAAGAAAGATTGAATTCCTCGAAATATAAATCGATAAATTAGGAATAATTTTACAAGAACACATAGTAGAGAAAGTGAAAAATATTTCAAACAAATTAAAAGAAAATAAACAACTTTAAAGATTTTAATGAGTTGTTAATTTTTATATGATGTTTATTAAGAACCTAGAAAACACATAACATTGTTTAGTCCATTATTGAAAAAATATGCAAAATTTAAATGAACAGAAGAACATACAAAAGGGCTTAGCCAACTATAGGATATTTGTATAAAATTTCCAAAAATGGTTATAATTCAAGATGAAGATGATCTGCTATTATACATCAATGTCAGTGATCACTGGAAAATAACGGTTTTAACAAAGCTCACACCAGAAAGAGAACAATCATACATGTATTGCAATGATCTGTTCTCAGAAAGAAAAGTCAAAAAATGACATACCAACAAAAATGAATTTTATGCAGTAAAAAGATCTTTTGAAAAATTGCCATAATTTTTACTTCAAAGAAATTTACTTTAAAGGTTGATAACAAGATATGAACAACGGTGATATCGATGTCATCATAAAAATGCAAAGGTATTTGAGGAGAACACCTTGAAATGCTTCAATACAAGTTTAACAAGCTTGTCCTAAATGCAAAAGTTGCCGGTAGGCTACAACAAGTCGATAATAGAATTGTAAATGCAAAAGTTGCGGGTAGGCTACAACAAGCCGATAAGAGAATTGTCTCACATCGAATTACATGATGTTTATAGGCTTATAACCAGCAATGATCTGTAATGTAAATGCCTATCTTCCAAGACATCGAGAAGCCACGAGTTTACCAAATGGAGAGTTTTCGAGTACATGACTTTATACCTGTAGCATAGGACTCAAGTATCCTTAGCACAAATGTTAAGTCGGGATCATCTCTAGATGAGTCAGCTCAAGAGAAATTTGAAAATCTAGATCCTTATCTTTAGTTTTCAAGTTAACCCTCATCTCGAGGATTGAAGAGAGAGAGAGATCAACCTTAGACCTCATATAGACAAGGATAAATCTAAGGTTAATACTAATGAAACTGTACTTTTTCCAATTCAAGTATATCAACAGAACTAAGAAAAATTGAAAACAAGAATAAACATTTACCCAGCCACAATCCGAGTTGATGTAGTAGGAAAATATCTCAGGGTATGGATGAAATCAAATTTTTATCAAAAGAAGGTCAAGACATGATGTGAATTCGGGGCTCATACCTCAGTTTATACTACATTACCCAGCTTCTTAGAAATTTCAGGATTACATAAATGGATTCAGGAAGCAATACACAAACATGGACAAACAATGACTATTTGTCAAGATGATATATTCTAGAGCTATATTTTTCAGTACAACACAAAAACAAGCAGGAAAAGACTTATATGAATTCTTTCATTTTATCAAACTAAGGAGAATAGATATAAATATTAAAAAAATTATCAAAGATATTCTAACAGAAGAAACAACCTTGTTGCTTCATTAACTAAAGATAACATCTCTACTAGAAGAGCATGTGGTCTATAAGTTTGTTTAATCGAGATGGACAAAGTCAAGTTTTTCTTTAGGTTTTATCGGAATTTTATAAGTTAAATAATTTGATATGAAAAAAACAAGTTTTGTAGAAAACCTATATGAAAAGAAAATAAATCTTTTGTAAAATAGCAAGCTGCCGGGAGCAAAGAAACTCACCAAAAATTATGTAACATGACTCATATGGGAAGATGATAAAAAAGCATCTGCCCAGAATTCCTGAACCAGGAGGAGCCAAAATTTGACAATGATTTTCTTCCAAAATTTGACCGAAAACATGTTACAGAAACAAATCTAAGTGGTGAGAGACCATACAAAAAACAATTTAATCGAGTAGCATACAAAAGTAGAAGATTCATTGATAAAGATAAATTAGACATGCAATCCAACCACTTGGTGGAGGATGAACCACTCAACCACCCATAAAGAGAAGTCACTATCCAGTGGTTGAAAAGATCACTACTCATAAAATGTTGTCAGCCACAACTATTAAAATAATTAACAAGATTTGAGATTTCAAATCCACGAAAACTTCTATAAATATCAAGGCATAAAGAAAATGAAAGTATCATTCAACCTCTACATTTTTCTCTCCAAATAAACTTGTAATAATTTTCTTTATTATATGTGTGTTGTAATTCCGACTACTATAGGTAACTAAGCAAGTTACTCCTCCTCTATAAGAGGTTCCTATGTAATAATAGTTGGTGTGTTTGAATAAAAAGACCAAGACTTACTGTTCTTTTCATGTATTATTTTCAAATTGAACTACTTTACTATAGATTATGAGGTAGGAAACAAAATAGAGTTGTGTTAGGCATTGTTGAAAAGATCTACATCAAAAATCATATGTTGCGATTGTGTGATTAGGCTGTGTGGAGCAATATGTAAAACCAGTGGTCACAACCCGACGGCATTCCGGTCAAAGAGGTAAACTATTCAATTTATTTACGGAAGCATGATGAGTCATTAAAAAAAATTAATCAAGGTTTATGTTGGAACATTTAATGTTCGCAATCTTGATTTTGATGTTAACAAAACTTATTTATTTGTTTCTAATGAGTTTAATTATGTGTACATAAACTGAAACTGATCAAGCTTCGAACTGATCAGTTACCATGTAACGCCCCAGATTCGACGACTGTCCTCACTGTATCAAGACGAGTCTTTCCAGCGTGCTTATGTCCTCACTCACACGCACCCTGGGAAACTTCCCAGGAGGTCACCCATCCCAAAATTGCCTCAAGTCAAGCACGCTTAACTTTGAGGTTCTTATGTGATGAGCTACCGAAAAGAAGATGCACCTTCGTGATATGAGTAGTACCAATCAAATCTTTTAAGCCCTCTTCAACTGTACAGTCCATTACATTGAACAGTCTCGGAATCCCTCTCATTCCCGTGTGGGTCGGTTCATTCATGTTCCCTCCACCTAGAAGCCTGCCAGGAGCCGCTCATTGTCCGTGCAACTGATGGCACCGGCGATCACCCCCCGCCCTCTTCGCCCCCGGGCCTCACATACCAAGCTTAAACTGAAGGTACCGAGACGCAAACTGAAAGTGTCAACTGATTAATCGAACTGAACCAGTACAACTGAAGTATCAAGAGTAGTTCAACTGATTGTCCAGTTGATAGGTGATTCAACAGAAGATCTTCAGAAGCCCGACCAGCTGATGAAGTGTTCAACTGATGAAGAGCCCAACTGACCAGTTCAACTGAATCAGTGAAATCAGTTCAGCTGACAAGTCAACTGATTTCACCTCACCAGTTCAACTGACCAGTCCAGAACATCAGTTAGGAGCGAACCCGTTTGCAGATATGACAAGCTTAATCCAGCTGTGCACCAAGGTACAAAAGCTATTGTACGGTCAAGGTACAATAAGAGATGTTGCAGTTGCGCTTAAAGCCAAATGTTCCATATATCTATTTGGGGGAACAAATTCAAACTGCAACGGATTCATTCACTGAGTCTCATTGTACAATCAAGCTTAGCGCCTATAAGTAGAAGATGAAGATCAATGCAGACATATATGAACAAGTGTGTGAAGATACAGAGAAAAAAGACACGCATATTGCATATCAGCTTACAAGAAGCAATCAGCCCAGAAGGAACACTTCATCATGTTATCAGCTTAGATAAGAAGCACAATTCTCTCAGTGTGTGAGAACACTTTTGTGTTGTACTCAGAGATCAATTCTCTCACACACACACCACCACCACTCAAATATAGTTTTGCACAAAGACAATAAACTTGTATATGTAGTCTTTGACACACAAACGTTAAACAAGTGTTGGCTGGAAGGTGATGTCTTCAGTTTAGACTAGGAGTTCAGTTAGGCACTGGGTAAGACCTAAGCTGAGTGAGTTTGTACAAGGTGTTGTATAAATCAAAGTCTTCTAGTGGATCCTACCCGAGGTGGTAGAAGAAGGGGTGACGTAGGAGCAGTTGAAGTCTCCGAACATCCATAAACATATTTTGTGTATTTAATTGTTTAACAACTGTTTTCAAACTGATTTGATCAGTTAGAGCATCCGTCGGTTCAGTTTTCACCATAACTGAACTGATATATGCCACAGCTAATTCACTTTATTTTCAGTTATTCAGTTACAAATGATATAAAATATATCAGTGTTTCTTAACGAAGGATTACTTCGAGTGTTTTCCGCTTGATTTAATATCAAACTTGATTTAATTCATCGGTGTAAACATTTTTAGAACACGAGCTATTGCAGCTCATTGAGAATATTGTGTTTGAAGAGCCCTTCAAAGGTGTCAGAACCGATCCTTCAGTATATTTTGTAGCTTTATGTTTTTAGGCTGTATATCTTTAAAAACAGTATCGATATGTGTAATGCCTGAAGTAAATATCAAAATTTGTTAATTTAGTAATGTGAGATTACTAAATAATTAATGATTTTTAAAGAATGAAATATGACATATTTTGGTCATATAAAATCCAAATGATTTGAAATTTGGATATAACGTAAAATAATCAAAGATATAGATGTTTCATGTTTTGAGGTTTGAAAAATTTATTCGTTTGGCTGGTCCAAACGGATATATCGAGGTTGAAAATCTTAAATATTTTATATTATATTATATTATTTTATTAACATAATATAATATAATATTTTTTTAAAAAAAACTTAATTTGATTTGAAATATGAATTCCACCAAACTCAAATGAACAGAGGATAGAAACGAACGACACAGCAGAGGAGAGAAAATAGGTTCCAATTTTCTTTTCGATCTTGCGATTTATCGGTTTATCCAATCGACGAACCGACTTCAGTTTTGGGATCTTTGACACGAGGTCTTCGATTTGAGGTATAAATTTTATAGTTTTGGTGATGCTTGAAATTCGTCGATTTCTAGAATAAATCTGATAAATTGTTAAATCATACTGAAATTGAATATTGTTGAATAATGTATAATTTTAACGAAGTAGAGAAGATTATAGTGGTGTTATTTTGAATTATTCTCAATTTATTTAATTAGGGATTTTTAATCGTTGGATCGAGATTGAAGAGTTGTTTGTCAGTTGTTATTAATTCTGATTATATATTCGGAGTCTACGAAGTATAGACTATACATTGATATAAAGTTTTCGTAATTTGATGGATGTTGTAAAATAGCCTATTATTTGAAGTTAATTAGTTATGGTGTATTTGATGGTAGTATCGTGAATTAAATACACCGGAATATTAAATTGATGAACGATAAGAATTTATAATCGAATTTTATATTTTGTTAAAATAATTATTGTTGGGCTATTTGATGTTGTATATTGAGGCTGTTATGATTGTGTTGATACGATGACAATGATATGATAATTGTTGTTGAATTATTTAGATGCATCACACGCCTCGGGATCAAAGAAATAGCCAGATTTTATATATACTCGATTATCAGGTACGTGTTGACGTACGAGCATTTGTTGTTATTGTTTAGTATTGATGAATACTATTGCGTTGAACGATGATAAATCACTGGAATTGGTGATTTGATATTATATATGTTGTTGTTTATTATTGTTGATGTTGTTGGCTGTCGTTGTTGGGAGACGTCACGTTGATGTTGTTCGTTCAATGATATTGCTATCGACGGAGTTGGGGTGCAATGTATCGTTGATGTTATTCGTTCGACGATATTGTTGTCGCCGGTGTTGGGGTGCGACGTATCGTCGATGTTGTTATTTGTTCGACGATATTGCTGTCGCCGGTGTTGGGGTGCGGCGTATCGTCGATGTTGTTATTCGTTCGACGATATTGCCGTCGCCGGTGTTGGGGTGCGACGTATCGTTGATGTTATTGTTGCAGTGTGATGTTGTTGAGGTTGTTGATGGCTGATTGTCCAGAAACGGCAAAGGGGGTATTTCTGTTATCATTTCAGTTATATCTTACGTTGTTGTTAATATAACTGTTATATATTACGATGATGATTGTTGTGTATGCTCACCCTTTGGGGGCTGTTTATGTTGGACATGTTACAGGATTATGCCGTGAGACAGGATAGTGGTGAAGGACTAGATGTGTCTAGTCAAATAGTCTTGTAGTTGATAGGAGATAGAGTCAGTATAACTTATTGTCTTATTTGAATTGTATGTGTGTATTTATTATACTGTTTCTGCTACACTGATGTAGATAGTGTGATGATTGCACTATTTTGTCGTATATGCATTATATTATTACGTCGTTGAAAAGAAAATTTTTATGCATATGATGTCAGATGTTGTATGATTATGTGGCGAGGTTGGGGTGTCACAATAGGTATAACAACGCCACATATCAAGATTAAAAAGCTCAAGGATGATTTTGCAACATTTTAAATAAAGTATGAAGCTTAAACTAACTTTTAAGGAAGAAGGAAGTAAAAATTAAATGAAACTAGAGTGTATGTATTTATTTACAATTTGTCCATATTATAATTATAACAAAGAAATAAATGTGAAAACAAATCACATCAAAACAATTAAAGCAACAGGGCATAAGACCTACCTCTCTCTTTTCTCAACGTTGTTTCTTCTCTCCCCATGAATATTTTTGTGCCTAATATTTTATTGTGTATTAAATAATTCTTATTTATAAATTTAGATATTTTATTAGAAATTAAATATTTTATAAAATACTTCATGATAACTATTTAAGTAGGATTTTTTAAACTCATAATATTTTTTATAAGGCTACATTTGATTTGGAGGATAAAATAATGAAATGATTAAGAGAGAAAGATAAAAAGAATGATTGAAGTAGATAATGATAAAATAATATTATGTTTGGTATGATTGTTAAGAATGAGATAAATAATAATCTTTTGATGAATTGACAAAATTGCCCTTCCAGTTTTGTGGCGGCGGTCGGCGGTGGAGGTGGTCGACGATGGTCGGCTGGCCGGAAGCGGCGGGGGCGGCGACGACGACGACGTTGGTCCGGCTATCGGCCGGCGATCGGCCGACAAGAGGCGTCGGCGGTGGTCGGCGTCGGCTGGCGGCGACGGTCGGCGGCGGTCGGCCGGCGGTGAAAAAATAGGATGGATTAAGAGTGAGATAAATAATCCTAGGGGGTGAGGAGTAATTATTTTATCACATTTAATATAACATAATCATTCATATGAGGGATTGACTTGGTTAAACAAAAAACATACCAAACATGTGATTAGGTAGGTTAAAAAAAATAAACCTACCTAATCACCCAAACCAAATACAGCATAATAGTTTTGTGGGTTAGGGGTGATAAGGATAATTTTGTGAATTTAAAGATATTTTGTTTTGGCATCATATTATAGATCTACTTATTGATTAAAAAAATCTATTTTTTATGTCTCGAAAATGAGACAAAGTATCGAGTTCAAGATTCATTTATAACAAACTTTATCTTCGAACTTCGAATGAATGTTTTTCCCGAGTTTTTATTATCTTGTCAAGTATATCATACTTATTATTTTAGGTTATACAAACACCTTTAGAACTTATAACTTTAATGTTCCGAAAAAAAATAAACACTATGATGATGACCGGGTGAATCAGGTATGATCTTGATGGACGATTACACCGGATCGAGTTGATGAGCTAGAGATGGTTGTCCGGGTACCTGGACTTGCATTCTCAAAGGAGAAAGAGCGTTAATGAGAGCCGGAAGATTTTCGACGCTCAAGTCAGTGAAGTCCAGGTAAGATGTAATCGATCCGGCTCCCATTAACGCTCAAGTTAGTGAAGTCTTTTTAGAGAATCTTGTGATACAAACTGTAGGCAATATGTATGTGAACGAGTTTAATGTAAAGCAAACCTGCTATTTATAGGAAAAAATTCAATGATGACCTTGTTTTTCAGTGTTCACTTACTAATTAAGGCAGGATGATTGCTCATACCCTACTTTCTGACAACTTTTCTGACACGCCAAACCCATGTGATCCTGACAGTAATGATACCAAGCGTAAGACCTCTCATACTTGTGCACTCGAGTACGGTACTACTTTCGAGGTAGTCCGGGTAGAAAACCATCACCCGAGAATTCGCCCGAGAACTCGGGCTCCTGGTTGCTCGGGTAAATAACATCCCGAGTACTCACATGCCCAGCTACTTACAATCTCCCTCTGCAAATTTATCATGATTCGGGCTAGCCATTTACTGTCCCGGGTTATCTATGACCCTGGCTCTTTCGGGAGTATCACACCACACTAATTTCACGATAACCCAACTATAATCGATTCACATCTTATATTATCAATGGATTTGTTGCTTTCGGATTATCATTGATCCAATGACATTTAATTACCTTAACATATGTGTTAATGTATGTTTTTCTGTTCCACAAAAACTCTTGTAAGACAGTTCCACATATCAATTTTGTGAGACGAATATTCTATTTGTGTCGCTAATGCCAAAATATTATTTTTTATGTTAAAATATTACTTCTTATTGTAAATATGAATAAAATTGACCGGTTCTCAATAAATATATTCTGTGTTAGTATTTCTTGGAAAAAAAAGAAAAAAAAATTGATTTAATTAATGAGATTTGGTAAATAGATCAATTACATCAATAACATTTATGTCCCAATATTTCTTACTAAAACCTGCAGCTTTGACCCCATGAATGGGAGTAAACACGCCTTGAATCCTGCTTCTGGTAAGGATCTCATATTTTGGCCGGTGCCAATCTTTGACGCTAGCAAATTGGTGTAGAATTTGTTAGGACAAATTTTTTGAGTTAGGACAAATTTTCTGCCACTAGGAAAACTGCTCTGGCAATATCACTACCCTTCCTTTATTTATTCCTTCTCACTATTATATTCGTGCCACCATTGTTCCAGTTCTCTCCAGTACAGCCACGTCGCGTTCCCACTCCCCTTCCCACTCCGCTGCTTTTTCCCGAATATAGTATGTATTCTCATTCCCCACTCGGCCACTCCTCCCTATCCTTCTACCACCTTCGCTTCTTCTCTTACACTGTTTAAGCACCGTGCTTCTGACACATCGGAATCGTCCTCAAATGGCCAATCAAACCGTGGTTTTGGGGAATGGTTACTCCCACCAGAGTGCAGATCATAGTGATACCGATGAGCTGGATATTTACCCCCTTAGCTGCTACTACTTCGGCTCCAGAGAGGCCGTCTCGTTGAGGGATGAGACGGTAGCTGAACGGGTTTTGCGAATGAAGGCCAAGTATGTATGAGTTTATTGATTTTTATGATGGGAGAGTTTTTCTCTTGTTGATTCTGGGTGTTTTTATGATGTGGGTTTTTTGGAAAGTTATTGAATTTGTGATTTGGAATCAGCTATGATGCGTATGGGATGAGGAAATACGTGTCTGCGGTGCTTGTGGTCCGTATTCTCTCTTTTCTTTGTGTTCTTTTATTTCACCATGCTGGATTTGTAGTTTAATTCCCGATGGTGTTACATAGTAGTGACTGATTGGTAATCGTCTTGATTGTTCAGTATGATGTACTCGAATTTTACATTTTCTGCTCGATAGAAGTTCATGACCGACTTGCTAATAATATTTAACTATGTTGTTTTTGTTATTTCTCTTTGAATGTGTTTCGACTCAGCAAACTGATACCTGCCATATCTTGAGGGTGTCCATTATTTTGCCAAATTCATTATATTAGCGGAGTTGTGGTATGAAACTATGAAGAGTGGAAAATAAATCCTATTACCTGATTTTCATACATACCGCTCCAGCTTATCTTTCTATGAATTGATTCAATTATGTAAACCCTATTATCTGATGTAATATAGTTGATGCACTTCTTTCAGTTTAACCATCCATCCATAGTCCCAACTCGCTCTCTCAAATATATAGTTTGGCTTTGATCCATGAACTTCGGCATGATAATGGACTGCATCTGCCTTTTGAGATGGCAATGCATCCCAATCCATGAATTATAAGTAGTTCTAATTACAGGGTGAATTGTTTAAAAACCCGCATATCTTGTTGCTTCAAGTACAAAACTCCACATTCAAACTTCCTGGAGGCCGCTTACGTGCGAGTGAATCTGGTAAATCTCAATTTTGGGTGTCATTCGTTTAATTGGGCTCCTAGACATAGTAATTGGACAGAAATCCTAGGCAAGGTTCAGGACTTTAAAATTTATTTTCTGCTGTAGATATTGATGGCTTAAAACGCAAGCTTTCAAGCAACTTATCAGTTGGTGAAGATGGTCGGGGTCCTGAGTGGGAGGTATAAAGAATCACAATCTCCCGATGATGGATTGATTACTTTAATTTGCTCAACATTTCTTTTTGTGGATTTCCAGATTGGAGAATGTCTTGGAATTTGGTGGAGGCCTAACTTTGAATCACTTCTTTATCCATATTTGCCGGCGGGTACAAAAAAACCTAAGGTGAGTTTCTCTGCATATAAGCGTTTTACATTTCGATATCTGCCAGAAGCCCTTGATTGTCTAATGCTCATCTTTTCAGGAGTGCCACAAACTTTTTCTTGTCAAGCTTCCAGCAAGTCGGAGATTCATCGTACCAAGGAACTTCAAACTTCTTGCTGTTCCATTGTGCCAACTTCATGACAATGAAGAGGTATGACTTAATTGCAGCCACAGCTCCGATCAAATGCAGCCACGTTGAATTCCATGCTAATCTTATTGTGATTTAAATGGAATTGTTTTTAACTTTTTGCTGCCGGAAACATGGTATTAATGTTTAAATGCTCTCCCTTTTGTGATCAAAATGCAGCTCACTGCAAACCGGATACTTGTGTTTTATGGGTGTTCTTTAAAGTTTGTGCAATTAACTAGGAAATAACTTGTCCCAATTGTTGTATTCTGTAGGCATATGGATCAGTTATATCTGGAGTCCCCCAGCTGCTATCCAAACTCTCCTTCAACATTGTAGAATAATGAATGTACTAATTCTTCGCCATTGTGTTGGTGTGGTAAGCATGCAGCAGTCATCATAGAACAGCCCTGGATGCTATTCAAGGAAAGGCTGTTTCAGATATATTAGTTGTTTTTGAGATGAGAACACTGTTAATATATGTTTATCAACAAATGGGTTTGTATACAAAGTTGTATTGTTATCCGTATATGGACGTTCCTTGTTTACGATGATGATAATTTTGTGTTAAATAAGACAGAATATGTTGCATATGTAGAAATTAAAGTTGGAAATACTTCCAATCGCTGGTTTCAAAGAGGAAGTTGGAGTACTTGATTCTTTTATATACTTAGAAAACATATCTGATTGAAAGTTTCAGGTAAAGGAAGCTGTTACAAACTGAAGCATCAGCGGACGATATTGTTCTGTTTACCAAAGGTCACAGCTTGATCAATTTTTGCATCAGCTCAAGCAATTGGAGGTTCAAATTATTTGCTACGATGGAAAGAGGTAAGTTTCTGAATTATGCGATTGTTGTATTTAGTTTGAGAAATGTCATATCTCCATTTTGAAGCTGAGGCTTGCCTAATGTTTTTCTGTTTGTTATAATTATAATTTGTTCACAAATTTTTTGCATATAGCTTTATCTGCTAATGACTGCCACAGTAGATATGATGCTTTGAATCTTGGGATATGGTGGTTATGAACCTTGTCATACTTGAAGTTCATGTTATTATTATACCTTAATTTAGAGGTCTCTGTTGCTGCAGAAACCAACGCATTGACTACGAATTCGAGAAACTTTGCTATATTTCGCTATCGCAATTTTCTTCTTATGCGGAAAGTTCTTCATGAATGGGCATATCTTTTGAGGTTTTGACTGTTGAAGTTGGCATTTATAAATGTCTCCTGCAATTGTTGTGTGTAAAAACCAGTATTGTTTAGTTGAATGTTGAGTATTCCATGCTAGCTCCATATGTAATAGTGAATTATCGGTTCTATAAAAGACCTTCTGGCTTTCCACTCGGGCTTATACAAAGTCGGGTAATTCGATGTTTCCCTATGTCCGTTAGACTGTAGATTTATTAATAAATTTGAAAAACGTGTTATTTTTTAATTTTCGTATTTTCAGCACTCCATAAATATAACTTTCTCTAATTCAAAATATAATTGTTTTTTTAGGTAGAAAATCAGATTATAACGAGATCCTTCCAAATAATTGTTGAGACGTATAATGCTGAACTCTATATTCCCAAATAATAAATAACATGTAGATATCTTACAACCCACGGACAAAAAGCAAACGGGCCGCCGACTTGACAGGTTGAGAGACCTCAATCCCATACAACATGCCTGTATTTTTTTTAATAAAAACACTAACCATTATTTTAAGGGTAAATTTGAAAAAAATATATATGTACATCTTTAATTTAAGATTATTTTAAGGGTAAATTTGAAAAAAATATATATGTACATCTTTAATTTAAGATTCAATTTCTGGATGATTTTTTTTCAAATCAATATCTGACAATAATACAAATTTAGTTTTAACTTCCTACAAAGATAAATTTACATTTTGCTCTTTTATTATTTAAATAAATATAACCAAAATAATTGTATCTTTTCTATCTATCAAATTAGTATCTATTATGGGGTTTTAGATACTTGATTTTGCTTTTTGAATACTTTAAATATGTAAAAAAATACTATATTTTCGAACAATCACCACAAATTCAGTTATTATTGGATTTTCACTAAAAATGCATTATGATGACTTATTCATGTTATGTTTTTTTTAGAAAAAAATATTTCTTCACTCATCATGAAATAAGATTAAGTGGATACTTTGACATATAAATTAGTATCTATTTTGAAGTTTCAGATGCTTGATTTGGCTCTTTAAATACTCCAAATGTGTAGTAAAATACTGGGTCTTCGAACGATCACCATAAATTTAGTCATTGTTGGTCTTTTCATTGAAAATGCATTAAGATGACTTATTCATGTCATCTAATTTTTGAAAAAACACAGTTTCTTACTCATCATGGAATAAGAAAATGTACTTATTTTGACCGATAACATATCTATTTTTGGGTTCCAGATATTTGATTTGGCTATTTGAATACTCCAAATGTGTAAGAAAATACTCGAGCTTCAAGTAATATTAAGTGACTTTTGATGGTGTCATGTGAAGTTAATATATAATACCTAACTTGGTACAAAGAGTACCGAATTCGAGTCTACAAATACTTGATTTTAGTCCCTAAATACTTGTATCCAATTATTTCGGGATGTCAAAATATAGTTTGAAGTTAATATTGATGGCGTAGAGTAAAAAAATGATACCTAAATTAAAACAAATAAGACATAGTTCGAGTTCACAAATACATGATTTTACCCTTTAAATACTCAAATTTGATTATTTGATGATACCAAAATATATAATTTGAAGTTAATATTGAGTGGCTTTTGATGATGAGATTTGTGAGCTAAAAATGTGGTATCTAAATTGGTACAAATAGTACTTAATTCGATCCCACATATACTTGATTTTACCTTTTTAAAACTCAATTTTTATTATTTTGAGGTATGAAAAAATATAGTTTCAAGTAATATTGAGTGACTTTTGATATGTCATTTGTAAAGTTAAAATGTGATACCTAAATTGGTACAAAGAGTATCTAATTCGAGTCTACCAATACTTGATTTTACTCCCTAAATACTAAAATTCAATTAATTTTTTTTCTTCAGCACGAGGGTGGGCTGGGCGAGCGTGCGAAAGGGCAAGATGTGTGGGCGCTGGACGAGGGCGATGCGAGGTTGATGGCGCGGGTGCGCAAGCAAGGCGATGGTGATGGTGTAGGGCAAGGCGAGAAGGGGCTGTGGGCGAGGCTGGAACGAGGGGCGAACGTGTGAAGGGGCAGAATGTGTGGGCGCTGGACGAGGGCGAGGCCAGTGGATGTAGGGGCGAGGGCACTGGCGGTGACTGGCAAGGCGAGGCGCACGGTGGTGAGGCGAGGGCTTGCGATGTGTGCGGCATTCAGGGCGAGGGCTTGCTGGTGTGCAAGGTGAGGGCTTGCGCTGAAGAAGGCACGAGCGAGGAGGGCGAGGGCAGGGGTGGGTGCGGGAGAAGGATGGGCGTTGGCGTGCGTGAGGCTGTGGAGTGGTGAGGGGCGAAGGCTGCACGATTTAGAGGGAGGACAGACGTGCGAGGAGGAGACGAGGCGAGAGGACGAGGCGCGGCTGTGATAGGCGAGGGCGGGTGCAAGAGACGAGGGCTGTGGCGAGACGACGAGGGCGAACTGCTGAGATGAAGGGGCGAGAGTGAGCAACACCGTGAGGCAGGGAGTTGGGCGACGCCGTGCAAGGTGAGGCTAGGGCTGGGCTGCGCGGTTGTGGCTGTGGACGAGATGGATAAATGTAAGCGAGGGCACAATGGCAAAGGGCGAGCGTGGGCGACGTGCTGAACGAAGGGTGGAGAAAATACTGTGCAGATGAAATGAGAGTGAAGTGAGAAGGGGACCTCTATTTACAGGAGAGTCCAACATAGATCTGACCCTTCAAGATGGGAAGATGATTTAATTTGTTTCCAAACTTGTGGAGACTAATGAGCAGTAGAGGAAGAACACACAACTCACATGTTGTAAACCGAGAACAACACAATTAATCGAACTTCGAACCTGCGATTCAGTTTGACTCGGGATGGAGAGACTGGTGATAACCCATGGACATTAGGCCCAAACCACATTTGGACCCCTGGCCCATCTCCAACCAAGATGGAAGGCCCAACACGGGCCCATGTATTTTCTTATAAATACCAGATTTGGGTGTCTAACTCATTCATTCACTATATTGTTTTTCAGCAGCACCCTTAGCTACTCTCCACTTTTATCCTCAGTCTCTGACTTGAGCGTCGGAGGAGCTATGCTAGGACACCCGCATGGCACTCTTCTAACGGTCTTATTCGTGATTTCAGGCTTGGGACAATTTTGAAACCTCCGTCTGGACTAGTGACACTTGCTGGAATCGGACCCTAAATTTCCCGTGAGTATCACCAATACACCAAATTTCTTTCTATTATCTCTATTTTTAATAATAAATAGCGACTGGGCATACATATTGAGTGTTGATGTGTTGTCGTTCGAACTACCAACTTAAATTCTTACTCTTTAAAAAAACGAGTTTAATGGTGAGTATGGTCGAATCCATAAGAAATAAAAAAATTTATTTTTTTCGAGGAAAAACAATTAAAAATTGGGGGATTTGTTGGATAAAGACTAAATAAAATATTAAAACTAACTTAAAAAGCAAAGAAAATTAATAATTTTTAGTCAAGAAATAAATAACAATGATGAATAATTAACGAATGAGAAGTTTTAATCTTACTGATTTCTAATTCAAGGGGTTCTACTATTCAATGTATCACTAGTCATAGGTCAACAAATTATTCATTCATGTAGTTTCAAGTAATTAACCTTAGAATTATATGGATAATCGCTAAAATTTTTGTGTTCTCCAAATTTAATTGATCAAACCTAGCATCCAGTCAAAATTTATCAGTAACTAATTAAGCACGACATCGTTCCATATTAGTTAAAGATAGAATTTTTGTTTTGTGACAACAGTTAATCCTAAAATCTAAAAACCGGGACAACTACAATTGATAGTTTCAGTTTCAGTTTCATTGATTTATTTAGATTAGATATGCTATGATCACACAACATACCTAATTTATCATTACTCACATATAAATCATTTACGACAATTACAGATCACTGAATTTATGAAAATTGAAATAGATGAGATATCACTTGAATTAAAAATAAAACTTAGCCTAAAGTTCTTGAGAAGATATGAAAAATTCATGCGTCTTTCTTTTCTTTCTTTCACGTGAAGTTAGTGTGGAGTAGAGAGAAGTCTAAAGAAAAAACCCGAAAACTAGAGCAAAAACTAATAATACTAGGAAGATATTAGGTTTATCAATAAAAAAAACTAGAGTTTTATGGAATCTTTCTTTATCACAATAATATATCCACATCTCCAAAAACATTCAATGATCAAATACCATAATTGAAACTCTTAAAATATGATATTATCATCATAATTTTCGAGTTCCTCTATGCGATTACAAGGCATTCATGAAGTAGTCGCAAGGCGTGGCCGGACCTTATTCCGGGATTTGTTATGTTTTGGTCATTATTTCAAAGCTCCATTTTGGAAATTTCAAATGTGATAAAAATCATTTCTTAGCCCCATTTTTCTCCAAGAAAATAATATTTACTTGATATGTGTGATTTTTACGCGCGTTATTACATTAGTTTGTGTGTGTTTGCATTGTGCATGCGTACATTTCGTTTACATTTTGTTCATTTTAGAGTAAACATTTGCATGTGATCGTGTCTCACTTGGATGTGACGAATTTGCAGGAAAAATGGCTGGAAAAAACGGAACTCGGAGCCAAGTGCTAAGCCAACAAGATTGTGTACAGAAAGGTTGGCGCCCAAGCGGTAATTTTCTACCGCTCGGGCGCGAGAAGCGAGTTGCTGAAGAGACGGACAGAAGATGTGGCGCTCGGGCGGTGAAATTCTACCGCCCGACCGCCCGAGCGCCACCTAATTTTGGCAAGATTTCTTGTCCGATCTTTTACCTTATTTTGGAGAAGGGAAGATATGGAAAGGAGGGAGGCACGAATTAGGGATTATTCAGACTCCATTATTCAGCCACCAGAAGCTTTGGAGAGCCTCTGGCGCTTGGATTGAAGATTTGAAGATTTCCGGGCATCGCTCTTCGTGTTTTTCGTCACTTCTAGTATTTCTTATTTAGTTTTTGTCACTTGAACTTAATTTTGTTGATTTCAATCATGAATTCTAGTAGCTAAACTTTAATATTTGTTGGAATTTAAGGAGAGCCTACCCCAAACTTTGATTTGAATTAATTTTTATTCGATTGTTGCGTAATTCTTTATTATACTATTGTTTTTCTTCGTGTTGTTAGAGCGTAGCTAACTTTAACAACGTTTTTATATTGCGAGTGAGTTCGAGAGAATAACTTGTGATATGAACGAGTAGTTTAATCCGTGGATCTACAATTTACATAGACATATGAAATTGGATATGCGCCGATAGTCATAGTCCTTAGGGTCGAAAACTAGGGGATTTCATAAATCGACATGTGATTCACTCTTGATAAATAACTAAAGACATTTAATTGCTTCATTGAGTCGAATTAGTTTGGCATAGCTCAAGAGAGTGTGTTCAATTGTAAAAGAAATCCTGTCGGAAGCATATAATCACTATCGAACGAACTAATTAATTAACGAGGGGTAGGTGAACCGAAATTCCCAACAAATTCATTTCTCATTGAATTTTACTCAACATTTTAGATATTAATTCTCATTCATTACTTATTAAAGCATTTTATTTACATCTTGCTTTGAGCATAGTAGTATTAATCACTCAATCAAATTTTCGTTGCTAAAGATCTCATAACTGAAAAGAATAATTGTTAAATACAGTCCTCGGTGGAACGATACTCGTACTCACTTACATTATACTATTACTTGACATCGTGCACTTGCGATTAATTTTCGAGCTTACAAAACCATATTTTTATTGGGGATTTTACTGTGCAAGTTTTGCTCGATCAAGTTTTGGCGCCGTTGTCGGGGACTGTTAATCTACAATTTTATTTTTAGTCATTTTCTTTAGCGTTATTTTATTTTTCTTTAGCTAACACTCCGTATTTTATTCCAGATATCTTGTCTAGTGCATGCCAAAGTCACTTGACTGTGGAGCTTGAGTTTGATCCTGAAATCGAAAGAACTTTCCGCAGGAGAAGACAGCAGCAGAGACTAAAAGAACTGATGGAGAGGCAGTTGAATGATCAAGAGGAGGAACGTCGTGAAGATAGACATATGGAGATACCGCGCCGCATACCAATGCTGGAATATGCCCAACCTTCTTTGGAGGGTGCACGCCCTAGCATTGTGAGACCTATCGTGCGGGCAAATCACTTTGAAATCAAGCCAGCCATAATACAGATGATTCAGAACACAGTCCAATTTGGAGGAACTGCAGTAGATGACCCAAACACGCACATCGCGGATTTTCTTGAAATTTGTGATACTTTTAAATTCAATGGAGTTTCTGATGATGCTGTTAGGTTGCGTTTATTTCCTTTCTCCTTACGTGATAAAGCTAAAACGTGGTTAAATTGTTTGCCTGTAGGTTCGATCGCTACATGGGAGGACATGGCGAAAGCATTTCTCATCAAATACTTCCCTCCCTCCAAGACCATGAAGCTGCGGGCAGACATTACAACATTTGCTCAATTCGATCAGGAATCTTTATATGAGGCATGGGAACGCTTCAAGGATCTACTACGAAGATGCCCACATCACGAGTTACCACTTGGGTTAGTCGTTCAAACATTTTATTATGGTTTGCTTACTCCTAACTGTACTATGATAGATGCTGCTGCTTGTGGAAACCTGTTGAGAAAAACCGCGGAGGAAGGATATGAATTGTTAGAGGAGATGGCTGCTAGCAGCTATCACCCTCAATCTGAAAGAAACAACCAGCGGAAGAGTGCAGGAGTTCACCAGGTAACTGATTTTTCTGCTATTACTGCACAACTTGATGCTTTAAACAGGAAACTAGACAGCTTGAATGTGGGTGGCACGGCGATGCGTCTTCAAGAGATATTCTGTGACAAGTGTGGAGGGGAACACTATGCGAAGGACTGTCAAGATGACAATCCATTTTATGTGCAAGAAGGGGTACCAATAAATCAAGTAGGGGTCCAAAACCGCCCAAGGAATGACCCGTATTCGAACACATACAATCCGGGGTGGAGGCAACACCCAAAATTCTCCTGGGGTGGTCAAAATAGCCAGAATAGACCACAAGGAGGACAATCATATGGGAAACAACCGATGTACAGGTCCGATCCTCCTAGAGAAGAGAAGTCCAATTTGAAGCAGATGATGTCTAAGTTCATCTCGTCTACCGAGACTAGACTACAGAATCAGGATGCATCGATAAAGGGGCTTGAGAATCAAAATGGGCAGTTGGCAAAAATGATCACAAACAGAGAGCCGGGAACCTTGCCAAGTAACACAAAGACAAATCCAAAAGAGCAAGTGAAGGCCATCGAGTTGAAGAGTGGAAAAGTTTTAGAGTCAAGAGAAAAAGAGAGAACTCAAAAATCGGATGAACACCCTGAAACATCCAAAGGTAAGTCCTCTAACTCTACATCATCACCCACTGCACAACCTAAAATTGTTATTCCCTCACCTTTTCCTGCAGCACTGAAAAAAGCAAGACTAGATGCACAATTCGGTAAGTTTCTTGAGATATTCAAAAAATTGCATATCAATATTCCTTTTGCCGATGCCTCGATGCAAATGCCTAGTTATGCTAAGTTTTTGAAAGATATATTAGCGAATAAGAGGAAGTTGGAAGATCACATGACAGTGAGTCTTACTGAAAATTGTTCTGCTTTGGTGCAAAACAAGATCCCACCGAAACTTAAGGATCCAGGGAGTTTCTCTATTCCTTGCACGATTGGAGATTTTGTTTTTCATAAAGCGTTATGTGATCTTGGTGCAAGTATTAACCTGATGCCTCTTTCTGTGTTTAGGAAACTTGGATTGGGAGAACCTAAGCCAACGCGAATGTCCTTACAACTAGCTGACAGATCTGTCAAGTAACCCCGCGGAGTGATTGAGGATGTACTAGTGAAAGTGGACAAATTTATTTTCCCTGTGGATTTTGTGGTACTTGACATGGAGGAAGACATAGAGATGCCCTTGATTCTTGGGAGACCATTCCTTGCGACTGGCAAGGCCCTGATTGATGTTCAAGAAGGGAAGTTGAGATTAAGAGTGGACGAGGAAGCGATCACTTTTGATGTTTTTAATGCACTTAAGCACACACTGCACTCTGATAGTTGTTATAGAATTGATGCTGTTGATGCTCTCGTTTCTGACTATGTGCAGGATGCTCTTGGGGACCCTTTGGAAGCCACCCTCACAACTGAATTGGAGAATGACGACTTGGACGAAGAAAAAGCTGAAATAGTAGCATACTTCAATGCCAACCCTCCATGGAGAAGGCCGATGAGGATGAGACTGGAAGATCTGGGAGAGCGCAGAGATTTGACCCCTCCAAAGTCAAGCATCGAGGAACCACCGACGCTTGAACTCAAACCCTTACGTTCGCACCTAAAGTACATATTTCTAGGTAAGAATAACACTTTGCCTTTCATTATTTCTGCTGCTTTGACAGATGCTATGGAGGAAAAATTGTTGCAAGTTCTCAAGGAGCACAAAAGAGCATTCGCCTGGAAGGTGGCAGACATAAAGGGAATCAGTCCATCGATATGCATGCATAAAATCTTGATGGATGAAAAGTACTCACCTCTCGTGCAACCTCAAAGACGACTAAATCCAAAGATGCAAGAGGTAGTGAAGGCTGAAACTATTAAGCTTCTCGATTCACGTATTATCTACCCCATTTCCGATAGTGCGTGGGTAAATCCGGTTGTGTGCCTAAGAAAGGAGGGATTACGGTGATCACCAATGAAAAGAATGAACTTATTCCCACAAGAACTGTTACGAGGTGGAGAGTGTGCATTGACTATAGGAAACTGAATGATGCCACCCATAAGGACCATTTCCCCCTTCCCTTTATTGATCAAATGTTGGAGAGATTAGTGGGGCATCAATTTTATTGTTTTCTAGATGGGTATTCGGGGTATAATCAAATCACTATTGCACCTGAGGACCAAAAGAAAACCACTTTCACTTGTCCTTATGGCACTTTTGCTTTTCGCCGTATGCCTTTTGGTCTTTGTAATGCACATGCTACATTTCAGCGCTGTATGACTGCTATATTCCATGATATGATTGAAACCTTTCTTGAAATATTTATGGATGATTTTTCTATCTTTGGTGCAACGTTTGATGAGTGTTTGCAGAATTTGAGATCCGTGTTGAGAAGATGCGAGGAGACGAACTTGGTGCTCAATTGGGAAAAGTGCCATTTCATGGTACAAGAGGGAATTGTTTTAGGGCACAAGGTTTCGGAAAAAGGAATTGAGGTGGACAAAGCTAAAATTGAAGTAATAAAGAACCTACCACCACCAGCCTCAGTAAAGGGAGTTAGAAGTTTTCTAGGCCACGCCGGCTTTTATCGGCGTTTTATCAAAGATTTTTCTAAAATTGCAAAACCTCTATCTTCCCTACTTATGAAAGATGTGCCTTTTGATTTTCATTCCGACTGTTTACAATCATACGATGATTTGAAGGAGCGCTTGGTGACGGCTCCTGTCTTGGTGGCACCAGATTGGGATCTACCTTTCGAGATCATGTGCAACGCCAGTGACACTGCGGTGGGAGCTGTGCTTGGCCAGCGACAAAACAAGGTATTTCATACAATTTACTACGCAAGTAAGACCTTAGATGAGGCTCAATTGAATTATGCAACAACTGAAAAGGAATTACTTGCAGTAGTATTTGCGCTTGACAAATTTCATGCATATCTTGTTTTGTCAAAAGTCATTATTTACACAGACCACTCTGCACTAAAATATTTGCTTGCTAAAAAAGATGCAAAACCACGCTTACTTCGGTGGATCTTACTTTTACAAGAGTTTGACTTAGAAATCAAAGATAAGAAAGGTGTTGAGAATGTGGTTGCGGATCACTTGTCTAGGTTAGAATTCGTCAGTGATGATTGTGTGAATGATGCTATTAATGATTGGTTTCCTGATGAACAACTGTTTGAGGTGAAAAATTGTCCATGGTATGAAAATTTTGCAAATTTTCTTGTTACAGGCTCACCTCCCCCAAATTTAACTTTTCACCAAAGAAAGAAATTTTTTTCGGACGTGGAATATTATTTTTGGGAGGAACCGTTTTTGTTCAAAATTTGTGCAGATGCCATGATAAGAAGGTGTGTTGCAGAGGAAGAGTTCGGTCAAATTCTCAATCACTGTCATGACCGTGAGGTAGGTGGTCATTTTGGACCAACAAGGACGGCGTATAAGGTACTTGAATGTGGTTTTTATTGGCCATCCCTTTTTAAAGATGCTCGTTCTTATGTGCTCGCATGTGATAGATGCCAAGAGACATGTAACATTTCTAACCGTCATGAAATGCCATTGAATAATATTCTTGAGTGTGAGGTTTTTGATGTATGGGGAATAGATTTCATGGAACCGTTTCCCAGTTCATTCACGAAAAAATATATTTTGGTTGCGGTTGACTATGTGTCTAAGTGGGTAGAGGCAGAAGCATTCGCCACTAATGATGCTCAGGTGGTCTTAAAATTTTTAAAGAAAAATATTTTTAACAGATTCGGAATACCACGAGCAATGATCAGTGATGGTGGCACTCATTTTTGCAACAAACTATTTGAAAAACTCTTGAGCAAGTACGGTGTCACACATAAGATCTCTACCCCTTATCACCCCCAGACAAGTGGTCAAGTTGAGGTGTCTAATCGAGAAATCAAACGAATTCTGGAAAAAGTGGTGGGTGTCAGTAGGAAGGATTGGTCGATGAGGTTAGATGATGCTCTTTGGGCATATAGGACTGCTTTTCAAAACACCTATAGGCACAACACCGTACAGATTATTGTTTGGTAAAGCATGTCACTTACCTGTAGAGTTAGAGCATCGGGCATATTGGGCAACAAAAGCACTAAACTTTAACTTTACTGATGTAGGTGAACGACGTTTGCTTCAACTAGATCAGTTGGAGGAATTCCGAAATCTGGCATATGATCTCGCACTGTCCTACAAAGAAAAGACAAAGAGGGCTCATGACAGGCGAATCATCGAAAGGGAATTCCAAGAAGGAGAAAATGTCCTGCTCTATAACTCCCGGTTGAGACTGTTTCCAGGAAAACTGAAGTCACGATGGTCCGGTCCATTCGTGATTTCGAAAGTATACCCATCGGGATCTGTAGAATTGAAAGATGGAAAGGATGGGACATTTACGGTCAATGCCCAGCGCCTGAAGCACTACATGGGTGGCACCGTTGAGCCACAACTTGGAATCACCCGGTTCCAAGACAATTCGAACTGAGACCGACCGACAGTCTAGCTCTCGACTGTAAATTGAGAACTTACTTTTCTTTCCCTTCTCTTGCATTTGACTTAATTTTTCTTTCGTGTCAATTTACTTATTTTCCTTTGCTGTTGTTTCGTTTTCATTTAATTTAAAAAAAATAAAAAAATAAAAAAAAATTTTAAACGATTTTGGCCAGAAAGGCTGGCGCTCGAGCGGTAATTTTATACCGCCCGAGCGCGAACGCTTGCCTCGGGATGAAAACTCCAGAGAGGCTGGCGCTCGAGCAGTAGTTTTCTACCACTCGAGCGCGACTGCGTTAAAAAGCGAAAACCCCTTTCCCCTCTTTCATTCTGCACGAAATTTCTTCAAATCCCTCACTCTCTCTTTCGCCCCTCTCAAATTTCTTGCAGGAAACTTCTCTTAAGATCAAGACTTGGGTACGTGGGTGCACTCCTCCTTGCAAATCAGGCAATTTTTCCCTCTACAACTCCGGTCACCATCTCCATCTTCAACCACCATGGCCCCCAAGAAACAAAGAGGTAACCCCGGTTCTTCCTCTTCTTCTTCTTCGTTTGATAGAACACGCTTTGTAAGTGAGGCGGCTCGGAATAGATATGATCATGCAAAGATTCACAGAAACCCCATTCCTGAGAGGGGATTTCGTCGTACCTTTGAGGATAGATACATGCCACCTCTTGTGGAGTTGGAAAGAAGAGGATGGGAAAAATTTAGCGAGCAACCTAAGGCGGCTGTGGTGTCTGTGGTTAGGGAATTCTACGCTAATGCCGTTGAACGAACTGATAGTAGGGCATTTGTTAGAGGACGGTTTGTGCCGTTTGATTCTGCCACGATTAACGCTCTCTTAGAAACGGCCGAGGTCGATGACTCTAATTTCCAGGCGTTGGTGGTTGATCCCAACTACAACTTGATTATCGAGACTCTTTGCCACCCGGGTGCGATGTGGAAACCGTTGGGCGGAGCACCAAGTTATTTTGATGAGAAATACTTGAAAGCTGAAGTTGCCCTGTGGTATTTGTTTGTGGCCCGACGGATGATGCCAGTCTCGCACAAGAGCGAGGTGCAAAAGGAACGTGCGGTGCTACTTTTTCGCCTTGACCCAAGGATACGACATCAATGTGGGCAAACTAATAACTTCTCAGATCATGTTGAGTGCTCACAACAGCCACATTGGTCTGTTCTTTCCGACGATCATATCCGAACTGTGTGCACGGGCTGGGGTACATTTCCGAGACGACGAGGAGTGGCTTCAACCTATGAAGCCAATTTGTTCAGGAGGATGAACAACGAAAAAGGGCGAAGCGACGGGCAGATTTCCCCACTCGGGCGGAGGAAGCCGGTAGATCCAGCACTTCCGTCCCACGTCTGCCATCACAACCCCGGAGGCGACCCCAAAATGAAAAAATCGATGAAACCCTCACCTTCATGACGCATCAAAATCAGATCAACTCGTACCTCATTGACCATGCAGCTCAAATGGACTCCATGATGCGCACTTTGCTCATACACGGGGGCATTGACCCAGGCACCTTCCCACCGACTATGCCACCCCCTACCCGTTCCATTTTCAGTATGACTACCAGCAGCAGGGGGACGCTTCCGGAGTGCCACCACCTGAGCACGACGACGACGAGTCTTGACCAGGGGAGTTTACTGTTTCCCCTTCTTTGCACTTTTATTTCTTTACCGCTTTCTGTTTTCTATCTTATCGTTGTTTCAGTCTAACATGTTTTTAGCTTTCATGTTTATGAGTCTGCATTTGTGTTTGCATTTCTGTGTTTTGAGTCTTTTGTGCAATGGGGACATTGCACACGTCTAGTATGAGGGGGTTGTCGTACGTCTTCTTATTTGTTTGCGTTCGTATTTGTCTTGCATGAGTGTCAGTGATGGTGAAACTAGTAAATTGGTAGCCGATGATGATTGTGGGATGAATGAACTGCATGTTATTTAGTCTGATCGCTATGTGTGAATCCCCAAGTATATTGAATTTTGGTTATGCACACATAGTGGATTTTAATAGTGGTGTCGATGACAGTTAAGTTCAAAACAATCTGTGAGGGGAACCGGAGAAACATTAGATGCGAGTTGAACTTGAATGAATGTCTGTTGACATGAGGGACTAACCAGTAGCATGAATTCGAGTAGCAAATCAAGAGTACGTATCAAACATCCTCCTTCCAATCGTGCATAAGACCTGAAAATTCATCCTTAGGCCGGATAAATAAACATATACCAAAGCCTAGGGAGTACGTATGAGAAAACTATGCACCAAAAAAAAAAAAAAGTGGAATAATAAAGGGGATGTAAGGTGTGGGGGAGCCGAAAAGGGATGAAATCCTATCCCAAAGGCTAAAAAGAAGGAGATGTAAGGCGTTGAGGAATGTCAGAGAAAATTTTCGACAAGGGCATAGTGAAAATGATCTACGTACTCCCAATCTCCCTAAGCCAGTTGAGCAGTTATAACTATTGACCCCATGCCTTTTGATGTTTTACCATGAAATTCTACCACTTTATGTGTTTACTGGTCGGTCCCAAATAGAGACAGAACTTAGTAGAGCGAAACTTGCGTTGACTTGTCTATTTGGCAACCCACATGATTTGCGAATAAAATTGTCTGAAACACAAGCTAGAAAAATCCACGGCACACACAACCACACTCTGTTGGAAAAGAACAAATGCTGTGCAATGTTTTGAAGGGGCAGTAATATATGTTGTGATTTGACTAAGTGGATGTGGTTCAAACACCCGCTGAGGCAGGAGATACCGGTTCGCTACTTCACCATCATTTTAGTTGTTTCAGTACCCTCCCTTTTGTGTTTGTTTTGTGTTTTGATTGTGGTCTATAACCTATTTTACTTGAGGGCAAGCAAAAGGTTAGTATGAGGGGGTTGATATGTATGATTTTTACGCGCGTTATTACATTAGTTTGTGTGTGTTTGCATTGTGCATGCGTACATTTCGTTTACATTTTGTTCATTTTAGAGTAAACATTTGCATGTGATCGTGTCTCACTTGGAATGTGACGAATTTGCAGGAAAAATGGCCGGAAAAACGGAACTCGGAGCCAAGTGCTAAGCCAACAAGATTGTGTACAGAAAGGTTGGCGCCCGAGCGGTAATTTTCTACCGCTCGAGCGCGAGAAGCGAGTTGCTGAAGAGACGGACAGAAGATGTGGCGCTCGGGCGGTGAAATTCTACCGCCCGAGCGCGAGAAGTGATCCACAAGGAAGAAATTACAGAAGATTGGCGCTCGAGCGGTACTTTTCTACCGCCCGAGCGCCAAAAGTCGCATACTCCAGGCATTCTACGGAGAGTGTGGCGCTCGAGCGGTACTTTTCTACCGCCCGAGCGCCCGAGCGCCACCTAATTTTGGCAAGATTTCTTGTCCGATCTTTTACCTTATTTTGGAGAAGGGAAGATATGAAAAGGAGGGAGGCACGAATTAGGGATTATTCAGACTCCATTATTCAGCCACCAGAAGCTTTGGAGAGCCTCTGGCGCTTGGATTGAAGATTTGAAGATTTCCGGGCATCGCTCTTCGTGTTTTTCGTCACTTCTAGTATTTCTTATTTAGTTTTTGTCACTTGAACTTAATTTTGTTGATTTCAATCATGAATTCTAGTAGCTAAACTTTAATATTTGTTGGAATTTAAGGAGAGCCTACCCCGAACTTTGATTTGAATTAATTTTTATTCGATTGTTGCGTAATTCTTGATTATACTATTGTTTTTCTTCGTGTTGTTAGAGCGTAGCTAACTTTAACAACGTTTTTATATTGCGAGTGAGTTCGAGAGAATAACTTGTGATATGAACGAGTAGTATAATCCGTGGATCTACAATTTACATAGACATATGAAATTGGATACGCGCCGATAGTCATAGTCCTTAGGGTCGAAAACTAGGAGATTTCATAAATCGACATGCGATTCACTCTTGATAAATAACTAATGACATTTAATTGCTTCATTGAGTCGAATTAGTTTGGCATAGCTCAAGAGAGTGTGTTCAATTGTAAAAGAAATCTTTTCGGAAGCATATAATCACAACGAATTAATTAATTAACGAGGGGTAGGTGAACCGAAATTCCCAAAAAATTCATTTCTCATTGAATTTTACTCAACAGTTTAGATATTAATTCTCATTCATTACTTATTAAAGCATTTTATTTACATCTTTCTTTGAGCATAGTAGTATTAATCACTCAATCAAATTTTCGTTGCTAAAGATCTCATAACTGAAAAGAATAATTGTTAAATACAGTCCTCGGTGGAACGATACTCGTACTCACTTACATTATACTATTACTTGACATCGTGCACTTGCGATTAATTTTCGAGCTTACAAAACCATATTTTTTTTGGGGATTTTACTATGCAAGTTTTGCTCGATCATTACTCCTACAATAAAATAACACAAAATTGTATCAATTTAGTATGCCGGAAGCAGGAATGGGAAATTTGTTAACAAAAATACAAATTATTATGCGCTTATCAAAATCTCCACGTCTGAACCATATTTGTATTCAAGAATAAAATACAAATAATTATTTCAATTCTTTATCCTTCGTCCGCTTCCTCTACTTATCCCAAATATTTTTCATGCATTTAAAACAAGTTAAGTATTGACATCTCACATACCAACATCATGAACAATCACTTCCATCAAAATGTACCGGAAATTAAAATGCATAGGATCTAGAAACTCCTCACGTGATTCACTCGTTACAATCATAAGTGTGGAATATGTATCAAATAAACTCTCGCGTGAAAAGAGTGAAGATTTTTACCACATGCTTGTAGATATATCACGTCCCTTCCACCAAATGAATGAATTAACATGCACAATCAAAGGAGTTGTAAATGAGTTGTAGTGTGACTAGAAGTAAGTTAGTAAGAAAGATAACAATGATTTTATGGAATTGAAAAAATCATATCATTTTTTCGATGTATGAGATGTTTTCGAGATAATGATTAAAAAACCTCGAGCTTGTTTCAATCAATCTCAAAAATTTGCACTTTCTTGGTTCTAAGTGATGCTAAATGTGAAATTATTATTTTTTTATTCTCCGATTCAAGGTTAAAAAAAGAGTAATAATAATAAAAAATAAATGATTTATCATGTCATGTAATTTGACTAGTTTTCAAGAAAAAGGCTCAAACACGAACTTGGCTCATTAGAGGTTTATGAATCGAGGTAGACTCAAAAAAAGGCACACATGATGCAAAATAAAATGGTTTGAACCTAATACCCTTACCATTTTGTGTATGCACATAATTACTATAAAGTGTTGACAAAGACATGTATAACAATGTAAGTTCTAGAAAAATCAACGATGCATAACTAACACACAATAAAAAAAAATAGTGAATGATACAATGATTACCCATAGGCTCAAGGCTCACAAAAAAATGGTATGTGCAGCCCACACACTTGTCCTTTCAACTCATTATCAAGAACAACTCCCGAAATGTGGTGGTGAGAATGCAAAATCAGATGCACATAAAGAAAACATCAAATTTTTCATAGACTTGCATCGGAAGTTTTCAGGACTCAGAACAGAAAAATAACAAATAAACATTAGATGCACCTACAAAAAAATTGAAGACTAGAATTCTAGCCATATACCCTCTTACCACACATATATCTAACATTGTCTTCAATGACTCTAAAGCAAATGTTCAATTAAAACAATAAAAACGCAAGGAAAATTAGATAACTCTCATGAGAATATTGAGCATCGTAGAAAAAAACGTCATGAACTGTTGCAGTGGTGACGACACGATGTGAGGGTGGTGGACGGTGGTGTGTAGACAATATCGTTGCATGGTTTTGGTGATGCGCTGGTGAGATGTGTTGTGGATTGTGCTGATGGTCGCTGGTTGCTACATGAGCATTGTTTCAATTTTAGAATATGTTTTATTTCAAGGCGTGCTCACGTCATGATCGAAATTTCTTCTGCACAAAAACATGACAAAAATTATATCTAATCTCAAAAAGATAAAAATTTAAATTAAATAAAAATGAGAAAAAAAATTGGGTTGCCTCCCAAAAACGCTTGATTTTTGGTCATCAGCTTGACCCTCAGAAGCACTCATCAAAGAACGACTGACGCCCAAATTAAGTGTCATATGACACCACGTATGAGTATTGGTTCTATGTGCCCTCTGGTTTTGTTTGATGAATACAATGTAAGCTCGTCTCTTAAACAAACGTGATTTTAAATAAAAGGCATGCGATGAGAATATCAATGTAGGATCTTGAAGAAGAAAATATATTAAGGTCGGTGATGGAGAAAGACAAGGATCTTGTAGATGTGTGTATGATAATACTATCAATGATCTCAAATCGATAGTCTCGGGAGCTTGTTCTTCACTCAACTTCATTGGAGGCTCATCTTCTTATGGTATATTTTCCCAAAACTTCTTCTGGCTGAGGCTCGATAGCTCCTCATTCAATGCCACACACTTGTTGCCATGTCATTCAGCAGAGTCATGATTAATTCAATACTTTCTCCCTTGTATTTTAGATGTTCGAAATGTTGGTCTATAAAATCTGGGTAGTTAATTTCTAGGAGGTATTGGAGGCTCCAACTCTATAGCGAATGATCCCATTACTGGTGGTAGTCAAAGTCTGTCATATCATCCATCAAATATATCGTGTTTTCTTCATCTCAACTAAGTAGTGAACTACCGTGTTAGGATCGATCATGGGGATCATCGTTGAGCTACAATAGCTCGGTTCTTAAAATATTGAACACCGATGATTAAATCAAGTTTGGATTTCAAACGAAGTGGAAGACACTAAAAATAATCATTCATAGAAATCGATTAAATATTTTTGTAAAGTATTTAAATTATATGCAAGTTGAATGAGTAAAAATATTTTGGTTGAAACATTTTATCAAACACTTGATATGCAATATTTTGGTACTTGAAGAACACATAAAATACTTCAACGATGCATCTTTAAAAACAATGGAAATGATAAGTAAATGTAATAAATAAATAGACACAAATTTGTTTATGGATGTTCGAAGATTAAAAACTCCCACGTCACCCCTTATTCCTCTTGGGAATGATCCACTAGAAGACTTTGATTTATACTGATGGATCGGTTCGGGGGCACCAGCTAGGGTGCTTCGAACACAATACTTTCAATGAGCTGCAATAGCTCGTGTTCTAAGAATGTTAATACCTATTAATTAAATCGAGTTTGGTTTTAAACCAAGCAGAAAATACTCTGTAGGACCGAGCGCTTGCCGCTTTACCAAAAGCTATAGATAGTAGTAATGATGCAACTCAAATCTTTTAAATCGCACAACAGCTCAAGCACCACGGTTCGATCGTTCTATCAAGCAAGGACAATTATTGCACCCAACAATCTCCCTCCCAATAATTGCACTTCCTTGCAATCAATGAGAATCGAACCCGTGACCTTGGCTATGATACCAATTGTAGGACCGAGTGCTTGCCGCTTTACCAAAAGCTATAGATAGTAGTAATGATGCAACTCAAATCTTTTAAATCGCATAGCAGCTCAAGCACCACGGTTCGATCGCTCTACCAGGCAAGGACAATTATTGCACCCAACATACTCGAAGTAATCCTTCATTAAGAAAGCTGATCAGTTAAAGCTTTTAACTTATGTCAAGTGATTAACCGAAATAAAAGAAGATCAGTTGGAGCGTGTATCAATTCAGTTATAGTGAGAACTGAACTGATATCAGCTCAACTGATCAAAACAATTTAAAACAATAATTAAACAGTTAACGACACAAGATATGCTTATGGATGTTCGGAGACTTCAACTGCTCCTACGCCACTTTTCTACCACCTCGGGTAGGATCCACTAGATGACTTTGATTTATACAACTTCTTGTACAAACCCACTCAGCATAGGACTTACTCTACTGCCTAACTGAACTCTCAGTCTCGACTGAAAACAACACCTTCCAGCCAACACTTTTTTAATGTCTATGTGTAAAGACTACATACACATTATTTAATGTCTTTGTGCAAAGACTCACTCAACTGGTCTATACACTCAAATTTCTGTATATGTGAGTGATTGTGTGTGTGAGAGAACTGATCTATGAACACAACACGAAAGTGTTCTCACACACTGAGGAAAAAATGCTTCTAATCTAAGCTGATAACATGTTGAAGTGTTCCCTCTGGGCTGATTGCTTCTTGTAAGCTGATAAGCATTATGCGTGCCTTTATTCTTTTTCCACACACTTTTATTTGTTAATGGTCTTGGTCTGTATTTATAGCATCAATGTGACCGTACATCAAGACTCATCAAATATGTCTGTTGCAGCTTGAATTTGTTCCTCGAAATTTGGCTTGTACCCATTCAAGAACATTTTGGCTTTAAGCTCTGCTGCAACGTTCATTATTGTACTATTGATAGTACAATTGCTTTTATACTGTTGTGCACAACTGGATTAGCTTTTCGTATTCTGCAGACTGATTGATTCCTAATTGATGATCTGAATTGATCAGTTGAACTGGTCTTGAACTGGTTTGTTGAAATCAGTTGGCTCGTCAGCTGGACTGATTTCACTACTTCAGTTGAACTGGTCAGTTTGGCTCTTCATCGGTTGAACTCTTCATCAGCTGACCGGGCTTCTGAAGGTTTTCTGCCGAACCATCTATCAACTGAACAATCAGTTGAACTGGTCTTTGATATTTCAGTTGGACTGATTCAGTTTGGGCAATCAGTTGTCACTTCAGTTTGCATCCCGATAGCTTCAGTTTTGGCTAAATGATCAGTTTCAAATTTCTGTGCACTTAGGTAAATTCATCATAAACAAACTAACAAGTTTTGTTAACATCAAAATCAAAATTGTGAACATGAAATGTTCCAACATATACAACACCTTGTACAAATCAATTTCAACTTTGGACTTATCTCTCGCCTAATTGAAACTGCTAGCACACCCTCGATTGTAGGCCGCAACCTCACAATCCGCATAATGTTTAATGTCTCTTATGCCAAGATTACAAACACAATCTTTAATGTCTTTGTGTGAAAACCCACTCAACTAATCTTTGAAGTTCAACTCTATTGTATATATGTGAGTGATTGTGTGTGAGGATTTATACTTTATAGTGTACATCTCAAATGTATCCTCACACAAGGGCTTGTGCTCTCAAATAGCATATTTCTTAATGCTAGATCCCCATGTTTTGAATCTGTTTCAAAAGCTCGTGTTTGATCTTCAAGATATTGTATTTATAGGCCACAACAACTATATATACGTTAGACACAAGAATATGACCGTTTGGTAAGTTTTTGTACTGTTTTTGAAATTTCAACGGTCAAATTCGCCTTGCTGGATATTTTCCCGAGCTTAAACTGGTCGTTCAGCCATTGGTCAGCAGTTGGTCAACGGTAGGTCAGCGGTTGAAACTGATCAGGGGTTGAAACTGTTAGGCGGTTGAGTCAACGATTGAAGATTTTTTGTAGATCATCGTGTTATCTTTCCAAAGCATATTGAATCGCTTCATTCCAATAACCAAGCTGAGTGATATGACCAAAATACCGCAACTGCTCATACCCAACTGATTGCTGTTTTCGTGCAATCAGTTTGGTAATTCAGCAATCGGTTTGACCTAGATATCATTCGATTTCGCCAAACTAACGTGAGATATAACTTGTTCCAAATTGAGTTTTATGATCCGTCGAGTTGGCGGATTGTCATTTTAATCATCCACTTGAGAGATATCATTAAAAAATCAAAGCTCGCCAGAAATTCAGTTTGGCTAATTCATTTTCAGTTTCCATCTTGTGTTTGCAACTTCACATGTGAGTAAATATGTTAGAAATACAATAGCAATTTTTGTTAACATCAAAATCAAAATTGTGAATATGAAATGTTCCAACATGCAAGTTGTCAGTGCTCCATTAAATACCATCTTCGTGCCACTGCATCCAAATCTTTAAAGAAAAGTCGAATAAAAACATAATTAGAAAAATCATGATTCTTGACTGTTGTTGCTAAATTATCGAATCTCTCTCATGCTGCGTAGAATAACTCTTTGTTTTGTTCGGAAAAACTTGTGAATACTTGTTGATGAAACATATCGAAATACTACACAACAACAATTCCCCGTAGCGCTGCTTTTTTTTCTCAAGCTCCTAGCTGTTTTCTCAATTTATGGAATATATTTGAGTTCACATGCACAAGAAGAACGAAACATAAAAAGAAAAGAAAATAACAAAACTCGAAATAAACTAACATTGAACCGATCCCTGGTACCAATGCCAAAATTTGATGTGTTATCGTTGAACAACCAAATTTAAATTCTTAATCTCTAAATAAAATAGGTATCATGGTGAGCATGATCAAATTCACATGTAATATGAGATTTATTTCTTTCGAGGAAAAATAATTAAAATGAGAGATTTTTTTTGTATAATGACAATAATACTAAAACTAACTTAGCAAGTAATGAAAATTAATAATTTTTAAACGATAAATAAATAAAACAATGCATAATTAACGAAGGAGAAAAGTCAATCTTACTGAGTTCTGATTCAAGTAGATTCCACTATTCAATGTATCACTAGCCGTCGGTCAACAAATTATTCATTCATGCAGTTCCAAGTAATTAACTTTAGAATTACAGGGATAGCCACTAAAATTCTTGTTTTCTCCAAATTTAATTGATCAAACTCAGCATCCAGTCAAAACTTATCAGTAATTAACTAGGCACAATAGCGCTCTATAAAAATAAAATATTACATTTTAATTAATCCTAAAATTAAAATCTGACAATTGAATTAGCTGCAATTGATATATCCAATTTCGTTGATTTATTTAGATTAGATTTGTAATAATAACACAACACACCTAATCTGTCGTTATTCATGTACCAATCATTCATGACAATTACGGATAATTGAATTTATGGATATCAATAGAAAATCATACATCAAATTAAATTGTTAGATTAATCGATATATAACTTTCATATAAATAAATCATAAACCAACAAATATTTGAACAAACAATAATATTAAATTAAAGTGCAAAAACCTCACAATGATAAAATTGAAATATATGAAATATCTCTTGAATCAGAAATAAAACTTAGCCTAGAGTTTTTGATAAAAGACGAAAAATTATTGTGTCTTTCTCTTTTTTCTTTCACATGAAGTTGGCGAGAAGTAGAGAAAAGTTTAAAGAAAAACCACAACAACTAGAAAAAAAAACATAATACTATAAAGAGATTATGTTTATCAATAAGAAAACTAGAGTTTTTATGGAATAAAACTCTATAATATCTTTCCTTAGGCCATCTTCAACCCATAAATCTATTTTGGTGCAGTTTCTGCACCAAATATAATATTCATCTCCAACCCATTTACTTCAAATCTTACACTAAAAAGTATTGATGTAGCAAAAAATTATGATTATCCGAACTACTCTATTGGTTCGTAATCGGGTCCTCCAAGTAGCTTGTGGAGAGAAATCTTTGTGGGCTATCACCTGCGTCACAAACAAAGCGTCAGAGGCGCCGGGGTAGACACTCCGATGCTCAAATCAGGAAATAATTCCTAGATCGTAATTGAGAGCTAAAAAGTTTAAGTATCCAAAAAAAATCCTCCTTGAATAATGAGAATACTCTCTTATTTATAGATTTTTTTGGAGAGTGTATAGTGGGCTTGGGCTTTTATAAAGGCATCTCCAACCGTCCTCCATAATGGAGGAATCCTCCATTATGGAGGATGAAATCTTCTCCAACCGTACTCTATTTGTTTCCTCCATTTTAGAGTATGCAACAGTGATCCTCTATTATGGAGTATCACTGTTCATATAGAGGATTGAAAAGGGGTGGAAAAATAATTACAAAATAGATATTTTAAAAATTGCCATATAGTCCTTTTGAAAATTAATAAGCGAATTACATGTAGTTGTGCCATGTTTAGCGAATTAATTACGTTTAGTTAAATAATATATTATGAAATTAATTAATTATATGTGTGTATGTGTTCGAAAATGAAATAAATTAAAAAAAATTATTTGGTAATATTTAGAGGATATGAGTTGAAAATGAAATAAATTAAAAAAATAGAGTATTTGGTAATATTTAGAGGATATGGGTTGGAGAAGGTGTTTGAAAATAGAGATCATGGATCTCTATTTTGGAGGATAGAGGATGAAAAATATAGGATATGGATTGGAGATGGCCTAATTAATTGTGGGCTTGAACTTTTATAATTAATTTGAGCCTCATTACCCATCAAGTATATTCCTAAAATATTCTTTTTGTGTACTATTTATTTATAAATTTAACAATATAATTATAATTAATGTTAATATTAGTATTATAATTATAATTTTATTTTTATTAATAGTTAAATTTATTTATTTGATTCTTATATATATTAACTCTAATGTTTATAATACGAATTAATACAAATGCTTCAATATTAAAATTGACATAATTTTAATACAGATAATTTGTTTTTAGAAATTAATATAAGTCCAAATTCAAACATCTGAACAACTATATTCCTCTCACAAATGATCAATTAAAGCATTTCGTAGTGCATAGTGAGCATTTTTGTCTTTTATATTAATTAAAAAACATTAAAAAATTAAAAAAAATAAAATCGAATTAGTTTTTAAATATTAATAATTAACATAAATAAATAAATATTTTAAAAATCAACAATTATATTTTTTAAAATTTTTAGGATTAAATGTTTAGTTATTAAAATAAATATTATACTATTATTTATAATATTTACAATTTTTAATACAAATATTTATAATAAATATATATTAAAAAAATTAAAAAAAATGACCCCTGCGCGGGGCTGCGCTATTTTGGTGCATTGGCGCAGCTTTGGAGTTGCCCTTATGTCAATATTATATCCACCTTTCCAAAAGCTTTCAATGATTCAAATACCATAATTAAGAACATTAAAATATTGTATTATCATCATAATTTTTGGGTTTCTCTATGCAGTTATAAGACAATCGCGAAGCAGTCACAAGGCATGGTCAGACCTTGTTCTAGGACTTCTTTTGTTTTGGTCTTTTTTCAAAGTTCCATATTGAAAACTTCAAATGTGATAAAAATCACATTTTTAATCCAAATTTGCTTAAAGACAACAAAATAACATAAAAATATATCAATTAAATATGTCGGAAGCGGGAACAATGGAAATTTTGATAATAAAAATATAAATTATTACGCGCTTATCACGTGTATAACAATAATATATACTAGCGTCCTTCGGCACTCGTTACATGTATTTAAGTGATATTTTTTAATTTTATATTTTCTTTTTTATTATGAATTATATACATTTAAAAATTCAAAAGTTAAAATAAAGATTAAAGAACATAATTTATTAGTTTTATATTTTTGGAAAATGTGTAAAATAATAATAATAACAATGAAATACATAAATTTACTAAAATATATTTTTATAATATTTTTTATTAATTGAAAATACAATAATATTATAATTTTAGAGGAATGTTATTTTTTAAAAATCACCATGACACAAAAATTAATTACTTTAAGTGTCTCAAATTTAATAACACAATATAATATAGATAATATATTAAAAATATTTCAACAATATTTTTTTAACAATCTTCTAATATATATCTGATCACAACATTATGAATTTAACGCCAAACATATAAATCCCCAGAATAAGTATTTCAGCTTTTAAAAAAGTTATTATTAATTTTATCCATAAATATTATTAAAAAAATAGTAACAAGAATTAATTATATTTTTTGTTTCATGAATTAAGTAGATTTAAGATATAAATAGATCAATCACAAAAAAGTTATTACTAAATACAAATAAAATATTTATATAAAACTTTGAATCCAACAAATATTTTCGATTTGATTACTTTTAAAACCGGCGGTTTGGTTCGGTTTCTTCTACCCCTTCCCTTATTTAAAGAAGACTAGGTCTCATGTGAGACAGTCTCACGAATCTTTGTGAGACTGGTCAATCCTACCGATATTCACAATAAAAAGTAACAATCTTAAAATAAAAAGTAATATTTTTACATGGATGACCCAAATAAGATATCCCTTTCACAAAATACGATCCGTGAGACTGTCTCACACAAGTTTTTGCCTTTAAAATAAGTAGAAAAGAGAGATCATCACAAAAACATTTATTTAAAAAAAATGATTTTCTTATTTTTATATATTGTCCTATTTTTGAGACTATATATTTAATTTTTGTGCTGCTCTTTCATACTTGAATGATATTTCACTTTCGGATTTTACTTGTTTGGCTAAAATTTTTAAAAAGTAGAATTTTTTTATGAATATTTAATTGCGATCGATTACCAACAACCCCAGGTAGAAACGCACTCACGAGTTATCAGGTGCACCTAACAACTACTATCTTTGACATTTTTTTTAACTTATCAAGAGTGAAACACATGTATTCTGATAAATGATAATATATTATTGAATTATTTAACTAAATGACTTTTATTTGATTACAAATTTGAAATCTAACATTCTCAATTTTAGCCTTTGCTTAATTTTTATATTTCTTGTATGTTTGAAGATCATTCTGCATTTTTTTTAATTAAAAAGTGTTAAAAAAATTATTGATCAATGTCATTATTCAAATTATTAGGAAGGAAAATTATGGGATATATTTGAATCAAAGATAAACTGACCCAAAATTTTAGACTCAACCAAGTTTCACTCTATTCAATTAGAAAGGTAAACGAGTCAACATTGGACAAATTTACTTGTGATAATCCTCACTATTTTCACATTATAAACTATTAGCTTTGTAGATGTTGCAAAGAACAAAATACTCTGCATTTTCTTGAAGAGTGAACTAGATCCTTGTTTACAATGGTTAATCTTCAATCCATGTGTCCCATTGAAGGATTTGAAATCTTAAAATGAAGGGAATAAATCCAAGAAATAAAATACCACATTGCAAGACGACCATAACAAGAAGACACGACGGTTCATTCGAATAAAGGAGTATCGAACTTCATCAGCTCAAGTCTTGTTTCTAACCTTCCTTTGAGCTTTCAAATCTAACACAATAACGGAGATATTATCTTTGCTTCCTCTATGGAGCGCAAACTGTGAGAGATAATCTGCTGCATCTTGGGCCGCAGGATCGACATCCTCACCTCTTTCTTTCGAAAGGGTAGCACCGTTCTTCCTGTGCCAAAGTTGGATTCGCCTTCGTGCCAAATCACAAGCCTCTTGATTTGTCATTACGTCCCATAGACCATCACTAGCTAGGATAAGGCACTCGTCTTCTTTGGCTCGAGGAATGAAAATCAATTCCGGATCAGCAATAACGTAGGGCCTCAAGTATCTATCACCTGCCCACAAAAGAAGTGATTATACTATTAGTTGTCTTGAGACTCTCGTCTGCAGACAAAACATTTGTAAATCAAGATCCAACATTAGAATTTCAAGATCCTAAGGTGGAACCATTTTTCAATTTCGAATAATTACTTGGTTCGAAACTAAATAGTATCATCACTTGATTTATTTCTAGTTTTCAATGGAATAGTGTGTGCGTGCGTGCGTGGTTAATGCTAGTTTTGTCCCCCAAATGCACCAAGTCTCCCCCCTTAAATCCATCTCTGCCCTCAACACAATCCAGATTCCTTTATCAGCCCTTCTATGTAGATACATATATCTTTCTGGAAATTAGAATGCAAGAGCATTCATTTAGAAACATATCGCATACCAATGGATCTTGACATGGCAAGGACCCCAGAAACTCGATATCCTTCCCAGTTAATGACCCTGCCTCCTGCAGCTTCTATCCTGGCGCACTCGTCCTCTCTATTTGGCTGGGAAAAAAGGCTGAAGCTAAACACACAGAAAACAAATGAAAAAATTTGATTTCGAAGAACACGAGCCTTACTTTATGGTCTATAGATAATGGCATCGATGCTTTCCCTCGACAAATAACCGCTCTTGAATCACCACAATTAGCAACAATAATATGAGTCGAACAGACAACAGCAATAACAGCAGTAGAACCAACTGAGTCAGGAGCAATAGGTGGAAGTACAGGGTTAAAAGCCATGCCCCTATTAGCAGCTGTGGGGAATCCTCCAACTTCATCATCTAGTTTGCGCAAACAATTGACGAAAACCTTCGTCCACTCTTCTTTCCAATTATGCACACCATTTTCAATCTTAGAATTTGCTTCGGAAGCAATACTTAGTTCCTCTGCTAAAGCTAGGTGTAGATGCTCTCGACAATAATTAGCAACCTATCCGTGCAAACAAAAAAAAAAATCTGCTCTTTAAACAAATTAGAAATACAATGTCACCTGATGGCTAAAATACAGTCAGATAAATCTAGTTATAAATAATACTTCAAGACAATATCAAAATCAAATTTTATTAAAGAGTACTTGCAACCTTAATAACATAAAATCTGAATCCTAAATATATTTTACTGTCTAATGAAAACAATTAGATAAAAAGGTATTGGTTGTGTCTACCTGGGGACCTCCGTGTCCATCAAAAACTCCGAACAGATGAGCCGTTGAATCTAAATCTTGACGCTCAGGAACCAAAATTTGGCCGTCACCCAACATCTGAGAAGGAATATTCAAGAAATGTGGAAGTGCAATAACCGAGTCTTCCATTTCGGACATTCTTCCACAAATCGATGACAAGCCCCAAAGGGGTGGAAAATCTAAGGGAGAGACCTGCTTGTTTATCTTCATTTGTTAAGAATCCTCAAGAATCAAAATGAAAATCGTCTTTCTGATTCTTCTAATTCCACAGCCACACCATTCTCTTCACTAGAAAAACAAAAAGGAAAAAAAGCTTCAACTACATCTGAGTTGATTGACGACTCCCATTAACTGAGCTTCTCAATTCTACAAAAAACACTTACATTCTTTACTATGAGATTAAGCAATATTTGATCAAAATTGGAGTCCTAAACTGGAATCTCCTTGATGAACGGAGTCGCTTGATTTCATTGAGCATCTACAATGCCTGCAAGACAAATGTTTGATGATCTTCCACGAGCTGCTGGTTTATGTAATCATCATATATCGAACAACTTTACAGTTTGCCCACGTTATGTAAAAGGTTTGCTGAACCATCATTAGAACTAAATTAATTTGAACTCAACATTTCCGTACCTCCATTTTGAATGTTTTAAAAAAGCAGAGGTTGTAAAAGCAGCTTGGTATAGATGGTTCTGAAAAAAAACTTTTGCTGTGGTTTTAATCCCAGTAATATAATCAGAATTTATCAACTCCGAATCAAACTTTCAAGCTTAAATGATGTAGCAACCAGTAATCTATTTCATCCATGAAATACAAGATGTAAGGTTTGTCAATCTCACATACATATCAGTTGAGACCAAAACATATTAAAACAAGAGTTTATTACAACTCCAATGGAAGAGATTCCATGACCTCAGAGAACTGAATTTATGACAGATTATTAATAATTCAGGAAATGTTATCTAAACTTCATCAAATAGGACTCAAAATCCACACAACAGAAATATATTAAGTACTAATCCTTTCTTGCAATGAGCTAGCACGCTATAAAGAGTATTTTACCATGATTCTTGGGTCCTTGACAGATTTTATTTATACACGATTCAATGTGACATCAATTATAATTGCAGTTCTTTGTAACAAGTCCTCTAGCTTGTGAAGTGTCTGGTTTGCCTATAATACATGTTGAAGATGATGACGAAGCTTTGATAAATGAGAAGAGAAGGTAAGTTATTTATTATATCCACATTACTAACTGGCATCATATCCCAGTTCTAAGTGAACAGTTGATATATTCTCTTGTATGCAGACACAGGACCAATAAAGCTAGGCGTCGTTCTCAATCACAGAGAGAGCAAAGGAAAAAGGGTCTAGCTTCTGAAGAACCTAAACAAGTTGCTGAAGGAGCTAAAGATGTAAGTTATTCGTGACTTCACAAGTTGGTTGTTTTTGGGCTTCATACAAGTTATCCCCGATGCTAGAAGTGTCACTAAAATTTTAAAATCTTACATTAGCCAATCATGTTTTGATTGCAATATCATATCGATAATCTTCCCAATAATTCTTTCTCCATAATTTTTTTACAACTTACGGGGCTCTGAACAATAGCTCTAGTATCATGCATCGATCACTTCACCGGATAAGCAACCGCACCGAACAACATGGATGATTATTACCCCGACAAATCCATATACTACAAGAGGCAAACTCGTCTTGAATGCGGGCTCAAGATCATTCTTTTGTTGAACTTTTTTGTTCACAATTTTTCACTCAATACAACTGATAAGTGGTGTAAAAGAACTCAATAGAGCTGAATACGAAAAAAATTGTAGATATAGTGGAGCTCGATTTCGATTTGAAGCTCGAAAATGTTAATATTTTTGCTCGAATTCGGTTCAAATCAATGTTCAAGTTCGAATTTAGTTCAAAATATTCGTGAGCTACTCGAAATAAATATTATGGGCTACTCGAATATATTTATTTAATTTATAATTATATTATATTTATGAAATATTAAAGTTCGCGAACGACTCGCGAACTATGGAAAAAAGTAATTTGGGTTCGAGTTCGGTTTTAAAAAAGTTCGAATATCTTTATGTTCGGCTAAAATACGACAATTTCGAGTACGATCAAATATTTTTCGAGTTGACTCGAAAAGCTCGCGAACTGGATCCATTGGTTTAAACCCCCCTAAGGTTGATCAAACCTTTTGAAAGGACCATCCTTTTAATCAAGATCATTTTTCTGTTATACCTTTTTTACACAATATCAGTCACTACAAGTCTGCCACTGATCAAACATTTTGACAATCCTTATGTGCAGGAACTGCCGAAAAGTACAGAAACATCCGTCTTTAGCACAGAGCCTGGAAGCAGCAAATCAAGCTCTTCCTCCACAAACACAAAGCCACCAGAAAATGGGGAGATCCCTGCTCTTTTATTTCCTTCCCATGTCGTTCCAAGAACAGAAGCTCATCCTAATGGTACCAGGAATATCAGGAACCGGCCCCCGTTACCCACAGATAATAGACGTACAGTCAACTATATCTTGGATCATGATAGTTCCTACAGATTGGGCACGGTGCAAAGGTCTGCATCTACTAGGGATTTTCGAAGTTTGGAGAACAAAAACAGGCCTCAATGATGCCCAGGAGCATGGAAACGGTAGAAAAATCATGATTCTTGACTGTTGTTGCTAAATTATCGAATCTCTCTCATGCTGCGTAGAATAACTCTTTGTTTTGTTCGGAAAAACTTGTGAATACTTGTTGATGAAACATATCGAAATACTACACAACAACAATTCCCCGTAGCGCTGCTTTTTTTTCTCAAGCTCCTAGCTGTTTTCTCAATTTATGGAATATATTTGAGTTCACATGCACAAGAAGAACGAAACATAAAAAGAAAAGAAAATAACAAAACTCGAAATAAACTAACATTGAACCGATCCCTGGTACCAATGCCAAAATTTGATGTGTTATCGTTGACCAACCAAATTTAAATTCTTAATCTCTAAATAAAATAGGTATCATGGTGAGCATGATCAAATTCACATGTAATATGAGATTTATTTCTTTCGAGGAAAAATAATTAAAATGAGAGATTTTTTTTGTATAATGACTAAATAATACTAAAACTAACTTAGCAAGTAATGAAAATTAATAATTTTTAAACGATAAATAAATAAAACAATGCATAATTAACGAAGGAGAAAAGTCAATCTTACTGAGTTCTGATTCAAGTAGATTCCACTATTCAATGTCTCACTAGCCGTCGGTCAACAAATTATTCATTCATGCAGTTCCAAGTATTTAACTTTAGAATTACAGGGATAGCCACTAAAATTCTTGTTTTCTCCAAATTTAATTGATCAAACTCAGCATCCAGTCAAAACTTATCAGTAATTAACTAGGCACAATAGCGCTCTATAAAAATAAAAGATTACATTTTAATTAATCCTAAAATTAAAATCTGACAATTGAATTAGCTGCAATTGATATATCCAATTTCGTTGATTTATTTAGATTAGATTTGTAATAATAACACAACACACCTAATCTGTCGTTATTCATGTACCAATCATTCATGACAATTACGGATAATTGAATTTATGGATATCAATAGAAAATCATACATCAAATTAAATTGTTAGATTAATCGATATATAACTTTCATATAAATAAATCATAAACCAACAAATATTTGAACAAACAATAATATTAAATTAAAGTGCAAAAACCTCACAATGATAAAATTGAAATATATGAAATATCTCTTGAATCAGAAATAAAACTTAGCCTAGAGTTTTTGATAAAAGACGAAAAATTATTGTGTCTTTCTCTTTTTTCTTTCACATGAAGTTGGCGAGAAGTAGAGAAAAGTTTAAAGAAAAACCACAACAACTAGAAAAAAAAACATAATACTATAAAGAGATTATGTTTATCAATAAGAAAACTAGAGTTTTTATGGAATAAAACTCTATAATATCTTTCCTTAGGCCATCTCCAACCCATAAATCTATTTTGGTGCAGTTTCTGCACCAAATATAATATTCATCTCCAACCCATTTACTTCAAATCTTACACTAAAAAGTATTGATGTAGCAAAAAATTATGATTATCCGAACTACTCTACTGGTTCGTAATCGGGTCCTCCAAGTAGCTTGTGGAGAGAAATCTTTGTGGGCTATCACCTGCGTCACAAACAAAGCGTCAGAGGCGCCGGGGTAGACACTCTGACGCTCAAATCAGGAAATAATTCCTAGATCGTAATTGAGAGCTAAAAAGTTTAAGTATCCAAAAAAAATCCTCCTTGAATAATGAGAATACTCTCTTATTTATAGATTTTTTTGGAGAGTGTATAGTGGGCTTGGGCTTTTATAAGGGCATCTCCAACCGTCCTCCATAATGGAGGAATCCTCCATTATGGAGGATGAAATCTTCTCCAACCGTACTCTATTTGTTTCCTCCATTTTAGAGTATGCAACAGTGATCCTCTATTATGGAGTATCACTGTTCATATAGAGGATTGAAAAGGGGTGAAAAATAATTACAAAACAGATATTTTAAAAATTGTCATATAGTCCTTTTGAAAATTAATAAGCGAATTACATGTAGTTGTGCCATGTTTAGCGAATTAATTACGTTTAGTTAAATAATATATTATGAAATTAATTAATTATATGTGTGTATGTGTTCGAAAATGAAATAAATTAAAAAAAATTATTTGGTAATATTTAGAGGATATGAGTTGAAAATGAAATAAATTAAAAAAATAGAGTATTTGGTAATATTTAGAGGATATGGGTTGGAGAAGGTGTTTGAAAATAGATATCATGAATCTCTATTTTGGAGGATAGAGGATGAAAAATATAGGATATGGATTGGAGATGGCCTAATTAATTGTGGGCTTGAACTTTTATAATTAATTTGAGCCTCATTACCCATCAAGTATATTCCTAAAATATTCTTTTTGTGTACTATTTATTTATAAATTTAACAATATAATTATAATTAATGTTAATATTAGTATTATAATTATAATTTTATTTTTATTAATAGTTAAATTTATTTATTTGATTCTTATATATATTAACTCTAATGTTTATAATACGAATTAATACAAATGCTTCAATATTAAAATTGACATAATTTTAATACAGATAATTTGTTTTTAGAAATTAATATAAGTCCAAATTCAAACATCTGAACAACTATATTCCTCTCACAAATGATCAATTAAAGCATTTCGTAGTGCATAGTGAGCATTTTTGTCTTTTATATTAATTAAAAAACATTAAAAAATTAAAAAAAATAAAATCGAATTAGTTTTTAAATATTAATAATTAACATAAATAAATAAATATTTTAAAAATCAACAATTATATTTTTTAAAATTTTTAGGATTAAATGTTTAGTTATTAAAATAAATATTATACTATTATTTTATAATATTTACAATTTTTAATACAAATATTTATAATAAATATATATTAAAAAAATTAAAAAAAATTAAAAAAAATGACCCCTGCGCGGGGCTGCGCTATTTTGGTGCATTGAAAGCTGCGCCTTTTGGCGCAGCGTTGGAGTTGCCCTTATGTCAATATTATATCCACCTTTCCAAAAGCTTTCAATGATTCAAATACCATAATTAAGAACATTAAAATATTGTATTATCATCATAATTTTTGGGTTTCTCTATGCAGTTATAAGACAATCGCGAAGCAGTCACAAGGCATGGTCAGACCTTGTTCTAGGACTTCTTTTGTTTTGGTCTTTTTTCAAAGTTTCATATTGAAAACTTCAAATGTGATAAAAATCACATTTTTAATCCAAATTTGCTTAAAGACAACAAAATAACATAAAAATATATCAATTAAATATGTCGGAAGCGGGAACAATGGAAATTTTGATAATAAAAATATAAATTATTACGCGCTTATCACGTGTATAACAATAATATATACTAGCGTCCTTCGGCACTCGTTACATGTATTTAAGTGATATTTTTTAATTTTATATTTTCTTTTTTATTATGAATTATATACATTTAAAAATTCAAAAGTTAAAATAAAGATTAAAGAACATAATTTATTAGTTTTATATTTTTGGAAAATGTGTAAAATAATAATAATAACAATGAAATACATAAATTTACTAAAATATATTTTTATAATATTTTTTATTAATTGAAAATACAATAATATTATAATTTTAGAGGAATGTTATTTTTTAAAAATCACCATGACACAAAAATTAATTACTTTAAGTGTCTCAAATTTAATAACACAATATAATATAGATAATATATTAAAAATATTTCAACAATATTTTTTTAACAATCTTCTAATATATATCTGATCACAACATTATGAATTTAACGCCAAACATATAAATCCCCAGAATAAGTATTTCAGCTTTTAAAAAAGTTATTATTAATTTTATCCATAAATATTATTAAAAAAATAGTAACAATAATTAATTAGATTTTTTGTTTCATGAATTAAGTAGATTTAAGATATAAATAGATCAATCACAAAAAAGTTATTACTAAATACAAATAAAATATTTATATAAAACTTTGAATCCAACAAATATTTTGGATTTGATTACTTTTAAAACCGGCGGTTTGGTTCGGTTTCTTCTACCCCTTCCCTTATTTAAAGAAGACTAGGTCTCATGTGATACAGTCTCACGAATCTTTGTGAGACTGGTCAATCCTACCGATATTCACAATAAAAAGTAACAATCTTAAAATAAAAAGTAATATTTTTACATGGATGACCCAAATAAGATATCCCTTTCACAAAATACGATCCGTGAGACTGTCTCACACAAGTTTTTGCCTTTAAAATAAGTAGAAAAGAGAGATCATCACAAAAACATTTATTTAAAAAAAATGATTTTCTTATTTTTATATATTGTCCTATTTTTGAGACTATATATTTAATTTTTGTGCTGCTCTTTCATACTTGAATGATATTTCACTTTCGGATTTTACTTGTTTGGCTAAAATTTTTAAAAAGTAGAATTTTTTTATGAATATTTAATTGCGATCGATTACCAACAACCCCAGGTAGAAACGCACTCACGAGTTATCAGGTGCACCTAACAACTATCTTTGACATTTTTTTTAACTTATCAAGAGTGAAACACATGTATTCTGATAAATGATAATATATTATTGAATTATTTAACTAAATGACTTTTATTTGATTACAAATTTGAAATCTAACATTCTCAATTTTAGCCTTTGCTTAATTTTTATATTTCTTGTATGTTTGAAGATCATTCTGCATTTTTTTTAATTAAAAAGTGTTAAAAAAATTATTGATCAATGTCATTATTCAAATTATTAGGAAGAAAAATTATGGGATATATTTGAATCAAAGATAAACTGACCCAAAATTTTAGACTCAACCAAGTTTCACTCTATTCAATTAGAAAGGTAAATGAGTCAACATTGGACAAATTTACTTGTGATAATCCTCACTATTTTCACATTATAAACTATTAGCTTTGTAGATGTTGCAAAGAACAAAATACTCCTGCATTTTCTTGAAGAGTGAACTAGATCCTTGTTTACAATGGTTAATCTTCAATCCATGTGTCCCATTGAAGGATTTGAAATCTTAAAATGAAGGGAATAAATCCAAGAAATAAAATACCACATTGCAAGACGACCATAACAAGAAGACACGACGGTTCATTCGAATAAAGGAGTATCGAACTTCATCAGCTCAAGTCTTGTTTCTAACCTTCCTTTGAGCTTTCAAATCTAACACAATAACGGAGATATTATCTTTGCTTCCTCTATGGAGCGCAAACTGTGAGAGATAATCTGCTGCATCTTGGGCCGCAGGATCGACATCCTCACCTCTTTCTTTCGAAAGGGTAGCACCGTTCTTCCTGTGCCAAAGTTGGATTCGCCTTCGTGCCAAATCACAAGCCTCTTGATTTGTCATTACGTCCCATAGACCATCACTAGCTAGGATAAGGCACTCGTCTTCTTTGGCTCGAGGAATGAAAATCAATTCCGGATCAGCAATAACGTAGGGCCTCAAGTATCTATCACCTGCCCACAAAAGAAGTGATTATACTATTAGTTGTCTTGAGACTCTCGTCTGCAGACAAAACATTTGTAAATCAAGATCCAACATTAGAATTTCAAGATCCTAAGGTGGAACCATTTTTCAATTTCGAATAATTACTTGGTTCGAAACTAAATAGTATCATCACTTGATTTATTTCTAGTTTTCAATGGAATAGTGTGTGCGTGCGTGCGTGGTTAATGCTAGTTTTGTCCCCCAAATGCACCAAGTCTCCCCCCTTAAATCCATCTCTGCCCTCAACACAATCCAGATTCCTTTATCAGCCCTTCTATGTAGATACATATATCTTTCTGGAAATTAGAATGCAAGAGCATTCATTTAGAAACATATCGCATACCAATGGATCTTGACATGGCAAGGACCCCAGAAACTCGATATCCTTCCCAGTTAATGACCCTGCCTCCTGCAGCTTCTATCCTGGCGCACTCGTCCTCTCTATTTGGCTGGGAAAAAAGGCTGAAGCTAAACACACAGAAAACAAATGAAAAAATTTGATTTCGAAGAACACGAGCCTTACTTTATGGTCTATAGATAATGGCATCGATGCTTTCCCTCGACAAATAACCGCTCTTGAATCACCACAATTAGCAACAATAATATGAGTCGAACAGACAACAGCAATAACAGCAGTAGAACCAACTGAGTCAGGAGCAATAGGTGGAAGTACAGGGTTAAAAGCCATGCCCCTATTAGCAGCTGTGGGGAATCCTCCAACTTCATCATCTAGTTTGCGCAAACAATTGACGAAAACCTTCGTCCACTCTTCTTTCCAATTATGCACACCATTTTCAATCTTAGAATTTGCTTCGGAAGCAATACTTAGTTCCTCTGCTAAAGCTAGGTGTAGATGCTCTCGACAATAATTAGCAACCTATCCGTGCAAACAAAAAAAAAATCTGCTCTTTAAACAAATTAGAAATACAATGTCACCTGATGGCTAAAATACAGTCAGATAAATCTAGTTATAAATAATACTTCAAGACAATATCAAAATCAAATTTTATTAAAGAGTACTTGCAACCTTAATAACATAAAATCTGAATCCTAAATATATTTTACTGTCTAATGAAAACAATTAGATAAAAAGGTATTGGTTGTGTCTACCTGGGGACCTCCGTGTCCATCAAAAACTCCGAACAGATGAGCCGTTGAATCTAAATCTTGACGCTCAGGAACCAAAATTTGGCCGTCACCCAACATCTGAGAAGGAATATTCAAGAAATGTGGAAGTGCAATAACCGAGTCTTCCATTTCGGACATTCTTCCACAAATCGATGACAAGCCCCAAAGGGGTGGAAAATCTAAGGGAGAGACCTGCTTGTTTATCTTCATTTGTTAAGAATCCTCAAGAATCAAAATGAAAATCGTCTTTCTGATTCTTCTAATTCCACAGCCACACCATTCTCTTCACTAGAAAAACAAAAAGGAAAAAAAGCTTACAAAAAGGAAAAAAAGCTTCAACTACATCTGAGTTGATTGACGACTCCCATTAACTGAGCTTCTCAATTCTACAAAAAACACTTACATTCTTTACTATGAGATTAAGCAATATTTGATCAAAATTGGAGTCCTAAACTGGAATCTCCTTGATGAACGGAGTCGCTTGATTTCATTGAGCATCTACAATGCCTGCAAGACAAATGTTTGATGATCTTCCACGAGCTGCTGGTTTATGTAATCATCATATATCGAACAACTTTACAGTTTGCCCACGTTATGTAAAAGGTTTGCTGAACCATCATTAGAACTAAATTAATTTGAACTCAACATTTCCGTACCTCCATTTTGAATGTTTTAAAAAAGCAGAGGTTGTAAAAGCAGCTTGGTATAGATGGTTCTGAAAAAAAACTTTTGCTGTGGTTTTAATCCCAGTAATATAATCAGAATTTATCAACTCCGAATCAAACTTTCAAGCTTAAATGATGTAGCAACCAGTAATCTATTTCATCCATGAAATACAAGATGTAAGGTTTGTCAATCTCACATACATATCAGTTGAGACCAAAACATATTAAAACAAGAGTTTATTACAACTCCAATGGAAGAGATTCCATGACCTCAGAGAACTGAATTTATGACAGATTATTAATAATTCAGGAAATGTTATCTAAACTTCATCAAATAGGACTCAAAATCCACACAACAGAAAACTGAAAGACGCTAATAGAAAATCTTCTTGAACTCTATTTCTATATAGTCTTTCGTCTATAAGACAAACTCACCAGCAATCCCAAGTTCCAACCACAACTTATCACAGACGCTAACATACACACAAAGCATGAAATTCTTGAACACAGAAATTACAACTTATGGAAAAAGATCAATCTTGAACCTTTAGAAGGCGAATAGCCAAATCCCATTTTACCTCTTGATTTAGGATGGCTTCTTCCGTCTCCCTCAACTTCCATGTATTAAAAGTCCGACCTTTGATCTCCACATGTCACCCAGAAACCATTTTATCAGTCAAAACTATTAAGAAAAAGCATTAACTACTGAGAAAAAGCATTAGGGACACCTAACGTTTTAACATAACGTAATTGGCAGTCCTAAAAAAAACGTAGCTCTACATAAATAAAAAAAACTGCTCATTCATACAGAAGAAGGCAAGCTGTTTACTATTTCAAAACAGTGCATCTAGTGGCCCTAATGCCTAAAAGTTGAAAAGGGCTGTTTCTTGATTTCTCAAGAGAGAAAAGGGGCCCCAAAGAAACATAAGCAATTTTGTGTCAACAATAAGGAAAACTTCGAATAACCTTCCCATCTTGCTTATGGCAAACTTCACTCCTCGTATAAAAAATTTTGTCTTGTGGGCCATTTGTGGACATGTGTCCATTTAGGTGTCCCATGGTGATATGCTCAGTACTTTGATGAATGGTTGCTTTCCATGGATGTCATTTTCTTTTTGAAATATCGGAAAACTACACATACACGCTCATAGACTTGGCTTTAGGAAATTGCGGGCCCTTAGCCAATAGAAACTCTCCACGGTTGGCAGAAGATTTGTTGGCTAATGGCAGAACACCAGAGTATTTGGTGTGACAGATGCTGGCTTATTGGTTGCGTGTCAATTTCTCAAGGGCTGGATTTTAAAACTATGGAGTCAAGTATTAAATGAAACATTAATCATTTTACCCTGTATGTATTTCACATTATATATGTAGTCATAAATATCATAGGATGATATGTGTATATGTGTGTATATATATATATATGTATGACTCTAACGTATACAAGTGTTATATGAACAATTATATTGAAAAAAAAACTTAAATTGCAAAAATTAAAATTTATGAATATAAAGTTACAAAATAATAAATATATTGAATTAGGATTGTAAAACTATATGATTTGTTTTAAATAATATATAATATTTCATTCAAGAAAATGGAAAATAGAGATATATAAAATTTGTAAGTATCACAAATTTTAGAAAAAGGGTCAAATAATCAACAACTAAAACATAAAAATTCAATCCACGAGTTGGTCAAATATAAAACAATAAGTATATATTAGATTAATATTACCATTATACATACAAAATTTTAAAATTTAATTAATAAGTCGTATAGTTTTTTTGTTTGAGCTCTACATAATTGAATTAAATTTTTAATGAACATAATAATTTAAAGAATAATTATCTTGTGAGACAGTCTTACGAATCTTTATCTATGAGACGGGTCAACCCTACTGATATTCAGTATAAAAAGTAATACTCTTAAAATAAAAAGTAATACTTTTTCATGGATAACTCAAATAAGATATCGATCTCACAAAATACGTTCTGTGATACCGTCTCACACAAGTTTTTGTCATTTTTTTTAATGTCCAATAATTTACGTACGTATAGTTATTATTATCAAACTAATAACGTGTTGAAGTATTATGAATAATAGGCTAGACGGGAATCAAATTTTCACCTATCTCCGCTCTCAACCACCGCCACGAGAAATTGAGAGGAAACCCTTCCAAAAAAAAAAGAAGGAAATAGAAAAACTTCTACAAACTAAAAGAAAGTGAAATTGAATTGCAAATTTCTTTAAAAATATTTTTAAAGAAACTTTTATATGAAAATTGGAATTATGACTAGTAAAATATATTACAATATAGAGCCCATTAATCATTAAAAAGTCATTTATCTTCGCAGATATATCGAGCTCATGTTACCATGGTCTCAGATTTGATACGAAAATTTCTGGTTCAAGGACAAGAGGTGGATCACAAAACCTAAATTAGGAGCAAATATTTCTAAAAGTTTCCCTCATATTATATCACCCCTTCCCCACTCGTCCATTTACGTCTATGTACTTGATAAGCTCAAATCTTATAGAGATTTGAGGATTTTATTTGTACTTATATAGATTTTTTATCCATAATTATGTGCTTAATTGAATTAATAATTGTAGATTTGAATAAAAGAAAAAAATTGATTAAATTTTGAAATAAAATAAAATTACAAGACTTCAAAGGAAAATGAAAGAAAATATTTTAATATTTTTATTATCTTGATATTATTGAAGTTTTGAAAGAAAAATTTGTGTATATCTTGATAAAGATGAATACTCATCTTTGAAAATAAAATCTACAATTTTATCTACAAGGTTTAAGTTTGAGATGAGCTTAAAAGAAATTGAAAGAGGAAGCTCATTGAGAAAGATAAAAGGAAGGCAGAAGCGTACGGAGAAAGGGAGTGTCATAACAGCAGAGGAAGAGAGAGGAAGTGTATAACAGAATGCCAGCGCAGAATAAGAAATGAAGGGAGGAATTTCTCAACACACGTCAAATCACTGAGAATTCATTTCATTCCTTATCAACTATGTTTTTTTCATTAAATTCAAACATGGATTTGCACTTTTATTTTGAATTTTTAGAGTAGACTTTTATAGACAAAGCCACGATAGGGCCGAGGACAAATTATTTTTGATGTTTTGAGTTTGATTCAATTATATTATTATTGTATTCATTGATTGATGTCGTTTATTATGTGTTCTTTTAATCTGACCAATTAAATTGAATATTTGTTGGTTAATCTAAAACCGAAAGGCTACAAATTAATATGTGCTTCATACATCAACCAACACATGGTTAAACCTACTAGAAATAGTATTCGGTTTCAGTGTATGTCTTTAGGTTGAAAAACTGAAATTTCAGAGCGACTTAATGTGATTGAATATAATTAAATTCAGTTAGTAATAATTGGACTGTTAGATTTAATTATATTTATTAATTCGAGAAGTCGTTTAATAGAAAATTTTGGGAACTTCATCGTGAATGAAGCAATTAATTATTGAATTTAATTTTGACACGTTAGATTATAAGTTTGTCTCGTTACCGTTGTGTGACTGAGTCGTTTTTTAATAATTTAAATTTCTTTTAAATTAATAGCTTGGATTATTTTTGGCTTTAGTTATTTATTTAAATTGTTTAATTTAATTTCAATTAATTTATTTCATCTCACTTAAATTTGATTAGCCTAAATTAGAAAAAAAAATTCATATTCTAGTATTTAAACATCGATCTATGTAGGTACGATACATGGACTCATAATCCAATTACTATTACTTGACCTAGTCCGCTTGCTAGATTTATTCTCAATCGAAATCGTCGGTCAAGTTTTTGGCGCCGTTGCCGGGAGATCGAATTGTTTAATATTAGGATGTATTATTTTCTTGAGATTATGTTTTTATTTAATTTTGTTGATTTTACGCATATTCGTACGTTTAAAGTTTGTTTATTTATTTTCAGGAATTATGTAACTGTGCATGAGCCGTGCTAAAGGAGACACATAATTAGAGCCATTTGATCCAGATATTGAGAATACTTTTCGACAGAGACGTAGAGCACAAAGGGATAAATCCTCAAACTCTGACGTGGAAGAACAGTTAAAACCAGAGGACAAGGTTGAAGCAGCAGGGATGGAAGCAATGGCCAACGAGGATGATGATCGCACTGTCTATGATCTCACTAGACAAACTACTGGAGGTTATGGTTCGAGCCTCACTCGTCCTACTGTAGAAGAAAACAATTTTGAGTTGAAGCCATCCATTATTCAAATGATACAATATCAAGTGAGATTTGGAGGATCGCAGACTGAGGATCCTAATGCGCATCTGGAAGGATTTTATCTATCTGTGACATAATCAAATTTAATGGAGTGAGCACTGATGCCATAAGATTGAGACTATTCCCTTTCTCTTTGCATGGTGAAGCAGCCGAATGGCTTAGAGATTTGCCAGCTTGCTCTATTACTACATGGAATGGTTTGGTTGAAATGTTCTTAAATCAATATTTTCCACCCACCAAGCTAGCACAACTGCGTATGGATATTTCATCTTTTCGCCAGAAGGATGGGAGATGACCTCAACATGGTTTTTCTTCATTTGAGCAAGTTCAGATTTTCTATAACAGAGTGTGATCCTTCCGTGCGTTCGGTAGGCAACCAATGGTAGTTTATACAGGAAGACTTCACGAGTTGCCTTGGAAATAATTTCAAATATGGCCGAAAATAGTGCAGGTTGGCCGGACATTAAACAAGAAAAGAAGGCTGGAGTTCTTGAAATTGATGTGTTGAATGCACTTACTGCTAAGATTGATGGTTTGGCCCATAAATTCTCTCAGCTGTAACCGAATCAAGCAAATCAAGTCCAAGGAATAGTCATCGAGGAACAACCCAATTTTGATGAGGAAGCAGTGAAACGTGGGAAATCAATGGAGACAGCAATCCAATCCATACAGTTCCACATACAATCCAGGATGGAACAATCACCCTAATTTATCTTGGAAAAATACTGAGAATTCTCTTAATCCAACACATATTCATCCACTGTCCATTCCTCAACAAGTGAGACAACAAGGATTATTGGTACCAGCAGCACCTCCAAGATTCAAGCAAGGAGATCAAAGACCAATTTATGAGGATGTTATGATGAAACATGTTGCGGGCATGGAGATGAGGCTGCAAAATCATGATGCTATCTTGCAAAGGTTGGAAACTCAAATGGGTCAAATAGCCAATCAGTTAGCAAATCGACCCAATGGAATACTACCAATTGATAGTGAGAAAAATCCGAAAGGAGTGAATGCAGTGAGTACAGTGATCAAGGCCGAGGAAGAGGAACCAAAGAAGCAGAATTCTAAAGATGTGGAGGAAAAGAATGATGGAGGAGTGAAATCAAATACAGAAGATGCTAAGGAACAGAACACTCACACCACCCTACATGGAAGACAGGTAAGAAAGCTAAGGAGTTTGATTCTAATGATAATATTGATATTAATACACTTCTTTTTCCTCAAAGAGTAAGGCAACTACAATTGGATCATCAATTTTCAAAATTTCTTGATGTTTTTAACAAATTGCACATAAATATTCCTTTTGCAGAGGCTTTGGCTCAAATGCCTTTTTATGCTAAATTCTTGAAAGATATTTTGACTAAAAAAAAGAAACTTGTTGATTTTGAAACTGTTAATCTTTCCGAGGAGTGTTCAGCTATTTTGCAAAATAAATTACCTCCAAAACTTAAGGATCCAGGTAGTTTCTTCATTCTTTGCACTATAGGTAGTTCTAATTTTAACAAGGCATTGTGTGATCTTGGTGCTAGCATAAATCTTATGCCTTATTCTTGTTTTGAGAAATTGGGGATTGGAGAAGTTAAACCAACCACTATTTCACTTCAACTTGCTTATAGGTCAACTAAATATCTTAGAGGGGTTATAGAGGATGTTTTGGTTAAAGTTGATAAATTTATATTTCCAGTTGACTTTTTTGTGTTAGACATGGAGGAGGATCGTGAGATCCCCATAATTTTAGGTCGTCCTTCTTAGCTACTGGAAGAGCTCTCATAGATGTACAAAAAGATGAGTTAGTTTTGAGGTTGAATGATGAGAATGTAATGATACTTTTGTTGAAGACCCACTGGAGATGCTTTTGGTGAACCCAAAGTCCACGGAATCAAACTAGAGAAGAGGTGGAGGAATGTATGAACAACTTGGAGGTATCAAAGCCTCTGCCAAGATTGGTAAATTCAAAGATTGGGGAGTTTGGACATATTCCAAAATCACTTAAACCTTCCATAGAAGAACCCCCATTCCTCGAACTCAAACCACTTCCTCCTATTTTAAAATATTTATTTTTGAACGAAGAAGATAAACTGCCAGTAATTGTTTCTTCTTCCTTGACATGTGATGAAGAAGTTTGTTTCCTTTTCGTTTGTTTCGAGATAAGCTTTTGTGAGTGCTGAAGGATCACATATGTAAAGTTGGATGGAGCATAGTTGACATCAAGGGGGTTGGTCCATCCATGTGCATGCACAAAATTTTAATGGAGAATGAGCACTCCCCCGCTATTCAACCATAAAGGAGACCAAATCCAGCTATGCAAGATGTCGTCAAAAAGGAGGTAATCAAACTCATTGATACAGGTATGATCTTTCATATATCCGATAGCAAGTGGGTAAGTCATGTGCATGTTCTTCCTAAGAAAGGGGGAATCACAGTTGTTGAATGTGAAAATAACGAGTTAATTCCTACTAGAACTGTGACTGAGTGGCGTGTTTGTATTGATTATCGCAAATTGAATGATGCCATAAGAAATGATCACTTCCCCTTACCTTTTGTTGATCAAATGTTAGAGCGTTTGGCAGGTCATGTTTTTTTATTGTTTTCTAGATTGTTATTCTGGATATATGCAAATCAACATTGATCCCGAAGATCAAGATAAAACAACCTTTACGTGTCCTTATCGTACTTTTTCTTATAAAAGAATGGCGTTTGGTTTGTGTAATGCTCCTGCTACTTTTCAATGTTGTATGATGGAGATTTTTCATGATATGGTTGAAAAGTATATTGCGGTCTTCATGGATGACTTTTCTGTTTTTGGTTATTCCTTCGACTCTTGTTTGATTAATTTATCAAAATGCTAAAGAGATTTGAAGAAACGAATCTTGTACTTAACTGGGAGAAATGTCATTTCATGGTAAGAGAAGGAATTGTCCTTAGTCACAAAATTTCTGAAAAAGGGTTTGAAGTGGATAGAGCTAAAGTAGATATCATGAAAAGCTTTCTCCCCCAACTAATGTCAAGGGAATTCGTAGTTTTATTGGGCATGCATGTTTTTAATGGCGATTTATCAAGGATTTCTCAAGTATTTCTAAGCCTTTAACTAATCTGCTAATGAAAGATGTTCCTTTTGTTTTTTCTGAGGATTGTTTACAAGTTTTTCAAGTATTAAAGCAAAATTTGACCACAACCCCAATCATTTCGCACCAGATTGGAATCTACATTTTGAATTCATGTGTGAAGCAAGTGATATTGCTTTAGGAGATGTTTGGGGGCAAAAGAGGGACAAATTCTTGCATGTAATATACTATGCAAGGATGAAACTTTCAGGAGGTCAATTGAACTACTCTACTACAGAAAAAAGTTGTTGGCTGTTGTGTTTGCTTTGGACAAGTTTTGGTCATACCTTGTAGGGAGTAAAATGATAGTTCACACAGATCATTCAGCTTTGAAGTATCTTTTAAACAAGAAGAAGGTCAAGTCAAGATTGATAAGATGGATCCTTCTATTGCAAGAATTTTACAAAGAGATCGTGGATCGCAAGGGGACTGAAACCAAGTTGCTGATCATCTATCGAGATTGGAGAAGCCCGAGGAAGGTAAGTATGTAATTAGAGATGAATTTCCTGACGAGAGGCTTTATATCATCTGTAATTTATCATGGTATGCTGATTTTGTCAATTACTTGTCATGCAAATTTATTCCTTCCCATCTTACATATCAGTGGAAAAAGAAGTTCTTTACGTATTTAAAATATTATCTTTGGGAATGTCCTCTTTTGTTTAGAATTTGTGCAGATGACATTATTTGTAGGTGTATTCTAGCGGAAGAGGTAAGTTTTATACTTGCTCATTATCATAGTGGTCCAACTGGAGGACATTTTGGGGTAACTAAAACGGCCACAAAATTCCTTCAAGTTGGATTCTATTGGCATACACTATTCAAGGATGCACACAATTATGTTTTGAATATGAAAGCCAACGTGTTGGTAATATTTCAAGGAGACATGAAACGCCATTGAATAATATTTTAGTATGTGAATTGTTTGATGTGTGGAGAATTAATTTTATGGGGCTTTTTCCAGATTTCTTAGGAAATAAATATATTTTGGAGGTTGTGGATTACGCATCCAAGTGGGTAGAAGCAAGTGCTTGTAGAACCAATGACTCTAAGGTTGTGATTTAATTTTTAAAGAAAATATTTTTGCAAGATTTGGCACACCTAGAGCCATTATTAGCGACGAAGGAACACATTTTTGTAATCATCATTTTGAATTTCTTTTGGCTAAGTATAGGATAACGTACAAGGTGGCAACACCTTATCATCCTCAAACTAGTGGTCAAGTAGAAATGCCAAATAGGGAGATTTAAGAAAATTATTGAGAAGACGTTGGATCTTCGAGGAAGGAATGAGCTAGTAAATTGGATGATGCATTGTGGGCATATAGAACAGTATTCAAAACCCCTATAGGAACTTCCCTTTTTCGTTTGGTCTATGGAAAAGCTTGTCACATTCCTATTGAAATAGAGCATAGGGAATCATGGGCTATTAAATTTTTGAACTTTGATGTGCAAGCTACATGTGATCAGCGTCTTCTATAACTCAATGAGCCAAAGGAATTTCGTCTTGATGCATATAAGAATGCAAAAATCTACAAGGAAAAGACAAAGAAGTGGCATGATGCAAGGATTGTGCACTGGGAATTGAGTCTGGACAAAGTGCTTCTTTATAATTCTCGTTTTAAACTTATGCCAAGTAAACTTCGTTCCAAATGGTCTGGGCCTTTTACTGTTACTGAAGTTTTTCCATTTGATGTTGTAGAAATCCGTGGAAATTATGGAAATCCCTTTAAGGTGAATGAACATCGATTGAAAATTTTTCATGGAGGAATTATGGAGAAAGAGGAGCCGAGTACCCCTCTGCACGATCCGAACTAATTTATAAAGGGAGTTGTCTGGCTAAGACAATAAATTTAGCGCTTGCTGGGAGGCAACCCAATTATTTATTTTATTTCCTGTAATTTCACTTTTTATTTTTACTTTTTCATTTTGTTAGGTTAATCCTCTGTAATTTTGGTGTGTATATGGATTAGTGGAACGAAGCAAGATGATTCAGATGCTGGAAAGCTTAAACTGTTGAAAAAAATATATTACAATCATCGAGGAATTCTATCATCTTCATGTTGCACTTCATGGATCTTAAAGCAACACTGCCAGGAAATTGTTTTGTTACTATTATACTCAAGTTTTATATACTTTTGAATGACATGACACTGAGGACAGTGTAAATCTAAAGTGTGGGGGATTTGTGTTTTGTTTCACGTCACAACATTAGCATTTGATTCAATGTTTAATCTTCGAGCATGAAAATTTTTCTGGTTATTTTTTAAGAAACCGCACTTGTGATTACATAACACATTAATTGATTTTCTAGATTTTTTTTAACTCAAGAGATTGAATCACACTTAGAATTGACTGAGATGAGCTGTAGAAGGATTTGAGCACAAACTAGTTTTGTATCATATTTTGAGACATCATCTATGCACTTTAGGTCATATTTAGATGAATTGATTGTGAATTGGCAAGAGGTGAGCTCATAAAAAAAATAAAAAAATAAACAATCTAGAATTTGTCTGATTATCCTTCGAGGCGAAAATACGGAGGAGAATGAGTTAGGGATGATTTATGCGATCTTTGGACCGTTTGATCCTTTCGAACCTACACAATGCATCATTCATATCCCTAGTATTCCCTTTTGATCCTAATAAATCAAATGGAGTGTATCAAAGACATACATTAACCCCCACTCGAATTCCTTCAAAATCCCACATCAACTACTCATACAATATTCTTCTACCTTAATTTTGAGAGAATTAAACCTCCTTTAGCGATTTAAAATTTTCAATAACTCTCATGTGTTGATAATTGATAAGAAAAATTGGAGGAATTTGAAAAAGAAATCATGAAGAAAGGGAAGGGAATTGATGAAAATATATATATATATATATATATATATATATATATATATATTGAAAAAAAGGAAGAAAGAATGTTGTATGATATGGTGATTGAAAAAAAAAAATAAAAGAGAATGTTGTTGAAGATTGAAAAAAGCTAAAGGAAGAGAAAAAAAAAGATGGGGGAAGATGAACGAAAGTAGAAAGAAGTTGAAAATGTTAAATGGATGATGATGAAATTCAATAAATGGAGGAAGATAAGAGATGAAAGAGTGTGTTGTGTCATTAATTGTTTATGATGGATCGGTTCGAGCACCTGCGAGGGTGCTTCAATTACGATATTCTCAGTGAGCTGTAATAGCTCGTGTTCTAAGAATGTATACACCGATGAATTAGATCGAGTTTGGTTTCAAACCAAGCAAAAAACACTCGAAGTAATCTTTCGTAAGAAAAACTGACAGATTTTAAAATCTAATGACTTGTGTAAACCGATCTACTGAAATACGGGGAATCGGTTCTGGCTTTTATCAGTTCAGCTATTGACAGAACTGAACTGATATCAGCTGAACTGATCAAATCAGTTTAAAACACAGTTAAGCAGTTAATACACAAGATATGTTTATGGATGTTCGGAGACTTCAACTGCTCCTACGTCACCTCTTCTACCACCTCGGGTAAGATCCACTAGAAGACTTGATTTATACAACACCTTGTACAAACTCACCCAGCTTAGGACTTACCTACTGCCTAACTAAACTCCTAGTTTAGACTGAAGGCATCACCTTCCAGCCAACACTTGTTTAACGTCTGTGTGTCAAAGACCACATACACAAGTTTTACGTCTTTGTGCAAGACGGTATTTGAGTGGTGGTGTGTGTGTGTGAGAACCGATCTCTGAAAACAACCCGAAAGGTGTTCTCATACACTGAGGGAAAATGAGCTTCTATACTAAGCCGATATAACTTGAAGTATTCCCTCGACTGACTAATTACTTCTTTGTAAGATGATATGCAATAAGTGTGCCTTTTCTTGTTTTTCCACACTTCCTTGGTTATAGTTGTTGATGGTCTTGATCTGTATTTATAACAACAATGCGACCGTACATCAAGACTCATTACATGTGATCGTTGCAGCTTGACTGTGTTCCTTGAAATTTGTGTCTCGACTTTTCGGACAGCCATTCTGGAACATTTTGTCTTTAAGCTTTGCTGCAACGTCCATTATTGTACTATTTGATAGTACAGTTACTCTTGTACCTTTGTGCGCAGCTGGATCCCATTGATTAAGCTCGTCGAATTCAGCAACTGATTGGTTCTAACTGATGCTCTGAACTGGTCATGAACTGATCTTCAGTTGGTCTGGTAAAATCAGTTGACTCGTTAGTTGAACTGATTTCACTCTTTCAGTTGATCTGGTCAGCTACGCTTTTCATCAGTTGAACTCTTCATTAGCTGGTCAGGCTTCTGAAGGTCTTCTGTTGAACCACCTATCAGCTGGACAATCTGTTGAACTGGTTTAAAATCATCAGTTGAACTGGTTCAGTTCGATTAATCAGTTGGTACTTTCTGTTTGCATTCTTCGATAGCTTCATTTACGTTCAGCTAACTGCACACTTAGGTAAGTTTTCATTAGTAACAAAATAACAATTTTTGTTAACATCAAAATAAAGTAAGATTGCGAATATGAAATGTTCCAACAGTTAATTTTCTCTCATTTTGAATATCCCTATCTTTATTGTGCCGTGAGCCATGGCCTAACATTATAAACTTGAAAAGACTTATTAACCGGGTCATATTCCTCTAACATTTAGTGGAGAAAGGTATGAAAGACAAGCCTATGGAGAGTTTTTTTTAAAAAAAAAAATTCAGAAAATATGAGCACTACTTGAACTAAAACACATTTGAGAAATATGAGTTTTGACTTCCACACTACACACGTCTCATTATCTGGATTTCTAGTGAATGTTTGAGTTTTAAAGTTGTAATGAAGGTGTATCTTATTATTTTCTAAGTGTGATCTTCTGATTGAGTGTGACGGAATTTGGAAGGTTGAAAAGTGTTGATTGTGTCAATTTTGTGATGAATCATTGAATATTCCACCGTTGTATTTTTATCCTCTGATTTGCTCGATGACGAATAAAAGCTAAGTGTGTGGGGGAGGGGGAGGTTGGTAAGCCCAAATCTTATAGAGATTTAAGGATTTTATTTGTACTTATCTAGACTTTTTATCCCTAATTATGTGCTTAATTAAATTAATAATTGTAGATTTGAATAAAAGAGGAAAATTGATTAAATTTGAAAATAAAATAAGTTTACAAGACTTCAAAGAAAAAAAATACCAAAAGAAAGGAAATAAAATATTCTTATATTTTATTATCTTGATATTATTGAAGTTTTGGAAGAAAAATCTGTGCATATCTTGATAAAGATGAAGCCTCATCTTTGAAAATAAAATCTGCAATCTTATCTATAAGGTTTAAGTTTGAGATGTGCTTAAAAGAAATTGAAAGAGGAGGCTCGTTGAGAAAGATAAAAGGGAGGCAGAAGCGTACATAGAGGGAGAGAGCCGTAACAGCAGAGGAAGAGAGAGGAAGTGCAGAACAGAATGCTACAGTGAAGCAGCAACTGCGCGGAAGAAGAATTGAAGAGAGGAAGATCGAAGACAGAAGCAGGAGGAATTCCTCAACACGCGTCAAATCACTGAGAATTTCTTTCATTTCTTCTCAATTATGTTTTCTTCATTAAATTTAAACATGGATTTGCACTTGTTTTGAATTTATGGAGTAGACTTTTATAGACTAAGATCACGATAGGGTCGAGACAAATTATTTTTGATGTTTTGAGTTTGATTCAATTATATTATTTATTTTTATTCATTGATTGATGTCGTTTATCATGTTCTTTTAATCTGGCCAATTAAATTGAATATTTGTTGGTTAATCTAAAACCAATAAGCGATAGATTAATATTTGTTTCATACATCAATCAACACATGGTTAAATCGACTAGAAATGATATTCGGTTTCAGCGTGCGACTTTAGGTTGAAAAACTGGAATTTCACAGCAACTTAATGCTGTTGAATCTAATTAAATTCGGTTAGGAATAATTGGATTGTTAGATTTAATTAGATTTATTAATTCGAGAAATCGTTGAATAGATAATTTTGGAAATTTTATCGTGAATGAAGTAATTAGTTTATTGAATTTAAATTTGACACGTAGATTATAAGTTTGTCTCGTACCGTTGTGCGCTTTAGTTGTTTTTAAATAATTTAAATTTTCGTCTATGTATTATTTTTGGCTTTAGTTAATTTATTTAAATTGTTTAATTTAACTTCAATTAATTTATCTAATCTCACTTAAATCTGATTAGCCTAAATTAGAAAAAAATAATTCATATTCTAGTATTTAAACATCGATCTCTGTTGGTACGATACATGGAACTCATCATCTAATTACTATTACTTGACCTAATCTGCTTGCTATATTTATTTTCAACCGAAATCATCGATCAGTACTCATCTCTACGCAATTCCTCAATCAGAATAACACTAGGATACCAGCCAGCATACCTCTGCACTTTTAGCCACAAGTTAGAGCGCACAGATTATGGGATAACTTCATGTAGAGGTAGTAGTTCAAGTTCATGTTCAGGTTCTAGAGCATCTGATGATCGGGATTAGAATTAAGAACATGCAAAGAAATCTGAAATCGCAGACACAGAGCAAGGCATTTTTAGCTCAACAGAGTGAACTAGGTTTATTTTGTGCTTCAAAAGTTTACAAGTTCAGTCAGAAATAGAGTTATTCACATATCGTCTAAGAACATAGTTTATAACAAATTGACCAGGTGACTCAATAGCTACTCGTCATGTAAAAGAAAAGGTGATCTTACCTTACAATCTATCTATAACCGATATTGAACATGATGGATGGCTGGAAAAAGATCATCAAGAATTCTGCAATCAGCCATCTCACACATTCTCTTCCCTAGACTGTCGGATTCTACACTTTATTCATGAAGAAGACAGTTCGGAACAGCAATCGTTAGCGCTTCCTGCAAGATTTGTAATCGTAAAACAAACTGAGCCACAGAACAAGGAAGAACTGACCAATTGCAACCATAAATCATATGGATCTTGAAACGAAGAGTTCATCTGCAAGAAATAGCTTTGTAATTGGACTACAAGTTCATATGTCCAAACGGGAAGCATCTAGCTGCTATCACCAGATATGAGAACTCAAGAACAAAAAACATATTTTTATTGAGAATATAAATTTATGTACATTGGACATCGTTCTCTGATCTTTGCTAAAACCATGTGCTAAGAACTTATCACTACAACACGATCTAGTGCAGTTGAACAAAAAGATCTTTACAGTCGACAGAGCATAATAAACGTCGGAAGGGCTTACTAAAAAATCACTAAAAAATCAACTTGCGCAGTGCTCAACTGAACAAATATGTTTCCTAATTATGGTTTGAATGGTCACAAAACTAATTATGGTTTGAATGGTCACAAGACCTCCAAGCGATAGGTCAACAAATGAAGACCACTTTTCCTGGTGATCGTACCATGTAACAAATGTATAGCGTAGAAGCCTCAAATCATCATATTTAAATTCGCCAGGTCATCCATTGGTATTTCAAGGCCACCCATATAATTATGATCATGTCCGTCATCTTCTATATCCAACCATGATCCTATATCTTCTCCTTGACCACCAAAATCATTGGGATCCATGTCAGGGAGTTGCAAGCCAGATAAATCTATTGGTTCCTCCAATATGTCCAGATTATAATCGTTTTTATCCTCAGGGACGTCTCTTCCACTGATATCATTTGACTTGAGTGTTGATGGCAGCATTCCTTTTGTTTCTTCTGGCATATTTCCTGGAAGACCATTAATAGAAGCAGATAAATGAACATTTTTCTGCTTAGGTTTTGCCTTGGACTTCCTCTCACCCTTGACAGTGGCTGATGCAGGGCGACCAATTTTAGCAGTTCCACTTCTAGACACCACCTCCCTGCTATTTCCTTTCCCTTCTCTGTCCCTCTCAGTCCTTTTACCTTTTGCACTGCATACAAGTGAACCTCTAAGGCATGATGGGGAACCTGGAGATGTGCTAACACCAACTTCATCAAGTAGTAGTTCCCTCCTTTTCACTCTATTTGACCAGCTATCTTCTTTACCAGAATTTGGTTCATACCCCAAATTTGAGGGGAAAACTTCAGAATAATACGTTTCCTGATTGTTTGAAGGACTCTGCTGCACGCCCACATGAGCTGCAATATAAATTTATTCAAGAAACTAAGATATTCATAAAAGCAAGAGACGATCATCACCCAATTGAAGGAAACTATTTTTTATTTAAAACAAATAAATGACAACAGGGATTGTGATATGTATCATTGCCACATACCTGAAGCTCTAACTTCCATAAAGCCTCCAGATGTCCTAAGATAAGGTTCACAAAATTCATTATCAGTGATTAAATTTGGAGGTTGTTCATCAGTGAGCCGTGATACTCCAGCAAGGAACATGTCTCTGTACAACGGTTCGTCAAAGCAACTCTTTCCGGTTGCCTCAAATTCCTGGCATCGTTCCAGTGTACGCTTAACAAAATCTAAGGCAGCTTGTTTGGTCATTTTACCAGTAGCACTCTTCATCCCGTGAACATTAGAACACCATAAATGCTGCAGAAAAAGAAGCCTAAACTTATTAATTTCATATTAACAAAGGAATGTGTCACTGTTTTCTTGGTTCAGTGGCAGAAAATAATTATATAAATTGAACCGGAATTTGATGTATAGATATGACTTCACCAAAGGTAAGAGAGCATCACAATGAACTATCCCCATTAAAACGGAACCTTATCAAAATATTTATTCGAGAGAAACAAAGAAGTAAAAAACCTTTATATTCACCCCACTCTTTTCCAGATAACTCCCGAGAACACAATTAACCATTTCTTTATTCTAAAAAGCCTAAAATGTCCATTCAACTCGTCTTATTTTCAGGATAAAATATTTGAAATGCCAAACTCATCGCATAAAAAAAAGAATTTATAATCTGACAAATGAGATAATATCAGGTAACTAAGACAGAAACATTGCACAAGTATCATTAAAAGTCATTCTGCAATGTCAAACCACCATGTCATTAGTAAACAGACTTGTCTCATACAATGGTCCACTGATTGCACTAAGTCCAGCTCTAGTAGCAACCTACTCAAAGCTCAACACAACAAAAAACGGTACTTGAGCTGAAGCTTGATACTCAATTGAGTAGTGCTTCTAAATCTCAAGCTCGACTCGAGTAATTCTTGAGTTACCCAAGCTCGAGTATTAAAACTTTATTTACAAAAAAAACCCTTTAATTTTTTAAAAAAGAATGCAAAAATATGTAATGTATGACAAAATTAAGGTAAAAAATTAGTTGACATTTTTTAAAAAAAAATATATTAGTTTTTGAGCTTGAGTACTTCAGCATGAGACATCAAAGCTCGAGCTCAGCTCGAGAGAGCACTTGAATTATTCAATCTCGAGTTAAACTTTGACCAACTAGTGTGAAGCTCAGCTTGGTTCAAATATTCACTCTCTGTTGATCTAACTTACTATAGCGAAATGATAATTAATTATGCGATCCTTTTCTTACATTTTACATGGTTTCAATCATCTAAAACCATTACAGTTATCCGGAAATTTTTTATTTTAAATTTTATGACCAACCAAACTCAAACCATTCAAACAACTTTAAGGTGAGATTTTGTTCTAATCAAAGTTCATTGAACTTATCTTAAGAACTTAACAGCTACTATCATCACTTAATAAGTTCATCATATGATAGATACCATCTAATAGAAAAACTTCAAAGGACCTCAGTTCCTCAGAAAGTCTATATTGCTGATAAACCAGAGTCACCTCAAACTTAAAGGAAAGTTCATTTTGTAGATCAAAGAGAGAGAGGTTCAGGAAAGTGAAAATTACCCTGTACTTTGTATAAGCCATTGCCACGAGATTCTCAAGAGCATGTCCTTCAAATTCCCTATATATGTTAAAATGATTAGATAATCAGGAGTTCATAGAGATTGTCCAGATATCATAAAGAAAATATCACAAATAAAACAGGAGAAATTTCATACTTTTCCTGGAGTTCTTTAGCCTCAGAAGTGGAACTTAGTAATTTCCCAAGTAGCCTTTTCTTCTTGGACACCTATAAGTAGGCTAAGTTAAGATTTTGCTAAAATGACCGCAAATTTGAAGCTATAATGATAAAAAAAAAAGCAATAATATACTCGTACAATCAACATCAAAGAGTCTCAAGTCTGATCTACATCGACTATGAATCAACTTCAGCAGGAAAAACAAAAGGAAAAGCACAAATTTTTAAAGCTCAGTGGTTCTACTGCAAAAATTCATTTCGAGTTGCTGGAGTAAATCTAAAGAGGCGTGGGAAATAACTTCCATAGGGCTTTACTTAAAATTCATCAGAAACATGTATCGGAAAAAAATATGTAGTCTGAAACAGGAATTCCCAAGCTGACCAAATTAACTAAACTCCTGATTTTCAAGTACAAGAAGACAGTGAAGCATCTTTCACACCAATTTCCTTTTTCAGGTACTTAATTGTCCTGTATTGATTTCCTTTTTCCTAAAAGTGAGATACTGAAAGGAAGGGAGTTGGGATCATTCTAAAGTAGTAAATTAATGTGTGTGTATAACCAATATAGCAAGAAATGGCAGCAGTAATGGGTTGTGTTATGTTCACATGTGTGTGTATAAATAAAATAGCAAGAAATAGTAGCACAATGGGGGATGTTATGCGCACAACCAAAATGAAACTCAAAGAAAAAATGAAAAATTAAGAGCTGATTTAAAATAATCATGGCAACAAACCAAAATTCAATTGCCCATGCTTTAATTCCATACATATTAATTACTTCAGACTACAGATGGGATCTCATCCTACCTGTTCCTGGTGCTTGTGATCCATTTTACCAACATCTTCGTTTATGCATTCATCTTCGTTCTGTGACAAATTAGACTCATTCAGACGGGAAAATATACAGATATGTAAAAGAACTTGACAAATTTAAATGCAATTTTTCTTGAACGAGATCCATCATACCACTAGATCTGGATAGATTCCAATACTGTGAACCTCCACAAGAAGTTGTTCATCCGTTGGCATGCTATAGTACTGATACTCGGAGTATGTAGTGCCAGGTAAAACCTGGTCCGAAACTACACCATTTTGCGTATGATCATGGCTTGGTATAAACACCGTGTTTGGTATGGATACAATATTGTTTTCTGGCATAGTGTGGTTCAGCTCATAGATTGAATTACCATTGGCATTTATGCCATTACCATTAGAAGAATGATAACCAGAAAGGTCGCTACTTCGCCACATCTTGGGGAAGAATGTGTCAGGTACCGTATCATTTTCCATCTTATTTCGTGATTCATACACATTGTGCTTGAGGTCTTCCATACTGCAGCTAAGCTCCTGATTTCCTTCTTCAGGAATCAAAGCTGCAATAAGTCTCTGGAACAGAGAAATCTCATTGTGTGTCTTCGCTCTTGAACCTAATCGTTCGGGGCTAACCTCAACACTTATCGTTTCAATCTCCTTGCATTCATCTAGCTTGCAGCCATTAGGTATTGAAGTGGAACTATCTCCAGCAAAAGGTGCTGCTGCTGGATTATCTACAGCTGAACCAAGGGTCACCTAGAAGGAAAAATAAATAAAAAACAGAATGAGGCAAAATATCATCATAAATATAATGTGTCATCATCTTAAGAAACTTGTACCGTTCACATTTTCATTTCATTGTTCTGTCACCTGACAGTACAATGAAATGAAAATGTGAACAGGACAAGTTTCTAGAGGCCAACACAGAAACATGTGCTGAAACACAAGGTACAAATAGCAAAAATAAAACAATACATTTTAAGAACGAAAAAAAAAACTGTAAATAAGAATGTATAGATAAACAATATTCAAAATTATATATCGGGAGTAAAGTTATGTTTTGGAATCTCGGTGGGTTGATATAAGTATTTGTGATAATCATCCATCAAGTATCATCAAGCTACCTTGGACCATATGGTACGGTCCTTTAATATTTTGCACTTATAAAGAAAATCCCTGTGTTTCTGATACAAGGAACTATCAACCATTTAGTGCCACATGAAGACTAGAAATATGGATACCCATGCATTCTTTGGCACATGAAAGTAAAAAACACGGCTGATAGAACACGACCACCTAATGTTAATAACATTCATGGGCACCTCGCACAGCCTACCTCTTCACCTGCACTTTCATTCTCTTTCAGATAGGTGGTTTCTGACAACTATTCCCTACCACCACCAAGACACCTCGTGGTTATACAAAGTACAAACCCCCCCACTATCACACAGAATCTTTTCAAGGCATCTGTTCCGCTGTCTGCAGGTAAAGCATGTCACGGTAAAGCTGGATGCACTAACATTTTTGCACCACCAGCATATCTAAGCAGGAAGTTTGAAGGTGAATAAGAAATATGCGCGAGTTTCTCAGCATGTCCAAGGCAGTGTGGAACTTTTTCTAAAAAAAATCAACACGCGAGAGTTTGAGTAAGATGTCAAACAGAGTGATTTTCCTACATATCGGTGCACTGTAGACAACGCCGAATGTGAAACAAATTATAAAATCGCTGTCGCACGAAAGGCAAAACTACAAGCCAAAATCTAATATTATTAATCAAACATTCTGACTTGGAATCGAAAAAAAATCTGATAACCCCAGGAGAGCTAATCAAGGATATTAGACGACTAGCATGGTAGGCTTAACATTTGTCCGTGGCTGCTGAGAAGAAAATGATAAACTTTTCATTTATGTTTGGTCCATGGTCTAATGTTTGATAAGGTAATAGATTAATACTTTCCATGAAATTATCAATATCTTGCATTTTATCACTAATAGAACTGCTTCAAAGCAATAGAGAGAATGCTGTAAAGTTATAAAAACGACTCTTCTTTTCGACTGCAGCATCACAAAGTGACTTCAATTCTAATTACGCAATTTATACATCGGCTTTAACAAAGGGTAGTACGGTAGAATTAAACTTTAAATCATCAGTAATTAAGAATGATCACTTCCAGACTGAATAAAATTGAGTAAAATCACAAAATAAAACATCTTCATACCTGTTCTTTCAAATAGGAGATGTCTGTGTCAGATATAAAACGAAACAAAGGTTCCATCTCCATCCAGAATGGGCTAGAAAGAGATTGGTCTGCATTTTAATTAGGATAGTTATTGCCTGAAGAACAACACGCTTTGAGAAAAAGAAAACTAAACATATCACATGAAGAATACCTCTGTTCATAACAGCATTTGTAGCAGCCAAGAGCTCTTCATGTCCATTATCAGAACCAACTGCTAAAATTATCCAGTAAAAATCAATCAACTGTCAATAAAAGTAAATAAATAATGGTGTCCATGAAAACCAACACCAACATTAGAGAGATCATAAATAATTTACCCAGGAAATCTGCTGTCATACTTATAGCCATATTCTTTTGACGTGTATATGCTTTCCTGTCAGAAAGCTTTCTTGTAGGTCGCCTACCTGCTCTGCTGAAAAGAAGGTTTTACCGAGTCAAAAAAAATACTCCAACCAATTCAAAAACTAAAACATATATAGGACCAAAAATAAAAGGAAACTTAGACATCATGTTAACCTTTCAGTCTTGTCAAGAATAAGTCTGGAACTTCTAATTTGTTTTGTTGTTCCCACATTACCAAGCCTCTCAGCTGTTAAAGGCAAGAGGGGTTTTGATGAAGTAAACCCCCGACCCATTCTGCCTTGCCTTCTGACACCATCCCCATGATCATCCTCACAGGCGGCCTTGTTTTTTCTTGGTGGTAAGAGTAGGGTTGACATTTTCTGGACATTCTGGCCACTTTTCTCATCTATCTCATCACATTTCTTATTCTTGTCTCTTGACTTAATTTCAGGAGCACCTGATTTCTCAGTTTCAGATAATGCAGCTGGAGATAAATTGTCACCTTTTATTTTAACATGCTGAGGAGAATGAGCAGGCAAACGCCTTTCATTTACCATCACTTCAGCCGAATCCAAAGTAGGGTTCTCGTCGTTTCCAGGAACAATGGGTGATAAATTAGTTCTTCTTGCAGTTCGAGAAATCTTCTGTGGCTTCTGAACCCAATTGGCAACCGGAGGAGATGTAGACCGTGCAGAAGGTGAACGCTTCCGATTGTTAGACCCAAGGACACAAGGAAGTTTACTCATGCAATTAGATAATTCCCAATCATCAGAAGATGCGGAACGTTGTGCCACTTGAGACAACTTGGAAACCCCACCAACTGAACCAGACCGTGGGGCACGTATGTTACCATTCAACTTTGAGCTTGAGGTCGGGCTGCCTGAACTTAAATCTTCTCGGGAACTTGCCCTAATTTAGAGGAGCGAACTCAATTTAAAAAAGCTACATGATTTATGTTTTTAGTTCATTAAGGGGAAATCAACAATATAAACAAAAAAAAACATATTTCACCCCAAAATCCAACTCATTGCATATTTCCAAATTTAAACAATCATCATAATTTATTCAACTACAGTTGAATGTAGCCTTATTTTCTACCCCAGAAAAAGATTCAAAGAAGGACATAAGAAAGAAACCACTGTCTTCAGCAGAATTGCAACGCTAAAAAATAGCAGAAGTTGAAGCTGATTCTTCCCGTGCTTAAACTAAGGCTGTACTGAAATTTTGAGCAACTTTCAACTACAGGTCTAGGTTAACTGTTAACTGCAGGGGATAACATCAAATGATCTACTTGATGCATTGTCGAGTAGACTCGAATCCTCTTTAGCACATGCAAAGCAATCACCAGTAAGCTAAAAATAAGTGAAAAGCTACAAAGCCCTAAATCCAAAAGAAGAAAGGGAGATGAGATTTGAGAAAGCAGTTGAGCAGCTTTATTCACTTATCTCGTGCAATTAATCGTTCTTGGTGCTTGAGCTGTAATAGAGCAAGGACACATGTTGATGAAAATTTAGATCAATTCATTATTTTGGCCAATAAGAGTAAATCTTGTCATACTTTTTGGATCAAATTAAAAAATGTGTGTTTTCTGTTTTAAGAAGTGCACATTTTTAGCACAATTCCCAATCAATTTGTCCCCCACTCAAAAGCGCCAAAACCATTTTCTACAGCCAAATTATCAGGAGACAGCATAGCACAGAAAGCTGTATGCATCAAAAGCTGAGGCAAATGGAACTACTCAAAGGCCGATATACTTCAAAAAAGGTTAGCTTTTAAAACAAAAAACACACTAAATAAGAAGGGAGAAAAGCATAAATTATCAAATGGCAACATCAATGAAATTTTGAGATTTATAATGACAGACAAAGAGAAAAGATTGTTACCTGTTTCCAGCTTTAAGATTCACCCTTTCTTTCTCTTGACCACTTGGACGTTCTCTCCTCTCGTGGAGAAGGGAACTATTGTCTGAATCAGTTCTGGAAATAGATGAACGAATGCCCGAGCTAGTCTGTGAGGTGGCTTCAGATTTTCCTACTCCCAAACCTCCATTAGCAACTCCAGCTCTAATCAAGGTGCATAATTAGATAACAAAGCGGTTCACATTTATGGCGATAACAAAAAACCAAGCAGAAACAAATAAAGTAAAGCCAGAAGGAAACAAATAGAGAGAGATAGACTTAAAAATTTTCGTGCTTATTAGTTTCATAAAAAACACATTTTATTCTGGAAAGTCTAAAAAATAAAACTGTCCCTAGATATCTAGGGCCATCATTTTTTAGAATCCAATATTATATCTTGTGATACTGATAGAAGATGAAAATTGAATGATGAAAATTTTCATTTCTTCACGAGTATGGAAAAACTGTGTACCAAGACCCGTCATACTTCAACCCCAAATTACACGGTTTTTAGAGTGCTATAAGCCTATAACTGATTATGTCATACACAACTGGAATAAAAACCCGCTATCAAACATGAAATATCGTTGTCATGAAATTGATGGAGTAAATAAAACCTCAATGTCACTAATAATTAAAATAGAGAAAATTCAGTGAACGCCAAGTTCATAGCACCAAATCTGTCAAGAGGTTTTTCAAGTACATGTAGGCATTCTAGCATCTCTGTCTCTTTAAATTCCCCCCTTATTCCTTCATATTAACATGTGAAATTTCCAAACTCAAGTTAAAACAACACACAGCACCAAAAACTTTAGGAAATCTGCTGCTTTATGTCACGCCTACACTTAATTCATCAAAGAATCCTACAAATTATAACAATGAATGAGATGTTTCTCAGATACAATGCCCAGTAAACTGGAAACACACTAATTAGTCCCAACTCACCAAAAGAAAAAAGCTTATATGTTAGTTCAAAAAATTAAACTTTCCTTGGCTAAAACCACGAACAAAACCCCATACACTGCTAAAAGTTTTTGGAAGCCTTTGGTTCTAAGTTCAAAAAAAATTATATAGTGTAGTCATTGTTGTAAGAGGCAAGCGCCTGGCTGTGCCTGTCCTTGCGCCTTAAACAAGCGCAAGCCTCTGCTGAAAGGCGCGTTGTGCCATATATGGTACAATTAGGTATATATGATTCAAGCCCAATAACAAACACAATCCCTATTTAATGTTTTAAAAAGCCCTGCATGCGTTCTTTTCCCAGCGGCCTCTCAAATTCTTTCTGTGTATGCGTATGCGTGTAGCGGCCTTTCTCTTCAATTCTCAAACTCTTTCTGTGGATACGTGCAGCGGCTTTCTCTACTAAGTTTCAAACTCTTTCTGATTCTGTGTGTCTGCCAGTGTCTTCATCAAGTTCTCTACGTCTCAAGCTCTGCATCTCTGTTAGACTGTTGCTAATTGCATGATGTCAAAATTGGTTTATTACTTTATTATCTACGGTCTACAATATCTGACTTCTCACGTCCAAATTATGGACTACTTTCTTGGAAGATCTATATATTATTTATATGCGTGTAGATGTATTCGAATGAATTTAGCCACAATAGATTTTTAAACATCTAATTCTTGATTTGAAATTTCACTCCAGTTTTATTCTTAAAGATCATTTATAAGCCAGTGTTTGTTATCATGTCTACCCCAGCCCCAGCCACCGATATCAACTTTCATTGCTTCCCAGATGACTGGTTTAATTAATATATTGTATTTCACTATTTCAGCAATATATTTATATTTTGTATTTATTCCTTTAATTTTGTATTTCAACAATTTATAGCAGAATTCTAGAATAAAGCTTGATCTTACAGATAAAATGTCAAATTCCGAATCACAAGCCCTTCGAAAAGATCCAACATGAAATTATGCAACATTACAAGACCCAAAAAATACCAATAAAGTGAAGTGAAATTTTTGTGAGAAAACAACTAATGGTGGGATTTATCGACATGAACAACATCTCGTTGGAGGCAATAGGAATACGAAAACTTGCTCAAATGTCTAGAGCACGTGAAAGAAGAAATCAGTTCTTGTATGATGAAAGTATAAATCTATTGGACCAGCTTGTTTTAGTTTCTTCACAAGAAAATCAGGTGCAAGATTAGAACGCTGACCAAATGAAGCGGATAGATCGTTTCCCTTTTGCCAGTACATCTTCTTCAACTTCTAAAGATTCTTGTTGTACTGCAACTTCATCAAAGTGAGGGATAACATACATTTGATTTTTCAGTTCTTTCTTTTTTGACATATAAGAACTGATTTCTTCTTTCACGAGCTCTGGACATTTTGAGCAAGTTTTCGTATTCCTATTGCTTCCAACAAGATGTTTTTTATGTCGATAAATCCCACCATTAGTTGTTTTCCCACAAAAATTGCACTTCACTTTATTGATATTTTTTGGGTATTCTAATGTTGCATAATTCCATGTTGGACCTTTTCGAAGGAGTTGTGATTCAGAATTTGACATTTTATCTGTAAGATCAAGCTTTATTCTAGATTTCTGCTATAAATTATTGAAATACAAAATTAAAGGAATAAATACAAAATATAAAATATAAATATATTGCTGAAATAGTGATACAATATATTAATTAATCCAGTCATCCGGGAAACAATGAAAGTTGATATTGGTGGCTGAGGCTGGGGTAGACATGATAACAAACATTGGCTTATGAATGATCTTTAAGAATAAAACTGAAGTGAAATTTCAAATCAAGAATTAGATGACTAAAAATATATTGTGGCTAAATTCATTCGAATACATCTACACGCATTCAAGTAATATACAGATCTTCCAAGAAAGTAGTCCATAATTTGGACGTGAGAGGTCAGATACTGTAGACTGTAGAGAATAAAGTAATAAACATACTTTGACATCAAGCAATTAGCAACAATAACAGTCTAACAGAGATGCAGGGCTTGAGACGTAGAGAACTTGATGAAGACACTGGAAGACGCACAGAACCAGAAAGAGTTTGAGACTTACTAGAGAAAGCCATTTCACGTATCCACAGAAAGAGTTTGAGAATTGAAGAGAAAGGCCATACACAGAACAATTTGAGAGGCCGCTGGTAAAAAAACGCATGCAGGACTTTTTAAAACATTAAATAGGGATTGTGTTTGTTATTGGGTTTTAAAACTTATTGGGCTTGAATCATATATACCTAATTGTACCAAATATGGCACAATCGGCCCAGGCGCTCCTTTCAGCAGAGGCGCGCCTGGGCCGAGGCGCGCACTTGTTTAATGTGTTGCGCCTGGCTGCACCTTTTACAACAATGATAAGATGGTTACTAAGAATATAATAATCTATATGATGGATGGACAACTAAAAAGTTCCAAATTTCTATAAATATATCTAGTGCTTGGAGCAAAATGATAAAACTACATGAATGTAACCGAGTCACTAAAATATAAGAGGATACCTAAAGCCATGAGAATCATTCAACCTTGAACGAGCTTCAGTAGGAAGCCTTGGCTGAGTTCCTTGTTTGGTTTCCCGATAACCATCAACAGGTTTTGTTGTCCTTGAACTGGGAGTAACATCTGGCTTTATTCCAGTACGCTTTTTCTTCATTTTTGACTTCTCCCAACCATCAACACTACTTGATAAAGAACGCTCCTCGCCCTGAATTCCACCGCTGTTGGAGAGTCTTACAGCATCCCTGTCCTTATCCATATTTCCAGAAGGCTTTGAAGGGGTACTGGCACGCATTTCCGTCTATATAATTTAGTCACATAGTCAATTATTTTCTTAGCAAAAAAGTTAAAATTGATTGAAAGCATAAGTTGTAATAGCAGAAACCTCAAAACAAAAAAAGAAAAAGCAAAAATGGGTCAGAGTAGCTTCTGTTTTTGATGTCCAGTTTAAAAATCTCAAAATTACAATCTTATACAAATAACTGAAACACATTAAAATGGGTAAATATCTACTATATTTGAACAAAAGCCAAAAACTAGATAAGAATCAATCCCTCATAAAACATTTTGTGGAAGTACTATCTTTCCATATTATTCTTATATAAATGGACAATGCTAACAAAGTATAATGTAGTAAAAAAATCTGTCCCTAACAGTAATCATAACATCAACTATGCTCAAAGAAAAGTTCGCTAACTTCCAATCAAAATTCAATGGTTGAAAAGGAAAATGAAACAAACCCTAACATCAACCAAAGAAGTTCGAGTCCGCTTGTTTGGAAAGGCATTTTTGGATCTTTCATCGGCTTTTTGCTGCTCCAATTCAAAACCATTTGTACTTGCTTGATTTTGAGATCCAATTTTACCAATGCCTATTGCTGGTGTGGAACGGTCAATTGACAACAATGTGTTTGATCGGTCATTGGACAGGGTATCCAGCCGCGATCTCTTTCTGGATGGAATGGTGGGGAAACACTTATTAATTACCGACAAACAGTCGTTCAATATCTTCACTCGTTCCCTAACAAACAGTGAAACTTTAATATATGCCTCATCCGATCCATAAAGGATGCATGAACAAAACAAATAGCATTTTTCTAAAAAAATACCTAGCTTTGGTCCCACTCTCCCGCACACCAGATTTGAGTCGTCTCAGATCCTCCGGGGCAGGAGTAGACAGTTTGCTTTTTGTAGGTGCTGTTTCAGAATCTTCCATAGGAAATCCAACAGCAGCACTTGCAAGCCGCTTAAATTCCGCTGGTCGATTCAACTTATGCTCAACCACCATAGATTTCGGATCAAAACGCACGCATTGGAAAAAATTAAGCATGTCCCCTTGAGTTACAGATGAAGTGCTTCTTGTCATATTTGGTAGACTGGATAAAAGTGGGTTCTCCATGTTCTCGCGGAAGCTACCAGATCTGTCCAATGTAGCAGCACCATAAGATCCACGATGCCCAGATGTGTATAATGGCCTATCTGGGCTAGCAGAAGAAAGTTCAAACTTGCTAGAAGCTGACATTGCATCAGATTCCACACTCTCTCTGTCTTAGAAAACCAGTCAACACAATTGCGCATGACAAGTTGTGGGACTAAAATTTACAGAGCATAAAAGCAACTGGTTGAAGTGTCAAATTGGAGAAGAAGACACCTGCAATGCAGAAAGAATCACACTTCAAAAAAGTCAGATGCGATTTTTCTAATGATTTTCCTTATAGTTGAAACTTTGGATCAGAAACACAGAAATTCCAAGACATAAACAAGAATAAGAGCCAGTTCAAGAGATATAAGAGAGCTTCATCAAAAGAATACACCAAAGTCAATTTGTAGAATCAGGCAGTCAGAGTACATTTGAAATGCATCTGTCAGAGCTAGTACAGAATTTTGATCATATGTAAGTACCAGTTTGTTCTGAGGTATAAAATAGAAAGCCTTTCTAAAGCTAATGCTGTGAATAGGACAGTACAAATGAATAAAGAGCGTCTCAGGTCATCAAGGTCACTATTTTTCTACACCGACAATTCAATTTGTAAGTCGACGTTGAATTTTAACATTTAATGTTGCTACATAATATAATCTCAGGTTCCCTGGGTGAATGTTCCTCTGATGACAGAAGGTAAAATTTCTGAGATTCCACGTACAAAAGCTAGTGCATTAAAACACCATGCAGCATTATTCAGCTCATTAACTCGCTCATTTTCTCATTTTAAGAAATAAATTTTATTAAAAAAATTCTCATCGAACTTCAGAATCTTCACTTTTCATCTCCACGAGCCAAAGTTCAATTCTACGGAAAGTTTTCAGCATAAGCTAGATTCTGCTTCTAAGGAGTGGCCCTAAAAACATCCGGACTTATATGCATGTTTCTCACTAATAACCACAGCAACCGATATTAACTATCAACGGCAAATAACAAATCACACCTCTCTGATCAAACCAGAATCCACAAAAGACACTTGAATTTCATAAAACTTAACATCTATAGCTCAGATTCAAAACCCATAAGTTCCACAACCCAAAAAGTCCATAAAATCACAGAATCGGCACTATCCTCTCTCCAATAGCTGTCACATAAATGCTATCCGCAAACTAAACTCTTCCATAATCACTGATAAATCCGAAAAAAAGGCGTGTGATCTAGACAACTCCAGCTCGTAATCGTGCGATAATCAACACAGCATCGTTGATAATCCATCATCTACGGGTTCGATTAGGGTTTTGAAAATATCAACGGAACTTAAAAACAGAAACAAACAGACGACGAAGACGTGATACAATAATTACCTGAACGTCCATTCATCATTGAAATTAACCTAATATATTACTTCAAATCACCATAATTGAAGCGAAGAAAAAGAAGTAACTGAAATTATTGCACAAAATTGTCGAGAAAAAATTGCCCGCCGGGAGCGTGTCGGAGGATCGGTGGTCGACGAAACGATCGAAGGTGCAGATAAATAATTTCACCGAATTTTGGCGGTTTTTAGCCCCAATTATAAAATAAACTGTGTAATCAGTGCAATCGAAATATTTATTTTATATTTCGTTATTTTTAGATTTAAATTAATGATTTTTATATATTTTTTATTAAAAGGGATAGATTATCTAAAATTTTAAAATATTGATAAAGATATAATTGTGTTTTCAAATATAGATGAAGATAAGATTGAATTTTAAAAAATAAATAAGAAAATATCGAAGATTTAAAAAAAAAATTTACAAAAATAAAAACGTTTTATTAATAAAATTATATAATGAATGTATAATTGTAATTTTAAATAAGGTTTCACCAAATTAATCAGGATGTAATTATTATAGGGACTCAACTTTATTTAAATATTAACATATATAGTAAAAAATTTATAAATTAATATTTGATATATTAATAACCTCTCTAAAATAATACGTTTTTTGCAATCTCAACTTATGTTTAGTTTATTAAATCAATACTTTCGATAAATTAATAAGATAATAAATTTTGAAAAACCCTTATATAAATATATGGTTACATAAATATCATAAATTAATAATATTCTAAAATTAATAAATACTAGTATTTAACTCGTGCGATGCACGGGATGATATTATTAAAAATGAGTGAAAGATGAATAGATATTTAAATTGAAAAAAAATAATATAATTATAAAAAATAAAAACTATTTTTCGCTTATTTTAAAAAACTTTCTTAAATACAATGTATGTCGATTAATTTTTTTGTCTAATAATCACTATCATATATCAAAATTTTATATTGTGTTAGCCTAAGACAATGACATGATGCTTATCGTGTTTAATGTATTAATGTCAACCACCACTCTTAATACATATTTAATTCTTTAATTTTCGAGAAGCTATATATTATTATTTTTTAACATGTGATAAAAAAATATTTTTAAACCATGTTCAATAAAATTAATGAGAAATAATTTTTAAAAAATTCAATAATTTCGTCTAAATCCACATTCACAAACAATTTTGTGACATGACACGTGTTTGACACATTTGAATGATAACAATAATTGTTTCATAAATATATTTATCTAAATGGGTTGTGATTTTATCTACAAAATCTCTTCATAATATACATAACATCCTATTATTCCGAAAAAAAAAATGAAACATGTGATCATAAGTAAATTATGTATAAATCAGAAAAAGTTATTTTATTAAATTTACTATGTGTATTCCAAAACAAAATTTATTTTTGAATGATTTACCTCATGAGTGATAATGAACATTGCAATCATTTGTATTTTAAATTTATTTATACAGTTTTAATTAAACTGATTGATATAATCAATACAAAAATTTTAATATAGTTTACGTTTTCATAGAGTTTAGTTTTAATTAAGTAAAAAAATAAAAAAAAACATATAATACATATTACATTTGAATTAATATAAAAATTAATTAAATTCAAAATTGAATTAAATGAATTGATATAATCAATGCAAACAATAATTGAAATGATCATTTATTGCAGTACACATATATCAATATTCATAATAAATTTTTTTTTTTTTTAGAAATGACATTTTGGCGAAAAATTACTATTTTTTGACAAAAACTCTGCTTTTATATATATAGATAATTAGGATAAGAGTAAAATATTACTCTATTGTTGTTGGCTTTTTCTTATAATTAAAATTAAATGAATTTTATTTCTAACTTTTCTCGTTGCATCCAAAAACTTCTTTATTATTATTGTTGTTGTTGTTGTTAGAGTATGTCTCTTGTGAGACTGTGTAACGCCCCGAAAATTTAAAGGTCCACGCGAACCACATGCATATAAATTATTAAATTCTCCTGTATTTTTAATTAAATGTTTTAATTGCATGAATTAATTATGTTTTGCATACTTGCATATTTAAAATATATTTTTCTACATGATTGCATAAAAATTGTATTTTTAGGAATATTCAAAGTGACGATCGAGGAACGGGGACCGAGGGCTGAAAAATGTCAAATGTTTTTATTAAATGATTATTTTTAATTATTTAAAATATGGTCGATGCTTTTCATATTTTTGAAAATAGGGGGTTTAGAGGTGATTTTATACGCCGGGACGTAAATTTTATCGGTGTTGGTTTTTCAACTAAAATACGAACTTTTTGGCAACCCGGCTAATAAATTCACATATTTGCTAAAAGAAAAACTTTGTTAATATTTTAATTATGTCCTAATTAGACTAATGGACCCTATTAGATGGCTTAATAAGCCTAATAAGCCTTGAAGGTGACTTAGTAGTATATAATGTATTAATTAAATTAAAAACCCTATTCTCCTAGCAAAAATAATCGGCCACCACTTGGTTATTTTCTGAAAATACTCTCCCCAACCCTACAATCTCACGGCAGCACACACACACCACATGAAAGGAGATTTTCGAAAGTTGCAAGCAAAATCAAGCCAAGGTTCGCGTCCCGTTCTTCGTCGTCAACGGATATTCGAGCGTGTATAACGCAAAGGCACACCTTAATCTCCCTTTTCTCATCCATCATGTCATAATATTTGTTTGAATTGTTGTATGCATGAAAACATGAATTATTATTCAGAATTTTCATACTTCTCATGCGCATGCTTGGAACTTTTTGATTTCTATGCCCAAATTTCATGTCATGTTCGTGTTTAGGGGCTGCCATGTTTAGGGTAAGGTTAAGGAAGGTTTTTGAAACGTTTTTGAGTCCCACACACCACATATAAGTCGACGAAAACAAAGAAAGAAAAAGAAATAAGAACATGCAAGGACTCGTGAATCTGCTGTCATGGAGTATAGGGCACGGTTTTTATGTTTCAGGGGCTGGGGCTTGGATGGTGGGTTCCAGGGGCTAGCCAAGGTCGTGGGTGAGTCAAGGAGGGAGTCCTAGCCAAGCTAGGACTCGCGCTCAAGGGCTGGGAGGAGTCCTTGACAGCAAGGACTCCTACCCGAGAATCTGCCATGGGGGTGCGCAGAGTTCAGACTTTGTTCGGGGCATGGGGGCTCGGTCTGGGGTTCAAGGGCCGGGTCAAGGTGTTGCACTAAAGTCCTAGGAGGGTGCGCGGGTGGTTGGTTCATGGGCTGGGACCACCGGTAAGGGCAAAGAAGCTTGATCAAGAATCCTTGTCCAACATGGTTTCTCGGCCAGCTTATGGTGTATGAGTAGGGGGCTCTTTTTCTGGGTTTGGGGTGTTTTCTGTGAGTTTTCTTGGTCCACTAGAGTACTCCCGTATGTTGGGCAGGTTCTGGTTCATTATGGCCCGAGGGTAACTCGATAGAATTAGGAGATGGCTCGGGGCGAAGATTTTGTGTCATTTTGGGGTTTCCTAAACTTGAAAAAATTGGAAAACGGCTCACGGGGTCGAGTCGTGGTCCATAAGGGCTAAAATAATATAAAAGACTAAATTTAGAATTTAGGAATTTTATATTGAAGTTTGGGATTTTTCGGAATTAAAACGCCTTCAAAACGACTAACTGCGAATTAATTAAAAAGCCTAGTTTTTTTAAGCTAAATAAAATTATGAGAATTTTAATTTAGGCTTAGATAATTATTTGAGACATGTTAGAGTCATGAAATCACGAAAAAATTCGAAATCGAAAAATGTCGAGTCTATGGGTAAAATGGTCTTTTTACACCTAGAAATTAGTAAAGGTCATGGCAGTGCCCTAAATGCTATTTTTATGATATTATGGTTATTTTTAAATGTTTATGAAATGTTCATGATTAAATTATGATTTTTAAATGTCTAAGAGATTTTTATGATTTAAGGAAGACATTTAAAAGACATGTTACATGCATGGTTTCAAAAACAAAATGTTATGTTATGCATGATTTTTATAAAGTGCTGACAATGTAAATGTTGAAGGAAGTGAAGTGATTGTGACTAATTCGTTAATGATGGCGATGTCGTGAGGGTGATGGTCCCAGTGGGAGCCCGACGATCGTGTTTCCATTATTGCGAATATGAGGTTATGAGGATATGAGGTTTGAGGTAAGAATGAGAATATTGTGAGGGGAGAAGACCTCAGAGGGAGCCCATTTATGGGAGAAGGCCCTAGAGGGAGCCCCGACGATCGTATTTCTATTCAATCATGATAGGCCAGGGCCCAATTGACCGGTGAGAGTGTTGCTGGTGTCCCCCGCCGCCCAGTACTGTGGTTACATGTAGATGGATCCATCGACTTTTGAGGTTTGAGGAAAGTCACAATTAACGATTTAATTCAACAAAGGAAAAGAAAAAGAAAAATGTTTATGATCATGAAAAATGTTTATGTTATTCCATGTTGAGGAAAAAAGAAATGTTAAGGTTTATGTTATGCATGTCATGAAAATGTTTATATTTAAAGTTGACGCATCATTATGAAAATGTTCCTATTTAAAGTTCATGCATCATAAAAAGATTATGAAAATGTTCATGTTTGAAGTTTATGCATCTTCATGAAAACGATATTTTAAGTACAAATATTTTTCACTGTTATATGTTGACTGTATTACGTATTACTTGTTATAAAGATGATGGTGTGTTGAGTCTTTAGACTCACTAGGTGTGATGGATGCAGGTGAGTTTGAGGGAGGACTTGACGGGTGATTTGACTGGACTGGAGACGCACACAACCCGAGGACCAGCGCTTCTACTTTTTCCGCATTATGACTTTTGACTCATGCTTTATGATTAAAGATTATTTATTTATGCATTTGAGAGATTTTTGAGAGGTTTAGTATGGGCTATTCTTTTCAAATTATTGTTTTTTAGGTTTGGTAAAATATGCGACGATTTCATTTTATCACTATTGCACTTGGTTTTTAAAATGCTAGTTGGTTAATGTTTAATTTTAAAGGGTAAAATATTTTATAAAAATATTTTCATGTGGGAAAGGTACATGGCTGAAAATTGAGTGTTTAAAAAAAAATTTCTAGTACTTTTAAAGCATTAAAAAGGACACGACATTTCCATAATTTTATAAAGATTAAAGACTGTCTCACAAATCTTTATCTGTGACACGAGTCAACCCTACCGATATTCTCAATAAAAAGTAATACTCTTACCATAAAAAGTAAAAAAATTTCATGGATGACCCAAATAAGATATATGTCTCACAAAATACGACCAGTGAGACCGTCTCACACAAGTTTTTGTCATAATAATAATAATAACACACACATATATACTTTCTACCCGACAGTTTTTATCCCATGTTACTCGGGTCATAGCGTAAGCCAAAGGAACCATGTGTTGATTGTCCTTTAAAAGATTAATCTACTTCAACTGATATGGTCGTGCATATATATATATATATATGATACACAAAAACTCAAGTGAGACAATTTCACGGTCAATTTTTTGAGACAAATATTAAATTTGAGTCACCGGTGAAAAATATTAATTTTTCTGCAAAAATATTACTTTTTATTATAAATATGAACATAATTGACTATCTCACGAATAAAGATCCGTGGGACTATCTTACAAGAGACATACTCATATTGATAATACCTAGATATATATTTTTAATAAACATATGAAAACAATTAAAATATAGAAATTTCTGACATTTACAATGAAAAATAATATTTTTGACAAAATAATAATATTTTTTCATTGATTGAGTCGAGTTAGAGATTCATCTCACAAAATTCACATATGAAAGAGTCTCATGTAATCTTTTTTCATTAATAATACACAAACATTTTTTTAGTAAATAATACCAAAACTTCTAGTTCTAGATCGAGTTAATTACTATATGTTACTTGGATAGAAAAATGCAATCTTGAAAACAATAAATTAATTTATTGATTAATTAAAATTTCTATAAATTAACAAAATTTCATGGTGCCAACATTATTAATTTATATAAATTTTAGTGTATACATTTGCTTATGTTAAAGTTTTGATTCCAATTTCGCAAGTTTTCTTAGGTATAACTAGATTGTAAATACTTGATTAAGTTACATGTTTATATCACAGTAAGAATCTCTATTTTTAAATAATATAATGTTGATAACTTGTTTTGTTTAAGGATAACTATTATCTTTATTGGTGGAACGACAAAAATATAACACTTATTGTCACGTTCCGAGCTCGGATCCGTGCCTGCGTGACTGCACAATGGGTCCCTATAGAACTACTTCGTATTTCTCCTCGCTTTACGGAAACGATTAACACAAGTTGCTATAGAAGTCCATTGTAGCTCATTATACTCATTTTAAACCTTTAATTTTTACAATGTGAGACAAAAGGTATCACAATCACCCCACCTTCAGAACGCAACGTCCTCGTCGCGACGTAACCTCTTGATCCACTAGCGCCGAGAATCTACAGGTGGCTCCTACAAGTTCAAGAGATAACTCCCGTCATGTAGCACTTTGCCCCGCGAGTTCAAGATGTGGCTTTCATGCACGTATCACTTTGCCCCACATAGCACTTATTTCTCGGTGTTCTTTGCCGATGACCGGCTCCAATACCATTCTGTCACGCCTCGAGCCTGGGTCTGTGCCTGCGTGACTGCACAATGGGACCCTATAGCAACTACTTTGTATTCATCCTCTCTTTACGAAAATGTTTAAATCAAGTTGCTATAGAAGTCCATTGTAACCTGATACCCCATGGATGGGCCCATTACCCTTGGCCCATCCCTAGCTCAAAAGGAAGACAAGCCCATCAAGGGCCCATGTATTCTCCTATAAATACCAGGTTTGAGTGTTCAGTTATTGGATTCACTATATTATTTTCAGCAGCGCCCTTAGCTGCTCCCCCATATATCCTCAGTCTCTGACTTGAGCGTCGAAGGGGCTACGCCAGGATACCCTCCTGGCCCCCTCCTAACGGTCTTATTTGTGATTTCAGGCCCAGGGTAATTTTGGAGCCCGTGTCTGGATTAGTGACGCTTGCGTGGATTGGACCCTAAATTTCCCGTGAGTATCACTTGGCGCCGTCTGTGGGAACACTTGAGTTGAGACGTAGAGATGGTAGGCAAGAAAGGAAGTAGAAGAGTTACCTCGGCATCATCGCGTCCTCAGAGGGGACCCGAACAATCTCATGTTGAGACAAGACAAGAACAACCGCATCTTGAGACGAGACATGAACAACCTCGTCAAGAGGCCAGAACTGAGCAGCCCATCCACGAGACGAGGGTCGAGCAAACCCATCCCAATGAGAATGTGGGAAACTTGACCCTGGAACAGCTGGACCAATTTATCACTCGAACAGTGGATGAGGCCATGAAGAGGAATCAAGAGTCTATGTTTGCAGAAGAGCAGGCCGCTCGCCAGGAGCGAGAGGAGAATGTGAAGGGCAGTCAGAGTAGGGTGGAGGAGACGCGACCCCTCCCAAGTGAGGAGAATCCGGAGATGGAGGAGATGTGGAGGGAGATACAGATGTTGAGGCAGCAGTTGGGAAGCAGAGCACCGGCACCCAAGAGAGGAAGTCCCTTTTCACTAGCCATTTTAGAAGAAGAACTTCCTCCAACTTTTCGACAGTCGAATGTGGGAGAGTACGATGGACATACTGACCCCGAGGAACACTTGGGGAGATTTGAGAATGCGGCCATGTTACATCAATATTCAGATGGAGTCAGGTGCAGGGTGTTCCTGGGCACGTTGGCGAGGTCAGCCCAGCAATGGTTTAATACCCTGCAGCCCAACTCCATACAGTCTTTTGACGATTTTGCTACAGCTTTCTTGCACAGATTTGCCAGCAGCAAGAGGCACCAGAAAAATTATTTGACCCTGTTCGTGATGAAACAGCAAGAGAATGAAACTTTGCGAGAATTTGTCCAGCGTTTCAATAGTGCAGCGCTGGAAATACCAGCGGCTACCCCTGACATCATGATAAGTGCCTTCACACAAGGACTGAGGGGAGGGGAGTTTTTCAAGTCGTTGGTCAAGAAGCCTCCGTTGAGCTATGATGATCTGTTGGCTCGAGCTGAGAAATATGTAAACTTGGAAGATGCCCAACGGTACAGAAGGATGGAGAGCCGGCCCGGAGGAAGTAGAGTTGAGGGAGCGGAGAAAGGAGGAAGGAAGAGGGGTGCGGGGGAAAGAGAGGAAGACAGAACTAGTAGTAGAAGACAATTCTCATCCCATGTTCCCCTAGATAGGAGTCGGGACGAGGTGATGGAGGTGAGGGAGCCCGCGGGGAGGTGGGAGAAGTCGCGAAGGGTTGGGTATAGTGCTAGATTATCTTCACGGGATAGACGAGAAGGATCCTCATTAAGGAGTCGACAAAGGTCTCGCTCGCCCCCTAGGCGTGGTCAAGGCCCTCCATGGATAAATCAGAGGATGGGTGAGCAGAGAGGGGAAGGTGGATGTCAAGATGTCCCTCAGGAGCTCGTGGAACCGAGGAGGGGAATGAATGAGGATAACCACCCTACGAGATGAATGATTCATATGATCTCGGGGGGTGCTACTGATGGAGACTCTGGGCGAGCTCGGAAAGCACATGGGAGAAAATTGGAGAACTTTGAGATATATAGTGGTGCAGACTTACCACAAGACCCCGTCATCAGCTTTGGGCCGGAAGACCTCCGGGGCGTTGTGACTCCACATAACGATGCCTTGGTGGTGACGGCCACCATTGCCAATTATTATGTGGCAAGGATATTTATTGATAATGGAAGCTCCGTGAACGTCTTGTTCAAGAGCACGTTGGATCAAATGAAGATGAGAGGATTTGAGTTTGAGCCGGTATCCACCCCGCTGTATGGGTTTGCAGAACACGTCATCTTGCCTTTGGGTCAGATTGTTCTTCCCCTATCCTTGGGGACTGATCCTCGGCGGGTAACAAAGGTGATAGCCTTCACTGTAGTAGATACCCAGTCAGCGTATAGTGGAATTCTAGGACGACCAGCCCTGAAGGATTTTAGAGCAGTAGCTTCCAGTTATCATCAGAAGCTTAAGTTTCCTGTGGGAAGAGGAGTTGGAGTCCTGTGCGGGGACCAAAAAGTCGCACGTCGTTGTTATGAAAGAATCGTGAAGGAAGAAGAAAAGAGAAGTCACGAGCATTCGCATGGAAGCTTGAGCTCAGTCTTGCAGTTGTAGAGTCATTCGGAGAAGCTTCAAAATGGGTAACTTTGTCCTGTGGAGGTACAAGAGGAGCTGAGAGGAAAGTTGGAGAATGCGTCGGGCAAGGGTCTAAAGAGGCTGAGGAACGCTTGTCACCTTAGAGAATATTAATCTTGACTTGAATTTTGCTGTATTTTGTTTCTGAATTTATCTTATGTTATCAGTTGAAAGTTACTAAAGCCAAGTTCTTATATTAAGTTCGTGGATGTTCTTGTATTATGAGGATTATATGAATTTTATTTTACCTGCTTAGGCTGCGCCTAGTAGAGGAGAAGAGTGGGGGGGAGAAAAGTTAAATTTTTCCTGCTAAGGCATCGCCTAGCAGAGGAGTAGAGGCTGAGGTGGAGAATATTTATTTTCCTGCTAAGGCATCGCCTAGCAGAGGAGCAGAGTCGGCGATGAGAGGAGCAGAGTGGAAGAGAAGAATTTTTATTTTCCTGCTAAGGTATCTCCTAGCAGAGGAGTTAGAGGGTGGGGGCGTTGAATTTTATTTTCCTGCTAAGGCCCGGCTTAGCAGAGGAGTTAAAGGGTGGAGGTGTTGATTCTATTTTCCTGCTAAGGCCCGGCTTAGCAGAGGAGTTAGGAGATGATGAGGTGAGAGTTTGATTTTCCTGCTAAGGCCCGGCTTAGCAGAGGAGTTAGATGGTGGAGATGTTGATTTTATTTTCCTGCTAAGGCCCGGCTTAGCAGAGGAGTTAAAGGGTTGAGGTGTTGATTCTATTTTTCTGCTAAGGCCCGGCTTAGCAGAGGAGTTAGGAGATGATGAGGTGAGAGTTTGATTTTTCCTGCTAAGGCCCGACTTAGCAGAGGAGTTAGATGGTGGAGATGTTGATTTTATTTTCCTGCTAAGGCATCGCCTAGCAGAGGAGTTAGATGGTGGAGGTGTTGATTTTATTTTCCTGCTAAGGCCCGGCTTAGCAGAGGAGTTAGGAGATGATGAGGTGAGAGTTTGATTTTTCCTGCTAAGGCCCGGCTTAGCAGAGGAGTTAGAGGGTGGAGGTGTTGACTTTATTTTCCTGCTAAGGCCCGGCTTAGCAGAGGAGTTAAAGGGTGGAGGTGTTGATTCTATTTTCCTGCTAAGGCCCGGCTTAGCAGAGGAGTTAGGAGATGATGAGGTGAGAGTTTGATTTTCCTGCTAAGGCCCGGCTTAGCAGAGGAGTTAGATGGTGGAGATGTTGATTTTATTTTCCTGCTAAGGCATCGCCTAGCAGAGGAGTTAGAGGGTGGAGGTGTTGATTTTATTTTCCTGCTAAGGCCCGGCTTAGCAGAGGAGTTAGGAGATGATGAGGTGAGAGTTTGATTTTTCCTGCTAAGGCCCGGCTTAGCAGAGGAGTTAGAGGGTGGAGGTGTTGACTTTATTTTCCTGCTAAGGCCCGGCTTAGCAGAGGAGTTAAAGGGTGGAGGTGTTGATTCTATTTTCCTGCTAAGGCCCGGCTTAGCAGAGGAGTTATGAGATGATGAGGTGAGAGTTTGATTTTTCCTGCTAAGGCCCGGCTTAGCAGAGGAGTTAGAGGGTGGAGGTGTTGACTTTATTTTCCTGCTAAGGCATCGCCTAGCAGAGGAGTTAGAGGATGGAGGTGTTGATTTTATTTTCCTGCTAAGGTATCACCTAGCAGAGGAATTAGATGGAGGAGTTGAATTTTATTTTCCTGCTAGGGCCCGGCCTAGCAGAGGAGTTAGAGGGTGGAGGTGTTGAATTTAAATTTTCCTGCTAAGGTATCACCTAGCAGAGGAGTTAGATGGAGGAGTTGAATTTTATTTTCCTGCTAAGACCCGGCTTAGCAGAGAAGCTAGAGGGTGGGGGTAGTGAATTTTTATTTTCCTGCTAAGGCATCACCTAGCAGAGGAGCGGAGTTTGAGAGGAGAAAAATGTTATTTTCCTGCTAAGGCATCGCCTAGCAGAGGAGAAGAGTGGATGAGGAGAATTAAATTTATTTTTCCTGCTAAGGTGTCACCTAGCAGAGGAGTTAGAGGGTGGAGATGTTGAGTTTTTATTTTCCTGCTAAGACATCGCCTAGCAGAGGAGCAAAGTTTGGGAAGAGAAAAATTTATTTGGTTAGTCGATAACAAAAGATGTTTACGGGGAGCTGAGTTTACGGGGATCGACCTGCCCGGTCAGGTCGTGGGGGTGTGGGGGCAACGCCCCCATAATTTTTTCAGAAATCACACAACCATTCGCAAGGGAATATATCAAAATTCTCAACGTACTGGAGGAGCGCTCGATGCGTTGGGCGAGCGTGAAGAGGCGAGCGAGTGGCTGCGGGCTGAGCGGGTGTGCGAGGCGAGATGGGGGGGCGCTGGACGAGCAGGCGCACTTGGGCGAGGGTGGAGCGGCGTGAGGCGTGCTAGGGGCGCCGGGCGAGCGCTTGGCTGGGCGAGCGTGGCGCTCTGCGGGGGCGAGCGTGGCGCTCGGAGGGGACGAGCGCTTGGCTGGGGGAGCAGGCGTGCTGGGGGCGCCGGGCGAGAGCTTGGCTGGGCGAGCAGGCGTGCTGGGGGCGCCGGGCGAGAGCTTGGCTGGGCGAGCGTGGCGCTCGACGAGGGCGAGTGCTTGGCTAGGCGAGCGTGGGCGCTCGGCTGGGCGAGCTTAGGCGAGGGGGCGAGGTGGCGAGGGCGAAGCTTGGGCGAGGTGCTGGCAGGCGAGGGGGCGAGGGGCGAGCGTGGCGAGGAGCTGGCGCGTGGGCTTGGGCGAGCTCGGCTGGGCAGGGAGACGGCGAGGCAGGCGAGGCGGGCGTGTGGGCCTGGGCGAGGGGCGAGCGTGGCACCCAGCAGGGCGAGCGGGAGGATGGCGAGGCGCGACGCGCGGGGCTGGGTGCCTGGGCGAGCGAGGGGCTCGGATGGGCGCTCGGCAGGAGACGAGGGGCAGGGGGCTCGGCTGGGCGAGCTCGGCAGGGCGAGCGGGAGGATGGCGAAGCGCGGCGCACGGGGCTGGGCGCTTGGATGCGTGGGGCTGGGCGAGCTTGAATGGGGTTTCGGCGAGGGTAGCGAGGCGAGGACTCGGGCATGGGGGGGGAGAGCTGGTGAACGAATTGAAGAGAAAACTATAACAAGATTGCGATATGATTTAATTTGTTTCCAAATCTTTGGAGCCTGACAAACGACCGGAAGAAAATACACAACTCGTACCCGGTGACCCGAGGACAACACATCTAATCGAACTTTGAACCTACGATTCAGTTCGACTCGGGAGAGGAGACTGGTGATACCCCATGGATGGGCCCATTACCCTTGGCCCATCCCTAGCTCAAAAGGAAGACAAGCCCATCAAGGGCCCATGTATTCTCCTATAAATACCAGGTTTGAGTGTTCAGTTATTGGATTCACTATATTATTTTCAGCAGCGCCCTTAGCTGCTCCCCCATATATCCTCAGTCTCTGACTTGAGCGTCGAAGGGGCTACGCCAGGATACCCTCCTGGCCCCCTCCTAACGGTCTTATTTGTGATTTCAGGCCCAGGGTAATTTTGGAGCCCGTGTCTGGATTAGTGACGCTTGCGTGGATTGGACCCTAAATTTCCCGTGAGTATCATAACCCATTATAAACTCATTTTAAATCTTTAATTTTTACGATGTGGGACAAGATGTATCACACTTGTTCTGGCGAAGCAATTAGGTGTCATTCACAATTGTCGGTGATATCTGTCAGCCTGTGGAATTATTTGAGTTTGAACTTTTCGATCTTTCCGAAATCGCCCAAGTGTCATTGAGGAAGAATGTGAAGTTACCTAGACAAATATTTCAGAGCTTATGAGTATTCTCTATCTCATATTATATGGCAACGAAATCACTTTCTAGTCGAAACCTTAGCATTTGATGAGATCACCTGACAAAAATTCCAAAAGATCATAATATTGTATGTAGAAATCTACAAATTGAGGCAATATATTGTTTGAAAGTTTTATATAAAGAGCAAGTTTTTGTGAAGCGGTTTCTAGAGCCGTCAATATGGGTTGAGTTGAAATTTTACTAACTTATTTAAAGATAGTCCTAAACAGACCAGTCCGTATGTGTGTTTGTGTTTCAAACTAATATATTCATGATCTAAGGTTTTATATATTTGTCCAAAGCACATATCAAACGTTAAACAATCCGATCCCCATTTCGGAAAAATGAAAAAGAAGGGTCATCTAGATCTGATCCAACTCATGAATTTCACTTCAAACTATCAAATAATGAACCAACACAATTTTCTATGTAATAGCTATCAAATATATGCTACTTGTACACTAAACTCTTCAATAATCGCTGATAAATCCGACGAAAAAACATGTAATCTAGACAATTGTAGCTCGTAATTGTGCGATAATCAACATGGCATCACAAACAATCAACCATTTACGAGTCTAATTAGGGTTTTGAAAAGATTATCTAAGCTTAAAAAAGAAATAAAAATCTTTTTTTCGTTGAAACAGGCACAGAATATCACTTCAAATCACAATTATCTAAATCGGTGGGAAAAAGTACTTCAAATCATGAAACAAATTAGCTGCCAGGAGAGAATTAATTTAAAATGATCGAATTTATAGATGATTATTTTTCACCAAATTTTGGCAGCTTTTATACCCAACTATAATGATAATGTTTCATTAAAAAAAGAGTTTATACATGTTTTTTTTATTTATACACGACTAAAATTGATTAGGTCGTGCCATAGATATAGGTAGATTTAATCATAGAATAAAAAATAATATTTTTAATATAAAAATAATATTTTTTTACGAGTCGGATAAGATAAGAGATCCATTTATTGAAATGCAATTTTAAATCATTCGAATCTTAAATGTACTCATGAAATTTGATTAAATGGCAAAATCTATATTATATAATGAATTTTGGCAAGAATTTATTGAAAGTTGTAAACTTGATATGTTTTAAAGCAAAAAATAATCGTTTTTCGTCAGCTTACATTTGTAATATTCATATCCTACATTTGCCACATTCATATCCACATTACAATCAAATTTTAGAATGACGCAGACATATATTTACCAAATCAAATAGAAAATTGTATCATTACATATTATAAAAATTTATGCAAAATTTCTCTAATAACAAACATGTAAGATATTGGGTAACCGTTAGCTCACAAGAAAATATTGCAGAAATAAAATCTTATTCATTACAAAATGTGTAAGAATAAGATCACTCGAGTTGAGCACTAGACATCCACCAACATGTTTCAGAATTTATTAAAGGTAAAATAGAAAAAATTTCATCATAATCTGTTGTTTTGGGCACAATTAAGAATTTAGTAAAGTAAAGACAAACATGACATTACAATCTATCTATGATCATCCGACAATAGTTGTATGTATAACTAGGGCAGGTGTAACGTGGTTTCTGTAATGGCACGACTACATGGAGACAGACAATAGCCAACTAAAGCATCTAATAACCATAAAAGGCAAGCCCTAAAGTCCATCTATATTACAATGCATTTGGATGCTCCTATGTTGGCTGGTTCTTGATTTCAGAGCATCTCGATGGAGTGAAGTCGTGCGACGCTTTATGAACAATTACCTCCAGCCTTCTATCAATAAGGACATGTCTGTATGCAAGAAAGTTGGGTGACTAAGAAAGATGATTGTTTAATGAAGGACTATGCAGCATAATCCAATGTATGATCACCTGAAAAGTAGAATGGTCATTAGATAAATTCAATCTTAAGGCACACTCCTTGAAAAAAGTGTAATTGGAAATAGGGAACTAACTCTGAGTAGAATCGACTGACAAGCGGTCGACTAATATAGGCATTCCACTGTCTATGAAAACACGAGTTTTATGCGAAAATTCATCAGATCATCAATTGAGTGAATAAACCAAAAGAACAAAATATTATGAACATTCTCATTCACTTAAAAAATAGCAGAAATTAAAGATTTTAGATTACATATTTTTATATTTTTGGGAAAACCAGTCATTGTTCATTTAATATTTTGGTGAGATATGACAAGAAAAGACTGTTGTATCATGATAAAAATCAACAAAGGACCCCAATCTCTGTTAATGGTTATGCGAATAATGTTTGCATAGATACTGATAGTATCCTATAGAACTCTATATTTTAACTGTATTTTAAGGGGACTCTTGTTTGTCAGCTTCAAGATATTAAAAAGTGGAACTTGTTGCACCAGCAAACGCAATCGGTCAAAAATAAAAGTTAAACATAATATGTTACAAGAACTAAATCATCTCTGCCAATTCACATTTGTCCTGTGAATAAAGTGTGCATCCTCCTGGATATCAGTTCAGAGTATACATAAACATATAGCATAACAAGGAGTGCTCTGTACAACATAATTCCATGTTCCCAAACATTGCATTGTGGTAATATCTGTGATTCCAAAGGTCCATTTTGTGTGATTTCAAATTAAGAAAGATCAGAAAATTTATATCTTTACAGACTAATCATTGACAGGTAATTTCTCCTTTCAAATACAGAAACATAAAACATAATTTCTGGAATTCATCGAGCTTGGCAACAACATACGCAATTCCAGAATCCATAACAGAGAAAAGGGATGTAAAAGAAGAAAAAAACTGGTGTTATATGATGCAATCAAGAAGCATACAGAGAATTCGAATGAAACAGAAAGTGAAACCCGCCAACAGGTAAAATTCTGGAAAAATAAACTAAGGGTCATATTCTCGTTAAACCATTTCCTTGTGATAGTCTTGAGTATTAAAAGAATTAGTAGAAAATGCCAAATTAGGATAATCAAAGAGAAGACATATCAATGTGGCTTAAAGATTGTTGATCATGATATACACATCATTATTAACAAAAAGAAAGAGAAATTAGAAGAGGTTATGGAGACAAAAGGCAGGCACTTTCAATGTTGAACATAATAAAAGCAACTTACCAAGAGACTTGGTTCCTTTGATGGCCTCAAAATTTCTATATGTGTAACCGACAAAACTCAAATCTTTTGGATTACGCAACTGTTAAAAATAAAAAGAACAATGACACAAAAAGTAAGTATTAGACAAAAGAACATGCCAGGTGTTAATAAAAGTGAAAACTTTTCAATGTGCAAGATAATACAATGTGTTTCACATATAAATAAAAACTAAATAAAATATGTGTATTCGATGACATCAAGAGGGGAAAACCCACAGTTCTGTCAAACTTTCAGAAAACCAAAACAATAAACAATCCAGTAATTAATTGCACTAATCAATTGAAGTTGAGGCGAAGAACACCTTAAATGGAAAGATAATAAAGTAGGCACTATCCAGACCTAAGGGATGTACCCATATGCGAAGAGTGTTGGACTCAATACTCCAGGTAGCTACCAGTTTCTCACATGTGTAGGACACAACAATTTTTTTACGACAGATATTTCATTATTATTATTTTTCATTGAACGGGGATCTAACCAATGCAGATTAGGCCAATCTTTTGGTGCCAGTATAATTTTGGTTTGGTTTTGGTTTTGAAACAAATGTCATGCCTCGAGTCTGTATGAGGAGAAGCATTGATGTGATTTCTTGAATATGACAAACTCTTTACCAGCTAGTTGGCCAATACGTTGTCAAAAGGATATAACTGAAATTCTATACATAGGCATAATTCTTACTTGGAAGGATGTTAAATAGACTGATGTTATTGATCTCAATAGAGTTCTGGGTTTTTACCACCGGACTTACCATATTTCGTCGCCTTATATATGTCAAATAAAAGGAAGATTAGTTTCGAACCAAGTTTTTCTATGTGATGCATTAGAAGGTATATATAGCAAACTGACTTCACAACAATCAAGTCTCCACAAAATTATCAGGGAAAAAAATAAATATAATAAAAATCAATTTCTTCCCTTGAGAAACCTATGAATTGACAGTAAAATATCCATAACTTGAAACAATATAATGTCGATTACCAATTCTAAGCACGCAACAACTTCTCCGAAGAAACAAGTGAATGTTTATATGAATCACTTGAGGACAAATTTTTAGATTTACTTTTGTTAAATACAACTAGTGTAAAATATTTCATGTGCATAATAGTGATTCTCTATCTCATTGATACAAAGGCAAGCCAAAAAGAATGGGAAACCCTTATTGTAAATTGGGGGATTCAAAATTCCCTTTTTCTAGAGGATGAGATTGAAGTGACAGACCTTCCTCCAAGCCACTGAACTAGATTTTATTGGCGGCGGATCCACCTATTATATTATATGCAAAGAATATCAGGATGTCTGCTGAATAATGCATAAGCTGTAACATTTGAAAATAAACAAAAGAAAGCCACCATAGATCAGCAACATGTTGAAAATAAGATAATATTTATGCATAAGCTGTAACATTTCAAAATAAACAAAAGGAAGCCACCATAGATCAGCAACATGTTGAAAATAAGATAATATTTTGAATCTCGAACTATTAATTCACAACTACTATAATTATAGATGTATTTTTTAATAAAAGGACGTGTAAGTAGACATATAGATTTTGTTTCCAATTTTATTACTTGGAATTTTACTATCTTTTCTTGGTCTCAAGTTTTCTTGATCAATGTAGAGAGATAAGATAAGATTAAAGGCCAACCCAAGAATTATTAAAAAGACATGGAGATGAAAATAACATAGAAGATTCAACATGTTGTCTTATCCTGGTAAATTTTATATAAAGATACAAAGATGATATGAATTTTCAAATGTTACTCAAAAGTCATTATTGTTAAGAAGATTCAACTCATTGAACATAAATAACAATATGTATCATCCGTAATCTTTGTGGAACCATGTTCACTAAAGTCATAGCTTCTAACAATTGAGATTTTTATGTGAAACATTCAAGCAAAGAAAGCTCAATCATTGTCATTCTCGCATTTAGAAGCTACTAGAATCAACAGGAAACAAAACAATTTCTTTATGATATTTAAGTAAATTCTTAATAAACCATCTTCTAGTTTGCTTAATCTTTCACCTTTTCTCCAAAAACAACTAAAAAGGAGTTCTTATGATATTAGAGAGAACCGATACTCTACCTCGTCATATTTCATAAAATTCTGAGTATCAAGTTCCCCATTAACCTCTGGTTTATATGCTGCTTCCATCTCATAAAGTTTGTCCCACTTAATATCTTTGAACCATGGATGAGCCTGATAATGATATATTGAAATGTTACTATCTCAGTAATTGTAAGTGTGAAACAGGGAAGGGAAAGACACCTTTATTTCTTCTGCTCCATGAGAGCCTAGCCTTAATTCAACGTCACAAATTAACCTACGGATCAGGTTCTTTGCTTCAGGAGTTAGCCTTGCTTCATCTGGAAATTTTAAATGATTTCTCCAGTGCACAATCTGATGTAACAGTATGTGATCCATACAACATTGATGAGAAACATATCCATACAGGTTTACATTGTAACTAGTGAAAGTGGTTCAATGGAAACATCTGAAAAATTGACTGGACATTATAAGGGCATATTTGAGAGTTGAGTGTTAATTTCATGTGCTTACATAAATAATCACATCATAAGGAGTTAAATTATTTGCAAAGGCTGATAACAGAAGTTATCCATGAGCAACTACAATCTACAGAGCAGAAAATTAAATTTGCCTACTTTAAAACACGACAATGGAGTCCCATAGTTCTTGCTAAATTTGAGATCACAGTAGAACAGAAATTTGAAAGTGCAGAAAGCTGCTACCTGTAGAAAGTGTTAGATCTTACTATTGGCGAAGAATTAATCCCAATTTATATTTGACTAGAAAATTTTGTCCTAATGGCACACCATTATATTGGGACAACACATTGATAATCAGAAAAGGAAGCAAATAAAACCTTACAATGTAATAGCAATAAAAAAACAAGCTGAAAGGAAGCATATAAAAACTTACAATGTAACAGCAATAAAAAAAAGCTGAAAAATAAGTGAGAACAGCATGTGGTTGACAAATTAAATAATATAAATAATCATGTTTCCATCGCATTACTATCAATTAAGATGATCACAAACAGTTGAGTTCTAAATTAATTCTCTGGAATAATTGATGAAGCATTTTTCTTTGGCATGTCCATTTTGATGAGCATTATGAACATTGAAACGAAAACAAAAGTCAACTGATCACCCATTTGATTTAACTCAGAAACTCTTTACAGTTAGCAGAACAACCTACCAGATATCACTTACATAAAGCGGGGGAGCGTGTAAATTAGGCTTGTTAGAGATATATTCTTTTAGCATCAATATCATACAAAACATTTGAGAAATGAGCACCTTTCTACATGTTGTTATTGGATCATCAGAATAGAATGGGGGGTGACCAACAAGCATCTCGTACATAATAGCACCTAGAGACCACCTGCAAGAAGAGTATCCAAAAGATCAAGACAATTTTACTCTGTATAGGACATCGGAGAGCTATATACATCTTCGAAAGACGATCAATCAGAAACATAAGACAAATTAATTAGAAAACTACTATTTAGTGCAAAGAAACTAACCAATCACACTCGATCCCATAGCCTTTTTTCAATAATACTTCTGGAGCAATGTAATCAGGCGTGCCGACTGTTGAAAATGCCTGCATTAGTAGAATAATAATAGCCATTGCATATCAAATAGTCGCTTAAATCCAGTTGCTATAGTAACTGCTCGCAATCATCATTGACAGCAATTGTAATGTCAGTTTCCCTCCCCAAATTTTTATTTTTTAGGAAAATAGTTCTTTTCTCAACATCCATTTTTCGTACTGCCCTGACTTGACGTGATTCCCATGGGCATGGCAATTAGATACCCAAAAAAAAAATAGTCTGGTAAAGAATTTTGAGGTTCACGTGATATATCTCGAGTTCTATTTATTATGTGCTAAGGAAGTTTTTTTTTACCAGTGTTCTCCTATTCATTTGCCAATGTTGCAATTGCTCAAGAGAACTCTTCCAATGGCTTCCATCTCCCTTATCAGGTAAGCATCCATTGGCATCAACCAGTCTCTTAAAGCTCTCTTCATTCATCTGTTCATTTTCATTTATGGGAGTCAAATTTGAGCAGTCAAGAGGCTTGCAAAGGCCGAAATCAGAGAGCTTCATATGACCATTTTTATCCAACAGAAGGTTATCAGGTTTAATATCCCTGCAAACAAGATGATGGAGAATCTCTGAATTATGTAATTACTATCTTTAAATTTTACTCAGACAAGTTCGGCAATCCGATAGAAAAAGAGTAATTCTGAATCATTTACCTGTGGATATAATTATGCTTGTGGATGGATTCTATCGCCAGAACACTTTGTGCAATATAAAATTTAGCTACTGTTTCAGTTAAGTGCTCTTCTCTTATGAGTAATGTCATAATGTCTCCTCCAGGTAGGTATTCCATTACCAAATACAAGTATTCAGAATCTTGAAATGAACAATAAAGTTTCACAATGTACGCACTGGCCACCTCAGCTAACAAATTCCTCTCAGCTTTCACATGTTCAACCTACATAACATGTAAATACAATCATCAAAATGAGTTCTTTTATACGAAAATTGCACATGCACCATTGGCAAAAGTGATTGGCAGAGGAGGGCTGCAGTTTGAGCAGTAGAGGAGGCCACTAAATAAATAATAATTTTACATAGCAATTATATTTTATGTGGTTTGCTATTATACTACAGATAATAGCTGCATTTTTTTATCTCTTTCTTAGAAAGTTCGTGTTCATGGCTGCCATGATTTGATCCAAGTAACAAACTCCTGGTTATCAAGTTTAGGAAAAAGATACTATGCTGCTAACTTGACTCTAAGCTGGTTTCAACCTTAAAATTTTCATCGTAAAGATGCCAAATATGGCTTTCGCAATTAATTTAAGCTAAGACTTAATAAAAAGAATTATCATAAAAGTTATCTTTTATTTCAACACAATGGTTCACAACTTCAATCTTCAATCTCTGAACTTAAATATTATGATAAGAACTGGCAAGAGGCAACATATCCTCTCAAGTAAATCTGGGGACAAAAAAGTAGAGACTTTTTATTGTAGATGAAGGAAGGGGCAAAAAAGCTTCATTTTGTATTTTAATTTATTCGCAGTGACTTTCTATTGTGAATTTTGGTATTTAGTCACCAGAGGCTGAATATTTGATAGATAATTACATTTAAGTACAAATGACAGTGCCAAATTCTTTCTCATTTACAGATAAATGAGTTACAAAACTAATAATATAATATTAACATACAGATGAAAGAAATGGTTGATATTTGATAGATAATTACTGTCCTCGAGAGAATTCAGAGTTAAATTTGCAGTTAATGGTACTTTCATTTCGGTGGTATCTATTAATGGGGATAAAATGCCGACCGGCTGAAATCTTTGATTGATCGTATATTTGGAGCATTAATTTGCACTAACCTGTCCCCTACTAAGCATTTCTGACTTTTTCAACTTCTTCATTGCATAAATGTCACCGGATTTTTTTTCCTGGCACAGTCTAACCTGCCACAAAATTCCGCATAAGAAACAAATGACATTACTATATTGCACGATAAAACAAAACACCTGTACTGATAAACTGTGTATTACCGAGCCCAAGAGACTAAAATTTCAAATTACAAACATTTATTATGCAATGTGAAGATTGGAAAAGGCATACAACTTAAACTAGCATCAAAAGCTGGTACAGACCAAGGGAGAACTTAAAACCAGATTGAGAAAACAAATCCCAACTTCACAAATGAAGACCGTAGACTATCAAATTTATGTAGGAATACATAAACATATAAATACCTTAGGTACCAGACACGATATTCTGCTATCAACCTTTCGATCTAATAATAAACAAATCCAAACTGACTCACAGATTAGATACTATTGTGCCAAAACAAACTGGTGGAAGTAAATGAAATGAAGTTGAAACGACAAGTTGTCTCAAGAAAGAAATGTGTACTCAAAAAACAAAAGATCAGCTGTCCAATTGAAGGAAATGTAAATGTCATTAAATGCAAACAGAAAATGGATATATCAACTGTTATTAAACAAATATACAACTCTCAAACCTCTCCAAAGGCTCCTCTCCCTATGATGGTTAAGAGCTCAAAATCATCAACTGAAATCTTGTGCCGCTTAAGTCGCATATACTCTGTCTCTTTGCGTTCCAAGTCTTTCAAAATATCCATTTGCTCTTCCTCGGATACACCTGAATTAGCTAATACCTTCTCTAACATGAGACGCCTGCAATTTGTATGTATTAATACCAAGTGCCGGTGTATAACTCTAACTAACGCTCATTAATAAATATGTTGCCTTTTAAGGAAGAAAACCAGTTCATTCATAAAACCAGTTCATTCATAAAATAGTAATCATAAAAAGAAAACATTTCTGTTTTAATACAGCACCAACCAACGAGGTACTAGCTAGAATTGCAGCAGAAATCTTGTGGTTTAACATTTATTCTATTCTAGTTCTGTGAACCTAGAAACATTGTCAACCACGCCATCCACAAAACATACACGATATGTTTTCCTCATAACTTGAATCATACATAATTGTTATTGTACATTCTGCAACATAACCACATAATTTTTGATATTTTTGAACATATCTGAAAGTAAAGATTTGTCATTTCTGGCGAAAAGAGTGAACATCTCAACAGTTGCTTATTATTCAAGGAAACTTTAATAAATACTGATTAATTATTATTTTCCACGCCCGGTTGGAATTTCATGAGGTCTTTATTTCAAAAGGATTGAAGACAACATTCATTTTTATTTTTATTTTTTTTAAAAAAAAACTTTTGCTTCTCATTTTGATGAATATTCCAGTTTCACACTATTTTACAGACTCGATCGGCCAGAAGAGAAAAAAACCGAAAGCCATACCACCTTTCACGATTAAGATCAATAAAAATGTACATATTTTTCAAAGTTGGTGGAAATTCAAGCGTTTCATGTTGAATTTAAAATCTCACACATAAAGATGATTTAATTTTTTTTAAAAGGAAAAAAAACACATTGTCGGTCGATGCCAGAATATAATGATTTTCCTGAAAATTAATGAAAATCATGCTCGCTTGCATGCATGTATTGAGTTGAATTGCAATAATAAACAGATATACATAAGACCTTTGTCTGCGTCTCTGCATGTCTTTCATATGGCTTTTGAAATGATTCTCGATAAAATTCTTAGCAGCGGCGACCTTTTCCATGGTGAAACTGGACCCCAAATCTTCTTCCTCCGCCTCCTCCGCATCCACATCCACCGCCTCCTCCGCATCCTCCGCCATGTAATAAGCACATAAATGTGGGCTCGCGGCGGGTGGGGTTCGTATATATATTAATTAGCGTGTGCGGTGCGCGTGAAAATTGTGGGGGACGTGGAAACGAGAGAGGGATCAAATGAAGAAACGAATTAGATTGTGTTTGTTACTTTCCCAGCTGTGGTATCAAATTGGTGGAAGACGTGGACATTTGATCAATGGTCATGTATACTCAAACCAACACCATTATTTGATTAGAGTAGGTCTTTTGTGAGAAGGTCTCACGAATTTTTATCTGTGAGACGATTCAACCCTACCGATATTCATAATAAAAAGTAATATTCTTAGCATAAAAGTAGTATTTTTTCATGGATGACCCAAATAATAGATCTGTCTCACAAAATACGAACCATGAGACCGTCTCACACAAGTTTTGTTATTTGACTAACGTACTGCGTTAGCCTGAGTGTTTCGGGGGTTTTCGGTAATGGCTGAGGGTTCTCGCGTCACAAAAAAATATCCACAAGGGTCACCAGTGCGTTTATCAAACTAGATTGATTTGAATGCTATTAGGTTATCCTAGACAGTTTATCCGTGCGCATCGTATAGTAGCAGTTAGGGGTTCTCACGTCATAAAACAATTTATATATTGGTATGAGACATTGAACACTAATATTTTACTTTTTACACATATCTCATATTTAAAATAACATATTTTCTCTTAAAACCATAAAAATCATAAGAGTAGATTTTCTGTTCGACGGTTTTACAGTTCTATATTCATGTAATATAAATAGACTCGGCGGTGAAGTTATGTTCAAGTCAATTATCTTAACATAATATCATAGTATTAGAGCTCGGACTCGACGGATGTATTGGATTGCCTGCCCTTTTTAAGTTAGATTTGGGGTGGAGGAACTCATGTATGATAAATTTCATTTTATATTTTGGGAGTATAACATACTGTAAACAAATTGAAATATTTTTGGAATTTAACTTTCTCTCAAAGAAAGAAAAAATTATTTTATTCAAATTTAAAAAAGAAAAATAATTATTTTATTCAAACTAAAAAAAATTATTTTAGTCAAAATCTCAAACGATACAATAAAAATAAATATCGATATAACGATATATAAATGTACTTTTAACATTATTTATAACTATATTAAGGTTGTACACCTTAAATTATTTTTTGATAGAGTGGTGTGATTGTCTGACACTTTTTTTTGTTATTTGATGATTATGTATTTACGAAAATGTCACTTTGTGCAGTTGTACATAAAAGTATTATCTGTAAATAAAGAATAAAATTTTCATAGATTGAAAAATATATAATTAAGATTAAGTTTTGATAACAACACGACACGCAGAATCAGAGATAAACATGATAAGTGACAAATCGTAACTTTTATGAGATGAAATCTTACCTCTCTAAGATCTGGCAACTTCAATTCTGACTCTTTACAAAACCAATTTCACATAAAGAATGGAACAGGTTCCCTCCCTCCGTTTCAGAGTCAAACTCTTGTAAATGAACATATTGCTGATGTCTGATTCTCTCAATTTGGATTTTGAAACCATTCAATTCTACTAATATAGACTTTGACTAAGCTCAAAATATATGTTTATTTAATCTTTCATATGATATTAATTTATGATGTATCCCCGTTAGATGAAATTGTACATAAGTAAAATAGACTGATATAATATTTATATCATATTACAAATTTCGAAACACATATAATAACTACATCTGGACTTACACAAATCAAAATTTCGTTCCCAAAATATCAAAAACTTGTGTGAGACGGTTTTACAGGTCGTATTTTGTGAATATCGGTAGGATTCACCCGTCTTACAGATAAAGATTCGTGAGACCGTCTCACAAGAGACGTACTCTCCCAAAATATACATTTCCTGTAATACCATTATTTTTTAAAAAATAAATAAAATATTTTAAATAAAAACTCAAAAATATAAAATTATAGTTTACATTAGATTTAAATTTATGTGAACTCCTCATTTTCAAGATTTACTAGGTCAATTTCTCTGATGGAACCTTGGGATTAAACACTTAAAAAAATCAGCCCACTGGTTCGTACCGAGTGCTTACTCTATCTCTGAAGTCAGAGCCCACCTTTGACTGACCCTCCCTATTGTCTTTGATGTACTTCAATCTGGTCAACGATATTGCATTTCTTTGCACTTGAATTGCAACAGCAGCAGTACCATGATGAACTATTTGACTTTGGAAATCAGTCCAAGAAAGTGTTCACATTTTTTAAAAATTCAGTGGTCAACCAGCTGTTATATTATATCAGGACCAAGATAAAGAACCGAGCTAAAATTTTTCTAATTTTTTTTTAAAAAAATCATGAAAGATCCACGCTTTATTGCAGGTAGTAAATTGTTTTTCTGTTACAATCACATGGAATTTACAAGTATTTACATGATCTAACACTGAAAAGATATCGATGTTTTGAAAAAATTTTAGTTACATCGCAACGAATGATACAAGATCCTTGTCATTGGGCGATTGATTTTTGGAAAAATTGTACACATGATGTGAAAAAAATCACGCAAACCACTTTATTCACTCAACATGACCACACAAAGCCATGAAAAAATTCCAATAGCTACATAACAACGGTGGCAAAAACTTCTACCACTATATAAAATTTGTGCCTGCTTGATTCTGATGCAAGAGCTTACGAGCGATTTGATCTCTAGCATTTACGGCATTAATCGATCTAACGATGTTATCGGGGATCATTTCATCATCAAAGAGCTCGAATCTCAGATCCGGGCTCAACCCCTCGTTCTTGATCTCGCATATATTATGCAACACACAACAAGCTCCAAGGACCACCGGTAAATCTTGAAGTTTCATCTCAGTCCTCTTCCGTAAGCAACTCCACCTTGCTTTCAACCGCATGAACGATTCCTTCGAGACCCTTTGGATCTCTTCGATCTTTTCGTTACATGCGTGTTGAGTCCAAGTAACATTTTGGTGAGTGTAAGGGACCAAAACCCAATCCATTAACGGATAACTTGAGTTCCCGGCAATCCAAGTATCCTTCAGCGCGCCGCGATTCGCCCTCTGATAAAGGGCCGACTTTTCCAAGACTTGATCATCTGTCATTGAACCAGGCCACCCAATGCATATGTCTGTAAAAACTCCATTAGGATCGACAACCCCTTGAACCGTGATCGAGTATGAAGTCTTCTGATTCCTCTCAGTATGTCTCTTGTTGAAATACGAAGCTACGCTGACTTTAGGCGCGATGATCGGTACATGAGTGGTGTACATCGAACCACCTATATTCGGTATACCCGAAACCAATTCGAAACTCCTCTTAATCTCCCTGATTCTACCCTCATCAGGCCACTGCAAGTACCTGGGCATCAGAACAGTCTTTATTGCCGTGCAGACTTCAAGAACCAACTTGTGGCAAGTCGAAATTCCTAATCCGAAACGCTTCGAAACTTCCCGAAGAGCCTCACCGGTTGCCAATCTCCATATACACACAGCCACACGCTGCCGAACGGGGATCGCCAGCCGCAGCATTGTGTTCTTTTTGTTGACAACAGACTCGAGTTCTTCGCAGATCATATCGAAGGTCGCCCTGCTCATCCTAAAAGCTCTATAGAACTCTTCTTCAGGGAAATCTGGGCCGTTGACTTGCTCCCACCATGCTTTCGACCGGTTCTTCACCCACAACCTACGCTGGGTGGAGCCGTTCGCCGCGCTGGTCGATTCACCAGATGGTGGTTTCACCGCATTCTCAGGCTCGGATCGCGGCCTCTTGTTATTCGATGAATTTCCGGAATCGGCCACATCAGGATAGCTACCGAAGTAATACCCACCACTGTCAGCCATCTCCTGATTGGCACACCTTGAACCCACCGAGACTGAAGAATTCTGCAAGAAACCCACGTTCTCAACCGGTTTCTCTTCCGCCTGAGCATCAAAATCCAACAACTTGCTCAGCCAATCCTCCACCGACGAATCGTAGAAATCATCACGCCTTGGCCGCTTACTGGGATTCGCAAACGATATAGAACCCGGCTCAGAATCCTGAAGGAAGGAAAACAAGGAAGGCCCGTCTTCAGGAAATGACAAGGACGAGATTTCCATCAAGATTTATCCACAGATGCTCGTGTGTCTGAATGAATTAAAAGTGGTCTGAACAAAGAAGATGTGAACACAGAATTGAAGTGAAGAATGGGCTGAATACCTTCATATTTATACATTCCATTGGACAGAGTGGGGAGACGCGGTACGGAGGAAGATTCTTTGAATGGGGCGATGGGTTTTTGACGGTGACTCGCGGTGTGTGTGGGTCAGAGGATTTGATTTTTCCAAGGATGTTCCACGCGGTGGAAGTTTTTGGATAACAATTAATGCACGTTTTGTGAATTGTGGAAATGGGGAGGAACTGCTATTGAAGTTTCGAGGGAGGGGCTGGAATAAGGATTAAGGAAAATACGAGGGGTGGAATTACCTTTTCTTTTTTGGGGCGGTGTTAGTTTTTATACTGAACAACGAACAATTATATTGAAAATATTATTATTATTTATTTCTTGCATTTTGTAATTACTGTTTAGATAATGCGATATATTTTTAAAAATAATAATGCAATTATATTTAAAAAATATATAGTTTTTATAGATAATGTGAGAATTTTTAAAGTTTTGTGCTGATAATTTAGCAATTATATTAAATATGTGTGCATTTATTTTTGAATGGGTCTCTTGTGAGACGATCTCACGGATCTTTATCTGTGAGACGGGTTCAACCCTACCGCCTCACACAAGTTTTTGCTTTTATTTTGTTAGATAGGAGTAGCAAAGTTATTTGGAAATTAACTTGTTTACAGGGAAATAAGTGGTACGTTCGTTTAAAAATTGGTTATACCGAGAAGCTAATATATTCAATATCTGAGGACATCCAATCCGTAATCGCAATGACTCACTTATAAGAGCGGAGCTCTAACAACAGAGCTATGTTGTTTCTTTTATTTTTATTCTTTTAACTGACAAAGCTAGGCCATTTTGGACTAGAACCAAAGACCTTGTCCATGAAGTTCGACATACTCTTTATAATATAATATAGATAATTAGATATTATAGAAGTATATATATTTAATATAGAATTTTGATGTTGTGATTATCAATTTTGGTATAACTTCCAATTTATTATATTCAATTTATTATATGAGTAGGTATGTTGTGAGACGATCTCATGAATCTTTATCTATTAGACGAGTCAATCCTACCGATATTCACAATAAAAAGTAATACTCTTAGCATAAAAAATAATACTTTTTCATGAATTACTCAAATAAGATATATGTCTCATAAAATACGATCCGTGAGATCGTCTCACACAAGTTTTTGCCTATACATATATATACCCTCATAGGCGTAGTCAGAAAAGTCTTATTTAGCGGACAAAATTTTATTTTGAATCTAAGGGGGTGTATTCAATGTAGAAGATTTATTGACTTTTAATTTCTTTTGTATATTTTAAAAATCTAGATGTATTCAATTAATACTTTTACATACTCTATAGAAGTCTAGTGATATTCAAAATAGACTTTCATAGAGTTTAAAAAAGTCAAGTGGTATTCAATATTGAGTTTTAAAAACTCTATAAAAGTTTACATGTATTCAAATTTTCAATAGACTTTTAATAACTTCATGGAATTCATTAGCATACAAACATTAAAGCTTAAGGTACAACTATAACTTGTCAAAAATTGTATTTGGTTCAACCAAAGATTTGGATAGATTTTTAAAATTTCTAACTCATACAAGCTATTTATTTATTTATATGTCATTTCACATCACATCTCTTTTTATCTTCTCTTCTGTATCTTTATATATATTTTCATATTTCATTTTCAAAATTTTCATTTTTTGGCTGATTGTTCATTTAATAATTTTTTATTTTAAAATTTTGAATTCTAGAATTGATTTTGGGATTTTAATTTATGATTTATACAAATTAATGTAATATTCAATAATAATAAAAGATGATCAAAAAAATGTCGCTTATTTCTTAATAATTGAATAACCTCGCAACAACCATGATTTTTAAAATTCTTTTTAGCATTTCAATTAATATGCAAGCTATGATATTTTTATACAAAATTATATCAACACAATGCTAAATAATATTCTTTTCACATGTATATTATCAATTCAAAAACAAGGTTACAGATTAATCAATTGATGTATTTTAAAAAATTTACAAGCATGCATACAAACCCACATGTATACACATGTATCGATCCAATGAGCCACGATTTGATCATGTTGTCGGTTGCCTTCCAAGCTTTGTACGCAGAGTCCTGGGGTTTTGGCGCCTTGGCAGCACCCGTAAAAAAGTCTTCCTTGCTTCTTCCACGGAAGAACATGAGCACGGATTGAGACCATTACAAATAATTGTGGTCTGTGAGTTTGTGGTTTGTGATTTGATGTGCAAATTGTTCGGAGGGTTGGGAAGGTGATATTTTAGCGTTTGAGATAGGTTTATCAGATTTTGAGGTCTCCATGGCTCTGATACCATGTATAAGAAAACTTATTTTGTGAATAATATATGTGTTATTCATTCATTGTGAAACCATACATATACAAGACTAAGAACGTAACAGACCATAAAACTAGGAAGAATCACAACTTAATTCTAGTAACAGGGAAAGGCCATAAGAATAGAAAAGAATACAACAACTAATAACAACAAACTCTTGTTATAACGTGCATCCAAAAATGCTAATGACCTAACTCTATATATTTCAACACTAAGTTTATCAATAACACATATAAATTGATAGATACCTAGAAAAGTTTATATCTTACTTTGACTAGAAATAAGCAGAACAATAGCTTAAAACCAGAACAACTGCTATAGTGTTAAATATCTTATGATGATATGCTAATTTCAGTAGACATGAGGATTCACAAATCCGTCTCTTAATCTTTCCACCAATATCTTACGTTTTATTTTGAACATTAAAGATCGTCTATAAAAGGCTTCATGAGGATTCACGAATCTGTCTCTTAAACTCCGAAAATTTTCTTGAATCATCTTTCTAAGACTAGAGCTTTTCAAGCATACTGAAAGCCAAAGAAAACTAGCACACGTTCAAAGAACTATCAGATCCAGAGGATAATTTGTGCTACTGGTATTCACGCTCACATCTTATATTATTTTCGAAATAGTGTGAAGTGATTGTAATATGTGGAAAGAGTCTTATTTCAGAATCAGTGTTCTTACAGTGTTGAGTTGTAATATTAAGAGTTTCAGTAGGCAAATGTATGACATGTTGAAGTGGGTTTGTACAAATGTGTATTAAACAAATTCTTCTAGTGATATCTTCTGGAAATAGAAGAAAGAGAGACGTAGAAGGGTTTTCATATTTTTCAGTAGTCCGCTGCACTTGCCAAAAACGAGACTAGCTTTTGACTGCTCAAAACAGTTAAAGACACATTTTCATAAATAGAAAAGTGAAAAGTTGAGAGTGTTTATTCAACAATCTTTCTAAACAATCCATCGATACTTACAATATTTTAAGCTCTTTTTTTAAATAAGGACTATCTTCTTTACATCATCCAAATATGACACTTTTTATAGAAAAATTGTTTATAAAATTTAAAAGAGTTCTTCTATCCCAATGAATTGCTTGGGAAAAATTTTTCTAACTTCTAATATATTTTTAAAAGAAATTTTCAATTCAAGCATCAATATTTATTTTATAACAAAACTCTTGTAAGACTGTCTTACGAATAGTTTTTTTAGACGTATTTCTTATCCCAACCTATGAAAAATATGCAATATGTATTAATTTTCATCTTGTGTGGACCTACCCGGCCCTCTCATAGACAATATAGATCCGTGAGACCATATCACAAAAAGACTTGGTAATATTTTATATGCATGTATTTATGAAAAAAAATTGAGTTGGAGGAAAAAATTGTTACAATTTGGTCTCGAACTCGAGATTTCATCACAAAATTGAGATCTTGGTACCAAATGAACTACAAATCCTTGACATGTAAGAGTATAACCTCTTCCACTAAAAAGATTATTTAAGAAAAATGTGTCTAACATTGTGTTTGGCAACCAGGATTTGGGAGGATTTCATGGGCGGGATTTGGATTTCAAAATCCTATTTTTACTGTTTGGCAAGATGATTCAAAAAAGGATTCGGATTTGTTTAAAATTTTATGGGATTTCATGAGATTTCAATAAGTATATCCAAATCCCATCAAATTTGATAAGATTTGATGGGATTTGGATTTTAAAAACATACAATGACTTTTTTATCCAACACATTACACATCATTCTCATCCACACATCATTATCCACCAAAAATTTCTACATGGTTATACTTTTTTTCCTTTTAACTTTTTTAGAAGTTGAAAAATTTCGTTTAAATTTTATAAGTTTTTGTGTTATTTACTGATTAATATAATAAAAATTATAGTAATTACCAAAGCCTCTTTTTACGTTTAATAATTAATTTCATGTTAAAGTTTGAAGTCGTTTGATGATTTTTTAATTATTATTTTATGTGCACTATGATTAATAAATAATAATTAATTTTTGAATTTATAAATACAAATAATAGAGAAGAATTATTAATTTCTAAACTTTTTCGGGTTATTTATGTTTATATGATTTCTAAGGGTAGCTTAGTAAAATTTTAAAATTCCAAATTCGAATCCTTTTTTCTCCAAACAAGAAATAGATTTGTAAATACTATTTTTAAATTTTAAACCAAACACCAAATGAAATTTCAAATACTTGAATTTTCAAATCCAATTCCAAATCCCATGAAATCCTCTCAAATCTTGGTTGCCAAACACACTGTAAGTGTTTCCGAATCTGAACTGACCCTTAGTTGGAAACGACAAATTAAATTATAATAATCATATATACTAATAATTAGGTTCACATATGAGGTTTATCATGGTTAAAAAAAATAAATCGAATATATAGAACACATATATTCAGATGAAGATGTCTCAAATGTTAATTTTATGAGAAATATTTCATATCTGAGTCATCTATGAAAAATATTATTTTTATGCTAAACATATTACTTTTCATTCAAGGTATGGATTATGTCGACTCATCTCACAAACATATATCTGTGAGACCGTCTCACAAATATATATATCTGTTAGACGTAATCGTATATAAACACACACACACATATCTATATATCTATTTATAAAAATAACAAATAAAATTAATAATTTCTAAATTCTCATCTATGAAACAATTTTTAAAAACTTTTCTAAAGTATTCTTTTCTTCAATTCTTTATTTATCTATATCTTTAAATTATTTCACATTTTTATCTATTTTTTACTTTTTTTTATATAAAATATTGAAAAATATTAATTTGAAAACAATCAAAATATAGTATATTATAAAAGTATATAAATGTTTACACGATTAAATTCTTACATATTTTACAGTAATCAAAATTTCTGAATCGCCACCATTCACCCCTTCACGCTAAAACCAAAAAGTGGAAAAGCAAAACCAGTACTTAACCATAAAAATTTGTGTCCAAAATTTATATATACTAGTTAAACAAACAGCTGATATAATCTTGATTCAGAAAATCAAGTTGGGAGTGGGAAAGTTAAAATAAAATAAAATAAAACTCGCAATTTATATAGTAAGATATGTTTTGATCATAATAGGACCAGTAGGATCAGATAGAAGATGCTTGATAAGGGACTTTCTCAGGTCATCGGGTGCTACAATAAACACACAGAAGGCGAATAGTACGAGGTCTGCTGAGGACAATCTAGAGCCAAGAAATCCCTGTGACATCCTGTCAGATTCATACAATTTCTCAGAATCAGTTTTTGTTCAAATTCTAGCTGATATTAATCTAAGATGTAATGATGAAGTTTGCAATCTATCGAATGATGAAGTTTGCAATTGCAATCTAACGAATGTGAACACTGCATCAAACACTCTCTTGTCCCCGATTTTCGACTCATAAAATGATTACTGGTTCACTTCCTATAAGCTCGAGCGTTTTGTTCAAGTGACTTCTAACGAGGTTTAGAACCAAAATAAAAAAAGAAAAAAATATTCAAATCAACGAGCCAAACATGATAATTTTAAGCCACTTATCCGGATTTAACCATTAAAAAAACACTACGTGGAGCATAATTGCATCATTTTAAGAACAATTCTTAACATATCTCAACATAATATGACGAATTAATGCACGATACCAAGAATAACAAAAACACATCAAACAAAGAACTGAAATATCTAAAACAAGAGAAATAAACAACAAACCAACAAGCAGACAAATCACCTTATCCGAAAGTTTAGACTGCTGATCCATGTCCTTGTTCCGCTGCATTTGGACAACAAAGAGCTCAGACCCACCCGCCTTCACATAATCTTGCTCATCAGCAAAATCTTCTTTCACAGGCAAAGCCAAACAGATATCACTTCCGGCACTTGTACGGCCTACAACTCACTCTCATGCCAGCTGATACACACGAACTGTATCTGTTTATAGGAAATCTCAATTCATATCTCAGCATGTTATCATGTAAAGTACTTGTGATTGGGTAAAAATTATCAAACAAAATTTGAGAGTTTATAAGAGCTTCCAAATCAAATAAATTATTATTTATCGATAATAATTTGATAACCTATTCATTTACTTTAATAATCACAGGATAAGTAATTTATACATGTCCTAAAACTCAAAATTAAACGCAGTAAACACTATTGGAATTGAGTTTAATAACTATGATTTTCGAATGAGAATACATGACAAATAATATATACAAGTATAATGTAGAAATGTCAGTATTTTATGTAAGGGAAGTACAATTATGGTTCGGTTCGGTTCGGTTGGGTTTTAAATAAAAGTTCAAACAAAAATATAATGTATATATAACCAAACCAAACCAAAGCACGAATTTGGGTTTGGTTCGGTTTGGTTTAAATGATTAATTTTAAGTTTGAGTTTAATAGTAAATTAGTCCATTAAATATTGTAATCTGAAAAAATTGTAGCAATTGATATTTGATAGATGTTGTGTGCATATTCTATTTGATTGTGGACAAAAATAATTATAAATAAAATATCATAAATAACAATATTTATGTATGTTACAAAATTTTGCTTTTTTATAGAGAAAATTTAAATTCTAAGGATTGGTTGAACTAAAGTTTACAATAAATAAATTTTCTATACAGTTGGTCTGGTTTACAAAGCTCTCATATTATAAAATACTAATCATTGAGGCACACGCGTTGTATGTGTCATGAATATATGAGGTTAATATATTAAAAATTCATGATATTACAACATCATGATACATCAAAACATTTTGAACTTGAATCATGAAAGGCAATGAATTATAAAGCTTAAATAAATCTATCAAACTCAATTTGTTACCTTACATGATATGAGTTTTGAGCAAAAAAAAAATTCTTTTGAAACCCTAATATCATCTCATGTGAAATAATGATAAAATTCAATATAAAATAAGTCAACAAATAGTCAAAAGATTGTCCAAAAAATATCAGAATATCATCAAACTAAAATTTATTGAATATAAAAACCTCGAAATTTTCGTCTAAATTCGGCTAATAAATTGAAAAAAAAAACAATTAAAGTTGAATTTATCGTTAGGAATTTTATGCATAAGTTAAACTCTCTCTACTGTAGCATAATAAGAAAATATTCATTTTATCGAATCATATCCAAGTACAACATAAACATACCAAATAAATAGAGCAATATATTAAAACAGTATAAAAAATTGATATGAAATAACAAAATATAAACTACTGCAAAGATTTTACTTAATACATGACAAATAAAGTAGAAATTGTCGAATTCTTTTTATTTGCCAAAAATAACCGAAATAATGCAAGTAGATCACTTGATAAAGATGAAGAATACAAATTTTAGCAACAGTGACCGAATGTAAAGTTAAGACATAAACAATTATAAAAATCAAATAAAATATTTTTATATCCAAGCTAAATTAACAAAATTTATTACATTTTTTTATATTAATGTCATTGGTTTGATTTGGTTTATTTTATTCGAAGCGTAAATAAAACAATTTTTTCGGTTTCTTTGATTTTAAAATCATTGCAAACCGTGATTAATGAAAATCAAACCACACCATATGATTTGGTTCGATTTCTGAATACCCCCAATTATATGGAAATTATACTGTTGAACTTTTAAACAATCAATTGTTATGTTATTGATACCAAATTTATATATTTAAAAGCGACAAAATATATTTTTAAATAATTGTTGTAATAAACTAATAAAAAATATAATTCTAAAATTTTAATGTTAATATAATATCTGTGATTTTTAAATAAATAATTAAACTATAAAAAATTTGGATGTATCTATTTTCTATATGAAGTTTCAGGGTAGAAAAGCGACAATGAACTCTATGGACTATGGTGTGACACATGTTTGTAAATCGGGAAGACAATTGATCATTCTCTATAATACAAGAGGAATTCAGGTCAACACTTAACTATAAGATTTATATTGTATATGATCAATAATACTCATTAAATTCAATTAGATCTCTTTTCTTTTTATTCTCATTCTTGAAAAAGAAAAAAAAACATGACCTCGTATGTCAACCTGATTGTAATTGTATACATATAATAATGACTCATAGTTCAAATGATATTGATACGTACATATAGACCGTTGATAAAGGGGGTGCATTCATCCCGACTCGACCCGACCCCGATCGGGTTGAAAATCGGGGTAATGGGTACCTGATTATTTGGGTGAGTCTATTCTACACTGAGATATATAATTTCAATTTTTGTTTTGTATAAGATATTCGATCATTTTTTATTTTTAAATGAAATAATCGACTGATTATCTTATATAAATATATCGAAAGTAGAACTTCGGATATGACATACTCATGAGGTCATTTCAGCCAACCCATTCCCACCCGTATTTAGAATATATTATAGCGGATAGTCCCCAAAGTTTCACAATATTTGTACGGTACCCGAAAACATTTTTCTCTGGGCCCCACTTATTATTGATAATATCCCAGCATCACCGCAACTTAAGGCCATCTCCAACTCATATCCTCTATTTTTCAGCCTCTATCTTCCAAAATAGAGATCTGTGATCTCTATTTTTAAAAACCTTCTTCAACTCATATCCTCTAAAAATATTACAAAATACTCCATTTCATTTTTTTCATTTTCAAAAACACACAAATATAATTATATAATTACATAATGTATTATATAACCGAAGTTAAATAATTCGATAAACATAATACAATAAAACATGTATTAAACTCAATTTATTTAAAATAATACATTTTTTTTTACACAACAAACATAAACGACAAGATACAACATTCATAATATAAACATAAAATATAAATCACGACAAACATAAACGACACATATGGTTTAAAGAACAACACATAAATTGATCATTAAAAATACTTAATATTCCGAAGTACTGTGTATTGTTATAATTGCAATTACCAAAAATCCGCGTATTCTAATAAATTATGTTATTAATTTTTGTGATCACTATCTTGTTTATTATTTCAATTTCATGATTATTATAAACAATAGACTTATAATTAATTCATAAAAATAATAAAACAATTAAAATAAATTAACTAAGTATAAAAATTATTTAATATTAAAATTAATTAATTAAATAATTTAAAATATAATAATATAAAATGGAGCAAAACAAATACATAAAAATAAAAAAAATTATTTTGCATTTGTCAAGATGATATTTAAGTAATTTGGTGTTAATCTTCAAATAAACAGTGGATCACTGTTGCAATCTTCAAAATAAAGATTGTATTTGAAGTTTGGTTAGAACACCAACCTTGGTGATGCTATAAAGAGCAACAGGCCGAAAATATATCACGGAGACAGAAATAATTTGTGCGGCGGAGGGAGGAAGAGATGGGGAATCCCAAGCAGAAGTGGACCTCAGAAGAGGAGGAAGCGCTACGAGCCGGAGTGGCGAAGCACGGCGCAGGAAAGTGGAAGAATATTCAAAGAGACCCTGAATTCAACCACCTTCTGTTTACTCGCTCCAACATCGATCTGAAGGTACACATTATTTGCTTAAATTAATGTATGTGGCGCCGTATACTAGTGTGAGTATCCTAGCAGCACCATTGCATAAGTTTTTATTTGAATTTACCGTTGTCATTTGTGCTCGTGTAGACATTTTCTACTAGAGTTATTTGGAACTCTTATAGCCATCATTTTTTTTGTTTGATATAGGGGTTGTTAAGTAAAGTTTAAAAATTGTAGTTTATTATGGATTTGTATGGTGATGCGTATGAAGAAGTGAAAGAAATAAACTGTAATCTAATTGTGGTCTGCTTATTTATGTTGAAATTATTTTTGTGGTTCTGTTTCAGTGAGTAGCTTTATGAATTTTACATCGATTTACATTTGTAATTATGACACTCTTGTGATGATGAAGAGGTTGTTACTTTCATTTTTTAGCAAAGAAACGGGTCAATTGCATTTGAGAGTATTGCTCAGTGAACCATTATATTTTCTGTGTGATTATATTAAACTAGAACATCAGATGAATGATATAAGAATAACGTTCTTCTTAGAATATCTTCTCACCACCTATCAATTTTTCTGGATCGACAAAGTCCCTCTCCCTCTTGTGGTCCCTACCAATTTTGGCATCTATTACTACTTGTAGGTTAAGATACATATGTCTCGTGCTAACTTATACTCTATAAGCCAAAGCTTACTTTTTTGCCAGTCATTTAATTTGTTGGAAACCAAACCCCTTTTAAAACAAATATGATTATCATATTGGCTTTCTTATGCAGGATAAGTGGAGGAATTTGAGTGTTGCAAATGGCCAAGGCCTAAGAGATAAATCGAAGACACCGAAAGTGAAGGCAAATCCTGACTCTCCGGCTGCCCCACTGCCCGTTGCGCAGACCTCTGCATCTATCACTCCATCATCACTGGATGCACCAATGGACGTACCTATGATTTATTCTGCTAAACCGTTATCTGAAGGAAATAGTGCTGCCAAGTTAGTTTGTGAAATATTCCTATGCTAAATATTGCATTATCGAAATCATGTTGAGTATGTTATTTGTAAATATTATTATCTTTCTCCTCTCTTTTATTTGAGGCATGTGAGATTATGACTTTGTTCTCAGGTACAATGCCATGATATATGAGGCACTGTCTACTCTCAAGGAGCCAAATGGATCAGATTCAGGGCACTATTGCTAATTTCATCGAGGTCTGGTTTCTTATCAGTGATTTATCATTGGAAAGTACGAGAGATGTTTACACAATTCAGAGAGGGGATAGGGGTGATACAGTTAGTTTATTATTATTATTGTGGTGGGGGATGCGAAAGTTGAATTTTAAGAAAAAAATATACATGAAAATTGATTTTCATTGAGGAGGTATGGCTCTGCCTCAGTAGCTACCAGATATTTCAATATGAACTTACCTCTTGAGAACTTTCACTTTAGAGAAAGAAAAGGCTATTGGTATCCTCAAGATAGTTTTACATATCTAGAGATATATTAGTGGCATTAATTGATGATTCAAACCAGGTGCTAGAAGCTGCAGTATGCAAATGAATTGGCAGCCACAGTTCAGTGAAATACATATAATACACCACAACACAAGTATTTGCTTGATAATGACATGTCCTTCCCATAAATAATGTTGCAGTTAAGATGTAGTTTTTAGCTCCGTCTTTTGAGGGATGGTGTTCTTTATGTTTACATTTTGAATTATTTATGATTTTGGTGGCCTCATCAGGAATCCTAACAGCTGCATGTTTCTCTTGCTCTAGTGTATCTGTGTTTTTCTTACACTTTGTTTTAAATCCCTTTAGATTATTTTTTATGCAAAGTTAATCATGATCCCCATGCTAGCTATCTAAATATTGCTTCTTTTAGGAGTTTCTCTGATATGTTTTTTTTATCTGCCAGCTAACTATATGTGATGTTCTCCACAGAAGTCTTTTATAAGATTAAAATTTACATAGGATAACTTACCATTTTATTTATGATTAATGATTTATAACAGTGTCAATGGAAAACCTTGTATTTTAAACTGATTAGAAGACTGCTTCTAATCTTTTTAAATAATGAAACTGTTCGTTGTGACTTGTGACATAAAGTTTACATGTTTTAGAATTTCATGTCTTTCAACTGATGCAGAATACTTCTGCTGTTCTATGTGATTTTTACATTATATCTGTAAGATGAACTTGCCTGGCCATATATATATATTTAAAATTTTTCGGTGTTTCATAGCTTATTTGTGAATCAGAAGAAAGAAGGCTGTTTAATTTGGATACTTTTGGTAGCTTGATCATACTGATTGTGCTCATGAACAAGATATGTTGTGGTATATTGATATCAATCAGCTCATTGTCAAATGTTCAGTGTCTTTTGCTTTTTTTTATCATTGTTATTCTCCCTGCTTATATTTCTTGTTCAGAATAACTAAAGATTCTTCTGTTTTGAGTGATTCATTCAGCAAAAGCAAGAGGTTCAACAAAATTTCAAACGGGTTCTGAGTTCTAGATTAAGGAGGCTCGTTCTTCAAGACAAACTTGAAAAGGTAAAATTTTTCTCGACTCTACAATGCAATGCAGGTCCTAGTTGTATTGTACCTTTTTTGTACTTATCCCTATGACCGTATCTTGTATGGAACTTGTGTTCTGTTTGTATGATTGGGTCTGCATTTTTTTATGTATTTTTCTGGAGATTGTTTTGAATTGAATTATGCCTTTTAATTATTGGTGGTGGCTGTTAATGATTCATTGCTGGTTGTAATGATTAAATTACTGGTTAAACGAGACTCTACACGATGTTTTTTCTATGAGAGCTGTTAACGGCATTGTTAGTGTATCAGATTATTTGACTTGGTGGCGGTTTCCATAACTGGTTTGAACATTGTTCATGAATTGTTAGTTCGGAAAATTGTCTTAATAAACGGATCATGTGATTATATAGCATTTAGACATCCATACTTTAGTATGCGGATTGCCTTGGCAAAAGTATCGAAAGAAAACCGAGCTAAAAATGATAAGGTTGAGCTGTTTTATATCTTGTTCTCTGTTCTGTAATCTAGTTCTTGGTTCTGACTTAATCATTCAAATTATGGCTATATTTCCTTATTCTTGGTTGGATTTCCACGTTGTCTGTCAAACGCTTGAAATGTAAATGATGCCACAGATCTAATCACTCGATTTCATGCCTTGTTATTGTGAAAATAGATTCATACATCCAGAACCAGGAATGTCATGGAAGTATTCTGAATGTTTTTCTTCGAAACCCGAGTTTATGTAAAAAAAAAATTAAATCATGCGGGCATCTGTCTAATCTTCTAAGTTCCAAATGCAGATTCAGAATTGTTACAGAATGAAAAGAGATGCACTACCAGACATGAAAACCCCCAACGTGGGACTGAAAGACTCCCACCCTAGACAGATTCAGAGCATTGGATTACTCGGGGGTACTGTTGAAGATGCAGCGAGGTCCACTGCTTTCAGAATTGCAGAGGCTGAGAATAAATCATTTGTAGCTGCTGAAGCCGTGAAGGAGGCAGAAAGGGTAGCAATGATGGCTGAAGAAATGGAAGCCCTCCTGCAGTTTACTACAGATTGTTTTGATCAATGTATTCCTTCAAATTCATCTTTCTTTTATTTTTCTCTTCCTTCAAATTCATCTTTTTTTATTTTTCTCTTTCTTGCTATTATCTATCTTTTACCCTATCAAATGTTACATATGGTGGTGATGATGCCATTGAAATCTTTTAGACGCACAACAGTCTAGACATCATCTAAGTGACGTGACCGGGTGAAAATGGGTGTGAGATGCGCGAGCAATTTCACCAGGGTCGGGTTGTGAAAATGATAAAGAATGAGAGTCTAGTGAGATGTGTCCAAATCAGAGGCTTCTTCTTACGGGTTGAGTACGCGGGCTGAAGACCCTATTGATCGGGTGATTGACGAAGTAGCTGGCTCGGGTGCTCAACTTGGTAATTTATTATCTCCGACCTCTTCCTTTATTTTTCCTTATTTTTTACTTTGTACTTGGTTCTTAATAGCTTCGTTTTTCTCTTTCTTTTGTTTTTTGACAGATAACTCGGAAATGCAAGACATCTTTGCAAGGAGGTGGGCGGCTGAAAAAACGGCCAAAGAGAAAAAACTAGCGACCCAGAAAGCTGCTGCTAAGAAGAAATTGGTCCAGCCAACGCTTATCGAAACTCGACCGTCTGCTGCAGCCGAGGAGGAGGCTACCAGGCTAGACAACTCCACCCGGGCAGAAAATCCAAAGGAGGGGGAATGGTTCGGGCTGATTTCCCAGAAGATCCAGCAGATCACATTCCTCTTATCCAGAGGAAAAGAAAAGCGGTGGCAAGCCCAGAACTGATCCTCCTCGAGGGCAATAAAGGAGGAGACCAAGGCACCTCCCGAGCAACTCAATCCACTTCTTCTCCTCCGACTCAACCTCTCATCGAGCCTCTTCACTCCAGCTCGCAAGGAGCTCGAGACAACCTTTACTTGGAGGGAGCGTTCCCCACTGGGGTCAGGCTCCTCAAGCAGATGCTTCTTCCTTCTGAGGAGGCCTATCTGAGGGGTTATCTCTCGACCCCGAAGCTTTTTGAAGGATCTTACCTGGGTCATTTATGTAAGTTATACTTTTTTCCTCCTCTCCGAATTTTTTTTCCAGTACTAACTCTTGGTGAACAGGGTGTTCAAATGCTGATTTCGACTTTCGAAGAAGTAGCCGCAGTGGCCACGAAGGAAGGCGGTCGAGCCCGGGCCACCCAAGAGCTTTACAAGCAACTTCAAGGAGAACTGTCCCGGGTTCGATCAGCTCATGAAGAAGCGGTCACTGGCCTTCGCGCTGCTTTGGAAACAGCCAATCAACAACTATCGGTGGCCCTGGCAGATTGGCCAAAACCAGAGATGACGTGGATGCCAGCCTCGTTCGGGAGGAGACTTTACAGGTGCGTATCTCTATCTTGGAATCAGAGAATCGTTCTTTATCCGAGGAGATAGAGAATCAACAGTCCCGGGCAGCTGCTGCTGAGAATGCCCTGGCGGCATCTGCGTACTCTCAGGATAAATGGCGAACCTTCCTTCCTCCAGTCTCCTGAGTTCATGACGGCAGTTGAGGATCGAGCTTATTTTTTCTTCCGAACCGGCTTTGACAAATGTCAAGAGCAATTTGAAGAGACCGGGCTTCTCCCGGAGGAAAGAGAAGACTTTTCTAGTTTTGATCGAGTCATAGCCTCCCTTCCCAATGAGGCTGAAGAAGAGAACCATGAGGCTGAAGGACAGCCGGACCCGATAGATTTCAAATAGCATTTGTAATTTTCTTGTCCTTTTTCTTTTTTCGGTTCTTTTTATGTAATTTTGGCCTTAGGCCTTTCATTTAATGAAATCTTCTTTCGCATGTCTTTCCTTTTGTATATATACTCCATACTGAAAACATATCCTGAACTTTAAATAAGAATTGAAAAATACTTCAAGTCCTGAATAATAACCGGGTTTTTTTTTTCCACCGACTGTCAAATCCTCAGAAATTTTTTTAAGTGTTGGAGAATAATCGGGGTTGAATAGAATATCAGGACCTCATGCCTCCCGGGTTTAAAAATTTACCGGGGCCTCATGCCTCCCGGGTTTAAAAATTTACCGGGGCCTCATGCCTCCCGGGTAAAATACGAATCTCTGGTCTTATTGGATAACTAGGGTACTGAGCTTGGTCAGGGTACGGGTTCCTGGACTTACTAGATAACCAAGGTACGGAGCCCTGGCCAAGATACGGGTTCCTGGACTTACTGGATAACCAAGGTACAGAGCCTTGGGCCAGGGTACGGGTCTTTGGACTCACTGGATAACCAGGGTACGGAGCCCTGGGCTATTATACGGGTCTCTGGGCTTACTGGATAACCAGGGTACGGAGCCATGGGCCATGGTACGGAGCCCTGGATTTATGCCAAGTCTTTCTGAATCATTCTTTCATTTTATTGAATTGTAGATATCGGTACAATACTCTATCAAACATAATACTTTTTAAATGAAAAACATTTCATGGTCTCTGAAGAGAGTGTCCCTGATCATCTTCTAAGTAGAATATTCCCGAGCTAACTTTTCGAATGATTTTGAATGGACCCTCCCAATGGCTTCTAACTTGCCCACATCCTCGGCTGGATTTACTTTCTTCATAACTAAATCCCCAATCTGAAAATCTTGTACCCGGACGCGTTTATTATACGACTTCATGACCCGGCTCCGGTAAGCCTCCATCCGGATCACTGCTCGCCCTCTCTTCTCTTCTACCAAATCTAACTTCATTGCCCTGGTTTGATCATTATTATCCGGGTAAGATTCTATCCGGGTAGAAGATTGCCCAATCTCCACGGGTAATACTGCCTTAGAACCATAAACAAGATTGAAAGGAGTTTCCTGAGTGGTCGTTCGGGGTGTAGTCCTGTATGCCCAGAGAACACTAAGTAGTTCTTCTACCCATTGTAGTTGAGTTTTAAAAGCCGACACAATAATTCTGTTTGTCACCTCTGTCTGCCCATTTGGCGGTAGGCAACTGAGGTGAAAGATTGAGTGATATTCATTTCTTGGCACCAAGATGTTATCTTTTTTCCTTGAAATTGTCTTCAATTGTCTGAGATTAATCTTCTGAGAATCCAAAATTGACACACAATATTCTTCCACAGAAATTTCAACACATTTTCTTCAGTAATTTTAGCTAGAGGTTCGACCTCAACTCACTTGGAGAAGTAATCTACTGCTACCAGGAGAAATTTCATTTGAGCCCGAGCTATTGGGAAAGGACCAACAATGTCCATACCCCACTGATTGAAGGGACAAGATGCCAAAATTGGTTTCATCAGAGTGGTCGAGCTATGCTGAAAGTTGGAATGATGCTGACATCCATCACATGCTCGAACCACTCGAGAAGAGTCTTGGCTTATGCTGGGCCACCAGAATCCAGCCAACATTGCTTTCTGAGCCAACGTCGTTCCCCCGAGATGCTCCCCACAACATCCCTCATGTATTTCCCGGAGGATATACTCTACTTCCTCCTTAGCCAAATATTTTAACAAGGGCCCCTGCTATGATCTCCTGTACAAAATATTATTCAAAAGAACGAACCTGGAGCCTGTTTTTTGATCTTCCGGCTCGGGCTCGGGCTCGGGCTCGGTCTTCAGATAATTTGTCATGGGTTATGAATTCAATCAAATGTGTCATCCATGAACTTTCCCGGGTTGGTGGCACATCTTCATCAATAGATAGGACTAGCCGGGTGAAATATAATACCTCCCGAGTACTGATGTCTGACAAGGAAGCATCTATTTTTGCCAGGCATCTGCCTCACCATTCTCGTCTCGAGGTATCTGTTCAATGCTCCAATCAACTAGGGATGCTGCCTGGGTTGTAATGAGTTTCAAATATCTGAGCATCTTTTCATCTTTTGTTTCAGACTCCTTTTATTTGTTGAGTGACCAATTGTGAGTCAGAGTAAAGAATGGCTCGGGAGGCTCCGATCTCCCGGGACGCTCGTATGTCAGCGAGGACAGCCTCGTATTCAACTTCGTTGTTGTGACTCGTGAATTGATTCTTAGGGCCAACTTGATCTTTTCTCCTGAAGGTTCTATCAACACCACCCCGACTCCGCGTCCGGCCAGACTTGCTGCTCTATCGACGAAAATTCTCCATACTTCTTCTTCGCCCGTCTGAATCATTTCTGAAAGAAAATCCTACAGGGCTTGCGCTTTATTGGCAACATGGGGCTTGTATTCAATACCATACTCCCCTAGCTCCACTGTCCACTTTACCATCCTGCCAGAGATCTCAGGGTGAGTCATGATCCTCCCCAGAGGGATGTTGGTGAGAACAACAATTTGATGAGAGAGAAAATAGGGCGTCAACTTTCGAGCAATCATTATCAAAGCTAGAACTATCTTCTCCACCTCACTGTATCTGAGCTCAGCTCCTCTGAGAGTGTGACTGACATAATATACCGGTTTCTGGTCGAAACCCTCCTCTCGGATAATCACAGAACTAATAGTGTACTCTGTGGTGGGTAAATAAACAAATATTTTCTCCCCGGGCTCGGGCTTAACCAAAATTGGAAGCTCTGCTAGATGATTCTTTAGATCCCGGAATGCTTGTTCGCACTTTTCATCCCAGCCAAATTTTTTATCCTTCTGCAAGAGTTGAAAGAAAGGATAACTCATGTGCGCAGACCGAGAGATGAATCGGGAAAGAGCAGCAATTCTCCCAGTTAATTTTTGTACTTTTCGAATAGATCGAGGGGAGGGCATATCGAGCACCGACTTGACTTTTTCAGGGTTCACATCAATTCCTCGATCTATAACTAGGAAACCCAGGAACTTGCCACTTTTTACCCCAAAGATGCATTTGGCCGGGTTGAGCTTAATCCCAATGGACACAAGCGTGGCAAATGTCTCCTCCAAGTTGGGGATGAAACAAGAAATCTGCCTGGACTTGGCCAGGATGTCATCCACATACACTTCAACATTCGTTCCTAACTGCTTCGTGAAGACCCGATTCATCAAGCGCTGATATGTGTCTCCGACATTCTTCAATCCAAAAGGCATGACCACATAGCAAAATGTGCCTCTAGACGTAATAAAACTGGCCTTGTCTTGATCCGCCTTGGCCAGGAGATTTGGTGGTATCCCTGATAGGCGTCCATAAAACTGAGCAATTCAAAACCCGAAGTGGAATCCATCAACTGATCGATCCGGAGGAGAGGATAACAATCATTGGGACAAGCTTTATTGAGATCCCTGAAATCCATGCACATTATCCATTTCCCCGTAACTTTTGGAACCAATACCACATTCGAGAGCCACGTAGGGAACTGTACTTCTCGAATGTGCCCGGCTTGCGAAAGTTCCCGGACTTGTGCGTCAATCACCTTGTCTTTGTCCGGACCAAAGTGCCTCTTTTTCTGCTTCACAGGTCAGGCTCTCGGGATGATGTTCAATCTATGTTCAGCCACCAAAGGTGAAATCCCGACCAGTTCCTGTTGTAACCAAGCAAAAACATTAATGTTAGCCTTTAAACAGTTCAATAGACTAACCCGGTGGATAAGTCGAGGTCTCGGGCCACCCGAATTTCCTTTCCTGGCATGATCTCCACAGTTTCATGCTCTTCTTCTGCCACAAAATGCACTTCCCCTTTCTCCAACTCTTCCCACTCCTCCCGAGCCTTATTCTTACCTTTCTCTTCCCTTCTCGCCTTCTTCTGATCCACCCTGACCTGTATCCCCATAGCACTTTCGGGAAGATGGTTGATCTCCCCTTACTTCTCCAACCCGATTCTCGACTGAGAATTTGATCTTTTGATGGTAGGTGAAGGCTACAGCTTTCAGTTCATTCATAGCTGGCCGACCCAAGATAATATTGTACGATGACGGGTCATCCACAACTATGAAAGTAGTCATGACAGTTTTTCGTAGTTCTCGGGTGCCCAAAGTTAATGACAAAATTATCTCTCCTTCCGGGTACACGGCATGACCAGCGAAACCAAAAAAGGCTGTTTCTACTGAGTCCAACCGGTACCCCTGTAAATTCATTTGCGCCAGAGCTTCTTTGAATATGACGTTAACAGAGTTGCCTGAATATACAAAGATTTTCATTACGTCATAGTTAGCAACGCGGGCCTGGATCACCAGAGTATCATTATGGGGAAGACTGACTCCCCGGAGATCATCCGGGTCAAAGCTGATGGTCAACTCATTCCTCTTTTCTCCTTCCACTTCCAAACAATCTCTCATGCCTCGTGCCTTCTGGGCCCGATTAGAATCACCATCCGTTGAACCATCAGAAATCATTTTTATTACACCTAAGGCAGAAGATGAGGTCTTCTTCTGTTCTGGCTCCTGATTTCTTCTTCCACTCGAGGCACCTCAGCGAACCAACATGTGAGCTGGGCCCTTGACGTTGAGTTGACCAGGGTGGCAATCTTATTCTTCTGTTTGATGGGTTGTGCCCTGATTCGAAGATGCGATTGTATTCCTTCTTCAATATTCGACACTCACTTGTGTCATGAGAACATGCCTTGTGGAGGGTGAAGATTCTTTTCTTCTCGGACCTAGCAAATTGTGAACTCGGGTTTGGATCCCGTGATTTATCCGAGCTACACTCCTGGACATCCATGTCCCGAGAAATCTTCAAAGGCACAGTGATGGGAAAAATGCCCCGCATTCACCTTCTTATGAGCTCCCTCCTCGGGTCTGACCACCCGATCACCTCTCTCTCTCTCTTCAAAGCATTTCGCTTATGCTTCTGAGCTTCTTCCATGTTAATATACTTTTCTGCCCGAGCCAGAAGATCCTCAAAGTCCCTGGACAGTTTCTTGGTTAATGAGCGATCTAAACTCCCCCTCCCATAGTCCCTGTGTGAATGCGGTGGTTTTCGTCTGAGGGGCGCAGGAGGAGACATCCAAAGCAACTCGATTGAATCTCCTGATGCATGCCCTTAGAGTTTCTTCAGAGCTCTGCTTTACCTCATACATGCTAAAAGTGATTTTTTTGTATTTTTTAATGCTGCTAAAATGGTGTGAGAATAATTTCTGAAAATTTTTGAAAGACTGAATGCTTCGAATGGACAATCCTTCAAACCATCTTTGGGCCGAGTCAACCAGAGTAGTCAAGAACACCTTGCACTTGATCATGTCTTCATAACAATGCAACATAGCCATATTTTCGAACCGAGCGAGGTGTTCTTTCGGGTCAGAACTCCCGACGTAGACTTTTATCTTTGCAGATTTGAAATGCCCTGGCAGAGGCTCCCGGATGATGACATCAGAAAAAAGGCATCCCTTAGCCATCACCCGAGTGTTGTCCCGAGCCCTAACTTGCCCCTCCAAGACCTTCACTTTCCTCCTTAACTCTTCCAGTTCTTCCGCCACAGTAGGGGATTTAGAACTAGCACTCGACTCTTTTTCCTCCGCCCTTCCATCCTTTCCTCTGCCCCCTAGCTCCCTCTCCTGCTCACGTTCTGGCTGGGTAGAATGATGGGAGGGGGCCCTCTTTTCCATGGCTTTCTCGACGGTGTCGGATACAATCCGGGGGTGATAAGGTAATTGTAGGCTGAGGACTAGTGAGTGGTGTGGCGGGCCACCTTGACCAGAGAGAGATAGGTCACCTCCAGGAACCTGAGAGATTTTTTGGTTTGTTCTTCTGGTAGGAGCCATATCCACGTCTTAAACTCAAATTCCCATAGACGGCGCCAATGATGTGACCGGGTGAAAATGGGTGTGAGATGCGTGGACAATTTCACCGGGTCGGTTGTGAAAATGATAAGGAATGAGAACCTAGTGAGATGTGCCCAAACCAAAGGCTTCTTCTTCCTAGAAAAACCAGTAGTGACCTGTAAACACGAAGATAACCACGTGAATGGGCGCCGGAGAGATGTCCAGCGTGGTCACTCTGATGCTAAAGTCAGCAGATGGGTGAGGAAAGAGCTATGTAGCCAAGAGAAAATGCTGTAGAAATGGTATGGGAAAGATATATATGTGAATCTCTGCTTTAAAGTTTGAGCAAACCTGATATTTATAGCAAGAAAGTCAATGATGACCTTGTTTTCAGTGCTCACTTACTAAGTATGGCAAGATGGTTGCCCATACCCTACTTTCTGACAACTTCTCTGGCACGCCAAATCCATGTGATTCTGACAGTAATGATTACCAAAATAAGATATCACATACTTATGCACTTGAGTGTGGTGCTACTATTGAGGTAGCCCGGGTAGAAAGCCATCATCCCGGAGCTTGTCTGGAAGTCCGGGCTTCTGGTAGCCCGGGTATATGCTCGGCTGCTAATAGCACGGGGAGATGATGTCTCGGGCATATATTTGTTCGTAGGGATGTAAATGAACCAAACTGTTTGCAAGCTATTCGAAGCTCGACTTGATAAAAAGCTCGTTTGAGTTCGTTTGTTAATCATATCAAGCCAAGCTCAAGCTCGATTTCGAGCTCGAAAATTTAATCAAATCAAGCTCAAGCCTAGGGATATTTGGCTCGTGAGCTCGCAAACATGTTTGATAATAGGCTCGCAAACATGTTCGATAATAGTGTTTGCAAACATGTTCGATAATAGGCTCACGAGCTCGAGCTCGGCTTGTTTAGGTGGCTCGTAAGCTAGAACTTGGCTCATTTGTTGAGTTGACAAATAAAAATATTAGTATTAATGTCAATAGAAGGAATTGAGCACAAAACATAGTTGAAAAAAAGATGAATTTACACCACATAGTCAGAATTACATTTTTTTTATCTTACTTGCATATCATTATACTAAAATGTTCTTTAAAACATAATAAATTAACAGAAATACATCGACTTATTATTTTTGCTCCAAAAAATTTATATCACCAAGTCATATACATGTTGAGTAAATTTACAAATCATTATCCTAAAATATTATATTAAATTGAATATAATGAATTTATATTTATTAAAAAATAAAATTTATTGGGAACACAACGAATGAAATATTAAAGGAGTGAAATTATTGCATTGTTATTTATATGGTGATATCATTGTATGACAAATATTTGTTATCTGGATGCTAGATGTATTATTTTGGGATGTTCAATAATAATATAATGAGTTTATGTTTTTTTTAGTTGTTATTTTTGTCATTTTGGTTATTTATGAATGAAATTATATTTTTATGTCTGATTTAAAATTAGTTCATAGATAGATTTAATTTTTAATAAGCTCGAATCAAGCTCAAACTCGAGCTCAATTTTATGCTTTACGAGTTCAAAAACGAGCGAGCTTAAGCCAGGCTTGTTAAATATTATAAACGAGCTATTAATTAATCAAGCTCGAGCTCGGCTTGATTAACATGATAAACGAGCTTTTAACGAGCCGAGCTCGAGCTTTTCTCGAGCTTAGTAATTTCAACAAAAACCGAGCTCGAGCCTGATAATAGAAGCTCGAATCAAGCTCGAGCTCCTCAAACAATCTTAAACGAGTCAAGCTCAAGCCTGATACTGTTTGATTTGGTTTTGATCGTTTACATCCCTATTTGTCCGGTTATCTGTCAGATTGGTCCAAACCTTCTCATAATCTGATCCATGACTCGGAATCATCTTATACCCATGACCCGGGCCTCCCGGGGTATCACCACTAAGAAATTTGGAATTAATGTGTTTTTCACTTTGGCAGGTTTGCATGGTGAGGTTCAGCTGATGACGTAGCATCTGCATTGCATCTCACAAAAGAAACTATAAACCTATGAAGAAATTTGTAGATCGATCTGTTACGTAGCTGCGATATGTCTGGAGCTTGAGTAAATATGAGCTAAGTTCTCCTCAGGTATTACTAGGGGGATGAGACTTGTTTATTTGGCTTGATTTGGATGGTTTAAGAGTAGATTCAAAAGGATGGATTTGAATTGATATGTATAATTTAAAATTTGAAAATAAAAGTAGCTTAAAATTGAAGTGAAAGGATTTCTAATTTATAGATTTGAAAATTGTACAAACAAGTGAAGTGTGAAATCTAAAATTATCAGATTCCGTCGTCCAAACATGGTCGGAATATACTCTCTTTTTGTAGATGAAAACCATAATGTTGAAATTCAATATCGATTGCTTTTTCTCCTAAAAATAAAGAAAATCATATTTGCTCAAAATTAGTATGGTAAAAATAATAATTTTTATTATTTATAGATTTACGAATAAGAAATCATGTAATTTACTTTATTGCAGAAGTTCTTTGACACCAATAACCATGCAAACCTCATGAGCAACCAATATTTGTAGCAGAAGCCGATACAAGCACAAAAAAATATATATAATTAACCAAAATTTATAAACTGCCAATACAGGTATAAATCAAGAATGAGTCCAGCTGCCGAACTACAAGAGTAATAATTCAATTGTTAATCACCATGTCCAAATTTGAGGTACTGCAAAAATGGCCCATTCTCCATGATATCGAGCGAATCAAACGTCAAATTTGCTTTGTTTTGCGATTATAAGCACATCCTACATCAGTTGAAGCAGATGATCCTAGAAGAGACATCAAGTAACCAGTGCTCCATTTCATTTTTTGTTGGCTCATTGTCATCTGTTTAGCAAGCCTGGAGAAACCAAAGTAAATAAACGCGACCAGCTTCTTTTGACCACCACTAGCCAACCCGTGTAAACACACTGGAGGACACAAACCCATGGAAGAACATCAAAGAAACAAACCGGGACATGTTATGATTCATTCTCATGTAATTATTGGTCAACAAAACATAAACCCCATTGCAGATGTCATCAGATACCACTGCTCAATAGGCCTTCTCAGGTAACTGAAACTAGAAACACATTGAAACCAGAATTGGATAGAAACTTTCTTGCTTGATTTTTCATTAACTTTAATACATGATATGAGGAAAAATACAACATAATATATTTTCGATAATCTCCAAAACATATTACACACCCCAATGAAGAAAAATCCCAAATGTCGAATTTGGGCACTCCAAAAACACACTACTACCTCTTCAAAGCACAAAATGTAATAAATCCTACATGTAAACGCAGTTGGACAGCTGAAAACTACCCCAACAATATCCCTAAAGTTTCACAAGCCAACAATAAATTCTAGTTAAAATATCATTTGTCTGTTCATTCATTTTTATCATCTAGACCACATTCTTTTCTTGCTATCCCTTTCCTTAATCTCTTGAACTGGATCTCTGCTAGTTACCTTTCGAACCAACGGCCTTTGTGCAGGGGCGGCAATTGGCTTGCTCATTCTTGAAACCCTGGCAAATTGTTTGGGTGGATCCGAATGCCTCCCTTTGTTGTCGCCAACTGGAGTTCGCACTACAACTTTATTCTCAACTTCACTGTTACTTGAAAATCTCTTCTTTCGGGCCTCATGAAGAAGAGAGTCGTTTTCCTTCAACATAACAGATGGGGCCTGAATGACTTGGCGGTTCATTGAGTTTGTACTTCTTAAGATACGATGCTCAACCTCATTTGCGACCTCATCTATTATCACTCGTTTGGCTTCAACAGGTGTGGATCTCAACAAATTGGAAGATTCGGATAGCGTCGTGGATTCTAGCTGTTTTTCTCGCTCTCTTAACTTGTCTTCAAGATCTTTAATCTGCCATCAGCAAAGAAACTCATTAATTCATCCCCGTTGACCAAGGAACTTGGCGATATTGTATCCAACAAATTTTTACATCTATAACCTATGTATTCAACTATGAACCAAGAAAACTAGAAAAGAGCAGTCATCGTAAAGTGGAAATTGATTTCTAGAAAAGAAACACCTTTTGTTGAAATAAGAGAGGCTCAGAATTCAGTTCATGTTCCTTAAGCCCTCTCTCGAGTTCTTTGATCTAAAACAACGAGAAATTACATATTATGACTGGTTAGCTGAAATGAAATGTATTAGCAGGATAATCAAATAAGAACAAGAAATGGAACCTTGCTCTGAAGAATTACTGAAGAAGACTCATACTCTTGTGCTTGCTCTTTCAGCTTGGTCTCAAGTTCATTAACCTTCACCAAGTAGAAGTAAAGTAAATAAACCGCAGAAATTAAAAATCCACCGTACACTCCATAATATTTTTTCATTTTCGATTGAAGTTATTGAATGTCATGCCAAGGGAAGAGTACAGAAGGAATTGATAAAAAGAACCTTATTCTTGTACAATGTTGATTCGAGGCTTTCTCTTTCTTTGAGCTTGTTCTCCAAGTTCATCACCTTTACGAAGAAAAAAAAAAGAATATTATATCAATTCGAAGACATGTTACCAAGTTTTTCAAGTTATTTTATATACTTCCAATTTACAAATTGAAAGTATAACGGTCACCTTTAACGTATTACCTTCAGTTGAAGTTTGGCAGAAATTTCCTCATTCTCTTTTATGCTCTCTGAAAGATTCAAAATTTGTCTCTCGGATTGGCATTGCAATGACGTCTTGAACTCAACTTGGGTTTCTAATTCTTTTATTCTTTCTAGATGATTTCTGTAAATCTGATCCCTACCTTTAGCTTTAGTCTCTAGGTTTTGTAAGTTGTCCTCGAGCTTTTTCAGTGATTCGTCTTTGAACTTAGATTCTTGCCTGGCTTTATCAAGCTACAGAAAAAAATTGTAAATGGAGAAGATTAGAGTTCCGAATTCAAGAGAATCCTTGAAAAGATAATTGATATGTTATCTGATACATTGATAGAAACAAAAATATACCATCATTTTCAACTTATGAATCTCGACAGTATCAATTTGCTTTCTAGCTGGACCCAACTCAACTCCTCTTACTCGGGTTGCAAAGTTCAGAGAACTCAAAGTTTCACTTGAATCCCGATCGGAGGGACTGATTTGTACAAACATCAAAGTTTTTGAATCACCACCTAAAACATCGAGAAAAGATTGTAGTAGAAGAAAGAATAGACACTAATCACTGATTTTAAAAGAAGGATAGACACTTTGCAGAATTAGAAAACAAATGTCATTGTCACCAAAAAAAAACTAATGTTCAAATTTGTTGTTACCTAAGGAATCCTGTAACAAATGTGTTAGCTTGGAGTTCCTAAAAGCAATAACCGTAAGATAATAATCAAGTCAGGTGAGATGTACAATGAAATATCAGAATCAAGATGATACTCACAATTAAAGTGGACTAACCTGTACGGAATGTGGCTGCTTTTATTTGCCAAAGCAGATATCACATCTCCGAGTGCTGAAAGTGACCTATTGATGTTTTGAGCTTCCTTGAGCCGATCGCCTTGGACGTCAGTCTTGGCTAGCCGTTCACTTCCTGCCAAGTCCACAAGCCAAAGTTTGCTTCTAGTGCACTCTCCGGTGATCAAGTTCTTGGCCCTTACCATTATGCAAAGCATGCTGAGGAAAAAGGAACCACATTATTCGAAAAATTATGCAGATTTTATAATACAGTCACACTAAATGTTGGGCCATTGCAGTAATAAAAGCTTTGGTCAATGACAATGATATTAATGAAATAGGTTAAATGGTTTTTTTTATTACTATCCAACAATTATAAAGCAACAAAACAAAAAGGATAGAAAATTCTTTACCAGTGGGAACGACTACTGTGCTCGTTGACATTATTTGATCCAATGGCGCGGGCGCTACTTCCAGCTTGTAGCACACTCCATACTTCTCTTATACTCTCCACTCTGGCTTCCACAATGCCCGGGATATGGTGACATCCTTCTGAAGCTTGTTTTATCTCTAATCTACCATAATTCACATAAAAAATTATATTTTAATTAAACCATGTGATACTCATATATAATGAAGCTGAGAAACAGAAATTTACTTTTTTGATGTTTCTGTAGCAAGTAAGTCTCTTATTTGTTCATTGTAGACTTCAAGAACACTCACTGAAATGCTGTAAGAGTAAGTGTCGCTCCTCTCACTGGAAATTTTAAACAATTCTTTTAAAGTTCTATAGTTAACACCACGATTAGCCTCAGTTCCCTCCATTGTGAATGTCTTGCCAGTTCCTGTTTGTCCGTAAGCAAATATACAGACATTGTATCCATCTAATACTGATATCACCACAGGCGAGGCATCAGCAAAAACATCAACTGTTTGAAAGAGAAGACAAGACGCATTAATCACAAATTGCGACATTAATGTATCTCTAAAAAATAGTTAACATCAGTTTTCACACATGATGACTCATCCATTATAAGAACTCAGGTGGCACACCTTGATCATCTTTTGGGGTGTAAACACGATCAAATTTGAAAATCTTTTTTGTGGAGCCACTACCACTTAGAATTCCAAGTTCTCCATCCCCGGCAGCATCAAAATCCACCACTGATGCACATCCAGTTGTCACTTCTGTCTTGCTCAAAGGACGACATCGACAAAATACCCTGATATTTCCTGATATTAAAGCAAAAATGTGAGTGACCCCAAAAGGGAGCATTCATAAAGAATTTAACAGATAATAAACAGGACAAAAATAATAATGATCGAACCCTTAGCTTCTTGCACTTGATTATATAGCTTCCGTCTCTTCAATTGCTCTTCATTGTACTTCATTTTGAGATCTTCACACTGGGTGACTGCAAAGATTGATCCTTATTCCATAATATCGATGTTGTATAAAAAATTACATTATTAATTTTACAAAAACTTACCTAATGATTGAACTGCAAACGTCATATTATTCAGATCGGGAATGGACTCAACGCACTCATGTGCCTCTCTAGAAAGCTGAGAATGCTCTTGTTTCATCACCTACACAGCATGCCATTTTTACTTGCATCATACATACAGGATTACATAAATATTTTATTTTATTAGGGAAAAGTCACCTCTACTTTCTTCTTTAAAATATTGATTGCCATTGTCCATGACTTCTTGTCTTGATCATACTTGGTTGAAATGTCCCTTAACTCATCAGCTTGTTTCTTTATTGTATGGTCTACAGTGAAGGCATGAATGAGTGAACATTAAGCAAAATCTCCTTCATTGACACACATCTTCTTCTACCTAATATCGTCTATAGCGCATTCCATTTACGAGTGCAGGTTAGACTGCTATATTTAATATAAGCACATGAATTTGAAAAATTAAGTTAAATAATTAATTAAGTATAGACAAATTCACTGTCGACATCTTTTTAACCTTACCAAGAGAATCTGTTTGAAACGTCTTATCGTCAAGCTCCATTCTAACTGTCTCTAGCTGCTCATTGGCATTAGTCCAAGACATCCAAGATTGATAACATTCATCTGTTTTGCATTGCAACGTATCTTTCAAGTCTTGTATAGTTTTCTCATACTTGCTAATCAAATACTTCCTCACTAGTTTTTTCTACAAGTGCCGAAGAACAAAAGTCAACAGTGAAAAGAAGCTTTAACATGAAAACATTGATAATCCATGCATGCATTTAAATACATCATACCTGAGCTGATGTATATTCGATCTCAGTTCCACAGGTGTTGCATACAAAATATTCACGATTCTCTTGACAGGCTGCAACACATGATGTAGCAAAATTCAGTAAATTCATACATTTTTACTGGCAATGAATCCACTTACCTTAAAAAGATTAGGGTTGAAAAAATACCAGATCCCTTAGGTTCTCGCCTTATACAGATTCCACTAACTGTTGGGCTTCCCGCTATGCCTTCAAATCTTAAGACAAGCATTCCGTCATCTTTAATTGAAAATCTAGTATCGATTAACTGCAGAGGTTTATTGGCTCCGACAATTGCGAAGATATCAAAATCTGAAAGAATCTGATTGAGTAACATGTGTGAATCACTAAAACAGAACATGTGTGAATCACTAAAACAGATAATAAAATAAAATAAACTTGCTAATCAACAAAGAACTGGATTTATAGAAGAAACAAACTTGCCTTTTCATCTTGCAAGAAGACATTAAATACTCGCATCCCTTTGGGCCCATTTATATTAATTATTTCCACGAAATGAAGATCAAGAAAGTAATCTCCAGGGGAAAGACCATGAATGCTGTAACAAATATTCCCCAATCGTGCTGACTGATATATAAATGGATAGTCCCCACCCTCGAAGATAGTATCCCTGGTTTGAAATGTATCGCCCCCTTCAAAGTACTTGTCATCTTGGAAACTAATATCGAATTCCGATCCAATTGATGTCATGGCCCCAGCATTAATAAAAAGAACAATATCATCTGATTCAACAACAGATGCCATTGTAAGCCCAACACTGTACCCCATATTTATGGAATACATGAAACCATGTAAAATAAAATCAAAAGGCATAAAGAATCAGGGAATGCAAGTGCAGGAAACACATCAGTTTTCTAAGTTTCGTTCCCAAATCATAGTAAATTCTCCCATGGCTAAAAATGTTGTGACCTACCGTTATTGGCTACCATTTCATTTTCACCAACAATAGGTACCCACCTTACTCAGTGAATAACACCACCATAGCATGATATGATGCTCCGGTTGCATCCACTAAATAAAATCATATTAATTTCCACTCATATTTCAACTGTTTAAAGCATGAAATGATGTTTAATATTGGTCGTAGAGTGAATTTATTATCATTTATCACGATATCAAATAAAGTTCCACAAAAATATTAAGAAACGACAACCCTCTCGGCTTTACCGAATGTTTTTCTTGTCCAAATAAGGTCACATACCAATGTCATAGAACCTAAACAACTGCCTAAGTCCATTAAATTCAGACAGTCCTTAATCTTTTTAAAAACACAAATTTAGGTAGCAAGCCCCCACAAAATAGAATCTTCGAGTTAAAAAAGAAAACATGTCATAAAACTGCAACTTGATAAAGATAAAATCATCAAGAAAATGGAGCTTGACGTTTTCTCTGGAAGAAATATTTTATATTACTCAAATGCGGGAAATCAAAAGGCAACCTATTGAATTGGGATTAGTGAACCCATTTCGGACAAATCTTGAACCGGGATCACAGACCATAATATCGTCCCATGATTCCTCGGTTTCAGCTTCTTCCACAGCAAGAACTTCATTTTCCTGATCAGAACCTTTGGGCTTTTCACAATCAAAACCCATGGAGAAAGCAAATGGATCTGGCACATTAATGTCTTGAATCTTCTCAAACGAGTGCCGCTCGAAATTATCCATGTGAATGCTATTGCGCTGCGATTTCTTGAGGAATTGCGAAACTGTTGGATGTTAGAACAGATAGATTGGAAACTTTTGTGCAGAAGGAGAGTTTGAAATGAGTGTGTGAGATTTTGCGTTTGAATTTCGAGAAACCGACCGTTGAGAGCTCAATCTAGCTGAATCTGGGGATAAAAGCAAACTGGCTCAATAACAATTACTTGAAAAGTAAGGGGGTAATTTGTAATTATTTATCAAACTAAAAGTCCAAAATTAACGGTTGTTTTTTAAAATGTTAAAAACTAACGGAGCAATCCGCCACTTTTTTTAAATTAAATTAAATAGATAACAACAACAATAATTTTTTAAATATTCGGAGTCATGATATAATTTTTTATAGCCGACATATCTCTGACACTAATGCAAGTGGTCAATAAATCAAGTGGGTCGGACGTGACTAGTGCAAGATTTGACATGTCAGAATATAGTGTGTGCTCAGCCGTCCTACTATAATTAGTAGGTAGAACGGAGAACGAGGTCATCATTATTTCTCCTATTATAAATACCAGGTTCTCTCTTTATATTCATTCATTCACACCAATATCACAACCATCACTTGGTTACATTGGTTTTCTTGCTTGAGTTCCCTGCTGACTTAAGCATCGGAGTGGCCACGCCGGACACCCCTCCGGAGCCCATTCACGTGGTTACCTTCTTGAGTGCAGGAAATCCTCTTCGCCCAGGGAAGAAGCTTCTGGTTCAGATATCTACATTGCTCTTATTTCCTTCATCATTTTGATAGCAGATCCGGTGGAGCACCCGACCCTGCTCACTCATTTCACCAGGATCGCATCAATTATGATTTCACAAAACTCCAAGTTTATTATTTTAGCTAACATGGGGTTAGTTTTCAATAATTTAGAAAACACGAAAAATTATATTGAGGGCAACAATTTGATCAGATTTCGTGTCTTTCGATCATTCCAGACGAGGTTGCTCAATCTTGACCAAGTGACAAATTTAGAATTATAAATGAAAGGAATATTTTATTTTTATTTAATTTGTACTCTATCTAAAACGAAATATAAGAATTTTGCATTCCTAGACTAAGTTTAAATTGGTTAGATGATAAGATTTATTCTTAGATAAAGTTTATTTTTGAGATTAATTATATTAATTAAGTAAATAAATGATTATAAAATAATGATAAGGATTACTATTATATTAAGTGTGAGGGTCTTAGAATAACTACCTTCGAGGACACCAAAATATTTAATTCCATAATTACCCTTCTTATTTTACTAAAAATCTTTTCAAGTCACTCCATATTTTAAATAGAAAAAAATCAAAACAAAACTTCCCTTTTAAATCGAACAACTTTTCTAAATCGAAAATAATTTTGTGTTAATTATTTAGTATTATTTGATCAAATTATCAAATTAAAAATAATAATAGCACATGCAATGCATGTGCATCTTTTACTAGTTCTTATAATGCATCCGAAAGGTTTTTCGAAATATACATTGCCTCTTCCCATTTCTACAGCTGCTCTCGAAATCCCTTTCTTTTACAAGAAAAATTCGATCACTCCAAATTTGAAGATTGTGTCGGTTTTAGTGTTCTTTCTCTACACAAAATATCTTCTATTTTTCTAGTGTAATTTAGAAGATGAATACTATATTCAGTCGTGGACCAGATTAGTAGATCGACGAAAGTTCGTAGAGATATACAACAAGAGCTACGTCCGCTTATACCGAAGTAGTTGGAGCCAAATGAAAATTGTCCACTAAAGGTAAAATTTTCTAACTCCTTATGAATGTTTATTTAATTTAAACCATATGATGAGTGTCCAAAAAATATTTTGAATGTAAAAAAAAAAATTTAAAACTTCCGTAGCATTTTGGACAAGAGAAAAATGATAACCCAACATCCATATCCTCTTTTGATTATTCTTACTTCATTTCCATTTTGTCAACTCTAGTTAGACCCACCCTTTGACTTGGTTAGTGCATGTTAATCCTAGCAACTCCGCTCTGTCAACCTCTTTTTTCAGGTCGTCCTTCATGTCAAAAAGCGCCTCAAGTGAAGCTTCAAGAGAATCGATATTCTGATCCACATTTGCAGCTATATCAACTTTTCTGAAAAGGTAATCAGCCAAACAACTCAGAAGTGATAACAATGGCTTAACAAAATCCATTAAAATTCGAACTATCAAAAGCCTCTTTTCCCCTTAATTCTTGTTTTCTAGTTGGGGTGATTTACAGGATAATAGAGCAAGAAAAATGGACAGCTTTGTGCCAGCATTTAACAGCATTTTTGAGTTCACCTGAAACTTTCTTGGTCCTCCTCCTGGGAATCTCCCCTCGCTCTTCAAAGACTTTGATTTGATTTTGACCCATTTTTGTGGACTACAGAAATAATCAAGCAAATAAATAAAGAGACGACATTTGACTTGGCTTTGATTCACATAAAAGTCCACGAGCTAAAAAAAAAATACCAAGATTTTGAACTGGAACGCAACTGGAACGACTCCCAGCTCGTCCGGTGAATAGAGGAAGCCACTCGTGGTAGAAAAAATAACCCAAATTGCCAATCTTTTCGAAGTTTTTGGGGGTGATCGCAAAATTCTTCTTTCTAGAAGGGTTATATTGTAATTTATTTCCCACTGGGCTTTTGCTTTCTGCGGCGGCGCGCCAGTGTTTCTCTGAAGAGCTCGCGAGAGGAGTTTAGAGAAACGAGAAATGGGAGTTGAAAGAATGGACTGCAGGAACTGGGACGAAGACGCTTACAGAGAGAGCATTTTAGGGGAGAGAGAATCCCTTACCCGGACCATTTTCCGTACCACATTTGCTCCAAACGCTAACCCTAATCCCAATTCCGATCACATCGCCACCGCCTCCAGCGACGGCTCTATTGCCTCTTACTCCATTTCCTCCTGCTTGGTATGATCCTTTCTAATTAATATCTTGGACTACTTCGTTCTATAGTCATGATAGACGCAGTTCGTACTCTCATACACTCCATGTGATTTTTGAAGTGTACTTCAATTTTAAAATATGCAATCTTTGTTTGTTGGGCAGGCATATGGTTGCGGGACTGCAAGGGGTGAAAAGTAAGTATACATCACTATGTGTTGGAGCAATGATATAGATTGGTGCTGTTAATGGTCTATTTTAACTATAATGTTACCGGCTTTGATTCAGTCTCGAGTTTTAAGTGTTAAATTTTAGTGAACGAGTCTCTGTTTTGTGAAGTTGGTTGACGGCGGAACCGAATTTTTTGACTCAAGGGCATGATGGACCTGCTTATGATGTTAAATTTTATGGTGAAGATGATGATTCTTTGCTACTGAGGTACTAGTTGTTTTTCTTTGTTCTGAGCGTTTTCTTATGATCTTACATTATTTTTCTGGGTTGAAATGATATTGTTTGTAATTAAGACTGTGTTTTGAAACGCACACTGGATTAATATTTTGATCATCATATTAACAAATAGTACTGGTAGTGATAGCTGGGTGATAATTTTGGTGAAATTTGCTTTCTTTTTTATGTTTTATATCAATGGCATTTGAATATGTTTGTTGACTTTGGACTGGGTTATCTAGTTGTGGTGATGATGGCCGAGTTCGAGGGTGGAAATGGAAAGAGGTCATGGGAAGTGAAGCTCCTACACAAGGTAATTTATCCATTAGTGGTATCGGTTCAAAGAAAATATTTTGAGATTATTTGGTTGTCCTTGAATGGAACTTAGTATGAACCTTGTTTTTCTAGCTTTCTTTTGTGAAATTTCAACTGCTTTAGGTTGTCACCGATGCATTGTTCGAGAAAAGATGATTTTTTTTTAGTTGGGGGAGGGGTTGTTATAACTGGACTCGAACCCGAAACTTCGTCTCAAACTTGAAACCTTGATGTCAGATGAGCTATAAATCATCGGCAGAAAAGAGGATACTTTGAAATATTGTAAATGTTGTAAAAGTTGCTTTTTGGCGCCAATCTGGTAGAGCCCTGGCTAAACTTTTTACATTGTTGTGGAGCCCATCAAAGGAAAGCTTCAGCTTCAAAGTGATTGATTTTTAACATAAATAAGAAATTCAAACCTATGGCATTTAAAGTTAATCTGAAACCTCGGTGTATTTTAGTGTGATGTCCTGAAACCTTAGTGTATTTTAGTGCAACATCACTCAAACTTTTATGAATTTCTGTTTGTCTTATGCCCAATTTTTTTGTTTTTAGTAGATTTTTGTAGGATTTGAGCCCTTCTATTTTGCATGTATGTGGATGGGCTTTCTGTCCAATTTTATTGCTAAATTTTCTTTTTCTTTTGTTTTACTAAAAGAACATCCAAACTCCATTATTATGCGTAACTCAATGCTCATTTTTCTTTTGCAGGAGGCAAGTTGAAGCCGGTGCTTGATTTGGTGAATCCTCAGCATAAGTTAGTGATTTTATTTTAATTGAAGAGAATGACAATGTTAGCTTACAAAAGCCTTTTCCTTCTGTATTTGGTCCACATAATAATTTTGAGTTAGATGGCATGCAGGTAGTAGTAAAATGTTGTGGGTTTCTTGATTATGAATTTTTTCCACAAATTTAAAAGATATGAATGAATGTAAGCAATGATCAATCTCAGCCTGTTTCTGTGGTATCTATACAACTTTGTGAACTCACTCATTTCCCAGTATAATGGTCTTTATGGCCTTATTACTTAACAGCATCAAGAAGAAGCATGTGGCATTTCATAATAATCATAAGACTTTTGTCCACATGCCTTCTATTTCAATATGGTAGAATGAGTGCAGTGTAAATGCCCATTTTTGTTTCTGCAAATTTCCGTTCTGTTTTGACTGTGTGTTGGATACGTAAGCCTTGGTTTGTTCTCTTTTCTGTTTATTTCTTATTTTCCACCTACTTTCTTATGGTGCTTCCTCTCTATATCTCAGAGGTCCTTGGGGTGCTCTCTCTCCTATTCCAGAGAACAATGCTTTGGCAGTTGATTGTCAGGTTTATGCATTTTTTAACTGTTTTTATTTCGAGTTAGCTGCTGTTAGATTTATTTCATGGAAAATCTAGTTATCGAAATTTGCAAGTCTTTGACATGTTGAGATTGGAGCACATGGTTTCTCTAGAGTCTTTAATGTGATTTTTTTGGCATTTCGTGAGCAAAATTAATTGAATGATAGGCAAGATTGAACATTCTTTTTCTCATGTAAGTGTATTTATTTGGTTTTGTTAGATACTGCTCTTGAACTTACTTCCCAACCATTTTTGGATACTCTGAAACATTTCACCTTTCCTTTTTTATCTTCCACAAATTCGGTAACAGTACTGTGTTCTTTTGTCATCTATCTACCTGAATCGTTATCCTATACGCAGTATTGAGTTCATAGGATTTCCTGCCTAGGTATTTTTTCTTGTAGCTACGTGGGAAGGGATTTATGCGGTAGGAACTGGCACCTACAAGATTTATTTCCCTTTTTCTGTTACAAGATGAATGATTAAGACAAGTGAACTGCAACAGTGTGCATAAATTTCTGATATTGAAAGAGTTGACATTCATAGCTCTGCAAACTTGCTTTTCTAAATTTTAGGAGAGAGAACTGCTAACTTTCCAGGCACTATCAGTCCTTACTCTCAATTTGAGAAATCATATTATACCTGTTTTTGTTGGTCATACTTCATCCTGTCATGTTCTGCGTGTATAATGTGGAATTTTCATGATTATCTATAGAGGGGATCCATCTATGCAGCTGCCGGTGATTCTTATGCGTATTGCTGGGATGTGGTATGTATTTTCTCACTCTGCTGCCCCAGTATGCGTGACATGATTTTACTACCCTTCGACATAGGGAAAATCGTTAGTGAATAAATGAAATGACCAACATTCTTGATCAAGTTTTGGTACAATGATCAGGAGAAATGTGAGGTTAAGACGGTCTTCAAAGGGCACTCAAACTACCTACACAGCATTGCTGCGTGCAAGTTGAGCAATCAGGTCATTAATTTCTCTTCTTTTTCCATGAACAATGTAGAACCAAAAACTCGTATATCTAATTCGGTTTCAGCTTTCCTCTGTCTTATTTGCCTCTTTTGGGTTATTTTTGTTCGAACTTAAATTTGTATAGGAAAATTGAGTCCTGAAATTATGCTCCCAGGGACCCAAAGAAAACAACTGAGTAGGATCACCAAGAAAGCAAATAGAAACTCACTCTAGCTTTTATAAAACTAGCAGCCAATCTCGAATAAGGAGTTCCCTTAAAGCTACTTCTTATAAGCTCTATGGTTCACTAAAGACACCAGCCGAAAAAGAGACACAGATTTGTTAATACAAGAATCAGAAAAGCTTTTACTGTTTCGCTAAGAGGGGGAAAAGGAAGAAATAACAATGAAACCACGTGAAGTAACTGGAAAGCATATAAATATTTACTTGCAAAATACAAGTTCTGTAATACAAAATCACGTAAAAGGAGTCAGCTGAGGCTGCAGATTTGTACAAACTGAAGTTCTCTCAAAAACGTTTAAGTTTATTTCATGCTCTTATACCTGCTATTTTTTGTTCCGTTTCAGATCGTAACTGGTTCAGAAGATGGCACTGCACGAATATGGGGTACTAAATTTACTGTACAACCAGGACATGATGATATGAATTGATTAGAAAATGAACATCTAATCATGTTTCTTCTGGTTTCTGCCACTTATATACGAGTTGAGTAGTCTTAATTTTTTATTACCAATGTATATGACTTGATTGAATTTTGTGAACTGGTGTAGACTGCACAGCTGGGAAATGCATCCAAACAATTGATCCCATACCAGATAAGAAATCAAACACATCTTATCCATGTGTTAGTTGCGTCGCTATTGATTCTAGCGAGAGCTGGTTGGTAAGAGATTATGCGATAAAATGTTACCATGCTTTAAATATGTTCATTTGCACCACTAACCTATCCTTTCTGATTCTATTTTAATGAGCTGCAAATGGTGATATTTTATATTAAATTGATCAAGTTTTTCATAGTCATTCTTAGTTTATTCTATTGGCCCTAATGATTTTCTTAATCTGTGCTACTTTGTTCCGGCTTTGGCTCGAAGTATTGACTTCTCCATATATCTGTACTGTCACAGGCTTGTGGAAAGGGCCAATCTTTGTCAGTCTGGAATCTTCCTGCTCGTGAATGTGTTTTTAGCACGACAACTCATGCTTGTATTCAAGATGTTCTATTTGATAATAATCAAGTTAGTTTGTGCATATTTTATTTATCGACACATTATTTCTTCTTGTCAGTTAGGTTCAAGTTCTCAGCTGTACGTGTTACGGATGGTTTTTCAAAAGCCATCAGGTCCAACTATTTGGATCTCCCTTATTAGTGTGAATGATGTTTAGCTGAACATTATAACTTGTGATATAACAGTGATATTTCCGTTCACTGTCCACTATTTGGGCATTGTGTTTTGAACGCTTCCTTTTGTTTCGTGCACACCTTTCTGGGCCATCTTATCTCACATCCCATGTTATTTCTGCAGATTTTAGCTGTTGGAGCAGAACCATTTCTCACCAGATTCAACTTAAATGGAAAAATTCTTTCACAGATTCAATGTGCTCCTCAATCTGTATTTTCAATTTCTCTGCATCCTTCCGGTGTAAGTTCCTTTTTATTCACTACTTTCTTGCACTATTTTGAACCTTTTCAGTTATCCAGTAGTAACAGTTGTATGGCACTGGACAATTTCATCTTAGATTACATATTTTAACACAAATCATAACCTCGTCAAAAAAGCTTTCGGCGATTCTCAATTGGGAGAATAAAAGAATATCAACCTAACAAAATAAGGCAACTGAACTGAAGAGTTATATTTGAGAAGTAGAACTCCAACCCAACCATTGATTTGTACGCATGAAATATGAATATTATAAGTAACACAAAAACATCTATATTTTTGTTATCTCTAGTTGAATACACATCAACTCACCTCAATCATTGTGTGTTACATTTGTTTCTTTTCCAGGTTACGTCCTGTATCTGGTTATGGAGCTCTTGTAGACATCATTTCGCAATTTGGAAGTCACTCGTGTACATTCCGTTGCAGAAGCATATAAGTTAACTTGTCAAATTACTTTATCCTCATTGCTGGCGCTTGGAACTTTCGCCCCAGTTATGAAAGAGCAGATTCTCAGAAGCAATGAATTCTAGTCTGGTTCCATGTTGTGCTACCTTGTAGCTTGCACTTCATCATATCGTGTAGCATTATGGCTCTGCTCTAGTTGCTGCTACACTTGGATGCTGAGTTCTTATGTTATTAGGTCTTCGGGACAAAACTAATCCTTGTAATAGCAACTGATGCTCAAGGTCATCGATTTTTAGGTTAAAATGCTAAATTATGTCAGATTTTGCAGTAATTTCATCTGGCAATATATACAATGCCCTATTATAACTTTCACATATATGTTTTTCTTGTTCGTTCGATGCTAGCCTTAGAGCATTGTTCTAGGAATGGATCCAATAACATATAATATAGATACATATGATTTTTCACGTGGATCTATGCAAAGAAAAATATGAATGATTTTTCATGTGGAAGGGACTATGCAATGAACAATATGAAAAATCAAACGTGGATCATTGTACACCATTAGATGAAACTTAGGGCATAGCATGGAATAAATGTGTTTTCATGCAGGTACCTGACAGTTGGGTATCGTTGACAAAGAGATATAACCAATACGTCCTACCAACCCACATGCCTAACGATGCTTTGTAAGAGGAAAAGTGGAGAATTGGACTTAAAACCCACCCTTATCTTAAATTAAGAGAGAATCAAGTCTACAATGGATTCATTGGAAGGATATTACAATTATGATTCAAAGTTTTTATGGTTCGGTGGGACACCACACAATTGAATTTATTCACAATACGATTCGAAATACACGTTTGCTAATGCATGCCAAAATACTCACCAGAGGATGTAATAACTTTACTTGTATACAATAAAGAGAAGTAAGCCTACTAATGAAAATTACTTCATACATAGTTTCATCAGCTCCAATGAAAATGCTTCTTAATGGGATTTTGTAGAATTGAAGTAAGTGATCTTTGGAAACGGTCTTGGAGTAGAACAGCATAGCTGAAAAGTAGAAAACCAAGCCCTTTCCTAACCTGCTCAAACATATGAATGATGCTTGCGACGATCTTTCTCCCTCTCTCTTGATGAATATGAAGAATTATGGTACTCACGATCTGGTAAAAAATGATTTTCATAAATAAAAGATATAATTTATTGTCCGAACTGTTCCACGGACTGTAACTTGGTTTCAAAAAATTCAAACTAAAAAATAACAAATATACCTCTGGATGAGATATGTTTAGACTTCTCCAGGCGTCCTGCAAATGATACAATCAAAATGACTAATCAATTTTGAAAAACAAAGTTGTGAAAGGAGAAATTTAATGATGCCAGCAGAATGCCAGAGATCAAGCGTGAAACATAAGATCCTCACCGGATCTTTTCCCCTCTCCCTGGTGCGATGACCCTTTTCCTTCACTTTATCTCTGTCTCTTTCAGTGTCTTCCCGTCCACGTTCCCTATCAGATTCCCTCCCTCTATCGTAATCTCTGCTTTTAGTTCTCTCCTTTTCCCGTTCTCTGTCCCTTTCCCTTTCCCTGCCTCTTTCTCTCTCCTTGTTCCTTTCTCCACCAGTTTCTGTTTTATGATTAGGAATCAATTTTGATTCAGGTTCTTCTCTTGATTCTTCCTCAATAGGGATGCCTTTAGATTCATCATCACTTCTCTTTGACTCCTTCAATTTGTCAAGAGCAGCTTTAACTGTTTCATCCTTACCAACTTCCTGACTAATAGAAGTGGAAGACACCTTTACAGAACCAGCACCTTCATTTGTGGTTGTTCCCACCAAGGAGCCATCCTGCAGAAAAACAATGGAACAAAATCTTAAGGCCGCAAACTGACATTAGCGGGAGTAAATGAGCGAATGTGTTGAGAGACGCTGGCCAATATATCTCAATGTGTTAAGCAGCACGCGTGACAGGTCAGGGAAAAATAGACCAGAAACCAAATCAAACCACAAAGCAATTCACCTGGAGAATAGTAATTACCTTTGAAACCGTCTGATTTGGTGAATCCCATGATCGATTAGATGTTGCGAAAGAACCCCCTTCTTTGCACACAGGAATATATTGGGCCTTTGGTAGGCTGTATAAGTGAGCCAGAACTCTGCAAACCTCATCTATCCCAGATTTGTCTGCATCAAATGCTTTCCACCATGGAGGATTCTCAGGTAGTGGTACTTGAAATCTACGGGCTGCAGCATACACAACACCACAGGCCACAACCTCACTCTTAAATCTCACACAAAGAGTCGTGCGCAAGCTGCTTTATTGTCCACACACACAAAAAAGAAAAAGGAAAAAAGAGGATTGTTACAAGGGGTGAAAATTTTGACATGAGGATAATGTGAATAAGGAATTAAGGATCTTTTCAGACACACATAATATCAATTATATGAGAAAACTCGACCCTTCCTCCACCAAGCAAGAAAAAATCAAGCATTTTTTAATGATAATCTTGCACATCCTACATCTAACTGCAAATCACAGTATCATACTAACGAAGAATCAAATTTCCAGCTAAGCCATAAACAAGAGCCTCTAATGTTCCAGGAAATTATGCGAGTCATAGCATAGCATAGCAAAAATGTAGACTTAAAGAACCATAACTATCCTACAAGTACATGCTTGTGTAACTAGAAAGAAAATGTTGCCTGTCATTTGCAAGATTCCAAGCTTCTTGTCTGAGTTCTGGGGGAGTTTCCAGTGTAGCAAGGTAACTAGATATAAACTTATGAGGATGCTCCACATGGCAAATGAATCCCATCTCCTTCAAAAGATGTCTTTCTGTTCGGATCAAATGTGCTTTTAGATCCACATATTGCTGTTGAACAAGAAAAACAAGCATTCATTTCACACATTCTGCTTTAAACTCAAGTCACATGTTCTCTAAAAATCCTATACATGTGATCCTACTTCATTTTAAATAAAAACACAACTTCACATCTCAAATCAAATATTCAAAATATAGTTATTGGACAATTAAACGTTTTCTCTTCATTTTGTTTCCCATCATAAATATACAATTTACATTTTCCAACAGACGTTGCACGGCCATTTCACGACATCATATCAACTTTGAAAATCATATTCAAACCCTGTATGAAAAATCTCATCAAGAAAACCACAAGAACCTTCTTAAAATCACATTGAAAGTCAGCAAAAAAGCCCACCTAAACGGACCCGAATGATACACAAGATGGTAGAGATACTTGCAGACAGAAGTAAAAATTTGATATCACAAGTCCAAGAGAAAATAGTGAAACTAAAAGCTACCTTAGAAGAAGTATCCAGATGCTCTATTGGTAAGTTTTCCCTCCTACATTCCATCCTGTGGAAAACAATAAGAACCTGCCTTGCTTTCCGCGGACTTTCTTCAAGTTTTGAAGCAAGCCAAACACAGCTAGCGGCAACCCTCTAAAAAAGAAATCAAATCTGGTCCAAATAAGTATAGCACACGGAATGGCGAAATGAAACTGCATTGCTACAATGGAAGGGAAAAAGAAAGTAAAATGAAAATAAGGAGACCTTCACGTTGAACCGAGCAAATGATTTCTTGCAGTAGAAGCGATGAAATAGGACCTGTGCAGTGGCCATAACAGCTTGAGGTCTGAGAATCATATAGATAAGGAGATACATAATCTGATATAGGGTAAAAGGTAAAAACAAATCATATGATACAATCTAGGAAGGATGGAATTAAGTCAAATATTCCAGAACGAAATAGGTGCTGAAAAGCAAATAAGATATTCAAATGGAAAGGATACAATCTAAGCAAAATGCCACTTTCTTGAACGAGGTCACAACCATAGATTCTAAGCGTAGTTTCAGTGGCCTCGTCAATTCCATCTTTTCTAGACGGTGAGCTACTTAGCTGCTCTTCCGTCAAATAAAATGTATCAATCGCGGTGTAAATCATATTCTTCTTAGAGTAAGTATATGAATTCTCGATAAAACTGCAACCAAATACGAGAAATTCAGCAAACAAAGCTCGGAAACTTCACCACCAACACTGAGTAGGTCAGGAAATTTGAAATTCAATCTTTTTAAAAGCAACGGTAATTTTGTTCCAGAATCACACCTCCAACTACCCATACAAACAATCATTTTCGAGAAATCTGAACATTAAAAAAGAAATCCAATACATAAAGTAAAAACAAAACCAACTTAATCACCGCCCCCACAAGCAACAGCTTTACCTTTGCAAGTGTTTGGAGAACACAATTTACGTACAAGGAGAATATACTTCACACGTAAACATACGAACTTTTTTCCGGTGAGAAGTAAGGGAATAAAGACCGGAGGAGGATGTTCCGTTCTTTGATCAGAATTACCGATGAATTAGGGCAACAGAAAACGAATTTGGGAATTGGGGGGGGATTTTTATTTTGCCCCCCGATATAAATATATTTAAAAAAAACACTGAAAAATTAAAACGAAAAAAATAGTTAATTAGATTGAGAAAATAAAATAAAACAAGTATTTAACACATGAATAGGTCTGATTAGACCATCTAAATTTTTATTCGTGAGATGTCTCAATTATATCTATTTATGATAAAAAATATTATTTTTTTATGAATGAATAAAATATAATATCTGTTTAACAAAATTGATGACTGTCTCACAAGAGTTTTTGTGTTAATACGTACATCACTTCATCATCAAGTTTTATACTAAAAATTGACAATTATTCTCTTTAATTGATTGTTTTTATTTTTGGTAAATTCAATACTTGTTTAAACTTAAAAATAAGTTATCTAAACCTAACTTTAAATATTAGTTGCCCAATGATATAAAATAATTAAATATTAATTTAATTTAACTAATCGAAACTTTAATGAAGTTCTAATGAAAATTTTCTATGTTGTAAAATACCACTTAGGGGTGAAGCATTCGGTCGGTTCGGTTACCGACCGAACCGAATTAGCCATAACCAAATCGAACCGAACCGAATTATTTAGTCATAACCGAATCGATCGAAATAATTTTCATAACCGATTAAAACCGAAAAATCACACACATAAAAAATGTATAAATTTTGTTTGAACACAATTAATACATGTTTTTTATAAAATAACATAACATGGCTACAAAAAAAATACATATAAATCTAGTTCCATAAAGGAGATTCAGCGCAAAATTGGCCAGGAAATAGTGCACTGAATGCATCAAAATATCAAGTTTATTTCAGCTTGCACAGATCTTGAACATCTGAAATTAAACAAACATCTCATTGGTCAACTGACTTAGAAAACTGATACATATATTTTTTAATGGTAAGAGTCATTCATACTTCACTTATCCCCTTGTGTTGTTGAAGAATAGTCCAACACAATTTTAGAAAAATCTGAAAAATAAATGGTGATAAATAAGAAATATAAACTAGTTTTTTTTAATGGTAAATAAAAATCTAACAAAGCTGTTTTTTTCAGAAAAAAGTTATCCTTGTTCAAGTTTTTCAACATCTTCTAAAGTTTCTTCAACATTGATTGGTATTGGGGATGAACGAAGCCAATCTTAGCGTACAAATAAGGCTTTCAACAACCATAGGAGTTAATGAACTCCTAAAGCAATCAAGTACTCGACCACCTGTACTAAAAGCAGATTCAGAAGCGACTGTTGAAATAGGAATGGCCAAAACATCTCGAGCAATTTGAGCTAGTATGGGAAATCTATGACAATTTTGCTTCCACCATCCCAATATTGTCAAAAGAATCATAATACTCCTCAACCATTTCATTAAGATATTTGTCAAGCTCTGATATACTTTCATCACCAAAAATTTGTGCCTTTTGTCTTTTGTATTTTGCAAGGATTGATTGTCTTTTCAAATCTGTTTGGGTCAAGCTTCTGGACTCAATATCACTTGATTCTTGAACAGACAATATTTTTGAGGTGTTAGGACCCATCTTATCCTTGTAATTCTTGTACAAAGCAAATAAAGTTTCCTTGACTATCTTTCCTACTCTTGCCCCATTTTCAGCTCCGTGCAACTCTACCAACATAAATTCTACAAAATCCAACTTATGCATTGGATCAACCACCACAACAATATAATACAACTTATTCGTCTTATCATGATCTCCCCAATATTTGTCAAATTTTTTTTTCATTCTTAACCCCATGGAATGCACATCAATATCATCACTTTCTTGCCACTCATTCAATGTAGTATGAATAGAACTAATCTCATGAGCAAAAGTATGGGAAGTGACATACAATGAACCTGAAACCTTCAATGTTATTTCATAAAAAACTTGCAATAAAGAAGAAAAAAGTCTAATATTACTCCAATCAGTACATGTTGGTCTCCCATCATAAGTCTTCATTTCTTTTTGTGGTTTAACATCTGCTCCAAATATCACCTTTCCATCATTCAAAACAATTTCCAATTTTTTGAATTGAAGATCTAATGTAAAAAATAGATCATGTTCATCCAATCTTTCAAAGCTCTCTCAAATTTTTGAGCTACATTCAACATCAAGAAAGTCGAGTTCCATCTTGTTGATACATATAAACATAAAGAACTCTTGCTTTCAATTTTTTCAAGCTTTGCACATTCCTTGAACTTGTTTAATCTATTGCTTAATATATTTCACCGTATCTCTAACCCTTGTCACAGATTCATTTATATCTTTTAAACCATCAGCAACGATTAAATTAATTATATGAGCTACACACCTCATGTGAATATGAGCTCCCTTCAAAATAGTAGAATCCCAGTTAGCCATCTTTCTTCTAAAATTATTGACAGCAACATTGTAGAACCCGTAAATTAGACTAGGTATAAGTCATGCAAATTCTAGTATTTTAAATTAAAATGATTTTATTGCATGAGTATTTAAATGCTTTTCTTTAAAGTTAATTATTTTATGCAATAGTTTAAATTTTTATCTTTTCAGTTAATTCAGTGAGGCCGGACTGGAGTTGGAGTTTTGAGATAAAATTTAAGATTTAAGAAATCATTCCCAGAGTTTATTTTAGCTAGCTAATAAGTTGAATTAAGTTAAAAAGAGATTTAAGGAATTATTTAAGCAACTTGAGGTAAGTAGGAAATAAGTTCATTTAGGTTCCATAATTAAGGGGTTAATTCACTAAATTATTTAAAGGATAGGTAAGGCTCTAAGGCCGCGTTTGGTTCGGATGATTAGCCGGGATAGATTATTTTATCCTACCTAGTCAGCTGTTTGGTACGCGTGATTATTTAACCAAGTCAATCCCTCCTATGAATGATTAGGTTATATTAGGTAGGTTAAAATAATACCTCATCACCCCCTAGGATTATTTATCACTTCCCGCCGCCGACTATTTCCGACGCCGGTTGAAATTTCCGGCCGGCCGTTTCTGGCCGCCGCCTCCCGTCTGCCGTTTCCGGCCGCCGTCCGCCGCCGCCACTGTTGCCATCGCCGTCGCCGTCGCCGCCGCGAAGGGGAAGGGCAATTTTGTCTTTTCATCAAAAAATTCAAAATTATCCTACACTTAAAAATCTTACCAAACATAATATTATTTACACCATATATTACAATCCTACCACAATCATTTTCTTTATCATTTACATATTAATCATTAGTTTATCCTATCCTTCCAACCAAACGCAGCCTAAAGGTTTAAAATACACTAACTAAGCATTATTTCCCCTCCATTTTTATACCAAATTTCGGCCACCCACTTGGAGTTACAACATTTCTTTGACAACTCACCCCTTTGACCCATTCCTTGTCATTTCTTAACATGATAATCCTTTCATCTATTAAACCCCATTAATTAATATTAGATCATTATCCTAGCCTAGTTTAGCATGTAGAATCAGTCATCCCTCTCCAACCATTACTTTGATATCAAACCATTTCAAAATTCAAAAAGGAGCAAGACTTGGTCATGCCATTTGAATCCCTTTATTATTGGAACTCTCCTCACTCTCCTAACCATCATTTCCTCTCCCCCATCACCAAAAATTTGAGAGCTATTCAGTGTAAAAAAAAAAACGTGAGCCTCATAGCTAGATTAAGAGAGAAAATAATTGAGTAGAAGGAAGATCAAGAAGATCACTCCGCCTCCTCCGCGCCGCGTCGTCGTTTCGTTCATTTTCTTTTCAAAACGAACCAAGGCATGTATATGTTTTTATTGACTCTTCAATCAAGTCATATTAATATTTTAAAACATCATGTGTGCATCAATAATGATGGAGAAAATCGAAATTTTCAGCAACAAGAACAAGAAATAAATTCTGCACGGTTTCCTTTCCATTTCATGCTTCACGGGTTGGCTTGTTTTCATTGTTTCAGGTATTGGTTCGATTCCAGGCTTCCAAGGCTGCTCCTAGACATGCACTAGAGTGTGTCAAGACCATGTTGGTCCATTCGTTCAGTCCCATACACGCTGGAAACTCGCATGTGACAGCAACACCCCAAATGCGTCCATTTGAGTCTCGATTTGTATAGTTGTTGTCAAGGGAGGGAGTTTCTGATCTTGGCTGCCCTAGGGGCCTATAGCCATGGTTAGAACGCTTCCCTATCATGTCTAAGACGTGACCAAGTCGCTCTTTTGAGTCTTGGTCCATGGTGAATCGGTTTTCAAATCAAAAAGAAACAAGAACAGATTTTCGGCCCCTTCCCCTTATTTCATGTGTTGTTCGATTTTAGGGAGTGGTGGGGATCTTGGTTGGCATCTGGCCCTTAGCCACGGTTCACACCCTACCTCTTGATGTCTAGATTGTGCCATGGTCAATCAAATGGCCACTGGAATGACACGAGACAGCAAACGAAGAAAAACACCACACGCACGCAAGGGTGCTCTCGGGTGGGACTTTTCGGATGGTTTCGGGTGTCGTGCAAATTGTGGCTGGCCTATGGCCCTTAGCCATGGTTCAAATCATTCCCTAGGATGTTGGTAAGAGCTTTGGTCGGTGGTGCAAGCCCCAATGGCCGATAGTCTAAAAAACGACACAAGGAAGCGAAGGCACGGCTGCTGTATTTTGTGGACAGCAAGTGGTGCGTTGGTTTAGAGGCAAGTTCGAGTTCTTGGTTGGCTTCTAGCCTATGGCCTTGGACTGGAAAGTGCCTCATCAAGTTGGAAAGGTCATGTTTTTGGCCGTTTGTGATTCGGATCATTTTAGAGGTCGTACGAGAAATTACGGTGCGATGTGCCAAATGAACTCTCGAAAGAGCGTTTCATGTTTTGGCCTCCATTCACCAAAATTTCGACTTGCATAATTTTGGAGCATTATTTCGTCATTTTAGGTGTATTTTAATCATGACTAAATGATGGTTCAGTGTTGGTTCGGATTGGCACGGAGTCGTGATTAAATACGAAATCGTTGGGCGTAATTGTCTCGTTTTTGGATTCAATTACGAAGTTTGGTCAAGAAAATCATTTGCACATGTTCATGATAAATTTAGGTCGCAGCGAGCCTGAGAACGATCCAATCCATGTGGTAAAATAATACAGGATATTTCATCATGCCATTTAATTATATTACGTGCATAAAAATATAAAATATTCATTTTTGAGATTTATGCGATATTGCTTGTGGCCATTTCACTATCAGTGGGATCATTGTATAATCCGGTCGTCAGTTACCAGGTCAGTTCAGTTCCACCCAGTATACTGTGGCATTAGTCTAATCAGACGTTCATTACTTCACCCGGTCGCCAGTTACCTGTCAGTTCAATTCAGTTCAGTGCAGGGGCCATTTGCGTAGAACATAATCTCACCAGAAAATTATTACATGCTATTTCATTACAGGGCTCCAAGGAGCAAACATTTTCACTATGACTTTCAGTTCAATTATGCACGTATTATAATTAATCTTGACACGATATTTTACGTTATGCCTCATGACATGATATTTTCACTTGCATGCAATTTTATTATATTATTTACTCGTTATTTACGATATATGCATGATGAGTCTTTAGACTCACTAGACTTGATTGTTGTAGGTACTGATGATGTTGGGGCCGAGGGCGGGGACCAGTGAGCTAGCTTGGGTCGGCAGTAGTGGAACCCTAGAACCTCATTTACAGCATTCGCCATTTTTATGCTCAAACATTTTAACAGTTGTTGGATTACTTTAAACTTGTTATTTTGCGAACAATAATTTCTTCCGCTGCTATTTTTAAACATTAAACTTGATTTATCAGTTTATTTTGTGAATGTGGCATTTTAATTATTTTAAAAAGAATTTTTTTTTATTTTTCCTCAAATTTTCAAACACGAATTTTCGAGTCATTTTAAACATCATTTGAACTTGCATTGTCAACTGTAATAGTAAAAACTCGATCAATTCCCCAATTCCCTTAAGCAATTTTCAATTGCTAAGCTAATCGCCTCACCTTTATGACTTGTAATTGGACAAAAATTGATAATTCTTTTGTATAATTGCCAATTATTATCAATAAAGTGGGCTGTTAGACACATGTAGTTGATTTTTTGAATCGATGTCCATGTATCCGTTGTCAAACAAACTCTTTGTGATGCTTTATTCAACAAAATTTTCAAGCTTTCTTTTTCAACTGTATATAAACCAACACAATCACGTGCAACCGTCCATCTTGAAGGAATTATAAACCTTGGACACACCATTGCCATAAATACTTTAAACCCTTCTCCTTGTACAAATTTGAAAGGGAACTCATCAACAACAATCATTCTAGCTAAAGCTTTTCTACAAGCTTCTTGATCAAATTTCCAAGATGTTAAAGACACATCACCCTTTTTTTCACCCGACTGTAAACTTAATTGTGCTTGAGTTGTTTCAACCGCATGAGGGTGACTTTTACATGAGTTCATATAAGCCCTCAAACTCGCAGTTCCATTCTTATATGGATCACAAAAAGTTCCTTATCACAGTAATTGCATTTGGCCTTTTTTTTCTTTCTTGTCATTTTCAAATTTTTTGAAATGATCCCATACATCACTTCTTGATTTCATTGGCTTTTGCTTCATCATTTTTGATTTAGAATCTGCACATGTTTCCATCCCAATTGAAGGTGGTAGTATTGGCATGGAACAACTATCATCAACATCCATATTTTATATATTTTCTTGCGACATCTACAAGTAAGAAAAACTAAATTAATGCAAATAATAGCAAAAAAGACAAAAAGAAAAACTAACTAGTCGTGTAAAGAAGGGAAAAACTCCACAAATCTAGCTTGAAAACTAACGTATAAATTTCAAAAACTATGTTTCCAAAAACCAAAAATTACATAATATACACCGGTGTCCATAGATAGTTACTTTTCGTCCACAAATATAATCATTGATTTTTTTAATTATATTCGTAATTAGCTTTAAATTAACGAATGCTAAAAAAACAAACACCTTTCAAAACGTCAATATTCTAAAATGCTATCATGATTTTGCCCATGAACGATACATGAAATTTATTCCCCCTCAATCACCCATACTTCACAGCCTACATTGAACATGATTTTGCCCCTTCAAACACCCATACTTCGCTGCGTATTTTATCCATGAACGATACATGAAAACCGTAACAGAGTGCATCAATCTTATTCACACATTCCATCAAGAGTGTAACTCTTTCCAGTATTCAAAAACTTACCGGTGAAGAATAGAGAATGAGTGGCGCTGAGAGATGGGTGGGCGGCGGTCCAGCGGATGCAGTAAGAGTGGAGAATCGGCGGATGAAGTAAGGGTGGGCGGCGGATGAAGTAAGATTTGAATTAGGGGAATCTGATCATAGAGGACATCATGTAAGATAAGAGTCCGACTACCATGCAACTTTAGTTTGCAAGTAACCGATGCCTTTGACTTTCAACTTTCACATTATTTCCTACATATATCCATCTCGTGCCGCAAGGAACTCGACGAAAATCCACAAACTCTTCACGATCTCTAGTTACATGGTTTGTTGCTCCTGAGTAATCCACACATGATAAGATTCAGTTAATAAAACAGTACTAGAGACGTATATAGTACTCACAAAAGCGTTATTAAGTGATATATTTTTATGCTTAGGGCACTCACGCGCGAAATGACCAAATGATTGGCAATTGAAGTACTTCATTTTGCTCTTTATCTTTCTTTTTCCCAAACCTCTTACGCTTATTCTTTTGGTTTGGCTTGAAGTTGTTTTTCTTGAGGTGCGTGGAGGGAAGATCACATTCCACGTGACACTGTCCATGGGCTGAGGTGCGGTGAACGAGACACGTATTTGAGGGTATCACCTACTACCGGAATTAAACTGGCTATTTCAATAGTCTTCACACTTTAATACAAGTAGATATGAACAAAGAATATTCAATTTCTCAAATAAAATTTGTAGTTCTATTCATGTTCATAATCATGCAGCATAGAATTCTTAACTTTGCATGTAAAAAATATATATATGTAATATATACATAACCATGCCCTGTCTTTCACCTTTTTTAAAAAACTGCACTGCTTAACAGAAGTTATATGTGAATGAATATCTTGCTTGTTTCTACTCTTTCGACCCATATGCAAGAGTCATGAATATCAATTTTGTTTTATTCATGTATGTTCTCCATTACTGCATATAATTTTCTTTTATTTCAAAAAATAAAATCACATGCAGTTTTCACATTTAATGAACAAAAAAAATTAGGATCAAATGAGTTTACCGGAAAAAAATATCAAACACAAGTTATAATATCAACTAACACATGCTCTGATACCAATGACTGAAATCATACACTCAAATAATGCATATGATTATCGAATAAATTTATATTTTGATTTAAGATCTTTGTAATTGACTCACTAACCTTTATTCTGGAAATGACAATACTCTTCAATGGTCCGATACCGATCAGCGAACGGAAAAAAATGAAGTTTGCACAATCCAAATGCTTAATAATTGTGATATGATTTTTTTTTTTGGTCCATAAAATGAATGTCTATTCTTTCGAGAACCAATATATATGTATTATTTGTGTAGTGGAAGTTAAAAGATTTATTTCCTAACCAAAAAAATAACTATTCCTTCTTATAATTCAAAATCAAACTTTTGAATTATTTAGGTTGGATCGGGTCGGGTCGGGTTACTCCTCATAGACAACTCATTAACCCATTAGTTATTTCTTACCATATCTTATCCGAAGGCAAATAAATATTCCAAATTAATTAGACATTCCCCCACTTCTTATTCAATTTTCCATCCCAATTAATCTTATTATCATCTCTCTTTTAATTATAATTTCTCACCCAAATAAAAATAACAACCACCTCAGCTTTCTATGCTTAGGATTTTTTGTTAATAAAAGAACATCGATGCATATGATTTTCCACATACTCATATTTGGTAATACATTGGAATAAGAAAATTCTTTCGAATAGGAATGACTGACTCTATTCACATATTCATGGGAATGGCCATTCCATCTATTTTAAATGGTAATAATCATTCTCATTCTTAATTCTTACCTTTTTTAAAAAACATTTACCTTATTTAGTTTAATTAATTTAAATATATCTTCAGATAAAAATAATAATAAATAATATATTATGATTATTATTTTAAGTATTTTTTATTATTATAATATAATAATAAATAAAACAATGTATAATAATAAATAATAATTATATTAACAATAATAAAATAATATATACTTATATTAAAAATAAAATATAAAATGATAATAATTTAATAATGATGTTAATATTAATAATTAAAATAAATAAAAAAATAAGTTAATAATTAATATAATAATATTGATATATAAAAACATAATAAAAATAAATATATATTTGAAAATAAATATTATAATATTTTATTGAATAATAGTTATTTTATCAAATAAATAATAATTTAATTATATAATAACATTAATTTTAAAATAATCAATAATTATTATTTTTTTATTTTAATAATAATATTTCTTGAATAAATTATTATTAACATTAATTTTAAAATAATTAATATAACATCAATAATTATTATTTTTATTATTTTAATAATAATATTTCTTGACTAAATTATTATTTTTAGTTAACAAATATTTGATTATTAGAAAAAATTCATTCAATTCCTTTTACATTTATTTCGGTACCAATAATTAGAATGAAATATAACTATCATTTCATTTTCGTCTTCATTCTATTCCAATATTAATCTCATTCATGTCATATGTCATTCATCCGTACCAATAATTTCCTAATTTTCTATAACAAAAAAAAATCACTACCATAATATATAAATATTTCGCATGAAAATAATCTCAGTAACTGGTGTTACTTATATGCAGTGGCACTAAAGCATTTCACAACCATTATACCACGTGCTTTTATTTACTAGTTATACACAATTATACATACATCTAATCTTCTCATCAACCTTTAGTTGGGACATATGGAAATTTTGGTTTAAATCTCTATCAATTTAAATAAAATAATTAATAAATAAATGGAGAGGATACCTAATAATATGCTTATAGTAGACAATATGTCATTTTTAGGGAAATTTTTTTTTTATTTGTGTATGTTTGTCTTTTTGCGATTTTGGTCGTCTATGTTATAAGATTTCTGATTTAGTCATGCATCTTCCGATTCGTGCCGATTTTAATCATTTTTCATTTGGATTGCTGAAGTGGCAATACACATGTCAGAGTTACATCAAAGCTGTATTGGTGTCACATCACCTTCATGTGAGGAGAAAAAAGTAAAGTTGTCAAAATAAAGATGACGGACTAAAACTGGAATTTGATAATTCAAATGACCAAAATCACACAGAGAAGACCAAAAAAAAAAATCCCTCATTTATATTCTAAAAAGATCGAAATTTTTATTACAACATCCCTCATTTCAAGTTTACCCCGATAATTATATCATCGAAATTCATTTTATTTTGTATAATTAATTCGTAAATAAATGAGATATGAATTTAGAATTTTGATCAATAATTTTATTGTTAACAGTTAAATTATAATCGAAATCCATGGGTCTCAAATACATCACTCTTATATGTGTGAAAAAAAAATTATCATTCAGCGTAAAATTATGTTTAGATAGAGAGATTTGAAATCTAGGTCTCTTGTGAGACGGTCTCACGAATCTTTATCTGTGAGACGGGTCAACCTTACCGATATTTACAATAAAAAATAATATTTTTAGCATAAAAAATAATACTTTCATGGATGACCCAAATAAGATACCCGTCTCACAAAATACGACCCGTGAAACCGTCTCACATAAAATTTTGCCTTCTTTCAAATGCATTTTAATTGTTTCAAATTCATCTAATATTTGTATAATATTGAACAAATCACAATGAATTTCAAATTTTTAGAATATTGGATTGATTTGAAATCAGTTGTGATTAATATAAATAAATAAAATAACTTTGATTTTTCTTTCTTGAGATTATTAACAATGAAAATTAATTTAAAATCTATAGCAATATCTCAGTTCAAATTCAAAGGCAACATAAAATTATGAAAATTTGCTACCAAGAATTTTTTGGATTAAAAAAAAAGATAGCCTCGTGATTATCGCCAGATATTACAGTAATCTTGTACAGAAACATCGCCATCTCAGCGAAGTAATCCAGTTGATTAAAATCAGCTACCAAAACACCGAATCCCACATAAATGGACTATTAGCAAGTAGGAAAGGAAACCCACCAGCGAAGAAAATCAAGGAAAAAGGCCAAGAAAATCTTGGAAACATGGAGGATTTCAGATCCAAATCGCACAAGGACCCAAGAATTCAACTGGACAACACTCACAACTATCATATTGGCGGCGACAATTACGATGGAGTCTCGTCGAACCCAAATGGGATGCAAGATCTGCGTTGCTACAGCGCCTCATACGCAACATCTTCTGTACAAACCAATGGGCAGATGGATATCGTGGTTCCGGCGGCTGGAGACCCGTGGAAGTTCAAGAAAGGCAAGTCAACAAATGGTGTGAGTTCCAAAAGTTGGAACTTTAGTGATCCTGAGCTGCAGAGGAAGAAGAGGGTCGCTAGCTACAAGGCTTACACTGTTGAAGGTAAAGTTAAGGGTTCTATAAAGAAAAGCTTTAGATGGATTAAAGAGAGGTGTAATCTGATGATCTATGGACATAGATGAAGATTTTCTGATAAATGGTCTAAATTATATGTAATAAGATCCATGTTTTTGTTGTTCTTGGTACCTGTCTTCATCCTTGATATGATCTACTTGTGTATTGATATGTGTTGGTGGTGTACGGGAATCTTGGATATGAGTTAAAGTATGTACTTTCATGAATAATTGAGTATTTTATATATAATTGTTGATGAACAATTGTACAAGAAACGGGGTTCTTTCAACAGTTTGTTTTTCCTTCTGCATTACCCATCTGCATTGTTTTCTGGCAATAACATGTATGCTGGTATCATTTGCTTTCTAGTTCTCTGTTTCTTGCGGTTGTTTTTAAGACGCTGACACACGTGATTCGGTCCCAAAACTTAACTAATCTTAGGACAACATATGCTTTGCTACTGGGCAATTTGGTTCACTTGTATATTTGAAGTTGCATTATTTTGCTGTCGATTACAATTCTGGTTCCCTTGCATATGCTATACTCGTCGTGGATGATCTGTAATCTTATTTGCTTTCGTCGTAACCATCCCCGGTTCTTCTGAAATACAGAATTTTATTTTGCGAGGTTGTAGGAAGAGACAAAAAAATTACAATCTTATGTGAAGTTTTCTGAAAAAAATTCAAGTTTCACCCATCTACCTCTATTCCTTAGAGCTTGCTTGCCTCTCTACCCCAAAACTCTGTTTCGCCAGGGGCCCATGAAACGGAAACAAGTTTATTATCTTGTCTTCCAACCTCGATGGTCATGGTTTTGATTCAACTGATAAGAATTGAGGGACCAATTTAAGCATCTGTAAAAAAAAAAAAAGGAAAAAGTTCATAGCTCTAATTCAACAAAACCCTTTTTCAAATGCTGGCTATTGTTCATAATCATTGGGCTAATCCTTCATTTATCCCCTTTTTAAGCCTTGAAATGGTGTTTCTTCGACTGTTTTTTCGCGTGCTAGTGTTCTTACAGAATGAGACAGTATGAGTTCACGCTATTTTGCTTCCAAGCGTTGATGGTAAAGCATAACACATCGATACATCCCGCCAAGGTTAAGTCCCTTGTGTAGATCAGCTTTCTGATGTTTGAAAATTTCTAAATTAAACACTTGTGTGAGCAGATTAGTTTAAATAGAGGTGTTGATATGGATAATCTATAAGGTCCTTGTTTGTGTGTACATTCGATTTTTTTGATTGGACAACTTTGGCGGGTTATGATGCAGTTTGATCTGCTGATCGGGGTTATATTTTTTGCTTCTCTACATTACCACATCGGATGGTACGACTCCTTTGTAATCTTGGTATTTTTTATTTAGGATTTTCCATGTGTCGACGACACTTTAATCAAAGGAGGAGGAGAGATGAGCCTCGAGTCACTCTCGTTGACTGACTTGAGATATGAGTCATTTGACACTCAGACCCTCTGGAATAAGCTAGCAGGGCAAAATTTTCTTTGAAGACATTGAAACTGGGAGAGGGCCGAAACAGGTCGTGCCCAGGGGAATGCTACTTGCTATATTTGGAAGACGATACTTCATTTTAAGAGGAGGATTTATCAATTATATAATTTAAGTGTCTACACAATTTAGTAACCTGAACATGGAAAAGCAGGGATACATACAGTATTAAGAGGTTTGGAACTGATAAGTAATAGTGAAAATGGATATTCCACAAGCTAAATCTAATGAGAGACATAAGGATTATCCAAAGGTTATAAAATAAGAGCGAGAGGACATGGTATTAAAGACCCACGCCACTACAACTCAATTGAAGGAACAGAACTTCACCTTCTCTGATTCTGTTGCACAATCCACTCTTGGCGTTTTTATGAATCGTTGTGAGCACAACTGTTCTCTTTATATTCGAATTCACATCTCTCCGGAAGAGAATTATCAAGGTTCTTAAATCTGATCTCATGTCTATAACACAATTTGATGACTTACGGGACTGTTGGGATGTAGGTGGCGCTCGAGAACGACAACGTTCTTAATCATCAAAGTGCAAGCTTTCCATACCCTTTATTGTGGAATCGTAATTCTTTGTGGTAGGATTGTTCCTCCCAGAGGAAATATGCTTTGGCTCCGAGGATCCACCAAGGGGTGAGATTCTTTGTCCACTTGATATTTTGTTTATCGTTGCTGGACTGGTTTCAGGAGTATGAAAACGATTAGGTTCAGCAGAATCGTTTCCCAATGTTAATGTTTCGCGACTTCCAGAAACAGCACCTCGCCACAGTGATCCACTAGACCTTCCAAACAAAGTGGAGCTTGACTGCTGCAAAATCCAACCATGCAATTTACAAAATAGTACAGGCCAAAATAAACAGGCGACACAAATATATGAAATTATAAAATGCACTCAGATTTTTGTTTTTGGTGAAACTTGTTGAGCTATTCATTTTCTCTCGCGCTTGGCCACTCAAACCAAGAAGCACCAATCTATTCTAACTGAATCATGCTATCTCATGATATTAGGAACTTTGTCCAGATTAGTCTGTAGAACATTGGAAATCTAACCAACTGGGTCGCATGTTCAAATCCAGCTGTACCTACAACAACCACAAAGCTTTAATCTACAGCCAGATGGGGCTAAAATTACGGCTTACCATGGCATCTTTGCTTGTTGAATCATTTGCAACAGGGCTTTTATTTCTAGAAAAGCTTCCAGCATTTACAACCTGTCCAGAACTCCTCCTTCTAGATGGATCAACTGAAGAAGTTCCTCCTTGCCTCCCCTCTTCCTCACCACCTACAATAAAAACCACATAAATTTTGGAATAATATATGGACTAGAGATCTTGCATAAATCTTAATAGTAAGCTACCGTAGATAAGCTGATCCGGAATAAGAAAGGCGGACAACAGATGCATGGAAAAGTACCTGGCAACCTTTCACCATTAGGAATCGCAGGGGGCAGTCCTGAGGTCATAACAGCGCTTGGGCCCTGAAACAAGCATACATTGTCTTCTCAAATGAAAATAATGAACATAAAATTTCCCAGATCGATAGAAGGTAAGGAACCAGGGGGGATTCACATTGTTTGTCATGACTCATCACTCAAGCCAATAGGTCACTTAAGCTGGAGATTTAAATACGTATTAAAAAAATTGATTTCAACCAAACTTAAACAAGACACAAAACGTGCATTGGAATGGATGACCTAGAGAAAGCACTCGCTGCATTGATTGCAATAAATAAAGGTAGACACTTTACTCAAGGAGTTCTAATACTGGGTTTGCTTAGACAGTAACCTGAAACACCTGATGCCTTTCAGTCTGCTTTCTGCTGAGAAAGGCGCTGCTAGCTAGCAGCATTAAGGTTAGCTTTAAGTTAAGTCATTCCAATTCTCTGATACTATGTCGACTTAAATTTTGAGAAGAGAGTGAATGGTAACAGTGCATGACTTGGTCACTCTGAACCAAAAAAATTGCCCAGGGATGTCGCTAAACTCTCTCTTGATGTAAATAACAATCAGCTATCTTACAAACGTGAAACTAATATATAAAATTTATCCATTACGCAGTCAATTTTTTTCCACTTCATCCCTCTTTCATAGCCACATATTTTTCCGGGTAAGGAATGGGAAATCTTTCTCCAGTCACATGAATCCAATTTTCATTTCATCATTTTTTAACAATGTCTTTGTCATTGATCCAATAGAGTATGTAAATGGAAGTCGAACTTTTACAAGATGCTTCATCTGGCATATCTCTAAGGCTTCGTACAATATGGAAAAGAGAACACAAATGTTTGGCTGGAGTTTAAAAAAATGCAGGTAATGGACATCTTGGAATCACTCAAAAGCAAAATGAAGTATCATGTTGCTTTAATATCATATCAGACGGAATGGAATTTTGGGAAAACACAGTATTAAGATCATCAAAAAAATCAAGTACCATATTTATGCAACAAAACCTAATTATTCTTGACTTTAGCACAATAAAATTTAAATCACTTACCCGGGAAGGAGTGGCCATCTGTGACTGCTGATACTTCAAGATAGTCCAATCAAAAACATAATCGAACTGAAAACCTGAAGCAAAAATACATGCATTACAGATTCAGAACTGAAAGGAGTTCACAAAATCACTACTCTCTGACCAAATTTTCCAGACCTTCGTGAATGAAGAGGTCACGGAATATTCTCTTAAGATAAGCATAATCTGGCTTGTCCTCAAAGCGCAGTGATCGGCAGTAATGGAAATATGATGCAAACTCGGTTGGATAGCCCCGGCACAGTGACTGAAGAAAATGCAAGATCACAGATAAACTTCCATACAAAAACGAAAGAATACTACCAAGCACAAAGTTCAGGCGTAAGCAGTGTTCTAAATGGAGGCTGCCTAGGAGGGAGGTGGCCATCGACCGCACCGCCTTCGCCTTAGGCGGTCAGAGGTGAGCTGGGGTTGGCGAGGCAGGCGAGCAAAAGTCAACAAAATTTAAAAAACCCTAATTATTAATACATTATACACTTTCTATTCAAAACATAATAGCCAAGCCAATCATCCTCATTTAATTTATGCATATATCACATGATTACATATAATTATGTATAAAAATAGTAAAAAAAATTCAACCGCCTCACTTACCGCCCCGTCACGGCCTACCGCCATTTACAACACTGGGCATAAGATTACCTCAATAGAAGTTGAAACCTTTTTCTCACTTATTTTCTCATATTTCTGCTTCTTAGTTCCTGCTTTTAGTCCCTGCCAAGGAAGGCTGCACAGAGTATAAATTAATGATACAGATCCCCACATAGTTTGGAGCCAAAATCATCAAGTTCTGAACCAATAGTTACCTTCCCCTTAAAAAATACATTAAGACATATCCCAGAGATTCCAAATCATCTCTCCTGCTTTGTTCTAAAAATCATATCAGTAGCATCTCAGTAAAGTTAGAAATTAGACTAAAATAATTGGAAGGAAGAAGTTAAATACAATATCCAGAGATCCATACCAATACCCAAGTGAGTATTCATGCTAGCATATCGTGCAGTTCCAGTCAAGTTTTTGTTCTCCCTTCATTGTGAAGGCACAAAAATATTCAAAGTCCAAACAAAGCATCTAAAGAAGACCTCAATGTTTCACACTGAACTACATCCCTCAAGTGAGAGAAATGGTGAACAACAGAAGAAAGGTAAAGATAAGCTTGATTCAGAAAATTCATCACTTGTCAACACAATAAAGTCTAATCCACAGGTGTAAGTCCAAAGAAAATCATGTCAAACTTGACTTGACAAGACGAGCATGAATGTAAAGAAAAAATGCACACATACAATAAAATAGAGCAAATCTATTATCTATTATTATTATATGTGGATGACAGAGACATCTTGAGTCAACTTTTACTTTTGGAAATGAATATACGATAATACATGATAGAAACAAGTGAAATCAGCACCCACATTCAAGAGGTGTCACTTTTATTTACCACTATGTGGAGTGCAGTCTCATTTAATCTTGACTTCGAGGTACATTAGTTCCTAATTACTTAATTGTACCAGCACAACTTCATAAAGAATAGGGAGAGAACAATTTTCAAAGATATGCAAGCGATTGACGACCTAAGCCTTCCATACATGGAGTAATGATACTAAGATTAAACACAAGAAGATAAAATGTAAATTGACTCTGATCTACTTCACTTTGAACATATTTTAATCTGAAAAGTAATTTTATTCTCCTTCTCTTTCTTGATTAAAATTATGATGTAACCCCTCTTCCTAGAGGTTAAGCAGTTGTAAACAGTTGCATTCTTATAACCCTGACAAATGTAGTTCACGAGAACCAACCACCCATGATAGTCAATGTTGTCAGTTATGCATGATTGCTGAAAGCAATGCTGATGCAAGGAAGTCAATGTAGAAAGTGACCAAGACACTCATTTCACCTGTAAGGAATATGCTGATGAGTTGAACTGTCTCTGTATTTCTTGGCCAGACCAAAATCAATAATGTAAACCTAATATTAATGTCAAAATTAAAACTTCACATCAGCATATCTGAAGAAATCCTCCAAATAAAGCACAGAAACACGTGTGAAGGAACCTGATTCGCACGACGTCCCAAGCCCATGAGGAAATTGTCTGGCTTGATATCTCGATGTAAAAATGATTTTGAATGGACAAATTCAACACGATTGATCTGAAAGAAATATTAGGCCGAAAAAGCTAGGTTTATCAGTAAATGCTACAGAAAATGCATTTCTTACAATAGCCATGATGGTGACAAGTATAAGGAAATTTAAAATAACCATTTGATCTGCAAGCATGAGCACCGTCTTCAGTGAAAGTTTTCTACTGCAAAAATTGAATAGATCTTCAAGACTTGGTCCAAGCAAGTCCATAACCAGAACATTGTAATCTCCTTCAACGCCAAACCATCTCACATTCGGTACCCCAGCTGCAATGTGATGAACAAATAGAATTTGGTTCCATAATATGTTCGAGAAAAATCCACCACTAGATCAAGAATGAAAACAAGATTCCAAAGGAATCATTACTTCCGCCCTGTAAAATTCTGTACAGTTTTGACTCGTACAGCAACTGGGGATGTTTAGTCTTTACATTTTCCTGAAACAATAAAACAGGATAAAAATCTGGAATCCCATGCGAACAAATGAACAGTTTTGAATGATCAAAACAACAAACTTGCACACTCTTCCTCAAAGAAAGAAACAAATAGTAGATTCAACCCATGAAATGAATTACTGTTCACGAGATAGCTCAAGTTTATCAAGAAGATGGAAGTATGAGAAGCCAATTCAACTTGTCCAAAATGAATTACTATGCACACTCTCCTTGTAATTCTAAGTAGCCGAAAAGAACGATTTTTCTAATTACAAAAGGAAGTAGTTCTATCTTTATTCTTTCCGATTAAAAGATTGGAAAAGAAGTCTAAGATGCACCACCTTACACCATTTAGGAATGAACTATTATCCCCAAAGCATATTTTCGGATACTGACCTTTAACCACGTTGGCAATTTAAACGGAAATGGATATGTTTAGAAACAACAAGCTATAGCAATAAATGACCAAGGCATATGTTTCAGACCAAAACATATATGCTTCAGATACTGACTTTTAACTACTTCGGTAATTTTAAAGGATATAGCTATATTAGGAACAACATACTATAGCCACAATAGAGTGACAATCACATTATGCGTGCTAACAAGATTAAACAAATCTAGCCATAGCATTAACCATGCAGTCTGCTACAGAATCCTGTACCTATAGATTCTACTTATCTAGTTATCTTCCATGATAGAGGAAAAGATATGCAAAAATATCAAGTCATTTCCATCCTTCCCACCAAGGGAAACAAAATCTCCATTAGTAACTCATAACTAAGAGAAATTATTCTATTCAAATATAAAAAAGAATCATGGTCTTCAATTATTTTGGTATAAAAATAACAAAGTTTCTAGAACCGATAAACTAGTCAAAATTCACAAGCACATGAAGACAATTAGAATGAAAATTCTCTGTAAATTCACAGTTTGAATTCCACCAAAATTTACTCTGTATGTTTCAACTTTCATACCACACACCACAGTTCCCGAACATAACTAATTCTCTCGGTTGGTAAGAACTTACCATAGCTAACATAGTATACTTCCGCAACAGAAGAAATCTGAGAACCCCAATTCCCAATTAAATAACAAATTAACAGCATGCATGCATGTATCCATTTATAAAATCAAACAATAGAAAAGTAAATGATCTCATGAGAGTTGAGACCTCATTATTCAGTTCGACCCGAGCAAAAATCTCAACTAATTAATTACACAACCATATGATCAACATCCAAACAACTTCGTGAATGAGAAGCAAACAATTTGTCATGACACAAAAAAAATCACTACAAACAACACAACTCACAAGTTTAATTGCCAACTCCTCGTTAGTCTGAATATTAGTCCCTGCACCAGTAAATTAACCAACAATTAACACAGAATCGACAAAGTCACGTCCAAAACCGAAGGAATTGCATGAAAATCAAACAGTTGTAAGTACCCAGATAGATCTCTCCGAAGGATCCACTGCCGATTTTCCGACCCAGTCGATACTTGTTCCCCACTCGCGGCTCCATTGACCAAAAAAAACCTAGATTTCAGCTTTTCTCCTCGCACACAAAATTCATCGGAAACCAAACTCCAGGAAAAAGATACGGAGATCTACAGGCTCGTTTTAGGGAATTGTAGCATGAATTGAAAGAATTAAAAGCAATTAATTCCCACTTTAAGAAAAACACACCAGGGTTAGCAGACGTAAAGAAAAAGAATTTGCGTATCTCCGTCGAAATATACTCTTTTACGTTGCTTTTAGGTAGAAAAATGGAAGATATGTGCGTGGACAGCACGCGTTGAGTGCGCGTGTGGTGGTAGGTTTGGTTTTGCTGAAAGTATAGGATCGGGTTCGCTGGTGATGGTGGTCGTAAGGGACCACGGTCACGTGAGACACGTGACCCTTCCATTCTCTTGCACATCCTAAATTTATTATTAATTAATTATTAAATATAATACAATATTATTTTTTATTACAATATTATAAAAAAAAATTTGAATCGTATTTAAACGTCATTTTTTTTATTTATATACTACAATTTCGGGGGAAATTTTTTCTTTTTATAAAATAAATTAGACAAATATTTGTGTGAGACGGTCTCACAGGTCGTATTTTGTGATACGGATCTCTTATTTGAGTCATTCATAAAAAAATATTACTTTTTATGCTAAAAGTGTTACTTTTTATTGTGAATATCGGTAGGGTTGACCCGTCTCACAAATAAAGATTCGTGAGATCCGTCTCACAATAGACCTATACTTCCAAATGTTTTTAGATCTAGTATACTAACTTCTTGTATAAAAAAAATTACGTTGGAATAATTAATTTTTCATCAAATGTTCCACAAAATTCTTGAATAACTCTTATTCAAAAGAACAGAAAACAATTCTCAAATAATGAATTGACCAAGCTATTTGAGTTAGTTCTTTCAATCCAAGACTCAAAGATCTATCAATCCTGCTGGTGCTATTCCTATGCAAGTACCAGTTAAATTTCCATATTCATCTAGCTTAGTTGGTTAACCACAGTAACAGGGGTCCTCGGACTCGGCAGCCCCATATATGCCACTCGTGGAGAGAGTCGAACCTTTGGACTAGGTCGTGGTGATGGTATGGGCCCGTAAACGTTGATAGGTCCACATGCCACTCGAGGTGAAAGGTTAACTTGTTCGAGTGCTCGGGTTTGTAGCTCTGCAGGGTACTCGCGGACACATCCAATACTGGTCCGGCTCCTGTGCTCCATTTCCACGACATGCGTCTAGCCAAGTTGTACACAGGCTTATTATCTTCTAATGAGTCTGTTCTTGGAGGCGATTCGGGTCTAGTGATACGAGGAAGATCATCGTCTGTCGCACATCTCTGAATGAAACAAGAGATCAAAAAGACTATGATCAGATGGGAACTTAATCTGCAGATGAAATTTGTTTTGAACGTTTCCAATAATTACCTCTACGTTGGCAAGATCAACATGGTGCTCCTCGAGGAAGCCTATGAATTCTTTGAAGTTCTCTTCGGTTGGGAGATAGTGACCGCTGTAAGGCCAGATTGCCTGTTAAAGTTCAACAAAGTTTAGTCGAAATCATACATGAAATCAACCGTTAAGCACGAGTGTGTTTATTTACCTCAAGAACACCTTCATGAGCGACCAATCGTCCGGCTGCTGTGATGGCTCCTCCAGCTAGGAAACTTGAGTGCTGGAAAAGGCCTTTTTTCTTCTGTCCTACATACAAAGTTCTCGTCGTGCTTAGAATGAATATCCATTTCGAGCCCTCGATTGTATCCACCAAAATACCACTTCGTCTGTACACAAGTTTCCCGTTTTCGACCACGGCCTCGTATGCCTCCCTTTCATTCTGGTAACAATAAATGATGGATCAGTAAAGCAAAACTTGACATTTTTGATACATTTGAGCTTAGAAATCACAATACTAATGATATATGCGTTCTTACTGGTCCTAGGTACTTGATGCATTGACGTTGTAAATTGTTTCGTGGGCACTTTTCAAGGTTTATTTCTTTTCCATCTCCAACATCCAACCTTCATCACAGGACAAAAATAAAATAAGAAATGCCGGTTTATTGTATCTAGAGAAACAAAAAAAAAAAAATACAGATTGGTTTTTGTTCTTTCAAACAGGACCAATGTGTATTCACCAGTAAAAGAAAGGTTGTGAACTTTCACTCATGAACCAGATATCGTAATAGAGATGTAAATTATGTCCATAACGATGCCGTGGATCGATCTGATGAAACAAAGCAAACAAAATATGAATCAGGGGGCTGAAACATAGCTTACTTGATTAGGTCTGACAGACTAAGCTTTTGGAGACTTACTGCTTCAAGCCAGTGCCGTAGAGCCAGTTTTTGAGCCTTTTCATCCTTGCACATGCCCTTTCCTACCTGCAATATATTTGATCTCAGTCCAAATTCGCAAAACAAAAATTAAACCGAAAAAAAAAATTTACAGGAAAACAAGATAGAAAGAATCGTAAACTTAGGTAGTTGGATATGAACCTTGGCTACTCTTGTACGTGCTCTAGCCCACCTTGAGACAGCTGTTTCGGGTTTCTCGTCAGTGAAGAACAACTCAGAGCTCCGTTTCAGAGCTGCAAAGTCCAAGGCCTTCCACCTATAAAATTTAAATATAAACAAAAAAGAGTTGGTTAACCAATAAAAAGCCAAAAAAATGGGGGACGACGTCAAGCAACTCGATGATCAGAAACAAACCATAGCTCCTCCACAATAACTGCACAATCTGCAAGGTTTCTTCGAGTTCGGTAGCTCTTATAGACCTTTTGCAGCTTCACAGCTGCCTCATCAAGCTCACTAACCGGGTGAGGTGTGAATAAAAACTCGGATTCAGGGAGAGAAGCAGCAGAAACTGATGTATAAGCACTACCAATGGAATTGATATTCGAATCATCAGGTTTCGAATTCCGGATTTCTTGAGCTAGATTCTTGAATGGAAGGGTATTTTCAATCACAAGTTTTTGGGGCTTGCAGTTCCACTTATCAAAGCTAGCAGCTCTTAAGTCCATTGTCCTGATTTCCACCAGCTAAGCAAATATCGACTTTCAAATTGAGAAGACCGTGCGTTGTAATCTGATGCCAAGCTGAAACGAGCAACGATAACGACAATCCCATCCAAGACTTCAAAGCCCGCACCTGCAAAGTTTGTTGTCAAACTCTACATCAATCATCATATAACATTTTACAGGAACACACATAACAGCTCTGCAAAGAAAATGAATTTTTGTCAAGTTAAATGAGTCGAATCAGTGTCTCAAGCGAAAACTACAAATCTTTACATCGGACTATCTAATAAAATTCAATGGTTGATCATTCAGACCCACAAAACAGTTCTTAGCGCGACAGTTTGGACCATATTCGATGCTGACTTTTTCGAAATTCACGTGTAAATTTTTCGCTAAAATCTTTCCAAGTCCCTATCAAATCTTTGGGTTCCACCTATTAGGCAGTCACAAAACCATGGACAAACAGAGCCAGGGGTCGCAGGTGATTGATAAAACAACATATAAACCTTATAATTTCTGCTAAGAGCTCAAGTTTCGCCCCCTAATTACAAGTCTACACCCTTGTCAGATATAGCCCCATCTCCCCAAATCTTGGCCCTCCTTGACAATAACTATTGCTCCTACAGCAAAAAGCATTTCATTGTAAACATTTAAAATCAAGAACCCATATTGAATCCTTGAAGAAAAATGCTTTCCCACAATTAAAAAAATAAGAACCCAATCACTCACCAGAAATTGACCACCTCGGTCTCCTCAAGTACCTTTTCCTGCCAAAGATGTCAGCAGATTTCTTATCCCAATGTGTTGTTTTAAATTAGAATCACCACTCAGATTTATATACTTTCGTCTATTGAAACTTCAAAGACGAGTTCCACGTTTGCGTTAGCGACTCTACGGTGGAGTTTGAATTCAAATTCAATCGACAATCGGGTTTACACCAACAAAAAATCTGCATGTTTTTCTTGAAATGTGAAAAGCATAAAAAATGGTGGGTCGTCTCATTCAAAATTTTGGTGCTTCTTTTGAATCAAATTCAAAGCTCGATCTTTGAAGTACAAAGTTCCTCTGAGTTGAAAATATATATGCATGAGCACTATATTTTATATTAAAGGCTTTCAGCACTAGGGATGATGTGAATTTTCCCAGCAGGTTCGGATCCGAACCTAAGCTCCGATGGGAAAACTCGAAATGGAATGCACATGCATACTATGAACCATCCCCAATAATATTATTATAATAATAATAAATTAATACATGTATAATAACATGTACATATACACTTACCATAACATGTACAGACACGTGTTCTACCTCAATTTGTTATCGTTGTCGTCGTCGTCGACCATCGTGCAACTTAGAACCAAGGTTTGGGGAAGATTGGAGCTCCATTTTGGTAACCAAATAAGTTTTTTTCACTGTTGTAGGCAAAGTTCAAATCTAATGTTCGAATTATGTATTTGAGTTCGATTTTGTTGGGTTTGATGGTTGATATACGTTTTATTATTGATTGTAGGTGAATCATTGAGCTAGTTGGAGGTGTATTCAAATTTTCTGATATTACCGGACAAATATTTCGAATTTTTCGGATTTATATTATTGGAAATTCGATTTTTAGTGTTTAATAATTCTATATTGGATCTTTAATAATTTACAAATTTAATTCCTATGGGTCGGGGATAGGGATTCCCGAGTTAGATAGAATCAAATGGGATGGGGATATAATTCGGAAACGGAGATGAGTGAGAGAAAATCGATCCCTCCCCCATCTCATTGTTATTTCTGAAGCGGGGATGAGACGAAGATGAGAATTTAATCCCCGTGAGGTCGGGCATGAGGATTCCCCAATCAAACATAAGCGAGGCGGGTATGGGAGCTGAGATATAATTCGAGAGCGAGGATGGGGAGGGTTTGCCCCATTGTCATCCCAACTCAACACAAGAAAGATACACGAGAACCATTTCCACGCGCACACAAATATGAAAAAACTTTCAAACAAAACAAGCTGTGAAATATTCTCCACGAAGAATCTATATAGATGATAACCCAAAATATAAAATAACTCTTTGATATATCTATGTATATATAGTTATTACATTTTGCAACTATGAACTTTTGAATAATTATTTAAAATATAAATGAATAAATTCGAGTGTAGATAATACAATTAAAAAAAAGTTCACAAATTTTGAAAAAAAATAAATACATCGTTTTCAGTCGAATTTTTTCTATGCATCATTTCACATATCAGAATTTTAGACATTTATGACTTGTAACTCTGGATACAATAACATACAGTTTGATGCGATTCGGGTGAAATAGATGAGCCGAGTCGGGTACTCTGCCGGATCTGCTATCAAGATAATAAAGGAAATAAGAGCAATGTAGATATCTGAACCAGAAGCTTCTTCCCGGGCGGAGAGGATTTCCTGCACTCAAGAAGGTAACCACGTGAATGGGCGCCGGAGGGGTGTCCGGCATGGCCACTCTGATGCTTAAGTCAGTGAATGATTCAAGCTAAGAAACCAATGTAACCAAGTAATGGTTGTGATATTGGTGTGAATGAATCAATGTAAATGTAAAGAGAGAAACCTGGTATTTTATAGTAGGAGAAGTAATGATGACCTCGTTCTCCGTACTATCTACTAATTATAGTAGGACGACTGAGCACACCCTATATTCTAACATGTCAAATCATATACTAGTCACATCCTGCCTGTCTGATTCCGTCAACCACTTGGATCGATGTCAGAGATGAGACTGTCGCCCACATCCTATTTTGCTAGTACACTCGAGTGCGGTGCTCATATCGAGGTAGCCCGGGTAAAAAGTTTCCGGGAGCTTGAACGAGAGCCCGGGCGTCCGGTGGCCCGGGGAGGAGACGTCCCGGGCATTCACCCGCCTGGCTCCTGATGAACCCTTCCCGCCGGCTTGTCCTGATTCTGGCCACCCATCCAGTATCCTGGGTCGTCCATGCCCCGGGCACAAGAATCGTCCATGACTCGGGTACAACCCGGGCAATCCCGAGGGTATCATCACTCCCTCCTTAAATAGTCGGGCTAGAGTCATACTCGCTGTCCCGATTAGTCTTCTGTCCCCGATTATGCAAAATATTTCAATTTGTCTGTAAAAGCATCGGGGGCTTCATGTATCCCAGAGATAGGATGAGGTGCCAGGAACTCGTGTCTTATGGACTTGAGATAAGATGTCGGGGCCTCGTATCTCCCGGACTTAGGAATGGTCGAGGTGCGGAGCCCCGAGCCAGATTTGAGAACCCTGGGCTTATGAATAACCAAGGTGCGGAACCTTGGGCCGGGGAGCATGTCCCGGGACTTGGGAGTGGTCGAGGTGCGGAGCCCCGAGCCAGGTTTGAGAAACCCTAGGGCTTAATAGATAACCAGGGTGCGGAGACCATGGCCTTCATAAATGGTCGAGGTACGGAGCCCCGAGCCAGGTAAGGATCCCTGGACTTAATAAATAACCAGAGTGCGGAGCCCTGGCCTTCACGAATGGTTGAGGCACGGAGCCCCGAGCTAGGGTACGGATCCCTGGACTTAATAGATGACCGAGGTACGGGTCCTGGGGCCTTCATAAATGGTCGAGGTACGGAGCCCCGAGCAAGGGTACGGATCAATGGACTTAATAGATAACCAGGGTGCGGAGCCCTGGCCTTCATAAATGGTCGAGGTATGGAGCCCCGAGCCAGGGTACGGATCCCTGGACTTAATAGATAGCTAGGGTGCGGAGCCCTGGCCTTCACGAATGGTCGAGGCACGGAGCCCCGAGCCAGGGTACGGATCCCTGGACTTAATAGATGACCGAGGTACGGGTCCTCGGGCCTTCATAAATGGTCGAGGTACGGAGCCCCGAGCCAGGGTACGGATCCCTGGACTTAATAGATAAACAGGGTGCGGAGCCCTGGCCTTCATAAATGGTCGAGGTACGGAGCCCCGAGCCAGGGTACGGATCCTTGGACTTAAAAAATGACCGAGGTACAGGTCTTCAGGCCAGGGTACGAGTCCCTGGACTTAAAAGATGTCCGAGGTACCGGTCCCCGGGCTAGGGTACGGGTCCCTGGACTTAAAAGATGACTGAGGTACGGGTCCCTGGACTTAAAAGATGACCGAGGTACGGGTCTCTAGACTTAAAAGATAACTAGGGTGCGGAGCCCTGGCCTTCATGAGTGATCGAGGACCCGTACCTCGGTCATCTTTTAAGTCCAGGGACCCGTACCTCGGTCATCTTTTAAGTTCAGGGACCCGTACCCTGACCCGGGGACCCGTACCTCGGTCATCTTTTAAGTCCAGGGACCCGTATCCTGGCCTAAAGACCCGTATCTCGGTCATTTTTTAAGTCCAGGGATCCGTACCCTAGCTCGGGGCTCTGTACCTCGACCATTTATGAAGGCCAGGGCTCCGCACCCTTGTTATCTATTAAGTCCAGGGATCCGTACCCTGGCTCGGGGCTCCGTACCTCGACCATTTATGAAGGCCCGAGGACCCGTACCTTGGTTATCTATTAAGTCCAGGGATCCGTACCCTGGCTCGGGGCTCCGTACCTCAACCATTCGTGAAGGCCAGGGCTCCGCACCCTGGTTATCTATTAAGTCCAGAGATCCGTACCCTGGCTCGAGGCTCCGTACCTCGACCATTTATGAAGGCCAGGTCTCCGCACCCTGGTTATCTATTAAGCTCAGGGTTCTCAAACCTGGCTCGGGGCTCCGCACCTCGACCATTCCTAAGTCCGGGAGATACGAGGCCCCGGGATCTTATGCAAAGCCTGGGAGACTTGAGGCCCCGGTATCTTATGCAAAGACCGGGAGGCACGAGGCCCCGACATCTTATCTCAAGTCCATAAGACACGAGTTCCCGGCACCTCATCCCATCTCTGGGATACATGAAGCCCCCGATGCTTTTACGGACAAATTAAATATTTTCCATGATCGGGGACACAAGACTAATCGGGACAGCGAGTATGACTCTAGCCCGACTATTTAAGGAGGGAGTGATGATACCCTCGGGATAGCCCGGGTTGTGTCCGAGTCATGGACGATTCTTGTGTCTGGGGCATGGACGACCCAGGATACTGGATGGATGGCCAGAATCGGGACAAGTCGGCAGGAAGGGTTCATCAGGAGCCGGGCGGGTGAATGCCCAGGGACGTCTACTCTCCGGGCCACCGGACACCCGGGCTCTCGTTCAAGCTCCCGGGAACTTTCTACCCGGGCCACCTCGATATGAGCACCGTACTCGAGTGTACTAGCAAAATAGGATGTGGGCGACAGTCTCATCTCTGATATCGATCCAAGTGGTTGACGGAATCAGACAGGCATGATGTGACTAGTATATGATTTGACATGTCAGAATATAGAGTGTGCTCAGCCGTCCTACTATAATTAGTAGATAGCACGGAGAACGAGGTCATCATTACTTCTCCTACTATAAATACAAGGTTCTCTCTTTATATTTACATTGATTCATTCACACCAATATCACAACCATCACTTGGTTACATTGGTTTCTTGGCTTGAAACATTCACTGACTTAAGCATCGGAGTGGCCACGCCGGACACCTCTCCGGCGCCCATTCACGTGGTTACCTTCTTGAGTGCAGAAAATCCTCTCTGCCCGGGAAGAAGCTTCTGGTTCAGATATCTACATTGCTCTTATTTCCTTTATTATCTTGATAGCAGATCCGGCAGAGTACCCGACCCGACTCATCCATTTCACCCGGATCGCATCACCGTTAAACATGACTAAAAAAGAGATTATTCAAAAGAAGTCAGAGGTTAGATAAAGAATAACTCTGATTTTGTTTATTGTCATTGTATATGATACAATCGAATAAAACTATGTTCGTTAATCAGAAAAAATCAATAACATTATTAGAATAATCTTTTTATGATCCACATTACTTTCAGTCTCTTCGAAACATGGTTTCCGAGCCTTATCACAATTAATCTAGTATCATTGCATAATCCAATAGAATGTTCTATATTTCGCAAAAACATCACTGGAATGGCACTCTAGAATATCTCATTCCATTTAAGAATTATAGAGTATACACGTCGTGCAATAGATCAACATTTTTATCTGAATGACACGTCGTATTAGAACTTAAATACAACATTCCCTCAAAATATTTCTTAGAAACCATGTGTTCATTTACGCACTTAAACATCAAGAGTCTGTGTCAATATAGATCTCTGCTGAAAATATGACGTATTACTTACAGTAATGCCAAACGTTTGGTGTGTGCTCTCAACAATTGTTGCAATAGGATTATTGCAATATTTAAGCAAAAGTTCATTGGAAATATCAATTGTTGCACAGCCATCATTTGATTATAAAATTTTTCCATCCCTTATATTAACAATACAATCTGAAAATTGCTTCACTTCATAACATTCTTCATAAGAACTTAAATTTTACGGTCACATATTTTTTGTCAATCTTAGAACTGTGCAGTGTCTCCAAATGTACGACCAATTGATAGCGGCAAGAACAATATATTGTATACTGCCATTTGGAATAACATGCAATATTTGATAAAAATCACCACCGAAAACAATTTGTCTCCAAAAGTCAATTGAATACTTGAAGGATTGACGAATCTCATTATATTTTTCATGTTTTTATCCAACTCTTCCAAACATAACTTATTCATCATTGGAGTCTCATCTCAAATGATAAGTTTATATTTTATAACAAGCTCATAATGATGACTCTCTTATTTGATATAGCATCTTGATTTCTTAATAAGATTAAATGGAATTTGAAAGCGATAATGAACGGTTCTTCCATTAAAAAGAGGAGTCATTTGTGTATTTTGATTGAAGTATTATCTCACATGCAGTTGTATTTGGGCAGTATATATTATGACAATATGTGTTAGATCAATTATGCGAATTCACACATATAAATATCACACAAGCCCTGACTGTAATTAATTAAAATACTATAAACAAGCCTAAATCTAAGCAATTGTATTTCTATTAATATATCATGATCACAAATCACAAAATTATGCGACTTGACTTGTTATGAATATGTATTTTTCTAAAATTAAAATAAAAAAGTTATTTAACAAGTCAAAGTAAAATCATTTAATATTTAAATTGAATAAATATAAATATTTTATTTAGCATTCAGTCTAAAAAATACATATTTAGCTGAATAATAATTCAAATATGTTTCTATACATGTGTATTGTTTAACGACGATTTTAATTGGACATATATTTCTTTTTCTTTTTTTATGACGTGAGAATCTTAAATCGCTATTATTTAGGCCCAAACTAATTATAAAAGCTCAAGCCCACAATTAATTATAAAAGCCCAAGCCCATTATGAGGATTCTCATTATTCAAGGGAGGATGATTTTATGCTTAAACTTTTTAGCTTTCAATTAACATTTTTGAATTATTTTCTCACTTGAGCGTCGGAATTTCTACGCCGGGCAAACCCCGAAGCCTCTGACATTTGTTTGTGACGCGGGTGATAATCACAAAGATTTCTCTCCACCGAAGTCACTTAGACCCGTTTATGAACCAACAGAGTAATTCGGCTAATCACAATTTTTGACAATATCAATTTCATTATTAGATTTGGGAAATGCATGCTTTCGATAAGTTATATTTAATTTTTTAGATATGTTATTTTTAAAATTAAATGAAAATAATCTACAATACATATTATATATAGGTTAAAATGGTGTGCTTTATATGGGAAAAAAATATTTAATTAGAAGCATCTTAGCAAATATATTAAATTTTGTTGTGAAAAAGTAAAAATTTATGGTAAAAAGTAAAAATCTCAAACTCTCAAAATTTACCAAACAACATACTTTATAATATTTTTTTCTCTACTCAATTGTATCAAATCTTTACAAATGGAGACCTATTTATAAGATTTCTTTGGAAAACAATCCAAAAACAATTTCATCATTACATACATCATCACACACTAATTTTCAATATTCAACACCTAATTTTACCTAAGTTTCAACATTCAACATTATAATTTTCAATACAAATATTTTTCATATTTTCAACACTCCCCCTTGTGATGATGATCATGATACGATGATATCTTCATTACGTGATTTTGTACTGCCTCGTTAAAAACCTTACTAGGAAAAACCCATTGGGATAAAAACCATAGTAAGGGAAAAAGAGTGCAGTCACGTAAACTCCCCCTCATGTTGACATGAACAATTCTTCACAAATTTCGTAGATTGCGCATCTCAATATTATATATGTGATTTCTGAATATTGTCGTAGGAAGTGCCTTTGTGAAGAGATCTGATGAGTTTTCACTTGATTGAATGTGACGAACATCAATACATTTATTCTTCTCAAGCTCCTTGGTGAATGCGAAGAACTTAGGAGGAATATGTTTAGTTCTATCGCTTTTTATGTATCCTTATTTCATTTGAGCTACACATGCAGCATTATCTTCATATAGTATCACAGGCTTCTCGTCGAATGATAATCCACATGAGATTTGGATATGTTGGCTCATTGATTTTAACCACACACATTCACGGCTTGCTTCATGTAGTGCAATAATCTCGGCATGATTTGATGAAGTTGTTACAAGCATTTGTTTCTGTGAACGCCAAGAAATTGCAGTGCCTCCACGAGTAAATACATATCCAGTTTGGAACGTGCCTTGTGTGGATCAGATAAGTATCCAGCATCGGCATAACCAATTATACTTGGATTAGCATCTTTTGAATACAAAAGTCCCAAGTCTGTCGTTTCTCGTAGATAACGGAATATATGTTTAATTCCGTTCAAGTGTCTCTTTGTTGGATATGTGCTAAATCTTGTCAACAAATTTACGACAAAAGATATATCAGGCCTTCTACAATTTGTAAGATACATAAGAGCACCGATAGCACTTAGATATGGTACTTCTGGACCAAGAATATCTTCATCATCTTCACATGGACGGAATGGATCCTTTTCTATGTTTAATGATCTAACAACCATTGGAGTACTTAAAGGATTTGATTTATCCATATTAAAACGTTTAAGGATCTTTTCTGTATAATTTGTCTGGTGAACAAATATTCCACATTCTTTTTGTTCAATTTGTAAACTCAGACAATACTTGGTTTTTCCAAGATCCTTCATTTCAAATTCTTCCTTCAAGTATGACACAACTTCTTGAATTTCCTTATTCGTTCCAATGATGTTTAAATCATCAACATATACAGCAATAATTACGCATCTGGATGTTGTTTTCTTAATGAAAACACAAGGGCATATTGAATTATTTACATATCCCTTTTTCATCAAGTGATCACTTAGTCGATTATACCACATTCGACCGGATTGCTTTAACCCATATAATGATCTTTGTAATTTCAAATAATAACATTCTCTGGATTTTGAACTTTGTACTTCAGGCATCTTAAATCCTTCAGGGATTTTCATATATATATATTACTATCAAGTGATCCATATAAGTAAGCTGTAACAACATCCATAAGACGCATTTCTAAATTTTCAGATACCGCCAAGCTAATCAAATACCGAAACGTAATTGCATCCATCACGGGAGAATACGTTTCTTCATAATCAATTCCAGGCCTTTGAGAAAAACCTTGCGCAACAAGTCGAGCTTTATATCTTACTATTTCATTTTTCTCATTTCGCTTTCGAATAAAAACCCATTTGTATCCAACAGGTTTTACACCTTCAGGTGTAAGGACTATAGGTCCAAAAACATGACGTTTATTTAATGAATCCAATTCAATCTGGATGGCTTCTTTCCATTTTATCCAATCCTGCCGATTTTTACATTCACCAAAAGATTTTGGTTCATGATCTTCATTATTATTTATGATGTCGATTGCCACATTATAAGAAAATATATCATCAATTTCTTCTATATCTTTTCGGTTCCATATTTTTCCAGTATTAATATAATTGATAGATATTTCATGATTCTCGTCAGTTTGTGGTTCTGACAGAACATTTTCATCATCATGTGTTTCTTCAGGAACACCATTCTCTATTTTGTGATCATCATATGTTTCTTTAGGAACATCATTCTTTATTTTGTGATCATCGTGTTTCTCTATGAATTTTCTTTTTCGAGGATTTTTATCCTTGGAACCGACTGGCCTTCCACGCTTCAGGCGTTTAATGACATCATGAGTATCTTCAATTTGTTTCTTCGGAATTTCAATTCGAGCAGGGGCATTTGCAGCATGTATATCTGATTTAGTTACCCCTTTTGTGTCTGCAAATGCATATGGTATTTGATTTGCTATTCTTTGCAAGTGCACAATTTGCTGTACATCTTTTTCACATTGTTTTGTTCTTGGATCCAGATGTAACAATGATGATATATACCATGTAATTTCTTTTTCGGTATGTTTCTGTTCTCCCCCTAACATTGGGAAGATTTCCTCATTAAAATGACAATCAGCAAAACGTGTTGTGAACACATCGCCTGTCTGAGGTTCAAGATATCGAATGATTGATGGACTATCATAACCGATATAAATTCCAACCTTTCTTTGAGGTCCCATTTTCTTTCGTTGAGGTGGTGCAATAGGCACATACACCATACATCCAAAAATTCTCAGATGAGAAATGTCTGGTTCTTTACCAAATGCAAGCTGCAATGGGGAGTATTTATGATATGCACTTGGTCTGATGCGAATTAATTAAGCATCATGTAAAATTGCATGTCCCCATATAGAAATAGGGAGTTTTTTTTTCATAATCATTGGTCTGGCAATCATTTGCAGACGTTTAATCAATGATTCAGCCAATCCATTCTGTGTATGTACATGAGCAACATGATGCTCAACAATGATTCCCATAGACATACAATAATCATTGAAAGTTTGGGAAGTAAATTCACCAGCATTATCAAGTCTAATTTTCTTGATTGTATAATCAGGAAATTGATTCCTCAATTTTATTATTTGAGCAAAAAATCTTGCAAATGCAACATTTCGAGTTGACAATAAACATACATGTGACCATCTGCTGGAGGCATCAATCAATATCATAAAGTATCTGAATAGTCCACATGGTGGATGGATTGGTCCACAAATATCACCCTGAATACGTTCAATAAACATTGGTGATTCAGTTTGGATTTTGGCTGGTGATGGTCTTATAATAAGTTTTCCAAGAGAACATGTTTTACATTGAAACTTATTATTCTGAAAGATCTTCTGGTCTTTCAGCGGATGACCATGTGTATTTTCTATAATTCTTCGCATCATTGTTGAACCAGGATGTCCTAATCGATCATGCCAATTGGTTAATATTGAAGAATTATCAACTACCATGTTTGATTCAATGTGACTTATATGTGTATAATGCAATCCAGTAGGGAGCATTGGTAGTTTTTCAATCACATATTTCTTTCCTGATTTATATGTGATAAGACACATATACTTCTCATTCCCTTCATTCATTGTTTGAGCATCATAACCATGGGAATATATATCATTAAAACTCAACAAATTTCTTTTCGATTGTGGTGAATATAAAGCATCATTGATCAAAAGTTTTGTACCATTAGGTAACAAAAATTGTGTTTTATCACATCCTTTAATCAAGTCTACAGGACCTGATATTGTATTCACCGTTGTTTTTGTTGGTTTTAGTTCCAAGAAATATATTTTATCTCGGAGGATAGTGTGCGTTGTACCACTATCGGGTATGCAAACTTCAGCTTTGCTCATAACATTTTCCATATTTGAACTTAAAAAAAATATGCAATGAAATAAAATTACTGACAATACATATGTAAATATAACACATATCATAATTGTACAATAAAACATTATTATATGAATCCATGAAAAATAAATTATTGCACATTTATATTCTACCATTATATTGTTTATTTTCGGAGAAATCATTGAGAAAATCTGTAGCATCAATATTGTTCATTTCTATCCCACCAACATATTGATCATTTCCAGAGAAATCATTCATAAAATCAGCAGCATCAAAATGAGTTGAATTACTCAAACGGTCACTTCGTTCAGTGAAGTTGGTCTCTTTTTCTTTCCCCTTTATCAATTCTTTATAGAGCTTGCAAAGGTGCTCAGGGGCTCGACAAATACGAGACCAATGTCCTGGAGTGCCGCATCTGAAACAAGAACTTTCAAATTTTTTCGAGTGATTTTCATTAACACTCATGTTCTCATGATGCCTTTTCTGTGGATGGTTCGTGACTCCCTTTTGAGATGTATTATAAAAATAACTATCTCTATTGTTTTCAAAACCACGGCCTCGACCACGACCACGACCAATTCCACGTCCACGTCCACGACCACGACCTCGACCTCGACCTCGACCTCGACCAAAACCTTGTCTCTGGATTTGATTTTGGTTTCCAGGTTTAAATTCATTTTTACTCACATCATTTACTTCTGGAAATGCTGTTGATCCAGTGGGTCGGGACTGATGATTTCTCATTAATAGCTCATTGTTCTTTTCCACCACAAGAAGACAGGCGATGAGTTCAGAATATCTCGCAAATCCACGCACTCTATATTGTTGCTGTAAAGTTATATTTGATGCGTGAAACGTGGAAAATGTTTTTTCAAGCATTTCCGATTCTGTAACCTCATGTCCACAAAATTTTAGCTGCGAGATTATTCGATACATCGCTGAATTATAATCACTGACTTTCTTAAAATCTTGGAATCTTAACATATTCCATTCATCACGGGCGGTCGGAAATATAACTTCCCTTATATGTTCAAATCTTTCTTTCAATCCTTTCCACAGAGCCATGGGATCTTTTTCGATGAGATATTCACATTTTAAACCTTCATCGAGATGTCGACGCAAAAATATTATAGCTTTTGCTTTTTCTTGTGATGAAGATATATCATTTTCTTTAATGGTCTCGCTTAGACCCAATGACTCAAGATGCATTTCTACATCGAGAGTCCATGGCATATAATTTTTTCCCGTGATGTCGAGCGCAACAAATTCGAGCTTTGTCAAATTTGACATGGTGGTACTAAAAAAATACGATGCATTTTATTAGTTAATGAATACTACAATACAAAGTAATGGATAAACAACAAGTACAAGAATTTGTAAAAATAAAGAAAACACACGAGGAGGATATTCTCCGATAAATAAAAGACTCGTGAGTATGATAACCAAAATAATTAAAAATAACTTTGAGAAAGCCATCTTCTTTTTTCTTCGAAAAATTTGATGAAGAATAATTTTTAGAGAATAGGAGAAAGTTGAAGTGATTGAAAGAGTTTGTGAAATCATAATTTATAGGGCAAAAACTAGCCGTTTTGTTACCGTTGGTGTAAAAAAAATAAATGTATGTATTTGTATAATTTTATGGTAATAATATGGTGTATATAATATTAGTCATGTTTAAATAATTATGTATATCATATCACATTATTATAATGAAGTGTCATAAGTTATTTTGTTTAAAAATTTTATAGGCTTTTATACTTGTCGTATCCCTTACCAGGAGTGTGGGATGTCGTCTTAACATCCTCCCAGGATTTATAACAAGTTTTTGAAAAATTTAATTTTATTATTTCTAATAATAACATTATATTATATATTAAATATATACACAATAAATAAATAACAGTAAAATAAATATTATTACTTTTGTTACATTTTTCTTCTGTTTGGAGCTTGGAAAAGTATGAAGGACTTTTAGAACTTCGTGCTGATAACGTGTTGTGAAAAAGTAAAAATTTATGGTAAAAAGTAAAAATCTCAAACTCTCAAAATTTACCAAACAACACACTTTATAATATTTTTCTCTCTACTCAATTGTATCAAATCTTTACAAATGGAGACCTATTTATAGGATTTCTTTGGAAAACAATCCAAAAACAATTTCATCATTACATACATCATCACACACTAATTTTCAATATTCAACACCTAATTTTACTTAATTTTCAACATTCAACATTATAATTTTCAATACAAATATTTTTCATATTTTCAACAAATTTTAAATTATTTCGATCAGCCCTTTTCTTAATCTTTTTTGAGAAACAATAGAAAAGCATAATCTTTCCCTGTGGGTTGACATTCGGGAGGGACATTTATTGGCAAGTGTCATGACCCTTAATTCAAGGATAATAACACATGCCAACACATTGTTACATAAGAAAAAAATGATATCTTTATAATTTTTGGACTAACATTTAGGATATTGGAAAATTGACTAAGAATAAAAAAAACATTTTATTGGATAAAAATCGAGATGTTTAAAACCAAAACTAAAATCAAATTTTGAGTAGTTAAAAGAACTAAAACCTTCTTTCTCAAAAGGATTTTGAGATTATGATATAGTTTTTGGATTAACATTTAGGATATTATCCATATGGTAACATGAGCAAAACCGTTTGATGATGTTCTGGAAAGGCATGGGTCATACTTGGACTCGGACAGGAAAGGATGACCAAAGCAGAACCTGATTCCAAGTTGTTCTCGGTAAACTGAGTAGATTCCGGATAGAAGTTAATCAGGGTCATCTCGTTCGACCAGAGTTTATCTTCCCTGACCAAGGTTCATATCGCCCCGACCATAGTTCAACTCACTGACCAATATCATCTTCCCATATCAGAGTTTATATTTCCCTACCAGGGTTCAGATCACCTGACCAATGTCATTTCTTTGACCAGGGTTCATCTTCTTTGACCAGAGTTCATCTCGTCCGACTAGAGTTCATCTCACGAAAGCACCTGCAAAAATCTTTCCAAGTTCTTTCTCACTAGGCCAATCGCTAGGAGATAGGCCCACCGGTATAGGGTCCACTAGTATGGGTCATTATACCTCAAAATCATTAGCATGACAATCAAAGCTCATGATATGATCAGAACAGTATGGATTGTCATGCAAGGCATGAGAGTCATAAGAGGACAAGGCGTGGGCAGATAGATGTCTAATTAGAAATAGTGTCCAGACACCATAATCGAGGTCATCCTATCTCCTATAAATAAACAGGTTTGCTCATTCATTAGGAGGATGAGATATTATATTCTACTGCATTCAATAGATTCTCTCTCTACTTAGTGAACTTTGTACTGACTTGAGTATTAGAGTGACCACGTCCGAAACCCTTCTAGTGCCTCACTGACATTTTTTTTGTTGAGTGTGTGTAGATCGTCTGACACGAGCTCATCCTACCCGACCAAGGATACTCATATATTAGGCCAGACCACCTGAGTTCATCCCATCAGGACAGGCAAGGCTCATTCCATCAGGTCAAAAATCTTCACAAGGAAAATACACTTATTTGCCCAATAGATTGCCCACACAACTCACACAATCTACCCAGAAATCGTCACTTTTTTTGTTCATTCATAGCAACAATTTTAATATCTTTGGGAGTACACATGTTATTCTCAAATTCATTTATCCATGGAAATATTATTCTTAGAGAGCGTTTAATTAATTAATCAGCCAAGCAAACCACATACTGGTGAGACAAAAAATTTATAATATCTTAGTACAATACTTAAACATGTATTTAAAAGTTAACATTTAACATCACAAATGTAATTCAATAAAAAAAGTGCAAATGCGAACCTCACATATTTTAATAAATGTTCATACTCAAATACATGTTTGAATCAATATTTTAAAAATAATAACTCATTATCGAGGAGATCTCGTTTTCTTCGGATTTGATTACAAAACTTTTAAATCTAGATTATTTGATCAAGACCTTCCTATACAATCTAAGCATCTTGTTCATTGGTAAAAACTTATGTGAGACGGTCCCACACGTCGTATTTTGTGAGACATATATCTTATTTGGATCATCCATGAAAAAGTATTACTTTTTATTGTGAATATCGATATGATTGACCCGTCTCACAAATAAATATTCGTGAGACCGTCTCACAAAAGACTTGCTCTTTGTTCATTAGCCAATTTTACTATTGTCATAGCTTTATTTAGTAAATTGAATTGTAATTGGAATTGATTCTGACTTAACCACCTTTGTTAAATAAACTAATTTTAAATTTTTTCTAGTAAATAAAAAGCCACAATAACATTTTTTGAGTATATATACGAATTTATATGTATATATAAAATAAATATTTGTAAGGATATTTGTATTATTTTTTTGACAAAAACTTGTGTAAGACGAGTTCATTGGTCGTATTTTGTGAGACATATCTATTATTTGGATAATCAATGAAAAAATATTATTTTTATGCTAAAATAATTAATTATTTTTTATTACGAACATGAACGAGATATTTGGGAGAGGTCTTGCTCTTGTTTTTTTTCAGTGAATCAATCAATCAATCAACTCACACGTGGTGGTTTTTCTTGGCCGGACCAATCACGGAACCTAAACTTGGCGTGGACTGTGCTCCTACCACAGGGTCTCCTACCCACTCCGCCGACCCACCTGCCATTTTATTAAGCACGCATGCGCAGCGGAGAGAGGAGTGTCGAGGAGCAATAGCTTCTGGTCGATCGAGTAATTCTTCCAGTACTTGAACCGCTGACCAGAGAAGAGACCGAAATCCAAGAATCTTTGAAGGGGTTTTGTATTCGTTGCGGTTTCTTCGCTACCCGTTTCTCAAGATCTTGAAATCTGATATGAGATCAGATTCGGTGCCCATTTTGAGCCCCGAAAGTGAGACCATGCCGATACCGCACTCGATCAAAGAAGAAGACGATGAACATGCGAGCTCGACGACCAAAGCCCTTCTACCCTTTGACACGGACTATTTTTCATCGAGTTCTTTGCAAAATTCTCCCTCCAGATCTACGATTCTGTTCGTTTCTCTCATATTAACGACCTGCATCGCTCTTTCTGCTGCACTTGCATTTGGGTTTTTGTTTTTCTCTGTCGCTGATAGTTCCACTTCCTCTTCAATAGCATCGTCAGCATCTGATTCTACTTCAAATGTTGAATTCTCAAGATCTCTCACAAAGCTAAAACAACCTGTCGTGTTATTGATTTCCTCCGATGGATTCAGGTTTGGGTATCAGTACAAGACAGATGTTCCGAGTATTAATAGACTGATTCAGAATGGGACTGAAGCTGAGCTGGGATTGATTCCAGTGTTTCCAACTATTACCTTTCCCAACCATTACTCCATTGTCACAGGTTTGTACCCTGCTTATCATGGAATTATCAATAATTATTTTACTGATCCGGAGACTGGTGACCACTTCAATATGGCTAGTCATGAACCCAAGTGGTGGCTGGGTGAGCCCCTGTGGGAGACTGTGGTTAATAATGGATTGAAGGCTTCAACTTATTTCTGGCCTGGTTCTGAGGTACACAAGGGTTCTTGGAATTGTCCCAAGGATTATTGCATGTTTTATAATAAATCTGTTCCTTTTGAAGAAAGAGTTGATACTGTTTTGAAGTACTTTGATTTGCCTAGTAGCGAGATCCCCTCATTTATGACATTGTATTTCGAGGATCCTGATCATCAAGGCCATCAGGTTGGTCCTGATGATCCTCAGATTACTGAAGCTATTGTTGAAGTGGATAAGTTGATTGGGAGATTGATTCTTGGTCTGGAACAGAGAGGGGTTTTTGAGGATGTGAATATCATTTTGTTGGGTGATCATGGGATGGTGGGTACTTGTGACCAAAAGTTGATATTTTTAGATGATCTAGTGAAATGGATTGAGATTCCGAAGGAATGGGTTCAATCTTACAGTCCGCTGCTTGCAATTACTCCGTCTCCTGGTTATTCTTCGAAGGACGTTGTTGCTAAGATGAACGAGGGGCTGAAGTCAGGTGATGTAGGAAATGGGCAGTATTTGACTGTTTATCTCAAAGAGGAACTTCCTAGCAGGCTGCATTATTCATCTAGTTATCGAATCCCGCCGATTATTGGGTTGATTGCGGAGGGGTTTAAAGTGGAGCAGAAGAGTACAAAAAAGCAAGAATGTGGAGGAGCACATGGATATGACAATGAATTTTTCTCCATGCGGACCATATTTTTTGCGCATGGACCTCGATTTGCCAGGGGACGGAAAGTCCCATCTTTTGAGAATGTTCAGATTTACAACTTGGTTACAACAATCCTCGGCATCCAGGGAGCTTCTAACAACGGTTCGGTGTTGTTTCCCCAGGGTGTTCTCTTGCCTAGCCATTAAAATCAGAGTCTAGCATTCAAAGAAGTGCTATTGTGCACTATGCCAGACAGGACAGTACAAGGAGTGAGCCAAACTTAGTGATGAATTTTCCTGATGAGTAACGACTGAAGAATCTTGACTGGAGCTTTGTGTTTCTCCAGGTAGATATCACAAATAATTGGATTTCACATATCCTTTGTTGTATGAAATTAGGTGGCTCTTATCTTCGATACCTTTTTTTTTTCCTGTTGAATCATTGTGTAATATGAGCTGAATATAAATGTGGAACAACTATCCAAATGCAGATGTTGCATAAAGTATTCTAATGTTAGTGATGTATCAGGAATATTTAGAAACCATCCTATGAGTGATTCTGATTATTCACTGCTTTCCGTAGTTTGGTAACATGTCTGATCCTTTTATTTGGTTGAGAGTGGTGATGGGATGTCACTTTCTGGTGTTGCTGTTTATTCGTTTTGATTCTAATTTTCAATTTTCATGGCAGCAACGTTAGGAACTATAGACCAGAATCAGATCTCATATAGTTGCTCCGATCAAATGCTTTTGATAACGATTAAATTCTTCTTGATCATAGTGTTGTACCTTCGTCAAATTTTTTGGGTATTTTGTACTTGGCCGCAGTCTTGCAGAACTTCAAGTATCCTTGCATCATACGATTCATTTCAATACTATTTTCTACATTTGAAGAAACGGCTTCATGTTTAGGCAGTGTAGAATGTTTCCACCAGTTCTTTGGTTTTCCTGTGACCACTTAGGTTAGATGAATATAGTCGAGGTTGATTGAAGAATGTGATAAAGAACCTATGCCGCAACAAATAATTAATCAGTCGCAAGATGTCTCTAAGTCTATTAGCAACTTGGAGATCAAATATTTTGCTCATACATTGACATTTGAGAACTTCAAGTTATATATTCTGAAGAACATCAGTTTAATTGGGAAAATCTGCAACAATCTTGGTTCTGACCAGCTCAAAATGAAGAGTCAAACCGCGAACGTGAATGTTGAATTTTGTATGTGCAAATTACTCAAGTAGAGAATCACATGGACACACGGCTAGACCACCTTCAGACTATCCTTGGTAGCCAACTACAAGAAATTCTTGAATATATGCAGCGTTGTGATGTCAAAAAAAGGGAAACATACTCTTAAGAAACTGGAGGAACAGGAGAGAAGCTGAAAGAGCTAAACTTGAATAGGCTAAGAAAGCTGAAGATAAAGGGGAGGTTTGATGAGGAAGAAAGGATAAAGAGATGTGGTGGACCGGTGGTAGTAGCGATTCATGTTCGAGAAGATAGATTTTTCTGTAGGTGTGATAGGATTTAAATTTTTCATGCACATTTAACAATGTTATTTCATTCGCTCAATAAAATATATTTTATTTAAACTGTGTCTCTGATACTTATCTTTTTATGACAAATATATTAAATCTTGCAGCTTGGTTTTGTTATTACCAAAAAAAAAAGAAATTGGTGAAATATAAATTACCACGAGTTTTGGTAATGACAAATAACATCGAGTTGTTTCAGGGTTCAGTTGTCATTTCTATGCATTTACAAGTTTCTAATTGCTCGAAAAGTCAGATCGCTCGGCATAGTATCACAAGGTCAAGATGCAGACAGAAGATCATCACTTGTATATGTTTCCAAACAGACCGCACTATCTTAGATACCCTTAAAGTTTGATCGTTCATCTCTAATCAATCAAACATTAACAGATCAAGGTGGATACTCAAGTCAAACAATTCAATGACTATGAGATAAAGTGACAAGCTTAATGACATACCTGACTCTCAATTGTCAGGAATGATTAAAGAAATGTCAAGAGTAAATCAACTTCTCAGAAGCTAGGAGATGAAACCGTAAAAAACAATGAAGCATAAATGAGCATTTATTGCACCGCACAACGAAGAGATATTGTCAATGTCATTTTGTCGGGAGTTAGTACAAATGATCAGTGACCGTTTGACATTTTCAAGTGAAAAAATGTAGATTCAGAAGATAGAAAAACAACTCAATAGAACGATTTTTTAACAAGACTCAAGCTTTCAGTATGCAAATGTACAATACTTAGAACACACTTATTCTTTCAACATCAAGTTACTCATTTAGCGCACACATATCAGATCTTCCAAATATCATTTTGTGTTACCCTACCATATCCAGCCGTCAAAGCTAACCATTGGTTGTTGTATTGGTTCATGGTGAATCGAGAGTTTTAAACAGTTGGAGTTTGTGTAGAGATATTACTGATATTTTCGATTTAGACATTGATAAATTCTAACCGAATAAATCTTAATCGAAGTGATTTGTTAGAGAATGTAGAACCAAAGTCTTTTAATATATTCATTATTTACTAGAAGAAGTGACATAAGAGTTAGAAAAATAATGACATAAGAGTATTTATCTTTGAACATCCATAAATTATCTTTTTTACTTGAGCACTCTCGTTTACTTGATTGCTTTTATCTAGACGTCTTGTTAGTTGTTGCTTATATTGTATATATATTTTATCACCAAGTATAATTAAACTGCTCAAAATCATTTTAAATGATCCAACTAAATCTGTTTACAACTAATAATTAATCTATAATCAGCTCAACTTTTGATTTTTTTTAAATTTTGTGTTCATTTTCCAAACTCTTTTCAGAACCTGACAGTTCAAATTCAACCAATCATTCTCTAAAATTAATGGAAACCAATGACCAAGAGTATACTTGTCATTTAATTTTGAACTTTTGTTTTTATTTCTTTTTCAAAACACTCATTTTCAATTATGACTGCTACAACCATGACAAGATCTCAAACTTTTTATCATTTGTTTCAGAAAAAACAATGACAGAAAGGAGACCTGTTTAAATTTGTTTTTAATTTACAATAATTATTTAAAAAACCCTAATAATAATTATTATTATTTAACAAAAAATTACTGAAAAAATTCCATGTTCGGTGATGTAGACCTCAATCGCATCTTTCCCTTACTCACCAATGGCCACTTAAAGCATATTTAAAGTTTCCACGAGGAGTCTTTATTTCTTGATTGAGAAATATATATGTACAATGGCATCAATGGCAGACTCTGCAAAATGCCATTTTCATTTATAAATCCTAGTTCCCTATCTAACAAGCCAAGAAAACTAATCATTTACTTCTATACAATATTATATATAACACTTCTTTTCTTTTTTTCTTCCAAAAGACTTGCATTTTTAACCTCGAGTAAACTCCATACCTTGGAACAGGCTAATATGCAAATCCCAATGCGGTAAATTCTCCTATTCTACGTACATCATCAGACTGTTGCTTTTCCGGGCCTTCTTCCTCCTCGTAGATCATGTCATCTTCCATAAGTTTCTCCCACAATATGAAACTGTCGGAGCTGTTGGTTTCAGAGGATGATTCGGCCTTTTGTTCCTGTACAGGGCTCCTTGATTCAGCGGGAGAGAACAATGTCTGAATTTCGGATTGGATGGTACTCAACTCTTCCTGAACTTGGAACTTCTTGTCCTCGATATCAATGGATCCCGAGTTTTCGGACAGCCTCCTCCTCTTCAAGATCACTCCGCTGTTTAGTGCCCTTTTCCTGTTGACCCTGTCTACACAATCCAGTAAATACATGGGATCCTTCAAGGACTTGAGCATGAAAATGATCATATGTTTTTGCTGAATTTCGGAGGCGTGAAGACGCTCTTCCATGGCGGCTATGTAGCGCTGCGAGCACTCTTGTTGCTGCCTTAGCTTCATGATTTCTTGTCTCAGTGCGTTCTGTTCAGCTCCGAGCTTGTAAAGCTCTGAATCCACTCCATGACTTGTGGGGTACTGCCAAGGATGTGATGCTGCTTCATGTGGCCGCATGATTTGGGGACTTTGCTTCCTCCTTTTGATGTGTTTCAACATATGCTTCTTGCTTCTCTGAAAGCCTTCGTTTGCGAATTCCCATCTGTCCGAATCAATCTTCCTGAATCTCTGTAAACAGTACCCAAATCAAAAGCTCCGTAAGCCACCCAATTCACGTCTCCACTTGAACAACAAGAAAATTCAAGAAATACGAGACAGCAGTAGAACTGTTATAAATTCTTACATAGGTATTGAGTTGGCGAACGAAACTGGAGAAATTGTTGTGCTTGAAATGCTTAGGGAGCAAATCGGTGGCGAAAGTGTGCGAATCCCACACAACGAAGCTATTCCCCGCACCACTCCACGATATTATCGAGTCCGTCTGAGGATCATCCACCATCTCAAACGTCTTCTTCAGAAACGGTGGCGGCCCGATCTCTCTCAGCCCTTCTAACGGCTTGGGGAGATGCTCCGACTCCTCCCCCCATTCATCCTCACCTCCATTCTTGACGTTATACCCACATCCAGAAAACTCAGTTTCATCAAGAAACACGAAGGGTTCTTCCTTCACACCGATCAAAGCTCCATCCCCCGCATTTCCCACCATTTCTTGATTAATATCTCCAGCTACTACAGAGATCATGTGTGTTTACTCATCCCGAAGCACCACAAGACTTTATCTTTATTGTCTACTCAACACCGATGCCTCAGCAAAAATCCAAAAACACGCGTCGGGAGAAGGGAGGAGTGCTCAATAAAAAAAGGAGCATAGGTGCACAGTAGTGGACAAATCGCTATACAGGTGGTGAGAATACGAAGAGGGGAGAGATAACTTATAATAAAGAATTCATCAGTACACAGATTTTATTTTGTTTTTGATAAACCCAACCTAATCCGATCTAATTTAATGCGAAGAGTGGTGCGCTGTCTGGAAAATTGTCCAAAGATGCATGAAGGTGTGTCGGCCCCCTTGTGCTGCTTAGCTTTTGCCATTTGTATCACTACGCTTGTGCTGAGTCACGGTTTGACGCCTCACATTCTGATTAGACCCTTTGGACTTTATTAATTTTCGTAAGCAGATTTTCAACGTTATGACTTAATAGTGTGTGTGTGTGTGTTTTTTTTTTTTTTTACTAAAAATCACATTAGATGTACTAGTGATTGTTTGATTAGAAAAAAGAATATCAAAAAATTGTTTGTTTTCAACTACTCCTAATATCTAAGAATGAATCGTTTCAACAGTCTTCGATGGTCGTATGGATATCCAAATAATTTGTCGTTCATATTAAAGAATATTAGAGATAAAAGAATACTATAGATATGAGCTTTTCAGATAATGATTGATCCGCTGAAAAGAAATGGGAGGGGTCAATTCTAATTTATCACACTAAATCAACAAAGTAGCAACCAATAAATCTATTAAACGAGATCAACAAATTATTGAAAATCTTATATAAAAGTTTAGTTCAAGAGAACAAGTAGAATTTCTTCATCACACGATTCAATTAAATATCTTTAAATTTATTTTATGTGGAATTGGTAGTGTCTATTTATTTTATTTATCAATCAAGTCATATAACTTGTATGTTCTTTATTTTTGGTCTAGTTACATGTTCTTAATCTATTAGTTTATATTTTTTTCAACTTTATATTTTTTTATCAGAGTGTTGACGTGACATCGGTAAATGATGAAATGACATCACAAAATTATGATGATGATGATCGATCACCGAAATTTTTTGAGCTAGTGTTAGATATTGTTGACATGTTCGATGTCACGTCAGCACTCAGATGGAAAACACTAAAATTAAAAAATTAGAACTCACCGAAAATATAATCTCCCAAAAAAATTATGAGATTACATGTATTTGTATGTGTGCATACCTATATAAGATACTGGTGTTCTTTTGTTTTGTGAAGCAATAATATACTTGTGTTCTTGAGTGTTGGGTAAACGTGCTTGTTATGTTTTCGAGCCAGTAAAATTGCTAAATAAATTTTGGTGGAGTGGAAGTACTTATCCGGTCATTTGGTTTTGTTCTGACAAGTTACAATTATATCGCGTCAATAAATCCCATAACACGTTGATCTGGTCGTGATCGGAGTGAAGGTGAAACTGTCCTAATATGACAATCGTCCTTCTTGACAATTCATCTTTGCAGATCCAATTTTTCCATTATTTCGAGACAATGTCCCCCCAAACCTTCGAAATTTACAAACCACAAAATTTTATATTTCGATTTATTTCAAAATACTTGGTTGGGGTTTTTTTTGTTTTGTTGGATTCTACATCTTTATCTTTAATAATAAAAAAACAGACGTTTTTGTTCTTACATGCATTACACGAGGAATATATACAAATTAATCACGTACATAAAGTAGATATGTAATAATTTTTTTTGGGTAAGTGAGACGCTTTTACGTATATTTATTCGTGAGACGAGATTACTCTTTTCATAATACAATAAAAAATAATATTTTTTCATTGATGATATATATAGAAAATATGTCTCATGAAATTAATCCGCGAGACCATCTTCCAAACGATAAAACAATATTTTAAATAATAGGAATGGCAGGATTTTTTTCCTCCTCTCTTACGATCCATCAATTTTCCCAAGATCTCCCCGAATTTGAGACCCAACTCTAAAAATAAATAATATTTTGTAAAACTAAATCATTTCCCTATCATTCATTCAAATAAATAATTTATATTTTGTATTATTAACAAATCTCTATTATAAACTATTTAGATTATTTTTCAAAAAATATAATTAAGTTTAAAAAATACCCAATCTCTACAGGTTATAATGGAATATTTTTTTTCCTGCCTGATTTTTAGTTATCCGATTTAAAAATGCTCGAATATAATAAACACTCATATCCACTCCTACTAACGATCGAGTTTAAAATTCAAAATCATTTGCTTTTCATAAATCAAATATCACGCGTAAAATTTTAAGAGTGATATAAAATAAATAAATATTATAATAAAATACTAATATCAAAAATAATTAAGAAACTCTGAATGAGTAATAATTTTGAAGAGAGTTCAGATATATTGAGTGGTGACTTATTTAATAGAATTTGTTGTTTATAAATTATTATAATCTTAGGCCAAATATTATGGCAAGAGGTTTAGGTAGAACGATTCTTGACAAAAAAATAATAATAATAATAACCGAACCATGTAGACGGTGCAGTTTATGAGTAATATTTTTTCATCGTGATTTTTATAAAATATTAGAAAAAAATGTCGTGGTGTAATTCGGTTCAAGTTGTTAATAAAAATTTTGATCACCCATAGATGGACAGATAAACAATTCTGAACAATATATTAATATTGCATGCATAATTATAAAATCTTCGTCTCGTGGATTATTACACGACAATTACAAAAAAATATAATCAAACATAATAATAGCGAAATATTATTCAATAAAGTGAAATCTCATTTACGGATTAATTTTATGATGAAACTTTTTATAATTCACGAAACACTTTCTAATCATCAAACTATATATATAACACATTTTTCTTTATATATATTTTTAAAAAGTAAATGCATCCATTTTATTTTTATTTTTAAAAAAACTATTAATTCTCTAATTTTTCTACAAAGTGTGTACCATGATCCTTTTGTAGTATTAGTATAATGTTGTCTACACTGAACTTATTATCTTAGCTCCGTCCTTGAAAGGTGGGTGCCGTTGGATTTTGTCGGATCGTGATTTCAAGAAACACACTTAGAAATGATGTTTTGAAAATTGATCATGTTAAAAAGAGCAAGTGTTACGAGACTTTGGACAAACTTAATTCCAGAGTTGCTATCACTACTGATATGTGGACATCAAACAATAATAAAAAAAAGTTTCATGGCAAATAACTGGACACTATATTGACGATTCATGGATTCTTCATAGTTGCATTTAGATGTATGTGTAATTTTATACTGTGAATCATTGATATTTTTAGAAAGAAAAAATTATGACATTTATTTATTTGTTTATTTGTTGTAGGTTTGTGTATGTTCCAACTCCATATACGTCCGAGGTGTTGTCTGGTCTATTGGTTGAATAATTTATGGAGTGAAATATTGATGGTAAATTGTCAACAATCACATTGGATAATTGCACCACCAATGATTCCATGATTCATCTTCTCGTGGACAAGCTTTCGAATCGAGATTTGTTATTGAATGAAAATGTACTTTACATGCGTTGTTGTGCTCATATTCTGAACTTGATTGTGAAAGATGGTATGTAAGTAATTAGTGGTGCAATTGAAAGAACGCGTGATATTGTTATATTTTGGACTGCTTCACCTGCTATAATATAAAATTTAGAGGATGTTGCTCGTTAGTTGCACATTGAATGTAGTAAAAAATTAACTCTTGATTGTTAAACTCGTTGTAATTCAACTTATTTGATGTTAGAAACTACTGAGTTAAATATCTAGAGAGATACTACAAAAATGTGCCAACTGATGAGTATTGGGTGAATACAATTGATATATGTGAAAAACTAAAAACTTTTTATCAAGTGACAGAGATGTTTTCTGAAACATTTTACTCCACAACTAATTTTTACTTTCCAAATATATGTAATATCAAATTAAAGTTAGATGAGTGGTTGAAGAGTCCAAATCCAATTATTCAAGGTATGACAAAAAGATGTTGGAAAAATATGAAAAATATTGAGATACTTGTCATATTATTATGGGGTTTGCTGCTGGATCCTAGATATAAGATGAAGCTTGTTGAATTTTATTTTCCCCTAATTTATGGTGAAAAATAACAATCTAAAGTTGATGAAGTTCAACACAATTATCGTGATTTGTTGGTTGATTACCAATCCAGGGCAACAAAATTATTGGGAAATAGTGGTGGTTCAGGGATTTCTGGGACTTCATGTATTTCTAATATCAATGCATCTTATAGTGATATTTTAGATATGTATGATAAATTTGTTGCTTCAAGTTCAAACCAAGCTGCGTCAAAATCTCTAACTGAGTTGGATATGTATTTGGAAGAAATTGTCTTGCCATGAACTCAATATTTTGATATTCTTAGTTGGTGGAAGACGAATGTGATCAAATAACCAAATTTACGGAAAATGGCAAATGATATTTTAGCTATTCATGCGTCAACTATTGTATCTGACTCCGCTTTTAGCAATAATTGAAGAATAGTTGGTCCTCAATGCCGTAGGCTTAATCCAACGACTTTGGAGGCATTGATGTGCTCGCGAAGATGGTTGTGTGGTGAAGTGGAAGGTAAGTAAATAACAATTTTATTTTGTTATTGTACTTTTATTTTAATTTTGTTATTGTACTTTCTCTTTTTAAATTACATATTTTTACAGTTTTATTTTTTCATTGTATTTTATTTCTTTAATTTTGTAGATAATTCTTCAAGTAGTTTACCAACATGTCTCAGCATTCTTGATGAAGAGGAAGATGATCATGAAGAGTGTGTAATTGAAAAATTGCCTACTCGCTGATTTTATATTGATCTGTTTAAGTTCTGATATGACTTATTTTTGGAGAGTTAATAAATCTTTTTTTTTAAATGAAATTCATTATGTCGTGAAGATACTTTGTTTGTCATTATTAAATATGGTTATAGACATGAATTAGTTTTCTATTGTGTTCTATTTAGATGCTTGTTTGTTTTATAATTCAGTCACGTGAGAAGAAAATTACTGTTTTCATTTAAAAAAATTCAGGACTCACGGGTCTAACTGACCTCGGTTCGTATTCAGTGTGGGACGGGTAATGAGTCAAAGTTTTCTTCATAGAGCCGGTCTTGGGTCTAGTCATACCTGCCTCATTGACATTTTTAATATTATATATAATATTGTTGTCTATACTAAAATACTATCTTAGCTCCGCCATTGAAAGGTGCGTGTTGTTGGATTTTGTTGGCTCATGTATTTCTTATCGGGTAGAAGAAAAAATATTGGATTATAACTCGCTAAGATTAGGTACCCGGTAACCCAATTATTAATAAAAAATGTTATGATATGATAGAGAAAATCAAGTGGTTGGTAAGATTTGGAATATGATATGCAGAATAATTTGTCATATAAATATAAGTACAAAATATGTGTTTATGAGGCATATTGAATAAATTATAGAATTAATATAAATCCAACTATCTAAATTTCCAAATGAATTTTTCGGTTTTATTTAAATATTATGATATGGAATTTTTGATAGTTGAATTTATAAACTGTTGCCTTTACAACTTTAAAGGAATAACATAAATTTACTACATGTCACACAAACACAATGAAATAAAAACTAAAGCTAAAATAACAACAGCCAACGAATTTCTTTCACCAACTCCATAAATTGGGTTTGTTATTTTTCTTCATTTTTTTAAGAGAGTTGTGTTTTGGCAAGGGATCACTTGTGGGGATGACAGTTTTCACACGAAGAAAACCTGAAATGAGACATGTTTGTAGATTTTTCAAATCCTCGAAGAAAATCGAGAACAGATATGAGAATATTATATCATCTTCGAACCCTTCTCGATATGTCTAATAATAATATCATTACTACTGCTAATAACACTGAATTTTCCTAATAATTAACAAAAAGAAAAAAAACTCAAATTCATAATATTTAAATCTCTTTTATGATTTATGATAATTACGTGGTTTCATCTTTTTGTTTATTAAAACTATGAATTAGAAAAATTTGTATTGTTATTAATATTCATATATGTAATTTGATGATTGTATCTATATTCTTTAAGTGATTGAGGACTCTTTTTTTTTTTTTAATGATTCATCCATTATTTGAAGAGGTGATGATGATAATGGTTTAATTCATGTCAAGCCAAGGATGATGATGACAAATTCTGCCTACTTCTTTGTCGTTTTTAGATTATTTGAAGCGACAATAAGAACTAGAGTGAAGATTTAATGTCTACGTAGTCGGGATGAAAATTTTTAGGCCAATATGATAGAACTGGATAGAGGGCTCGAAGGCAACTTAATCCCACGGGGATTAAATGAGGAATATCCGATTAGAAAAAATGAGGATCAAGGCGTGGATGACAAATAATTGTGTGAGACGGTCTCACGGGTCGTATTTTGTGAGACATATTTTTTATTTGGGTCATCCGTGGAAAAATATTAATTTTTATACTAAATGTATTAATTTTTATTGTGAATATCGGTAGGGTTTACCCGTCTCATAGATATCGTGAGACTGTCTCACAAAGACCTACTTAGCGTGGACATGAAAAATATCCCAGCCCCACCACACCTCACCTCACCCTACCCCATTGCCATGTTTAATCACTTGATAAAGAGGAGAATAATCCTCCAAATATGTAAAATAATTTTTCAAACACAAATATTGAATATTTACATGTTTAAATAGATATATAAAAGAATCAAATATTAAGGTACCAAATTTATGCACTAACCAATTATGAATTTTAATAGTGAACTGTGATATCAGTTTTCTAATATTTTAATCGTCTGATAGGTAAGATATGAATAAATAATAATTAGAATCAGGTACATTCAGAATATATACTTCTACCATTAATTCATATTTTTTCGTTGCTTCATATATATACACAGATTTCGAAATTCCATAATTTAAACACATAAATATACAAAGTTGTTCCAATTTAAATCAAATATATGAGCTGAAACAGAAATTCCACTCATAGTAGTTCTTGAAAAAAGTCCATAGAATAAATTTGCAGAAAAACAATTTATGTATATAGGGTGACATCACACAAATAATCGCAAAAAGCCCATGAAACTCGGATAAATTAAAGCCCAATGTAAAATGTATCGGAGAATAGAAAAGATCCAAACATGGCCTTAGCTTGCACGTATAAATAGCATACGTGCTAGGTTTTTATTTATTTGTTTGTTTTCCGAGTGTGTTATCACCATTCTCCTTTCCTCCAACCCTCCCTCCTCTGTAACCCTATCTCTGTGGTTTTACTTTCTCTGATTTGGGGTTTTGGTAGAAAATGAGCAACAACAAGAAGGACGCCTTCAACGTTTCCGATCTCGATGCCGGTAATTCACCTCAGTGGAACCCTAGTTTCGGTTTTTTGTTGATTGGTTGCGCGTTTCGTTTGGTTTTAATGAATTGGATGCTTTCTTGTTTTTGTAGCTTTGAATGCGGAGGGCAGGGATGACCTTGTTAATGTTCTCAAGGTTACTGTTTCTTTCAGTTGTTTTTTTACTTTTGCCGCTCAAATTCTTGACCCTTTTTCATTTTTTCTTCTCCCGGTTCTAGTTGGTGGGTTCATATGTAAATGTTGGACTGTGCAGTGCTGTTATTATTATTATTCTTTTAAATTCGCAGAACAAACTTCAGGATCTTGCTGGTAAGCACTCAGATGTTCTTGAGAATCTTTCCCCCGCTGTCAAGAAACGTGTGGACGTGCTAAAGGAAATTCAGGTTTGCCTCTGTCTGCAGTTGCATTTTATGTTAGCCTGAGATTGGATTTTTTTTTGGCTGCAGTTTCATGTTAAAAAAGTTGATTTTTAGGGAAGAAGTCTGTTCAGTTAAACTATATTAGAATTATGTCCGTATTAGATTAATCTATTCGAATGTCAGTTTCACTTCGTAAATGTGTTAATACCAGCCCTTATTTATGCTATATACTCGTATAAGACTTGAACTCTTCACAAACTTTGTTCTTCCATGGATTAGTCAAATTCTACTAAAGAAGTCATCATCCACTATATTGAATGTAAGTCTATGCAGCTATTCTTTTCCCCTTCACAAACTTTGTTCTTCCATGGATTGGTCAAATTTGAGATACGACCAAATATGTGAAATTTGTGATTCAATAATATATTCTCACTGTGTATCTTATCGATATGCGCCAAAGTATCTTAGTTTATTCAGTCTTCTTACTGATGTGGATGTTAAAACCCTTTCTTTTTGGGTTTAATGCTATTGTTATCTTGTGTTTTCAGGTTCAACATGATGATTTAGAGGCAAATTTTTCAGAGGAAAGAGCAGCACTTGAAGCTAAATATCAAAAGCTGTATCAGCCTCTCTATGTCAAGGTGTGAAAAATTGTGCATTTCAGAGTGCATTTATCTTTGTTTTATTGATTTCATTATTAATAATATTAGATGTTTGCAGAGATACGAAATTGTGAATGGTGTTGAAGTTGGAGGTGCTACAACCGATGCAGAGCCAACAAAACAGGTGGACAATGAGGGCGAAGGTCTGTTTTGATGTCAATTTAGAATTTCATATTAAAGAGGGAATCCTTTATCTTTCTGAAAACTTTTACAAATAATCCAGAAAAAGGAGTTCCTGATTTCTGGCTGATTGCAATGAAGAATAATGAAGTGCTTTCTGAGGAGGTTAGTTGTTTCAGAAAATTACTGATCTCTCTGTATTTTAGGCAGTTTTTACTTAACTTTTTGTCTTTTTCTAATTTTGTTATTTGTGTTGATATCGGTGCCAGATATCTGAGCGTGATGAAGGAGCCCTAAAATTTCTCAAAGATATAAAGTGGTCCAGAGTGGATAATCCCAAAGGGTTCAAGCTTGAATTTTATTTTGATACTAATCCATTCTTCAAGAACTCCCTTCTAACTAAGACTTATCACATGATTGATGAAGATGAACCTATTTTGGAGAAAGCAATCGGGTAATCATTTCTGTTCCATCACCGATGTGCAGTCCTGTCCTACAGGGATGTTTTAAACAGTTATTGAAACTCCTATTCAATATTTTTTTTAAAAAATATGATACTTTGTAGGACGGAGATAGAATGGTATCCTGGAAAATGTTTGACACAAAAGATTCTGAAAAAGAAGCCTAAGAAAGGGTCAAAAAATGCCAAGCCTATTACTAAAACTGAACAGTGTGAAAGTTTCTTCAACTTCTTTAGTCCACCACAAGTCCCCGAGGAGGATGAAGACATTGATGAAGATGCTGTAAGAATTAGGTGATTTATTTCCGGAGATTGCTTATCGAGTGAATTTATTTCTTTAATATTCCGTGTGCTTTTGACAGGCTGAAGAACTCCAAAATTTGATGGAACAAGATTACGACATTGGGTGAGTTTACATGGGTATCCATTTGAATCTTTTTCACCGGGTTCCTTTTAGTAAGCTGAGCTCTCTGTGTGTAGATCAGAAAAATGTTGAATTAAATAACTATTGTAGGAAATTGTTTTGTGGTTGGAACTCTAATGGTTTAAGATCGGGGCTTTGCTGTCTTTATTTTAGCTAATTTTGTGGTTAGAACTTCTATTAAGTTTTATAGGTAAATAAATTTTCATTAAAATATGGAAATTCAAGATCTAATTCTTTTAACGAAACTCAAATGTTTTTAAAGCACAGATATCGACGAAAGGGGAACCTTCTAAGAGATATTTAATGCCATTCCCTCTTATTCTCCCTTGTTTCTCCGGATTAGTGGTTCTTAGGGTGTACAGTGTTTTTATCGCCTGAATTTCATATGGTGGGGGAAACTTTTTAATTTTGATATGAAAATGGAAATTTTGGGTTACTTTTTTATATCTGTAGCCATATCACGTTGTTCCTGCCTAGTTTCTTTTTATTATTATTCTTTAGGCACACTTGTGACTTGTCTCGTTAAATTATTATTTGTATCTCCTTTAAAATAAGTCTCTCTTTAAAATGTGGACTGATTTTGTGTAGGTCGACTATTAGAGACAAAATTATTCCTCATGCAGTATCATGGTTCACTGGCGAGGCTGCTCAGGACGAGTATGATGATATCGAGGAAGAAGACGATGATCTTGATGGAGATGAAGACGAGGAAGACGAAGAAGACGAAGAAGATGACGATGAAGAAGACGAAGAAGAGGAAGAAGATGAAAAGAAGACCCGGAAGAAGGTCATATAACATTTCTTCTTGTAATCTTAGTGTCATTTGGTAAAATTTATTCCATTCAGAACCTAGTATTTGACTGATTGATCCTTTTGTTCTATTTGTTTCCAATTTACAGTCACCAGCATCACGCAAGGTGTGATTCTTTACTTCTCAAATTTTTTATTCTTTTTAATGTGCCGCAAATAAATCCTGATAATTCGTTTATCTGATAACTTACAGAAGAGCGGAAGGGCGCCTGCTATCCATGCACAGCAAGGTGAAAGGCCTCCCGAATGCAAGCAGCAATAGCTGTTGAATTGTGTCTATCAGAATTCCATATTGTTGTGGCTTTGTTTGTGTTCGATCATGCCAGAGGCTGTTACAAATCACCATAGATTTACGCCCTTGCGAGCAGCCTTGAGAGTCTATTCCTCATTTTTCTTCGGATCAGCTGAAGATTATTTCTTTTTTGTTCGCTTTTTTTGGGATTATTGTTCTGTGAGGTAATGTTGAAGTAGTGGAGTTGTCTTGTGGCTTGCCAACTGCTTGTTGCATGGAGACAAGCATAGCGCTCTTATAATTTTGTATTAATGATGGTTGAGGGTTCTTTTTGAATTTCAATGATTACATTGTTTGTCTTTCTAAATCAATCTTAACTAAATAAAGAAAAAAATTAGATGAAATGCGCAATTTAAATATTTTTCTTTAAAAAAACCTTTTCACAAGTTTTACCCTTAAGTTGGTGTTTTAAAATTTGAAAATTACTCACCCCTTTATGTTTGTTGATTTCTTTCTTTTTTTAAGACAACGAACAACTTCTAACATATGATTTCGGTAAACACACGGTAGAATGGATAAAGCATATGATCTCGTGGGTGGTGGTTATAGAGATAGGTAAAAACTTGTGTGAGACGGTTTCACGGGTTGTATTTTGTATAAGAGTCATCCATGAAAAAATATTACTTTTTATGTTAAGAGTATTATTTTTTATTTTGAATATCGGTATAGTTGACCCGTCTCACAGATAAAGATTCGTGAGATCGTCTCACAAAAGACCTACCTATTCATCGAGATAAGCTCGGGTCCTCGGGATTTTGAAGAGAGAAATTACTAAAAATACGAAATTTTAAATAATTGTCCGAAGCAGCACATAACAGAAGAAGAGTGAATCGAATACCATCCCCCACGTTCCATTGTGTAAAAAACATTTTGATTTTTTACAATGTATGATGTTGGAAAACTTGCCCATTTTCATACTAGTGGCCATTGTCCAATTTTATTGAGAAATACGAGAGATATCAGTACGGTAAAGTTCATGCTATCACAAGGATACTACCCTAATGCTAAATCCAAATGTTTAAAATTGATTTGTACATATGAGATCTGTAATAACAAAATTAAAATTGAATATTTAAATGTAGTGCGAAGATACTACCTTTATATTAACATCTAATCAGCTGAAGTTATTTGCAATTCAAATGTGCTACATTGTGGTAGATATGGTTAGTAGCCTTGCTTTGACAAAAATTTGTGTGATACGGTCTCACGGGTCGTATTTTGTGAGACGGATCTCTTATTTGGATCATCCACGAAAAAATATTACTTTTTATGTTAAGAGTATAACTTTTTATTGTGAATATCGGTAGGTTGATCCGTCTCACATGTAAAGATTTGTGAGACCGTCTAATAAGAGACTTACTCCCTTGCTTTAACCAGTCTCGAATTACATGCGGAAAGTTCTTTATATCATTTGAGCGTGTCTCGATCATTAATTATTTATGGATTATTATTCTATATCAGATCCAATTATTTCAATGAATCCAATATCTATATAATATCACTATTCAACCCAAGCACAAACTTAAACATTTTCAACCTTTATATTTTCTATATTTTTATAAATATTTACGTATAAATATTTTTCGAATTTTTGCGTACATTTTCTCATTTTATTTCTATTTTTTTACCAAAGATTCAGCAGACCAAATTTGTTACCGTCATTGTTTTTCTCCTTCCCCACTGCTTCTTGGGTGGTGACGCCAGGTTCCGTATTCCAACACACTACGTAAATATGCTTTCGAGTCAATTTTTTAGATGATTATATTCTAGATTCCCCATAAATATGCTAATTATTTTGAATAACGGGCTCTCAAATTTGGCTAGCCAAAGATTCATATTTCCACAGGTCAACTTGTCTTCCGACAACCTCAAGATCCAATTCAAAAGAAGCACCATTGTTGCTGAAAACCCAGGTGAAAAAGTCCTCTAAATCTTTGTTTTGGTTTGTGTTAGAAAAAGGGTTGTTTTTGTTGAAAGATTGATTTTTTAGCACCGATGTTTATTTGGGTGTTGGTATTCTTTGTAATTAATTTTTATTACTTTGCTATTGTAATCTGAGGAGTGAAATCGTCTGCACCAGCTCCACTTTTTGCAATATCCCCTACTACACAAATATACATGTTCATAATAATTTCAGTCATGGACAATATTTGCTTGCTTAAAAAATCATGGGTGTGTGTGTAGCAAAAATGAGATGCAAATTGGACCAATGAGTTTTATTCCGTAATCTGCCGCAGCAAGAGGACTAAGCCACTAAGAAGTGTCATTTTTCAGCATGATCTGTACCTAACTTTGTTGGCAACTAATGGTTTTGATCTTGTATAGATATTATTGTCTAAGTTACTTGCAAGTGTCAAGTTAGTTGATCTGAAAAGCCAAGCCAATGAATAAATTGCGGAATTCTGTGGAATGATACTCCAAATAATATGGACTCGATCTCCTTGTTAAATAATAGCTATGTCCTAAATCAAGCAATTATTTTATTTCTCTCTTTTGTAGAGAAACATGAATGAAATGTTTAAGTCCGTTCTTGCCAAAGTAGGAAGTATTTATCTCGAGTTGAGTTGAAAAGGGTCTCTACTCTTGTTGGTATTTGGTGGGTGCGGGGATGGCATGTTTATGAAGGCATGAAAGCTATGACAATTTATGACTGCAACCTTCAATTGCCACTAAGTGATCGATGTTTATCTTGTACGAACCCCGCCACTGGATATCCTTATGCTTGATATAATGTTGTGGTTTAAGCAAGTTATTCTGTGTGAAACCAAATAGTGCTGGTGGATGGTTGAGAATATTGATGAGAAATGAGCGGACACAGTATATCGCATCCTAAGATTGACTGCGATTACTTGAAATTCAACCTGCACTCAATCTATATCACTTAAAAGACTTGTAACGAGAAAGAATTGTGTTGCCTTAGGTTACGAAGGTTCATGGAGCCAAAAATACCTTACAGTCTCATTTTCTTTTTTCTTTATGTTCTTTTAGCTGTTAAATATTTAGAAAAGTTTGTTCTTTGAAGCTCTCTCTCTTTCCATTAAAAACTTATCCAAGGTTATTGAGAAGTGGACTTGCACTGTGGGTTTTCTTTAATGATATCTCAAAGTTACTGTATGCGGGTTTTGGAATAGAAGATATACCTCCTCTGTCTTCACCATCATACCCGAAAGATCATATGAATTCTTGACTCTTGACATATCACTGATCAGTGGAATTTATATTTCAGTTGCTATGCAGCAGAAAATTACAATATCAAACAAGCGTGGCGAAAAACTTTTTGGTGTTTTGCATGAGACCGGATCACCAAAAGTTGTGGTTTTGTGCCATGGTTTTCGATCCTCAAAGGTTGGAAGGATGCTTTGATTTTGTTATTTTTTGCAATACAATGTTTCTTCCCACTCTGATTAATGACAGTGAGATTGTTCATCGGTAATTGATGAATCTCGTGTTTTAGACTGCAGATTATTGAAGGAAAACTTCTTGAAGACATTTATCATTTTTATTATTGTTTCTACTTTCTATTTTTTGCAGACTTCTTGCTCTTCATATTATGTTCTCTGTTGCCTTTGATTTCATTATTTTATGCTTCTCTTTACCCCTGCACACTATGTACTATATCTTAGGAAACCTAATAATCTATTAAAAACTGTCTCTGTACCAGTGTCTCACAGAGTTAAAATTTCGAGTTTATATTGTTGAATTCTTCTTAATATACTTTATATGCTTGTTGGATGTGCAAATGACAAAGATACAATCATGTCTGTAGGATACGATCATAAGATACCTGTAGATATAAGTAAATATATTCTAAAATTCCTGGAGGACTAACAGGGCGAACTGCTAGTTTTCGGATACGAGATATCCACCCTAGTCATTATTGTCGTATTTGCCCAATTGACATTTTAACACAATTAGAATGATCCTAATTTAGTCTAATTAAACCATAACATTATTCATCCACCTTAAAACGGTATATTTGTCTTTTTTCTTGGAAAAATATGTAGAATTTTCAGCAGTAATGATATCGATCAACCACATGAGCTACGATATAATCATGGACATATGGCTTTACTTTTCTAAGCCGCATGCAGTTATTTTGTTGTCCTACTCATAGAATTTGGCTCCTATGGTTGGGTAAATCGATAGATAATTTTTTCCGCAGTTTGTTAACAACCATGGTGGTAGTTGATGTGAGGTTACATCTAACTTAGTTTAATATTTGCAGGAGTACGACACCATGGTCAACCTTGCTCAAGTTTTAGAAAACAATGGAATCAGTGCTTTTCGCTTTGATTTTTCTGGAAACGGGTAAGGTCTCCAATCATGGGGTGCTAGCTATATTTTTTGTAAAATGATTTCTTATGAAATTATGATTTCGACCTTAATTGAAACAATATGATTGATGCACATTGTTATTGTTGGATATTAATAGCAAATATTATTAAGATATTTGGTTGATTAGGATAACGGTGTTAGTATTTAAAAAGAGTTGTCTAATAGGTTGTTAGTATTATATCTTTTACTTAATGGTATCAGAGCCTTTGAAAGGTCCATGGTATAATACGGTCGTATGGCATTTGCATCCGATGATTCCTCCTCGCCTTCAAATGGCACGCTGGTTATCTCTGATAATACACCCATTCCAATCACCAGCCATAAATTGAATGGCCAAAATTATCTTCAACGGTCCCAATATGTGACGATGTTTATATGCGGGAAGGGCAAGGGTGACATATTATCAGGTGCTAGTCACTGCCCTGCAAAGGATGATGCCAGATTTAAAATTTCGAAGGCCGAAAACAACATGGTCGTGCCCTGGCTCATTAACTCCATGGCCCCCCGATATTGGAGAAAATTTTCTGCTCTATCCCACAACGAAAGAGATCTGGGAGGCTGCCCGAGACACCTACTCCTGCAATGACATTGTCGAGTTATTTGAGATGGAAAGCACCCTTCATGACTTAAAACAAGGGGATGCACCAGTCACCCATTACTTCACCTCACTCACTTGCTCCTGCAGCAATTAGATTTGTTTGAAGTGTTCGAGTGGAAATTCCCAGATGATGAAAAACTTACGAGATTATTGTTGAAAAGAAACGAGTGTTTAAGTTCTTAATGGACCTCAAGCTTGCGCGAGGCGTTATCTGAAGTACACCATGATGAGAGCAGAAAGAAACTGTCAGGGACTCAATCCATGGGGCCCAGCTCAACTCAAACAAGAATCGAGCAGCAAAAATCAAGGATGTGCTATATCAAAGGTTTACTCATGGGAAGTTTAGAAAATAAGGAATTGGATTGATTGAATTTATTTACTTTTCTTTAATAAATGCTAGGATCTCGAGCCTAGATAGGGGAATAATGAGCATATTTATTGGATGCCAATTTAATGCTTATCTTGTATTTAAATGGCTGTTGATGAAAGGAATATGACATTTTGTTTTTCTCAAAAAATATAGCTAATATTGAGATCGCGAGGTTATCTCAAACGAGCCTCGAACATCCAAAAAAATAGGTAGACAAGGTAGAAAAAACCATAAACAAATCTCAGAAACAAATCTCAGAGTTAAACGATCAACCCCTTCACCTGTCCATAACATGATCCTTTATTTGTGCTCATAACCAGTTGGTATCAGAGCCGGTAGTTATGGGTGATTTGCAAGCAATCCAAGTTATCCAACAACAACTAACGACCTTCTTCAACCTGTTCAATCCGAAAGAGAAGACCAAGCACGCAAACAAGATGAACAAGAACGCACACAACAAGATCTGCACAAAAAGCTTGAAGAATTGGCTGCTCAAGTGTCAAAAACTAGCTAGGACGGTGAGGATAGCAGCGGAGGATCTGATTAACGCACAAGAGATCAACGCAAATCAAATGAGCTGGTAACTCGAATCAATTCATACCCAAATATTCGAGGATGGATTTCCCGACCTATGATGGTTCAACCAATCCCATTAGTTGGATAATCCGATGTGAACATTTTTTCTGCCATCAACGCACGCCCAAAGACAAGCCGTGGGGCTCGCGTGTCTTTTCATCTTGAAAGAGACGCTCAACGGTGGTTCTTAGAACTTGAGCGAGCTCGACCCGATCTTACGTTAGAGTTTTTCGCACAGGTACTGCCACGTGAGGTTTGGGCCACCGATTCGCACCAACAAATTGAGAGAACTATCGAAATTGCAACAAATAGGAACGGTAGGAGAATACCGACATCGATTTGAGCAACTTCCAGCACAAGCTTCCTCACGAGCGAGCAATAAATGGAAATTTTCATTAGCGGCCTACAAGAATACATTGCGATTGAGGTAAACATTCACCACTCAAAAGATTTAACAACTGTTATGGACCTGGCCCGTTTGTTTGAAAGACGCACATGAAGCCTACGACAAGAGCCCAATTATCCAAAAAGACATACCATCCCAATAAACAGGCTCATCGATCACAAGGCAATTGAGCGGATCAGAGATGGAGGAATGACGCTCAAGAGGGTTGTGCTTTAACTCTGATGAACTCTTCGTTCCAGGACATCGTTGCAAACGATTGTTTCACCTAGAAGTGGTCGAGAACAGCGACCCAGAATATGAAGTTGACAAGATTAACCCAGACGATCCAGACATCTCTCTTCACGTCATTACGGCAATCAGTAACGCCCAAACTATACAAATAATAGGATACATCCATTCGATGTCTCTCCATCTCCTTATTGATTCCGGCGGTACTCGCTGTTTCTTAAACTCCAAGTTGGTCTCACAATTGAACCTTGAAATATCGCAACGAGGAGACATATCTGTGAAGGTCGCAAATGGGAAGCATCTACCATGTTCGAGAATGTGTTTGGCTGTTTCGATCCAACTGGAGAAGCATATCTTCCATGTTGATTTTTACGTCCTCACACTAGGAGAATTTGGCGCTGTCATGGGAGTAAATTGTCCGCTCCCGAGGAAGTATCACGTGGGATTATGACAAAATGCAGATGTAGTTTGTAAGGGAGGGCATGCTAGTTACTTGGCACGGAGACTCATCCTACGTTCCGTCACACCGAAACCTCTCAGCAACTATACTAGATGAGGCACCCCCTACATAGCTACAACACCTTCTGGAAACCCCAATCCGACGGACAAAGCGAGGCGATAAAGCGCATTCAAGAAATGTACTTGAGGTGCTTTACAAGTGATCAACCGAAGAAATGGTTTGAATGGCTAGCTTGGGCTGAATTTTGCTATAACACAAGCTTTCACACAGCTCTTAAGGCCAATCTTTTTGAGATCATTTATGGTCGCCAACCATCAAGCCTTCTGTCTTATCTCCCTGGCCAGGCACGTCTGAAGGCCGTGGATCACGAACTGCAACATTGTGACCAACTTTTACGTCAAGCTCGTGATCACTTGCTACAAGCTTAAAATGTTATGAAACTGCATTATGACAAGAAACACAGGGAAGTGGAGTTCAAGAAAGGGGATATGGTACTTCTCAAGCTTTCGACCTATCGACAGCAAAGCTTAGCATCCTAGAGGCAATGCAAAGCTTTCCCCTCGCTAGTGCGGTCCATTTAAGGTGTTCGCCAAAGTAAGGCAAGTGGCTTACAAGCTACACTTTCCAGAGAACTCCAGGTCCTACCCAATTTTTCATGTCTCATAATTAAAGAAGTTTAAGAGAGGTTCCTTCTCCAACCCAGAATTCCCCACCCCCCCGCGGAAGCATTTCATCCTTCACCAATGGGAGTACTGGACAAACGCATGAACCAAGACTAATTTGAGGTCTTAGTGCATTGGGAGGGCCTGTCACCTGCAGAAGCTTCTTGGGAGGATGGTGCCATGCTCACAGCTCACTTTCCCTCTTTCGTGTTTGAGGACAACCATGATTTCCAAGGGGGAGCAGATGTCACGGACTCAATCCATGGGGCCCAGCCCAACTCAAACAAGAATCGAGCAGCAACAATCAGGGATGTGCTATATCAAATATTTACTCATGGGAAGTTTATAAAATAAAGAATTGGATTTGTTGAATTTTATTTACTTCCCTTTGGTGAGTGCTAGGATCTCGAGCCTAGATATGGGAATAATGGGAGATTTCTTGGATGCCAATTTAATGCTTATGTTGTATTTAAATGACTGCTGATGAAAAGAAAAAAACATTCAGTTTTTCTCAAAAAAAATATAGCTAATATTGAGATTGCGAGATTCTCTCAAACAAGTCTCGAACATCCAAAAAAATAGGTAGACAAGGTAGAAAAAGCCATAAACAAATTTCAGAGTTAAACGATCAACCCCTTCACCTGCTCATAACCCGATCTTTTACCCGTGCTCATAACAGAAACTAATGTTGGCTTTGGCCTCTCATCGCGTCCCTCCCCATGCGTCCTCCACTATCGACTCTTCCTCCCAATTTCTTGGGCCTAATTCCCAATTCATTGCTTCCAACAATATGCGGAATGGCCGACCTTGGTGTGACAATTGCAAGAAACCAAACACACTTGGAGACTTGTTGGAGGATTCATGGCAAGCCTGTTAACTGGAAGCCAACCTGGGAGAGACGTGCCAATTCTGTTACTGCAGACTTTTGGAGGGTACTTCAATTGACCAGCAACCATTCTCTAAGGAACAAATTGAGATGCTGCTCAAACTTTTCAATCAGACAGCTCCAAATAAGGTATCATTTCTACAGCTTTATTAACGCAGCACATGTTATCTGATTTTTGGATCATTGATTCCGGTGCATCAGTGCATATACGGGGAATATGAAATTCTTCCAAGAGTATCGCCCGTACTAGGCCTCCTCGGCTCCTCCTTAAAAATTGTAAATGGGTCGTGCTCTAAAGTGTTGGGTTTAGGAACAATTCCTATATCAAGAAATTGTTCTTTACATTCTATTTTGTTTGTCCTCAACCTTGATTGTAATTTTTGTCAGTAAGCTGTTTGACTCGGGATCTTAAGTGCATCACTCATTATACGAATGATTCTGGTGTTTTTCACGACTTGGCATCGGGGAAGAAGATTGACAATACTGAATTTTGGGACGCGGTGTATCTTCTCAAATTGTCGTCAGTTTCCTCCCCTCTAAACTTGAGCAACACTTGAGCTTTGTTTTTTGATTCTTTAACTTATTCAATTGAGAATAATGATGTTTTGTCATGGCAATTTCGATTAGGGCAACCAAACTTTCTATATCTTGAAAAATTGTCCCTTTGTTTGTAATAAAAATTTCAGGTTTATTCGTTGTGATGTGTGCCAATTGTCGAAACATACACGTGCTACTTTCTCACCACAAACATATAAGCCATACCATCTTTTTTCACTAATCCATAGTGACATCCAGGGTCTTTAATATTCTCGCTAGTTCTTACGTTTTATTGACGATCATACTCGTGTCTCTTGGGTCTTCTTGATTGAGGACAAATATGTGACATCTATGCTTTTCAAATGATTCAATGTCATGATCCAAACCCAATTGTCGACCTTTATTAATATCTTGAAAACTGACAGATCCCGAGATTACTTCATTTCCACTCTAGGAACCTACCTCCAAAACCAAGTTATAGTCCACCAAATCTCATGTGTCTATACCCCCAACAAAATGGGGTTTCTGAGCTAAAGAATCCTCACTTACTTGAAGTGGCCAGATCACTGTTCTTTACATATCTTATCAACAAATCATCTTGTGTCCTCCATTACAAAGGCCCTATCCAGACACTTCGGGATTCCTTTCCTTCCACACACCTAATTCACAATATTCCCTTGAAAATTTTTGGTTGCTCAACTTTTATGCACTTACATGATCATGGTAAACTCGATCCTCGGGCGATCAAATGACTTTTCCTTGGGTATTCACCAAATCAAATAGGGTACAAATGTTACTCCCTAGTTACAAAAAAAAAATTTACACCTCTATGGATGTCACATTTTCTGGGTATGAAAATAGTTGGATGTAAATGGATTTTCTCAGTGAAACACAAAGTTGAAGGTAGCATAGAAAAATTTAAAGCTCGACTGGTAGCAAAAGGATGCACACAATCATATTGGATCGATTACCAAGAAACATTTGCTCATATTGCCAGTCTCAATACCATCCGAGTTCGTTTATCACTTGTTGCAAACTTGGATTGGTCGTTGTCTCAAAGAAAATACATGTTAGACCTCTTGGAAATTGAAATTTTGGGGAGGAAGCCAGTTGACACTCTTGTGGATGCTAATGTGATACTCACATCTGGGAATGACTGTCCACTGTTTGACAAAGGGAGATATCAAATATTAGTTGGCAAATTAATCTCTCTCTCGCACACACGACTGAATATTGGATTTTCTGTGAGTGTCATGAATCGCTCGACAGAGGACCACATGAATGCAATATACCTAGTATTGAGATATCTCAAAAGAAACCCAATAAATGATTATGCTTCAAAAGTCCTCAGTCAAAAACTTCGAAGTGTATAATGATGCTGATTGGGTTGGATCGCTTACTGATAGGCGATCAACTTTAGGATATTGCACATTTGTGTGGGGGAACTTAGTAACTTGGAGAGTAAGAAGCAGTCTATAGCGGCACGCAGCATCGTGGAAACAGAATACAGAGCTTTAGCACATGGCCTATGAGGGAATGTGGCTGAACATACTACTCACTGAATTGAAACTTGAAGATGGTCATCCCTTTAAAATGATGTGTGAGAATCAAGCAGCTATGAGTATAGCCAAGAATCAAGTTCACCACGATCGAACAAATCACATTGTGATAAACCTACTCTTTATAAATGAGAAGATTGAGAAGAAAGTCATTGATCTCAACTACATCCCTTCTCACTTGCTGCAAATCACGGATATTCTCTTCACCGGCCAAACTTTGAAGACATGAATTCTAAGTTGGGCATGATCAACATATATGACCCTAACTTGAGGGGGAATGTTAGATATTAATAACATATAATCCAGATAATTGGCGGATTTGGATAATTGTGTTTGTATTTAAAAAGAGTTATCTGATAGGTTGTTAGTGGAATTTCTTTTCGTGATAAGACTCTTAGGTTGATCTATATAAACCTGTATCTAGCACCTGTTTATTATTCAATGGAATAAAACTTTCTGCACTTCCCAACCTATGAGTATTCCATCTTTTACTTCAGTTAGCTTTAATTTTTGCCTCCCATGACCGTGGTCGGCACAAAAGTTTCCTGATAGGTTTAAGCCAAATGTATTACGTTCCATCATATTTGGTATGGTGAGTGACAATAAGATGGCGGGAGCAAATAACCTGATATACCCGAGTTAATTTTTTTTATAAATGTTGTTGCAGATCGAGAACTAGTTCCTTCTTTCATATCCAACTCATCTTAATACTATGCTACATTTTTCCTCTGCCTCATAAACATCTAAAATTTGTTTAATTTTTAATGCTTGAGTAACATTCTGCTGATTTACTTGGTTGTACGCTTTTATCCTATTTGCAGGGAAAGCGAAGGTTCATTTCATTTTGGCAACTACTTAAGTGAAGCTGAAGACCTGAGAGCTGTTACTGAATACTTCAAAAGTATAAAACGTGCTGCAGTTGTGGTTCTTGGGCACAGTAAAGGTCGTATCAACTTGTATCCAAAACTGAGTATCTTGTATGTTTCCATTACCTGTTGGAAATACCAAGTGAGTGGAAATACCAGCTGAGCCTGAGACCTCTCTCTCATTTTATTTGACCTGCGATACCATCATTGCTAGACACCCGGCACCTGCTTCTCTCAAATGATTTTTTGTCATGTTCATTCTCATAAGCTTACGATTTTCCATGATTTGACAATTTCTACAATTTCCATGGTACAAATGTTTCCTTCTACCTGGTTTGCCATACAATACATCCTTCCCTTTTCAAAATCTCAGACCCACACACAGACATGCATTACTTACCTACAAATGTTTCATACTTTTCTTCTGGTTCTTTTCTTTACTCCAAGTACCCCTACCTTTTGTTACCAAATCCAAAAAAACTAGAACCAAGTCTTTATGCGTGTTGTTGTTTTTCAATAGACACGTTAATATGTGTACATATAATGAAATGCACAACTAAGTGTATCTAGCTATTACTGATTATTTGTTTGACAAGCTTGTATCAAATGATTCATTTGGATTATCTGACAGGCGACATCATAGTCTGACTCGGCGGCTTATATACTTCAGAGAGGGGGATTCTCGAACTTACTCGTTGAGTCTAGAGAAAAGCATTCTTGAATTTGTCTTGTTTCCATTTATATTTTTCTCGAGTAATTTTTTATTAGCTGGAATGTCCTTCAATTTAGCTAACTGGAAATTCATGCAAGGTAGTAATATGGTCGAGGGCTATAAGTTTGCTACAATATGGACATTTAGGCCTATTTTATTTTAGTCCGAAGGAAATGCTTTCAAATTGAGTTTTGTTTGTCTTCGCTCTTTTTTTGTTTCATGGTTAGTTTGGTCTTTCTTTAAATTTTCAAACTACAACTTTAGTGGAGCGGTGGATGATTATGTGTTTCCTAAGAGTGAAAAATACCCCTTTCCTTCTAAAACAACAGAACCTTATAAGAAAAAATCCATGCTAAAACTGGATCTATTGTTCCTCTCACTTGTAGTGTTTTGCTTTGTGATTATGGCATATAATTTGTCCCACAATCCTTCTTTTAACACTCAATTGTGCTAAGGCTTCAAAATTCGATCTGTTGATTCTCCTTGCATTTTTTGTTATCACATGTTGCAGGTGGGAATGTTGTCCTCCTGTATGCATCTAAATATCATGACATTCCTGCTGTCGTGAATGTCTCTGGTCGTTATGATCTCAAGAGAGGCCTTGAAGAACGGCTGGGTAAAAATTTTTTAGAAAGACTCAACAAGGAAGGTTATATTGATATTAAAACGGGAACAGGTAATCAATCACACACTTTTTTAGGTGATGACTCCTGCTTGTTTTTTCCAAACTTGATGTTGAATATTGTGACCCTACACTCAAGCATCATTTGTGCTTTAGGAGATGTCGCTAATAAAAATTTAGACATTTCATAATGACGTAAAATTTATGAGCCTTCATTTTTTTCTTTTAATATATTTAGTTCCAATTTCAATTACTTCAGAATTCCAAAACCACCAGAAAAAAAAAAGGAAAGAAGAAGAATTTCAAAACCTACTGTTTAAACCTGAAGGATAGCTTTCCTGAGTTTGATAGTTCTCTTTTGCACAAGTCTAATAACCCGTTTGATGAGAGGCAACAGAAATCTGAAAAAAGGTAAAAAAAAATGAATGCCTTTCATCTGAGGGATTCGTTGTGGTTTCCACTTCTGCTGTGTATTAGTAAACAGTAATTTGTTTCTTTTGCAACATTTTACCAGTCAGAGAAGTATATTGTCATGCAGTAGGGGTGTTCACGGTTTGGTTCGGTTTAGATAAAGATTCGAACCCAACCAATGAAACCATATTATATTAGTTTTACAAAATTTTAAACCAAACCAAACCATGGGTTTTTTATATCCATACCAAACTATATCATAAATTTCGGTTTGGTTTGGTATGGACTGGTTTGGAAGATTAATTTTAAGTTTTGAGCTTCATATTGAATTAATACATATGATATTGTAATTCAGAAGAAAAAAAAATTGATACTTGATAGAAGTTGAGATACAATTAATTAAAAATTGATTATAAGTAAAATACAGTTAATTAGAATACTTATGCAGGTTTCAGAATTTTGCAACTTATAAAAAATCTTAATTTTTAGAGATGTGGACATGTTTATTTGGGTTAAAATATGCAATAAATAAGTTATTAATGTATTAGATTGTTTCAGAGCTCATTGATAATATAATACAATTTAAAAACAAATAAAATATTTCCATATCCAAGAAAATAGCACTAAATTAACAAAATTTATTTATGTAATTGATTTGGATTAGTTTGGTACGGTTTATATTTATCTAACCTAAAATTTGAAATAAACCAAATTTTCGGTTTAGTTGATTATAAATCAATTCAAACTGTGATTGATTAAAAACCTATCCAAACCATACGGTTTGGTTTGGTTCAAGCGTTTGGTTCGGTTTCTAAACACTTCTATCATGGAGTACTGAACTATCTCTGTTGGTTATGAGCACTGTACTTTATTTCATTGCTTTTCCTCAATTTGAGATATGTACATCTGTAAGAGTTTCATTGAGAAATGAGAATGGCTTGATAATATTATTTGTAGCACACATGGGCTTTTGACTGACAAAGTTACCTCACTCATTTCTTTTCATAGGAGAAGTAGATTATCAAGTCACCAAGGAAAGTTTGATGGATCGATTAAATACAAACATGCATGAAGCATGTCTTTCGATTGACAAGGGATGCAGGTAATGATGATGCCGATTTTTTCTGATGATATGCTCGTTTGGTCGTAGCACATTCAACTGGAAAAAAGTTAGCCACCTTTAGATTTTACCCATTATTACCTCTTTCTAAAATTTCTAATTCATCCTCCGCAATTTGTCACGTATTCTGGAATGAGCGAAAATATTGTTTCCACAGTCAGGTCGTGAATTTTTTATCATAAGACGAAAAAATTAACCACTGGTTTGTCATCATGGGTTTGCATCTGCATAATTCAACGAGATTCTGGTGATCACGTCATACTACATTGTTGGCTTCCAAGTGCTTGGCCATAAATCTTGAAAATAATGCACGGGAACTTGTCTACTTTTCGAAATGCGTTTATAGGGTATTGACAGTCCATGGATCAGTTGATGAAATTATTCCAGTTGAAGATGCTCTGGAGTTCGCCAAGATCATACCGAACCACCAGTTGCAAATTGTAGATGGGGCCAATCATGGATACACTTCACATCAAGATAATTATCTTCAGCCGTTTTGCCTTTCATAAAGGAATGCATGCAGCAGGCTGAAGAAGTCTCCGAATAGGAGACTGAAATGTTTACTTTGAAGTATGCAGTATTTTTACAAATTTATCTTCCGATAACGAGCTCGTGGTTCTTGAAAATTTGACAATTGGGCTCATCCGGAACCCCTCTCCTCTCTTAAGAGAGAAGATTGGTAAAACTTGGTTGGTGTGATCAAACAGTATTGTTTATTAAGTCAAATGACATTCAGTGCCCATCCATCATTCTTCAACAATCTATCTTGTCTGATATGCGGTGAATGATAGAAGGTGGATATTTTCTTCAGTGTCATTTTTTTCTTATGTAAACCCAGTATGTTCCAGATATCAAGAATTTAATAGACGAGAATAAAATATACCGTGTTGGACGTAATTTATTTTGTACGATAATGTTGCTCTTAAGTGATGTGATGAGTGCTCGAAATTTTTTATGGTTGCTTGCATCATTGTGAGTGATCTTATTACCTTGTCTTGAGTCCATTCTGAGTGTTGCTCTTCTGGAAAAAGATCAACCTTTGCTTCAAACTCAAGTAGATCACTAGTACCCATCACAGGAGATGAGCATGATTTTCTGTTTCGTGTTTGAAATTCAGGGACTTGCTTCAAACCAAAACTTGCACTTCTGTTCAAAGATCATGGCACCATACATACCAATTAGGTAATCTTGGTTCGTTATGGTTGATTTCATGGTGGCATAATGTAATTATCTCATGCTAGATTTAGAGTAAGTCTCTTGTGAACTCTACTGATATTCACAATAAAAAATAATACTCTTAACATTAAAAGTAATAATTTTTCATAGATGACCCAAATAAAAGATCCGTCTCACAAAATATGACTCGTGAGATTGTTTCATACAAGTTTTTGTCCTAGATCTAACAGTCCAATTTTAATTTGGAATCATTTGGATCTTGTACGAGGGTATGGCCATTGTTCTAGCATTTCGATTAACTATTCGTATTCTAGAGAACTATATCAGCTCCAACTTGTATTTGAACATGGTTTTTGGCTGCACTATTGAACTAGCCTACCTACAAAATAGTTCCCTGACATGGGATCAAGTCGAAAAACACCCGACCCGATTAATTTGGTTGTCAACTATTTCGGGTCAGACAGCTGATTTATGCCATGCAAACCTGATTACAAAGATAACATCCTCTAGTATTATTATTATTTATATCTCGGCACACGCGTTTCATGTTTGTACAATCATTTTTTTTAAAAAAAAATCAACTTTGAATTAATTCAGCTTGTACGTAAGAAAATGACGGCATTATTATATAGTAAAAGCAATAAAGTTGAAAATTGTTAAAGGAGTTAATTGATAATTATAAAATCGTTAAGAGTAAAATGACAATTATCAAAATTTATAAGGGCGATGTTGAAAGTTAAAATTTATGTGATATGTGTTAACCCGGTTCATATGCAATGAAAAATAATAATTTTGATATGAAAAATAATATTTTTCGTTGGTTGGATCGAATCGGATATCGTTGGATGATCTCACATGAGTTTTATGTATATATATAAATAAAAGTCAGACTGAAAGAACAATCTTTTTTACTGTCGTCCTGGTGCGCGCAGGCTATTGCACTTCTTTACTTCAGACCGACCAGGGCGGACGAGGCCGTGCCTAGTCCTGTCCGGAGCTTTTTTTGTGTGTTTCGCACCGGGCTGCATGCTTGGAACGCAGGGTTGTTGCTGCCCTTTTGGTCTTTTAACACTTGATGTTGCAATGACCTTCAACTTGATTGCCACGGTACCCGAACTCTTCTAGCCTTGACGACATATTTTTAGGCACTTCTCGGTAGCTCACCATGTGTCTTTAAAGAGCTTCCTTATACTTCTTGCTTTGTTATCTTGTTATTGGTCCTTCCGGCAACTCTAATGGTTCTCGTACTTTCTTATAAGCTTGATCATCCACGATCATATCAGTCTCACAGATTAATTTCGTGAGACGGATCTATAACTCGACTTAACTAATGAAAAATTATAGTTTTTATGTCAAGAATATTATTTTTAATATAAGCATGTGTCGCATCGATCCGTCTCACAGATATAGACCCATTAAATAATCTCTCAAGAGACCTACTCAAAAGAATCCACTAAATATTTATAGCTATTTAATAATAAAAAAATCTTCTTCGTTTTTTCCCCGAAAAAATGAAAGCAATTTTTTAATTTTTTTTTGAAAATAGTATTGGCAATCAAATGTATAATTCAAAACTAACCACATTTTCAGATACTTTATTTATCGTACATTTTATGTCAATTCAATAATAAACTATAAATTTTCACACTTTTTATAATTTTTGTTTTTGGCAATGTTTATTTTATAATTCATAAATTTTCAATTTAAATATATGCTACTACAACTGTTGCCATGCCGATAATTTTTTATTAGTTATTTGTATTTAATTTTGAAAGTAACATATATAAAGTAAAAAAAAAAAAACACGTCTTACTATTAATTATTTAGCCATCCCAATAACCAAAGTTGTTTTTAATCATTCCCAAAGAAACATCTAGTTTTTTTCATGATAGAAAATTGATTTGTTTGTTTATTTATTCAGATGGAAAATAATTTTTTACCATTAACTTGTTTACTATTAGAGTTTGATTCACTAAATTTTCAGTGTTTAGTTCTGATACGTTAATTTTTAATTTTCGACTATTTTGATCCAATTGCTGATATATTACGGGAAAATGCTAAACGACATCGAAAAACTATTCCTCACATAACATTCCTTTAAACACACTTTACTGAAAAAACATGACATTAAAAAATTTATTTAAAACTTAATAATTATTACTTTATTAGAATAAAATATTTATTAGGCTATTAGTTATATGTACTTACAGTTGCTCTACTGAGCATTATGTTGAAACACAGCTCCCCGTGTTCTTCTTATTCCTTTGAATAAGTCTGAATTTGAATCGACCAGAGTTTGAAAATCGTTTGATATTGATATGATTCGCATTTATAAATAATCCCTTGTCGGATTTCTTGTCCTCAACAGGCACATTCCATTTTCTTCTCGATTGCAACTCGCAAGAATATTGCTCTCCATTTCATATCATTCAATCATGGCATTTTGCATGTTTCCAAACAGTGTGCCATTTTTGGTTTATATTTATAATTTATATCTATGTTAAAGAAATTTCTTGAATTTTAATTTTTCTTCAATGATATTGTTGCAGGTGGCAATGTTGTACTCATTTATGCATCTAAATATCATGATATTGATGCAGTGGTAAATGTTTCTGGCCTCTATCAGAGGCCTTGATAAGCTTCTGGGAGGAGCTGATTTTGAGGAGCGAATCAAGAAACATGGATATATTGATCTTCCAAAATCTGCAACAGGGGTAGTTAAACGAGTAACGGAGGAAAGTTTGACAGAGCGACTTAATGTAAAAATGCAAGAAGTTTGCCCCCTTAATAGATAAAAGTTGCAGGTTTGATTGATTTACAGTAAACTGCATTTGTCTGCGTGCTCTCCTTTCGTGTTCTGGAACTACGCATTTTTATGTTCTGTTATGTTAACTTAATTCCACACAAATTATTCAGGCTGTTGACGATCCACGGGTCTGTTGATGTATTTGTCGAGTTAGGCGATGCAGAGGAATTCGACAAGATTATACCAAACCATGGACTAAAGATGATAGAAGGAGCTAATCATGGCTACACTACACATAAAGATAAATTAGCTGAGGCCACTGTGGATTATATGCAAGAAATAATATCTGCAGTAAGCAAAATAAATGATGTTTAGTCTTGTGTCTGACTTCAAGTATGTGATATATAAGTGAGTATTCAATAAAAACTTTATACCAAATTTTAGTGTGCTGTCTGATTGGATGAAACTTATATATAATGGTAAAGATTCAGCATTCATCTGTGTAAATAACAAGCTTGATATCATGTATGTGATCCTATAGATAATCCATCAAGTTTTATGCAGAATCGGAGAGAAGGTACATGTATGAATTTAAACTAAAGGAAATGGCTGAGGCCTTTATTTCTTGAAAAAAAAAATGTATTGCTCTGATAAGATTTTAAATAAGTGGTTCAGACTAACTATATAAAGAAGTCCAGGCACTAGAAGACAACAGATTCTACGGTTTCATTAGTCCAAAAGGTACTCCCTAGGAACGACCTCCATCCAGCATTTGCCATTTTGACTTGCCACGAAAATTTATTCGTTATGGAACAAATCAGTTTTGACATCAATGAAGAATGCAAAGAGAGTTTTTGGCTTCTATACAACGCCATGCGATTGCTTTCTAGAAACCGTGCCTGTTAAAATATGTAGAACACGTTTTCTTCCGCATTGTGTTCCTTTTCCTTTTCAAAAGGTCCTCATTCAACTATTCTTGCTCTATAAAAAAAGTATCAACCTTATTGGTCGGGACCTGCAGATTACTGCAACGATCCATCAAGTATTTCTGTCCTCCTTGATGCTCTCTCATGCTTGTGACAATGGGCTCATTGGGCTAGTGAAATAAAAACAGAAACTTCAAAAAGGCAATGATAGGATAGAAAAAAGGTGAGAAACCATATTGTGCTAAACTCCGAAAAATGATTTGCTGTTGTGATTGCTTCAATACACTTGGGGAGAAAGAAAAAAGCAAAATCTCATAAAAATTCTTCTAGAGAGTAGAAGAAATCAATAAAAATAAAAGCTAAGGTGAATCAATCAAGACTAGCCAAAATTTTCGAAGCACGCATAAGATTTACCTCTATGACCGAAACGCCATTTGCATGCCCAATGTTGTATCATGATGAATCAGATGCAGTATCCAAGCTTAAATTCAAGTTCTCTGAATCATTTTCACTTGCAGTCTTCATATATTCCTGTAAGTTTGTTCAGTTTGTATTCGGTTTTTGATAAAATATCATTTAGTTTTAGTATTGTTCTGATAGAATAATAATACACATCATACCAGTTCGTCCGTCAGCTTTTCGATGTTTTCCTCCAGTTCCAAAATGTGGTGTTTAAGAGCCTGCAAATATTTGTGGGGAAAGATAAGTCAGCGACAAAAAATACAACCGCAACGAAACATCTTCTATTTGATGGTTAACAAGGCTTTACCTCACGTCTCTGAAGTTCAATAGAACGAGCTAATGCTTGCCTTTTTGTTAAAAGATTTTTCGGCCTGAATGTAGAAGGCCGCTGATAATTCTTTCCACGATAGACTATTATAGCATAGCCCTTGGTAATTTTTTCTATAGATACTAACACCCCACCACTTTCAGCTTCAAGAGAAACTGCAATATGCTTGACTTGTGGAAATTTTTTCCTATCTATAATAATCTTTACCAGCTCCCTATACTTCCAGTGTAAGTGCATATTTTCAACAGTGCCGTCAAAAATTTCTCGCCTACCTACAGGATAAACAAAAAAATAAGCTCCAGATTATACAATGAGCCAGCAACATAGTATGATGTAGCTGTTACCTAGAAGCAGGTAAGGTTTCATGCTCAAACCAATCTTACGAAACAAAAACCTTTCCTCATCAGTTAATGTTTCCAGATCGCTTGGCAGGTCTGCCGGTTCTTGATTCACCAGCACCTTTTGCAAGGATTTCTCAGCCTTCTTGATCTTTTGCTTTGCCTGCACCAGATATGGTAACGGTAACTTGTGATCAAAGTTGAATGTGCTCAAACTCATTACGGTTATCATTCCTTTTTAATATAAAAACATACAAAAGCTAGCTTCCTCTTAACAGAGTTGACTAAAGAAACATGTCTCGAAACAGCTGTGTCTCTCATCATCTTCTCTATCTGCGCACTGTTTGGTTGGTTTCCCCAGCGTGAGGTTGCTGCAACCGTCTCTGCAAGGGTACCTGCAACTAATGGCTGCTTGGGTGTTCTGACACTTGAATCAATTAACGTAGCGGCTCTATGCCGGGCATGCTCTTCCTCATCCTGTCGGAAAGCAGTACTTTTTTCGGCCTCAACTAGTGCCCTTGAAACACCAGGAGGCAAAAAATCATTACCTCTGTAAAAGACAATGTAGTCTTTGTTCCTGGAAACTAGCGTTCCTCCGGTCAATATCTGCATTAATGATAAGATAGGTCATACCTCATAAACTAAATCTATTTCATCATTAATATTCATTTTGTGTATGATCAACTATACTTTTGGCGCATATCACGACCAAAAGAATCTTCAGAAACCATCATCGCTCTTTTTCTTCATTTTTTTGTTATTTCTTTATATTCTTGGGAAACTTAGAGGGAAGGAACAGTATAATTGGTAGTCATGTGCAGAATACATAGCTAACATGTTAAATAACCAACACCTTGAGCTCTTCAGCCATCCTTTCATTGGAAGTATTCTGAACACCACGCTTGATGGCTATCTTTGCAATAGCACTATTTTTCCATAAGTTCACCATAGCCATAGCAAGACCTTGCAGTTCTCTGTTTCTTCCTAAATGATGAAGCAATGTAAAGAAACTCAATACAAAGAATATATATTTGTATGTATTAGCAAATACAGGCCAGTGTTATTGCACACACCAAGTGCGAAATGTGGAGGCAGTATTCTTGCAGTTCTACGCAAATAAGTCATTTCTCTGTCTTTCAGAGCTTGTCTAGTCCCATGAGGAAGAAGTCTAAAAGGAGGCTTGTATCCAGGAACAACAGCTGGGAGTAAATCCGCATCAACAGGAAGTGGTTCACGACCCGACCAATCTATGAACCTCGGACCAAGCTCATCTAAAAGACAGTTGAGCTCATGCAATGACATTTCTTCCTCATTGGACATATTTCTCGAATAATTTGAAGCATCAGCTTCGGAGGATTCTGCAGCTCGAATAACATGCTTCACACCGATGCTTTGAGAAGAATCTTTTACAAAATCTTCAGAAGGGCCCGATGCTATGAATGTCAGCTTCAATGTGTTCACCATATGACTTTACACAATCGAGCTTATAAGCCATTCCTCTATATACCACTACCAAACTCCCTGATCTCCATATTATCAAACCTCCGGTTTTTCTCTGACAAATAACATAACACAAGGCATCAATATAAACTTCGAAGATTAAACACTATATAACTCCCAATGATTAACATGACTCAGTAAATGAATCTAATGAATCCCATAATAATTAAATCACTATTTGTTTATTTGTTTATCAAGGAAATGTACTCGATTATAGCAGCTAACCTCAAGCACTTCATGTGTTCTCTTCATGTTAATAGAAGGCGGCCCTTCAAATTTTAACTTGACCACCTCTTCATTCTTCCACTTCTCATGGATAGCATGCACCAATGCCTGGGTCACGCCAGCTGCACCGACTTTAATTCTCTCCACCATCCTCAATGCCACATTTCTAAGCCTCTTCAACTCATTATCGGGTATCAATCTCTCTGATAACTCTGTATTACTCTTCCTTAACTTCTCCCCTTTCTCCAAATTTTCACCGATTCCCATTTCCCATGGTGATCTATTCAAACCATTCGCAGCAGCAGAACCACCCCAGATGCCTATCTCTCGGCTAATAGGCGATGAATCATTCTTAAAAGTGGCGGCTTCACCGTCCACATCACCCAAAATCTCATTTTTCTCCGAGTATGTAATTTGAAACTCATCAAACTTTCCACGATTTTCTTCAAAATTGCCATCAAATGTAATTTCCTCCTTTATATCCTCAGAAACTTGAACAAAACTAATTAAAGATTCCTCATTTTGACACTGGCCTTTTATATCATCATTTTCTTGAAATTTTCTGTTGCCTACAGATTCATGAAGTTTCCTTGAATTCTCCCTTCCATGAACCCATGGAGCCAAAATCGACTTACTTTTTACAGCAGAATCAGAACCGCCAACCGACTCAATCACCTGAACTCCTGCTTCTAAAGAAACGTCCTTGGGAAAACGTAACGATTGTGCCTCAAATCTTTGATTTCCACTAGCACTTTCTTCTATTTCCCACGGAAAACTCTCTCTCAAAGAAGGCGTTTTGAGGGACCATTTACCTTGAATTTGATCAAGAAAACTCGGCCTAGGCTTCCTCTTCTTCCTCGTGGGGAGATTCCCTTCCTGGGTTTCATCATTCTTGAGTTGAACTGTTTGCTGGCAACAAGAAATCCTAAGCTTATGCGAATTAAATCGTTTTAAAGAACGGATATCTGGATGAAATATAAGAATTATGGGACATTGCGAAGGATAATTTGATTGTGAAGACGTTGGAAACTTCAAACCCGCGGGTGAGAGTGCCATGACGATGCAGGGTCACTGTATAGATATTGCCACCATGGATAAAGAAGAAGGAACACTGGTCGGCTTGCATTCGAAAATTGGGCCTTAAAACCAAATCTTGAAAGCCGGCAACCTGGTCCGAACTTATTCGCTAATTGTGCGAATTATTGCTTCAACATTAATATTTGACAATGAATTTTCAGAAACTCAAAATGTCCGAGAGACTTTATATACATATAGACTCCGTTTGGTAATGGATAAGTAAATGATTAGTAATCAAAGTGATTAAAAAATGAGATATATGTATTAATAGTATGGTGGGATAAATAACATGGTGTTTGGTATGATTTTAAAATGATAGATTAATTTTGTAAATTTTATTACAATGACCAAAATGTCCCAAGCGTTAATTAAATATATATTCTTAAAATAATTGGATAAATAATTAAATATTTATAATTATAATATACATTTATTAAAATTAATTTAAATATATTTATTAGAAATATATTTGAAAATATTACGGTAATCATTAAACAAAATAAATTAGAATTTAATAAATATTTATTTTCATAAAAAAATTAATTAACAAGATTATAAATTTAAAAAAATTTAATTTATGGTAGATTTGCATTACAATTTATTTTCTTTAAAATGATTGAAAATAATAAAAATATATGAAATTAATTTATAAAAAAAATATAATAAAAATTTTAATATTATATTAATTTATCATTATCACTATTCAAGAATTATATATTATCACACCTTTAAGGTGGATATTTAATCACATAAATAAGATAAATAGTGAGGGCTTTTAATCATAATCAAGGGCCTCCATGCTAAAGTAAAAATGAACCAAACATGATATAAGGGATTATTATTTAATAATCATTCCCTTATCATGGCTACCAAACATAGTCATATAGTTATAATATATTAATAAATATTAAGGTTTGAGAGTGGTTCACGAACGCACAAAATAATTTTGACTTAAAGTTCCACTCAGAAAATATATCCGAAGATATTCGAGTTAGGCTCGAGTTCTATAACTTCGAATACGAATCAATATTTTTATCCAGTTAGCTCGCTAATCGACTTGATTAATCACAATCATAGTCCAAACGAGTCAACTTTAATTTAGTTAACTATTATATAAATTAATATTTCTTGATGCCGCGACTGTGTGCATACATATATATGTCTCACAAGAATTTTTGTATTAAAAAAAATAGTAAAATTTATTTATTAACTGATTACTGAAATGTAATAAGTATTTCAAAAACACCTTAAAGGCTTTTTAAATGATAATTAATTTTTCCGTAAAAATGATAAATAATTTAATTTTTTTATAATAATAATTTAATTTATTCAATTAAGTAACATGTGGGGTACATGACATATATAATCAAATTGAATCCATCAATTCATATTCAATTGAAATTTGCTAAATTATACGTGAAAAGTCATTTCTACCCTTGATTACCAATGTGATTTTACCTGAGATCTCTTGTATTTTCTCACTTGACCCCTCCAAGACTAACATTTTACATTACATAATCTGTAATACAATCAATACATTACATTAAATTTTGGAACCTTAATAATTATTATAATTGTATTTAAGAATTCAAATCAATTTTATTCGCTAGAGAAAAATGTATTATAATTGTGTTTAAACATAATATCTCATTTTAAACTCGACTTCAGCCCAGAAAGATTTAATGAATTGCAAGAGACCCACCCAAATTTCTTATTGGGGTTGTTAAAGAAATAAGGCTCAAACCCTCATTCCAATATTTTTTGCAATACAAAATACGATAATGTAGCCCGAATTGACTTGATTAAAGATTATCTATTACTTGGGGTGGCAAAAAACCCGAAAATCAAGACCCAACTCGAATCCAGTCTCATTCCCGTCACGAAAAATTCCCGACATGGTTTTTTTCCCGACACAATTGTTTTGGATTTTTCCCATCCCGATTAAGTTCGGGATAATGGTCGGGCATATGATCTTCTCACGAAGGGATTCCCGACCCAATCCGACCCGAAATAATGTTATTAAAATTTTATATTATTATTAATATTATGAATTTATAATTGACATTTTCACTAGGTTCTTAAAACTTTTCTCATTTCTTGTACTTCATTTCATCTTCACGCTTCACGCCTTGTGAGAAAACATCTCCTGTTATTTTGAAATATTTTGGCTCTGCATGCAGACGATGTCTCTTAATAATGCGTGATCACGACCTACGAGAAAACTCTTCTTATGTTGTTAATTTTTTTTTTTAAAAAAAAATTGAAAACAAATTTACGTTTCATTAATCTAAATTAAACCTATTTGTTTCCCTTTCCTTCACATCTCCTCTGCCGCCTCCATCCTCAACACACCTTCCATCTTCTCGGCACCACCATCTTCCCCCATCTACCTTCCCGCACAACCAGTCACGTCCAAGCCACCACCTTGCACGTAACGCCGACCTCCATCTCTCGCAACCTCTGTTCTGCGAACCTGTCGACGGTGCACCAGCCCACGTTGCAACCGCCCAACCACGACACCATTCGTCCACCTCTGTTCGGCGCACCAGCTCACCTTCGCACAACCATCTTCGCGCGAAACCACTAGCACTGTTCCACCATAGCGCACACCACCAACCTTGCCGCAACATCTCTCACAGCCGCCGCGCCACTCTAGGTGATATCTCATGCTCTTCTCATATTTCGAATATCGGTATTTATATGGTGTCTTATTGAATTATTCGTTTCACTATCATTGTTGAATATATAGTTCAATTTGGTTACAAAGTGTTGTCCAATTTTTTTATGGATATTGACTATTCAATATCATTTTACTTATGAATGCATATGTTTTTTTAGTAATATTTAATTTGAATTGTTATTTTATTTATCCATTGCTATCTTTTAGGTGAACATGGATGATCCAGCGGAAGTGGTAGTCTTCCTTCCACCGCTCAACCTCAAACACTATCACCGTCCAAAACACCAACCATTCATGAGGAAATAGTAGATATTGGAGCCAAAAAGAAAAAAATAGCGGATGTCACACGCCAATAAAATTACAAGGAGAAATGACAGAAAAGAGATCATTGTTGTTGTTGCTGTTTGCAATTATTGTAACACTGAAGTTCATGCCCATAGCAGAACACATGGGAATAATGGTATTGATGGACAGGTAAAGAAATGCAAAAAAAAATCCTCGTAACGATGGTTTAATGAGACATTGGATTGATATGTTAACTTTTATTTTGGATTTTTCGTGAATTAACCAAGAATTTTTTTCAACTCCTATGTCACTGCTGTTTCAGTTTAATGTTTACTCTGAAGGTTTCAGTTTAAACTTTAATGTCACTGTGTTTCGGTTTTATTTTGGCATCAATGTAATGTTTTTATCGCTTTCTGATTACTCATTGTCACTATGTTTTAGTTTATGTTTACTTTGAAGCTATAGTCGATTAAGCAATCTACTTTTGATCAAATAAAAAAAAGTTGAATTTAAATTAAATAATGACTATGAAATCATTATCCCTTGGCTATTCATTTCAGTTCCTGATTGATAAAATAAATATGCTGCCTTGATCAGCACAAGTGTACTTGCCATTTTGTTGAGACCCGAATGTTTGGGATCCCGTAGGTTAGGGATATGATATCCCGAAAAAAAAAATTTTAATTCATATTTGAATTATGATAATATTACTATAAATTAAGATTATGTCTCTTGTGAGACAGTCTCACGAATCTTTATCTGTGAAACGGGTCAATCCTATCAATATTCACAATAAAAAATAATACTCTTAGCATAAAAAGTAATACTTGTTCATGGATGACCCAAATAAGAGATGTTTCACAAAATACGACCTGTAAAACCATCTCACACAAATTTTTGCCATAAATTAATTAACTCACACCATAACTTACTGACACTTCTTTTCCTATGTATATATAATCTATAATAGGGGTAGAGTTTTTTGTTTTAAATTAGATTCGAACTTATATTTTTCTCCTATCTAAAGAAATTTATATCACTACATCGAAAGGATATTAATTATTATTTTTTCCAAGGATGATAAAAATAAAATTTCTCCACTTTTTAAAATATCATATCTTCCACTGATAACCAGTGTAATAAGTGGTTGATTCCCTGAAGAAAATTGCAATATTGCTTATATATATTTATATTTTGTACTCACATGTCTTTACTTTACCAATAATATGCAACTGAATATCTGATTAGCTTCGTTTACATATTAAATAATAATCATAATAACGACAAATATGCAACTTAATATATACTATATTATTAAGTATATATCCTTGGAGTAACTATCTTAGAAACACCAAATTATTTAATTTCATAATTATCTTTCTCACTTTACTAAAATTTATAAGGTCACTCCATATTTTACATAGAAAAAAATTTAAATAAAACTTCCCTTTAAAATCGAACAACTCTTCCAAATTGAAAATAATTTCGTGTTAATTGTTTAGTATTATTTGATCAAATTATAATAACACATGCAATGCGTGCATCTTTTACTAGTTAATAATGAAGGATCCTTGTCGTATGGAGCACCAACAGTCAGGCACGTGGAACATACTCAGTTCGTATTTGTACGCTTGCACACAAATCAAGCCTTTTCTATTGCAAATCGGGCATTTGATTTGCATCTCTCCCGCGTAAGCGCGCGCGAGACAGAGCCTATTGACCAATCATTCTTACACATTCACAAAGTAACTCAATATAATTAAGCTAACATATACCACTTTTTATTTTCTCATGTTCCCCAATTCATACAAATGATGAAAAACTCATTAACATGCACAACTCAATATATATATATATATATATATATATATATGAGTTTTTGTTATGTGAGATTTGAACTATATATATAAAACAAATGCACAATGCATGCCGGAAATTAATGTGGTCCAAAAATTATTCCAGCCCCCATAAATGAACAGATACATAAAATCGTTATGGGTATCTAACAAGAAGCCGCAGTCTAGGAACAGTCCCATCGTTGATTTTAACACAAAATCTAGTGTAAAGATGTGCACGTTTAGTACATCATGTGTGTCTATCAATTTGAATTTTCTATTTACCCAAAAAAAGTGGTCAATTATTATGACAATTGATCTACGCTGAGAGTAATATTTTGGGTACTGATCGATTCTTTTGGATTACAAAGAACACAATTATTGAGAACAATATTGATGAGATGCAATAATTGTACATACCATGAGAATGAGCGGTACGCGACGCTTGAATCGTTTTACGTCTTAAAATATTTGAGTTGTACGGTTACTACTACTTATAATTTTTAGTCAAGTGGAAAATGTTTCATCCTCCTATACATGAGTTATAAAATATAATTGTTCATTTTTTATACAAGGATCATTGGTTCATTGACAAATTCGTATATAAAATATTGTGAATTAATTAATTGGTATGTGATCTAACTAAAAAGTGAATTTTACTATTAAAATAAATTACTTTTAAGTCCAATTATTTTTTATTAAATTCAGTTAGATATATATTTTATTTTTTAAGATTATTTTATTGGTTAAAATATTTTTTAATAAATAAGTATCATAATTTTTTCACTCTCCCCCGCCAGCTAGCAAATTAGATACTTGTACACTTTGATCCACCAACCGACAAAATATATCAAGCCGTTCAGCTGATGAAATATTAACCAATCAAAGCGACACCATCATTAATTCGATAAATTTTAATGAAACACTTGCTTTTTAATATATAAATATTATGGAAAAAAGTTATTAAATTTATTTAATCTTGGCAGCTACGAATTCCTCCAATGAATTATATATTATATATTATTTTATCCTCTCTGTTTTTTTTTGCATGAAATATTAGGAACATCTAATTGGGATTGTCGCCATTTTCTATCCCTATGTCCCTTTTTTTTTTAATCAACATCATCATGATCATTATTGTCACGCTCGATTCCGGGCCCGCGCTTGCATGACTGCAAAATGAACTCTATAACAACTATTCTGTATTCGTCCTCGCTTTACAAAAATGATTAACCCAAGTTGCTATAGAAGTCTATTATAACCCATTATGAACTCATTTTAAATATTTCATTTTTATCGTGTGGGACAAAAGGTATCACTATTATAACCTATAACTTCTCTTTTTGCCCAATAAAGAGTTTTTCAGTGTCAAAAAGGAAAACTAATCATGATCTTAAAGGAAAATTATAGGTGGGGTAAGGATCATTTATACACTCATTTCCTAGATTTGACAAACAAAAGTGATGATACATAGAATTTAGAGTTTTAACAATAGAGGGAAATTTTGGGACAAAATAGATCATATTTTCTCCCTTTTGTATCGAAAATGTATATTTTCGTTATCATGACGCAAAATTCACGTATCATGTGACGGGAAAAATTTTGGTTTATATAGTTCATCGACATTTGCTTTTGGTATAATAACTTGGCAATTTTTACCCTTATATTAATTTTTTAAATTTTTTTTAGCAATAAAATGACGTTGAACATTACTTATTTGACAACATAGCGATTAATTTTTAAACACTGTCGCTAAATTTGCGACGGTTTTATATAGTCCAATGCTAAATTGTCTAAAATTAGGATCAACGACGACCGATATAGTGCTGTCAGTAAAAACTATCGCTACCGAAATTAGTTATGGTTTTAATGATAGATTTAACTGTGACAAATATGTTTTTTTACTGTGATAGTTAATATGACACCAGATCATGTTAAAGTCAGCACTCAAACCTAAAAAGGATTTAAAGCACAAAAGAATCTGAAATTGTTGCATGATAACCAAAGTTTGTCCCTATTAGCTAGAGAATCAAAATCTTTTATGGTACAATTTGCAGAATTGATTAATTATCTTTTTCTTTTTCTTTTTCCGATTGAGTGACAATTGATTTCTTCGGTACATTTAAACCATTATTATTCAAAATTCAACAATTATTTCTATTCCCATTTTAAAAAAGAACAAAAATGAAATGATTTATTGAAATAAATGTATTATAAAAATAGACCAATATTCTTGATGGAATATCAATTAATTATTCTACAAATTGCCAGTCCTCTCGATACAATAACTCAGTATAATTATCCAAGAATCAAATGGAATTAAAAATTCTTTGTCCCGGTGACAATATCATTCTCGGATCAAACTTTGTTTTCATTTCACGAAAAGAATCCCATTTGGAGCCGAAATGCTTAACCCAATCTTCCTTGGATTTGTAATGTGGAAGATACTGCTTAATCTTCCTCCCACTCTTTTCACAAAATTCAAGTATCTCATTGTTTAGTTTTTCATAATTCTCCACTTCATCAGGCATACTTGAATGAAGTAACCCTAGGGTGTAGAAAATTTCCTCCTCCGGTATAACGGCAGACGTCCGATCATCCCATCTGAAGGAAAAATAAAACTTATCGACATAAATTTTATTTCAGCCACCTAATAAACCAGAATTAGGTGTTAGCGCAATAACTTTCATGACTTTTCTTATACTTTTGATCATTTCTTATACAGAGTGCTGATATTACATCAAATATTATAGAAAGAGTGTCGATCTTTGCTTATATACCAAACAAGTAAGTTATTACACGAGAGCCTAGATTTGACTGATCAGAGGAGTAAAATCAAATTTATCAGGCTAACCGGCATTATAAAATTTACTATTTTTCCTATAGAAAATGTTATATCAATGTATGGAATAGAAATTATTAATATTTGAAAGAGCTAGAAAAATATTGTACTTGATTCTGTTAAAAGGGTAGAAAAGGATGGGTCCTGAGATGGTGTGGTTATGTTTCCTAATGATTTGGGCAAAGACAGCATCATTGAAATCCGAAATGGCTGACTTGGGAACGAACAGATTCAGCCATGGATGAACTTCCGAGTTGTGTTTGTCTCCGATCGCGACTCTCTTTAGAAAATCGATCACCGGCACATCTTTCTTGAACATGAAATCCGGAACAAATTCCAAATTTTTTGCCATACTTTCGAGTTCCTGAGAGTTGATGAACGAGAACCACACCAAGAAAAAAAATTGTTAGCTTCATGCATGTTGACAATAGTAACTCCGGTCCCGAAAATGTAGGGATATTCGAATTCGTGACATTAACTGTAATATCATTATACAAATAATAATGTCAACAGACAACAGGAACAATGGTTAATCTTCACACATTAAACTCTTACCATTTATAATAAATACTAGAGATAAAAAAAAAATTAGTGTTTGTGTGTGTATAAGTGTGTAAATGTTTTAAATGTATACCTCATCAATGGTGTCTGCGGTGAGATCATTGTAATATTTGACGATTTCGACGGAGTAGAGGAGACCTTGGTTGCTCTTCAATAAAGACCTGATTTTGGATTGATGAAAGGAAGAGTAAAAGGAAGATCTCCAGTTATTTGGAGGGCTATTGTCTGTAATAAGAGAACCTTCCACATAGTTCGGACCATTAGTACTATCCGAGGAGATTAGATGTTCTTGATCTCTTGTGAATTTTGAGAAATCGTTGTAAATCAATCTCACCCATTTGGCCTAACACACAAAAAAAAAAAAAAAACAACAACACTTCAGAAAATTCTGTCGTCTCAAAAATCTGTTGCTGATCCGAAAGCCTCGTATATGACTCGGTGGCGACAAAGGTGGTCGATAATTTAAGTTAGAGACAATTAAACTCGATCGATTGCTAGCTGTTTCATGCATGCACGAATCGATTAGTGTTAATATTTCGGGACGAGGAATTTAATTGATGTATAGGAATATGTTTGTGTCCATGGATCAAGAAGATCCAATGACTTTTTATGTGCTTACCCTTGATGGTGCTTTATGTAGGAGAATTCTTGCTCTGGTAATGATTCCAAATTGTCCTAGACCACCTAGTACAGCAAAAAATAACTCAGAATTCATGTCCTTAGAGCAAGTTATGAAGTCTCCTGTGCCTGAATCAAATACATGAAAAAAAAGACCATTATTTAGTTAGCAAGGCCAAAACAAGCGGGTGGGGGGATATAAAATCTCATATATCAATTATGTCGAACTTTTTATAGTTTACGTAAAATTGCAATTTTAGTCATATAACTTGACATATTTTGGGTTTTAGTCACATAGTTTGTCAATTTTTAGTTTTAATTAAGTAACTTGAATTTTTATTTTTTGTCTTTTTTTGTTGTCAAAAGCAACTAACTCATTCGAATATTATTTATTTCACATCGATTCTCTTCTACATAGCTCATGTAGTGAGAATAAACTTTTATTACATTGATCAAAATAAATCTAAACAAAAACAAAAGAGAAAAATAAAGCAAAACAAAATTTAATATTTCAAAATAAGAAGAAAAAGCTTGTCGTTTCTTTTTATTTTTTCTTGTATAGATTTTAGTGTGTATAATACAGGCTCTAGTCTTGTTATATGAGGATGTAGTAGAGTATCGGTTTCAAATAAATCATATTTTATAGATGTAGTGGTCTCAGTGACCTAAATAAACAAAAAAATCCAAGTTAGTGAATGAAAATCAAATATTAACAAATTAAAAGATTAAAACAAAAAAACAGACCAATTTAGGAGACTAAAATTATAATTCTTCGTTTAATTTATAATATGATTATAGAGACAATTATATTTCAATTCATATTAAACATGCATGCAAAAAAAAAAAAGTAAATCACATTCATGAAAAAAAAAATCCATCATGAAAGATTCTTCCATTCACATGATAAATCACTCAATTCAGACTGACTCCAAACTCATCAGTCCAAAAACCAAATACCTTTTGTGACTTTGTACCTAACACATGCAAAAATATTCCTAGACAACTTTAATCCTTGGAATCTTTTTTTTATTTTATCCCATGATATACAAAATTAGAAAAATTTGCTACAAATAATTATATATATATATATATATATATTATATATATAATATGAAAATCGGTCATTTATTGTGCTCATGTAATATTTAGCAAGTCACGTACAAAATTAATTTTAAAAGCAATTCATATTTTTCTTAAAATATAACTTTTAAAAAAATATATTAAATCTTGTTCATCGTCACTTTCCTAGATTCGAGGGGTAACTCTCCCTAGTACTGTTATCAGTGTTGGCCCACTGAACATTCTTATAAACCAAAGTAAAGTGAAGTAAGCAACAATTCAAAGTGTATATATCATGAGAATTAAATATATGCCACCCACTGATTATGTGGAATATCATACATACATTTACGTGTAATGATTACGATGCTTCATATAAAAAATGATTAAAATTGAAAAAATCTATAAATCTTGAGTTGAGTCAATGAAACTCATAGACAAAAAATAGAAAAAAATTAAGTTACGTGCCAAAAATATTATTTTCCATCCTCGAGAATTATGGTTCTTGATTGGAAAGTTATAACTTGTTATATCACATTTTTTATGGACCGACTATTTATTGATCTATAGATACAATAATTCACACATATATATCACGCGTGACTGTTTCCTATAATATGAACAAAAATTAACCTACCCCGTTAAAAAATATATAATACAAAAAGACATTAAAATAAAATAAATTTTACCTGTAATAACATCAAGTTCATGCACATTGCTGATCTGAGGACCATGTAAGAAAGACTGCCCACTGATTCCTCCATTCGACAGTGTTCCTCCTACGGTCAAGTACAGATAATCTGTCCAAGAAACCGGCGCCAGCCCGTGTTCTAGCGTCGCCTCCAAGACATCAATCCACATTTGCTCACCCCCGACGTCTGCGAAAAACCCTAATGCGGGGTTCCAGGAGACCCTAACCCCGACCCCGGCCCCATTTCCAGCCAGGGAAGTCATTTCCACCACCACCCCGTCCCTCGCCATCGGTTGCCCTCTCACAGAGTGGCCGCACCCTCTCGCGGCGACGGAGAAGGGATTCGAGAGGTTGTTCGATAGCTTGACGAGACTGATTAGCTCATCGATGGTGGAAGGGTAGAAGACTGCGGATGGGGTTTCTCGGACAAGGTTCCCGTAGTCAGAAGAGGCTTTCGAGGTGGATTCGAGGTCTGTTCGGAGAAGCCCCGCGATATCTTTTCGCAGGATTTCATCTGGGAGTGCTGTAGCACATGGAGTAATGATGAAAAACATGAAGATGAAATACGAAGGGAGTATCGGAGAAGGGTTAGCTGCAGCCATTTTCGAGAAGCTGTGAATGGAGAGATGGAGGTTGATTTTACAGGGGAATTGTGTGGAAATGGAGAGGCTATTTGTAGAGGGAAAAAAAAGGGTTGCATGGAAGAAGCTGGGGAGGTGAATCTTGGGGCCTGAGGTTAAAAATCTTGGACATGTGATGCATGAATTCATATCAAAGATACGAAAGGACAAGACTTTAAGATGCCTGTTTTTTTTGCCTCTGTTCTAAACCATGATGACATTCCCATGACATCAAATTTAATTGTTTTTATACACATCCCCGTATTTAATTTGTACTTGTAGTTTAATTATATAGATGTACGAACAAACACAATAATTAATATATATATATGTATATATATATATTAGAAAACCTATGTTAGGGAGAGACTATCAGAAAAATGGTCGAAATATGACATTTTATATATTATACGATTTAAAAATATTTGAGTTACATGGCTAGAATCATCTATAATTTTTTGTAATGCGAAAAGAGTTCGATCCTACACATTATACACACACACACTACATGTCTCACTAATTTAGCCTTAGTCATGTATCAATCTCCCAACATAATTTATAATTTTGTTTCTAAATTATTAAGTTGACATTAATAGACATAATGATAAGTTCCTTATTTTTATAAACAAAAAGGTGTGAATGGTATAAATATATGAATTGGGGGCTTTGATAATTTAGCAATATGGTGAAAGTGAGAACAATAAACTTAGTACTATATATACATTTTTCTGAAGGAAGAAATTAAATGGATTTTATTTTTTCCGTTAACATAACTTTTTCAATGAGTTGATGCTTAAAAAGAGTGAATATAGGTACATACATGTATATATGTAAAACATTACATATTTTATTCATTAGAAAAATAAGTAAACATAAATTAGAGTCAAGTCAAGATACATGTAGGGTGTGATCGATATATTGGGTACACTATCAGCATTTACATGGGTACAATATTGAGGTAATATTCATTTCATCACATATAATAATAGATAGACATTTACATGGGTACAATATTGAGGTAATATTCATTTATTGGATTTACATTTTCATCACATATAATAATAGATAGACATCACCCCAACGATGCTCATATGGGTGCTCATATTGGGTGTCCAAAAGATCAATTCTTATTACACCACAAGACATGTATATAGTGGATATATAGATATAAAAATATAATCAATGATTTAAATTTTTTTTATAATGTTATTTCATGTCTTATATAGTTTATTGTAGATTTTCATATATCATCAGTCCAGGGGCAGAGCCACGTGCTCTTATATTCGGGTTTTAGTCCGGGTGGTCCAATTTTTTTTTAAAAAAAAATATTTGTAAATTTTTTATAATTTTGGAATAAAATGATATTAGTCCGGATAGATCAATTTAAAATATTATAAAGTTTAAAATTCTAGCCTGGACAGAGCCATATTTCTGGCTCCGTCACTATTCATCACTAACATATGTACAAGCTAGGGTGACTAAATTTTTCATTTATCCATATTTGTGATGCATCATTCCTTCTGAAGAATCGCAAAATTCATGGTTTTGAGTTTTTAGTCCTATAAATGGTTCAAATTTTGAATTAATCTGATTAATTTGTCTTCTTTTTTTTTTCCCATTTCATTAGTGTACTTCGGTGACTTGACGTCAACTTTGCCGACATAGATGATGGAAAAATCCAACCTTTAGAACTAATATAAAATTTTGATGGTTCAAATGTTAAATGTCTCACGTTAATTAGATTAAGTTCTTGAGAGTTATATATATAGACTTGAACAATATCTCCTTGAGTTAGTTTTTTGGATAAAGTTACAAGTCCATAATATTAATATGGTATCAAAGTCAGGTTCACCCTCATGTTTTTGATTGTCCTTATAAGCCACTCGTTAAATGTTTTGTAAACTTCACACTCTAGTTGTTCATTCATAAGTATGAGAGGGTGTGTTAGATGTTCAAGATCGGATGTATTAAGTTCTTGGAAATTGTATACATGAACCTGAACAACCCTCCTACTTAAACTAGCTTTTGTGTGGAATTGACTCATGTCCATAATCTTAATTTCATCACATCCAAATTAAAGAATAACCAAATCAACTTACAAAAGGGATTTTGTAATTTTTCCAATCATTATAATTCCACCTCTCTATATTTGAATGATATTTCAAGATGCCGTACGACTTTCATAATTAGCAAAAATTAGCTATAAGCCTGCCAAGATATTTCTTTCTTGGGGAAAAAAACTTTTTTTCAAAAATGAAATCATGCAAAGTTTTTGTTTGCGAGAAAAAAAGTATCAAATCCAACATGAAATGATTGCGTAGGCGAATATACATAATGGTTGAGATTCGATTCGCAAGTGTTGTGCACTAACAATCGGGACCAAGGCTAGATTTCAAAGCCACCCACAGAATTCCTAGTTCTTGTGGGCATGGTGATTTTGAAAGGTTAAATTTATATTATTGAATGTATATAAATATCAAATTTGGAAAATTAAAACAATATTTATTCTGCTTGGGATATATAATTTTTGGTATATCAAATGTATATTGTTATAAATCACATGCATTACACAAAATTGAGAAAAATTAGTTTATATAAATTTGTTCGGGAGCTAATTAACATCACAACCAACGAGTCAACGACATAGCAATTACTCTCTCGGTTTAAACGGCGGGAAATTATAATTGTTGTTGTGTAACTTAACTATTTTTCATCTTTAGTCTCGTAAGTTTTCAAGTTACAGTTTTATAGTGCAAGTCGGTGTTTATTTTCACTTTTAGTCATTTTCATCGGAGTGTTGATGTAACATTAGACGCATCAATAATGTCCAGCACCACGTCGGCGATTCTTGATATTGTCAGTAATTTCAGGCATCACGTCAACACTCTGGTGAAAAATGATAATAAATATCAACTTACAAAACTCGAAAAAAACTCGAAAATTTAAAGATTAAAACTTGAAAATGATCAAGTTACACTACTGAAATTGTAATTTTCATATATATATGTGTGTGTGCGCGTTTTTTTTTTTAAGTTTTTACACGTATCAAGGATCGGAAGAGCCAATTCTATAAACTAATTTCATATTCGATTTACACCAATAGTGAAAATTATTATTTTTGACATAAAAATAATATTTTTATAGGTCTGATCAGATTGGAGATGTGTCTCACAAAAATAATTCAGTGAGACGGTTTTATAGTAGTTTTTATGTTTGAAGTTACCTAACTCGAAGGTATTAAAAATATATATTGAGTCCAGAATTTTTAATATTATAACATTTATCATATATCATTTTTTTAATTTATCAAAATTTATCGTCGGTGGTCATGATATAATTTAGATACCTTAAAATACACAATATTCCAAACCCACGTTTAAATTGCTTCTAAATATTGATAATTATTACTCCCCAGTCCTGTAGTCCACTATGAGCACATGAACTCACGGAATGCCTTGAATGCGTGCTTTTAATGAAAATGATATTTAGTGGTGTCATGAATCAAGTCAGGTCGAAAAGATTTTATGTATATTCGAAATGATAGAACTTGATAGAACTTGAGTCCATGTTAAATAAATATATTTGAAGCTTTCATTTTCAAATAACTTGTGAAGACCCAAAATTTACTATATCAATAAACAAAGTACAAGTTGATTTTAGTTTATTGAAGATGAACTATTTAATAGAGGGTGATACTCACGGAAAATTTAGGGTCCGCTCCCAGCAAGTGTCACTAATACAGACGCAGGGTTTTGAAATTGTCCTGAGCCTGAACTCACGAAAAAGACCGTTAAAGGGGGCCAGGAGGGTGTCCTGGCGTAGCCCCTCCGACGCTCAAGTCAGTGACTGAGGGTATATGGGGGGAGCAGCTAAGGGTGCTGCTGAAAACAATATATTGAATGAATAATCATATGCTCAAACCTGGTATTTATAGGAGAATACCTGGGCCCTTGATGGGCTTGTTCTCCACTTGGGCTATGGATGTGCCAGGGATAATAGGGCCCTTGATAGGCTTGTCTTCCATGGGGTATCACCAGTATCCCCCTTCCAAGTCGAACTGAATCGTAGGTTCAAAGTTCGATTAGTTGTGTTTGTCCTTGGTTTATCGACGATGAGGACGTACCGTACTAGAAAAATCTACTTCGTTTGCCATTAATGAACGATGTTCACCGTTGCGAAATAAGCACTCGCAAGCGGGGATCGACCTGGCCGGTCAGGTCGTGGGGGTGTGGGGGCAATGCCCCCATAAAAATTTTTTAGAAATAAGCACTCGCAAGCGCCTCATCGCCCGAGCACAGCCCAAGCGCGCCTCACCTCCTTGCGCGTTCGCCCGTCTGCCGCACGCTCGCCCAGCGCACCACGCTGCCCTCGCCTTCGCCGAGCTCGCCCACCAGCCCAGCGCCTCGCTTTCGCTCCTCCTCGCCAGGTGCCTAGCCTCGCCCAGACATCCTCGCCCTTCCTCGCCTAGCCAGCGCCTCGCACTCGCCCCTTCTCGCCCAAGCCCAGACAGCCTCGCCTAGCCAACGCCTCACCCTCGCCCCTTCTCGCCCGAGCCCAGACAGCCTCGCCGCCGCTGCCTGCTCGCCCCTCGCCACGACCCACCATCCTCGCCCAACCACGTCGTTGCCCCTGCCCCGCTCGCCGCGCGCCCATACCTGCCGCTCGCCTTGCCCCCCGCCCCACAGCCTAGCTCGCCCCTCGCCCCTCTGCCTAGCTCGCCCCTCTGCCCAGCTCGCCCCTCGCCTCACAACCCCGCACGGCGCGCTGCCTCTCGCGGCTCGCCTCTCGCCCCTCTGCCCAGCTCGCCCCTCGCCCCTCTGCCCAGCTCGCCTCGCTGCCCCTGGCCCGCTCGCCGCGCGCTAGCCGAGCGCGCCCACAGCACGCTCGCCCGAGCCCCTCCGCACGCTCGCCATAGCTCCTCCGCACGCTCGCCCAGCCCCAGCCGAGCGCTCGCACTCCCGCCTCGGGTTCCCCACTTGTTCGTTCTTGCGGTTCTGTCCTTTAAGTATTTTGCATTTGAATTTACCGCTTCTCACGAGTTTATCTTTGATGTCATTAAACCACCAGGGCTAATAAAATATCCAACTCTCCTTCTCTTCTACTAGGCGATGTTCTAACAGGAAAATAAAGATTCAACACCTCCACCCTCTAACTACTCTGCTAAGCCGGGCCTTAGCAGGAAAAAAAAAATTCAACACCTTCACCCTCTAACTCCTCTGCTAGGTCGGGCCTTAGCAGAAAAATAAAAATTCAACACCTCCACCCTCGAACTCCTCTGCTAGGTCGGGCCTTAGCAGGAAAATAAAAATTCAACACCTCCGCCCTCTAACTCCTCTGCTAGGCGATGCCTTAACAGGAAAATAAAAATTCACCACCTGCACCCTCTAACTCCTCTGCTAAGCCGGGCCTTAGCAGCAAAATAAAAATTCAACACCTTCACCCTCTAACTCCTCTGCTAGGTCGGGCCTTAGCAGGAAAATAAAAATTTAACACCTCCGCCCTCTAACTCCTCTGCTAGGTGATACCTTAGTAGGAAAATAAAAATTCAACACCTCCACCCTCTAACTCCTCTGCTAGGTGATGCCTTAGCAGGAAAATAAAAATTCAACACATCCGCCCTCTAACTCCTCTGCTAGGTCGGGCCTTAGAAGGAAAATAAAAATTCAACACATCCGCCCTCTAACTCTTCTGCTAGGCGATGCCTTAGCAGGAAAATAAAAATTCACCACCTCCACCCTCTAACTCTTCTGCTAAGCCGGGCCTTAGCAGGAAAATAAAAATTCAACACCTTCACCCTCTAACTCCTCTGCTAGGTCGGGCCTTAGTAGGAAAATAAAAATTCAACACCTCCGTCCCCTAACTCCTCTGCTAGGTGATACCTTAGCAGGAAAATAAAAATTCAACACCTCCACCCCCTAACTCCACTGCTAGGTGATGCCTTAGCAGGAAAATAAAAATTCAACACCTCCGCCCTCTAACTCCTCTGCTAGGTCGGGCCTTAGCAGGAAAATAAAAATTCAATACCTTCACCCCTTAACTCCTCTGCTAGGTCGGGCCTTAGCAGGAAAATAAAAATTCAACACATCCATCCTCTAACTCCTCTACTAGGTGATACCTTAGCAGGAAAATAAAAATTCAACACCTCCACCCTCTAACTCCTCTGCTAGGTGATGCCTTAGCAGGAAAATAAAAATTCAACACCTCCGTCCTCTAACTCCTCTGCTAGGTCGGGCCTTAGCAGGAAAATAAAAATTCAACACATCCGCCTTCTAACTCCTCTGATAGGCGATGCTTTAGCAGGAAAATAAAAATTCAACACCTTCACCATCTAACTCCTCTGCTAGGTCGGGCCTTAGCAGGAAAATAAAAATTCAACACCTCCGCCCTCTAACTCTTCTGCTAGGTGATACCTTAGATGGAAAATAAAAATTCAACACCTCCGCCCTTTAATTCCTCTGCTAGGTCGGGCCTTAGCAGGAAAATAAAAATTCAACACCTCCGTCCTCTAACTTCTCTGCTAGGTGATGCCTTAGCAGGAAAATAAAAATTCACTACCTCCACCCTCTAACTCCTCTGCTAAGCCGGGCCTTAGCAGGAAAATAAAAATTAAACACCTCCGCCCTCTAACTCCTCTGTTAGGTCGGGCCTTAGCAGGAAAATAAAAATTCAACACCTCCGCCCTCTAACTGCTCTGCTAGGTGATGCCTTAGCAGGAAAATAAAAATTGACCACCTCCACCATCTAACTCCTCTGCTAAGCCGGGCCTTAGCAGGAAAATAAAAATTCAACACCTCCGCCCTCTAACTCCTCTGCTAGGTGATGTCTTAGCAGGAAAATAAAAATTTTCTTCTACACGCTGCTCCTCTACTAGGCGATGCCTTAGTAGGAAAATAAAATTTTTCTTCTACACGCTGCTCCTCTACTAGGCGATGCCTTAGTAGGAAAGTAAAATTTTTCTTCCATCCCAACTCTGCTCCTCTGCTAGGCGATGCCTTAGCAGGAAAGTAAAATTTTTCTCCTTCCCAACTCTGCTAGGCGATGCCTTAGCAGGAAAATAAAATTTATCTCCTCCCCAACTCTGCTCCTCTGCTAGACGATGTCTTAGCAGGAAAATAAAATTTATCTCCTCCCCAACTCTTCTCCTCTGCTAGACGATGCCTTAGCAGGAAAATAAAATTTATCTCCTCCCCAACTCTGCTCCTCTGCTAGACGATGTCTTAGCAGGAAAATAAAATTTTTCTCCTCCATAACTCTGCTAGACGATGCCTTAGAAGGAAAATAAAATTTATTTCATCATCACAATACAACAACATCCATGAACTTAATATAAGAACTTGGCTTTATTAAATTTCAACTGATAACATAAGACAGATTCAGAAATGAAATACAGCAAAATTCAAGTCAAGATTAATATTCTCTAAGATGATAAGTGCTCCCTGGCCTCTTCAGAGCATTAACCAGCGCATTCTCCAACTTTCTTCTCTGCTCCTCTTGTATCTCCACAGAACAAAGTTACCCACTTAGAAGCTTCTACGAATGACTCTACAACTATAAGACTGAGCTCAAGCTTCCATGCGAATGCTCGCGACCTCTCTTTTCTTCTTCCTTCACGATTCTTTCATAACAACGACGTGCGACTTTTTGGTCCCCGCACAGGACTCCAACTCCTCTTCCCACAGGAAACTTAAGCTTCTGATGATAACTGGAAGCTACTGCTCTAAAATCCTTCAGGGCTGGTCGTCCTAGAATTCCACTATACGCTGACTGGGTATCTACTACAGTGAAGGCTATCACCTTTGTTACCCGCCGAGGATCACGTCCCCAAGGATAGGGGAAGAACAATCTGACCCAAGGCAAGGATGACGTGTTCCTGCAAACCCATACAGCGGGGTGGATACCGGCTCAAACTCAAATCCTCTCATCTTCATTTGATCCAACGTGCTCTTGAACAAGACGTTCACGGAGCTTCCATTATCAATAAATATCCTTGCCACATCATAATTGGCAATGGTGGCCGTCACCACCAAGGCATCGTTATGTGGAGTCACAACGCCTCGAAGGTCTTCCGGCCCAAAGCTGATGACGGGGTCTTGTGGTAAGTCTGCACCACTATATATCTCAAAGTTCTCCAATCTTCTCCCATGTGCTTTCCGAGCTCGCCCATAGCCTCCATTGGTAGCACCGCCCGAGATCATATGAATCATTCCTCTCGTAGGGTGATTATCCTCATTTGTTCCCCTCCTCGGTTCGACTGGATTCTGAAGGACATCTTGACCTCGACCTTCCCCTCTCTGCTCCCCAACCCCCTGATTTATCCATGGAGGGCCTTGACCACGTCTAGGGGACGGGTGAGACCTCGGTCGACTCCCGAATGCGGATCCTTCTCGTCTGTCCCGCGAAGGAAATCTAGCACTGCACTCAACCCTTCGTGACTTCTCCCACCTCCTCGTGGGCTCCCTCACCTCCATCACCTCGTCACGACTCCTATCCAGGGAAACATGTGCTGAGAATTGTCCTCTACTTCTAGTTCTGTCTTTCTCTCTTTCCCCTGCACCCCTCTTCCTTCCTTCTTTCTCCACTCCCTCAACTCTACTTCCTCCGTGCCGGTTCTCCATCCTTCTTTACCGTTGGGCATCTTCCAAGTTTACAAATTTCTCAGCTCGAGCCAACAGTTCATCATAGCTTGACGGGGGCTTCTTGACCAGCGACTTGAAAAACTCCCCTCCCCTCAATCCTTGTGTGAAGGCACTTATCATGATGTCAGGAGTAGCCGCTGGTATTTCCAGCGCTGCACTGTTGAAATGCTGGACAAATTCTCGTAAAGTTTTATTCTCTTGCTGCTTCATCACGAACAGGCTCAAATAATTTTTCTGGTGTCTCTTGCTGCTAGCAAATCGGTGCAAGAAGACAGCTGAGATGTCCTCAAAAGAACGTATAGAGTTGGGCTGCAAAGTGTTAAACCACTGCTGAGCTGACCTCACCAATGTGCCCAGAAAAACCCTACACCTGACTCCATCTGAATATTGGTGCAACAGAGCCGCATTCTCAAATCTCCCCAAATGCTCTTCGGGGTCGGTATGTCCATCATATTCTCCAACATTCGATTGTCGGAAACTCGGGGGAAGTCCTTCTTTCAGAATGGCAAGCGAAAAAGGACTTCCTTTCTTAGGGTCCGGCGCTCTACTTCCCACATCAACATCCGTATTTCCTTCCACATCTCTCCAATCTCTGCATTCCCTTCGCTTGGGAGGGGCTGGGTCTCTTCAATTCTGCTCTGCTGGCCCTCAACATTTTCCTCGCGCTCCTGGCGAGTGTCCTGCTTTTCAATGAACACAGCTTCTTGGTTCCTCTTCATAGCCTCATCCACTGTCCGAGTGATAAATTGACCCAACTGCTCCAGGGTCAAGTTCCCCACATTTTCATTAGGACGGGGTTGCTCGACCCTGGTCTCTTGACGTGGTTGTTCAGTTCTCGCCTCCTGATGGGGTTGTTCCTGCCTTGCCTCAGCACGAGACTGTTCGGGTCCCCTCTGAGGACGCGATGATGCTGAGGTAGCTCTTCTACTCCCTCTCTTCCCTACCATCTCTACGTCTCAACTCAAATGTTCCCACAGACGGCGCCAAGTGATACTCACGGAAAATTTAGGGTCCGCTCCCAGCAAGTGTCACTAATACAGACGCAGGGTTTTGAAATTGCCCTGAGCCTGAAATCACGAAAAAGACTGTTAAAGGGGGCCAGGAGGATGTCCTGGCGTAGCCCCTCCGACGCTCAAGTCAGTGACTGAGGGTATATGGGGGGAGCAGCTAAGGGTGCTGCTGAAAACAATATATTGAATGAATAATCATATGCTCAAACCTGGTATTTATAGGAGAATACCTGGGCCCTTGATGGGCTTGTTCTCCACTTGGGCTATGGATGTGCCAGGGATAATAGGGCCCTTGATGGGCTTGTCTTCCATGGGGTATCAGAGGGGAATAAATTACATGCAATAAACCATGCAACTTTTGGCATGGAGGAGAATAAATTACATGCAATAAACGATGCAACCTTTGGCATGGAGGGAGAATGCCTGAAGTCACATGGGTTGCAAATGGATGAGTGAAATCACACCAAAATTACAACACCAAAAGTATTCTCCATAAGTTGCAATTTTCGAGTACCAAAAATTATGTCCAATTTCAGAAAGTTTTGCTCATTTTTTTACTCGTTCAAATCCGATCTCCATCATTCATAATATACCTACACGTGTTTTGAGCAACATATTCAAAATTCAGATCGAACCAACGGTTCAATTAGGCGCAAACATTTTTGCAATGTGACTGGTTTTTTTGGTGTCAAAATTCAACTTGTTCATTCCAAGATTTTTGGAACAATCTTTCAAGTGAGTTTTTGTTATACTTTTATGTACACTTGCATTTCATAAGTGTACTAGTTTATATATATTTACATACTTTTTCTTCATAAATGTGTTCACATTTGCAAAAAAATAAATTAAGTATGTTTCTTGAAATTCGATCGTCATATGTTATTCCTTCTATTTGTTAAATAATATTTGAAAGCTTGTTTGAGTAAAATATTTTTGAAGGCACTGTTATGATTCACATTTTAAATGGTCAGGAAATTCCGACATTTGATTTGATTTGGCCCTGATGCGGTGAGATATAATAACCAATACTATTGCATCGCCTCCTTAGAGTATATAACTTAGGGAACTGATCAGTTAGCCATGTAAAATAAGATAATTTCAGTGACATTTGTTTGATTTAATATGATATGATATGATTTGAACATGTTGTCTATATTCGAGTGATATATGTATATATATATATATGCAATTGTTATCAACTATGATCGATCGTCACCTACTTGCCGAGTATTTACCCAAATACTCACCCCTTACTTCCTCTCCTCGGATAAGAACAAGGAACAAATTGAGGCAGAAGAAAAAAAATATTTCTGGAGATGGTGAAGATATTAATTCGTAACGATACCAATCATGTTATTTCGTTTTTATTATATTTGTTTACGCTTCCATATTTCTTTCAAATTCTGTAAAGAAATTGATATGATTTATGAAATCGAATGGTTTTGGATATTTGATTACTACGAGGCTTGTTGTTAATAGTCATGTGATTATTGACAAAGCCGGATGTTCCACGTCTCGGTCTCGAGACGTGACATAACTCTTGAACGTGTTAGAATATTTCGTGCCGACCTTGATCTTGAGTCTTGATTCGAACCAAATTCGAGCAAGAAATATTATAATTTAGAGTTTCAAACGAAACTCAAGCTCGAAAATATCTAATTCGAACCAAATTTGATCCTTAAAAAATTTTCTTCATATTCGACTCGATTATACCCATAGCCGTTATCCACATCACGAACGACCACATTTATAAAGTGGATCAACTCGATTTTGACACCAAATTAATCCAAGTATTTGAATTGAGGTATTTGAAGTCATTAATTTTTAAAACATTTGACTTGTTTGGATGGATAACAGTTGAGTCATACATTTCAAATTCACTCGAAATGAGTCGGGATGGAGATACATTATCATATACCATGTATACACGAACAAACTTCTTAGGTGGGAAAACATTTTTGATCGCAAAGTTTGGTTCATATTTGAGAAATTCTATACTCGTGATGACGGCAATAATTAAAGAATCAATGAAACAAATCAATTGAGATTTGACGTATCGATTGAGTAATGTATGAAGGGTAATATTCAGACAAAAAAAGTGGAAACATGCCCACATTTTCTTTCTTTCTTTCTTTCCCGATTATCGTAAGATTACGTTTTTGTATGTGTTCGAAGGGACAACGTCAAAAGTCAAATTCTAACCATTATTGCCTTGTCCATCTTGCCCCACGAGAATACGTGGTACATTTTATTGGTACCTTTCTCACATGTTTTGTAAGTTTTTTAATTGCTTATTAGCTATTTATATAACTTTTTCGTGTTACAACTTAAATAGGCATGTATTACGACGAGCGTGGGACTAGACCAAGATCTCCCCATAACTAGATTTGCCTGAGCATATAAGCTTGATGTCGTCCAATCAACTAAACTATTTTCGGTGATATTCCTAATGACAACCAATGTTGTCAAGATATACAATGAATTTTTATGCAAAAACTTGTGTGAGACGGTCTCACGGGTCGTATTTTGTGAGATAGATATCTTATTTGGGTCATCCATGAAAATATATTACTTTTTTATGCCAAGAGTATTACTTTTTATTGTGAATATCATTAGAATTGACTCGTCTCACTAATAAAGATTCGTGAGACCGTCTCACAAGCGACCTACTCGAATTTTTATAGGAGAAATTGTATTTTTGATCTCGTAAATTTATCTCTTTGTGATTTTGGTATTCGATATTGTCAAATTTCAGTTTTATTCATCTATATTTGAATTTTTTTTGGTAAATTTAATCGTTTTTCATAGAAAGTGTTTTAGTCTTCTATATTGTCAAACACACACCAAATTAAAAATATGTGTAATATAAAACTCATTTATCAAATCTTTTACAAAATTCAAATATTTTCTTCATCAATTCAAACACAATATTTGAAAAAAAATAACGTATCGAATCTTAGTCGAAACTAAATAAGACCATTCAGATTTCTATATTTTCCATCACAAATCACTGTGTTTTTCCCCGATCCAAAACATAATCTAGGTAGGGATTCCCATATTTTATTGTCCCAATCAAAGTTATAAAAAAAATTAATTAAAATGAAACGTTCAACTCAAATCTTTGATGATTTGACTCAAAGATCACACGGACAAGAGATTGGTTGTACTTTGCAAGCTTACGTTGTTGAGATGTGTACTATCTCCAATAAACTACAAAGGAGAAGGATACAGTGTTTCACGTTATTTTTCTTCATGTAGGGCCGTACGAATACGATCGATTCAGGGATAAATTTAGATAAGCCAGAGGAGCAGTTCTTTGGGGGTAAAATTATTTTAAATTTTGAAGATAGAGAAAATTACGTTTTCATATTTAGGTTTTATTATAATGAATTTTCATTTTTATTTATTTGACTTACATGTATGTTTTATTTTTGGTTTTTTTTTTTAACCGAGTTCATCATGTTTTTGGATAAAAAAATGACAATAATAATACAAGTTAAAAGACTAAAATTGGGAAGAGAAAAATACAAGTTACACGACTAAAAATGAAAATTCATCGTGACAAAAAAAAACATAAATGTTATAGGATTTAAAATGAAAACTCACCGTTAACAAGACTAAAAATAAAAAACAAATACAAATTACAGGATCGAAACTGAATTTTTTTTTTTCAAAAAATAATACGATTTTGAGATGAAATATAATAAATAAAAAACTTTATGGAAAGTGTTGAAAATTTGATTAATAAAAAATACTTATGAGAATATTAGTATAAATTTATAAATATAAATGAAAAATTATGGAACTTCCATTTTCAATTTTTTGTCTTCTTGTCTGTAATTTACAATCTTAGTTTATTTTTTAGTCATTTTTCATCGTAATACTAATATGATATCTGAAAATGCTGGCGTGCAACCTAAAATTGCTGATGTAGTGACAAACATTGCTGACTTGTATGATGTTCTATGTTGATCTCTTAGTTTTGATTATTACAAACAATAACTTATCGTGTTAGATTAAATTACTGTTTTCTCCATATTTTAGGCACTCAAACACTTCTGTTCAACTGGTCTCTCAATGCTAAGCTACTCGTCCGCCTCCTGCATATTAATCTATGGCAAACTACTCAACTGGTCCTTGTATCCAATAATATCTATAAACAGACACATCTTATAAGGATCCTTTACCTACTTTTTAGAAACATTGATTGATTGATCATACCCAACAAACATGATGTCAGAAGATTAAAAGTTTTCCACAAAAGTCGATCGACAGAGCTAGTTATTTTATACTGTCAGTGGCCGTTTTTTAATCATATTTGGTATATGCATATCTGCTCATTAAATGAAAGGTACGAAAAAGCAAGAAAGGACGACATCAACAATGTTTTTGCATTAATGCTCATTTAATGAGCTACATTCGAACATTGAAGAGAAAAATACAAAAGATAATATATATATATATATAGAGAATGCCAAGAAGCGCATATCAGATGGACGATTCAAGCCAGCATTCTTAAAAAGGCTTACGAACACTTATCACTTTGATACTTACTCACTATCGTTCCAAATAATATTATTCAAATCATCAAGGATCTTCAAGGGTTTCTGTCAAACTATTGGACCGTTTCTCGCCAAGATCATTTGAGAAGTTTCTCGACAGTTTGAGTCGAAGGATTCATGATCTTATCTTTATATTGGTTGTTAGAATATGTGTCTCAACCGTTGTAAGAAGTTACTAAATGTTTCACTTTAGGCATTGTATAAATCCTAATGTTGAAGCGAGTTGTTATAAGTTTTGTAAAACCAAAATCTTGTGTTATTTCCTTACTATATTTAGTTATCTTGTTTAAATTGCCTTATTTAGTATAAATTAGTTATAAAATTCATCGGACCATTTCACACAATTTGTAATCATACCGTTTTTTAAGAAGTTGAAAAATTCTGGTCTTGATATTTAACACCATCAAGACCGATCACACTATTTGACAGGGTTTAATAGAAAATTTTAAAATAGTTTATCCAACTCCCTCTAAATTCTAACCCGATCATAACATTACGTTAAATTTTTGATAGAAAAATGACTAAAATTGAAAGAAAAAATACAAATTAGAAGAATTAAGTTAATTGAAAGATAATATAACCATAACCAAAAAAAAAAAAACATGTAAGTTACGTAACTAATAATATAATTTTCCTAAATCTAATATTTAAAACTTTGATTCTTCATGGAAGTATTAGTATTTTTTCTCATTTTATTTTTAAAATTAAGATAGTCCCAATTATATCATTTTCAGTATATGAATAGGACTGACTAGCCGATGCTAGATATCGTATAAAATCTTTTGAGAAAGACCAAGATCATACATATTACTAAATTCGATTTTTGACAAAAATATAACGTGATTTAAAAAAATTACTATATATTTGGATGATTTAAATCGCATGCATGTCTCTTATAAGCTCAATCATACATATATATATTGTCCCGTATAGACTTATAAATGATAAAAAAACAATTTAACCAGTCGATGCATACGGATCTTCGACAAAGATAATATAAGATATCATAGTAAAATTTAGAAAAATTTTAGCAAGATTTTGTGGGAAAAGTCCATAGATTAGGTGGTAGCTAGCTAAGTGTCGCATGATTCCCTTCAAACTTTCAAGGATTTTGACCTTGTACATCGTATGCTCCAATAGAGCTAAGACAAGGGTAGCCCACAAAAACTAGTGGTTAATCACCTTTCACATCAATTTGTTAAATTAAAAATAGAGTCGTGTAAAATATATTATAATGGTAATTTTTTTTGTTAAATATTTGAAAATAAAAAAAGAAAATGTTGTAAGAATCTTGAAATGAATTTCGGGTGGATTGGAAGGTGCCCAAAAATTGGAAGGAGTGATTTAAATTTGAATTGGTGTTCTTAGATAAATTGTTGAGGATCGAAGTTGAGTTTAGAGGGGGGTGAATAAACTCTACTCGTTTTTCCTTTCTTTTGATGAACCGAAATTTGGACTGCAACCGATTATTATTGGAGTGGTCAAAACGAATCGATCCATAAACGATCGATTCGGCTTCACCAACCGAAATTTCATTTTCGTTGCGGTCCAAATTTAATCTTTTTTTTTCAGAATGTTCACAATTTCGTATTTGTTTCTGAGTTTTCAATTCATCATAACATCCCTCAATTCATTGATAATGCAATTGATTCTAAGATTTGTATCTTAAGTAAGAACGATACAAGATAAGTAGATTACAACATACACATATATTAATGTGAAAGAAAGAAAATCATTTGAAGCATAACCCTCATGAAAAAGTAAGTTTATATGCTTTTCGAATGAGTTTGTTGTACAAGACTAGTTTAATATGAAACAAAGTAAGTTTTTATACTTTTCAGGTCAGTCTGTTGAATATAATTTTTCTAGTGTTGTTTATCTGACTAACTTGATTTACAGGTTGTGCGTTAAAACCTGGATTTTGTCCGATGCATCAAAGGGTAACGGTTGCATATTCTCACGTGATAAAGTAACGGTAAGTTTATATGAACCCATTTTGACCATTGATAAATATTTTTTAATATTTCTGATTTCAGATTGTGAAAAATGGATTTGCAATATGTCTTGTCGTAAAACAATATTTTCCACACCAATAAAAAAAGAAGAAGTTTCATTAGCTAATCAGTTCGATTTCGGCTTCACCAAACGATCGATTCTATAATCGTACATCGGTTTGGGCCCAAAAGAAATGGGCTTTAGAAAATTGTCCAAATTCTAGGCCCATTAAATATCTGCACTATATATTGGAAAAGTTGATATATTAGTAATTCTAATATAACTAAATATATATAGAAAAAAGTTTGAATGCTAGTGTTATTATCACTTTAATAAAACAATTATAGTATTTACATAAAACTCATGTGAGACGTTATCAAAGGTAAACAAATCTTCAATTTAACTTAATTCATGAAAAATCATTACTTTTTGTATTAAAAATAGTACTTTTTTTATTTATGTATGAATCGAGTTGACTCATTTCATGAAAATAAATCTGTAAAACTGTCTCACAAGAAATTTACTCATTTATTTAAATATCATTCATCGATTCTTGTTTATTATTTAAGCAATAAAAACCACGTGGTGACACATGTATGTCTTTATAAGCAGTGGAGGATCTAACATTGCTATTTAAAAAAAAAATCACCATTTTAAGGTGCGATCAGCTTCTGTGTATCCAAAAATTTTGGTAAAAAAACTATAATCATTGCAATAAATTAGTGTATAAAGTGTTTGCAACACCCATTGCAAGAAAAGTTGTTTGCCACTTTTTTTTAAAAAAAACAATAATTATTATAAAATGATGTGTAAAACTGTTAAACAAAATAAATTATTAATATTTTATTAGTGTATAGAATTTCTTACACATATATTAATTTCTAAACTCTTGTTTGTCGATAAATTCAGCTACAGTTCGAAAGATTGTCCTATTCGGGAATTTTCGGATCTATGCTTATTTTCAACTCCTCGAAGCATTCCAAATCTTCTTCGAAATTCTTGCTCTCATTGGACTATTTGTATCTATATACATCAGGATCCTTATTCATGGAATTCTCGGTTCGAGAAATCAAGATAAGACGGTCAAACCATTTCTTCTGGCTCTTTTTCAAATTCGATAAAGGTTGGTTGATCACATATTTCATTATAATTCAAAATTTTATAAATATAATATGAACTTCTAGCAAATTAATATCGATCTATTTTATCAAGTTTTTATTTAATAAAAGTTAATTTTGAAAGTACATTAATTTATTGTTAAAAAAAACTAAAAAACTAAGGATCCAAAGTAGTATTTGAAACACTTAATTTAGTTATGGTGATGAGAATCAAAATCAGTAGGAATAGCAATTATCAGAAGTCAATACAAAGCAGAAGCTATCGATTCACTTTAACAAAAGCAGTACTTTAGTTAGTACTCAACGGCTTAGAAAAACAGAAGCAGAACTAAGCAGAACTTGTCTTCACTAGAACAGTACTTAAACGGCTTTTACTCGTTTGTTTCAATTTTAAATGTTACCGTTACTTTACCAAGTACGAGTATTAAATGCTTCATTAATGCTGAACAAAGCCATTTAATACGCATTACCTATTTTGGTATGAAACAAGACTGATTGTTTTGTAGTCTTTTCGGAGGAACCTTTTTAAGCAATAAAGTTGTTTCTATCAGAAGTCAAAGAAGCCGTTTTAATTATAGACGTTGGATTCAAGTTATCTATATATATGGATCAAACTCATTTAAAGAACAACACGCTGATTATTTTATCAAGAAACATATTATCTATCCAACGTTACTTTGAGCAACCGCGAACCAATTGTTATCTTCTAAGCTCAACTTGCAGAAAAGCAGTACACGCTTTATATCTTACATCTGATCTTTGGAGATCATTTTGTACTGCTGTTTCTTCACCTCTTCAAGCAAAACACTTTACGATAATTTTCGAAGAAGAGTTTGTAGTCTGGAAAAGAGTCTTTTCCAGAACCTTGTTGTATTGAATTATATTGTGTTGAGTTACTAAGAGTTTAAGTAGGAAAAAGATAAGTAATGTTGAAGTGGGTGTGTACAAGTAGTACTGTAAAATCCATAGTCTTTTAGTGATACCTTCTGGAAACAGAAGAAGGGGAGACGTAGAAGATTTTATCTTCGAACTTCCAGAAACAACTACTCTTCTACTGCCTACTGTTATTACAGTTTTCACCTTACTCCATCGGATCGTTTCCGCACTTATATTTGTGATCTGCTGGACTTAAGCTTGAACAAGAGCAGCTACAATCTCTAACAGATTCTAGCACCCTTTGCAAAAACTATCTTCAAAGGAAAGAGTTTATTCACCCCCCCTTTAAACTCTACATCGATCCCCAACAGTATTACTTTTATTTTAAGTATGTATCAAGTTTACCCGTCTCACTAAAATAGATCCGTGAAATCATCTCACAATATATTTACTAATTTATTTAAGTATTATTCATCGATTCTCATTTATCATTTAAACAATAAAAAATCAGGTGATGACACATGTATATCTTTATAAACAGGGACAAATCAACATTAGGCCCGTCATAGGCTATAGTTTAGCCATGTTTTCTTAAATGTATAGCTAAATGAGTCCAATATAATTTTTTTAAAAAAATATCAACAAATTTAATGTTGTTGGCAATTTATTATTTTTTTAAACAATAAATGTTGTAGAATGATGTGTAAAGCTGTTGACCAAAATAAATTATTAATGTTTTTATTATTAGTGTATTAAATATCTTACAAATATGTTAATTTGGAAATTTTTTATAAATGTAATATGAACTTCAAAAAAATTAATATCCATCTATTTTATCGAGTTTTATTTAATAAAATTTAATTTTGAAAGTATGCTTAAAATATAATTAAAAATAATTTCAAAAATGAAAATTTTGAATCTAAATGAAACTGGTTGATATATCTCAAGTGTTTCAAATATAATTTGAATCCTTAGTTTTTTTAAAAAAAATAAAATTGACCAATGTCATTTTGACAAATATTCTCGTATCAATATTTTAGATTTGATTTATTACTTTAAGCTCAAACCCAATTTTTAAGGCACAAATTCATTGAATATATAATATAATGAGTTTTTTTTTTTTGCTATAAATAATTTATTACTTTAAATTTAAGCTCACTCAAATACATATTATATTATTAATTTGACAAAAATTTGTATGAGACGGTCTCACGGGTCATATTTTTTGAGACGGATCTCTTATTTGGGTCATCAATGAAAAAGTATTACTTTTTATGCTAACAGTATTATTTTTTATTGTGAATATCGGTAGAGTTGACATGTCCCACAGATAAAAATTGGTGAGACCGTCTCACAAGAGACCTACTCTATTAAGTTTGAGACCCTCAGATTAAATAATTTTTGGTGTCATTGTATATTTTAATAATTATATATATTAACAATGTGTTAGAAGTTTAATCTAAGTCATACGTAGCTTAACAGATATAGTTTTTGTTCCCTAAGCATCAAGTTGTAGGTTCAATTCCTACTTTCTTCTTCTTCTTGTTTTCTCATTTTTCTATTTATTTTTTTAATTTATATATCAAAATTACAATGTAATTCTCACTATTTCTTATATTTACATTTTGATCCTCATTTAACTATAAACTAAATAGATTATAAAAAATATTGTACAAACACACAAAGCATACGTCATGCACTAATTAAATTTATGTATCCATCCTTTTTTTATAACGGTCCCTTTTTGTAAGGAAAGGAATCTATGTAAAAAAATGGTTTAAAATTCACCAAACAACAAGATCTCGAGTTTGTAAAAAAAAATTATTGTTAATTCTAAAAAAAGATATTTGTAATTCTTTATAATCTATATTATCTTATTAAATGTGAGATTCTTAGAGTAACTACTTTAGATGACATCAAAATTATTTAATTTCATAATTATCATTCTTATTATCATTCTATGAGTGGCGGTACATAGGCATGGGTCGAGGCCTATGCTGGACCATCATAACGACCCATGATCAGTAGTGGTGCATGTATATGGGCCGAGGCCCATGTTGGTTCAGCCTAATGGTCCATGATCGTTACTAAAAAAGGCGCTAAATTAAAAATAATTTTGTATTAATTATTTAATATTATTTAATCAAATTAAAAATAATAATTACAGATATTTTACATATTTTTCAAAGATTCATTTATTTGTCGTACCATTTCATTTCAGGGTTTTTTTTAAAAAATAATATAATTTTAAAAAGTATATATTAAAATATTGCAAATGTGGTAGGTTTGTGAAAATATAATAATATGTGACTTCCTCCTTCTATAAATTGCACCGAGCGCTCACCTTTCGAACACGACATTTCTTTTGATTCAGTAGCGCAACAATTTTTTTTGTCCGCGACATTTTCTATTAGCTACATTTTTTCTCGGTCGGACGTTTTGTTCATAATTTTTTTGTTATCGAGAATTGTCAGGTATTAATTTATTTTATTATTATAGAATTAATGTTGATTTGTAATGTATTTTTTATAAGAATATTTAACACTGACATGTTATTATATTGTTCGTTGATTTTATCATTTATTTCATACGAGAGAATCTTAAGAGGTAACGTTATTATTTTTTTTCATTATATTTATTGTTGTTCGTTGATTTATCTTACTAATTTGATTGAATTAATTTTATTGCTATGAAAATATTTCTTTGTTTCGGTTTATTCGATTTTGATGATTATTTAAATTAGTAATTAAAATGTAATATTTTTTATTTAATTTTTTTAGTAAAAATTTAAAATGTAAATGAATTAAATAAATAACAATCAACTAAAATTAATAATAGCAGCATTTTACATATTGTAATAATAGCAAAATTAAATTTGTTTTAGTATTTATTTATAACAGCAGCATTCTACATATTGTAATAATAATAGCAAAATTAATAATAGCAGCATTCTACAGATTGTAATAATAATAGCAAAATTAAAAATCCATGGTGTTATTCAGTGTGATACTATTAAAAATTATGATAATCATTTGTTTACAGCCATTGTTGAGAGATGGCGTCGTGAGACACACACATTTCACCTTACAGTTGGCGAGGCAACAATCACCCTATAGGACGTTGCCCTTATTTGGGGGTTGAATATTGATGGCATGCCCATCACTGGTGTAGATGCCACGTACGACAAACATACGTTACAACAGCGCTACGCAACTTGGTTGGGTTTTACGCCTACATCTTCTCAGATTAAAGGTGCACACATTTTTCTGACCGCTTTGCGAGACTATTGCCTAAATAATATGATTAATGATCAAAGCACTGAAGAGGACGTGACACAATATTCCTCTTGTGCTGCATTAATGGTCATTGGTGGCTGTATGTTTCCGGACTCGGAAGGTGCTGCTGTGAAACTTATGTATTTGCAGTTTCTTGATGACACAGTGGTACCTTCTAACATAATTGGCTACCATCCTATAGATGCAAACTACCGAAAATTTATCTACATATGTACTTATATTTAATTTATTGTATTAAATATAGATTATATAATATATGCATCTATGTCACAGACACGCCCAGCTCATGTGCAAACTCCACCGACGTGGACATGAAATGAGTTTGAACCCGGACCATCAACTTCAAATATTGCATACACTACTCCGCCTGTGGTTTCAAGCTTTACATCATATGAGTATGGTTACCACACTCCATTTGCCGATATTTTTACACAATTTTTACAAAGTGACTTTCGACCGTTTATGAATGAGAGTCACCCTACATTAAACACGTCGCCCATAACATTTTTAGAATATTCAGAGACAGAAGGGTATGAAGTTGGTCGGAACATTGCTGATATCAGTACATCTGCAGCCCAAACAAGTACGCATGGAGATGCTGAAGAGATGTTAGGTCGTGGACATAGAGTCACAGAAGACATCCGTGTGGCACTGGGGGCATCGTTACCATCATCATTATCTATTTGTTCTGAGATACACAATTACTTACGTCGTATTATTGTATATTTTTTTATTTTTTATTTTAATTTGAAGTTGTTGCTGCAACATTTGATTAGTTATTACTCGTATCGTTAGTTGTTTTCCTATTCATGGTAATAATGAAAATTAAATGTCCGTAATTTTTAAAATGCTACTGTAACTATATATTAGTGTATATAATTTATTATTCATTTTAAAAAAAACAATCTAGTGTATGTGATTTATTAGTATTTTATTAATAAATTTACGGATAAAGTTATAGTAATGAAAAAACCCAAGTATAATTAATAAATCAAGTCAAATAAGTCAACACACTTGATATTCAAACATATTTAAAACAATACAACATTGAATATAATTTATTTACTACTTCTATTAAAATGTAAAATCTGTGTCACAAACATATGTATTTGGCACCATAACTCGATCTTCTCACGTGCACCTACATGCAAGTGACAATATTTATTAATAAATATAAAATTTTAATACACAATTTTGTAATTACATTAATCACTTCACATCTTATCAAGTAAAAATAATGTCGAATACGTTATTGTAGATTTTTTACCTCCCACGTTGTCTCTCCCTCGATGATGGTTGATCCATCTCATTTCTTATATGTGTCCTGTGATCTCTACCAGCCTGCCTCCTTTGTCGACGAACAATATTGTGTTTTAATTGGAATGTAGGTTCATCCCAATATTGTTCATCATGAATAGGTAGAATCTTCCATCATATGTGTTCATGTATTCGCTCAGTGTAAACCATGGTTGTACAAGCCGTGCGGGATTTAAACAAACCATTTTGCTGCACGTATAACATATGGACAAGGAATTCCAAATATTGTGAATTTACCACATGTGCAATCATATGTAGAGATGTTAACAGATTGTACGTGATGTTGACGACCTGGTCTTGCTCCTGTCGTGATGGATGCTGTTTTATCCCTTTGGTCAAATTTTAATACTCGATGTTCAATTGACTTTTTGACCACATATCAAATTTAGAGTATGCATAATCGGTCCATGGTTGATTTTTTTCCATCATCTTATCACTTCGCGCTCACCGTTGAATGAAAAATGCACGCATTGCTGTAAGGTCAGCTCTACTATTGCAGTTATTGGAAGACGTCGAACCCCTTTCAACACACCATTAATACACTCAGACATGTTCGTCATCATTATCCCTTGTGTCCATCCACCATCATGAGCCAATGACCATTTTTCCTTTGGAATGTTTGACAACTACGTGAAAGCTGCTGCATTATTTGTTCTAATTGCCTCCATTGTCTCATTAAATTTTCCTATTTTGTGTTGTATCCCTGCTTCCCAACATTAGTATTTCAAATGAATGTTTTTGAACTTACTGTTAAATTAGAGCAAACATGCCTCAAACAAAAACGATGAACACCACAAGGAGGCTTGAAGTCAGAGAGATCTTGCACTGCACTTGTTATACCTGGATGTCTATCAGCTATAAGGCACACACCACTACACCCTCTGGTAACATGTCGTGCAACATTACTTAGGAACCAATGCCAAGACTCGTAATTTTCTTCATTAACAAGTGTAAATGCTAGAGGCAAAACCTGATTATTGGCATCCAATGTTACTGCTATGAGTAGTTTGTGCTTATATTTGGTGTACATATGGGTACTGTCTACGCTGATTATATTGTGACAATGTCGAAAACCATCTATACATGGTTTGAAGGCCCAAAATACAAAGTTCAAAATTTTATGTGGATGGTCATACGGTCGAAAGTGCTTCCATTCTACAATAGTTCCTGGATTGTACTTCGACAAAACTCCCATATGTTTAGGAAGCAAATTTGCAGAGCTTTCTCATATGCCATAGATGACCTCCAAGGCGCGTTTCAAACTATGTCATGCCTTAGCATACGATATATCATACCCATATTTTCTTTTAATACTTTTTCGCACATATTTAATCTCGTATATAGGATCACAACACACGATTCCCAAAAGTGTACTGGCTATCATGTTGACGTCAAGGTCGTGGTAATCTATACCGACTTGGGTAGAAATGCATGTGTGATCATCACCATATTTTGTGATCATGAAGTAGCCTAAATTTTTTTTCAACGATGCTCGAAATCCCCACCCACAATTGCCACATTCGGACCAATTCTTGCATTTGACCTTCCAAATTGTCGGAGAACTTTGGACAACGATATATTCACGTCTCAAAACCTGAACAGAAAAATCCTTCACAGAAGCTATTAAATCATTTTTGCTCTTAAAAACCATTTTTACACAAGCTCTGGCCTATCAGGATTATAAAAGTTTGTTCGTGTTGCAGAAGGAATACCTAATGAATCTGGAATTTGTTCGTCATATACTTCATTGAAAAATTGCGGAATTTCACGTAAATGTTGCTCCGATGCAATAGGAATGTTGTCTGTCATTGTTGCTCCAGACATTAACACGCGCCGATGTCCCTTCATTTGCATTGTCAACATGATCATCATCTTCTCCGTCAATTGATGTAGCATACAAATCATCATTTCTATTCATTACATGATACGAACTGTCCTCAAATAAATCATCTTGCTCGGGCTTGTGTTCTGTAATTGGGGCATGAATATTTGCAGTCTCAGTAGAACTATCAAAATGTCTAACATTTGTTGTATTTTCTTCATCACCCCATGAATTTAAATCCAATTGGCATGTTTTATTAGAACCCCATGCAACATCAACTCCTGATGGAACCGTGATATGATGATCCCAAGCCTCTGAAGTAAAATCCAATTCTCGTTTTCTATTCATCCCCCATGCATAGTCTTTTTCGGTGTGAGCCGTGATATGGTGATCCCAAGGACCAGTGTCGATCCCAGAATATGTCTGAGTTGACTGTTCATCGACGTGATACATAGAAGGTCCCGCTTTATTTAAACCTACTGTTCCCAAACCTTGCGTTATTACCGGCATGACCTGCATCAAAATCATAATCACTTACGCTATGTAACACTGGCGATGAATCAACATACAAGTACATGCAATCCAGTGTTGGCAACTCAAACATAAATTGTAGACTATCATCATCTGTAATATAGACATGCTCTTCAAAGTAACGAGACAACGAGCTATAACAATATTTCGTTAACAATTTGATGCAGAATTTTGATGGGTCGATCTCCAGCTTGCGATGCACATAATTCACCAGTTGGGAAAATGTAGTAGACCGAGGGATTTTAATGGGCCTGGCCGCGGGGATACTATATCTAACCCTACCATCTTCAATAATGACATAGCACCTACGTAGAGTAAGGCCTTCACAATATCCACGTCTGCGCCGAAACCTAAGATATAATGTATACAATCATAACAAAATTTAATTATGAGTTTCTTATAAATATAGTAAAATATATATTTTATATTGAATTAAATTTCAAGAATCACTTACGAAATTATTATTATTATTATTAAAATATATATTGTCAAATAAAGTTAATTAAAAATTACATTTAATAATATCAATATTTATTTTTATAATAATAATAAAATTTATGATTATATTAAAAAATTAAAAATTCAAACATGTGTAATTATAATTTTTACACATATTAATTTCTTATATTAACAATTTTAATAATTAAGAATATCAATAAATTTTAAAAGAAAATAAAACATAATAAAAAGAAAAAAATGAAAAATTTACAAGATAAAGTTATATCTTTCAAAATTGTATTCTACATAAGCATGTGATAAAAATTTTTGACCTTAAAACTTAATTTAATTAGTTAAAAAAATTATTAAGTAAATTAATTCAAAATATATCATTGGAATAAAAATATATATTATTATTATTATTATTGTTGTTGTTTTAATAAATGTACAATCGAGATTGCAACTTTGAAATAATTATAGCGAGTCATTTGTATTGCCTTTTTTAAAACAAAATTTTAAGCCAATTTAGTACACATAATACATCAGTTTCAATTTTATTTTTAATTTTTCTATTAGAAAATATAAAATATAATAATGCATTCGAAATTATTAATATTTTATTTTTGTAACTTTTATTATATATGTGTACATTTCTTCATTAAATTGACCTGAGACGTCAAGTTTTTTTTTTTTAAATCAAATATAGCAACAATAAGTCGTGACTTACATTTAAAATCATGTCATGACATGATTTTAAATTTTAATAAAAAAATATCATATTTCGATTAATGTCACGCCAACTTCATTGGCGTGACATGAATTGAAATTTTTTTAATAAAAAAATAAGTAAGTAGGTGTGACTTATTTATTTTTAAATTTTAAAAAAATGAAGAATTAAAAAAAAATCACACCAATTTAATAGGTGTGATACAATAATTTTACAATTATTTTTTTCATCATATTTTTTATTAAATTATTATAATTAATACACTAAACAGTGAAAAAACCTCTAATATTAACACATTCTCATATTTAAATAACATAATTACATTTAAAATACGAACTTCAAATTTTTTTTTAAAGATCAACAATTTATATTTATTATTACTTTCTTATTAGCATTCCTATTAGTAATTTTATAATATGAGTAATATTAAAAATAAAAAATATAACAAAATTATACTTAATAGTATAATGCAACCGAACAAAATTATAATTACATTAATATAATATAAATAATATAATTAAAATATAAGAAATTATCGAACCTTTTCAAATGTGGTTGTACGGAATTTGTAATTGAATCAACGAATGATGTTTAATATCTGCAATAAATTACAAACATTATTAGAAATATTATTAAAAACATCAATATAGAAAGAAAAAACAGAGATTCCACTTAACTCGACGCAATTCTCTCAAATTCTGATACTCAACACAATTATCCAAAATCAAATTCTGAATTACTGATACTTGGCGAAATTCTCTCCACTTCTGAATGCATAAAGCCGTGGAAAAATTGAAGCACGCAAATGAATGAGAAAAAAACGGAAGATGATGCAATTTACAAGTGGGATTGGGTACCAATCCAGAATCAGTGAATTTTTTTAATTTTTTTCTTAAAAGAATCTGGAGATCACTTCCACTTATTGTAATATTTTCATGCCACTTTCCATTTTACAATATTTTAATAAATACATTTTTAATTTATATTATTTTTTAAAATAACCCTTTCATTTCATGTAGTTCAGTTTCAGCTCTCCGGAAGTTAATCGCCGTCTCCGGCATGGCCGCCGCTCCTAGAATCCTTCTCTCCGGAGATGTCCTCGGCCGCATCGGCCAGCTTTTCAAGCGTGTTTCCTCTGTATGCAATACACCTCGACACTCGCTCACCATCATCACACACACACATACGCACACATTTATCGATTCCAACTCCATTAAACTTTCGATGTATTGTCGCCATCTCAACTTTTCAGGTGAACAAATCGGCAGGTCCGTTCGATGCGTTGTTTTGCGTTGGTCAGTTTTTCCCTGAATCCCCAGACCAGCTCGAGGAGTTCAACGACTACCTCGAAGGACGCTCTCAAATCCCTATTCCGACTTACTTCATCGGCGATTATGGTGTTGGTTCTGCAAAGATTTTGTCTGCTGCTGCAAAAAATTCGGCAAACCTAGGGTTTAAGATGGATGGCTTGAAAGTCTGCGAGAATTTGTATTGGTTGAGAGGCAGTGGAAAGTTCACGCTACACGGTATGTAATTACCTACTCTTAAGTCTTAACAATTTTGCTTTTTTAATTTGAGTTACCTATTGAACACTTTTTGCTCGTGGTTTGAACTGGTTCTTCAATATGTTCTGTGTATGTATGGCTTTTTTAGTAGGATGAGTTTTTGCATTTAAGTGCTCGAAATGTAGTGCCGCAATTTGACCACACAGTAATTAAAGAGATGGACGTGACAAAAACGGAACTAGAACTGTTTGTCTCATGAAGCCTCACCTCATGAGATATTGATGTGCTTTACCAAGTATTCGAATCCCTATGGCTACTAACCAAATATAACAAATGAAGTTAAACGCCACATTTATCCTTGTATGTGTTGTTTATAGTCCTTTTAAACCTAGGATGTTTCTGTTGGGTGTAGATGAAAGTTATATACCTGGATTTTTTAATGATCATATCAACATCGGCACTTTGTGTTGAGGGTGAAAAAAAAGTGGCTTGTGTCTTTGGACCTAACTTCACAGGGCATATTAAATAACAATGTTATTTCCCTCAAATCTCTACTGGAAGTTGCATAATGTTTTCAATTTAAAGTGCCTGCTTTTTAGTGTAGATTTTCTTCATGCTTTTGGCTTGTCTACATTTTTTTGTAAGTAACCTTAATTTATTTACTTTTTGATTTTTGACAGCTGATTAGCGCTTGAAAGTTATGGTTCAGGCCTTCAAAGGGTTGTATCATGCATATCTAACATTTTGCATCCTGTGCTAATATGAAAACTCGTGTTCAGGTCTTTCTGTGGTGTACTTATCTGGTAGGCAGTCTGCAAGTGTTCAACAATTTGGGGCTTACAGTCAAGATGATGTTGATTCACTGAGGGCATTCTCCGAGGAGCATGGAATTGTGGATCTTTTCTTTACATATCCTACTTATAAACATAAAGTTCTTGATTATTCTTTCTCACTCTCTCTCTCTCTTTCAAATTCTCCTTTTGCCACGATCTTTGCTTCCTTCACTTGATTTTACTAATGAATGGCCCAAAGGGGTCATAAATAGAGCTGCTGCATCTGAAGTTACTTCTGGAATATTGGATTCATCTACTGGTGACTCCACCTTATCAGATTTAGTATCAGAGATCAAACCACGGTAAGGAATGTTTAATTTGCTGATGTGATATTGTTTATCCAGAGGATTTTGGTAAACTCATGAAAAGTTTATGGTATTGACTTTAATACCAATGAAAACCAAATTAGAAACATAACGAATCAAAAAGGCAAATCTAAGACTTTGGCCATGTGTATCCAAATGAAAAATTAAGATAGGGTCTACCAACTAATAGTTTTAGTTCGAGAAAAAAATTCCCTCGAAGCTTCGTAGAGATCCATATTGAGAATTTCCCAAAAATCAATCATGTAAAAGAATGGCTGATATTATGAGGAAAAAAGTATGACTTCTGAAACAGCATGCGGAATGCAGGTAACACATAGTATTGTGTAAATTATACTTGTAACTGGCCTCAAAGAGTTTAGTAAGTTTACTATCTAAGTGTTTAGTTGGTAGATTGTGGCAGTGACAGTTTTAGCCCAGTCAGCAGTGCTCGTAAAATATCTGAAAAGTGAAATGAAAAATCTTTGAAAAGTGAAATGCAAAATCTCTGAAAAGTGAAATAAGTCGAAGAGTAGGTCTTTGGAAAACACGTGTGAAAATGATTTTTGTAACGTGTTGCTATGATACATCAATATTTTCCCTTGACATAATTTCTAACATGCGGTCACTTTTATGGTAGCTACCATATTGCAGGGACAGTTGGTGTCTACTATGATCGGGAACCTTATGTTAATGTTGGTGCTGTCCATGTGACTCGTTTTTTAGCCCTTGGGTCAGTTGGAAATAAAAACAAACAGGTTTTTGTTCTTTTTCAAATTTTATTCTATCATTTCCTCACATGTGACTTTCTGCTTTGTATGCTTCTAAATTCATGCTGCACTTATAAATTCTGGATTTGCAAACCTGAAGAATGTCATGTAGAGTGTTATGCTTTTTACAATTTTTATGAAACTAAAGCTACTAACACTTGATAATTTTTACTTATGATTCCAGAAGTTCCTTCATGCGCTTTCACCTATGCCAGCATCTATGATGTCTGCTGCTGAGATTTGCACAAAGCCGCCAAAAACTACTCTGTCTCCTTATTCATTTTCAGAAAATGCCAGCTCTGCTGATCAAGGAGTAAAAAGATCTGGAGACAGTAGTTCTGATACACAATATTGGCGGTATGATGACTCTCTTAAAAGACCGAAACATGGAGATGGTGATGGTGAGAAGTTGTGTTTTAAATTTGTATCCTCTGGGTTGTGTCCAAGAGGAGAGAAGTGCCACTTTCGTCATGACGCAGAGGCAAGAGAACAATCTGTCAGGGGTGTGTGTTTTTATTTTTTAAACAAGGGAAAATGCGAAAGAGGTCCAGATTGCAACTTTAAGCACAGTTTACTAGAAGATGGAGAAGGATTTTCTGGAAGGAGATCTGAATCTGGCACTGGAAGCTCAAACAGGTAAAAGATTGTTGAAGTTTCGTTCTATAGTTACTTTTGAATTTACGTGGAGCTTAAATGCCGATGGACAAATGACTTTAAAATTCGTTAGATGAAAAACTCTTTAGTTGTGGATCAAAACATTACTGCAAATGGTAGAAGTTAAGTTAAGCCCTTCACATGATTTTGATTCTCTGTAAGAATCATAAATCCAAAATGAAGTATCATTAAAAGCTTGAAATTGGACAAGGTTTTGATTTAATAAAACCCAGCAGAAATATAGAATCTTATGAATTTGTTAATTTGATCTAAGATCCGTATAGATCATAGTTTTGACTTAAAAAGTCTGCATAGCTTTATGCAGCACTGGCTTGCTATATTGTTATCTTGTGGTTCTTTCCATTTCTGGCATGACATAAATCAACAACTATGAACATATTAGTGTTTCAGGTCCAAAGAATGCTGGTTTTGTTTGTCAAGCCCCAGTGTGGAGTCTCATCTAATCGCCTCGATAGGAGAAGACTATTATTGTGCACTCGCCAAAGGACCATTAGTCCAAGATCATGTGCTCATAATACCTATTGAACATGTGCCGAGCACACTTACTTTACCCCCAGAATGCTGAAGCACGCATATCTAGATTCCAGAGCAGCCTTAAAGCTTACTTTAAGAGCCAAGGGAAAGTAGGAGTTTTTTTTGAGTGGATATCTAAACGTGGAACACATACCAATCTTCAGGTATGAAAAGTTATACTCTTTTGTCCTGGGCACGTTTTACTGATAATTGCTGGTAGTATGGCTTGTCCTGTTGCCCATATGTACCTGGAATAAGTCCTGTTTACTTTGTGTTATGTCTTGTTGCTTGTGTTTTGTTTTTCCATTTGACATTGAGTTTATATTCTCGACTTCACATCATTTTCCCTTATGTACATTGAGCAATATATACATGAATGTCAACTGCTCATTAGCCATCAATTTATATAGGTTATTGGCTTTAAACTTTTATAAAAAATCTCTGAATGATTCCTCTAGTATTTTTATGATTTTTAAGACTCCATTGGTTTATCTTCTTGCAGGCTGTTCCTGTACCATCATCTCGGGCAACTTCTGTCAAAGATATTTTCAATTTAGCAGCAAAGAAGTTGGGTTTCAAGTTCACAACAGTTGAAAGTAAGCTTTTATTTTGACCTCAAGTGCTACTATCAACTCATAGATACCTATACATATAACTGAGATATGAAACTAACCCTAAATAGTGGAATCAGAGTTGTTATTAGGCATAAGATCATGAAACAGATGCAAGTTTAATCGCAAAGACCGTCATATTTCGCTGTCTAATTTTAATAAATAAAACCTAACAGTAAGATGAATGTACATTGTGAATCTGAATTATTAACTTGAAGATTCGGACTGTTGACAGCCAAATTGGAAGCAGTCAAGCATCATTGACTGAAATAAGTGTGTATTTGGAAACAAAGGTCAGTGCCATATGTGTAGGAAGGAGTCCAATAATGTGATTCGTATCTTGAAAAATATAGTTGATTCATTTTGATTTACTTTTAAAAAATCGGTTCAACCAGTATTTCGACATTCTTTTTTGAAAAATAATTTTTTAAATCGTAAATTTAATATTTTGTTCTATATTTACATAATTATTTGGAATTTAGACTTCGTTAAAAATATTATTTTAGTAATAATATAATTTATTTAATTTATTGTTTTGTTTTAAATATATATATAAATATAATTGGTATTTTGAATATATGTATATAGTTATTTAGTTTTTAAACTTTGGTAAATATATTTTTTTGTATATTTATATGCATCTTATACGAATGTTTAGATTTTAAACTTGGATAAATAGCTTTTTTATTATTTATACACATTTAAAATATATTATTTATGATATTATATTATTATTTATATAATATAATGGCTTTCTGGTCTGACTATCGGTGTTTAGCTTCGATCACCGATCCGGTTGATAAGTATATATTTTTTTATTATTTATACACATTTAAAGTTCTTCCTAGTGATTTTTAATCATTATTTAAGGTTTTATGATTATGTCGGTGTTTAGCTTCGATCACCGATCCTGTTGATAAGTATATATATTTTTATTATTTATACACATTTAAAGTTCTTCCTAATTATTCTTAAATCATTATTTAAGGTTTTATGATTATACTTGTGTCCGTCGTCCACTCGTTGATGACGCCTCGATCTGCGTGTCCCTCGAGTCGACACTAGCTCCGAAGCTTCCCGACACTGAAATGCCCTTGAAACTTGCTAAAAAATATAAGGTATATGAAGTTTGAATAAAGTGAGAATTGGTGAAACACTAACACCGTATATTTCTTATAATGTAGAGTCTACAAGGATTAAATAAACAACTAAGGAGATACGATAACTTAATCCTAGGAATTTAAAATACAAAGATACAAATAAAGAAAGAGAAAATGATTGATAAGTTCCTATCCAACAAAGTAAATAGGATCAACACTCCTTCTCAAGGTGAGTTGTATATATTGATCATTCCCAGCTTGGAACTCAATTCATAAAATGTTGGATGAAACATAGCCTTGGTTAGTATGTCTGCCACTTGTAGTTGAGTAGGAACGTAGGTGACAATAATAATCTCATCCTCAATCTTCTCACTAATGAAGTGATGGTCTACTCAACATGTTTCGTCCAATCATGGTGTACTGGATTATTTGATATGCTGATAGCTGCTTGATTATCACACAACAATTCAACTGGGGGATTTTCTTCCACTTTTAACTCGGTTAGCAATCTTCTGAGCCACATCCCCTCACAGATCCCATGGGCCAATGTTCAAAATTCAGCTTCCGCACTGCTGCGGGCAATGACAGGTTGCTTCTTACTTCGCCATATCATTAGGTTTCCCTGTACAAATGTACAATACCCTGATGTGGAATGTCAGTCTGTAGGGTTTCCAGCCCAATCAGCATCACTATAGACTTTAGTTTTTCGTTCTATAGTTTTTCTGAGTAGAAGTCCTTTACCAGGAAGCCATTTGAGGTACCTCAACACACGATATATAGCAGCCATATGTTCCTCAGTCGGGTTGTTCATGATGTAAGATCATTGGCGTTCCATGTATTGTTATTTTCTAATGCCTTTATTTCATCAAGGACTACAATTTTCCAATTTGGATCATCTAAAGCATGATCTATGGTGGGGGGAATTTGGACCTGATCTAAATTGAAAAGAAAAGCACAATACGTAGGTGAAAAACGTCAAATGAGACGAAGTTGCCTATAGGGTGCCGTGTGTATGATCGAATTCCTTTTCGTAGAACGATAGGTCTTTCATCAAGGCTATCAACAAGATCACTGTTGTTAATCACATGAGTATCAGTAATGATTAATTCTTGTGAGTGTGTACTTGAATTTTTTATTGGAGAGATTTCATTAACAGTCTTAATTTGTGCGGGTACTTGTATAGTCTCTTGACGATGATGGTTTCTTCCAGAATTGGTATGAATTGGCTCATGGAGGTTGAGTTTTCTAGGAACCGATGGTGGATCTGGTGGCGTAATATTAGATGTAATAGGCTCTATATAAGGAATGGATGGTATTGTGGATTCCCAACTGCTCGGTTCATTGATGGTTGACTCCCCCTAAATTGAGGAGCCTGGGTAGAATGGCTGAGATTCAAAGAAGGTAACATCCATAGAGGTGTAGTATTGTTTTGTGATGGGTGAATAGCATTTGTACCCTTTCTGGTGTAGAGAATAGCCGAGAAAGATACACTTGACAACACGTGGTTCAAGTTTACCGCGGTGATGTGAGTGTATATGGACAAAAGAGGAACAACCAAACACTTCATTAATTAAATGAGAAGAAGGATAAGTTTATAGGAAGGTCTGGATGGGAGTTTTAAACTGCAGTATCCTTGAGGGCATTTATTTATCAGGTAAGTGATAGTTAGTATTGCATCACCCCAATGGTATTGGTGAACATTTGAGGTAAAGAGTAATGCACGAGCAACCTCAAGAGGATGGCGATTTTTCAGCTCAGAGACCCCATTTTGTTGTGAAGAGTCTACACATGAGCTTTGGTGAATAATCCCATGTGATTGCAGATAACTCCCCAACACATAGTTGAAATAATCACTGGGCCCGATCAATGCGTAGCACACGAATATGAGAAGAAAATTGTGTGTTGATAACTGAATGTAAATGTTTAAAGATCTGAGCACTTTCTGATTTATTTTTCATGAGGAAGACCCAAGATAGACGTGTCTGATCATCGATAAATAAGATAAGCCAGCGAGTCCGTCTAAGGTTGGGGGTATTTGATGGTCCCCAAATATCACTATGGATAAGGGAAAAAGACGAAGATGGTTTATAACAATTGGGTCTAAAAGATGCACGATAATGTTTGGAAAACTGAAAGACATCACATTGAAAATGAATAGAAATTTTATTACGAAATAAGTCAACAAACAACTTCTTATGATACAATGGATTGGGATGACTAAACGGTAATGCGATACTAAAATATCCCTAATCTTATTTGAACTCAAAGCAGAAACAGAGTGAAGTAATGATAGTGGGGCAGAAAGTTTGTCTAAGGGAGCATCTGTCTTGAGAATGTAAAATCCCGCAGAAAGTTCAGCACTGTCAATCGTCTTCCTTGATGTCACATCCTGGAAAGCACACGAATTACCCAACAACTTATTCGAGTAGCCAAGTTCATGATTCAGTTTACTAACTGACAGTAGATTACAAGCAAGGTCGGGCACATATAAGACTAAATGAAGGCAGATATCCTTAGGTAATTGAATGGAGCCATAACCAGTCACAGTGGAGACCCATTGGCTATTCTTACTGTATTAGGGGCGTTGCACTGACGAAAGTTATGAAAGTGGCTGAGGCACCCGATCATATGGTCGGATGCGCCTGAATCGATTTTCCAATAGGATGACAGATCATGCTGTGAAGATGAAAAGAAGGCAATACTTGAATGAGCCACATTACCGGTGCCACTTAGAGACGGAGTGGGTGTGACAAGAGGCTGTCCAAACAACTTCTGAAGAGCATCAAGTTGTTCCTTCGTGAATGGTTGCTGCTCTGGAGGTGAAGGATCAAGAACAACTGTGTTTGCACGTCTCTCTGGCGCTGGCTTCCAATCAAATTTTATAGCACGTATCCAGCGTGCTATATGCTTTTTCTTATTTAATTTTTTTAACAATATTCTAGTCAAATCTTGCAGTCATGCACTTCATCATGGCTTGAAGTGTCTGATTGCTTTCTTTCTAATCCATCACATCTCTATATTAACTGGCCAATTTCTCACTAATGCAACCTTTGTTCACTTTCCTTTTTGCTTTATAAGTGTATGTATCCCTTCTAGCCTCAAATGAAGCCAATCATATCCTTTGATCTCTCCCAACTCTCATGTAATTGATTTCTGAAATTATGATGTAAAGATCTTCCTTTGGACTGTAATATTTGAACAGAATTTTCCATCTAAATCTCAAACTTGCAATATACCATTTTTGAAATGACCGTTATTATTTTTAAAACCCGCCTACACTTGCTAGCAACCGTTAATTCAAATCCGCATATCACCGTTTTCCTGATTCCTTGATATTTTTCATCCTTTCTTATTTGTCTTATCTTTAAGATACTTGTCCTTTTTTGCTGCTGCTTGTTCTACATGTTGATCCTGGGTAAAATTCTCATGTGCAGTAAATGAGTTTGGGTATTATGGACACTTTGGTGTGTTCGAAGTTGGGGGCTTCAGTTGTATGCTATGTGCTGGTCATTGGCCCCTCTTTCCAATTCCCGAATTATATCTCCAAAATATTATTGGTATCATGAAATATTATTGAAAACTACTGACTGTGTTACAATCTGTGGCTACCATTATGGCTTCCCTTGAGGTTGAATGGTTGATCAACCCGAAAATTACTTTCTTAATTAATGGCCTGTGGTATTAGCAATTACTAGTGAGTCATGACATGAAGGAACAAGCAGATATCAAGCGAGTGCAATGAGCCAAAACTTGAGTGAGGAAAAGTATTGAGTACTAGATTTTACTTTGGGCATGACAAGATAGATGAAGACTCTTAAATCTTTGAAAGCTTGTACAGGACTAGGATGTCTTGCCCTCCGAGTGATTATAAACTTCTATATTTGTTAATTAATTTCATTTCTTATAAAAACATAGTCAAGGACGGTTTAACTTCATTTTTTCGTGAACTAATGATTCCAAGACTCCAAATATAGTACCCCCGGGACAGGTATCCTCTAGAAATTCTTTCATTGGAAAAACAACAATTTTAATCTTTATCCAATGTTAAACTGGATAACAAGCTCTGTAAAGTTATTGGTACTCAAAGATAAGTGTTCTTAGACCTTAGTAAGAATGGAACACCTCTTGCCCTATCAGGTGCTTCTATGGTTTTTCTTCCATGTTAGTTCGTACATATCAGGGGCTGCTAAGAATGAACGTAAAGTTGTGTTTTTTTTTTTTATCATTAACACTTTCACTTTATCTCTTTCTTTATTTTCTATTCAGATGATAATAGTTCTGAAGGACGGAAATTACTGCAGATGCATCTCGATAAGAATCAGAGTTTATTTTATGTGGAAGCTCCTGGGGGAACATTCATGTCGCATGTCATCGAGGAGAATGAAAAATTTCCTGCTCAGTTTGGTCGCGAGGTAAGAATATGAAACTGCTACAAAACAAAGTTTGCAACTTCTCGACTTCAAAAGTTACGTTGAACTCTAAAAAAACTTTAGAAGTAATGCCATCAAATTATGCTCTATACTTGTTTCCAACCAATGTTGCTTTTTACTTTGTGTACGATATCATATCCCGTATAACACAATTGCACGATTCACGTAACTCTGGATCCTAATCTGGGCCCGATCTTTTAGAAAGCGATACAAGCTTGCTAGTGCTTGATTGAGTTCAGTAGCACCAACTTACAACTAAAAATCCGCGCTAACAAAACTATAAGTTTCTTATCGTTATCTTATTTTTTTTAGTGAAAACACATGCTTTCCCTCCTAGTGGTACATTTTTTTCGGATTTTTTCAGCATCCTAATATCAGGTTGCTTTTTAGTGGACTGCTCATTCAACTTGTCGAAACCTAGATGCAAAGTCGGCCCCCTTTTTATTGACTTCCACAATTTCTGTCAACTCGACAAACCTCGATGCGAGATCAGCTCCCCTTTTTTGGGAACTTCCGTAATTTCAACTTCATCTCCGAACATGAATTTTTGGTCATCTTAACTTTACAACGTTTGTTATTGTAGGTTCTGGCTGGGTTGTTGAATATAGCCGATAAGGCTGATTGGAGGAATTGCCAACTGACCAAAGATGAAGAAACAAAAATGGCTGACGATTTTAAATGTCGATTTGAGGAGTATGATCCAAACAACTGATACAAGAGCAAGTAAGTCAACCTCATTTACAAATATACCTTTTTTTAATTACAACAGGGGAGTGGGGGTATTATGCTTTTACTTGCTTTCGTACCATGTCCTCTCATTACCATAAAGAGTTCTTGGACTCAAGTGAGATGGAAAGGCATTTTCTGTGTTATGAATATTGAATTATATATACAAATGTACACGATTTATTTGCTTTATGCTAGCCCCCAATAGTAAAGATAAACAATGAAATTCAAACATTGAATTCAAATGTTGGAGAGAGATATCCGTCGGGACGTTCTCTTCTATCTATCAGGGACTATGCCAATCCAACCATCAGGTGGTGGCTGTAAGTATACTTTTCATTTTTGTTTTATTGTAATTTGGTTTGTTTTTATTGTTTTAAAATAAATTTTGGTTTGGTGAAAATAGTTTAACGTGGGAACTCCTTTATTAATTTAATCATATTTCAAATCCATATGCACAAGTAAATAATACACGATAAATTATATACTGATAATTGAGAATTAAATATAATTAGTTGTGGATAAATAATCAATCCTATTACTTACAAATAATTATTGGGATCATGAAAAAAAAGTAAGAAATACGAAGGATAAATTTTATATCAATATAAGTTGATTTAATATTTAATTTTTTTAAGCACTGAGATTAGAAAAAGGATCACGTTGGTATATTATTTCTTTTTATGTTGGTTACAAAGACATGACGTGGCATATTTGACATAGGTATCACAGTGTGTTTCAATAAGGTAAGTTTAAGGAGTATGTCTTTTGTGAGATGGTTTTACGAATCTTTATCAGTGAGACAAGTCAATTTTACCGATATTCACAATAAAAAGTAATAATTTTTTCATGGATGATCCAAATAATAGATATGTTTAAACCCGTGAAATCGTTGCACATGAGTTTTTGTCTTGTTTAAGATAGTAGCAGTCTCAAAGATAATGATTGAATAAATCTTTCAACGCAAGAAATGTGTTAATTGAGGTGTTCGTGTAAGAACACGGATCACATAAAATTTACGATATACGGTAAGCCACAACTACGTATTAGAATAACGAAATTACGCCAAGATAAAATTATTGTCATACTCTCGCCAAAGTAAAATTTCACAGCTATTGTAAGGCCACGAAAAATAACGATATGAAATAAAATAATATATATATATATATATATGACAAAAATATATAAATGTACATATATTTATACAAATGGGTACACTCATGTATGCATATATACATGTATATTCGTATTTAAATGACAAAAACTTTATAAAATACTATATATATATATTATTTACTTATATAATAATATTTAGAATAAAGTATATCATCATAAAAAGGTGAAATGGTGAAGCAAATTTCAACCGTAGAGTAAACGCAACTTGCCTTTGTAATCATTCTATTGCTTATAATAATCCTTGCGATGTGTCACCACAATCGGACAAATTGTCCAGCCTCACCTTTTATTACAGAAAGATATAGATTTTGTTTCCAAAGTCTTCCTTTTGAAAAGATGGCTCTATATTGTCTAAATAAGCATCATTAGCGTAAATATTTCTCCGCAATATATTTTATATTGCTATTGTTACTAATGTTTGTTAAATAATGACTGCGTAATAGGAATATTAATATAATGTATAAACAGTTGTACTTTTTTTTCCCTAATTTTTACCTAATATTAATTTGGATCATTATACATGAAATTTCTTGTTTCGGTTTAATGCTCAAATAAAGGAAAATCTTCAAAATGAGTTTCATCTACAAGATTTTCATTTCAGTAATCACCTTAGTGGGTTTCTTAAATAATTTATGATTAATTATTCCAAAAGCGTAGATTTGGAATTTTAAAATCTAAAATTTTATTGTGTTAATTTATTTTATTTATTTATTCTGGTGACATTTAAATCAATCAATTTGACCAAGTTGATTCTCGACTCTACGTAACGAATGATTTGGTATCTTCAATTGGGTTATAAGTTCTGTTTTATTACTTACATAAAATTATGCTAAGAACGAGTTTTGTTCAGGAAATACTATGCATACAACTAAATTCTAAAGCAAAACATTTCGATACTAGTCCTTAAGTTAAAAAGAGAAGAAGACTTTGTAATAAGATTTGTACAGTGTACGAAGTCAAAATATTAGTGCAATTAAATTAGGCAATAATAATTTAATAAACTTGTAACTGACGAAATTTATTTTATATTCTTTAATAGTGTGAAATAGTTGTTAGTATATGTTAGTGTACATCCGTAATTAGCCCATGTAATGTACTGAAATCGGTCCATGTACCCATGTATTAAAGTCGCATATTAGCTTTAGGGTTTTACCGCTTTTGAACTCACGTTTCTTTAAGCTTCTATAGATGGGAGCTTGTACAAACATTTCCAATTAATTCAATAGAAGTTGGACTCACCATTTTCCTACCTGGAGTGGTTATTCGTTTAACATGGTATCAGAGCCACGTCTCCTGAGAATCATGTTCGCGAGATTCATCGCCAATTTTTTTGTCAATTGTCTTGGCTCGCAGCTGATTTTGCACTCAATCGATTGAGGTTGTTGAGCACTTCATTTTCTCCTTGCACATCCGTTTTTTTTCCAACTCCAAGTTGATAGATTCACGATAAAATAGTAATTTCAACCATCCCATGTTCTTGCACCTGTCTGATTCTCCAGGTATGACTATTGTTAGTGAACAATTGACAGGGGTTGAGAATTATGACATTTGAAGTCGTGCTATGTTAATCGCACTTCGTGCTAAGAATAAGAACGATTATTGATGGAACGTGTGCACGACCAGCTATAGGAAATGTTACATTGAATCAGTGGGAAAGATGTAATGCATTGGTATTATCTTTGATTATGAACTCTGTAGACATTTTTAGTTGACTTGTATATTCTAGTGATGCTTCTGCGGTTTGGTCAGACTTGAAAGATCAATTCGATAAGGTGAATGGCTCGAGGATTTTCTCTATTCACCGAGAGCTTGGAAGTTTGACACATGGAAACAACACAATTTCAGTGTATTTTTGTTAGCTGAAACAACTGTGAGATGGATATAGTTCCTTGGTCACCTTGCTGTCGTGTGAGTGTGTTGCAGTGCGAAATATGTTGAGCATGATCAACAACATCATTTATTGCAATTTCTGATGAGCCTGAATGATAGCTATATGCATATTCGAAGCCAGATTTTGATGATGATGCCTCTACCAACAGTTAGTGAGGCGTTTTTGTTACTTTCTCAAGAGGAATCTCATCGATTGTTGTTCTCGGTTGATCAACTTGCTTCAGTCTTCTACTCAAGACAAGGACGGGGCGATGAGAAGAGGAAAGATGTGCTTACATGTGAACATTGTTTATGGAATGGACATATTAAGGCTCATTGTTTTAAGTTGATAGGCTATCATCCAGGCCACAAGTTGTACAAACCACATCAGGATAAAGGAAATTTTAAACGATTTAGTCGAGAGTTTGACATACCCAAGATGAGGGATGTAGCTCACAATGTTGCTGGAGAAGACAATGAGTCCTCACCAAAGACCACTACAAGGGCTGGCTCTAGCTTTACCCCAGCTCAATATGCTGAGATATTACAACTACTAGGAGGTACCACTCTACATTCATCAAACAACGCTGCTAAAAACTCTGGAAGCATTGGACACCAATGTTGTAAACATGGCTAGAAAATTCCCTGAATGTGCTCCTGCAGATTGGATTTTTGACACCGGGGCCAATGATCATATTCTGGTAACTATTCATTGCTGCGTGATACTAAGTTTTTGTGTTCTTCCCTTAGTTCCGTTAGATTTCCAAATGGTGCTCAAGTCTTAGTTAGTGCTAAAGGGTCCATGGTTGTTTTATACAACATTCTCATTCATGATGTGCTATATGTTCCCAACTTTCAATTCAACATTCTCTCCGTTTCTAAATTCACTACATCCCATAACTGCTATGTAACATTTTATCCTCATTATTGTACATTTCAGGACCGTAAAAGTGGGAGGGTGATTTGGATTGGTAGGTCACGACATGTACTTTACCACTTATCAACAACACTATCACAGCCTTCTCAAGTTCAAGTTGCACACTATATAGCATCTAGCATACCACAGTGTAATACTTTCATTTCTTGTACCTATGTTACTCATGATTTGTGGCATCAAAGACTAGGGCATATGTCCCTCTCTAGAATGCATTTATTACATTTTCTGTCAAAGAGCATAGATTTGTCTCATTGCGGGATTTGTCCTAAATCGAAACAAACAAGGTTGATTTTTCCTAAAGTTAGTTTGTCCAAAACTTCTTTGTTTGAACTGAACTAGTACATATGGGCATTTGGGGCCCTTTTCGAACACCAACCTATGATGGAGAAAAATATTTCTTGACAATTGTAGATGATTTTTCTAGAGGGACATGGGCGTATCTTATGCAATACAAATTCGACATTCTTAAACTTCTAAGCCAGTTTCGTGTCATGGTTACTACTCAATTCTCCTTGAAATTCAAAACCATTCTGACTGATAATGCTTCTGATGTCTTTAAATTTGAGTGTGGTTCGCTGTTTATGTCGCTTGGGATTTTGCATCAAAGCTCGTGCCCACATACTCCTCAAACATTGCCATATTCTTGACTTGGCCCGAGCTTTGCACTTCCAATCGTTTGTTCCCCTCCATTTTTGGGGAGATTGTGTCCTCACTGGAGTATACCTCATAACCATACTCCCAGCCCCCTCCTTACCAACAAAACCCTTTTGAAGTCATTTTTGGCAATACCTCTTCATATGTGCATTTGAAAGTTTTGATTGCCTTTGTTATGCCACATCTTTTCATGTCACTCACAAGTTCTCTCCTAGAGCTAAGGCTTGTGTGTTTTTGGTCCATTCCGTTCTTCAAAAGGGATAAAAAGTAATGGATCTTGACACCAAGAGATTTTTTCTTTCAAGGGATGATGTTTTTCATGAATCTCGTTTTCCATTTGCTAAAAAGTCTCGGCTCGATTCCATATTTCCTGAATCCATTTCATTCTTCTATCCTTCCCCATTGGAAGATCGCAATTTGTCAGATGACCCAATTTCTTCAACTATTCCAGCCCACACACCTCCAAACCCCTTGATGATATCCACTCGAATTGTCCAGCCACCCATTTGGACAAAAGATTTTTCTTTTCCCACATTGTCTCACGCCTACACTAGTTCTTGCTCGTATCCTATTTCCATCCATATCAATTACTCAACATTTTCTCCGTCCTATCAAAGTTTTTTTTACTGCACTTTCCTCTATCACCGAACCACAATCTTACCATGAGGCCATCATGGATCCTAGGTAGAAGCATGCAATGGATTTAGAACTAGCAGCTCTGGTCTCTAACAATACATGGGATGCTGTTGATTTACCTCCCTATGTCAAGCCAATAGGGTGTCGATGGGTGTATAAACTGAAATTCTTGCCCAATGGAAATGTTGATAAGTTTCAAGCGCGGTTGGTTGCTAAGGGCTATACTCAACAGGCTGGAGTTTATTTCCATGACACATTTTCTCCTACAACTAAAATTACCACCATCCGTTGTTTCTTCAGCACATCAGTCATTCGGGGTTGGAGTTTATTTCAAATGGATGTTTCTAATGCTTTTCTCCAAGGGACTTAGATGAGGAGATCTTTATGCAATTGCCCCTCGATTATCACGTTCAAGAGCATAATAAAGTTTGTCAACTCCGCAAATCCTTGTGTAGGCTTAAACAAGCTTCCAAACAATGGAATAAAAAGTTTGCTGCTGTGATGATTGAAGCATGCTTTGCGCAATCTCAGTATGATCATTCCTTATTTAATCATCATGATGCTCATACCACTACTCTTTTAGTGGTTTATGTTGATGATATTGTCATCACTAATAATAATATAGATGCAACTGCTGCCTTAAAGAAGTTCTTACACTTTAAACTAGAGCTTCGAGACCTGGTCTTTTAAAGTATTTTTTGGGGACTGAAATAGAACGTTCTACCAGTGGCATCCTTCTGAATCAACGAAAATATGTTTTGGATCTTCTTGCTGATGCAGGGGTTCTGGGAGCCAAACCTTTTGATACCCCAACTGAACAGCATCAGAAGCTCACTTCCCATGACTTTGATCTCTTGCTTCCCTTTCCATCAACCGGTGTCTTGGATAGTGTACTTACTGATCCAAACTCCTATAAACGATTAGTTGGCCGATTGATATATCTCATCATTACTAGACCTGATATATGTTATGTCGTTCAATGTTTAAGCCAATTTATGCGCTCTCCTAAACACTCACATATGGATGATGCCATGCTGGTTGTAAAGTACCTCAAGAGATCTCCTAGTATGGGCATTTTTTTGTCCGCTCACAGCGCTTTGAAGTTATCTGCCTACTGCGACTTGGATTGGGCTTCCTGTCACATGTCTCGTCGATCACTAATAGGTTTCTGCATTAAATTGGCTAATTCAATGGTGTCATAGCGAACTAAAAAACAGAGCATCGTTTCAAGATCTTCAGCCGAGGCAGAATATAGAGCCATGGCTACCACCTCGTGTGAGATAGTTTGGATACAAGGTTTGTTGTCTGATATGTGGTGTTGTTTACAGAGCCTGCCAGCCAGGTTGTATTATGATAATCATACAGCTTTACACATTGCTGCAAATCCCATGTTTCATGAACACATGAAGCACATCGATATCGATTGTCACCTCATCCGCGACAAGATTTAAGCTGATTGTTTTCAGACTGCCTATGTTGCTTCCTCGTATCAGCTCGCTGATATCTTCACGAAAGGATTGGGTACCGATCAACATCGTTTTCTATTATCCAAGCTTGGTGTGCAGAACATGTTCCAAGCTTGAAGGGTTCGTGTTAGTATATGTTATTGTACATCCGTAATTGGCCCATGTAATGTATTGAAGTTGGTCCATGTACCCAGGTATTAAAGTCGCATCTTAGCTTTACGGTTTTACTGTTTTTGAACTCACGTTTCTTTAAGCTTCTATATATGGGAGCTTGTACAAACATTTCCAATTAATTCAATAGAAGTTGGATTCACCATTTTCCTACATGGAGCAGTTATTCGTTTAACCATAGTTCACCATATCACATAAGAAAATTCTAGGTTATTTTTGGGTAATATAACTTTGGGTAATATACAACATGTACTCGTAAAATTTGATATTTGTTGAAGATGAATTAAGTGACATTTATTTGTCTTCGTGGTTTATTTGTGGCATTTTTATAAACATCGATGCATGAAAATAAAATATATGTACACACATATAATTTTTATATAAAAGTAGCATTGATGTATGTCATGGCATTGCATGTCATTTTGAGCCTCGATCCTATTGATGGCCGATTTGATATCGTGTGTATGATCGAGGTAATTGTTGAGATGATAAGGAGTTGTCACTAGCCCGAGAGATGTTGTAGGCCGATAAGACGCAGTATGTCCGTAGTCCCTGACGTGCTGATCGACACATGGTAGTAGACAAGTGGAGTGGTCGCTACGGCAATGTAGCCAAGCTTTGCATGTTGCTCGAGCTATTATAACTCTGAAATTACCGATTGTGCAGTTCTTGTTATTCTATTTACCCTTGCATGTTGATTTACTCTTATCGTGCATTGCATCCACATGTCATTCATTATAGTACACGTTAATTTTATTTCGATTTTAATATATTGGGTTATTATTCACCCTCTCGGAGGCAATTACTGTTTTGTGTGTGGATGGTAATCATGACAGCATGGCGTCCATAGTCCTACCGGTGATGAGTGGTACGAGGAGAGCACTTATACTGTGATGTTCATATATGGAGTACTGACGATAATAGAGGAGATAAGGATAGAACCCAATCTATCATACTTCTCAGTGAGAGTTATATGTTCAGTGTATATGCCTCTCCAAGCGTTGTGTGTATATATAATTATGGTTGTTACCCTAAAAATTTGAATTGTGTGGTCTCGACTATTATAATTTATATGGTTTTGATATTAAATAAAATATTCTAGAGTATCTTTTGAAATAAAAATTTTGGATTCTACATCACAATTTTTCATTGCAGATTTTAAACAATAATGTAAATAAATAGGACTTAATAATTACCGGTGAGAGTCGGGGATCCCACGACTATGCTCCTATTTTATAATATAAATCAAAATAATTACAAAAAATTGATGAAAATTCAAAGAATATTTTAAAAAATAAATGATTGTACAAGGACACAACGTAATAAAGAGTTAATATTATATAAATAACTCTTGTGAAATCTCATGTAACTATTAATTTTTCGTGTTTTCAAATATTGAGCGCACATACCCTTAAAAACACATACAAACAAGAGCGCATGTGTTCGAGACTCTAAAATTCGAGGTCGTGTGTGTTCAAGAAAGCACAAAAATTTAAATAATGTTTTTCACATGAAGTTTTTAACAATCCAGAAAGATCATTCCTTAACAAAAGGTCACTTGATTTGATAGTACATTACAACCTAAGCTAGTGAATGGGCAGAATGCTCAATTCAACAATTAATAGATTTGCCTCACTTATTTATTGATCTACAACTGTTGTAGGAATAAGTAGGCAAAAACTTGTGTGAGACGGTCTTACGGGTCGTATTTTGTGAGATGGATCTTTATTTGAGTTATCCATGAAAAAGTATTACTTTTTATTCTAAGAGTGTTACTTTTTATTGTGCATATTGGTAGGGTTGACCCGTCTCACAGATTAGGATCCGTGAGACGGTGTCACATGAGACTCACTCGAATAAGTATTGGTGAGGTGTCAAATGCCAATTCACACGTGCACACATCAATATCTCAAATCCCATACCAAAAAAAAAAAAAAAAAGCGAGTCAATAAAATAATTAATTATTTTTTAAAAAATAATTAAATATGCTTCTTTATCTTACAAGTTTTCACCAACTATTGTTAGTTTAAGTACTAATAATTATTTTTGCAAAGTGACTCATTCCCAATAGAGAAGGCTGACTTTCTCATTATTCCATCTTTCTTGATTTTTTTAAAAAAAGTAAATGAAGAATTTTTGTTCCAATATGCAAGATTTAGTTAAGTATCTCTTAAACTATTCATCTAAACAATAAACTTTAATTGTTTTTTCTATTTTTAGACCATCTCCAATCCAACGTCATTGTGGACGTCGAAGATGGTGTCGCGTAGCGCCAACGACCTCGTATTCACCTGTTTTATTATTTTAAAAATTTAAATAAGACGTCGAGGATGGTGTCGCGTAGCGCCAACGACCTTGTATTCACCTGTTTGATTATTTTAAAACATTTAAATAAATTTAAAAATGATTTGATTGAATTATTATTATACAAATGTGTTATTCACTACTTGAATTCATTTATTTAGTAAGTAATTTTTTTTTTAAAAAAAAATAGTTCCTCTCTGAATTTTCACTGACCGATGCAGCATTGAGGTATTTTATTAATTTATGTTTTTAATTATGTCCATAATTTTAAAACTAGCCCAAATAATTAATTTGATGAGTGTGTAACTAATTAAATTCATTTGTTTAGTTCTTAATGACTAACTAAAGTACTTATTTTATTCTTTCATCATTTTTGATAAATATTTATAAGTTTAAAAAGTTATTGAATAAAAAATTTGTAAGTAAAATAATAAAGAATATTATGTGAATAACTTTTTAAAGTAAAGTTTAAAATTAATTGATTGAAGATAAATTTTATATTTATTACAAAATTATGTTTTTTTAAAATCCAAATCATGCGCTAAAATTGAGTTGCTAATTGAATATGTCCATGATACATATGATGGAGAAATTAGTGCAGTCAACTGACCAATATTATCTATTTTAAAAGCATAATAATGTGTGATTGAATAAAATTATATCATAATTTCAATCGTCATTATGATATTCTCACGTCATTTTTTTTTTAAAATAGTTCATTGTGCAGTCGTGTTTGTGTATATATATTAAAGTTTTTATATAAGAACCATCAAATAATTGGGCTTAACAAAAAAAATTGTTAAATATTTCAATGAGGCTCTAATTATGACATCTCTTTCTTTCTTTTCATGCAACTATCTCATTAATTGGCTATTAATTGCAATCAATATCAAAGAAAATCTCCACTCTTTCTAGTCAAGAACAGAATAAATAATATGCACTATTTCTTCATCCATAAACTGAAAATATAATAAATAAATTTGACAGAATCACTCTCAGATATTCCATCTCTGTCTCTCGTGTGTGCATGTGAGTGAGGAGGGAGAAATTCATAAAATCTTGAACAAAAACAAAACATGGCTGTCGCTGTTTTACCAGCTACCAACACTCGTTAGCAATAAGACTGTTCATTTTTATTTTCTTTTTTTCTTTACCAGAAAGGTTTAAATATTGGTAGCTTTTTGTACGCACTATTCTTTAAGTGCACATATGTCAGTGGAGACGGTTGTTTCTCACTTGTTTGATTGTTCTGCCCGGAAAATTTTGAATCTTTTATTCACAGCTGCCAAATATTGTTATTATCTGGTTCCAATTTCTGTAATACCCATTTAATCAAGAACGAGAAAAGATTGTGTCTTTTTTTGTGGTTTATTTTCATGGCATCATCGAGTGTTTGGATTGCGTTTTGCTAGGAACTGACCCTCCTTATTTAGTGTCTAGCTTACCTCTCACTCTTTCTGCCAGTGGGTCTCCATCTTTAATCTAACCACTTTTGTTTTTGCTTGAAGACATCTATCTTTCTTGCACTAATTTCTGAAGATGAATTGTTCTTTGTGAGGAAGATCAGTTTTGTGGGCTTCCCTTATTTTGGTGTTATGTAGCTTCTTGATGAATGGATTTTCATTGAGATTGAGTGGAGGGGTTTCCCTTTCTCTTGTTTGGATTTTTGGGTGAGATGGGGGTGGTGATGCTTCAAGTTCTTGGATTGGTGCTGAAAGCCTGTGCCTTTTCTTGTTTTATAGTGATTCACGCACTTGCTGGTAATTCTTTCAATTTGTTCTGTTTGATATTTTATCCAAAGATCCGAGAAGCTTTTGTTTTCCTCAGTGTTTGGAACTAATTATTTGATTGTTCTAGTTTGGAGGCTTGCCGCTACTTTGATTTGGTTTTGGCAACATCAAACTACTAATGCATTTCATGATTTAGAGGAATTAGTTGTTTTGGTATTTATTTTTTAAAATTCTTTAGAAGTGAAGGGTGGAAAGTGGATATCAAATATAATTTGTGAATTATGAATTTCACACATAGCTCAAAATTTTCACCTATTTTTCTTTCCTGAACTTTTCCATGTTCTCAAGTTTGTTTGCCAAGACCAGTTCTGTAATTTATGTAGACACATTTGTTGCACCGAATTTGGAATTCAGTCTACCACCGCTTAAAGATTTTGTCGGTGAATTGTGAAGGATGCAGACCTTTGAATTGCCTCAAATCTCTTGATGTAGTAACAAATGCCTTCAAATTTTTAGTGGCCATTCTTCTAATTTTGTAAGCTTGGCCCTTTTGACAGTTGAAATATTCTGCTAAGCTACATCGGCCATAGGCTCATCGAAGTTCAATGCATATTTTCCAAATCTATCCATCCATTAGCAGATATGTGCATATTAAATTTCAAAGACTTGCGACTCCATTCTTGAGAAAATAAAATTCTGGATTATTGGCCATGCAATGTATGATATCTGCTCTTTTTATAAATTCTAATGGCAGAATTCCTTATGTTAGTTATTTTTAGTTTATGTTGCTTTTGTTTTGCATATTCATAATTTTGCATCTTTCCTTATTTGCTGAAGGTTTTCAAATTGGGGAACGAAAGCCTGGCCTTTTGTATGACGAAAATATCTTAATCAGCATAGCACCTGTTGCAGATCCTCCATCCTATGGTAGCATTCGTATTCATAAATGTACTATCATTTTCAATACGTCGTTCGATATTAAATTAACCTGCAGATGAATCACCATTTCAGGGACAGGTTTCCAACATCCACTCATAATTCCTCCTCGCAGCTCTGGACCGGTACCTCAATCAACAAAAGGTCTTGACTTTTCCCCAAGCCCAAGTTCTCCTTCAACACCACCTCCTAATATTCTTGTTCCTCCCACCGCATCTATTCAGCATGCTGTCCCAGCCATGCCACCAGTACCTCCTCCAGAGAATCCTCCACACGCAGAACACCCTCCCTCTCCCTCTATGTCTGATAATCCAGGTAACTAGTTATAACTAGTAATAATAGAAAATCTTGTCAATTTGTATTGGTTCAATATGATTTAGATTTTCATTATGCAGTACCGAATATGCCACCTTCTAGTAGTTTGCCGTTGGAACCAAGATCTCCGCCGCCAAATTCTCGTCCAGCTATAGCACCTGAAAATAATGCTCCCCACTCACCAAGAACTCCTGAAAATAATGCTCCCCACTCACCAATAGCTCCAGGTTGTTCAAAGCTGAGGATTTGTTCTGATCTCATCATTCTTTACCCTGCAGTTAAATTCACTTAATATTGGGTATTTTGAAATGCAGTATCAAATGCATCAGCTCCAACGAGTATCTTAGGCAGTCCGCCACCCTCACACTCCTTTTTGCCTGAAGAACCACCTTCCCTTCCGCCTGGTATGAGTTTTGTCCACTTACATTATTGTTGAAAAAACCCTTTGAGTAAATCTCAACCAAATCATTCTTGAAGATGATTGTCTGACGAGTTGATCACGTAGTGCCAGACATGTCTTCACCTCCACCTTCTCCTGGAAATTCCCCATCTACTGATCCAATATTACCTGAAGAACCACCGTCCAGTCCACCAGGTGACACTTGTGTATTTTTTTTGAGTTTATCAGCACAGTTGCTATTGACTCTTCCAGTTCAGCTGCATTGTTCATCAATTTGCTACTATATAGCTAAGTTGAGCAAAATGGCTGAATGTTGCCTTGATCATTTTTCACTAAAAAAAACCTTGAGTCTCGTCTTTGGGTCAATTCCATGCTGGAACGAATCATAGAACTTGTGGAGTAAGCAACAATTCATTGAAGTTTAAATTTGATATCACTTGAGTATCTTGGCGAAATGAAAATTGCTTCAAGGGTTGCAAAATTGGTATGTGACAAGGGCTAACTTTTGTGTTCACTTCCATGGATAAAGAACAAAAAGTTCACTTTTATCAGTATTTATGAATTCTGTTTTGAATCAGAAACAATTTTTAGTCACAGTTGCTAGAGTTATATTTCTTGAAAAAATGCTTTCCAGTCTATGATATTACTAACATCTCTATTGAGGATATTATTAGTTTAACTGTTTGACTGTCCTTTTCTGGCAGAACAAAGTGCCTCTCCTATATCAGCTACTCCTCCAAGTGTAACAGGTGCTATACCAATTGCATCACCCGAAAAAAATCCGGCCATCCATTATGCACCTATAAGCCATTCCCCATCGGAAGGTTCGTAAAAAATTTCTATTTTCTAATGATAATCTGGGCATCTAGTAAATGGACTCTTAAGTGCAAGTTATGTGCACCTCTTCTGGTTCAGCTCCTTTGGCAAGTAAACTGCATCGACATTCTGTTAGTGCTCCTCCTCATCCATATTCCGAGTTGGCTCCAGGGCCTTATCCAATGAAAAAGCCGCATCATTCAAGGGCTTATAACACCGCTCCTGCTCCATTGTTCCATATAATCCCTCCTACTTCAAGCACACAAGGTTTGTTCATACTCCCAAAACTTTTTTCTGATGATATTACCTTCATACTTTATTTCTGATGCATATTGTTTCTCCATTCAGCTCCAAGCTCAGGTCCAATGGCAGATTTCCGGCATTATGCTCCACCACCCACCACTGCAGGTTTTCATACTCTGTCTGACCACGGCTTACCATGATGTTACTGTTGTTGTGCTTGTAAGTTTAATAATGTCAAATGACAGGCTCTTCTCGATATGTATCTCCGATTCTTGCCCCAATTCCTTCCTCAGGGAATCATCCTCCTCCTATATTTTCTTTACCTCCAAAATCTCCTCCCGAGCCTGCCAAAGGTAATTTTGTCTGTTTTTCCCCTTCCACGTGGTTGAAAAGCTGCCTTTGTGTTTTGTTTTCACTTTACTATGAGTGCTTGAACGAGTGTTGTCATCGTGTTGAAGTTCTGTTCATTTCTCCTATAATGCCCCCCTCTGGGTCAACAACAAAAGGTCCAAACATGCCGCCACCGTCCCCGTTGCAAGAACTGCCACCTCCACCTCCTCATATAGGTAAGTTTTTCCCCCAAACTTCATTTTCTTAGGAAGAAAAAAAATAACTTTTTTGTGAATCCTTTTTCAAAAAGATTCTCTGCGTAAACATACTCAATTTTCTCTGGTGCTTTAGTTATTATCTGTCAACGAACTCAATCATTTATTTGATTTCACAGCTTGTGCTCCTCTGACCTGCACCGAGCCATTAACATATGGTCCTCCTGACTCTCCCTGCATCTGTGTGCTGCCAATACAAGTGGGGCTCAGCCTTACCGTAGCTCTGTACACCTTCTTTCCTTTAGTTTCAGAACTCGCAAAAGAAATTGCTACCGGAGTATACATGAAGCTAAGCCAAGTTCGCATCATGGGAGCAAATGCAAATGCAGTTAATCCACAAAAGACCATTGTTCTTATTGATTTGATACCTATCGGAGAAAAATTTGATGACACAACAGCATATTTAACATTTCAAAGATTTTGGCACAAGCAAGTGGTTATAAGTATGCCACTGTTTGGTGATTATGATGTACTATATGTGCGATATCCAGGTAATGACGTGGGCCTAGATTATTTTTTTTTTTGAAAAGATGTGGACCTAGTTTTCTTGAATGGGTTACGTGTTTGTGGTTTGACCTTACCATTTGAGTTGCCACCTTACAAATCTTAGGTCTTCCCCCTTCTCCGCCTTTGCCTCCATCAACCATTGGGATTGTAGGAAGTAACCCATACCCTGGTCATGACAATAATGCAAGAACAGTGCAACCCTTTGGGGTGGACGTAAGGAGAAATCAGCATAACGATGGACCAACAAGAGGCATTCTTGCATCAATCATTGTATCTGCCTTCATAAGTTTTGTCTTATTTTGTGTTATTGCATGGGTTTTCATGTTCAAGCACAGAAAGCTTGGCTACCTATCTAATCCAACTCCACCAACTACCATCCGTTCCCTCGCAAAATCATCAGGTAGAGTATGTTTTTTTTCCCTTCCTCTGGCATACATTCATCAGTGGTTGTAAGCATCATAGTGACACTAATTCCATCTGAAATTTTCTATGAACTTCTAAAAAAATATTTAAAAAAATTAGCTGAGGAGAATATATAATGCATATGATATAGGCAGGGCAGTATCTATGATCGGAAGTGGCCCCAGTTCTCCTTCTTTGTCCTTGAGTTCAAGTATTGCAGCTTATACTGCCACTGCGAAAACATTTAGTTTAAGTGATATAGAGAGAGCAACTGATCACTTCAACGAAAAGAGAATACTTGGCGAAGGTGGCTTTGGAATGGTTTACAGTGGCATGCTTGAAGATGGGACCAAAGTTGCGATGAAGATACTCAAGAGATACGATCAGCAGGGCGGCCGTGAATTCTTAGCAGAAGTTGAGATGCTCAGCCGGCTTCATCATAGGAACTTGGTCAAGCTTATTGGTATATGTGTTGAGGATCGTACTAGATGTTTAATATATGAATTAATACCAAATGGCAGTGTGGAATCTCATTTACATGGTATGAATTTTTGATATCTCGTCAATTTATATTTCTTTCCATTAGATGTTCAATATTTTATTCCCATACTTGTTTTCAGGCATTGACAAGGAAAGTGCTCCACTTGACTGGAGTGCACGGCTTAGAATTGCCCTTGGAGCTGCTCGAGCTTTAGCATATCTGCACGAAGATTCAAGCCCCCGAGTCATACACAGGGATTTCAAGGCCAGCAACATCTTACTGGAAGATGATTATACCCCAAAAGTATCTGATTTTGGTTTAGCTCGTACTGCATTGGAAGAGGAAAACAGACATATTTCGACCCGTGTCATGGGAACCTTCGGGTATAACTCGTTTCTTATATCTCTTGTTGAAAAAAACTTATGTGATCCTTAATTAGAAATGATGAACCCACCTCCTTAGCACTTATTTTTATGGAAAAACATAATGTCCTTGCGTGCACGCATCGTCCTGTTGGGGAGAAATTGTAGCATCATTTTTTATTCTTTTTGCAATTTTTTTGTTTTCGTATCAATATTTTGAATTTTAACCGCCCTTTATGCATCATACCAGGTATGTAGCTCCTGAGTACGCAATGACAGGGCATCTTCTTGTAAAAAGTGACGTTTACAGTTACGGCGTAGTCCTTCTAGAGCTCCTCACGGGGAAAAAACCCATAGACTTGTCTCAGCCACCCGGTCAAGAAAATCTAGTTTCTTGGTCCCGCCTGCTCCTAACTAGTCGAGAAGGTTTAGAGTCGATCATCGACCCATACTTGGGGCCCGATTTTCCATTCGACAGCATAGCGAAAGTTGCTGCTATTGCTTCGATGTGTGTCCAACCAGAGGTATCACACAGACCCTTTATGGGAGAAGTTGTTCAAGCCTTAAAACTGGTGTACAACGAGTGCGATGAGACGAAAGAAGAAGACTTGTCCATAGATATGGAAGCTACGAAAAGTACTAACTCGGACAGATTACCCCATCTTTTACTCGATCAGTCCCCTGTTTCTGATTATGAATATAGACTTGATGCCGACAAAGATCTTTCCATGTCGGAGCTTTTGAGTACATCTACAAAACCCGGGAGAGATGATTCAGAATCTTTTAGGTGGAATTCGAGCTCCGGGCCTTTGAGAACAAGCAGAGCTAGTCATGTTTGGAGGACGATGAGGCGACTATCAGGGGGGAGCGTGAGCGAGCATAGGATGTTCCATCGACTGTGGTCGGGATCTCATTAGTGTTTCATTGAATCATTCTGATGTCTATAGCTACTGATTTCTGAATGTTTGGTGCAAGTAATTAGTTAAATTTTGATCCATTTTTGCTCGAATTCATTTCGAATCAAGACTCGAATTTTAATTCAGCTCGAAGTACTCAGAGAACGTTTGTGAGCTAGTAAAAAACAAAGGCTCGAAATAAATTTATTTAATATATATAATATACATAATTATATTATATTAAAAAATATTAAAGCTCAGTATTTACTCACAAACTATCGAATAAAATAATTTAGGTTCAAATTAATCTCGAATATGTTCGAGTTCTGTCCAAATTCAATAATCTCGACGTGTGTGCTACACATGCTTGCTTAGCATCAAACTAATAATTTTATCCAGAATTAAAATATCGGATTTTATTCGAGTTATCAATCCAAATGAAAACAAAGAAATCTGAAATTAGTTTGTGTTATTTTTGTATCCAACTGAAATAATTATTGACGCTTATTAAAAACGTGTTGCTATTGAGAAGCGCGTTTTTCGTTATTAAGAAGCGACTTCAGCACTCTCTCTAAAGTCAAACATATTTCTATTCCACATAATATAATATTAGTAATAGTCGTGCAACCTTAAACCCTCGGAACAAGAAATGGTAATCTTGAACTCATCAGAATTTATTTCCACTGTTTTTTTTTTTATTTTATGTTTTTTCGGGATGTTGTGAAGCTAATTTGGATTTGATTTTCTCAAAAAAGGCTCAATCAGCGAAACCGATCTCAAGCCCCGTCCCGGACGCTTGGTACCCAACGCTCTCCGTTTTTATGCTCGCCATTGGCCTCGTTGTTACCGCCTCTTTCTTCATGTAAGGATTTATTCACTTGATTTTGTATTCTGTTGTAATTTGGTGGGTTGAGTTTGGATTTTTACAGAATGTTTGTTTTTTTTAAAAAAAAATTAGTTGCGGTGTTTGGATCTGAATTTTAGCACAGCTTGTTTTCGGTGGCATTATCTGTTTATTTTGTCTGGGATCCATGCGCTTGATGCATATCATTTATATAGCTGTTGTCTGCATGGGATCGCAGCCACAGATTTATTTGTCTACACCTTCTTGTACGATTTTGTAGAAAAAGTTGCATTCTTTAGTTTATGATAATAAGAAGTGTACAAGTGTTTTTTTAATGGCTTTGTAGAGATACCTGATTCTCCACCATTTGTGTTTTTCTAAAAAAAATTAATTTAGTGTTTATTTTGGGCTGTTTAGGTGCATGGTTCGCCGGAACGGTTGCGGTGCTTGGAACGGCAACTACCGTTCCAGTTCAAATGTTATGTTGCGGAACGGTCGTATAAAAAAATTAATAAATTCAAAAAATTGGTAAAAAAATTTAAATATAAATTACATCATACTAAAAAATAAAATATATGAAGTTATTACAAATTAATATATCAATACAAAACTATTTTACAATAATAGCACAATAAGAAATACACACTAAAAATTATAAACATACCAAAGCTAATACCATGAAGAGTGACGCGGAGGAGCGAAATCATTGTTATATTCTTCATCATTATCTCGTAGATTAAATTGATTTTGAACATTTGGATATTGACGTGATTGTCCATAGAGATATTGATTAGATTGAGATGACGAAAGATCATTAGAATGGGGTGACTAATTTTGTAATAGTATTTCATCACGACGATTATAGTATCCGAATCCACGATACACAGTAGAACTATCAGCTGTACTTGAAAATCTATACTCGGGACCATGACGTCCAACACCCCGCCATATAGATGATGAAGATTCATTGTATCTATCACCAATATATTGAGACGACCCATAATCAAATCCACGATGTCTAATTCCATGTGTACCAGATGTTGAAAAATCAAATGATCTATCAAAACATGAAAGTTATAGCCTTATATCTTATCTTTCTAATGAAAGTGGTCTCACAACAATTGGATCAATATACAAGATATTATACTAAAAACCACAACTACTGCCACATTTTTCATACCGTTTCTGCACTTCCATTTCCTATTTGGCTCAAGATCAATTTTCTATTCTACACATTCATTTCTATAATCATCAACAACTATGAAATATAATACCAATAACATAACCATTCTATTACCATTCCAATAAACATAACCATAAACAATATTCATCTACAATAACCATTATCATACCTTACCGTAATGAACCATGAATATCTCATAACCATATTTTTTAAACACCAAACTGTTCCGCTCGGCCGTTCCGTTCCGCTTCGCCGTTAAATCGCCGATAAAACGTCGAAGAACAGCGCTACAAAACAATCACCGATTTGTCCTGGAACTTTGGAACGGCAGTCACCGTTCCCGTTCCGTTCCGGCCGTTCCGGCCGAATAACGGCCGTTCCGGCGAACCATGTTTAGGTGGAGCTTGTTAAATTTCCATAATTGATGATAATAGTAGAATTCCACCTTAATAACAGTGGATGATGAGAAATTTGCGCGTTAGCAGTGACAAAATCTACATTTTGTTAAAATTTTACATGATTTTGAAGCTATAATGACACTGTCTCCCCTTCATGTGTATCTGTGTGGAATTATGCCTAATCTTGTGGATGATCTCGACAGTATTATGGATCTAATGGGGTTGACGGTTTTGGTGCATGATAGTTTATGCATGCAATTTATCTTTCTTTTAACATTCGTACCTTGTGTTTTATGCACCACCAGAATTCATTCGTTTGATGGTTTCATTGTTCATCCTTTCTTCACGCAGTATCTCTTTCTTTAAGATCCATAGCTTGGGCGTTATACAGCATCTGGATTCGTTCTTTTTTTTGTTTGAATAAATTACAATTTTATGTTAAGCATTGACTGTATTCATTAAGCTTTGTGATGGTTGTTGTCACTTGATAGTTTTTATCTATTATATATTAAATGGGTAGAAACTTTCGGCTAACATTTAAGTAAACCACAATGAATATTAGCGGAGAGTTATGATATTATTGAGTTTAGGAACTTTTCTAAGTGGACAAGTTTCAATTTTTACGTTGTCATTGGCATGAATGTTGATCCCATCCCAGGCCAACACAGTAATACATTAGAATCGAAACATATAGCAGAATCCTCCAACCTTTGGAAATGAATGTAGCCTTCCTGTCCTTAATAAAATGTCCCAAGTGTTGATGGTATTCTACCTTGAATTGGGGCTGGATCTTGCGGATATTAAAACAGGCCTGAAGAAGTGATGGATTTATTTTTCACACCTTCAAAAATAGTGGTGGTTAGGTTGTGAAATCGCCTTTTTATTTTTTTGTATTACTTTTGGGAAGAAATCTGTCACTTGACAAAATGGAACATTATCTGTAGGCACGCGGTATCTAGGAGCAATCTCAATCATCAATTATTTTTCTAGTGTATAAAACTATTCATTAGTGAAGTAATGTCTTTTGATTACGTGCTCCTTTATCCTTTGCATAACCCTATTGTTCTAGTGCATGTTTCTTGGCTTGCCATAGGCTGAAGGCCACGATTCGTAGTTTCTATGATGAACATATTGTTAATTCAAGGTGAAATGTGACGTAGGAGGCCATCATATTTGCACAGAAACTGATGAACGTTCCATGCTATCTAAAATAATTAATATCATGATTTCAGATTTTAGAATATGACACTTTAGTGGAGTAGTTTATATAAGACGCATGTCTGGCATGCACCTAGGCTCCAGGATATCAATGTGCCTTTAATAAATATGGCAAAGCTATATGATCACCTCCTCTTAGTAATGATCTTATTTGGCATTTACGTGCAGCTACGAGGCCACATCCTCGAGGAAGAACCGTAGTCTTGCAAAAGAACTCACTGCCGGTGCTGTCGCATCTATCTTCTTGGTACGTCTATAAGATTCATCTTATTCTCACCCTTATATTTTTAACTTTTCCGTTCGCTGGTGATATCAAGTTTACCATCCTTGGGCAGGGGTTCGGATCTTTGTTCTTGCTACTTTCTAGTGGAGTCTATGTTTGATTTCAGAACGTCGAGTTTGCGAGAAAAAAAACCATATGTTGGTGAATGTTGATGCCAATATTCATGAATTAACCCACATTTCCTCCCATTTTGATACCAGAAGAAATTAAAATATCAATTCTCTGTTACTTACAGCACGTTCTATACAATTCAGTATGTTGCTTCAAGTTGCAGCACAACTGTAGTTCCTTTAATTTTTTAAAATTATATTAAAAAATAATAATTTGAATTAAGCATTTGATATTTTTTTAAAATACATTTAAACTCGTAGTTTAGTTGTTCATGATGCATGTCAAATATTTCATAACTTATTAAGCAATTTCAAATGCTATGCGGATACCGATGAACATTCGGTCAGTTCGGTACGGACTGAAACGAGTTTTCTAAAATCGAATTGAACAGATTTTTTTATGAAACGGAAAACTGAATAAACTGAACATATTTAAAATCGGTTAAGTGATATAATTAACCGATGTTTCGGGGAAAAAAGGTTAAATGAAGTCGACTAGAATATAAAATGTTGAAGTCTACTGTCTACAACAAAAATATATTATGAATATTATTTAGATTATATAAAAAATTTATTATATAGGTTAAATTGATTACCTTATTTTTTAAATAAAAAATTGAAATGGAGTGATATTTTTTAAAATTAAAATCGAATTTCTGAACTAATCAAATCGAATATCTAAGTTCTTGTTAGAAGACCGGAGAGTTCTTGTAAGAAAGCTAAAATCATTTGTTAACCATTTGAAAATTATATGGACACTTTTCTTTCACAATGAAACTTCAAGTTTGTATGATCCATAATTAGAAAATAACATCATCACAATAACTCAATTTTTTCCTTTTTTATCTTGAGTAAATTATATTTATCACTCGTATGGAATATAAATAAGTCGTCCTAAAACATTTTTATAAAAGTTTTTTTTACAAAATTATTATAAAAATATTTTAAAGGTTATTTTATAAAAATAAAAATTTTTCTTTAAAAACTATACTCGGAGAAATCAGATTTTTATTGTTTTACAATCAAGTTTGTGTTTTCAGTCCTTGACTTGCCTGCATCGCAAAAATTGTGCAAAGAGGGTAATATGCCATTTTGAATTTGGTATAGTTGTTCACGTTTGCTTGAGGTTGCTCCCCCCTTTTCCTCTCTCAATTATTTTGTCCAATCGAAGTGCATTTCACAAATTTCAAATATTCATCACATCATTTTAGTAAATTGATTTTTTTTTAAATGATTGTAAAATTTTGTGCTACGGTTTGCTTGGAGAAACAAATTCTACGTGAATTAAAACAAATATATCTTTATTCTCATTTCTCAAAACATAAATAATTAATTATATAATTTGATCTCTACGTTACCGATATGTTTCTCAAAAGAGTAGGTCTCTTGTGAGACAGTCTCACGAATCTTTATCTGTGAGGCGGGTCAACCCTACCGATATTCACAGTAAAAAGTAATACTCTTAGCATAAAAAATAATCCTTTTCATGTATGACCCTCAAATAAGAGATATATATCACAAAATACGACCCATGAGATTGTCTCACACAAATTTTTATCATTTGAAATTTACGGTCTCAAATTAATCAATCCAAGCACCCCAAATTCTAAAAATAATCATACGATTAAACGTTAATTTTTTGTAATTGGGTAAAAGTTTGCTAAAAAATAATTAATTTTAAAACTAAGTTTTTCACTCAAAGTTTTTAGTCCCAATTTCTTTCACGAGGGGATGTGCCAAACAGAGCCTTAATGACGTCACCTCCGTACCATTTTCACCGTGCTCCTTTTTTAAATTCTCACCAACTCTGGAAATAACACCAAAGCGAGAGGGAGGGAAAAATGGAGGCTACGCCGACTACTGAGCCGAAGAAGCGTGGGAGGCCCAAGGGTTCCACCAAATCCAAAGGAGACAAGGAGAAAGACTCAGGCGGTGGAGGAGGGGCGGTGCAGCCGAGAATGAGAGGCTCGGGCGGTGAAAAGAGAAATGCCGCCGCGGAAGAGAGCTACGCGCACTGGAAGCTGCTGGTGCCGGTGCTGTACGACTGGCTCGCGCATCATAACCTAGTTTGGCCGTCTCTCTCTTGCCGGTATAGCTTTGTGGAGTTTTATTCTTTTGGTTAGGGTTTTGTGAGGTCTTCGTTTGCAGTCAAAGGTTTATTGAAAAGCGAGTGTATGTGTTGTTTGGAATACTTCATGATGTGGTTTTATGTGAAAAAGTGTGTGCGTGGATGATTAGGGTTGCTTGGGGTTAAACTGGTGAAATGGTTTTGAATTTTCTATGGACAAAAGGATTATATGGTGCTCATACCATGTGATTGGGTTTTGAGAACTTTCTTTTTTGCAACTAGCGATGTTGAATTCATATTTGGTTGCGGTGTGGTGATTCCCACATTCTCTGCCTCCAATAAGCAGTAACTTGATTTCTCTACATCTGATAGAAATGCGGGCCCAAGTTGAAACTGTGGACTTTTTTTATTGTTGGCTGGAATATCTGTAATGTCCGTAGGCTGTATTGTTCAGTTTGTGCTTATTGTTTTTCAATTTACGATTAACAATTACACATGAAAACAATGTAATGATGGTTTACTATGATGGTTTTTCATGGTCACAGTTGGGGTCCAGTTCTTGAGCAAGGAAACTACAAGACCAAACAGCGTCTTTATCTATCTGAACAAGTAAGCATTCTCATCTTGTCCATGAATGTTTTTTTTTTCTTTTTCTGAAAAAAAAAAAAATTAGTTCCACGACAATTTTGTAGTACTAATGCCTGCGATTTATATCGCGTGAAATTGCTATTGATTGTGTAGTTGACAAATGGCTGTTTCCCAGACTAAATATTTTGGAAGAAACAAGGATCCCTTCTACCCTGTGAATGTCTGAACTGAAATTATATACGACTGTCAACCGTTACAATTGAGTTCTAACCATATGATTGGTTTATATCTTATATTTATGTTGGCGGTCACTTGTATATGTGGTGGACATGTTTGCAAAAACTGCATATGGTTCAGTTTGGAGTTGTTTGGGGGGAAATATTTGTCCTGCTTTTAGTGTGGTTCTACAAGATGTTCCAAGACAGATGTCATGTTCTTTCATTTCTGTTTTGACTTTGAAATTTAATCATTATTAGTCAATGGATAATTAAATTTCATGCATTGCTCTACCATTGGATTGACATATTATTCCTGTAATATATTTTTGGCTATTTTTCCTCCGATGAATACTGGCTATATTATAATTGTACAATCTTTTTTTCCTAAATGCGTGGTCTGCTATTAGGGATATAAATAAATCAAACCGTTCGGCTCGAGCTCGGCTCGTTAAAGATTTATCTATGCTCGAGATTGATTCGAGCTTTTATCATGAGGTTCAAGCTTGGTTTGTTTTGAAATTACTAAGCTCACGAATTGCTCGAGCTCGGTTCGATCATAGTTCATATATCATGTTAAACGAGCCTTACTCGAGTTTGGCTCGTTTTTGAGCTCATTAAGCGGGCTCTTTAAGCCTACATAGAGCTTGAGTTCGAACTTGATTCGAGCTCGTTAAATATATAATTGAGCTCGAGCATACACTAAATGTATCTGTATGAATAAATGCTTAACTAAGACATAAAATTTTAAATTCATTCATAAATAACCAAAACAACAAACTTAACAACTAAAAAAACATAAACGAAACATATAAACAAACATGTTCGTGAACTATAAACGAGTTGTTGAGCTCAAGCTCACGAGACACATAAACAAGCCGAACTCGAGCTCGCGAACAGGATCGCGAGTTTATAAACGAGAATGTTCGTGAGCTCTCGAGTAGTATATTCTTAAGCTTGTGCTCGACTCGATAAGATTACTGAATGATCTTAAAGGTGTTTTTTACTGAGTCGAGCTCCGAATAGCTCACGAGAGGTTTGGTTCATGTACATCCCTGTCTACTATGGAATTTAAAAATAAAGATTATTCAAAAAATGTTTGACTTATATAATAACTATATATATAGCCGTTGATCTGTGGGGGGTATTATTTTTAATCTCGATGAGGCTTAATAATCCTCAATATTCTTCTTAAATTTAGATATACGAGGAAAATTATATTGTATGGAGTTCAATAGATACTTTACAATCTATTGAACAAGAATATATATCAAAGACTATAAATATTGATTACCATTAATTTTATTTCACCGTGGACGCATAATCCATAGAGTTTCAATGCTTCATGGGCATTTGGAGCTAAAAAAATTGGTATTTTATGTTTTTTATTTCCTAGCCGGTGCTGCATCCTCATTCTTAAAGTTCCACTTTTGGTGCTTGATGGTTTCATTTGTTTTTTTTGTTGTCTAAATAAATGAAAAATTACTGGCGCATTGATTTTCCTTTCCAATGGAATTTTCTGGAGTCTTTTGGAGCTGAATGAATGTGACTATTTTAAATTTACGGCTTTTGCTTTGTGTTCCTTTATTTGACATCATCGAGCTAATTGATTCTACCTTGTTTATGTCTTGATCAGACAGATCACACACAACCAAACACTTTGATTATAGCAAATTGTGAGGTTGTCAAGCCCCGAGTTGCTTCAGAAAATCACATTGCTAATGTATGTACTTCATTTACTGTTTTATGTTGTAATGTTTTTAGCATAAGGTTTCATGTTGATTTGGTTTATTTTATTCTGAATTACTAGTTCAATGAAGATGCGCGTTCGCCGTATGTCAAGAAGTACAAAACTATCTTACATCCAGGAGAGGTATCAACTATCTGAATCCCCTAAAACTATGTGCCTGCGTGACATGCTTATTTATTTATATTCATTGTTTTGAGATAATGATCAATCCTGGTTCTTAGTTTCTCTTCATGAGAAGTCCATATCATTTTCTTTGACACTTGAAGATGATATTCCATGAAAACCTCTGAAGATTTTAATTATTTTATCGCATGTATTGTTTTTATGGTCACTATAGAAGTTTTTGTCATTGTGTTCATCATCAACCTTTGACAACTGGTTCACATAAATGGTTACTTATCAGGTGAACAGAATCAGAGAACTGCCTCAGAATAAAAATATAGTAGCAACACACACTGATTGCCCTGAAGTAAGTGTTTGTTCAAGGTTTATGTTTTAAATTATTTGAACATGCTTTATATGTTTTTGAACATTTAAAAATTGTTGGTTCTTTTGTTTCATATCAGGTTCTTATTTGGGATGTTGAATCCCAACCTAATCGACATGCTGTCCTTGGAGCTGCTGAATCTCGTCCGGATTTGGTGCATTTTTTGTTTCTTGAATTTTATTTTAATCTATTTACTCTCTCTCTCTGCGTTGTGCACCTAATGCTTTTTAGTAGAACACCATGTGCTGTATTCTTGCTTAAGTTGCGGAAAAATTCAAACTCTGTGACTGTTTATTTCTTCTAATGTTAAACTTACACAGTTGAAGTGGCAGAAAATTTGTCAGTGGAAATTAAATTACTCACAACAAAATTTCTTTTTGAGCTTTTGTTGGGACATACTGATGGTACTAAGCCAGATATATTTATATTCTCAATATATAATCCTCTACTCTATGGCAAAAAGCTACCTGTAATTTTTCCGTAATTCCCAAAATAGATTAGCCTCTTACATCTATATAATTCCTAGTGACTCATAGATTGGACTTTTATTCCTTTGCCATTTAAGCCTCTTGAAAATTGGTACGCACAAGACTATACAGTTTAGTTATCGGAGTTGACTTTTATTGTCCATTTTTTTGAGATTAGGAGCACCAAACATGAACTATTGTTTTCACTAGGTATTGTCTGGACACCAAGATAATGCAGAATTTGCTCTTGCAATGTGCCCAGCTGAACCTTTCGTACTTTCTGGAGGTTTGAACTTGACTCTTTTTAATCTATGTCTCTCATCTGAACTTTGTCTAGGTTTTTTAGTAAAGTTTTATGATGATGAGGTTTCTAACAGGGAAGGATAAAACTGTGGTATTGTGGAGTATTCAGGATCATGTTTCATCTCTGGCCACAGATTTAACCCAGTCGGCTGAATCTACCAGTTCAATTGTGAAAGCTGCTGATAATTCTCCCGTTGGTCCACGTGGAATTTTTCAGGGGCACACTGATACAGTTGAGGACGTTCAATTTTGCCCATCAAGGTAGCTTACTCTTGTGCTTGGATCGTTGATAATGTTGAATACATCAACTTTTTTCTAGGATTCGATGGGTGATGTAATTTTAATATTGCGAATATAATTGGGTTGAGTTAAACAGCTGCAAAATCTCAAACTTCAAAGTAAATTTTTTCTCTTATAACTTGGCGATTTTCTTTCTATTAAACTTATTTTATTTGCCATTGCTTTCCACCATGAAAAGTTTGTCTTCGTACTTCTCTTTTTTCTGAATATCCTAATATAGCTTCTGGTTCTGTCCTTGTGTGCCTGACATATTTGTTGCATTGTTAAGTTCGCAGCAGTTTTGTAGTGTTGGAGATGATTCCTGCTTGATACTGTGGGACGCGAGGATTGGTAACAGTCCAGTTGTCAAGGTTTGGCAGATCTTTTTTTTTTCATTTGTTAATAGGACTTGATTACTTCCTTTTGGATATTAGACTTTAAGATTGTTCGAGCATGCAACATCAGGATGTTTTCAGGGTTTGGAAATAGGTTATTTGGTGTAATCTTAATGACAAGTTTTCCTTACTTTGAACTTCGCCAATCTCGAATGGTCTGGATTCCTTGAGCATAAGAAATGAACTAATTCATGTTTCCTTAATTACCATAGACCACATCATTTCGATGTTTCTATTTTTATAAGCATAGTTGCTACCCAGATTTTATATTTGGTTTGATCGTACATCCAGTAGAACTTATTTTAATATCTTATTTTTTTTGTTTATAATGTCATCATTTGTCCATGTCTTATCAGTCAACTTCAATTATTTTTTTATTTGTTTTTGTAATTATTCATACACGGTTATTTGAACTTTGCTTGAAGGCAGAGCTCTTTGGTGTTGTCTTATGTTGATCTTAGTGTGAAATATGAAAACTTTATGTTGGTTGAAAAATACCGGTTAGAGAAGTTCAAGGTTTGAAAATTCACTTTGTCATGATGCATGTTTTTCTTCTCTCTAATTTTTTGTCCTTTGAATTGTGTTCCTTTGATAGTTTGATAGTAATTTCTATTTTTAGTTTGTTTTAGTATTTCACTCAACTGGAATCTTTCTTGAATTATTAGGTTGAAAAGGCACATAATGCTGATCTTCATTGTGTAGATTGGAATTCTCAGGATGAAAATTATATATTAACTGGGTATGTCTTTGCCTATCCCATGATTGTGAATATCAATATTTCCAGACATTAGCAACTTGATTCATTAAAAGAATGTTATTCTACTTTCTCATAATTTCAGGTCCGCGGATCACACAGTTTGCATGTTTGATCGCCGTCGTTTAACCTCTGATGGAGTTGGATCGCCTGTCCATAAATTTGAAGGTCACACTGCTGCTGTTCTTTGTGTCCAGGTATTTCATTTGTATTTTCATATTGTGATGCATATCTAATACATGGTTTATCGATATATTTTTAACCCTGAATCCCCGATGTATAATTCAAATTTTAGTGGTCACCTGACAAGCACTCAGTCTTTGGGAGTTCAGCGGACGATGGATTGTTGAACATTTGGGACTATGAGAAGGTGATGAAGCTCATGCTCTTTGTTAAATTCACTGTGGTTTAAAACTTCTATTCAAAGGATTTTGGGCAAATTCTTTAGAAAAATAATTTTTATATGTGAACAATGTTGATGTAAATATCTTATTGGCCGCAAAGCACCGTTATTAGATCAACGTCCTACCTGCCCTGCAGCCTGGACCGTACAAATCTGCTCACAGATGGATCTTTACGTGCTCTTTTTATATTTTTTTATTAATGTTGCTGCAGGTTGGTAACCAGGAAGAAGCTGCGTCCAAATCTCCTAATACCCCATCAGGGCTGTTTTTCCAACATGCTGGACACAGGTTAGACTCTTTCTCTTCTTAGAAAATGAAAATTGAACCTGTCGATCATTTGGCAGTTATATTTATATGGTAGATGTACATTTATTTCCATGTATTATAATGTAAATTAGTTCCATGACCCCTTTCCCCCGAATTCTTCAGTTAATGCGTTGCAACAATATGTGAGGTATTTTGGCAACCTTTTTCTCAATAATAATTATTTTATGCTTTGCTACAATGGATGAGAAGTATTGTTTACAATCTTGCCGGATCTTATTTTCAAATTATTTGGAAGCGCTTTTAAAAATGTTCCTCTCGGATGACTTTGTTTGGTCTAACTTTGGGGTAGTATCTAGCTGTGTAATAGCATAAACATTGTTTGAGGAACTAAATTTAAGTGTTAGAAGACGATCAGTAAACTTTTCAATTTAAGGAATTGAGGAAGAATGTGATTGTGGTGGGAGAATAAAATTGATAGAAGAAAAACCGTGAGACTTGATACCATGGCAACCTTTCTGTGAAAAGCAGGTTGTTGAAAAATCAAACTTGCCCTATTTAATAGAAGCATGACACTTGAAAAAAATGTCTGCATTCTGTCTTTTGGCTATATTTTCCCCTAAAATGTCGTATGCATAACCGATAATCTAATAATTGTAGTGTTATAGTAAGCGGGCTTTTTGATATCGTACAATTTATGTCATAGAGAAAATGTAATTTTGTTTCAATGATGGATTTCCTCTAAAAAGTAAAAAATGTTATCGTCGTTCCAGGGACAAGGTTGTTGACTTCCACTGGAACGCCAATGATCCATGGACAATTGTTAGTGTATCGGATGATGGGGAATTCTCTGGTGGTGGTGGTACCTTGCAGGTGATATTTCAATTTCTTTTCCGATGCTGCAGTTTTTCACTGACCTGCGGTTGGTTTCGTGTTTGATGGTTTTATGTTGGTTTGTCATAGCTGTGGCGAATGATAGATTTATTATACCGGCCCAAGGACGAAGTTCTGGAAGAGCTTCAACAGTTCAAGGACCATGTCATTGAGTGCGCCAAGACTTGACAAAGCCCAGCATTCAAGAGTAGTGTAGTCTCTTTGTTAAATTTGTTAGATGAATTCGGATGGATGATGTTGGTTCTAGCTGCAGATTTTCTAGTTCTAATGTTCAAAATTCTGTCTTCCTACTTTGCGAAATGCTTGGAATAGGATGTAACTCGAACTTTAGATTTCGTATTTGTTTTAACCGAACCAACTTGACTAAAAAAATATGGGAGGTGCCCGATTCCTGTGGACGGTAATCGCAACATGATTTTTCAATCACATTCATGAAAGTTACTGTTTGAAGGTGTCGAGTGAACTGCTGTGTTTGCCTGTTTCTTATAAAATTTATGGTTTTTGGTTTTGAAATGGCATCCTTTTTTTGAATTTGAAGAACTGTGGCAGAGGCTTGAATGAGTGTAATTGGCAATAATCTTTCTATTTTTGTATGGTTCTTTCAAATTTATTTATTTTCATACCCTTTAGATTTACATTTGGAAAGGTGAATTTTATGATTGGTTTGTCAATTATGAAATTCAAAGAAAATAATAACCAATTTCATTTTTTTTTATAAAAAAGTTGTCGCCTTTGTTTTTATTTGGTATGGTAAATAATATTTTCTTCAAATCAAGAGTTAAAAAAATCATTAATATAGTGTATTAAAAAGCTAATTGATATTAGTATTTGGCTGTATGTCGTATGGTTCAGTTTTTTGTAATAAAAACCAACCAAAAAAAGGAAAGTGAGAAAAGAATATATAAATTTTAATATAAAAAGTGATATTTTCATAAATAAATAAATATTAAATTTAAAAAATTGTTAAGTCATATTTTAACATAAAAAAATAATATTTTCCTAAATAAATAGTTATTAAATTTAAAAAAACGTTATCAATTTTCAATTTCCTACCTTTTCGTTTACGCTTTCGGCTCAAAAAGATTTGGGCCAGCCCATCAATATCGGAAACAATGGTCCACAGACTACATACTTGCCCCATCTTTCACAAATCGTTATTTTTGGGCCCAAATTGCATCACACCGAACCTCACACTACGTAATTTCTTCAAAAGGTGGAAAGCTATATAAAATAATCGCTAAAACTAGTAATTTACGAGGTTCTTTAAGAATTGATAAATCATTTGATTTTAAGAATAACAAATAAAATAGAATAATTAATCGTTTAACCAATCATAATATAAAATAATCGCTAAAACTATCATGAAAATATGTACCAAATATTGTGTTAAGGATGTTAGCACTTTAAATAACAAGTTTTATGTTGTACATTTATGTATATCCGAGCTCGACTTGATTAGAACTCGAGTAGTGTAATCGGCTTGAACTCGGCCAGAAGCAAGCTTGAGAGGGCAATGATTCAGATTATCCTATTAGAGGGCAATTTCCATTTCCTTAAAAAGAGACTGATAATAAATGATGACTAGCAAAAATTATCTGACTAATCTATATATTTATAAGGCTGCTATCGATTTCAAATTCATAAGCAGATCCATTTGGTTATTTAGGTAAATATACTTGATAACGAATTTTAAATGAAATCATTGTGTACTTGATTTCAAATTCATCTCAGTCAAGCATATATATATCAGATCTAATTACGATCTATTTAAAACTCGAATAAATTCCGACAAATATTAATGAGCGTTGCATATTTTTCATAAGTGAATTATGATGAAAGGGCCATAGATGTATTGATATAAAATCCAATATCTTATGATAAGACATGGATTCCTCCGAGTTAATCTAAATGATATGTTCTTGTTCTTTAAACAAAAGGGTTTCTTTCTTTAATGACTTTTAAAAATAAAAGAAAAGCAAAGTGTGATTCCAATATGATAACATACTATAATCACATTAATTCATTTAAAACTCCATCTAAATGCCCAATAAAAGATAGAATATCTAGATTATGAGTAGGTCTCTTGTGAGACGGTTCACGAATCTTTATCTGTGAGACGGGTCAATCCCTATCGATATTCACAATAAAAAATAATACTCTTAGCATAAAAAGTAATACTTTTTCATGGATGATCCAAATAAGATATCTGTATCACAAAATACGACCCGTGAAACCGTCTGACACAAGTTTTTGCCCTAGATTATATATAAACTATAAGTAATGCTAAACTCCCTTTTCATTTTGGTTCAACAAATGTGGGGATTTTTTTATGGTAGCTAACCTTAGATTTGCTATTAAAACATGTAATCCAAAGCAATCCTATCACGAGTTACGGCGGTATTGGTTATCTCGACGAAGAACCATTCTTGTCCATGATTAATTTAAAAGCAGAATCAAGACTTTGTGATGATTGCTAGGTTGGTACTAGGTTTATTTATATATATATATATATATATATATATATATATGGACACACGTTATTACTAGGATATGATTATATATATATGTATGTATTTTATATATCACTATCAACTATAAAGATATTGTAAATTGTGTGTAGCTGGATAAACATATAAAATTGTAATTTTGATTGTGTATATTTATTTTTTTGTGATCTTGGTTATCTATGTTGTCAGGTTTACGTTTTCGTTTTTTTTTTTTGGAAAAAAAAAACGAGTTTGGCCTTTTTCTGACGAGTGATATGATGTTGACATATTTATCAGTACTCATGATAATAATTGACTAAAAAATTGTCAAAGTCAAGAAATATAAGATTAAAACCAATTTTGGCAATGATCACAATTACAAAAAGATAGCAATTTCTTTATAAAGAATGATTTATTTTAGCTCTAGAGAATAAACAAAAAAAATAATATATATATATATATATATATATATATATATAAAGATATAGATATAGATATATTATATATATATTTTGTAAAACATTGGAATTTATTCATTATTACAAAAAAAAATTAAATTGAGATACCGTTTTCAATCATAGATATAATGCAACATTTGAATTGGATTATGAAACCAAAGGATTTCGAAATGCTAATGAAATATTAAAATTTAAATACAACATTATTGAGTTCTAAGTGATCCAAGATGAAAATCCAACACATTAAGTAGAAATTCATTATTTATGTAATAATAAAAATTGATTCCAAAAGTTACTATTGCTGTTGAAAGCAAAACAATGACTCCGATAGTGCATATAGAGGGGTCATTTTTTTTTTAAAAAAATAAACATTTTGGATTGAAAATATTTCAAATTTTGTTTTTGTACCTTAAAATTATTATTAATTAAATTGGTGGATCAAACAAGTTTTTTCTATGCTTAATTGTCAAGGATTGTTTGTAAATTTGAATTACATATTAAAAAAAGAAAAATCAAGTTGATATTTATATACTTTTATTCAATTTATATTATAAAAATTTCAAATTGCATTTGGATATATGAATTTAGAACTCGAGATTTCAAATATCTAATTAATTATATTTTGAGTTATTGATGTACATTTCAAATACATCATAACATAAAAGTGATTTCCAATATTTTACTCAAATCATATATCAAATCCAAATTCTCAAATCAAAAGGCAACATTAAACCATCCAAATCATAATTCGTTAAATAAAATATTGAGTAGGTATCTTGTGAGACTGATCTCACGAATCTTTATCTGTGAGACGAGTCAAACATACCGATATTCACAATAAAAAATAATACACTTAGCATAAAAGTAATTTTTTTTCATAGATGACCCAAATAAAGATTTGTCTCACAAAATACGACCCGTGAAATCATGTTACACAAATTTTTGCCTAAAATATATTGTCACATATCAAATGAATTTATTTATACAAGAAGTCAGTGGGGCAGCTTGTTTTATGTAGCTAAAATTTCAATAATAGAGTCTCGAAGAACAGCTCTGTTGATTTAGACTACTCGATGTCACCCACATATGTCGCCTTTGTCAATCCCAAACACTACTCTTGATTAGATTTGCTCTTTGCTTGCTTCGTCGATTTGATCTTTTATGTTGACAAATATAATTTTTATTTTATATTTTTTTTGCAATGTTGTTGATTTGCTGTTAAGATGTTCTACATCAGTATTTTCAATTGAAAAATGAATAAAATTGGTAGAATTTTAAAATGTATAAAATAAAGATAAAAAATTGTGTGAGACGATCTCACGGGTCGTATTTTGTGAGACAAATATGTTATTTGGGTCATCCATGAAATAATATTACTTTTTATGCTAAGAGTATTACTTTTTATTGTGAATATCGGTATGGTTGATACGTCTCACAGATTAAGATTCGTGAGACCGTCACACAAGAGACCTATTCTAAAATCAAAACCAAAATTTGACAACATGGAAACAAAAACCACAAAAGGAAAAAACATAGAAGATCAAAATTATAATTTTCTGAAAATATATCGAATCAAGTTTAAAATGGATTATGTTCAATTCCTTGAATCCCTAGATAGACTGTGAAAACTCCCTTGGGGATAATTCTTTAAGGATGGATACACAATGAGAGAACGAAAGAATTATCATTTCATTAATCGAAAAATTATATGGATCATTTTCTCACTCGACCTCTTATAGAACTTGAAATATTTAGACTGAAAATATGTTGACTTTGTGTGTATATTTATTAATAAAGATGGATCAACTGCGTGTATTTCATATCTTTCTTGAAATGTGACCATGTACTATATCTATAAATAATTGACAAAAGTTTGTGTAAGACGGTTTCATAAGTCGTATTTTGTGAGACTTATCCCTTATTTGGGTCATCAATGAAAAATATTACTTTTTATACTAATAGTATTACTTTTTATTATGAATATCGATAGGATTGACCCGTCTCACAAATAAAGATTCGTGAGACCGTCTCACAAGAGACCTAGTCTAAATAATTAATGTGAAACAAAATTGGTCATTTTTTCAGTAGGTGGAAGATACCGGGAACCCTAAGGTCGAGTTGTAGATCAAACTTTTCATTAAATTTATAGCAATTTACACTACATATATATTTTTTGAACATGCCAAATTTTAAAACATGATATAATAATTGGGTCGCCTGCGGAGCGATGAAAAGTAATTGTTTTTTAAAAAAATTTTAAGGCTTATTTTTCGAAAATGAAATAGAAGATAATGTAAATATTGTACGCAACAAGAGAGCGAAAGATTTGGTCGATATCGTCGACAACATTTGGTATCAAAGAAACAATTGAGAATTTTGAGATGGTGTCTAAAGAAATCCATGACACCAAGTAGTTTTTGGCTCATACGTGTAGAAGAAGACCTATCAATAATAAAACCTAAGATAGAGAATGCATGCAAAAATACCTCTACTATGCTTGGTGTCTCTTAGTTAAGGACATTTTGGAAGCAAGCACAAGTGAATCTGATTCCCAATTTAATAACAAGATATGGGGTCCTCGAATTTACCAAGATTTCATCCAGCTCATCCCCTGTCCCCAATTGTATTCAGCATTAATGCCCACCAAGATTTTCTATTAAATAATAATAATTATTGAGTTACAATAAATGTAACTATCGGATAGAACAATCGAATTATGATGCTTTTATAGTTTACAAGATTTGAATTGCTTTATTACCACCGGTTATATCTTTTGTTAAAACGATAAATCCTACAATCGATATCAGAGACAATGTCATGAATTTGATTCTTATTGATTACAAACAGTGGAATTATTTGGAGATATATTGTTGATGTTCAATAATTTTCCGTGTGAATAGAGAATATCGACGATTGACCTGTTATGCAGTTTAAAATATTTGAGTTGCAACATTACCATCAGATATAGTTTTTGGTAAAACGGTAAACCTTGTTCCTACAATAATAATAGAAAATATTATGTGTAAAAGAATTTCATGGATTATTGAATGAAAACTTATATCCCTTGTGTAAAAGGAACTGTCCTACTTGCCCATAAGGGTGAAAAAGTGCCTACTTGCTCAATATATATGAGAAAGATTATCAGTTGTTACATAAAAGATCATAGTTAGTTATAACAGTATAGATAGCTTAAATATTTTAAATGATAAATAAATATAAAACTAAGTTACGTAACATTTTGATAATGGCGTCACATTGGTTGGTACATATAAACTATTGACTTATCAATTTGTGATCGTATCAAAGACAATATTGTCATGTCCAGAGACTATGGTTAGTCGACATGGACGTTGTTTTACAACCACACAATCGAAAACGACAAACCTCGTAATACAATATAAATGAAAGCCAATTTATATCATAAATTCTAAAGAAATAACATTATCTTTAAAACAGAATAACTTAAAATGATAGAATAATGCGGAAGCGTTTTACAACTTAAATAAAACATAAACTTAAACTACTTGTAGTGTTTATCAACTTGAGTCCAGCTTTCTAATTTCAGGTGTTCGATTCGATACACACAGTAATTAAGAACACTTGAATGAAAATAACAACAGAGCACACAAGACACACAAATACGAGATTTACGTGGTTCGATAAAAAATGCGACCTACTTCCATGAAAGGAGCTTTCACTATATTGAATCAAAGTACAATGAACAATTTACAGCTCAATGTAATCTCTCAAATTCACTCTTTTCTCTTCTATGGAATACAAAGAAAACTCTCGAATTTTCAAAAGAGAAACCTTGTTGCCTCTTGTTCACTTCTCTCGGATGAAATCAGAACTCTTTCACCATGTACCTCTTGCCACTCATTCCCTCTGCTTATTTATATAGCCACCTTGGAACATTCCCACTTAATGGCCATAAGTCGAGCTCAAGTGTCAGTACTGATCTTGTTCAACCGCTCATCCCTAACCAACCAACCAACTTATACTTGCCTTAACTGATTCACCAACCGTCCACTTGGATAGCTGACTTGGATTGCTGACATACCACACTACTGTTCTCGTGAATTATCAACCCCAAAACTGGTCTGACTCTTCTTCTTCGATATGTTCTTCAGGCTTATCTAGTGAGGGTAAAGTAAGGGATGAATGATATGATAGCACATACAATAACATACATAAATTTCGAGAACAACATGATTCATATCATCAGCATATTTTTGACCTAGGCACTGAGATTCCTTTATTTTCCATGGTTTACTGATATCATTCCCAAATTTTTACTCCTGTAAGGGTGTGAGGCCGTATACGGTAACAGTCTCACTGTGTAAGGGCCATAACATATTCATATTAGGATTCTCACTCATATTAAGTTGAATCCCACAGTGTCAACACATAAAATATATGATAATCGTATCAAGAAGGGGGCAGAAAAAGAATTGCACTCGACTGAATTTTTTTTAAAAAACGAAAATGCATAAACAAAATTCATACTTTTAAAACAAGTCTACTTGCCTCATATTTGGATGAAAAAAACGTGGAAGGTTCCGTGTACTAGGATTTTCGAACTTTCCCTTGGGTCTGGACTGCAGCAGAGCTTCGCTATTCGAAAGAATTTGGAGAGCAAAATTTCGAAAATGTGGAGTGTTTGAATGGTGTGAAAATTTGAATGGTACATGGTGGTATTTATAGGAGTGATGTAAAAATCTTACTATAATTTGGTTGATATTTCTTCCAAAATTTTGAGATAATTATTCCATAATTCGAGATGCTTCTTCCATACATAAAATCATGCCAAAAAACGTTTATACCAGGTATTGAATTTCGAAATTTACTCTGGGACTGGATGGCTAAACATATATGATGTTCTTATATAGATTCATAATGTATCTAGACCGTTCTGTAAATTTGATAGCTTCTTTGTTGAGAAAACTGCCTTGTATGCATATTTCCTTCCAATTAGATTTATATCCCGCTTTAATTTCGAATTTATTATGTATCTTGCACTAGATTTTGAATTTCATTATTTATTGGCTTGAATTTTTTTTTGAATGTAATGTATTATTAAATATTTTTGAATTTATTATTATTTACATAATTCGAAAATAGTATCTTATACATGTATGTGATCAAATAATAACTATATCTCCCAAAAATATTTGAGTTTTCACATTCCTCCCTCATTTTTGGAAGTTTTCTCCTCGAAACTTGGGATTGATTGTTCTCCGAACAGGTCGGGATATTTCTTGCGCATCTTCAACCTCCAAGTTGCTTCTAGCTCCGTGTGGTTGGACCATTGCACTTTGACATAAGGAATAACACATCGTCTAAGTACTTGCTCCTTGGTGTGCGCGATTCTGGTGGGAATTTCTTCTTACGTACTTCAGTTCTTCTCTCAAGTTACATTCGATCACGAGTGTTTCTACTTCCAACACATGACTTGGGTATGAGGTGTACTTCCTTAGTTAGGGACACGTTAAACACATTGTGAATTCTTGACATGTTCGGCAGTAGCACCAATCTGTATGCCAGCGTGGCCACTTTCTCCAAGATTTTGAAGAGTTCCACATATTGGGGGTTTAGCTTTCCGGATTTACACTTTCGAACAACCAGTTTTATCGAGACTTTCACGTAGGCATTCTCGCCAACGTTGAATTTTACAGGTCTTCTTTTCAGATCCGCCCAGCTGTTTTGTCGATCTTGTTCTGCCTTAAGTTTTTCTTGAAACCTTGTCCAATGTTAACTGTACAAGTTAGGGTCCTACCACAGATTTTTCTCCCACTTCATTCCAATATAGGGGTGATTGACATTTTCATCCATACAGAACTTCATATCGGGCCATTCCAATGTGCTGTGATAGCTGTTGTTGTATCTGAACTCGATTAAAGGTAAATGAGTTCTCCAATTGTCATTGAATTCAAGGGTGCATGCTCACAGCATATCTTCTATGGTTTGTATTGTTCTCTCGGTTTGACCATCGGTTTGAGGGTGATGTCGTACTAAGAGTAACTTTTGTTCCCATGGCCTCTTGGAAGCTCTTCCAAAAACGTGAGATGAACCTTCAAACGCTGTCATACAAGATGCTCATTGGCACCCCATGCAGTCGCACAATGTTGTCCACATACAATGTAGCCAACTTGCCAAGACTGTAATTCGTGCGGACGAGTAGGAATAGTGCAGATAATCACACAACGTTGTCCACATACAATGTAGCCAACTTTCCAAGATTGTAATTTGTGCGGACGAGTAGGAATAATGCATATTTTGTGAGCTTATCTAATATTATCCATATCCCATCATGATCTTGCCTTGACTTTGTTAATCCCACTACAAAATCCATGGAAATATGCTCCCATTTCCAGTCGGGGATTTCTAAAGATTACAGTAATCCTCCAAGTCACTGGTGATCTGCTTTGACATACTAACAAATTTGACACTTAGAGATGAACTTTGCCACATCTCTTTTTATTCTGTTCCACCAAAAATTCTTCTTAAGATCTCAATACATTTTTGTAATCCCTAGGTGAACGGAGAACTTTGACTTGTGTGCTTCATGTTGGAACTTATAAGTTTCAGAGTTTGACAAACAAATCTGCAAGAGAACTGAAGAACCAAAACTGATCGAACATAATTAAGAGATTGAAACTGAAAGAAGACGAATAAGTTCTAAAACCGATGACTCAAAGATCAGTAAAAAAAATTAAAAATCAGAACTGAAGACTTCGCAAAACTAAACTGGAAAGACCTATATCAACTGAAGTGTTCATAACTGAGGAGACATCAGTTATAACTGATATTGTCCAGCTGAAGCTAATATCAGTTATGCCACGTCATCAGTTGTACCAGCCGACAAACTGACGGTCCATACCAAAGCAGAACAGATGAAACATGATAGTTTGATACATCGTACCACTATCAGAAAAATTTACATGGACTAAACGACGATTCAACGGATATTAATCCTTAAATTGCATTCAATGTGACCTTTGGAGTCGAAGATTATATATAATCGATCGATTCAGCTGAAGAAGGGTGGTGAAACACACAAAACGAACTATCTACAATCATCAATCAGTCACGATATACTCTTAATAATATTTTTAGTTTATAAATCGCTTATTGTAGTTCTCATTTTTTGTATTTATTCGTAGCATTCAGGTACTCTATAGAGCTATTCAGTTATCTATTAAACATTGTTTAAAAGCTAAAAGTTTCAGTTTGGAAGTGTATAAGTCCAAATGAAGTAGATTATTACATCAAAGTCTTTTAGTGAAAAACTTATCATAGAGATAGAAGGGATGACGTATGAGCATTTGAAATCTCCAAACATCCATAAAAATCTCTGTGTTTTATTTTCTTGTTTACTCAGTTTCGATAGCGTATCAGTCCAAGTATTCAATCTGCATTTCAGTCTAATTTAGCACTATCATTAGTTCACTAATTTACATTGATGAACAAGATTTCAGAATTAGTTCAATCAAAAAACTGATTCACATTCCAAAATATTTTAAAAAGCCAGAATGTTTATTTAACTCCCTCTTCTAAACACTCCAACTGCATTAACCGATCCTAACACTTCCGTAATTACTTCTTGGTGGAGGCTACGCTGTCAGGTATGCATAACCGTCCTTTCATCCATAGGACCCTTTTGTCGTCGATCCAGAGATCTTGAGACTTTTCTGTTTCGACTTGTTCTTTAAGCTTAGTTAGCTTTCGGACTCGGTCCTGATTCAAATTGACGGTTTCTTGCAGACATTGCTGGGCAGAGAGTGAAGCTAGGGTAACCTTACCCCCAGTCTTCTTGCTTAAAGCAACGGCCACTTTGTTTGCTTTGCTCCGGATGATATCTTATGGTCAAGTCATAGTCCTTTAAAAGTTCAATCCATCACATTTGCCTCATATTTAGTTCCTTTTAAGTGGACAAGTATTTGAGGCTTTGATGGTCTGTGAAGATTTCATACTTAGCGCCATAGAGATAGTGCCTCCAAATTTTTAAGGCAAAGACAATCGCAGCTAGCTCCAGATCATGAGTAGGGTTGTTCCGCTCGTGCGATTTCAACTGCCTTGATGCAAAGGCGATCACCCATTCTTCTTGCATGAATACGCATTCCAGACATTCCTTAGATGTGTCATTGTAGATGATGAAATCCTTATTCTCAGTGGGCAAGATTAATACCGGCGTTGATGCGAGCTTTTCTTTAATTGTCTGAAAACTTTTCTCACAACTTTCACTCCAAATGAACTTAAAATTTTTATGTGTGAGTTTTTCAGTGGTACGGCTATCGAGGAGAATCCTTCTACAAAATTCCGGTAGTAACCTGTCAATACAAGAAAGCTCCCAATGTCGGTGGCGTTTTTAGTTTTGGCCAATCTGTAATTACCTCCACTTTCTTTGGATCCACTGACACTCCTGCTTCAGAAATCACATTTCCTAAAAATTATACACTCTTTAGCCAGAATTCACATTTTGTTGAACTTAGCATAGAGCTCATTTTCTCTTTAAGGATTGTAAGGGCCATAGCATATTCATATAGGGATTCTCATCCATATCCAATTGAATTCTCACAGTGCCAAAAACATAGAACATACGATAATAATTCAGTTCAAATCTTTTAAAATGTACAACAATTCAAATACTATATTTATATCGCAGTATCATAGAAAAATCACGTATATAGGATAGCATGGGCAATCGCTACTTCCCACAACATCCATAACCTCGCAATGCCACCAACTTAGTATGCCTATATTGATTAAACTTTTTTACAAAAAAAATTAAAAGTGGATCAGTTTCACAATTTTTTTATATCCGATTCTTTCCTTTGGATTTTTGATATATGAATAGCAAAATATGTGAAAAGGGATCGAGCAGGATTTTCACATTATCATCACCGTTTTGCGATCACTATATTTCTATGAGAAATGACGCCCAAGACAATATTCACGAAATTAAGTTTTAATTAAGCGATTGCTTAAAGAAAGTTATAATGGATTTTTTAAAATAAAATTTTGTAACTTTGTAAAGGAAAAATTCATAATTATTATTTTTAAACAATTACAAAACACTATAAGAAATATAATCATAAATGTTTTCATTATAATTTTTTGTAGTTTTATCGTTATCGGACAAAGTAATAATAACATTATTCTACTGTAAAAGCACAATGGTTTGGTCAAAATGGCGGAAAAACTGTCATAACCATGGTAAAAAAGTTGCTAATTTCTTTGCTTTTGTGAGAACCTGAAATTCCAGCAGTAACTAGCTAGCATCTTGCAATAGCTAGCAATATTCAGCAGCATTGCAAAATTTCCAGCAGAAGCTAATATTTCAGAAGATGATATTTTTTCCAGCAGACAGAATCCAGCAGCAGAAGAGTTCAGTAGCGAGATTCCAGTAGATAGCTACTGATTCTGCTTATGACTTGTAAGTGAAGCATTTAACATGGAATAAAGGCTGTAATGACAGATTATTACCATTAATTGGTAGGTCAATAGTCAAAATTTTGCCTATAAATAACACCCTCAAATATATGAAATGAGTATTACACAAATCTTGAGTTATCACTTGAATTTTCGAGCTAAAAGAATGCCTATTTTCGAGCAGTAGAAATCAGTAGCAAGAACAAGCAGATTCCAGACTTCAACCGAAACTCCCTAGCAAATTACGGTAAGTGGGCTTATGTATAAATATCTTGAAATCAGTTTGATTATTCCTGTTTTGAAGCAAAATGTATGTATTTTTTATGTCTGATCTCTGATTTTTGAAACACTGAAACCTAGTGAACTAATGGTAGGAATATATATTCTGAAATATTACTGATTCCTGATTACTAATTACTGGCCTCACCCCTTAGAGGAGAGAATATATAGGGGACTGATATCAGTTTAGCCATGAAATTCACGAACGTGCTCAGTGCTTGCTTGCTAAATTTTAAGTTCTTATTTCTGAATACAGATTCCTGTTATTTCTGAATACTGATTCCTGTCCTGAAAGTAAGAGTTTCTGTATATTATTCGTATTATTGTTCCTGTTTGAAAGTGGTTTTGAAAACTGTGAGTTATTTCCTGCCCCCGCTTATTGAGTGACGACCATATCACTCACCCACCAAACCTATCTCAGATAACAACGAGGAAGAATTATTAGAAGAAGAAGAAGAACGGAATCAATTCTGGGGTTGCCTCACGTTCCTCGTTCGGGCAGCACCTCGGCTCGATCTTTAGGCTAACCTTGGGATGATTTTTGGACAGAGTTTTGGCTAGGGAGTTGTTGAAAATTTCGGACCTTTCAGCTCTGAATTTTCGAAAATTTAGGTGAGTTGGGGAGTGGGGATGATGGCATATTTATAGGTGTAGGGATGGGAGCTAAATTTGGTGCATAAATCATGTCCAAACTTGGCCTAAATCTCATATTTTTGTCTCCCAAAATCCATTACATGATTGAATTATTTGACTACCTAATTTGTGATACTTAATCATTGATTCTTTCCCCCTTGCTTGGTTCGAAAATTGTGATGCTAAGTCAAGTGATTTTTGTGCCAACTTGGATGATTTGGTTTCTAATTTACCTTGCAAGCTCCCATGCATCCATGCATCACCATATCTAGGCATATAATCTAGGAGAATTTTTGAAAATCCTATGCAATATCATGCATTAATTCTTTAAGCCTTGCACAAATCTTCCATGATCTTGTATTATTTTCCATAATTTCGAAATTTGCATGCGCAAGTGAAGATTTTATTGTCTTGATATTATAGATTTCCAATCTATAAAAAAAATCCCAACATTTATACCTTATTTTAGTACAAGGATCCAAGGTCCTAATTTCCTTGCAATGATTAATTATATGGGAAAAATTCGGTTCTCACATCCCTCCCTCCTTAAGATAAGTTTCGTCCTCGAAACTGGAGTTGGCTAGGTCTCCAAATAGGTAGGGATATTCCTTCCGCATCTTTTCTTCAACTTCCCAAGTTGCTTCTCGCTCTAAATGGTTGGACCACTGCACTTTGACGTAGGGAATAATACGTCGTCTAAGAACTTGTTCTTTGGTGTCCACAATTCTGATAGGGACTTCTTCGTATCTCAGTTCTTCTCCCAAGTTTCCTTCGGTCAAGAGCGGTTCTACTTTCAAAACGTGACTCGGGTATGGAATGTACCTCCTTAGTTGGGATACGTGGAACACGTTGTGGATTCTTGACATGTTTGGTGGCAGTGCTAGTCTGCATGCTAGCGTGCCCACTTTTTCCAAGATTTCAAAGGGTCCAACGTATCGAGGGTTTAGTTTCTCGGCTTTACTGAATCGGACGACTCCTCTCATAGGCGAGACTTTCACATAAGCCTTCTCGCCCACATTGAATTCTACAGGCCTTCTTTTAAGATCTGCCCAGCTCTTCTGTCGGTCTTGGGCTGCCTTGAGCTTTTCTCGGACAATTTTAACCTTGTCCACTGTCACCTGTACTAGCTCGGGTCCCACCACAACTTTCTCTCCCACTTCATCCCAGTAAAGTGGTGACCGACATTTCCTTCCATAAATAGCTTCGTATGGAGCCATCTCAATGCTGCTGTGATAGCTGTTGTTATAAGCAAACTCAATTAATGGTAAATGAGTGCTTCAGTTGCTACTAAATTCAAGAGCGCATGCTCGCAACATATCTTCTAATGTTTGTATGGTTCTCTCAGTTTGTCCATCGATTTGAGGATGATAGGCCGTACTTAGGGTCACTTTCGTCCCCATGGCCTCTTGAAAGCTCTTCCAAAAGCGCGAGACGAACCTCGGGTCTCTATCACATAGGATGCTCACTGGCACACCATGCACTCTCACCATGTTGTCCATGTTTAGTGAAGCCAACTTGTCGATATTGTAATTCATGCGGATGGGTAGGAAGTGTGCAGTATTGGCGAGTCTGTCCACAATCACCCATATACAGTCGTGGCTTTGCCTAGACTTTGGCAGTCCTACCACAAAGTCCATGGAAATATGCTCTCATTTCCACTCGGAAATTTCCAAAGGTTGCAGTAATCCTCCAGGTCGCTGGTGTTCTGCTTTGACACGCTGACATATCTGACATCTGGAGACGAATTCAGCTACATCTCTTTTCATGCCATTCCACAGGAAATTATTCTTGAGGTCCCTGTACATTTTCGTACTGCCTGGATGGACTGAAAATTTTGACTTGTGCGCCTCTGCCATTATCTCTTGGCAAAGGTTATCACTGTCGGGCACACACAGTCTTCCTTTCATCCATAAGATTCCCTGGTCATCAATCTGATGATCCTGAGACTTCTTTTCTCTGACTTGCTCCTTAAGTTTGGTCAGTACCGGGTCTCTATCTTGGTTTAACTTGACGGTTTCCTGCAGACATGGCTAGGCCGAGAGAGAAGCTAGAGTCACCTTGCCTGGGACCTTCCGACTTAGCGCATCAGCCACTTTGTTTGCTTTACCCGGATGGTAGCTTATGGTCAAGTCATGGTCCTTCAGAAGTTCGATCAATCGTCTTTGCCTCATATTCAGCTCCTTTTGGGTGAACAAGCACTTGAGGCTCTGATGGTCTGTGAAGATTTCACATTTAGCACCATAGAGGTAGTGTCTCCAAATTTTTAAGGCGAAGACTACCGCTGCTAGTTCCAGATCATGAGTAGGGTAGTTCTGCTCGTGCGGTTTCAACTGCCTTGATTCGTAGGCGATCATTCTTCCTTCCTGCATGAGTACGCATCCTAGACCTTCCTTAAAGGCATCACTGTAGATAGTGAAGTCTTTATTCTCTGTGGGTAGGATCAATACTTGCGTGGACGCAAGATTCTCTTTCAATATCTGGAAACTCTTCTCGCAATCCTCGCTCCAGATGAATTTAGAATTATTCTGTGTGAGCTTCGTCAGTGGCATGGATATCGAGGAGAACCCTTCGACAAACTTTTGGTAGTAACCTGCCAATCCAAGAAAGCTTTTGATGTCGGTGGCATTCTTCGGTTTCGACCACTCTGTAATTGCTTCTACTTTCCTTGGATCCACTGACACTCCTTCTTTTGATATCACGTGTCCTAGAAATGACACACTTCTTAACCAGAATTCAGACTTGCTAAACTTAGCATAGAGCTTATTCTCAGGTTTGCAGAGCAAGGTGAAGGTGCTCTTCATGGGTCGTCTCGTCAGGAGAATAGATGAGGATATCGTCGATGAATACTACTATGAACTGATCCATGAATGGCTTCAAAACTCTGTTAATCATATCCATGAATGCTGCCGGTGCGTTGGTCAGACCAAATGGCATCACTATGAATTCATAATGTCCATATCTGGTTCGAAAGGCTGTTTTGGGGATATCTTCAGCCTTAACTTTCAACCGGTGGTATCCTGTCCTCAGATCCAGTTTGGAAAAGACGGCGGCCCCTTTAAGCTGATCAAACAGGTCGTCTATCCGAGGTAGAGGGTACCTGTTCTTGATTGTGATCTTCTTCAATTCTCTATAATCGTTGCACAATCTCATACTCCCGTCTTTCTTCTTCACGAAGAGTACTGGGGCTCCACACGGAGACACACTCTGTTGAATTTGTCTTTTATCTAGCAATTCTTGGAGTTGTTCTTTCAGCTCCTTGAGTTCGGCTGGTGCCATTCTGTAAGGTGCTTTAGCGATTGGTGCAGCACCGGGAACCAGATTGATCTCGAACTCCACTTCGCAGTTCGGGACCGTCCCCGAGAGTTCTTCTGGAAAAACATCTGGGAACTCTCTCACTATCGGGATGTCTTCCACTTTCAGCTCGACTTCTTCTCTTACCTCACTGACCATCTCTAGGTAGATGTCTTCTCCAGATTTCATGGCTCTCCAAGCTTGAAATGCGGAAAGCAGCGATTTTCGCTCCTTGGATTTACCGGTGGAACACGACTTCTACCTGATCTGGGGCTCTGAGATTGACTCTCTTTCCCTTACAGTCTGCTATCGCATTGTTTTTTGCTAACCAATCCATTTCTAAGATGATGTCGAAATCGACCATGATTAACTGTATCAAGTCGGCGCTAAAAGTCTGACTACTGATACTGATCTTACAATCTTTGTAAGTTTCATGAGTTTCAATGGCCCTACTTGTAGGTGTGGCTATTCGAAAGGGATCATTTAGTTTCTCAGGCTTACACCCTAACTTCTTAGCAAATCTCTTTGATATAAAAGAATGTGTAGCGCCACAGTCAAATAACACATAAGCAGGCACTTGCTGAATAAATATGGTACCTGACACGACATCGTTTGCGTCGTCTGCCTCCTCTTGTGTTATGGCAAACACCCTGGCATTCGGTTTGTTCTCCCGTGGCTTATTGGCATTCACCCCTGAGTTTGACCTGTCTCCTTTACACTGATTCAGTTGTTCTGTTGGCGGCGTCTGGACATTCTGCCATACGGTGTCCTGGTTTTCCGCATCCAAAGCAGACACCGCTCGCTCTACGACACTCTCCCAGATGTCGTAAGTGGCACATTGGGCAAGGCTTAATGGCTTGGTAGTTTGTGGCAGGCGAAGGCCCTCTTGATGGTCCACCAGACTGGTTAGGCCTCTTGAAAGTCTGACCGTTATGTGGGGATTGACTACTCATAGGCCTTTTGCTCTTAAATTCCTTCTCCCTGTGCTGGATATCAGTTTCAGCTCGGATAACCGCGCCCATCAGGTCTGAAAAATTCGTTGGCTGATAGACTGCCAAAGCCGACTGGATTCTGCTGTTCAATCCTTTATTGAAGCGATTTAATTTCAAAGTTTCATCCGCCATGATTGTCGGAGCATAAGATCCAAGGGCATTGAACTTGGAGGTGTATTCCACAACTGACATATGATCTTGAATGAAGTTTTCAAACTCACTCAGTTTCTGCAGTCTGACCTCGGCCGGATAATATTGTTTCAGAAAAGCCTATCTGAAACACTGTTACGTGATTGGTCCTGCAGCTGTCATGGCTGGAGAGATTGCTTCCCACCACTTGCCTGCTTTATCCTCCAGGAAAGGCACTATCACGTCCGCTTTCAGTGCCTCCGAGACTTCCAACAGTCGCAGCTGAGTCTCCACGCTTTTCAGCCAGATCTGGCTAACTTCAGGGTCGGCAGCTCCACTGAAGGTTGGGCACCTGTTCTTGCGGAGTGATTCGTAGTGGAACTTAATTCCGTGCTGTGGTGGAGGTGGTGGTGGTTGATTGGCGTTCGAGTTCACTAACCCTTGCAGTGTCGTTGCCACGATCATGGCTATGGCCATCAGGTCAGCCTGGTTAAGACTGAACCCAGGTGGTGGTCCATTGTCCTCTTCGTTGGCATTGTTGTTGTTAGCATAACGGGGGTTGCGGTTTTGCCTTGGAGGTCTACCGGCCATTTCCTACAATTAAACGTTTCTAAGAATTTTTTTGTTCATAACGATAGGTTCGAATGAATAAGTTATGCTGGAACAACTGAAATAAATAAATAAACATAAATTTATTAATTTTGAATATCGAGGAACAACTGAATGGAAACAGATGGTACTGAATGAAAACAAATCGTACTGAATAACATAGCAACAAGGATAAAATAACTCCTAGTAATAACGGAAAGTCACTAAAACACTCTAGTCCTATATCTCTCCATCTCCTACGGCTGCTATAGGCTCATATATCTCTATCGGCTCCTCCTCTTCCGGTTCTCCCTTTGGCTCTTCCTCTTGTAGTATCTCCACCATATGGGTGAGCTGGGCGTTCTCTTCCATGACCTGCGCCACCTGTGCCTTAAGTCCCTGTATCTCCGCATCAGCCACGTCCATCTCGTCATTCCAATGCTGCTGATACTGCAGATGGTACTGTTTCTTCTGCTTGATTTGGTCCTTCAGTGCTTCAACTTGCTGGGTCAGACGTTGGTTCACATACGCAAGGCTGTTCATGGCCTCACCTGAATTCTCGAGTCTCCTCTTACCTTTGGCATTCTGCTGTTTCTCTTCCTCCAGCTCCTTGCGATAACGCTCTGTATCCTCTCGTAACTTTCCATGCTGATACTTGCACTGTTCTATGACATCTCTTAGGTCCATGTTATCACCTCTAACTAGCTCACCCTGATAGATAGACTGGTTAAGGCGGACACGAATCTCCTCTTTCTCAGCGGCTAAAGTCTCGACCTCCCTCTTCCTCTCACTCAGTCTGGCTCTAAGTCGCTGAATCTGACGGGACTGATAGTGAAGGTCAAGCTCCTTCAAACGAATGGCAGCTTGGGTACGGGTGTGGGGTCGAATGGGAGTAGATGGAGCCATTTCCTGAAATAAAAAATGAAAATGCTCAGAATCAGAAAGAGACAATATAGAACAATGAACAGTATGCAATATATATGAAATTTTCGAAAATTACATAAATATATATATTTTTTTGAAAAAATGAAAAGTTTGGAATTTCGCGATTTCGACCCCTACCTCACGACAAAGTCGAGAAAATCGCTCGTTGGCCTGTTTCGGAGGGGATAGCATCTGCCTTACTCAAAAATCCCACCTTAATTTTTTTTTTATTTTGTAAAACTTTTTATCGTTTTTCCCAACCAGATTATGAATCTGGCGGCTCTGATACCACTTAAATGTCACGCCCCGAGACCAGAGATTGACACCGGCGTTGTTTAACAATCACACAATCGAAACAACAAACCTTTGTAGTACAGTGTAAACTGAAATCAGTTTATAAATCATAATCTCAAAGAAATAACCATTATCTTTACAATAACGAAATCTCAAAAACGACAGAGTTTAACTGCGGAAACGTAAAACTAAATTAAAAGTTACACGTAATCTAAAATCTTGAAGTCTCGCATTTACCAGCCCCAAAACTGGTCCGATTTCTCCTCCTCGATTTCCTCCTCGGATTTCTCTGGGACAGGTTATAAGGGGGGGTGAGTATTTTGGGAAATACTCAGCAAGTAGGGGATATCGAGCACAACATAAAAATTTTACAACATTTTCGAAAATAACACATAATTACATCATGCTTTTCATAATCGTAACATCATATTCATATCATAACAGCACTGCGATTTTTCCATCTTCTATGATTTACTGACATCAGTCCCTAAGTTTTAATCCTCTATGGGGGCGAGGCCATAAAACGGTTATATCCCACCGTGAAGGGCCATATGTCGGAATTCCAACCATTTTCAGGGAATCCTCACAGTGCCAACACGTAACGTACCAAAATTTCAAAAAACGTATAGACGGAAGACGGTGCTCGACCGAATTTTAAAAAAACTAACACATGCAAAACCAAAAATTTAAACATTTAAAACAGCCCACTTACAATATTTGAATGCTAAAAAACGTGGATTGCACAGCCTTGGATTGGATTGCCTCACGTTCTTCGTTCGGGCAGCGCCTCGGCTCGATCTTTAGGCTAACCTTGGGATGATTTTTGGACAGAGTTTTGGCTAGGGAGTTGCTGAAAATTTCGGACCTTTCAGCTCTGAATTTTCGAAAATTTGGGTGAGTTGGGGAGTGGGGATGATGGCATATTTATAGGTGTAGGGATGGGAGCTAAATTTGGTGCATAAATCATGTCCAAACTTGGCCTAAATCTCATATTTTTGTCTACCAAAATGACTACCTAATTTGTGTTACTTAATCCTTGATTCTTTTCCCCTTGCTTGTTTCGAAAATTGTGATGCTAAGTCAAGGGATTTTTGTGCCAACTTGGATGATTTGGTTTCCAATTTACCTTGCAAGCTCCCATGCATCCATGCATCACCATATCTAGGCATATAATCTAGGCGAATTTTCGAAAATCCTATGCAATATCATGCCTTAATTCTTTAAGCCTTGCACAAATCTTCTATGAACTTGTATTATTTCCCATAATTTCGAAATTTGCATGCACAAGTGAAGATTTTATTGTCTTGATATTATAGATTTCCAATCTATAAAAAAAATCCCAACATTTATACCTTATTTTAGTACAAGGATCCAAGGTCCCAATTTCCTTGCAATGATTAATTATATGGGAAAAATTCGGTTCTCACAATTTGAGTTTGTATCAGATACTAAATATTCAGTATTTATGAATAAAAAGACCGGTTTTTGAATATTGTACTTCTGATGCTTGTTATTTTTGAATGTAAATTTGAGAGCAACGTCGGTGTCAATCAACACCGTCTCTGGGGCGTGACAACTTCGATATTAAAATTACAAGAATTTAATATTTTCAAGAAATTAAAATACTAAAAAGTTTAAAATTTTCTTAATTAATCTAAATTCTTCTTCTTTTGGAAAAAAAAATCATGGATTCACTATTTCTCGTCTTATAAAATTTATGAATCTAGATACTTAAAATTATATTAAAAAATAAATATGCTTGATTAAGTTTTGATTCATCAGGCTTAAACTTGTAATGTTTTATGTTTGACCTCGAAGTATCATATTTCAATCCATCTACTAAAGATATGACATTTGCTCTCCAACAATTCCCTTGCAAAAATAATTTCAGCATCAAACGACCTATGAACTAATGTCGAATATGCAATTTGACTCTTAGACCGACTATACAATTAAACACTCCACATTTTTATTAGATATAATAAATACTTGAGAATGATTGTGATTGTGTTAACACTTGTGGTAATAATCTCAAGTATCATATTTTAATCGATCAGCCAGTCCGACGACCTTGTAATAATTACATCACCTTACAACATGAGTATCCAATATTTAATATAGGCTTCTATACTAACTATAGAATTAACCACTAGCCCTTTACTCTTGGATTGAACACATAAAAATCTCTTGGCAACATCATGCTATGACCTCTTAGACAAAAATGAAAGTTGATAGTAGGTGCAAAAAAGTTGAGCAATAGATGGCATGCAACATGATTGTTTTAATCAATATGTCTCAACCAAATATTGGAGCATTAACGACTTGTCAAGCCCAATAATGAATCCAATATTGAGATATACGCTTCAAAGTTCCATAATACGTCCATATGTAATTGCATGGACTCTTTTATCCAAAACATACCTCTTACACTCTATTAAAAATTCTCAAGGCACTTGACAAAATTTACAAGACATCCACACAAGTATGCGAGTGATAGATCCAGGGACATAGTAAAAAAAAATCGCCTTAATTTACTGTCACAACATCGACTTTGTTTAAGAACCACACAATTCAAAATAACAAGCCTCATATATCAAAGTCTAGAGACAACCAGTTTATAAATCATAATCAACATTGTTGTTGAAATGTAAAATTTTTAAAAACATAAATAAACTTGTGTGATTGTCAGACAACTTGAATTAAATAAAACTTAAAGAGAAACAAAACTAAATGGATTTCTCGATTCTTCTCTGTTACCAACCCCAAAACTGATCTTGTTGTTGTTTCTCTTCTATTTATTCTTCAGATTTATCTGGGAAGAGAGAATAAGGAGTGAGTGATATGATCGTCACTTAGCAAGTGAGATCGTTTGAGCACATACATAACAAATACATATTGTAAGGCCCGAGAATTTGATTACCGTAATCTGAACTGATTTGGGTGTATTTACAGTAATCTGAGATTATTCTGGGATGATTTCTTGATTAATTGAAGTGATTATAGACGGAACGGAGTGGACCGGGACAGACGAGAAAAGACACGAATTAGGTGCGAGGGAGGTGCCACTCGCGCACATGCGCGACGTAATACGCGAGCTGTACGCGAGTTGGGCAGAAGATCCCGCGCATATGCGCGAAGTGATTGCGCGCATATGCGCAAGCTGTAGTATACTTTGTTCAGAGAACCTCGCGCATATGCGCCGAGGTGAGGCGCGCATATGCGCGAGAGATGCCGAGACACACGCGCCGAGAAATGGTGTCTCGCGCATATGCGCCGAGTGATGTCGCGCATATGCGCGAGCAGTCCAGTAGCCAACGTTTGAAACAGAAGCTTTGGCGCATATGCGCCGGATTGAGGCGCGCATATGCGCCAGTAGTTGCGAAGCCGAGCATTGAGACCAGTAGGTCTCGCGCATATGCGCCATTCGGAGTCGCGCATATTCGCGAGACATGCAGATTGAGGAGTCGCCACGTTTCTTTGGCATGCAACATATGTTATATATATATATATATATATATAACAAACGTTAATTCTCAGAAGAAATCGAGGGAGAAGCTCGAGGAAAGGAAAAAAGGTTCCAAATCGTAGAATTTCGATTTTTACGAGATCCGCCGTCTGATTTTAAATCCGACTTCAGTACTGAGTTCCTATCAACGCAGGCTACAACTGAACGTAAGTTTTACTACGTTTTGATATGTTTTGAAATTATGATGTTGTCAGAATTGAATGGAATTCATATATGATGTTCTTGACATGTTAGACATCATAGAATCGAAGTCAGATTAAGAAACGGACTGATTATGAAATTGTTATGAATTTTGGAGTCGATTTGATTGAGAATCGATATCAGATTTATATTATCGGTGAAATTATGAGTTATATCGATAGTGATTATGAGTTCTGGTATTATATCTGTGATGTTGGGACTGACGGGGTTATCGAGACTATATTGGTATGCCGTCGAAACATCAGTTGATTGATATTGATCAGACTCGGTATTGGTTGAGATGGTATTGTGGTATCATATGTCGATTGGCATTGATTAGATTATGTTTTGATTTGAGTATTAATCAGAACAGGTTTTGAACTGAGTTATATACTGATATTGTATCTATTCGATTGTCATTATCAGATTGGGTATGGACAGAGTTGACTTCGATACTTCGTCTTCGTCGGACCGAGAAGATAAATGTATAAATTAATGTTGAGTTGGGATTGCACAACTCGAGTGAGGTTTGGCTCGAGTTTCCCTAAATCACATACTTTACCTTATTGTATTGATTTGATTGATATACTTGTTCTCTTGATTGATAGACAGCAGGTATTAGACGAGTAATCTTGTGACAGAAGTGCCTGATAGTGGTGGGATCGCCACGGGCACATTGCACAATGTCACAAGATAGTGTATTGGCGATTGTGTCAAAGTCTGTCACCGGATGTTTGGCTATCGATGTGGATAGAATTATAACTTCTTCTATTACTGATGATCGATATTATATCGATGTGGATAGAATCGGAGCTTCTTCTATTACTGGTGATCGATATTATATCGATGTGGATAGAATCATAACTTCTTCTATTACTGGTGATCGATATTATATCGATGTGGATAGAATCGGAGTTCTTTCTATTACTGGTGATCGATACTATACCGATGTGGATAGAATACGAGCTTCTTCTATTACTGGTGATCGGTACCCTATCGATGTGGATAGAATTGGTATTTCTTCTATTACTGGTGATCGATACCCTATCGACGTGGATAGAACTGGAGTCTTTTCTATTACTGTTGGTCGATATGGGAATGCTAACTTCTGGAAACCGGGATCCCTAGACTAGGATTGAGTCTAGTCTTAAATGTGACGTCATGAGTCTAATTGACAGTTATATTGATTCATGTTGATTATGTTCCTGAATATGGTACATATTGATTTATGTTCCTGATGATGGTACATGTTTAGAATAGGATTTATTTTTTATATGGATTTATATTCTGATTGGAATACATGTTAAACATATCTGTTATATGTTTTTATATTTTTTTATGATTGCATGTATACATGATTTATACTGAGAATATAATTCTCACTGTAGTTATCCGGCTGTTGTCTTGTTTGTATGTGTGCATGACAACAGGTGGGATAGGATCAGGGTCAAGAAGAGAACGAAGCTGGACTAGATAGCGTGGAGATCCGGGCTTCGAAGCAACTTAGGATTCAGCACTGATATATAGTTGAACCTAGTTGAATTCTTGTAGATAATACAAGATTTGTATAATTATGTTTAATATGTAATTTGAATTGAATTACATTACGTTTCCGCTGTGTATTTTAAAAAAAAATTTAGACCCTGTTTATTATAATTATTTGAATTATTCCTAAAGACGATTAAGGAATGAATTAGCGTCCGGGTCTCCACACATATGATCTTCGAAAACAACATATCATGCATAACATAGTTCGTATAACATATATCACGACCATAAACGTAAACATAAAATTGGCTTAGATGCTAAGATTCTTCAACTTTCCACGGCTGACTGATATTAGTCCCTAATTTATATTCATCTAAGGGGGCGGGTCCATATAACAGTTACAATCTCATCATGTAAGAGTCATAAATTTATTGTATGTTATGATTTTGACTCATAGTCGGTTAAATCCTCACGGTGCCAAAACATTTGGTGTCGTAGCACAAGAAAGGGAAGAAGATGAATCATGCTCGATCGAAACTTTCAAAAACGAACTAAGCCATAAACATTATAGTTTTAAAACAATCCAACTTACTTTTGTATCAATTGAAAAATTCACAAACCAAAAAAGGATCACCCAAAAGACAATTCGAAAATGCAGCGGCACTTCGATCGAAAAATTAGCCGTTTTACAGAATCCTTTGCAACTTGTTGAATTGTTGGATCTGACTTAAACTTGTATAGTGCGTCCACAAGTAAGTCAAATATGAATGATGGAGATCGTGTTTGGAAGTTATTTTGATCTGTTTATGGATGAAAAACAATATTTATGTTATTCAAGTATAGAATGTGAGCAATTTTCTTGTGAAAGCTCTATACAAAAACATAACAGTTGGATTTGGCATAATTTTGGATATGTTATTCAGAACATACGATAGCGTATATCGAACAGTGAAGATTGAATTATGTGCATTGGAGCGATGTAAATAATTTTCCGAACATGGACAACACTTCGATGACTACATCAACACTTTGATCAAAACTTCGAACATTTTCATAAGGTGGCTTTATAAATTTTCAGTATTTATTGCTTCATAATGGTGTGATTTTTGAGTGGAGGGTCCTTGGATATTTATAAGGAGTCTCAATGGCCTGTGTAGCCCTATCTGCCCTTGATTAGCTCATCCTTGTAATGGTAATTAAATATTAAATCATAGTAAAAATTTCTTTCATTCTTGCATGGTGGTGGCTGAATTTCTTGTCCAGAGTTGCATTAAAGGGCCAAAATATAGGCTTAACAAGCTATTAAGGTGGCATGCATGTACTAATTTAATGGGATTGTAGCCAAATCTCGCAGGCTATATATTCCTCCCTCCTTATTGGAAGTTTCGTTCTCTAACATGAGTTTACATGATCTTAAAAAAGGTATGGATATTGCTTCCGCATTTTCTCTTCCAACTTCCATGTAGCCTCTCGTTCAGTGTGGTTGGACCATTTCACCTTGACGTATGTAATGGTGTGTTTCAGTACTTAGACTTTGGTGTCTACAATCCATATAAGGACCTATTCATATTTCAGCTCTTCTCCCATGTAACCTTCGATCATGAGCAGTTCAATTTCTAGAACATGGCTTGGGTCCAGGATGTATTTCCTTAACTGAGACACGTGGAAGACATTTTTAATCTTTGACATATCTGGTGGCAATGTTAGTCTACAAGCCAATGTGACCACTGTCTCCAGAATTTCAAATGGTCCTATGTATTGAGGATTCATTTTTCCAGCTTTACTGAATCGAATGACTCCTTTCGTGGGTGACTTTATATAATTTTTTTCTTCAAGTGAAAACTTTGCTGGTCTTGTGTTCAGATTGGCCCAACTCTTTGCCGATCTTGTGCAGCTTTGAGTTTGTCTTTGATGATGACTACTTTGTCCACTGTCGCTTGGATTAGTTCTAACCTAGTTATGGCTCTCTCCCCTATTTCGTCCCAGTACATTGGTGATCGAAACTTCCGTCCGTACAAGGCTTTATTGAGACATTCCAATACTGTTGTAATAATTGTTATTGTAAACAAACTCTATCAATGGTAAATTTTTGCTCCAATTACTACTGAAGTCTACGGCACAGGACCTTAGCGTATCCTCTAGGGTTTGAATCGTTCTATCCGTTTGGCCATCAATTTGAGGGTGATAAGTGGTACTAAGAGTAATTTTCATTCTCATGACTTCTTGAAAGCTCTTCCAAAAACGTGACACAAATCTTGGATCTCTATCCGACAAGATGCTTGGTGGAACTTCATGTAACAGCAAAATGTTATACATGTTTAGAGTAGCCATTTTTTCAAGATCGTAATTAATGTGGACGGGTGACAAGTGCGCATATTTTGTGAGTCTATTAACAATTATCCATCCCTTCGTGACTCGGTTTTGACTTTGGAAAACTTACTATGAAATCCATTATATTCTCATTTCCATATGGGATTTCTAGAGGTTGTGATAATCTTCTCGGTCATTGGTGCCCGGATTTCACCTGTTGGCATACTTGGAATTTAGAGACAAACGCTGACATTTTTTCATTCCGCTCCACCATAAACTTTCTTTCAAGTCCTTATACATCTTTGTACTGCTGGGATGGTCTATGTAGATTTCACAATTCGCACCATAGAGTTAGTGTCTACAAATTTTCAAAGCAAAGACCACTACTGCTAACTCGAGATCGTGAGTATGGTAGTTTTGCTCATGCAACTTCAGATATCTTGATGCGTAAGCAATGACATTTCCTTCTTGTACGAGTAAACATCTGAGATCTTTCTCTGATGTGTGGTTGTAGATGGTAAAATCCTTGTTCTCAATCGGCAATACCAACACTGATGTATATGCAAGTTTCTTCTTTAATAATTGAAAGCTCTTTTCACATCATTCGCTCCAATTGAATTTTGAGTTCTTTTGTGTGAATTCGTCACTGGTATGGCTATTGAAGAGAATTCATCGATAAACTTCCGGTAATAGCATGCTAATCTAAGTAAGCTGCAAATTTCAGTCGCATTCTTAGGTCTCAGCCAATCTAGAATCACTTCTACCTTGTTCATTAGATCCATGAAAGATGCTGACGCATTCATCAAGCCAAAAGACATTACGGTGAACTTGTCAACTGAGGATCCTCATGGAGGATAAAATTTGCATAACATGTGTATATATAATTAATTTACTAAGTAATATTTTTAAGAAAAATTGCTGAAACATGTCATGAACCAAAAGTTAATTTGCTTGACATCTATCTTAATGTTTGTGTCAGTCTCACATGTCATTAATTTTTTATATGTTGAAAGAAATTACGGGTTAGATCTTGAACTTTAGATCTCGTCTTCTTAATAGAACGTGTTAGGTTATAAACTCAAGATATATATCATCTTAAAAGACTTGCATATTTGGTGGTATTACATCTTAGATTTATGACTTAACCTCTTGGATTTATCAGTCACTCTTTCTTAATTTAATATATGTTGTGGGACATTAGTAAGATTGTCGATCCTTTGAGAAGTCGACGTCAGCGACGGTCTGCTCTAGACGACTTCACTCACTTTTCATTAGCCAGTGCATTTATCGTGCACTTTAATCGAGTCTATTTACAATTTTTTAATCGACAATGATCCGATAATAATCTTTTTCTAGACCGTTCTTTTCACTATGTCAACTCTCAACGATGACACAATGATATGTTGTAAATCTAAAAAGATATCATCTCAAAAAACTTATCTTTATATGATATAAACTCTTGGGATTTAGAAATCTTGATAATATAATATATACATTCAGGACAAAATAGCGGTGTTAACATGCATGGAAAACATCGGCCCCACACGCTAATTTTGCATTAAAAAAATACCTCCCGGAAACTTTCACCATGGAGAATTGAGGAACCCAAAGACAATAAAAATAGAGAGTAGAATTAGACTCGCCAGCCAGCAGTGCCAGCAGAATTAATGAAGATCAATACAGACTAGTAGGAGGTGGCCGGGTTTTCCGGATCCTGTCCAGGCTCCGAAGCTGGTACAGTAACTCCAAGTGATAAAAATGAGATCCTATGCTTCTTTATTAGTATTTGTTTAAATATTATTATCTTCATATTTTTCAGTAAAAATAAATTCAATCACGAGTCAACTTTGCTTGTTTTCGAGATGATCAAGACGCTACAATGAATCCTCATATCGAAAAAAACCATTTAATTAATGAACATGAAAATGAAGTTTCTTGAATTTCATGTCCCCATCGATCTCTCCTTTTCACTAGAGCAAAAACACAGCCAAAATACTATATATCATTCTTGGATCTTTGCCAAAATCAATTGTAGCAACCAGATTGAATCAGCTCTAATAATGCAGCAGCAACAAAGTAATATTTCATACAACACAATTATAGTGCTCAAGAAGCCTGTTGGCTTCCCTTAGCCCACTATAGTAAGCTCCATGAGTGGTGGAGTAATGTGTTCTGTGTGTGGCCTCTCCAGCAAATAGGATTTGCAATGGTGGAGATTCAAGATTGGTGATTTGGGGCAATGGCTCAGCCAATGTATCTATGTCATCTATACTTGATCCGACCGCTACATAGCTGTATGATCCCAAGAAGAGTGGATTTGTGCCCCATTGAGTTCTTAAAACTTTTGAATAATTGAAATGGTTGGGATTAGGATTCGTGTTCTTTTGGGATTGGGATTTTGTTGGTAAAAAGTTCGGAATGGTTGTGGAGAACCCGTCGAGGATTTGGTCGTCGGTGAGGGATTCGAGTGCGAGAGCCTCTTCTCCGGCAAACCATGACAAAAGGACCTTTGAATTGTTGTAAATTGGAGATATGAAGGATGTTTTTCTGATCCATTGAGGAATCTTGGGGTTCCTTAACTCGAAATCCGGGGGGTGGAACACCATTTGCAAGAAGGGGAATTTTGTTGGATCATTGGTCTCTTGATCATAATTTGAAGAGGGGCTAAGTTCCAAGAACACCTTGTTCACGACTCCATACCCGAGCTTCGAAATGGCTCTAGTCTTTGGACTAGGCAATGGCGGATTAAACAAATCAGAATCTTGACAAATCCCATGTTTAAGAACACCAAGTGAAACTGTGACAATAACATGATCCGCCAGAACGATCGACCCATCGCAAAAATGCAGCTTCACCGGTCTGTTTTCGAGGCCATTTTCCATGTGCAGAAGCTCTTTCTCACTATGAGCAGATCGCCACTCGATTTTCGTAACTTTGCGGTTCAACTGAATCATTCCAACTGGCAACACGGAAGCTAAAGATTCGAGCACACTAGAGTAACCTTTAGCTATAGTAATCTCGTCCCCTGGAAACATTACATACTCTTTCTCCGCAACATAATCAAGATTGCGCAAATCCCCCGCGGATGTATAAGTTCTCTGTATCCCCTCGTGCATACCAAAAATGGATTCTTCAAGCGATTTTCTGCTCCAATTCCCAACTCCATTAACACCCTTCTGATCCTTCAGAAGCCCCCAGTAATATTCAAGACCATGCCTCAGAAAAGAACCCACACTCAGATTCTCGAACCCAAGTTTACAACGCTTCAACACTTCGCAACAAACCCGAACAGAATCTTCGTCCACGGGTTTCCCCTGAACGAAATCCATCAAGTTCTTAAAAAAACTCGAAATGGGCTCAACGAGAGATTTGTTGAGCTCATACCCACCTTCTGCAATAGTGACGGGATCTTCAAGAATCCCATCCATGCACTCCCACGGCACCTGAGAGTGAAGTAAACCTTCTTCTTGCGCGATTTCATAAATCGGGCTGCCTCCAACTCCATGGATCCAGGTAGCCCCTTCCTCAATCCGGTCACCGCAGAAATTCAAAGTGTTGATTCTTCCGCCGATTCTGGCTCCACCCTCCACTACCGAAAGCTCGAAAAGCTGCTTCGAGTTTGCAGTTGTGTAGAACTTGTTAGCTGCTGCTAGGCCTGCCATTCCTGCACCAATAATCACTATTCTATGCTTTTTGCTCACCATTTTTGTGTCCTTTTTGTATGGTTTGATCACACCAATCACAGTTCCAATAATGAGAGAGATTCCGTGGAGAGTGAACTGAAATTCGTGTGATTTTTTGTGAGGCGATGATGAGTTACTGGAGAGGATATATAAAGCTTTTACTTAGGTCAAGTGTTTGCCTAGTTGAGCTTTTTCTTTAATTCCCTTTTCTTTTTCTTTTTCTTTTTTAAATTTTATTTATCTAATAAAGACATGGCACTACTTTTCTTGAACACTTCACTTCACTTACCACTCTTTAATACATAATTTGGTAGGGAAAAAAGAAAATCCATCGATCATATTTATCTCGATTGTCGAGTCGTTACAATCTACATTCATTTCAATTTACAAGTTTTTCCGTTGTGACGAATGTGATAATCAAATCCATAAATCCAAACGTAGACATCACAAAAGAATATTTGTATTCATCGTGTGACAAATTTTACAACATATTTAGGTTACCAAGAATTCTAATGGCGTTTCATTTTTATCACAAGCGAATATATGTGTCGGTGGAGCAATATTTGAAAATGAGAAGGAAAACACGAAAGATATAATCAGAAAGATTAAAATTACCATATTTCGATGTAGTTCTCGTTCGGTCGATGCATTAGTACATACGGCTGATTATCTTGGTAACGCACGTTGTATTTTATTGTTTCATAGGGATGTATAGTATAATTATACATACACTATGTTTGTACCTTATTTAGTATAAACAATTTCATTTAAAAAATAAATATAGGGTTTGATGAAGCCCGCCACCAACCTCACATGTGAAGGAGTGAACGACGGCCCACCAAACTGAACACACTGAATGGTTCTCATTACTCAATCATCCCTCCAATCAATGCCAGTTACCCTTCCCAAACACACACACACAAGATCTCGACAGCTTGATCAATACCAACTGTCTAGTCATGAATGTTATATATATTCCCTATTTTATATTTAAAACAATTACTTTCCTTTAAATTATTATATATATGTTTTCTTTGAAGAAAGCCTTAACGTATAACGTGACGGTATTTTTCTATCCTACGCATGGAAGAGTGTTTTTCCATTACGATGTGGTGAAGTATCAGCCATGGAACAGTTGGAGTAGTAGCTCAACTGATACCAACACTTTAAAAATCTAAGTACTTATATCTGGAGGTCCTGGATTCAAGTGTTGGGGGAGACGAAAGAAACCACCTTCAGGAGTAGGATATTCTGTGAGTGGCAGACATGGGCATGGGCTGAGGCCCATGCTGGACAATCCTAACGACCCATGACCAGTAATGGTGCATGGGTATGGGTCGAGGCCCATGTTGGATCAGCCTAATGGCCCATGATCGTTAATGAGACGGATTTTTCTATCCTACGCATGGAATAGTGTTTCTCCGTTACGATGTGGTGAAGTATCGGTCGTGAAACATCAGCACATGATGTCGACCTCCATTAAAATGTGATGATTATATTATTTAATGAATGGTGTTGAGACATGTTGAGAGTTAATCTAACTCAATGTGCGGTTAAACGGATCGTTGTCTGTATATAAAAAACACGATAAAAAAGAGAGAAAAGTAGATCAAGATCTCCATAAATACATGGATGAGTATGATTGTGAAAATAAGGTGAACCTAGTTTCTTTAATTTAGTCTATGCTTGCCTATCAAAGAATCAAAACAAATAAACCGATGTTTAGAAAAGAAGAAGCAAACAGACATAGAACATGGAAAAGAAAATGAACAAGTTCTCTCAACAAATTCTTTTTTTATTTTGGGATTTAACAAGTGATTGATGTGTTTTTCGTCTTTTATGTTTATTTCTATCTAATTGTCAAAATTGAGTTTTAGTCATTCATTTTGGTAATTTTGTATTTTTGCACACCATGTTAACTTTTTTTTGTCATGCAAACTTTTTTTTTAGTCACATCAGCACTGCATGAACTAAAATCACAAAAAAAAATAATATTCTAAAATTGAAATTGACAATGGAAATAATCAAAACCACGAAAAAACACACATAAATAACCAAAATTATAATTTCTTTACGAATAACCACTTACAAATACCTTTAAAACCGAAAAAATTCACCCAAACTCGTCATGAGTTCAACAAGAAAATTATATTTTAAAAATCTCTTAAGAAATATTTTTCAGTATATTGATAATCAGACCATCTTTTCGCAACATTGGAATTAACTTTTAAAAATCTGACTGAATCCTTAGCAGTGCAACCTGTCAAACTTATATAGGGTCTATTTCCAGGTTCTCTTCTCGAATAGATTCGTTCGACGTTTTCTTTTGAAGGCTCCATCATTACATCTGCCCTACATATGCTTAATTTTACACATATTGGAAATAATATATAATCTTTTCAACTAAAGCGACTCGTTCCGATAACATATTTTAGTGTGGAACATGAAAATTATAATTTAAACATTTATAACAAAATACGAGAAAAAAATACTAGCGATATTTGACCGTCGAGAGCTCGTATGAGAGTTGGTTTACGTGCACGCATTAGTCTTGAATTAATTTTTAATGACAATAAATTATAATTTAATTGGTAGGTTTTTCTTGTCACAATCTTACGGATAACGAGTCAATTATGTTCATACTTACAATGATAAATAATATTTTTGGAATAAAAATTAATACTCATAAATCACTCAAATAACATACATATCTCACAAAATTGACACATGAGACTGTCTCACAAATTTTTTTGTGATAATTTAAATACCCGTTACAACTACGTGGCACCAATTATTTTGCAAGTCTCCATCGATTATAGACATATATTTTATCAAGTTCAATCTCTCTCAAATCAATGTTATTGATTGGATCTTCATTCTTTAATAATAATAATAATCAAAAGCTGATCCTTTATGTAAATCTTCATAGAAGGCAGTGAAGATATTTAAGCATAGTATATTGATTTAAAATGTTTTAAAAGGCATAATTAAATCCTAAAATCACTTGATGCTACGAAAATCTTTTCTATTAGTGTAATCTTGATATTCTTTTCACCATGGAGCCTACTATTCTTTAAACTTTATGTGGTAAATTCATGCAACACTTTATTCTTTGTATCTTTATTAAACAACAAGCCTCAGAAGTACAAAATTCAGAAACCAGTCTTTTTATTCATAATACGAATATTCAATGTCTGATACAACTCAACTAATAATGTTTTACAGCGAAAATGTAAAACCAGAAATACAATGTCTGAACCTATGCAGCGGAATATAAAATATAAATCAGAGCTGATAAACAACAATCTTCTTCACCAGCCCCAGAATTGAATCTGCTCTTCTTTTTCTAACTTTTCTTCCTCGTTCTTATCTGAGATGGGTTTGGTGGGTGAGCGATATGGTTGTCACTCAGTAAGCAGGGGCGAGAATAACTCCCAATTTCGAAATCGTTTTAAACAGAAACAGTAATACAATAATATACAGAAACTTTTTATTCCAGAACAGAAATCAGTATTCAGAAATCAGTAATCGAAAATCAGTGTTCGGTATTCAGTAATCAGAATTTAACAAGTAAGCACTGATCACGTTCGTGAACTTCATGGCTAAACTGATATCAGCCCCCTATATGTTCTCTCCTCTAAGGGGTGAGGCCAGTAATCAGTAATCAGTAATGTTCAGAATATATATTCCTACCATTAGTTCACTTGGTTTCAGTGCTTCAAAATCAGATATCAGAAATCAAGAATATACTTTGCTTTAAAACAGAAATCATCAAACGGGTTTCAAGATATTTATACATAAGCCCACTTACTGTAATTTGCTAGAGTTTTTCGGTTGAAGTCTGAAAATCTGCTTGCCTCGCTACTGGATTTTACAGCTTTGAAAAATGCACTCTCTTAGCTCTAATTTCAAGTGATAACTCAAGATTTTGGTAACATCAATTCAGAGATTGATGGTGCTATTTATAGGCCAAAATCTCAATGTTAGCCTTCCAATTAATGACAATAATCTGCCATTAACAGCCTTTATTCCATGTTAAATGCTTCAGTTAGAAGTCCTGAGCAGAACCAGTAGCTATCTGCTAGAATCTCGCTACTAAACTCTTCTGCTGCTGGATTTTGTCTGCTGGATTTTTGTCTGCTGGAAAAATATCATATTCTGAAATCTAAGTTGCTGCTGGAATTGTTAGCTTCTGCTGAAATTTAGCATTGCTGCTGAATATTACTAGTTGCTGCAATTATTACTAGCTGCTGCAAATTGCTAAGTAATAATGAAATTTCAGGTTCTCACATCCCTCCCTCCTTATGAGAAGTTTAGTCCTCGAAACTTGGCTATACATGATCTTCAAAGAGATAAGGGTATTGTGCTCGCATCTTTTCTTCCAACTCCCAAGTAGCTTCTCTTTCGGTTTGGTTGGACCATTGTACTTTGACATATGGAATAGTTCGTCGCCTCAGTACTTGGTCTTTGTTATCCACAATTCGGATTGGAATCTCTTCATATTTCAGTCCTTCATTTAAATTTCCCTCAACCAACAGTGGTTCAGCTTCAAGAATATGACTAGGATCGGAAATATATCTCCTCAGTTGCGAAACAGTGGAATACATTGTGAATTCTTGACATGTCAGGTGGAAGTGCTAATCTATAAGCAAGTGTTCCCACTTTCTCAAGAATTTCAAATGGTCCGACGTATCTGGGATTCAGTTTCCCAGCCTTATTGAATCGGATTACACCCTTCATGGGTGACACTTTCACATATGCCTTTTCTCCAACTTCAAATTCCACGGGTCGTCTTTTCTGATCAGCCCAGCTTTTCTGTCGATCTTGTGTAGCTTTTAATCTTTCCTTGATCAAAGCGACTTTATCCACTGTTTCTTGGATCATTTCGGGTCCAACAATGGCTTTTTCCTTTACCTCATTCCAATAGAGTGGCGATCGACACTTTCGTCCATACAGAGCTTCGTATGGTGCCATTTCAATACTGCTGTGGTAACTATTATTGTACGCGAACTCAATTAAGGGCAGATGTTCGCTCCAATTACCACTGAAATCTAGAGCACATGCTCTCAGCGTATCTTCTAGAGTTTGAATTGTCCTCTCTGTTTGGCCATCGGTCTAAGTGTGATATGTCGTACTAAGAGTAACCTTAGTCCCCATAGCTTGTTGAAAGCTCTTCCAAAATCGAGATGTAAATCTAGAATCTCTGTCTGATAGTATGCTAGCTGGTACTCCATGTAATCGCACGATCTCGTTCATGTACAAGGTGGCTAGCTTGTCCAAATTATAATTCATGCGGACAGGTAAGAAATGCGCAGATTTTGTAAGTCTATCTACGATTACCCATATTCCGTCATGACCTTGTCTCGTCTTTGGTAAACCCACTACGAAATCTATAGAAATATGCTCTCATTTCCATTCTAGAATTTCTAGATGTTGCAGAAGTCCTCCAAGGTCTTTGGTGCTCTGCCTTGACTTGCTGGCACACGTGACACTTGGAAACAAATATTGCCACGTCTTTCTTCATTCCACTCCACCAAAAATTTTTCTTCAAATCTCTGTACATCTCGGTACTGCCAGGATGGACTGAAAATTTCGACTTATGTGCCTCAGACATTACTTCTTGTCGAAGGTTATCGATGTCTGGTACGCACAATCGTCCTTTCATCCACAAGATTTCTTTGTTATCCGTCTCGAAATCTGGTGATTTCCCTTCTTTAACTTGCTCTTTTAGTTTCACCAAAGCGGAATCTGTAACGTACCGTACTTTTTACTACTTAAAATTTGCGGAAAAATTAAAAATTTTCTTAAATGTAAACATCCATACAGGTCGTCAACTCATTATTCATAAAAAAAAATATCTTTGAAATCATCCATCCCCAATAAAACTTGGCTAAAAGAAAAGCTTGCTCAAAACATCTCGCATCAAAACATAAAATCAGAGTATCACTATTTTCATACTTAAAATCTTAAAATAATGTGGGCGGTCCTCGGGTCTAGCCTTCTGCTTAGTCCAAGCCTGCTCCTTGGTCCCCACCCCTCGTCTCATCATGATCACCCTCACCTGCATTGATCACGTCTAGTGAGTCTAAAGACTCAACACGTATAAACTGGAAATAGCAAGTATTACATAATAAAAACACATGCAACTTTAAATAGGGCGTACATACATGAAACTTGACTTACATACATACATAGACGTGCCATAACGTGAAAACTTTCATAAACATGCTTGCATACTTGAACATACTTGAACATACATAACTTCATTTTGCGTAGAGGCATGTTTCAAAGCAAGTGACCCATACATAATAAATGCCTGATCAGACAAACCACAGTACTGGGCTGACAGGGACGTATCCACTGCCACATACATGAGATCCCCATTCATTATTTAACGGGCTGGTTGGTCCCCGTTCATAATTTAACGCTTTCCAACCACGATCTAACCCGTTCATAATTTAACGGGGTGGAGAGTTCCTCGGCCACGTTCACCGACTTCCAAACCCATTCATAATTTGGTCACAAGACATTTAACATACCTCAAAAATAAAATATTTTCTTTTGCACGTCAACATACTCACTTGGCGTTGAGGGATTCATTGGACTTCGACTGGGGCCGCTGTTGCACATACTAAAACGAAACTGCATACTTAACTTGCATAGCTTAGACGTACTCATCATGCTTACTCTCAAGTTCGATCATTTCTTAAGACATTCTAAAATTTCCCCTACTCGACCTTGATAATCCTTGCACTAAACCATGACATCAAACCCCAAAACAACCATTAAACTTTTCCCAAAACGTGAGTACACGGACCCCGTGACCGGGTCCGTGTACGAGTTCGTCTAAGTGCGGTGGAAAGAATACTCGGAAAGAAGAAGGGGCACGGACCCCGTGCCCAGGTCCGGCTTCGGGTCCGTGTGGGTGCGGGGAAAAATTGTTGTGAAGAAAAGGGAAGGCACGGACCCCGTGTACGGGTCCGGCTAGGCATTGATGGTCGAAACCTGCGTGAAGGACTTGACGTAATATTTCATTCTCCTCAACCAAACTCGATGGCTACGAGTCGACACCTCAAGAGACTTCCTAAAACACTAAGGCATTGTATCAAACTTAAGTAAACCATTAAAATTATTCCCAAGAGCAACAACAATCAACAACCTCGACACAATCTGAAATTGCCACCATTTGTTTTCCTACGACTCTTGGATCAACTTAGTGCCTATCGACACGAAACCAAACGTTAATAACCATCCCAACATCATAAACATTGTACCTATATCCAACAGTGATCACCCGTCGATCCCCAACGAAGCCTGCAACATAAACTTCAAGAACGCATCAACATCATAATTTTCTGAAAAACGTAGTTTGAGCAGTTCCACGAAAAACGCCATAAGTCACTCAATTTTCATTCAAAAATTTCGAATTTTATATCAAATCGAAGGCATCAAAAATTTCTACGTTTTTTGTATTGAAAGTTTTCTCAAAATCTCGACCGAAAATTTTCAGTTTTAACAAGAACTGTAAAAACGTGATTTAGATCTAAAAATTTTCCTTCAAAATTGATCCAAACAATTATCCGCTCAAACTATGAACATCATACAAGAATTTTATGCTATAAAACAATGCAACACATAATATGACATGATCGACGCAGCAAAAGAGAGATTATACGTGCCTCTTTGATATCAAACGTTACCGAAACTGCGTCACCAAAGCGGAGATAGAAGCGAGGTTGATCCAGGACGAACGTGACAGCGATTTTCTTGCAATAAAATCGATCAAAACTTGCTGAAATTTCCAGAAGGAGAGGCGGCTGCACTAGAGTAGGAGGAACCCTAGGTTTTCTTCTTTTAAAATTATGAAAACTGAATGTGTGTGTGATGTGTGTTAGCGTGAGTTTTAGTGTGTGTAAACATGTGTGTGTGCTGTGCGTTTAGAAGGTAATTAAGGAGAAATAAACCTTGGTTTAATAAAATAATTAACTACTAAGTGAAATACGAACTCTTCTCTAATTTTAATAAAGTCTCAACATTTAAAATAATTGCACACTAACTATCCTATGAAAATTTTAAAACTCTAAAATTCCTAAATAAATAAATTAGGCTTAGAAAATGCTAAAACTCAATAAATTATTTAAAATGTCCCATCCTTAGCTTTAAAATAAAAATACCGCATTTAAAATTGCCACCAATCGTCACCGGTCTCTTTTCCTCAATCCCGTCTCGAATAATCGCCTGAAACATGAAACTCGAAAAACATTTGAACGTGCATCACATAAACATGAATAATTTAAAATAATGCATTCTCATAAATCATGCATGGCTAAAACTCATTTAAAATTAATTGAATGATCTAATAATTAAACAGATGCATGGGTTATACGTGTACTGAATTTGGGCACTACAGAATGATTCTATCTTGACTTATCTTGATTGTCTCTCGAAGACATGGTTGTGCTGAAAGTGATGTCAGGATCACCTTATTCATATTCTTTCGACTTAAAGCATCTGCTACCTTGTTGGCTTTGCCTGGATGGTAGCTTATTGTCAAGTCGTAATCCTTCATGAGTTCGATCCATCGTCTTTGTCTCATATTTAGTTCCTTTTGTGTGAACAAATATTTGAGACTTTGGTGATCGGTGAAAATCTCACACTTGGCTCCATAAAGATAATGTCTCCAAATCTTTAGTGCGAATACCACTGCAGCTAGTTCGAGGTCATGCGTTGGGTAATTTTGTTCATACGGCTTCAACTGCCTTGATGCGTATGCAATCACCCTTCCCTCTTGCATGAGTACACTTCATAAACCTTCTTTAGATGCATCACTGTAGATGGTGAAGTCTTTGCCTTCAGTTGGCAATACCAACACTGGCGTGGATGTAAGTTTCTTCTTCAAAGTCTCGAAGTTTTGCTCACATTTTTCATTCCATTGAAACTTAGAGTTCTTCTGTGTGAGCTTGGTGAGGGGTATGGCTATTGAAGAGAATCCTTCAACAAATTTTCGATAATATCCTGCTAGTCCCAAGAAGCTTCGAATTTCTGTCACATTCTTTGGTCTAGGCCAATCTGAGATTGCCTTCTACTTTCTTAGGGTCCACAGATACTCCTGCTGCTGATATTATGTGTCCCAAGAATGTGACGCTCTCTAGCCAAAATTCGCATTTCTTGAACTTGACGTACAGTTTCCTTTTCTCTCAGCGTCTGGAGGGTGAGGCGAAGATGTTCTTTGTGGTCTTCTTCACTTGACGAATATACCAGAATATCGTCGATGAATAGCACAACAAACTTGTCAAGAAATGGCTTGAACACCCTGTTCATGAGATCCATGAACACTGCTGGAGCGTTGGTTAATCCGAATGGCATTACCATGAACTCATAGTGTACATATCTTGTTCTGAAGGCTGTCTTCGGAATATCTTCTGTCTTGACCTTCAATTGGTGGTAGACTGACCTTAAGTCGAGCTTGGAAAAGACTGAAGCTCCTTTGAGTTGGTCAAACAGGTCATCTATCCTTGGAAGCGGATACTTGTTTTTGATTGTGAACTTATTCAGCTCTCTGTAATCAATACACATCCTCATGCTTCTGTCTTTCTTCTTTACAAATAGAACAGGAGCTCCCCACGGGGATGCGCTTGGTCGGATTTGCTTCTTATCCAACAATTCTTGAAGTTGCTCTTTGAGTTCTTTCAACTCTGCCGGAGCCATTCGGTATGGTACTTTTGAGATTGGTGCAGCATTGGGCACTAATTTAATCTCAAATTCCACTTCGCGGTCGGGAAGTTCACCAGGGAGTTCTTCGGGAAATACATCCGGAAATTCTTGTACTACCGGAATCTCTTCTAAGGTAAGTGTGGTTTCTTTCTTTACCTTGCTTAACATAGCTAGGTAAACTTCTTCTCCACTTTTCATGGCTTTTCCAAGTTTGAGACGCAGAAAGAAGAGTCTTTCGTTCTTTTGTCTTACCATGAAATAAAAGTTTCTCTTGGTGTGGAGCTTGGATGGTTACCGTCTTTCTATGACAGTCTACTAAAGCATGATTCTTGGCTAACCAATCCATTCAGAGAATTACATCAAATTCCACCATGTTTAGTTGAATCAGGTTTGCCTTGAAGTTCTGATCTTCTATGAGAACACTAATATCCCGATATAGAGGGCGAGTTTCTAAAATTCGATTTGCAGGAGTTGCTACTCTATATGGTTCTTCTAAGTTATCAGGCTTAGCTCCTAACTTCTTGGCAAATCTCTTAGACATGAATGAATACGTAGCACCACAATCAAATAATACATAAGCATGTATATTATTGATTAGAATGGTACCAGCTACGACATCATTCGAGTTGTCAGCCTCTTCTTGAGTAATAGCGTAAACTCGAGCATTTGGCTTGTTCTCCTTAGTCTTGTTTGGAGTTGTTCCGCCTCCTGGACCATCTCTTGGATCTGGAAAAGGACATTGAGCGATGCGGTGGCCCATCTTTCCGCAACGGAAACAAGCTCCAGAATTCTTACGGCATTCACCAGTGTGATTGAATCCACAATTTTGGCACTTGACTCCTTCTTTGCTTGATGGAGAAGAAGTGGTTCCTTTAGATGGAGCACTGGTAAATTGGTTGCTTGAAAACCTAGGCCTCTTGAATTGCTGGCCCGGTTGGTACTGGCTTGGCTGAGGACGCTTGAGTTTGTTCTCACCTTCACGCCTCTTAATGTCATTCTCAGCTCTGATGGCGGCTCCCATCAATTCATCAAATCTACCGGGTTCGATAACGGCAAGGGCAGATTGAATACTGCTGTTCAATCCCTTCTTGAAGCGATGCATCTTCAAGGCCTCGTCTCCCATGATGGTTGGGGAGTAAGTTCCCAATGAGTGGAACTTGGATGAATACTCCACCACTGTCATGTTTTGTTCTTGAACCAAGCTTTCAAATTCTGACAGCTTCTGCACTCAAACTGCTGTCGGAAAGTACTGCCTCAGGAATGCCTCTCGGAACCTTTGCCAGGTGATAGGTCCCGTTCCTCGCATAGCTGGTGAGACTCCTTCCCACCATTTGGCTGCTCTATCCACAAGAAAAGGTGTAATCACATCTACCTTGATCGCTTGTGGAACTTCAAGTAGTCGAAGATGATTCTTCACCTCCTTCATCCAATTCTGTCCGACCTCAGGATCGGAGCTTCCATCGAAGTTTGGAACTCTTGCTCTTCGGAGAGACTCGTAGTGCTGTTTGGTCCCATTCTGAGCTGGAGGTAGTGGTGGTGGCTGGTTAGCATTAGGGTTCACTAACCCTTGTAGCGTGGTAGCCACAATCGTGGCTATAGCCATCAAGTCCACTTGACTGAGGCCAACTGCTGGTGGTTGCTGTGGGGGTTGTTGTGCATCTTCGTCATTACGGTTGTTGTAACGAGGGTTGCGGTTGTTTCTCACTGATCTTCCGTCCATTTCCTACAATTATGAAATTTCTAAGGTTGATAAAAATTCCTCATGGATCAAAAGTTATGGCCGTTTGAAGTTTGCGCGAAAAAACACCTCAACTTCCATGCTATTTGCAAGGTCTACTGCATGCGCCTGCTGGAATACACTATCTACTGCAATTCTAATACTTCTGCAATCAGTCTGCTGCTTTTCCAGCATTGTCTGCTGCTTTCCAGTACTGTTAGAATCAGTCTGCTGCATTCCGAGTCTACTGACCCAGTCTTCTGCATTCAGATCTACTGGTTCCCATCTACTTGTTCTGGTTTCGGGCTACTGGTTTTGGGTCTACTGAATTTTTTTTTTGTATACATACTGCTGAAACACTCAGAGCTCTACTGTATTCTGATTTGTTTCCCTACTGATTTTCCTAACTGTACGTAGTCAGTCTATCATTTCAGTAGTCTATTACAGTAGTTTATTTTCAGTAGTCTATTACAGTAGTTTTCAGAACTTATTTTCAGAAATCTATAAGAACTTATTATTTATAGTTCCTCCTCCCCAGATTATGAAACATGGTTTGCTCTGATACCACTTCAATGTCACGCCCCGGGACGGCAGTTGGTTAACACCGGCGTTGCTTTCAAATTTACATTCAAAAACAACAAGCATCAAAAGTACAAAATTCAGAAACCAGTCTTTTTATTCATAATACGAATATTCAATGTCTGATACAACTCAACTAATAATGTTTTACAGCGGAAATGTAAAACCAGAAATACAATGTCTGAACCTATGCAGCGGAATATAAAATATAAATCAGAGCTGATAAACAACGATCTTCTTCACCAGCCCCAGAATTGAATCTGCTCTTCTTTTTTTAACTTTTCTTCCTCGTTCTTATCTGAGATGGGTTTGGTGGGTGAGTGATATGGTTGTCACTCAGTAAGCAGGGGCGAGAATAACTCCCAATTTCGAAATCGTTTTAAACAGAAACAGTAATACAATAATATACAGAAACTTTTTATTCCAGAACAGAAATCAGTATTCAGAAATCAGTAATCGGAAATCAGTGTTCGGTATTCAGTAATCAGAATTTAACAAGTAAGCACTGAGCACGTTCGTGAACTTCATGGATAAACTGATATCAGTCCCCTATATGTTCTCTCCTCTAAGGGGTGAGGCCAGTAATCAATAATAAGTAATGTTCAGAATATATATTCCTACCATTAGTTCACTAGGTTTCAGTGCTTCAAAATCAGATATCAGAAATCAAGAATATACTTTGCTTTAAAATAGAAATCATCAAACGGGTTTCAAGATATTTATACATAAGCCCACTTACTGTAATTTGCTAGAGTTTTTCGGTTGAAGTCTGGAAATCTGCTTGCCTCGCTACTGGATTTTATAGCTTCGAAAAATGCACTCTCTTAGCTCTAATTTCAAGTGATAACTCAAGATTTTGGTAACATCAATTCAGAGATTGAGGGTGCTATTTATAGGCCAAAATCTCATTGTTAGCCTTCCAATTAATGATCATAATCTGCCATTAACAGCCTTTATTCCATGTTAAATGCTTCAGTTACAAGTCCTGAGCAGAACCAGTAGCTATCTGCTGCTGGATTTTGTCTGCTGGATTTTTGTCTGCTGGAAAAATATCATCTTCTGAAATCTAAGTTGCTGCTGGAATTGTTAGCTTCTGCTGAAATTTAGCATTGCTGCTGAATATTACTAGCTGCTGCAATTATTACTAGCTGCTGCAAATTGGTAAGTAATACTGAAATTTCAGGTTCTCACCTAACTCTTACACAAAAAAATTCCAATTTGTAGAATTATACATTGATAATTAGAAAAAAAAAGATATTATCTTACTTAATGTATTTAAATAATGTATATTAAATATCTGTCACAGCCCAACCCACTTGTGATATTGTCCGCTTTGGCCCGAGGTCTCACGGCTTTAAAACACTTCACATCGTGCGGTGCCACACACACTGGCTCTCATACCAAATGTCACGGCCCATCCCACTTGTGATATTGTCCGCTTTGGCCCAAAACCTCATGGCTTTAAAACGCGTAACAATGGGTTGCTACACGCTCATTTAAATGTCCAGCATCTCTCCCGTTGTTTAGCGATATGAGATTTCGCCTAAGGGCCTTCAAACCCCCATTTTGGGACTCAGCTTCCTCGCTGAGATTTGCCCCACCATCCCAAACTCACGCGAAGTCGCTCTGATACCAAATGTCACGGCCAAGCCCACTTGTGATATTGTCTGTTTTTGCCCGAGGCCTCACGGTTTTAAAACGCGTTACAAGGGGTTGCTACACGCTCGTTTAAATGCTCAGCATCTCTCCTGTTATTTAGAGATGTGGGATTTCGCCTAAGGGCATTCTCTTAATGTCACGGCTCAGCCCACTTGTGATATTGTCCGATTTGACATGAGGTCTCATGATTTTAAAACGCGTCACATCGTGCGGTGCCATACACACGCTGGCTCTCATACCAAATTATTTTATATATTTTTTTCTGAAAAATATTTATTCCATACGAATTCCTGAATTAATGCTATTTGGTGTCAACGGTAAGAAACAACGTTTGCTTCAACTATCGGACTTTCAAAGTGATTCTCGACCGGAGAATTCAAAATCTGGCTATCAAGGAGGAATTGCAGTGTTAACATATTTATGCTTATCAAAATAATGGAAATCTAAATCGAATTATTATGGAACCTATCACCGTTTTCCCCTACCCAATATTATTACGCAAAAACATATTTATTTATTACGTTTAAAAGGAAGGAATCCAATGAAAGAAGCCGACGCTCCAATTTGATTCAATTTTTTAAAATGCAAATTCGGACATAAAAATTATTAAAAAAAAGAAACTGATTTGTGTCAAATCTAACTTAAAAGTTAGTTCACATAAACTAATTACATAAAATAATATCGTCTATATCGCACGAGTGAAATATTAATAAATATAAAGACGAGTATTTAAATGTGGATTGAGCGTGTTACCGTGTTAGAGAACAAAATGTTCGAATTGGTGACATCGTAATATGGTTTGAAACAAAAACTAATAGTGTGCAAAATTTGATAATGCCATGCATGATAATTTTTGGACATAAAAAATCAATAATAACGTAAAATATTGTTCTTTATTGGAAATATCTATGTCCACTAAATGAATCCGATCGATAACAAATTTAGCAAGTGCTAACGAAGGGCTTGAGTAAAGAAAAATCTATTTCACTTAATTAAAATATAATATTGTCCCTACCTAATCGAATATCGGTTTCTTCCATGCAATGGTTGGCATTGTTTGTTTTATTCGGAATAAAAAGTTAGGTTCTTTGTAGGTAAAATATAATATCATAAATAATATATGTATATAAATAATAAATATATATATATATTTATGCTAGTTTAAAATTTAAACATATATATAAGATGTATATAAATATACACAAATATTTATTCAAGTTTAAAACCTAAATAACTATATACATATATTCAAATTATCAATTATAATTTTTTTTTATAAAAACGATGAATTAAATAAATTATATTATTACTAAAATAATATTTTTAGAAGTTCAAAGTTCGAATAATAATGTGTATATATAACAAAATATTAAATTTAAGTCTTAAAATTAATTTTTCAAAAAAAGTTAATAAAACAGTTTCAACCAATTGAAGCAGTTGATAGCCGAGCTGACCGATTTTGACCTTTAAAACTATTTTTATGGAGTTTAGGATCGGATCAGTTACTGATTTTCGGTTGAACAGGCCGGTTCGTTCCGGTTCTGAAAACACGATGATAGCATTGCATAAATTATAATAATTTAAATTATTATTAGTGGTTTGGATTCTCCAAAGCATCCTAATTAATTTTACATTAGATATGTGACTTAAGTTGATGCATCATTATCACAACTCGATCAAGAACAAGTCAAATTAATCCTTGATTTCTCCAAATACTTAATATTGATTAAAATATTTTTTAAAAAATATTTTAATTCCTTGTATAGTGTCCCAAATTTTCTTGAGCACCCAATCTATTTCCCTCTACCTTGATATCTTCAATTTTTTGTGTTTTTACCCACAAAAAATGGTATTGAAGATTGTGTTGAATAGTTATCTATGGGATCTCGAGCATTTAACATCTAGGAAAATTATATATATACATGCTAGATAGATTTACCCGAGAGATAAAAAGGGTTGGAACTTGAGACAATTAATCATATACTTGTATGTTTTTTTTATTCAGATTAATAAAATCATTAGAAAAACAAAATTAGGATTTTATTCTTACTCAAATAAATCAAGAAATTGTTGTTCGATTTCCAAGACTTAGTTAATAGTTATATATTAGTAAAAACATGTTACTAAATGTAAAATTGGATTGTATATTTGAGACAACCGAAAAATAAAATACAACTTATATATTTAGGACATAGATACATATCTTTCTTGTCTGAAAGGAATACAAATAGGTAGTATTTGCTAATTTTTATTTTGAAATAATTCTAAACTCTACAAAATGAAAAAAAATGGTTCCACCTTACGTTTCAACCTAATTTCCACGTTCACTTATATTAATTATTATTATTATTATTTTGAACTCAAATTATTCACCAGCCAAAAATAATTGTATTATCAACATATGATTATATCTATATAGCTCGATCGAGACATTTTTTTGGAGTTCGGAGTTAAGTTCGACTCATTTATACTCATGAGAATCATACTTTTTTTTGTTGTTAGTAATTTTATACTCCATCCGACACAAATATAAATTAGATTTTATTTTTTTTCATATGTCTCAAATATATAGTTCAATTTTCATACTTAACATTTATTTTCTCTATTTTTTTAATCAATCTACATGTTAGGTTAAGCGTATATGAATGAGAGTAGTATATAATCGTGCGTCAAGTTACTGACGTTGAGTCACTTGATTTGGTTGGCTAAGTGAGCCGTAAAAGAGTGACACTTGATACTAATTTGTAATATTGTCTCTGCTGGGGATATGATCGGAGGTAGGAAAATAATAAGACTGATATATAAAGAATATGAGACATCACCAACATATAGACACGTACCTCCTCAAACTCATTGACTGAACAGCTTGACACATTAGCACCCAAATACGTGCACTCTGAGCCGCAACACGTATAATGATATAAAGTTGTGTCTTGACTAACAACCAGAGCTTTTGATCTAATGATAAGCGTTTGATCCTAAAATTATCTCAATCCTTAAATATGTTAAACATTTTCAACAATTTTTTTAACATATTAAAACAATCATTAAATACCAATAAAATAAAAACTTTATTTGTAAAAATTGATGTTTCAATACATTTTTTTAAGAGTAGGTCTCTTCTGAGACGGTCTCACGAATCTTTATCTGTGAGACATGTCAACACTACTGATATTCACAATAAAAAATAATGTTCTTAGTATAAAAAGTAATATTTTTTCATGGATGATCCAAATAAAAGATCCGTCTCACAAAATATGATCTGTGAGATCGTCTCACACAAGTTTTTACCTTTTCTTAATATATGTGAAAACGGTCATATTATAAATCTAAATATATGAAACGGATAAACTAAATATCTTACATACTATTGAAAACTATATATGATAATATCTGTGGAAATCGAGCCCAAACAAACACGATTGGATGGGGATAATCTATCCGTTTTCTTTTCGGTATTATTTTATATTTATAAATAATTATTTTTTGCTCCTATTTTATTATATCTATATATATATAGACAATATTATTATTTTAATTATCATAGTTCAATTATTAACATAAAAATTAGAGCAATCATCTCAAAAAGATCTACTCAACAATATATACTTTGGATATTCATTACATTCAAACATAAGTCTCGTACAAATTTCAGATAAGATGCAGCAAGCCATAGTTCTCATGTACAAATACACTTTCTTGAATTTCCATTATCTGTATTGCTCTCCGGAAAATGGCTTCTTAACTGCACAAATTTCATCCTCAATATCCATCAAACCGGCTCGTAAAACTTGATCTAGCTCGAAGTAACACGTAAAATTCTTTATTCAACTATTAATCATTTATCCAGTAGGTATTGAGAAAATACACCAACTGATGTTTTCTGCATACTTTTTTTACAACGTTCTTCTAACCAGAGAAACTTTACTCGCGTTGCCTCCCCATTCTTCGAAAACTACCAACAGATTCCCGCTCGGCTTCAACCAAGAACGTGGTATATGATACCTGTTATTTAAACTTAATCAGAAATATTTGATTTCATTGTACTATGAAAATAAATATTGTATAGCGTTTTCCGATCAAAATCAGTATAATGTCTCACCATCTTTGAGACGGCTGTCCACAACCACTTTGGCATTTCTTCTCTGTGAATGTGCCTGCATAATTACAGCCACCACAGTTGCCTTTTGCAATGTATCCAGGCCAGTGCCTTCCTAGGCTTACACCGTTTACCCATATCTCGCCTTTTCCCATTCCTAACATGTCTAAAGCCAAAGGGTCGTTCCCTTCTGGTGCGTTAAACGTGGTCTAGAAAGAACAAACCAAAAACATCAGTACATGTAAAGAAATTATGTTTTATCGCTTCTTGGAGTGATCAAATGTTTGCTTACCTTGTACCATGTCAGAGGTTGCTTTTGAACCAAGAGGGATCCGTCGTTCCATTCGACAGAAGAACTTCCACTAATGGTATCGAGGCTGAGTGACTCGCCTTTTAGACCGACCTATTTAAGTAGAATCAACAAACATTACTCCAAGAATCATGCCTAGAATATTTACTACTTAAAGATTCTGTTTTCCATGTTATTGAGTGAAAAAAAAAAAGAAAAAGAAATGAACTTAAAAATGGAGAAGTAGCAAGAACAGAACGAACCTTGTACGACCATCTCTGCTTTGTTAAGTCTCTTGTCCCTTCGTTTAAACTGTTTAGAGTGACCGGACCAAGAACTCCAGTATTCCACGTTTCGTAATGAACACCAACATTCTGAGACGATTAAAAAAGAACTGATGTGAAATTTTAATCATGGATTCGAGTATCATTTATGCAAAATAAGAATGGAAGAGGAAAACTAACCGGCAAACCAACCGCGACACTAAGTAAAGAGATTTTGTTGATCCCAACTCTTAAATTCACATTCCTGCTGAACGTTAGTTTAGGTTGATCCAGGCTCCCATACACAGTTCCTATCACGGAACAAGAAATTTTATACAAATTTGTTGGACGCACAAGTAAGAAAATGCATATAGTACCTGATAATTGGCCGTTGATAAAAACGTGCAAGGCGTGGCCTGCTGACATGACCGTGAGAAGAGGCAACCGTCCATTCTTTAAGAAGGCTTCATCAGAAGCTATGTTAACTCTGTATTTATCACCAAGTTTTGCACAAAAACGTAAGAAAAGGAAAAATAGTTATAAATGGTACTATTTCCATAAAAACTTCGAACCAAAGATGCTAGTTATGTATATTGTAGATATACTTACTGAGCCAGGTACCACAGATAATCAGATGAATCTCTAGTGACGTTTACTTGCTCCCACAAACCTTCCATAGCGAGAATGTCACTGTTATCAGCAGAAGGCGTCTCTTCATTGTAAGACTGCCAAGATAGTCCACCATTCACAGGTATCATCTTTGCATCTGAACCTTTGGAGATTATCTGCAACCACACAATACAATCATTTTCTTTCGAAGAAACGACTGAGGTTTGGAACTACAAAACCAATCAATTGTCGTTCACAAAAAAGTACAGCCAATGATAATCGTGTTACTTAAATCTTTAAATTGTACAGCTATATAGATGTTACATTCCATTCATTGTTGGGGATGGCAATTTTCCCGGCGGTTTCGGGGCTTCGCAGGGAAAACCCGAAATGGGACGGGTTCGGGGATATGTTAATGGGTTTGGTTTCGGGTTCGGGGATTTTTAAAAATCATATAAATACAGTAATATATATATTATATAAAAAAAGTATATACAGTAATATATATAAATTATATACAGTAATATATATATAAAAAAATATAATTATATATCAGTAATATATATTATATAAAAAAAGTATATACAGTAATATATATAAATTATATACAGTAATATATATATAAAAAAATATAATACTTATATATATATAAATACAGTAATATATATATATATATTATATAAAAATATATAATATTTATATATATATAAATACAATAATATATTCGGGTATTTCAAACGGGTTCGCGGGTTCGGGGACGAGGATTGCCCGATTAGGTAGATCCAGGGATGGGTGCGGGGATAGGTACAACACTGTCTAAGAGAAAAAATGTCGATTTCTAGTCGATTGAATTAGAAACTAGGCAAAAGCATAACAAAACACAAGGGCGAAGGAAAATCTCATTACTGTTGCAGTGTTGTAAACAGCAGTTTTGCAGTCCGGAAGAATGCTGATAGACCAAGGTGGCAAATCATAATGAGTATTTCCAAAAGTTAGTTTCGCAGAATATGTCGGGTCGTAGTTGGAAAGAAACGCAGAACAATCCCCAGATTTTGTTGTAAAGACATGAACCTAAAAATGTACCCAAGGAGCAACATTAGTATACGGATACAATTTGCCGAATATAGTTTAGTTTCAGCCTCCACTATATATGCGCAGCTGAATCTATAATAGTGTTCAATTTTACCTCTTGATTTTTACCAGGCCATGACACAGTTGGATATGATGAAACTAAAGCCGGCTCACATTGCTTAATTGCTTTATGTAAATCCCTCAAGTGCCCATATTTTGGCTCGTTGACAAGTCCTAATACATACGGGATAATTTCAAATTATATAGTATCTGTAACCTATGATATTTATGAGTAATAATAAAATGTGATATATTATATTAGCATAAGATTAGGCATTTTTTGGGTTTACCATATTCATCGATTGGAGCATCATAATCATAGCTGGTGGTAACAAAAAGGCCAGCTGCAGTTCGACCAAAGTTCGTCCCTCCCTGATACTAAATCATAGAGATAAGATATAACATGTAAGAAACATAATTCTTACACATTCAAGACTCGAAAAGCTTGTCTTCACAAAGGACTGGAGGATAAACTCACCATGTAATAATTGAAGTATGAACCATTGTTTTGGACAAACCTGGCTATCGAAAAAGCCAAGTCCTCAACTGGTCTGTGAGGAACCGCGCCACCATATTGTGCATACCTACAGCAAAATACATTCAAAAATATATATTTCATCAAAATAAGAAAATTTAGTATCAGAGTTTCTCACCAGCCTGTCCAGACTTCAGTCCACATTTTTGGTTTGTAAGGCCTGTTAGGACGGAAGCCTTCGCAATAGAAACCATTGCATGTATCTATCTGCAATACAACGAATTAGCATTTCTGGTACACGAAGAATAACAGCCCAACTATCTATTTCTATCAAAACTTCAAGAAATTGTCTGATATTTTAAGGCATGTCTGAGCATATGAAAGGTTCAAAGCCAATAAACATAAAGACACATGGGTCCCACATAACCGAACTGTGTCATGATCGTGGATATTATTATCAAGAACCAACATCAACTCATAACAGTAGAACAAATGTCCATCCAAAAATGGAGAAAAGAGTGAAAAACTCTCTTACAATGGGATCGGGGGCGGTTTCTTGTTTGCACATTATCCATGGAACACCGGTATTGAGTCCCACGGCCATTTTTGCAGCCCATGCTGTATAAGCTTTACCAGGAGCACCAATCTCCCACTCCACTGGTCCATACTCGTTTTCAATCTGTAACATTTCATTATTAAAAAAGATTAATGAAAAGAAATTAAAATACCACGACAACAATCGAAAGCATCGACAAGCTAAGAGCATGATTGTTTCTACCTGCGACATAATTATTGGTCCTCCCTGAGGCTCAAACAAACTTTCCGACTTCATTAAGCTGACAATTTTTGTAACAAATCCTTGCATTGCCACCTTTATCATATTCAACCAATTAATAAAACAATAACTGGTTATTTAAACGAATGATAAAAACTATCTTCATCTAAATTATTAAACCTTGAAAGGCTGATTATCCGTTCTGAAACGGATTCCTGGCACATATTTTAGCCAAACAGGAAATCCCCTGCATCAAAACAGGGGATGTAAACAGAGCATATAAAATAAAAAATCGCTCCCCCATCTTATACAAGTTCAACAAATTCAATATCCATTTGCATTGTAATATCCTAGAACCATGTTCAGTTCAAACCCTGAACCGAAACTGGAACCATCTCCTGAAAATCGAGACCAAGCATCACACTTTCATCTATAAAGCTTAAGCTCCAGTATGCATAGACAACTAAACTCATATACCAAAAAAACTTGCTGATAAATTTTTTTTGATCTGTACAAATTAACTAAATCCTATTTTGATATTTTCCCAAGAAAATGAAAGGATTTGTAGGAATATTTTGTAATATATATATTTTGAAATATTTCATCTTGATCAGTTTGCTAGTTTGATGATATCATACATTCACTATTATTTGTCGATAGTTAAAATCTTAACTACGTATATGTAACATGATCAAACCGAAAACGAAACCCAAACCGAAACCCAAACCGAAACCAAAACCAGATGTCTACATCATTTTGGTGAAAGAACATCAAAGCCCGTCGTGAGCGGGCCCGACCTACGGGCTCTGACGCCAACCCTTTACTAGGAAGTGATCAAGAATCATATTTTTATCTAAATAATCCCAACATGGGTCGTTATTTTCCAAAAAAATCCAAACATAATTTAATATTAAAATTCTAATGATACCCAAAATTCCATTCTGCACAAACATAAGGTCCAATGCGAAGGTGAACGTATAGGCCGGCCTGCTGCACCAGTTTGATGAACTTGACAAGATCAAACCTCCCCTCGAAATTATACTGGACAAACCACAAAACAACAGATTGATTTACTCCAATGAAACAATCATTTCTTCATGTAAATATGCTTAAAAAATAGAAGAAATACACAAAAATCAGAAGCATTTTTGGCCTTACATTTCCAGGAGATGGCTCATGCCCATTCCAAAACACATAAGTCTGTATAACATCTAAACCTCCATCTTTGGCCTTCTGAATAAGATCAGGCCACATCTGTACAAAACAAACCAGCTCAAAATCCACAGCCAAAGACATTAAAGTTACAATTTTTTGATGTTATTCAATAAGTTTTGCAATTTTTTTTCGAATTTTTCGGTTGAGTTGGGCAATGCGGATCGCTTGGAAATTGGAATCCACCCAAATCAAGAAACTTATATATATACACACACACACACACATATATATATTAGAAATGGTACCTCCGCAGTGCTTCTTGGGTAATGAATAGAACCAGAAACGAGAATTCTTCTCTTCCCATTAATAATAAAGGCTTTATCATCATAAGAAACAGTGGCTGTTACTGAAGAACAAGCCAAAGAAATCGAGAAAATATACACATAAATCTTGACTCTCGACATTATCCACATAGAACCCATTTCTCTCATTCAATCACAGAGCTTAGTAAAAAAAATGGCCTTCTATTTCGTTTTTTTTAAAATCACTTTTTGGTTCAAAATTTTCCCTCTTCAAACAGAAGAAACGAAGGAAAAGATAAACACTAAAATTTTCCCTCTGCTTTTTGAGAGTAATGATGCAGTTGTGACAACAACAATAATTTTAAAAAGAAGAGTTATTTGCATGAGAAAATGGGAAAGATACAACTGCTTTTATAATCATATAAAGCATTAAAAAAAAAAAAATCAACTGTTTCTGGGAAGGAGGGTCTGCTTAGCGTTTCTGACAAGGAATTTAGTCTCATCCATAGAGCAATAGGTATCTTTTTCACTTTCTTCTTCGTGACATAAAAGTTTGGATGGCACAACGAAAGAATTGGAGAGTGAATCAGTTTATAAAATTGGAGTTGAAATCCATATCTTTTGTAAAGCATAATATGTTTAATCTCACAATTGATATTAGAGATGTTCGATTCTCGCGACCGGTTGAAATACTATTAAAAGAACTACCAACACATAACACTCAAACTGTTGTACGATTTGTAAGATTTGAGATACTACAACTTTTAAATCTTACATATTTTTATTATATTGGTTATTTTACTTTCCGGTTTAACTATATACTTTTTTTTCTTAATATAATATGTATAAATTCTATAATTTTACTTTTTAACTTCATCATTTACTACCTTTCTTCATATCCATTTGATATATTACAACAATGAAACATTAATTTTCTTAATTCCTTTTAGCATACATATTTTCACGTCTCTCTTGAACTTTTTTTAGTTCCCCTTTTTTTCAATTTTTTGAAATAAAAAATATTTCTACATAAATAACTAAAAGAAAGGCATTAAATGTGTTATATTAAATTTATGTTTCTTTTATTGAGAATTTCGAATCTTTCTTGCCATCTTGCCTAGCTTAAGAATCCTTGGATTATTACCAACGCATGCCTGACAACATTCGGTCATACACTTTTGTTGTTTGGATTGGATTTTCTAAATTAAAAATTGTAATATAATAAATAATCCCCATTGAAATAAAGACAGAGAAATTTAGACAAAAAACAAAAGTCCTCCAATTTCTAATTGTAGCTCAGCGGGCAAATGGTCAACCAATACAATGAACTGAAAACTCAATTATATTTAATTTCTCGATGTTCTATATTTCAAGAACCGAGCTATCAATATAATGAAATGAAAACCAAATTCAATTTAATTTGTTGGTGTTCAATATTTCAAGAACCGAGCTATTATAGCTCAACGATTATCCTCTCATCAATCCTATGAGTGATCATACTGTGTAACGCAATCTTAAAGGGAATCATTTTTTATAGAAATTGTATAGTATTTCATATCTGTACCAACATTTATTGGAAGATTTTTCTGGAAGATAAAATCCAACTCGATTTGATTTTTAATCAATTTAGATCTGACATGACCACGAAAAATCGAGTCAAAATGATACTATTTTTTTAAAAAAAATTACCTTATCCTTATTTAATGAGTATTTTTTTAATGACTATTTTACATACAATATGTATGTATATATATCTATATATATATGTATGTATATATGCTAACTAGGGATGTAATCGAGTCAAGTCGAGCCGAACTCTTGAATGTTTGAGCTTGATTCGTTTATAATCGAGCCGAGCTTAAACTTTATTTAACGAATATATTCATGGCTCGCGAACTTATTTAAACTTTCATCGAGCCAAAATGAATTTAATAAATATGAATTTTACATTTAAATCTTCATAAAATTTATTAAAAAATAAATTATATACTCAGAAAAAAAAATATAACATTCTTATTAAAAAATTTGTAATAAATAAATTTAATAAATTTTTCTATATATTTCATAAGTAATGTGCAAAATCAATAAATCAAATATCAGAACTATTATTTTTTCATCTAAGAAATTACTCATAAACTTACCGACAAACATGTTCACAAGCTAAAGAGCCGAATATTATAAAGTTTGGGCTTGGTTCTTTTATCTTAACGAGCCTCATTAAACGAGCTCAAACTAGTTTTTATCGAATCGAGTTTCGAATAGCTCACGATACGATTTGATTGATTTATTTTCCTAATATTAACTCAGTTAAAGATCTCCTACCAATCCCTGTTGTTTACCTGGATAATTATTAATTCATATTATAGAGTGGGGATGGTGTAACTGCTGAAAATTTGATTTAAAATTGACAAACAAACTAATAATAAATATGATACTTTGGAAAAAGTGATCATAATGCTTTAATTAGCTGTGGATATGAAATTTATTTGCTGATATTATGGTTTACCTAATTATTCGTTCTATGTTTGTGTCTAAACTCAAAAGAATTCAAGACATATTTAATATACTTACACAATATAATATAAATAAATTTGTTTTTAATTTATAAATATAAAAATTTATCGTTCCAATATATTTTAAATTTTGCAAACACACAAATAAATTGTCCAATTGTGAACTCGATATTTTGGGATTTTAGAATTAATAATTAAAATTCTTGTTTAAAAGATTAATTTCTGTTGGGGATCTCATCATTGACTATGATAGGAGAGTGATCGTCACAAGACGTTTGAACTATTGTACGGTTTAAAATATTGAAGTTGTAGTGTTACCATCAACTACAAATTTCGGCAAAGTGAAAAACGCTCGTTCCTACAATTTTCTTGAATTTTTCTTTTCAATAATCATATTTTTAATTAAATCATCAGCTCTCGAAAATTTCGATTTAATGAATTTTCCAAGATGTTCATATATATATACAATCCCAAACATTGAAGTTCATTATTAATTAACCATTATTTTTAATACAAAATTTATCGTTGTACCATCTTATTAGATTTTTTTCTGCACTAAATTTTATCATTCAGATTATATTTCAATTTTAATAAAAAAATTACACTTTAGGATTAAAATATTTTTCTAAATGGATGAATATTTATTTGGCCAGAGGAATCGAGCTAGTAAACAAATTAATTAAGAGTAGGTCTCTTGTGAGACGATATCACGAATCTTTATCTGTGAGACAGGTCAACCCTACCGATATTCAAAATAAAAAACAATACTCTTAGCATAAAAAGTAGTACTTTTTCATGGATGATCCAAATAAGATATAAGCTTCACAAAATACGACCCGTGAGACCGTCTCACACAAATTTTTGTTATTAATTAATTAGTTGCTATATTTGAGCTAATTATCAATTATTAATTACAATTTGGGTGAGTGGGCATTTCAAATAGTCATTTTCAGCTATCTAATTTTACTCCTCGAAGGCATTCTTTCAAACAGAAGCAGACAGATAATTCAATAATTGATTTGCTTTAATTGTTCATGCATGAATGCTTTCCATGGCCCATGCCATCATTTTTAAACGACAATTTTAAATTTATTGCAAATTAAAATTTTAATATTCTCGTTTTTGAGTCACAATGTTTTCGAGTTTGTCGCGTCGAGTTTGTTTAATATAATTTATCAGGTTAACTTAATTTACAAGTTATTGCGTTAAAGCTCGATAATTTAACCAATATACATTCGAATCGGAGAGCAGGTGTGTTCTCGTCACCAATATTTAAATTAAATTTTGTCATTGTCTCTTGCTTTCTAAATTAATAATTAATTTGACAAAAATATTGTCATATCTGATGGATAGTTGATATTATACAAATTGTCAGTAATTTTATATTTTGGTCGTCAATTCTATCCTATATTATATAATAAATTAATATGTTTTTATAAATTATATTAATGTTTCGAAATAAATTTTATTTTTCGTTAATATTTTAAATTGAATAGATCTCTTGTGAGACGGTCTCACGAATCTTTATCTGTGAGACGGGTCAATCATATCAATATTTACAATAGAAAATAATACTCTTGGCATAAAAAATAATATTTTTTCATGGATAACCCAAGTAAAAGATCTGTCTCACAAAATACGACTCATGAGATCGTCTAAAACAAAAGTAAATAGCGATAAAAAGTCGTACCTAATCTGTTTAGTTTCAACACATTTTGTTTACGGCTATTTAATGCTCTCATGCAAAATCATTATGACATATTTTGAAACGTAACGCTTCAACAGAATTATATTATTTGAAATGTTAGAATTTTAATATTACCACCCGCTGTAAAAGGGTTGGTCATCAAGTAAGCGTCGGCTGTTGATCCAACAATATTTTAACATGCATAGTGTTTTGAGTTTACGTATAATGCATATGTATTAAAGATATAGAAATATAGTTTGAACATATGAGGTAAATCCACTTGAATAATATGCTCAAAATTGTTATTTTATCAAAAAATATAGTTAATGATAATAATAAAAATCTAATGTTAGACTGTATACCAATCTAGATGTCACATTTTAATCATTTTTCTGATAGAGGAAACTATTGCATCGCAACAATTCTCCTTGCAAATTCATGAGAATTGAACATGTGAATTGCTAAATTGTCTATGATACCAATTGTAGGATCATACATTTACTATTTTACTAAAATTTATAGCTGATAATAACAATACAACTTCAATAATTCAAGAATATGGCTTTTGTAAGATGAACTCTCTCACACACACACACACACACACATATATATATATACACACACACACACGCACACATACATATGAACCGGATTGACTCGATTTATATTTGCGATAAAAAATAACATTTTGACATAAAAATAATATTTTTCTTGAGATAGGTCGGTTCGAAGATCCACATCACAAAATTGACTCGTGAAACCGTCTTATCGGAGTTTCTCAACATATATGATTCGATTCGATGAAATCTATAAATTCGAACAAAGACCGCGTAAGCTATTTTCTCTATTCAAAAACATCATTAAAAATTATATTTTTGAAAAAAGTTTTTAAGATACAAGCACTTTATGCATACTTTAATTTTGATATCAGTCTCGAATTCGATTCGAAATTTACAAACAAAATAAGACTAGTCCTATTAGATTATTTTAGTTGTAGGAAATAATGAAGATGCATGCACCTAATTACAATCTAATTAGGATTACACTTACAAGTCAATTGGTTTACTTGAATTTTATATTGGTTCAATTATATTATACAATTATATCTTGAATAGAGAAAGACTAGGGATATCACAAAACAATGCTGCCCCCTTTTTGATTATTATTATTTTTATAAAAAAATAAACAAAATTCGGGAAATTACATGTTTTTATATGTTTTTGGACCACATGTGACGTCGATTTTCAAACATTTTGGCTAAGTTCAAATTATTCATATTTAAAATAAAAAATAATATTTTGACATAAAAATAATATTTTTGAGTAGATGACTCAAATAGAATATATGTCTCAAAAATTGATTCGTGAGACCATAAATGAATTTTTGATTTTGGAACAAGTGAAAACTTGTGCGAGTTTTCAAATTTTTATTGTTTAATATTGATTAGACAATTGAAAATTTATAGAAATAAATGAAAAGTAATTTATTTGTTTATTTTAAGGTGAATTTGCTAATTATTTAATAACCTTTGCAATTATTCGATACAAATTTTTCTTTCAATTATGTAAAGAGTAAAACATATTAATCGGGAAGTATGGTTTTTTCAACTAATTTTGGTTGTAGTTGGTCACCACTTCACCCCTCATCATTGTTAAACAAAAACTATCATGAGATTGTTTCACGGGTCAATTTTGTGAGACATATCTCAAATTCGATCCAATAAAATGAAAAGTAATATTTTTTATATAAAAAATATTACTTTTCATTGGTAAATATTGTTCCGATCAATCTATCTCATATATATAAACTTGTAAGACAATCTCACAAGAGAATAATAAATAGGTACACCTAAATGTGTTGTTACATAATGCAAACCGACCCAGGCTCTTTGTTGGGCTGGATCAATAAAATGGTGATATTCGGGCCAATTTTTTAAAATTGTTTTGCAAAACCCATTGGGCTCAATTCTCTGCATTGAAGTGATAATCTCGAGAATTCCATAAATGGACAATTCCGGACGCCTCTTGCCTTTTTGTTCCTACTTTTAAATTTATATCTTTGGTCGAAAATCAGGGGATCAAATACTATACCGAACGACTGAACTCTTGTCGATTTACTGAAAAATATAATTGATTGTAACGATATAACTCAAATATTTTAAAAACGTACAAAAACTCAAATACCATGTTTCGATTTCTTTACTCGGCATGAACATTCATTTCACCCGATATATATCAACAGAAAAAAAATACATCGATTTTCTGAGGCGTTAGCTAGATATTTTACCGCATTCTCGAATAATCGAGACACCATTATTAAAGTTGTTGACCACAACTCATGTAATATGGATATTTAGTCATTTGATGGTACGTTGTGTTCCAATCACCGAAAGACAAAGGTTCGGGAAGTTTTTAGAGATCTCTCAATGAAAATGAGGCAACAAAGATATTTTTGTCGTTAATAAGAGTAATTATTTATGGTGAAACTTTTTTCTTAATTCCAAAACTATCATATTTCAGTCTAGCTCTGATATATAAATATTTAATCCTGTATAATATTGTTGAATTTTCATATTTTATGATTGTAAAAGAAAACATTTTACTAAATCTCGTCTCATATTTAATTTTGCAAAATATGGTAAATAAATCGATTTTTTTAAAATATTTTAAAAATAAACTATATGCAAATAATATCATGTTGCACACACAACGTATGTGACCGCCCGCTAGTGTGTGTATATATCAGTGTTCTAAAAAGCTCGCATAAGTTTGGAGCTCGACAAAAACGCTCCGCTTCGGAGAAAAGCGGAAAAAAACGATTAAACTGGCGGTTAAACTACAGTTTGACCGAATTAAGCGTAATTAAGACTTTAATTAAGCGCGCTTAAACACAAGTAATCATATCTGTTTATTTTTTACTTTTTTTATTCTAAAGGTATGTTTTTATTTTATAATAATAAATTATGTTTGTAATTTAGATGTTTATTTTTTAATTTTAATTATGATTAAACGCGTATGACAATGATTTGACAAATATTTAGCATTTTTTAATATGTTCTAGTTGCAAAAACAAATAAAGATTGTAATTTTCAGATTTTTATGCTTTTATAAATATGAGAATTAATGCATCAGACTTAAATTTATCATATTTATGTATTATTTTATCTATTTATTGGTTTGAGATAATTACAATTACACTAAAGATAAAAAACGCTTTTTCACGCTTAAGTCCGTGCTAATCTCGCTTAAACTTGAAAAGCTTGGAGCTCGACATTCGCGCTTCGAGACGCTTCACGCTTTTTAGAACCTTGGTGTATATATATAAAAGGTGGTGGACCATATATATATATATATGTATATATTGATTATTACTACTCATTTACTTTATTTTTGTGTAGAGAATCGTTACAAAAAGGAATTTTGGTTTTCTGCGTTTGAGGACAAGGGGAAAATTAAATATAAGATTGATGTAATTGACAAGACGAAAACTGTAAAAAGTTTTTTTTTATCTTTTCATGAATTTCTTCTCAGCTAACAAATTCAATGGTGCAAAAAATAAATAGAACAAAATAAATTCTATTACTAAAATAATTTTTTATGCCTCACGTCTCCGAAAGTTACATTATTATCGATCTGTATGATATGACAATTGTTTCTTCTCTACAATTCCAATGCAAATAATTAAACCTACTATCAACTTATAAAAATGAAACACGTGACATCTGTTTTAGTAGGTCTCTTATGAGACGGTCTCACAAATCTTTATCTGTGAGACGGGTCAACCCTACCAATATCCACAATAAAAAGTAATACTCTTAGTATAAAAAGTAATATTTTTTCATGGATGACCCAAATAAGATATATGTCTCACAAAATAAGACTCATGAGACCGTCGCATACAAGTTTTTGCCAATCTGTTTCTAGTTACTATACGAAAAATTATTGTCGATAGTAATGGGAAATTCAACTTTTTTTTAATCTCTCCCTCGACATAAAAAAGAAATTTATGGGGTCGGAGGTGATTTACCTGTCACGGGTCACCAATGCGCTTTGGCAATAGTAAGGTCACCTGAATACAACGCAGCGCAGTCTCATTCAGGAATCAGCAATTTCCATTCGAAATACTAATAGCAATTTCCATTGTATTAAAGAAGAAATGATTTGTGTAGGGAACAAGCTAAAATGTTGTTAACAAACTACTCCGTATAAATTTTTTATTTTCGAATTGGCCAACATTTGATTTTAGTTAAATAAATTGATTTTTTAATATAGATATTTATCCGATTTTGAACGAAATGCTGATATAAAACCAATATATTAACAATATCTGATTTCATGTGCACAAGGATGCCCAAGATCTCATCTTGCCATTGTTACATTAAAAAATACCCAAAATCTCGTCTCAAACTTGAGATCTTATAATGTCGAATATGGACATATCTAGTTTTTTTTTTTTTTTAAATGATTTCTAACTATTTTCGGATGTCGCATGGGGCAAATGAAGCGGTTTTTTCACGAAACAAATTGGATAAATTTAAAATCAAATCAAGGTTGATTGAGGGTCCATTTGGACAAATACTTTAAAAATAAAAAATTTTAAATATGTGTTTGGATAAGATTTTTGTAAACGTTTTAAAAAATATTTTTTAAAAAGTGTCCTCCAAGTATAGTTTTTAAAGAACAACTGAAAGGTGTTTTTTGATATTTTTAGGGAAAAAAACTATTTTTAAACGAGAATTAAAATATTTTTATAGAATAATTATCCAAACATATTCTAGCATGGTCATAATATAGGCAGCAACTTACACTGGACCTAAGAAAAAACATATGTATATATGCAAAATTATATATATTTTATAATTTTTAGACCTAAATTTTTATCTGCTAATACTACATGTCTAATTTCACATACTAAACCGGAAAAAAACAACAAATTTTGTTTTCCTTTATAATTTTCAGACCCAAATTTTAGGATCAAATTTTTACATGCTATACATTAATACCTAGATAAATAGTCTATAAACTTTTGTACAATGCTTTTTCCTCACGAGTCACGGACTTCCCATACTTTGATTAAGAGTCATTTCAATCTATATTACTTAATGTTTCATCTTTCATATACTCTAATAAATCCATAATTTCACCAAATATTAGGTTCGTTTTCTCCATCAATGTTCGTCTATCATCATATGGTTTTAAATTTTTTTGCCATTTTTGCAATTGATTATGAATTTATGCTTATTTTTCGACTGTAGATTTTATATTTTATATCTGATTTTGTTTTGATTGTTGATTTTGTATGTGTTGTTCTTCTTCATCATTTTTACGGTGTTTTCCCATCAATTAACATGTGCTTCTTGTCGTGTGTAGCTTGTGTTTGAACTTTGAAACACATTATTTATGACACTCGATTAACCGATGTAGTTTTTTTTTTTTTTTGCTTTGTTAATTATAAATGTTGTTTTCTACACTAAACCAAGATCATGGCTTTGCAGCGGTTCTTAATTATTTTTAACTATAAAATCATTTTTTTTAAAATATTTGTCAAACATATTTTCAATTCTAAAAATGTTTATATTGAATAGTTGTCCAAACACATATTTATTTTCAAAGAGTATGTCTTTTGAGATACGATCTTGCGGATCTATATCCTTAGACGAATCGACGAGGTCCATATCTACAGTAAAAAAATAATATTTTTGCGTAAAAATAATATTTTTTCATAAGTCAGATCGAATAGGAGATTCGTCCCATAAAATTGATCTGTGATACGATCTAATAACAGTTTTGGTGATTCTTAAAACAACTTTTAAAACATTTTATAATTTTTTTGTGAAAAACACTTTTATAGAAATATTTTATAAGTATTTGTTGCAAACCAGATTATTAAGATATGGTGTTGTGAGAACAATCATTGATTGACAAATCATTCAAATTTGCCAAGAATGAAATAAGAGATAGGGCTGTGTCATTTGATGGTGTGGTAGCCATTCATTCCATACCTTAAATTCGTTTGTCTTTTTTAAGGTGAAAATCTGGTTAGTTGTCTTCAAGTCACGTGAATGGCTAACCCTTTGAGCCCACTTGGAGATAATCGTTTCATTCTTCTTAGAACACATATATTTTTATTTATAAAATAGAAAGAAAAAAAAAACAAATGTGATCTCATAAATTGGAATATGGTCCTCATCTTTTGTATTTTTAATCATTTTTTTCTTGAGTACAAACATGGTGCATAATATTGTTGACGTAGAATCGAACAATGCTAACATATCCGTTGTCATGTTTGTACTATTGCGAGAGAAAAAAAAGACTAAAACTGTAAAAGATGGAAAAAAAAAAAACCTAATTTAGACCAACTTACTGGATGCAATATTTTTCCTCGCTAAAATATAAATTTTATCAATGAAAATATGTTCGATTAACGACAAAATTCTTGAACACACTTCTCCTAATTTACTTACATTCTCTTAACCTATTGAATGATCGCGTTTCCTCCTTTTAAAGAGTTTGCCTAAAAACACTAGTCATTCAAGAAAGTTGCCTCCCTTTCCATTCATATGGTAATGGACCTAAACGCCTATCCTTCGCCTCCTCCTATTGTGCCAATTAAATATGATCAAGATCAAGATCAAGAAAAAAGTCACCCTTTTGTGCCAAACAATCAAGCTTCTTCTTCTTCTTCTTCATCTTGTGTATTCTTCCATACAATTCAAGATCCAACGGGACGCCGTTACCGACAGCAGTTATGCCCACTTCAGCATCACCAGGTAAATGATATACTTATCTAAAAGTTTTAACATGTCAACACTAAAGAAAGTGGAAACAAAAATTTTATATATGCATGTGATCATTGGTTTTGATCTCAGGATCACAGTTACGCTTACAATGGAGGATCTTCAACGGCATACGAGGTCAAGTGGAAGAAAGAAGATCATGGAGTTCCACCGGAGATCGAATGGAAGAACGATATCAATTCAGTGAAGTGGATGTCATCTTCAAAGATAGGTTTAATGCAGAAGATGAAGAAGAGCCATGACGGATTAGGCCTAAACTTAAGTAGCAATGGAACAATAAAGAAATCCTCTTTGGAAACAGATTTAAGCAACAATAATTCCTCATATGACAGTATCCCAATTAGGGTTTGTTCAGATTGCAACACAACCAAGACCCCTCTTTGGAGAACTGGTCCTAAAGGCCCCAAGGTATTCATATTTATATTATAATCTTTTAGGATGCATACATTTCATACAAAAAATAAAATTGGTTAAAACAATCCAAACTTACTTGTATTATAGAAAAAATCTTTACTTAATTTTGTCTGCAAATGGACATGGTATCTGTTAATAATGATATGAAGTTTCAACTATAAATTTTGTGGCTGTTTCATGTTCACAGTCACTTTGTAACGCGTGCGGGATCAAGCAAAGGAAGGCAAGACGGGCGGCCTATGGCTGCAGCTGCCGCCAACTGTGGGGTCGTTGCCACCGATAAGTCACCGGTACTCGCTAAAATCAAGATGCAACACAAAGAGAAGGCAACAGGCAAATATCCGAAGGCTTCACTGCTCATGAAACGCAGCGAAATGGAGCAAAGTGCGGCTGATGTTGCGGCTGGATCTAAATCTGATATTGGACAGAAGAAGCTCGGTAATTTCGAGGAGTTGTTGATGAAGTTGAGCAAGAACTTGACATTTCACAGGGCGTTTCCTGAAGATGAAAAAGATGCAGCTATTCTTCTCATGGCTCTATCTTCTGGCCTGCTTCACGGTTGATCACAAGCAAGCAGGCAGGGCCGGAACCAGGATTTCGCATTCATCCGTGGGTGCAAATTTTTTAATCCAACTCTTCCCTGAAAATCGAAAGATAATCTAAATTTGACGTCCGATCAAATATAATAAGTTCGTAGATGTTAATAACTCCAATAAAGCATAAGTTTCCTAGCACGTACGTCTAAATTTCTGGGTTGATTTTTATCTTTTTTTCCTTTAAATTTCTTGATTTAGAGAGTAATAAAGTCGATTAAATGAGCTAGTTTCTTTTGATGATCGAGTGAACGAGGTTTTTGTGTGGTGGCATATAATTTAAGTGCGTATCTTAATCGTCTATCAACTTATGATATGAAATTGTGCAGGGTTGTCCCTTTTATTACATCAGAAAATATTTGAGGAAAACACAAAATTATCATCTAAGCAGCAAGTTTTTCATTTTTAGTTTTATTATCGATCAATTTACAATATAATGTCCGACTTTACATCAGTAATTTCTAAATATTTACAGGAATCGATATCCAAATGGGTAAATTATAATTGACATATTCGAAACTAGATTCAGATTTAATGGCTTCTTGAGCTAGATGGTGAGCAACTTCGCTTACCGTTCTCCGCATATGAAGTTACCATAGAAACTCCGGACTGCATCAGATTTTCTTCCAAACAAAAATCCTCCACTGGTTTGATGTATTCTACCTAAATAATTTGGAAATATTATAACACTAAGGGAGATGAAAGGAAGCCGTTTTTTAAAAAAGTGTGTGTTTTAAGAGTAATCCGTGAGACCGGTTGACCCGATCCATACTTAAAATAGAAGATAATATTTTTGACATATAAATTATTGTTTTTTATGAATACGATGGAATAAAAATTTTGTATCACAAGATTGATAGAGTCGTGAGACGGTGTCCCGAGCAAATCCGTTGGGTAATGTAATGGCTAAACCCATCATTCGAATTAGTGCCAACAAGTCTCTTTACTTTCTCAAGAAATGACGAAACTTAAATGAATTTGGGCCTCATGAGGTTGTTGGGCTTCACGAGAAAAATGTAAATCCAATATTATTAACAATTTGTAAAGCGTAAATAACATTATTCTTCGTATAATTACTAAAAAAAAATCTCGTGAAACACTGTGTCTTGAGGTTATATATATAATTCGTATGTCAATGTATCAAATAATTTAGAGCAGGTATCTTGTAAGATGGTCTCACGAATCTTTACATGTAAGACGAATAATACTCTTAGCATAAAAGGTAATACTTTTTAATGGACGAGCCAAATAAGAGATTCGTCTCACAAAATACGACCTGTGAGACCGTCTCACCCACCAAATAAATAATGAGGGGATTTTTAATTTTCATGGATCCAAAAATTGGGACTCGATAATTATTATTATGGATTTGAAATCTGTAACTTCAAATTCATATCTCCAGATGGAACCGAAAGATCATATGCTAAACAGTGGCATTGAATTTATAGCAGCAAGTTAAAAGAACTTTACGTAGAAAGGCTACAAAAATCTAACACTATAAGTGACCCCTTTGGAGTCATTATTCATTACTCTGGCACATTATCCAATTTTCCACCACTCTCGAAAACTATATGATCCCCATCTCTTATCAGCTCTATATCTTCAATCGCCGCCCCGTCTTGGGTCGAAACTTTAGACGGGGAAAACCCATACTTTTTCATGCAAATTTCGAGTAGTTCTTGGAAGCTCTGTGGTAGCAGCACGAGCTTACCCGAAAAATCTCCTTTTTCGGGGCAACTGATAGTCACTCTGGCTGAGTAGGCTACTGTAGTCACGGCATCTGCAGTATTCTCTGTCGATAAAAGCAAGTTATTCCCCCCAGCTTGTGCTGCTGACATGATCCCGAATAAAGAATTGTAGAAATTATTCATCCTTCGTCTGGGACGAGAGCTGCCCCAGGATCCATCATGTCCTGGAGACGTGCCACCATGAATTATTGGTAGAATAGTTGGCTCGCTTTTATGTCTTCCAAGAAAACGAACCCCATGACGTCCTTCTGGAACCGAGGGGGTTGATTTGTCGTTGGATGATTTATAGGATTCAAAAAGTTGCTTAATATCATCATGGCCTTGTTGATCAGCCAGATCCCTTGGTGACCACCCATTCTCGTCCTGTTTATCGATATCTGCACCATGTTCGAGCAGAAATTTAACTATTTCTACGTTGCCTTCACCAACAGAAACATGGAGAGCCGTGTTTCCATTACTCCTTGGTCTAGTCACGTTCCCACCACAACGAATGATTTCCTTGATCAAGTCTAAATTATTTTGTTCGGCAGCTAAACATGAATATAGACCTATGTCACCAGATGTTAGTTTAGCACCGTTATCTGAGAGTAGCTTAATAACCAGTTTGTGCATGCTGACCATGGCTTCCCATAGCGGTACAATTCCGTCGGAGTCTGCAAACGAGATATTATGACATGTCAATCTAATACCATCTCCATTGGGGGGAAAAAGTACAAAATAAGTCAACTCACAAGTGAGACATGTTTAACAAATAAGTTAACACGTCCCTTTGAAGTGTGGGGTCAAATGATCTACAGTTATGATACCATAGTTGTATATTTCTGCAAAGTATCCATTTTAGGTAAAGTCGACGATAATAAAACTAATACAATTATTCGACAAAATGACAGATGATAATATTTAATCACAAAGCCGACTCCAGAAGTCAGCTTATTTGAAACCAAATGGGAAAATAAATGTGTTATACTATTCACTCCAACCATATATTAATGAAAAAACAAAATTATTTATGTGTATTTGTAGACGTATGTATTAATAGAATAAGGAGGTTCATTGTCATGTATTCACCACATCAAGTCAGCTGATAATAATTCTGATCATGACATGAGGATAAGTATGGAAAGGTCAACCCAGAGATTTTAAGGAAATATAAACAAAAAAATAAAGTATGAAACTATTGGTAAGTAATTAAGTAAACTACTGCCCAATGTGGCATAATAAAAACCTCTGGAATATGCATAAACGAAGGGGTGGTTCTTTTTAACGAAATACTAAAGTATCCGAATGATGTTCCTCGGAAAAGGTCAACCACGTGATTGATCACGTCTAAAAGTTATGAAATTTAGTTCGATGTTAAATGAACAAACAAATGATTGTGCACTAATGGTGGGGTAATTCGTAAAAGATGAGTAAGCCAAATGAATTCGATATAACAGGATTGGCAATGATTTACTTCTAATTGTTGCAGTAGAAGGTGGCCTAAAATTAGCTACACCTGATGCTCAAGAACGATAAGCCTCACATATACTTGTATTAATTTATCTTGTAAGAGTAAGAAATTAAAGCTTGTTGTAATCATTAAAAAAACTTTGACAAATTACCTCGGCAATTGGGATCGGCCCCAAAGTCTAGCAAAAGAAGCGCACAGTTTTCATTTCCTGTCGATGCTGCTATGTGCTGAATACACATGCAATGAAAATTAATTAAGCAAATGTTCCAAGAGTTCTTAAGAAATGTAAACTCATACTCACAAGTGCTGTTCTTCCATTATTATCGGATTCATTCGGATCTAGACCTCTCTTTAACAAGTGATGCAGCAGCAAGTCATCTCCTCTAAGTGCAGCGAAACATAGAGTGAGAGGTAGGTCCATTCTTCCTCGAGCGAGCATCTTCTCGGTCTCTAGCAAAACCCCCTCCATCATGGGGTCCTTAAGTTCCTTCAAATGCTGATAAAAGAGAAAAATCAAATTTCATTGTGAATTTTTAACATCAAAATTTAATTTACCTGGTTTAATCTAAAGCCACGGCATAAAAAAAGTCAAATTCATCAGAAACCTGTAGAAGATTGTTCATAATAATGGTCCCATCTCCAACATTGGCTTGAATAATGTTTAAAAATGTGGTACGATTCAACCGCAATAGCTGGCTCAATCTTTTGGTTCGCACTGTGAAGAGTTGAGGCCTATAACACAGTACACCGATCTCTCCACAAAGATCGCCATTTTTTGCCTCCCCATAAGCCTGAAATAATTTGCTTCAATTTTAATATGATTTTTTTTTTGGTAAAAACATGAAACATCTTGGATTAACGAACCTGTTCAACTCCGTTTTTCTGAACCATTAGATCCTGCAAAACGATATATAGGTAATAAAAAAACGCATTAAAAGGTTGGATCAAGAAGCTAGCCCAAACGATTTTTGCTAGCCACAGCCATTCAAGTTTGATTTCAAGAATATGTGAGAAAGGGAAAGCAAAGAAAAAGAAAAAACAAAACTTTACCACTGCCCCAGTGACGAGAATATAAAAGTCGGTAGGAGCTTCATTCTGCAGGATTACGTCCTCTTTGGGAGGGAAATATTCAGCTTTCATCTCAGAGACCTTTTAGTTCAAAGAAGTATAAGGAGTGGTATTGAGAAACATATGAATGCAAAAAGGGAATCTGAGTTACGGAAAATCACCAGCTGGAAGATTAGATCATTGGACACTCCACGAAACAAGTATACCTTGTCTACTAAAGAGTAGAATAGGAAATGGGAAATACTCGACCGAATCGCCTTTGGGAGTGAATCGAGAGTCTCTTGCTGCTGCAGGCCCTCCGAGTCAGTTCGGAACTTTAAGCACAAATGTGAAAGCATCTGATCCTGGAGGCGAGCCGGCAGATGATTCCTTTGTGCGAAACTTGAGGCAGCTTGAATGGTATCTCTCTACTTAAACAAACCAAATCATTATAGAACCATACCACATTAATCGTGTGCCTGTTAAGAAATTAGAGTAGCAAAATTTACTTACAAATTGTCGAGTCTTACTGGTCCCGTGGACAACCAAATTTGTCATGTTCCCAATCAAATATGCGGTAAGTCCCAAGTTAAAAAGCATGTAGAAAATGTCGAATATCATCTCCCTCATATTTTCGGCATGCAAATCTCCATAGCCAACAGTAGTAAGAGTCGTTATGGACCAGTATATCGAAGTGACATAACGAATCCACAGGCTTTCTTGAAGGAAATTTTCCATCGCTGCTCCGATCCATGTTTTTTTCGGATCATGGTGACGAGCGTAATTAGAGGCTAGTAGATAATAGAAACAACCAGCACAATGAACTGCAAAGAGAGTAACCTACACCGAGAAATGATAAAAGTTCAACAATACGAATCCCCATTTCTTTCACCCAAAATTTCCAAATGCATCTTGTTTGTGCTTACGCATATAAGCTTCGCGCACCGGACCCAAAAGTAGTTGAAATGTCTATCCTTCTCCAATCTGTTTAGACATGAAAATTAAATAGCTACACATAAAAAAGACACCACAGTCATTAATTCTTCACAACAGAACATAAATATTTTTTACCGTTTAAACAAGGCACCAACTCTTCTGAGACGCCATAGTCGAAGCATGTTGAATAAGCCATACGCCCGTAAAGGTTTTGGGGAGATTTTTTGTGCAAGTTCGGAAGGGATTGTAGATATGACATCGAAAACCAACCAAGAAGTCGTGTACTTCCAAGCAATCTGTTTCCGGTCATCAACCAGGAGATACGTAGATTTATCAAGGTAAGCTACAAAGAATGTAAGCACGATATCTATAGCAAAGAATCCATTAACAACGTTATCAATGATGGAGAGCGGTGCACGTGGTTTATCAAGAAAGCCAAATTCAAAGGGAGACACCCAAGCAGTGTAGACAACCAGAATAACGAGATAGGTCTCCCATGCTCTGCAAAACAATTAACACAAAAGGCCCGCTTTTTAGGGGAAAAAAATGGGAGTGGAGGAATTTAATCATAAAACACATTTTGAAATGGGAATATAGTACAAAAAGATTATCATAGGGCCAAACCAGAGTTGCTCCCTGTTTTACCATCATTCATTATGGCGAAAAGTCAACTAAATAAAAGAATACAATCGGTGGAATATCCGTTAATGGGTGCAGTAAAATCTTGCAAGATTCACAAAGTAGTTAAAAAAGAAATGGCAAGATATTCAACCGTAGAAAAACTTTTGGAGTTCTTTATCCGGGAGCTTACTAATTGCATCCGCATGAATTAGGTGAAAAAGCTAACTTTTAACGATGCAACACACCACCTACATCTGCCAAAACAGCCTAACTTCAAGAATATTCAACCACTGACATAAACCGAGAGAGAAAAACAAGAATGTCACGGTCCAAAACGAAACCATTGACCAGTAAAACACACAATACTAGAATCACAAAAACAATACACTCACACGAAGGAAAAAAAAAAAGAATTGCGTCGCATGAAAGGCCATAGTGTCAAGAAAAGGCACCCAACCAGAACAACAGAACACATCTAAATTCACAAAGAAAGGACCAAAAAGAAGAGATCTCCACCGCGTGAGATATCATATTCTCAAAGAATACATCAAAATACACACGCAAACACACATGTATCTGTGTATCTCAAAAAATAGTGCACGAAAACAAAGAGGGTTCTCGAAAAAGACAAAGAGAAACCTGTAATGGCGATCGTATGGCGAAATAATGAAAGAACGAAGCTTTACTCTACGGTTGCTTCTGGCGCCAAGAGAGGGAAGAATCCCAGTTGAGATGCTGTAGTGGCTTCCTTCTCTCGAAAACTGTTCGATCTCTTGTAGTTCTGCACCACCGCCGCCGCACATTGAGACCCTAAACAACCCTCCTCCGGCTTCGCCCCGGTTGCCATAGACGTCCCCCATTAACTGTGGCAGAGATTTTGGAAGCTTTCCCTTGTAACTTCGGTTCAATCTTGGTTGTATTTATATATATATAGCGCAGTTTGGGTAACGAGAAGCCCAAGAAAATATTCAAAGCTACAATCTTGGCTCGTGTCCCCACACAAATTCACTCCCTACAAAAGTCTTCGTTTGACACCCACACAGCTCTTGGCATTGTATTATTATTATTATTATTATTATTTTGAATCATTATTAGAAGTAGTATGCACCAATTTGGTTACAATAATTGGTTTAAAAATATATTTCACTTATTTAATAATTCTTTCGTCGGTCGAATCGGTTCGATTTAATATAATTTTATTTCAGTTTTTGATTTAGAAATATATAATCTGATATCTAAATCATTTACTTCGTTTCGATTCAGTTTCTTATTAAAAAAGTTTGGTTATCTCGGTTAGGCTTAGACATATAATTAAAATATATTTTAAAATATAACATGTTTTTTTTTGGCTAATTTTTCTGATAAAACTTGTACACTTAAAGTCTAAATGAAGTAAATAAATAATAATCAACTAAAATATTCTTAATTCACTAAATATTACTTTATAACTATATAATATATAATCTAAATATAAATAAATTTATAATTTAATTAAATTTCAGTTTTAACATTTTTATCCAAAATAAAAAATTAAAAAATCCGATTTATTTATTTCCAACTCTTTCGTTTGAAACAAAAATTGAAAGATCCCTATTCATAATTGTATTCTAAATATATATATAAATACCATTTATGTTTGGATTTTTTCAGTGAAAACATATTTATTTTTAGTTTTAAAGAAATATTAGTGCTGAAGATTAGGAGATATGTTTTCTGATTTACTGAATTTTTAAAAATATTACTTCACAAAATTATTTCATGTTAAAAATCCTATGTTGGAACATAATTAATTATGTCTTCTCCCCTAAAAGCAAAAACTTGTGTGAGACGGTCTCACGGGTCGTATCTTGTGAGACGGATTTCTTATTTGGGCCACCATGAAAAATTATTATTTTTTATGCTAAAAGTATTATTTTTTATTGTGAATATCGGTAAAGTTGACCCGTCTCACAAATAAAGATTCATGAGACCGTCTCATAAGAGACTTACTCCTCCGTAAATATAAAGAGAATCTAATCAGCCTAAATTATTTATCAGTATTGTATTATTAGGTATGATATCTCTACATTAATTAATTTTGATCTTCAAAACACATTACCCTTTAAAAAAAAACTTTTGTTACACTTAATTTATTATATTTTATATTAAAATGTATTGCGCGTTTTATGTGTCACGATTCATTAATATATATAAAAACCAAACATTATTTTCGACTTCGCTATCCAACGATATTTCTTGAGTTAGTATCAAATTTTATTGTCAAAGAAAGAAGTTAATTTTTTTAAACCTAAAAAAGAATTTAATTCTTAAAAAAAGTTGATAACTGATGAAGAAAGCGTGAGTTTAATTTGGTTAATGAAATTATTGATTTATTTAATAATGGAAAATAATTATTTTATAGTATTCTTGCTTAGGGAAGTCAAAAGTAAGTAAAAGTAAACAAATCATTTAATTTTGCTAACAATATCTCTTTAATTCTTGATGAGATTATGTAAGGCCGGTAACAATAATTTATAATTTATCTGTTAAAAAGGGTCAATATTTGACTTTTAATATTTATATTGCTATAATATATTATGTTATTATTAGATAAGTGAGAAAATTTAAAATTAATATAAGGTGAAGTGGTTATACTTTTATCGGACAAAAAGGCAAATGTCCTTCGGAGTACTAAGTGGGTAGATTATGTTTTTCCGTACAAGCGAAGATGTTTTGATGACTAGATATTTTGTGAGACGGATCTAACCCTACCGATATACACTACAAACGTAATACTCTTAGCATAAAAAGTAATACTTTTTTCATGGATGACCCAAATAAGATATTCGACCCACGAAATTGATCGGTGAGACCGTCTCACAATAATTTTTGTGTCTTTTTGAGATAATTATGATATTGTTGAACACTCTTTATTAAAAAAATCGACTTATTAATTCTCCGTGATTCAAATATTGAACACACACGTCTTTGCTAATATGTTTTGTAACCCACACATTGATTATTAAGAATCTGTCGTTCTTTAATTAACGAGTGTAACTACTGAGTACCCTGAAATACCAGTATAGAGACTTCGTCGTGCTCCTCATTTGATAAATTCTTATTTCTTGGCTTTAAAAAAAAAAAAACAAGAAGAAAATATACCAGATGCAAGTCATGATGTTGAGCAATTTTGATTTTACGTAAATTTATTTGACTAAACGAAGGGTTAGGGCGAGTGCACTCAATATTGTGAATCAAGATAAGCTATAACTCAGAAAAATTTGCATACGAGACTTTCAATAATATCACGATTTCACATGAATAATACCATTTGTACAACTTCATTTCTCATGCATGATGCATGTATTATTTTCCATGTGGCTAATACTTCTACCATTACTTCTAGTCAAGCTATATATCCGGAGAATGCACTATCACTTCCCATTCCCTTAGCCTAAGTTATTTTCCAAGGGTAAAAGTTATTTACATATCTGCTAAGTATGCTGCAGTGGCGGAGCCACATCATTTGGCCCGATTTTTTTTTTAAAAAAATTATGTATAAAACTTGGAGTAATTTGATATAAGTCAATGTAGATCAATTTAAAATATTTAAAAATTATAAAGTTTAAAATTCTAACTCGAGTAGAGCCATATTCCCGGTTCCGCCACAGTAAGTATGAGAGGCAAGTCCAAATTTCTGAGAGCAATCACATTCTCTTGATTTCTTGTGTTATCATCATGTATGCATGGTCTCATATCGACTGAAAATATTCGCTACACCTACGGTGTAGTTGTTGCTTTGGCTGGCTTTTGTGCTTATGATAATAATGGGTACATGGCACACCAGAGCATAGGTTGAGTTAATAAGATTTAGGGTGACGTGGGAAAATACTCTTCGACATCACATAATCGATCCTCGTGTGGAGCATATTACTCACTGAAATATTGTAGAGATATACTTCTATGGGTCGGTGTTTATAGTCCTCTCTCTCGAATCTCTATTTACTTGTACATTTCGTTCGATTTAACATCTCATCAGAGTCAAAAGAAACATCTTAGCCATATATAGAAGTTTCCCTGAGTTACCTTTTACTAAAGATAATCATGGGTTCATGGAATTGCGGGTGGCATCAAATTCACGTTTTCTTTAGAAGCACTCCCGGACACGAACAAAATCTTTATTTAATCTCTTTTTTAGGATCCAAAGTACCAAAATGCCCTTATATTTTTACGAAAAATCCACCTAACACCCCTCAATATTAGAAATAGAATAAGAATTTTTTTTTACGAAATTATTTCCTCCATTCCCAATTTCCCATCTAAAACTACCCAAGAAACGATTTTTTTGAAGAACATCAATGGCGATAATGATAACAGGAAGCCGAACCTTTAAGTGAAGGTGTTAGAAAATCAAAACCAACAACCCTCCGAAGACGAGAAAAAAGTACGATGAATTAAATCAGGTTTTTGTATCTCAAACCTTAATATGTACGTGATATTGTTTCACAATTACTATTAATGTAATGTTTTATGCAATTGTGGATTTTTTATTTGCAAATTTTGTCCAATTTTAGGATTTATTTGCTCCGAATGAGTATGAGAATTGTGGGTTATTGTTGTATTCTTTTTATTTGAATTATTGGATCGAATTTTCAACTTCTTGGGTTGATCACTTGTAAATTAGAAAATTGTATTTGGTTACTGCATTTTGATACTCAGTATTTAGTATTTTACTGTAGAAATTGAAAGTATTCAATATTTTTTGTCAGTGTTTATGAATCAGTGGATGCCTATTTTTCTATGGTATATTTCTTTAATCAGAATATTTTTCCTTTTATGGTGAATTTATTTTCTTTGCTATGGAATTGGTTTTTATTTTTTGCAAGTACGAAAAATGTTTACTTTATGTTTTTAATGCTAAATTTGTTGTGTGTATTTCGTTTTATCTTTTTGATGTATTGTTGTTTTTTGTTTCGCCATCTAATTAGGTACTGACGGGAAAAAAATGATGATATATGATACCCCAGGTTTATCCGGCTCATCTTTAGCCCGGATTCTGGGTAGTCTGGAAGCCAGGAAAGTTGAGCAGACCGATCAATGCTTAGAGGGAACCGAGCTCGTAGACGGGTAGTGAGAGCTCGGGTAGTACAATTAATGGAAAGTGCTCCACGTCGCGACCATCTACCCGAACACCCTGGTACAGGTGTCATCTCCTAGTTCATAGGTATGGGGCACCACAACTTTTCATTATTAGAAGGTATTTCGGCACACATAGAGGTGATGTGATTAGGCTGAAGCAAGTATGGATTGTCAGACTTGTCAGTGACAGTGAACAGATCATGGACAACGTATCATCTCGTCGTGAGTAGCTCACGCACTTCCTTGGTTTTAAATGTGCATAGTTGCGAAGCTCGCGCACTTCCTGCTCAAGTTCCAGTGTATCTAGTTACATAAACCAACCCGATGTTATTATAGCAGTACCCAATTTGCATTGAATCGTGTCTGATGTTTGGGAGACACCGAGACTCTGGTTATACCAAAAAAATTAGTCCTGAATAGATCTTAGCCATAAAATTGGATGGAACTATGGGTGGATGGTTAATCTAGACAAGATTTCTGATAGAATATTATGCAACTTTTGCCAAAAAGTTACAAAAGGTGAGATAACAAGGCTCAAACAATTTCTTGCTGGAGGATTTAAAAATACAAAACCTTGTCCAAAAGCCCCAGCATGTGTTAAGCAAGAAATGAAAGATCACTTTGAAGAAAAATTAGCCCAAAAAACTGTCATGGATTCCATACGTCACATTGCTGACGTTTTTGACATAGAAGAGCAATGAGACGATATTGATCCATACGGGGATCCATCCTCTCGTGGAAAGCGGTCGACATCTATTTCTTCCTCGGTCAACTTGTCAATATTACTGCCCAAAAAACCACGGTTATTACCGAAGGCTTTTGCTATTTTCTTTTTAGCCCTATCCATTGCCTCGTATATATAACTCATGGCAGGCTTCTTCTCCTCATCCACCAACCGAAGTACCTACAATAATGGGCCACCAACTTTCGTAGCATAAATGATAGAATTCCAAAACGAAGGCATCAAAATAATTTTATTTGGTTGCTTGCCAGTGTGTTCCTTCGCAAATTTGCTTTTACTCCAATTTTCTGAAGTAAACACCTTTCTCAAATGTTGCTTATGCTGCTGAAAGCTTCTCATAGTCAAGAAAACGGTGGCAAAACGAGTTTGAGCTGGTCTAATAAGGTCTCTTTGGCCGATGAACTCTCTCATCATGTTCAACAACATAGTTCGGTTGTAAATATATCCGTTAACATTAATTGCATGCTCAAGTGCCCTCTTCAAATATGGAATTTTGAATATGTCCTCAAATATCAAATCCAAACAATGTGCTGCACACGGAGCCCAATACAAGTTTGGATATTTATCCATCAACTTTTTTCCTGTAAAGAACAAGAGAATAAAAAGATAGTTAATGAAACTAATCAACGAAAGTTAAAAGACGTTGTAACTTAGTATATTAGATTTTCTAACCCGCATAAACATTATTTGATGCACTGTCGGTGACCACTTGAACAATATTATTTAACCCAACTTTTTGCACAAACTTGTCAAGCAACTCAAACATCTTCTCACCAGTGTGAGAGTAGCTAGATGCATCAACTGATTCAATAAACATGCTGCCTTTTGGGGTATTCACCAAGAAATTGATAAGTGATCTCCCCTTTCTATGTCTCCACCCATAAGCCATCAAAGTACAACCATTCTTCGTCATCTCCTCTTCATTTTGTTTCAAAATCAGCTTTGTATGGTTGGTCTTCTCCTTTAAAAGTGGTTCTCTCATCTCATGGTAACTAGGTGGTTTCATCCTAGGACCATATTATCTAATTGCTTCGATTATTGGCTTCAAGCTGTCATATTTGACCGCATTGAATGTGATCCCTGCATCATACATCCACCTTGCAAATTTTTGAACTGCATCATATCTCAACTTTTTCTGAACTTCATTAAATTGAGGTGCTTTACCACCTTGATTCTTTGCGTCTAGCTTAAAGAAAGCATTTAAAGGACCCAATGACCGTGGTTTTTTGGGCAGTAATATTGACAAGTTGACCGAGGAAGAAATAGATGTCGACCGCTTTCCACGAGAGGATGGATCCCCGTATGGATCAATATCGTCTCATTGCTCTTCTATGTCAAAAATGTCAGCAATGTGACGTATGGAATCCATGACAGTTTTTTGGGCTAATTTTTCTTCAAAGTGATCTTTCATTTCTTGCTTAACACATGCTGGGGCTTTTGGACAAGGTTTTGTATTTTTAAATCCTCCAGCAAGAAATTGTTTGAGCCTTGTTATCTCACTTTTTGTAACTTTTTGGCAAAAGTTGCATAATATTCAGAAATCTTGTCTAGATTAACCATCCACCCATAGTTCCATCCAATTTTTTTTTTCTTGCAAATTTTTGAACTGCATCATATCTCAACTTTTTCTGAACTTCATTAAATTGGGGTGCTTTACCACCTTGATTCTTTGCGTCTAGCTTAAAGAAAGCATTTATAGGACCCAATGACCGTGGTTTTTTGGGCAGTAATATTGACAAGTTGACCGAGGAAGAAATAGATGTCGACCGCTTTCCACGAGAGGATGGATCCCCGTATGGATCAATATCGTCTCATTCCTCTTCTATGTCAAAAACGTCAGCAATGTGACGTATGGAATCCATGACAGTTTTTTGGGCTAATTTTTCTTCAAAGTGATCTTTCATTTCTTGCTTAACACATGCTGGGGCTTTTGGACAAGGTTTTGTATTTTTAAATCCTCCAGCAAGAAATTGTTTGAGCCTTGTTATCTCACTTTTTGTAACTTTTTGGCAAAAGTTGCATAATATTCAGAAATCTTGTCTAGATTAACCATCCACCCATAGTTCCATCCAATTTTTTTTTCTTGCAAATTTTTGAACTGCATCATATCTCAACTTTTTCTGAACTTCATTAAATTGGGGTGCTTTACCACCTTGATTCTTTGCGTCTAGCTTAAAGAAAGCATTTATAGGACCCAATGACCGTGGTTTTTTGGGCAGTAATATTGACAAGTTGACCGAGGAAGAAATAGATGTCGACCGCTTTCCACGAGAGGATGGATCCCCGTATGGATCAATATCGTCTCATTCCTCTTCTATGTCAAAAACGTCAGCAATGTGACGTATGGAATCCATGACAGTTTTTTGGGCTAATTTTTCTTCAAAGTGATCTTTCATTTCTTGCTTAACACATGCCGGGGCTTTTGGACAAGGTTTTGTATTTTTAAATCCTCCAGCAAGAAATTGTTTGAGCCTTGTTATCTCACTTTTTGTAACTTTTTGGCAAAAGTTGCATAATATTCAGAAATCTTGTCTAGATTAACCATCCACCCATAGTTCCATCCAATTTTTTTTTCTTGCAAATTTTTGAACTGCATCATATCTCAACTTTTTCTGAACTTCATTAAATTGGGGTGCTTTACCACCTTGATTCTTTGCGTCTAGCTTAAAGAAAGCATTTACAGGACCCAATGACCGTGGTTTTTTGGGCAGTAATATTGACAAGTTGACCGAGGAAGAAATAGATGTCGACCGCTTTCCACGAGAGGATGGATCCCCGTATGGATCAATATCGTCTCATTCCTCTTCTATGTCAAAAACGTCAGCAATGTGACGTATGGAATCCATGACAGTTTTTTGGCTAATTTTTCTTCAAAGTGATCTTTCATTTCTTGCTTAACACATGCTGGGGCTTTTGGACAAGGTTTTGTATTTTTAAATCCTCCAGCAAGAAATTGTTTGAGCCTTGTTATCTCACCTTTTGTAACTTTTTGGCAAAAGTTGCATAATATTCTATCAGAAATCTTGTCTAGATTAACCATCCACCCATAGTTCCATCCAATTTTTTTTTCTTATATCTTCTTGTAGGTTTTCTATCTTATAAACTCTAAAATTAAAAAAAAAATTATTATACATTGAGGAAATAAAAAAAATGGCAGTAACTAATATTCCAGAAATAAAATCAATCTGTTATATTCCAAAAATTGATTTCCTAAGCAAATGGCAGTAAGTCAGTAACTAATATTCCAATAAGCAAATGACATTAACTAATATTATAGAATCAACCTATAAGCAAATAGAATTAATATGTTATAGGAGATTGTTCCTCTCAACAAGGTGGCCAAAAAAAATAAAACATCAGAAAAAAGGAAAGAAAAAAAAAAGAGAAGACAGTAGGAAATAGAGCAAATATTATTGAAGTGCGGCGATGCAAAGCGGTGGCCAGAAGTCCGGCGGTTGGCGATGCAAGACATGATTTCGTGCATGTGTTGTTGATGTTTACGTAACCTTGGAGAAGTGGAGAGAAGACGCGCTGCAAAAAATAATTCTAGGGCTGTGCAGAATGGGCCTAAATATTTGAGTAAAATGGGCCTAAAATTGGGCAGTATAAAATGGGCCGAAAATTGGGCAATATTTGGAAAAACTGCATTGGGATTTTCTTCAACATAGCGCGCCATTACCTCACTTTAGCCATACCGAAATAGCGCCGAAAGTGACGATAGCGCTCGCTATATGAAAGTGTCTTGCGCGTAGCCCCCTGTAGCGACGGGTCATCGCTATGCGTCGCTACACGCTATAACGAGCGCTATTGACAACTATGATTTGTCTATAATATGAAATTGTCATTAACCATAAGATCTGTGGCTTAATTGTTATAATATGTAATTGTCATTGAGGTATTATATGGCTTAAATTAGGTACAAATTACAGATATTTAAGTATGAAACTAGAGGGACAATGCAATGATGTTGATCCAACTTCACATATACTTCATGAGAAAAGAAATATTAAAACAAATCCTTAACATTTATTTATATTTATTAAGTAATGTCATTAACAGGACATTTGATATGAAATAAAAATAAAAATTACGGTATAATATGTCGAAATTTAGCTAGTTTATGCCTTAAATTGAGCCAAAACGATAGATATCTAATGACGAAACTGGAAGGGCATTGTGATGGTTTTGTCGTTTTGATCCAACTTCACTTATGTTTCATTAGAAATGATACAAGAAACAGGTTATTACCATGTATTTGTATCTACCATGTAAATGTCATTAACCGTATATTCTATAAAACTTATCACTTTACCAAAAATTATATTTGATGATAATAGTATAAATCTAATATTTTAACCATATAACAGTCTAAGCGCCACGTAACAGCTCTTCTAATATGAGCAATTATTTCATCACAACAATCTCTTTGCTAAGAGAGCAATCAAATCATGACGATTGAGATGTTGAATGATTTAATATATTGGAGTTGCATATATAATATTAGTTATAGTTTTTGGTAAAATAAAAAACGCTGAATCTTACAATACCTATAAAATAAATTCCACTAACATAGGATCTGTGGCATAAAACATAGAAATTGTTGTATTATATCTCGTAATTTAGTTATCTTATTTCTTAAACTAAGCACAAATTCTTGATATTTAAATATGAAACTAGAGGGATAGTGTGGTGGTTTTGATGTATCATATATGCTTCATGAGAAAAGTAGGAAAATAAGTTTTATCATTTATTTGTAGTTACGAAATAATACCACATAAAATATGAAAATTACATTATATTATTTTGAGTTTTAGGTACTAAGAGCTTTAAATTGGTTACATATATTAAATTGAGTACAAATTATGGATATTTAAGTATGAAGTTAGAGAGGTACAAATGAGAAAAGAATTAGGAAAACGAGTTCTTACCATTTATTTATATTAACCAAGTGTCATTAACAATATGATTATGAAAATATATGAAAATTTGGTATATTACTGTGTCAAATTTTATTTATTATGTGGCTTAAGTTAGATACAAATTACGGATATCTAAGTACGAAATTTGAGGTAACGTGATGTTGATCTAACATCGCATATATTTAATTAAAAAAAAAAGAAGTTCATATTTTTAGACTCTAGTACTATATTTGTTAAAGACAAAAACTTGTATGAGACGATCTCACGGGTCGTATTTTGTGAGACAGATCTCTTATCTGGATAATCCATGAAAAAATATTACTTTTTATGCTAAGAGTATTACTTTTTATTATGAATATCGGATAGGGTTGACCCGTCTCACAGATAAAGATTCGTGAGACCGTCTCACAAGAGACCTACTTTTTGTTAAACTGGAATATTTGTTTATGTCTGAATATTTTCATATTTGTTAAGCTCATTTCTTGTGCTAATAATTAATTATGCATGTGTCATATTTCAGGAAAAATAGTGCTCAATTTATAATTTTTCATTCTGATCAATTTTTGACGTGATCCTGTTACACATTATTATAACCACAAATCACTTAAAAATAAAGGGTAATATAAAAATGCAATATCGATTGTTTTTATGTGGTCATAATCTTGAAATATCTTATAATTATGAAGAACTGACATCAAATTCATTAATTTATAAGCTTTAACTGGCTAATATAAAATTGGAGAAGATTAGAAAAAATCTAAAGGAAATTTTGAAATCAATTCGAATAACAAATCTAATAAATCAATCAATAATTAAAAAGAATCAACTAAAAATAATTTGTCAGATTATTAGGGATTGAATTTTTTAATCTGTTAAGAAAAAGTGGAAGGAAAAAATATGATATTCCTAAAAATTAGTAACCTGGATGTTTCGAGCTTTGAATCTGCCAAGATTTGAGACCATTTTTTCCCCATTAATCTTGATTTTTCTTCTGGTAAACATAGTAACAGAAATAGATGAAGACTGACACAGGGACTGATAGTGGATTTGAGTTTGGAGTTGGGGATTTTAAGACAATTTAGCCTTTAAACAAATGAAAATTATTCAAATCACCGTGCACATATATTAATTATTGATCTATTTATAAAATTAATAATCTTATTTTTATTTAACAGTTCTACTAATTAATAATCTTATTTTTATTTAACAGTTCAATTAGTAGAGGAGATTGTTACTATTGAGTGTTGAACTCGAAACTTATTTCAAAATTAAATCTTGGTACGATTGAACTACAATAAAGATGTAATTCACTAATTATTCTAGATGTTCGTCTCTTTTGGAAAATCCCGATATAAATAACGAAAAAATCTAATATTTAAAAATAGCATGGAGAATAATCGGAAAAGTGGAAACAAAATAAGATATGATAAAGGTGCTCAGAGATCCGTGGCAGGGGCGGAGCCACACCATTTTTCACCAGGGCTATGTTCCAAAAAAATTTAAAAAAATTTATATGTAATTTTTTTTTGTAATTTTGGATAAATTTGATATTAACTTGAGTAGATCAATTTAAAATATTAAAAGATTTTAGAGTTTAAAATTCTAGCACGAGTATAATCGGATTCCTGGCTTCGCCACTGATCCAGGGATTCGCCGTCCCTTCTCATTCAGACCTATCTCTCTCGGATGGATCCTGGAATATCGAGGAAATTTGCAATAAATTCAGCCCCATCGATCAAGAGGCGATCCCCGATCGGGCAGAAGCAATGAAGATAATGGATGGACATGGCATTTCGAGGATAGCGGGAAATTCACTGTGCGTTCCGCGTATAAGGTTGGGATGAAGTTAAGCCAAGAAACATACAGCTCCTCCGATTATAACATGAAAGAGTGGCGGAAACTCCTCCGGCACCTAAATATCCCGCCAAAATTCAAGCACTTCATTTGGAGAGCCTGCTTCCAACAAAAAGAGAACCCCACAGGAGACACCTCACTCCAGATCCCACCTGCCCACGTTGCGAGGACCAACCAGAATCGACAGTCGATGCCCTTGCTCTTTGTCCAAAACTTTCAAACATATATATGGCGGGAATGTGGCATGAACTTCGAGATGCATATCTCCGCTCCCCTAACATGGTTTACACTTGTTGGCAAACAATATCCAAAAATTAGATTTGAAGCAGCATGCATGATAATGTGGCGAGTGTGGAAGGATAGGAATGCCAAAATCCATAAAGGCAAAACAATCGCGGAAATACAGATTTGGAAAGAGGCCATCGACATTTAGTTGAATTTCAAGAAACGAAGACTGCCTTATCACCCACGAAGTGCTAAGACATCGTATTCTCGCACCCAAGAAGTAGCGGAAGTTTAAAATTTTTGCTTGGGCATCGTGTGTTTAAAAAACATTCATAGGGCGTTTAGAAGTATAACTTTGCGTTCTCAACGCTGGACTCCAAACTATTCTGGTGTTTAGTCGGATATAGCGCTTTTTGTAATTCCCTACGAACGGCTTTTCTCCTTTGATCGCCTAATTAGGTCCACGATCGAAATCTTTGTTTCTCGCTTGGATTGCACTAGAAACCGCAAGCGAATTGTGTGTTGAGACTGTAGCCTCCGAATTTCCAAAATCCGGAGACGAAGCGGCGCAGCTAGAGATGTAATCGAGTTGAGCCGAGCCGAACTCTTGAATGTTTGAACTTGGTTCGTTTATAATCGAGCCGAGCTCGAGCTTTATTTAACGAATATATGCATGGCTCACGAGCTTATTCAAGCTTTTATCGAGCCTAAACAAGCTTAATAAATATGAATTATACATTTAAATTTTCATTAAATTAATTAAAAATTAAATTATATATTTAAAGAAAAATATATTATTCTTATTAAAATTTGTAAATTTATTATAATAAATAAATTTAATAGATTTTTCTATATATTTCATAAATAATATGCAAAATCAATAAATCAAATATCAAAACTATTATTTTTTCATTTAAAACATTACTAATGAACTTATCAACGAACATGTTCACGAGCTAACGAGCCGAATACTGTAAATCTTGAGTTTGGTTTGTTTATCTTAACGAGCCTCATTAAACGAGTTCAAACGAGCTTTTATCGAATCGAGCTTCGAATAGCTCACAAACGGTTTGGTTCGTTTACATCTCTAGGCGCAGCGGTGGAAGTTTTCCCCAACCTTTTGAAAGTATGGCCGAGACTTTGGTCTTTAAAGGATGTGAAGACTTTGTTAATTTTTCATATTGATTCTTAATCAATAAATAACCAAATAATTATAGATTCTTAACCAATAATTAAACAAATCTAAGTTGCTTATTTTTGGACAAAATTTTATTCCAAACTTTCAAGGGTGGCCGTGGGTTTCTTTGTGGAATTGGGAACGGTTTTGTTTTATTTTGTGGGAAAAAAAAATCTCTTCTTAATTATGCCCTCTCATGGTTTATTTATAGAGTGGGACTCCTAATCTAATTAGGAGTCTCTCTTCCACAAGAACTCTATATTTTCATTATAATTAAATTATCATATTATTAATATATAATGTATTTATTAACATTTAATAATACATGATATAATAATATCATATACACATATTTTATATCACCATATAAAATATATACATGTATATGTATATTAAATTAAATAATCATTATTTGATTTATAAATTTAATCATTGGTTAATTTAATTCTAGACTCCTCTAGAATATTTATGAGAATTTGTACATGATAGTAGTCACTACTACTAGCAACCATTTAATTAGTAAATTCCAAATTCACTAAATAAATGATTCCGAACTCATTATAACCTCGATCGACGATCCGAGAGCGCCGATGTATCAAGGATACAAGTCTTGTTCATATAATGAAAATTGAAAATTTCGAAGAACAAAATTTTCACTTACCATATTGGGCAGTTGCCAGTATTAGGGAACTCCTTCACAAAACAGGCAGTTCCACTCTCCTTCTTTATTTAGCAATCATGTTAACTTCCATTTCTTTTATCCTATGGAATCACTTCATAAACTCCTTTATAAGCTTCCTGTTTGATCTCCATCAAACTATAGTCGTCAAATTCCAACTCCTTGAAATTTGATTATCTCAACGGGAACACAGAATCCGATACTTATGTGACCCTCAATTGTTCAGGGATACAGCTAGTCGTGAGTTCACATCTCCATGTGATTCAGAATAACATTTATTCTTATTCGGGTTTTCCCTAGTTAACCTCATTTTTTCATCAACTCCTTGATCAAGAATTTCAGAACTCATTTCTGATTGCACCCATCGGATAATGGTAAGAGTGTCTAGTAGCATCGCCCCATGATCTCCTAGGTATCACTGATAGTGACTGCACGAACCAGTCGATTATGATTAATGTACAGTACGGTCGGTCTCTTCATCTCATATATTCCGATCGAATCTGCAACCATTGGTTCATCAAGTGTTGCATATTAATTCGATAACTATGTGATACATATAATAGTGGCATCGCATGTACCATTGGAGAACTCTTTCTCCAACGTACATCTAATACTCTGGCCAAAGATTCCACGTACTTTCATTAGATCACATAGGATATTCACACCCGTAGGTGAGCGGTGAATCCCCGACTACAATGCACTGGCTCCTACATGTGTCACAACTGTACCCAATCTCAGCACCTGATGACCATTCTGGGGTCGGTAAACGAGTCAAAGCACAGCCCTAGCATATAGTGCATCAGTGTTGTCCCGGGTCGTAAGGACTAATGGTGTACAATCACAACTACGGACTTATCCTCTCGATGAATGATAACAACTTGAAAAGTCCGAGGGAGGGTAGTTCGTGTTAGAATAGATGCTCTGCAAGTCAACTGTTGGCTAGAGATTTTATTGACTCAGTTGTAATAAACAATCTTTATTTTAATATAATTCATTATTTCATGGTTTTGTTATTTCTTTATCTGTATACTCATGTTATCAAACATAGATAAAGCCCTTAATTATACTTAATACAAATGAATCGTAATTCGATGTTGAAACTCATTTGTAAACACTGTATGATCTAAATTCGTTCCTAGTCGATTCAGCCGCCTAAAACATGGATAAAGGTCGCTTGAGCTCGAGACTAGAATCTGTGATGTTGTGTAATGCGTTTCTTGGTAAGGGCATAGATATGTCCAAACATGCAGATGGGTAGTCATATGATGATTATACCGAACAACCCTCTCCTCGTACTTTCCAAGTGGTTATCATTCATCGAGAAGATAAGTCCGTGGTTATGATTGTACACCGTTAGTCCTTACGACCCGGGATAAAACTGAGGCTCTATATGCTAGGGCTGTGCTTTGACTCGTTTACCAGCTCCAGGAGAGTCATCAGGTGGCGAGGTTGGGTACAGTTGCGACACATATAGGAGCCAGTGCATTGTAGTCGGAGATTCACCGCTCAGCTACGGGTGTGGATATCCTACGTGATCTGATGAAATAATAGTGCGTGGAATCTCTGGCCAGAGTATGAGATGTACATTGGAGAAGGAGTTCTCCAATGGTACATGTGATGCCACTATTTATATTTATCACATAGTTGTCGAATTATTATGCAACCCTCGATGAACCAATGGTTGCAAATTCGATTGGGATATATGAGATGAAGGGACCGTACTGTACGTTAATCATAATCGACTGGTTCTTGCAGACACTATCAGTGATACCTAGGGAATTATGGGGCGATGCTACTAGACGCTCTTACCATGGTTCGATGGATTTAATCAGAAATATGATTTCTGACATTCTTATGATCAATCGTTGATGCATAGAATGAGGCAAATAAGGGTAAGCCCGAATAAAGGATTATTTCCTGAATCACAAGGAGTTGTGAACTGACGGCTAGCTGTATCCCTGGACCATTGAGGGTCACACAAGCACTGGATCTTTTGTTCCCGTTGAGAGAATAAATTCAAAGAGTTGAATTTATATTATGATATAGTAAATTCAAGGAGTTGAATTTATGATAATTAAATTTTGAGAAAATAAATTCAAGGAGTTGAATTTATGAGATAGTAAATTCAAGAAGTTGAATTTATGAAATTTGGAGAGAATAAATTCAAGCAGTTGAATTTATAAAATTTGATAATTTAATTTATTAAACTCAAAAGTTGGGTTTATTAAATATTAAATTTTGGAGGTGATAAGATTCATGGAGTTGAATTTATAAGGGATTTAAATTAAATGTAATGTGTATATGTATAATGGGCTTGTAGGAGTACAAGACCAATATACATATTATTAAGGTTCTTAATTGGGTTTTAAAATATTAATTAATTAATTAAAGTAGTTGGACTAGAATAATTAATTGATTAAGCCCATTAAGTATTTAATTTATTAATGAGCCCTAAGCTTATATATATGTATTAGGATTAAGGTCACAACACACAATTTTTGATACAAAAATTTCGAAAAAACCTAGCCTCCATCTCCTTGGGTTTTTTCGAAAATCCTATCTCCCAAGGTCTCTCAAATTTCGATCTCCAACGTCAAAACTTCTTTCAAATTTTCTAGTGCAATTTGGAAGAGGAACAAATCATCTAGTCGTGGACCTGATTAGAATAAATGAGTCCTTGAATAAAGTTCATAGGGATTCATTAAGAGCTATATCCGCCTATACCGGATTAGTTGGAGTCAAGTGATTAAATTCATCAAAGGTATAAAAATCTAACGCCCTATGAATGTTTATGTTAAAACTATACGAATGCCCAATCAAAAACATATTTTGATTGTCGAAATAAAATAAAAATTTTAAAACTTCCGCTGCGTTTGGGCACGAGAAAATCGAGATCCAACAGTTCGGTATAATCATCATATGACTACCCATCTGCATTGATAGACGTGGTTTTTACATGTTTTATTGCATTAATTTGTGTGTGTTTGCATTGTGCATGCGTACATTTCATTTACATTTTGTTCATTTTAGAGTAAACATTTGCATTTGATCATGTCTCACTTGTGTGTGACAAATTTGCAGGAAAAATGACCGGGAAAACCGAATCTGGAGCAAAGTGCGCAAGCCAAGAAGGAAATGGGAGATAGGCTAGCGCCCGAGCGGTAGAAAATTACTGCCCGGGCGCGAGAGGTGAATAGCTAAGATGATGTCAAGAAAGTATGGGGCTCGGGCGATAATTTTCTAACGCTCGGGCGCGAGATTTATTTTCCGAAGAACCAAATTACAGAAGACTCGGCGCTCGGGCGGTAATTTTCTACCGCCCGAGCGCGAATGCCGCATTCCTCAAGAAAGATTGCAGTCTCAGTTGTGTGTGACAAACTTGCAGGAAAAATGACCAGGGAAAACCGAATCTGGAGCAAAGTGCGCAAGCCAAGAAGGAAATGGCAGAAAGGCTGGCGCCCCAGCGGTAGAAAATTACTGCATGGGTATGCAGATAAAGTATAATGTTATAATCGAATAAAATCGTAAAATATTATTAAAATAAAGATTGTTTTACTTTAGAGTCAATAAAGCCCGAGGCACAAGTTGTATTGCCGGACACCTACTCTAACACGAAGGACAAAGAACCGCCACCAATCTCTGAGTTGGATGGCTCCAGAGCCAGGTGAACTTAAGATGAACACTGATGCTCTTGTATGATGATGTATCCCCCTTTCTCGATTGGGTCTGCCTCGGGGGGAGTTATCAGAAACTCAAATGGGAATTTTGAGCGTTGCTTCGTTATCCGGTCTCCCCTTTCCACGCTAAATGTCTGGCTTTGGAGACTGGTCTACAATTTGCCCATGAGAAAGGACTCAAAATTTCTAGGGTGGGAGCAGACTCGTTGTTGCTCCTAGGCAGCCTAAACGAAGACCTCAAATTTAATCCCCTTTTCATGGATTTCGAAGCTGGCCCTGCATTCATTTCTATTTCTTTTTATCTCACAGCCATCCTAAAATAGTATCCCCTTTCCTCTAGAAAACCAATCAACATTTACTGCCTGCGCAGGGCCCGGCGTCTCTCCCATCTCCTTCCTCAAAAAGACCGAGCATAACGCTATTACGGTCATGGAAGATGAACATCAGACGCATAAACATCGGGTAATATCTGCGAGCACTTCAAGTCCAAGGAAAAATAGAGTAAATAAGTAATGTATAAGATCATATAGATTTATATATTTTACTATACTGTTAATTCATGAATATTTTGATAGCTGCTTTATGAATACATGAAAATTTCAGAGAAAAAGGAGAAGCACCCATTGCAAGGAATGGAGATGAACTTGAAGAACTCGGTGCACGTGCTTTATTCCATCCATTCGTTATAGGATTTAATGGTTGATTTGCGTCTAACAAGTCAGCAAATTAATTTTCGATGTCACATCAATATTTTACAATATCATAACATTAATTAGATCAAAATAGTAGAAAATAAAAAATTTATGTAACAAGATCAAATTTGAAAACTCAATGGACCAAAACTTAAAATTGAACAAATTAGTATTTTTTTTTTACCCAAAAGACTAGGGAGATGAAAATGACTTGTGAGATTAAATCATAATTTATGTTTGATGGAAGAAACGAATCATAAATTCCCTTCTTTTTATCATCTCTCATCTAGCTATTGTCTATTTCAATTATGAATAGGTCTCTTGTGACACGATCTCACGAATCTTTATCTGTGAGACGGGTCAACCTTACCAATATTTACAATAAAAAGTAATACTTTTAGCATAAAAAGTAATATTTTTCATGGATGACTCAATTAAGAGATCTGTATCACAAAATACGACATTTGAGACCGTCTCGTAAAACTTTTTGTCTTCGACCATTGGATATCAATGGAAGAACCCAAAACAATCTCTTTGCATGTTTAGTTCAAATTCTCAACCATTTTGCTCGAGTTTTAGCCATTTTCACTTCATCCCTTCTATACTAAATATCCCCCACTATCAGTGTGCATGTGTGTGTATATAAACCAAATATAGACAAGTTAACATGAGTAAATCTAAAATCCAAAACAAACTAACTTACAATACTAATATTGCAATTTTCCCACATGGATTAGCATGAGAGTGGATTTCAAATCCACCCAACAAAAATTCATATAGAAGACCAAATGAATTCTAAATTCATGGTTTCAAATCCTTCCATCCAATCATTATTTTAAAATTTCCTACTCCATTGTCTCCGACGTGGAACGAATAAGGTCTCTGAATGCTCTCGGTTCACAAAATTTTCGGTTTTCAGTTCGGTTTTTTTTAGCTCGGTTAACCGAATCATACTGAAAACCAATTTTTGTTTATTTTTAAAATCATTTTTTTAGTTTTAAAATCATTATATTTATTTATATTTTTTATTAATAAATATAAATAAAAAATTGAAAGAAATAGAAATTCAGTTAAACCGCAAATATTTTGTCTTTTAACAAAACCGAACAGTGAAATTCGGTTCAGATTTTTGGTTAAATTCGTTCCGCTCGGAATTAACATCCGTAGCCTCAACTTGCTTTGTACGTAGTAGTATACTAGCAACAAATGATAAAACTAACTCATGCCAACATATTATAATATGATGTCTGTAGAGAATAGTAACAACAATATGAAAAGACAGTTAATAAGATGCTACTCGTAGGGAATATGATATTGTCTTAAAAGTATATTCGAAAACAGATATTTATCAATATATGTGAGATCTATTGGAAAATAATATTTAAAATGTGTGTATTGAATATTTGAATGTTGAATATTTGAATGTTGAAAATAAGAGTTGTAAATATTGAAAATTAGTGTGTGATGATGTAGGTAATGATGTATTTTATTTTTGGATTATTTGTAAAGATTTCCTATAAATAGATCTCTCATTTGTGAAGAAAATCACAATTGAGTAGAGAGAAAAATATTATAAAGTGTGTAGTTTGGTAAATTTTGAGAGTTTGAGATTTTTACTTTTTACCATAAATTTTTACTTTTTCACAACACGTTATCAGCACGAAGCTCTAAAAGTCCTACATACTTTTCCAAGCTCCAAACAGAAGAAAAAGGTAATAAAAATAATTATATTTATTTTACTGTTATTTATTTATTGTGTATTTATTTAATATACAATATAATGTTATTATTAGAAATAATAAAAATAAATTTTTCATAAACTTGTTATAAATCCTGGGAGGATGTTAAGACGACATCCCACACTCCCGGTAAGGGATACGACAAGTATAAAAGCCTATAAAGTTTTTAAACAAAATAAATTATGACACTCATTATAATATTATGATATGATATAGATAATTATTTAAACATGTCTAATATTATATATATCATATTATTATCATAAAATTATACAAATACATACCTTTATTTTTTTTTTTGTACCCCAACGGTCATAAATGGTAAACAACGGCTATTTTTTGCCCTATAAATATGATCTCACAAACACATTCCATCACTCCAACTTTCTCTTCTTCTCTAAAAATTATTCATCATCAAATTTTTCGAAGAAAAAAGAAGATGGCTTTCTCAAGGTTATTTTTAATTATTTTGGTTATCATACTCACGAGTCTTTTATTTATCGGAGAATATCCTCCTCGTGTGTTTTCTTTATTTTTACAAATACTTGTACTTGTTGTTTATCCGTTACTTTGTATTGCAATAATTATTAACTAATAAAATGCATCGTAATTTTTTAGTACCACCATGTCAAATTTAACAAAGCTCGAATTTATTGCGCTCGACATCACGGGAAAGAATTATATGCCATGGACTCTAGATGTAGAAATGCATCTTGAGTCATTGGGTCTAAGCGAGACCATTAAAGAAAATGGCATATGCACGTCACAAGAAAAGGCAAGAGCCATGATATTTTTGCGTCGACATCTCGACGATGGATTGAAATGTGAATATCTGACTGAAAAAAATCCCATGGCTTTGTGGAAGGGATTAAAAGAAATATTCGAACATATAAGAGAAGTTATACTTCCGACCGCCCGGGATGAATGGAATACATTGAGATTCCAAGACTTTAAAAAAGTCAGTGATTACAATTCGGCGATGTATAGAATAATCTCGCAATTAAAATTTTGTGGACATGAGGTCACAGAATCTGAGATGCTTGAAAAAACATTTTCCACGTTTCATGCATCAAATATTACTCTACAGCAACAATATAGAGTACGTGGATTCGCGAGATATTCTGAACTCATCGCCTGTCTTCTTGTGGCGGAAAAAAACAACGAGCTATTAATGAGAAATCATCAGTCCCGACCCACTGGATCAACAGCATTTCCAGAAGTAAATGTTGTAAGTAAAAATGAATTTAAACCTGGAAACCAAAATCAAATTCAAAGACAAGGTTTTGGTCGAGGTCGAGGTCGAGGTCGTGGACGTGGACGTGGACGTGGAATTGGCCGTGGTCGTGGTCAAGGCCGTGGTTTTGAAAATAATCGAGATAGTTATTTTTATAACTCATCTCAAAAGAACGTCCCAAACCATCCACAGAAAAGGCATCATGAGAATACAAGTGTTAATGAGAAGCACTCAAAAAGATATGAAAGTTCTTGTTACAGATGTGGTACTGCAGGACATTGGTCCAAAGTTCGAGCCCCTGAGCACCTTTGTAAACTTTATAAAGAATCATTAAAGGGGAAAGAAAAGGAGACCAACTTCACTGAACGCAGTGACCGTTTGAGTGATGCAACTTATTTTGATGCTGGTGATTTTATGAATGATTTCTCTGGAAATGATCAATATGTTGGTGGGATAGAAATGAACAATATTGATGCTGCAGATTTTCTCAACGATTTCTCTGAAAATGAACAATATAATGGTAGAATATAAATGTACAATAATCTATTTTTCATGTATTCATAGAATAATGTTTTATTGTATAATTATGATTTGTGTTATATTTAAATATATATTGCAAGTAATTTATTTCATTGCATATTTTTTTGAAGTTCAAATATGGAAAATGCTATGAGCAAAGCTGAAGTTTGCATACCCGATAGTGGTACAACGCACACTATCCTCCGAGATAAAAGATATTTCTTGGAACTAAAACCAACAAAAACAACGGTGAATACAATATCAGGTCCTGTAGACTTGATTAAAGGATGTGGTAAAGCACAATTTTTGTTACCTAATGGTACAAAATTTTTGATCAATGATGCTTTATATTCACCACAATCGAAAAGAAATTTGTTGAGTTTTAATGATATATATTCCCATGGGTATGATACTCAAACAATGAATGAAGGGAATGAGAAATATATGTGTCTTATCACATATAAATCAGGAAAGAAATATGTGATTGAAAAACTACCAATGCTCCCTACTGGATTGCATTATACACATATAAGTCTCATTGAATCAAACATGGTAGTTGATAATTCTTCGATATTAACCAATTGGCATGATCGATTGGGACATCCTGGTTCAACAATGATGCGAAGAATTATAGAAAATACACATGGTCATCCACTGAAAGACCAGAAGATCTTTCAGAATAATAAGTTTCAATGTAAAGCATGTTCTCTTGGAAAACTTATTATAAGACCATCACCAGTCAAAATCCAAACTGAATCACCAATGTTTCTTGAACGTATTCAGGGTGATATTTGTGGACCAATCCATCCACCATGTGGACCATTCAGATACTTTATGGTATTGATTGATGCCTCCAGCAGATGGTCACATGTATGTTTATTATCAACTCGAAATGTTGCATTTGCAAGATTACTTGCTCAAATAATAAAATTGAGGAATCAATTTCCCGATTATACAATCAAGAAAATTAGACTTGATAATGCTGGTGAATTTACTTCCCAAACTTTCAATGATTATTGTATGTCTATGGGAATCATTGTTGAGCATCCTGTTGCTCATGTACATACACAGAATGGATTGGCTGAATCATTGATTAAACGTCTGCAAATGATTGCTAGACCAATGATAATGAAAACAAAGCTCCCTATTTCTATATGGGGACATGCAATTTTACACGCTGCTTCATTAATTCGCATCAGACCAAGTGCATATCATAAATACTCCCCATTGCAGCTTGCATTTGGTAAAGAACCAGACATTTCTCATCTGAGAATTTTTGGATGTATGGTGTATGTGCCTATTGCACCACCGCAACGAAAGAAAATGGGACCTCAAAGCAAGGTTGGAATTTATATCGGTTATGATAGTCCATCAATCATTCGATATATTGAACCTCAGACAGGCGACGTGTTCACAGCACGTTTTGCTGATTGTCATTTTAATGAGGAAATCTTCCCAATGTTAGGGGGAGAACAGAAACATACCGAAAAAGAAATTACATGGTATGTATCATCATTGTTACATCTGGATCCAAGAACAAAACAATGTGAAAAAGATGTACAACAAATTGTACACTTGCAAAGAATAGCAAATCAAATACCAGATGCATTTGCAGACACAAAAGGGGTAACTAAATCATATATACATGCTGTAAATGCCCCTGCTCGAATTGAAATTCCAAAGAAACAAATGGAAGATACTCATGATGTCATTAAACGCCTGAAGCGTGGAAGGCCAGTCGGTTCCAAGGATAAAAATCCTCGAAAAAGAAAATTCATAGAGAAACACGATGATCACAAAATAAAGAATGACGTTTCTGAAGAAACACATGATGATCACAAAATAGAGAATGGTGTTCCTGAAGAAACACATGATGATGAAAATGTTCTGTCAGAACCACAAACTGACGAGAATCATGAAATCTCTATCAATTATATTAATACTGGAAAAATATGGAACCGAAAAGATATAGATGAAATTGATGATATATTTTCTTATAATGTGGCAATCGACATCATAAATGATAACGAAGATCATGAACCAAAATCTTTTGGTGAATGTAAAAATCGGCAGGATTGGATAAAATGGAAAGATGCCATCCAGGTTGAATTAAATTCGCTAAATAAACGTAATGTTTTTGGACCTATAGTCCTTACACCTGAAGGTGTAAAACCTGTTGGATACAAATGGGTTTTTATTCGAAAGCGAAATGAGAAAAATGAAATAGTAAGATATAAAGCTCGACTTGTTGCACAAGGTTTTTCTCAAAGGCCTGGAATTGATTATGAAGAAACGTATTCTCCTGTGATGGATGCAATTACGTTTCGGTATTTGATTAGCTTGGCGGTATCTGAAAATTTAGAAATGCGTCTTATGGATGTTGTTACAGCTTACTTATATGGATCACTTGATAGTAATATATATATGAAAATCCCTGAAGGATTTAAGATGCCTGAAGCACAAAGTTCAAAACCCAGGGAATGTTATTCTGTGAAATTACAAAGATCATTATATGGGTTAAAGCAATCAGGTCGAATGTGGTATAATCGACTAAGTGATCACTTGATGAAAAAGGGATATGTAAATAATTCAATATGCCCTTGTGTTTTCATTAAGAAAACAACATCCGGATGCGTAATTATTGCTGTATATGTTGATGATTTAAACATCATTGGAACGAATAAAGAAATTCAAGAAGTTGTGTCATACTTGAAGGAAGAATTTGAAATGAAGGATCTTGGAAAAACCAAGTATTGTCTGGGTTTACAAATTGAACAAAAAGAATGTGGAATGTTTGTTCACCAGACAAATTATACAGAAAAGATCCTTAAACGTTTTAATATGGATAAAGCAAATCCTTTAAGTACTCCAATGGTTGTTAGATCATTAAACATAGAAAAGGATCCATTCCGTCCATGTGAAGATGATGAAGATATTCTTGGTCCAGAAGTACCATATCTAAGTGCCATCGGTGCCCTTATGTACCTTACAAATTGTACAAGGCCTGATATATCTTTTGCCGTGAATCTGTTGGCAAGATTTAGCACATATCCAACAAAGAGACACTGGAACGGAATTAAACATATATTCTGTTATCTACGAGGAACGACAGACTTGGGACTTTTGTATTCAAAAGATGCTAATCCAAGTATAATTGGTTATGCTGATGCTGGATACTTATCTGATCCACACAAGGCACGTTCCCAAACTGGATATGTATTTACTCGTGGAGGCACTGCAATATCTTGGCGTTCTCAGAAACAAACGCTCGTAACAACTTCATCAAATCATGCCGAGATTATTGCACTACATGAAGCAAGTCGTGAATGTGTGTGGTTAAAATCAATGACCCAACATATCCAAATTTCATGCGGATTATCATCTGATGAGAAGCCTGTGATACTATATGAAGATAATGCTGCATGTGTTGCTCAAATGAAAGAAGGATACATAAAAAGCGACAGAACTAAACATATTCCTCCTAAGTTCTTCGCATTCACCAAGGAGCTTGAGAAGAATAGATGTATTGATGTTCGTCACATTCAATCAAGTGAAAACTCATCAGATCTCTTCACAAAGGCACTTCCTACGTCAATATTCAGAAAGCACATATATAATATTGGGATGCGCAATCTACGAAATTTGTGAAGAATTGTTCATGTCAACATCAGGGAGAGTTTACGTGACTGCACTCTTTTTCCCTTACTATGGTTTTTATCCCAATGGGTTTTTCCAAGTAAGGTTTTTAACGAGGCAGTACAAAAATACGTAATGAAGACATCATCGTATCATGATCATCATCACAAGGGGGAGTATTGGAAAATAATATTTAAAATGTGTGTATTGAATATTTGAATGTTGAAAATAAGAGTTGTAAATATTGAAAATTAGTGTGTGATGATGTAGGTAATGATGTATTTTATTTTTGGATTATTTGTAAAGATTTCCTATAAATAGATCTCTCATTTGTGAAGAAAATCACAATTGAGTAGAGAGAAAAATATTATAAAGTGTGTAGTTTGGTAAATTTTGAGAGTTTGAGATTTTTACTTTTTACCATAAATTTTTACTTTTTCACAACAAGATCTACTGTTTTTTTTCAATGGATGCTACATGTGAAAAAAAGCGTTCATCTGGTACTATTGTTAAAGTAAGCGTTCAATAAGCCAACTTGTGGTTTGTGCTTTTTTGACTCTAATGTAAAACAATCTTTATTTTAATAATATTTTACGATTTTATTCGATTGTTGTATTATACTTTATATGTATACTCATGCAAGCTGCATAGATAAAGTCCTTGAATATCACGAGGTCTGCGTCGCAACGTAAGACGTCACGCCCCGGGACGGGGGTTGGTTGACACCGACGTTGCTCTCAAATTTACATTCGAAAACAACAAGCCTCAGAAGTACAGAATTCAGAAACCAGTCTTTTTATTCATAAATACTGAATATTTCAATGTCTGATACAAACTCAATGCCAAATGTTTTACAAGCGAAAATTTAAAATCAAATATAAAAGTATCTTAGATGCAGCGGAATAAACATAAACTAGAACTGATAAACAACGGTCTTCTTCACCAGCCCCAGAATTGAATATGCTCTTCTTCTTCTAACTTTTCTTCCTCGTTCTTATCTGAGATGGGTTTGGTGGGTGAGTGATATGGCTGTCACTCAGTAAGCAGGGGCGGGAATAACTCCCAATTTTCGAAATCGTTTTCAACAGAAACAGTAATACAATAATATACAGAAAACTCGTATTTTCAGAACAGAAATCAGAATTCAGAAATCACAGGTTTCAGAACAAAAATCAGAATTAGTAAGCACTGAGCATGTTAGTGAATTTCATGGCTAAACTGATATCAGTCCCCTATATGTTCTCTCCTCTAAGGGGTGAGGCCAGGATCAGAATCAGAATTCAGAAATGTTCAGAATATATATTCCTACCATTAGTTCACTAGGGAGTTTCAATGCTTCAAAATCATATATCAGAAATTAAATATACAGAAACTGTGTTTTAAAACAGAATTATACTGATTTCAAGATATTTATACATAAGCCCACTAACAGTAATTTGCTAGAGTTTCGGTTGAAGTCTACTGGAAATCTGGTTGCTCTCGCTACTGGATTTTACTGCTCGAACAAGGCACTCTTTTAGCTCGAAAATTTAAGTAATAATCTCAAGATTTGTGTAACACCAATTCAGAGACTTGAGGGTGTTATTTATAGGCCAAAATCTGACTGTTAGACTCCCTATTAATGGCCATAATCTGCATTTAACAGCCTTTATTCCATTTTAAATACTTCAGTTACAAGTCATGAGTTGGATTAGTAACTGTCTGCTGGAATCTCGTTCTTCTGCTGCTGGATTCTATCTGCTGGAATATCAACTTCTGAGATATTAGCTGATGCTGGAATTGTTAGCTTCTGCTGAAATTTTCCTTTGCTATTGAATATTGCTAGATGCTGGAAATATTAACTTCTGCTGGAGTTTTGCATTGCTGCTGAAATGCTGGAAATTCGAGTTCTCACATAAGATCATAGAACTCATTAGGAAGTGTACCGTATATTCTAAACAAGTTCCTAGTCGAATCAGCCGCCTTAAACAAGGATAAAGGTCGCTCGAGCTTGAGACTAGTATCTGTGATGTAAACGACATGTTTCATTGGCAATGACACGGAGATGTCTATTCACACGGATGGGTGATCATATGATGATGCACTGAACAACCCTCACTCAGACTATCCAAGTGGTTTCCACTTATCGAGTATACTAGTCCACAATTATGGTTGTACACTATTAGTATTTTGACCCGAGACAATGCAGGGGCTATACGTACTAGCATGCACTTTGATTCATTTACCGACTCCATCGAGGGTCATCAGGTGGCGAGGTTTGGTGCAGTTTCGAAATACGTAGAAGCAAATGCATTGTAGTCGGAGATTCACCGTTCGCCTACGGGAGAAGATATCCTATGTGATCTGATGAGTTGATAGTGCAAGGAGTCTCTGGTCAGAGCAAGAAATGTGCATTAGGGAAATGTGTTTTCCTAGTTCCATATATCATGCCACTATTTGTACTCAAAGATAGATCACATCGTTATCGAATTCATATGCAACTCTCGATATACCAATGGTTGCAGATTCGATCGGAATATATGCATTGAAGGGACCGTACTGTACGCTAACCATGACTAAAGGTTCTTGAAGGTACCATCAGTGATATCTAGGGGATCATGGGACGATGCTACTAGACACTCTTACCATGATTCGATGGATGCAATCAGAAATGAATTCTGACATTCATGATCAAGGAGTTGATGAAAAGAATGGGGTTAACTATAGTAAACCTGAATAAAAATAAATATTATTCTGAACCACATGGAGATGTGAATCCATGGCTAGCTGTATCCCTGAACCATTGAGGGTCACACAAGTATCGGATATTGTGTTCCCATTTAGATAGTCAAATTTCAAGGAGTTGAAATTTGACGACTATAGTTTGATAGAGATCAAACAAGAAGCTTATAAAGGAGATTATGAGTTGATTCTATATGATGAAAGAAATGAAAGTTAATTTGGTTGCTAAATAAGTAAGGAGAGTGGAACTGCCTATTTTAGTAAAGGATTTTACAAAACTGGCAGCTGCCAAATATGGTAAGTTCCAAATTTGGTAAATGAAAATTTTGATCTTCGAAATTTTCGATTTTCATTATATGAACAAGATTTGTATCTTTGGTACATCGGCTCTCTCAGATCGTCGATCAGGGTTATAATGAGTTTGAAATCTTTTTTTTTTTTTTGGAATTTGGAATTTAGTAATTAAATGGTTGTGCTAGTAGTGGTTACTACTAACATGCACAAATTCTCATATATGTTCTACAGGAGTCTAGAATTAAATTAACCAAGGAATTAGTTTATAAATTAAATAATAATTATTTAATTTAATATACATATACACATGTATATATTTTATATGGTGATATAAAATATGTGTATATGATATTATTATATCATGTATTATTAAAGGTTAATAAATACATTTTATATTAATTATACGATAGTTTAAATATAATGAAATTATTACAGTCTTTGTGGGAGAGTAACTCCTAATTAGATTAGGAGTATCACTATATATATACACCACTAAGACTCATAATTAAAAATCTAATTTTTGCACACAAAAGTAAAAATTCCCTTCCTTCCTTGATGAAAAGAACCCACGGCCACCTTGAGATTTTCAAGGGAAAATCTCGGCCATCTTGTTCCTTCCATCGTCGTTGCGCCACTGTTGCAGCACCGTTCTCCGAATTTTTGAAATTCGGAGGCTACAGTCTTAACGCACAAATCGTTTGCGATTTCTAGTGCAACACAAGCGATGAACATAGCTTTCGATCGTGGACATAATTAGGCGATCAAATCTGAAGAGCAGTTCGTAAGGATTTACAAGAAATGCTATATCCGCCTAAACACCAGAATAGTTAGGAGTCCACCATTGAAAACACAAATGTATAATTCTAAAAGCCCTATGAATTTTTGAACACACGACGTCCAAGGACAAAATTTTTAAACTTCCGCTGTGTTTTGAGTACAAAAATACTATGTCCCAACAACTATCCTCATCCTACTTGATATGTAGGCCACAACGGCCAGACCAAACCATGAACAAGTCAGTTCAACTATTTCCATCACACGGTGGCTTTGACAATATTTGATGTGCACCATCAAAAGGTGTAAAAAAAAAAAAGATTCCACTGTGTGGCCAATACCGAATCTTACAAACTGCGGAAAAAGAGATCTCCAATCCACTCGAAAACGACGACTTAGACTCATATTTTCATCGTGTTTATGCATAAGATCTAATTGACATTACACATATGTAGACATTTGACTGTAAAACAGGGTGGAAATCCAACTCAGAAAGCTCAATCTCCACCAACAATAACAACAATAATTGAAGAATAATTATAGACAATGATGGTAACTCCTTTTTGAAATGTATCTCTCCAATAAGAAACAGCTAGATAGTGCAAGAGAAAAAAACGAGATCAAGCATCAATCAACATCGATTGAATGGAAGCACACTTACAGTAGAAGAATCAAAGGATCTTTTTTAGAAGATGGATCGTTCTTCGTGTTCGAGTCCGCACTGACCTTCATGGTTCGCAAGAATGGTCTCGGCAGCCTTTGCGAGGACCATCGGTACTTCCATTTCGTTAAATGCTAGTCTTTTTCCCCCTTTCATGATAAAAAAAGGATTGAAACAAATCGAATGCATGTAAAATTGATCTTTCCATGCCGGTCAATAAGGTGGCTCTATCCACGTCCCATCCCGGCACCACATACATCCTTTTATTCGATGTCTAACCCCCATATTTCTAGCTATGTCGATATCATCACAGCTTACAGGGAACCTGATCCAACGGGGATACATGGGGCAATCGGCTCCACTCAAGCGAAAAATTTTTGAAACTTAGAATGTTATCTTTTCAAAAATACTAGTTTTGTTTCCTCATATGTATTGAGCGGCCCCCTCAATATAATTTTTGGGCGCGTCTCTGACTTCCGATCCCCTCTGCGGCCGCTCCACCACAAATTCACACCGCAAACCATCGGCCACAACAACTTCTCGAGATAGCCCTTCACCCCCAGAACAAACAATCATTTTAAGCGTGGCTAGAAAAGTTTTCGTACACCAGAACTCTTGGTTGATAAGAACAGTGGAATAAATGCACAATTGTAGAAAAAAAACTGGTACACAGATAGATACAAGTTGCAAAAGAAAAGTGAAGAAAACATGGATTCAAATAGGAGAAGTGTAATTATTCATTCATGAACTCATCATAGAGAAGTATTTGTACATATTCGTTCACAAATTTCACTTCATTCGTTAACTTAGCGTTGAGATCAATCATTTTGCAGGATGAAATCTACAGTAGCAAATCGTAATCTCGAGTCACTAAAGATGAATTTGTTGGACAGCAAGGAACCTTTTTACATCAATTCTTGGCCGAGTGGCAATAGAATACCTTGAGCTCACACTTAGGCGAAATCGCCTTCAAGATCATTCTCGCGGTATCCTCCTGCCTCACTTTAGCCACCTCCTTCTCCACCAATACCGCCGCCACAATCCTCTCATAGTCACCGACACCTCCCGCCACATATGCCACCAATGCCGCCTGCACCGGACCCAGACTCGGATTATACGCTGCAGACTCGATGTAAGAACCCCTGTACACTTTCCCTTCACAATCCATCAGCGCCACCCCAGACGGGCAACCGCTGTAGGGAGCATATGCACTGTTAGCAGCTTCCAACGCCGATTTTCTCAACCGGGCTTCGTGAAGATCGTGTTTTTCACCATTGTCATTACTCAATTTTCCCACATTCGAATTCCCATTGCAAAGATTTCTCGGGTTTGACGCATCATTTATTGTTGACAGATCCAACCGATTGTGATGGGATTCAAGGAGAAGAGGAGTTTCTTGATCCAGCAAATCATGCGGGCCGAACGGATTCGGTAGAATTTCTGGCAAGGGCTTGAAGGTGAGATCTTTAAGCCCACCGTTTAATTCAAGATTTTCGGTACAATCTTCCGAATCGGCGGTGATGTGGATTTTCAAGGAGGAGGAGAGGCGGAGCTCCTGCAAGAATTGCCGGCAGTGGCCACAGGGTGCCGCAGAGACGGCAAGCGAGAGGAGGCGAGGGCAGCGGTGGACCGCAAGATTGGTGATAAGAAACTGCTCCGCGTGCACGGAGTGATGCAACGGCACTCCAGGAAATTCAAGATTGACGCCAAAGAACACACGGCCGTCGGAACCGAGTCCTACGGCGCCCACATGGAAGTTGGAGATGGGTGGGCGAGCTAATGACTGGGCAGAGTCGACGAGGTGGGGAAGAAGGTGCTGCACAGATGGAAGGCTCAAGGATTTGGCCATGGATTCTGCTTCAGAAGCATCTGTAACGAATTGGGATACCTTGGAATCCATGGACAATTGCTTGCAATGATTTTCTGAATAAATTTTGGAGGATTTGGGGAGAAAGATTGGGTCTTGAAGAATTGTTGGAGTGGGGGAGTAGCCATGGTGTGAAGGTGGTGGTATTTATAGGATTTTCCATTCTCAGCTGGTGGAGTTCTTTTACAATTGGAATTGGTGTTCATACATCACGTAATTTTGTGAAGTAGATTTCAAATCGATCCAATTCATAGAATAATATTACTTTCTATTATTATTTTTATAATAAATATAGATTTGATCGACATATCTCACACACATATATATATATATATACTCGTGAGGTCATCTCGTTAGACACTTAATATTTTTTAGAAAGGTCGGAGGAAAAACATTATCTTGTAAATAATTTTTGGTCTTCATTTTTATATAAAATCTTCTGAGCGGTCTTATAGATTTATATTCGTGAGACAGATTAATTTGATTTATAAAACTAATAATTTTGACATAAAATATATTTTTTTATTGATAGAAAATATGCTTCATAAGACTAAATCGTGAGATAATTTTATAATAGTTTTTATATTATTTGTAATAGTCTCTCAATTTAAACACAATTTGTAAGTACTTCGATTTCTTTTATTATCGATATAAAATATTTTAATTGAAATCCAAAACCCAAGGTTTGCCAACTTTCTCGTCCATTTCTGTATCCTCTCTCGTTTTTACGTAGGAAACACAAGTGATAACTTGATATTATTGCTATTAATTACCAGGTAGATCTCTTGTTAGACGGTATCACGAATCTTTATTTGTGAGACAAGTCAACCCTATCGATATTCACAATAAAAAATATTATTTTTAGCATAAAAAATAAATTTTTTTATTGATGACCCAAAAAAGAGATACGTCTCACAAAATACGACTTATGAGATCGTCTCACACAAGTTTTTGCCTAATTACAATTAAAAAATTCTAATTTGGGTTCTTCATATTAGTCTCTTTCCCATTATGTTGTTAAATTTCAGTTTTAACTTTTTTTTTTTTTGTCATTTTGATATTTTTATGACTTGGTGCGGTGTAGAGCCTAGGTGAAGTTAATTTGATACTAACGTAATAGTGGAGTGTATAGTGTCACGTTAGTATTTTAAATTTAAGAAAAATTAAAATTGTCAAAAATTAAAATATATGTGATCAAAACTCAATTTCGATAACATATATAACAAAAATTATGAAGACATAAACTTATATGAGCTGTAAAGTAAAATTTTGAAATATTTTTAAATATCAAAATCGAAAATATAGTTACATCTCAATTTGATAAAAAAAAATAAATCACAAAAACTCTTACGATAATGTTTCATGGGTCAATTTTGTGAGACACTCGAGTCGGTTCATTAAAATTATTATTTTTTATTCCAAAAATAATAATTTTATTTGTATATATGAACCAAGTCAACCGTCTCACATACTATAAATCCTTGAGACCGTTTCACGTGAACTTTACTCAAAAAAATATTATACAAACTTATTTGTGCCGAATTTATATCTCATTCATAACAATCATATTTGAATAAAATATTTTTTTGTTCTTATTTATACTTTTGATATTTGTAATGATCATCTCACTTGTAATATAAATAATTTATTATAAAAACTAGTTTTAAATTTTAAGTATAATATCTATATTTTTAAAAAATTATTTTACACAAAAATTTTTATTCAAATACTCATATGAGACAGTTTCACATGTTAATTTTATTCAATTTATCTTTAATCCGACCAAATTTATAAAAAAAAAATTTATTTTTATACTAAAATTATTATTTTTCACCCATCTCACGAAAATAGATATGTGAGACCATTTCACAAAGACATTCTCAAACATTTATTTTAAGCACACATATATTATATATATATATATATATATATATATATATTGTTTTGATTTATATTAAATATGGTTAATCCAAAAATAAAACCAAACCAACGGGAGTGAAGCAAAATTAATTCCTTATATTGTGTAATTTCTCATGAAAATAATATTATATTTCATTAAACTGAAGAGTAAATTACGTAAGAAATTTCATTCAATATATCATGAATTTTTAAATTTGTTTATGATAGCAAACAACATTGACTATCCAAGTTCTTTTGTCGGATTACCTGTAACTAACTTTTATTATCATTTTCAATAATAAAATGTTTTATCTGATTTTCTTTAAATATTTTAATAAGTTAGGGAAGAGTCTTAGTAATGAAAGCTAGCTTTATGATATTTATTTATTATTTTTATTTTCTATCTTGTTTTAGTTCTCTCCCAATAAACAATGATAATATGAACAAGATTTTTATAAGATGATTTACATATCTTTATCCGTAACACGGGTTGATTAAGTCTATATTTAGAGTGAAATATAATATTTTTTCATAAAAAATAATATTTTTTAATTGATCAGATCGGATAGGAGACCTATATCACGAAATTGAAACGTGATACGATGAGTTTTTTGTGTAAAAATATTTGATGTTTGTGACATATAATTAGTTTATTTGAACTAAATTCAAATGTGGATTCAAAGTATAGGAAAGATGTTTAACTCTATGTTTGGGGATCCAAATTTGTGAATGAATCGAACCAAATCATGTGTTTCGTTTATTTGATTTCAAGTTCGAATGTTACTAAATTTTCCATTAGGACAACGTAGAGAAAATGGCATTCATAAATTTTTTCCAGAAGGGAAACTTTGGCCTAGCACGTCAATGAATCTGGTCAACAAATTGCAAGAAATAAAAAAATATATTTAAAACTTGTAAAATTACAAATTTTGGTTCCATTTCATGTCACGCCTCGAGCTCGGGCCCGCGGCTGCGTGACTGCACAATGAGTTTCTATAACAACTACTTCATATTCGTCCATGCTTTACGAAAATGATTAACCCAAGTTGCTATAAAAGTCAATTGTAGCCTATTATAAACTTATTTTAAATCTTTAATTTTTAAGATGTTTGACACGAGTATCAAATTTCATATTATTATTATTATTATTATTATTTATGTAATAATAAAAAATAAATTATTATAAAATAAAAACTTCAAAATATTTAATACATATAATCATAACATAGAAAATTAAAACAAAAAATAATTGAATAAAAGATATAAAATGGAATAACACAGGAGATAAGCTTCCACGTCACGGGAAACTTGTGTTTATTGTCAATAAGATGCGTATTGGCAACATAAACAAGCAATTAAATTTCTAGGGAACTATGCTATTGCAAATGACATATATTTATAATTTAAATAAGTATTTATTGAATTATAAAATATTAAAATCATACATATTAAAATTAGGAAAATCGCTCGAGTAAAAACTCGATCTCAGTACAAAAACCGGTTTTTTTTTGCTGATTTCATCCGATTTTCTCTGTAACGCGAATATGTTGCTAGATTTTTTACACTAAGGTGTAATTTTCAATGATTAGATCATAATCATAATCTTACTTAGGCTAATTTATATGACGATTTTCTAAAAAATTTCTTAGTATATAGTATGAAATTCTTATATGATTTTATGTAATTATATATAAAAAAAATGTATGAAATTTATGTGGCCTATTGCATCCCAATAATTGATTGATGTTGACGAGCTATGTTGTAATTATTCCAGATATAATTGAAGCAAGCTTTAGCAAGGAACTGATTCTTTTTAGAGATTATCATCAATATGCAATTAGAGACAATTGTGTTGGATTAAATTTAATATATTTAAGTTCATGACAGGATGTCCGAGTCAGTAAAATTGGTGAACGTTTAATCAATGATCAGATTAACAAGGAACTGATTCTTTTTAGAGGTTATTATTGTTAGAGTAGATGCCGTGCAAGCCAACGGTTGGCTAGGGAATTTATTGACTCAAGTGAAATAAGCAATCTTTATTTTAATATAATTTAACTTTTTATGGTCTTGTTATACTTTATCTGTATACTGATGCAAACAGCATAGATAAAGTCCTTGATTATGCTTTAATACAAATGAATCGTAACTCGATGTTGAAACTCATTTGTAAACACTGCATATTCTAAATTCGTTCCTAGTCGATTCAGCCGCCTAAAACAGGGATAAAGGCCGCTTGAGCTCGAGACTAGCATCTGTGATGTTGTGTACTGCATTTCTTGGTAAGGGCATAGAGATGTCCAAACATGCAGATGGGTAGTCATATGATGATTATACCGAACAACCCTCCCTCGGACTTTCCAAGTGGTTATCATTCATCGAGAGGATAAGTCCGCGGTTATGATTGTACACCATTAGTCCTTACGACCCGGGACAACACTGAGGCTCTATATGCTAGGGTTGTGCTTTGACTCGTGTACCGGCTCCAGGAGAGTCATCAGGTGGCGAGGTTGGGTACAGTTGCGACACATATAGGAGCCAGTGCATTGTAGTCGGGGATTCACCGCTCACCTGCGGGTGTGGATATCCTATGTGATATGATGTAATAATAGTGCATGGAATCTCTGGCCAGAGTATGAGATGTACGTTGAAGAAAGAGTTCTCCAATAGTACACGCGATGCCACTATTAAAGTTATCACATAGTTATCGAATTATTATGCAACCCTCAATGAACCAATGGTTGCATATTCGATCCGGATATATGAGATGAAGGGACCGTACTGTACGTTAATCATAATCGACTGGTTCTTGCAGGCACTATCAGTGATACCTAGGGGATCATGGGGCGATGCTACTAGACGCTCTTACCATGATCCGATGGGTGCAATCAGAAATGAGTTCTGACATTCTTAATCAAGGTGTTGATGAAAAGAATAGAGCTAACTAGGGTAAGCCCGGATAAGAATAAATATTATTCTGAATCACAAAGAGTTGTGAACCCACAGCTAGCTGTATCCTTGAACTATTGAGGGTCACACAAGCACTGGATCGTTTGTTCCCGTTGAGAGAATAAATTCAAGGAGTTGAATTTATATTATGATATAGTAAATTCAAGGAGTTGAATTTATGATAATTAAATCTTGAGAAAATAAATTCAATGAGTTGAATTTATGATATAGTAAATTCAAGAAGTTGAATTTATGAAATTTGGAGAGAATAAATTCAAGGAGTTGAATTTATAAAATTTGATAATTTAATTTATTAAACTCAAAAGTTGGGTTAATTAAATATTAAATTTTGGAGGTGATAAATTCAAGGAGTTGAATTTATACTTTTAAATTCAAATGTTGAATTTATAAGGGATTTAAATTAAATGTAATGGGTATATGTATAATGGGCTTGTAGGAGTACAAGACCAACATACATATTATTAAGGCTCTTAATTGGACTTTAAAAGATTAATTAATTAAGCTAGTTGAAATAGAATAATTAATTTATTAAGCTCATTAAGTATTTAATTTAATTAATGGGCCCTAAGCTTATATATGTGTGTCTTAGGCTTAGGGTTAAAAACAATTCATTCACAATTTTGAAAAACCCTAGCCTCCACCACCTTGATTCTTATTTAGAAACTTGCATCCAAGAGTTTCATGATTTGGCATGAAAATATTTTTAGAATCTTTAATTGATTTAATTATGTAATTAATTAAGTAAATTAAAGATTAGACATATTGATAAGGATTTTGATCCTTGTTTTACGTGAGGAGCATAAAATATCTTTTGGCAAGATGTTTTAAAAATACACACTTTCGGCTCTTCCAATTTTTGGGTGCTGCTCTCGATTTCATTCTTTTTACAAGAAAATTTGGTTTAAATATTTGAGTCGAATTTTTCGTGTTATATCTCTACGCAAAACATCTTCTAAATTTCTAGTGCAATTTAGAAGAGGAACAAATATTCCAGTCGTGGACCGGATTAGGAGATCGAAGAACGTTTGTAAGGATTTACAACAAGAGCTACGTCCGTTAATACGGGATTAGTTGGAGCCATGTGATTTATTCACCAAAGGTATAACTAGCACCCAAAGCAAAACATATTTTGATTGTCAAAATAAATAAAAATTTTAAAACTTCCGCTGCGTTTGGACGTGTAGAAAACCGGAATCCAACAATTATCAATATACAATTAGAGACACTTGTGTTGAATTAAATTTAATATAATTAAGTTCATGATAGGATTCCGAGTCAGTGAAATTGGTGAGTGTTTAATCAATGATCAGAAGTTCAAATTTTCCTTACTGATATTTTCTTGAGTCAGCATGTTGCATAGAGTTTGCTATGTACGGTTAATCTGACTAGCATGATTCGCAGTCTACAAAGTTTTGTTCACGAGTTTATCAATACACACCAAAAAATAATGATTTTGGGTTCCATGATCACATATTTTTATAGCATTTGCTTTGCCTTGTAAAACTCGATTAGAAAAAGACCTCTAGTGGAACCCTCCCTTTACCTGCCCTCGTGTTCGTTTTAGGTGTTGAATAGTTGGATTTTGTTTAAATTCCATTTGAGTACAATTTGTGGGTCATTTCTCCAAATTTACTTGACACGTACACGTGATTCGCTAACCTAACGGGGTAATTGATAAACACGTGAAATATATTAGGGGCATCGACTTCTTGTTGCTCTTGATCTAATGTTAATAATAACAATACAACTCAAAACTTTTAAATTAAAAATATCTCGAACATTAAGCAACACGTATTCATCACAAACGTATAAAGGTAGTTATCGAATATAGTTGTTATTTTGTGAGACGGATCAACCTTACTCATATTTATAATAAAAAATAATAATATTTCATGAGTGAACTAAATAGAATTTCTTTATATATATATATATATATATATATATATATATTAGTGACGGATGCATATATTAATACTGAAAAATTTTAAATTTTTTTTAAATGAGAAAAATTTAATTTTATGCAAGAAAAATTTTGGGGCTTAACCTTGTGATTCGGAGGTGGATAGGGGAGATGGGGCCATTTTCGTCTAATTTAGGAGTTGAAAATTTTTTTAAAGAAAAAATAGTTCTCTAAATTTCAAATATTTTTCTTTCCTAAAATTGTTTAGTGGTATTTTTTTAAATCATACTTGCTTACTGAATGGGCTCTTAAATGAGAGGCAGCTGAGATTGGAGACCAACTATCCACTTGTTAGCAAAAACAATATTGGTTATTTCGGTAAAATCGGTTTGGTTTCGGTTTTGGATTATCGGTTAAACACAATTATGTTTTTATTTTAATTTTTTTAAAAATATTTTTAGGTCCTGAATTATAAAATTTGTTTGGGCCTTGCCTTTTTATTTTGGTATGATCCAGATTTAATAAGGAAAATGTCACATGCATATGTTCTAATTTTCAAGAAATATTATATATTATATAATAAAAAAATTTAGAAATCTTGATTTAAAAAACAATAACTTGGAATGCAAAATATTTTTTTTACCCAAAAAACCAGTTATTTCAGTTACCGATCGAGATAACCGATTTTTTACTTTTTTGTTTTCGTTTGGTCAATTTCAATAGTGAAAATCGACCAATTTGGTTGAACGGAAGATTTTTTTCTCACCCCTGTTTATTCACCGGAACTCGGAAGAAATGAATTGACATGAATTTTTAAGGTGTTGGTATACAAGCTCAATTTGAGTTGAAAATTTTAAATTTTTTTTCTTACAATTTCATTTAAATTCGAACTTGAAATGTTCATTGGATTAGTTTATTGTTGATTTTTTTTTTTATAAATATAAAAAATAGAGGATAAATAAAGATATTATGTATAGTATTTTGAAGAGATGCTATGTGATTATCTACATTGAAACGATATGGTAGATTTCGAGCTAGAGCCTAGAAATGATAGTTTAGATGATATTATTCGAATAGTAGGTCTCTTGCGAGACGGTCTCAAGAATCTTTATATGTGAGACGGGTCAACCCTACCGATATTCACAATAAAAAGTAATAATCTTAGCATAAAAAATAATACATTTTCATAGATGACCCAAATAAGATATCCGTCTCACAAAATACAATCCGTGAAACCGTCTCACATAATTTTGTGTCTTATTCGAAACAGACGTATATAAAAATGTCACAGAGTAAAAAAAAGAGATATATGTCATCATTGGCAATGAAGTCAACATATATTGAAATGTTTTGATCCGACGTGATGTTGATCTGACATCAATATATGGAACATTCCACGAACATTCTCGTTTAAAATTATCAAAAACCGAAAAGAAAAATATAATAGTGATGACAATACACATGAAATTTAACAACTAAATATTAACGGTAGGATTTTAAACTCTGTAATATTTAAAAAATTTAATAAATGAAAGGAAGATGGCCACGTAAACAGCATTCCTACCACCAAAAAAGACCCGAAAAATTCCCAAAATCTCATGTGAAATCAGCTGTAAAAAACGAAGATGATGGGTATTTTACGTTCCCATGTGTTGTTTCAGGTAATCGCAAGTCTTATCCACAGACTTCCGTGAGAAGATTAAGCGTGGGCTTTAATTTGCATGTGACTATAAAAATAATGATAATACTGTAGTAAAACAGAGAGATGGCTAGTATGTTGGGCATCAGACTGCAGTATAGGCCAAGAAATTTAGCGGGCGTTAATTTTTCTTGCCTACCCGCATTTACTTTCACCTCTGTGCCTCAATTTTCAGCGAGAATCAATGGATTTAAAGCATCTCGTAGGGTTTTGATTAGTGCTGTATTGCCATTTTTTTCGCAGTTCTTTAACATGGCTGGGAATCTTGCCTCTAAATCTTTCATTGCTTCGGCCAGGCAAAAGGGTGCTATCGAAAAGGTCAGATTTTTTAAAACAATTTATTTAGATTTCGAAGTCTTTCTTGGTTTAAGAAGTTGGGTTTTTCTTGAATTGGGTTTCTCATTTGTTTGGTTTTTGAGTTATCGAGTCTTGATTTTTCTTTGCATTTTGTGTGAAGATGCTGGTTGAGATGTTCCCTTTTCTAATTCATTGGTGATGGCTTCATGTTTGTGAATATTGATCATGGTGTATCGCTTTTCTTCCAACTTAGGTGTTGGAGAATGTGGAATGGCCAGAGAAATTTCCCTTCAAGGAAGAGGATTTTCAGCGTTTTGATGAGTAAAGTCTCGAGGAATCCGTTTGTTTTCTTTTATCACACTTCGAACACCATTTCTGGTTCATGTGCTCTGTTTTATTTTACATGATTCGTACAAACATGTGATGAAGAAAATTTGTGTTTTCCAGGTCACCAGATAATGTGTTCTATGAAAATCCACGTTTTGTGACTCATATTGACGATCCGGCCATTGCTGCTCTCACCAAGTACTACTCGACGAATTTTCCGCCAAGTGATACTCGGGGAGTAGCTGTTCTTGACATGTGCAGCAGTTGGGTGAGTCATATCTTGCCTTAAAACTTCATTATCTTTGCTAAAACCATAGCACCACCGTAACACGATTCTTATATTTAATCTAGGTCAGTCATTATCCTAAAGGATATAAGCAATCCAGGATAGTGGGAATGGGATTGAATGAAGAAGAGCTAAAGAAAAATCCAGTGAGCTCCATATCATAGATTCTTGCAGTTGAATTTATACTGTTCATCTAGTTAGATACTGATTACACGCATCTTCGCTTGATGCGTTTCATACCAAACGCTTGCCACTAATCAAAGAATTCATTTGCTTCCATCGGTATCTCTGTAGGTCTTGACAGAGTATGTTGTGCAAGATTTAAATGTCAATCCTAAACTCCCCTTTGAAGACAACGCCTTCGATGTTATTACAAATGTGGTATGTTTCATTAACAGGTTAACCAAATATGGCAATATGATTCGATCCATTCTACATCGGAAGAATTGAAACAGTGTTTTAGAGTTTGATCATTGGATGTATCATGCATCCATATGTGTGAGTAGAGCGAGTACTTTATGAAACATACATGGTACCTATACCTTCAAGGTTACTTCCTCTTCATAAAGTGATTCGAATCAATATATCATACAAAGCTCATTCCATTCGTTTTTTTATATTGCAAGCTTTTTTGACAGCTTTTGATTTTACAGTAACGTTTGGGATGTCAATTTGTGTCACAGGTTAGTGTCGACTACCTTACGAAGCCTCTCGACGTTTTCAAGGAGATGTCCCGGATCCTTAAACCAGGCGGACTTGCCATTATGAGGTGAGAGTAAATTGATTTTATGAAAGTATAAACTGCACGAGAACGCAAGTAGCAAGAAATTCTTGATGATATTAAGCACCGAGCTTTATAGTGCTGTTATTGTTTGTGGTTGTTTAAATATGTCTTATAATTCCAAATACATTTAGCTTTCAACCTTCTCTTTGTAAATTTCATCTAAATTTGTGTGTTATTCTTGCACCATAAGCTTCTCGAATCGCTGTTTCTGGACAAAGGCAATCTCAATATGGACAGCAACTGGAGATGCTGATCATGCAATGATAGTTGGTGCTTATTTTCATTATGCCGGAGGTTTTGAGCCACCTAAGGTAATGTTCCATTGATTTCTGGTCTCACTGATTCAAGAATACATCAATTTCCGGTGATTTTTAGGATTTAACGCGATAGTCTATATTCAGGACATTATGATATATTTACCATTGAAATGGTTTCGATGGTCATTTTGTTCAGGTAAACAATGATAACATCATTTTAATGTAATTCTTTTCAGGCTGTGGATATATCTCCAAACCCTGGTCGAACTGATCCAATGTACGTCGTGTACTCAAGAAAACTAGCAATCGCCTGACGTTGTAAACCAAATAAGTTTTGAGTAAGCTGGCTGGTGAGTATATGTAAACATCTTACACATAAAATTGCAATAAAAAGATCATTTTTCGACTTGGATTGTAGCCATGGAGTAGTTGCTGCAACAACTTCTATAGAATATGAACATGTGATGGAGGCACCACCTTTACATTTTACTTTTCCTTGTATGGTTTCCATTAAAGTTTTATACTTCACAGCACAAAACAAACCACAAAGAATACATACAAAGCCCATAAAGAAAAAAAGGTACTAAAAAACACAAGTTGTAAAGAGCGGAAATCTTAGTTTGGACACACCTTTTATTAAGCCCAGCCCTGTTTGTATCGGCGAAAAAGTTCTTCGGTTTGAGCATTCTTGTATGCGCTGCAAGCTATGAGATAAACCCATATCAGAACCACCACTGTGATAATTAGTATAATGTTCACTTTCCTCCATGTATGTCTCAAGTTCCCTAGTAAACCAGCTTTGCAAGAATCGCAGTTGTAGCACAATTGGCTGGGATCATTGTTCCAAATAGTGCAGTCAGCTGCTGCTGCAGCATTCGATGGCCCGATCCACGTTATGGGGTTCGAGTATTGGAATCTGCAAACCATTGGAGGCTTACAGCACCCTGACTGTAGTAAGAAAGAAAATGCACAAGTTATGTGTGTGGATCTACTTCTCTTGTTCGTGGTAATTAAAGTGAAATCAAGAAATATGATGTCGGATTTACATCATCAGCGCATATGGGACACCTTTTTTAATGTAAAATGCATACGATTCTACGTCATTTCTTATAAACAAGGAAGGGACAGAAAAAAGGGATTCCATAAGAGAATGTGGCCCCAAAACACGGTTTATTTCATCCTACCATGTGGACATTGTCCCATAATAGGATAGATGGTCAAGATTTGCTTAGGCATATATAGCACCCTTTTGTTTTTTGAAATTGTAGGTGTGACAAGATCTTATCCGTTGAAATAAAGTGAGGTAGTGCCAATATAGGTAGGATCTCGTTAACCCCAAAACACATAGTAAATACAGACAAATATGGAATACTTGAACAGCCTATATTTCAAATTTTCTTCTCGTGTAATCCTTAAAAAGCTAATATTTGCATTGGAATAAACTCCAAGAAAAATCAAGAACTTTTTTTTTTCACCTGAATAGGAGAGAGATGAGCAGCAAAGAAATCAGCAGCAGAAACATACTCCCGGGGTAGCTTAGGGCATGTTTGGGTATCCTGCAAACAAGCCCTTATCTTCCCCCAGCTATCACTCCCCGTAACATGATCCCTCAGCCAAGACGAGAAGCCCTCCAGCCTGTACTCCCGGAACTCCACCCCAGGCACGGAGTACGCGCCATCGGGGCGCGTGACGATGAAAGCAAGCACAATCAGCACGAGAAGCCCCACGATAAGTATAGCCATGCACACCAAGTACACGCCCAGAAGCCCCTCCTTCTTCCAGTACGCCCCCACGAACCCAGTAAGGGACACCAGCAAGAACGCGATCCCGATGAAGATCAGTGGCCACCGGAGCCAGTGGATGCACTCGTTGTCCGTCTTGGAAGCCAGCCATATGCCGGAGGCCATTATCGGGATCGAGCACATCAAGGCCACGAAGTTCAGGATTGCTGTAATGTTGTTACTCAATGCCATGATTTTCTTGGCGCTGAGTGTGAGGGAAAGTGGGCTTGGATTGCTTCGAATTTACTGTCGAAAAGATAAAAATCTTTCTTGTTTTGGGAGATGCGGTGGCGGTGCGTGAGTGTGCGTGTTTTTCAGATGTTCCCGACAAAGGTCGGCGAGTGACAGGTTCAGAGTCCGCACTCTCAAGTGTAAGAGTTTTCGAGAAAGATAATGAAAGTCAAATATATTAATTATTTGTAGAATATTATTTCTTTCGTCATAATATATATAAGACCTTTTTTTTTACCGTCTCGAATGGAATAGATTTTATTTATATTAAACAAAATTCTTTTATTCTTTTTTATTATATCTTTATTTAATTTTAAAATTTTAATTAGCAAAACATTAAAGATAACAAACTATTTATATAAATATATTTTTAATGAAAAATTAGAAAGTTATTTATATAATTAATATCAATCTCAATCCGTGATGAATCAACCTGCTTCAAATAGTCATTCAATTGGTCGGATCGGTTCGACTAGATCGGATCAAAACACTGTTATGTTATATAAAATTATAATATAATATGAAAAATAATATATTTTAAATTCTAAAATTTTTAAATATGTATATAAATAATAAAAATACATATTTACCAACGTTTAAAATATAAACAACATACAAATAATAAAAATATCAAATATAATTATATTTTATTAAAAAAAACTCTAACACTACTAAAGTAATATTTTTAAAAAAATTTAAAAATCCAAATAATCATATATATAACCAAAAATAAAAATTCAAATATAAGAAATAATTAAATTCTAAAGAAATAAAAAATAAAGAGTGAACTGGTCTGGCTGATTTTTGACCTATTCTTTGGTTCATGACTTATCAAATATTGGATCGACAAAATGGCTTTTGAGTGTGTTCCGGATCCGATGTTAGAAAAACAATTATTGATATTTCGAATGAATTTCTTAATTTGTGTGAAAAATAGATAAGCAAATATATATAATTAGGATGAATGTAGTATCATATTAATATTTTTTTCTTATTTAATTTTTTATTCTCATATAAGGTTATTATATGCTGGAAAAAGCTAAATATAGCAGTGTTCTAAAAGGAGCCGTCTACGACCGCCTAGAAGGCGTCTAGACGCTTTGCGGTCGTCTACCGTTCCGATTTTTAGATCCAACTAGACTGACGTCTAATGTAATATATATAATTTTTATTTTTTAAAAAGACTGTTTGACATATTTTTCAATCAATTTGTATCGAATAAAAATGAGAATATGTCATTGATTTTGAGTTAAAATCCAATATAGAGAAATTAAATATGAAAATAGACAAGAAAATTAGATGTTTAGGTTTAAAAAAAACTGTCTAAGCACCATCTAGACAGCTGTCTAAGCGCGTAGGTGCTAGGCAGTTGGTGGCCGCCCGACTACGCTTGTCGCTTTTTAGAGCATTTAAATTTAGAGAGATTAGAGAGTGTATTCAATGTAGGAGATTTATTGACTTTTGTAGATTTTAAAAGTCTAGATGTATTCAATGAAGACTTTTACATACTCTATAGAAGTCTAATGATATTCAAAATAGACTTTCATAGAGTTTTAAAAAGTCAAGTGATATTCAGCATTGACTTTTAAAAACTCTATAAAAGTCTATAGGTATTCAAATTTTCAATAAAATTTTAATAACTTCATGGAATTCATTAACATACAAACATTAAAGTCTAAAGTACAACTATAAATTGTCAAAATTTGTATTTGGTTCAACCCAAAGATTTGAATGGATTTTTAAAACTTCTAACTCATACACAAGCTATTTATTTCTCTCTATGTCGCTTCACATCACCTATGTTCTTATCTTCTCTCATCTCCTCTCATCTATCTCTATCACTCTCTCAAATTTTCTATGTGTATCTCTATATATATTTTCATATTTTTTTTTCAAATTTTTCATTTTTTGGATGATTGTTCATTTAATAATTTTTTTATTTTAATTTCATAGGAAATTTTAAATTCTAGAATTGGTTTTGTGAATTTTAATTTATGATTTATACAAATTAATGTAATATTTAATAATAATAAAAGATGATCCAAAAAATTTCGCTTAATTCTTAATAATTGAATAGCCTTGCAACAATCATGCTTTTTAAATTTTTTTAGCATTTTCAATTAATATGTAAGCTATGATATTTTTATACAAACTTATATTCATATAATGCTAAATAATTTTCTTTTCACATGTATATTATCAATTCAAAAACAAGGTTATAGATTAATCAATTGGTGTATTTTAAAAAATTTACAAACATTCATACAAACCTACATATATACATATGTAGGGATTAAATGATCCAATTTTTAAATAACTAAATTTATTTATTAATATAAATATTGAAAAACTATTTTAAACTGAATATGTTATATATTTCAATTAATTATTGGTTCAAAGAAATTAATAAAAAAAATATGTTATAATTAAGTACAAAAATTATAAATTTTTATAAAAAAAATTCACAAAAGTTTATAAAAATCTTACAAAAAAAGTTTACATGAATCCACATAAATCTGTGAGATTCCGTAAAATTCAATAAAAATATATCAAATCCATAAAAATTTATCATTTGAAAAAGTCATTAAAAGTCATCAAAACTTTGAATTGAATACATTCCACTAAATAACACATTATGAAAGAAGAAACATTATTATTTTGAGTTTTGATACTGCTATTCGACGAGGTCTTAAGTGGAACAAATTTAACCTTAAAAAAAGCGAAAAATGGAAAAATTCTAAAATTTCGATATATTTATATGCAATTTTATTATGTTTTAAAAAATAATGATTGCATATTTTAAAACATTAAAATTTCAACATCTATTTACTACTGAATAAACACGAGATAAAATTATCAATACTTACATCATCATGAGATAAAACTATCAACTTCAGCACATTATTACATGCCCTTGAGCCTCCGACAATTGTTTGGTTTATCCATGCACACACATCACACACATGTGGTTGCCACAAAACAAAAACACAAAATTTCAATTTTACTGATTTTATTCAAAATTAAATATTCCATCCAAATAAAATTAAGGTTGTGTTTGGATAAAAGAATATTAATTTTGAAAGCATTTCAAATCAAGAAATTTAAAATGTATGGATTTCAAATGACTAAATTGAAGGTTGAATTTGAAATTGAAGCAAACAATTATACTTGAACATCATTTCAAATCATTTATTCTAATTTTGAGCAAATGGGTACAATATATTAGAGATGTGAATTTGAAATCAAATCTACTCATATATATTATTTCATCCAAATACAATCTAACTGAATTTAGTGGATGAGCCTTTTTTTTTTAAAATAAAATATTTTGATTTATTTAGTTTTAGGAAAAATGTTTTTCGTAATGTATATTTTTTATTTGTGATTTTGGTCTTCCATGATCCAACGGATGTGTTTAGAGTAAATCTCCAGGTGTTTTACTTCAGACCAACAGGAGCTCAATTTTCTGATTCTTCTACTCCAAATCAAGAGAAAAGGTAATCCAAATGGGTTTTTTTTACTGGTTTCTGTGGATGTTGCGTTTAGATTTATGAGGTTTTGCGTTTTCTTTTTGTGTGTGTGTGTGTTTTTTTTTTGTTGAAAGTGTCGATTTTTATTGGTTCATGAGCAGGGTTATGTTGATACAAACACTGCTTGATTTAGTTCAGGCCCGAATCTTGTCATTTCTTGCGTGTGATTATCAGAGGTTCTGCAGTAAGGACTTGCGTAGAATTGTCAGAATTATGTTGGACGAGGGAAAAGATCTTGATTTTTGAGTGAAGAAAGCTGCGGAAAAGCTTCTTGACTTGGTGCTTGTGTCCCATTAACGATAGATTTCTCATTTGAATTTGGATTCTGTAGAAGAACATGTGGAGGTCGAGTTTCAAACGGTGCCGGATTGGCAAGGGATGTTGCTAGAGACAATGAGCCATTGTTTTCTTGGCTTCCTATTTCGCCGGATGAATTAAATCTTGAAACACCCTCTAGCGTGTGAGGTGGTCGTGAAGATGAATCATCCTTCGGTATGAAGGAGGAGAAGAAAGAGGGATTTGGATGAAGTGGCAGAATAATATGATGTGGAGGGAATGGCCACTGATGAGCCTTTAGATGCTAATGTTGAGATTTGAAAATGTGGCAAAATCTCTTTAACACCAACTTTTATGTGTGGATTCTGCTACAAACGCTGTGGAATTGGCCAAGGAAATTCGTGAACTTTGCATCAGAAATGAATGAAACTCTTTGGCAGTTGTAAATTTGATTGAACCATGGAATACAGATGACGAGACTTCTTCAGTTTTAATTTCCCATTTGTCTTATAGAAATGAAGGAGATGTACTTAATTGGCCGACTCAAATTTTCTGCTCTGTTATTCTTCCTAAGTTTCTTGCTCTCTATGAACCTTTGGCTCGTATGCTAATGGATTCCACAATAGAATACTGCTAGGTGCATCAGAGATCTGCTGAGTATTCCCTTTATTTCCATTGATTCCATGTAACGATCGAGTCAAGAATCTTATTTGTGATGTAATTACTAGGATAGTAAGGAATCTCTGCACCCTTCTCATGTTTCCTCATTGTGAGAAAAATTGCTTTGCAAATATAAAGGAGCCTTGAAGTTAATATGCTTTCCCAAATCCAATCACCGATGCCTAACTAAAGATGAACTGGTGTGGACGGAATTTTTGTTTTGCTTATTTCAAAACATCTTGAATTTTAATGTTAACTTGACTCTAGATTCAGTCGATCTCCCAGTATGTGAATTTGCAGAGAAGTATTAAAAGTTTTTGAAATTTGGCAATTTCCTTTTATGCTTTGTCAAGAAATGTGCTCCCTTGTAGGGGCCTCCCAAGCTTTTGTTAACTGCAGTTGTTGCGAATATTAGTACCCTCGTAACCAAATCTGTATTATCAAAATTGTCTGGCTTGTAGCCTTTCTTGGCATTAATAAAATTTTCTGCATGTGCTTTGTGATCCCATCATGCTTATCTGGAGAGCTCTAGGTTGAGTTCTGTACGGTCCAACATGTTTATCTTGCTGAACTTTTGTGAGGAATACCCCCCTGTAAGGTTTATTTTTGAGAGGCCATATTTCTCCTCTTAAGATGTATCTTGACCTAGAAATCTATTGCGGTAACGATTAGGCTTTATGGAAAATAACATACGATAGATATTATGATTGAAATAAATAGCAGTTTTGATTCCACGCGCGAAATGAAACAATGAAGAGTATGATTTCTGTTGCAGTACAGGCTTCATGAATTGCCATCAGCATTATTTCTACACACTCAAAGTAAGAGACTAATGTATTATGATCCCATGTCAGCTCCATCAGAAACTGTTGAGTGACCAAAAAATTTGGGACCCGGTGTTTTCGAGTTTGAACTTCTCTCAGGTCTATGACGTACTATTGTTAGTTTCATTGATAGGGGACACAAAGGAAGGGGTGGCCGTTGTGGATAACGTGGTTCCTATTCACATTATAGGTTGGATTAAAGTGTGTACATGTTGAATAAGTGAAAACCCGTTGAGAGTGGGTTGCCACGAACATCGGTTTCCGAAGGAGTTTCCAATATTATAAATAACATCTGCTAAGTTTGGAAGGCTCTCCTACTTGATTAAAAGGCTACTCTTTGGGTTTGGACTCTGGTCTTGAACCTATGGTCTAATAAAATATCTCTTCAGTTTCATGTACATCATACCTGAACTTTTACTCTTATCAGCTAAGATACGTGGAATACATACAGGAATTGGAAATCATTATTTAAGCTCGGTGCTGTCAGTTCATGTTGAAATGAATCTGGCTACGTTTTTCAGCGTTCTACAGAATTGGTTTTCGAATATTTGCCTCTGAAACCGGAAGGAGAAAAATTAAGCACTGAATGCTGTGAAAAGATCTTAAGACAATTAACTAGTTCAAACATACTCAAACTTTACACCTTAAACATTGATTTTATTAAGGTTAAAGTTAAGGAAGCAGAGTACAGCAGCTTCACTTAAACTTTGAGCCACAAAAGAGAAAAAAGAAAAATAAAAAATAAAAAAGAGGTAACTGAGAGAAAGAGTGACACCACACACACAGTATGACATGACAATTACATAGATGGACAGAAGAAGAAATTTTTATCAGTCCTCTGTGGTAAGAATGCTTTGATGTCCATTGACCGAATCCTTCAGGGACTGAAACCGAAGACCCTTGTCTCCAAACTTGGTTTTCATATAAAGATTCAGGTAATCTTGGAAGCATATGTCATTGGGAAGTAATAACTTTGGTGCCGGAGAAATTATCGCATCTCCTGCGGGGTTGTAGAAGGTGGCAATGGAGAGCCGGTTACCATCCTTCATGGCCATAACTCGGTGTGTAACACTCTTGTATACTCCATTGCTTAATATTTCGATCTGATCACCAATATTAACAAATATCTTGTTCTGCTTGGAAGGCGGGATTTTTACCCATTTCCTATCTTTGAAGAACTCGAGACCCGGGACTTGGTCATCTTGAAGCAAGAGAATTATACCCCCAGCATCTGTATGCTCTCGAAGGCCTCTAATAAGTTCAGGGCGTGGACATTGAGGGTATATTGTGGCTTTTGTTCCCACATAAGGACCCTGACTTCCTGAAAATGCCTTCATAATGTGATTCTTCTCTATTCCCAGGTTCTCACACATCAACTCTGAAAGCTTTTCCGCCAGCTTAATTAGCTGATCGATGTATTCTTCCATTGTTTTGCTGCATATAAATTGCAATAATTTTCCAGATGACACTCGAGATGGTAGCAAAATTTCAGTAAAATTAGATGTTATCTATCTTGTTTGTTCTTTGAGAGAGTCTTGAATATTCATTTGCTATTTTAATGACTCACCTGAGGTCTATCGAGAGGCCGGTAAGCTCGTGGATGTTAGAACTCGGGCGATGCTTTATGAAGAATGTGCTTTCCCAATCTTTTTCCTTGATAAATCCGTTGCTTTCCAATCTCTTAGCCATTCCCGAGCTCTCAAACTCATCTTTCATATTGTTTTTATAATGCAGATTCATCAAGTGCTTCACTCTCTCCATGAGATCTTTCTCAACTCCATGGTTATCAACCTGCAGGTAGCAAACACCTCAAGTTTGAAAGAAATGCATGAATACTCAATGAAGATAATATGTAAATCATTTTCATTACCATAAAGAAACCCCATTTCTCACAAGCCTCGTGAAGAAGTGCCATCATTTCACTTCTCTTCTCACCGTCGAGGCCGTTGAGGTCAATCACAGGGATGTCCATCTCCTTTCTTCTTCTTTTTTTAAAATCAGAGAAAGGATGTCTTATTTTAACTGTGATTCTGATTGAGTTAGATGTTCTAACTTGGAGGAATATATATAGGGCATCGACAAAGGAGTAGTAGGCATTTTTTTGTAGGTCGATATCTAAAGGAAATCTATGTAATCAGTGTACATATCTCGATATAATGGAGAAAGAAACCATTTTTATATTAGAACAGTTGATTCTAAGGAATGGTAGTTAAAACCTTACTGAAAGGAGAGTTATTGGTTGCATTGGGAAGATCAAAACAGTTAAAAATAAGTCCGTGTTCAGATCACCACCCCCTCCATGTGGTTTTAGTTGATTTTCAATTATTTGACTTGCAAACAAATCTATCGTGTGCCTGCCATAGATCTTTGCTTGTGGGATGTCTTTGCTTTCAGAAGCGGCGAACAACAAGTCCGGACGGCACAAAGTACAAGTGCAAAATCCTATTATTCGAAAAATATAAGTTCCATCTTCTAGGATACGCAGCGCATGAGTCAGGGTAGCAGTATAACGTGCTTGGACAAAAAAATATACAGAGTTTCAAGTTTTTCTCCATACGCCCCGATGCATAATAACTGTTGGATGGTTTCGAAATACATTGGCTCGATCCAACGATGAAGACCACTCAGTCATAATCTTACTGGATGTACTCCTGTGATTATATTTATTATCCCTACTTAAGTCATATTGTTTGATTGGATTCTACCTTTGACCTTATCACTCATGTGATTCCTTCCCACCCGGCATATTTTTACATGTCAACTGGGATTATTATATGGTTTCTGTTGAGTATTATTTACTGTAGTTGATGGCTTCTTGCATTTTAATTCATTATTTTTGGAGAAACCATTGAATGAGGTGCAACAGCTAAGGGGAAATGAATCCAAGTTGTTTTTCCAATGGGAGCTTTGGGATTGAATTTTACATTATCTTATGTGATTGACTATGACTCTGAAACTAACATTCTTACTTCTTAGTTAGATATAAGTGGATATTTGTTTTTTCTGTCTCTTTGTCTTAGGTTGTGATAGGACGAAATGATATGTTTTGAGGGGGAGATTCGAGAAAAACGTTATTTTGGATGTATTTCAAATTCATCATAATTACAGTTTTATTTACTAAATTAACAAATGATTGGATTTGAAATACAACAATAATAAGTAATCAAATGAATTTGGAATCTATATATTCAAATCCCTCGACCCAACTCCACCCAAGGTTTTGTTGATTGTCTTGATCACCAATTTGTGTAGGTATTCGGGCTAGAACTAAGAGGGTAAGAGTGGTTTCTAAATGAGAAAAAAAATGAAAATTAAATACCCACAATTTACTTTTAAATATCTCGTCAGTCAATCTCGTCCTTACCATATCTATTTTTGTACGTACTGTTACGATAATAATCAAACTCAAATATTTAAAATCGCATTTGTATGTGACTGTACGACCTCACATAAGACATAACATGGAACATGATATGTTTGGAATCATGAAGCACCACCACGAATGCAACCGCGCGTCCGTATGTGGTGTGGTAAGGCACCACCATATTGTTCCAGCAGCCAACTCCGACGTGTCAGCTTAGTTATTTTAAGGAAAATCCATAAACCACATAATCCATTATATACAAAATTTGTTTTTTAATATATTCTTTTTGTCTTCTAATATATATAATTTTTAATCTATTATACATATGTCAAACAAAGTATTAAAAAGCCTGGAGTATGAAGAAACGTCAAAATCAAGCTTCAGTGTAAGCGGATTTAATATGAGATTCAACAAGAAAATGTGTAGGTCTTTAACTATAATTTTAATTATATCACATAAACATATAAAATTTAAGAATAAAACCGATAAATCTTAGAATTAAAAATTTTAAATTATAAATTATTTAATATTTAAAATATAGAAGTTAAATTTTATTAAAAAATAACAAAATTTAAATAAAAAATTAAAATTTATATATTTTTTCGCATTTACTATTGTGTTGAAAAATATGAATTATTATGAAAATTTGTGTTGAAAAATATGAATTATTATGAAAAGGCGCTCGATTTATTCCATGAAAATAGATTCCTCAATCATCAGGATGTCAACCTCATTAGTAGATTTATTCCCATGAAAAGCACACGATTCCTTATTCATATCGAGAATCATAAATCTTGGAACGGTGATTTTTTTTTTTTTGGTCATATTTGATATAAATAGTTGAATGATGACTAGAGTTTGAAGTGATCGAATGCGGATTTAGCTCGGAAAATACATGTTGAGGACCAAATAAGTTTTTTTGTAAGACGTCTGAAAATTGAAAATACAAATAAACAGGTGAAAGACCACCAGAAATTTTCTGATAACACATCTCCGATGTTAGAAACAGTGTTTTAAAAAATGATAGACGGTAGACAGTGGGCAAATACCTACGCTCTTGCGCCTATCAGCCAAGACAATTTTTTTAAAAAATTGATTTTTATAATATTTAGTAACATTATATATTAATATCTTTAAATTATTTTTTATTTTATGATAATAATATCATAGTTTGATATAAATGAAGAGTATGATATGAATCTAGCCAACCACTATGCGTTCCAAGAACCAATCCCGAGAGGACGATTGAAGATGTTCAATGTTGGCCTTCATTCAACCAATGAAAGTTTGGAAATAAAGCTCGAGGGGTTCGGGTTGCATCACCATCAAGTAGAGGATGAATTGGAAGCTTGCGCCTTAGCGCGTTGCGGGAAGTTTGAGCCGCCAGAAGACTATTTTCGTAACCTAGTTTCATGATTTAAAATAAATAAGATGAAGTATTATTTTAGGATATTAAACCAATGTTTAATTTAACTTAATATCATTATAGTGAACTTCCTCTTCTTCGGATATAAAATCATTGTCGTAAAGTTTTTTCACTCTAGATCTTAAAAGATGATGAAATTTGATTTGTTAGGACAAGCCAATAAATCACATTTCTAGTTAAACTTTGATTTAGAGCATTTAAAAAATATTAGCTTTCATTTTTTAAAATTGAATTTAATTTTAATTAAAAAAAAAAACCAAAATAAAAACATAAAAACCCTAACCGCCCGTGTCAACTAGAACCACCTAAGTGGTCTTGCCGTCTAAGCTGGCCGAATAGCATTTTTTCTAGGCGGTTGACTGCCACCTGGCCACTCTGTTCAACTCGTCTACTTACACATAAAATTGGCTAAATCTGTCCGTTCGACCTACTCCGCAACCTAAAATGAGTGGGTTAAGTTAATAATTTCTCAATTTCCAAAAAGACGAGCTATCGCTCTCCGCTAACCCATTTTGACATCTCGGATTATCAAACTGCTTCATTTGTAATTCTGTTCACAGGCTGCTCAATATTCATTCTAATATTACAGAGCCCATAGGCCATAGCCTATTCGAATAGAAAATCGAAACCCAAAAATTATCATAAATTATGAACTACAATCATTAAAATATATCGATACACATTACGAATATTTAATAAAAAGCACCAAAATAACAATTTATACTTCAAATACGAAAGGGCATTTTAGACAACTTATCAATACTTTATTTCTTTAATATTTAATAATTCACATATTGGACATTAAAAAAAAATAAAAATCCAAATATATATAATATATTAACTCAACCTCAAATCATTAATAAATTATGTCTAATTTTTATCATAATTTAAGATTAAAAAATTGCAATGTAATTAATAAGGTTCTGAACACTAAATACTTATGGACCTTTACTAATTTTTTAATAAAGGAGAAATAATAATAATAATAATAATAATAATATTAATAATATACAAAACATAGAATATACGAGAGAAAGAAGAATATGTGGATATAATTTAAAATGAAGGATATAAATTATTTAATTTATAAGATAAAAATATCAAACATAGAGTGGCCCATGAGAAGATTGCAACTTGTTTTCTTCCGCAATAAATAAATTTTAATTTTTTTGGTTTCTTTTTATCATTATATATCATTATATGAAAAGAACAATATATGATGAAATTTATTGTGTGTGTGTGTCTCACCACACAAACCACACCAAATCATATTTTTGTACAATTCTGATTACTTTTTAAATAATTTTCTTTAGTTCGAGAGAAATTTGTTATAATCGAGTTTCAAATCTGAAACTTTGTCATAAATTTGAGATCTTGATATTAAATGAGATACAAATTAAACAATCGGCCATCTCTATGGATTTGAAATGCTAATAAATTGAAAATTTATACGTGATGAAACTTTGTTTCACGGAAACAGATTCATCCTTATCGAAATTTTTGAAATCTTTCATAATCCTAAGATAAATATTTTTCGCGAATATTAATATCACGAGTCACAAAATTAACCAAGTACAAAAAAAATCCTGAAACTCAAACAAAAAAATCACCATAAATTCTTGATTACAACCACTAGGTGATTCCCCTGTATTATTCATGGTTTCATACTTATATTTTAAAAAGAAACCAATAGTCATGGGTGATATATGCAATATGAATAATTGTGGGGATATGAATTATAATAAGGTGGTTGGTTGAGGAGGGGTGAAAGTTGGATTTCTTTATATCGCAAAAAGTTACTATTAATATTAATATTAATATATTGAGAAAAGTGCACATAAAATTTGGAAACATGGACCATTTTTTTAAAAAATTAAATCCCACTTATTTGGATTTTTTTTAAATGGTATCAAATATAATAAAATGGTAAAACGAATTTTAATGTCTTACAATAAAATGTTCCACTGTTAAAAAAAATTATTAAAAAAAATCATTTAAAACAAAAATCTAATTATAAGAAATTTCTTACTCAACTCATGTGGGAAAAAACAAACAAAAACTTAACAAGGTTGATTAAAAATTCTAACTTGTCATGTAATTGAAAAGATTTAAATATTTCTTATATTAAAATTTTAAAACGTAAATGACTACCCAATATGATTAAATAAAATTAAAAGAAGCTATTTCAAAACATATTTAAAACAAACATATTTCCCTTTACATATTCAAAATTTTCTTAAATTGAATCAATAAATTGTTATAACTGAATCTCAAACTTGAGACCTCGCTAAACTTGAAAGTCAGGTAAGTTATAGCCTACAAATCAGTAGCATATATAAATAATTTTTCGATTTAGATCCGATGTTGTGCACAACGCAACTGTTGGATCAAGCAGACCTCATGTGAGATCTATATGATCTAACGACTTTACAGTACACAACATCATGCTAAACACCGTAAAAAAACATGTTACAATGTCATGTTATGCAATATAGATGATCCAAATCGTTAATTTTTAGGGTAGCCTTGATGTCCAAAGAATGGCCCAGTGCATGAATATCCATTATATGACAAAATTAATGTCAATTTTTTGTAAATTTTTTTTTATGTGCTGTCCATTTCTTTAAAAGCCACCAATTAATGAGAGTGGTCCAACTTTCAAATTTGCCAGAACGAATACATTTTTGTATGGTAACATTCTACTTTTCGTTTTTGACTGATTATAGATACATTTACAATTTTAGTTTACTAATTTGAATTTTTTTTTCTTCTAATTTTTACACTTTTTTAAATAGAGAGCGATAGAGGCTTCAGACATGTACCATGATTAGAGGTGAGAAAAAATACCGAAATACCGAAAAACCGTACCGAAAAAAATATCGAACTTACCGAAAAAATCGGTATACCGAACATTTCGGTACGGTATGACGAAATATTTTTTTTCGGTATTTCGGTATATACCGAAATACCGAAAACAACTTTTATTATTATTTTTTTTAAATTTAAGTTCGGTATACAGAAAAAATGTCGGTATACCGAAAATGTACGGTACCGGTATGAACTTTTTTCATACAGAAAATTCGGTATACCGAATGTGCGGTATACCGAAATTTCGGTATCGGTATGGAAAAATTCCATACCGATATTTTCGGTACGGTATACGGTACCGTAGTTCGGTACGGTATACCGTACCGTACCCACCCCTAACCATGATTTGAAACAACACTTCTGGTGGAAGGGAATGAAAATAGACATGTTCGATTTTGTAAAACAGTGCCTCCCATGTCAAATGGTAAAAGCCTAACATCAGAGACCATCAAGGCTTCTACAACCTTTACCTCTACCTGAGTGGAAATGAGAGAACAGCACCATAGATTTTGTAATTGGATTTCCAGCACTTCCAGGAGGCCATAATAGCATTTGGGTAGTAGTAGATCGTCTTACCAAATCAGCACATTTATACATGTCCATCAAAAATATGGAGTAGAAAAGTTTGTCAGCAATTCTAGTCGTCATTCCGTCATTTTCTAGTTCCAAAACAACACTCCGATGAAAAAATACTAAAATCGAAAAAGTTCAAATTAGTTTACTAACATTATAAATTGACTATCATGACAAAAAATTAAAAAAAACATACAAACTATACTATAAAAAATATAATTTTTTTATATAAATTTTTATGCAGAATATTTTCACCCATTTTCGCAATCAACATTGTCACAAAAACCCAATTTTTTTGTAAAGGTAAAAATCCCATTTCCATAATCGACATTGTCATAAAAATGAACTTTTATTTATTCACATATGGAATCTAAATTTTTTGACGTTTTATTATTATTTTTTTGTCATATGTGTGACTTGTCGGGAGAAAATATTTAGTCTGTCACTTTTTCAGAAAAAGAAAATCAAAACGTTACTGCAAATACTTATTGAGATTTATCACATGCACATGTGTAATAATTAATTTTACAAAATACCGTACGAGTTCACATGCCCAATCCTATTCATATAATTTTAAACTACTCAAATTATTAGATCTCGCGGTCAATCAATATATACGAAGTTCAAATTGTAATACACAAAAATTACAGATTTAAAATGAGTTTATATTGATATATAAATGATTTTTATAACAATTTCAATTAATATTTTTTGTAAAATAAGGACGAACACGAAATAGTTGATATAGAGATCCATCATGCAGTTGCATTTACATTAGTTTGGGCTCGAGACCTCAAATCCGACACAACAGATGAAGAAATATTACTTTGCATTATAAATATTGACATAGTCGATCCATCTCACGGATCTCACAGAAAACTTACTCAAGTTTTAAATTAAAAATATCGATTCAAAAACAATATAAGGTGTCCCCGTCTATGACATTATAACCAATACTACCATGATGATAATCGACTTGCGCAAGACAATTAAATTCTTCGATCAGTAAAATCTATACATACGATTGATTCATTGTATCTAGACCGTGGTCCATATGTTATTTGTCGTTTCATCGAAAATTATGGGATATCCAAGACCGGTCTTGTAGCTCAGTTAGTTTCATCCGTTGCCCCTTATCTCTATACTAGGGTTCGAATTCTATCGGGCATGATTGAACTTGGTGTTTTGTAGTCGTGGCTAAGACAAAAAGTCTCGCAGCCCCTCTAACCTGGTGGCATGCAATTTTGCGCATCAATTTGTGTGAACCTTATCTGGCCTACGTTAGTTATCATATATTATGGATAATGTATATATATTTAGCCAGTCATTAGAAAATCTCCTAACTTTTAGGGTGTATTTATATGACCATGGTGATGATTTTTTTTAGAATTAGATGCAGACAATATAACTGTCTTCGACTAGATTAATTCTATCGATCGAATAATTAAGTCATAATTGTAAAATCCAGGATTTTAGATTTTATCATGATAATATTTTGTACCAAGATTTGCGAGATTTTCGGAATTTGTGATGTGTACATTTTTTTGGAACTCAAGAATTTAAATAATATCGTGTATATTTTTTCGGAATTTGAGATATGCAGAATTATACCGGATATAGATCTAAGATTTGATATACATGGATAAAGATTTAAGCAAGAAGATAACCCAATCTTGGAACTAAAAATCTTGAGGATTTTATCATGGGATTTTCGAAAATAATATTGAAAGAATATTAGGGAATTTTCGAAAATCATAGATAAAGGGAAAAGTTTACACGATAAATGCAGCTTGGGAAAGATTTAACTACCAGGATTTTAGGAAAATAATCAAAATCTTATTTGTGGAAAAATACTACTAAATTTCGGGTTTAAGTCAGCAAAATTTTGGGATTTAAGAAATATAATTAGGAAATAAAAAGTCTACTGAATATTGGAAATTAGACACAGAAGTCAAAATTTTTCAGGCTGGACATAGCATAATTTCGAAATTTATCCAAGGGAAGGATATCAAGATTTCGAAATTTATCATCCAGGATCAGGAATAAATATTTAGATTTAGATCACGATTCTAGATGAAGATTTGATTCAATTCAAACGCTGCGGATAAACTCGATCGAGATAGCAGCCAACCCCTATAAATAGGAGGGCCTATGACTCGAAAATTCACACCATTTCTATTCCAAATTTTCGAGCTCCTCTCCTAGTTTTCTTAGGATTTTCGAGAGCTTGCTCTCTAAGTGTGCGAAGAAGCGAAGCGCTGCTGCAGTCCCACCCCGAAGCTAGGGTTCGAATTTCCAGTGCAGGATTCCCCTCTATTCACGTTTTTCTACGATATCTAAGGTAAGTGGGCTTGTTTTAAATGTGTAATTTCGGTGTATGCATTTTTGGTATTTTCGAAATTTCGATCGAGTACAATTCTTCTTCTACCCCTTCTGGCTACGATTTGTGCATGAATCTCAGTGTTAGGTCAAGAATACGAATGTGGTATGAGTCAATTTATGCATGGTGTGTGTGTGTACGTATTTCGAATTTTATATGCATGTTGTTGTGTACTCGAACGGCCCCCACTTGCTGAGTATTTCCCAAAATACTCACCCCTTACAACCTTCCCAGATAAAGCCGAAGATAAATCAGAGGAACAGGTTGAGGAAGTAGAGTCGGATCAATTTTGGGGCTGGTAAAATTATTTAAATTTCGAGAATTTTGCTGCAAGGATTTAAGAATTTTAGTAGGTTTATTTTAATTGTAAACGCTTCCGCAATTTATTCAGTTGTGAAGACAATGGTTGTTTTTGCGAATTTATGAAATAAACTGGTTTCGGTTTATACTGTGCTACGAGACTGGTTGTTTTTCGATTGTGTGGTTGATGAACAACGCCGGTGTCAATCCCGAGTTTCGGGGCGTGACATTTAAGTGGTATCAGAGCCGCCAGGTTCAAAATCCGAGTGGAAGAATCGAGTTTCAAAAAATTTTTTTTTTTTCGGATTTCGACCAAACAGCACCTTACGTGCCCCGTCGAGCTTTTCCACCGATTCCGGCCGATTCCGGTAACGTGTGTTCGATTAGAGACCAGTTCCGAAATCGTCTCGACGAAACGAATAATAGCCCTCAACCAATTTCAGATTTAGTGTTAGGGTGAAGCCGTAATTTCAGATCTAAGAAATAGGGCGTGTAAACCTTAAACGCCGAATATTGTTTTGTCCAATTACCCTGCCAATCCTACTCCGATTTTAAATTAATTTTACACAAACGATACACAATCAATGGGTAACGTTTCTCAACAATCAATTTTGGGATCGGATCAAGAAATCAAAAACGCCCAATTTCAAGGGAGTTGACCGATTTTGAGCGAGTTCCGGCCAAATTAGGCAGTTTTCCGACCGATTCTGGCCATGCCGTCACCGGTTCCGTAACCCCTACCCCGTCGCCGACATACGCCTATGCTCCGACCGTACTCCGGCGAGTCAACCCAGCGAGTCAACTCGGCCGAATCATCGAGTCAACCGGCCAGCTTTAACCTCCTATTTTCGGAAATTTTCGAAAAATACATATAAATTTCGATACCTTGCTCTATTAGTTCTTGATATTTATTTTATCCTATTTTTGATATTCTGAGCGTTTCCTTTCTTTATTGTTTCAGGAAATGGCGAGATAGCATATTAGAACGTTTAGTGGACCATTTTTTTTTGTAGTATTTCCGTTGTTGCTACATTTTCTTTTCTTCAATACATTTATTTATTTAGATTGGTCATGTTCATTTATTTTCTTGTTTGAGAAATCAATAAAATATTTTATTTGTTCCATTGATTTCAATTTACTTCTGCGCAATCTATTGCATGAACCTACTCGTACCAATTTTTAGAACTTGCGAATGTAGGAAATGGCCAGCAGACCCCCAAGACAAAACCGCAACCCGCGTTACGCTAATGCCGATCGCGAAGAGAGACAGGAGAATCGACAGGAGAATGGACCACCGCCTGCAGTTAATCTAAGCCAAGCTGATCTTATGGCCATAGCCACCATAGTGGCCACGACACTGCAAGGGTTGGGAAACCCAAATGCCAATCAACCACCTCCACCCACCACCACTGAATGGAATCAAATTTCATTATGAATCCCCCCGAAAGAACAGATGTCCGATATTCAGAGGGGACGCTGATCCCGAAGTTGGCCAGAGTTGGCTAAAGAGTGTCGAGACTCAGTTAAGGCTTTTGGAAGTCCCCGAGGCACTCAAAGTGGATGTGATTGTGCCTTTCCTGGAAGACAGAGCAGCTAAATGGTGGGAAGCAGTCTCGCCAGCCATGATCGCTGCTGGACCAATCACATGGCGAAACTTCCGAGAAACATTTCTAAAACAGTACTATCCGGCAGAGGTCAGATTGCAGAAGTTAAGTGACTTTGAAAATCTCACTCAAGCTCCAGACATGTCAGTAGTGGAGTACACGTCTCAGTTTAATGCCCTTGGATCTTATGCTCCGGCCATCATGGCGGACGAAGTTTTGAAGCTGCACCGCTTCAAGAGAGGATTAAACAGTAGAATCCAGTCAGCCTTAGCAGTTTATTAGCCCGCCAATTTTGCAGATCTTATGGGCGCAGCTATCCGAGCTGAAACCGACATCCGCCGCAGGGAGGGAGAGAATAAGAACAAGCGACCCCATGCCGGTCAGTCTTCTCAGAGCGGTCAGAAGTTCAGAAAGCCAAACCAATCAGGCGGACCTTCCTCAAGGCAAACCTCAGCGGCCAACCATCAAGGACCCAAGCCATGCCCGAAGTGCGGTTTCAGACACCCCGGGGAATGTCGAAGAGCCAGTGGTGCGTGCTTCGGATGTGGGGAAGCAGAGCACAGGATCGCAGATTGTCCTACGGCCGCCAACCAAGCAGCTGGGCCCAATAAGGGAACTGGGCCGAATGTGGGAGCTAACCCCAACAAACCAAAGGAGAATAAGCCTAATGCCAGGGTGTTCGCTATGAACCAAGAAGAGGCGGACGACGCCAATGAAGTCGTATCAGGTACCATCTTACTTCAAAAAGTACCTGCTTATGCATTGTTTGACTGTGGTACTACACACTCTTTTGTGTCTAAAAGGTTTGCTAAGAAAGTAGGACTTAAGCCCGAAATCTCTAACTGAACCTTTTCGGATAGCCACACCTACGAGTAAGACCATAGAAACTCATGAAATTCACAAGGATTGTAAGATCGGTATCGCTAATCAGACTTTCAGTGCCGACTTGATACAATTGGTTATGGTCGATTTCGACATCATTCTAGGGATGGATTGGTTAGCCAGTAATAATGCCATAGTGGACTGTAAATGGAAAAGAGTTAAGCTCCGAACCCCAAATCAGGCAGAGATCGTGTATCATGGTAAATCCAAGAAACAAAAATCACTCCTTTCCGCTTCCCAGGCATGGAAGGCCATGAAATCTGGAGAAGACACCTATCTAGAAATGATCAACGAAGTGCAAGGAGAAGTCGAAATGAGGATAGAAGACATCCCAATAGTATGTGAGTTCCCGGATGTTTTCCCAGAAGAACTCCCAGGGACAGTTCCGGACCGCGAAGTTGAGTTCGAAATTAATCTGGTTTCTGGTGCAGCACCAATCTCTAAAGCACCTTACAGGATGGCACCAGCCGAACTCAAGGAATTAAAAGAGCAACTCCAAGAATTGCTGGACAAAAAACAAATTCGACCTAGTGTGTCCCCATGGGGAGCGCCGGTACTCTTTGTGAAGAAGAAAGATGGGAGTATGAGATTGTGCATCGACTATAGGGAACTGAACAAGATCACTATCAAGAACAAGTACCCTCTTCCGAGAATAGACGATCTATTTGACCAGCTCAAGGGAGCCGCAGTCTTTTCTAAATTGGATCTGAGGACTGGATACCACCAACTGAAGGTCAGGGCTGAAGATATCTCCAAAACAGCTTTTCGGACAAGATATGGGCATTATGAGTTCACAGTGATGCCTTTTGGGTTGACCAATGCGCCTGCAGCCTTTATGGACCTAATGAACAGAGTGTTCAAACCATTTCTGGACCGGTTCGTAGTGGTATTTATTGATGACATCCTCATTTATTCTCCCAACGAGGAAGAACATGAAGAGCACCTCCGCCTTGCACTACAGACACTGAGGGAGAAAGAAGCTATATGCTAAGTTTAAGAAATGTGAGTTCTGGCTTAAGAGTGTATCCTTTTTAGGACATGTGATCTCGGAAGCAGGAGTATTAGTGGATCCCAAGAAAGTTGAGGCAATTACAGAGTGGCCAAAACCTAAGAACGCCACAGACATCAGGAGCTTTCTTGGACTGGCAGGTTATTACCGGAAGTTCATCGAAGGTTTTTCTTCCATAGCTATAACACTGACTAAGCTCACTCAGAAGAATTCCAAGTTCATCTGGGACGAAGGTTGCGAGAAAAGTTTTCAGACATTGAAAGAAAAACTTGCATCCACGCCAGTGCTAATCTTACCTACTGAAGATAAGGAATTCACCATCTACAGTGACGCATCTAAGGAAGGTCTGGGATGCGTACTCATGCAAGAGGGAAGAGTGATCGCCTATGCGTCAAGGCAGTTGAAACCGCATGAAAAGAACTACCCTACGCATGATCTTGAGTTAGCAGCAGTTGTATTTGCCTTAAAAATTTGGAGGCACTATCTCTATGGTGCCAAGTGCGAAATTTTCACAGATCACCAGAGTCTCAAGTACTTGTTCACCCAAAAAGAACTAAACAGTGAGGCAAAGGCGATGGATCGAAATATTGAAGGATTACGACTTGACTATAAGTTACCATCCAGGTAAAGCGAACAAAGTGGCCGATGCTCTGAGTCGGAAAAATGGAGGCAAGATCACTCTAGCTTCCCTCTCGGCCCAGCCATGTCTGCAGGAGACCGTCAAGTTAAATCAGGACCGAGACCCCGAGCTAAAGAAACTTAAGGAGCAAGTCGAAAGCGGGAAGTCTCACGATCTACAAATTGATGACAAGGGAGTCCTATGTATGAATGGACGACTGTGCGTACCAGACAGCGATAACCTTCGCCAAGAAATATTATCAGAAGCACACAAGTCCAAGTTTTCAGTCCATCCAGGCAGTAAAAAATGTACAGGGACCTTAAGGGTAATTTTTGGTGGAATGGAATGAAAAGAGATGTGGCAGAATTTGTCTCAAAATGCCAACTGTGTCAACAGGTCAAAGCAGAGCACCAGCGACCTGGAGGATTATTGCAACCTTTGGAGATACCCGAGTGGAAATGGGAGCACATCTCCATGGACTTTGTGGTAGGATTACCAAAGTCAAGGCAAGGTCAGGACGGAATATGGGTAATTGTAGATAGACTTACAAAATCTGCACACTTCCTACCCGTCCGTATGAACTACAATCTGGACAAATTAGCTACACTGTACATGGACAATATTGTAAGACTTCATGGAGTACCAGTGAGCATCCTGTCTGACAGAGACCCAAGGTTCGTCTCGCGCTTTTGGAAGAGCTTTCAAGAGGCCATGGGAACGAAAGTAACCCTAAGTACGGCCTATCATCCTCAAACCGATGGACAAACGGAGAGAACCATCCAAACTTTGGAAGATATGCTGCGAGCATGCACTCTTGAATTCAGTAGCAATTGGAGCACTCATCTACCTTTAATTGAGTTTGCTTACAACAACAGCTATCACAGCAGCATCGGAATGGCCCCATACGAAGCTCTTTATGGAAGGAAATGTCGATCACCACTTTATTGGGATGAAGTGGGAGAAAAAGCAGTAGTAGGACCCGAGCTCATACAGATAACAGTAGACAAGGTTACAGTTGTCCGAGAAAAACTCAAGGCAGCTCAAGACCGACAAAAGAGTTGGGCAGATCTGAAAAGAAGGCCAGTGGAATTCAACGTGGGCGATAAGGCCTACGTAAAAGTCTCGCTTATGAAAGGAGTTGTCCGATTCAGCAAAGCTGGGAAGCTGAACCCCCGTTATGTAGGACCCTTCGAAATTCTGGAAAAGGTGGGTACACCGGCATACAGATTGGCACTGCCGCCAAACATGTCAAGAATTCATAATGTTTTCCACGTATCCCAGCTACGGAAATACATCTCGGATCCAAGCCACGTGTTGGAAGTAGAACCGCTCATAATCGAAAGTAACTTGGGAGAAGAGTTGAAGTACGAAGAAGTTCCCATTAGAGTCGTGGACACCAAAGACCAAGTACTAAGGCGACGAATCATTCCCTACGTCAAGGTGCAATGGTCTAACCACACTGAAAGAGAAGCCACATGGGAGCTGGAAGAAAGGATGAGGAACCAGTACCCGTACCTCTTCGGAGACCAAGCCAACCCAAGTTTCGAGGACGAAACTTCCCATAAGGAGGGAGGGATGTAAAATCCAGGATTTTAGATTTTATCATGATAATATTTTGTACCAAGATTTGCGAGATTTTCGGAATTTGTGATGTGGCATTTTTTTGGAACTCAAGAATTTAAATAATATCGTGTATATTTTTTCGGAATTTGAGATATGCAGAATTATACCGGATATAGATCTAAGATTTGATATACATGGATAAAGATTTAAGCAAGAAGATAACCCAATCTTGGAACTAAAAATCTTGAGGATTTTATCATGGGATTTTCGAAAATAATATTGAAAGAATATTAGGGAATTTTCGAAAATCATAGATAAAGGGAAAAGTTTACACGATAAATGCAGCTTGGGAAAGATTTAACTACCAGGATTTTAGGAAAATAATCAAAATCTTATTTGTGGAAAAATACTACTAAATTTCGGGTTTAAGTCAGCAAAATTTTGGGATTTAAGAAATATAATTGGGAAATAAAAAGTCTACCGAATATTGGAAATTAGACACAGAAGTCAAAATTTTTCAGGCTGGACATAGCATAATTTCGAAATTTATCCAAGGGAAGGATATCAAGATTTCGAAATTTATCATCCAGGATCAGGAATAAATATTTAGATTTAGATCACGATTCTAGATGAAGATTTGATTCAATTCAAACGTGCGGATAAACTCGATCGAGATAGCAGCCAACCCCTATAAATAGGAGGGCCTATGAATCGAAAATTCACACCATTTCTACTCCAAATTTTCGAGCTCCTCTCCGAGTTTTCTTAGGATTTTCGAGAGCTTGCTCTCTCAGTGTGCGAAGAAGCGAAGCGCTGCTGCAGTCCCACCCCGAAGCTAGGGTTCGAATTTCCAGTGCAGGATTCCCCTCTATTCACGTTTTTCTACGATATGTAAGGTAAGTGGGCTTGTTTTAAATGTGTAATTTCGGTGTATGCATTTTTGGTATTTTCGAAATTTCGGTCGAGTACAATTCTTCTTCTACCCCTTCTGGCTACGATTTGTGCATGAATCTCAGTGTCAGGTCAAGGATACGAATGTAGTATGAGTCAATTTATGCATGGTGTGTGTGTGTGTACGTATTTCGAATTTTATATGCATGTTGTTGTGTACTCGAACGGCCCCCACTTGCTGAGTATTTCCCAAAATACTCACCCCTTACAACCTTCCCAGATAAAGCCGAAGATAAATCAGAGGAACAGGTTGAGGAAGAAGAGTCGGATCAATTTTGGGGCTGGTAAAATTATTTAAATTTCGAGAATTTTGCTGCAAGGATTTAAGAATTTTAGTAGGTTTATTTTAATTGTAAACGCTTCCGCAATTTATTCAATTTATTCAGTTGTGAAGACAATGGTTGTTTTTGCGAATTTATGAAATAAACTGGTTTCGGTTTATACTGTGCTATGAGGCTGGTTGTTTTTCGATTGTGTGGTTGATGAACAACGCCGGTGTCAATCCCGAGTTTCGGGGCGTGACAATAATTCATTGGTTGATTGAATAATTAACCATTTCTTTTTGTTGGCACGAGAAAATACTTATCATGAATCCACTGATTTCTGCTGCTTCCGTTATTGCTGCTGGATTAGTTGTAGGGCTTGCTTTTATCAGACCTGGAGTTGGTCAAGAGACTGCTGCTGGTGATTAAGAAAAAAATTAAATTTCGACGTAATTATCTTTCGATATTATCATTTTTCTTGTTGAAAGGTGGTGAGAGCACTTAGTAGAAATTAAAGTTTTGATGTATTTATCTTTTGATACTGTTATTTTTCTAGTTTAAGGGTCGAGTTTTCAGAGCAAGATTAACCTCGAGGAAGCCTATATGCTATCCGAGTAAAAGATCGTCAACAAGAACATAATCGTACATTGGATTCGTATCCAAGACTCGTATCATTTGATGATGCCATGTGAATGGCCAGAGCTCAAATGACTTGAGCCCGAGCTCGAGTGGCTCAGACGACAAAAAAAATAGTACTCAAACTCGAACTCTATCGAGTGGGATTTTCTGAGGTTGAATGGGAAATTTTATTTAGAAAGAAGCTCTCAAATGTTTCGAATTTGAAAGCAAATTTATATGGATAAAATGTATTCCATAAACTGCGTGAATGGTTAAGCCTCAAAGTTCATTAATCATTGGACTATCACAACTGAAAAGCCAAAAAAATCAAGTACTTGTCATGGTAGTAAAGCATATACATTTTCCATTTTTTGGAAAATTATTCCTCCATTGATCATGCTGTAACATCATGAACATTCAAATAAGAAATCAGATAACCCGAATAGATTCCATTAAATGCGAAGAAGGCGCAGATTCGTTCTGCCCCATTATTGAAGTAGTTGGAGCTGAGCCTGAAAGTGAAAGATCCAATTCAAGATGATCAGTTGCATCTGGAGAGTTCGAACTTTTCGACATACCCGAAAGCTCATCGGAGTTGAAGTTGAGAGATTCATAAGCCCAAAAGACATTTTTCTGGGAAGCATTGTGAAATGGATTCATGTCCTCGTGAAATTCTTGACTCAATTTGGAGGAATTTTTCCTCCAAACCGGCATCATGTTCAGTCTGATGCACTAAACTGATATCTCCAACCTAAATCAATGTTATACTAAAATGCAACATTAGAACTAATAATATGACAGAAGATGTAGAACAAAAAGAAGTCATATATATACGGGCTGTTTTGAGCTCGTTTTACCATATCGAAAAGGCTAGAGCGTCGTTTTTTCTGGTTGATGCTGCCCTGTCGGAGAAAATACTTCTGAGCATGGCTAGCAACTTGAGTTGGAGTCCTGGAAGTCACAAAGTTTCTTGAAATCCCCCTCCAATCTCCTTTCCCGAGCTTCTCGAGTCCGAGTAGGAACATGCGATGTTCCTCTTCTCTCCATGGAACTCCTAACAAACCAAAATCAACAACCAAACATCAACGAAACATGAAAAAAAGTCGAAAATTACCATACAATGTGATTTGAACCATCACTACCTTTCTTTCTTTCGGGTGCTCGATCTAACGGGCCATCGGATTGGTAGCCAGTTGATGTCTTATCAGAATTCTCACTGATGGAAAACATCGACGAAGATAAGGAGGTTGAAGGAGATAAGGGCGATATAGAGGATAAGCAATCCAAACCAAGACTTTTCTTGATACGAGTTGAAAAGACGGAGGAGATGTCAATTTGGACACCAAAAAGCCTAACTCCACCATTAGGCTCTTTGGAAGAGGTGTTGCAAGTTCTTGAATTGTGGCCAATATTCCCACAATGTGAGCATTTTCTGCCCATTTTCACCCGCATAACTTCAAAAGTTTCGCAGTCGAAACACCGAAAACGCTCATAGAATGCACCCTAGGTGTTTATTTTGTGAGATAGGGAGGGAGGGAGGAAGGATATATACTACACTAGCTAGTGTGTGTGTTTGTGTGTGTGTGTGTGTGTGTATTATATGAGTTTACATGATTGGATAGATATTGTTTTATATTGGATTTTTTTTACCCAACTTGGATCCTACAATTTATAGCAACTATAACCAAATCTCATCTCACTCTTTTATTGGTAAAAAAAGGTTTTGTATTCTTGCAAGGAAAAAAAATTATCTTTGCTCCAAAAGGTTAAATCGCTCACCTTAGGTGCCCCTCACCCCCGGCCCGACAGGATTGTGAGAGGAGGTAAATCATGGTGACTCAGCCAACCAGCAGCAGCTAGACCTTATGCTACGGCCCGCACAAGGAGCTCCCCCTCATTGGAGGGAATTTAACTCCCATACTGCCGCTTGCGAAACTTGATCCCTTGGTCATTGCTCTAAGATTCACTACTGCTGATCAACTGAGCTAAGCCCATGCGGGGAAAAAAAAATCATCTTTGACCTCGCATGTGATAGTATCGGGTCATGTAGATCATCAAGGTTTAGTCGTAATCGAATAAAATCGGAGTATTAACATGACATCGATAATATCGATATTTTTTTATGACTGGTATCGACATCATCTAACGTAATGCCTGCAATGACAAGTGCCAATATCATCAATGTTTGATACCGTACCTCAACGAAGAAAAGACATGATGAAAAGAAATACACATTTATTGGGCTAAGATTAAATTTAATTTTGACGAATTACATTAGCCATTAACAAAATAGACAAAATTAATTACTAAATGAATATTCAATTTTCACAATGTAAAATTCATTAAATAAATTAATGTGGATATCGATAGTCTACAGAGATTTTTAAGGTGTGGTCAGTATCTAGGTGCTTGTGTCAAATATAAGAACGTAAGACAAATTCAAACATTAGAAAATTCGCATGTGATATGTTGTTATCTTATCGTGTCCATTTTTGTGCTCACTAATAAGTTTACACTCACCTATATATATATATATATATATGTTGTTCTCTCATCGTGTCCACTTTTGGAGAGTGGATGTTCGAGACACATGACTGGAGACACAGAGTTAATATCACATAAGATCAAGTATTCAAGTCCCAAAATAAGTTTTGAAGACGCTTCACAAGGTAGAAATGAAACGTCTGCCCTTTTTATTGCTTAAAAAGTATTAGAAATTTTTTTTAAAAACAGTACTCAATTTCGGCCATGAGCACATAACACCTAAAATATTTTACAAAATATTTTACCCCTTTAAAATAAAATCTCAACCAACTAGCCTTTTAAAAATCAAGTGCAATAGTCATAAAATGAAATCGTCAACTGTTTTGCCCAACCTAAAAAGCAATAAGTTTGAAAAGTATAGCTCATACTAAATCTCTAAAAAATCCATCAAAAAGCATAAATAAATAGTCTTAAAATCTTTAACATAAATCATGAGTCATAAGTCGTAAATGCGGAAAAAAGTAGAAGCGCTGGTCCTCGGGTTGTGTGCACCTTCAGCCCAGTCAAATCATCCGTCAAGACCTCCCTCAACCTCACCTGCATCCATCACACCTAGTGAGTCTAAAGACTCAACACACCATCATCTTTATAGCAAGTAATACGTAATACAGTTAACATATAACAGTGAAAAATACTTGTACTTAAAATATCGTTTTCATGAAGATGCATAAACTTCAATCATGAACATTTTCGTAAACCTTTTATGATGCATGAACTTTAAATAGAAACATTTTCATAATGATGCATAAACTTTAAGCATAAACATTTTCATGACATGCATAACATAAACCTTAACCTTTCTTTTTTCCTCAACATGACATAACATAAAACCTTTTTCATGATCATAAACATTTTTCTTTTTCTTTTTTTTTTTTCCTTTTCCTTTGTTGAATTCAGATCGTTAATTGTGACTTTCCTTAACCTTAAAAAGTCGATGGATCCATCTACATGAAACCGCAGTACTGGGCGGCGGGGGACACCAGCAACACTCTCGCTGGTCAACTGGGCCCTGGCCTATCCTCTTTCGAATAGAATACGATCGTCGGGGCTCCCTCTGGGGCTTTTTCCCATAAATGGGCTCCCTCTGGGGCCTTTTCCCCTCGCGATATTCCATTCTTACCGTTACCACATGCCATTACCACATATTCGTAATGATGAAAATACGATCGTCGGGCTCCCACTGGGACCGTCACCCTCACGATATCTCCAACATTATCGAATTAGTTACAATTAATTCACTTCCTTCAACGTTTACATTCTCATTACTTTATAAAAATCATGCATAACATATAATTTTGTTTTGAAACCAATCATGCAGCATGTCTTTTAAATGTATTCCTTAAATAATAAAAATCCCATAGACATTTAAAAATCATAATTTAATCATGAACATTTCATAAACATTTAAAATAAACATAGTATCATAAAAATATCATTCAGAGCATTGCCATGACGTTTACTAATTTTTGGTGTAAAAAGACCGTTTTACCCCTGGACTTGACATTTTACGATTTTGACTTTTTCTTAATTCCATTGACTCTAACATGTCCCAAATAATTGCTTAAGCTTACATGATTTTTTCCATAATTTTATTTAGTTTAAATATTAGACTTTTTCATTTATCTTTAATTAGTTGTTTTGAAGGTGTTTTAATCCCGAAAAATCCCAATCTTTAATATAAAATTCCTAAATTCAAAATTTAGTCTTTTTATATTATTTTAGCCCTTATGAACCATGACTCGACCCCCGTGAGCCGTTTTTCAATTTTAATAGTTAAAATCCCTAAATTGACACATTAACTTCGACCCCGAGCCAACTTTCGATTTTCACGAGTTACCCCCGAACCATGTTGATCCAAAACTTGACCCACATCATAAAGTACCCTACTGGACCCTTAGACCACTAAGAGCCCATTCCAAAACCCAAAAACGTGAACCTCCCATGCACCCCTATGCTGGCCGATAATTGTATTTTGCATGGAATCCAAGTTGCGAACCTATGGACCATGCCATCGCTCCAGACCCTGAACCGACACCTTGTGCACTTCTCTAGGACCCTGAGGACTCGCCCTAACCCTGCCCAGCAAGCTTGGACCGACCCCTTCCCTCCCAGCAAGCTGCGCGCCTCTGCACGCAAATCTGCCAAGATTCTCGGGTATAGTCCTAGCATGGCTAGGACTCTTTCCCAACCCTACTCGAGTCCTAGCTTGGCTAGGACTCTCGCCCTGACCCATGACAGCCCCTGGCCGAGCCCTGGCCCGAGCCAAGACCATGCCCGCCTTTCCCTTATGAAACCCGATCACCCCAAGACCTCGACAGCACTTACGGTTAGGGGTGGGAAAAAATACCGAAATACCGAAAATTCGTACCGAAAAAAATACCGAACTTACCGAAAAAATCGGTATACCGAACATTTCGGTAAGTTCGGTATACCGAAAAAATCGGTATACCGACATTTTTTCGGTATACCGACAAAATTTTCGGTGTCGGTAGGGTACCGGTATGAAATTTTTCCATACCGAAAATTCGGTATACCGAATGTGCGGTATACCGAATTTTCGGTTTCGGTATCGGTATGGCAAAAATTCCATATCGATATTTTCGGTACGATATACGGTACCGTAGTTCGGTACGGTATACCGTACCGTATCCACCCCTACTTACGATTTCCTGATATTGGCTTGTTTCTTTGGTGATTGCCGTGAGTCTAGTGAGTGTTTTAGGACCTTAAATCATGCATAAACACTACTAGTTCATACCTAAGACCATGGCAGCCCCTTTACATGATAAAACCATGAGTTTGCATAAAAAATCTTAAGTTTTCCCCCATGTGCATGTCTTATTCCGAAAATACAGAAAAATAAATCATGTTCTTCATGCATACAATAATTAAAACAATAATATGATATGATAGATGAGAAAAAGGAGATGTATGACGTGCCTTTGCATTTTATACACACGAAAAACCGTTGTCGACGAAGAACGGGACGAGACCTAGGCTTTGTTTTCCCTTGAACCTTCAAAAAAACCCTTGAATGTGATATGTATGTGTGCCGTGTGTGTAGAGTGGTTGGGAGAGAATTTCAGAATATAGGGAGAGGGAGGCGTGAGTTTCAATTGCAAAGTGTAAGGTTTTCTATGTGTTAAATAGTTTTAAATAGCTAATTAGTTTTCTAACTAGGCTCAGGCCTATCAAGACATTAAATTGAGCCCATTAGTTTAATCCTATGATTTAAATAAAATATTAACAAAGTTTTTGTTAAAATAAATTTGTGAATTTATTAGTCGGGTTGCCAAAAAGCTCGTATTTTAGTTGGAAAACCAACACCGATAAAATTTAAGTCCCGGCGTATAAAATCACCTCAAAACCCCTTATTTTCAAAAATATGAAAAACCATCAACCATATTTTAAAATAATTAAAAATAATTATTTAATAAAAACATTTTACGTTTTTCAGCCATCGGTCTCCGTTCTTCGATCGCAACTTGAATATTCCTTAAAAATACAATTTTATGCATGATGATAATAAAATCATATTTAACATGTAAGCATGTATGTCACATAATCAAATAGCAATTAAAATCAGTTATACTCATTTTCCATTATTTCCTAGATTTGCATGCAGTTGAATTACATCGTCTTAATTTTGGGCCTTACAAAAAACGTGAGTAAGGCTAAACTTATCCTTGATAACATTATTATTGATGATGTTCTATTTGTTGATAACCTTGAAATATAATCTGATAAGCATCAGACAGTTATGTGATCATAATTATTCGGTTGAGTTTAACAAACATATAGTTTTGATATATTACTCTCCCATTGTATCCACTTCTGTGCCACCAATAAAACGATACTTACCTATTCAATGTATAATTTAACATCCGATAGCTTATATATGATCAAACACTTAATTTAGTAATGAAAAATGCTGCAAAAATCCAAATACAGCTTGTTCAGTTGACGTAAAATTAAATATCTTATGATGTTAAAATATTGGATACAAAATAGAGGTCAAAATTAAATATTTTATGATGTCTTATTTAGTTAGAGTGTTAAACCGTCTGACAAATTAAGAAATAAAAAATTATAGACGTAAAAGGACTACAACAAAAAAAAGAAAAATATGATTCATTCAAGAAATAGATAACCTTTTTTGGGTGTTTAAGAATTAGTGGTATTCCTTCAAATGATTGTACTAACTATTAAAGATAAGCAATCATGTGTTTCGTTTATCGTTTTATCAAAAATTTATGTAAAATCCAATTGGTACGCACTACACAAACATTAGTGTGCACGTGATATATACATGCATAGTAAAAATTTTGTATGATAAATAATTACTATGTAAGTACTAATAAATTATATACGAGTATACGATTTTTTTTTATAAATTTATGTATAATCCAATTGGTTCGGGTCTCTTATTATACGAGTATACGATTTTTTTTTTATAAATTATTTAACAATAGTTCGTTGAAAAATTTAATGTAATATTGTATACTTTTGTTTAAAATATGGCCGATGATAATTAAAACTTTTGGTGGAGCTTTCTATCACTTTCAACTCGAAAATTTTAGATTTTTTAAAGTATTTTTATTTGTTATTAAAATAAATGATTTCTAAATTGTAATGAATAAGAAGGGTAGACTTTTCCTCTGAAATAAGGTGATATTTACATAACAGTCATGGATATGTTTCACAAGACAAGACACCGTTCCACCCTTGAATTTTCTACATTAAACGATTAGTTATTTTGTTCATTCGATATTTGACACAAGTTTTACAAATAATTAAAGTCGTAAATTATGATATTACCCATATATATTAATTTATCATCACTACATCCTACCTCATTTATCATCATATCCCAAAGTTAAAAGCTGTTAATGAGTCCAGATTAATAATATCGAATATGATACACCAAATTAGATGTTACATTTGGACTGAATGAACTTTCACGTATATGTTACATTTGGACTGAATGAACTTTCACGTATAATTTGACTTGGATAAACCAATTTAGTGTCACGCCTCGAGTCCAGACCCACGCATGCGTTACTGTACAATGAGCTCCTATAGCAACTTCGTATTCTATATAAAAAATTTTAAGATGTGGGACAAGGGTATCACAATCACCCCTATTTCAGAACGCGACGTCCTCGTCGCGGCCTGACCTACTCGATCCACCAGCATCGAGAATCTAGAGCTGCTCCTACAAGTTCAAGAGATGTCTCCCGTCATCTAGCATTTTGCCCCGCAGGTTCAAGAGGTGGCTCCCTGCACGTAGCATTTTGTCCCACATAGCACTTATTTCCCGGTGTTCCTTGCTAGTGACCGGCTCTGATACCATTTTGTCACGCCCCGAGCCCAGGCCGGCGGCTGCGTGACTGCACAATGGGCCTCTATAACAACTACTTCGTATTCGTCCTCGTTTTATGAAAATGATTAACCCAAGTTGCTATAGAAGTTCATTGTAAACCTATTATAGACTTATTTTAAATTTAATTTTTAAGATGTAGGACAAGGGTATCACATTTAGAAACATGGATTTCAAAGTTTAACAAAATAAAAAATGTTCATAATTCTATTGATACAACTCATACCCAATGCACCTAGCCCGAGCTAAACCTCGAGTCTTGAGAGAGACAATGTCCTACAGTCGACATTTGAGTAGTGATACGTTAACCGCCAGAGATACGAGGAAGGCGCCTCAAAAAAGCCCCGCACCTTTCCCAAAGGAGATCGAAAAATGGTCTACTGGAGGATCGAGTCTGCACGAAAACCGAAGTTGTTTTGAGCAAAAGCACAAGAGAAACAGCACTAGATGTGAATTGAGGTAGTATTTGTACTTGTCAATGGAAAAGAATGGAAAGAGAGAACCTGTCATGTAGCATCAAGATCCACTCCAGGACCTATATTTGCAGATGCCACGACGCTCTTCTGCGAAGGAGTCTCGAATGGATTTTACCATATAACAAACCGCTGAGACTTGATTCAATTCAGCATCCTTCTCCTGAGATAAATTTTTGAGATAAAAATTGTTCTTGCAAGAAGATCATAGCAGAGAAAGTGGGAAAATATTAAAATAATACATTTCTAGCAAGTCAAATACCAATTCAGTCAGACGGTCTTCGAAGCTCCTCATATTTCCATCACTTGGCATAAATATTTTTCTATAAGCCGCTCGCAAGCTCTTTATCTAGAAGAGAATAGGTAGATAAGGTATTAAACAAATATATATGCCGTTGTTTGATTGAGAAAGTAGATGTGAGATGCTACTTATTCTGATGGGTGACCGTGGACATGAAAGAAATTTGCTAGATTGGAAATGACAGAGAATTTTGTTTTCATTTTCATAATTGTTTTTACCACGTCTAACTTAGAATCAAAGAGAATTAATCATTATTATTATGGAGAAAAAAGTAGCTCTGGAGTCAAAGGTAGCAAAAGGAACTACATGTGAAGGAAAGTTCCATCTAATTTCAGTTTCAAGAAGGTATTAAAAGTCAAATGCAGGTAAAAATCTACAAATACTGAGACTGAAACTGTAATGGAGAAACAATCGAAGCATAATATATTCATAAGGAAAAATGGTTACTTAAACCAACCTCTAGAACTGAAAACCCACGACGGTGCAGACCTTCCAGATTTAATCCACGCAGTTCAGCTCTTTCACCAGAGACCATTGTGTACCTTGGTACATCTTGAGAAACCTTCAAAATCCATGAACAAGCACTGGTTAAAAACCAACTTTTTGTCATCAAAACAGCAAGTCTGAGACAAATTCAAATGAACTAGGTGGAGAAGACGATGTGTTCATTTAAAGCTCGAGTTCTAAATGAGCCATCTTGGAATGTTGGTGCAGGTTTTGCATTTTTAGGCTCAAGCTATTGAAATGACTATTTCTTCAATTATCAAGCTTGCAGGTTAAAAATCAAATATATTGATATTGCAATCAGAGGTGTGATGTACACTGCAATACAGTAATATCGCAATTTTCTGTTCTCAACTAGGACTAAATATGCAGGCACGAGTAGTGTTGGCTGGATTAGCAGGTGTTACAGTCCAAAATATTCATGGGGTCACAGAAAATATTGGAATGTAAATCTAGAAAATATTAATTTATAAATAGGACGGTTCTTGAATAATTGTAAAGATAAAATATTTGGAGAGGGGTGAGATGTAGATCCTCTTTGACTATCAGTTTATGGTTGTGCTGAGTAGAATATGGGATTTCAATTATTGTAGGTATGCATAAAGGATTGGATTAAGTATCATCCAAGCACTGCCCAACTTTATGCTGTTTTTTTTTTAAATCGTGAGACGCAATTCTGTGATATTTATAACTCGTACAAAGGTGTTAGTGGGCAGTATGGAGTGATACACAATATGTCTTTTTCTAGTCGAGTTTTGCTCAGCGTAGTGGTTATCAGCTCCATATCAGATACTTTAGTTCAAGTTGAACTCCTCAATTCATTTCTCTGCGTTCAATTTCATACAGCTTGTTGGAGATCAGTCTTCGGTCACTACATTAACATTCAAAAGTATTCAACTTATGATAACTCTTATTACTTGATTGTGATTAGCTAGATCAATTTCATTCATCATTTAATCTCTCAGTATATCTTCCAAATTAAAGAATAATGATTGCATTCAAAATCACGGAGATCCATAAGAGTTTCAAGCCCTTCAGAAATGGGTTCTTGGACAGGGACTTTATGTTCAAATTACGTAATTGCTTGTCATTATCAGTTTATCTATTATAACATCTAATTCCCGATGTGTCAAAACACTATACGAAACAGACCAAATCCCTCAGCGTCCCCAATTCAAATGAAATAAGAGAAGATGATGCGACAAAATTTGACAAGATTAGAGAACGATACTCACCACAGAACCACCACCAATGAAAGAAAAAGAACCAATATGACAAAACTGATGGATGACACTTGCCCCAGCTGTATGAGTGTAGTCCTACAAATAAATCATTTATACCACCTTGCAATCCCATGAACAAGCTAATTCTGTCTGAGAATATTTTGACAAATGCAATGACAAAGGGGAAAAAGACAAAAAACTAACCTCCACGGTAACATGTCCAGCCAGTAGAGTATTATTTGCAAAAATATTGTTATTACCCACTTTGCAGTCATGGGCTATGTGACAAGATCCCATAATAAGATTGTTATCGCCAATCACCTGTTCATGAGATTATTATGATAGTTACTGCAGCAACTAAGAGAAGGGCTCTTTCACATTTCAAAGCAAGGTATGAACAAGCAAGAGTAGCAAGTATGACATACTGTTCTGTCACTAGGCCTCGAAGATCGATGGATTGATGCATGTTCTCTGATCTCATTGTTGTCACCAATTTCAAGGAAGCACTCAGTCCCTAGCTAAGATGATCAATTAAACTACTTTAGAGACTGGCGAACAATAAAAAGCAACCATGAACCCCGTCCCAACCAAAAATGGCAATTCAATCATACAGTAAGAGCAAGAGCAGGAGATCATCAAGCACGACTAGGTCAAACTTAAAAAAATCATAAAGGCAGCAAGTGCGTCTAACCACATTCCACCAACCTTGTATTTCATATCTTGGCATTTAATCCCCAACACAGCATGATGTCCAATAATATTGTTACATCCAATAAATGTTCTACCTGGAAGATCATCCCCAACTATTGCACCCCTGCCACACACAGCGGACACTAGAGTTAAAATAGAATGAAGGATATAACCATCGCTCAGTTTAATGCCACAATGTCAGCTTACATCATCAAAATGCAGTCATCCCCTATTTCTGTATGTCCAGACACATGGCTCCCAGGGCATAACTTACAAGCATTCCCCAACTTCACCGAAGGGCCAACTGTACAAAAAGGGCCAATTGAAACACCCTACATTCAGACAAAGATTCAGCAAACTTCACTCTCCTCGAATATATCGAAGACAAAGTTAAAATTGCACTTTTAAGGATTCTCAAATCTTTGCCAAACCCTGATATTAAAGGGATGAACTACCAGACATCTAAGCCACCATCTCTCGAAAACAATCGAAATGACGAATTACAACACCCAGACAGCGAATTTCATACCTGGCCGAGAACCGCTTCCGGATGAACAACCGCAGAGGGGTGTATGAAACTTGGTTTTGTTCCTATCCCAGTGCAGCTCAATCCCTCTTCTTCCTTAGCATCTGCGAGCAAAAACAACTACGTAAATCAGTGATACACTAAACCCACAAAAAGGCTTCGTGCCGAATATACGAAACTGGAGAGTGAAGTGCAGAAGAATTGGAGCTTGCTGACACCAAAAGAAAATGGTCTGCGAATTCTTAAGAGTGAATTCATATGGCCTCAATTTTGAGCAGATTTCCAATCGTATACGCAGGTGGAGTGACGAATCGAGCTCAATAACTCGTGATGTTGGGAATACTTATGTACACCTGTTTCTTTCCCCATTTCTCGAGGCTTGTTCGATCAAGATATCTTTTTGTTGCAATTCTCGACTACTTCATCCGAACATCAAATTGATCAAGAGCTTTGAACATGAGACATAACAGTTCCGACATTTCCACCAAAAATATTAGAATCTAAGGGAGAGTTTCCAATGAGGGTTTAAATTTATGAATTACTAAGAAGGTAAAAAAGCAAAAGTAGGTAAAAATGGAAAGATAAATGAGAAATTGCAGTCTCTTTGATAAATAATTTATTCTAATACTAACTGAAATCACTTTAGCAGAATCAAAATTTTCGTACCACTATTTTTTAAATTTCAATTAAATTAACAAGAAATTAACGCTGAATCCGAGTTTAAGTACAATGACACCGACACGACCATTTGTGTAAACTCTTAGCACAACGAACTTTGGTGTTACTATATATACTTTTATAAATGAAAAATAAATAAAAACTTGTTTTTATAAATTTACATCTTATTCATATGTATTTTATCCTAATAAAATATTTTTTAATTTATATTTTTGAAATTTTATATTAAATAATTATATAACTCATGTCATAAAAATTATTATAAAAAAAATTTTAAGTTTTAAAATTTTAATGTAATCTCGATAAAATCATAAAAAATATTGTTTTCGTTGACATACACATCGTATATGCATATTAATTTTTTTTATATAATTTTTGTGTAAAAAATATGTTATGTTATCAAGATATCGTACTTATAGATTATATACGACTTACTTAGTTAATTTGAACTTTTAGATACAACAAAGTTATCTAATAAATATTATGAAAATTAGAACTGTAAAGAAATTTTGGTGTCGCATTGACATCCAATAGACGAGTGTCAACTCAACGGCATATACAAAAGCCGACATAGTTGGTGGACATCACGTAAAAACTGATAATTAGTTTTGTTATGTTGTTCACCAATCATGCTCACTTCTGTGCCCGTCATTGAGGTGACATTCACTTAGTAGATGTACAATTTTAATATACTTCATCGCATCTAATAGACGAGTATCAGCTCAATGGTGGACGCAAAAAATTTACATTTCAAGAAAATCATCAATTTTTTTGGGTTTATAAATAAAAAATAAATCAAGAAATTTCATATTTATTTATTTATGTATGAGAAAATTATGATTTCAGTATTATATTTATTTATTTAGTTGTAATTTTGGTCATATATAACGGTAAATTGCTCATAAATACCTAAAATCAAACCCAAATGTGCTTTCACTCCTTGTGTCAGTATTAATATGTTTCAACTCTCTAACCTCTTTCATTATGTGTTTAAGGTCCCTACTTGGTATCAAGTTACAATGATGCCCTCATTATTTTTCAAAAACCTTGAAATACCCTTATATGCCAGTTACAATGATGCCCTCATTATTTTTCAAAAACCCTGAAATACCCTTATATGGGCATGTGTAAAAAATGAAAATCATTCCCTAGAAATCCAAATGGATCGGCTCTCATTATCCTCTACCCTTAAACACTCCTCTTTTCCCATTGCCAATGAAAATACAAGGAAAAAATTGTGGCCAAATCCTTTGAACGACTAAACAAGATTAAACTTTGCACCCAATTTTTCTTCGTTGTATGCAATCTCTTGTCACTTTTGTCCTTTAATTTTCTGTATAATGGAAGTTGCTGGAGTTGGGTCATCATCGAATCTTACGTTTCTTGGTACCTGCAAGTTCAATAACCAACTCTTTGTGTTTTCGATTTTCAGTGGGTGTAGTTTGTTTGATATTTTTGTTAGTCTTGGGAAAAAAAACGAGGAGATTAATCCTCAATCTATTACTCTGCAATACCTAGCTCCCCAACATAAGATGTACATGACGTTGAACGATGATGATGATGTTCTTAATATGATCCATCTTCATATGTGTATGAAGCTTACAGTGATTGAACTGTTGGCAGAGAGAAAAGAACAGATTGGAGGTGAAAAATCTGTGGAGAGGTAGTATCGTTATTTAACTTTATGTTGTATGTTGTGTTATTTTGGTGTGTTTTTTGTGTTCATATTGCACTTTTTTTAGTGATAATCCTGAAAGTTAAGAATACAGTGGTTTTGTGTTGTGTATTTGTTAGACTAATTCAAGCAGTAGTCTATTTTGTGTCATTATTTCCATTTGACTAAGTATACTGATGCCAAAATTTTCAGTATCTATTGTAGTACTATGTTTTCCATTAGAAAACTTAGTTTTTACCTATTTATTACTGAATATATGGTTATGATATTGGTAAGGGTTGAGGAAGATGACACACATTCCAGTAGTGATAACGAGCTCGAAGATGCCCCCGTACAAAATTCTATTGACGCATGCTTTCATCGCATCCGAGGCGAGGGGCAAATATTCAAGGATGCTGCAGAATGTAGAACCTATATTAAAAAGTATTCGATTGCTACCAGACGTTCATATTTATATAAAAAAAATGATCGAGAAAAGATTATCGCTATTTGTAGTGTAAAAAGTTGTAAATGGAGGATTTATGCTTCTCGACATAAAGCAGACAATCTATTTGAGATTAGAAAATGCAATTTACAACACTCGTGTGGAGAGGATAATTTACGTAGTTGTAACGTCCCAGATTCGACGACTGTCCTCAATGTATCAAGACGAGTCTTTTCAGCGTGCTTATGTCCTCACTCACACGCACCCTGGGAAACTTCCAGGGAGGTCACCCATCCCAAAATTTCCCCAAGTCAAGCACGCTTAACTTTGGAGTTCTTATGTGATGAGCTACCGAAAAGAAGATGCACCTTCGGATATGAGTAGTACAAATCAAATCTTTTAAGCCCTCTTCAACTGTATAGTCCATTACATTGAACAGTCTCGGAATCCCTCTCATTCCGGTGTGGGATCGATTCATTCATGTTCCCTCCACCTAGAAGCCTGCCAAGAGCCGCTCATTGTCCGTGCAACCTATGGCACCGGCGATCACCCCCCGCCCTTTTCGGCCCCGGGCCTCACATGCCCACCAGCTTCCGCTTGGTTCGTCCCCGAACCACACCGTACTAAGAGAGGTCAGCTCTGATACCAACTGTAACGTCCCAGATTCGACGACTGTCCTCACTGTATCAAGACGAGTCTTTCCAGCGTGCTTATATCCTCACTCACACGTACCCTGGGAAACTTCCCAGGAGGTCACTCATCCCAAAATTTCCCCAAGTCAAGCACGCTTAACTTTGGAGTCCTTATGTGATGAGCTACCGAAAAGAAGATGCACCTTCGTGATATGAGTAGTACAAATCAAATCTTTTAAGCCCTCTTCAACTGTACAGTCCATTACATTGAACATTCTCGAAATCCCTCTCATTCCGGTGTGGGATCGGTTCATTCATGTTCCCTCCACCTAGAAGCCTGCCAGGAGCCGCTCATTGTCCGTGCAACCTATGGCACCGGCGATCACCCCCCGCCCTCTTCGGCCCCGGGCCTCACAGTAGTATAGGGCATCCTAGAGCTGATGCAGCTTGGGTTGCTAATGTATTGAATGATAAATTGAGGGGAGAGCCTTCTTATCGTCCTTGTTCAATGATGATGGATTTACATAGAGACTATGGAGTAGAGATATGTTATCGCAAGGTGTGGAAGGGCAAGGAAATAGCGATGCATGATATTCACGGTTCAGAAAAGGGCTGCTACAATAGATTGAGATGGCATTGCCAAGCTGGTAGAAAAACAAATCCTGGCAGTGTTGTTGAATGTGAGATAGATCCGATAAATAATAAGTTTAAACGATTATTCATTTGTTTTAATGCATGTGCAGTTGGTTTTGCTACTGGTTGTAGACCGTTGATATTTTTGGATGTCACTCACATAAATAATAAATACAAAGGAAGTATGCTACTTGCTGCGACAAAGGATGCCAATGAAGATCTTTTCACTTTAGCATATTCTGTAGTAGATGCAGAGAATGATTCTAATTGAGAATTGTTTTGTTATCATTTGAGATGTGTCATACTTACGCACCACACCATGGGATTCGACAGATTCACTTTTTTTCTTAGACAGACATCCTGAGATTATCAAGCTATCCAACTTTTATTTCCAGGTAGTCATCATGCGTATTGTTTGAGGCACTTGGTCGATAATTTTGTGAAGACGGTTAGTAATTAATTAATGTTTTTTGTGTGTATTATATGATTAAATAGTTTTAATGTATGTACTGTTATTAGAAATTTTTTTATTAATTGTCTTTTGGTCATTACAGGTGTTGCGAAGTTATCCTCTACATAACAAAAAACATTGGTCATCGGTATTCAAAAAAGCTGCCTATACCCCATCACAACATGAGTTTTCAGAGCACATAAATAACATCTTTGAGTCAATGCCACTTGCAATAGCATTTATTCAGAAGTCTGGGCCTGAAAGCTGCGCTAATGCTTTGTTTCGTGGAAATCGTTGGGGTGTTATAAATAATAACATCGCTGAATGTTGGAATAAATGGGTTAAACCAGCTCGTTATCTCCCTGTTGTTTCTATGGTTGACCATATATGTGTGCAAATAATGAATATGATGCACCGACGAAGCGAAGCAACATTAGGCATGGTAAAATAATTAAGCCCAGCAAAGGAGAAGGCTGTTATGAGCACATACATTGTATCTCGCACCTTGAGAGTGCACCATTCATGTGGTTGGAAGTTTGAAGTAATTGATGGTGATAAAACATGTGCTGTTGATTTGAATGAATGGACTTGTTCATGTAGATCCTGGCAGATCCATATGCTCCCTTGCAAACATGCTTGTGCTGCTATAGAATCGAAGTCAATGTCGGTATACGCCTTTTGTGATAAATTTTTCAAAGCTGATATGTATCGTCAAACATACAACGGGATTATTAATCGCATACCGACATTTGACATGTATGAGTTTAATGGCGATGAAGGATATGTAATCAATGCTCCTGATGTGCGTAGTAAGCCAGTTCGTAGAAGGACTCAAAGAATATCATCCCAAATTCAATCATGTTTGTCAAAGTGTAGTCGTTGTCGTGTACGAGGACACAGCCGAAGAAGCTGCAAAGAAGCTATAAACTAGCTTATTTTGTCTTTTTGGTTATTTTGAATGGTTCTTGTAGAAATTTGCTCACTTTTCATTGACCATTTTCAATTTTATTTTCATTTGTTGTTTTCTTGCAGTTGATACAATTTTGCTAATTCCTATAGAAAAAGGACAACGGTGAATTCAATTTTGGACGTGCACACGAGGAGACACACCCGTTCCAGTGGCAGCATTAGCGGTGTAGCCTTGAGTTGATTATTGTGTTTTTGCATAATGTTGTTGTTGAGTTGTTAGGTGTTATATGATTTTTTGAATTTGGATTCTGTTGTAACATTTCATGTGTTGTCTTTGTAATGTATACAGTTTGTTGTTCAGTTTCAGAATGATTTTGTGCCACTGGTGTATGATGCTATAGTATTTCAGAATTATTTTTCTGTCACTGGTGTATGTCTTTCTGGACACCTTCTGGCACATGTGGTTGAGGGTTTCTTGTCCATTTTCTGGTTTGTATTCATTGTGGCCGATTATATCACATGGAAAAAAAATGTAGCACAAAATTGGCTGAATCTAGTATCATATATATATCGATATGGTACACAATGGGCAAACTTCTGGTACAAATATTGTGCAATTCACCTAGACATTAATACAAACATTATTGAAGCGCAAAGCATAATAACACATTGTTCGTGATGACCATTTTACTTGGACATTAAAACAAACACAAGAGCTACAATGAGCAAAATTACAATTAAAAAACATCTGCAACCAAAACAACAACAAATTCCTGCCATATCGATGGCCATGTTGTCGTTCTTATCAGAGATAACGTTATCATCATGTGGTGGCAAACCATGTGTCGCTAAAGAGACATATTTTGAGTAGCTGAAAGTTGTTTTCTTAAGTGTACTGATGTTGGATTTTGATGTATTTTCTTCAAGTACTTGGCTGTGGTATTCATCACACTAGTAAAACCAATTAGGGTGTCGTAGCTCTCAAGGACAAATGTACTAATACTTTCCCGGACGGGTAGCTCGTGGACCAGCTTCTCGTAAATTCATTTTTTCATAGCCACATTGGCATTCGGGTGCATCCTTGAACTCCATTCAGAAACAATGGGGGTTGTGTCTTCTTACAGAAGGATGAGAAGTGAAGTGAAGATAGTTGAGAAGGGAACCGAATCGAAAATTAATGTTGTGGTATATGTTCAAAACTTTTCAGAATCAAATTTCGTGAGTCAAAGTTGTGTACAGGTTTTGTCACTGACAAAATAGTATAATGAATGTGATATTTTTGTTTTTATCACTATGGTGAAATGTGTAATTATGTCATTTTGAATGATGCTCCATTTTTATAATTTAGTACTAGATACTAGTCACTGTGGTGCTTCATAAAGGTCTGTAATTTGGATTTTATGCACCTTTGTTTTACAAATATAGATATGGTGCACACTTAGCACATAAAGCTTTTAGACATAATAATTGTGAGTGGTGCTCCATTTTTATAATTTAGTACTAGATAATAGTCACTGTGGTGCTTCATAAAGGTGTTATTGTCCTGTAATTTGGATTTTATGTACTTTTTTTTTTTTTTACAAATATAGATATGGTGCACATTTAGCACATAGAAAGCTTGTAGACATAGTAATTATGAGTGGTGCTCCATTTTTATAATTTAGTACTAGATATTATTCACTATGGTGCTTCATAAAGGTCTTATTGTCTCGTAATTTGGATTTTATGTAACCTAACATTCATTCCCAACAAACATATGGAATCATGTTACATAAATGTTGATTCATGTTATCTAACACTCTCATAATAAACATATTTATTCATGTCACCTAACATTGATTCATTATAAACATATGGAATCATGTTACATATTAGGGATTAATGTTACTCAATATTGATTCATAATAAACATATCATTCATTTTACATAAATGTTGATTCATGTTATCTAACCTTCATTCACAATAAACATATTGATTCATGTTACATAAATATTGATCATTATACCTAACGAGTAGTGTACGAGGTGCTCAATCTTTTGCAAATGATACAACAAATTGGTTATTGATGTGCTCCATAATATACAAAGTGTATTGTATTTGTGTTTCTTTGTACCAATACTTTAGAAAGTGAGGAAATGGGTGCACAACTAGTACATACACGCATGGACGTCGACGTAGTCTTTAAATTACTAATTTTTGTAATGAAAAATAATCGTTCAAAAAATTATTATCTTTTCACCATCATATGTTTGTCATCAGTACAAAAGAGGCAACAACACAAAATCTCACATTAACACAAAAGGGAGCCCAAGTTTTAACCTCTTCTGTACTAAACAAATGTATTTTTCAATAGTCCATTACCATAAGAAATTATAGTGGCGGCAACACGGGCTCAATAAGTGTCCATCTCACATCTTGTTCATATGCCCAAATTTCTTCAGTATCACAACAGAGACACTCTATCCACATGCATGCATAAACGCCACAATCCAGAGATGTACCTTGTTGACGGCATCGTTGTCTCAAAACCTCATCACTGCCTATGGTGAATCCGGATATATGTGACACACAACCACTCAAAAAACGTGCATGCAACAAATAAAATTGATTGACACTGGAATCATTACTATTGTTGAATATAATATTGTCAGACTTACCATAACTTTAGCAGTCCCAACTGCAAAAGTATCGTGAAGCGAATTGAAAAGTAGGAATTTCCCTTCAGATGCTTTGAAAACTAGCAAATACCAATGAAATATGTCATTAATTGAAAAAATTGTATACTTGCATCTTCTAAAAATATCTTCGTTTAGTTCATGCAACTTCTCTCGCATCGCTGATGTCAGCCTACCAATGAAACTTCCATACTCTGTATTGCTTATACGTCTCCTTTTACCGTATCGTATCAACTCTTCAAGCACTTCCTTATACAAATTCACCAAAAAATATACTCATACTCCATAATCCAATAAGTTGAACAAGAATTCAATTTCAAACGCACATGTACCAACGTGTCCATACAGTAAGTCTCAAATCCATAATCCATACTTTTTTTTTGCATTATTCTCATGTACACGTTTATCATAATGCCACTGACGAGCTTACCAAACAAAAAGTCACAAAACAAAGGTCCAGTTAAACAAATATGCTCATCCATCCAAATTGTAACACTACAGGAATAGAAAACAAAATTCATTACAAACATTGAGAAAAAAATATTATGAACAAAATTAAAATTTCAAAGATATACATACTCCAATTCTCCCTATTCAGAAATTCTGTCAACAACTTCCTCTGTTCTACAGAAATTTCTTCACTCCCACAAAAATCGCTTCTACCTTTGAATTTCAACATGCAAGTCTTAAGAGGACTACTTCCCTCATCAACATCCTGGACAGAATTTTCCTATGTTGCAATATATTTTTAATATAAAATGCAAAAAAGATTAGCAATTGTATAAATAAGAAAATTGACATATTATTGAGATAAAGTAACTATTCGGGGATTTAATTGTGCACCACTGATCGGCAAACCAGTTTTTTGGAACGCCTATTCCGTTTTGGTGTAGAGCTGGGTGAAGTCACAAAACTCGTGAGTTTTTTCTTTTACACACGATCACCCCTAGTCCTCACGGTATTTACAATTGAAGATTGAAAAAGGGTGATCTTTGGCATTTCTGAAGTACCAATGCCACTGCCAGCATCATTCTCATCATCGTCATCTGTTCCACTCCCGCTATTTCAACCAAACACATAATTGTTTTCATCAAATGAAGCGATTGCAAATTCAGGGCCTAATACTTTGTTGTTTTCTATTATGAAATCAACACCAACATTATGCACCATCAAATTTGCATTAGGTCCAATTGTAATATTATCAGCTGAATGATTTCCAGAATCAGTTCTTTTCACTTCGTTATTCTCTTTATTACCTGAATAATTCCTAGAATCAGCTGCCCTCAGTTCATGGTTTTCTTTATGCAAATCAGCAACAACATTCTTCAACATGACATCAACAATATTATCAAAATTATCAGATACATTTTTTGCAGACTCAGCAGCCTATTTTTTTATCAATCTGCCTAGCCTCCTCCAACTTTTCCTCAATAATCTCATCATTCTTCTCGGAAATATATTCTCTTTTGGATACAAGCAAAATATTTTCTCGCTCTAATTCAACACATCTGCTTTTTAACATCTTCAATTCATCCATGCATACATTATGCGTACAGTCAACATCCAATGCTTTATCACTCTGCTCAACATCCTCCAACTTTAAATCAATAATCTCATCATTCTTCTTAGAAACCAATGATCTTCTGGCAACATGTAAAATACATTCTCGCTCTAATTCAACATATTTCCTTTTCAATATTTTCAGTTCATCCATTTGTTTTTTTAAAATTTTTACAAATTTTCTCACTTCAGATTTACCATTTTCCAGCTTAATTGCATGGTTTATGTCCAACAACTCCGTCTCCTCGGAAAATGGTGCATTGTTAGAACCTGTTCACCAGTACAAAAAAAAAAAACAATTTCTGTCAGTTCATCCACATTTATGTGACACACATTGAAATTTCTTATTTCAAAATAGTTTGATACCATATTATAAATAATAACAATAAAAAATATTTATTTTTTTACATTAAATAAATAAATAAATCAAAACCTCTCGCCTCCTCATACTCGTCCTCACTTGTATCGATCAAGTCTAGTGAGTCTAAAGACTCAACATGCATAAATTGAGAATAGCAAGTAATATATAATAAATTAACACACATTTTTAAAGTAGCACATACATACTCAAACTTTGAACATACTTACATAAACATAGACATGCCATCATCAACAACTTAAACATTGCATTTTGATTACCGACGAGTTCTTGCTCTGGAATTATTTGTTCTGATAAATACTCATCTAAGGTATTTTTTAGTTAATTCAGTACCTTGATCGCTTTAATCTTGATTATTAAAACCGATTTTTCATTTTCAATCTGTCTAAGAAATTTATCAGTTGGACACATGTCATTATATTTACAGAGCGAGATTACTTAAAATGAACTCGGATGAAATAAGACCAACTTGGATTGAATTTATGGAATTCAAGAGTGATTTAGCTTCAACAAACTTAAATGGAATCTTGCTTTCCACCCATCGAAACAACCGAGGAAAAACATGTAAACCGGTGCACACTCCTAATACTGGAACCCTCTCATATACCCATGCCTAAAACAAATAAGAAAATCTGAAAATTATTGAGAAATTTTTTTTAATAAAAATAAAACACAATACTATCAATTAAACCAATAGTGCTTCCGTCTAAATAAGTTTTACTTCCGACGTCACGTCAACCTCGGCACAAAAATCGGAAGGCAGCATCTCCCCAAGCATACTCGAAAAAAGTCAAAAGGTCATCGAGATAAGGGAAAATAAAACCAAGGGTTGAATAATTACAAGTTGGGAATATTATGCAGTTGAAAACAAACAAGATAAAAAAACGAAAAAAATCATCGACTTCACTGTTATCATCATTGGCAGCAAGCGAAATTATTTTTTTAAAAATATCTGCACGTTTGGCATTAGTCACTTTTCCTTCAAATTGACGAGACAAAAAATTGGAATCCACTTTCAGGTCCAAATCAACAGATTTTCCAACATGACGCAGCCCGAGAATAAGAGAGAAATCCGTTGAACTAAAAGGTATTGAGATATCTTCACCAACAACTAACGAGAATGAATCAAACTGAAATCTATTGAGAACATAATCAATTCTCGAACTACTTATCGCAAGGACATGGATATCAATCCATTTCGCAAACGACGTATCTTTTATCCGACCAATTTGTTGCTCACCTAAGACAGGCTTCAGTTTTCTCTTCACGGATTTAAAGAAATGGGGGGAACAATGTGAAAGTAGCTTTGAACATAATTCATTTTCATTCTTTTGCTGATTACCATATTTAACAATCTTCTCAACATCAAACTCTACATTAGAAAATGAGAAAAAGATATGAAATCTATCTCTGATGTGTATATATATATTTATATATCAGAACGTGAATTTTTTTTTTACAAAGAATCTAGGTTAAATATAAATACAAATAAAGAGAGTCGATCAAGTATCAATCACATTACTATTAGCATAACAAAAACGTGGTCAGTGGAGATAATTGGTTCATAAAGCCAACACTTTTTAACCTGATTTATAAACTTCATCTGTAATATTCAAAAATAATGCAATACAACTAAAAAACCAACTTGATAACAATATGAAAAAAGAAACCCTACAAATTGGGGATAAATGTTCCTAATCAATGAGAAAAAATTTAAAGCATTCGCTGTCCGAACAAGAAAAATATTACAAAACAAAATAGCAACATCATAACAAGAGGGTTCAATTTAAAACATACAGAAATATACAAACCTGATTTCCGCGTTCTTGATCTTTTCTCTTTCACAACTTTCTTCACTATCTTTTTTTGTGGTGATTTACTCGTTCTTCTCTCCTTCGGTTCTATACTCTTCTTCGGATTCTTGGGACTCAGGAGGAGTAATGTCGGGAAGCTCTTTAACAAATACAAGAGGGAAGCATAAAAAAAAAAACAAATACAAGAGGGTCTTTAACGGTTTTGGAAAAATAACAAAGACAACAATATAACTTCATGCGAATTAGAGACCTTAAACATATATTAAAATGGGTCAAGGAGTTAAAATCAATTTATTCTGACACGAGGACTGGAAAAATATTTTAGTTTACTTTTAGAGATTTTTGAAAAGTTTACCCCATATATAATGTTCAATATCAATATTAATATTCATGTATTTTTCAACGTTTGACTTGATTAACACGCATCAACACTTTGTTGGAGCCGCCACATGCTACACATAGGTGTCACATAAAAAAAGACTAACTTACAAAAATAATAAAGGAGATCCAACCGATATATACACATATATATATATGTATGTATAATATCTCTTACCATATATTAAATTTCCTCCTAACAAAGGCAAAAGATTTGGTGTTATGCACTCTTTTTATATTTTATTATATACTAATAAAATTTCAATTTTTAATTCAAAGATTGTGCATGCCAGTGGGTATAGTTTTCTTTTTACAACATATCATAGTTTTATTCCTTACACTACCAATCCTCTTATTTACTTTTTTTTAGTTTATTATTTCGAATTTCATTTTAGTTTTTTTTATTATGGATATGATTTTTTTAATATAAATCAATTGATTAGGTATCTTGTGAGACGGTATCACGAATCTGATACGGGTCAACTCTATCGATATTCAAAATAAAAAGTAATATTCTTAGCATAAAAAAATAATATTTTTTTCATGGATGACCAAAATAAGAGATTCGTCTCACAAAATATGATCCGCGAAATCACCTCACACAAGTTTTTATCAAATCAATTTAATTATAAAAAAATACTTGGATAGCAGTAACCAACCCATGCTAGTTGTACTAATTATCCTCTCACGCTGTTAACAGAAAGCAGAAGAGGAATACACGGCCACCGGGTCCTCAAAACGACACCGACTTCCCCGATGCCAGCGGGAGAGCTCCTCCACCCTTCGCCGCCACCCCCGCTGCAGGGGTCGGCGGAGGAGGAGGCGTGGGTTTGGAACCAGATCAAAGCCGAGGCTCGTTGCGACGCCGAAGCCGAGCCAGCTCTAGCCAGCTACCTCTATTCCACCATTCTATCTCACTCCTCCTTGGAGCGGTCCCTCTCCTTTCACTTGGGAAACAAGCTTTGCTGCTCCACTCTTCTCTCGACTCTTCTCTATGATCTTTTCCTTGATATCTTCTCCAACGACGCTACCCTCCGCTCCGCCAGTGTCGCCGACCTACGCGCCGCCCGTTTCCGCGACCCCGCATGCGTTTCTTTCTCTCACTGCCTTCTTAATTATAAGGGATTCCTCGCTTGCCAGGTATAATTTTTATTTTTTTCGTTTTTATAATTGCTATTTTGGCATTTCAAGCTTGCCTCTAAAATTTTTGCAAGGGATTAGGAATTTAGAGCTCTTGAAATCTTTTTTAACTCAATTTTTTATTTGACTGTTCATATAATGTGTGTTTTAGTTGTTCATACTGAGAGCTGACAACTCCAAGAAAATTTTGGTGTAGCTGCTAAAGCATAAAAGTTTCCATTCTCCAGGAAAGATTTTCATAGTTTGATATTTCACCATTTTTTGTTTCATTTTAGAATTGGTTTAAAGTGTAAGTTTTTCCCCCTTTTTCAGTCATTGATTATGCTCTTTAATTGTTCATTTGGTGGATATCTTTCTCCATGTATTAGGCGTCAATGCGTCAAATATACGTAAAAATTTTAGTATCTTCAGGCTGAATATCAGCAAATTTTGAAGTCTCGAGTTTGAGTTCAAATTTCAAGCTCGAGCTGCGGAGTTCAACTCGAAAAACTTTTGATCATGTTTGTGATTGGTTAGAGTTTGATAATTTTGGATGTGAATATAGTAATATTTGAACCGGCTTAAGAAGCTTGTAAACCAGCTTGAAGTGTTTGCATCAGTTAGTGTATATGATTAATCGACACACAAACTGTGTCCACTTGAAACTTGTTGAACAGAATGTTGATCCCATAACTTGATGCTAATATCTGTGATAAGCTGCAACCTTTATACTTCGAGCCACTTCATTCCCTTTGTATCTGCGATGTGCTACTTAAAAATGATCACATATTTCTCCGCATGTCTTACACGCAAGGCCACGTGCAGAAAATTAAGCGGGGAATGAAAATTATTCTGATGGCTGAATTCACAATTATCCCATATTTTGTTGGTTAAATGCATTATCGATGAGTCAGTTTTTACCCCTTGAATATTTGTCGTTGGTGGGATAACCGCTTGCAAAACCGTAAACGTAGTGAACAACCTGGAGGACTAATATTTTGGGAGGTTTAGCTTGACGGACCAAGCATGCTTTTAAGGATGAATGAATCATATGGACCATTAGGAGTTTATGTCACTTGTCATGGATAATTCTTTGCACATTACATAAAATGGTATTCTTTTGGGTTTTGATTTGAAAGAGAGATTAACATTTTGCAGGATAAATGAAGTAAATAAGATTTCGAGTTTTGATGCTGGGGAAATAAAGTTCGTCTTATGTATTTAATCAATATATTATGCCTGAACTCAAATTACGATGGCTGTTTTTCTGATTGAAAATTTGAATCTTTTACTTGCTACATTTGTCCATTTCTATTTTTACTGCCCTCTTGGTGTCTCGTTTTCTGCTGAATATTAGAAATGAAGTCATCGTATTTACACTCTCAGGCTCACCGAGTGGCTCACAAGCTCTGGTCCCAATCCCGAAAGCCTTTGGCCCTCGCACTTCAATCCCGCATTTCGGACGTCTTTGCAGTTGATATCCACCCAGCTGCCAAAATCGGAAAAGGCATCCTTTTTGATCATGCAACTGGAGTGGTAGTCGGGGAGACTGCTGTGATTGGAAACAATGTATCCATTCTTCACCATGTGACGCTAGGTGGAACTGGAAATTTTGGTGGAGACAGGCATCCCAAGATTGGTGACGGGGTTCTGATTGGTGCCGGGGCAACGATATTGGGTAATGTGAATATCGGGGAGGGCGCCAAGATTGGCGCAGGATCAATGGTTTTGAGAGATGTCCCTCCAAGGACGACAGCAGTGGGAAATCCGGCGAGACTGGTGGGAGGGAAAGAGCAGCCGACAAAGCACGAGGAGACGCCTGGGGAGTCTATGGATCATACATCATTTATATCCGAATGGTCAGATTATAGTATATGATTTCAATATTCCGTTATCATATCAGTGTACTAGTATTAGGTGATTTCTATGAAGCACTCCTGTTTCGGTCATGAATTATAATAAAAAAATATTGTTGATGATGAAGATGATGCAAGTTTAATCTTTTATAGTATTTAAAGTCTTTTTCTAGAGGAATAAATTACCATGGGATATTTTGAAAAAGGCGTCCTGTTTTGCATCAAAATCTTTATTAACACTTTTTTTGATGCAGGAACATGTAATTAATATCTTTCGTTGTGTATTGGATAAACTTTCGAACTAATACAATAACTTGTAAATTACGTCAGTAAGAAATGTAAATTACGTCAGTAAGAAATACTTGTTATTTTTAGTCAGAGAAGGGATCTGTTATAATCGAGTTTCGAACTTGATATTTGATCTCAAATTTGAGACATTAGCTCCATATTGATGTATATCATATATATTTGGGGAATAAAAATACATCAAGAGTAAAATCAGAAATAATTTTTCTTTTAGTTACCCATCTTAAATAAATCTGAAAATTTATGTATAATAATTCTGAAAAAACCTATGCATCACTAGGGGTCGGTACGGTACGGTATACTGTACCGAACTACGGTACCAGTAATATCGGCATGGAATTTTCCATATCGATACCGAAAATTTGGTATACCGCACATTCGGCATACCGAATTTTCGATATGAAAAAAATTCATTCCGGATACCGTACCGACACCGAAAATTTTGTCGGTATATCGAACTTAATTTTTTTTAAAAAAAATAAATTATTTTCGGTATTTCGGTACCGAAAAAAAAATAATCGGTACGGTATCGAAATTTTCGGAATATCGATTTTTTCGGTAATTTCGGTACGATTTTTTGGTATTTCGGTATTTCGATATTTTTTCCCACCCCTATGCATCACGACAAGGCTTTCCCCCCTCTCCACCTGAATAAAATTGAAATTCTGCGTAGAATTTTTCCTAAAAAAGAATTATTATAATCCCTCGAGGCTTTCCACCCTCACTGCCCTAAATAATTTAAAATTTTTGTGTAATTTTTTCTATGAAACCTATGTATCATCCCCAAGGTTTCTCCCTTCCCCATCTTAAATAAATTTGAATTATGTGCAATTTTTCTTTAAAAAAAATTATGTATCACCCCTCAATGTTTTCTCCCCCTCACACCTTAAATAAATTAAATTTTAAATAAACATGACATAAGGATAATTTGTTCAATGTTTGAAAGTTAATAGTCGCACGAGTATTGCACGAGAATGCGTAACTTATATATAGACTAATATTTTGCGAAAAACATACTATACTTAAAAGGTGAAAAATTTGAGTTATAAGTAAGCCTGATGTATATGCAATCTTTACATTCATTGTATCCACAATATATAAACATTGGAAATTGTACGAATTCAAAGTATGCAACCTTTGTTACAAAAAATCAAGATCCAAGCAAATTATGCATGTATATAGAGAGACGGAGCCAGAAAATTTATAAGAGCGGATTGGACTGGAGAAAAACCTCAGGGGATTGAAACAATTTTTTTAGAAAAATTAAAACTTCTTATCTGTTTTAAGGATACAATTTACAAGATTTGCCTTCTAGCTTTTTCCCTCGGCTCAAATTTGGGTGTCATCTGATAAAAACTCGAAATCTCTTATTTTCTTCTGTTATGATGATATCAGTAAAATATTCTATACTACGCCGGGATAACTTCTCCGGACGTACAGCAAACCATTGGATTATGGTGGCTCCATTGTGTAGTTTGTTATTCTTTATTTTTAGAAAAATTACACATCAAAATTTAAATTTCTTCAAGATCATGAGATAACCACTACACTGGCAATTTGAGAAAAGGGTAGGGATGTAGACGAATCGAACAGAACACTATCAGGTTCGAGCTTTGCTAGTTTAGGATATACATAGGCTCGAGCTCGAGCTCGAGCTCGATTCGAGATTTTATTATTAAGCTCGAGCTCGACTCGTTTGAAAATTAATGAGCTTGCGAATAACTCGGGCTCGGTTCGTTAATAACTCGTTTATCATGTTTAATGATCTTAACTCTAGCTCGAGCTCGACTACTTAAGCGAACTCGTTTTCGATCTTGTTAAACATGCTCATTTTTGAGCTTGTTAAATAAACTCTTTTTAGAGCTCATAGAGCAATTTTAGCCAAAGGCCAACTAAGATATGATGAATTAAGAGATATCCTTCTCATTTATAACATTTCAATATCTTACATTTCACTAAAATAGCAATGTGAGACAAAAACTCATTACCTGACAAACTAGCCCCAAAAACTAGCCGAGCCCGAGCTCATGAACATGCTCAATAGCTTACGAACCGAACATCGTGAAGCTCGAGCTCGGCTAGGTAAACTTAACGAACGATCTCGAACAAGATTTTTATCGAGCCGAGCTCTAAGTAGCTCACAAACGACTTAGTTCATTTACATCCTCATAAAGAAAAGGCTGACAGGCACTGATATGCATTTTAAAATTGGAAATGGCCAATGTACATTCAAATTGCGTGAAAAATTAATTTCTCACAACTCTCATCAGCTTTAGTTGAATTAATTAATGTCAATACTAAATGCCATGCCATTGCACAATTAATGCTGACATATCTATATATATATATATATATATATATATATATATAGACTGTTGTGTATTTTAGAGAAGTTTTCCAAAAATTACATTTGTCTGACCAAGATTTTGAGATTTAATCATGTAACGGTTCTTTTTTTTTTTCTCTTCCTTCTTTGTATTTTTTATATAACTGTGTTAGCCAATGTGATTTTTCTGGTGAGTATCCAAAGATAGTTGTTATAAGTTCTATCGTCATGGAAAAAAGGGTAAAAATTTAAGAAATGTTAAATATATATTTTTTTGACCAAAATCATTTTCAGAGTGAATGGAAATTAGAAATTTGAAAATTTGGAGTTTAATACTCATTAAAAGAGTATCCAACAAACTTGAGCAGATGAACCTCCAAAGCCGAAAATTCTTTGTGACTTTTCATTTAAAGGCATGGAGCTCTCGTGAAATCTTCTCATTCATCATGTGAGTAGTTTTAAAGAATGAAACATATATGTCATAAAAACTCTCACCGCTGTTCGATTTATATATATTCAGGGCAAACTACATATCATATGTTCGTCAACCTGGTTAGCAAAATCCACAGTTGAGCTATAAATCACGAAAAGAAATGAAGGACTTCTCTCTGTTTCTGCTCAAGAATGCTCTTGGTGCAAAGATGAAAAAGGGGTTCAGAAACTTTTGCAACAGTGACATCTCAACCTCTACACTAGACCAGAGCAAAGCAGCCGATCGTCATGCGTTGGTGGCACAACCAGTACTTGTTAACTCTCCGTCGTCTCGGGAGAGCCATCCGACGCTGGAGGAGATGATATTGAAGTTAGAGATGGAGGAGAGAATGGCTAGAAGATCAAAGGTACTCAACGACGGGGAAGTCGTAGTTCAGCATAGAATGTCGTGTGTAAACAGCTCCGATATCCTGAGAAGCGCGAGAAACGCCCTGGATCAGTATCCTCGGTTTTCGCTTGACGGGAAAGACTCCATGTATCGGTGTTCATTCACGAATTTGGGTCAGGTTGAGAGAACTGACCAGATATTAATGCCTGGTCGGGAGAGTGTCATTTGGTGCAATCCAGGGGTGGTGGCCAAACTTATGGGGCTTGATGCGATTCCGGTTCCAGTAAACACTAGGAATATTATCAGGAGGGAAAGGCTGATCAGCGCCATGTTGAAGAGGCAGAAATTGAAAAGAATGGCAGCTCATGGTCATCAAATCAGCAGCAGGAAACATGAATATTTAGAGATCGAAAAGGAGACCCGCGATGGCTTCAGATTCAGATAATGTTTGCGGTTTCGGCATGAACCAAGGATGTATCTAGAAAAATATTCGAGCTTGGGCTAAGTGAGAAAATATGGAGGTGCGGGTTACTCCTGTGTATGATACAGAATAATTTTGTATTTTTATGGAAAACTATTAATTTTATTTTTCACTAAAACATAAAAAATTATTACAACACGATCTTGTAATAATTCTAACGTTCGAAAGGTAGTTTGAGTGAATAAATTTAGAAAATAAAAAGTGAAAAAATATTTTATAGATGAATTTTTTAGATATAAAATTAATATTATAATTAACCAAATCTATATCATAAGTTGAATATGTCACGCTTCGAGACCGAAACAAAAATGACATCCGATATTGTTTAACAATTTACGTTGAATACAATAAGACATGTATCAAATAACCAAAATCAGTCTATTTCATATTAGAACATTATCTTTACAAAATCAGTTAATCCGGATACGATTCTTACAATAAAAGAGTACAAAAATGCGGAAGTGATTACATACAGTTATGGAATCTCGAAGCAAGAGACTTGGTCTTTGTATCTTTGGATTTCTTTACTATCCCCAAAACTGATCCGGCTCTTTTTCCTCCACCCGTTCTTCGTTCTTATCAAGGGAGGGAGTAAAGGGGTGAACGTTTCGGGAAACACTAGGAAAGTGGTGGCCGATCGAATACAAGAATAACAAGTTATACATATTCGTAAAATGATTTACATAACATAAGTTGAAATGGAGCAGACAAAGTTCAGAACTTATATTGAATTGGACGATCAGATCATATAAGAACAAAACCTTAACAGAACAAAGTCTTATCAAATCAGAATCATATGTTGAGTACATATCTTATTATAATGACCATGTTTTATCCTGAATCTTGGGCTCTTTCTAGGGTGGTATTTTCCTGTAAATGAGCTCCTTCTAGGGCCTTTTCCTGCATATGAGCTTCCTCTGGGGACTTCTCTCACAGACATGCTATCTATGTGGCATTTTCTCTCACAGCTTTCCTAGTGCGCCATCATTCCAATAATAACAAACAGACTTATCCCATTGGAACGAAACATATGAATAGAACGAATCAAATTAGAACTAAACAGATGGAATGAATCGGAACCGAACTTAGCAAAATATGCATGAAAAATCGTATAGAAATACATATGAAGTAAAACATACAGTAATCGATCGAATTTAAAAACATATATAAGTCTTTAAACCAATACATAAGCTCACTTACAGTAATTCAAAGGTGCAATTTCGAACTTAATCGAAGATTGGACGAACGCTTGGCCGAACCTGGACAAGACTTGGACACGACTTGAACAATAACTTGAGCTGGTGTTTGGACGTTATATTCACTGGTGCACATTGCTCTATGGTTGGAATCGGGGTAGGGAAAAGACTCTAGCAATTTGCCCCACACGAATGGTTTATGGTTGGAACAAGGCCAAGTGCTACATGATTTTAAGTCTGAAATAGCTATACTTTGATGGTTCAATTCAAGGTTATCCTTGACTCAAATTCAAGTGAAAATTTGGACAAAGTAAAATCTTAAAGATGAACTTGCAGCTGTACAAAAAATTGCTTGGTACATCTTGGTACTACATGGGTGATTAAATTTTTTTACTTGTGTACCTCAGACATTATCTATTGTCGAATGTAATCAGTGTTTGGTACATATAATCGTTCTTTCATCCACAAAAATCTCTTTTCATTAGTTTGAAACTCTTGGTATTTCCTTTATTTGAGATGTTCCTTAATTTTCGTCAGTGAGGATCTTGGTCTTGTTATAGTTTAGCTGATTATTGCAAGAACGGTTGCGCTAACAATGATGCTAGGATTACCTTCCCCATGTCTTTTTGGCTTAATGCAAGCTATCCTGTTTGCCTTACCCGAATGATAGTTTAATGTTAGATCGTAATCCTTAAAGAGTTCGATCTACCATCTCTACCTCATGTTAAATTCTTTCGTGTGAAAACATATTTGAGGCTTTGGTGATCGGGGAATATCTTGCATTTGGCACCACATAGGTAGTGTATCCAGATCTTTAACGCAAATACAATTGTTGCTAATTCAAGGTCATGTGTTGGGTAAGTTTTCTCATATGGTTTTAATTGCCTTGATGCGTAAGCAATTACTTGCCTCTCTTGCGTGAGCACACATCCAAACCTCCCTGTGAGAAATAACTATAAATTGTGAAATTCTTGTTTTCTTCGGGGAATACTAACATTGGGGTAGAAGCAAGTTTATTTTTTCAGGATCTTGAATTTTCTCTCGCACCCATCATTCTAATTGAATTTTAAGTTATTCTGTGTGAGCTTGGTGAGAGGAATGACTATTGAAGAAAACCCTTCAACAATTTTCTATAATAGCCAGCCAATCTCAGAAAGCATCGAACTTCTGTTACATTTTTAGGTTGAGGTCAGTCCATGATTATTTCTACTTTCTTGGGGTCCACTAATATGTCCATTTCAGATATTATATGTGTAACGTACCGTACTTTTTACTACTTAAAATTTGCGAAAAAATTTAAAATTTTCTTAAAAGAGTAATCAAACTTCAATTTCGATAGCGTAAACCGTACGTCCCTAAAGTAGTTGCAACAAAAGATCTAAAAATAAAGTTTGACAAAAGTATTTGTTTGAAATCTCATAACCAGCAGCGTGAAATCAGAGTATTTGACATCTCATAAAAACTTAAAAAACTTGGGCGGTCCTCGGGTCTAGCCTCCTGCTTAGTCCAAGCCAGCTCCTTGGTTCCCACCCCTAGTCTCCTCCAAATCCTCCTCACCTGCATCGATCAAGTCTAGTGAGTCTAAAGACTCAACACGTATAAACTGGAAGTAACGAATAATGCGTAATAATACCACATGCAACTTTAAAATAGAGCGTACATACATGAGCTTGAACTTGCACTTAAACTTGAACTTGCATACATACATACATAGACGTGCCATAAACATAAAACTTTTCTTAAACGTGCTTGCGTACTTGTACATACATGAACATACATAAACTTCACCATTTTGCGTAGAGGCATGTTTCAAAGCAAGTGACCCATGCATAATACGCCTGATCAGACTAAACCACAGTACTGGGCTGACAGGGACGAATCCACTGCCACATACATGAGATCCCCGTTCATGCTTTAACGGGTGGATTGGTCCCCATTCATGCTTTAACGCTTTTTAATCCTGATCTAAACCCGTTCATGCTTTAACGGGGTGGAGAGGTCCTCGGCCACGTTCACCGACTTCCAAACCCATTCATAATTTGGTCACAAGATATTTAGCATACCTCAAAAACTTGAAATATTTTCTTTGCACGTCGTACATACTTACTTGGCGTTGAGGGATTCGTTGGATCTCGCTTGGGGCCGCTGCTGCAACATACTAACATGAGTTCAAACACTTATCTTTCATAGCTTAGACGTAGGTACTTGCGCTCACCATCGAAGTAAATAAATAGCTTATGACATTCTAAATCCCTCGGGACTTGATCTCGTTTAATAATCGTACTAAGCCATGGTATAGAACCCTAAAACAATCTCAAAGGGAAACCTAAACTATTCCCAAACAGGAGGTACACGGACCCCGTGCCCAGGTCCGACTCCGGGTCTGTGTAGGTACTGTAAAATGCATGCGAAGAAAAGGGAAGGCATGGACCCCGTGCCTAGGTCCGTGTAAGGGTTCGTGTACACTCGGCAAAATGACACTTCGGAAGGAACAAAGGCACGGACCCCGTGCCTGGGTCCGTGTCCGGGTCCATGTACCCTCGGTGAAAGCAAACCAACGAAACTTCAATACATGTGATGCTCAACATTCTAAACATGATTGTACGGAATATGACCCGACGCCTCGAGACCCATCCTAGGATGCTACTACATTGATACGACCCGTACACACACCCCGAATTCACGACATCCAACCTACGACACGATGCGACTCAAAAACACGGGACTTGACACCAAATCGCTTCTTACTACTTCTAATGAATTCAAGTGCCTATTGACACTAACCGGTACACCAATTACCAACCCAACATCATACTAAACATACCTAAATGCAGCAACGATCGCCCATCGATCCCCAACGAAGCCTGCAACAATAAAACTTCAAGAATGCATCAATAACATAATTTTTCAGAAAACGCAGTTTGAGCAGTCCCACGAAAATGATCATAACTCTCTCAATTTTTATCCAAATATTTCGAATTTCATATCAAATCAAAGGTATCGAAAAGTTCTATAATTTTTTTGTTGAAAGTTTTCTCAGAATCACGACCAAAAATCGCAGTTTTCAAAAGAACAGTAAATTTCAAAATTTTAGATCTAAAAACGTTTCGAAATCGATCCAACATATTTCTACCCAAACCTTGCACATCATACATGAATTTACGCATAAAAACAACGCAAAACATACTATGACATGATCGACGCAGAAAAGAAAATAATATATGTGCATTTTGATATTAAAAACTCACGATACGGCGATACCGAAGCGGAGACGGAGCGAGGCTTGATCCGGGACGATGGTGGCTCGATTTTCTTTGAAGAAAATACACAAAAACTTGCTGGAAATTGGAGAGGGAAGGGGCGGCTGCTATTGCTCTCAAAAACCCTAAGCTTTTCTCTCCTCTCAAATAATAAAAATCTGAAAGTATGTGTGTGTGTTGTGTCGTGTGTGTTGTGTGTGTGTGCGTGTGTTAGGGTAGTGGGGAGGGGATTAGGGATATTAATTAGGAAAATAAATTGCTTAATTAGTAATTAACAACTAATAAAAATGCTAGTCCACCTCTAACTTTAACAAAATCCCTTAATTAAAAAAATAAGGTGCACAAGAAATAAATTTTTAAAAGTTTTAAAACTCCACAATTCCTAAATAAATAATTTAGGCTTTAAAAATGCTGAAACTTATCAAATTATTTAAATGCCCCAAACTTAATTTAAAATAAATTACCACATTTTAAAATTACCAAAAATCGTCCCCAGTCTCTTCTCCTCGATCCCGCATCGAATATTCGTCTGAAACATGAAACTCGAGAAAACATTTTAACGTGCAACACATAAACATACATAATTTAAAATAATGCAATTTAATAAATCATGCATCACTAAAAATCATTTTAAATTTAAATAAATGATTTAACAATTAAATAAATGCATGAGTTTTACGTGTACTGATTTTGGGCTCTACAATATGACCGAAGAAAGTGATGCTCTTTAGCCAGAATTCATACTTCTTGAATTTAGTGTATAGTTTCTCTGAGCATCTGTAGAGTGAGTTTAAGTTGTTCCTTCTGGTCTTCCTTACTTCGTGAGTATGCAAGAATTTAATATATGAATACCATCACAAAATTGTCGAGGAATGTCTTGAACACTCTATTCATGAGATCCATGAATGCCGTTGGACCTTTGGTAAGGCCAAACGACATTACCGTGAACTCATATTGGAGTTGTTCTTTTATCTTCTTTTAAGTTCAATCGAAGCCAGTCGAAGCCATTCGGTAGGTTGAATTTGATATTTTTGTAGCACCAGGTATCAAGTAAATTTCGAATTCTACTTCGTGGTCCGAGATCATTCCAGGCAATTCTTCTGGAAATTCTCGCACCACTGGAATATCTTCTAGATTGAGCTCAATACATTCTTTACTTGACTCATCATTGCTAGATAGACTTCTTCACCAGACTTCATGGTTTTCCAGGTCTGGGAAGCCGAAATGAAGGATTTTTGTTCCTTGACCTTGCCATTGTATATGATTTATTCTTAGTTCGGATTTTGACATTCTTACCCCGAAAATCTACCATTGCATGATTTTTGTCTAACTATTCATTCCTAGAATGAAGTCAAAGTACACCATACTATGTTGAATCAAATTGGAACTAAATGTATGCATATTGATAGTGATTTGATTCTATTTTGAAATTATCATGATTACTATCTCAAAACTTAAAACTAAAATAGAATCTTATAACTTACTCAATATCAGCCTATTGAATTAAATCCCGAGAATTATAACGTAGTCGTTAAAATAAAATCTCATTCAATCTTGTACAAAAAAAAAAACTAATCTTCAAATAATTCTTCTTTTACTAAATCTCGTTTTCAGCAAGACCACGAGTCTAGCATGCTCTAACACAAACGAGTTTCGTTGAATGTCTTCTCCTTGAATCTTCATCTTCCGAAAATTCTTAGTTCCATAAGAAGTCTCAAAACTTATTATGTTACATTTTTCTCGATACCCACCAATATCTCATAACTTACTTTATTTTCATAAGATAATAGCATTTATTTCCAAAAATAATATAAATTTATAAACTTGAAGATATTGTTTCTTACCTTAATTTTAAATAAGATTATAAAATCCAACATATTTAAAGTTAGCACTTAGCATTCCAAATTTAATATTCAACTTTTAATTATTGACACAAAAATCAATTTTATATTTGATTATCCAAAAATTATATAATTCTTATATCAGATTTTCATAAATAATTTATTATCACTAAGTCAAATATTTAATCTTAAGTCGAAATTTTAAGTCAACTTATCTTTGATAGCTACATTCCCAAAAATATCTCAATACTAATTGTTTTCTTCTTACTCGATAAAATTCCATAAAATTCAACAAATAGTACAACACTATATGCGTTGAACATGATTTTTCTAGAAATTTTTTTTTTCAGAAATGGAAAATTTGGATATAAATTTAAAGTTTGGAGATTTTGATATGGATGAAAAGCCTACATCATGAGATTTACTGAAAAACCAGCGAAATCGAACATTGAGTTTCCTACGCGAAGTTCTTGGCAATCCAAATTTTTTCTAAATTGACATAAACAATGTTTTGAAGTCCTAAACAATCCAATTATGTGATTTCGAGGGTAACGTCAAGATGAAATGAACTTTCATGGATATTTTTACTCGCTGGACTGATTCGAAATAGATTGCACTAGGTTTTTTACAAAAATCTGACGTCGTCAAATTTTTTCTCTCAAAATTCCAACTGCATTATGAACCAGACGGCTCTAATACTACTTAAATGTCACTCATCGAGATCGAAACATGAATGAAATCTGGCATTATTTAACAATTTACATTAAAAACAATGAGCTCGTAGTAAATAGCCAAAACCAGTCTATTTCATAAAAGAACAATATCTTCACAAATCTAAATCAATGCGGAAACAGTTCTTACTATAAAAGAGTACAAAAATGTGGAAGAGATTAAAGAAAAATAATGAATGTCCAAGCAAGAGACTTGGTCTTTATATCGTTCGATTTTTTTACCTAGCACCAGAACTGATCTTGTTCTTCGTTCTTATTTGGGGAGGGAGTAAGTGGGGTGAGCGTTTCAAAAAATACTCAGCAAGTAGCGGCCAATCGAATAACAGAATAATAACTTATACATAACACATACATATTCATCAAGTGATCAATTTACAAAACAAAAGTTGAAACGGTGCAGACAAAGTTCAGAACTAATATTGAATCAGACGATCAGACCATATCATAACAGAACATTAACCTAATAAAGTCTTATCAAATCAGAATCACATGCTGAACACATATCTATATAATGACCATGAGCTATCCTGAATCTTTGAATCTCTCCAGGGCCTTCTCATGTAAATGGGCTCCTACTAGGGCATTTTCTCGCATCCGAGTTCCCTCTGGGGCTTTCTCTCTGTAGACAAGCTCCCTAGGGGGCATTTTCCCTCATAGGTTTTCCCGATGCACCGTCATTACAATCATAACAAACAGACTTATCCCATTAGAACAAAATAGACGGATCAAACATATTGAATCAAAACGAAACAGACAGAACGAATCGCAACAGGAAGCGTATAAAAATACATATGGAAGCAATTTATACATTAATCGATCGAATTTAAAAACATATATATGTTTTTAAAACAACACATAAGCCAACTTACCATAATTCAAAGGTGTGGTTTCGAACTTGATCGAAGATTGGACGAACGCTTGGCCGAACCTAGACAAGACATGGACATGACTTGAACAATAACTCAAGCTGGTGTTTGGACGTGATCTTCACTCGTGCACGCTGCTGGAAGGGCGGAATCAGGCTAGAGAAACAACTCTAGCAATCTACCCCACACAAATAGTGTATGGTCGGAACAAGTCCTGAGTGCTACATAATTTTAAGTCTGAAATAGCTAGACTTTGATGGCTCGATTTAGGTAGATCCTTGACTAAAACTCAGGTGAAAATTTGGACAGATAATGCCTTAAAGATGACCTTGCTGTTGTAAAAAAAATTGCTTGGAATGGACAAAACTCAGCAGCCCTTTTCTTGTTCGAATTCGGAGGACTTCGTTGTTATTTTTTATGTAGACTTTTTTCAACCTATGGTATAGTTTTTGTAGGGCAATGAATGGTTGTAGGAATGCCCTCAATCAGCCGAATTTTGACTTTCAACATTCCTCCAAGTGATGGTCCAAGTAGCATCCAATCCAAGAGTCATCTTGATAAGTAAAAGGGCAATTATTACATCTTAATTATCATGTTGGGTCTACGAGTTGGGTGTTTGTACTCCCGAGTCGCTACATATTGCTCCTGGCGATTTTGCATCACTCCGGGCTCCTACAAGCTGAATTTAAGTACCGTTGAGTTGTTTCATGCTTTAAGATCCCGTGTCATCACACGATATTGATTTTATATAAATACTTAATATTATATTTTTCGAGAAATTGGCAAAAAAAACTGTCTGGCTGTAAAAAGGAGTCAGAATAATTAATCAAAAAAATAATAAAAATCACTTGCATTGACGAAGACATATTGTTAGATTTAATTTAATTGTGGTGATGAGAGTCAAAACCAGTAGGCCGTATTAGCTGAATCAAAGATTAGTATAAATTAACAGAAGCAGAACTCGGCTTATAAGAAACAGAAGTAGAACTTGGCTTATAAGAAGTAGAAGCAGAACTAGACTTATAAAAGCAGAATCAGAACTTAGAGAAGCAGAAGCATGACTTATGAACTTAACGTCTTTTACTTGATCGTTACAGTCTTAAATGTTACCGTTACTTTACCTAGTACCAAGCATTAATTGCACCATTAATGCTGAACAAAGACATTTAACGCTCCTTACTAGTTTTGGTATGAAACAAGACTGATTACTCTCAAGCTTTCTGCAAGACCTTTTTTATGTGATAAAGCTGATTTTACTCAGAAGTCACAGAAGCCGTTTTTGATTATAGACGTTGGACTCAAAAGCCTTCTATATATAAGGGTCAAATCCTTTATAGAAAACAACGTTATTATCTTTATCAACGCAACAATTATTCCAACGTGAGTTTGAGCTATCATTACCTACTACTTGTCTTCAAGCTCAACATACAGAAAAGCAGCACACGCTTTATTCTAAATAGCCGATCCTTTCAGATCATATTGTGCTGCTGTTTCATAAGTCTCTTCAAGCTAAACACTTTACTATATCTTTTTTAGAAGAGTTTGTAATCTGGAAAAGAGTCTTTTCCAGAACTTTGCGATATTAATTACATTGTGTTGTGTGAAACTAAGAGTTTCAGTATGCAAAAGATAAGCCCTACTGAAGTGGGTGTGTACAAGTGTTGTACTTTAATAACCAAATTCTTTTAGTGATACCTTCTGGAAACAGAAGAAGGGGAACGTAGAAGATTTTATCTTCGAACTTCCAGAAATAACCACTGTTCTACTGTTTTATTGCTTTCACCCACAAATCATCAGATCGTTTCCGCACTTATTATTGTGATCTGCTGGTTATACATTCGAACAAGATAAGCTTTAATCTCTAACAGGATTGTAGCACCCCTTTGCAAAAACGTCCAACAAAGGAACGAGTTTATTCACCCCCCTCTCTAAACTCTATATCGATCCTCAACACATACTAAATGCAACTTCTCATTTTCTTGTGCTTGAACAGACCTGGGCAAAGCTCATAAATAGAGATTCTTTTTTAGGGACCTGCATAAAGGAAGATGCTTTAAAAAATTAAATTGTACCGACAATATCATGAAACTGAAATAAAACATTTCCCAGTAACTTCCATGGATTGAAACATGTTCATAAATAAAGTTTGATCTTTTACACACAAGACAAATTAGGACTTAATTTATAGAAGGGTTAATGGGGCTGAGTGGCTGAATCCAAATTTTGAAGTGAACTAAAATTACGTATAGACTATATATTCTAATAATTTTTTTTTTTTGAGACCCGGAGGGAGCCCACCCCAGCCTAGGGTGGCTCCGTTCCTGGTCACATTGTCGCTTCTAGTAGCAGGGGAATCGTGGCAAATAAACTTGGTCAAACATATATTTTTAAAAAGATGACATCTATATGTTAAAATAGATGTGATCATAAGTGTAGGACAACGTTTTTTAGTGTTGCGATGTCATTTTTTAAAATTCAAACGGGCGCAGTTTACCTTCATAACCACATTTTCTGTAGCACCGAAAAGCCTTGCCCGAATATTGAAGACTGGGAGCTACATTGCGCGCTGGACCCAATCAATTTCCGGCTCAGAGAATGCACGCAGGGAAACAAACGATTTGCTGTAAGTGCGAAGAATTTCAAGTGTTTGATGCTTTTGCGTATATTGGATGTGATTTGCGAGTGAATACATTTTATATTCAAATTATGAACTCAGAATAGGGTAAACTAATTAATGTTGATTTAGATAAATAAAGATTATTTATGTATTTTTATATTCTAGAACACAAAAGATTTTACCATTTTGTGTATAGCACAACTTCAGTTTGTGTATTTTTTCATGAATTGTACACCTTTAGCGAAGCCATCGATTTTCGGTGTCATACTATCATTTTTCGACTCCATTTCAGCACTTCGATGGAAAAATGAAAAAAAAAAAATTAAACCAAGAACCAATTTATCGGATTAAAACTACAACTTACATGACTAAAAAATGACAAAATTATAAGACCAAATTATATATTTTTTAAAAAAATTCTTTTATTTCATATTGATGCTCTTGATCGATTCACCAAATGATTAATACTTAAATAGTTTCATGCTTGTTTGAGAAATAGATATAGATTCCTATTAAGATATTTAATTTTTAATAATAACAGCCAAAAAACATAGTTTTAAAATGTTTTTCTGGTAAAATCTGAGACAACTCTGATACATAATTAACTTTAAGGCTTGTTTTTCACTGGTTATTAAAAAAATAATTTTTTTCCACCATTGTTATATGTTTTCGCAGTTTGTACATAATCATAATCATTCCAAATTTTTTACTATTGTCGTCCCTCATAATCATGGATTAATTTTTTTTGAAAAGTATGTAGATTAGCCATTTATATAAAAAAAAAATTAAAATAAAAATCGTGTTCGGCGAAATGTTTATTTATTATGATATAACGATTTTATTAGGGACTTGATACTCTAATCAAATCCTAACCACTCTATTATATATATAGTGTCTTTCTCATTCCTTGTTTGTTTTGTATAAATTCATTTTGCACTTTCGACGGCGGCTGGTGCGCTGATCTCAGGCTAAATGTAAATACTATCATAAACATTTTCTTTCTATTTCTCATCATTTTCATTCCCATCACATCTCTACTTTCGATAACTATTTTCCGATCCATACCTTGATTGAGATTTATTTCTTCTGCATGACTACCAGATCTTGTGATTTTTCGGGTACAAATGTTAATTCCATATGTATAGCCGCTATCGCGCGATCTTTCTATTTCTCATCCTTTTCATTCCTCTCAAGTCTCTCATTTAGATTTAATTTAACCAGATCATAAATTGATTGGATTTGTTTATTTTACACAGCTATCATTGTTACCAGATCTGATGATTTTCAGGTACAAAAATTAATTCCACTGACAATTGGTGATGCTTGATATGTTATCATGTTTTTGTGTTCACTTATATTTTTTGAATATTCAATAAGGAATTTCTAGTTAAAATATCTATGTTCAATTAAATTGTATTTTATTTCCTGATAAATTGTTAATTAATAATCCTATATCAGCTTAATCTTTTACTAACAACATACCAGTATTCAACAGAAAGTAAAGTTGTCTCATATTGATTTTAAACAAGAAATATTAACATGCATAGATAGTTTAAAATTAATACTTGCACGAGTATTGCACGAGAATGACAAACTTACACGAGCGCCGCTCGAGAATGAGTAACTTGCATATTCAATAATATTTTGGCAAAACAAGCGAGATAATTAATGTTTCGCTGCGTTTTCCGAGTGGGGCTAGTTGAACTCACTTAGTGAAGTTCCCTGGTATTGAAGTGTTGGCCAACTATTCTTAATTTAATGCAAATCCTACTCCAAAATTTCCCTATACTGGCATAGATATATTTTTTAATTTATTTTACTTTTATTCTTGCGAGTTCCCATTTATTTACAAAATTATCTACCGGAAAAATTATAGTAAATTTGTTTTTGCGAATTGAGTCAAATATAAACTTACCTTCAAATTCACAATGCTATACAAATTGTGCAATAATTGTGAAGGAAATTGAATATTTTCTTTATCCAAACTTGATCACATGTACCATTTAATTAATAGTGGTATTCATTTAAATCTTATTAACTGAAAATTTAATGTGCAATTTTTCTAAAAGTATCTTGAAAATTTATGTATAGTTTGTTTGCAAATATTGCCTTGAATCTTGCTTGTTTATAACTCAAAATTTGTATCTTTTTATTGAAGGTTTTATGTTTTTGGCTAGTCATTAAGTTATATGTAAATTACTCATCCTCGTGCGATGCTCGTGCAAGTCCAACTTTTACACACGAGCATATAATCGAGATCGGATTTGAGTAAATACACAATGCTATACAAATTAAATGAGTCTGTGTGCAATAATTGTGCAAAAAAGTGGATATTTATTTATCCTAACATTTTAGCATGTAAAATTCAATAGTGACACATTTTTTCGTCCATTTCCAATTCTTGAAATGTCATTCCCTTCCGAAAATTATCATTTCATATTCACAACAACCCATCTAGTAGGAGTGAGGTGACTTCTGTGATACCCTTGTCCCACATCTTAAAAATGAAAGATTTAAAATGAGTTTATAATAGTTTACAATGGACTTCTATAGCAACTTGGATTAATCATTTTCGTAAAGCGAGGACGAATACGAAGTAGTTGCTATAGGGGCCCATTGTGCAGTCACGCAGCCGCGGGTCCGGGCTCGGGACGTGACAGAATGGTATCAGAGCCAGTCACCGGCATGGAACACCGAGAAATTAGTGCTATGCGGGGCAAAGTGATACGGTGCATGGGAGCCATCTCTTGAACCTGCGGGGCAAAGTGCTACATGACGGGAGCCACCTCTTGAACCTGTAGGAGCCACCTCTAGATTCTCGGCGTTGGTGGATCGAGGGGTCAGGCCGCAACGAGGACGTCGCGTTCTGAAGGAGGGGTGATTGTGATACCCTTGTCCCACATCTTAAAAATGAAAGATTTAAAATGAGTTTATAATGGCTTACAATGGACTTCTATAGCAACTTGGATTAATCATTTTCGTAAAGCGAGGACGAATACAAAGTAGTTGCTATAGGGGCCCATTGTGCAGTCACGCAGCCGCGGGCCTGGGCTCGGGATGTGACAACTTCACTGCTGGATTACTTAAATTGTTTTTTTGAAGAGAGATATTCAATTTTTAATAGTAGCTAAAAAACTTATAAATTTTATTTTATAATGTTTATCTGGTATAATTTGAGACAATTCATTTACAAACTTAATATAAGGCTTACTTTTCATGAATTTTTATCAAAAATATTTTATTTTCCATATTTTTTAAATATATTTTTGCTGTTTTTACATAATCATTTCGATATTTTACTATTGTCGTCTCACATAATCATGGTTTTTTTTTCAAAAGTAGGATTTTCTTTGTTTATGAAAAAATAAATTTTAAATAGAAATTATGTTAATTGAAAGTTTATTTATTATGACATCATGATTTTATAGGGGAATTGCTACCCAAATCAAACCCTAACCAAGGGACTATAAATTGTGAAATTCCCGTCTTCTTCAGGGAATACTGACACTGGGGTAGAAGCAAGTTTGTTTTCCAGGATCTTGAATTTTTTCTCACACCCATCATTCTAATTGAATTTGAATTTTTTTTTTTTGTGTGAGCTTGGTGAGAGGAATCACTATTAAAGAAATCCTTCAACAATTTTCTATAATAGCCAGCCAATCCCATAAACCATCGAACTTCTGTTACATTTTTAGGTTGAGGTCAGTCCATGATTGTCTATACTTTCTTGGGGTCCACTGATACAGACATTTCAGAGATTATGTGACCTAAGAAAGTGAAGCTCTTTAGTCAGAATTCACATTTCTTGAATTTGGTGTATAATTTCTCTGATCGTCTGTAGAGTGAGTTGAAGCTGTTCCTTGTGGTCTTCCTTACTTAGTGAGTATGCAAGAATGTCATATATGAATACCATCACAAAATTTTAGAGGAATGTCTTGAACACTCTATTCACGAGATCCACGAATGTTGTTGGAGCTTTGGTAAGGCGAAACGATATTACCGTGAATCATATTGTCCATATCTTATCCAGAAAGCTGTTTTAGGAATATCATCTGCCTTGGTTTTTAATTGATGATTGGTTGACCTTAAATCAAGCTTGTAAAAGACCATAACTCCTTTAAGTTGATCGAAAATGTCTTCTATAATTGGAAGACGATATTTGTTCATGATTGTGATCTTATTAAGTTCTTGTAGTTGATACACAATCTTATACTTGCATCCTTTTTTTATAAATAAGACTGGAGCTCCCCAAGGAGAGGCACTTGATCTGATTTGCTTCTTGTCTAATAGATCTTGGAGTTGTTTTTGTTTTGTTTTTTTTTTTTTTTGTTTTTATATTCTTTTAAGTTCAGTCGAAGCCATTCGGTTTGTTGAATTTTATATTTTTGCAGCAACAGATGTAAGGATTATTTTGTTCGACAGATATCAAAATTAATAAAAATATCAGTATACGATATGAAATAGTAAATTTGTGTTTTGTCAGAATTAGGTGTTGTTCCAGATGTTACAACATCTCGGACAACATGCAGCGGAGCATTATATTTTGTAACACAAATTCACTTTAAATAAATAAATACTTGTGCGGTGCCTTATGACGAAAATTAATCACTAGAAAATCAAACCGATTACAAAAACCTAGCACTAGTGATTATGACAAAAATCAATTTTCTCAACAAGTTGAGAAAATAAAGCTTTCTAAAAACAACCAACAATATTAAAACATGAATAAGAAAGCAAAAAACGAGATCCCTAAAAACACGAGCAGCTAAACACGATCTTCAGCCAATATCGTTACGGATGTTGTCTGTAGATGTTGGCAACATTCAGGGCAACACGTAAACCAGCACTCTTCAAAATAGTAACGTCTCTTGAATAAAGTTTTCTTTGAAATTCTGAACGTGCAAAAGTGCATCAGTTATGCATTCATGAAAACCTCCAAGCGAAGAGTGAAAAACAAAACGGACGACTCCTCTTCAAAACAGCAACGCCTTTGTAGGATGTTTTTCTATGAGAACCATGACGTGCACAGTGCGTGTATATTGATTGAGAAGAGAGAGCCGTCGCATCAATGTCCTTGATCTCTTATATATAGACATAGACTTTATCTTCACAAGGAAAATCTACAAAATAAAGAAATCAAGAGTTAAATCAATAATATAATATTTTCAAGATCTTTATCATAAATATAATATCTAGAAAAGTCAAATCCAATATTCCACATAATCTTATCAAGAATGAAATTAGACTTAAGGAAGATATTATATCACAATAAAATCTTAACATAATTATCTAGAAAGGCAAAACCATAATTAAATATTATACTCAATCAAATCAACAAGAAAAAGATAATATTAGGGAAATCAATTTAATATGGAAATTATATTTCCCTTCAATCTCCCCCTTTTGCCTTTCTGGACAAAATCAAATCAAACTCAATTTCTCAGTTGAACTCCAGTTAACTCCCCCTTAATATGAGAATTTTTCTCCCACTGAATAAAATCAAGTTAGTACGGGTGCTGTTCGTTGTGTTGGCAACACCTGAGACAACACCTGCAAAAAAAAAAATCATTAGAAGTTCATTAAATAGAAACACATCAGGGAAGCAGAATCTTAACAAAGTAGAACATTAAAAACGAAATCAAGCAAATGTATCAGATAGATGATATCATTTGATCCTTTCAATGGTATCATTTGATCCTTTCAATTCACACTCCCTTGTGTTTGAGTCACGTCTTCTCCCCCTTTTTGTCCACAATGGGCATCTACCTCCATAGCCAGACGATAGTCAGAAACTAAGTTCTCATAGGAGACCAGATCAGCTTTGGCCCGTAATCACTTACCAAAATTACTGAGATAATTGCGTCCAAAATCATTCCAAAATAATTTCCAGAATTGGAACCCACATCGATTTTAACACCACTGAACCATCAAAAATCACAAATATTGGATTTCTAGCAAAATTCGGATTTTCATCGAATTTTCTCTGTTGAAATACTTATACCTCATGACACAACAATATTCACAATGTTATGTTTATGCATGACCTATTTATGCCTAATAACAGAATGTAACAGAAATGGAAACATAAGAACAAATATGAGATATGTTCACAAATGAAGTGTTTTCACAAATGTTGGCAACATCTTCTGACAACACGCACAATTCTAGAAAAACAATTTTGATTTTTCTTCACACTTGGTGACTTAACAGCTTTCTGATCATAGAAGTGGTAGCTCCCACACTAGAAGAATGGTCTTCTTTAGGACTCTTCTAGGTAGCTTTTTCCAATTTCTTCTATTTTACCTTCTGTATTAAATTCAGAAGAGGTAGCTCCCACACTAAAAGCACAGTCTTCATTGGACTCTTTTAGGTAGCTTTTTCCAATCTTTTCTTCTGATACAGAGCATATGCATAATTGATTTTTTTTGTCTTTTTACTTAATCTTTTCAAGTCACCTTTCGTATGAGACAATGTCATGGAGTACATGATCATTCTTCAACTATTTTGTGATTTAATCAGATTGTTAAGCATATCCAAGTGTGTTAAGTTTAGATAGAACAAGAATTTGTAAGTGCAACAGAAGATTTATGCAACATAGTGATAACACATCATATAACAGTATGCATGCAGATGCAGTATGTCTAAGTCCTAGAAATGCACATGCATGTTAGGTGTTGTCCGAGATGTTGTAACATCTGAGACAACATCTATGTATGATTAGGCAGAGCACATGCTGAGAGATTTCCTAAGGTTGAAGAATCTCTCAAAAACTAATGTTTTTGTGAATATGTCAGCCATTTGGTTATTTGTACCAACAAATTCAATTCGAATAAATCATTTTTCTACTAAATCTCGAATAAAGTGATGTCTAATATCAATGTGTTTTGTTCGAGAGTGTTTTACTGGATTTTCTGAAATATCAATTGTACTAGAATTATCACAGTATCCGATTTCTCTCTAATGAAACTAACCCATGAAAATTGTGAGAAATCATAAACATAAACTTGACAAATAAGACTCTCACCTTTAGATTTCTTAATAAAAAGAGTTTTGTCTACCTCATCTCGTTTGAAGCCAATTTTCAGTAGATATTCACTTAATCTGTGAGTATAAGGAGCTCATGCAAATAAGTCCAGCCATCTTTCGGTAATCCACTTTTTCTTTCTTTCGATTTTGGACACCTTCATGCATACTTCCAATTATTTGAGATGATGGATGGTTTTTTCTGAATTTTACTTGGAATATTCTGTCCATCATCTACTGCGTCATCATCGTTATTCATTTCGTCCGCAGCTTCAGTGACTTTAGTGTCAGGTGTTGTGTCAGATGTTGCAACATCTGGGGCAACATCTGCATTTTCCAATGATATTGGAATTTTCATAAACTCATCCACATCATCTTCAGCTGTTTTCTTTTTGAGATCTCCAAAACTTTCCACTTCCACAGGACCCATAAGATCTATGTGTAGCAATTCGAGGCAACGTGTTGTCCCAAAGTGGGGCAACATGTGATGTGACACGCGAGTTTGCTTACCCTTTTGACAGTCTCCACAAATATATGGTGTACTAGATGATAGGTTAGACATACCTCGTACATCATCGTACTTACTCAAATTCTTCAGGGTTTTGAAACTAGCATGTCCAAGTTTTTGATGCCATAGGTCGAGTTCACTAACTTCTGCATGTTTGCATGAAAGTTCTTCACCTATTTGGTAGAAATTTTCCGAAGACCTTGTACCTATCATAATGCACAAATTAGTTTCATCAAAAACTTCACAGGTATGTTTATCAAACTTTATATGCAAATTATCATCACACAATTGGCTTATGCTTATCAAATTTGAATTTAATCATTCGACATGAAGCACATTGTGGAGCTTTGGTAGTCCTTCAACACTCAAAGTACCCTTTCCAACAATTTTTCCTTTAGTTCCCCCTCCATAGGTTACTCTACCACATTTTTGTTCAACATAATCGATGAGATATTCTCGTGATCCTGTCATATGGCATGAACTTCCACTATCAAAGTACCAATGACCTGCAGTCTTAGTTTTCAATGAAGTATAGACAACATTATAGTGAGTTTTTACCTTTGGCACCCAAATTTGTCTTACTGTAGGTCGATGGTGGGAGGTGTTGCGGGAAATGTTGGACAACATTCGGGGCAACATCTGGCTCGACTTTTGATTCATGCGATCATCCCCGAGTTTAAAACTGTATGGCCTGATATGACCAGGCTTAAAGCAGTAATGACATACATACCTTCGTTTTCTTATCTTAGGGACATGTGTAATATGTTGTCTTTTTGGTGGAGAGCTTTTGGTTGAAGATGTAGTTTGAGATGGTGTGAATGTTTCAGTTTTTCCTTTCACAAACACAGTAGATTGTGAAGACTCGCCAATTTCAAACACACTATCTTTGAAGTCCTAAGCCTTTTTTGTCATCTCTTTCCATCAAAATTATGTAATCAAGCTTGGATGTGCTTGAATTAAACTTGGATAAAGTCTCAGTTGCTGTACGAAGCTCATCCTTGGCCTTGCCAAGTTCTAAGTCCTTTTTGCTCAAAATTACTTCAAATTTGGCAACTACGGCTTTTAGATCAATGTTCTACTTCATGAGACTTGAGTGCAACTTGTTTCTTTTGGTCCAATCTTCAAACAACTATTCATAAAGCTTTTGCACACTCTCAAGTGTGATTCCTTCCTCATCATCTTCTGATTCATCATCTCCACTCGAATTTCCAGAAGTTGTGGATTTCAAACACACTGATTTTTTGCAGATGTTGCGGCCAGGTGTGGCAACACCTATGGCAACACCTAAAGGATTTACTTGCAACCAGCGTTTTTCTTCATTCCTTGGTCGAAACTGTTGTTGGACAGGAGGTTTAGGAGCTGATGGTCGAAGTGCTCCGTTTGCAAGTGATGTGTCCATTAAATATTTCTGTCAAACAAAATAAAAACCAGAATAAGCACTTAGTATATCAAGAGTAGGCTCTGATACCACTTGTAAGGATTATTTTGTCCGACAGATGATCGAAATAATAAGAATATTAGTATACGATGTGAAATAGTAAATTTGTGTTATGTCAGAATTAAGTGTTGTTCCAGATGTTACAACATCTTGGACAACATGCAACGGAACATTATATTTTGTAACACAAATTGACTTTAAATAAATAAATAGACAAGATTAAATATGCACAAGTATAAATACTTGTGCGGTGCCTTATGACGAAAATTAATCACTAGAAAATCAAACCGATTACAAAAACCTAGCACTAGTGATTATGACAAAAATCAATTTTCTCAACAAGTTGAGAAAATAAAGCTTTCTAAAAACAACCAACAATATTAAAACATGAATAAGAAAGCAAAAAACGAGATCCCTAAAAACACGAGCAGCTAAACACGATCTTCAGCCAACATCGTTACGGATGTTGTCTGTAGATGTTGGCAACATTCAGGGCAAAACGTAAACCAGCACTCTTCAAAACAGCAACGTCTCTTGAATAAAGTTTTCTCTGAAATTCTGAACGTGCAAAAGTGCATCAGTCATGCATTCATGAAAACCTCCAAGCGAAGAGTGAAAAACAAAACGGACGACTCCTCTTCAAAACAGCAACGCCTTTGTAGGATGTTTTTCTATGAGAACCATGACGTGCACAGTGCGTGTATATTGATTGAGAAGAGAGAGCCGCCGCATCAATGTCCTTGATCTCTTATATATAGACATAGACTTTATCTTCACAAGGATATCTACAAAATAAAGAAATTAAGAGTTAAATCAATAATATAATATCTTCAAGATCTTTATCATAAATATAATATCTAGAAAAGTCAAATCCAATATTCCACATAATCTTATCAAGAATGAAATTAGACTTAAAGAAGATATTATATCACAATAAAATCTTAACATTATTATCTAGAAAGACAAAATCATAATTAAATATTATACTCAATCAAATCAACAAGAAAAAGATAATATTAGGGAAATCAATTTAATATGGAAATTATATTTCCTTCAACAGGTATCAAGAAATTTCGAATTCTACTTCGCGGTCCGAGATCATTCCAGGTATTGCTTCAAGAAATTCTCGCACCACTGGAATATCTTCTAGCTTGAGCTCAATTCATTCTTTACTTTACTCATCATTGATAGATAGTCTTTTTCACCAAATTTCATGGCTTTCCAGGTCTAGAAGCACAAAGGAGGGACTTTTGTTCCTTGACCTTACCATTGCATATGATTTAATCTTGGTTCGGAGTTTGACATTTTTACCTCGACAATCTACCATTGCTGTATTCTTGACTAACTAATCCATTCTTAGAATGACGTCAAAATACACCGTAGTAAGTTGAATCAAATTGACACTAAATCTATGCATATTGATACTAATTTTATTCTCTTTTGAATTGTCATAATTACTATCTCAAAACTTTAAACTAAGATAAAATCTTATAACTTACTCAATATCAACCTATTGACTTAAATCCCGAGAATTACAACCTAGTCGTTAAATAAAATTTCATTCAAAAGTAGGATTTGAATTTTTTCTATTTTTTAAATAGAAGTCGTGTTAAGTTAAAAGTTTATTTACGATGACATAACGATTTTATTATTGAATAGCTAGCCAAATCAAACCCTAACCAATCTATTATATATATTGCCCTTTTCTCATTCCTCATTTGTTTTTTCTAAAATTCATTCTACATTACTTTTGACGACGGCTTGTGCGCCGATCTCAGGCTAAATGTAAAAATTATAAGAAACTTTTTCTTTCTGTTAATTCTCATAATTTTCAATCTTCTCCTATTCGTCATTTCGATAATTCTTTTCCTGTTCATATCTCGATTGAGATTTATTTCTTATGCACCAGTATCAGATCTTGTGATTTTTCAGGTACAAATATTTATTTCATATGTACAGTTGTATCTCGTGGTCTTTAATTTCACATCAATTTAATTTTTCTCGTGTCACTCATTTGGATAAATTTTTTCCAGATCATATCTAGATTGAGATTTGTTTATTCTATGCGCATGTCACTACCATCAAGTCTGATGATTTTCAGGTATGAAAAAAGAACTCAATATAAATTTGATGATACTTTACACAACCAATCAAGCGCTTTTAATTAAAAAATCTATGTTAAAAAAACAAACAAGATATTAGGTTTTTTTCCATTTTGATAAATGTCATTCTTAGAAACTTTGAAATATTTGTAAATATTCTATCAGTTAATAACATTAATGACCATGTGTGCCTACATTTCTTAATTTCTGGAGTTATCCAATGCATAAAAATAGGAAACTACGCCGAATGGGTTGGTGTGGGAAATCAATAACCTTTGCATCCCTTCATTTTCTACATGATAGAGTATTACCACATTTAATTTTCCTCTTGTCTAAATAGTTGATAATTTGAAAATTATTAATCTAAGGGGGGTGTATTGGTTATAGATTTTTAATGACTTTTATGGAGTTTAAAAGTCTAGAGGTATTCAAACTAGACTTTTATATACTCCATAAAAGTTTAGTGGAATTCAATGTAAACTTTTGTCGAATTTTAAAAAGTCATGTGATATTCAAACTTGACTTTTAAAAACTCTACAAAAGTCTATAGGTATTCAAAATGTCAATAGACTTTTAATGACTCTATGAAATTCTATTAAGTACAAGAATTATAGCCTAAGGTACAACAATAAAATGTCAACAAAAGTCTTTGATTCAACCTAAAGATTTGGATGTACATTTAATTGAGAAATCTCCCAAATTCAATACAAACTTTCATTCTTTTCTCATCTATTTATTTTTTCTTTTATTTGTACTTTAAAACATAATTAAAATTTAAATTTTTTATTAATTATTATATAACATTTTATTTTTAATTATTTTTTTTAATTTTAGTTAATCTATATATTAAATTATTATATAAGCAAATTTATACCGATACTATACCAAAATTTTCGGTATACCGAACCAAAAAAACTTTACATTTTAAAAAAAATTATAATTTATTGTTTTAAAATATTATATATTTTAAAATTTTGTATATTTTTCCGGTATTTCGGTATATACCAAAATTTTCAAATTGGATAACGTTATCGTACCGAAAAATTCGGTATTGTTACCGTACCGTATCGAAATCTTCGGTATACTTAAAATTCGGTAAATTCAATATTTTTTTGTTATGGTAATCTCGGTATACCGAAAATTCGGTATTTTTTCCCACCCCTAACAGAGCTTGTATTGGCATGTGCTATATTACACAATTTTCTTTGAAAGAAGAATCAATTTGATGAATTTCAAATTGAACTAGATAATGAAGCTCAATTGTCTTCATCAGCACAAGTTTTTGAAGGTGACGACTTTGATCAGTTATTTAATACTCAAAAACAACAACGAGAAAATGCTAATGCATGGAGGGATATCATAGCCAATGGAATTTAGAACGATGTTGATCAAATTGTCAGTAATGATTAGATTTTTTTATAAAAGACTACTCATTATTTTGAGTGTTCTTTTAATAAAATTTTATTATGAACTTATAAAAATATTATTCATTAATATGTTGAATTGACATAAAGAATTGAAATTTTGATTTCAATATATTGGATAGTTCATTTGTCGTTTTTCACAAATTAAATTGATTTAACTTTTAAGTAAGTAAAATTCATTTAAATTCATAAATAAAAATAATAATTTAAAATTGAAGAGGTTATCTATGTCCAATAACTATTTTAAAAAAATTAATAAAAAATAAATCACAATTATAAACTACAAAATTCACATAATTCTACGAAAAAGTTTACAAAAGTCTACAAAAATCTTGAAAAAAGTATATAAGAGTCTATGAATTCTATGAGATTCCATAAAAGTCAATAAAAATCTATCAACTCCACAAAAGTCCATGATTTAAAAAAGTCATTAAAAATCTTTGAAAGTATAGAATGAATACACCCCCTAATATTAGATTAATGTTTTACGAACTATATACCTATATTCGACTGAAATTAATTTCCACTTTGAAGTGTAACTTTTGAAATTTTATGTATAATTTTTCGAAAACTACTCTCAACTCTGAGCTTTCATCCATACTCCATATAATGGTTTGCTTGGATTTACCTCTGCATCATGCTTATTTAAGACTAAATTATCGTTAATATATAAGCTTTTCATCGTCGTGCAATAATCGTGAAAGTACTAACTTTTAATCATTTATGCATGTCCATGTAACTTCAATTTGGGATTTTATGATGTTACTATTGTTTGAGTCTCAATAAATTGGTAATAGGAAATTAAAATAAAACATATTTTTTTTAAATTAATCACAAAATATCAACGAAAGATTCATATTAATTTATAATAATCTAAAAATATATTAATATGTGTCCCTAAACTTTTTCATCAGCATAAATCAATGGAGTTTGATTTGAATTCTCACGATTATACCAATACAACACAGTTTCCTGCTTTTAAGTGTCACACAACCTTGGGCAGTTAAATAATATCCACAAATTTAGTATAATGCTTATTAATTTGTAACTCAAGTTAATTTTGTGTTTTTAAATTAAGAATTTTTATTTTTCCAAAATATTAACCAATAAATAAGTTACACATTCTCGTGCTATATACGTGCAAGTATTGAACATTTTTTTTCTTTGATTATTCACATTATTATTTGAAATCTTATTTGTAATATTTCAAAAAAAAAAAAGCAACATGTTTAACCCAAGGCTTACTTACTAAATATCTTAAATTAATTTGAAATTTTATGTGTATTTTTTCGAAAAAAGAATGTCTCAACCCCAAGAGTTTTCTCCTCTTCCTCACCTTAAACAAATTTGATACTCATCCTCGTGCTATACACGTGCAAGTATTAAACATATTTTTCTTTGACTAATCTCATTACTATTTGAAATCTTATTAGCAATTTTTCTAAAAAAAGTAACATACGTCACCTCAAGGCTTACTTACTCCATATCTTAAATTAATTTGAAATTTTATGTGTAATTTTTCTAAAAAACACTATGTCTGACCCCCAAGAGTTTTATCCCCTCCCTCATCTTAAAAAATTTTGATATTCATCCTCGCTCTATACACGTGCAAGTATTGAACATATTTTTCTTTGATTAATCTCATTGCTATTTGAAATCTTATTTGAAATTTTTCTAAAAAAGTAACATATCTCTCCTCAAGGCATATTTACTCCTTATCTTAAATTAATTTGAAATTTTATGTGTAATTTTTCTAAAAAAACTATGTCTCACCTACAAGAGTTTCTACCCTCCCTCATCTTAAACAATTTTGATACTCATCCTCGTGCTATACACGTGCAAGTATTGAACGCATTTTTCTTTTATTAATCTCATTACTATTTGAAATCTAATTTGTAATTTTTCTGAAAAAAAAAGTAACATATCTTACCCCAAGGCTTACTTTCTCCATATCCTAATTTAATTTGAAATTTTATGTGTAATTTTTCTAAAAAACTATGTCTCACCCTCAAGAGTTTTCTCCCCTCCCTCATCTTAAACAATTTTGATACTCATCCTCGTGCTGTACACGTGCAAGTATTGAACGCATTTTTCTTTTATTAATCTCATTACTATTTGAAATCTAATTTGTAATTTTTCTAAAAAAAAAAGTAACATATCTTACCCCAAGGCTTACTTTTTCCATATCTTAAATTAATTTGAAATTTTATGTGTAATTTTTCTAAAAAACTATGTCTAACCCTCAAGAGTTTTCTACCCTCCCTCATCTTAAACAATTCTGATACTCATCCCCGTGCTATACACGTGCAAGTATTGAACGCATTTTTCTTTTATTAATTTCATTACTATTTGAAATCTAATTTGTAATTTTTCTATAAAAAAAAGTAACATATCTTACCCCAAGACTTACATTCTCCATATCTTAAATTAATTTGAAATTTTATGTGTAATTTTTCTAAAAAACTATGTCTCACCCTCAAGAGTTTTCTCCCCTCCCTCATCTTAAACAATTTTGATACTCTTATCCTCTTCTATACACGTGCAAGTATTGAACGCATTTTTGTTTTATTAATCTCATTACTATTTGAAATCTAATTTGTAATTTTTCTAAAAAAAAGTAACATATCTTACCCCAAGGCTTACTTTCTCCATATCTTAAATTAATTTGAATTTTTATGTGTAATTTTTCTAAAAAACTATGTCTCACCCTCAAGAGTTTTCTCCCCTCCCTCATCTTAAACAAGTTTGATACTCATCCTCGTGCTATACACGTGCAAGTATTGAACGCATTTTTCTTCTATTAATCTCATTACTATTTGAAATCTAATTTGTAATTTTTCTAAAAAAAAAGTAACATATCTTACCCTCAAGGCTTACTTTCTCCATATTTTAAATTAATTTGAAATTTTATGTGTAATTTTTCTAAAAAAACTATGTCTCACCCTCAAGAGTTTTCTCCCCTCCCTCATCTTAAACAATTTTGATACTCATTCTCGTGCTATACACGTGCAAATATCGAACATATTTTTCTTCGAATAATCTCATTAATATTTGAAATATTATTTGTAATGTTTCTAAAAAAAGTAACACGTCTCACCCTTAAGGCTTACTTACTCCATATCTTAAATTAATTTGAAATTTTATGTGTAATTTTTCTAAAAAAACTATGTCTCACCTTCAAGAGTTTTCTACCCTCCCTCATCTTAAACAATTATGATACTCATTCTCGTGCTATACACGTGCAAGTATTGAACGTATTTTTCTTTGATTAATCTCATTACTATTTGAAATCTAATTTGTAATATTTCTAAAAAAAAAGTAACATATCTTACCCCAAGGCTTACTTTCTCCATATCTTATATTAATTTGAAATTTTATGTGTAATTTTTCTAAAAAACTATGTCTCACCCTCAAGAGTTTTCTCCCCTCTTTCATCCTAAACAATTTTGATACTCATTCTCGTTCTATACACGTGCAAATATCAAACATATTTTTCTTCGAATAATCTCATTACTATTTGAAATATTATTTGTAATGTTTCTAAAAAAAGTAACACGTCTCACCCTTAAGGCTTACTTACTCCATATCTTAAATTAATTTGAAATTTTATATGTAATTTTTCTAAAAACACCTCTCACCCCCAAAGAGTTTTCTCCCCTCCCTCATCTTAAACAAATTTGATACTTTATGTGTAGGACACCGCGCTTGCCGCTTTACCAAAAGCTATAGCTAGTAGTAATGGTGCGACTCAAATCTTTTAAACTGCACAACAGCTCAAGAACCACTGCTCGATCGCTCTAACAGGCAAGGACAATTATTGCACTCAACAATCTCCCTCCCAATAATTGCATTTTTTGCAATCAATGGTTATCGAACCCGTGACCTTGGCTCTGATACCAATTGTAGGACCGAGCGCTTGTCACTTTACCAAAAGCTATAGCTTGTAGCAATGGTGCAGCTCAAATCTTTTAAACTGCACAACAGCTCAAACACCACGGTTCGATCGCTCTACCAAGTAAGGACAATTATTGCACCCAACATTATGTATAATTTTTCAAAAAACACAAAACCGCGTCACACCTAACTGCTTTGCTCCCCTCCCTCTCCATAAATACATTTGAAAATTTAAGTGAAATTTTTCTAAATGAATTGTAGGTTTTAATAAAAGAGTCTATGGTTTTGGAAAATTATTAACTAATATATAAGTTACTCATCTTTGTGCATTACTTGTGCAAGTATTATCTTTCATCATATTTGCACGAGTTCATACATATCTTCGTATATGTGAAATCTAATTTGAATGCCTATATTTTAAGTTGAATCTCAATAATAATTTGAAATTTTATCTTTAATGATTCTTTTTTTTTTAAAAAAAAAAAACTATGTTTCCTCCTTTTCATGCGTTTTCTTTAAAAGCTCCAAGAACATGCACTTATGTTTCAAATCTACGCTCTGTCACGCCCCGAAACTCAGGGTTGACACCGACGTTGTTTAACAATCACACAATCGAAAACAACCAGCCTCGTAGCACATCACAATATAAACAAAAACCAGTTTATATTAAAATATCAAATAGAAATAACATTGTCTTTGCAATCCAATTGAAATAGTAGTGCGGAGGAGTTTTACAATTAATTAATCATAAAATTCAAAAATCTATCTATCTACTGATCTTGCACATCACCAGCTCCAAACCTGTTCGGACTCTTCTTCCTCAACCTGTTCTTCGGTTCTATCTCGGAAGGGATAGTAAGGCGTGAGTATTTTGGGAAATACTAAGCAATTGGGGGTCGAATCGAGCACAATAAAACAACATGCATCAAATTTCGAAACACAATTCATATACAACAAGAATCATATCACATGCATAACATAGACCAAGCACAGAGACTCCTCTACTTTCTATGATTTACTGATATCAGTCCCTTATTTTTATTTCTCTAAGGGGGCGAGGTCATGCAACGGTTACAATCCTACCGTGTAAGGGCCATGAACATGTCATATTGCGATTCTCACCCATATACAGTCGAATCCTCACAGTGCCCAAAACCATATGCCAACCAACACAAGAACGGAGTAGAAGAAGAACATGTACTCGACCACATTTTCGAAAATGAAATAAATAAGCATGAACTAAAATTAATCTTTAAAACAAGCCCACTTACAATATTCTTGAATGCTAAAAATGTAGGTGCACAGCTTCGTGGATTGGGTCACTTCTGGCTTCTTGCTTGGGCAGCACTTCGGTTCACTTTCTAGCCTAATTCTTGGACGAACACAAGCATAATTTCGCCTCAAATATGCTGCTGGAAATTATGAATTTTTTTTTGCAGCTATGGATCTCAAGTTTTAGGGTGTGAGGAATGCGATGGGGTATTTATAGGTGAGGGGAAGGGAATCCTGGCATAACCGATTGATTTTTTGTCCAATATTTTTGAGATAATCCTACCATGATTCGAGATGCTCCTTCCCTAGTTAACAATATGTCAATTTTCGAAAATATCTTGGCCACCAAGCATATAATTTTTGAAAATAGAACCCTGGACTGGATGGCTGCACGTATATTGCTTTCTCGTACAGGTTCGTGATGCATCTGCACTGCATTGCAAATTTGCTAGCTTCCTTGTTGAGAAAGTTGTCTTGTATGCAATAATATCTTCTAAATATGTTGATATCCATCTTAAATTTCGAAATTAATGTGTATATTTTGTACTGGATTTCAAAATTAAGGTAATTATTGGCTGGGAACATATTTTTGAATACCATGCATTATTCATTATTTTTTTCAAAATCTCTATTATTTTCAACTTCGAAAATAATATCTATACATGTCTATTAAAAATTAAGGATTTTACAACTCCCCATAATTTATGGGTTTTCACACGCCCTGCAACACAATTGTTTGTTCATGCTCCACATATGAGCGACATCCACCGATGTGCATAGAAAGACTATTAACTAGACCACCTGGCGCATTGCACTTAAAAAATATAATCCTTGATTTCAAAAACAAATTCTTTCACATTGATATTCAAGACATACAAATTCAGCAAAATTCCAATTAAAACGTGGGTCAAGAGATACCAGACATTTATTAACTAATATATAAGTCACCCATCCTCGTGCGATACTCGGGCGCATATTAATTTAAAAGTTTATTTACCATGACATAACGATTTTATTATTGAATTGCTAGCCAAATCAAACCCTAACCAATCTATTATATATATTGCCCTTTTCTCATTCCTCATTTGCCTTTTCTAAAATTCATTCTACATTCCTTTTGACGTCGGCTCTTGCGCTGATCTCAGGCTAAATGTAAAAACTATAAGAAACATTTTCTTTCTATTAATTCTCATAATTTTCATTCTTCTCCTATTCGTCATTTCGATAATTCTTTTCCTGTTCATATCTTGATTGAAATTTATTTCTTCTACACCAGTATCAGATCTTGTGATTTTTCAGGTACAAATATTTATTTCATATGTACAGTTGTATCTAAAATTAATTTGAAATTTTATGTGTAATTTTTCTAAAAAACTATGTCTCACCCCCAAGAATTTTCTCCCCTCCCTAATCTTAACTAAATTTGATACGCATTCTCGTGCTATACATGTGCAAGCATTGAAAATATTTTTCTTTGGTTAATCTCATTACTATTTGGAATCTTATTTGTAATTTTTCTAAAAAAAGTAACATGTCTAACCCCAAGGTTTACTTACTTCACATCTTAAATTAAGTTGAAATTTTATGTGTAATTTTTCTAAAAACCACTATGTCAGTCTCACCCCCTAGAGTTTTCTCCCCCCCTCATCTTAAGCAAATTTGATACTCATTCTCGTGCTATACATGTGCAAGTTTTGAACATATTTTTCTTTGATTAATCTCATTACTATTCGAAATCTTATTTGTAATTTTCCTAAAAAAGTAACATATCTCACCTCAAGGCTTATTTACTCCTTATTTTAAATTAATTTGAAATTTTATGTGTAATTTTTCTAAAAAAACTATGTCTCACCTTCAAAAGTTTTTTTACCCTCCCTCATCTTAAACAATTTTGATACTCATCCTCGTGCTATACATGTGCAAGTTTTGAACATATTTTTCTTTGATTAATCTCATTACTATTCGAAATCTTATTTGTAATTTTTCTAAAAAAGTAACATATCTCACCTCAAGGCTTATTTACTCCTTATTTTAAATTAATTTGAAATTTTATGTGTAATTTTTCTAAAAAAAATGTCTCACCTTCAAGAGTTTTCTACCCTCCCTCATCTTAAACAATTTTGATACTCATCCTCGTGCTATACACGTGCAAGTATTGAACGTATTTTTCTTTGATTAATCTCATTACTATTTGAAATCTAATTTGTAATATTTCTAAAAAAAAGTAACATATCTTACCCCAAGGCTTACTTTCTCCATGTCTTAAATTAATTTGAAATTTTATGTGTAATTTTTCTAAAAAACTATGTCTCACCCTCAAGAGTTTTCTCCCCTCCCTCATCTTAAAAATTTTGATACTCATTTCGTGCTATACACGTGCAAATATCGAACATATTTTTCTTCGAATAATCTCATTTCTGTTTGAAATATTATTTGTAATTTTTCTAAAAAAGTAACATGTCTCACCCTTAAGGCTTACTTACTCCATATCTCAATAATAATTTGAAATTTTATGTGTAATTTTTCTAAAAACAACTCTCACCCCCAAAGAGTTTTCTCCCCTCCCACGACTTAAACAAATTTGATACTTTATGTATAATTTTTCTAAAAAAAAAACCACGCCCTGCAACACAATTGTTTGTGCATGCTCCACATATGTGCACATGTGAGCGAAATCCATCGATGTTCGTAGAAAGACTATTAACTAGACCAGCTGTCTCACTGCACTTGTTCAGTTTTCCACACTCGGATTTTTGCTTCCATCAGATGTGCTCCAAACAGTCTGCCAGTGTTCCTACACATTTGCATTCACCCCTCATGGAGGTTGAGGATTCCTGCGACAATTACACAATGTCTTCTTATATAGATATGCAACAAGTGCATTCCAAGTTTCCTTAATTATTGCCCATATCTAGTCGTAACGACATTTTCTTTTGAAATTCAGATTTGCAAAGAAATTAAGTTTTCTTACCTTGAAATCCTTGAAGAATAAGTATGGGGCCCTTAGCTCCTAATCGTTATTACAATCCAATCTGATTAGGGTTAACTAATTACAGCGGAAAACGAGTTTAAATTTTCTTTACAATGAGTCCAAATCATTTTATTTGAATACTAAAAATAGTATTTAATCTCACGTCATAAACATGCCTACACGTAATCAAAATCAATCATATACAAACAACTCATATCCTCGGGACATGCCCCGGTATATAGATACATATACATATATACTGGGAACAATACATAAACATAAAACCTCAGCCCAAGCTGTGGCTCCCTCCAGAAGTACCCTCTCCGGTCTCCTGATATCCTGGAGTACCTGTCATTATCCACACACAAAGACAACAACAGCCCCCCTTGGGGGTGAGTAAAGCTCCGTATGGAACAACCAATCATATATACCACAGATATCTAAACAATGATATATGGTATGCAATGCATGTATGTCGTGGAGGTATCAGGTCAAATGCCCATCCACTGAGCACATGTCAGAATCAAACGAATCGCTATCAAATCAATGCTCGAGCTGGCACACCGGCCTCAATAAAGGATACTCGTATGATAGCGTCGACAAAACGCCATCAAATCCCAAATCTCATATCCAATCATCGGGGCCACAATTGTCTATGCTTTACGGGTCATATAATACCAACATAGCAATTGTGTTCACAAACCCCAGAATCCAATCAAATCATATCAAGGTATCCAAGGAACATAGCTCAACGTGCATGTCATGTATCGATGTATGCATCAAACGATGTGTGTTAACAAAACATTTATTTTATACATCGATATCTCAATCTCAATGCCATGTATGCCACATCAATCAACAAATAAGGCATATAGACATGTATTCTCATTCCAATCAATCAAATCAATCCAACATATATCATATAATACAGATACCTGTCGTATGTTACCCAGTCGCAACATACCTCAATTCTTCGTTCCAGTTGATGTAGCCTGAAGATATCGGTATAATACTTTATCTACATCAATAGCATACTCATTCCAATCAATAACATAATCTAAAATCATTAATATGAGTTTCAAATATCTTTTGAAACTTCGAAAATTCATATCAAATTTAACTCATCCCAGAATTCCACTCCGACTTCAAAACTTAGTTTCTTGTCAGTTATTCTACCACATATATTTATCAGAATTAATAATAACTGACAAATAATTCTTCAATCTCAATCAAATGATTAAAATTCTCTAATTATAATAAATTGAGAATAATTCAAAATAACATCACTATAATCATCTCTTCTTCGTTAAAATCGTACACTATTCAACAATCTTCAATTCCAGTATGATTTAACAATTTACCGAATTTATTCCAAAAATCGACGAATTTCAAACATCACCAAAACTATGAAATTTATACTTCAAATCGAAGAACTCGTGTCAACGATCCTAGATCTGAAATCGGTTCGTCGATTGGATAAATCGATAAGTCGCACGATTGAGAAGAAAACCGAAATAATATTTTCTCTCTAATATCTCACCTCTCTGTTCGACATATGCTGTACGGTGGAAATGAATTGAATTGCAATTCGATTTCCACCGTCTCAAGATTTAAATTTCTTTTTTTCTATTTTTATTATATTATATTATAATATAATAATATAATATAATATATAATATTTAACATTTTAATATCGATATATCTCTTCAGACTAGTCAAACGATCAAATTTCCCAAAACTCAAAACATGAAACTTCTACATCTTTGAGTTTTCTACGATATATCTAAATTTCAAATCATTTGAATTTCATATGACCAAGATATGTCATATTTTATTCATAAAAATTAATTCATTATTTTTCAACTTATTTACGAAAATGCCATCAAAATAAATTGAATATTTTTCAACTTATTTACAAAAATGTCATCAGTACTATTTTATTCTCGGGGTCTCACATTTCTCTCCAACTTAAAAGATTTCGTCCTCGAAATCTCAAACATCTCTATATACATAACATTGGCAAACATATAATATGTCACCAGTTAAGTACATATCAAAACTAAAATCAGTAAACGGATCAGAATACATCGAATACAATGGAACTGATGACATAGAATCAAACAAATGCGGATACGAATCTCGCATTTTGCTTTCCAATTCCCACGTCGACTCTTCCACACCATGTCGTGTCCATTGTACTCGAACCAACGGAATCGATTTATTTCGCAATATCTTCTCCTTTCGATCCATAATGCGAACAGGTTGTTCAACATAGGAAAGAGAAGGGTCCAGTTCAACCTCATCAGGTGCAAGCACATGCGATGGATCTGGTTCATATTTCCTCAACATAGAAACATGAAACACATCGTGAATGACAGATAGAGCTGGTGGCAATGCCAATCGATACGCAAGATCACCAACTCGATCCAGAATCTCGTATGTACCAATATAACGAGGAGATAATTTCCCTCGCATGCCAAATCGAATAGTGCCTCTAAAGGGAGATATTTTCAAAAATACTCTGTCACCTTTCTGGAATTCCAAGGGTCGTCTTCGTTTGTTCGCATAACTCGTTTGACGATCCTGAGCAGCTTTCATCCGCTGCCGAATCAACTGAACCTTATCGTTCATTTCATGTATCATTTCAGGTCCAGTCAATTGTCTCTCACCAATCTCATCCCAGAATAACGGTGATCTACATCGTCTCCCATATAGAGCTTCAAACGGTGCCATACCGATACTCGTCTGAAAGCTATTATTATAAGAAAATTCAACCAATGGTAAGGCATCTTGCCATCCCATTCTGAAATCCATCACAATCGCACGTAACATATCCTCTAACGTTTGAATAGTACGCTCAGTCTGGCCATCGGTTTGAGGATGATACGCAGTACTCATAGCCAAACGCGTACCCATCGCTTCTTGAAAACTAACCCAGAATTTAGAAGCAAATCTGGGATCACGATCAGATACAATCGAGACTGGCACACCATGCAGTCTCACAACATTCTCAATGTATAAACGGGCCATTCTCTTATAAGGATAAGTCCGCTCATACGGAATGAAATGTGAAGATTTCGAAAGCCGATCAATAATGATCCAAATAGCATCATAGCCCTTGGGCGAACGAGGTAAATGAGTCACAAAACCCATAGCAATATGTTCCCAATTCCATTTCGGGATTTCAAGACTATGGAGCAATCCTCCCGGTTTCATTCTCTCGGCTTTCACTTGCTGGCAGACAAGACATTTAGAAATAAACTCAGCAATGTCCTTCTTCATACGTTTCCACCAGAATTGAGGTCTCAATGTCAAATACATCTTTCGGCCTCCAGGGTGAATACTGTATTTGCTACAATGTGCTTCTCGAAGAAGGGCAGATTTCAAATCAGAATCATCAGGAACTACCAGCCGACCATTAAGTCGTAAAGAACCATCAGAATCAATCTGGAATCCAGACTGATATCCAGCAGACACAAGTTCTTTCGACTTTTGGATCTGAGCATCGCTTCGTTGGGCCTTTCGTATTTTCGATATCAAGTTCGGCTCAATTTGCAATGCTAAGACAGTGACAGAATTCCAATTCGAGTGAAAAGTCCAGTCAGAAGTACATATATCCTCGTGTACTTTGGCGACATTCACAGAAGCTAAAACAGAATCATGAACTTTACGGCTCAGGGCATCCGCAGTAACATTCACCGATCCAGGGTGATATTGAATCTCACAATCAAAATCCTTCAGGAGATCCATCCACCTGCGTTGCCTCATATTCAGATCAGATTGAGAAAAGAGATATTTCAGACTCTTATGATCTGAATAGATAACAAACTTTTCTCCGTACAAGTAATGGCGCCAAATCTTCAAAGCAAACACAATGGCAGCCAATTCGAGATCATGAATAGGATAACGAGTTTCATGAGATTTCAATTGACGAGACGCATAAGCAACCACTTTGCCATGTTGCATTCAGAACACAGCCCAAACCTTTACCAGACGCATCTGTGCACACAAAAAAATCCTCTGGTACCTGAGGGAATAGTTAGCACAGGTGCTGTGGTCAATCTCGTCTTCAATTCAAGAAAACTAGCTTCACATTCATCTGACCAAATGAATCGTTGATTCTTCTGCGTCAGTTGAGTAATAGGTTTAGCTATTTTCGAAAATCCTTCAATAAAGCGACGATAATATCCCGCTAAACCCATGAAGCTACGGATCTCAGGAACATTCGTAGGTCTCGGCCAATTCAATACAACTTCGACCTTTGTAGGATCAACAGATATGCCATGTCTCGAAATGACGTGGCCCAAAAATACTACCTTGTCCATCCAGAACTCGCATTTGGACAATTTAGCATATAAGTGACTAGTACGAAGAATTTGAAGCACCGGTCTCAAATGTTCAGCATGCTCCTTTTTCGATTTCAAATACACAAGAATATCATCAATAAATACAATAACGAATCGGTCAAGATAATCTCGAAAGACACGATTCATTAAGTCCATAAAAACAGCAGGAGCATTCGTGTGACCAAAAGGCATAACCAAGAATTCATAGTGGCCATACCTCGAACGAAAAGCAGTTTTGGGCACATCTTCGTCTCGAACTCGTACTTGATGATACCCAGAACGAAGATTAATCTTCGAGTATACAGAAGTACCCTGAAGCTGATCAAATAAGTCATCAATACGGGGAAGTGGGTACTTGTTTTTCACAGTAGCCCGATTCAGTTACCTATAGTCGATACACATTTGCATAGTGCCATCTTTCTTTCGAACAAATAAAACTGGAGCTCCCCAAGGTGATACACTCGGTCGAATATATCCCTTATCGAGAAGATCCTGTAATTGTTCTTTCAATTCCAGAGGTGCCATGCGATAGGGAGCTTTAGATATGGGAGCAGTCCATGGCATAAGATCAATACTAAACTCAACTTCTCGATGAGGAGGAAAATCAGGAATCTCATCGGGAAATACATCTGAGAATTCTTTCGCAACAGAAATCTCAGATAAAGAAGACTCCTTCTTCGAAATATCAATAGCGTAGATAAAGATAACCCTCATCTCCGCTAGTCAAAAGTCGAGACATTTCCAAGGAAGATACCAATGGAATTTTGGCTTGGGAACCCTTGCCATAAAAATTCCACTTGGGTCCATCAATCGGTCGAAATCGAACCACTCCATGACAACAATCAACAGTAGCTCGATTTGTTGTCAAGATATCCATGCTGTGGGGACCCGGACGCTAATCGTGTTCTTAATCATCATTGGGACTAATTAATCAATTATAAAAACAGGGTCTAAATTTTTTTTTTAAAATGCGGAACGTAGTGAAATAAAACGTATATACATCTCAGTATAAAAGTACAAGTCATGTACTACATACATTTATTCAACTAAGGTTTAACAGCTAATATCCAATGTCCAACCCTATCTCTAATCCAAGTCCGGAGCCTCCACTCTAATCACGATCTCTCTTCATCTTTTCAACCCTGAACCTGTCCCACCTGTTGTCATGCACACATACAAAACAAGACAACAGCCGGATAACTCCGGTGAGAATAAATCCCAGTATAAACAATGTAAACATGCAATCATATAAAAACATATACAAAAGCATATAACAAATATCATTCACATGCAGCCAATCAACAAACATGAATGATATAAAACTGTAAATCAACTAGTCATCAAAGACTCGACTCAAACAACGCGTCGTCTCAGACTCGACTCAATTCTAACCTAGGGATCCCAATGTCTGGATATTGAGACTTATATCGAATTTCAGTCGATAGGAATGAATCAACTCCTAAACGGTATCGATATAATTCATATATCCAGTGTCTGGGCGAAACAGCCACAGAATTGACGAATCAGTCAAGGATTAAGCGAATCAGCCAATAATTAGACGAATCAGTCAGTAATTAAGCGAATCAGCCAAAGTTTAGACGAATCAGTCGATAACTAGACGAATCAGCCAATAAACAGACGAATCAGCCGGTGACTTGGCGAATCAGCCAATGACTAGCGAATCAGCAGTCAATACATGGATACAGTAACTAGGCGAATCAGTCGATGACTAGCGTATCAGTAGTCAATACATGTAGTGGCTATAAATCAATAGACTACAAACATCAATCTCATCAATTACAAATATCAATGTAATAACTAAGTATGTGATTTAGGGAGACTCGAGTCAAACCTCACTCGAGTTGTGCAATCCCAACTCAACATTAATTTATACTTTTCTTTCTGATACTCTGACTCTGTCGAAGTCTCGAACTCAAAGCCTATCAATACTCAATCTGACAATAACAATATCGAGGGTACGGTATCAATACACCACTCAAACAACACTGGATATAATCAGAATTCAATCAAATTCTGTTTCAACAGCACAACGTCATAGTCTCAGTATACCCAGCAATATCATCTCAGTCAGATATCAATTCTAACATCTCATAATCGGTAACAATTCAATTCTGAGAATCATATCAGATTCTGACAATACCATAATTTCAAATCATATCAAAACGTAGTAAAACTCACGTCCAGTTGTAGCCTACGTCGATAGGAACTCAATACTGAAGTCGGATTCAAAATCGGACGGGCGGATTTCTCCCGAAAGGCGTAAGGATTTTCGGAGCTTCTCTGAATCTTCTCTTTCTTCGTTTCTCCCTTCGTTTTTCTTGTCTGAAGAGGAATGTTATATATATATATATATATATATATATATATATATATATATATATATATATATATATATATCTCATGCATGCAGCAAGGCAAATGGCACATTCTTCACGCAACACGTCTCGCGCATATGCGCGACATCAACCGGCGCATATGCGCGAGACCTTAAGTCTCGGCGCGTGTCTTCCCAACTGCTGGCGCATATGCGCGACACATTTCCGCGCATATGCGCCCAACTCTCTGGACTCGGCATTCTTGAATACACCTGCTCGCGCATATGCGCGTCATGTCTCGCGCATATGCGCGAGACTTACTGTCTCGGCAATCACCCCAAATACATGCCTCGCGCATATGCGCGCCCCTTCTCGCGCATATGCGCGAGGTGTTCTGTCCTCGCGAAGGATCTTTCGCGCATATGCGCGCCTTTCTCCGCGCATGTGCGTGATGCCTACTGGTTTTCAACCTTTGTTCATGCTATCCCATGTCCTCTTCCATGTCATATCATTCTCAATCCATAATTCAATCTCCTTTTCGGATATCCTAATCTGATTCGTTTCGTCTATACTCTCATCAATTAATTAACGAATCATTTTAGATTAACAACACCTCAAATCTCGGGCATTACACATGCCAACAATACAATCAAAGTCGTGTATTGGGAGGACAATCAAATTCAGAAATATCACATTATCCTCGTATATCAATACACAATTATGCACAACTTGTTCAGACAAAATAATCTTTCCTGCTGGCGTGGCTATCGACAAAATATCATACAACGGGGTACACTCAATATCGTGAGATGCAACAAATGCATGAGATATGAATGAATGAGATGCTCCTGTATCAAATAAAACACGTGCAGGATAATCGCAAAGCGTGCAAATACCTGCAATCACGCATCCAGGAGCTTCTCTCGCCTGATCCTCAGTCATGGCATACACTCTCACTTGAGGAGGAACTTGGGCACTCTGATCACCCGGTCCTCGATATCGTGGGACACTCGACTGCTGAAAAGATGGAACAGGAACAGCAGGTCTCATCATACTGGGGCCACCTCTAAATCCTGACTGGGGTTGAGAAAAGGTCGTACCCCTGTTCGGACATACTCGAGAGAAATGGCTTTCCTGCCCACATTGATAACAAGTACCAAACATACCTCGACACTGCTCGATAGTATGTTTACCCCCACAATGGCTACAGTAAGGAGCAATCACAGGACTCCCTCTCTGTGATCCACTCGAACTCGAAGAAGACGAAGAAACAGAATCAATCTTCTTAAACTTCTTACCTCTCGGCCGCAAAGTAGGCTGCTGAGCTGACACTGGAGGTGGAGGAGTATACTGTGGACCTCCCCGCCTAAGTCCAGCCTCGGCTGCCTTAGCTCGTTCAACTTCCTTTGCGTAGCTGGTAGGCAATCCAGAAACAACATAAGTATATATAGCAGGATGTAATCCATTCACAAACCTGTTATATTTTGCCTTCGCATTCCCAGCTACGTGAGGTGCATACTTCAACAACGTAGAAAACTTTGAAGCATATTCTGCAACAGACATCGTTCCCTGCTGCAGATTATTAAATTCATTCTCCTGAGCAGTATAATAGGATGGAGGGGAATACTGCTCCAAAAACTGGGCCTTGAAGACATCCCATGTGACTTCAATCCCAGCCTCTTTCAATCCAATCTCAGCGGCTTCCCACCAAGATTTTGCTCGGTCTTTCAATTGATACAAAGCAAGTTTCAGTCTCCGAGCCTTGGAATACTCAACAATATTCTCGATATCCTTTAACCAAGCCTCTGCTCTTTCAGCACTCTCAGTGCCAAAGAACCTCGGTGGTTTCAGATCCTGGAATCGAGCCATCACTACATCCATGGACAACCCCTCAAATTGTCCAACTATCCTCTCAGTACTGCTACTCGCAGTTTCATTTGTGGGATCCATCTATAATCAAAGGATGAATATAACAAATCAATATCAATTTCACTTCATCATCATCTCATATCATCAATCTCATCAATAACTTACTCAAATCAAATCAAGTAGGAGCAAGTAATACAAATAAATCAAACACATACGCACAATTCATTTGTGCCTATTACGTGTACACAAGACTCAATCGAGCATTCCCAGCTAGGCTCTAATACCATACTGTGTGGGGCCCTTAGCTTCTAATCGTTATTACAATGCAATCTGATTAGGGTTAACTAATTACAGCGAAAAACGAGTTTAAATTTTCTTTACAATGAGCCCAAATCATTTTATTTGAATACTAAAAATAGTATTTAATCTCACGTCATAAACATGCCCACACGTAATCAAAACCAATCATATACAAACAACTCATATCCTCGGGACATGCCCCGGTATATAGATACATATACATATATACTGGGAACAAGACATAAACATAAAACCTCAGCCCAAGCTGCGGCTCCCTCCAGAAGTACCCTCTCCGGTCTCCTGATATCCTGGAGTACCTGCCATTGTTCACACACAAAGACAACAACAGCTCCCCTTGGGGGTGAGCAAAGCTCCGTATGGAACAACCAATCATATATACCACAGATATCTAAACAATGATATATGGTATGCAATGCATGTATGTCGTGGAGGTATCAGGTCAAATGCTCATCCACTGAGCACATGTCAGAATCAAACGAATCGCTATCAAATCAATGCTCGAGCTGGCACACCGGCCTCAATAAGGGATACCCGTATGATAGCGTCGACAAAGCGCCATCAAATCCCAAATCTCATATCCAATCATCGGGGCCACAATTGTCTATGCTTTACGGGTCATATAATACCAACATAGCAATTGTGTTCACAAACCCCAGAATCCAATCAAATCATATCAAGGTATCCAAGGAACATAGCTCAACGTGCATGTCATGTATCGATGTATGCATCAAACGATGTGTGTTAACAAAACATTTATTTTATACATCGATATCTCAATCTCAATGTCATGTATGCCACATCAATCAACAAATAAGGCATATAGACATGTATTCTCATTCCAATCAATCAAATCAATCCAACATATATCATATAATACAGATACCTGTCGTATGTTACCCAGTCGCAACATACCTCAATTCTTCGTTCCAGTTGATGTAGCCTGAAGATATCGGTATAATACTTCATCTACATCAATAACATACTCATTCCAATCAATAACATAATCCAAAATCATTAATATGAGTTTCAAATATCTTTTGAAACTTCGAAAATTCATATCAAATTTAACTCATCCCATAATTCCACTCCGACTTCAAAACTTAGTTTCTTGTCAGTTATTCTACCACATATATTTATCAGAATTAATAATAACTGACAAATAATTCTTCAATCTCAATCAAATGATTAAAATTCTCTAATTATAATAAATTGAGAATAATTCAAAATAACATCACTATAATCATCTCTTCTTTGGTAAAATCATACACTATTCAACAATCTTCAATTTCAGTATGATTTAACAATTTATCGGATTTATTCCAAAAATCGACGAATTTCAACCATCACCAAAACTATTAAATATATACTTCAAATCGAAGAACTCGTGTCAACGATCCTAGATATGAAGTCGGTTCGTCGATTGGATAAACCGATAAGTCGCACGATTGAGAAGAAAACCGAAATAATATTTTCTCTCTAATATCTCACCTCTCTGTTCGACATATGCTGTACGGTGGAAATGAATTGAATTCCGTCTCAAGATTTAAATTTCTTTTTTTTTATTTTTATTTTTATTATATTATATTATTATTAATATATTATTATTAATATAATAATATAATATAATATAATATATAATATTTAACATTTTAATATCTATATATCCTTTCGGACTAGTCAAACGATCAAATTTCCCAAAACTCAAAACATGAAACTTCTACATCTTTGAGTTTTCTACGATATATCTAAATTTCAAATCATTTGGACTTCATATGACCAAGATATGTCATATTTTATTCATAAAAATTAATTCATTATTTTTCAACTTATTTACGAAAATGTCATCAAAATAAATTTAATATTTTTCAACTTATTTACAAAAATGTCATCAATACTATTTTATTCTCGGGGTCTCACAATAAGTCCCTCATCTTCTCGTCCAAAACCATGTCACACCTCACTGCTTTGCTCCCTCCTTCTCCATAAATACAGTTGAAATTTTAAGTGAAATTTTTCTAAAAGATTTGTAGCTCCTAATACAAGAGTTTATGGTCTTGGAAAATTATTAACTAATATATAAGTTACTCATCTTTGTGCATTACTCGTGCAAGTATTATCTTTCAATCATATTTGCATGAGTTCGTACATATCTTCGCATATGTGAAATCTGACTTTAAAATGGACCTCGGGGCCTAGTAAAATTTCGGCATGACCACCCCGCAAATAGGACATCCGAAAAACTCAAGCAGCAGTTTATATCAAAATATACTCCGAAAAGAGTTATTAAAATAAAAATCAAAGTCAACCAACCTATAACCGCATTGGCCTCCTGACTAAGCAGAAATTCAAACTTACCAAATACTCACCAGATCATAAGAACCATAGAGTCGACTCAGAACATACAAAAACAACCAAATATCACTACAGATACACGGGACATGTCACTGACAAATAAACTACAACACAAGACTGAAACAAATTTCAAGACATACATATAGACTAACTGGGAGACTCCACTGAACAAAACCAAGCAATCCAACCTCAATCCCGAGCTCCACTGGCGGAACCTCGATTTGATGCTGCAAAACGACTCGAGAGATCTACCAATGTGCCCAATAGCAAACACAGCGCCCCCCCCCCCCCCCCCCCCCCCCCCCCAAGAAAACAACTGAGGTTGGGATTCCGGTATGAAACAGTTCAACAATAGCAACAATAAACATAAATCATGCATAATCATATAATAAAATGTAATATGCAATGAATGAACGGCTCAACGACAATCGGGATAACAGGAGCCAATAAACGATACGATAACAACTGGAATAATGCTCGAACAACAACACACAGGGGAGCTACATCGTCATGCAGCTAAACCGCCCTGCCAAGTATGCGAAGTATGCCAGGCTGTGGTGAATAACACCCCTGACTCGGCCTCCATACAGCTGATACGATACAACATGATGACACAACAGAACGAATTAGATGACACAATCCCAGCGCTCACCTCAAAAAGCTACACTAACCACGATATTGTTCAATCACATCTACGGTCTCATGTGTATAGGCCTATCAGCCACACTATAATTCTGAGATACACAACACTGCCAGATAACAATGGATATCAACAACGAGCTAGCAAGAACGATAGGGCTCAACATGAATGACATAACAATATTCCCTATGTTAAATGCCAATAATATGTTACAATAATACAAATATATCACAACGAAGGCATTAACAACTTACAACAGTCAAGAAGTCATAGATACGATCAGTGCAACACAGAATAACAATTTAAACACAATTTATGCTTTACAATCGTATGTTACTGAGCTGTAACATACCTATACCAACTTGTCAAATCCAAAGATCGACTTTACTTCAAGATCCTCGGCCTAAACAAAACAACAATAAGCTGATCATGAAAACTACATTCTATTCCAATGTCTGAATTGGCACTAAAGATCATAAAATTCATATATCGCTCAATATTAACTCAAATCAATATCCGCCAATTGAAATGAAAAAAAACTCAATTATCTAAGTTTTTCCTGTTGAAACCATCTTCGGAATCTCAGTATATTAATCTCAGAATTTGCAAGAACACACTGCCACTCCCGAATTTCGCGGACAGAATTTCACACACTGTGCAGTTCCAGAAAAATGAGCATAACTTTCTCAATTCTTATTGGGATTTATCGATTCAAGTCTCGTTTCGAAGAAAAACATAGATCTAGAACTTTCATTTGAACCAAAATTCCAACTGCACAGAGGTCATATTCTCGAATTACAGAAGCACACAGCTCAATTGCAGAATTTGATTTTGACACATTTTGGTAGAAAAATCATATCAAATCCATTTCTAATTGAAATCTCATTTTTCCAGTGGCTATAAACAGATAACCTAAAGCATTAAAAAGTTTATTTAGGTCATTTCTACAAATTCAAGCTGAAAAGTCGCAGCAACACAAAAACAACTCATCCAAATCCGAGAGAATTCACGCAGAAAATAGAGTACATGAACAACAGCTTCGATCTACCCGAATCCTTGCTCAAAATTAGGGATTTATTGCTTGAATTGAAGCATAAGATGTTAGGAAGACAACCTTTCAAGAATTTTTTAGTTTCGACTTTAAACGGAGGAGATATAGAGATTTTACGTTAGCTGCTACAAGGATTGCAAGAAGAGGGGTTCAGGGAAATGAATTTTCTTTCCTTTCTCTTCCTTTCTTCTCTCGTTTCTTCTTTCTATAAATGGGGTGTGTGTGTGTGTGTATGTATGCATAAATGTAGTATCTATGCTCCTTTTTATCTCGTTTGTATTTATTTTGTTCTCGTGTGTTATTTAAATTCTATATGTATTTTGTATCGTTAAATTCTCCGATATTCTAAAATACATATTTTTAACACACTTTCTAAAATTATTTTGCATAAATAATTATTTTAGTTTAAAACTCAATACTTATTCAATTATACCAAATTACCGGATAATTAATTACAGGGCCTTACAATTAGATCTGATGATTTTCTACAAGTAAGAACTCAACAAAAATTTGATGATACTTGACATTTTATAAAGTTTTTGTGTCCACATCTAATTTGTCAACCAATCAAGCTCTTTTAATTGAAAAATCTACGTTGAATTGAATTTCTTGAAGTATATATATGGTTAAAAAAATAATCAAAATATTAGGTTTTTTTCATTATGATAAATGTCATTATGAGAAACTTTGAAATATTCGTAAATATTCTTTTAGCTGATAACATGAATGACCATGTGTGCTTCCAATTCTTAATTTTTGAAGTTATGCAATGCATATAAATAGGAAACTACGCCTAATGGGTCGGTGTTGGAAATCAATAACCTTAGCATGCCTTCGTTATGTATACGATAGAGTGTTAGGATCGAGAATGTGTTTAGAGGGGGTTGGAAAAAGAATTTAGTTCAATATTTTTTCCTTTTTAATAACAACATATAGGCCAATATATTTTTGTTTACATAAATAAATATTTTTTACTTAAACTTAGTCTTGATTTTCATGAATCTTTATTGAAAAATATTTTATTGTCCATGTTTTTTATATGTTTTTGTTGTTTATACATAATCATTTCGATATTTTTACGACTGCCGTCTCAAATAATCATGGATTTTTTTCTTTCAAAAGTAGGATTTTCCTTTTTCTAAAAAAATAAATGTAAAATAGAAGTCGTGTTAACTGAAAAGTTTATTTATTCTGACATAACAAATTTATTAGGGAATTGCCACCCAAAATCAAACCCTAACAAATCTATTATATATATTGCGCCTTTCTCATTCCTCATTTGCTGTTTAAAATTCATTTTACATTTACTTTTGACGACGGCTTGTGCGCTGATCTCTAGCTAAATGTAAATTCTATAAGAAAACTTTTGATTTCTTTTTCTCATTATTTTTATTCTTCTTGCTATCCCTCATTTCGATAACCCTTTTTCAGTTCATATCTTGATTGAGATTTATTTCTTCTGAACTTGTATCAGATCTTGTGATTTTTCAGGTACAAACGTGGATTTCATATGTACAATTGGATTTCTTGATCTTTAGATTTATCATCATTTTCATTCTTCTTTATGTCTATTTGGATAAATCTTTTCCAGATCCTATCTCAGTTGAGAATTGTGATCTATGCGGATGTCACCACCATCAGATCTGATGATTTTCAGGTACATATAATAACTCAACATAAATTTGATGATACTTGAAAAGTCATAAAGTTTTTGTGTCCACGTATAATTTTTCATCCAATCAAGCGCTTTTAATTAAAAAATCTACGTTAAAAAATCTACGTTGAATTGAATTTAATTTCTTGATATATATATATATATATATATATATATATGTATATGGTTAAAAAAATAACCAAGATTGTGATAAATGTCATTCTGAGAAACTTTGAAATATTCGTAAATATTCTTTTAGTTAATAACATGAATGACCATGTGCGCCTCCATTTCTTAATTTTTGGAGTTATCCAATGCATAAAAATATGGAAAAAAAAAACAGGTCGGTGTAGAAAATTAATAACCTTTGCATGCCTTCTTTTTCTACATGGTAGAGTATTCCCACACTTAATTTTCCTCTTGTCTAAATTGTTGATAATTTGTATAATGCTTATTAATTTGTAACTCGAGTTAATTTTATGATTTTAAATTAAGAGTTTTTTTTCCCAAAATATTAAGCAATATCTAAGTTACTAATCCTCGTGCTATACACGTGCAAGTATTGAACATATTTTTCTTTGATTAATCTCATTACTATTTGAAATCTTATTTGTAATTTTTCTAAAAAAAGGAACATGTCTCACCCCAAGGTTTATTTACTCGATATCTTAAATTAATTTGAAATTTTATGTGTAATTTTTCTAAAAAAAACTATGTCTCACCCCCAAGAGTTTTCTCCCCTCCCTCATCTTAAACAAATTTGGTACTCATCATTGTGCTATACACCTGCAAGTATTGAACAAATTTTTCTTTGAATAATTTCATTACTTTTGAAATCTTATTTGTAATTTTTCTAAAAAAAAAAAGGTAATATGTCTCATCCCAAGGCTTGCTTACTCCATATCTTAAATTAATTTGAAATTCTATGTGTAATTTTTTTAAAAAAACTATGTTTCAGCCCCCCAAGAGTTTTCCCCCCTCCCTAATCTTAAACAAATTCGATACTCATCATCGTGCTGTACATGTGCAAGTATTGAATTTTTCTTTGAATAATCTCATTACTATTTGAAATCTTACTCCATATATCTTAAATTAATTTGAAATTTTATGTCTAATTTTCCTAAAAAAAACTATGTTGCACCCCCAAGAGTTTTCTCCTCTCCCCAATCTTAGACAAATTTGATACTCATCCTCATGCTATACATGTGCAAGTATTGAACATAGTTTTCTTTTATTAATCTCGTTATTATTTAAAATCTTATCGGTAAATTTTCTAAAAAAAAAAAGTAACATATCTCACCCCAAGGCTTACTTACTCCATATCTTAAATTGATTTGAAATTTTATGTGTAATTTTTCTAAAAAACTATGTCTCACCCCAAGTGTTTTCTCCCTTTCCTCATCTTGAACAAATTTGATACTCATCCTCGTGCTATACATGTGCAAGTATTGAATAGAGTTTTCTTTTATTAATCTCATTACTATTTGAAATCTTTTTTGTAAATTTTCTAAAAAAAAGTAACATGTCTCACCCCAAGGCTTACTTACTCCTCCGTATCTTAAATTAATTTGAAATTTTATGTGTAATTTTTCTAAAAAAAGCTATGTCTCACCCCAAGAGATTTCTCCCCTCCCTCATCTTAAACAAATTTGATACTCATCCTCGTGCTATACCCGTGCAAGTATTGAACATATTTTTCTTTGGTTAATCTCATTTCTATTTTAAATCTTATTTGTAATTTTTCTGAAAAGAGTAACATGTCTCTCTCCAAGGCTTACTTACTTCATATCTTATATTAAGTTGAAATTTTATGTATAATTTTTCTAAAAACCATTATGTCTCACCCCCTAGAGTTTTTTCCCTTCCTCATCTTAAACAAATTTGATATTCATCCTCGTGCTATACATGTGCAAGTTTTCAACATATTTTTCTTTGATTAATCTCATTACTATTTCAAATTTTATCTTTAATGTTTCTTTTTTTTAAAAAAAAACTATGTTCCTTCCTTCTCATCCGTTTTCTTGAAAAGCTCCCAGAGCATGCGCTTATATTTCAACACTCCGATTTTTGCTTCCATTCATGTGTGCTCCAAATAGTGTTCCCACGCATTGGCATTCACCCCTCATCCTGCACCAATTACATAATGTCTTCTTATATAGATCTGCAAGACGTGTACTCCAAGTTTAATTATTGTCCATGTCTAGTCGAGGAACCCAACGAAATTTTCCTTGCAATTAAAATTTCTACAAAATTAAGTTGATTAAAATTTTAAAATTATATATATCAAATGATATTAATAAATTTTCTTACCTTGAACTCCAAGAAGAAGTCCCTCGTCTTCTCGTCCACATGCTTCCAAGAATGTCCCTGAAAGGCATTGTGCAACTCTGCAAATTTCTAGAGCTCTAGACAGGTGAACACTTTATATACGTGTAACGCACACATATATGTATTATTTATATACATATGTACGTATATTAGAGAAAATTATTATATCACAATGTGCAAAATATATATCATATGATTCATATAATCATATTATTTATGAATTCATAAGGTAGAAATAAGAATGACTCAAAATACTCTGAGATAATAAAAAATTCAATGTCAGAAAGAAAAAAATATCCATTTCTTGAGTTCAAAAATCAATTCTTCAAAATTGGCATCCAGTACAATCACAAATTCCTCAAAATTCTCATCAATGAGCGGGTTAAGAGTTACAAGACATTTATTAACTAATATATAAGTTATTCATCCTCGTGCGATACTCGTGCACATATTATTTTTTAATTTTTATGCACACATTTTATTTCTTTGATATATAACATCCCAAAAATATTAATTTATTTATAAGTTATTTATCCTCGTACGGTATGCGCCCAAATATTAATTTTGCACACAAAATACACGTGCACGAAGTCATATGCAAAAAAATGTTGGTCGAAAAGATAATTAAATCAAGTTTTTAAAATAGGCAAAAATAATCGATCTATATTTTAATTTTTACAACTTTTAATCAATTGATCACGAATTAAAATTTGAACCACATATGTTAGACTCTTCAAGGGTTGAGCATGAATTATTTGTAGCATTTGTGAAACAAATTGCTTTCACTTGAAGTTTTTAGGTTTAAAGACCATAGATAAATGAAATGAGAAAAACAAATTTAGTACAATATTTTTTCCTTTTTAATAATAACATATAGACCAATATATATTTGTTTACATAAATAAATATTTTTTCACTTAAACTTAGTCTTGGTTTTCATGAATTTTTATTGAAAAATATTTTATTATCCATATTTTTTTATATGTTTTTGTTGTTTGTACATAATTATTTCGATATTTTTATGATTTCCGTCTCAAATAATCATGGATTATTATTTTTCAAAAGTAGGATTTGCCTTTTTCTAAAAAAAATAAATTTTAAATAGAAGTCGTTTTAAGTGAAAAGTTTACTTATTCTGACATAACGATTTTATTAGGGAATTGCTACCCAAATCAAACCCTAACCAATCTATCATATATATTGAGCCTTTTTCATTCCTCATTTATTCTGTCTAAAATTCATTCTACGTTTACTTTTGACGGCGGTTTGTGTACTGATCTCTGGCTAAATGTAAATACTATAAAAAAAACTTTTTATTTCTGTTTCTCATAATTTTCATTTTTCTCGTATCCCTCATTTCAATAACTCTTTTTTAGTTCATATCTTGATTGAGATTTATTTATTTGCACTAGTATCAGATCTTGTAATTTTTTAGGTACAAATGTTGATTTCGTATGTACAATTGTATTTCTTGATCTTTAGATTTCTCACCATTTTCATTCTTCTTATGTCTATTTGGATAAATCTTTTCCAGACGCAGTTGAGATTTTTATTCTATGCGGATGTCGCTACTATCAGATATGATGATTTTCAGGTACAAATAATAACTCAACATAAATTTGATGATACTTGAAATGTTACAAGTTTTTGTGTCCACATATAATTTTTCAACTAATCAAGCGCTTTTAATGAAAAAATCTACGTCGAATGGAAGTTAATTTATTGAAATTATGGTTAAAAAAATAATCAAGATATTAGGTTTTTTCATTATGATAAATGTCATTCTGAGAAACTTTGAAATATTCTTTTAGTTAATAATACGAATGACCATGTGTGCCTCGCCATTTCTTAATTTATGGAGTTATCCAATGCATTGAAATATGAAACTATGCCGAATGCATGCCTTCGTTTCCTACATGATATAGTATTCCCACACTTAATTTTCCTCTTGTCTAAATAGCTGATAATTTTTAATTAACAATCCAATATTAGTTTAATATTCTTATGAATTATATACTAATATTCGACTGAAATTAATGTTAGTCTCAAAACAATTCTATAAAAGAAATATTAACATGCATAGATAATTAATAAAAATTAATGTTTGCACGTGTAGGACCGAGCTTTACCAAAAGATATAGCTAGTGGTAATGGTGCAACTCAAATCTTTTAAACGGCACAGCAACTCAAGTACAACGGTTCGATCGCTCTACCAAGCAAGGACAATTATTGCACCCAACAATCTCCCTCCCAATAATTGCACTCCTTGTAATCAATGGAAATCGAACTCGTGACCTTGGCTCTGATGCCAATTGTAGGACCGAGCGCTTGCCGCCTTACCAAAAGCTATAGCTAGTGGTAATGATGCAACTCAAATCTTTTAAACGGCACAGCAACTCAAGCACCACGGTTCGATCGCTCTACCAAGCAAGGACAATTATTGCACCCAACAGCACGAGTATTGGATTAGAAAGACAAACTTACACGAGCATTGCACGATGATTGGTAACTTATATATCAAGTAATATTTTGTCAAAACATGAACTCTCTAATCTCCTCTCACGAGAGAATTGTAATTCTGAGAACCGATTTTTTCAACCTTTTTAATTAACCATGTGTAAGGAAATTGAAGAGCTCAGGATCTTGAATTATGGCATGAAGTGGGAAAATCTATTGAAAAAATCCTTGTATTAGAAATGTTATTATTTATAAAGTCAATAATTTTTATACCAAGACTTGCAAAATAGAAATTTGGGAAGGGGATTCACAAGATTGAGATATCCTACAAGATCTAAAGAATTAGCATGATATTTTCGAAATTATACTAGAGTATATGCCTAGATATTGTGATGCATGGATGCATGGTAACTTACAAGAAGAAGTGGAAGAAAATCATCAAACTTGTGCACAAAAATTCCTTACCCTAGCCACCATATTTTCGAATTTATGAAGGATATTGAGATCAAGGAATAATCTCACCACTTAGGTAGTTGAATTTTCGAAAAAAGGCAAGGAAATTTGGAGTCAAATATTGCAAGATTTGAAGCAATTTTGGCATGATTTAGCCACCATATTTAGCTCCATCCTCCTCCCCTATAAATAGTGCATCAACCCTAGCCATTCCCACACCACAAACTCGAATTCCCTAGCTGCAATTTTTGAAATTTTCAGCAGCATCCCCTAGCCAAAACTCTGCTCAAAATCGTCCAAGAAAAATCAAGCCGAAGTGCCGCCGAGTGAGGAACAAGGAACGATCCACTTCCCGAAGCCGAGCACCTACGTTTTTAGCAATTAAAAATAATGTAAGTGGGCTGTTTTAAATATTTAAACTTCCAGAGTATGCATGTGTTCGTTTGTTGTTGTTTTAAAAATACGGTCGAGCACCGTCGTTCTGTCCAAGCGTTTTTTTAAATATTGGTACGTGTATGTGTTGGCACTGTGAGGATTCTCCAAAAATGGGTGGAATTCCAACATATGGCCCTTCATGGTGGGATAGAACCCTTTTATGGCCTCGCCCCCTTAGAGGATTAAAACTTAGGGATTGATATCAGTAAACCATAGAAGGTGAAAAAATCGCAGTGCTGTTATGATATGAATATGATGTTACGATTATGAAAAGCATTATGTAATTATGTGTTATTTTCGAAAATGTTGTAAAATTTTTATGTTGTGCTCGATATGCACCCCATTTGCTGAGTATTTCCCAAAATACTCACCCTCCTTACAACCTTTCCCAGATAATATTAAAGAAGAACTCGAGGAAGAAGAATCCGAACAATTCTGGGGATGATGATGGTTCAAGAGTTTAGATTAAGTTTAAGTTTATTATTATCCAGTTTTACGTTTCCGCATTAAACTCTGTTGTTTTTGAGATTTCGGTTTTGTAAAGACAATGGTTATCATCGTTTGAATTATGACTTATAAAATGGTTTCGATTTACATTGTGCTACAAAGTCTTGTTGTTTCGATTGTGTGATTGTTAAACAACGTCGACGTCAATCCCGAGTCTCGGGGCGTGATAGTAATTCCATGTCTTCTCCGAGTGGCTACTTGAATTCCCTAAAATGTCTTCTCCGAGTGGCTACTTGAATTCCCTGAAAGAGGTCCCCTTATATTCAAGAGTTCGTCTACTTACATCCTTATGATTTCCCAATTGTTTTTCCATATTAACTACACCAGACTAGTATAAGAGTGAGGTAATTTCCACCTCGAAGCCTAAAATTTGAAATTTTATGTGTAATTTTTTCTAAAACTACTTTCAACTCCAGGCTTTCATTCATGCCTTATTTAATGATTTGCTTAGATTTACCTATGCATCATGCTTATTTCTGAATAAATTTCATAGATTTTAACTTGGAAGTTTTTCTGTTTGCCGAAAGAGTTATTAATATATAAGCTTTTCATAGTTGTGCATGCTAACTTCTAATCATTTATGCATGGGAATGTTTCTTGTACAAATTCAATATGGGATTTCATGATGTTAATACCGTTCTACTCTCAATACGTTAATAATGAGAATTTAATATAAAAAGATTTTTTATTTGTTAGAATATTTACGTTTTGGTGATTTAACAATGTTGTTGATCCAATTGACTAAATAAAACTGAATTCAAGAAAAAAAACTGAATATTTATGAGCTGATGTTTTCTAAGCTAATCAGAGGCCTACAGATTATCTAGCCAAACTAATAGTTTATTATTCAAAGGCGAAAAGTTCACTGATAGCCAAACGGATCAAAGGACAACTGAAGGAACAATTTATCTCAAGATGATCAATCAGCCCAAATCAGCAAACATTCTCTGAAATTTTTCAATTTGCCTAGTGTTAAGAGTCAGAGAACAGTCGAATTATCGGATAAAGTTCTCCGTACTAAGATTATTTTATTCGTTGAATGTCAGATTCAACGTGCACTACCGAAGTGTACGATATTTCATAAAAGACGATGACATGACAACAACAAATTCTGTATATGGAAACATATACAAATTCAAAAGACGACTATTTCAAGCAAAGCGTACAAATAGATTAGTGATACAAGCTTTAAACTCTTTCTAGAGATAAATAAATCCTTCTCGCAATTAAAGCTTTCTGAGTTCTAAATATTTTTTGAGAGCCCAACTGATCGAAGCTAGCACATGGTGATTGTAATCTTATCATTTAAGGATCGATTGTGCTTAGATCTCTTTGTGAAATACTTGTAATTGAGAGTAAGAAATCTTATTGATCATTTAATTAAAGAGTAAATTTACTAAGAGTTTTAGCTAGACAATGGTAAGTCCTACTGAATTAGGTGATTTCAAAGTGTTGTAATTACCAAAGTCTTCTAGTGCAATCTTTCCGTAAGGAAGAAGGGGTGATGTAGAATTTTTGAATTCTCCAAAAATCCACAAACAAAATCATGTCATTTACATTTCAGTCGACCTATCTATTTTTACTTTCATTTGATAGCCCAACTGATTTTTACTTTGAGCCATTTTTGTGCTAAAAAATTCAGTTAGTTTATTTCCGCGCATTAATAAATTTTTGGCTTACTGATTCCCAACTGACAAAAATTTCATTTCCATGTTGCTAACCAACCAATCGAAATATTTCCAGAATTTGTCGAGATTGTTTATTCACCACCTCTAAATCAATATATAATCCTAACAAGTGATATCAGAGCAATGTTAATTCTTGTCTCTAAACATTATTCAATAAAATGGTCTCATTTAGAAAAATGACAATGTTTCCCAAAGAGGATTTTGACTACTAAAAAATCAGGATCCATGCTCATTTAGCTGCACAAGATGATGACATGTGGCTTGTAATCACAGACGGCCTGATGAAAATCTTGAAAAAACATTGTCATTTCCATTCTGATGGTGTTCCTCAGATGATTGAAAAACCGAGAATGGATTGGATCAATGATGACAAGAAAAAAGCTAATCTAAATATGTTGCCAATGACATCCTGTATAAGGCATTGAAAAAAAATCTATCATAAAGATCAAGATGTGTTCCATTTCCAAAGACATCTAGGAGAAATTGACACAACAATGTGAAAGAAATGATCAGACAAAGGAAAATAAATTGATTGTTGCAATAAAAAATATTTCACAATATCAAGATGAAGGCATGGGAGTCTATGTCAAACTTCAATGAGAGAGTCAGCAGTATCATAATCGAGCTGGCTGCTCTTGAAAAAGAGCATGACAATCATAAATAGCATTGAAAGTAATGAGGGTACTCCCAAGAGAATGGGATGTCAAAACAATGGTCATGCGTGAATCAAAAAAACTTAACAATCTTGAACTACACGATCTGTTTACAGACCTTAAAGCATATGAATTCGAACTAGAAACAAGGACGAATGGCGAGTCATCAACCAAACTAACAAGGATATGACTACTGCAACTATTGAAAATTATGCCTCGAAAGAAAAGTCAGGTGAGCAGTTGAGTAGTGATGCGATGTCTTTGTTTGTAAATAAATTTGATAAAGTTCCCAAGAAAAACCAGGGCAATTTTCAAAGTCCGAGCAAACACAATCATTACAATAAAGAGTCAACTAGTGAGGACAATGCATGCTTCAACTGTGGTAAAATTAGGCATTTCATAGCCAACTGCCATAAGCCAAAGAAGTATGAGGGAATGCCAACTGACAAAGAAGGTCGACCTCATGTCAAGAAGAAAAAGTCCAGGGATGATAGGAGGTCATTCAGGAATTTAAGAGACCAAAATTACCGATAGCTGAGGACAATAAGTCCAAGTGGGATGATTCTGAGACTGACTCATCCGAATCAGAGTGTTTCAACAGCGAGAGTGATGAAGACGAGGTGCAATGGCTCATGGCCGATGCTGAACTGAAATCTACCAGTGATGAGTTATTTGATTTTAGCTCAACTGATTTTACACGAGATGATCTCATCACTGCATTAAATGACATGGTAATAGATTACAAGAAACTTTCTCAATTATTCGAGGGAGTGAAATCAAATCAAGCAAGCATAACTCACAGTAATACAAATCCTAACTAGGAACAATCAAGTGAAGTGTTATGTCTCAAGGCAGAAGTTGCAAAGCTTAAGACTGAGAATGAAAGAGTACTGATTGAGCATCAACAGCTTATTTCTAAAAATAATAAATTAGCTGAACCAATTAGCATTTGTAACAAGTCTTCAGTGATTCTTGAGAAAATACAGGAGCTGCAGAAGAACTCAAGGGACAAAACAGGTCTCGGCTTCACGGATGATTATAGCAACCTCACGTACAACAATACTCAATCGACACTGAACATATGTAAAAGGAAATATATTAACTTTGTGAAGTATAGTACGTTACATTAACATCAAAAGACTACTGCTCCAGTTGAAAATCATGCCAAACTGATGAATAAAGGAAAAAAATTTGGTATTGTGTTACGTCCCAGATTTGACGACTGTCCTCACTGTATCAAGACGAGTCTTTCCAGCGTGCTTATGTCCTCACTCACACGCACTTAAATGTCACGCCCTGAGACCGGGGTTGGTCGACACCGGCGTTGTTCATCAATCACACAATCGAAAAACAACCAGCCTCGTAGCACAGTATAAACCTGAAACCAGTTTATTTCATAAATTCGCAAAATTTGAACATTGTCTTTACAACTGAATAAATTGCGGAAGCGTTTACAATTAAAATAAACCTACTAAAATTTTTAAATCCTTGCAGCAAAATTCTCGAAATTTAAATAATTTCACCAGCCCCAAAATTGATCTGACTCTTCTTCCTCAACCCGTTCCTCTGAGTTATCTTCTGATTTATCTGGGAAGGTTGTAAGGGGTGAGTATTTTGGGAAATACTCAGCAAGTGGAGGTCGTTCGAGTACACAACAACATGCATATAAAATTCCAAATATGTACACACACACACACCATGCATAAATTGACTCATACCACATTCGTATCCTTGACCTGACACAGAGATTCCTCTACTTTCAATGGTTTACTGAATTCAGTCCCTAATTTTTATTCCTCTAAGGGGGCGAGGCCGAATCGGTTATATCCCACCGTATGAGGGTCATATCATAGTTGGGATTCCCTCCCATATCAAGTTGAATCCTCACAGTGTCAACATAAAATCCATGCAGCAATCGTAGCCAGAAGGGGTAGAAGAAGAATTGTACTCGACCGAAATTTCGAAAATACGAAAATGCATACACCGAAATTACACATTTAAAACAAGCCCACTTACCTTAGATATCGTAGAAAAACGTGAATAGAGGGGAATCCTGCACTGGAATTTCGAACCCTAGCTTCGGGATTGGACTGCAGCAGGCACTTCGCTCCTTCGCACACTGAGAGAGCAAGCTCTCGAAAATCCTAAGAAAACTAGGAGAGGAGCTTGAAAATTTGGAGTAGAAATGGTGTGATTTTTTTGAGTTATAGGCCCTCCTATTTATAGGGGTTGGCTGCTATCTCGATAGATGTCATCCGCGCGTTTAAACTTGAATCAAATCTCCATCTAAAATCGTGATCAAATCTAAATTTTATTCTTTATCCTAGACCTAAATTTCGAAATTCATGTATGTATCCAAGGATAAATTTCGAAATTTATGCTTTGCCCAGCCTGCAAAATCTCGACTTTTGTGTCTAATTCCCAATATTCGGTAGACTTTTTATTTCCTAAAATAATAAAAGTTATATTTCTTAAATCCCACAAATTTGCTGACTTAAACCCGAAATTTAGTAGTATTTTTCCACAAATAAGATTTTGATTATTTTCCTAAAATCCTGGTAGTTAAATCTTTCCCAAGCTGCATTTATCGTGTAGACTTTTCCCTTTATCTATGATTTTCGAAAATTCCCTAATATTCTTTCAATATTATTTTCGAAAATCCCATGATAAAATCCTCAAGATTTTTAGTTCCAAGATTGAGTTATCTTTTTGCTTAAATCTTTATCCAGGTATATCAAATCTTAGATCTATATCCGGTAAAATTCTGCATATCTCAAATTCCGAAAAAAAATATACACGATATTATTTAAATTCTTGAGTTCCAAAAAAAATGCTACATCACAAATTCCGAAAATCTCGCAAATCTTGGTACAAAATATTATCATGATAAAATCTAACATCCAGCTATAACGGCCCGAAAATTCGTGTTTGAAAATTTGCGGAAAAAATTAAAAATTTTCTTTTTAAATAATTAAAATGTCTCAATCAAGTTAAACTGACAAAAATGTTTGATATTCAAAATAGCAGCGGAAGAAATCTAATGTTTGCAAAATAATGACTTAAAAATAATTCAGCAACATAAAAACTTGGTTTGAATTAAAAATAGTAAATGCTGAAATGAATGAGGTCCTCGGGTCTCACTACTGTCGACTCGAACTGGCTCACTGGTCCCCGCCCTCGATCCCGACATCAACAGTACCTACAACAATCAAGTCTAGTGAGCCTAAAGACTCAGCATGCATATATTGTAAATAACGAGTAAATAATATAGTAAAATTTGCATGGGATAAAAATATCATGTCATGAGGCATAATGTGAAAATAACTTGTCATGAGCAATTATAATACGTGCATAACTGAACTGAAAATCATAGTGAAAATGTTTGTTCCTTGGAGCCCTGTAATAAAATAACATGTCATAAATTTTCTGTTGAGATTATGGTCTACGCAAGTGGCCCCTGAACTGAACTGAACTGACCGGTAACTGGCGACCGGATAATAAAATGCTCCCATGACCGGTAACTGGCGACTGGGTAAAATAATGAACGTCTTATCAGACAAACATTACTAAACCCGTTCGCCAGTTACCGGTTCATATTTAATTATGTTGGTTAATTATATTACGTGCAAAATATTCATTTCGAGATTTATGCGATATTGCTTGTGGTCACTTTACTATCATGCTTAAGTCTGGTCGCCAGTTACCGGCCCGGCCGTCAGTTACCGGTCAGTTCAGTTGTTTCACCCAGTATACTGTGGCAGTAGTCTGATCAGACGTACATTATTAAGTCCGGTCGCCAGTTACCGATCAGCTCAGTTCAGTTCAGTTCAGGGACCACTTGCGTAGACCATAATCTCACCAGAAAATTATTACATGCTATTTCAGTACAGGGCTTCAAGGAGCAAATATTTTCACCATGATTTTCAGTTCAGTTATGCACGTACTATAATTAATCATGACACGATATTTTCACGATATGCCTCATGACATGATATTTTCACTTGCATAAAACTTTACTATTTATTTACTTGTTATTTACGATATATGCATGTTGAATCTTTAGACTCACTAGACTTGATTGTTGTAGGTACTGATGACGTCGGGACGGAGGGCGGGGACCAGTGAGCCAGCTTGAGTCGGCAGTAGTAGGATCCCGAGGACCTCAGTTCAGCATTTATTATTATTTGATTGCTCAAACATTTTAATTATCGTTGGATAAACTTTTTACTGTTATTTCGAAAATTTTAATTTCTTCCGCTGCCACTTTGAACATCAAACGTTATTTATCAGTTCAGTTATGAATAAGGCAATTTTAATTATTCAAAAGAAAATTAAATTTTCCGCAAATTTTCAAGCACGGATTTTTAGGCCTCTACAGCTGGTATCAGAGCCGACCTCTCTTAGTACGGTGTGGTTCGGGGACGAACCAAGCGGAAGCTGGTGGGCATGTGAGGCCCGGGCCGAAGAGGGCGGGGGGTGATCGCCGGTGCCATCAGTTGCACGGACAATGAGCGGCTCCTGGCAGGCTTCTAGGTGGAGGGAACATGAATGAACCGACCCACACGGGAATGAGAGGGATTCCGAGACTGTTCAATGTAATGGACTGTACAGTTGAAGAGGGCTTAAAAGATTTGATTTGTACTACTCATATCACGAAGGTGTATCTTCTTTTCGGTAGCTCATCACATAAGAACTTCAAATTAAGCGTGCTTGACTTGGGGCAATTTTGGGATGGGTGACCTCCTGGGAACTTTCCTAGGGTGCGTGTGAGTGAGGACATAAGCACGCTGGAAAGACTCGTCTTGGTACAGTGAGGACAGTCGTCAAATTTGGGGCGTTAGCCGAAGAGGGCGGGGGGTGATCGCCGGTGCCATCAGTTGCACGGACAATGAGCGGCTCCTGGCAGGCTTCTAGGTGGAGGGAACATGAATGAACCGACCCACACGGGAATGAGAGGGATTCCGAGACTGTTCAATGTAATGGACTGTACAGTTGAAGAGGGCTTAAAAGATTTGATTTGTACTACTCATATCACGAAGGTGTATCTTCTTTTCGGTAGCTCATCACATAAGAACTTCAAAGTTAAGCGTGCTTGACTTGGGGCAATTTTGGGATGAGTGACCTCCTGGGAACTTTCATAGGGTGCGTGTGAGTGAGGACATAAGCACGCTGGAAAGACTCGTCTTGGTACAATGAGGACAGTCGTCGAATCTGGGGCTTTACAGTTGGTATCAGAGCCGACCTCTCTTAGTACGGTGTGGTTCGGGGACGAACCAAGCGGAAGCTGGTGGGCATCTGAGGCCCGGGGCCGAAGAGGGCGGGGGGTGATCGCCGGTGCCATCAGTTGCACGGACAATGAGCAGCTCCTGGCAGGCTTCTAGGTGGAGGGAACATGAATGAACCGACCCACACGGGAATGAGAGGGATTTCGAGACTGTTCAATGTAATGGACTGTACAGTTGAAGAGGGCTTAAAAGATTTGATTTGTACTTCTCATATCACGAAGGTGTATCTTCTTTTCGGTAGCTCATCACATAAGAACTTCAAAGTTAAGCGTGATTGACTTGGGGCAATTTTGGGATGGGTGACCTCCTGGGAACTTTCCTAGGGTGCGTGTGAGTGAGGACATAAGCACGCTGGAAAGACTCGTCTTGATACAATGAGGACAGTCGTCGAATCTAGGGCTTTACATATTGGTTGTACACCGAAGAGTTCATCTGTCAAGCCCAACTGGTCTAGTCGCAGATTCAGCCCAACAAGACGTAACTCTGTGAAGGCTAAACCTTATCGATAATATAACTACAAGCATGTTCAAAAGACATACATACAAGACCAATGATGACAGAAGAGCTAAAAAACATTCTATTTCCAACACACACACCAAGCATTGCACACATAAACTTTTGCGCAACCCTTGTTGTACAAACAGAGTAGTCGGCCAGTCAGGATGATCCAAGTGTGGTTTCGTAAGGGACTAATCTCGTTTGGACTCAAATAGGATTGAGTACCAGTTGATTTTGTCACGCCCCGAAACTCGGGATTGACACCGACGTTGTTTAACAATCACACAATCGAAACAACAAGCCTTTCGTAGCACAGTATAAACCGAACCAGTTTATATATCACAATTTCTATCCAAAGGAAACGTTGTCTTTTACAACCAAAATCACTAAACGACAGAAATAAATGCGGAAGCGTCTTACAATTCATTAAATCATAAAAGTCGAAATAAAATCTATTACTAATCTTGTGATTCACCAGCCCCAAAACTGTTCGGACTCTTCGTCATCAACCTGTTCCTCGGACTTATCTGGGAGGGGAGAGTAAGGGGGGTGAGTATTTGGGAATACTCAGTAAATGGGGGATATTGAACACAGCATAACCAATTTAATAACATTTTCGAAACATATATATACATACAGCATGCTTTTCATAACCGTAACATCGTATTTGTAACATAACAACACTGCGATTTTTCACCTTTAACGGTTTACTGACGTCAGTCCCTAAGTTTTAATCCTCTAAGGGGGCGAGGCCATAAAACGGTTCTATCTCACCTTTAAGGGCCATATGTTGGAATTCCACCCATTTTCAAGGAATCCTCACAGTGTCCAAAAAACGTACCAAAATTTTCGTAAAAACGCATATACAAAATGACGGTACTCGACCGTATTTTTAAACAAAAAACCGAAAATCACATATGAATAAAATCGAATTTATAAGCATTTAAAACAGCCCACTTACCGTATAATTGATGCTAAGAAATGTAGGTGCTTGGCTTCTCGACGTGGATCGTTCCCCGTTCTTGCTCGGACGGTGCTTTGGCTTCGATTTTTAGGCTAAAGTTGTGGCGATATTTGGGCAGAGTTTCGGCTATGGGGAGGCTGCTGGAACTCGAAATTATTCAGCAAGGGTTTCGAAAATTTGGGGTGGAGAATGAGTAGAGATGGTGTGGTATTTATAGGTGAGGGAGATGGATCTAATTTTGGCACTAAAATCATGCTCAAGATTGACATAAATCTCACAATTTTTGACCCTAATCTCTTTGCCATTGTTACTGATTTTTCTTCCAATTTCGTGGGGCTCATTCCTTAATCCCTTGCCCCTCAATATTTCGAATTTAAGTGCTGGATATTTGGTCAAGCTTCATTGATTCCCTGGTGCATGGATAGATGATTTGCTTCCTTTTTATTTGGCATGCAAGCAACTACTCAGAATCTATACAAGGTTGATAGTGAAGATTTCGAAATCTTGATCACCATATCATGCCTTACTCACTTGGATCTTGAGGATATCTCAACCTTGTAATTCCCTTGCACATCTCAAAATGTGTATGCCTTGTTGTAGGTATTATAGTATTGGCCATAAAGATTCCTCAATTATAATTTCCCCATGTGAAATTCTTATTCCATACAATCACAATAAAAATCTTCTACACAATCTCCTTGCAAACAAATACATAAATGAGAAAAAATCCGGTTCTCACAGATTTACTTTGTGAATGCTTAACAATAAACGAGAAGGGGCTGAAAAATTCAGTATGGTACATGGACAGTGGATGTTCGAGGTACATGACTAGTCAAACCTAGTTGTTATCTAATTAATTAACTGTGAGGGACCCAAGATAACCTTCGGTGACAATGCTAAAGGTAAGACTGTGGGTAAGGATAAGATTATTCATTTGAATGTTATAATCAATGATGTATTACTTGTTGAGAATTTATTCTATAATTTAATTAGAATTAGTCAACCATGTGATAATAGTTACATGAGTATAATTTCATAAGGATAAGTGTTTAATTAATGATGCTGATCATCAAACTTTGTTAACCAGAATTAAAAATTGTAACACTTATAAAATTAATTGGAATAGTGATCATCTAGCCTCATCAAACTATTTTGCTGCTATTAACAATGATAGACAATGTCTATGACATAAAAGATTAAATCACCTTTTTAGATTGATTAACAATCTGCGTAAACTGAACATAGCTGATGGTTTGCCTAGTATTGAATTTGTTAAAAATCATGTATGCCTGCATGTCAGTTAGTTAAACATATTATATCTAACTTTAAGAATAAAGGTAGCAAACTAACAAATAGATGCTTAGAACTGTTCTATATGGATTTGTTCGGTCCTATACCTGTAATCAGTTTAGGGAGAATGAGATATATACTCATAAATGTTGATGATTTTTCTCGATTTACTTGAGTTATATTTCTTAATGTTAAAGATCATATAAGTACTCAACTGATTAAATTTCTTAAGCATATTAAAAATGAGAAACTGGCCTCATCTGACATCTTCACCAAACCACTTGTAGAGAATACCTTTTCCTTCATTATAAATATTTTAAGAATTACTGATTTATCTTAGAATGCATGTGTTTAAAGGAATACTTAATCATGAAGCTCTACTGATAAGACTGTTGTGAGTTACTCTTTGAGTTTCACTAACTGAAAGTTAGCCTCACCAATTAATTGATAGAAAATATTCTCAGTCTGACTAACCTTACCATTTAGGATTGACTTTATGGCTTTATTTAATTCTCATTATTAACTGTTAAGGGGACTTGACCATTTCATTTTTTTAAACTTTAAATTCGTACATTGTACTTACCTTTCTATTTTAAATTTTTTAAAATTTTAGCCGACAACATGACAAGTGTCACGTCTGTCTACCAGTTCAAAATTGGCATATTTTACATATTCAAAATTTTTAAGGTTTTAGTTTACCTTTTGATTTCCTTCTCCGATTATACTTTCGTTCTAAGTATTGGCTTTTGCTTCCCTTTCATTTCAAAAACTTTCTATTCTCTATTTCAAGATTCATTCTCAGAAATGACAGCACCTTCTACTCCTTTTTACATCATGCATGCCCTCGCAATTGACTTTGAGTCAATATACTCTATGGAAGATGCTGCAATTTCTGAAGGCATTCCAGGCGATTGAGTCATCTAGACTCAGGATCTTTCTAAGTTCATCATTGGAGATTTATATGTCTGAACTAAAGAATTTCTATGTCAAGGGAAAAGTCACCGATGATGGAAAGAGTTTGATGGATCTTGGAGAGGATAATATATTGATAGGCCAAGCCTTCTTCTCCACTCTGTTCCAATTGCCTTCTGAAGTGTTAAATGACTTTATGGAAGTTCCTCAGAAGACCATTGAAGATATGAAGTCGAACTTTTCTGATACCAGTGGCTCTATCAAGACTTCTGGAAAGAAGAAAGAAATGAAATTGGAGTATTAGTTTCTGGTTGATTTGGTGGCCATGCCCATTCTGGCAAATGGAGGCTCTTTTGATGCCTTCACTACTGAAATATTTCTGGTGATGACAGCTATTCCTACTGGAATCAAGGTCAACTGGTCAGTCATTTTATTCCAGAATCTCAAAGCTATGATTCAGCTTGAGAAGCAATATGCTAGATTTTCTCTCTTTCTCAGCAGATTTTTTGACTATTCATTGGCATTGCTCATTAATTCAGTCACTCTACACAAATTCATAGCTCTAACTGCCACAAACATTCTTTGTCTCAAGCCTAAGGGACATGATCTGAACATTTCTACTACTGGTATGATGGCTGTTAAAAAGAAACTAGGAGAAGAGTTGGATGCTACCAATAAGACATCAGAAAATAAGGTCAGTAAAGCTGTCGTTTCAAAGCCCAAGACGAAACTGATTCTACAATCTATTGACTCTTATATGACTACATCTTCTCCCCCTCCAAAGAAGCCACAAACTATTAAGACCAAACCAGTTTCTACACCAATCAGGAGCATACCTATTTCTCAAGTACAAGAAGTCAAGGTAACTGAGGACAAGGCTAATGAAGAGCCTGTTGAAAATATCAAACTGATAGTTGTTGCAGAGTATACCTACAGCCCTTCATCCTCCTCATCCATCAAAAAGAGTCATCACTACCTTGGATCATATCAAGAAAAATCAGGCGGCTAGTTCTACTCATCTTGGTGGAGAGATTCAAAACTTTGGATTTGCACCAATATTGAGGAAGTTCAAGCTAATTTCAATGAAAAGATTGATAGAGTAGACAATCAGTTAGCTAGTGTTCTTACCTATCTAAAGAACCTTTTGGTGTTGAAAAAAAAAAGGGAAGGAAAAATAATGACTCCTCCAGTCAGGCACACTAGAGATAACAATCTAAACCAACTTATCATTCCAAGAAGCCAAATGACTCTAGTAGCAAGCTCTTCGGATCCCATAAATATTCACATAATAGAATGCCTAGAGAACAATTTCTGTATATTTGTAAAATCTCTTCTAACAATGAATTGATTATTTCGATTTTAAGTGCTTAATTTTGTCAAACACCAAAAACATAGAAATTTTTAGAACATTTATGTTTTGGTTATTTAACAAGACTGCTGATCCATTTGATAATTACAGATCCTAACTAAAACCGAATTCAAGAAGGAAACTGAATATTCATGAGCTAAAATTTTCAAAGATAATTAGAATCATATCGTTGTCTAGCCAAACTGACAGTTTATTATTCGAACACAAAAAGTCACTGATAGCCAAATTGATCAAAGGACACTTGATGGAACAGTTTATCTCAAGTCGATCAGTCAGCTCAAATCTACAAATTTTCTCTGAAATTTTTCAGTTTACTGAGTGTTAAGGATCAGAGCCCAACTCAATTATTGAATAAAGTTCTACGTACTAATACCTATTATTATTGTAGCTCAACGATTATCCCGCAGTCAATCCGAACAAGAACATTTATGTTTCGATGATTATCAGATAGAGTTCTCTGTACTAACAGTATTTTATGATGTTGAATGTCAAAATCCATGCGCACTACCCGTAGTGTACGATCTGTCAGAAAGGACGATAACATGACGACAACAACATTTGTATTTGAAAATGGATACAAGATTCAAAAAGACAACCATTGCAAGCAAAGCCTATAAATAGAACAATAAGATAACTATAAACTCTCTCTCAAAGTAAAAATAAAAATAAATCATTCCTCGCAAATTAAGCTTTTTGAGTTCAAAATATTCTTTGAGAGCCCAAATGATCGAAGCAAGCACACACTGATAGTTTGTAATCTGATCATTTAAGAATCAATTTGTGCTAAATCTCTTTCTGAAATACTTGTAATTGAAAGTAAGAAATCTTACTGATCATTTAATTAAAGAGTAAATTTATTAAGAGTTTTAGTTAGACAATGGTAAGTCCTATTGAAGTGGGTGATTTCAAAGTGTTGTAATTACCAAAATCTTTTATTGCAATCTTTCTACAAAGCAGAAGGCGTGTTGTAGAAGTGTTAAATTTTCCGAACATCCTTGTGTCATTTATATTTCAGTCAGCATATCTATTTTTATTTTCATTTGATAGCCCAACTAATTTTTATCTTAAGCCATTTTGTGTTCAAACCTTTTTAGTTAGTCTATTTCCGCGTAGTAATAAACTGATTACTTACTGATTCCAAATTGACAAGAATTTCATTTTAGTGTTGATAACTCGATCAAAATATTTTCAGAAATTTTTGAGATTATTTATTCACCCCCCCTAATCCTAACATTATTTATCTGAAAATATGTTGGGAAATTCATATTTATTAATAATAATATCAAAAAAATATTAATATGTGTCCGTAAACTTATTCAATAGCATAAATCAATTAAGTTTGATTTGATTTCTCGTGCTTATACCCATTCAACATAGTTTCTTTCTTTTAAACGTAACATGACTTTGAAAAGTTAACAAATATCCAAAAATTAGAAATTTTATGTGTAATTTTTCTAAAAATATCATCACCCAAACCCCAATCTTTTTCTCAATAATTCGCCCTGCCTCACAGATTTTTTCTAGGTTCACCCCCATATAACATATTTTTCTTGGATCTTGACCTTTGCATAATACTTAATTGCAACTCAAGTTAGTTTTGCAATGAAGAACATGATCTAGATTTCCAACATTCTGATCTATCGAGCATATATGTCTCATATAAAGTTGAAATTGAGTGATTCTTAATTACATGGAAAGCTAAAAGAAAGAGATACAACTTTCATGTTTATTTATTTGCCCACAAATCGATGAATCAAGAGATATATTTAAAAGAATAGAACGGCTCGACTTGATCAGCTTGACTTGGTTCAGCACAAGTCAGACCAAACAGATCAGACTAGATCAGACCAAGCTGATCTGATGGCAGATCAAACCAACCATCAATGACCTAGTTTCGTAAAATGACCAGAAATACGAATTTGATCATTGCAATGTTAGAATCCATACACAATCTTTCTAAATTGTCATATTCTTATATCTAATGTCTATATCATTCTTGAAGGCCATAAATACAACATATTGAAGATCAAATACAAAATTACATGGGGATTCAAAGCGTGTGCATCATATATGAAGAAATTAGCTAGAATGAGTGCAAACCCAAGTGTTATGATACATTTGATATATACATACACTGTAAAATTCTCCACACACAATCACTCACATATATACATGAGAGTTGAGCTTCAAAGTTTAGATTAGTGAGTATTCGCACAAAGACATTAAAGATTATGTTTGCAGTCTTGGCATAAAAGACGTTAAACATTATGCGGATTGTGAAGTTGAAGCCTACATCGAGTGTGCTAGGAGTTTCCATTAGGCAATAGATAAGTTCTAAATTGAAATGAGTTTGTACAATAAGTTGTATAAATCAAAATCTTCTGGTGCATGCTCCACGTATGATCGAGTTCACCAATGTGCTTAGAAAGACTAGTACCTAGACCATCTGGCTCACTGCACCTGTTCCGTTTGCCAAACTCCGATGTTCGCTTCCATTCAATGACCATGAATGCCTCCATTTCTCCATTTCTATATTTATCCACTATATAAAAATAGGAAACAAGGCCGACGGATCAGTGCCGGAAATCAATAACCTTTGTGCTCCTTCATTTTCCGGATGGTAAGAGTATTCCTACACTTAATTTTCCTCATCTAAATAGTTTATAATTTGTTAATTAATAATCCATTAACAATTTAATTTTATTATAAAAAAATATTATCTTGATAAATAATAAACTGAAATTAATGTTACTAATTAAGTCTCCATTCGAATTTGTATAAGAAATATTAAGATGCATAGATAATCAAAACTTAATGGTTGCACGAATATTGCGCGAGAATGAAAAAATTGCACAACCATTGCACGAAGATGGGTAACTTATACATTAAATTCGAAACATAAAACTCTTTAAAAAAAAAATCTGTAAATGTAAGTTACAAATAATTATAATGCAAAGGTAATTTGATTATTATTGTAATACTTTATGTATGCCATTTCTGAACTTCCTTAAAATGATGTGAAAAACAAGTCACGTCCTCTTCTCTGGACTTCCAGTCATACTCAGACATCAAACCCCTGGAATTTAAGGAACACAGTAAAATTCCTTAACGAGAATATAAAATTAAATTATCTTTCTCATGACAAGAAGAATCTTTTGAGGTAATTTCTTAGTGAAAAACATAAACTTTTTTTTACAGATTATCATTCGTCTCCGTGCTATACTCGTGCGTGTATTAAATTTTAGTCATGTATGCAAAAATTGGATTTGAAACATGTTAATTTTGGTTGAATCTCATGCATTAATTATAAGAAAATGGAAAAAAAAAATTGGTTTATTTATGTACATGAATATTTCTGTGTAAAATATGGACATGAGATTTTAATAAATATATATATATACGAATTTGTTACCCTGCACACCATATACATACATATATATATATATATATATATATATATATATATACGAATTTGTTACCCTGCACACCAGGTGTAAAGGGTATCATGAGCACCGCCACGGTCAGCTTTTTTAAAAAAAAAAAACAAAAAATTTTGTGTGGTTGTGGGCGTGCCACGTAGGCAGGCGCCCACATGTGTGCAGGAAAATGGAAAAAAAATTGTTTATTTACTCATCCTCGTGTTATACACATGCAAAATACTTATTAATATATATATGTTACTCATCCTCGTGCTTTACATGTGTGCAGGTATCGAATGAAAATTGAAATGTATGCATATTTTTTCAAATAGAAGAAAAATTCATCCACATTATATAAATTTGAAATTTTGTGTGTAATTTTTATAAATAAATTTCTCACCCCATAGCTTTTCTCCTCACCCCCACATTTAATGAATCTGAAATCTTATGTGTATTTTTTTCTAAAAATACTCGGCCCCTTCCCCAAGGCTTTTCTCCCCTCTCCCATCTTGAAGAAATTTGAAAGTTTATGTGTAATTATTGCAGAAATACTAAGTTACCTTACATCACGCTTGTTTATAATTCAAATTTTGTACCATTTAATTTAAGAATTTATGTTTTTGGCGAGTTATTAAGTAATATGTAAATTACTCATTCTCGTGCAATGTTCGTGCAAATTTACTTTTATACACGAATATATTTATCATCTAAAATCGAGATCGGATTTAAATTATTCTGCCCATGCGTTTATTAACTTTAGTCATGTATGCACGAATTTTTTGGTACAAACTGGAATTGAATCATGTTAATTTTTGGTTGAATCTCTTACATTAATTTTGAGAAGAGAAGACTTGGGGACAGGAGAAGGAAAAATTGGATTTTATTTTTTAGAAAAATTACACATAAAATTTTCAAAAGGATATAATGTCTTCTCAGCTGAGAATTATTCCCTTCCTTCTCCGAGTGCTTTTCTCCCCTCTCATTTTGATAAATGCCATTATGATTAAATGCGATATCTAAATAAATGTATGTATATATTATTTATTTATTTATTTATTTTCCCCAATAAAATTATTGTATTTGAATATTTTAATTTATTTTATTTAAATTCTTATAAATTCCCAATCTATTTTATAAAATTAACCATCGTAAAAATTACAGTAAATTTATAGTTGGGAACTGAGTCAAATACAATATTGACTTGAAAGCTAACGATTGGAAAAAAAAAAAAAAAAAAAAGTGGCTTTTTTTTTTAAATTTCAAAACACAATGCTAAACAATTATTATGCGTGCAATAATTGTGCAAAAAAGTGGATATAGTTTTATCCAAACATTTTTGCATGTAACATTTTACAGTGGCTCAACTAAATCATATTAACTGAAATTTGTATGCGTAATTTTAAAATTTTTGAAGTTTATGAGTAATTTTTTGTTGAAAAAAAAAAATTTCAATAATGTCCCCCTTCCCGGCCTTAATGAATTTTTCCAAAAGAATAAACACTCGCCCACGTTAAGTAAATTTGAAATTTTGGCGAGTTACGGAGTAACATGTAAATTACTTGTACTCGTGCAATATTTGTGCAAGTTCAACTCAGATTTAATCAGAAAAGTAACTTAAGTTTTCGTGTGTTTTTCTTTTTTTTCGCGCAATTATATTCGGCATATAGATAGAATCATCATAATTTATTGTGGGGATTACAATTTCTAAATAAATTAAACAATTGTTTTATTTTGTTTTTTTTTTTTTTTTTTTTTTTTGTAGGAGAAGATATTTGAATGCAAGGTTTGATGACGCTTCTCAAAATACCACTGAGGACGGGCTGCCACAGACCTCAACTACTGAGGCCATCGACAGTATGAGTATGGAGGTGGACGGGGTGAAAAAGAAGCGGCTATATGGCATCGGTTCTCAGACATATGTCGCCTTCCCGGATGATATTTCAGGTCATGCCGGTCGGGCTACACGCACAAGCTCATCTACTGCTATTGCTCGTGCTGTTTCCACCACTAATGATGTTGCGCTTGCGACTGCCTAGGCTGCAACTGTCTCCAAGAGATGTGAGAACCTGACAAAGGATAATGAAGCACTGCGCCAGGAGCTCGATGTTCTACGGCAGCAGGTTAGACTTGTGATAAGGAATGTACTTGTCTAGCTCCCCTCCTCTCCTTCGACTCCGATGGGCTTCCAAACTTGAGGTGATTTCCACCTTGAATCCTAAATTTTAAATTTTATTCATAATTTTTCTAAAACCACTGTCAACTCCAAACTTTCATTCATCTTATTTCTGACAAAAATTTGTAGCAGTTCTAGCTCAGAAGTTTTCTTTTTGCCAAAAGATTCTTTAGTATGTAAGTTTTTCATCCTCGTGCAGTACACGTGCAAATACGGTTAATATTTAAATTTGGATATATATATATATATACAACTCACGAGAGATTTTATCCAACCGATGTGGGACAACTAACACACCTCCTTCACGCCCAAGAATAAACATCTTGAGCGTGAAGTTTACAAGACAATGGATGACCTAACTATGGGTAGTCCAACACATAACGGTGGAATCTGACCTCTGATATCATGTTAAGATTGAGAATTTGACCTATTAACCGAAAAGCTAGCTCAAGTGGGGAGCAGTCTCCAAGTCCATGTGTACAACTCCCAGACAACTAACAAATACCAATTGTATAAATTCAATATGGGATTTTAATAATATAATTTTTTATATGATCAGTCTCATTACACTGATAAATTAGAAAATAAAACTACCTTTGCTTTATTAATTAAAAAATAATTGTATCATATTTATAAATTTTCCTGCAAGAAATAACTTCTAATCACTTACGCACACGTACATTTCACAGAACCACACCTGAATGTTCTCCAACACTCGTGCATTCTAAAGCAAAAACTTGACAAACTCCACCGGAAATACAGAATAACGGAAGCCAGTAATCTGAACTTCTTTAAGATGATGTGAGGAACTCCAATTATCCTCAAACCTGAACATAGTAAATTGCATTAATGAGGATAGAAAATTAAATAATATAATCTTTCTCATGACAAGAAGAATCTTTTGAGGTCTCTTAGTGAAAAACATGAACTTCTTTTTACAAATTATCACCCATTCTCGTGCTACACTCGTGCGTCTATTAAATTTTAGTCATATATGCACAAATTTAGTTGTTAAAATTATATTTGTATAATGTTAATTTTTGTTGAATCTCTTATATTAACTATAAGAAAATAAAATAAATTTTTTTTATTTATGCACATGCATATTTCGTGTAAAAATTGGACATGGGATTTGAATAAATTTATTTATTTTATATTTACTAGAGGACGCACCTATTAGAATTGAGGTGATCTCAAATCCAAAATTTTGAAATTTTATGTGTAAATTTCTAAAAATACCATCACCCAAACCCCAAACTGTATCTCAATTCTCTTTTCCCCGTAGTCAACTATTTTCATGGGATAATTCATTCTAGTCTGAACTCTAGATTGAAATGGAATTTCTATGGGAAGAGTTCACGTGCTAAAATTCCTTGTTAATTTTTTTATTTTTATTTTTTGTTAATGATTCCAAGGGAACGAAGGATAGATATCTTGTACGTGTATGTGTTCAACAGATAAATCATAATCAACCTTGTTTAAAACTCTGGTGGTGAACAAATTTCCATACGTTTTTCTTGAAGAAATACCAGGATTTTCCTCCACCGAGAGAAATTGAATTCTCGATCGAATTAATCGCAGGTACAACTCCTATTTCCAAAGAGATGTACCGAATGCCACGATAGAAGTAAATGAGCTAAAGGGGAGTAATTGCAAGAATTAATGGATAAAGACTGCAATAGACCCAATGTGTCACCATGGGAAGCCCCAATGCTATTTTTTCACAAGAAGGATGGTTAGATGTGCTTGTCCATTGACTATGCCAACTTAATCGAGCTACTGTGAAAAACAAGTACCAATTTCTTTGAACAAACGATCTTTTCGATCAACTTCAGGGTACTGCTTTTGCATTCTGGATATCATCAAATGGGATTTTGACCGAACATACATGCATTCATATGTCATTTATTACAATACATGTTTTTATTTCAGTCTACTATATTGGTTTATTACTCACCTCGGTCACGATTATGTGTGTAGATGGTAAATAGGTGATCATGATGCTAATCGTATTGTTGGATGAACATGGAATTGAAACCAGGAACTATATATTGATGTATATGTCGACTGAGTACTTGCGTTAGTTGAAGAAATCTAGTATGAATTCCTGGCCTACTGATGGAGGAAGTAGCAGACCCATCCTGACAGGGGCGGAGCCAAAGGCTCCTATACCCGGGCTTTAGCCGGGGTGACCCAATTTTTTTTAAAAAAAATTAAATATAAATTTTATATAATTTTGAATAATATAATATTAGCCCCGATAGATCAATTTAATATATTAAAAAATTATAGAGTTTAAAATTTTAGCCCTATAGCTCCGCCACGTGCCCATCCATCGTATCCATTCTCGTCCATATCAAGTGATATCCTCACACTGAGTTGTATATTCTCCAAGTAAAATCACGGGAATGAACATGATAAACGGGTATGCTAGCTCCTTTCTCCACTAGTAGGCTAGGGAATTCACACTGGAGTTTTTAATCAGACGTAAGTACTTCATCGACATACATAACAATACATAACTATATATTATTCATCCCCTGTGATACTAATAAACTATTAATCAGTATATATAAATATAAATTATTCATCATGTCTGATACTCAGAGTCGATCCTAACAATTTTTGAATATAAGTTTAACTTTATAAAGTTGCTCCTAAATCATAATGTGTGTTTGTATTATTTTATAATCCTAACAACTTTTTCAAATTAAAGACAATGTAAAAACTAAAGAATGCGCAATAATCAAAATATTTATATCACGATTGAGTAATAAGATAAAATATGTACAGAATAATCAATATAAAACAATCGTCTCATAGTTTTAGAGATTAAAAAAATCAATAAAATTATTCAGTAATTTTTTTCTTGATTGATAATATAATCATTCAATTCAATATTTTCTTCTGACATGGTTGATCGGAAAAAGTTTTGATGAGCTTTGAATTTGAGAAATTTCGTTTTGATGAGTTTTAAAGTAATGTGACTAATTAAGCTGCCCATTGGCCTAATTTTTTTAGGCCAATGGGTAGCAAATAAATCTATCATCTAGAAAATGATCGAGTTCTTGATATTTTGAAAGTAATTTAGCTACCCATTGGCCTAACATTAAAAAAAAAAATTAATATGAGGTCAAACATGAATCATACTAGATTTTAAAATATAATGATATCAACATTACGTGTCGCACACAAAATGCACATGCATGAATTAAAAGTGAAGAAAAATGTATCGAAAAGAGAATTCAATAATTAACTTTATATTTTAATAATTCCCATAATTTTACAAAATTTGTGGGGGAAATATTTAACGTGAATGATAAATGGGAATGGAGTCACATAGTGGTGTGACCTTTGTGATGAATTTAATGGTACACTTGTCTCCCAACTAGACAATATTATACACATTATCAATCGTCCGTACGTGCAATAATTGTGGATATTTATGTATTCTTACAAGATTTTTGCATGTGTGATTTCACCTTTGACAACCCATTTGTTCTTGTTTTGCTATATTTCACCGGAGAAATTTTATATGTAATTTTTTTAAAAATATTATCCTCTCCAAACTTTATATTACTTCCCCTTCCCCATTCTAGCTAGCCATAAATGTTGAAATTGCATTTGTTACATATATATATATATTGATCACCAAAAATAATGTGAATTTTATATGTAATTTTTCTGGGAAAAAAATCTCTATGCCAGGAAAAAACTTGTGTAAGACGGTCTCACGGGTCGTATTTTGTGATACGGATCTCTTATTTGGATCATCCTGAAAAAGTATTACTTTTTATGCTAAAAATATTACTTTTTATTGTGAATATCGGTAGGATTGACCCGTCACACAGATAAAAATTCGTGAGACCGTCTCAAAAGAGACCTACTCATGTAACAAACTATTATTTATCAGATATCACATATATTTTTTTTCTAGATACAATAACTCGTTCAAGAAACTTAACTAGATAGATATTAGGAAGATCTGTGAGACGAGTGAACCCTACCGATATATCACATATATTTTTTTTCTAGATCCATATATCACAACTCTTGTGAGATGGTCTCACGAATCTTAATATGTGAGACGGTTCAATCCTACCGATATTCACAATAAAAAGTAATACTCTTAGCATAAAAAGTAATATTTTTTCATAGATGACTCAAATAAGAGACATGTCTTACAAAATACGACTCATAAGATCGTCTCACACAAGTTTTTGCATATATATAATAAGCGCATTCATTTGACCAAAGAACTTTAAAACGTATATACCAATTTGTGCCCATAAACTTTGAAAACTTTCGAAATTTACCAGACGAGATATTCTGAATTTTAGTAGTTTTTCTATTATTAAAAATTGAATTATCTACATATGCATTAACTCCCATTTTCAACTTTATGGCTTATACTTAAATATTTCATTGATAATTTATATATAGGGGAGACATTGGAGACATTGTCCAAGAATTATTGATTAGACGAGGATATTTCATAGGTCAAACAAGCATCGTATATACCCGCTTGGTGCTCTATGCGTGTATATAAAGTTTCATACAAACTGAGCCGACCCACGAACTTTTCGAGCCCCTTGCCGAGTAGCTCACCAACATTTTGAGTAATGTCGAATAACAGACTTGAAGTCATAAAACTCAAAACGCTTCAGCTAAGGCTAATAACATTTCTGCTCGAGCTCGAATATAAAATATGAATAATATTCAACCAGATTCGATTCACGAGTCATACGAAAACCTTAAATTGAGATAACTTCAAATTATTGAGAACCTGTGATATTATACAAGTTCTTAATGCATCAATCTTGATATTCTAATGATTTATTTACAAGATCTAGATCTTCTAACTAAGGTTGCAGCACTTATTATTGCGATTGATGGAACATTTGTGTGGTAAAGAATAAGATATGAGACCTTCATGGCCCCAAGATAAGGGAGATGGTCTCGCATACAACGACGGAAATCAATACCATTATGGTAAAGAATTGCTATGGTTGAGTTTGAGATAATGGCTGCGAAGAAGGAAGAGACGTTGGCTGATTATTTCTTCGGTTAGCAGCGACCTCCGCGAAAGATTCATCTCTTGGTGGAACCTGCAGGAATGCCTTCATAACATCATACACTGTAAATCCAATCGCGACAGAGGGGACAACCTGAAATTCGTAAAGATACACATTTTCAAACTTTGATTAATGAAAATGAGTCGAGGAGCAAAATATAAGTAAAAGTTTATGCTCGCCTTCAAGTAATTGATGCTAAGGCCAGAAAATAATTGCTTCCATCCTTGTGTTTGTGCAATCATCACAAGAGTTGCCATAGTTCCTCTCATTTCACTGCTCTTTGAAGTCGATAGCCTCTGGACCTGTGAATCCAAGATTTTACTTTTCCTTCTACTATTTGAATATAGGAAATGCCCCTGCTGTCCTATGTAGCACGGTTATCGAAATGTTGCATATGAACTATTGCATAGTTTAAAAGATTTTATTTCCACTGTTATCATTGATTATCGATAACTTTTCTTGTAAAATCTAAAAATAGTATCTGAACAAAAATCAGGCACTAAAAACTCAGTAGTTAGAAGTTCTAGCGATTCTGAGCAAGGGGAGGCGGAATTTTCCCCATTGCTTCATCACTTTGCATCACATCTTACTTTGGCTACACCAGAACACATTCAATTATAAAATTGATATTTAACTAAATAATCTCTTATTCAACAAGCATAATACCTGCATTTGCCTCCGGACAACATCAATAGGATAAGTGAAAGTCTGACCCAATAAACCTGCAATGGAGCCGCATACAAGTTTAACTGTGATATCCTTTTTGTGATTTTCGGGGACGTGGGTTTTCATTTCCTCGTAGAAGTAAAATTTCAATCCCGCATAGGGAAAGATTCCATATAATGATGGAGCTGAAAATTCAACATGAAGGTTCAGAAACAACCGATGAAATTTTCACATAAACAAGAGAATCAATACAACATACCAGCACCACGGTAGAGACCTCGTACTCCGGCCTCCTTGTATGTCTTGGAGAAGCAATCACGGATTCCTTTATATACAGATTCCCCCATAGCAAGCCCTTCAACACTTCGTTTCAAGGGTTCAACAACCTGCACCATCCTATAAAAATCAAGCTCAATTTTTTGAAACCGTGGGTTTATTGGGAAAAGATCATAAAAAATTTGAAGCCTTATTGTGGATAATCCTGAGACAGATTTTAGGAATGCTGAGATTGATGACTGATAAACACATGCCTGGTAAGCCAGTTTAGTTCGAACTAAATCAAGTGGATAAGTAAAAAGCACAGCCGTTCCTCCAGCAAATGAACCAGCAACGAGATCAAGAACAGGACCTCTTCCAACATCAGGAAAACCAAGGATGATCCATCTTCGGTATTCTTCATAGGCCATATAATGCAAAGCTGCATAAGGCACAATACGCACAACACTTGCTCCATTCCCTCTAACGATGAATCACATAATACTCTTTTATATAAATGACAAATGTAAGCACTTCACATTCATACATTCAGAAACCAAGAAAAGATAAAAGTTCTACCTGTAAAAACCAAGTAATCCTTCTGTTTTTGCTATTTTTGTGAAGGATCCCAAAATGCCAAGACTATGGAACTCATTTCGTCTCGTCTGAAAAATATAAAGGAATAGTAACAAACTTGAGTCCCTTTACAATACAACCATTTAAAAGAGCATATAAATGCACAGATGGAAATTAACGGAGTCAAGATTCAATATCAGCAAAAGCCAAAAACTCTTCCAATATGAAGTTACACATAAAGCAAAGAAAACAATTTCAACTTTCCAGACAGATTGCAGAAGAGTCACCGTTTTCGCTCTTCGTTGAACATAGTATTGAGGGGATAATATTTGTAACACAATCTGGTTTCACGCAATATTAATCCAATAACAAGCCCCCAATTACGCAACAAACTGACTCTAAATAATGTTCAAGGAGGAACAAAAAGTATTGTCCAGTAGAGAAGTTTAAGTTGCATCTTGCATCAGTAGCTACGCACAGACTGATTTAACCATCTCCAAGTTTTTAGTAAAAGTTCTGAGGCTTGATCAGTAAGTTGAGGTCAATCTTCTTCGTCAGCAACTTGCACTCGGAATGATATTGAACTTATTTATATCTCCTAAATTAAAAACAAGCGAGAAAACCACTAAAATGCTATGGGGTAGCACTTCCTAAATGCTGGCAATATCACAAGAAAAACAATAGCCGAGTTAATTGACACTCCATTATGAAAAGCAAAGCAATCCGACCGCTAAAACATCCAAGAAAGCCAAAAGTTGAAGAGAATTACATAATGCTGCTCCATTTGATACAAAATTGCAATTGATCCTTCCATCTCAGGTTACTACAAAATTTACAAAAATACACATATTTTGCTTTCCGAGAACTATACAACGATTCAATAACAATGCCTTCAAAGTTCCAACTTCCAAGTTCTTAATTCCAGTGCACACGCTATCGATAATCAACAATGCCAAGCATTATTGGAGCACCAAAACCGGAAAGGATACAAAACAATTAAAAGATCGAGACTCTGTTAACCATCAACAAACTCGCAAAACACCCTGTTCACATATTAATATCATAACATCTAGTTCACCGTACCTACAAGTGATCATCTTCGAAATAACCAATCACAAATCCCACCCCCAAACCCATCCCTTAGAGCAAAGAAAAAGGCGGAAATTTTTCAAAGAAAACAACAAAAGAAATAGCATGCAGCCAATCGATCACCCCAAATTACAGTAATACAAGGACCTGGAACAAGATCTTGACGCGTTCGAGCGGCGCAACAACAGTCTTGGCAAACCCACCTGCCAGCCCACCAGCAACCAACTCCTTTGCGAAAACAGGCATCTCCCCAATTAACCCATTCAACACCAACCCCTTTTTCTCTCTTTCATCACTCTTCTCTCCCATTACGCACAGGAAAAGAATCCCTTTACTTCTTTTCTGAATCAGGATTCATATACGGCATCAAAGTCTCCCTCTCTCTCTCTATATATATATATATACACACACAGATGTTGAAGAAGCAGAAGCTGCCTTGGAAAGGAGAAAAGAAGCGGAATCCAAAACGCTTCTGACTTCTTCGAATCAGAAAAATTTTCAACGGCGACGAAAATTAGACAAGGAATTTGCGGTGTTAGAAATATTATTATCGGATTTTAATTCAGGTCAATTCCAGAAAATCATAATTATTATTTATTTATTTGACAATGTATTTTTTAAAATGTGTTAAGAATTAAAGTTGTTAATGAATTAATATACAAAATTCGAGCTCAATTATTGATGGATAAATAACCTCTTTTATGATATTTAATTCAATTGAGATGAAATTAAAAGTATAAAAATCACAATTGATTATAAGCCTGAATTGGACCCACATAATTTGAGCGGTTTTTGTCGGATATCCTTAGTCTCTATTCAGAGTCCACATGTCACCTACACATTATAATAACACACATATTCACCATATTCATTTTAATATTAACACTCTTTATTTATAGGTCTCGTTGTTCACTCATTCAGATGTTATTCTTATTGCACATTACATAAATTCAATTTAAACTATTTACAAAATTTAAATTATTATTAGTTTATATAAATAATAATATGTTTTTATATATTTAGTATGTAAAATTATTTTATCTTATTTATGAATGTCATTTATTTAAAATTAAATTTTTATTATAATTTAAAATGAAATACTACAACATATAAAAATAAATAACACTTACATAAAAATAATTTTCTAATTTTTCTAATAAAACTAACCGTTATTATTTTAATATTTTAAAATAAATAATTTTTATTTAATTATTAAAATACATTACCAAATTAAATTATATGTAATTAATTACAGCCCACCCCTTTCACTCTTCTTCCAAAAAACATAAAATAAAATGAATGTCCACATTATGTGGCACAAGTGGGTGGGTGTTAACATTGGTATTAACACCATAATGCTCTGTGTTTCAAAGGTAAGGTGATGTGATCTCGCTGCAATGGGTGAGCCGGGTTAGGAGCTCCAACGGATCAAATCAACAATTTATAGTGTTTGAAATTTTGAGTGAAGATAATGGCTGTGGTAGCACCTGCAAACAATGAAAAGAACTCGTGAATGGGCGCCGGAGGGGTGTCCGGCGTGGCCACTCCGATGCTAAAGTTAGCAGATTTTCAGATGAACACAAGCAATATTTTGAGAGAAAATATGTAAGTGCTTTAGAGTTCAAAGATTTCAGAATCATTAAATGACATTAATACCCGCTATTTATAGTAGAAAATAGGGTAGGTACCTCGATTCTCGTGTCACCTACTAAGTATGGTAAGTCGGTTGCTCATACTAGCTTCTGATGACTTCTAGGACACTCCAAGTGCAAGTAGTTCTGACATATTAGACGGCATGTATCAATCATACTCGAGTGTGGTGCAATTCTCGAGGTAGCCCGGGTAGTAGAGTACCTGGGTGGTTGGTGGAGAGCTCGGGCTTATGATGTTTGCCTGGGAAAAGCCGTAGTGTCCGGGAAGAGAAGATTTGCCCGGGTCTCCAGGAAAGTAACTGGCACTTTGGCTATGATCTGGGCTATCCAAGTAACAAACCGGGTTAATGACAACCCGGATCCTTATGGGGGTATCACCACCCATCCCTAAAATAGTCGGACTAGAGCTTGACTCTCTGTCCCGATCAGTCATACTTATACTTTTGTTAAAACATAATTTCAGCATGTGTAAGAGTATCGGGGCTTCAAATATCTCATAGATGAAATAAGATATCAGGGTCTGATACAACCCGGGTTTTGAACAAGAAAGTTCAACAAGCCCGGGCGGCTCGGGAAATTCATGACCATCTCCAAGGAGAGATTGCCCGGGTTCAGAAGCTTCATGAGGAGAAAATCGTCGGTCTCCAAGCTTCCCTGGAAATGGCCAATCAACAACTAGCCTCGGCTCAGCTCACCCGAGATGACAGCCTAGCCCGGGAGGAGGCTTCTAAGAGGCAAACTGCGTTCCTGGCATCTCGAGTTAGCTATCTCGAGGATGAAGCCAGTACTCAGCAACACCGGGCTGAGATTGCCGAGGATAAGCTCAGACTCCTACAGCTGAACCAAGAGGAATGGAGGACTCTCTTCCTTCAATCTGCGGAATTCTAAGCGGCTGTTGAAGATAGATCGTATAACTACTTCAAGGTCGGCTTTGAGAAGTGCCGTGAGCAGTTTGAGGAAGAGGGCCTTATCCCGGCAGGCAGGGAGGGCTTCCCAGATATTGACAAGGCCATTGACTCCCTTCCCCAGGACGATGCTACTGAGAAGGAGGCTGAGAAGGCTCCCCAGGAGGCCGGGGAACAATCTAATGCACAGTAGATTTAAAATAGGATTATAATTTCTGTACTTTTTCTTTTTTACTTTTTTCATGTAATCCATGCCTTCGGGCTTTTTAATGAAATTCTCAATTTCTTCAACTGTTCTTCTTTATAATAATATCCTGATAAGTCTTCGAAAACCCGGATGATACGACTGCTTGTATGCAAATAACCAGAAAATTTTCTAAGTGTTGCGAATTAATCGGTAACTTCAAATAAGTACCCGAGACTTGGGAAAGGTCGAGGTGTGGTTCCCCGAACCAGAGTATAGTGCCTTAGGCTTTTTAAAAACCAAGGTACGGAGCCTTGGGTCGGGGAGCATGTCCCGGGACTTGGGAATGGTCAAGGTGTGGTTCCTCAAGCCAGCGTGTAGTGCCCTGGGCTTTTTAAGAACCAAGGTACGGAGCCATGGGCCGGGGAGCATGTCCCGAGACTTGGGAATACTCGAGGTGTGGTTCCCCGAGCCAGGGTATAGTGCCCTGGGCTTTTTGTTGATCGAGGTGTGGTTCCCCGAGCCAAGGTACGGATTCCTGGACTTAAGATAAGGGTGTCGGGGCCTCATGCCTCCTGGTCTTTAAATAAGAATGCCGGGGCCTCATGTCTCCCGGACTTTCAAGAAGGTGCCGGGGTGGTCTAGCCTGTCTGCCGGAGTTCTGGCATGGTATGCCCGGGTTCTGGCATGTCTGCCCGGGTTCTGGCATGTCTGCCCGGGCTCTGGCATGGTATGCGCGGGTGCTCTAGATATCTGCCCGGTTCTGGCATGTCTGCCCGGGCTCTGGCATGGTATGCCCGGGTTCTGGCATGGTATGCCTGGGTACTCTGGCATGTCTGCCCGGGTTCGGGCATGTCTGCTCGGGCTCTGGCATGGTATGCCCGGGTGCTCTAGATGTTCTGGCATGCCTGCTCGGGCTTTGGCATGGTATGCCCGGGTACTCTTGCATGTCTGCCCGGGCTCCGGCATGGTATGCCCGGGTGCTCTAGATTTCTGCCCGGGTTCTGGCATCTCTGCCCGGGCTCTGGCACGGTATGCCCGGGTTCTGGCATGTATGCCCGGGTTATGGCATGGTATGCCGGCGTACTCTCTGGATGTCTGCCCGGGTTCTGGCATGTCTGCCCGGGCTCTGGCATGGTATGCCCGGGTGCTCTAGATGTCTGCCTGGGCTCTGGCATGTCTGCCCGGGTTCTGGCATGTCTGCCCGGGCTCTCAAGAATGTGCCGGGGCCTCATGTCTCCCGAACTTTTAACTTTTCTGCTTCTCCTGCTATATTAGTTTTATTAAAAATCAAATCACTAACCTGGAAATACTGAATCAGAATTCATTTTCGATAGAGTGAAACTTCTCTAGTTGAGCTAAATTAGGTGACTAATATAGTTGTATGCTACTGAGTGCATAGCAAATGCTCTTCATGCCAATCTGGGATAGATGCTGAGCTTTGAGCCCATATGAAATCCACATATAAGATCTGAGTGCCGAGCTGGTCGGACTTGTATGTTTGCCAAGCAGAGTTGGGCTTATTTTTGAATGGAAACCATATCTACGTCTTGAGCTCAATTTCCCACAGACGGCGCCAATGATGTGATCTCGCTGCAATGGGTGAGCCGGGTTAGGAGCTCCAACGGATCAAATCAACAATTTATAGTGTTTGGAAATTTTGAGTGAAGATAATGGCTGTGGTAGCACCTGCAAACAATGAAAAGAACTCGTGAATGGGCGTCGGAGGGGTGTCCGGCGTTGCCACTCCGATGCTAAAGTCAACAGATTTTCAGATGAACACAAGCAATATTTTGAGAGAAAATATGTAAGTGCTTTAGAGTTCAAAGATTTCAGAATCATTAAATGACATTAATACCTGCTATTTATAGTAGAAAATGGGGTAGGTACCTCGATTCTCGTGCCACCTACTAAGTATGGTAAGTCGGTTGCCCATACTAGCTTCTGATGACTTCTAGGACACTCCAAGTGCAAGTAGTTCTGACAGATTAGACGGCATGTATCAATCATACTCGAGTGTGGTGCAATTCTCGAGGTGGCCCGGGTAGTAGAGCACCTGGGTGGTTGGTGGAGAGCCCGGGCTTATGATGTTTGCCCGGGAAGAGCCATAGTGCCCGGGAATAGAAGATTTGCCCGGGTCTCCAGGAAAGTAACTGGCACTTTGGCTATGATCTGGGCTATCCAAGTAACAAACCGGGTTACTAATGACCCGGATCCTTATGGAGGTATCATAAGGTGCTCGATGTTCCATAATGGTAATGAAATAGGTCTGATATTACCACAAAGAGTAAGTACTAAGACAAGGAGATCCTTTATCACCTTACGTTTCAAAGAAGGATTCCTTATGCAAGTGCCACGGGGAGCTCTCATGTATGCTACGGTCTGTTCAAGACCAGACCTTGCTTGTGCATCCAGCCTAATTAGTAGATTTATGTCAAAGCCAGGAAAGGTGCATTGAGAGGCAATAAATTCTTGATGTTTGTTTTCTGATCTCTGTGTTATACATTCTTTAGTGGTGAATCGTCAGTGGTTTCTTGCACATCAAATACAATGTGCCAGCTAAATATTGTTGATTCATTTCCATTTTTTTTAATGGAAAATGGTTGAAAATAATTTAATTTACACAACATTATCCAAAGTTGTTCAAACTTCAAAGTCTAGAATGAAATCCATTTGACATGAGAGATCTTTAACTTTTACAAGTATCCATTGGATTAAGTACATATATAACTTCAAGTTATCTCATTAACAGAGTTGAGCTTACGAAATTTAAGTGAAAGCTACACACACAAGCATGTGCATCTATCTGTTCTAGAATGAATAGCACAAACAACATGAAGCCTGTGTTTTATGCCAATCGATGTTCGCAGAACGGTTCACATGAGTCATCGAGGTTCATCTTGCTTAAGCGGTTGTTTATCTTTAACAAATACATTTGGCTTGTAGCAAAATAATTCTGTCTTCATTCTAGATACTAATTATAAGATCGAGTATAGGATCTTTGCTAACTCTTCCCCATCGCTCCATTCACAAACTTTTGCTTTGACAAGTTCCAAATTTTTCGATATGTGACCCCATAAAGGGAAGTTCTTTCTTGGCATAACGCAGTCTGCTGCAACAAGCTTCAGAGTTGGACAAAAATCATTCATGCCATCTCCTATGTATATTAATCTCTTGCTCCCAGTTTCAGATTGGATTTGATCAATCACACGACCCTACATTCAGAAGAAATTACGAAGATTACAGCCCGAGTGTTGACACAGAAGAACATGGTCGTATACTTTTATCATAGTTAGATCATACATAGTCTCCACACAAGTTGAATTTAGTAGAGATATGATTGGAACTTTATTTTCGAACATTTGAAGATACTCTAGAATCAGTTGGCATAATCCACCAAAATTACTATCGAGAAAAATACACATATATAACAAGTTTGGATTCCCCTGATACATTATTGATTACAACACCCTGAGGAAAGTATACTTACATCATTGCCGGAGAAAATCATAGTAATGCTGATACATTCCACTTTTTATTTCCAAATATATTGTTTCGATATCTTGTTTCATATATTTTGGTGACTGAAACTTCGTATATTTAGATAAATGACATCCATCTACAATTTATGTTCCAGATGATGTTCATATCTCTTATTCCGTGATCTAGTTGAATAACACATCTTTCCATTTATGTGGACGAATCATTTGCCTCAATAGGAAAAGGAGATTGGAACACCATTTGGAACAAGAGAGCTGTCCTGTTGCTGATATGAACTTATAACAATGTAATGGTTGTATGATAAGAAAATGCATAAAACAACAATTTCACTATAAGTGATACATTTAGACGATTTTAATACTGATTAAGCAAGATGTGACATGCCGATATCAAAAGGCAATAAATGGATTGTTGCTAGATTCAAATATAGATTACCTTACATAAATTAGGAGGGCAGAGGTTACAAGCATGAGATGAAGCTACATCATGGCATGGGAAGATTCTAAGCCTACCTCCGCTATCTACAAGAGCAGGGTTCGTTACGATCTCCGAGAAACAATGGTATATTCCGTGATGTTCCAAAATAGTTTTGATGTAAAACATATTCGAGTCGCTAGCCACCTTTAAATCACATCTGTGGCCATGCAAATTTGACCATCACACTTTCTATCTCAAACCAAGAGAAGAATAGAATCCAAGATCTAAAGTCACACCATTCACAAAAAGTTCAATAATAATAATGTAATTACCCAAGAGAATGAGCTGATTTAATCACGGAGATGACACGAGGATGCAAAGGAATCCCTTTTAAGCACTGAGCAATATCATCAACTGTTTTCCCTTGAATGTGAAGCTCTTCCAACATCCTATCCTACAAGAATAGAGGGTCTATTTGACAATCCAATTGTGCAAGAAAAGTTGTAGAGCAGAGTCCAAAATTAACTGAAAATATCTCAAGTGGAAATGGACTCGAATAATGTTAGAACATGATGCTAAAAAGTCCCATATATTGAATGATGTGCTTATACGCTAGTTTTTGTGTCTTTACAATTTTTGTGACTTTTTTGTTCATTCTGATGACACCAACGAGCATCTTTATCATATTGAAATTAGACATTTCTTTCTTCTTCTTCATTAATTAATATCTTAGAAATGAAAGATTTAGAAGGTAACCACTGATACGGATGTGATCTTCTTTAGTTATGTGTATAATCAAGGATGTGAAGGACATAGAGTTTATCAATATATTTAAAATCACATCCAGTTCTCCGGCTATATTTCCTGAGTTTTTTCTCTATTTCAAATACCCGTGCTGGCAAGATTATTTCACCTCGAGAACTTGGGTTCTTAAAATAAGGATCCACAAGTATTTCATGTTAACAATACAATCTCACCTAGAATGCCACTTCAATCATGAGCAAACAAAACAATAAAAAGCATTTAATAGAGAAACAAACCCAAATCATACAAACTGAAAAAAAAAAAAAAAAAAAACCAAACTAAGGATTCAACAACAGAATCATTCTCAATATATCTACTAAAGGTCGAAACTTTATTATTTAATCAAATGGGTTTTCTAACTAAAGGAAAATGCATACACATCAAAGGATTTCAAGCAAATATAGAAACCAAATTTGACATCGCATTTAATAGTGAGAGAGAGATGGCATACCATGAGACTATTCCAAGGCAAAGTGCGTCGAAGCTGAAGGAACAAATTTGTCAGACCCATATTTGTTATCACCCATCGGTCGCTGTCATCATCGATCAGCGTTCTGTCGAAATCAAACACAATCATTATGTTTTCAGCCATTTTTCGGCGGTTTCCGGCGTCCAGAGAAGATCGTTCCCGGTGGCGTCGCCCGCTCAATGCCTGAAGTTTCAACAGCGCCAAAAATTAATTTATTTTTTAAGTTTATAAAATCAATGGGTTTATTTATATTTAATCTATAATTTATTGAGTTCAAATTAAATTACCTTATTTATTTTTTAATAATATTACCATAAAATAAGATTTAAAATTTTGATTAAATGAAAAGTCTTAAGATTTAATAAATTAAACTAGTTACACAACTAAAACTTTAATCTTTTAGTTTAGTAAATATGAATTTAAAAGGAAAAAATGTGAAGAGTACAATTTTTTTAATCAACTAATTACCTTGCTAACATCCTAAAAAATGTAATTTTTTTTATAAATCATAATAGAAAATATGGAGAATTCATAAGAGTTAATATTCATATGTTTCAATCACCTCATTTATAAAGTAAAATTACAACATGTAAATCTGTGTATTTATTATCTTGTCATATTTATTTTGATCACAAAAATAAAAAATCTAAATAAATATGAATAATCATCTGCAACAAAAATATATTTATAACAATCTCTCTTATATGATTATTTCCATAGCACCCGTTTGTTAAATTATCGATTTGCAAGATTGATGCTTTTGAAATTCATCGGGACTCGACGGTTGTTTTTCGTTAAAATCTTAACAGTAAAATCATGTGGAAAAATTTTAATATAAAGTTAATGGAGGTGACGATTTTATAAAAAGATAAATCGTGTTATCTCCACTTATTGATAATCTTTTTATGTAAATTCGAAATCTTTTGTGCTTTATGGTTGTCAGTGTTTTTTGAGTTGGAAAATAATTATACATCATGAATGTAATTTGTGAGATATAATGATGCATAAATTACCTTAAAATATGATACTTCAAAGCTATATGTCTTTTCTTCATTTTCAAGTTAGCAAAAAAATATTTTGATAATCAAATTATCAAACAATTATCAATGAATGTGATTTATAAATATAAAAGTATTTTAGTACTTATGGATAAATATTCTTTATAGGAAATATTTATTCCATCATTCTAGATATAATTGTCTTTTTTAAGTCTTTCATAATAAATTTATATTTCAAATATTCGATCATTTTAGTAAATTATTCAAAAGTATTAAGTCGAATATATATCATGTACTAAAGTTAGCTCATTTTGTCATTTGTCAACCATTTTTATTGACAATTTTTACAAATTGTAATTCTAGATAGTACACGGTACGTCTTCCTTTCTGATATGAGCCATTTTACTTACATTCTCCCACTTGGCTCATATATATCATTTACCATAGGAGAAAATAAAATACATGAATCATGGCAATAGGTCATCTAAAAACGATTATTATCTTCCATATATTACAATATATTATATCTCTCAAATAACTTAATGAATAAACCTTATGTTTATTCGAGGTCCAACTTTATTGATATTTCTCGAATCAATGAATGTGTGCACAACAAATATGAGAAAATATCACATCATAGTTTCATTAACTTTGTTCTTACAACAAAATTACATAAAGGAACCAAGTCTCATTCTTTCTGTATGATCCTTAAATTTCAATGGTGGCATGCCTTTAGTCAAAGGATCTGCAAGCATCAATTCAGTGCTAATGTGCTCGATAAGTAACTTCTTATCTTTAACACGTTCTCGTATGGCTAAATACTTAATGTCGATGTGCTTGCTTCGACTACTACTTTTGTTATTTTTAGCCATAAAAACAGCAACTGGATTGTCATAATATATTCTTAATGGCCTAGATATAGAATCCAAAATTCTAAGCCCTGAAATGAAACTCTTCAACCATACACCATGTGATGTTGCCTCAAAACAAGCTACAAACTCAGCTTCCATAGTGGAAGTAGCAGTCAATGTCTGTTTTGCACTTTTCCAAGATACAGCTCCACCACCTAGCATAAAAATATATCCTGAAGTGGATTTTCTTGAATCAATGCAGCCAGCATAGTCTGAATCAGAGTAGCCAATTACTTCCAAATTCTCAGTTCGTCTGAACATAAGCATATAATCTTTGGTCCCTTGAAGGTACCTCATTACTTTCTTTGCAGCTTTCCAATGGTCTAAACCTGGATTACTCTGATATCTTCCCAACATCCCAACAACAAATGCAATATCAGGTCTAGTGCAAACCTGAGCATACATCAAGCTTCCGACAGCAGAAGCATAAGGAATGTTTTTCATTTGTTCCCGCTCTAGATTATTCTTTGGGCATTGGCTCAAATTGAATTTATCGCCTTTCACAACGGGAGCTATACTTGGTGAACAATCTTTCATCCGATATCTCTCTAAAATTTTGTTGATATAGGTTTCTTGAGACAGACCTATAATTCCTCTAATTCTGTCTCTATGTATCTTAATGCCAATGACATAAGATGCATCGCCCATATCCTTCATATCAAAGTTTTTAGAGAGGAATTGTTTCACCTCATATAACATACCCTTATCATTGGTTGCAAGTAATATATCATCCACATATAGAATAAGGAAACAAATCTTGCTCCCACTGACCTTCTGGTATATACATTGATCCATGGGGTTCTCAACGAATCCGAATGAAGAGATAACATCATGAAATTTTAAATACCATTGACCGGAAGCTTGTTTCAATCCATATATAGATTTCTTAAGCTTACAAACCAATTGCTCACCATTACTAGAGAAGAATCCTTCAGGTTGTTTCATATAAACCTCTTCCTCTAGTTCTTCATTGAGAAAAGCCGTTTTCACATCCATTTGTTGTAAATCTAAGTCAAAATGTGCAACTAATCCTAGAATGATACGAAGAGAATCTTTCTTAGATACAGGATAAAAAGTCTCATTGTAGTCGATTCCTTCCTGCTGAGTGAATCCTTTAGCTACGAGTCTTGCTTTATACCTTTCAATGTTGCCTAATGAATCTTTCTTTGTTTTGAAGACCCATTTACATCCAATGACTTTTACACCATCAGGCAACTGAACAAGATCTCAGACTCCATTAACTGCTATAGAATTCATCTCTTCTTTCATAGCATTAAACCATAGTTTTGACTCATTACAACTCATGGCTTGTGAAAACGTTTCAAGATCATTTTCGGCTCCAATGTTAAAATCTGATTCTTGTAAATACACAACATAATCACTAGATATAGCTGATCTTCTTATTCTAGTAGATCTCCTTAGGTTGTTTGGTTGATCAACAATTTCTTGTTGTTCTTCATTAACAACTTAATCTACTGGATTTTCATCAGCAATTTGTGAAACTTCAGTAACTGGTTGTCTAACACCCATTTGGTCTTGAGGGGTGTGAATAACGACCAATCTGTCATTTGAATAAGAGGGTTGTTCATTAATGTGATCATTCTCAAGAATTATGTCATTTGAATGATCACTCCCACTAATCAAATCATTCTCAAGAAATTTTGCATTTCTTGATTCCACAATTCTAGTGTTGTGAGATGGACAATAGAATCTGTACCCTTTGGATTTTTCGGCATACCTAATGAAATATCCAATTATAGTTCTTGGGTCCAGTTTCTTTTCATTTGGTTGTAAACTCTTATTTCTGAAGGACAACCCCAAACGCGTGTATGTTGCAAACTCGGTTTCCAACCTTTAAATAACTCAAATGGCGTCTTTGAGACAGCCTTAGTTGGAACTCGGTTTAATATATACACAGCTGTCTTAAGAGCTTCAGTCCACAAAGATTTAGGAAGTTTAGAGCTACTAAACATGCTCCTCACCATGTCCAATAATGTTCGGTTTCTCCTCTCAGCTAAGTCATTTTGGTCCGGAGAACCAGGCATAGTATATTGGGCAACAATCCCATGTTCCTGGAGAAACTTCGCAAACGGACCAGGTGCCTGTTCATTCTCGGTGTATCTACCGTAATATTCTCCACCTCTATCAGTTCTCACGATCTTAATATGTTTTCCACATTGCTTCTCCACTTCAGCCTTAAAAACCTTAAAGGCTTCAAGTGCTTCGTTTTTATTATGAAGCATGTAGATATACATGTATCGTGAGTAATCATCAATGAAAGAGATGAAGTATTTCGGACTTTGCATGTCCATATCTGAACAACAAATATCTGAATGTATGATTTCTAATATTTTTGTACTCCTCTTGGCACCCTTTTTAGACTTATTGGTCTGCTTTCCCTTAATGCAGTCCACACAAGTCTCAAAATCAGTAAAATCTAAAGTACTAAGTACTCGATCATTCACTAATCTTTTAATCCTCTCTATGGAGATATGTCCCAATCTCCTGTGCCACAATATAGAAGAATCTTCATTTATAACACATCTTTTAATATCTCCTTGAACATGCATAGTGGTGTTATTATTTTGTAAAGAAATAGAGAAAAGACTATCAATCATTGTACCATTTCCAATAAGATTTGATTTATAAAACAAATTTATTGATTTATCCAAAAACTGAAATGAATAACCAATAGGTACAAGTTTTGAAACTGAAATTAAATTTCTAGAAAAACTAGGAACATAAAAGGTCTTTTCCAATTTTAAAATATAACCACTATTCAACACTAGGCAGCAAGTCTCAATAGCCTCCACATGCGAAGACATCTTGTTTCCTGAATAGATGCTCCGCTCATTTTCTATTGGTTTCCTTAGGTTTTGCATACCCTGCAAAGTATTTGTAACATGGATTGTAGAACCAGAATCAATCCACCATGTGTTATAAATCATATCAACCATATTAGATTCATAACAAACAAATGAAGTAGGAATACCTTTCTTTTCAAGCCAGTCCTTAAATTTATTGCAATCCTTCTTAATGCGTCCCCTTTTTTTACAGAAGAAACACTTGGATTCTTTCTTGATGTCAGGTTGGGGTGTAATTATTCCTTTCCATTTTCCCTTGACTTTGGCTTGTTTCTTAAATTTTCCTTGTGTAGTCATAAAAACATTATCACTCGTTTCCATCAACAACCTTCCTTCCTCTTGAACACACATGGTCATTAATTCATTAATCGACCATTTATCCTTATGTGTATTGTAGGAAATTTTGAAGGGTCCACATTGCTGTGGAATAGTGCACAAGAAAAGTCTTAGACATTTTCACTTCAAGTGTCTTGAGCCGAGCCGCTATGTCCCGCATTTTCATGATGTGCTCTCGCACACCTCTCACACTGGTGAGCCTTAATGAAGAGAATTCCATAATTAGGGTGCTAGCAAGTGCTTTATCTGAAGACTGAAATTGTTCATCAATAGTCTTCAGTAATTCTCTGACATTATTATGCTGATCGACAGAACCACGCATACCAGCAGAGATTTTGGTCTTTATGAACATTACGCAGAGCTGATTAGATCGCTCCCATTTTTCATAAAGATCAACATCATCTGGAATGCTGTTTTCAGTAATAACAGATGGTTCGTCTTTCCTTATAGCATAATCAATATCCATCCACCATAATTGAAGAAGAATTCTTTCTTTCCATATGTTAGAAATTTTTCTTAAAAATCATGTTTCTACGTATATATAAACATGATATATAATATAAGGAAGCTTAAATCGAGTGTTACCTCCGGCCATTGAAAATTTTGATTTCTCAGCTTTTTCTCTCGGTTGAAGCCTTCTAAGCACTGCACGCTCTCTTTAGATGGTGTATTTTTTCTTATGAGGTGTGTGAGCTTAGGGAACCTCAATCGTCTCTATTTATAAGCATCTCATACCATCAACGAGAAATTCTGGGAGCATTATTTTCAAAGGAATAATCGTGTACGCATCTCAGTTTTTGAAGTTGAGTCGGCGTACGCAATTTTTTGTCAAAAATTGTAGGCTTCTTGGCCGTCGTCAACTCCTACACGGTACGTCTTCCTTTCTGATATGAGCCATTTTACTTACATGATATGCATATCATCTGTTTTAATCAAGATTTTCTTAATAATATATTATGTAAATTTTTCTCAATAAGTATTTTTATAGATATCAAGTTGTTATTTGTGGGCTCACATTTATCGTATTCTTTCATTCTAGATAATATGTAGATTCCTGTCAATTTGATCTAATGACAGTGATATAAAATTTGATAAGCCATAAATGAATTCATAAAATCTTCTAGATATTTAATTCAAAAACTTCATATTTATCGATCCAATAATTTTTGACTTCTTCATTAATATCTTGAGTAGATCTCTTGTGAGACGGTCTCAAGAATCTTTATCTGTTAGACAGATCAACCCTACCGATATTCACAATAAAAAGTAATAATCTTAGCATAAAAAGTTATACTTTTTCGTAGATGACTCAAATAAGATATATGTCTCACAAAATATGACCCGTGAGACCGTCTCACACATGTTTTTGCCTAATATATTTGTGCACTGTCATTTGCTTATTAACAATTTATACAAATTGTATATTCAAGCCACTCGATTTTGTCAAACTCCGAAAGTATTTGTATTAATGATACTTTTGGAACATGATAGATCTTTTAGAACTATTGATTTTTAATATCATATTTATACCAAATCAAATCGATATTGGATCCAAAAATTCATATATGTCAGTGTTAATCACTATTTTATTATGTCAATCTTAACAATTTATTTTGTTAACCATCAATTAAACGATTTTCTAGATCTTTAATACTTTCATATCAACATATGATGAAAATATAATTTTGATAGACATAACGACCTCCACAAGCTTTATATCGTGACGAGTAGATATCAAGAAAATATTTTTATATATTTCAGATAGGATTTCACGTAAGTAATGTAGGTGTACATTGGTACAATAATTTATTAAGATGTATATCACAATATTTTGTGTCAGATCTTATAATTTATATTCCACTTTACATGAGATAATATACTATTCTTCTTTGAAGAATTAATCAATCACAGTGTATCAACTGTAGCGTAATCACTTTAAAAAATTAATTATAAACTTTCAATATTAATTTGTCTTTTTTATATCCACAATCAAAATTGGAAAATATAAAATCCATAATCAAAATTTGGGAAATAAATATCTAACAACCCAACATGTCCTTAAATTAAAAAAATTCTCAAATCAAGAAAATTAGACCAAAGTGCATGACCAATCGATGTAATATCTCATACAATATAATGACATTAGAATAAATTCACAAAATTTATAAATTATTTTATGTCATCAAAATAATTTATGTGAATAAAAAAAACACATACTATAATATTATAAAATTCAGTTGAAGCAAAAATACAAGCCTAACAAAGTTAATAATAAATGAAATTAACCACGTACAACCAAAAAAATAATTAAACAAACCGATTATTTCTTTAATTTGATTTGTCTTTATTTTAAAATCTTAATAAATATTAATCAATATCAGCGAACATTTTTTCCAAGGAATGAAATCATTCAAATGTTAATTCGAATTAAAGTATCCAAATATTTTTTACACAAAAAAACTTTGAATTAATTAATTCACTATAAGAGTTCAAGGCTTGCTAGATAAATAGTTAAATGACTCAAAATTGCCTTAAATTAGTTTAATAATTAATTAACTAAATAAAATGAGTCAAATTTTCATAAATCATCTAACCAATATTGGGTTGTTTACATATAGGGACAAGCTATCATAATTGTCGTTATCTAATATAAACGATTATATCAATTCATCGATTTACAATTTATTTTCTTTTTTTAACTGTTGATGTTGCAGTCTCAATACCGCACATTCATAATTTTTATTCAATAGTCTATATAGTTTATCATTGAACATCAATTCACTAGACATAGTGTGAAATAATATTTCATGCTTCTTTAAAAACATTAACAATCAATATATGATTTGAATCAGCATGACAATATTTTTTTTATAAATCTTAGATATTTAATCATCTTCTTTAGGAATATTGACAGTTTTATATATTTATATCGATATTTTTAAAGAAATTGTAATGAATTTCTCTATTTATAAAATCCTCAAAAATTCATTCAATCAAAAAGATAATCAACATTCTTCAAAAATTTCTAAATCTTGGATCTTAAATTAATAATTTGCATTAACGTCATCAAATTTTGCATCTTTTGATCAGTATTTTTTATAATATTGATACACTTTGACATTTGATGTATTTATTTCAATAAATATTTATAGATTTCAGATCTCATATCATATCTCAATCATGAATCTCTTTAGATTCTCAATATAATAAATTTTATATCTTATTTTTATCATGAATTTCTTTATATTCTCATATATTAGATCTTATACCTGATTTTTTAATCATGAATATTTCTCAATATAAGTTTAGAGCCATCAATATTATAAAATCATGATACTTTATGGGCATCAATGTATAAATAACTATAATTATGCTACTTCTAGACCACCAACTAATATCTCACATAATTGAATATCGACAACATGTGCTTTTTCAGGACTATCAATACAATGAGATTTATCTTTTTTCTCAATTGTTTAAAACATCGTACTGATAACATGTTATAATAAATCATAATTAAAAAATACAGTTGAAATAGAGATATTTCATAAGAATCAACCATTTTCATTAAACTCAATACCCTATTTATAAGGAAAAATTACAATATACAAATCTTTATAGATATTATATTGACATATTTATCTCGATCACAAATATCTCAAATCTAATCAAGAAAAATCATTTACAACAAGAATACATTTATAATATAATTGACATTTTCATTTTTCTTGTATTCATTGTTTAAAAAGGAAAAACCTAAAACGAAATATGGATTATGGTGTCGAAATAAAATGTCAAAATTTCATGTAGATAGGGTTATGTTACCTAAACTCTAATCGACCATCTAATTCGAAGATATGGTTCTTATCCATCATGCCGGACACTATTTTTAAATGTTCAATTTTTACTTAAGTGAGATACGTTTGAACACATTGAATACATCCTATTACACAAATATATCATTAAATATTTATTGAATGTGACATTATTATCTAAACAATTTTGAACATGATGATATTTTGATGTAATAAACTAACGTAGAAATAGATCAAATATATGGATATCATAGGTCAGAATCAATAAATTTCCGAATTGATTTCGGGAATAGGGCCAAAAATTCTTTAATTTCTTCTTTTCAAACACGATCATGCTTTTTACTATTTTGTTTACTTGGCTGCTTAAGACTTTGCGCGTGCCAGATCAGGATTGGTGGCATTTTACCAAAACTAAGGTAGAAAACTAAAAAAATGATTATTTATTTTTCTTTACAAATTTATAAAAAAAAAATTGTAAACAAAAAATCAATAATCATTTTTTTAAACATTTGCAAATACTATTAAGAAACAAACATTCTCGTAGAGTTCATAAAAATTGAATTTTAAATTTTTATTTTATAGAATTAATTTTTCTTTTTTGATTAAAAGCAGTATGTAAGAAAACATGAGAAGATATATAAAATAATGAAAACTTAGCACTTAAACAAAAATAAGTTATGATAAAACTAAAAATAACTAGTTTTACTAATAATATTTTTTATTTTTATGTATATACTTTTCTACATTCATGGGTATTAATAGATTAAATTATAATTTTTTACAATATGAGAATAGAAAAATGAGATAAAATTTTTTTTTGAACAAAGAAAAATGAGATAATCAATGGATGACATTATATTCAATTTAATTATCACATACTATCGAAATAATGCGTGATCGACGGCTTGAAGTAAGCTAGCACTTCAAAAAAACAAACACAAAAACAAAAACAAAAACAAATAAAACAATTATTTTTCTTATGGTCCCTCTGGTAGCTTCGATGCTACACGTAGGGGCAGTGCCCCACATAGTTTGGATGGACAAAATTCGCACACATATGTGATTTTAAAAAAATTAGTGGACCCTATGTATGTCTAACTACATTTTGACATTTGATTCTATCATGGGGTATAGTGCCTCTACATGTAGGATGGAATCAACCGGTCCCTCTCAGTATATTTGTATGCAAGTCATTATATGGAAGTGGAAAAAAATAGATATTTATAAATTTATATTATACAGTTGAATACAGCTAATGAAAATCAGACAGGCCAGCCCACAAGAGTTGATGAAGTCATATTTTTGTATTTCATCCGTGACCCCACCCATAAAACTAATTTTTCGGCGTGGTTTGTAGGATATTGTGTTAGTGGCTAGAAGTCCGCATGAGTAGCGGCAATGAATAATCTTCCGATGTCATATACAATAAAGTAAAATCTAAAGAACCCCAAGAAAATTTTGTGGTTTACATGTGCATGCAAGTTCTTTGTCATGTCTAAAGATCTATTTTGAGAAGAAAATTGAAAATTCAATAGAGAAGTATATGGTCTCAATAATTGAGCAAAAAAGAGTCACCATCTCATTTGCTCTGTATTTATTTTTTTATTGCTTTGCTGTCATCATAAATGTCAAGTCACGATTTACACATCATACAAACAAATCAAGACTGCCTACAAATGAACGAATGATCCCACAAAATTCCCCACTCCCCAACCTTATGTTCAATAAAGAATTTTGTCTCTATCTATAGCAACATTATCTACCCTACTTAATTACTTGAGCAACATTAGCATGTGGCAAATGAGTGAAAAAAAGGAACTATCTTACCTCCAATTTACAGGATGAGAACCAAACTAATATTATCTTTGCGACGACAGTCGAGTCTTGATCGGTTTTAATTTCAATCCCATGCTTTCTGGAGAGAGGAGTTCAGGTGCAATACAGGATGGGCTCAATGGACTTCTAGGACTGCCACTGAATTGACTTGGCCGGTACAGACCGTATCCTGTGAGAAAATATTCCATGGGAACTAGCATTGCATGTGGTTGCTCCTCAGTCACCATTGATCCACATGCTTGTACCTGTAAAATAAATGTCAATTCATTCTCCCATGAGCACAGGAGGTCTGAGTGATGTCATGAATTGATATCTATCATACAAAGGATCTCAATATTTCCGACAAAGATGTTCAGATTTAGTGGAATAGATGGGAATTGATATTTTTCATCTAACTTTTAAAATGCGTATCTTTATACATATTTGGTAAATTGCTACCTCAACCAAAGCACTGTATCTTCTGTCCAGTTTCGTAGTCATATAGAGGGACTCCGTATGAAAAGGAGAATTATCGCCAACAAATATCAGGGTTCGACATTTCAGTGTCTTCAACCCATCCGTGAGATCAGGTCTCCTGTTAATATTGGGAAGACGAAAAGTTCAACTATTTAATTTAAGGATCTAAACAAGACAAGACAAACATTCAGCCATGAAGAAAACGAAGAGTACGAGAAGCTAAAACTTTGAGCATCATTACCTATCTATAGCTTGAAGGAACCGCAACACATTTATGCTCTGCCTCTCATCAAGCAGCTGGAAAATAAAAAACTCCCAATCGTCAAACTCTAGAAAACAGTGATTTAAAGAAAACATGTAAAGCAGTAGGCTTGGGGCCAAAGATAACAGAAATTAGAGTACTCACTCTCCTGCAAGCTTGAACTATGTCTGATTCTGGAACATCAGCACCACCACGAACTTCCTGATACAAACAAAAGCAAATAACGGGGTTAAAAGAAAAAATATAAGTGCATTGAGGAGTTAGCAGAGCGGCATTGGGTGAACAGAAATATTAATATACCTTGCTGAAGTAACGGTGAAGCAAGAATTCCTTCAGCAGACCACACATTCCATAATAATACAGCAAATTTGACATCACCTGCATAATTCATTATATTTGGACATTGATATCTAACTTGACATACAAATTGTCAAAATTGATGGATAAAATAATAAATGAGACCTTATTACGTAGCCATTCTGTCCAAGACGGTGCTTTGCACAGAGGAGAAACAAGGATCAAACCAAGAACCCGCTCTCTAAATTTCATCTGGTAACATAAACCTCTATAAGTCACACAACAAAGATAAATTCAAGCATAATAGTAAAACTGTTAAAACTAAAACATACTGCGAACAATGTGAGGACATAAGCTCCAGCCATTACACCCATACACATAACTGCACCAAGCCTGAACAAAATCAAAACTTGCAGATTAGAAGCATATGGCTGATGACAAAATAAGCTCTCAAGTAGTGACGGCTGTCAATTGAAATAAATGCAGTCACTTGGTTACCTGAAATAGTTGAGCACTTCAAGAATTTGATCAGCTAAGTCGTCAACAGAAGGCACAGGATCATCAGAACAAACTGCAGCAGCACCCAACTGCAAGAACTCTTACCAGAGTCCCATTTAAACTTTCTGTGAGTAATACTGTTTGGAATCACTATAAATACACAAAAAGTTAAAAAATGTACTGCAAGAGGCAGGAGAAAATCTACTATGAAAGCCTACATCATTTGGCCGATTTACAAACCTCATGCCCAGGAGGACTGATGTGGTAAACACAGAAATTGTGAAGCAACAAAGTTGCAGCTTCAGGACAAAAGAACAATCCTTGAAAACAAGACATATCTGCCAACAAATATAGATTCAAGCACAATATATTATTAAATTGCAGACAGAAATGAATTATGAACACATAGATCTGAACAATAGAATGTTAAACAACAAACACATAGCTACCAGTAAGCAAACTCATCACTCACGATTTAAAGCTAAATCAGGATAAGTGACCAGAGCTGGTTTGTCTTGGTCTCCATAAACTATAACAGATACAGGACCATGGCCAGTTCGCACAATATGTTCCTGAGTCAAGAATATACATAACAGGTAGTAAGCGATGCTTTACAATCATTATAAGTTTAAATCTTGACATGTAAGAAAATCAAGTGACCATTTATTCTTTTTCCTAAAACATAAAACTAGCTATGTACTAAGAATCATCTCTTAAGTTTTTATATCCATCAAGTGAAGGAAATGACCAGCATTTAAAAGAAACTATTTCATCCAAGGGCAGAGTTAACCATGTGCTCTCACCCACTTTTTAGCTAGCTTACTCACTACAAATTGATTACAGGGCAAAGCAAACAAAAATTTTCCATTTCCCAATCATTCAAGACTTAAAAGTACGCTAAAGAATGAGTAGTCTAATGCTGAAAAGTTGTGAAAACGATAAGATGATGGTAACTTCCGACAATAGCAAAAGAAACAAAATAGATAGAGTAACAACCAAGCTGTACTTGCCCAAATAGTTCAACAAAGAATGTGACAGGTGTCACAAGATGTTCTAGATGATTAAACAGTTTTAACTACTGCTATAGAAGAATAAGAAAAGAAACAAGGGTCACGAAAGCCAATAGAATCTAGTCCTGATTTCCCACAAAGCATCTTGCAACCAGTAATTTCTAAACCTATTCAATTGGAAAAATATTTACTTAATTTCAAGAAATATATAATCAAATGCTTATGGATAATAAATGTCTTCAGCTAACACAAGCTAATAATAACATTAGGCTACGCTCTCAAAATCAAGAAATATCAGCTAACACAAGCTAATAATGACATTAGGCTACGCTCTCAAAATCAAGAAATAAATCTGATAAAAACAGCTGTCATGATCAACATTCATCATTTACATTTCAAGTAATAAAAACAAAGACAATATCGCCCTAAAGCTTCGAAATAAATGAGCTCAAAAGTAGAGAAGATAAAGAAACTTGAACAACTGGTTTCCAAAAGAATCGCATTCATTTCCAGAATAGTCAGGACCACCTTACAGATAAACAAGAGCAATATGAATGAAGAAAAGATAACTTTTTTAAACCATGACAGAATTCATATGGCCGGATCAACAAGCAGATCTAAAGTCACAAAAACCATGTAGCAAAAATGAATTCCTTACCAAGAAAAAAAAATTCCCAAAAAAAGAACTATGGAAAAAAAAAGAAGCAAGATTACAAAAATGCCGACACGAAAAAACGGCCTGCGACGGAGAATAAGGAATCCCAAATCACAAAACAACAGAAAGAAACGACGTAACGCATTCAACCCAAAGCCGGACCAAACAAACAAAAAAGCAACCTTCCCGCCGAGATAAATGGTTTCCACATCGAGGCAAACGGAATAGCCGCTTAATTCAGCCATCGCCGCAGCCTCCTACCCTTCAGAAAGCACAAGCCACGCACGCAGCAATCTCCCTCTCCCTATTCGTTCCTCCCCCGAATTCTTTCTCGCAAAAACATGCAAGAAATCAACACATACATATATATACACACATTTATTCTACGTATCGAGAAATCCTCGCGCTTTTCAATGGCTTATACACGAAGCGATCCTCTCCCCTTTCATCTCTCTACAAAAAATTCTATGAAATTAATTTCCCACCGACGCTTTGCCTCTCTGTATTTTCCTTCTACATAATAAAGAAAACAAATAAATTATAATGGAAAAATAATAATGTGTTGGGGGGGCATTTGTGTAATATGACGATATAACGGATTGTTTGACAGCCCGTGAACGGAACTCTGGTCAAAGAATTTAACCGCAGTTAACAGCCGACAAATTTGACGGAATATTCTGACACCTGTCCTAATTTGTCGTCTCCCCTCCAACGGCCACATACTTTTTGCATCTTTCTTAAGCGTGCATTGAATAATAACTATCTACGTTATAAATATTTTTCATTAATTTTTATTTTTTTTTGTGTTGATAAGGAGTTTTACGTTTGTTATAATTGAGTTTTCTGCTCGAAATTTTTTAGAATTTGGGAAAATTTTGGGATTTTGATACTAGAAAAACTAAAAGAAATTGGTATTTTTTATTAAGAGAAAATTACATTTTGTCGATGTATGTTTTGATTATTTTCGATTTTGATCTCTTAAATTATTAAAATTCAGTATTATTCGTGTATCTTCTGCTTTTTGATAATTTTATTCATTTCTCATCAAAAATACTGATATGATATTATACAAGTTAGTATCGCATCAGTGCATTATTGATAAAACATGGCACCACATCTCAAAAAAACTATAAAAAAACAAAATAAAGAATTAATATTGAAATTTGACAACTTAAAAAAATTAAAATTTGATTACATAAATAACAAAAATCGCGAAGATATAAATGTGTCGAATCAAAAATGCAATTTTCCCTTTCATTAATTTTAGAAAACTAATAAATATTGTGATGGTTTTCTCTTTGTTTTTAAATGATTTTACCCAATAGCATAATGACTTTTATTCAATTGAATTGTATGTATCAGTAATACTCCATGTCATCAATTTTTGGTTACACGTCATCATTTTCCAATTCAAATTAGAGGACGAAGATTGTAAATTGAAAATATAATTTTAACCCTCGAATTTTAATTTAAAACGTTGTAAGGGCATGAGAAATGTGAAAATTTTAAATATAATTAAAATACAATACATGCAAACACATGTATGCATGCATAACCATGGATGTCATGATTCCTAAGTTAGTGTAAGATATTTATCATGTCTTGAATATAGAATACATGTATTCCACTTGAATTTTATGTAGAGTATATGTCTGATATTGCATGGTCAATGAGGTTAGGTTATTGAACACACAAACACACATTTTATGCTAGTGCTAGTGTTCAATAAAATGAGTTGAGTTGGATTAAATTATATTAGTTATATTTTTGTAATCGAGCTATTTTGTTCGAGTTGACTGTTGTGAATCGAGTTCATAAACGCGTTCAATCTCTAATAATTTATTTCAAAAATGTAATTCATGTTACTTTGAAAAGTATATTCTATTAAGTTGTCCAATTAGGTTAAAATATAAAAGTTATTAGACTTAGATCATGATCGGATCGATAACATGACAACAAATGAAAAATATACGAGTTACATAACCAAAAATATAATATACTCAGCATTGGGACAACATACACTTTGATGGACATAAAAAAATAAACAAATCTAAAAGTTTATTGTTTAACAAAACAATAGAGATTAATAGAATAATAACATGTCAAAAGGTTGACTGACAAGATTAATGCAGATTGGATGAAATTTGTATTATTATATGAGGTAAGTAGGTAACTAAAATTTAATATGATCATTAGTCCTCATGAACATGGCAGGTGACAAAAGAAACTTCCAATGAATGTATGGTATTTGAATCTGATCCCATGATAACCAATCAAACACTAAACAACTGCATTTTAATAAGATTTGACCTAAACGACAACATACAACTTGTAAAAAAGACAGAAACTTGCTTGTATCTCTCTCTATGTTTGACTAAACATATTGGTAATATACTTTTCATTTAAAGATTAAAATCAAATAAATGAAAATCAATTTTACTGGGAAAAGTAAGCGAGATGAGAAGAATTAATGAATCTATAGCAAAGTTACCAAAACTATTTCATTACTTGTTTATTACGCACCCTCAACTTCACAATTGTCAAGAATCTCATGTAACCAGGAAAAATATAGTGTGATGTAGCACAACCACCTAGGCACGAAGCTAAAGGCAAAATTCGAAAGAAAAACGATGATCGACGAATTCGTCTATACAATATATCTAAAGTTTGAATATCGGGGTAAGATGAGGTAAATCGCTTCGAAGCCAGAAGTCACTGGAACAATCCGAAAATAGTTGTGATTCACATTATTTGGCTATCTACCCTTCCTCCCAGTCGATGTCATCGTCTTCATCATCTTCAAAAGCTTCTGCTTCTACATTTAAGTCAACTTTGTAATGAACAGATGTGCTACCTGAGACAAAGCATTAAGTACACATGCTGTCAAAGGCTCATCAAAATAACAATACGAGAAAATACCAAATTTCTTTGGGGTTTGGCCTAGTTTTACTATATTGCGGTTTGAGAGTTTGTGAAGAGACATTGTTCAGAAAATAGGAGCAGACAATTCAGAAAGGGATATTGACTTTCTTACCAGAACCAAGAAACTTCACAATTAAGTCCCAAAATAATCCTATGAATATAATATTATTTAAAAAAAAAGATGGCACTTTTAGATTGTTTATCTAAATTCTTCAGCGAGCAATAAAAGTAAGTTCCTCAAGGAATAGGATCGACAGTTAACCTGTGTCAGCATCTAGTTCGCTTAGAATATTGGTAAATTCTTTCTTTAGCTCGTCCTGCCTATGTTCCTCTTAATATTCTAAATGACCGGAAAATCCAATTCTACTCGCTATATAAATACTATTACCCTACAAAAATTTGTAAAAAAATAAAAGGGAAAGAGTATGATGATATTTACCTGTAGAAGGGGCGGCCTCCTCCCATTCAACATCTTCTCCTTCGTAATCATCCCGTTTCGACTTGACGCCGACTTGGCGCTCACTGAGTGTGAAAGATACTTGTGCGGAGGTAGTAGCATTAGGTGATTCCTGTGCCTTGGCCATTTCCTCTTGATCTCGTTGGCGCTGAAGTATAGCAGCATAATAAGCTTTCACATATTCATCCTGGCAAAACAAAATGTATATTTCAGAGATAAAAATTCAACACCAGTATAAAATTTAAGAAAAAACCCCGTTTGAAAATTTTAAAAATCTCGATGAAAATTGATAAAACTTGTAAAAGCCAGATCGCACCTGAATATTCTTTGCTTCGTTATTTACAATTGTGGATTTTTTGTCATCCGAAAGTTCCCATTCCACCGACAACTTACCACCCATATTTGCATCTGGCTTGGTCTCTCCAAGTTGCTCTTTCGTATAATTCATTCCTTCCTTGATCATCCATGGTGGTAAAATTTTCACAGGTGCATTTGTATTAATTGATTTTATATTTTCTCCTTTCTCATCTTCTCCACTGAAAGCAACTTCAACCTGCAATATCCAAGCTTTGAGATATCAGTGCATTAGTTCCTTTTGTAATGTTTATACTGATCAGGCAAATGAGAAAAAATCATGGTTCAGGCTTATAGCATGCAGAGTAGATTGAGTAGGTTGATCAGGCTAGAAATCCTTGTATGCCTCAAGTACCATATTTAGGAGTTCTTAACATTGCCACTCAGAAATACAAAGAACAGCAGTATAAATATTGCAATGATCATCCCTTTCAGCCTACAGTAGTTGCAACTCAGAATCACAGTTATTTGTTTAAAGCAGGGGTATGAGTAGGGCGATAAAACCGATAATATCATGTCAGCCTATCATCTATGGTTGGTCCTTTTTATATCCAAATTCGATAATTGGACAGAATCCAAAATCACGCTTTTGAATGATATCTAATCCTTGGTGAAGATACAGAGTCACACCCCTACAGGCACCCCAACCTGTGGTACAACCAAAGTCATTGTCCAACCTACTGGTTTTCCAACCCAGAATCACATATGCTTCAGTTATATCTGTAAAATGACGAGAGTTTAGATGGGAAGATTATGTGCAATTGATAATCCCATGTTTGGTCTGTTTTTGAAGCTGAAATAAATTATTTTAAAGCATGTGATCACGCATCTGAGTAAGAGACAATCCTAAAACTATATGGACCTATCACATGCTACAACCTGAACAATTCTCTGTACCACCGACCATCCTCCTCCCCCTCTCTGTTTAAATAGGTTAAATAGATCTGGGATGGTTATTCTTAGATTTACACAAGTATATAGATGGAGACATGTGTGTTGTTTGCAGATGACACCACTGCATGGGAGTTTGCGAATTGTGGCTTTTAAGGCAGAGATTTATGCTGGAAGAGGGATGAGAAGGCAATAGAAAGAGACCAGACGAATACGAACGATATAAAAAAAAAGAGAGAGATAAAGGACAAGGAAATAAAAATAATCACAATTAATCCTGAATAACCAAACGCCTAAAGAGGTTCCCATTGATTTATATTTCTATTATTTATTATTCTTCATAAATATATTTCATTACCTAGCGATCCAATTAATTCTGTCTCAGGTAAATTAGCTATTTTTGTACAATAATCAATAGGTTAAAATATGAACCATTACGAATCTAGCTTATCGGAGCTCTTTTATGCAAGATTTGGATTCATAAGTACTAAGATTTGTCATGCAAATCGATACAGTGTTGCATCTTGAAAAGGATTTGGTGTACCAGGATAATTGACAAGATTAGTGTTAGGGTTGTCAACCGAAATCTGTAAACCCGACCATCTAGTCATAAGCATTAAATCCATCCAATTGAATCCGGACCAATAAACCCAATTTATATCCAGACAGGGTATTTTCTAATCCAGGTAAGTGGTCTGACTCTTGTCACCAATTATAAGAGTCAACAGATAATTTTTTGAATACTTTTTATGTTTCCTCCAAATTTATACACTTGCAATAATAAAAAAATAAACAGGGCTGAGCCAAACCCAACTCGATGTATACCAATTTTTAACAGAGTGATATTCTATTATATCGTTTGTACCAAGTATAAGGTGGTTTTGTGTGTGTGTGTGTGTGTGTGTGTGTGTGTGTGTGTGTGTGTGTGGGGGGGGGGGGGGGGAGGGCTGGCTTGGAATCTGGTCCAACCGATATGTTAACACCCATAATTAGCATAATGCCAACAATATTCCATACTTCCAAATATTACAACTCCTAATACTTTCAACAACCAAAAAAACACTTCGTGTAAGTGAGCAAAATAAGGTACTACAGAAAGTAACCTTTGTCTCCCCAACATAAGGCATAGGAGTTCCACCAAACCCAAGACCTTGAGAAGATTTAGATGGATCATTGGAATTAAGGTCTCCATTTCCAGCACGGCCAGCGGCATTTGCTCGAAGTTCCCAGGCTTGAAGACTTCCAAATTCAGGAATAGGTAAATCCTTAACTCTTCCAAGTTGATCAATGAGTGGTTTTAGTTGATCCTGTACTCCAGCAAACTTTCTTAGTTTAACTAAAAACCAAGTGTATGGAGCACAACAGTAAAATTTCACAAGACCTGACAAGAGAGAAACAAAGGTTTTTTGTACATTCTTTAAGATCGTACTCGAAATACTTTTTTCTATTGCGTAGTTTTAAAGAGAATGATAACTATCTGAAAATTGTACCCAGAAAAGTCCAGTTACATTAGCTATTTTTCATAAGGTTGCAATGCTTTTGATGGCAAGCCCCTGCTAAAACAGTTCACAAGCACTTAATCTTAAACTAGAACCAATAAACAGACTGGGCTAAATGTGCAGCTCATTAAATATGCCATAACAGAAATAAACAAGTTGTACAGAAGATATAATGGTAGTATGCCATAATTGCAAAATGCAGAGCATCAGTAGACTTAATTTTCGATTAAATAACCAAAAAACTGAGTATGTTTCCAGCACCTTAATAATAAACAGGAACAAATAATATGCCAAGTGTACTGGTTAAGAGTTGGGTACTTTGTTTGCAGCACGCTTAGAAACTCCATAGGGGTGTTCATTGCAATCACAATTTTGAATCAACGAGGATAGTTTATCACCCTATGCAAACTTTAATCCTTACAAATAAATAAATAATTTTGGTTTTTTATAAAAATGCCACATGTACTTTGGAAGTTTCATAGCACTAGGAAGAGTTCGTGATTCTTCATTTTGTTATACACATACTCAGGAAGGTTGAGTGATGCCAACACGGATATAAATTAGAAGAGAACAAACCTCCATATTTGTTAGCAAGTCTTTTAATTTTTCATGGCGACGTCTTCTAGCATTATCATCTGTATCTCCTAATTCTTGAGCAGTTAACTTGTCGCTCTCAGCCACTAGAACCCCATTGCAACTTTCACAGTGAAAGTACTCATCATATGGAGTAATCAACCGAAGTGCGTCCAGGGCCGTATATCTAGAGTTTTATTTCAGACATAAACAATCAAATTATTCTAAAAAAACATTGCTTAAAGGCTACAACAACAAAAATGGGAGGGAAAGAGAGAAAGAACCTCTTACTGCAGTTTGGGCATATATACTCCTGCACCGTATTCTTGCTTTCCAGTTCATCTTTTAGCTTTTTTTTCATGCGATGTAATCTATACCTTACCACATCATATATCTGGAAGTAAAACAATTATTTTAATACCAACTCAAATTAAAGTGTAGATGCACACATGACAGCCTATTTATACATGAAACATCATGCTAAAAACAATTATTTTAATACCAACTCAAATTAAAGTGTAGATGCACACATGACAGCCTATTTATACATGAAACATCATGCTAAACTTAGTGGCATGAAAAAATAGGCAGATTACAGATAAAAATACTATGAAACAATACTGACGATTGACTAGGCTGAAAGTAATATCAGTACAAAATAGTGAGATATAACATCTAATAGTTTTCATGAAATGCAAGACATCAGGAACTTTAACACAAAAGGTTAATGCTTCTGGGAAAAGAAAGTGAATTTGTGATACCATATTTCATGAAGTACGAACAATCAGAAATATTTAACAAAAGGTGAGCATTGGCCACATATAGTGATCATGCAATATTGCCAAGAATTAACTTATACAAATAAATGAACCCTTCCAAACAATAATACAGTGTATATCAGCAATGTAATATACATTATAACATTCAATCAAGAAATGTTATACATTGTCTCTATCATGAGAAAACTTCAAAAGATATTGTATGTTGAGATGTGAAAGGCTGCTGACAACTGGAAGTTAACGGAGCATAGCTCCCAACATAAGAGCTGGACAAGAAGAGATTCATAGAAGAATAAAACCTCTGCAATGTGATATATTGATTTGAATGGCAAAAAGGTTTACAAAAAGATGACCAACCCAGTCAAGATAATGTCCTAACAGAACAAAATTCTCCTCTTCCTACCACCGATGCTAGCTACACTAATTTAGAAGCTGAATACTGGGGAAAAAAAAAACTAACTCCCCCCCATCCCACCTGCTTGCATGCGTTAAGCCTAAATATTTAACATAGGAGGCTTTGGACTGATCTTCTTTGTGGTTAATTGTCTCAGGTAAACCGGCTGAAACCCCAAAAACCTGAGCTTGTAACAATTTGCTAATATTGCATCAAAGCAAGTGGAACAGCTTCATTTTGTTTCATTTCAACAAACCCATCCTGTCTATTTCAACCTTCTTTGCTGTTCTTTTCTTCTCGCTCCTCAAATATTCTCATTTCTTCTTGTTCAACAAACCTTCTCTCTTTGATGCAAGCCCTAGTTTCTCCACTAAGCAAGGTAGCTAAACATCCTCGAGGGAAATAATTTTCCCCAACGCAGGCCACTCTTATTGGATTGACACTTACTATTTTATATAAATATAGAACCAAGGAAGTCGCGATACACCAAATGTGTTATTAAAAACATTCCTACAGTCCTACTCAAATTATAAAAACTTCCATTATGAATCTATTGTCTCTAAAAAATAGTTTGGTACAAGAAAATGTACTAATAACTACCTTTATTAAAATAAGGAATAGTTCGACACAATGTCTTGATTCTTTAAAAATATCAAATTAAATGTTCATACTTTTTTCTTTGAATAATATCAAGTTGATTCATACAAATAATACTAGTATCGAAAATGAGTGCACGCTACAAATAATATCAGTCTATTACAATTTTCAATATATCTTCTAGTTATGAAGGCTTCAGAAGCTAAAGACCTGTGCATAATCAAGACAACAATATGAGTGTGTATGCATCTTAAGCTTTTCATCGCCTTCTCGCCCGGTATGCAGACTGTCACCAGTGGCAGCCACCGCGGCATTGTAAATTTTTGCACCTTTAGCAGTCTACCAAATATCAAAGAGATATTAGTTTGAAGCAATACCCTACACAAAATACAAAAAAGAACTGCAAATGAACATCCGGTGACCAACTCTACAATTCCAGTTTCAGAGACAAATAATATATCCTATAAAAAAGGGCATTTATTCATAAAATTTTGAAAGCAATCCTAGGTACTCCAAAAGGGAAAAGAAAAGAAAAAAAGGATAAATATTACCAAACCATGTTGACTTAGAGATTATTTCAGAATACAGGCTAGAAAACAAATGGCTTTCAGAATAAGTATGAATGGTTAATCATTGGTGTGATCCAATCCATAAAACGGAAGTAAACTTCAGAAATGATCAAGTCTCATTTCATGGAAGACATTTTATTATTTTTTTGGAGGGAAAAAAAACTTTTTCCTAATTCTTCTCCATATCTACCAGAGATATTTATCCACCAAGTCCCATTCACCCTCAAGTATCCCCCTTTACCTAGATGAAGTGAACTTCAATAACCTAGAGCAACAAGTACGTGCATTCATAGAAATGATTTCAAGCAAGAAAACCAAATATATAAGGCCAATTACATGATTCTTATTTGGCATAAAGGATTAACCTACTTAAAGAGAACAACTGGCTCTAATATGGACATATATATTCTAAATAGTGGTCAAATGTTCTGATCCTTCTCAATTAAGTTTTCCAACTGTATCTCGAAGCACCACATAAGTGCAAGCACCATCTCTCTTCTATGCACGTGTACAAAAAAATGGCCACACATGAATAAAGTTACATGAATCTACTACATATGTGCACACAAGGGCACATAACCAATAATTAGATATATGTGAGAATAAATACATACACACATTTGCGAGATTGTGCGTGCATAATGTTGGGGATATAATCATTCTCCATATAAAAAAGGCCAAAACCTAGGGAGGGAAAAAGTAAAATAAAAGCTAAAGAATGAGATTTAGCAATCACAAAAGGATGGAACAAATAAAGAAAAAATAATGGTAGAGAGAGAATGAATTTGACCATAAAACTCAACCAGCAAATCTAACCTCCTTGCGATGATCACGAGTGACAAGCTTTTCTTCTTCAAAAAATCTTAGAGTCCGCCGAAGTTGCTTTGTGTGAAGCTTCAAGTCCTTGGCCAAATCTTCTTCCCTTACCCACTGACGTCTGAAACAAACAACAAACATAAAGTTGAATACACATCAAGAGGCAGTTCAGGTATAGAAGTCACATCCATAGTTGTCAAAAGCGCAAAGTGCATTAAAGCGCTTAGGTGTCCTGGAACTTAAAGCGCAAAGCGAAGTGCACGATTTACTTAAAAAGATAAAAATAAAATCAATTTATTTTAAAAAATATGAAATATCAAATATTAAGTCATCATCATTTTCATCTTCCAAGTATCAAATATTAAAATGTGATGACAAAAGCAAAGGCAATGTGGGGGTAGAGGGTGGGGCATAGGCAACAAGATATTTGGGTTTCCCCTGCTCTAGTTTTTAATAAATAGAGGTTATCCTCTGTCAAATTTTTTAAAATAATAATAAAATTAAAAAAAAAACTATTTTTCTATGAAGCGCAAAAAACGCACGCTTCATGGAAGCCGTGCGCTTTGGAGCGCAGTGAAGTACACAGCCTTCAGTACACTTTGTGCTTTTGACAACTATCGTCACAACTTACAAAAGACCTTATCTTGCTTTCTTTAGACGTCCAGTTAGTTTTCATGTTTGGGTATAGTAGGGGAAGTGTGCTATTTTTTTTTAGAGGAAAAGTTGAAAAGGAAGCTTAAAAGACAACTTTTACTTCTAGAAAACTGCTTCTTAAGCATTTTCTTAATCAAGTTCTACTTCCAAACATCACTTTTCTTAAAAAAATGCATATTTTAAATAAGGTACGCTTGATTACATGGATTCTCTATCCAAACGCACTCTAAGCCCATTAAGATTAACATTACTCACGCAGCTAATATACAGTAAGACAAAATGAAATATGAGTGTCGAATTAATAAATTTTAACTGCCAAATGCCAACATCCACCAATTTCATAATCCCAATTCCCAAACTCACCATTCATTTTCCCCTTGAAGGCTTGAAAAATCAGAAGACATAAGCTACGATGCAGCATAAAAGTAAAACAAGATCCAAGTTTGGTAAAATTTAGACAAATAACTTTGATCAAGACTTCCACTCAAATCTTTTCAAAATTTTACGACAAATTCTCCTACTAAGACAGCTAACTTTAACTTTCATGTTAAATATAAATAAAAATAATACTAACACACACATAGGTGTATTACACACAAAAAAATAACGTTGCAACTAAGGGCCTTGAGTAATATGTTGTGATTCCATATGGAATTCAGTAAAGTCACAGGTGTAAGTGTTATAAAACTCCATTTAGCCATAAAACACAAAAAACCAGTTGAACACTTTTAGACCTCCAGATGAATATGCACAGTAGTTCACTAAAATATCAAATCTGAAACAGTATCAATGACTTAATCATGCCTTTTTTAATCCATGTACACCATATAGAAACTAACAGAGTAAAATAAGGTGTATATGAGTCATGGAACAGAAAGTTGTTTCTTTTTTATTAGTGTATGATATAAAATATTTTGGGGAACAAGTATTAAATAATTCACAATTTTGCGAAGCAATCATATTGAATAAACCCACGGGCCAACGACTTAATGTATCTCTGGGTGTCCATTTTAAGAGGGGGTGAAACTTTTTTTCTATTTTTACATGGATAACTACTACCACTGTTCTAAATTGTGTCCCACGCGACTGCCTAGTGACCTCATCGAAAAGGTGCAAGTCGGCCAGCCTAGGCGGCCTTAGGGTGGTAGGAATCCGGTTGTAGGCATGATGAAGGAAGAAATGATACAGAACTCCGGCTGTAGGCATGAGACTCTAGGCATGATGAAGGAAGAAATTACAGGCATGATGAAGGAAGAAATGATACAGATGGGAGATTTAGGATTAGAACGTAATAATATACAAGCATATGTGGGCCAGTTAATGGGCTTGCTTGCAAATGGGCTTAGTCCCCACTAAAACAAATGAAGAGTTAATGGGCTTGCTTACAAATGGGCTTAGTCCCCACTAAAACAAATGAAGAGTTAAAAGAATGGACTGTTTATATTAGTTCTAACATGTCTGTTCACTCCAGTGAGGAAAACGTCGAAATCACGAATTCGCCTATCAGGCCTAGGCGTTAGGCGCGGGTCTGGCGTCCGATTAGCGCTTAGCGAATTTTAGAACCTTAACTACTAATTTATCAAGTAGAATGAAGAATTTCTCATCCAGAAAAACTAGTTTACATAATCTGAATCTGTTGATTTTCCAGTGCCTACCTCTATGATCAATGATTCAATAAAATCGAGAAGAGGTCCTTTTAGAAGGTATATAAATCAACCATCTGTATTGATATAACTGAGGAGACAGCGATTTTAAATTATCAATACAAATTAAAATATAGCTATGTCTTACTGGAATGAAGTGTTAGTCCAACCACAAAGCCATGAACTCTCTATCAATTACCATATGAAGGATTGATGATGATCATAGGTTCAAGAGCTCCCTTTTAGTTTTTTTCTCAAGAATTCCTATTCCTTAGAAGTCCTATCCCCTAGAACCTGGGACTTAAAAATTAAAAGCTAGTAAATGTTGCATGAGCAACTACCTCCTCCTTGAGTGAAATTTAATAGCTCTCGTCTAGCTTGATTGTTCTCCAGTGATATACGGGCTTCTTGAATAACAAACAGTATGCTCCAAGACTTATCCCACACACTACCTACTGTTAGATTTGAGTCATTTGACAAGTCCACAGTGATTGGAGGGGTACACTGTTATTCATATTTGTAAAATCTAATCGATTTTTCCACATAATTTGCGTTAGTAGTTAGCAACTTTAAATACACATGGTATTTATACTAATTCTAGACATATAACTTGTAATTCTGATACACGTATAAACTTTTATTTGTGATGCCATGTGCCACAAAAAATACTAACACACCATAGCTCTATATGTTCTCCCTTCAAGCATCCTCTTGATGAAAAGCAAGAGGTTAAACGATATTATGATACACAATAAAATAGTTACAAACCAAATTTTGTGAAGTAACTTGCCAATGAATAAGTACCACATAAATTATATCATTAATAAACTACACCCAAATCACTAAAAAATCACAAACTTTGGCCAAAGAAGCTAAAACAGAAGAGTAAATACCGAGTAAGAGCATCAAGAATGACCACAGCAATGCCTCTGTTGTCACTTCTTCCAGTCTTGGGCTGGTTTTCTCCTTTCGTTGTTATGTCATCATAAAATGCTCTTGCAGCAAGTTTCACCAAGCTATCGATTAATGTTAACAAAGAAAAAAGATAAATGTCACCAAAACTAAGAAACAACACAAGCGAGAATAACTCATTGAACGCAATGCAATCGCAAGGTGGTCATCGCGTTTACCGATTAAATGGCTCAATGCTGCCCATTTTTTTCTGATTTTATAAAAGGAAAGGGTCAGAGAGCTTCAACACCATCAAATCCCACCAGCTGTTTTATGCATCAATCGATAAGTAACACACGACTCTTCTTTCAACCGAAAATAATAATTCGACTAATCAGTAACAACAAATCAGCAAAAATATAAATCTATGACAAATACGAAACGAGCCCTAGAACGATGAGAGATGCTGGCGGGGCTAGAGAAACCGGGGAAGCAGCTGCAGTACTATCAAGGTGGCATCTTCTGCGGACGACACAAGCAGCCCAGACGGCGAGGGATGGAGGTGGCGACCACCCGTTGCACTACGAACGCAGGGGAAATTGAAACCCCGGAGGGGAAGCACGGTTGGGCAAAAGTACAAATTAACAGCAGGAAAATTGTTGGGAAAATTGTGTCCAGTATTTAAAGACAATTTTTACCCATAATAAAAAAAATCAATTTTTTAGGTAATATTTTATTCGAAATGAAACTTTAAAAAATATAGAAAAAAAATATCAAGATATATAATAACTCAAATATTTCAAAAAAAAATCCGAAAATTGGATGATAATATGAAAGTACTATTCCATCACAATCCTAACTCGGCCAATAAAAAAATTATAAATATGTCATTTTTAGGTTAAATTGTCTTTAAATCCTCGATCCGACTACGGTTTGGGGTCGGTCTTTGAGGAAAAAAATGTCTTTTTACTTTTTGATGCAGCAAAAAAAAAAAAAAAACTTAAATTTTTTGGACTCATATGTTTTTTCATGAATGAAAATCGATACAAAACATTGAAAATATAATATTAATATGATATTTGAGTATAAACTATTTCGAATCCGATACAAAGAATTTTGATTATAAAATTAGAACAACTATATTAATATCAACACTTATTATACGTGTTTGAGTACTTACTTGAGAAATTTTAGGTACAAAAATATTAAATCAACATATTTGTAGATAAAAGAGAATTTACACACTCTTTTTAGATACACTACATCCTATAAATAAGGAAGAAAAGTGTAAATTGGGCAACATAAATATTCAACTATACAATCCCTATAATTACAAATATCATCTCCTACAAAACTTCACAAATTCTATTGACTACTGCTCTAAATTAAGCTCCAGCAATACTTTTTGCCACCACATTTTTTTACACCTTAAAGTTAAAAGATTTCCCCCAAACAAAGGTACAATATCTCGAAGTTGATTTTTTATCGTCACACTCCATGTCCGATCATTTTTAGGTTCAAATTTAATTTAAATAGTTTTAATTGAACTGAACAGTTGTCGTTTGGCTCGCTGGATGTGATGATTAAAAATATATGATATAAAGATAATAAATCAATATACAAAATAACATAATGATTTATAACTCTAATTTTTATAGAGCTTGAGCCAAAAGTATGATAAAACAAAGATGTGTACGATTTGGTGAGTAAATGAATCAAATAATGTTTTACTTTTTTTTATCTTTTTAGAATAGAGAGTGTAAGAGGTTTATTATTTTGTTCAACATAAAATATAAAAAGTATACGAAAGTTTGTGTATATCATATTTAAATGTTGTTCCAAATGTAACACTTGGTACAACACGCAGTAGAATAATATAACACAAACAAATAGTTTAAACTAAAATAACTCAGGATTAATTGTGCACAAGTATTTATACTTTATACTTGTGTAGTGCCTCAGGGCAAAATAATCACTATAAAACATTTTCAGTTTACAAAATCCAATCACTAGTTACTTTAATGAAAATCAATTTTCTCAACCCTTTGAAAAAATAAACTACTTTCTAAAATAACTACCAACACTAAAATGTATTCAAAAAAGCAATAACACGGTGCCAAAAATTGGAATAGTAAACCACGATCTTCAACCAACACTTTCACGCGTATTGTCTGCAGACGTCTCGAACAATCGTGGCAACACGTGAAACAACATTTTTCAAATCAGCAACGTCTTTATGAATTGTTTTCTCTGAAAACTAAGGGGTGCTTAAAGTGCAAACAATGCGCAGCCACCAAAAGTCGAACAACCCGAGAACCTCTTTCCTTAGCTTGGTTCTCTTATTTATAGCTTCTTTCTTTTCTAGGTTTTATCTTCAAAAGAAAATGTACAAGATATGGACATTAAGAGTTCTATTAGAAACAATTTTTTTTTTTTAAATCAATAATACAATGTCATAAAAATCATCGTCATAAATATCATATATCCACAAATACAAAACTCTTAATTCAATATTTCACACAATCTTATCAATAAATAAATTATATTTTAAGGAAAAATTATTTCAATGAATAAATTATATCTTGAAATCCAAAATTATTTTTTCTTTCACTGAGCGTTGAGTTTGAACTAATATCCCAAGTCGAGGGCTCATGCCCATGAATCAACAACCTCTTAGTAACTAATAGGCGAAAAATCAGGATTTTATCTTTGGAAGGACAAAACAAAAACGAATAAAACTACTACGATTAAACCACTAACATAATAAAATAGATCAATCTCAAAAAGAAATCAATATGTCTTATAATCGATGTCAGAGTCAAAATCCCCGAGCTCGAGCTCAAGCTCAATTCTCATTGATCGCAAAGAAAACAATTATTGGGAGTGAAAATATTGATGCACAATAATTGTCTCTATTTGTTAGAGTAATCAAAATGTGACGTTTGAGCTGCTATAAGATTTAAAATATTTGAGTTTTACCATTATACCGGTTATAACTTTAGGTAAACCGATAAGTGATCTATCTTACATAAATCACCAAAATCATAAAAAGACAAATATATGTGACCAAAAATATAATTTCTCGAATAGGTTATCATGCAAAACAGTTTGAGGATCAGCTCGATTCAAAGTAGCAAAAAAAAAAAAATTAGGAAATGTTTTTGGGTAATGCAAACAGAAGTTATTACAAGTGAATGCTTGTCGTAACTAATTGGTTCCCCGACTTTTTGGTAGTTGCAAACCAAATTGAAGTACACTTGTACCGAATGGGACATGACTCACGAGGATTGGGATGAAAAGTCATTAATAGCGTGAAACCTGCATGATTCATCCCAAATCACGGTTTGCTCGAATGTCATTCTCACGATTTTCTTCGTGCTACCCACATAGATAGTGTTCTTACCCACTCAACATATGACATGTGTGCCGGGTTGATAAATCATGGTCACTTCATCACTCAGCATACGTATCATGTGCTAGATGGATGATGAAACTACTCAAATAAGTAAGATCTATCAAGACTCTTCTCACTTTGCGGAAACCATTTTATGAAAACTTTTTATGCCTCCATGGCCTACTTATGGACACATTTTTATGGATTTTGGCCATTTTCTTATCCTCATCGTTAGACCAAATGTCGTTGATAATTAAAGCGAGATAGATAGCATCTAAAGTGCAGATACTTCCTCAAAATTGTGCATTTCTCGAAATACCGTGTTTTCGTTCATATTATTTGGGATCAAACTATTTTGAACCCTTTTTTGTTAGGTTCTAATGATGAATTAAAATCCAAGATTAAATGCTTTTGTAGTGCATAAGTCTACGAATATTTTGATACATTACAAACAAAAGGGATTAAGGTTTTGTACGGGTTTTGCGATTTATTATGACATTAATCGTGAGGGATTCAAGAACTCAACAGTCACAGTTGGAAATACACAAGGGGGCACTCCCATTATAAATTCACGTAATAATTGGCTTTGACATAAGGTCGCTAAGGTGAGAAAAAAATATCGAATATTCCCGTATTTCATACTTATCGTACCATAAAATACAACATATATTGTATTTAACGATATATCATAAATTTTAGTACGGTATGATATCATATCGAACTTTTGGTATCGACATCGGTACAAATTTTAAAAAATATTGAAATGTAAAAAAAAAAATCATATATTTTAAACATTATAATATAATGCCAATTTCAGTATCGTAATGACATTCAAAAAAATTCGACATTTCCGTATGAGACTCAAAAAATTTCGGTATTTCGATGTGAATAACGCAATTTTTTTTAAAATTTTGGTATAAACAATATCATATCGATATCGTAACGAAATTTCGGTGGACCTAATTTTTTCGATAAGAACGGTATAAAATTCATGTCATACCAACCGTGTCGAACGACACCTACCTGTAATTTAGCGTGTCAATAAAGCAAAAAGGCCTTATTTACACTTCGGTTTTCCAACTTTATACGGACCCCCCACAGGCCACGCTAAACATTACTATAAGGTTTAGTACACAACTTTTTCCAAACTAATTTAGGTGAAAAAATAATTAATATCATTGATACCCTTTCTTCTTATTTTCATTCAGAAACCTCGATGGACCTGTGACCCCTCCCCTCCACATGATAATACATTCTATGTTCCTCATTCCAGTGCTATCCATCAAAGAAAACTCCAAAATAGGCTAACTGGACGAGCCGATGACAAATTTTAGACAGTGTGACAGATCTAGTTAATTTTGTTTCTAATTTGGTGGACCGGACTTAACCGGTTTTCACCTCTCCAAAAATAAAGTTTGTTTAAGCCACGTCACACTCGAATTTAATCACACAGTGTACAGAATCACAAAGCAAGGAAGAACAGCCCTTGGATTAAACACCAACAGCTCTTCCTCGAACCCGCTACGACCCACCAACGAATCGAACCCCGAATCCTCCTTGTCCACTATACCCGGGTCGCACCCTACCCGGCCCGCCACGACCCGACAGACAACCAAGGCCCGTTTCACGCTCATGAACCCGAACTCCTCCTCGATGTCCTCCGGTATCGCCACGTGTGCCGTCCAGCTTGTCGGGAACGTGGAGATTCCGTCCATCTTCGAAGAGAATCCAGACCTGATAATCCCGCAGACGCAGCAGTACTGGTGGTTGCAGATGGCGGAATCCGATAACTCACATATGAAAGTGGTGCAATGAAATCTCAGCAGCTCGTTCCCGTCTGCAATGCATCTTTCGTCCCTCGATGGCTTGATCTTGGCAGCTGCTTTCGACTTGACGAACTCTCTGTACTCTTCGAACTGAGTTAGGATATTTGTGCTGTTGTGAATCTTCAGGATCCGGTGGATGGTGGGGCATCTTCCTTTCTCCGGCCAACCCATTTTGAATATGATCCGGACGATGTTCTCGCCATCGACGAGCTCCGAAACAGGGTGCTTCGCAGACTGGTGCTGTTCTAGAAGAGCCAACTTCTGGAAGATTTCTCCGCAAATTGTACATGGGAAGATATCATCAGCGGGCAAGAATGAAGGATTATTGATCAGTACAGCGCTGTCATTTTCTTCCGTGGGGAAGACAATGGCCGGAGGATTCAAACGTAAGGATCTAGTGGAGGAAGAGGGAGATGGAATCGAGGGCGGATGAGGGATCGGATCAGACGAGGAAGAAGGGAGGAAAAAGACTAGGCGTCTGAGGAGAGAAGCAAGTTTTTTACTCGGCGGGGTTAGCTTCTTCTTGAAGTTGGAGAAGGAGGAAGCAGGGGAGAAGAGGTGGTGGCCGCTGCGGCCCTGGTGGCGGCGGGAGGTGGTGAAGAAGCAGCCGAGATGGAGGAGGACGACGAAGAACGAGAGGAAGTTGGAGAAGAATGGAGGGATTTTAGCCATTGGAGGAGCTAGTAAAAATGGATCGAGTACTTGACTGTAAATGATCAATGGAAGAAGGATGAACAAATGGAAGAATAAAGATAAAGGTGGTTGAAAGGCAACTTCGTTCATGGATTCTCACAGTATCTGAAATCTCTCGTGGACCATCAATTGGTAACCCTTTTCTTGTCATTGATTTGTATTTTTTTCTATACTGCCACCTCTCCAAAATTAATATTATATTTATTTTTCACGTTTTAAAAAAAAAAGGGAAATTTTTTTATTATTAGTTTTACTCACTTTATCAAATGATATAACAGGTAACAATGTAATTCGAATATTTTAAATTGTATAACTAATTAAATGTTTTATCCTAATAGCTTTTAGAGTAGGAATGATTTTCGATCATCAACAATCTCAATCCAAATAATTATACTATCTTCCAACTTACGAGAATCAAACATTTGATATCAACTCTGATATTATTTGTATAATCAGAATCTTACAGTTTTTACAAAAAATTATAGCTTATGATAAAGTTTGGTAGATACAAACAGTTTGCAAAAACCTATTTCTACAGGGATTACTTCTGGTCTACTGAAACTCCTAGCATCACTCAACTTAACAATCTGAACAAAAAGATTATTTTTGTTAGTTATAAATAGTTTTTTTAAAAATAATCTAGCACAATTTGATCCTTATAAAAGTTGAATAAAACTTGAAGTGTTCGCTGCAACTACTCTTGATCGACATGGTTTTCAAAGGCCTGGTAATTCAATTAGCTTCTTTAGAGTGAGATTGTCAATTTCGACAAGTTTAAAAACCGATCTTTTACAAAAGAATTTCAACTTAAAAAATTGAACGACTCTTTTTTGTCAAACTAATCCCTTAGTAAAAAATGCATCTTATATCTACATGTCACAGTCATTTTTAGAAATAGTACAGACATGTGGACCATCAATTTGTAACCCTTTTCTGGTCATTGATTTGTATATTTTCTTCTGTACTGCCACCTCTCCAAAATTAATATTATATTTATTTTTCACGTTTTTTCAAAAAAAGAATTTTTGTATTATCAGTTTTACTCACTTTATCAAATGATATATCATGTAATAATGTAATTCGAATATTTTAAATTGTATAACTAATTAAATACTTTATCCTAATAGCTTTTAAAGTAGAAATGATTTTCGATCATGAACAATCTCAATCCAAATAATTATACTACCTTTCAGAGAATCAAATATTTGATATCAACTCTGATATTAATTGTATGATCTGAATCTTACAGCTTTTACAAAAAAATTAAAGCTTATGATAAAGTTACTGCTCAGAATTTTCAAAACGGTCCATTAGTAGCTCATGTATATCACTTGTGAAGGAGCTTAATTTTGATAGAGCTGGACAAGTTCGACTAATTTAGGAACTATTTCACATGAAGCTCAAATGATGATATCTTGTTTGAGTACTTAGTTCGGATTATCTATTTATTTGTCTGTTATTATATATTATGTTGATTGCAATAATTGTTCCTGCTTGGTAGATTGATCGAACCGTGGTATTTGATATGATGTGTGGTTTAAAATTAAAGATTTGAGTTGCACCATTACCACAACCTATAGCTTTTGGTAAAGCGGCAAACGCTCAGTCCTAACACATTATAATGACTATTTATGTTCATTAATTATTTTATAGATTGTATTTGGTTTGAAGTGAATACTTTGATTACCATTGTCGGTTATGTAATTAAAGTTTTATGAATTTTTTATTATATAAATAAGATAATAATCCTTATATGTTTTTCCTTTTTCATTATGGAAAGGATATTACTAAAAGAACTTTGATAAGATACAAACAGTTTGCAAAAACCTATTTCTGCAAAGATTACCTATGACTTACTGAAACTCCTAGCATCACTCAACTTAACAATCTAAATAGAAAGACTATTTTTGTCAGTTATAAATATTTTTTAAAGAAATAATCTAGCACAATTTTGATCCTCATAATAATTGATTAAAACTTTAAGTGTGTGCTACAACAACTCTTGGTCAGCATGGTTTTCAAAGGCCTAGTAATTCAATAGCTTCTTTACAGTGAGATTGTCAATTTTGATAAGTTTAAAAACCGATCTTTTACAAAAGAATTTCAACTTAAAAAATTGAACGACTCTTTTTTATCAAACTAATCCCTTATTAAAAATGCATCTTATATCTACATGTCATCGTCATTTTTAGAAATAGTACAAGCAGGTAGTGAGATGGATTCTGAGAATTAACGATTTCAAAAGTTGTTATGTACGGAAATATTCTTCTGATTTCATAAGTCTAGTTGAAGAATGTTGCTATTATATTCGAAAGAATAATCTTGAATTACTTAGATTCTTATTGTTATGAGTCGGTGAGGTTTAATGTGCCTATCTAATTTAATCTTGAGATAACGAACGATTGACTTTGAGAAATTAGCTTCCTCAATTTGGCTCGACTCTTTTAAATAGTCGGTTGGTCTTAGTTCAGTAACCTTAAATTATTTTATAAATCACCAAAACTTTAATTGTCAAACAATTTTATATTATATTATACTATATGTATAAAAAGTGATGATTAATGTAACGCTCAGATTCGATAACCGTCCTCACTGTACGAAGAAAAGTCTTTGTAGCGTTCCTATGTCTCCACTCACATGCACCCTAGAAAACATCCCAGGAGGTCACTCATCCCAAAATTGTCCCAAGTAAAAGATGTTTAACTTTAGAGTTCTTATTTGATTTGCACTTTTTTTTCAGGAGCTCATCACATAAGAACTACATAGTTAAGCGTGCTTAACTTGGGTTAATTCTGAGATGGGTGACCACTTGGGAAGTTTCCTAGAGTGCGTATGAGTGGATATATAAGCACACTGGAGAGACTCATCTTTGTACCGTGGAGACAATCATCAAATTTGAAGTGTTACAGTTGGTATCAGAACCCATCTCTCTTAGTACGGTGTGGTTCGGTGACTAACCAAGCGGAAGCTGGTGGGCATGTGACGCCCGGAGCCGAAGAGGATGCGGGATGAACGCCAGTTGCATGGACAATGAGCGATTCCTTGTAGGCTTCTAGGCGAAGAGAATATGAATGAACCGATCTCACACCGGAACGAGAGAGATTCCAAAATTGTTCAAGTATGGGAATTTGCAATTGAGGAGGACTTAAAAAAGATTTGATATGAACTACTGATATTAAGAAGGCGCATATTCTTTTCTAGAGCTTATCACAAAAGAACCACAAAGTTAAGCGTGCTTGAATTGTGGCGTGCTTGAATTGGGGCAATTCTGGGATGAATGACCCACTGAGAAGTCTCATAAGATGCGTTTGGGGATATAAGCACGCTGGAAATACTCGTCTTGATACAGTGGAGATAGTCGTCAAATTTGTGGCGTTACAGTTAGTATCAGAGCCGATCTTTCTTAGTACGGTGTGGTTCGATGACAAACAGAACAGAAGCTGGTACGCATGTGACGCTTGGGGTCGAAGAGGGCGGGGGATGATCGCCGTTGCCATATGGTTGCACAGACAATGAGCGGCTCCTGACAGGCTTCTAGGTAAAGAAAACATAAATGAACCGATCTCACACCGTAACGAGAGGTATTTCAAACTATTAATGTATGAGACTGTGAATTTGAGGATGACTTAAAAAGATTTGATATATACTACTCAAATCAAGAAGGTGGATTTTTTTGGGAGCTCATCACACAAGAACTCCAAAGTTAAACGTGCTTGACTTGTGACAATTTTGGGATGAGTTAGTTACCCTTGTGAAGTTTTCTGTAGTGCGTGTGAGTGAGAATATAAACATACTGGAAATAATCGTCTTGATACAATTGAGACAGTCGTCAAATATGAGGTGTTACAATAAACTTTTAAAATATGAAATTATTTTGTTAACATACAAATGTATTATATTTATTTTTTTGCTTAATATTTTATTATATAAAAAATATTTTACACCAAACCTCCATGTGAAATATAAAAAAAAAATTCAATTATCCCATTGGAAAATTAAATTGGAATATTAGATTTTAATCTTTTATAAAATTTGTACAAACACCCTTTGCACCAACTGGAAATCTGGCGAGCTGAAATATTTTGATGATATATCACATACAAATTATCAAAATGGTTAGCGGACAAAACAATTAGAAAAACACAATTTTCTAAAATCATAAATCGGGCCGATCGACTAGACAAGTTCAGACTTTATCTATGCTAACTGGACACTGCAAGATCTAGATGAATGACACAAATATAGCAACCGACATGGTCCAGTTAGTATACATAACGTTCGAATTAGTCTAACTGGTCTGAAGTATGACTTGTAGCAAATTGAGTTTTTTTTCTAACTGTTTTGTCCGCTGGTCATTTTGATAACATGTCTATGTGATAACATCTAAATAATTCAACTCGCAAGATTTTCAGCTGGTGTAGGGGATGTTCGAGCAACTTATATAAAATGTTAAAGTCTGAAATATATATTTAATTTTCACTATAAAGAAGTGTGTATTTTCGATATTTTACTTGAGGTTTGATGCCAAAAACTCTAAAAAAATAATGGATGAATGGATCAAGAAAATAAAAAGGAAAATAATTGATGATGATAATCTTGTCAAAGAATAAACAAAAATTAATGTGGAGTATATTTAACAAAATATGAAGTGTAAATATCATCCGCGTTATTATGATGATGATTATTATTATTAGTTTCTTGGATATGTTGTTCAAATTGGTAATCTGCACGCTAAGGATTTGATATTCACAGTCGAGATGAATATTCGCCAGTAAGGTAACATCGAAAATAATAGCCAGTAAAGTTTTTTTTTTAAAAAGTTTGACCATTAGATTAATTAAGGGAAATATTGTCCATTAACTTGTCAATTTTGACTTTAAGTTTATTAAGTTTTCAAATTTTTTGTTTGATATAATTTATTCCATATGAAAAAGGGATCATCGGAAAAGTCGATAATATACAATTCTACCGTAGCATTTTTCAATATTATGTTAACGTTTTCTGGTGCTGCATCAACACTTCGACAAAATACGGCTAAAACAAAAAAGATTATAGTAAATGCATCAAAATCAAACTTTGAAAACCAAGTAAAAGGAAGACCAAACAGAAAAAATTAGTGGACCGAAAAAGTTATTTCCCATTAACTAATCTGGAAACTTAAAACCTTAAAATTACATAAAAGAAAATTTGAATTTTAAAGAACTTCGACCAAGCATGAACACCATCTAGGTTGAAATACAGTAAATAACATAAACAAGAGAATAATATCCACAAACAAAACCCAAATATAAAGTTATAAAATAGCATGCAAAATAACATATCCAAATACATAGACGACATTGTTTCACCATTCTTTCAATATAACATCTCAATGAAAACGACCCTTCGCATCACGAGGAAATTAGAAGAAAAGTTTCAAACTCTTGTGGATTATTGTTTCAATTAGGTTTCATATTCTTCCTCTTTCTGATATTTTTTTTGTCAGAGGACTCTCCAGTAATCTTCCTTGTTGATCCTTGTAATGCCCGAGAATTTGACTATTGTAATCTGAGATGATTTATTGATTATGAACTGAGGTGATTATAGTCGGGCCATTCCGAGACCAGACTGGGCAAAACATATGAAAAGTACAATGGTTGGACAGAACTGTTGGCGCCCGAGCGGTAGGAAATGACTGCCCGAGCGCCAGTGTTCAATAAGAATACCATTCGGGCAGAACCTGTGGCGCCCGAGCGGTAGAAAATTACCGCCCGAGCGCCAATGGATAACAAGCCGAGTACCCGGCAGAGTGTTCGGCGCCCGAGCGGTAGTTTATAACCGCCCGAGCGCCGATTGAAAATCAGGGAGAATGTGACACGTATCCTTACATGCAATTGGATATATATATATATATATATATATATATAAATCCCTCATAATTATCAGACGGAAAAACAAAGAAAAGGAACGAGGAAGGCTTCTGAAAATTCTTACGCCTTTATATTTCGATCCGTCCGTCTGATTTTGAATCCGACTTCGGTACTTTGTTCCTATCGACGTAGGCTACAACTGGACGTAAGTTTTGCTACGTTTTGATATGATTTGGAATTATGGTATTGTCAGAATCTGATAGGATTCATATATGATGTTCTTGACATGTTAGACATCGTATAATCGAAACCAGACTGAAGAATAGATACCATATGGAATTGTTATGATTTTCAGAGTTGAGTTGATTGAGATTTGATATCAGAATTGAATTGTTATCAAATATGAGATGTTAGAATTGGTATCTGACTGATATGGTAGTGCTGGATATATTGAAATTATGACATCATATTGTTGAAACAGAATTTGATTGAATTCTGATTATATCCAGTATTGATTGAGTTGTGTATTGATGTCGTACCCTCAATATTGTTATTGTCAGATTGAGTATTGACAGGCTTTGAGTTCGAGACTTCGACAGAGTCAGAGTATCAGAAAGAAATGTATAAATTAATGTTGAGTTGGGATTGCACAACTCGAGTGAGGTTTGACTCGAGTCTCCCTAAATCACATACTTAGTTTATTACATTGATATTTGTAATTGATGAGATTGATGTTTGTAGTCTATTGATTTATAGCCACTGCATGTATTGACTACTGATTCGCTAGTCATCGGCTGATTCGCCTAGTTACTGTATGCATGTATTGACTGCTGATTCGCTAGTCATTGGCTGATTCGCCAAGTTACCGGCTGATTCGTCTGGCTATTGGCTGATTCGCCTAGTCTCTGACTGATTCGTCTAATTATTGGCTGATTCGCTTAATCCTTGACTGATTCGTCAATTCCTGTGGCTGTTTCGCCCAGACATTGGATATAGGAATTATATCGATGCCGTTTAGGGTTGAGTCATTCCTATCGACTGAGATTCGATATAATTCTCAATATTCAAAACCGGGATCCCTAGATTAGGAATGAGTCGAGTCTGAGACGACGCGTTGTTTGAGTCAAGTCTGATACGACTAGTTGATTTACAGTTTTGATATCGTACATGTTTGTTGATTGGCTGCATGTGAATGATATTTGTTATATGCTTTTGTATATGTTTTTATATGATTGCATGTTTACATTGTTTATACTGGGATTTATTCTCACCGGAGTTATCCGGCTGTTGTCTTGTTTTGTATGTGTGCATGACAACAGGTGGGGCTAGATCATGGTCAAAAAGAGGATGAGAGAAGACAGTTAGCGTGGAGATCCGGACTTAGGAGTACATCTGTTATATCACCTGAGATGTAGTGAAGAAACAGTAGTTATTATGATTTACGATTGTACAGGACTTGTACTTAGATCTGAATAGTGATCTTGTAAATGAGATAGGACTTATTTCATATGCTGCGTACTCTCGTATTTTTTAAAAAAATTTAGACCCTGTTTATTTTAATTGATTAATTATTCTCAGAAAGTGATTAAGAATTGAATTAAGTTCGGGTCCCCACAATCCTGACTTTATATTATCTTCGCATTTTGAACGCGATATATTTTCGTGTTATTCTCATCGTTTGCGTGAGTTTTAATCAAAATTAAACATCATGTACCACATCAACGAATCCTTCAGCATTATGACCAGTGGATTTGATTAGGACTCTTTTGGATTCTTTCCTCAATCACCTTATATAGACATGTTATCCCATATGAAATTAAGGATGAAAAATCACGCAAAATCAGTCCATAAATGACAGGCCGAGAGATTTGAGGAAATTTGGTAAGTAAACATTGAATGTGTTTGGATTAACTAGCATGAAGTATATGCGAATCACTGTAAATATCAATTATATAATAAAAATAAAATTTTAATTTTCTTAAAAAATAATTTGAATCATTTTGTTATTTATCTGAGTTTATTCTTTTATCATATTAGATGAATAAATTAATTAAGAATTTATATAAATTAATTTCAAAATTGTTTCTCAAATTAAAATTCAAGTTTTTGACTTTATGTTATATAGTAAATATAATGAGCATAATATATAAAATGAAGTCAACTGAAATATCAACCAAATTATGAATTTTATCAGTTCATAAATCATAATTTACATAAGTGAAGCAAATTAAAAATAAATAATTATCAATTTAAAATACTCGTGACTAATTCATCAAAAAAATGAAATAATAATATTGATAATAAATTATAACACATAATATTCAATTTAAATAACATTTAACCTCATAAAAAAATTTTACCTTCTGTTTTTAGAATTATATATCATAGATTATTAATTTTATATCATAATCGATCTTTTGTAAACTACATTGATGAATATTAATTTCTTGTTAAACACAATTTTGAAATAATAAATAAATCAACATATATAATGAAATACATATTTAAATAAGATTATATGACAAATATCAAATAAAATCAAATAAACTCATACAATAATTATTAAACATAAATTTTAAGCTACCAATATGATTTTCACTAAAAAATTTGAAATATAACCAAAGAAATAAAAGTTCATAAAAAATGTTATTTTTTGTATTTGTTGAATTATTTAGTTTGATTTCAAAATAATTAAATAAAGATATTAAAATATCATGTGTAAAAACTCTAATAATTTGACAAATATTAATCAATGATTATTATAATTTATATTTATTATAATGAATATGTCATATATATATATTTACAATAGAAAATAACTTCTGTGTCTTTTAATTGCTCATTAATATATATATATTTCATGCATTACATATTTAGGATTTTGATTGATGACTTATTTTGACGAGCAAATGCATATAACTTTTTAGTTATACAATTTAATAAAATAATCAATGCTATAACATATATATTTGTTACAATTATTGTTTTTTTTTGAATTTTTACTCTTTTAAAATTACTATCTAAATTTTATATGTATTACAATATAAAATTTTCATATAGATAGTTATTATCTCACTTGAATGAAAAATAGATGTGAATACATAATTTTTTTACAATCAATTAATTTTCATATATATTAATTAGTTAATGAATAAGTTTTTAAAAAGTATACAATTTAAATTTTTCACCAAGTCTTCATATACAAATAATTATATATATATATTTATGTATTTGTATGTGCTTAGTGCTTATATATGTATGTACATTGGACATTTCAAACTATTTGTTTTATATATCAAATAGGCCGTAATATTGAACATTTGAAATAATTTGCTAATCAAGTTTTAGAGTTGTATCATGGTCAAATTATATACAATATTTATATCACTTACTTAATTGTGGATTTTTTTTATTTTCTTAATATTTTATAAATAATTAAAAAAACATATATAAATTATAAATCAAAAGATTACATACTGCCAAATTTTGTGTATTATATTTATAAATTTTCCTAAGATATATATATATTTTTAAAATTGCTACTATGACCATGTTTAAATATCAAATAAAATAATCATACAATATGTGAGATAATGAAACTAATTGTTTAACAGTTATAATTTAAATTTTTATATTATGAGACATGATTTTGGAACTGAAGTCAATAAAATATTTTATTTTTGATTTGGGTTTCATTGTTTTTGAAAACCATGGTCGGGTTTACCTTTAGACCCTTAATGCCTAAATCTTAAACATTCTTAGCAGATGTTTCAAATACTACTAAATTTTGTTTATTGTATTTATAAATTTGTCTTACGTATTTTTTTTAAAAAATACTACTAAAATGTTTAAATTTCTTATTATATCTAAACTCCCCGAATTCTTTTAAGAGATTCATATTCAAATGAAAATTTTTCATTCAATAATTTTTTTTTTAATATTTTTAAAAGAATTATGTATCAAGAAAATGTCATTTCTCTAATATATTTTTATTTTCAAATATCTATTCAATTTTTACGTAACATTATTTTCAAAGTTTCTTATGTTGTAATTTTTATTAAAAAAATAAAAACACTACTATGATCTTCATGTATTTAATGAATTCAAAAAAATAAATGCATCAATTAAATGAATAAGTAATAGGCTGACTTCTATAAATTCAATATTTCAGATGTGACCTTAGATTTTATATAATTTTTCCACCAATACCCATGCAATTAATACAAACAACACACAGTTCTTGGACAATGTAGTAAAATCACAATGCAAAAATTTTGCCCATCATATATTTTATCCATTGTGGTTATCACCCCCAAGTAAACACTAAAAGATTCGAAAAAAATCTCCAAATTTAATTTGTTTTCCCATTGCTAGAACAAATTGTTCAAACATCATTGTCCAAATTCCAAACCATTGTTGGCTTTTCAAGTTCATAAAAATACTAAAATAATTGCTCAAAAAAGTATTTAAATAAATAAGGGCCTTTCAAAAATAGAACTAACTTGACTAGATGATTTGCGGACTATTCTATTAGTAAAGGTGTTTATACCGTGGTAACCACGGGTTCTATAATGATTAAAAAAAAAGACTTCTTAACAAAATTTTAATAAAATTATTTTGCCTATGTGCATATTATTTGAATTAAAGAACATTAATTATTGTACCTTTTTTTTAATTATTAATGAAGAATGGTGTTGACCCTTTTTCCCTTTGTCCGTTTGAAAATGGAACTCCAAACCAAAATAGCAGACTGTCTCCGACGGCAGGCCGACCCTACACGGAAGGTGCGATGATCAGCAACGTCCCGACATATTTATTTTCAGCATGTAATCGGCAGATTCCACAAATAATTGGATACCTCTTCCAAATATGGGGTCCATTTTAATCAGTGAATCGTTATTTTACTATTTTAATTTTGTATATCTGTCATTTTGTATTTTTGATGACGTCAAAATCGAATCTAAATCATTTATATTTCAATTTTCGGACAATTTGATTTATATTTTTAATTTAAAAATGTTGATATGACATTACATACATAGATATCAAATCGATATCAAGTTCACTTATCACCGTTGTTATCCTATCGCCAAAATAACCGAAAATTGCTATATCTCGGAAATAGTTTGTTGTAGAGGTTAATAAACTCTCTAACAGAGGGGACGAACTAGTTTTATTTCCACAAAATAAAACTATATATGTTTCATCGTTTTCGATTGTTCGTTATCGCCGTTCATGAAATTAAAATAAAATTGTCTCTATCGAACAATTCTTTTTCTTTTTTGTGTCTATATATATATATATATATATATATATATATATATAGAGCCATAGACAATATTTAGTTTCCCACTCACAATACTTCACATAGTGTAAAATGGGGTTGAATAAAATTCTACATACAAATGCAGGAGATGGGGAAACCAGCTATGCCAACAATTCAATTGTTCAAGTAATAACTGAGTTATCTCTTCCTTTCTTTTTCTTTCCCCCCCTATACATAATAAAGAAAATAGAAAAGTCAGAAATTGGGAGATAATTCATATTCTTTGTTCTTATTCTCAAATGTTTCCCTCTAATTTTGCATATGCTAAGTATATCCCTCAAGCATTTTATTGTGTCCTGATTTTGTTCAAGCTGTTAGTTGAACGTTAAGGGTTGAGAGCGAGTACTTGAGAATCACGTGACTTCATTCTTTACCCCCAAATTGAACGATTAGCATTCATAACCCCCTCGTTTCGACGTGTGCTGCATCCTTAAGCTTTAAGAATTAAGCGATGTAGAGCGCGATGAAATTAGAAATGAGAGTATTGCATGTAAGTTGGTTGCTCAAGAAATGAAATTGCATGTGATCAATCAATTCAATATGTCAAAAACTACATGTAATAATTGTTAACTAATGAATCTCATGAATTATGAGGACAATAAAATTTGACCTGAAAACTTATATATAGGACGAATTTGACTGTTTTCTCGACTTGAAAAACTCCGAAATACATAGATGGATCGAGCTCAGGAGCTTAAACATTTGAAAATATGATTGTCGCGGAAAATATGAACCAATCTTTTCTATATTCTTTCTCAGAAATATGGAATATCAAAAACATGGCCAATATTAGATGAAACCCTAAAAAATATGCTTGAAACCGAGAGATTCGAGGAATGCTGCTTCAAGATGGTGGATTTTGGTTGTGCATCAGGCCCGAATACATTGTTAGTCCTCTCCCATCTCATGGATACTCTACAAGATTTCTCCAGTGGATTTCAAGAAATTCAAGTTTTCTTAAACGATCTTCCAGGTAATATATTAACGTAAAATTCCTCTGAATTTCATTACTCCAACACTTGAAGCTAGCCCTCAACTGAATCTGTGTGGTTTTGTTACTGTAGATAACGACTTCAACAATTTGTTCAAATTGGTGCAAAGTTTCTACCAAGTGAAAGAAACTAAAACGAAAACGCGCTGCTTTATATATGGCTCGCCGGGATCGTTCTATGATAGACTATTTCCGAGCAATAGTATGCACTTCGTTTATTCTTCTTACAGCATCCATTGGCTCTCTGGGGTATGTAGTATACACACTTGTTGCTTACATTTTTTTCTCCGGAATGACTAAACGACACTCTGTACAGTAATAAATTAAACCACCTATCTTAGTCATTTGTCTTGCAATTTTAGTTTTTTCTTCATAGGAGTGTTGATGTAAAGCTATATACGTCGACACCACATCAGCGTCAGAGAGAAAAAGAAGGTATAAAATCACAAAAAGGGAAAGATAACAGATTGAAATTTTTGTCGGTAGAAGAATTATTGGTGGCAGACAAAGAATTAAGTGGTAGACAAGCTTTGTTGAAATTTGCGCAATGTTATAATTTCGGATAGAAGAAATATTCAGACAGAACGCGTTTTTATATTCGTTTTCACACGGACGAGAAGCTCTACGAATAGAGCTCCCTCCCCTCGTTTCATTCATTCTATTCTCACTTCTTTTCTCTAATCTCATAGCATTTAAGTGCTTAATTCTAGAATATTTCTGAAGTTTTTGTTCTCCTGTATTAAGAGAGTGTTTGTTGTCTTTGGAAACACAGTGAGCGGTTGGACGCCATAAAATATTATAATGGAATTCTTTTCATCTTGCCGGTGGTTTTTACCCTAATAATTTTTATGGGTTTTTCACATAAATCTCGGTGTCCAATTTTATTCTTTATTTTCATATTTATATATCAAGTTGTTGCACGTGAGACCAACAATTTTTACGTGTTTTTTTAAAATAGTTTTTACTTAGTAGTGTCGAATATCATATAACTCTATATGTACATGCACTCCCCCATTAATATTATTAGACTTTATCTTTCAATTCTTATCTTGCATAATGATAGAACATATTTGGCGTTAAAAATGACAGGTTCCCGAAGGACTTGAGAGCAATAACAAGGAAAATATATACATAGCCAAGACAAGTCCCGTGAACGTACTGGAAGCATATGCAAACCAATTTCAAAGAGACTTCTTCAAATTTCTAAGTATTAGAGGTGAAGAAATGATCCCCGGTGGGCGTATGGTGTTGTCGTTATCCGGTCGACGTATCGAAGATGCTTCTTCAATGGTTGAAAATGCACATTTCACAATTCTTGCCGAAACACTTCATGAAATGGTCGTCGAGGTAATGGTTCTATAATTATAAATAACATGTTTCATTTGAGGGGAAAAGAACCTCTAGTCGCGCACATACATGTCTAAATATTTTCATTATATTAGAAGGATTGTGACAAATAATATTAACATGAAGGGGTTTAAACTCTCAATCCAAAAACACAACAAATCTTAACATCTCATTATTTTTTTGGGAGAGAATGGGATGGTTTAGTCATTTCGCCATAAATTGGATGCAGATTCGCAATTCATCCAGGGATGTGGAAATGTTCGTTTAAACCGAAATAACAGACCAGACCGAACTATTTGGGAAGTTTGGTTGAGTTAACTTTTGTTTTTTTTTTTTTAAATATGTTATATCGGTTTGATTTCGATTTAGTTTTTAATTAAATTTGATTTATATAACAGGGCCATAATTGTTTGGTGCAGGATTTAGTTTTGGTATTTGGTCCATGGTTGCAAGAAAATCTTTTACCCTCGGTGCACATATATCTTTCTCCTGAATTGCATGGAGCCACTGTGTATACACTGTGTTAATGTGCATAAAATGACAGGGACAGGTCGAGAAAGATGATCTATATTCTTTTAACGTGCCTATATACATCCCGTGCCCACGAGAAGTTGAGACGATAATCGGGGACGAAGGGTCCTTCATATTGGACAAGATGGACGTTTTTCCAGTCCCATGGGACCCTAGCCAAGACGAAAATTTCGAAAAATGTAGATGCGCAAAATTTGCCGCGGATAGTGTTCGGGCTGTGATTGAGCCAATGCTGGCCAGCCATTTTAGCAGGGTCGTGAATTATGATGTGGTATTTGAGAAGTATGCAGAAAAATTGGCTGAGCATTTGTCTAAGGAGAAGCCATCTCACTTTACTATAGCAATTTCTTTAAGAAGGAAATGATAAAAAGATATAGTGTATAAGGTCTATGAAAGGAACAGATCAACCATATGTTACAAGTATTTTAGGAGAATCTCTTGTTAAGATATCCAAGATTCTTAAATGGAATAAACAAGTAACTTCGCATAAACACTGGCATCATTTTTTCTATACCATGATACTGAAAATTCGATCCTGGCCTCTGGCAGGTGGGTATACTATATTACTATCCATTGCCCACCTGCTAGGATCGACTTAAACTCCATAATGCGGCCACAAACTAATCTATGTGACGTATCACCCTTTCTGACTAGGGAAATGGAAGAAACAAGCTCTTCGCCATGGCCATCACGATACGAGGCGTACTTAAAGTTTACAATGAGAAATCTTGGTTAAAATCGAGATTTTTTACGTCATTTGTTCTTCCAAAAAGAGTATTGTCAAGTGTCGTGCTTATATTGGAAGAGTACAAAACAGAGCACAAATGTGCTATCAGCTCGACTAATAAATGAGATGGAAAAAAATATAGAAAACATCCAAAGAGGAGGAATGATTATTTAAAAAGATGTGAAAGGAGAGAATATATTTTCCAAAAAAAGGGAAAGAAAACAAAAATGTGAATAATGTTTTGTTTTGAAATATGAAAGGTGGGAAATATTTTGGGGAATGAAATGGAACCAAGGCATAGTGTTCTTACAGCCGTGATTGGCTCACACTTTTGCATCTAACCCAAAGAGAACAGAAGCAAACAGTTGAGATTTATAAAGAAAACATGCAAGTTCCACATTCTGTAAAAACTACTGAAACAAACTCTTCTTCTCCATAGCTCGGCCAACCCCATCACTTCAGTGCTTTTTAAGCATCGAAAATTTGTTTTCTATTGCTTTTTTGCTGTTAATAAACTCCGAGAAAGAAGGAACTGGTGGTAGAACTGTCACCTGGGAAATAGAAGCATCTGATTTAATACTGATACCAGGATTTTCATGATGGGGGGCTTGTGACACTACTGGATTCAATGTCGAGGATGATCGGGATAAGCCATCTGGTTTGGGTCCGACGACTTCTGATGTTGTAGTATCTTCGGCACCCAGTCTACTTTTCAGCTTATCGGGACTAGTGGTTGACAACCACCTTATAATACTTGCCATCTGTGACAAATAAAATGACTTCCCACTTTTCCCATACTTGTGATAGCATTCATTCTCAAGTGTCTCGACAGATGTGCAGAAGTCAATCCTGACATTTTGTTGTTTAAGGAAGCAGATATATCCGGTGAATCAAAGGTATGAATCATGTGCAACAGTTTTGGGGTCAATGGATCAAGAATATGGTTAAAGGCTCAATGGATCAAGAATATGGTCAAAGGAAGGATACCTTAACTCGTTGAAAATGTGTTGGTTTTGCTTCATTGCGTCTAGTAACTTTTGCTTTCCGGAGTCTCTTAATGTTCCAGATATGGCATTTTTGACAACTTTATTGACCTATCAATACACAGCAGATGCTTAGTAGCACGCGCAGAGAGGAAAAAGGATCATATATGACTAAAGATTGCAGTCTGCTCAAATAAGTTGAGCCCTTGCAGGAAAAAAACGAACACGATACCAACCTGCTTTTCTGAGTCATTTTCATGCCGGTAATAATTCTCTTCTGCCTGCTGCAATGACTCAATCCTGTCATTTAATCTTCTTTTCAACGATTTACTTGAATGTGCCACACTCTTTGCAATTTCAAAAGCCTCTGGAGTTAGCAGGTCAATAGAATGTCATGCTGAGGAGAAGATAAAATGGCAAAGCATTCTAAGATACAAACATTGCTTTTAATATTTTAACTCATGTTTATACCATCAGAATCAGATATATCTTCCTCAGATTGACTAGCGTCATCTTCCCGATTCCAGAATTCTGAAAATTGTTCTTTGCATAAATTTGAAGCACTGTAGCGCACAAGGAAATCAAAAGAGTAAAGCAAACAAACAAGTTCATTTAATGAACACAGAAACGACAAACTATATTCTAAAACAAATTCACTCACAGGAAATCAAAGAGTAAAGTAAAATGAACAAGCTCATTCAATGAACAAAGAAACGAAGAACTACATTCTAAAACATTTTCATTCACAGAAAAAAAATTGACAGTATGCAAATCTGTTGCACTGGAAACTAATCAGTGGTACCATAAACAAGAGTGAGGAATATGGACAATATTTTTTATGTGGGTGGGGAGGGGCAGATTCTTTATTAAATGAACAGAAAATGGTTGAAACAGAAACTTATAACCATGTACAAATTCAAGCGTTATAGATAATAAACACAGAACTGACTTTATTTGTTATTTCCTTGGATACCTAAATATTTTCCCATTAACCAATTTTAAAAAATGGACTGCGTCTGGGAACTACTATAACACACGATACTTCATAACCATCAACCTCCAGCATTCCTATAAACTAACAAGAATTATCAATCAAGAAAGTCTCACACAAGATAAGAGTCACTCAAGCCCTTCACTAAACACAATGGTTAACAACCATTTTGCCGCACATCATATTAATCAACTCGAAGCAGATCAGCCACCTGGATCATCTTTCTCCATATGGCTCTATAAAATGGCACATCACCATTCAAACAATAATGATTCAAGGCCTTCTTAATTAGTAATACCACATATTTTTGCTCTAACACCTCCTTTGTGGTGTGGTTGGAAGCAATACAGATAGACTCATTTCCCCGCCAGAGTATCTATTATCCACATAGCGAACACCAACACGAACATGTCAAAAAATTGTAGTACATCAATATAGAGAAAAACAAACGGAAACCTGCTAAGGAATACTTGAGAGGACCCATTTCGGTACTTAAAAGAAGTACTGGTTGTAAGCTCCTTCAGGTGCTTCGAAACTAAATTAGGATGTCTGCATGCATCACAAGATTTTGCACATAATGATGCAGATACCTGCTTCCAGAGAAAGACAATTACATGGCATTATTTTCCCATCAGAATCAGATTCTTACTGGATGTGTAACCTACATGTGAAATGGGTATTGATCAGCACACCTGCTCCCCAAAACTCTCGAGTATCTTTCTTCTACGGCAGCCCGCATCCTCGCAGTAGTCAATCATCTGTAAGGAGACAAAGCCAAAGTAAAATTGATATAATAGGATGTAAATGTTATCTCAGGGAAGATGTATACTTACCAGACAGAAGTCCGCTAGGGACTTCTTAGAGGAATCCATTTCCGAGCTTGAAGAATGCAACTTTTTGCTCTTAGCATTGCCCAGGATGAATTCCTGCAATTATGTTTATTAAGTTTTAGAATGATACTGCGCAAACCTGAAAATCAAACATAGTAGTTCAATTGGAAAGATGATAGCTAACCATTTTTCTACGGTCATCCACCCCATAATATAATAGACTTTGGGAGGGCAACTGATCACGACCAGCTCGGCCTGACTCTTGATAAAAGGCCTCCATGGACTTTGGAATATTAAAGTGGCAAACAACTCTCACATCTTTCCTATCAATGCCCTAGCATTAGAGTGAACAAACCTTTAAGGTGGATCTCTTCCAATTAAGAATGCTGAATAGGGAGCTTCACAATTTGTCAAAAATATTTTCATACCATCCTGCAGTAAAACCACGAGCTCAAAACATGAGCAAGAAAAACGGCAGCTACAGCATCAATTCAGAAACCATTACACAACAAATATAGAATACTGAGGCCAACTGGGAATGATAGACAATGAGAGCTAAAAGAATTGAAATGAGATAGCACACATTTCCTCCAAGGAGGATTCATGTTCTTTCCAACTTAAAGAAACATGAACAGAAACATCATTGAAAATTAATGACAATTTGATTATCAAAATTAGAAACACCAAAAATACATTAATATATAAAATAGAAAAAACTTGAAATAGAATTAGAGTAAGGAAGCAACTTGAGTGATTATGTATGAAGATGATGTATAACTTCAAATTAAATTAACTATAAATACTTTTAGACTCTACAGGATAAGGTCGTAATAAGTTCAACCCCTACAATTCCTATGGTAAAAGCAGGTTTCCTATTATCTGGCCATACATCAGTCAGCATAATTTACATTGTTGACATGAAGGAAATCAAAACGACTTTCATCAGCTTCTACTCTCATCCCACAATCAAATCAAAACGACTTGCATCAGCTTCTACTCTCATCCCACAATCAAATCAAAACGATTTTCATCAGCTTCTACTCTCATCCCACAATCACCACCACACCTTGCCCCCACCCCATCAGTCTCAAACATCTATTCCAGACGATCTGCCACTGCCGCCAAATAGTTAGAGGTTTGGTTGAAGGAGGGGAAGAAGAAAACAGAACTAGAACGCTTATTCTATTTATTATGCGATGAAAGTAATTATTATGACTTCATTCCACATGATTGCGAGATTCAAAACTGCAAAATTGGACTTTAGTTTATTACATCCGACAGTGGAAGAAATTAGGACCATACACTGTCTAAAGCATTTACGACAACCCAAAGCTTAGAACATAATAGATTTGTGCTTTCTGATTACTTCTTGCCCCTTTCAAATATGGCGACATATTTCCTACTAGTATACCATAGCAGCAAAAAATAATTACGCCATGATCCACCAAATTATATGATGCAATTTGCTAAGAAAAATGGAATTCACAAGACAGATAATTGAAATACCAAATAACTTTTCTAGTTGAAAGAATAACAATGAAACAAAAATCATACCCAAAAGCCACCGTAGCAACAATTACTTGTGTTTTGAAGCAAATCCAATCATCCAATGTAGAACTCCGCAATTTACTGTTCAATCCTGCATGATATGCTAATGTGCCGGAAAAAACCCAATTTAGAAATCCAAAAGAAGAAATGTTTTTAAAAACTGCCAAAAACCATAACTCCGTTACCAGCACAAGAAATTCCTTTCTTTGATAGGTGGGCAGCCAAGTCATCACAAGTTGTCCGCTCAAGGCAGTAGACTATAGCACAAATATTCCCAAATGATTTAAGATGCTCACAAAGATCAGAGTATGGATCATCCAACAGGTCTTTGAAGCGAACTGCAGGATGAAGTAGTTTGAGAAACATATATGATGGCTATTTAATCCTCTATTTAACACTCATAACAAAGTGGCTCATTCATTCAGATTCATCATTATTGGAATTGCATTTGAGATTAGTTTCACTGTATCAGGTTTAATGAGGTGGGAGGAGTTTATGAATTTGAATCTTTTGATTTTATGTTAAGAGTAGCTTATTTTATAGATATCCGTAAAAGATATATCCATGAGCATCATTTATGTCATGAAAACTTTAACGTTATGATCAAGCTATGGGAACTCCACCTTCATAATAAATATTTGGGCGGTTGAATGATGACTTCAGTACGAGAGGGTTTTGTAAACACAAGGACTCTATCACGTCCTCCTGAACTCTGCAGAAGTACCAAATCTAATATTAATAACTCCCTGCCACATATTATACAGAGAATGATGTTACTTTGGAGTTTGGACAGCAGTGTGGAGAAAAGGAAGCCTCATATCAACTAGTAAAACTTCGCACATGATTTGTGCGTGTAAATTAATTTGTTTTATCTAAAATATAGTTTTATATTTATATATACTAAATTTTTATATGAAATATAATCAGATTAGAGTAATTCTTATTTAATTGAATTTCTAATTTATTATGTTTTTTCGATCACTAATTTATTATGCTTTGTTTTATTTCAAAAATATTTATGAGGAAGGGGTATTTTGAGAAAAAAATGTTATGACACGAGAGGCAAAAAGTAGTTACTATCCATGCCTCAAATTTAATATTAGTAATAAATTTAATCCAACCACAAATAAACCACAATTTCAAATTCCTCAACCATATTTCAGAGACCACAACAAAAACTGTCACAGAAGAATGACATTAAACAAACCAATATATTGTTACTTTGCAGATGATATCTTTGATGATGCAGGCATACCAAATGCTTTTGACATCTAATTGGAGTAGGGTTGCACAGTGGCAAAACATAAGAAAACATGATATTAATAACAAGAAGGTTAGAAGTATTTCAAAATTTTGGTGCGTGAAACTGCAATTGCCAGTTAACATGGACAAACTCACTTGGGAGCAGCTGTAGCAGTCAAGGCCATAACTGGTATGTTGGGCAGTCGTTTCCTTAGAGAAGAAAGTTTCCGGTAGCTTGGCCTAATTTAAATAGAAAATCAACAAAAATAACAATTAACAACAGTAGAGCAGAGAAAGAATATAAGAAATCAACACCATGCAACACACGCACGTACCCAAGTGCAGGTGCACAACAAAGACATAGAAAGGGAGAACAATTATCTCTGTTTTAGTCCAGAGAGTTTGAGCACATAACAACAAATGGGAAAACATACGAAAAATAGTAGTAGTCATACAAATAAAGGTAAGAAAATAGCATCTTAAGGGAGTGCACAGACTCTCCCTTTCATTGTATTGCAGAAGCTGGAGGCCACATTAAAATAATATAAAATTTTAATGTTAACAAACACGATAAGCGACCCAAGATCAAGTCAAACGAGGAAGTTGAAATGAGTTTACCAATAACAAATATGGATTAAATAATTCTCATCCTAGCAGATGCTTAGCTTAGCGGGGGACAAATATCATAACTAGACCCAGAAGCAGCTCTAGTTCATAATTGAAAAGCTACATATGCTGCTCCTTACACATTCAAAGACCTTGAGCCTGGGCATACTTGACCCCCCCCCCCCCCCCCCCCCCCCCCCAAGCAAGAAAAAATACCCTTGTCCAGACTTTGTGATATGAAATGAAACACAAAAATTTAGGAAATGTATACTTTCTTTAATATATGAGTAACACTAAATAAATAATTTCTTTCTGATATTACGGTGCACAGTAGCATGCACAAAACTGATGAAAAGCATAAAGCTCATGATACTTATCTGTAGTGATAACATGCAAAATAAGGTAAACCAAGTCCGATGAAATAGGTTTGAACAAGGAAATATACATCGAAGTTCGAGAATCCACCTGAAATCATGACCCCATGTTGAAACGCAGTGTGCCTAAAAACATTTAAAAATTGGAAGTAAATTAGTTTCCTGATAGGTTAAAAAGCAGATAAATTTATGAGGCAACTTCAGAAGCATCTTTTGACAACTGACAACTATTTATATATTGCCGTTAAAAATCACAAGCAGTTAAAGACCTCGTCTACTGCAATAAGATTTAGCAATCCTCTGGAATGAATTTTGGTCAGCCTTGCCATAAAACCAGTTGTTGCAATCAGTTCAGGTGTCACATACAGTAACCTCAAAGATGGCTTTCCCGATTCAAGGTCTTCATAAACCTACAAATGCATATGTAAAACAGATGAACACCAATGATATATCCATACACAATGAGAGATAATATTCGGGTACATAATTTTTATACAGTGAAATAGTAGGCTACGATAGTAGAACTTATTGAATTTATTAAGAAGCTTCTTAGTCAGCATCTAACCACAACACAAACTGAAATTTATATATCTATAAACATAATGAAATAGAGAAGGTACAGAAAGATAAAGAAAAACGAAACTATTTGGGAACTAAAAAACTGGAAAACCTCTATTGCAAAAACTTTTAGTCACATAGCATAAAACAAATCAGGAAGTGGTGAAAGAAAATATCCAGGATTGACTTACTATAGATGCTAAAAGTAAAAGAAGGAGATTGGAGTTCGATTGTTTCAGGTTTTATATGGATTCTCAAAGAACATCAAATATGTTTACAAGTAAATGGATTTGGTTTTCCCCACACCATCTGCATGTCTTCGCAAATATTGTAAAGGATGTATGCCAGGTGTTACAGAGCTATAAGTAGTTATCAAAATTAGGGTTTTCAACAACGCACTCAAAACAATATTAAATAGCTCTCATTAACACGACTGATATGTGTGATAAACTCCTCCATACTTCCTCTCTGCTCATTGGATCCACTAGAACGTGATTATTAGCCATTCTGTCTAATCAGTAAGCATTAGTGCTGGATGAAGTAAAATCTATAAAATCTCAACCTTATTCTTGGCACTCGCGGTCTGGGTAGAGGAAAGATATTCAGCAGTAATCCCTTTCTCTTTTAACACCATTACTTGATTTTCCTGAATAAAAATATAAGTTGAATTTATAAAGTAGAATTTACATTCACTTCCGTTAATAAATTACAGAAACAACTGGTGGACGAAATGTGTCATGTACTCACCATAAGGGCTGAGATTAAATGAATGAAGCAGAAGAGATCAAATCTTATCCTGAAAAAAATGATAGAGCAAAAGAATCTGTGCAGGCCTAAGCTTAAAAGAAATATATCAACAATCGCATTCACCTATCAAAGGACTGACAACAAGAACTATTCCTGCCTTTGCTAGTGCTGGAATCTGATAACAGATTGACTTTCCCCCACCAGTTGGCATCAAACAAAAACAATCTCTGCCTGCGTTCAACAAATTGCATCAATTTCCAGACTACTTTCATATAGCACACCGAAAAAACGAAATTATAACATTAGGATAAAAGGACCACACAAAACACACATAGAAGCATATGTGCATAGATGTGTACATATATATAATGTAAGCATGCACGCATAAGTTATATACAGGCACAAGACTATAGTTACTAAAATCCTTCAAGGCATGCATCTATGATGAGGGTGCAGTTAGGATCAACCCTTGCACCTCAACACATGGTAAAATGCAGTCCTTTTGTGAAGGGAACCTTGTTCATGAAGCCCAGCGTTGGTGCGTTTTAAATGATTCAAAGTCTTTTTTAAGCATACCTTACATGTCAGAGGTAGCAATTCCAACATGAAATGAAAGATAATACTTGTCGATAGTTTTGCTAGTAGATTGATGGGCAATTCTTTCATTGGTATTTAGTAACTCGTAAATCAAATAGACCTTATGGTGTTTTACTTGTGGGACACAATTTTAACTTATGACGATCAGAAACGTTCCATTAACAACGCCCATCTTCTAGAAAAGAAAATTGGTGCAATTTTAAATAAACACAAATGAGATTCCGGTTAGTTCCAGCTGCCGTGGCGATTCCCATTTAGTTCCATCCTCTCCCACACATTATGCACACGGAAAAAATCAAACCTGATAAAACTGATTCAATGGCTTCCAGCTGCTTCCCACGAAAATCAGAGTGCCCAAAATGCCATCTCAAAAGCTTCACCAATGCTTCCTTCTTGATCACCTGCTTCGCAGCCCCGCAAATAGAGTCCAGCGGCAGTGGTGATTTATTCATGTTTGAAACCCAAGCCCCCAAAATGCATGTATATCAGCCAACGACAATCAAATGTCTCTCCCTACGCATTTTTCCATTTGGAAATTAGGGCTCCTTAATTTCTCAAAACAAATTATTTCTTTCAACTCACCCATTGTAGCTGACCTCGTCCTCTGTTTGTATTGTGTCCATTTTTTTCGATTTGAAAAAAAAAAAAAATTATAAAAAAAATATATAACCTATTAAAATTATATATTAACAATATAAAAAATCAAAATCGTAAAAAATCTATATATAACCACAAATTTAATTTTCGGTGACAAAAATGTTTCATTGTTTTATTTGTTAGAAATATATATATATATATATATATATATATATTTCTTATGAAAAAATATATTGTTTTGTTGACAAATATACTTTGTTTTATAAAATCTTGAAAGAAAGAATAATATGGTCCATATATGTATATTTTTGCATTCTAACTATATATTTATACTTCATCGTTATAATTATATGTGTTATTTTAGTGAAGCAAGATTTAAAACTAAAAATATATTATGATAGCACATTAATTTTCAGAAAATTATGAATTTATATTTACTTAATACATTAATAATTTGAAATTATATAGTTTTAGGAATTAATAATAATAATAATAATAATAATGAACTTATAATATATCTAATAAAAAATTAAAATATTATTAACAATAGTTTAAATTTCATACAGTACTTAATTTGTACAATTAATTGACTTGTGGAAAATACTGAAGGAGCTTAGACATAATCTTCTTCAATGCTACAACAACAAATTTCATGTTTATTATCCTTTCACTAGGATTCTCCATGGAACATTGTAAAGCTATCTCCATTATCGACACCAAGCATTCCAATTTGTCACTGAAGTGTTGTTCATCTCCTCTCAACAATTCCAAATCTATAACTCGTACAAGTGCATTAGGCACTGAACCATTCACCAAACTCCGTAGGCTTAAATCCCCTGTAAATTTAGAGTCGTTCGGCTTCGTTCTTGTAAAAACTTCCATCAGCATTATACCGTAGCTATAAACATCGCATTTCACAGATACCAAACCTTCTGAACCGTATTCTACGAGACCGAAGAAAACAAATAAGTTCATCGAATGTATGACGAGTGAGATTAAAAAAAATGTGATTGATGGTGTGTTGGAGCTGAAAAATGTCATGTTTACCTGGTGCGATGTAGCCTAATGTGGCGAGGGTCTTTGTGAGCGTAACACTGACTCCATCACTTAATAGCTTAGCGACTCCAAAATCGCTCAAATGGGCAACCATATCATCATCCAAGAGCACATTGCTTGGCTTTAAATCACAGTGAACTATAGGTATTGAGTAACCATGGTGTAGATATTCTAGCGCGTATGCTACATCTATCATTATGTTGAGCCTTTGAACAATGTCCAAGAAGTTGTTTTCCGAATATAGCCACTGTTCGAGGCTTCCATTTGGCATATATTGGAGAACCAATGCCTTGAAGTCTTCGTTTGAGCAACTACCGATGACTTTGCAAAGATTTCTATGGCGAAGCCTGCGCAGGACTTCACATTCGGTATCAAAACTCTTGAATCCGCCTTCTGACTGCAAATTGAACACTTTTATCGCCACGTCCTCTCCATTTTGAAGGGTCCCTTTATAGACAGATCCATAACTTCCCTTGCCGAGTAAATGGTTCTCGTTGAACCCTTCGGTGGCCTTTACAAGTTCCTGATATAAGACTCGTGATGGTGCACTATCGAATGAACTACTTGTTGGGGTTTCTGTCTTGTTTTTCTTCCTGTATCTTGCAAGTATATATGACAAGGTAATGGCAAAAACTAGCACTGAAATCCCTAAGAAAATATATACAACACGAAGAATCAATTTTTTCCTTTTGGACTCGGTGTTTGTGTTTTCGTGACAAGGTGGAACTCCATATTTAGAATCACCACAAAGTCCTACATTAGACACAAAGAAATGGCTTGAAAAGGATTTAAAGGGGCCACCAGTAGGGATTGGACCGCTCAACTCATTGAAAGAAACATCGAAGTTGTTGAGATACTGAAGTTTTTCTAATGACATCGGTATGGTTCCAGAAAGATTGTTGTGCGAAAGATCTAGTGTCTCCAAACTCACTAACATATCGATTGACTGAGGAATAGATCCTTGAAATCTGTTTCGTGCCAAAGAAAGAAAGATAATACTTTGTAAGCCTCCAATTGAGCTAGGAATGATGCTTGAGAGTGATTGTTTGACAAATCAAGGGTGGCTGCAACCTTCAAATTTTCGATATCTGAAGGCAGGACACCCGTTAAAAGATTTGCAGACAGATTCAACATGAGAAGATCATTCAGTTTCCATAGGCTCCTCGGTATGACAGAATTTAATATGTTGTTCCCCAAGAATAGATATCTTAGAGAAGTTAGATTTCCCATGCAATCAGGGATAGAACCAGTTATTTGATTTTGATCAAGCCGCATTACATTCAAATTCGGTAACATGCAGAGACTATCAGGAATAGGCCCACTTATTTTGTTGCGGTAAAGAAATAATCCTTGAAGTTCTTTCAAGTTCACCAATGTATTCGGAATAGTTCCAATGAGTTCGTTACCAAACAGGCTCAATATAATCAAATTTTTAAGATTCCCAAACACGTCCGGAATGCTGCCTCGAAGACCACAGTTGTTAGCATAAAAATATCGAATAGTAGTCGATAAATTCCCTACTGAAACTGGAAGAATTCCATTGAAAGGATTATCTCCAAAAGCTAAATTTGTTAGGTAGCTGCAGTTTTTCGTTGGACCGATGAAGCTTAGTTCTGATGTTTCACTAACAAAATTGTTCCCAAATAACATTAAAGTTTCTAAAAGATTCAACTTGCCAAAGGAGTTGGGAACTTGTCCACTGAGATTGTTGGAAGAAAAGCTGATGATGGTGAGTTTAGAAAAATTTGAGATAGATTCAGTGATTTCTCCGAAGAAAAAATTGTCATCAAGGTAGAGTTTTTGCAGATTAGGTAGCCCATAACTCAAAATCGATGGAAGGTAACCCCAAAGTTTGTTCACTGAAACACTTATTGCGTTTAATGTTGAGATGTTGAAGATTTTTTCTGGGATATAACCGGTTAAGTGATTGACTCCCAAGGACAATACCTCCAAATTGTAAAGATTGCCCACTTCTTCTGGAATTGTGCCTGAAAAGCTAGAACATTTTGTTGTCAGTTTCTTGGATTCACAAGTTACTATCTCATCAATTACTATACCTATCAGCTTGTTGGTGTCAATATACAACATTTGCAGCATTGTTAAGTTTCCGATCCCTTTTGGGATTGCACCTGTCAAAATTGCTAAACTTCATAAGGACTTGATATTGTTTTGAAATGGCGAAAAGACCGTTAATAACATACGGATATGCATAATAAGCCTATTAGTAAAAGATGCATACGTGTTGCATGTGTTATTATTATTTTAATTTGATCAAATAATATTAAACAATTAACATGAAATTATTTTCAATTTAGAAGAGTTAGTTCGATTTAAAAGAGATTTTTTGTTTAGATTTTTTTCTATATAAAATATGTAATGAATTGAAGAGGTTTTTAGTAGGTTAAGTAGGGTAATTATGGAATTAAATATTTTCATGTTCTCTAAAAAAGTTACTCTAAAGATATCAAACTTAATAATATAATATAAATATAAAACAAGCAAGATTTGAAACTGAAACTCGTGACATAACCTCCTTGTACGATTAGCAAATTTAGAGAAACTCCATAGAAAATCACGGCAAAAATATGTCAAGTGGGAATCCCATTTAGCTTAAGGGGGTGTATTAGTTGTAGATATTTGCTGATTTTTTTAAATAAAAGACTTTTGTGGGGTTGATAGATACTTTAGGTTGAATTAAAGACATTTTTTGACATTTTATAGTAGTACCTTAGACTTCAATTTTTGTACTTAATAGAATTTCATTGAGTCATTAAAAGTCTATTGATATTTGGAAAACCTATAAATTTTTGCAGAGTTTTTAAAAGTCAAGTTTAAATATCATATGACTTTTTAAAATTCTACAAAAATTTACATTGAATATTACTAAACTTTTATAGTATATAAAAGTGTAAATTGAATACCTCTAAATTTTTAAACTCCATAAAAGTCATTAAAAGTCTAGAACCAATACACCTCCTCTAGAATTGTTGTGGTTCTTGAGGTTCCAGCTATGAAATTAGAAACATATAAGATAAGCATCTTTTCAAATTTCAATAAATTTTGATGTCCGAACAGACGATAAGCTTATGCAAACATATAGAGTTTGACACTTTACGTGAAGTTAGAGAGGTGTGTTGTATAAGCGGAAATGGTACTTTCAATCCAGTGAAATGAAAACCAATTTAGCACAAATTTGCAGTCACGCAACTTTAAGTGAAGTTTTGATACCTGTAAAATGGTTGGAGCGAAGATGCAATATTTTAAGTGACCTTAAGTTTCCAATTTCTCTTGGTATGGAGCCACTGAATTTATTGAATGACAAGGAAAGAAGACTAAGCTGTGAACATTCAGAAATATTTGGCGGTATGGGGCCTTCAAATTCATTGGAAGACAGATAAAGCCCTTTCAGATTCGACGTGCTGCGACACATCCCTTCGGGGAGATTACCAAACAACTTATTCCCTGTAAAAGCTAGAATTTCTATGGTGGATATGTTGAAAACCGACACTGGTATAATACCAGTAAGATTGTTATATTGTAATAGCAATTTCCTCAGGTTAAACAAACTTCCAATAGATTCTGGTACGTTTCCCTGCAAAGGATTATATGATATATCCAAAACTTCGAGCTTGGACATATTCGTGATGGAACTCGGCATAGAACCAGTAAAACTATTATTCCGAAGACTCAAGAACCGAAGTTCAACCAAGACTCCAAACCAAGAAGGGATGTCACCGGTGAAGCTGTTGAACCCAAAATCCAAGAATCTCACTCTATGCAACTGGGCCAATTCTTCGGGAAGTTTGCCAAGAAACACGTTACCGCTCAAGTTGAGTGAAACTAAAAACGAGAGGTTTCCGAGCTGTGACGGGAGATTTCCAGTAAAGTCCCATGCCAGAAACGTCTAAAGCACTCACTCTTTGGTGGCGAGAACTGCACGTAACTCCAATCCATTTGCATGTTGGGAAAGAAACGGACCAGTTTCGGGACAAAACATGACAAGGGTCTAAACTGAGCTCGGATTTGAATGCAAGAAGTGCAGATTGATCCGTGGTTATGTTGCTTAACGCCATGGCCAAATAAGCCATCAGAATATTTAAGAGTGAAATTGCTTGAAGAAAAAAATGTCCCTTCACGCCCATTTCCAGAAAGACGGGTACTTCAAAAAATTTGATAGATGACAGAGTATGAATCTTGAAATGCATTTGAAGTATGTAAGATTGTGTTATTTAATGATGAGTCGAATGAGGAACTTCCGTCTCATGATTGATACCCGTACTGTGTTGACTTTACAGTCAAAAGAACATTTTTAACATTAGAAAAATATTAAGCAACCAAATGAGACGGCGAGAATATTAGTTCTAGATTTTTAATGGTTTTCGTGGAGTTTAAAAGTCCAAAGATGTTCAATATAAAGTTTTATATATTTCATAAAAATTTAATTCAATTTATTTTAATTTGTAGAGTTTTAAAAAGTAATATGATATTCATATTTTATTTTTAAAAGCTCTACAAAAGTTTAGAGTTAATCAAAATGTCAATAAATTTTTATTGATTTCATAGAATTAATCAAGCCGTGATAACGAAATCTTGTGAAATTTGAAATTATATTTATTAAAATTTTAATAAAAAATTATTGCATTACGCAACCAAAAAAATTATAATATTTAATTGGCTCATAAAATAAAAATTATTATTTTTAATAAGTAAAATGTAATTTTGTATTATTTATTATATAACAATTTATGTAATTCAAAATTCATATGGTAGTGTGTGTGTGTGTGTGTGTGTGTGTGTGTGTATATATATATATAATTTTTGTGCTATGGATTGATATATTAACATACATAGAAAAATTTATGAACAATCATATATAAGAATAATTATGAAAAATTAAATATATCAAATTTTTATAAAGTTACATTAATTTCAAATATTTTACGTACTTATTATTTATTTTCAGACAAAAAAATTGTTTTTTTATTTTGTTGATAGACATATTATCAAACCAAAATTGATATATTTTTTCATACAAAAATTTATTTTAAAATAAATAATATTATTTTAAATTAGATTATTAATATTAATTATTATTACCTATATTTTAAAAAAAATATTAATTAATTAAAAAAGTATATTGAGTTGACTTGAATAATGAAAATTTAATTATAATAAATTTAATAATGACTTATTTATCTCCTTTCATAAATCAAATCATAAAAAATATTTATATTAATAGATAAAAAAATTAAATAAATAAAAATTATTAACGTCAACTATTAGTTCAAAAAATAAATTAAAAATTACAATTATAAATTTAAAAATCCATATAGGTTTAATGAAAGTTTTTACAAATATATATATGAAAGTCATGCAACTACAATTTTTAAAAAATATATATGTTTTTATTGTATTGGCTTCTCCAAATTTTACAAACAAACAACAATTATTATATAATTATATATATTTCAGAATTGAAAGTGACCGTCCATAAGCTTACAGCTGGAACCTTAAAATGCCAAAAAATTCTGATTACGAATAGATTTAATTGGTTGTTTCTAGAGAGTCGATGTATGTAGCCTACGTTCAATTCTTATCGACTTTTCATTGATCATTTACATATATATATATATATAATATATATATATATATAGAGCAATGATACCCTCCACACCCTTTTCCTGCACACCTGTGTGTGCCTGTCTACGTGGCACGTCCACAACCACACAAAATTTTTTGTTTTGTTTTTTTTAAAAAAAGCTGACCAATCATGCACCGCCACGTAGGCGGTGCTCATGACCCCCCTGCACACCAGGTGTGCAGGGTAAGAAATTCGTGTATATATATATATATATATATATATATATATATTTGATATATTGAGCATATGTTTTTTACTTTTTTTATAATATCTCACAAGAATTTAATATTTTCCCCAAGATATTCATGCGTCCATCTCACGTTCAAGATAACTAAATAAATAAATATATATATATATATATAATATATATATATATATATATATATTCATTTGATTTTCATCTTATATTAATTAATGTGTATTAGATAATTATTTAAGCAAAACATCAAACTGATGAAACTGCTAATTTAATTAATAATCCTAATTGATTTATGGTTTTACAATTTTAAAAGTATATTTCTGAACTTTCTATAACCAATCAAACGGATTAATTCCATAAAAAATTTTGGTATAAAGATATATTTGATAAAATTGTAATTAAAGTTTGTTGTTTTCTTTTATTTTACCTTAAATAGATTTTAAGGTATATCATATTGTAACATCCCAAAAAATCTGAAGGTCCACGTGAACCACGTGTATGCAAATTATTAAATCTCATTGGTATTTTATTAAATTATTTTAAAGCATAAAATACATGCTTATTTTATTAATTTGTGTTTAATTATTTTTATGCATTTTATTGCATAATTCATGCATGATAGGATTTAATTCATGAAATTTTTAAAGTTCACGCATTAGGGTTTCTAGGTGCATTTCACGTTCGAACGAGGACCGGAGGCCCGAGAATTTTCAGGAAAATTATTTTAATACATGATTAATTTTTTATAAATTAATATATGATGTTTTAAGTGGATTTTTCAAATAATGGGATTTTACTGGGTATTTTTACCCACAAGACTTTATTTTTAACGGTACGCCAATTTTAGCGAATCGGAGAACTTTTTAATGGTTCGGCTAATATTTTCAAAACCTTTTCAACATGAAATATTTTTCGGGAGTGCGTTTGGACGTAATGGGCCTACTTCTAAGCTCGTTGGGCTTAAAATCCTTTTTAACTTTTAATTATCAAAATTAGGCCCATTAGTGGATTGTTAGCTATTTATATATTGGCTAATTATCATCTTAACCTAAACCTAGACCAATTCCACAGCCGACACCCCCCTCCAACCAGAAACCTCCTCGTGAATTGCTGCAACTAAGTCTTCGGTGTCACCGTTTCTCCCTCAAACAAAGAACGCCTCCCTTCGGCCGTGTCACGCGATCATTTGTCCAAGATTTTCCCACCAAGGCACGCTTGTTACTTCTTTCTTTGCATCATGCACGTCATATTAATGTTGTGTGTGCATTTCTTCATGAAATCTTTCGATCTTTTCAAGAGCACGATTAATCTTTCGGGTTTGCACCATTTTATCGCATCATGTATTGTGTTGCTCACGGTTTTTATGCGTTTGTGCAAGGGGCTGCTGTATCGTGATGTAAGGGGGTTGTACAGGTTGTAATCAATGGAGTTTAGGTGCTGGAGTTGGAAGCTTGGTCGAGATCGGTGGGTTTGTGAGGGCCGATCGAATTTTTGGTGGTTGTGCGAGATGGAGTGTTCGATAGTGCCTTCCGCGATTCTGGCCACGCGAAGGCCTCCTCCAGCCCTGGACCAGACCCTGGTGGGTCTGAGTCAGGGTCTGGAATGGCTCGAACCGTGTCGGAGTTGACGGAAAGATCGCTTGAGTCAAGTGAAGAGGGGTGAGCCGCGGTAGGAGGTGTTGATGAGTCTCGGCTCCTAGCTGTTATGAGCGTGCATGGGGCTGGTTGCGATGGTTCAGTAGGCTCCTTAGGGTCTGGTCAAGGTCCATGGTAGGCTGGTATATGGCTGGTGCGTCGGGTAAGGCTAGTGGCGTGAGCTTTTGGGAAAGGGAGTGCACGAGGGTGCCAAACAAGGGAAGGCCGAGAATTTGATAAGTTTCTGGAATTATCATACGTGAGATTTTGGGTCTGGTGAATATGTTTAGGAGCATTATAGTGTTTTTAAGATATGGTAAAAAGTTGGGAGAAATTCGGTTAAGTTTCGAGTCGATTCGGGTTAAAACCTGGACCCCGGTCCAAGTTTTAAAACGAATCGGTTAAGTTTGGTTTTTGGCTCGAGTTTACGCCTAAGAAATTTATGTAATTATGTTTTGGGATGTTTTAAGGATTTTGGTAAGTTTCGGGTCAATTTTAGAGGTCCAGGGGTGAAACGATAATTTTCGGGTTTCAGGGGCAAAATGGTCATTTTGCATCCGGGGTGAGGTTTTGGTCCTGGCAGCGCCATGAGCACAAATTATGATATTTTTAAATGTTCATGCATCACGTTTATGATTTTTATGAAATCATGATAAATACGGTGCATGCTTGGTTTAAAAGAAAAATTATGTATATGCATACTTTTATTAAGTGATGAATATGATGACACGTTTTGAAGGAAGTGATTTAGTTGTGACTAACACGATGACACGATGATATGATTGGAGATATCGTGAGGGAAAAGGCCCCAGAGGGAGCCCGTTTACGGGAGAAAGCCCCAGAGGGAGCCCGACGATCGTATTTCCATTGACATGATATGATGACATGATAGGCTCGGGCTCAGTTGACGGGTGAGAGTGTCGCTGATGTCCCCCGCCGCCGGGTACCACGGTTACACGTAGATGGATCCATCGACTGACATGATGACATGATGATACGAAAGTCACAGCTAATGAACGGAATTCAAATTAAGATTTTAACACGTATATGCTGATACGATGATACATGCTATTACCATGTTTTGACAGGTCACAGTTACGCATATGATATGATAACATGATGAGACATGTTTTGACACGTTACGATTTTACACGACACGCTTATGGTCATGTTTTTAAGCTCATGAAACGTATTTTGATTATGCTATTTTTCACTGCTGTGTGCTACATATATGTACTTGTTATTACTGGTACAGGTGTGTTGAGTCATTAGATTCACTAGGCGTGTGTGATGCAGGTGAGCATTTTGGGTAGGAGACAGGAGGTGCTGAACTCTGAGTAGGCAAACCTCGTGCAGTGACACGACCCGAGGACCACATGTTTTCCGCTTTATGATTTATGAGATATGAGATGATATGAACATTTTTATACGTTGATGATTTTAAAAATTTTTATACGTTTACGTTTATGTTGATTTTGGATGACGTTAGTATTTTTTTTAAACTGCGTCATTCTTGTTGGTAAATAAATACGATTATTTTAAATGCAATTTTATAATTGCAAGCAAAAAAAATATTTCCGCACTTTTAAAACGAGTAGATGTTTCATATCTTTTATTAAAATTGGTCACTCAAAACGAAAAATTGGTTTGATTCAATTAAGGGTTTATTTAAAAATCTTAACATACCGATTATTAATATGACTATAATATATAATTATTTATAAAAAAATTGAATTAGAATTTAATTTAACAAATGTTGTAACATTTAGGAAAAATTGTGATTTTAAGCATGTAAGTGTGTATACTTTACATTTTAGTCATGTAACTTGTCTAAATATGATTTTCATCCACTAACTTAGATTTTTTTGGTTCGATCTTTATTTGCCCGAAATCACTAAACACATCGAATAATGACTATTTGACACTGACGCTATCCTAAATTACTTACATGACAAGAATATAGTCTATATGTGTAACATCCCAGATTCGACGACTGTCCTCACTGTATCAAGACGAGTCTTTCCAGCGTGCTTATGGTCCTCACTCACACGCACCCTGGGAAACTTCCTAGGAGGTCACCCATCCCAAAATTTCCCCAAGTCAAGCACGCTTAACTTTGGAGTTCTTATGTGATGAGCTACCGAAAAAAAGATGCACCTTTGTGATATGAGTAGTACAAATCAAATCTTTTAAGCCCTCTTCAACTGTACAGTCTATTACATTGAACAGTCTCGGAATCCCTCTCATTCCCGTGTGGGTCGGTTCATTCATGTTCCCTCCACCTAGAAGCCTGCCAGGAGCCGCTCATTGTCCGTGCAACTGATGGCACCGGCGATCACCCCCCGCCCTCTTCGGCCCCGGGCCTCACAAGATAAATATCGCGACTGATTAAAAACCAACACAAACAATTACGATTTGATTCAATTTTTATGGTTCGGATTAGTTTGACTCGGTTTTCAAATACCCCTAGACCATATTATTGCTGGTTATATCAACAATTTTATAATAAAGATTATCAATTAAAAAACATGTTAATAAGAATCAGAATTATTTTATAAAAATAGATAATCTTACAACAGAATAATAATTAAATATAAACTGTAAGTTTTATTTGGATAATTAAAAAGCAGTTTTATTTAATCTCATCACTCATCAGTGAGACAACCAACGTCTGTGATCTTTTTTGACAACAGTTTAGTACAGACCTTTTAAAATTTTAAAATTTTAGTATAATGTTAAGATCGGAAATAAATTTAGAGCGGATAAATAAATTTATCTCAACAAATTATTTCGTCCGAGTTAGCAATGCTGAAATTATATTCTTGTCAGTTGGGTTCTTAGTAAGTTAATTTGTATGAAATGTGCGAAAGTAGACTGATTGAGACTGTTCGAACAAATGACTTATTAAGAAAATCACTTGGGTTATACTGTATAATATGTAAGGTAGGTAAACTAAGAAGTAAATAGGCACAAAGTTGTTTCTTAATGTTCGAAGACTTCAATACTCTTACATCACTTCTTATTCCTCACGAAAGGATTGCACTAAAAGATTTTTGTGATTACAGGTCATTTGAAATCACCCATTTCAGTAGAACTTGACACTGCCTAACTGAAACTCTTAGTAAAATACAATCTAAAATTATTTGAGCAATAATACTTCTTAATTTCAATTACACAGATTTCACAAGAAAATTCTAAGCACAAATTTGATCATCATAATGATCAGATCATAACTTATCAACATGTGCTAGTTTTTCAGTTTGACTCATAGAAAGCATTTTCAAATAAGACCAGTTAGCTTTCAAAAGTTCTGAGATCGATTATATAACTGTGTAATCTTCAGAGCTTGTTCAATTGATCTATTTATATTTTAGTTGCAACGATAATATTTTCAAATATTATTTCCTTTACCAAATATAGATATCGTTGTTGTGATGTCATCGTCCTTTCTGACATGTACTGATAGTGCGTAGTAACTTAACATTCTGTTAAGATTCAGTGATTATTGGTACAGAAAACTTTATCCGTTATTTCAGCTAGGCTTTGATCATTTATCATTGATTATACTGATTCTTTGAGGAATGTTTGGATTTGGATTGACCGATCGACTTAGATAGACTGTCGGTTGGACTTTATCAGTATCCTTGAATCGGTTTGACTATCAGTATCATTCTTATGCTTTATCATTCTTGCTCTATAATTAGTTAGACTCCTTGGAAAACTTCTTCTTATGAATATTCAGTTTTCCTTCTTGAATTCAGTTAGGTTGGGTTCTTTATATATCCGTCGGATCACTAGCCTTGTTAAATCACCAAGGGTTAAAATGTTCCGACAATTTCCTCTTTTTTTGTATTTGACAAAATTATGTCAATACCGAATTCATTAGCAATAAGAAAAGATTTTGAGTTGATATCATATTTTTTATGGCTATACAAAATAACGAGATACGTATGATAAATCACGAGCCTTCCTAGTTTGTTTCAGATCTATTCATGGAATAAATGTTAAAAGCTCCATACTCTATTAAGACCGAGCACATAAGATCGACAATTTTGGGGTCATGGTATGTCTTGGTATTGAAAAATAATTACATGTTACTTCAAGAAATAAGTATCATGCTCCCCCATTTTACAGAAACAATTACCATGATATATTTTATTTACCAAATATTTACAAATAACCAGGGAATATATAAATATCAGAAAATGGACAAATTTTTTAAAAACTCATTTTTAATTTTTTACATATAAAAATAACCTAAAAAATTCAGTGTACATGAACATAAATACAACTTACACAAAAGCATGAATGTAAAGATAATAGGCTCCAAGACATATACGAGTTGGTAAGGTTTGATGTGACGTGAGTTGATATTCCTCGGTGTCGCAGGATCAATTCTCGTATGGAACATATTCTCTCTCGAATATTGCGGAGATATGCTCTGGGTCAGTATTTGATGTCTTCTCCCTCGGATCCATGTCTACTCATACACATTTTTCGATCTATCTTCTCATCCGAGTCAAGAGGTTTTGACTCATATAAGGAGTTTACCACTACCGGTAAACTTTTTTTAAAAAAATGAATGTGAAGATAATTGCAATTATCATTGTCACGACCGTGGACGAGGACTCAGTTCCATTGAGGACAAGATAAGTCTTGGCAAGTGGGTCAAGCGTTTAAGCGACTCTTATATTTTCTAACTTCCGACAAACGTTTCATAGTCTTGGGATGTTTCATTGTCAATCCAGAATTGTAACTGTCGGGGAAGGGACCATTTCATCAGAGTTGATTAAAACCAGACTCGAACATGATATGAGTCGAGTGCATCTATCACGTCAGTCCAAGTCTAAGAGGAGACCCAAAAGAAATCAACCGAAACATTGATGGCGTTGGATTGCGTTGGTTAAGGAAAAAAAGTTGATTTTAGTTCACAAATTATGTCGTATTAATATTGCAAAATAATCTCGACTTTTTTAAAACACCGTTTTGTTTTTCGGTTCTCATTGATCAGATCAGCTGCAGAAAATATGTTCATCCTGATTCTTATTTCCATTTTATATACGAGGGATGGAGATTAGAACCTAACACCTCTCCCCTAAACGAAAAGTTATGTAATCAAGGATGAGGATTTTGGCAGCTGAAATCAAGGTGCCAAAAAACTAAGTCAGCTGAAAAAATGTTTTTATAAACATTAGCATTCACCTGATAACGCCATGTAAAAGAAAAGATGCTGAAATCATAAAATATCCGTAAGTATACAGACAACCAACTTAATTCTTATCCTTTCTGATGTATAGTCTAAAAACATTTCCTCCGCCAGACTAGAGGAACTCATGGTTACAGCAATAAAATCTGGATTGAAATTACTACTTTAGCCGAATGAGGAACCAGAAGCTGATGTGAAATCATGACATAAACAGTGAGATTTGAACAGCAGCGGTTCTTTTTCTGCAGCGACCGACAACAATAAAAGATGCCATTTCTATATTTGTAATTAGTTCTTCAATCTTTTCCTTCCATATCCTCATCTGAATAAGGATCCTCTATTTCGCTGCCACTGTTTGAATCTTCATTTCTTGGAACATTGGACCTTTTACCAGATAGAGAAGCCGAATTGTCTAAACGGTTAAACCTGGAAAACTTAACCGACTTTCTCCTTTCATCATTTTTTGTTTTTCGCTTTCTTCTTCCTTGTTCTGACGATTGAATTGAGCGGGCAGCAGCCATAAATGCACTATTCATGCTTTCACTAATTTTTCCATCTTCTTTTCCACGTTCTTCCTCACCCTTGTTATCAATGTAAAAGAGGGTATCAGAATCTTGCCTGGCCCCATCTTCCCATCTTGCAGGTTGCTTATACTCTTCTTCCGAACTTTCCAATATTAACTTTCCACGGGATTTTAAATATTCATCGTCAAAGATCTTAATTCCTCTATTCTCTATGTTTAGCATCCATCCTGAATAGTTGTAAACAGCCGTTGAAGAAATATCCAAGTACACAGTAACTTACCCATAAATTTCGGGGAGGGGGTGACACAGGGATCAGGGAGGGGCGGCTATAGGGTGGAAGTTTCAATTGAAAAAAAAATCATGGATATTTATTGTTTTCTGTTTGAGGGATGGCAGCCCGTCAGCCCTCACCCCCGACCCCCCAGTGAGCACCCCTGAAAGTGCAACAGTGAGTTCTAACACGGATTGATTGGATTTAAAACTACTTACTTAGAAACGATCTTGGTGATGATCCACTAGGTCCACTGGCGCTGGATTCATTCCCTATCTCTCTCCCTACCCATTTAATTATTTGCGAAGACAAACTAGAAATAGCAAACGCATTCAAGTATGGAATAGCTTTGGTCTGGTCTCTTGCCCTGCAGAAAAAGTGGAAATAACCAGCATCTTAAAGTTTACATCTTGATGACAATTGTGCAGTAACAAAATGATTTTTCATTCGTCCCTTACCCAAAAAACTCAATGGCTTCATGAGTGACCATCAATTTTGTGAAGGCGATACGTTTTTCATGCTTGGCTGGTAATCGACCCAAGCTTTCGGGACTAAGGAAAGAATATTCAACCAATATTAAAGACCCAAACAATACTTTCCGCAGACCATCTTCATATTCTGGGTTCTGAGAAAGTTAACACAAAGACCAAAGTATTCTACATAAGAAGTTGAACTGGACCAAAAGGAAACAACAATTCCAGTACCATGAGCAAAGGTCATCAAATGCAACAAGCAATTTTTACTCAACAAATAAACTCACACAATAGTGTTTGCTTGTTTAAATATTAACAAAACTGATTATAGGACAGATGTGTGCCAAGCCAACTAACCACAATTGAGGGTATAGACAACACTGGCTCCAGCAGCATGCTCATCAGGGTTCCTACAACCACAAGCATAAAAAACTGATGTTATCCTTCCAAAAAATCAACTATCCTTATGCAGACGTGATTAACAAAATAAAACTATCCCCAAAAACACTGTTAGTCTAACAAGCAACAATTTTTTGAAAATTAATGTCCTTTAACAAAAGCTTGACGACATGAACTATCCGTCATCGAAAGGAATAATAAATAAAAATGACTGTTTTATTGCTTTCTTCTGATAATTATTTTACCTTTCATCAAGTTTCAATATCTTTTCTTTGAATAAACATCAATACACATAACACCACAAAAATCAGAGGAGCTGCTAAAGCACCAAAGCTTTCAGGTTAATCGGAATTATAGATGGCTCAGCCTGGGGCTGGGCCAAAACTGCACAGATAACTCTACACAAATGTGGCAAAAATTCAAGAACTCGATTCAATAAATTGATAAGAGACCCAAAAAAATGCTACAAGAAACCCATAAATATTAGCTGCAGTGGTTATGGATTGGCAACCTAATACATTTACAAACCGGGCAAACCACAGATTCAAGGCACTGCACACGAGCATGTAAGAGTAAACCAGTTTAGGGGTGTCACTACTCAAATTTCATTAGAAAGTAGTATTCTTTTGTACAAACCATATACGTGTGAGCTTTGAAATCCAGTTATTGAACCAACGAGCCAATATTTGAGCTCATTCTGCATCTTCTCTTCAAAACCCTCCTCTCGTATTTTCAAGCACAACTTTAACAAAATAGCCTCAGCAACTACGAACCCTGCAAGGTCCATCACGCCGCACCCTTCAACTCTAGCTCTTTTAACAATGTCAGGGCTCAGGAGTGGAAAAATTGCTCTCAAAGAATCAACATTTTGGTTCTGCACCCCACTGTCTGAAATCCATAAATTAACTAAATCTTCTAGTGGGTAAATCAAACTTTCCAAATCATCAAATTTGTCATCCAACCCTTCACTGCAAACATTTAGGTATGCAAGGATTGAATCCACCAGACTTTTGATCTCTCTATCAGCTTTTCTCGCTTTCTTGGAACCCAAACGTCTGTCCTTCACATCGAGTATACAATAATGCAACTTGCATAGAACAGGTGCAACCGAAACTATACTCGTTACTAGGTTGCAAGAAGCAGAGTAAGAAACTATAAGCTGAAACAAATCCTTTATGGCTAAAATTCGATTCAAAGAATCATTTTTTGGCGTAACGTTGTCATTAAAGCTCAATGCTGTAAGAACCCAGATGGCTTCTAGTGGAGGGTCAACTTTAGATTGCAATAATTCTTGAAAATTGGATATGAAACCTGACGAATTTGGGGGATTAGGGAGCTGAAGGGAGGCTAAGAGTGCTTGAATCGAGTTATTGAGAAATACTTCGTAATTTTTGCCGATCAAGTGTGGAGGAATTTGGGATGTGGGGGCAGCTATGGTTGACGCCATTACTGAACTCCGAAGGTGAGGTGAATGCTCAAACCCTAATGTCGATTTGGCACAACGGAATTAGGGTTGGGGCATGTCATTGGGTGTAAACTGATACGGCAAATCCTTCTACCAGAGAAAAGTTTTCTTTGTTTGCGAATTACCAAAAGTCCAAAACTAAAAAAATAAAATAAATAAACTCAAAAATCAAGGGCAAAATGCTAAAATCAGAACACTAATACACAACCGCACACAAAATTCAATTTTATGATACGAGTTTCCAATCCGACCTGATTCATAAAAAATATTGTTTTTAATACAAAAAATATTGTTTTTTACTCTATGAATATATCAGGACGACTCATCTCATGGATATAGATCTGTGAGTGATCTCACACGAGATTTACTTCCATAGTGTAAGAGATTATTATAATTGAATTTCAACTGTGAGACATTTTATTAAACTTAAGATTTTGATGTAAAATGTGACAAAAGTTATCATCAATATAATTTTGAAATAAATAAATAATAATAATAATAATCTTTTTTTAGAAGACTAATAATTCTCAGATTGATATAAAAAAAATGTTGGAAATTACATTTTTATATGTGAATTACCATAACACGTGCATTATTTTTCAATCCCTTATATATAAATCAATTCCAATTTTTTTTTATGATTTTCATTGTTCTTTCATATAATACATTTTTTATGAATTTTATATAATAAATATTAAAAATTTTACTCTTATATTTACTGTTGTACACGATCAAACTATTTAATTTTATGATTATTTAATTTATTTTTGTTTACAAAATACATTTTCAGATTTCTTTTATGGCATACAGTTTCATATTATTCACACACAATATATATATATATATATATAGATAGATAGATACACACACACTTTAAGGGCTTAAAAAATAACAATAATCTTACAACAAAGGCCCTTTCGGGTAACCAGACGGTCCCGAGTTTGGCCGAACTCATACAGACTCACCTCGGGGTCATCTCTAGTATCGTTATACGGACTACACTGTTAATCTATATAAAAAAAAATTATTTCAATTATAGAATACAATTTATATACCAAGAATGAATATAATTATCATGTAAAATAAAATTAATATTTTATATCTAAAAATTAATTTACTAACAAATTCTAATTTTTTTTGTCATGAATATGCTAAAATGGGATCTTACAACAACAAAAAAAATTACTTGTCAACTTTTTCATGAGAGATCTTTTAAATATTTTTTTTATAAGATTTTAAATATTATGCGTATGTTTTTTTCTGTTTTCCCCATTTTATTTAGAACCAGAGTGAGAATTTTTTAATAATGTTTATCGTATCCGATCAATATAAAACTAGCCCGAATCCGGTCCAATTTAATCTCAATTAGACTGGATTGAATTTGTGGATCTATGATTTCAAGTCCACTCGTTGATTTCGAGAAAACCAAATCAATTTTTTCCCAGCGATGCCTCCAACTCGGGATTTTGATTCATAGAACTGGCCAGCAAATGGATATTCATTCATCTATCAGATGCGTCTTCTTTAGCGAATGAAAGAGAGACTCCTTTCATAGGCAGCAAGGATAGCAAGAAGAGGTTTAGAGCAAGTTTTCACATGTTGTTATCTTTCCAAAGTTCTTTTTTTACGTTCGATCCTTTCATCTTACGCACAACAATTTCAAATAAAATAATGTCTATATCCTCCTAATACCACCCGTGGAAAGAGTAAGAACCTCATCGGGCATTTGCCATTCAACATCAATGTTGAATCAGATTGTGTTACATGAAAATGAATTCGAAATCATTTTAATTTGGTCCGATTGAATATGGTATAATATTATATTATTTAATTTTTGTTATTTTGCATATATTCATTCCAATTATGTTTTAATCCAATTCATTATACCACAATCCGAAACCGACCCGTATACCTAACTGGATATTGGTTGATTTGGAGTGTATCCCACGTGGCTTCCAATAACCAATCAGAAACAGGTGAACACGTAAACACCTACAACCTTAACAAAGTTCCTAAAATGAAATTGGCGGATCTTTCGGTAGTGTCATTAAACCAAACATCTTATGTGCTTTGTGCGTAACTATGGCGAAATCCCATCAAGCACTACTAGTTGCCTCGTGTTATCTAGCATTCCTAATACTTTCATGGATTCCCGTATCTCACTGCGCCAAGAAACCAGTGGGGGTAGCAAGAAAGGAGGACATCCCATACATAAAATGCCAAGTTTGTGAGATGTTGGCATCGCAGTTGTACCACCAAGTTCAAGCTAAACAAGCTGAGATTTCTCCTAAAAAGGTGATTTTGTTGTATGGGTTTCTTTTAGAATTCGTTACTATGTTAATTTGTGTGATTGGTATCTTTATCTTCCTTTTTATTGTTTGATCAAGTTCTCTTTTTGGGTTTTACTGGGTTTTGGTTCTCTATTGTTTCTATTGTCTGGCATCATTATCCATATCATGGCATGCTTTATACAATGGAGTTGTGGTTCCTGTGCTTTTTATTGCTTTGTGTGCGTGTGTTTTTGTTTTCTTGTTTTGTCTGTGACATTTAGTGTTTTATGGTATTGGAAGTAGATATCAGAGTATCAGATTATCGAAATTGCGGAGAATGTTTGTAATTTGAAGAAGCAAGAAGCTGACTGGATACTCAAAATTGATATCGTGGAGAAAGGAGATAAATTGGAGGTAAATGAGTGTACAATAGTGATGGTTATTGAGCATTAAATCGTATGAGGATGCTTGCTTACATATTCTTGCACTCAGCTTGTTGAACAAGATTCTGAAGGACAGTGCAACTCTGAATGCAAAACAATAGAGAGAGCTTGTCAAGAGGTCAGATTGCTACACATCTTTCATTCTTCGAATTAGTGGCTACAGGCTACAGTAGAAGAACTCTATACATTGGAATCTGATGTTCTAGGCATGAAACTGATCTGCCTGTGAACGTAAACTTCTGCGCCGATGAATTTTTTAGCTTTTTGTTTGTATTGTTCGTCTTTGTTTGGAGGAAGTGGTAATTGATGCTTGAATTTATCACATGATAGGATATGGAGTCTATAATGATAGTGGCTTCTCTAATCCCTTTACTCACGCTAGATGTTTAAAAGTCGGAAATTTTAATTTTTTTTTACCTCACCTGACTGCTGAGTGGACTGAGATTTTGCTAATCCAAACTGTCCTGCTTGAGTGTTGCTCTAACTTCTTGATGTATCTGGTTTTAGTTGAAGGAAATTCTAATGCGACAAAGGTGTGATTGATTCCTTTAGAATTGCATATTCTCAAACAAAGATATTGGGGAACCTTGTGTTCAAAGGAGGATCCAGCGGGGCTGCGAGGAGGAGGGATATCATTCCTATTCAAATGAACAATTTTGAAATTTTATGAGATTTTCTATGACTGCAAGTTCAACCCCGAAACAAAATCTATTCAGTCACCCAATTTCACTCACTCAATGCTTCTGCCCCTGTCCCAACTTCTGAATTCGCCCTTCGGCCCCTTCCTAGTTTTTTTTTATTCCAGTCATTCTTACACTTGTGAACTATCAAGAATGCGTTCAATAAGAGGTATATGTGCTATTTTATACTATCTTAAACCTTGATAAAATTCATAAAGTAGCTCGGAAGATCTCCTGATACGGGTAAATTAATGCTTTTGTTTGTCTTGTTTGATTGATTGGGAAAAATACTGAATTCTTTAGTTGTATTTTCTATGCATTTGAGACCTCAAATCACATTTCTCCATCAATTGTCTTCTGCAATTAAACGCTTGGATGTGTTTTTCCAGGTTCTGGGTTATTCGGATACAGATGTTGCAGAATATTTGTATAAAAACAAGCCTGTGCTTGACTCTTTGGTTAATTACATCTGTAAAGACCTCACAAAGGCATGCCATTCTAAGCTACCGCCAGTTCCTAAGGTAAAATCAAGCTGGTTTTTCCAGCAGTCGTTTAGCTGGCTTGTCATCTTCCATACTGGACACTTTTTTGCCTTGAACTGTAAGTGATTATTGAACTAGTACAAGGACAAACAAAATCTTTCATATGACTGTATTTCGTCCATATTAAAAGATTATGCATGTGTTTGATTGGGCGAATCAGTCTTAACTTGAGGTAAATCCACAAATGCTTCAATGTTTACCCTTCAGGATAGGATTCCTGGAGAGCCCTTTGTAGCTAAGTCCACTAAAGAAGCCGAAATGGAGAGGCTAATGAAATCCATGGAGGTATGCGGTGTTTAAAATTTTTTATAACAGCACGCCTTTCCGACCAGCAAATTGTATTCCAGGTCTGACTAAAATTCTTTATCATAGGGCATTCCAGGAGCACCGGGCATGAAAATGTACTCGAGGGAAGATTTGATGAACCAAAACTTTGGCGATGAAGATGCAGAAGATGATGACGAAGATGAGGCAGACTTTCCCTCTAAATTGGTTAGCAACAAGATTCAACTTTCTCTTTTATCTAGAAGTTGCTAAATGAGCAATTTATTGAGCAAATGCTAAATTTCTCGCAGGGAAAAGTCCTGAGAGATAAAGACGCAAAAAAGTATGATTGGAAAGAACATATTACGAAAGGAGCCATGGATGTAAGCCAGAAATTAAAAGGTCATGCTAACAGAGTTTCAAATAGAATAAGACAGTGGTGGAAAGGCACGAAAACAAATTGGAAGAAGAATTCGAAGTCCGGCAAAACAGAACTTTAAACTCAAACGGTAGCCCAAAAAGATTGGACCCATTTGTTTTTGTGTCATTTTGATTTGTGGAACGCAACCGTGGCATTCTTAACGTTGTTGAGGGTTCTGGAAAAGATGTTTACAGTTTATCCATCAATTTTGTAATATTGCACAAATTGTCGAGTTAATAGGAAATATGATCATACAGTTGAACCAAGTCGAATTCATTTCCGAAGCAAAAATATGCCTTACACAGCTAAGTCAAGCGCTGACAAACATTTCAGCTGCAATAAAAGATACTGATATAGGGATTATATATCAGGAATGTGAATAACAAAAATGAAAAAAGTGCCACCTTTCAGGAGGTGGTAAGCCAGCTCTATGAGCGATGACAGCAGCTTTTGGCTACATCTAGCCAAGAAAAATCCGACACCATATGAAAGCACCATAAACTCAGCGCATTCGGTAGTATTGAGTTCTAGAGGCCTGGCAATGTCGACCATTTAGTGAATATTTTAAGGTGATATCCACGTCGCGTGGGTTTTTCTTGTTGGGTGTAACAGTAAGTATCCCCGTGACTGCCTCCCCTTGGCAAATAGTCAGGTTGTCTTCCAGATAGAGGACGGTTTGTTTCCAGTGAGTGGCACGTGACTTTGGTCCTGCAGAGGGGTTCAGTCATGATCTAAGCAGAAAAACTCAACAAAGCTTGGCGTTTGAAGGTTGTTCTTGTCATCAATTTTACTGCTTATGCACAAATATTGTGGCTAAAGCTAGTATTTAGATATATAACAATCCAATCTCATCTGAGATCCTAAAAGGGAAACTAGTCTCCCACAACATAAAAGATGAATGAGATCAACAACAATCGATGAAAACTACTACGGCACCCAAAAATGTTGAGATTAAGTACCAATTTATTCATGCATTTATGTACTAGAGATCTTCATGATACCGTAATCTAATCGCTAAAAAAATTGTATACCTGTAGAAAAGCCCATCAATTTGTGGCACTTTGTGAAAGAAACATCGAAATACGCCACAAGAGCATGAATGTAGTCATCGCGTTCTGCGACGAGCTTAAAAGGGGCAGTGAATGCAGCATCCCCAGCAGACATCTTGGAAATGTCCATTGTCTGCATGAATAGGAGAAAGAGCTGGTTTATGGCATAAATTGATGCACAAGCTGCATGATATTCAAGAGGGAAACTAGAAGCATCCAACCTTGAGTAATTGGCAGTTTGTCACAATCTGGTTCTGATCTACTGTATCGACAAGGGGTTCCCATATGGCTTGCTTCCTTATACAACTCATGTCGAATCCGTATACATTTTTCCAAACTACGATAGCGTAAAATGCTAATGAATGAATATTAAAGCATAAAGTCATAGCACAAAATTGTTTTACACTAACATTGACACCCACAACAGAAATTCAGTTTAACTAGCACATAGGTGCAAAGGAGACTCTGTAACATGATATTCATTTAGAACAATCAATACCAGAGGTGGTTAGGCTCACATTCAATTTTTTCATCCTTGTAATCAGCATCTTCAATTGCGGTCAAATAAAGGGAGGCTTTATCTGGTAATACAAGTCCTCCTGGGACCTGAATGGCTCAAGTAATCCCCAAATAATTGCTATATTATATAAATGATCAAATTCAAGATTATCCTAGTTTTGAGCTGCTGACATGCAACTAGGAAATGAATGCCTACATACATATCCCCAGAAGTAATTGCTAGAGTGGGAAACAACTTAAACGACTTACAAGCCACTTGTCACGAGCATAGAGGACAGTGTTTAGCATGTTTTCATAGACCAAAAAATATCCCATCCACTCAGAAATAATTACATCAACTTGAGCAACTGGAAGCTCAATTTCTTCAACCTTTCCCTGAATAACTGTTATCACTGAAAGTAAAAGTAGGACAATGAAATCCATCAGACCAATCAAACTGTGATGTAAAATGAAGATATGACACATAGTTTAGAAACTTCAAACCAGAAAGAGTATTACCATCTGAAAATCCATTTTGTTTTACAATTTCTTTAGCCATATCGGCCATGCTGGAGCATTCAATCTGAAATACAAAGGAAAGGTAAAGAAATATTCAAATTGAAAAGGTAAAACTGAAACCAGAGGGAATTAGAAACATGCCACACCACGAGAAAAGTCACATCAAGATAGCAGGCATAGCACCAGAAATACATATGATAAAGCAATAGCTATATCTGACATCTTCCTTCAAAATTAAAACCATAAAACTCTTGAAGCATTTGATCACATATGGTAAAAAAAATGAGAAACTTTGATTTCAACAAAGTAATTGTATATACTAACCAATTTCAAAAATCCAAGCAAGAATAGCAAATAGGTGCTGTAAATACTTCAGCAAAACATGGTATACAAATGAAATAGTATCCCTAAAAAAGCTGAACGCAAGAAAATATGGTGACAATGATCACCAAAAAAAAGCTAAATTCACACTAAAATGAAAGAGTTCTAATATGCTAATAAAATGAATTTATATAAACATATTAATGTAATAGAAAAAAATTCTAAAAGGTAAAGCATTTCAAAGATTAGCATCTCTTTTCCTTTCTCGTTTAAGGATGGACACAGGATAGAATAACTTGGAACGCTAGCTGTAAAAAGATAAAGCAGGTAAATTTCATGCTATGACAATGAGAGAATTTGTGTGAAATTGTGAATAAATAAACTTTTCTCTTTTTAAATTTGGTCAACCAAGTCAAAATCATCATGAAATACATAATGGATACCGAATCGAAAGAAAAGAAACTGAATCCAATGCAAAGAGATAGTGAACAGATACTTCATTACCGCATAAACATGCTTAGCCCCAGCTTTAGCACAAAAGAGAGAGAGGATCCCTGTCCCAGCACCCACATCGAGGACAACTTTATCCTTGTAAAGAAATGGGTTTTTGTAAATAACATTTTGGTATGTCTTAGTTCTGACAGCATCCTTCAACATCTCCTGCATCAGAAAATTCACTTGGATTAGAGTTAAAAACAAATCAGAAATATAGTTTTAAGCAATGATAGGAAAAGTTTTAGATCAAATACTAGCAATTTACAGTTGGAGATAAGATCGTTTGGAAAAATGCAGAAGTAAAATAAAGGATATCCTCCTAGGGTCAAAACTAAAAATATGAAAGAAAAATATGAACTTCTAGAACCGGAGAAAAACATGACAGTTGAAATTTAAAGAATTAGAGATCATTAGTATAGCATCATCATATATTGCCAACCTTCAAAAACAAAAAGGAAAAGAGAGTTCAAGCTAACAATGAAGAACCACGATCATGAAACAGTTTGGAGAATTGGAAAGCAAGAAATTGTTCACGACTATAGGGGATTCTCTAACTATGTAAAACCCCTATAAAAAACTTGAACAAAAACACTAAATGCTCCATATTATTAATTTCATAAGAGCTAGAACAAATTAGTCCAGCTGGAAATGCAACAAAAGCTTTTACTCCCAGCAGCTTTACATTCATAATTCCATACTTACTTCATGGATACCTGCAAACAGAAGAACAAAAAAGACAACTACTTCTTAGTTTCGCCTTCATAATTTTCGCCAAAGATATCAGCAATAGGAATAACAATTTACCAAAATGGGAGTAGGAATCGAAGTAATAATCGGCGCTTGTCTTATTATCGCCACTATTGAAAATTTCTTCCGGCTCGCACATGGAAGAGCTTTCCGTTGCCACTTCCTCAAGGGTTTCGTCTTCATCTTCTTCATACTCGAACCTGATTTTGGAGGGCTTATTGGCGGAGTTCTGGCTTTCATTTACATCCAAATTGTTCGGAGCATCCATGATTTTCCCTTTTTTAGGAATTTTCAGGTTTTGATTTTGGGGGAATATGTCTAGGGTTTTGGGTCGGCTGAAAGGGTTTTATGCCTGGAGATATAGGGCTGAGGCTTAACTTTTAATGGATCGAAATATCTCGGTCTTTTTTCGGTTTGAATTAATTATCTGGAGAATCCGATTTCTTTACCAAAAATAAATTCGAAAGTATTTTGTATTTTTATTATCGAATTTATTATATACGTTATTTTGTAAGTTATATATGTGAATGTGATGGGAATAATAATTGTTCCTACCGATAATATAGTGAAATTGTCTCTCTTTGTTTATGAGTTGGTAAAATAGTTGAGTAATTGACCATTAATAAGAAATTGGATTATCATTTCAACTTATTCTCGGACGATCTTTTCACATATGACTTGTCTAATATGATTTATCCGACTAACATAGTTTGCATGTTATTGTGTTAACGTGAGAATTTATATAATTGTGACAATTGAATTGGTACGTGTTTTAAAAATTTTGAATTTTAGTGCTATTTTTTATAATATATCCTCAAAAACCAATATTATGTTGCTTATAGTTAACAAAATAAATAATATAATGAAATTTTATTTGAAAATAATTATTTGGAACATTTTTTTTAATTTTCAAATTGGTATTAATTATCTAAATTTATATACAAACATAAGTTGGTTAGAAGTTCGATTCTTCCTACAAACATCTTTTTGGACGAGCACGTCATACAATGTTTGCCTGATACGATTTACAAGACTAGCGTGATTTACAGACTATTGTGTTAATATATAGGTTTACCCAATGAACACAGAAAAATTGAGACTGCGGGTTGTCGAGTAATCACAAAAAAAATGTGGTTATTATAGTAACTACATTTGTAAGTTGGTATGGTCAATTTTTTTATTACAAGAACAACCATTATTATTCATTAATTTACTAATTTTTCATTTATATCTTAACTCACATAAAAGAAAAAATCAATCCAATTGAAAAAATCATCAATCCAATTCTTAATTGGTGAACAAAATATTTTTGACTAATTAATTAATTATTTTTTAATACGCGTAGTATGTTTGCCAAATCATTTCTAGTTAATGTAACAGGTTAGAGTTTCAAGCTTCATACGATTGCGGAGCAAAAAAGGGTGACACAAGAAGTGAATGAAGATTATGAGAAAGGAAGAAAAGGAAGTTTACAACAATCATTTAGTTACTAACTATTGTGTACAAAAAGATAAATGGGACTTGATTGTGTTCATTAAATGCATTCAAAAAGCTTGTTAAAACTTAACTATTTTAAAGCAAAATTATCAGATTGTGTAGGGATGACAACTTTCCCGTGGGTTTGTGAAATCAACCATCCGCCCTTCTTGCATAGCCAAGTGCTCCTCTAGACTTATCAAATTGGGTTAAGCTCGTTGGATCGGCCCGCCCCGCTATAAAAATTGAATGGATTGGGTTGATAAAATAACAGCCCGTTTGGAGACGGGCCACATGGGCTGAGCCCGTTTGGGTTGTGGGCCAAGACGTGTCGAGCCCAAACGGGACGGGCTTTTGGCGGGCCCGCCAAATTAGGATAAAATTTTATTTTTGTAAGTTTTAAGTTTTATATAAAAATTAGAATAAGTTTCATGCACCTTTATGTATTAGAACAAACATATCGATAATTTACTCTTAGAACAAATTTATTGATAATTTACTCTTACAACAAATATACATAAAGAAATTAAAAAAAAATTACAGATGTACATAAAGAAAACAAAAGAGAAGAAATTCATGTAAATTTTATTCATGAATCTTAAAATAATTTTTAAGCATAGCAGTTGTTTGTGAACCCAAGAGTGGTTTCATTTGAAGTTCGACGGAGTTGCATTGAAATTTTGTGGACCCGACGGAGGTTTGCTAATTATGTGTATTGTTGAAGACATAATATTTTTTAAAATTTACAACCGTCTCTTTTCTCGACTTTATGTTCTCTTCCATGTTTCAATCTTCATGTTTGCTTTAAACGCTTTACTTTTTATAGATTATGTTGTATGCTTTCTTAATTTCTTATTTCAATGTTTTTAATTATTTTATGAAACTATTTGATTGAAATATATTTAGCATTTTTTTCTTAAAAAAATAAGCGGGTCGGCCCGCCTAACCCGCAGCCCAAGGAGGATTGGGCTGGGTTGACCATTTAGAGGCCCGCCAAAATGGCCTAATGACGGGTTGCAGCGGGTGGCGGGGTGGCCCGTCCCACCAACCCATTTTGACATGTCTATGCTCCTCCCATTGAGCCATTTTCCAAGAAAAAAAAAAAAAAAACTTCTACCACCAAAGGCAAGAACACTACTACAGAAAGAGATTCATTCATTTAACCATAACAAGTACCTTAATTTTGTCCTATAATCGCGTCTGTTTAACCAACCATGAATATTGGAACTATTGATTTCAACACAACAATGGATAAGAAATAATTACTCTTCAGCAACCCAAGCATTTCAAGGTTAAAATTTTCCATTTGAAGAAGGAAGGCTCATCTTTTTAATCGGCCACGGGGCACCTTCCATTACAGCTTCAATTTCTTGTATCTCACGTGGAACTTTCGTCATGTTTACACAACCATCTGAGGTAACATACTGAAAACGTACAAAAGAGAGCACATGAGAATGAGTATACATAAATGACACCCCTGCTGACCCCTATCTTCTTCCTTCTGTTTGCAATCACATTTGCAGACATGGTGTTAACTTGCATGTATATCAATGTGTATTTGCTGGGTAAGTTGCGAGAGTTAAAAATGCAAGTTGAATATCTCACATTCTGAAGTTGAGATTTTAAAATACGTTCAAAATTTCAAAGCAATACACAGAACCTGATGTCATATTAAAAAGGTTTGAAGAAAATTGTGATATTTTGATGATAAAAAAATGGTAAAACCAGCCGAGCAATTCATTAATATAGTGATTATAACTCTACTTCAAGATAAAAATAAAATAACAAGAGGAAGCCAAACCATGATCGACCCAAGCCAATATAATCAGTACAAGCTAGCACAGCCCCTTTATGAAATTAGTAAATTTGAGATTCACCATAGTGAGAATGTTACACATAAGATTAAAAAATATACCGATTCTGCTAAAGAAAGGCAAGTCAAGGAAATACCACATCACTTTCAATTCGAACCCCACCAAAATCTCTAAATCTGCTGATCTTTTCCTGGTTGAAATATTGTGATGTTTTTGGATTTTCCATTGCAGGAAGTAACAAGGCATTAATGAAATAACAACCAGGTTCCACAGTTATCACCTGCAGTTGACCCATCACAGAGACTGTGTAAAATTCCATGTAATAGTTATTGAAAATCAAGAATAGATAGAGATTTTGCAGCATATAAGTCTACCAAAAGATGATACAGATATTAAAGGATCATTGGAGTCCAGTTTGCAACAATTTAACAACAAAGAGATTACGCAAATTACATCTCTTTGAAAGATAATTGAATTTTAAAGACATTGAAATTTTAGTTTGAGAAAAGATGGCATACGGGTTATTACAACTAATTCTCACAGTATGGAAACATCAAAGTCTAACATTATAGCAAAAGAAAAGGTAAAATGGAAATAGAATAGATAATTTTCACTGTGCAGATTTTTAAGACAGAAAACACGAAAATTTTTAACATCAAACTGACTGGTCAATGCAGTACACTTACAGAGCCATCACTTTTTCAAATTAAATTTTGCTCAACTAAATACAATTTCAAATGTGTACCATTCCCTCCAAAAGTTCTCTACTCGTGCGCAAGGCCCTCAGTCCAGGTTCTTCTGGTCTTTCAGCTCCCTAAAACCAGATCATTAATATAAAAATTAACTGAAATTGAAAGGAAAGAAAACTCACAAGAAAATAATCACATTAACCTTTAGGTAACCCCCAGGGTCGTGGGTATCAATACCCAAAAGGTGCCCTAGGCCATGAGGCATGAAAATAGCACCCAGACGCTCATGATTCATAGCATCAATGTCACTTCAACCATCAGAGAATCATAGCATGAATGAGTGTTTAGTTCTGTGTTTATTTCGTACAAATGGCAATAAGAAGAAAGCAAATAATCAAGAAATGCATTACCCATATAGGAGGTCTCCATTCCTCAATGATTCCAGGATAGTTCTTTCAGCCAATCTGCAAATGAGAGAAAAAGTTAAATTTGTTATAAACTATTTCCTATAGATATTCATATTATAACTAGCGCTCATTAAGTTTGCACGTGCCTTTATCTTGGATTGTTACCTCATCGTCCTTGTTATAAAAAAGACAGAAATAGGGACCAAAACAATTTTGCTCAATTCTCTTAGTTTTTCTTTAAGTCTCCACCCCCAAATTCCCTCAGCCAGATTAGTGGGTCAAAACTGAAGCACCTGAATGTGCTTCTAGAAAATAAAGGGTGTGAATTTGGAGAAGAGACGTGAGGGGGATATTAGGTAAAGCAAACTAGGAAGGAGAAAGGTAATAGTGGTAGTAGAAATTGGAAAAGGGAGAAGGTGATGATGCTGACAGCTGGGTTGGACTTTGGAGGTTAATGGTTGTTAGATTTCGGAATGGTTCATGATCTAGTTTGACGACAATAGTGTTTTTTGTGAGCAAGCACCAGTAAATACAGTGGTTTAATTTTGTGACAAATATGACAGAAATATTTTTATAATATTATAAACATATCACACAAGATTGAAGAAGCAACAACGCTCACCTCAGTTTCTAATCAGATCAACCTAATAAAATGATAACCACAACTTCGCCGTGCAGGAGTGAAAGAAGGTTTGGGTGGATGGGAGAATCAACTTTCCAAAAGTTACATGTCCCTTACAAAATATCAATGAATCTATGCAAATATATTATTGGTTGGATTCACTAGTTTCTGTGTGATCTATATTGATGATTTGTTTATAATTTCTATGAAGATATAATGTGCTCACCAAAAGTATTATGCATCTCATCAAGATGCTTTGAAAATACAGCAATAACAGAACTAAGCCATACAAAACAGCTTATATTTGAGATAAATCGTCCAGAAACTTTGCGTCAATAGCCACTAAATCTCTACAGCATTCAAATGTGGGTATTTACTTGTGCATGTCAACCCAGTTTACTCCAGGCCGCATATTTGAGATGACAGCATCATGTGCACAAAGGACAGCCTGCAAACCAAAATGATATAGAAGCAATATATATTACATATTATAAGGCATTAGTTTTATTAACATGCTTTTTGGTCTCCAAGGAAAAGGATTACTAGATTTTCTCCTAAAAGACCTCTTGAACTTTGATGCAAATGATACCTTCTACTTTTGCAACCACTAAACTCCAAGAATTGATAATCTGATTCAGTTAAAAATTTCCATGCCAGAGGGTTAGAAACCTCATAGATCGAGTTTTCATAGAGAACATTCCTTTTTTTGGATTCAACAACGGCAGCTATGCTACTTCAATGTAATATGATAGTGGATATGAATTTTGAAAGTCACTTCATATAATTACAGTAAATTCAATGTGAACTTTCAGAATGTTCTTGTCTTCCTGCAATGATATCCTAGCGTGCGCTTACTACTCAAGAATGGAAAGATGGAAATCATTACAAATTGCTGTGGTTGATGAGCCTCTCAAAGAATTAAATCCAATAAGTTAGCGATTCCAACATGAATAACAGAACACTCACGTTATATACTAGAGATTGATCCTCTGTAAATTTTCCATTGACCTGCATGCACAATCACATTTCTTGTTGTTGTTATAAGACAGGACCAAACACTCACAACAATGACCTCCACAATCTAAAGACACTTTCATTTGGCACCTAACGGACAACAAGATACTATCATGGTTGTAAACCAAAACAGTTAACAACAAAAGACAGTTATTGATATTTCAAGGTCAGGGCACATTGTAAATAGGCAGGTCAAGACCTCTACTGATTGTTCAAAGTGTACAGACAAAGAAAAACATTATTTACGACCTCTTTGTGCTATTTACAAATCAATATAAAGGTATAGTAACATTCCATGAATATAAATAGTCACAAACTGAAATTAATCACAAAAATTAATTATAAATAATTGACTGTTCTAGCAGGCAAAGATAAAGATGTATCAAATTAGTTAGGTATTGCTTGAACCAGACAGAATAAAAGGATGCCCTAGCAAATTGTTCACAAATGGCAGTTATTGAGTGTAAACAATATAGTAAATTGTGACCTTTTGGGCAACAGGATGGTGTGTATTAATAAGAATGTCAAAATAAGCTTCTTGATGTCCTACAGAAGCAGCTAATTAGAGTATCTTGACTAAAAAAAGCATAGTTTCTTATAAAGTTTTCCTTTTTTATAGAAATTAATGTACCAACTGAGAGAGGTAGTTTTCAGAAGACGCATTTAGTCCATTGTAATTTATGCTGATCTCCAACCTTAGTGGTGTCATATACAGGCCAGGAGAGGTGGTCTTAAGTTTAAGCCTCACAGCCGCCAAATTACGAGAGGAATTTTTCACATACAGGTCTTAATTTTAAGCTTTTAAAAGAGGCAATCAATCAATAACCTTGTTAGAAAGGAAAAAGCAAGAGCTGTGCTAGGCCACATCAGGCAAGAGTGTTTCTAACTTTATTTTTTAACTATTTAGCCTAATGTCTTCATGTATGAGTCGTTTAATGATTCTTTCAAATGTGAAGTCACACCACAAAAAACATGGGAAAGATCATGAACTAGAAAATAAATCACAAGAGAATCACATAACTTGAGTCGTGCATGCGTCTATTATATAAAGATATGTCCATGCTCACCGGAAAGGAACAAGTAATATCAGAACCATAAAAATTATATTCAGCTCCCATGTCGAGCAGTGCCATATCACCATCTTCCAAATTCTGCATGAAAGTCATCGAGTTAAAATACTTCAAATTTCCAGTATTGAAGGTAATCCAGTTTTCCTCTCCAAATACAAGAAATCACTTCTGGGAAACGAACTGACGGTTGTATTCAAAATTAAGAGAGAAAATAAGGCAATGTTACATAAGGTTTTTTTAAAAAAGTTTCCATTCTTTTGAATAAAACAAAAAAAAAATGTTTACACAATCTTCTTACGGTGTTATCATTTAAATTATTTGAACATATGAAACTAAAATCTTATTATTGTCGAAGCATCACAACGTCCACGCTACACAATAATATACTTTTCATCGACAAAATATCTCATTCAGGAAAACAAGGAAGACTGAGGACGGAACAACTGGGAACTATTGCTAAAAGGTTTTTCTGATAGTGTTTTCCGGTGAATTCCCACCTTCAACTTAATTTAAATCCTTTCCACATAAGTGATCTATCTCTGTAATATCTAAAAATCAATTATCATAAACAAAGCATCCTTAATACACAGAACAACATAGGTCATGATGTGAATGATCTTTCATATGTGATCCTTGCTTTGGGTGCCCCACCCAATTAACCAAACACAGAAAGATAGATTAAATAGCAAGTGATGCAGATTATTATCGATGATGCACTCACAATCTGTCGGTTTGTCTATTCACCAGCTAATATCTTTGTAGCATGCAGAGTCACACGAGAAATGAAACCTATGGTCACCTAACTTGCGACTGTGCCCTCTCAACGTGTTGGTTTTGCTTCTTTTTTTTATATATAACTACTTCAACCCCAATCAAAAGTTTATGGGAAAGTCAAAAAACTTGTATTGAATAAGTAGTAACAAGAAGCGTCATAGTACTGGTACACAAAAACACAGTTTGCTAAAACATAAAACTTGAACTGCAAGGACTACTATTTAGCATACCCTGTCATTTGGAGCTGCTGCATGACCATAGTGGAGAATAGCACTGAAATACAAGCAATACAACTATCAACATACGTCATGCACAGGAGCTCAAGTTTTCAGTCATGTAGTAAAAAAAATATTGGAGGTTCATGACAAAAAAAAGTCATGTTAGCTACTTTGCCATTTTCCCCGTCATGCAAGAGTGCCCTACAAAAGGTCAATCTTTCCTTTCTGTTCAAGAAAAGAGACCAAGAAGGAGCAAATATATTTTTGTTTCCTCTTTCGCCATTCTTATATAGAGTTAATGCACTTTTATTATAAAATCTTCTATTATGGTGATTTTCATCACTTTCTAAAGTTGAAGCTCGTTTAGTTTTTTTTTTTTATTGAACTGCTTCATAATCCATTATTCCTTTCTCATATGCCAAAATTACAGCAATAAAGAAGAAACATGATATTCATAAATAGTAAAATACGATAAAACTCACCTATTGTCTCCAGTTGCACATATACATGTGTATGAACAATGTCTACAGCCACCATACATGTAAGTGTGATGAAGAAACAAGCTTTCTAGCTGATACTCTTTCATGCCCACTTTTGTTTTTTTCATAACCTACTCAAAATTCATTTAAAAAAATCAAGAGTAATAAAAACTTAATCTATTGCGCTAGTATTTTCAAGTGAAAGAAAAACAAGAAGTATTGTCAAGAAAAAATACATCTATCACAAGATAGGAGAAAGTTACTTTTGCAAGCTCATTTAATACTTACAATCCCATTTTGCAATTGCAGTCATCCCTGGCAATATTGTATATTAGGCAGTTCGTTAAGGATAACTAGATAAGTACCAGATAAATCATTAATACTAGGTAATTGCGAACCCAAAATGTTCGATGATAATCAAGAGTCCAAGGCTCAAGCTTTTTTCTGCTTCGTACAATTGTAAAATGAAGCATTCTATTTCCCAAAATTTTTGGCGCACCTGACAACAACTTGATGGACAATCCTTCTTAACTACACATCAATGATGCTTCTGTCATTAACTCCTAGGGAACCACATTTTGATTCACTTTTTCCTTTACCTTAGTTATAAAATGTTCACAAGTTCTGCACCAAAGCTCAAGGCATAGCCAAGCCCTCACGCCTAGAGACATGCCAAGGTGCTTCTTTGTCATGGAATGAGTGTATTCATCTTAGCGTACCTTAAAGGACCAAGGTATTTTTCAAGCCTGCCCCAAATGAAAGTATTGTGTATTTTATGTGAAATTCGATGAAATAGTCATTCATTTTTGCTTGTACCCTCAAGAATCTTTGTTTTATAAAGGAAGGGTTCGCTCACCCAAAATCATCAATATACGAAAAGCAAGAGGACAGAAAAAATTCGACAACATTTCTACAAAAATAATTATCGAATATGATGTCAGATTTTAGAAAACATATGAAAATATACTCATAGTATCTGCTCCAACAGGAAAAAAAAAAGAAAAAAAAGCATGTCTGGGACTAAAAGCTCACAAAAACAGGAAAAAAAATTAAAAATATGCAGAAGAAAGAGAAACAATGTTAACCTCAACATGAGCTTCAGAGCTTATATCATTGGCGAACTGGATTAGAGCAATCTCTTGTTGTGTCTTTAAGACGCGACATTCAGTCAAAATAGGATGCAAAGTATTTAGATCTGTTTTAAAGTTTTCAATACCCTGAAATAATAAACATTCAAAAATCAGTTTCCTCGGAAAAAATTAGTAATGCATCAAAATCAAACAAAATTACATGACCATGCTAACCCAGGAGAATTCTCACATTCTAGAGGAAAAAAAGACCTTGTTTAAGAAAAATTAGACATTAAGAATTTAGAATTGGTCTAGAAAAAAAATACACGACAGCCAAAATTGAATACGGTGATGCAATATGTAGCATAAATAGTACAGAGACTTCATTATAAATTCCAGCAACACAATGTTTTAATTGATAGCATTGGTAAGCGTATGTAGCATTTGATACCAATTCGTAAATGAAAATCCAAGATAGAAAAATGAGATGCAGTAACAATGACAACAAACACTCTGATTTTGGACTAGAAACTTCTAATTGTGGTTATATTTATTTAATTGATTAAAAAAGGCAGCAATCACATTTCTTTTACCAGTTTCTCTCATCCTAAGATTATTGTCCTATAATCAGCTGCATAAAACTAACTATTATCCTACGATTATGAACAAAATTATCTAGTCTAGCAATTAATAGCCCAGGTAGAAAAGTTCAGAGTAATGTTTTGTTCATTTTATAGATTTAAGTCATTCGGCATAGGCAACATAAATACAATCATGGAAGTCAAATTGAGGAGTGCTACCTTTTAAGTCTTAAAAGCTCATATTGCTTCTTAATCTTAACTAATGATCTCACTGAGTGGTTCAGTACTCCAGTTGCTAGGAAACAGGAACGTGGAAAATTAAATACATCTCACTTGTGGCATGCGTAGGTCTTCAGGGTGAACTGAATGTTGTTCATCATTTAAGTTGATTATATTTTTACAAGCCTATAGCTGGAGTTCTGTCTTCAATTTTAGAGGTTAATATTATACATAAGCACCATCAAACATAGAAAGTTTATTCTGAGATTGTCAGCAGTTACCAATATCTGCTAAAATAGCGAGTGAATATTACCCAAAATATCAATAAGGAATAAAGAAGTTAACAGTTAGTGTATCAAAACTACATGAGACAAAGATGTCCATTTGTTTGAGCTCTGTCGTTTACAATCAAAGGGCTGGAAATCCTTAGAAGAAATATTCACATGTTTTCAGCACACAATTTTGTGTTTGGCATGTTCTCTGTCAAAACATTCTGTGTTTACCAGCATAAGCATGCATCTATTATAATTTTAAGCTGATAAGTACAAGTCTATTTACATGCATGAGATGATACAGTCATAGTTTAGACACGCAAATAAATTTATCAACACAAGATGCATTGTTTAGAATGTCATCATATATAATTTCATGTTTCAGAATGCAGAAATGTCAAAGCCCTCAGAAATCAGAAGCAAAAAAATACTGGTTTGGGGGGGGGGGGGTGGTTGCTCTCAAAAAACCTCGAAGTGTGCCGGTATGGAAAAGTTGTTGCTATCAGTATTGAGTCCGTGGAGGAGATACAGCAAGGGCTTTCCTGGTCCCTGATTCTGTTGCAAAACTTTTGCAATCTCGTCTGTATAGTGTACAAAGTGAACCATGTACTTATCCTGAAAAGTGAAAACGAAAAAATTTCAAAAGCAATGCGCACACATTCTTTTGTCTGTTATTTTATCTATTAACTTAGAAAATACAATCACCTTGAAGTAGGACAAAGGCTTAATTTCTCCCAACCAAACTGAATAATCAGCAGGTAATCTTGGAGCAAACAATATTGATTCACCACTAGACATATCCTTCAAATAACAAAAGGGAAATCAGCTGATCTTAGTTAACAACTTGTCCACAAATACGAAGGACACTATTCATAAATTAGAAAATATATCAAAATTAATTGTGTGCATTTACATTTTTTTCGAGTAAGCATGTATTTACAATTGACATCAAACAAAAAAGATAAAAACTATCCCCTAGGAACATATCCCATTTCAAACTACTCCAATATTTAAGAGATGAAGGTGAGAACTCATCAACAGATTTAGCAATGTCACTCGAAAAGACGAGAACTCCAGATAATTTCATGCTCCAGCTAATTTCATGTTTGAACATACAACATAGTAATGCACGAAGCAACGGCAAAAATGGCACCTTACTGATAATACAGTTAATCACAATGATAATCGTAAAGCCTTAAGTTTCCATCGTGTAAGATAAGGTACATTTATGATCTCTCAACAAGAATGACAAGATCAAATGCATAGATGTTCATCCAGATGTTATTACTTATTAGAGGGAAAAGGTACTGTCTAAAAATTATCAAGTTAATAAACTTGTTTGGAGCTTATCAAAATGGTGACATTCAATTATTTATTTTTATCTGTTTCACAATCATGTGACAGTAAATTAGAACCCTCGTACTAAAATTTGAAAGGTATATAACGAACTTACAATAGCTCCATAGAAACCAGGCTCCACCACTCCAAACAAGTAAGCAAAATAACTTTCCTGTCTGGTAATCAATGAACCACCGATTAGTATTCGTTTCACAGTGACAAAAATGACTTTCACAATAAATTCAATGATCGAACATCTCATCTCTATAAAAAGAACAGAGAGTGTCTACACCGCTTTGGAAGTGATAATTCAATTAAATTAATTAATAAATCAATTCAAATTTTATATGTATTCCTCAACAAATGATTATTTGTGATTCTCTGATTTTAGAATGATACAATCTTGATTGGAATACAACATTGACCCACAGAATTCCACATTGATTCAGCATCAATCAGCCTTAAACGTAAGTACTTAATCATAAATGATCTCATTTCATGTCTACTACTGCACTACATTGAAAGTGCACTGTTATTCTGTACAGTTTGTTGGCTTTAAAGAGGGCCTCTGGCCCAACAGCTTCCAACTAAGTCCAACAAAGATCAGGTTTCAAGCGACACACATGTACAAAGAGCACGTACAACTTTTTCCTGACGGTGGAAATCAGACTTATCCATATTATTTATCATCATCAAATATAATCTTATAAAGGAACTTGCTGGGAACTTATTGACCCAAGCCTGCCACAAATCATAAAAATTTTCTTGGATGCTAAAAAATAATACATCAAACCACAAAAAGTTCTCATGCATTGAGTTGCCACAAACTTGAACTCCAACAAAGATTCTCTATTCAATACACCATTAGTCATTACATTCAAATGCACCTCAATGCACACACACTTATAGCAGCTGGGGATGGTGAACAAGCGGGGAAAAGTCGTCCCCTTTTGTGTTTCAAGTCAATATATTAGTTTCACCCTTTGCTAATAATATTGGCTTTCCACTATCATTATCCGTGGATGTAAATTATGATAAGATAGAAAATCTGCTTATTAAAGATCGCAATTGAAGTACCTAAATAGCTCGATATGATCGGTGCAATGCCGTGTCTGCTCTTCACCACCCTGCAGAATTTTAAAATCACAACCCGTCACAAATCAAATGATTATAACATGAATTCAGAATATATACACAGAATAAGATAAACAAGTTGAGATAGAAAATGGATACCTGGAGACAGACAAAGCCATTTATCGGGCGACCGAGCTGGGCGAGATGATCGCCAAATGAATTAAAGAGCTTCTCTCGGTTCTTTGAGTGTAATTCCATCGGCACCGCCGGAGGATACAGTGTCGAAGGAGAAGTTGAAGAATCCATAGCCCGAAGAAGTGAGAGTGTAGTAGAATTTTGGTTTTTGTAACATTCAGTTCAGACTTTCATTTTCGTTTTTATTGGAAAAATATATATTTATAATTATTAATTTACATCTTATTATTTTTACAATATACTAACAATTATTAGCCAGAATTCATATTTTTTTAACTTAATGTACATTTTGTTTATTACAAGCATCAGGAGGGTGAGATGGAGATATTCTTTGCGGTCTGCTTCTCTTGGTGAATATTCAAGTACCACAAACTTGTCAAAAAAAAGTTTGAACACCATGTTCATGCGATTCATGAATGTTGCCGAAAAGTTTGTTAATCTGAATGGCATTTCATTGAATTCGTAGTGATCATACCATGTTTTGAAGGCCTTCTTTGGAATATCGTATGTCTTAACCTTGAGTTGGTGGTAGCCTGATCTTAAATCGAGTTTGGATAATACCGTAACTTATTTGAGTTGGTCAAACAGATCATCTATCATTGGAAGTGGGTACTTCTTCTTGATTGTGATCTTATTCAGTTCCCTATAATCAATACACAGTCTCATGTTTTCGTCTTTTTTCTTTACAAATAGAACATGAGCTCCACACGGAGATGCGCTCAATCAGATTTGATTTTTAACTTACAATTCTTGGAGTTATTCCTTGAGTTCTTTCAATTATGCTAGAGCTCCCATTCGGTGTGGCGCTTTTGAGATTTGTGTGGCGCTAGGTACCATATTAATCTCAAATTCAACTTCACGGTCGAGAATTGCTCCAAGCAAGGCCAGTCGATGAGCTAACGTCCCGACTTCTTGTATCACTCCCAAAGGTGTGGCAAATTTCAAGTGGGACATGTCTTCATTTTTTTGTTGCTGGTGGCGGAAGGGGATCCTTTCGATTGGTCACCTGAAAATCTAGTACACTTAAATTTTTGTCCGGCTTGGGGTGACTGACCCATAAAAGGTCTTTTGAGTTTGTTTTCGTCATGCCGATGCTTGATGTCAGTTCAGTGCTCATAGCTGCTCCCATTAAGTCAGCAAAACTGGTAGGCTTGCATACTGGTAAGGCTGACTGGATTCGGTTGGTAAACCCCTTCCTATAATGATGCATCTTCAAAGTTTCGTCCACCATAATGGTTGGAACATAGGTTCCAAGAATATTGAATTTAGAAGTATATTCTATCATTTTCATGTTAAGAGTTTGGATAAAACTTTCAAATTCACTCAACTTTTGCAACCAAAATTAGCTGAGTAGTATTTCTTTAGAAATTCTCTTTGTAACAGTTGCCATGTGATTCGTCTGAGATTCACCAGGACCAGTGACATTGTTTCCCACCATTTGCATGCTATGTCTTTGAGAAATGGGGTCACCACATCCACTTTGAGTTCTTCTGGCACCTCTAGCATATGAAATTGTGTTTCCATGTTCTTGAACTAGTTATGACCAACTTCCTGGTCAGGGTTTCTATTGAAGGTTGGGATGTAGTTCCTTTGAAGAGACTTGTAATGGTACTTAATACCATGTTGTTGGGATTCTGGTGGCAACTGGTCGGCAATAGTGTTGCAGCCATGATGGTGGCAATAGTCATCATGTCTTATTGCCTAAGGTTAAACCTCGATGGTGGTCAATGGGGGTTCTCATTTTCATTTTGGTTGTGGTTGGCGTAGTGAGAGTTACAATTGTTTCTTTCTCTTATTTCTTAGAATAAATCGAATCAAAATGCTTAAAATCATGATAGTGGTAAAAAAAAATCAAAGTTACACTATCAGACAAGTAAAAATACTAGATTTGGGATGGACAAAATTTTTCGTAGACTTTCCAAAAGTGGCAAGTTTAAATTTTTTTAGCATATTTTGACAGTATGGGGTAACATCCAGATTCGAGCTTTGAGACCTCTATGCGAAGATATAGATTATTAAAATGTTCTCATAAATGGCAAGCATCTTGATTTTGGAATTTTAAATGATGGAATATGAATTTTATTTTTCTCGGAAGATTCGAATAGGAAGACTTTGGGCCTTTGCAAAGTCAAATTTTGTCTATCAAACTCCCAGCTGGATTATGAACCCGACGACTTTGAAATCACTTAAATGTCACGCCATGAGGGCCCATGCATATAAGGCATTTGATATTGTTTAACAATATACATTGAACACAGTAACGCTCGTAGCAAATAGCCAAAACCAGTGTAATTCATAAAAAAAATTGTCTTTACACACACTGAATACAAATAAAAAAGAAAGATGTTCTTACAGAGAAAGTATGAGATGCCAAAGATATGAATAAATTATAATTTTTTATTTCGATTTTCTTTAATTTCTTTAGTTAATATAACTCTAACTATTACTCTTAAACAAATTATCTTGTTTTCACCTAGGATATTTGCCAAAGAAAGCGAGTTCCAAATAAAATAGAATTTTTAAAAAAATTTGATTTATAGATTTCGATTTTATTAGGAATAAAATCATGAGGCCTTTTTGTCGTTTTTTTCTTAGTGATTTAGAATATAACAAGTATTTAAATGTAAGAGAATGCATAAGTATTTATGTCTCCGGATTTCGAATATCTTAGTGTTGGTATATTCATTTTATTAATATCTAGGTGTGTTTTTTTCTTGATTGAATACAGAAAAAGAGAACCATCCCCCCGTTTTTTTGTTGTACTTCGCTAGCTCTAGCTAAGGTATACGAAGTGTCACACCCCGAGACCGGAGTTAGTTGACACCGGCGTTATTCAACAATCACATAATCGCTAAACAACAAGCCTCGTAGTACAGTATACACCAAAACCAGTTTATATATCATAAATACCATAAAAATGGAATCGTCTTTACAATAGTACACCTGAAACGATAAAAATATGCGGAAACGTTTATATCTTGGATTAGAAACTCACAATAACATATTCTAAATTAAAATTCTTCATGCGTCCACTATCAGTCCAAGAACTGGTGTCTGATTCTTCTTTCTCTATTTCTTCTTCTGATTTATCTGGGGATGATAGAATAAGGGGTGAGTATTTTGGAAAATACTCAGCAAGTGGGGGCTGTTCGAGCACCACATAAAAATATTTACACCATTTTCGAAAATAACACATAAACATATCATACATTTCCATAACATATCATCATATTCATATCATAACAGCACTGCGATTCTTTCACCTTCTATGGTTTACTGATATCAGTCCCTAAGTTTTAATCCTCTAAGGGGGCGAGGCCATAAAACGGTTCTATCCCACCGTTAAGGGCCATATGTTGGGATTCCCACCCATTTTCAGTGAATCCTCACAGTGCCAACACGTAAACGTACCAAAATTGCACAAAAAAAAAAAGAACATAGAAACAGAATGAAGGTGCTCAACCGAAACTTTCGAAAATGAAATAATTCATACGCAACATATTTTAAAACAAGCTCACTTACCTTATACTGGAAGAACACGTGAAGAACTCAGAAACTATAGAAGAATCATGTTTCAAAAACGCAACATCACATCTACCGAAAAATCAGCCGTCTTGTAAAATTTCTTGTACCTTATTGAACCGTTGGATCGGGCTCAAACTTTTAAGGTACGTTCAAAAGTATGTTAAATAAATTATGAACGGTGGAGATCGAGTTTGAAAGTCTTTCTGACCTGCTTATGAACAAAAACCGTAGGTATGCTGAATTCTCGCCTAAAATCTGGGCAGTTTTCTTGCAAAGACTATAAACAAAAAACTAACCGTTGGATATTTCTGAAATTTGGATATGTTATTCGAAACATATCAAAGCATATTCTGAACGATGAAGATCGGATTCTGAGCACCCGAGCGAGAGAAACAAATTTCTGAACTTAGATAGAATTTTGATGACTCGTGCAGAATTTTAGGAGCAAAATTTCGAAAATTTGGGGAGCAACTCGAAAAATTCATGTAAATTCTGAATGAGAGGGTCCTCTTATTTATAAGGGTGATGTAAAAATCCTACCATAATTCGATTGATATTTCTTCCATAATTTCGAGATAATTATTCCATAATTATCGAGATACTCATTCCTTAAATATTAGGATGCTACTTTGTTGAGAAAATCTACCTTGTGTTTAATATTTTCTTCCAAATTTAGTAGATGTCCAGCCTTAATTTATCGTGTATCTTGCACCGGATTTCGATTTCCATGTATTATTTATATTTTCGAATTTATTATAACTCGAAAATAAATTCTTATATATGTCTATATTTAATTAATTATATGCCCAAAAATTTTGGTTCTCACACGAAGACAAAGTTTATTTTATTACATTGTTGACGATAAAACGTACCAAGGAGGTTCGTTTTTGAATTCCATCTCTACTACAAAACTGAACGTGAGAGTTTCTTCTCATTCAGCTCCTCGCGAATAAAAGCTTCAAAATGGAATTTCACTTAGATTTTAATCTATATTAAATAGATATAACATTTTTTTTGAAAATTTCTTCGTAACTCTGGTTTTCTTCACCAGTCCCAGAATTGATCATGTTATGTCTATTCTACACGTTCTTCATTATTATCTTCTCCTGCAAATTGGCTACATATGAGACGTTTTCCCGCATCTAGTCTCCTTTTGGAGTCTCCTCTCATAGATAGGCTCCCTCTAAGACTTTTTCTCTCACAAATTTTCTAGATGCACCATTATGCAAATCATATCAAACAGACATATCACATCGAAACGACAAATCATAACGAATTGGAACAACACAGATGGATAAAAACGAACGAAACAACAAAATGACTCGAAGACTGTTGGAACATTTCATGTTCTCAATTTTGATTTTGATGTTAACAAAAATTTTTATTTTGTTTCTAATAAATTTATCTAAGTTCGCAGAAAGCTACCAAGCCTAAACTGAAGCTATCGAAACGCAAACTGAAAGCGTCAACTGATTGCCCAAACTGAACCAATTCAACTGATTGACCAACTGATAGGTAGTTCAGCATAAGACTTTCAGAAGCCTGACCAGCTAATGAAGAGCTCAACTGATTAAGAGCACAACTGACCAGTTCAACTGAAGCAGTGAAATCAGTTTAGCTGACGAGCCAACTGATTTCACCAAACTAATTCAAGACCAGTTTAGAGCATCAGCTAGGAGCTAACCAGTTTGCAGATCACGACAAGCTTATCTAAGTGGAATTCAGCTGTGCGCATTTAAGAAAAACAATTGTCCAGTCAAAGGACAATAATGAACGTTTTAGCAGAGCTTAAATTCAAGACGTTCTAGAATTACTGTCAGAAAAGAAAAGACACAAATGTCGAGGAACAGATTCAAACTGCAATGAACAAATTTGATGAGTCTTGATGAACGGTCTCGAAGCCTCTATAAATACAAGACCAAGACTATCAACAAATGTGGAACAAATAATAGAAGTGTGTGAAAAGAGGAAGGGCAGACTCAACACATACCAGCTTACAAGAAGCAATAAGCCTAGATTTGAGGGAATACTTCAAAGTGTTATCAGCTTATATATTAGAAGAACATTTCCCTCAGTGTGTGAGAACGCTTTCGTATTGTATTCATAAATTAGTTCTCTCACACACACACACAATCACTCACATATATACAGAGAATTAAGCGTATTGAAAAGTTGAGTGAGTCTTGTACAAAGACGTTAAACCTGTGTATGTAGTCTTTAACACATAGACGTTAAACAAGTGTTGGCTGGAAGATGTTGCCTTCAGTTAAGCTGTAGCGTAAGTTCTAAGCTGAGTGTGTTTGTACAAGGTGTTGTATAAATCAAAGTTTTCTAGTGGATCCTACCAGAGGTGGTAGAAGGGGCGACGTAGGAGCAGTTGAAGTCTCCGAACATCCATAAACATATCTTGTGTACTTAATTGTTTAACTATTGTTTTCAAACTGATTTGATCAGTTCAAACTGTTATCAGTTCAGTTCTCACCATAACTGAACTGATACATGCAAGAACTAACCCCTTTATTTTAGTTATTCAGTTCACATAAGGTAAAAGGCTTTTAAATTAATCAGCTTTCTTAACGAAATATTATTTCGAGTGTCTTCTGCTTGGTTTAAAACCAAATTCGATTTAATTCATCGATGTTTACATTCTTAGAACGCGAGCTATTGAAGCTCATTGAGAATATTGTGTTTGAAACATCTTCGTAGGTGTGAGAACCGATCCATCAAAGACGAAACAAACATATCAAATTGAAACTTAACTAAGGAATGCATATCATACGGAAATACTTAAGAAGGCAAATCATATTGTAATTGATCAAATTTTAAATCATAACATGAGATTTTAAAATATACTTAAGCACAATCACAAAGAACGAGTGTGTTAATTATATATACAAAAAAACACATTTATCCCTTGGTTCAAATGTACGATTCGAGTTTAACCGATACTTGGGCAAAACTTGGGTCGAACACGGGCGGTAGCACTTCGGGGTTAACTTGGGCAGCACCTGGTCATGATTGGGGAAGCACTTGTACAAATCTACAATGGCAGAATGCAGTCTCTATTCTTTGCTTGAAATGGCTGAAGCATTCGAGTATGATTTTATTAGATGTTGTGGGTCTCTCTATTTTTAAATCTTCAATGGTGAAGTGAAGTGCCACTCAATTCATTGTCATCTATCTCACCTTAGATATCATTATTATATGGTCATTAACATCCTCTTAAAGACACATATTCATGATCATTAACCTCCTATTAAAAGCTTTTATTCGTGGTCATTAACCTAGTATTAAAAGGCATTATTCAAGCAAATAAATGACATAATGCAGCTTTTAATCTCTATTATCGCCATTATTTGATGGCTACAATCTCACGAAGGTGAGGGGTCTCAAACAATATTTCAAACATCACGTTTCAATTGTTTTACCCACCAGAAATACTTATTGCATCCAACAGACTATTAATGAATGAGTTTATTGATAAAAAAAATGTTACTAACTTGTTATAAATCTAATTAGTACTAGCACATAACAAATTATACTATAAAGAATATTTTATATACGCTACAAAACTTGAGCATGCATAATTTTGTGGATAAAAACATATTATATATCAGAAAAAATTACAAAAATCATCATGCATGTAAGTGGTCGCATTTGGTTTTCAAGCTTGCAAATAGTGGTCTATTTGGTTATCGATCTTGCAAGTAGTTAAATACTGGTTTTAATCTAATAAGGAAAAAAATTACAATTTTGATCATGTATATTTGTCTGTTTAATATTTTTTTTCTCTACGTCATCAAATTTCAACTTTAATACGTTATCTTCATGATCATTTTTGAAATTCTAGTTTTTTTCTTATATAGTGTGTTGGGTACAATAATTGTTCATGTTTGGTAGAGCGATCGAACTGTGGTGCTTGAGCTACTGTGCGGTTTAAAATATTTGAGTTGCACAATTACCACAAGCTATAACTTTTGGTAAAGCGACAAACGTTCGGTCTTACTAGTGTATATGAATCATTTCAACAATTTTAATTTTTTACTTATATAGTATTGATGTGATGCCAATTCATTTCTGACATGAAGCTCATGTTACGCTAACCTATTGCGTGATTTAGTTATTTACCTGAAAAACACGATGAATTAAATTTTGAATGAAGTTTTTGTGCTGAAAACATAGTGACTGAATCTTCTACATGTCCTATGATAAATATCTGCATTGATTAAACTTATAAATAATCATGATATACTTGGAGTCGCATCTATTGACATTAACATTTTTAACACCATCCGATGTACTTAGCTCGCAAATAAAAGAAGCAATAACAACCTAGCTTTCTTCGTAAAGAAAGACTTTTTATATTTGAAATGACAACTTGCTTGCGCATATGAATCCATTAATTGTAACTAGGCCAGACACATTGTTCCTCTGTCTCATCTGTGTCATTTGTGATATAAGTTAGTGGGGTTATGTTGAGTTTAATAACGTGCTGAAAGTCATGAATGATGGCCCATTTTTCAATTCAAATTTGATGATTAAGTCAAAAAGATGAGGTTGGATTGTTAGCTCGCCGTCGTTGAATCTTTTGAGCATTTTCACATGGACAATGGAAGTTGACTGAGATGTAATGAACTGATTTTAAGTTAATCATGCATAGTAAAATAACATGAAATGTTTCGATTAGGCCGAGAATATATGTCTGATTGTGTTGTAATTATATTTTCAACAATTTATTTGAAACTGTGAACTAAACAAAATTGAGTGGGATGTTCTTGAAAGTTTCTACGTGGAAAACTGTATAACATAAAGTGATATACAATGGACTTGTTATTTGCTATCAAGCAAAGGAAATAGGTCAAGGCAACTTAACTAGGGACAACTCTTACACTATATTATAGGATATGGAGATGGTGGTGACTTGGTCTTGGTGGGTGATCAATGGGATGACGGTCGATAAAAGATGTCAGCATGAGGTGTCGGAGACGGAGGCGGTGATAGGTGTGGTGGAGGAGGAGACTTGAGAACAAATGCCGGTGGCCGAGGATTAATATAATTACGATTGGGATAAGGGGAAGGAGGAGCAAGCCGAGGTCTTGGACGTCTAATTAGTGACCCAGAGAGAGTCGACGGTGATGGAATATCTGTTTCTGGCGGAGGAGTGTCGTAAGCACTGTATGGAGGAGGTGGCGCTGATGGAGATTGTGGTGGCAGAGACTCTGGTGCCGGAGGTGGAAGATCGCGCCGTGGATTCATATGGGTTCTGGGGGATGGCGGCGGTTGATCGGAAAGACGTGACTCAGGTAAAGTGAAAGCTGGAGGAGAAGGTGAACTGTAATGGTAAGGCGTTAATTTGAAACTTGGGTTATCGTGATCAGATGTATGGCCAGCCGTAATCGTAATCGTTAAGCAAAGGATCACCGGATACATGATTATAAGGTGGAACCACCGTGGGAAGTAGGCCGGAGCTGTCATTTTCTACAAGTTTGTGGTTTTAGGTTTTAGCTGGAAATTAGGATCAGTGGCCCTTATAAAACATCAAACATCCACGTATGAAGTTTCCTCCCTATTTCTCTTAATAATGGCGGTCAATGTGAAATAAGTAGTTTATGAAACATGAATGGATAATTGAACGACGTATTCTGTACAAAAAAGGTATTTAAAATTTTTAACTCACTAGTCCCCTAATCATGTAAAATCACACAAGTACATCTACAAGAATTTATATTGGCTTGGGATTGCTGTCACACTCAACCTGCTGACATGTTGACTAAGCACAGTCAAGAACTGCTGCGTCTGGCGGAGGAGAAATCTAGCCTAGGTGGAGAATTGTTGGGTAGAATGCGAAGCTTGAGGGAAATATAAGGTTCTGTAATTTCTTTGGCTTAGCTTCAGGGATATAAAGTTCTTATTCGTAACATTTTGAAAGAGTTTCTACGAATAAGCCGTCGGCCCTCTTCTGTTTTTATAGAATTAGCGGGGAAGGAGTCTGTTGCCAGCCTTATGAAGCTCGATTTTCTGTACCAACACGAGGAAATCGATAAAGGCCAAGTGATTAATGGAAACTGCGGCTATGGCAATTCGAGCTGCTGGCGATTCTGTTTGGGGGAACTTTCAAGTTTCTCAGAGCCTGCATGCAATCAGAGGTTACAGATGTTAGAGTAGATGCCCTGCAAGCCAACTGTTGGCTAGGGATTTTATTGACTCAGTTGTAAAGAATAATCTTTATTTTAATATAATTCATTATTTTATGGTTTGTTATCTCTTTATCTGTATACCCATGTTATCAAACATAGATAAAGACATTGATTATACTTTAATACAAATGAATCGTAATTCGATGTTGAAACTCGTTTGTAAACACTGTATAATCTAAATTCGTTCCTAGTCGATTCAGCAGCCTAAAACATGGATAAAGGTCGCTTGAGCTTGAGACTAGCAATTGTGATGTTGTGTACTGCGTTTCTTGGTAAGGGCATAGAGATGTCCAAACATGCAGATGGGTAGTCATATGATGATTATACCGAACAACCCTCCCTCGAACTTTCCAAGTGGTTATCATTCATCGAGAGGATAAGTCTGTGGTTATGATTGTACACCATTAGTCCTTACGACCCAGGACAACAATGAGGCTCTATATGCGAGGGTTGTGCTTTGACTCGTTTACCGGCTCCAGGAGAGTCATCAGGTGGCGAGGTTGGGTACAGTTACGACACATATAGGAGCCAGTACATTGTAGTCGGGAATTCACCGCTCACCTACGGGTGTGGATATCCTATGTGACCTAATGTAATAATAGTGCATGGAATCTCTGGCCAGAGTATAAGATGTACGTTGGAGAAGGAGTTCTCAAATAGTACACGCGATGCCACTATTATAGTTATTACATAGTTATCGAATTAATATGCAACCCTCGATGAACCAATGGTTTCTTATTCGATCGGGATATATGAGATGAAGGGACCGTACTGTACGGTAATCATAATCGACTGGTTCTTGCAGGCACTATCAGTGATACCTAGGGGATCATGGGGCGATGCTACTAGACGCTCTTACCATGATCCGATGGGTGCAATTAGAAATGAGTTCTGACATTCTTGATCAAGGTGTTGATGAAAAGAATGGGACTAACTGGGGTAAGCCCGAATAAAGGATTATGTCCTGAATCACAAAGAGTTGTGAACCCACGGCTAGCTGTATCCCTGAACCATTGAGGGTCACACAAGAACTGGATTATTTGTTCCCGTTGAGATAATAAATTCAAGAAGTTGAATTTAAATTATGATATAGTAAATTCAAAGAGTTGAATTTATGATAATTAAATTTTGAGAAAATAAATTCAAGGAATTGAATTTTATGAGGTAGTAAATTCAAGAAGTTGAATTTATGAAATTTGGAGAAAATAAATTCAAGGAGTTGAATTTGTAAAGTTTAAGAATTTAATTTATTAAACTCAAAAGTTGAGTTTATTAAATATTAAATTAAATATAGTGGGAAGTATGTTAAATAGGCTTGTAGGAGTACAAGTCCAACATACTAAATAATTAAAGTTCTTAATGGACTTTGATTAATTAATTAAACCAGTTGGACTAGTCCAATTAATTAATCAATCCAATTAATTAAGTAAAGGAATGATTATTATGGAAAAGGATTGATTAATTCTTAAAATTGATTGCAGGTATTCGGTGGATTCTTTTCTTTTGAAGATTTGAGAAATAAGGCATCCGATAATTTTTCCTTGCTTTTTGGACAATAACTTTCGGCTCCTCCATAATTCTTCTTTGTGCTCTCAAAAATTGTGTTCTATCTCAAATGCAAAATCTTCTACACTTCCTAGTGCGAGTTAGAAGAGGAACATATATTCCGGTCGTGGACCTGATTAGTAGATTGAAGACCGTTCGTAGGGGATTCACGAAGAGCTATCTCCGCTAACCCCGGAATAGTTGGAGCCCAGTGATTTATTCACCAAATGTATAAGAATTTCTAACGCCCTATGAATGTTTATGTATTTGTTAAAACCATACGAGTGTCCAAAATTATTTTGAATTTCAAAATAAAATAAAAAAATTTAAACTTCGCAGCGTTTTTGGGCACGTAGAAAACCGAGATCCAACAATAGATGCAACGGAACTAGTGAAATTTTTCGAGGCTAATGCTTTATGTTTGAAGAAAATCAATGGAGAATACAAGACCGATATTCATTCTCAAGCATTTGATCGGTGTTTAGCTCCACAAGTGAAAATCATAGGGCCTCCACGGCGCTTAGTTTTTAGGTTTCGATGATGATTTCAGTGAGCAACATATATTATGCATTTTTATTTTATTACAAAGTCCCATTCATAGTCTTTGGAACTTAATCCTATCAGGAATAAAATATTATAAATAAATAATACATAATTGCTAAAAGTTGCTATTGTATTTATGTAGACTTAGGTAGTGTTTACAAGAAATTATTTTAAATATTTCTCGGTCCACGGAATCACAGAGATTTGCTTTCACCTACGATCTTTTTCGCAGCTCAAAACTCGTATTGGTCAAAAACCAATCTGGGGAACGAATTCCACACGGAGTTCCATTGTTTGGACAAGATGCTAGTTTTTGTGGCGTCTTTCTCCGAAAGCAAGGACAATATCTCGTGTAAAACTTGGTCGGGCAAGTCTCCGAAAGCGAGGACAATCTCACATACACACGTCACATGCTGGGAGAAAAACTCACATAAAAAAATTAAGATTTTACGATTTGGATAAAAACTTTATAGAATATTTAATTGATAACTAACTTAAAAAGTAGTAAATTAAATTTAATAAAAGATAAATGAAATAAATAAAATTTATTTTCGAGACAAATATATAGAACTTGTTATCATGATGCATTTTCCATAAATTTAAATTTCTCCAAACCTAAAAAACTTGTGCTTTCAACTCTTCCAACACCATTGGTGCTTGTCCGACCGCCTACTGCCACCGCCTACTACAACACCGTCTTCTAAATTTTAGGATTATTTAATTATTTTTCTCCTCTTTTGAGTTTTTCCGGAGAAATTGAAACACAAGTTCTTGTAATGAAAATCCTTATTCATGTTTGAATTTTTGAGGTTTTCGTACTATATGCTACTATATTTCTCCAGGTAGATAGCGTATCAATGCTGGTGGTGGCCTCCCATACACTATCTCAGGAGGAGTCAACTTTGAGGTTGAATCAAAACTTCGCCCGATGCACCCATTCAGCCCACATTTTAGATTAGTTGGAAACAAGGCACCTTCAATATGTCTCTAGCTACATAGAAATTAACCAGAGCTTAGCTCCACTGGTTTCACCCGAGATTCATCATGTAATAGCTCGACTTCGAGCCTTCTCGACTCCTAGATTTAGGTTGAATATACTGTTGATGCTTCCTATGTTTCATCCAACATTTGACTCAAATCACACAATAAATTGAGTAAAAAATAAACATATTAATTATATATCTCAGTTTATTATCTCCACTTAATAAATCAATGATTGTCATATCTCACCAACCAACCAATGTCTTATGATATTTCTGTAAAGGCTAACATCCAACCAGGCCCGGACATGTGGTATAAAATCTGAAATAGATCTCTCATGAGTTCGTGCCAAAAACCAAATCGTCAACTATATATTAAATGACGATCAAGCCCGTTATTGCTCGTTTTATCTTTATATCTATCCATTTTAGGCGATTTTCTGACACTTGGATGCGTAATCTTTGTGATCTATGAAAAGTTGCATCTGCCAGAAGGATTTTTTTCAAGTTGAAGTTGCTCGAAACTTATCTCCGATAAACTAAGTTACAAGAAAAATTAAATGAATTGGCTATATTACTGATCAAGAAAAAAATGGTCGATAAAATTGATTATGCAAACTTAATCAATATTTTAGCTTCGAAAACTGCGACAGAAGCAATATTCAACTTACAAGGTACTGGTTCGAAACCTGAATTTCATATTTTGTTTGGATGATCTTGGCTATATTTGTTTTTTATCGTAACATATTTTGTCTATCTTTTATTTATATAATTCATTATACTTATACTATCATATTTATCGATGAAAAATATATATGAATATTAAACTTTAAGAACATCAAATTTTTTTTTTGTGTTCGTCTCAGACATATATGGTTATTGGTTGATAATTTTGAAAGATATATCATTTATAATATTTAAAAATTATAATTTTTAAATTTTTTGGTGGGTTGGCTAGTTTAACCTGTGACTCGTGGCGAGTTGGGGTTTTTCCCAAGGACGAAGCCACTATAAGACCCACCCAGGTTGTAGCCCGAGCAAACCTTTCTAATTTTATTTTTTATATTGAGAATATCGGTTCAAATTTGTATTCAGACAGTGTAACTCAAATAGAAAATAAAGACAAGAATGCATAAAAGTTAAAATTTTTGTATTTAGATCAGATAGCCTAAATGAAAAACGAAAGACAGAGCCCAATAAAATTAATATTTTAGTCCAAAAAAAATTAATTGACATGTATTATTTTCTATTTTCATATATAAAAAAATAACATAGTAGTATTAGATTTCTGCCCCCGTCACTTGATTTTCCCATCCCACCAAGTTGGTGGACAGTAAGGGTGTTAATTCGGGTGGGTTGGGTCGGGTCGGGTTGAGGAATAGTACTATTCAAAAATTGATCAACCCGAACCAACCCGATTTCGAATTTTTTTAAAGAAAATTAAATAAAATTCAAAAAAAATAATATTTTAATTTAAATACATAATAACAAAATCTCCTCATATATATTATTTTGAATTTGAAAATCTAATTGTAGAAAAAGTAAAATATATTTACTAAATCAAATAACAAAATTGTTTAGAAAATAAAAAATGTTCAAAATAAATATTAAATTATGAAAATTTATGATATAAATATACAATAAATATTTTTTCAGACATACAATATATAAAAATGCAGGAAATATTTATTAATTATATATTTTTTAAAAAAGTAAAATTTTCGGGTCAATTCAGGTCAACGACCCGGACCCAACCCGATCATTTTTTTCGGGTCAGCTATCGGGTCCAACCGGATCTGACCCGAACCCGAAACCCTAAACTCAAACCTGATTTTTTTTTCAGGTTGAATCGTGTCGAGTTGATGGGTCATGTCTGATTTTAACACCTCTGGCGAACAGGCCCATTTGATAGCTCTAATTGGATATGTAGATAATCCATTTTACCCTGGTGAAAACTTACTACTCAACATGGGCAAATAGTGAGTTGAAGATAATTTTGAAATTTGTGTTGAATCTCTTGATGTATCATTTTTTCGAACTAATTTATCCATATAAAAATTATATGATCGGTATTTGATTTATGTGATACTCCATCCTAAAATGAAAGAGATTACATGATTGTACATGTATGAGACTATACAATTGAGAACAACTTAAAAATATTTGATATGTACTACTCATACCAATAATGTGTATCTCTTCTCAGGAGTTCGTTACTTGCTTGATTGAGAAAATTTTGGGATATGTGACACTATCGGAAGTTTTCCAATGTGCATATGAGTGAGTACATAAACATATTGAAAATACTTATGTTATTACAGTGAACACGGTCGTTGAATCTGAGACGTTACAATTTAGTCCACCTTATTTCTAAATCCTGGTTTCGCCGCTTATCAGTTCAACAAAATTAACTATTCATAGATCATATTAAGGTAAAACCTAACACTCTTCTAATCTTCCGAGACCGATCTCTCAAATCTAAACTGATCCCATTTTTTTTTTTGGCAACTTGATTATATATAGATTATATCAGTGTTCTAAAAAGCCCGCTTAAGCGCGCTGAAGCTTGAAGCTCGACAAAAACGCTCCGCTTCGGAGAAAAACGGAAAAAAGAGGTTAAACTGTAGTTTGATCGAATTAAGCGTAATTAAGACATTTAATTAAGTGTGCTTAAGTACAATTAATCGTATCTATTTATTTTTAAATTTTTTTATTTTGAAGGTATGTCTTTTTTTAAAAAAAAATTAATAAATTAGGTTTATAATTTACATATTTATTTTTTAATTTTAATTATGATTAAGATGTCTGATAATGATTTGACAAATATTTAGCATTTTTTAATGTGGTATAGTTGCAAAAACAAATGAAGATCGTAATTTTGAGATTTTTATGCTTTTATAAATATTAAAATTAATGCATCAGACTTAAATTTATCATATTTATGTATTATTTTATTTATTTATTGGTTTGAGATAATTACAATTACACTAAAGATAAAAAATGTTTTTTCACGCTTAAGCATGTGCTAATCTCGCTTAAGCTTGAAAAGCTTAGAGCTCAACATCTATACTTCGGGACACTTCACGCTTTGTAGAACCTTGTATATAGTCTAAACTCGTGATCAATATTAGTTTTATTAACATAAAGTAAATAAGTGTCGAGTTGATGAAGTGGACAAAAAGCCAACTTAGTGCTGCACCAAAACCAGTCTTGATAACAATTGAACACATAATAATCCCATAGTATAAAATAGATTATCGAATTATTAGATCCCTAATTAATAGTCATATTAAATGGCCATAATTAATTAGAAAATTGCAAATGGTTTTATAATTTTTTTCCAATTACGTGTGTGCTTAACGACCATATATGTTTCATATAAATTTAAGTAAAATTTATAATAATTATTGAATAACATTTTGCTCTTGTGATTAGATGCTTCAAGTGTGAAAATGTGTTGCATTTTTAAATTTCATTTGTTTTTGTCTATGCGAGAAAATTAATCACCGACTTTAGAGAATGGGGTACACAAAACGTGTTTACAAGTGGTTAAGTAATAATAATAATAATAATAATAATATATTATTATTATTATTATTATTATGTATATAATCCTTGGAATGTGTCTCTCGTGAAACGGTCTCACGAATATTTATCTGTGAGACGGGTCAACCATACCGATATTCACAATAAAAAGTAATACTCTTAGCATAAAAAGTAATGATTTTTCATTAATGACCTAAATAGAATATATGTCTCACAAAATACGACCTGTGAGACCGTCTCACATAAGTTTTTGCCTAATCCTTGAGTCATAGATATTTATATTTTATATATAATAACTGACTCATAATATAGACAAAATAGTATTTTGATATAATTTTTATAATATCCAAAATATCTATTTTTTTTAGTCCTTATTTTTTTTAAGAAAAATTAAATTTATGTAAAATAAATCTGAAAAAATTAATAAAAATAGAAAATTTTAATACAATTGTGGATATCGTTTTTATTTTAAAATTTCCCATATTATCTAATGAAGTATGGATGAATAATATTTTAAAAAAGAAAATATTTCCTTATTTTTATTTTTCCTGGAATTATGGAACTTTAAATTAAGAGGTGGTGGTAGCAATTTCAACTTTCGTAACTTTACAAATTGTTCGATTTTAAAAAAAAAATTAAAGCAGTGACTTATAAAAGTAATTTTTTTTTCTTCGAATGCTCGTGATATCTATTTGGTTAATGCACATTTCACAATCATAATTTTTTTTTATGTAAGTTACAGCATAATTTATCATCTATTTTTCAAAATAATAAAATGGATACTTCTGACTGTTTTGATTACAAAAATTATTTTAGAACATTTTCTCTCCTAAATTAATATGCTTTCAACCTTAGCTTTTTTTCCTATTAACATTAGTCGAGGTATTTTAGTGTAAGAAATCAACATTTCAATACCCTAGTATTATTTTTAAAAAAATTATACTATTATTTTTTTATAAATTTAATAAATAATTTTTTTGGAATGAAAAATTTATTTACATGGATTTTTTTAATAATAAATTTAGTATAAGAAATTTTTGAGTAATATTCTGAAAAAGGTATATATATATTAACATTAAAAATTTAACTTGTATGTTAATTATATACCCCAACTAATACAATATATATATACTAAATCTAATCAGTAGTCATAAATTATTAATTATATTTTCTATTTAAAGCTAGAATATTATTAACTAACAAATTAATTAATCTCAACTTATAATAAACTCGAAAATTAAATTAAATTAAATTTATAGATTAAAAACCAAACAAAACGAAGAATCTTAATATTTACCCGATCATATTCTTTTTGGGTCAGAGATTATTGTCATCTGATTAGGACACAAGATAAATTCCTCAATCTTTCACCTTTTATATATATATATATATTTTATAATCAGCATTTTTAATTTATAATTTTATCTTGATTTGAAACAACGTAATATTATATATTTTATTTAGTATCCCATAATTAATTATGTCAAAATGACCCGCCAGTGTACTGTCAATATTTGTTTTTTTGTTCTTGCTAATCTTTGGATAGCGTTGGAGGAAGAAAATAAAGTGGGTTTGCGACAAGAAAGTCATAAGATGCTATTCTTGCTTGACAAGTAGATACTATAAGTTGTTGGATTCCATTCTTTATAATTCAAAAAAAATTATTCTGAATAACGTACATGTACATTCATGTTATTAAAAGATATATATGACTAATGAAAATAATATTACTCGAATATTTTAAATTGTATCATCGATAAATTAAACGTTAACACTAGCTTTTATATATATATATATTCAAATATGTGAATTTCCTGTTGTTTTTGATACCCCATGAATGGACCCATCAAGACTTTGGACCCCAGGATCATCCCTAACCCAGGTAGATGGCTCATAACAAGCTCATGTACTCTCCTATAATAACAGGTTTTAGTGTCCAATTGAGGGATCATTCACTATATTGACTTTTAGTAGCACTCTTAGCTGTTCTCTGATTATATTCCCAGTCTCTGACTTGAGCATCGGAGGGATTACGACGGGACATCCTCTCGTCCCTTTCTAACGGTCTCCTTCGTGATTTCAGACCTAAAGTAAATTTGAGGTCTGCATTCGAACTGCTATCACCTGCTGGAACCGAACCCTAAAGTTTCAGTGAGTATCAGTTTTATAAAAAAATTAGTGGTTGATATGACGATGCATGCAAATTTAAATATAATATAAAGCTAGTATTTTCATATATTCGCTTTTGAGAGTAAGAATGTGTAAAGGTGCAGTTGATGAGATTAATTTGAAATTTATGAATTTCGATTATAATTTTATTGTTTATAATGAAAAAATATATCAAATATTACACGATTAGTAATATAAATTTGAATAGATTTCTAGTGAACTTAATTAAAATTTATAATCTTAATTAGCTCACTAATACATATTTTTTCGACTTTATTAATTTTTCATCAGATTACTGACTTGGTGATAGAGAACGATGATGTATCACTGAAAACTTCTACCTTCATGACGAAGCTTACTGATGTTTCCGATGTCATGTCAGCACTATGGTGAAAATGACTAAAATTGAAAAAAAAAATCGTGAATTAAGATGATGAATTGATAATTAATAATAGTACATAAAATGAAAAAACGTACAAGTTATCAGAACAAAAATGTAATTTTTCGTAGATAATATTATTTTCATTCATACATGTATTTTAATGCTGTAACTGGCAAAACATATTCATTGAATAATTTTATCTTATGCTATCGGATCCATCCTCATATATAAAGATGGAAAAATTGTAACATAACCAAACGTGTTTTCTTAATCACCGAAATTGTACTACGCTAATGAAAATTTGTGTAGTACAATTTAACAATTGGAAATTAATGATTGGTTTAAGATTATAATAATTTTATTATTTTAATTAAGTGTCATTTAATGCAGGATATGATTGTACAATAATTATTAAGCAAAATTTAATTTACACCAAAATTGTTTGGGAATATAAATTTTTGTGTTCCACTTATTTCTCCAATTTTGAGTTTTTTGTCGACCATATTCGAAGTTGATTTTGATACACCATCTTCTATTTTTTGTCTATTTTGATGAAACTGCTGAAATGACATCGGACTAAGTCATCAAATTTTAATATATTCAATATTTTCCAATTTCACGACAGCATTCTCCAGTGCTACGTCAGCACTCAAGTAAAATAGAATTTAAAATAAACAAAAAAATCAAAGTTAATGTACCAAAACAAAACTTAATTAGTCGACCAAAACCTAAAAAAAAAAAAAACTAATGGACCAAAAAGTTACTAATAAATTATAGATATATGTATATGCACTAAAATAAAGCGTATAGCATAAATTTATTCAGCTTTTAAACATTTGTAATTTAAATATCAACAAGTCTCGAGATTACCATGCATGTATGTAATTATATATAATTTAATTGAAAGACAAATAATTAATTAAATTAATTAGAAGGTTTATTAATTCAAAATTTCGAATTGCATTCGAGAAACACGACACGATACAATGTTCAGTCTGTGCTGTGCTGAAATTATTCGGACAATATGAACTGTTAAAGTTTTTTTAACAATTGAAGTTGTCTTACCTGTGTTCGATGCCTTTAAACATTATTATATTGTATTTAAAGTTACAATTAAGTATTATTTCTTTGTTAGATATAGTCTATGAGTGTGCAACGATCGGTTTGGTTCGGTTTTAATAAATTTTGGTTCGATTTTTCGGTTTACAGTTTTTCAAATGCCTAATCCTAAACAAAATCATTTTAATTCTGTCCGGTTTGTTTTTTTATTTATTACGGATTGATTATTACGGTCGGTTATTATGGTTTATGCAATAAATTTAGTTATAAATGAAGTTATACGTTATAAATTTTAAAAAAATATAATAAAAACCACAATCAAACTGGTTTTGATTATCTTACAAAAATCAAAATAAAGTAATCAAAAACATGCATAACTATAATTCTTGTAACCAATTTGTTAAGTATCTCACAAACATCAAAATAAAATAATAAAAAATATAGCTATGACTGTTATAAGCAATTTGGAATTTGGATATGTTGATAGTGAATAATTCCAACATTGGATCCATCAACTCTCGCAATAAAAATCCTCACGTGTAGGGAAATAAAAATATTAACCCATTATGAAAAAGAATAAGTTCATATAAATTAGATCAACTTAACAAACCTGATTGCAAGTCACTACTATATATCAATAATGCAAGAATCTCTTCTATCATTGATAAAATCTAGAAAAATTTAAAAACGGGTATCATCAATCGATAAAGAATAAAAAAATTATAACATAAAAAGATAATAGATACATAGATACTCACTAGATCAAGTCGCTCAAGATAATCCAAGTCTTCTTCTACTTTAATGGTCGAAGCCAATTTCGAAGCCAATCTTGAACACAAACAAGAATTTAGGAGTCAAAGAACTTCTAAATGAATCAAGAACACGCCCTCTTGTACTAAGTGCACTTTCCGATGCCATAGAAGAAATCGGAATCGCTAACACATTACGAGCCATCTCAGCAAGAATAGGGAATCTAGGTTCATTCATTTTCCACCAGAGTAAAATAGCAAACTTTTCATTTTCAACCTCATTTTATTCACCAAGTTACCTATCCAACTCTGTTTTAGCATCCATACTTCTTTCTACTCTTTGCTTTATGTCTCAACTATTCTTGTTGTATCAGTGTTCTTTTATGAATGTTTCCAAAATTTACACTTGATAAGTCTAATGTGTTACAATGTGAATCAGATGAGACTCCACATGCTTTTGAAGTTATCTTTCGATACTCATCAAATAAACAAGCCATATATGTCTTAACTTCATCTATCATTTTCTCCCCTTTTTCTTGCACATACATCCTCAAAAGAACAAATGTGACATAATCAAATTTGAATCGAGGATCAAGAACACAAGAAACAAAAATCACCTTATTCATCTTTTTTGGAAACCCCATTACTTGTCAAATTTAGCTTTCATTCTCCTTGCCATCAAACTCAAATTAATATCATCACCCTCTATCAACAATTTCAAAACACAATAAAATCATCAATTTCATGGAAGTGAACATTTGAAGTTACATATAATGAACCTAATACCCTCAGTGTAAGGTTATAAAATGTTTCAAGAAACTTCTCCATCCGTCTTACATTAGCCCAATCATCACTTGTGAGTGTTCCTGCAGTCTTTCCATCTTCACAAACATAAATAAGAATATATTACAACAACCCAGGATCAAGATTGCCATAACTTACAAAAGTATTTTCAAATTCTTGAGCATCTTTTAACATCAAATAAGTGGAATTCCACCTAGTGACAACATCTAAACACAAGAACCTTTTATTTGTTATTTTTTCAATTTCACAACAATCTTTGAATCTTTTGATCCTTGCAGGAAATTATCTGATGTAACTCACAGCTGGTCTAACAGAATCACCAATTTCTTTTAAACCATCTTGAACTATAAGATTGATCACATGAGCCATACACCATACATGAAGATGATGACCATCCATCAAATTTGTTCCCCACTTACTAAATTGTTTTGACAATTCTTTCACGTTAATATCATTTGAGTTAGCATTATCAACCTGTGATCGTGAACACTTTATCTAAGCCCCAATCAAGTAAACACTTAGTTATTGCAATTGCCATATCATCACTTTTATGGCTACTAATAGGGAAAAAATTTAGTATCCTCTTATGCAACTTCCAATCTTTATCGATAAAATGAGCGGTGAGACACAAATAATTAATTCATTGGATTGAAGTCTATGTATCTGTAGTTAGGCAGACTCTTTGATTATTCTCCCTTAGAAAGTTCTTAAGCTTTTGTTTTTCTTCATAAAAAACATTCAAAACAGTCCCCCGTCACTGTTGTATGAGATGAAATTCGAATTTGAGGTTGTGCCACACTTACAAAGTACCTAAATCCCCCCTTCTCAACAAAACTAAAAGGTAGCTCATCTAGAATTATCATTTTAGCTAAAGCTTTCCTATATAATTCTTGATATAATCTCCAAACATTCATTGAAACATCACCCTCATGATCTTTTGAAGCTTGTTGAAAACCTATTTTAGCCTGACTAGTTTCAACATTGTGGGGATTTTGTTTACATTTTCTCAAATGAGCGCTCAAAGTTGATGTACCATTATAGCTTGTATTAGCAGCATAATTAGGACTACAGTATTTACACCTTGCTCTAGGAGCCCCATCAGAATCATCATAATTCTCAAAATGTTCCCTACACAACAGATCTAGCTCTTATCACTTTCTTTTTTTTCCCAGCATCACTAATAATTGTAGATGCAGAAGGAGTTGCATTAGCATTTGAACATTCACTATCATCAAGTTTACCATTTTCTTCAGCCATCTATTAAGATATTAATATAAAAATTTTATAAGGAAGACATAAGAAACCTTTAAAGTCATCTAAAAAACGAAACTTTAAAGTTAAATATTATTTTATATGTTATGATTTTTTGAGAAAATATTGATTTATCTATTCTCCAATAAGTCAGTCAAGATAGAGCCAAATAACAGTCCATATTTTCTCAATCTCTCCCGAAAAAAGTGCCTGCAGTTAGAACTTTTTAATTTAAGAGGTAGAATAATTAATGAGATTAAATAGGGAGAAAAACTACTTGGTGCAAAACGATAAAAAAAAACAATGTCAATGGGTAAATGAGTATCCTTCATTTACTATTTTAAAATAATAAAAAAACCTTCATACCTATGTTTCAATATTAATTTTAAGGAAAAAACAACAAATAACTAAAGAACTTTGATATTTGATATGGTAGCAGAGTCGGCTGAAGAGGAGGCGCTAGGGATTGGAGTTGGAAGGTGAAAAGTTTAGAAAAAAAGGCAAGACGGTAAAATAGTAAACCTAATGAAATTACTTATATTAATTATTTTATTATTTATTATATTTTAAATGGTCGGTTCGGTTTTTCCGTTTTAAAATTTCAAAAACCAATAGCCGAACCGAAAAACCAAAAGTACCAAAAATAAAAACCATAACCGACTGAAAAACCATTTAAACCGAATCAAAAAACCGAAATTTATGGTCCGGTCGGTTTTGCCGATGTAAATCATTTAATTAACACCCCTAGATATAGATATAGTTCTTTGACAAGTCATCGACTTTACACTTTTAATTTTCACCGCTATTTCGAATGTTGTGTTTCTAGTCAATTTTATTTATTTATTAATTAATTTAAGTAAATTAATTATGAAGAGACATATATATATATATATATATTATTGTTTTGCACATGCTTTCACTATACGTTCAATAGATGAATGATACCTCATTGATGAGAGTGTGAAGGTGAGCACAATACGGAGGTGAGCACAATGAATGGACATATATCAAAATTATGATATATATATATATATTCTTGTTTTGCACATACTTTCACTTGGACTATATATGGAACATAAAAACTATATGTGTATGTATATGTGCAGGGAAAGTTATTAAAGAAAATTGTCCCATATATAAGGTTTTGTTATTTTGATTAGGCAATATTTGATTGGCCCGTATATATATATATATGTGTGTGTGTGTGAAAAGTTATTAAAAAAGTGTACAGAATATTGGCCCATATATATTCTTGTTTTGCACAAATTATAATTTCCACCATTGAATATTGAATAATATATGACGACATGTAAACATTCAAACGAAAAAACTTTAAGGTAAAATTTAAAAAAGAAAGAAATAAACGCTAATTTGTTGTATTTATATCAAATTCAGACGAATTAAATGACAATAAGTCTATATTAATTAACCAATTTGCAAGATGGTTTCTTCACAATGTCTCCATATATGTGTTGGATTAAGCGTGTATTAGTAAGAGTAGTACAGAGATGACTTATCTTTTGGGAAGTTCTCGTGCGTCAAACTACCGACGTTGCGTCGTTGGATCTAGTTGGCTATGTCACGCCCCGAGACTCGGGATTGACATCGGTGTTGTTTAACAATCATACAATTGAAAACAACCAACCTCGTAGCACAGTGTAAACCGAAACCAGTTTATAAATCATAATTCAAACGAAATAACATTGTCTTACAACTCAAAAACCCAAAACGACAGAGTTTAAATGCGGAAACACAAAACTGAATTAAAAGTTCAACTTAATCTAATCTCGAAGTCTCGAATTTCACCAGCCCCAAAACTGGTCCGACTTCTTTTCCTCAACCTGTTCTTCGGATTTATCTGGGAGGGGATGAGTATTTGGGAGTACTCAGCAAGTGGGGGCAAACAACACATAAATACATCCTGCTTTTCATAACGTAACATCATATTCATAACAGCACTGCGACTTTTCCACCTTCTATGGTTTACTGATATCAGTCCCTAAGTTTTGATCTTCTAAGGGGAAGAGGCCATAAAACGGTTCTATCCCACAGTGAAGGGCCATATGTTGGAATTCCACCCATTTTCATGGAATCCTCACAGTACCAACAGGTACACGTACCAAAATTTCGAAAAAAATGTATGGACAGTTTGAAAAAAAACGAACACATGCATAATCTGAAAATTTAAACATTTAAAACAGCCCACTTACAGTATTTTTAATTGCTAAAAACGTAGGTTCTTGGCTTCGGGAATCAGGTCGCTTCTCGTTTTTGCTCGGACAGCTGCTGGAATTCTCGAAAATATGCGGCAAGGATTTCGAAATTTGTGTGTTGAATGGCTATGAATGATGTGGTATTTATAGGTGAGGGAGAGGGAGTTAAATATGGCACTCAAATCATGCCTAAACTTGTGCCAAATCCTATAAGATTTGACTCCAACTATGCCTTCCATGGTTGATGATTTTGCTCCCAAATTGAGCTCTTAATTCCCTAGTCTAGCACCTTGATTGGCTCGAAAATTGGTGCAAGGAAGGGGGAAAGATTTGCTTCCATTCTTTTAACTCAAGTTGCATATAATTCCATATTCAAGCAATCCCATATTTAGTCACATTATGCTAATTTTCGGATTTTATTTTATTTTGCACGCACATGCCTTAATTTCTGGTATGCTATATCTCAATCTTGCAAAAATCTCCTTCCAAATTTTCGAAATTATGCATGCCTTAAGGTAGATATTATTGTCTTGGCCAAAAATATTTTCTCATATGCACATCTTATACAATAGTCAAATTCCTATGCTTCAAAATTTTCATTACAAATATCATTGTATGGTTAAAAAAAATCGGATCTTACAGGCTAGATGAGCCATAATAATGACATCAAATCTCAACGGGTAATATTGCTTCTGCTTGGGACATGACCTACGTTAGAAAAGTGGAAAGACCGATTATTACGGGATATAAGACAATACCAGCAGATAGACATGCACCTCCCCGAACTCATGTGCCTAATAGTCCGACCCATTAGCACTCAAATAGGTGCACTCTATATTGTCACTAGTATAAGAAAATAAAGTTGTGATTAACGGCTATAGTTTTTTTGTCTAACAACAAACGCTTGATGTTAACCATGTGTATGTGTGTATTTCAAATTTTTTTGTCCTATTAAATGACTTGCTGATGAACTTAACCTAACACACCACAAAGTAAAATAATTATAATTCGTGATTCTACTTGAGGGTTTTGGTTGGTTGCCTTGTTAATGAATGCGCAGATATAATTTGACCTAACAATATATTATTATTATTATTATTATTACTATTATAGCTAAAACCAAGCTAGGTAAATTACATATGCTTCTCCAAAGTTTGTAAAAAATTATGTAATTTGCATATGAAATTTTTACATCTAAAATATACAAAAAAATCAACAAATTTAATTTCCAATCATTAGAACTAACAATACGTCGGAGCGTAGTTACTGTTAGGGGATTTTTTTTAAAATTATATAGGTTTACCATTAGATTTTTTTATTTTTATTTTGTCTTGACGAAATTTAAAAACAATAAATTATTGGTTTTTACCCCTGAAAATGTTATTTCATTTTTTACATCTCAATGTGAAATAATACCGATGGTCTAGTTAACGTGATTTGCATATTATTATATTTATGCGGAGAATATTCATCGAATAATAACGAATACTAATAAAAATAAATAAATAGTCATGCCTTAGATATACGACTTTTTTGGTTTTGCCTCATTCTAAAATTAATGAATATTTAAATAAAATTTTATTGGACAGGCATTGCATGCATATTTAAAAAATATTTGTCGACACTGGCAAACTTTATGAAGTTAGTGGATTCTTTGAAAAACCACAAAAACTATTGGGAAGCCAAAGTCTCTCTCGCCGTAACACGATGGAGTGGGGGATGTCTAAATTTAATATATAAATTTAAATGTCAAAGTTGGAGTAGTAATTATGACTTCGAGTATCTTTAATTAATATTTAAGGAGATCAGGTTGATTTCCCAAGATAATTATATATAGGACAATTGTATATCAATTTTAGATGTCTTTAAAAAAAAAAATCCTTCAAGATAATAGATATCCTTTATATTCTGGCAACAAGAGTTAAATGTGTATGTAGTATCTCTATGTGTACAAGAAAATTACAATTTTAGTTCAATAAGTTGCTTTGTTTTGAATTTTATTTATACAATTTGTCAAAGTTTGAATTTCATCTGATAACTTTGATTTTTTTTTTTACTTTTGGTCTTTCTTTGTCCGAAATCTCTAAATACAACGAAGTACTTTAATGTATGTAACAGAGTTCTTTTTATCTCATATGAGCCATGTAATAGAGAATCAATATGAAATAAGCAATATATAATAGATTTAGTAGCTTCGAAAAATAAGATCAAAGCCAAAAAAATCCGAGTTATTATATGAAAATCAAATTTTAACAAGTTACGCGATTAAAATCCAAAATAAATCAACATACATGATTAAAGTTACAATATTCTTATGTGTATATACACATAATAAAATATATCAGTTGTAAGCTAATCGATTTTTCTCTACGAATCATGATTAGCCATTATAACTTACATTATGACAGAGACTATCACTCTCATCTTTAACAATGATCGGTATAAACAAAAAGTTGTATAACTTTAGGTTATGATCCTTAATCACTGATCGATAATGTCATTATAACAATCTTTGTTTAAAGTAATGGTATGTCGATTTAAATTAAATCAGAAGTCTATAATCAGTTTGCTAGGTTGATTTTTACGTTGAATAGCAGTTTGGGATAGTGAACAATTAGGGTACCGATTTCATTTTCAGCTCGAATTCAGTTGTGATCTTTTTATTAAACACCAAAACTAAATGTTCCAATATAGATAAACAAAAATAAAAGAAAATGACAAACTTTTTCATCTGATTTTGTAGTATTATAGGTCATTTTGCTTTATCTTTCCCTTTATTTTTTCTTGGATGAATTTTTATATATGTAACACATGTTTTATTTTCCCCACATGTACCCGTAGGTGAGTATTGAAGTCAAATAAACAATATTGATGAATTTAACAGTTTCAGGAAAAAAACTGAAAAAAAAAAAATCAAAGTTACTGAATGAATGAGAGTTATACGACTAAAACCAAAAACATTCAAACTTATATGAGCAATTTTTCATGTTAGAAGTGCCACTTAGTGATAATTCCTTTCCATCAAAAAATAAAAAGTTGCACACAATTTTTTTCAGAAAATAAAGTTCGTTTTTAAGATATATCTCTTCCCGTCATAATAATATCAAAAAAAAATTATCTCTTTAGTCTTTCCTCACATTAATTTACAGACTCACCATATATATATATATATATATATATATAATTATTTTATGCCGAAAAAGTAGCAATTAATAAACTAAGCTAATACGCTTTTCTATCCCATTGCTTGAAAATTCATAATACATGAGATTCCACATATGTATAATGATTAAGAATCTAATCAATCACCTAATTAATTCTCGTAATCAGTCACGCGCAATCCCTTTTTCATTTTAATTTTTTTTTATTAACAATATTCTAAAAGGATAAATCTTTTATTTTAATCTTTGACTAATTGAAACTGAAAGTTCATAAATTTATACATATTTATTCTTTACTGTTTTCTCTTGCTAATAAATACTAGCTAGCTAATTAATGTAAATTTCAAACTTAATAATATAATATAGATGAAGAAATGAACTCTCAATTTTAATTAATATGCAACAAAGTGCATTTAACTAATTCTTTATGGTCAAGCAACATAGTTAAACTTAACATATTATGAATATATACAAAACTATGGATACAAACCTATTATTATGAAGATAGAATTCATCGCCGTTATCATTTGATGCATATGGGTAAACAATATCAAGCTAATATAATATTCTGTAAAATCATGTTAGTCGAGTAAATAACACTGAACAAACTATTTGTGATAGGTTCACCCGAGAAATTGTTGAAAATCGAATTTATGAGTATTTGTCAAACGATCACATACTCTGCCAGCTTGAACACCCCTAAGAGGATACATACATATTATTGAAACTGGGAATCATCGCACATATTGTGTGTGCATTAAATATTATATTTTTATATAATTTTTTTAATAAACTTTTAACTTTGGAAATTAAGTTGGCATAATTATGATTTTGATAATGTTATTAGTTTAATTTTAGTTTTAGTGCAATTAAAAAAATTAATCCAATTTTGTGCTTGTTTTTTCAGAGTGCTTATATGAAGCAATATCTGACGTCATATCAATGTTTTAGGGAAAAGAAATGACTTATATTGCAAATAAACAAATTTATGTAGTAACTAAAATTGAAATTTGACTATTTCGTGGACAAAAACTAGGAGTATGTGCGATATAATAAAAAATCGGAGTAAGAGGTGTTATTAAAATAACTCGATTTTAGATAACATGGTTGTATGATGAATAGATATTGAATCAATTCTTGATCATCATAAAGACACAACTAACCATCCATGTGCATAAATTTTATGAATTCTTGAGTTATTATGCAATTTGGTTGATATAAATTATGATATATTATCTATCTATCTATATCTATATATGTAATGATAATTATAAATAATATAAAATGAAATGGTAAAAACTTGTGTGAGACAATCTGACGAATCATATTTTGTGAGACAGGATCTCTTATTTGGGTCATCAATGAAAAAGTATTACTTTTTATGCTAAGGGTATTACTTTTTATTGTGAATATTGGTAGGGTTGACCCGTCTCACAGATAAAGATTCGTGAGACCGTCTCATAAGAGACCTACTCAAATGAAGTTTATTTCAAAGATGTTTGAATTAGTATTTCTTCGAGATTGTAATTGGAGGGGTGTAGGGCCACGATATCCTCTCGTAGCTTTGAGATTGTCTTGTTTATGTTCGAAAATCAGAATCTTAATGATCTTTTCAAAGTGCATCTCTGTCAGGTAGTAAGAAACTCAACAACTCCTTCCATCTTCACCTACTAATTAAGAATATTGATTAAGTCAGCAATTACGATCTTGATTTAATTTCAAAAGTAAAGGTTTTTTATTTTAATAGGAGAAGAAGTTTTTTTATAATTGGATTTCGAATTCGAGATCTGATCCAAACCCCGAGACTTTGATGTTAAACAAACTATAAGTTATCAACAAAAAGGAAAGTTAATTTTTTATTATTATTACGTGGGCTTCTGCAGCAGCTACATTTTGGTGTGCACTGGGTAATACCCAGCAAATGTAGTAGCCAACAAACTATGCTAACTTGGTGAATCGTACTGAGCTACAATGTCTAACATGTTGTACAGATAAGGTGTTGGTAAGGGGAATCAAACTCTCATCATTACTCAAAACATTCGCATACTCTACCAACTCAGACACCACATCATGAAGACAAATTTTTTTTAATATTAGCGTTGGTTGATTCTAATGCAAGTGAAAATCAATAGTTAAAATATGGTATTATTGTAATATATATATATATATATATATATATATATATATATGATTAAAATTTAAAACCGACAAACTTACTATATTAATTTTGTAATTTTCACAATATTTACTGATTAAGTAGTTCATCTATAATTGAGTTTTTATTTAATTTATTATCGTCGAGGATAAAATAAGTGGTGATGAAATTTGTCGTCAAACAATCATCAAGAAAAAAATAACATATCAGTTGTGAGCTCCACATGCAAATGCCTAATTGCACTCCACATCACATATTTTTATGTCACTAGTGTTTCATTTTTATAATACTTATAAAAAGTGATACAATTATGATGGTCATCATAAGCAATCATCAAGAAAACTTATGCATACTATGAATAACATTTCGTTTAAAAAATCACATATACCAAAATAATGTGAATAACATAAATAAAAATTAAATTATGAAAAAATAATGCAAAACATTAAAAACACATAAAATATTAGTTTTAAATTTATAAAAAAAAAACGTGAGTGTATTTATGCAAAAATTCAAAAAAAACAACTAATGAAAAAAAAATTACTAAAAACTGGCTAGTCAACTCGCCCTGACCTACGGTCTGTTTGGGTTGACCTGTTTAGACCTGCCTCCAAAAGAGCCAGTAAAATCTTAACACAACCGGTCAATTTTTCATGACGAGGTGGGTTGGTCTGACAGGTCTGACTCATTTTGACGTCACTACATGTCAGCACTCTAATGAAAAATGATTGAAAAAATGTAAATTAGTAGACTAACATCGTAAATTAACAAAAAAAAGGCATATAAAAAGTAGAAAATATACAATTTACTTGACAAATATAATTTTCTCAAATCAAATACAATAGAGAAAGAAGTGACGGCTCTATCATCAACCCCCAAAACTCTATTCAATATTTCAATGTATGCATGTTTATGAGAAATAACAAAAAAAAAAAAAAACCACACACTACGAGGGCTACCACCCAAAAGAATTCAAGTCACAAACTCTAACATTCTCTGTCTTGACCTGAATTCCAACTTAAGGAATGAAATCGAGACTCCAATTTGACAACTACATTTCCCACCTCTTCCACGAAAATCCTCTAAGAGCATAAATCAACTGCGAACACCATCCCATTCCGAAAAAATGTCTAAACTTGTCTAGCTACCAACAATGACTTGGTCACCATATATATTTTCATGTCTCCACCACGAGCAATATAATGATATTTACAAGTATTACTTATCATCAACGTGTTTTATACTCTCGTAATAAAGAAAACTTCGTTTTTTTGTCGCGTACACTTCTTTGCCATTTTGACTACTTTTGATTTTTTTAAAAAAAAATAATTTAAATCATTTTTTAATGTGATCTTTATGTAGCGTTGATGAGATACGACATAATGACATAATATAAGTGCCTAAATTAAAATTTCATGGTACACACATTGTATTGATTGATAAATGTAACAGCTTATATAATATGTGTGGTATATATCATCTTAGGCAAAAACTTGTGTGAGACGGTCTCATGAGTCATATTTTGTGAGACTGATCTTTTACTTGGGTCATCTATGAAAAATTATTACTTTTTTATGCTAAGAGTATTACTTTTTAGAGTGGGTCTCATGTGAGACCGTCTCACGGATCTTAATCTGTGAGACGGGTTAATCCTGCCGATATTCACAATAAAAAGTAATACTCTTAGCATAAAAAGTAATATTTTTTCATGGATGATTCAAATAAGAGATACGTCTCACAAATACGATCCGTGAGACCATCTCACACAAGTTTTTGTCTACTTTTTATTGTGAATATCGGTATGATTGACCCATCTCACAGATAAATATTCGTGAGACTGTCTCACAAGAGACCTACTCTCAACTTATAGTGTACCAAAAATTAAAATAATTAATTAATTATATCCATTAGCAACCATCCATATATATACATACATACATATATATATATATATAGATACACACACACACACAAAAGTTTTTAGTCAATTATTCAAACCTCGAAAAAATATAATGTTTCACCATGTAATAAAGATAAAGAAAAATTTCTTATGATTGATATTTTGGAGGAAATTAAACGGGGACCATTCAACCACCATATTTTTTTTGGTGTTGTGGATCTTGTGGGAGATATATAAACGTTAGCCTTTGAAGAGATGACAGAAGCCAACAGTTGTCGCCAGTGAGAAAAAAAAAAAGTACTATATTTGTAAACTCCGACGTTTCATCTTGCTTAGCTTAACACAATCAATCATTGATTCTTCTTTTTTTTCTTCAATTCTTTTTTTTATGCTGAGAAAATATCATGGTATGATTTTAAATGCTTTAGAAATTTTTTTTTACGGGTGTCGATTACTTGTAATTTATCTACTATCAAAGTTTAAAATTTGGGACGAGTCTGAAAATATAATTTAACGAAATACTATATTTTTAAATCTTAAATGATATACATATGATTTAAAGATAAGATATGTGTATGACTTGACATCGACCATTTTATTTACAGTTTTGTAAATTGATTTGACAGCAAAAAAAAATTTCTTACAAACAGAATAAAATTTGTATTTTAAAAATGAACTTCTTAAAACAAATTTTCAGAAAACATTTTCATGCAAAATTAGGCAAAAATTTGTGTGAGATGGTCTCACGGATCGTATTTTGTGAGACGGGTCCTTATTTGGATCATACATGAAAATGTATTACTTTTTATTGTGAATATTGGTAGGGTTGACTCGTTTCACAGATGAAGATTCGTGAGACCGTCTCACAAGAGACCTACTCTATAAATTAAGGGAAAAAATGGCCAATGGTTACATTCATTTCCATGTAATTTGAAGGCGCCATTTTATATATATTTTTATAGCACTTCTTGTATAAATAGGGGACCAAAGCTAGCTTCCATCCAAGAAAACAAACTGTTCCTTTATTTTTTTTTTCTTGTTCTCACTTTTAGGCTGCATTTTCTTTCTTCAAATAGCCTCTTTTTATTGCAAAAATTACATTGATTATACATGGGAATTGAGACAGGTTTATCAAAAGTAGCAGAATCAGAAACTCATGGTGAGAATTCACCATATTTTGCTGGATGGAAAGCGTATGATGAAGACCCTTATGATGAATTATGCAATCCCTCTGGAGTTATACAAATGGGACTTGCAGAAAATCAAGTAAGTTCTCAGTTTTCGAATTATCTTGGCAGTCGAATCATTTCAAACGACTTCATTTCGCAGTACTTGATCGTTCATTTCTGTGTTTATACAACAGGTTTCATTTGATTTGTTGGAGCAATACCTGGAAACACACCAGGAGTCACCAACTATTGGTAGGAGCAAAGCTTCTGGATTCAGAGAAAATGCTCTATTTCAAGATTATCATGGACTAAAATCTTTCAGAAAGGTAATTATATTATTCATTTTTTTGCATAAATATTTATATTGTAAGATGAAAACAAAAATTATATATATCCTTTAATTTGTGAAATTAATAATCCAGGCAATGGCAAGTTTTATGGAAGAAATAAGAGGGGGAAGAGCCAAATTCAACCCTGATAGAGTTGTTCTAACAGCTGGTGCAACTGCAGCCAATGAGTTATTGACTTTCATTTTGGCTGATCCTGGCGATGCCTTGCTTGTTCCTACTCCATACTATCCCGGGTATGAACGTTTTCCTCGAAATTTTTTTTTATCGATGGGACGATTTTCTTCGCTCTCCTCTCGTTTGCATCCCTTTTCGGTATACCCACGTGTGTCGCCGTACCTGATATCCGGTGAAAATAATTTAAATTTTTTTGGAGAAATTAATGACATAAAATTTTGATTCTTTGGGTATTCTCAATTATTAATCCAAAAAGTAGGGAGGGGAATCCAAAAAGTAAGGAGAGGATAAGTTCTGGTGGCGAAATATTTTTGGAAAAATTACATTGAAATTTGTGTTTTATACGAAGATTCAGTCCACGAGAATCTCATATTTCTGACAATCTTGTCTGGCAAATGCATCGTTAACTGTGGTACTTTGAATTAACAGGTTTGACAGAGACTTGAGGTGGAGAACTGGAGTAAACATAGTACCAGTTTCCTGCGACAGCTCAAACAATTTCGAAATCACCCCTGAGGCTTTGGAATCAGCATACAACGAAGCTGAATCCAGGAACATTAAAGTCAAAGGAGTCCTCATAACAAATCCATCGAACCCTTTAGGCGCGACGAATCAAACGGCGAATTCTTGAACAAATTCTTGAGTTCGTGACCCGTAAGAACATCCATCTCGTGTCCGACGAGATCTACTCGGGATCGGCGTTCTCTTCGGATGAATTTGTCAGCATTGCTGAAGTTCTTGAATCCAGAAGCTACAAAGATTCGGAAAGGGTTCACATTGTTTACAGCCTTTCCAAGGATCTAGGGCTTCCAGGGTTCCGAGTGGGGACTATATATTCATACAATGATAAAGTGATGTTAACTGCAAGAAGGATGTCGAGTTTCACCTTGATTTCCTCACAAACTCAACAGCTTTTGGCCTCAATGCTTTCTGATAAGAAATTCACGGAACATTACGTCAAAACTAATAGAGAAAGGTTGAAAAGGAGGCACGGGATGATCGTTTCCGGGTTGAAAAACGCCGGTATCGAGTGCTTGAAAGGGAATGCCGGACTGTTCTGTTGGATGAATTTGAGGCAATTTTTGGAGGAGGATACGAAGGAACAAGAATTGGAATTGTGGGATTTAATTTTGCATGAAGTTAAATTAAACATTTCTCCGGGATCTTCTTGCCATTGCTCCGAGCCGGGGTGGTTTAGGGTTTGCTTTGCGAATATGAGTGAACAGACACTGGATGTTGCACTCAGAAGAATACAAGATTTTGTGGAAAGAAGAAAAGGGAGGAAGTGGAACAATGGATTCTGCTCAAAATGATTTTATTTTTTATTCTGTTTTTTTTTTTTTTTGAATTATTCATTTTTGAAGCCTTTTTCTAGGTTTTTCTTCAGGTTTGTTTTTTCCAGGAAAAAGGCTCTTATTTGAAGATCAATCAGTGTCTCAAATTGAGATTGTAAATTGTTTTCCAATTGAGATTCAATTGTAAGAATTTATATTGATAAGCAAGATTTTAATTATATATAAAAAAATGCATCTCATCATCAGTGTGTCTACAAAAACAACTTGTTGATATAAACAGATCATAAGTTCATAGAGTTTTAGTCTCAAATTTTTTTGACAAATTTGTTAATTTATTTTGCAACTTTAGTTATTTTTCACAAGAGTACTTACACTGAACATTGATTTATCGGTGTCACGACAACGAAAAATCCACGCCATGTCAGTGTCTCGTGTAAAAAAACCAAAATTATCGAGTAAACCAAAAACGACGGATACATTAAAATAGCAACTTTACAAAATAGATAACAAAATCACAAAAAGAAACAAATTTAAATAGCAAAAAGATCATATCTCCTGTGAGAATAGTCTCCGGTCAATACATATACCGGAAATTAATACATTTTCATTGATCGAGTCAGAACCATTCTTACAAAACTGAAGAGTGAGACGATTACATGAGAGTTTTAATATGACAAAAAATATTTACAAATTTTCTCGTTTCTCCATATCGGACACTCGATCTTCTTATGTAAGCCAGATATTCATAGAACATAAGTTGAAAATTGATTGATATTGAAGATATCTACGTCGATCGGTTATTAAATATCAAGAAATACATTGACTAACAAAACAAAGTATAAAAATGATCTTATTATATAATTTTAAATCTATAACATCTGTTTCATTATCATGTCAAAAGAATTATTTTCAAAACCTTCGAACTGAAGGGAGATGTATCAGTGATAATTTTTTTGATTTTATCACTATCAAATATAAATACTTATATTTGAAATATGAAAGTAAACCAATAACAAAAACTAGAATTGCGTGTGAGTGAGCCGTCTGTGATAAATATGCCATTGACTTTTTATGTTTCTTGGAAATGTCAAATTCGGTTGGTTGGAGGACAAGTGCTACAAGTTTTCCCTCCATATTTCGATAAATAAAGTATTTCTCATCCCTTTTGACTCCAAATTATTTAATTAATTTTATCAATATATGTTGAGGTGTTAAAGCTAGAACAACGAGATTGGATATTAAGATGTGAATAAAAATGTAGACCGGGCTTGTAGCTCAGTGGTCTCACCCGCCAGATTAACTGAATTCTCTCGGTTCGATCATCCTCCTCGCATGTGTTGTAATAAAAAAATGTGTATAAAAATGAGAAAAAATTGTAATTTTGTTTATTTATATTTGCTTTTCTCTTATTCTGATTATCTAATCATGTTATCAAATTTTAGCTAGTCTTAGTCCGCTATATGTAATTTTAACATTTTTTTTGACTCACTGTTATGAATCATTTTTATGTAAAAACAATAAAATTATCAAAAATTGAAAGATAACGCTGTAATTTGCAAATACAATTTTCTCTTAATTTTAATTTAAATACCCGATGGTGGCACACAGCTTGCAATTGGGTTTTTTTTTTTTTTTTGGGAAAAAAAATCATATAAAATGTTTGACCCACCCTAACACATTTTCGTATATAAGCGTGGCGTGCATGTCATGAGTCATGGATACTCTCGTTAATTAATTCCTTTAAAAAATTTATGCACTAGAAGGAAGCTCTTTCGACTTTAATTATTCGAGGATATTCACTACATTAACTTGTTACATATAAAATTTATTTGGAGCTCGTGTATGAAATGTAAAAAAACTACAATATTAGTCATATATGTTTGTTTTTATTGTAATTTTGATATTTTATATGAGTTATCAAATTTCTGTTTTGTCCGCTATCTTTATTATTTTTACAATTTTAATCATTTTTTCGACATGATGTTGATGTGACATATATAAGACGTCTACATGAATTTGATATGGCGCTGATATGGAACTCGAATATCAACGCTTCCATTGAAAGAACTAAAATTGTAAAAAAAAAAAAACTGATAGATACAAGTCTAAATTAAAATTAGATAATATAGAGGATTAAAATCACAAAATGCTAAACAGATATGACTAAATCACAATTTTCCCAAAATATAATCCAACAAGTTAGTACTCTGTGTAAAAGATGTTTCACTGGGTATAATATAAGCTAATTAGAATGTATTTACATTGAGAAAATTTAATAGTGTATAATCATAATAGTGACTTTGAACATTTTCGAGTTCAGCTTTTATATATAGTCTCTAACTGAGTTTTCTTTTACTATGATCTTGATACTATAGCAAAGATTTCATATTAATTCTTGATTTATGATAATAACTTATTGCTTAGATATATAATTAGTTCATCGTTCTTCGTTCCATGATTGTCACTTTTCATATATGACAAATGAAGTAAACTTAGATAACTAGGTTTTTTAGTATAATCTATAGTGAAAATTGCTATTTTAGTCTTTTAAATTGACATGTTTTGAATTTTAGTTTTGTAATTTGTCAAAGTTTGGTTTTTATCCAATAACTTCGAATTGTTTTTCCCTGTTTTGGTCATTTTTTTGCCTGAAACTGCTAAATCTACCGAATATTGTTTTATTTGACACGTATGCTATCTTATGTGGCTCATATGACAAGAATAAAGTTTATGCTACAATATTAAAATATACATAGACGAAAAAAAACTAAAAACATTTTTCATCTCATTTTGAATGTTGTTTTGCTTTGTTTTTCTCTTTTTTGATCAAAAAAATTTTTATGTGATTAATATATGAACTTTATTCTCGTCACAAATACCACGTAGAAGATAACTGATGCCAACCATATTCGATGAATTTAGTGGTTTCATGTAAAAATATGACTAAAACAAGAATAAAAAACTCGAGTTATTGTATGAAAACCAACATTATTTGTTGAGTTACATGACTAAAACCTAAAATAAGACAAGTTACATGATTAAAATTGATATTTTCTCTATTTAAAAACCTGACAAAAAGAAGATAACAAACTTAAACATTGATTTGAGTTGGTATATATGGAGAATAAATCTCTTGCAAAATAATAACTAACCAAAAAACTACAATTATTTTTCCATTTACGCATGTGAGGCCATGCTAACCTTCTCCTAATGGTTCTCATTGATTATATATATCATTGTATCATTGCTTCGTCATATGCTAAATGTTAACTTACCAGCTTTATTTTTGTCCTGTATTTTTATCATCTATATTGTTGAATTTCGATACTAATCCACTATTTTTTTGTTTGTAATTTTAGTCATTTTTTCGAAATGACATTATATACAATGATGTGACACCGACGTATGCAATATATATCACGATAGCACTCCCGATGACAAAATGACAAAACCAAAAATCGAAACGTACAATATTAAACTAAAATTTGAAAACATAAAAAATGCAAATTTTCCATTGGTTTAAGTTAATCGATTACCAATTATATCGCTGTCGTCACTCATTTCTTCATCACTCAATATGAATAATTATAATTCAATCATTACACAATGTTAACAATTATTTGTCACATTAAGCCTCTTATCCCCAAAGGCCCTTTTTCCAAATAATTTTTGTTAATGTATAACCCTACGTCTCCTATAGAGCTAGATGGCGTATAGATAATTAATTTCAATAAATTAATTCCAATTTTTAAATAAGTAAGTCTCTTGTGATATGCTCACAAGATTTTTATCTGTGAGACGGGTCAACACTACCAATATTCACAATAAAAAATAATACTCTTAGCATAAAAAGTAATAATTTTTCATGGATAACCTAAATAAGAGACTCGTCTCACAAAATACGATCCGTAGGACCGTCGTGCAAGTTTTTGCCTTTTTTAATTTTACTGACTTTTAGGAAACTTTAATTTCAATGATTGAAGTAGACCAATCTCCTTCAAAAAGGTGGTCCTCCAATTTAATTAATTTTCCAATAATTCGGTACTTTAATTACTTTTGTTATTCTATTAACTTCATTATAATAAAACACAATTCTTTTGGGTAGTTAATTAAATACAACTTGAACAGATATAATTACAAAATTGGTTAAGAAACAATAGTCAAATGTCGACATATTTATTCACCTACAAATCTTAGTCTCCAAATTGCCAAATTAATAGTAACATGATTTCATTATTTTTCTCTTTTATAGAAATATAATAATTAATTATAATTATTATAAATAGAAAATTGTAATTAATTAAATTCATAAAACTCATCAATATATATGTAATCAATAAGATCTTGATCATTCATCACTTATATATTTTCGATAAAAACTTGTGTGAGACGGTATCACGAGTCATATTTTGTGAGACGGATCTCTTATTTGGGTCATCCATGAAAAACTATTACTTTTTATGCTAAGAGTATTACTTTTTATTATGAATATCGGTAGACTTAACTCGTCTCACAGATAAGATTCGTGAGACCGTCTCACAAGATATCTATTCTATATTTTCAAGTAGATTGGCAATAATAAACTTAAGTTTATAAGAAGTGCTTGAAACTAGAGAAGTTGGCAAATGGTGAGTAAGAAATCCTCATTCATATACGTAACATCACATCCACACTCCCGATTAAAAATGATTAAATTATAAAAAAATGAAGTTATGAGACTAAAACTCAATTTTGACAACATATATAAAACCAAAATTACAAAGAGACAAACATATCGAGCATAAAATATAATAATAATAATTAAAAGAACAACTACTCAATGGAACACCTTGTAGACCACAAAAATTAAAGGATAGATATTTATACACATCATTTGAACAAATCGCACCTCCATTAATGATTATTTTTTAAACCGATTCTCTTTTAATTAATATAATTAATGGATAAGAAGAAGAGACTAAATCATCCCGAACATGTAATTACAAATTAAAAACTCATAATAATTGCGATAATCATCCTGGCACAATTGAATTAATAATTTAAAAATAAATATATTTAAATATAATATAATTTGTTTTATTTAAATGATCGCACGTAAACTGTATCTCATATATATATATATATTACAAATTAAATTCGTTTCTCTGGTTGGCAAGCATGTGTGTGGATGAGGGCAATTATGGTCGCCATTCCCATGCGCAATCATGCACTGGGCTGGGATCACACACTCGATCTTCAATTCATTCATGCCAATTATTTATTGCTTCAAACTTCAATTATTAATTGCTTATTGGATTGTGAACATGTGTGATCATCTCACTTATAGCCAACCACACTGTGATTATATAAAAAAATATAACAATTAATGTGTATGTATATATTACCCAAAAATTTTCGTGACACGATCTCACAAGTCAATTTTGTGATATATGTCTTCTATTTAGGTCATCCATAAAAAAATAGTATTTTTTATGTCAAAAATATTATTTAATATTGTAAATATGAGTATGATTGACTTGTCTCACGGACTGTGACCTACTAAATATATATGTGTGTGGAAGAAATAAATTCAAGAATAATGAAAAGTTGAAGTTTGACCAAGTACATTTCGAGATTGTTGTTTCTTTTCCTTTGTTTGTTTCAGTGGTCAAGTTTTTTTAAATAAATTTAAACTGCATAATTGATCTTTTATATGAGACAAACGATCACCTTAGAAAAACAAATTATTGACTATGTCAATTAACCTATATATATATATATATATATATATATATATAATTTGTTTTTATAAAGTGGTCCTCTCCGCAAGAAAAAAATTGTTATTTTGGTTATAAATTAACATTGTGATTTTTCTCGTGGAGACGATCACCTTAGAAAACAAATTATTGGGTTTGGTCTTTAACTAATTGGGCTAAATCCCCCATTTGCATAACTACTGCCCATATAGCCATAAGCATTTTCTCTAATCTGAACATAAATGAATCCAAAAGGAATAATAAGGGAAAAAGTTTAGAAAATCCTTAAAAAATATTATCCAAGAAAGATAAGCAGAAAAAAAATTAGATTTTTTCTTGAAAATCCACCAAAATCATACGTTCTAGAAACGATGACATAAGAATGAGTTGCAAATTATTTTTTTTTTAGATTCTAAATGTCTTACAATTTGAGAGCACATGATTTTGTCTTAGTTTAGAGCGATTTCTGGCTTCTGAGATCGAACTTCTCAAATCCTTACTTAGTGAGCTCTCACCTTGGGGTGCATACGAGTCGAATAGGGGTGTAAACTAACCGAATCGAGTCGAGTATAATAAAAATTTGAAGATTCGAATACGACTAGAATTATTTCTTTCATAGTTCGAGTTCGATTAGAAGTTCGTAAATTTTAATACTTTTGGCTCGAATTTGGTTTGAATTAAAGCTTCGAATATGTTCGCTAACTATTTGAATTAATGCTTGAAAATAAGTAGTCGAAAACCTCGAAATTTATTTATTTAATATATAATTATATTATATTAATAAAATACTAAAGCCCGCAAACATCACGCGAACTATCGAATAACATAATTTTGGCTCGAGTTTGACTCGAATAAAGTTCGAACATGTTCGAATTCGGCTCAAATTCGACAAACTCGAATATAAATCAAATATTTTCGAGCCGACTCGAAAAGTTCACGAATAAGCTCGGTTTGTTTACACTCGTTATAGTAGAATCAAACTCGAATACCGCAATACTCGAGCTCAATTTTTTAGGTTCGAGCTCGACGAAAACTCGATCGAGTATTTAATTTCAAGCTCGAACTTGTCTCGTGAAAATATAGAGTTGCTCGATCTCGTGCTCAAAAATATTTGTAGGGTTTAAATTTTATATTAACATTGACAAAAATACCTTAAATTATATATTCTAAAAAAACACAAATATAGTTACTCAAAAAGCCAGTGAGCTACTCGAGCTGAAAATTTAAAACCCGGACTCGATTTGAGTAAAGATTTGTGCTACTCGAACTCAACTCGAATTCCATCAAATCTAGCTGGAATCGAGTTTTGATTGAGTACTCACCTAATCCTGATCTTCTAAACCTGATCTGACTCACTAAATGCATGTCTGAAATCCCCACTTCTTGGGGTCTCACCAAATCTTTATCTCCCAACCGCATGTCCGTAATACTCAACACATGTTTTAGGACAAATTAAGTGCTATTGCTACTCAACAACACAAGTATCAAACAACAATAATTTGACCCAAACTAAAACATCTAACTGAACTTTAGAACTAACTTTGTCGTCTTGTATTCAAAACTGTAATTAACCAGCTATCGAGCTTAGAATATTTTTGATCTGATGCTTCTCTTGGTCGGAACATAATGAACTCACATCAACAACAGTAACGGTGGTCACTCGTGCTAGGAACGTAGTATCAAGTCGTCGCTCATCCACGCACGTAGCATCGAGAGTATGAGAGCTAGCTACCCTGTCATCCTCATGTTGTCGTCAGAGTGTGTTAATCCATGTCACTCATTCCATCGCCAACTCAAAACATCTCAATAGGTCAATAACTATACCAATCAAATGAGTGAGGTTTAAAATGATTCTTTGACTGTCAATATATATATATATTTTTAAAGGAATTTTGAAATGCATTTTTCGGCCATAATTTAAAAATTATCTGTGCAAAAATAGACTCTGTAATCGCAAGTTCACTGTTTAACTCATTGTTCTATCTAAAAGCGTGTTACAAGTACAAGATAATAGGAGTATAGAACTAACGCGACTTTAATTCAACTTAGGGAATGTCACGCCCCGAAACTCGGGATTTGACACCGGCGTCGTTTAACAATCACACAATTGAAACAACCAGCCTCGTAGCATAGTATAAACCGAAATACCAGTTTATTAATCATAATCTCAAAAACCAAAGTCTTTACAACTTAAATAACTAATGAAATAAATGCGGAAACGTTTTTACATAAAACTTGAGTACCAAAATTCAGAAACCTCTTTACTAGCAACTCTCGAGATTAAAACAATTCACCAGCCCCAAAATTGTTCCGATTCTTCTTCTTCAATCTGCTCTTCGGATTTATCTGGGAAGGTTGTAAGGGGTGAGTATTTTGGGAAATACTCAGCAAGTGGGGGCCGTTCGAGTACAACAAAACAACATGCAATTTCGAAATATACATACCATGCAAACATAATTCTTATCACGTGCGCATCATTAACCCGACACTGAGATTCATCTACTTTCAATGGTTTACTGATATCAGTCCCTAATTTTTACTGCTCTAAGGGGACGAGGCCGTATAGCGGTTATCTCCCCCACCGCGTAAGGGTACGTATGGTTGGGATTCCCACCCATATCAAGTTGAATTCTCACAGTGTCAAAACATTTATTCATGCAAAATATCGTAACCAGAAGGGTGTAGAAGAAGAATTGTACTCGCCCGAATTTTTATAAAATCGAAAATATATGCATCGAAATTCAATAATTTAAAACAAGCCCACTTACCTTAAATTCTTGATGAAAAACGTAAAAAGGCTAGGGTTCTTCGAAATTCCTACTTCACTGGTTGGACGGCGGCAGGGCTTCGCTGCGCTCGAAAATTCCTAAGGAGACTAGAGCAAAATTTTCGAAAATTTGGTGTGATATGTGGTGTGATTTTCGAGTCTACAGGGCCCTCCTATTTATAGGGGTTGGCTGCTATCGTGATCGAGTGATATCGCGTTTGAATCTGAATCAAATCTTTATCGAGAATCGTGATCTATCCGTGATATAAATTCGAACTCTAAATCTTTTATCTCTCAATTTTCGAAATTCTCAAATATATACACTGTAGATTTCGAATTCTAGGGATTTTATTATCCTTTGCCTGATTTTTATCCCGGCATCTCCATATCAACTCAAATCTTAGGCATTTATCTGCGAAATTTCAAATAATAATATACACGATATTATTATTCACTCAATCTTGGTAAAATCTTACAAATCTCACATCCTCAAATGAGATAAATCCTGGTATCCAAAATATACTATCGTGATAAAACTTAAAATTCTTGGATTTTACGGGAATCCTAATGATAGATGTGTAGGCGTGTAGCCAAATCTTAAATCTAAACCAGAGAAGTGGAATTCTTCATTAAAAACATCCTAATTTGTTGAAGTGTATGTAACAAGTGCTCTTGTTCTGAGAATGATCGAAACATTTGGTCTACTCAACTTGTACTGTTACCACAAAATATAGTTGTTCTCACAAACTATAGTTTTTTAGTCAAACGACAAGTGTTAAGTGTTCGATTATCATGGATTGCAAAAAATTCAAATTTTTAGGAGGAAAAATTGTTGGAGTGCAATAATTTTCCATGCGGGAAGAACGATTGAAACTGTGCTGCTTGAGCTGCATTATAATTTAAAATATTTGAGTTGCATGACAAATTATTTTTTATTTTTAAGTATCATGGAAATGGAGAGAATACTCAAGTGACAAAAATGTTCTTTTTATCTTTGTTCATCCATGTTTTCGAGGCTTGTGAGGAGTTTGTTAGAGCAACAAAATTGATATGTTTCTCACTTAATTTATAATAATAGATTTATATACTATATTAGTATCTTGTAAAACATAAAAATATAATATATTGTATTATAATTTTTATATTCGAATACTTTATGAGAATTTACTTTTATTATCCCATTTAAACCTTTATTTTAAAAATAGCCTTACTTAAAATTTTATAATATATCCTTATATCATCTAAATATCCTAAAATGCACTATTTTATCATCTTCTATATCTCAATTTATTACTAAACCTTAGTATAAATAAGTTTACTAAAAAAATACTCTATATATTTTATTTTTGGACTTGACATGAATTTTTTTTACCAATCATAAAAATTGGTAAATTTACTGTTGGGTGCAATAATTGTCTCTGTTTGGTAGAGCTATCGAACCATGGTGCTTGAGTTGTTATGCGGTTTAAAAAGATTTGAGTTGCACTATTACCACTAGTTATAGTTTTTGGTAAAGCGGTAAACATTCGATCCTACAATTGTTATCAGAGCCAAAGTCATGAGTTCGATTCCTATTGATTGCAAGGAGTGCAATTATTGGGAGGGAGATTGTTGAGTGCAATAATTGTCCCTGCTTGGTAGAGCGATCGAACCATGTTGCTTGAACTGTTGTGTGGTTTAAAAAGATTTGAGTTGCACAATTATCACTAGCTATAAATTTTGGTAAAACGGTAAGCATTCGGTCCTACATTTAAATCATGACATTTATAAATAATTTTTTTATTTTTTCGGCTCTGAATTTAATTTGATAAATATTTATTTATATTGTTAGTAATACACTAATAATTATCCTTTGTCATTATTTTAATTTCATCAATTTTTAATAAAAATTTTATTGTCTATTATTTATTTTCAATTTAAAATTAAAAAAAATGAAGAAAAATAAAATATGATTCTGCACTAGCTATTACATATTGCAAAATGAGAATTGTTCTCACTTTATTATTTATATATTTTTATATATAAAAAAATTCAAAATTTAATTATGACCTTGTAGGATTGTAATTTAACATTTGTTTTGTGTCCGTATAAAAAAGTTCTAAATGAAGGCCAAATGACAAATAAAAGCTTTAAAAGGTATTTTCGAAACTTAAAGCTATTTTTAAAGTTAACAACCAAATTTCATTATGACAACGGAAGGCATTTTAGATAAGTAAAAACTTGTGTGAGACGATCTTACGGATCGTATTTTGTGAGACAAATCTTTTATTTGGGCCATCCATGAGAAACTATTAGTTTTTATATTAAGAGTATTACTTTTTATTGTAAATATCAGTAGGGTTGACCTGTCTCACAGATAAAAATTCGTAAGACCGTCTCACAAGAGACCTACTCTTTTAGATAACATAAAATATTTTATGAAATCGTCTCTTGAATTACTTTTAGAGTAGATCTATTGTGAGACGATCTCACGAATCTTTATCAGTGAAACGGATCAACCCTATCGATATTTACAATAAAAAGTAATACTTTTAACATAAAAAATAAAACTTTTTCATGGATGACCCAAATAAGAACTCCGTCTCAAAAAATACGACTCGTGAGACCGTCTCACACAAGTTTTTGTCTTACTTTTATGATACAAATCTTTTATATGATTCGATTAATTAAAAATATTATTTTTTGTGTCAAAAATATTAATTTTAACTTTATATGTAGATCGGGTCGACTATCTCTAAGTGAGCCCTATACTTTATAAAAGCCTACTTTAAACTATAATTTTTGTCAGTTTAGCTCCATGCTGTAGTTAATGATAACTACAATTTACAGGATTTAGTAACAAAGGTCAAAAAATAAAAACCCTTCTAATTATACAATTTGATATTTTTCGCCCTCCCTTCATTTCTTTTCTCATACACTGAGCGGATAGACGAGTGAAAAACCCTTCGCTCGTGAAACTCTCTCGTCCAGGGTCCGAGGAGAGGTCAATTGCTAATTTTGCGCTAATTTGTGGGCTGTAATTTCTGGTTTTTATACACATTTTCATGGGATTTTGAGCATATTTATCAGATCTGTTACCAGATCGGTCATTCTTAGGGTTTCTTTTTGTGCTGGCTCTAGAATTCGATGCGATCTGTGAACTGGGTTTTAAATGTTTGATATTTTTAGGTAACTAATGTTTTTTTTTTCCCTGAGGGTGGACTTACAGAGGAACGAAATAATAGGGAAGACCTGAATTGGTGGAAATAAGTGTACTTTTCTGTCAATGAATCGAAATGACTGCGTGATGTAGATAAATGTTTTTTTGCTTTTGTAGCCATTGTGATTTATGTAGTAAAACATATTTCTTTGTCGGGAAAGTAGCCTTGAGCTAAATGTATAGATGAAAGTAGTACTGTCTAGTCGCTGCCTTCGTTGTACTTTTGAATTGCAGCAGGTCTGATTTGTGTTGTATTAACAAACAAAATTATCTAATCCCAATGACTATTCGCTAGCAAAATGGTTGAATTTTAAGTATCAAGTTTGGTTATGGTGTTTCTTTCGTCCTCTGATGAACGTAAGTCATCTGTGGCATATCCTAGCTAGTAAGAAAAGTGTCAGATGATAAGTTTTTGGCTGCAAGTTACTCTATTTAGTGGTGCTTGTGTTGAAATGATGCTTCTTTCATTCTTGATGCAAGGAAATACTTGTAACAACGCTAAGTAAAATGATCCCTGGATTGTTTTATACTCCAATTAATGTCTCATGCCTCATGGAATGAATTGCTGTGGTTAATCAGCTGGTAAACTTGAATAATGCAATTATATTATGGAAATATCCTCATTATAATCACGTTCTATATTGTCTCATAAATCGTTAGAAGTCTATATAGTAAACTCAGACAATTCCTGGGAAAAAGCTTCTCCGCATTTGGTTGTCTTGATTTGTTGATTATGTCCAGATGGAAACTCAAATATCTAACCATTTTAGTTTTAAGTTTTGACCTTAACTTGTATCATATGTTTCGTGTAGAACCTTCTTTGAGAATTGATGGCATCCAAGTTGCAGCAAGTGCAAGCCAAGGTTTTACAAGCCTCACAATTTGTCGCCAAGCATGGATCTGCCTACCACAAGCAATTGTTGGAGCAAAATAAACAATACATTGTAGACCCGCCAACTGTGGAGAAATGCAATGAGTTGGCAAAACAGTTGTTCTACACTCGTCTTGCGAGGTTACTCTGCATCCTTGCATTACATCCATGGTTTTGATTGGAATTCTTGGACAGCTTATTAATCTTCTTTCTTAGAAATTGAAACCTCTGTATGGCTCTGTTTTCCAATATAATTTTGTCAATAGATACAACCTCAACGATGATAATAGGTGTACTAACGAGGTAAGGAAGGTTATATTGATTGAAAAAAAGTGCTCAGCTTGAAATAATCCTAATAGAATGAAACCAAGCTGGAATGGAAATAAATCTAACAAGAGAGAGACACTTTCTCTCTTGCCCCTACCAGCTTCTAGTACAAATGAAATTCGGAATAATTTCTGGATGCCAACACTAACAACTATTATCTCTTTTATTCTTTTTTTCCTCTTCCCTGTTGCATTTGTGCATCTCCTTTCTCTCTCGTCTAGTATTCCTAGAACATGGAGTTTGAAATGATGGGCCTCCACTCTTCACCCTGTTCTTTGGCCCAAATGAGACTGCATTAGATTTGTTAATGCTTAGGAAAAAATAATGGTTGTTGCCTGAAAAAATCTAGAAATTCTTATTTGTTCAGTTTTCTATATTAATATTTATGTTGTTGGATGGCGACTAACCTGATTGAGAGACAATGCTGTTATTAGTTCATGTGTTGGCGCCAACGCCCATGATATAAATGGCTTACCTATGCACAAATAAATATCTACTCTCACTTATGCAACATGACCTTTTCTCCAAGGGTGTCTGTTTCTGGATCTATCGGCCCCAACGCCTATGATATAAATGGCTGATGTATGCACAAATAAAATATCTGCAATGGCATAAGCAACATGACCTTTTCTCCAAGGGTACCTGTTGATATCGGAATATTTCAGTTTGCATTGTAATTTGTATAATCCATGAAATCAACTAAGTAAATTGATTACTGAAGGACCTTTTACTTTGTATTGTGCTGATTTTAATGAAGTCTTGGACAGGCTGAATCAACTTTTCTTCCCACCTTCTAGTGGGACATTCCTGTCTTGTTTTGGGCTCATTCAATTTATGTTGGTTCAAATATGTCACGTGACTTAGCCTAGGGGTGCAACAGGCTAAATGCCGAAGCAAAATGAGAAAATTAGTTGTGAGCACAAGTGGAACTGGGATATACCTGAGCTGTTTAAAACTTTAAATGGTTTTTTTAAAAAAAAATTTGAACATTAATCTTACCATTGAATGTTCCAATTATTCATTGAAAATTTATTGAACTACACATTATTGAGAGTAGTGTTTTCATAGTCCGAATGTCCATTGATGTAAGCTATATAGGACGTCGGCGGAAAGTTGACAATCCACATGTGAGAACCTTACCTTTTCTGTACTGATCTCCTGAACATTTTTATATGATGTCTGTTTTTATAGCTTGAATGTTCTGTGTGAATCTCTTTGACGGTGTATATATATGTTTAATTTTTAACTGTAGATGAGGGAGAATATCTTGCAATTCGGCTGTTAGAGGTTTCTGATTCGACATGATATCCACATTCCATCACCTTAGATATTTGTTTTTAACTTCAACGGAGAAGGTTTTGAATCCTGTCTATATTTCCCTGTGGTTTTATTTGTTTCTTTTTTTCCATCAGTATATGATAGACTGAGGTGCAGCAAAAAAATGGTGCTGTTTGTGTTGTCAGCTGTAGTTGTGGGACCATGTTGTCATGCTCACTCACGACAATTTTCTTGGCATTGTTAGAAGGAATGTGGTCTACAGATGAAAATTTATGATTGATCAACCATATTACTGTGGGCTTGACTGCGTTCCTTGGAGTGTTTTGGTGTCTTTTCATTGCTATGTATTTTGCTTGACTTGCATGTTTTTAAATGCAATTTATGTTAACTTGAAGTAGCACCTGAAACCATAAGATTTACCTAAGTCATTTGTTTTTTTAGCCGATTACATTTGTCGGTGTTTGATTACACTTTGTTGCAATGGTGGTTTGTTGTGACCAACCAGATCTTAGTTTCATTTCCTTGATTGTGTGCTCGTGCACCTGTTGCGCAATTGGATACTGAATCTCCTGAGTGTCTACTCTGCATGTTTCTTTACCTATATGGTTTTGGGAAGGAGATGTTCCCATACATTCATACATATTGCTTTCGTTCGAAAAGACTTGTTTAGAATGGTGAATCATAAAAGAATCAACATGTGAAGTGTTTGACGAGATGCTCAACTTTGATGGTTTAAGCACAGCTGTTAAGGGCGCAAGATGCACCGAGGCGAACAAGAGCCATGAAATCTTGCGCCTTACCGAAGCAAGGCACACATTTTTTAGTTTTTTTTAAAAAATTATTTTAGAATAAATATATTAAAATATGAAATAATTAAGTCACAATGTCACACAAAACAAAAAATAATTAATAAGTTCATAGTATTTGGTAACATGATTAAAATTTTTCAATCATCCAAATCAAGTTCATCTTCTTCCATCGAATCATCAGAGTCCTCAGAACTTTCGGACTTGTATTTTTTTTGGACTTCATTTCTTGATCAACATTAATTTCTTCTTCCTCTTCATCCAAAAGATGTGAAATCGGTATTTTTCTGGTTGTTTTGTATATAGATGTCCTCTCCTCGTTCTTCTGTTCAGAGCTTTCTTCTTTTGATTTCCGTATTGAGGCATTGGTTTGCTAGGGTTTGGGTTTGGGCTGTTTGTTTTAAACAAGTAATTAAAAAAGCCTGAGTGAACTTCCAAGGCTATTCCAAACGAGTGCCTGAGCTCGCCTTAGTGAATTGCTGCGCCTGAGGTCATCTGGGATGTCCCTAGGCGCAGGGTCCTTGCCTGGTGGGGCCTCTCACCTCTAAGCTCGCGTTCGACAACTATGGGTTTAAGTAGTTCATGTATCTTACTTCTGGACCAAGAAATTAGGGTAGGTTGGGGCATAGTATTTAGGGCGTAAGGCGCACTAAAGCACTAGGGTGCATTGGTACCTGAGGCGCAAAGTGCGAGGCGGAGCGCACGCTTTATCGAAATAAAACACATTTTACACAAATTTTAAACTTCAACATATATAAAATAATTTATATTATTTAAATTAAATATTTTTCACAAAGATAACATTCAATAAAATAAAAATTTATTAATAGATAATGTAACATAAATCATAGCAAAAAAAAATTACAATCATCTAAAATTCATTAGTAAATCATATGGTCATTTTAGTATATTACAAAAAACTTAAAAAATCTAAATCATCGAGTTAATCTTCATCCTCTTCATCTTATCATCGTCATCATCTCCAAAGTTGAAGCTCCAGAGATTGGAACGTTCGGTAGCAGAGAGGAAAATGTAGATTGCAGACTCGGAGACAGAGACCTGCAAACGCAGAAAGAATTTGGGGCAGAGATGTGCAGAGCTGCAGAAATTAAAGCCATGGTCTCCTTCTCAAGTCATGATAGAAAATTTTGTGCCAAATTAAGATTTTTGGATGGTCAAAACATTTTCCTTCCTTTGATGAAATTTACACATAATAAACTTGGTCCCATACTCATTGCATGCCTCATTCAGCTAAGTTTCTGCTAAATTTATTTAAGCAATCGACTGTTTTGATGTACCCCAGAAATGTGTTTTTTTTGTTTTTGGCCTCCTCTGCATCTCTGTTTAACATCATAATCATCCATGTGCAGCATTCCAGGTCGTACGGAGTCATTCTGGAAGGAACTGGATTATGTGAAGAATATGTGGAAGAACAAGCAGGAGCTGAAGGTAGAGGATGCAGGCATTGCGGCTTTGTTTGGGCTCGAGTGCTTTGCATGGTTCTGTGCTGGTGAGATCATCGGAAGGGGATTCACTTTTACCGGTTACTATCCTTGAAAAAAGAAGAAAGTAGTTATAATCATTGGTAAGGACCATTCTTACCCAGCATCCTTCTGTTTCTCTTCAAAGTTTTGAAGCTGAGAAAGCAGTGTTGAATATGATTTGTCTCCAATAATTATTAGTGTATTTTTGACTATTAATTTTCCCTCAACTGATGCAGCAGCTAGTTTCCTTTGTTGAAAAGAGTCTATATGGTTTGCACCAAAATAAGATATGCAAACACAAAATGCCATCTGTTCATTTGAATTCCGTTTTGCTGAAAAAATATTTTGATTTGTTTGGTGACAGAAGTAAACTTGAATTGTCCTTTCATACGAGTAATGTTTTTTTTTTTAAAAAAAAAGGATGAAAAAAGGTAAATATTTGTGGGCATTTGTCGTATTTCATTTCTTCTAGTTGAGTTTTATGATAGTTTTGTCATCTTGAAAAAGATTATGCAAGTGGAAATAGATCCACTAATTGATTATTTTAATAATCGGATATAAATTTATCGGAATATTCGAATTAAAGAGTGGGTCTCGTGTGAAACCGTCTCACGGATCTTAATATGTGAGACGGGTTAATTCTGTCGATATTTACAATAAAAAATAATATTCTTAACATAAAAAGTAATACTTTTTCATGGATGACTTAAATAAAAAATTTGTCTCACAAATACGATCTTTGAGATCGTCTGACACAAATTTTTGTCCAAATTAAATTGCCGAACTTATTCAATTTATCTATAAATTCAGATGAATAGAATATTATCTCATTTATGAAGATATATCTCAAAACCTAATTGAAATTTAACTACACTGTTACTTATTGAGTGATGTATAAAATTATTGTATTTCATAACACTAATGTATAATAATGTTTATTTTGGTATATTATTAAGTGTAAAACCTTCGACTTTTTTTGTTCTTTGAAATATAATTTATTTCGGCAAAATTATATTTGTTTTTGTAAAACATAAAATATAATGAATTTTTTTTAAAAAAAAAGGAAAATGAATTTTTTTAATTTTTTCGAAACCACGTAATAAAAGGAGGCCCTAGCCAATCAGAGAGCAGAGGCCACACAAAAATCCGAATGATTGAGAGGGCATTTTAGTAATTTAAAAGTAACTAGAGCAAACGCAGGAGAAGCTACGAAGGGCAAGCGTCCATGTAATATATAAGAGAGAAGAATAGCAGTTGAAAAGGAAATCGACAATGCAAGAGCGATACGCCGTTGTTCGGCACCGGACTCGCGTCGCCGCCGCATTCGTTCTAGTCTTAATTGTTTTCGTAGAAGCCGTCGATGAACGTCAGGTGTTTTTCTTATTGATTTATTAGCCTTTTATGCGAAAAATGAGTTTCTGTATGGTTTTTCATTCAGCCGTTGGCCATGAACAGGTTGTGTGCAGCAAAACCTGTGTGGCGGAGAACTGCAATAGTACGTTTCTTCGAAAGAATGCTTTGCGAATGATATTGATTGGTCACTGTTTGTTGTGGTGCTTAATTTCATCTGTTTTTGTTTGTTTAATCTGAAATGTGTGCAGCGATTGGGATAAGGTACGGGAAGTACTGTGGTGTAGGTTGGACTGGATGTCCGGGAGAGAAACCTTGCGATGACCTGGATGCTTGTTGCAAAATTCATGATGAATGTGTGGAGAGAAAAGGTATATGACTTGTAATGATGCCTGCATTCTCTGTCTGATTGGCGTGGTTTGTCCTTGGATTTGACTTTTCAAACGACTTTCAATTATGCCTGCATTCTCTGTCATTTGAATGGAGTACAATGACCGCGAAAGATAATCTAAATCTAATTGAAAATTTTAAGTTGGATCTCTCCAAAACCGTGTGTATGATTTAACTTCTTTTGTAATTTTCTGTTGCAAATTTTTTGTGAGCCGTTTTTATTTGCTATTTTTCCCTTTTGCTTGTTTATGGATGAGAGCAACGAAATTGAAGTGATACGTCTTTATTGGTGAATTGTATTCACAAGTTCTTTTGTCGTCCAGCTGAATATATATATTTTTTCTTATTTCTGATAAGTTAAAAGAAACTTGTTTAGTTGAATTTTGTGCAATAAGTAGTCCCATTCCTCGGACCTCCAACTTTTGACTGCCATTGTTATACTTGTGCTTCTTCAATTGCAAATGATGTGTTCTTTGGCACAATAGAGAAATATATGCCTCCCATATGCATTTATGATTGATGGCATTGCCAACAATACAACTATTGGCATTTTTCTGATTCACCTTAGTGGATCAATGTGAATGGTCAACTTCTCAACGGATAACTGGGCTGAGGATTTGTATGGTTCGTTTTCTACTGTATGCTGCTCTGCTGTCAACAGAATATTGCTTGGAAAAGTTGAAGCCAGAAATAGTAATTATAAAATAAAAAGCTGAAGGGCACAATTCACAAATATTATTTAGCATTTGAAATGGTTGATTCATGGGAGCCATGTTAGTCCTGTAGTGTACGGTAGTAAATCTCTCATTTTAGTGGAGCCAAGTCATGTGAAATGTTCAATTTGTTTTTCTTTCAAATCCCAATCCTTCTGTTTGTCTTTTTGTTTTTTAGTCGTCAATTCAATTTCCATCATTGAATAAACTAAGCTCAAATAACTCATATAAAAGCCATTACTCGACTTGTAAGGTTAATTGGTCATTCCTCTGTATCGTTCTGCTTCATGACGGTTACCTCTACTACATATATATTCCACACTTTTAATTGCTTATTTCAGATCTTTTGGTCGATGTGATATCTGTCTCTCAAGTTCTGGTTCAATCATTTTACCTGGTGCATGCATGCTAAACTTTTCATAGATCAAGCCCAAGTAATTTGAACTAATTCCCACTCCTTTATCAGTCAGTTCATGACCACAGACAATTATGCATTTTCTTGACCTCAGAAATTCGTATGAATTTTATTATCTACATTCTATACTTGATTCCTTCTTAACACCTAGATCTTATATGTTACTACATTATTTCTACTTTTGACCTTGATGAAATTTCGATGATATGAAAAAGTAAAAAATGTACACCTTAAGCAACAAACTCTAAACTTTTGAATGACTTTCTTACATACCGGCCATTACTTAATAACCAAGAGAGAATTGTTTGTAAATGGAATTTTCTTTGCCAACTTTATGCTTTTTTTTAAAACTTGTAACTTTATGAATTTTCAATGATAGAGGTCAGGAATATGCTCTTAACATTTGCAGTGTTGTTTTAGGATACATCTGACTTTTACTGCTATAAATTCATTCGAGGAAATCACCAAAAATGGAGTGTAAATGTACTTCACTATGATGTCATTGTTTTTCTCTTGGAAATTGAGGTGCGGAAAAGATACATTTTGGAGCATCCTTGGTGTATGACTTAGATGTTTTCAACAGCCGTCCAACTGTTGTGAGGCTTATTAACCAAATATTGATTTACACCTGTATGAGAAGTTTGCATGCACTTGAATGATGATTCCTGAGATTGAATTACCTGATTGCATCCCTCTAATCTATGTAAGAAAGGATGTATTGATGATTGTTTAACCTTGTCTTGATATGTCAATTATTAAGAAATTGAACAATGTACAACCTGGTCAACTTGAACAAGGATAGACTTTTTAAGGAACAGTTAGAAGCTTATAATGTTTATTAAGAATTTTAGTGTTTTGTGTTTTTTTGCTCATCTTTCTTGCTGGAAGTCCACGATGTGTTTGGATCTGGTCCAATAGTTACTGATTTGACCCCCAATGAATGGCCGAGATAGAGGTACTGAAAATATCCATACAGAAATATTTATTTCACACACTGCGGAGAAGATGAATGTGCCATTGTGCTTCATCTATTTTTATTGGCTTTTAATGGTTTCGTCCCTCAAATTTCTGGATTTGCCGCTCCCACAATGTAACCTTCTGCTTGCTTTTTGTCGAATGATCTTTATATTTGTCACAGATGCATATTCTGAATTCAAAGGATCGAATGCCTCTGGTCGGTAGGTTGCCCTATTTGAGGCTAGATGACCTGGGCCCTTTTTACTAAATTTGCATTGTGGATACAGAGGTTACTTTTTGGTGATCATCTAACTCCTGGGTTCAAACGTGATAATTACTTCCTCTTAGATAAATTAAATTTGTTTTCTTGTTGTAACACGCCATCAACTCATAAACGAAGCTTTTACGTGTGTTATCATTCTTTTTCATCAATGTGGAATACCATCTAATCTCTTCCTTCCTCTAACCATTTCGACTGAACTCATGTTTGAAAGATTATTATTAGGTAGATTTTTGTATACGAAATTTTCTGATTTTAATATATCGGCCGGCATATTCTTGATGTTTTCAGGTTTGACCAATATCAAATGCCACGAGAAGTTTAAAAGGTGCATAAAAAAAGTACATAAAAATGGAAATGCTGGTTTCTCAAAGACCTGTCCTTATGATACAGCAGTGCCTACAATGGTACAGGGTATGGATATGGCAATTTTATTCAGCCAGTTTGGCGACTCAAAGATAGAACTTTGATAGGCTAGCTTAATGTAGATACACCATTAATTTTATTGAAGGCACGGCACGTCCCTTTAGAAATTCTAATTTAGCTAATGGACTGCCTTCGGAGACATGATTCATATCTGTATTTTTGGCTCCAGTTTACGCGTGAAGTGATGATAATGTGACAAGTTATCAATTCTTCTTCTTCTTCTTATTATTATTTTAATTAAATCACTTCTCTTCTATTTGTGATTTTTTTAAAAAAAATTCCTCTCTGTCTTGTTCTTTTGTTTGACGAAGGCAATGTTTCAGTTGAGCACTTGAGCTCAAAAGTTGACTGATACTTAACAGCTCAGCTTAGGCTTGTGAGCCCATCTCAAGAATTTTACTTTTCAAATTGTTCACAATTTCATATCGTAATTTGGGCACGAGTTTGAATTCATGAACTAATTTGAGAGAGATACGAGTGTAGTGAGTAGAGAAGCTTAATATAGCTTCGGATGATTATATATATATATATAATAAAACCACCCTTTCCATTGGTCAGTTACGTAGTTGAGGTTTACAGCAGATTGAATAAACAAAGGGTCGTAATCCCTACAATGAAAATCTATCCAAAAGTTCAATGCCTGCTTGCCTAACAAACGTGCAACATGATTGGCCTGAAGAGAACAATGCTGTATGGTTGCTCCATCCACCTGGTTGGAAAGCTCCTGATATTATCAATAATAGTCAGATCCTGAGAAAGAGGCGAGTCTCGAAAACGCACTGGATCAAGGCGAGCCGATGAGCCACAGAGAGGGCCTCACGCATCGGAAAAGATTCAGCAATGCGTGCCATAAATATACCCGAGAGACATCTAGCCAAATCGAAAACGACCACTTCCCTAAATCATCATCCCTACCCACAACGCCTAAAAGCTCCTTTCCTAACTAAACTCACACATCTGGGATCTGAACCCATGACCTAAGAGGTCTCTGGCTCTTACCCTTGTTAGTTGTTACTAAATCAAGAGATACTTGATATCTCAATAGTTATTTTTTTAAAAAAATATTATCCAAGTTGTTGGGACATTATGAACCAATCATACGCCGGGCTCTGTGGCTTAAAATTAATTTTTTTTAAACAATTTTATTTTGTGGTGGCAGAAAGAAAAATATCATATATGATGATATAGTAAAAATCATATCATATTATCAATTATATTTTAAAGATATTACAAAATATCATATAGATATGCACAAATCTAGTTACCATATATTACAAAATTCTATACCACTTCACACCTATAAATAAAGGGCTCCTAACCCTAGGTTTCGCCTTCTGGCGGAGTCATCTCACCCGTTTTCTTTGATACGCAGTTATATTTTTGGAGAATTTTTATTGGGTTTATTGAAGAAATTGGTTTGTGATCATCGATTCAATATATTTTATTGGGTGCGATTTTTTTGATTGCATCAATATATAAGAAGTCGTGGCTGTATCCTTTAAGTCTAATAAGCTCAATGCTAGGTTGACTTTGTAAAATTTTTAAGAAGTTGACTTACTTACATATTTGGTCTACTTAGAGTAATCATAATAACCATGATCATCATGCTTTCGTTTAGTATTGTCTTAAAATAATTGTAAATTTGTGATACTTTTCTAGTTTTTGAAAAATTAGATTTAAATTTCAAGTTGATAAGAGAAAAAACTCAAATTAGATCAGTAGAAAAACATGGATTGGGTGGAAAAGTTTATATGGGCTTCTTTCCCTGAAACCACAGGGGTAACGAACAGGGATGTATCGACATATTTTAACTTTCCTTGCGTTTCTCATTAATTGTTTCTTTCAACTTTTACCAAGTTTCACGCGTCATTCTACACTAAATTATAATTTCAATTTTTAGCAAATACTATATTATAAGTTGACATCAAAGTTAATGGGTCAATTCATGGGCCAGGGCCACCCACCTTCCTAATACAACCTGTATGACCATTTATTGACGTAAATTACATAATTAATAATTTCCATGTTTAAATTTTAAATATATAAAAAAAATTAGACCCGTTCCAATTATTGTATGGTAATTTATTAATCCAAATGATATATATATATATATAAAATATGACAAAAACTTGTGTGAGACGGTGTAACGGGTCATATTTTGTTAGACGGATCTCTTATTTGGGTCATCCATGAAAAAATATTACTTTTTATACTAAGAGTATTACTTTTTATTGTGAATATCGGTAGGATTTACCCGTCTCACAGATAAAGATTCGTGAGACTGTTTGACAAAAGATCTATTCTATAAATATTCTGTTGACTTCTTCCATTCATTTTCATAATAGGACTAAATATGATACATTTTTTAAATAACTTTTAAATTTATGAATAAATCTTTTAAAAATCAATATAAATCTATTTTTAGATCAATCATATATTATATAACTTCTGACTTAATCGAAAATGAAAAAAAAAAATGATAGAAAAAATTGGAGAGGAAGCTCTCACCGAACATTCATCTGAAACCGAAATCTAGCAAATCCATTTTCCTTAACAGTCCATGTGCAACCCCTTTCGTCTTCGATTGAGCGCAACTATTCTGGAGAAAATTCAGATCACGGCTAGCTGCAGGAACGTACGGGCCATCGTTTTGATATACCGTTCACCAATCATATTCATCTTTACGTCCATCGTTTTAGTTTTCTTTTTGCATAAGTAATTTTATGCCTTTAATTTATATGTTATAAAAAATTATATAATAAAGCCTATATAATATGAATATATCAAATAAATTTACAAATAAGAATACCAAATAGATGTATATATCGATATTTACATGCACTGATCGAGAAAAAATTATTTTTCCGATGATATTATATTAATAAAAAATAAAAATATTTTCAATGGGAGTAATTTTTGTTTATGCTAATAGAACCACAACTAGTATCATTCTAATCACATCTATTTGATTATTTAACATGTGCAACTAATAGATTCATGAATTTAGTGATAATTAATTTGTAATTTTTCTTTAGTTTTTTATATTTTATTTAACAAATAAATTTATACATTATTAATTTCTTAAAGTAATGTTTTTAAATATTAGTTAACTATTTGATTAGATTTATTTTTATTTTTTCAGAATTTCAAATTTTTTTAGTATTTTTTTATTTTTTTTAAAAAAAATTTAGTATTTTTCTCCATTTTTTTAATTTTCTATTTTTTTAAAAAAAAATAGACGGGTCGGTTCGCCTAAACCGTGGCCTAAATTAGATCGGGGCTGAGTGGATCATTTAATGGCCGTCAAATGGCGGGCCCGGTTGTCCCGCCAGCCCGTAAAACCAAGCAACTAAGCATAAAACAACTCTTAAATTGATTTTTGAGAGGCGTGTTCGTTGACGAGTAATTTTAAGAGTCAACTGGATTACAGGTTTCCCCAATTTAAACCTATAATTTTCCATTGTTTATAATCGAAGACAAGATGAAATTGAATACCAGCCTAAATTGAATTTGCGATCGATCTCATATTCTCTTTTACTCGAATAAACTTCAATTATTACAGGAATAACTTAATTGCTCGTGGTTTGGATTTCGGCAATCCCCCCAACTAGTGTAATTTAGTGGTGATTCTGTTCATAAGATGAAGAAATCAAAGTTTCTGCAGAATTCGAAGGATATGCTTTCCAGGAGCTTCAACCCGGCCAAATGGTAATCACTCTGTGATTTTATATTCGTGTTCAACCATATCGTGGGCAAATTTTGTTTTTCGACTTTATATTTTATTATGTTTTGAATTGTTTGATTGGCGCGCTGTTACATGTATTTTTGAGTTGATTGATTATTGAATGAGTAAATTTTATTTATCTCGGTTATTGATAGACATTATTGGGTGTTTTTGGGTTTGTTGAATTTGAGTGCGATGACTTGATTTGATGCAGCAAGACATCGCTGAGGCTAGCGGGATCAAGGCTGAAGCTTTTGAGGAACAGGAAAGAAGTTCAAGTGAAACAGATGAAAAGGGAAATAGCACCGTTGCTTGAGTCTGGTCAGGATCGGACAGCGCGAATTCGAGTACTGATCTATGGCTCCTTTTTGTTTTTGTTTTAATCCAGATCCATATTTTATGAAATTCCATGTGTTCTGTTTCCATTTTCTTTGTTTCTTGTGACTGTTAAATGTCAATTTGCTGATTATAAATTGGTTCTGTGTCTTGATTTGCAATGCAAAATACATGTTGCAATATATGAAACCCTTGAACTAAAGTATTCTCTCAAACTTTGGTAAACCAGTCTAAATACAGTTAATGTATGGTCTTTGTTGCTTGGTTTTAGTTGCAATAGTTGTATTTAGGTATAAACATTGGTGCAGGAAATGTGAACGTAGAAATGTGCCTAGATCTTAGAAATTATTAAGGGGACATATCACATGTTATTGTTGAAAGCTATTGTTCAAATGCTCCAAAATTCTTTTCCAATATTTTAGATTGTAAAATATTCTGGCATCTATATTTATGAGAAAGAGTGTTGATTATCATAGAAAAATTTTACTCCCTCTTTGTTTTGAGGTTGATCTTTGAGATTGATTCCTAATTACATCAAGAGTTGAAATATTGAAAACATTGGACATTTTTTATGAAGAGAATGAATATTTTTCTCGAAGGATCAGAAAAAGATGGGTCCGGATCTTCTGTGGGAATGATTTGAAAGATCCAAAACAAAAAATGGTGGTATTTGCTAACAACAACATAATGGAGACAGTCAATCAATATAGATTTGATCCGAAATCTGATTCAAATCCAATATAGTACCTATTGGTACATAATGGCCGGGACAAAGGGTCGCGATCCCACGAGGTTTGAGATCCCTGGGGAAGAGGATCAAGTTGCAAAAGGAGGAATCCACCCGAGGAGGAATTGGTGCTGGTTGTGCTTTGGTTATAATCCATGTTTATTTTAAGGGTAATCTTCAAAGAAAATTTGTCATTTAAGAAATGAAAAATAAACAATAGATTACCCCGAACATCTGCTATTCCATCATGAGATCTGTATGATACAATTTGATGTTACGTATAGTGGAAAATTTTGAAATCCAAGAAATCTTGAATTTTAATTAGCATTTTCACCGAAAATTAAAATATATTATAAGCATGCTAGGTAGGCTGTCTAATTGATGATATCTGTCTACATCTCTCAGAGGAAATTTTTTGTTGTTAACACCAATTTGAAAACATTGATTTTCTTTTCTGCTTTGATCATCATCTAATATTGGAGTATTCACCCTAAATAAGGTATTATACTCACATCTATCTTATTAAATGTCAGGTTGAGCATGTCATCAGGGAAGAGAAGATGATGGCTGCATACGATCTTCTCGAGATTTACTGTGAACTTATTGTTTCACGTTTGTCCATAATTGAATCGCAAAAGTATGTATATCTTTTCTGACAGAATGCTCCAAGAATAACCATGATACTTATAGTTCATAATTTAGTTGTTTCAAAATTAACTAAATTATCTCTTGAAGAACTTACTCTATACTAATGAGCTCGTGCATCACGACAATTACTTTACGGTAAAGAAGTATCTAGGAGACAAAGGTGTTTGGCTATTTTTTAAGTACACTGCTAGGTGTTTTCCTATTTAAAAAATTTGGAAAAGAAACATTTCTGTGAACCGAACCCATTAGTTTCTGTTACAAAAACGTTGTTCTTCATTTAATCATTACATTGGCACCGTCATGATGAAACCTTGTTTTGGGCTAAAATTTGAGAAGACCAGGAATCATTGTGACCGTACTATACATGCATTAATCTGCCGAATAAAATTTAACTGACCTACGCATCTTATCTATCACCGACAGCGATTTGGAAAGGACTCTTTTCCGAGTTTCCAAATTTTACGAATGATTTTGTGTTGACTTGATGTTCATATTTTAGTGTCGTCGCTTCTTGCTTATCAATGTGAAGTAATAATATAAACATTCCCTTATCCATTTGTTGGTTAGGTCTATAGGTCTAATTATTTTGTATTCTATAAGCTTTTTATCAGAGCACAGGCTTCTACTTGTGTGCTCTTTTCAATTAGGATCGTATGTATGTTATAAATGCAATTATTTGATTGATTAACCAAATGGGTTTCACTTTCTGTTGAGCACGTCACGAAATTGAAGGATTTGACCCTTCTACTCTTTCCCACAATATGGTGCATTGAAGAATATGTTTTGTCCATTTTTCTGATTTATTCATGGTTCCTTCGTGTTATGGTTCAGTGAACATATTGCGATATCTATATATTTTTGTTACCACGTTTTTTTATGCTATGCGAAGGACAGTCATTCGATTGTCTTGTAAACAAAATTTCTACCACTCCCTCTATGTTTCTCGCTTCTCTGAAAAGTTTGCAATCCCCTGCCACACGCTTGTCAAGTACTGGAGTTTTTTGGGTTTGTAGATGGAGGCATTTTATAACTAGGCAGTAAGGGCTGTGCTAAGGCATTCTTTATGCATGCGTAGTGGTGTGAAATCTCAAACTCTCGGTTATGATAAGTTATTTGTGCCTATTTCAGTTACCATTTACTTAAAATAATTCCCCCATTATTCTAAGGCTTTATATTTTATCTGTTCTTTTATTTTTTTATGTAGAAATATCCCGATTGACCTGAAAGAAGCAATTGCAAGTTTAGTTTTTGCATCACCAAGATGTGGAGATGTACCTGAACTTCTAGACATCAGGAAGCATTTTACAGCAAAATATGGGAAAGATTTCACAACTGCAGCTATAGAACTACGTCCAGAATGTGGTGTTGGCCGCATGGTATGTTCTGGTATTTAGTTCTTGAATTTCACGCATGAGGACATAATGATTGGGCTCTAGTCGGCACTGTAAAATTTTCAAATATTATTTGATTTTCATTTTTTATTGCAGTTAGTTGAAAAGTTATCGGCAGTGGCACCAGATGGACAGACCAAAATGAAAATTCTAAGTGCTATTGCAGAGGAGCATAATGTCAATTGGGATCCTAAATCATTTGATGAGAAAGATCCAGTACCACCAAATGACTTGCTGGTAGATTCAGTTGCTTTGAGGCATTCCGCATATGATTTTATTCACATTATTATATACTAGAGGTGGACAATATTTTATAGCATTTTCTGATTTCTGTGTCAATTTGTTCAATTAATCAGAGTGGACCAAGTACATTTGGGAAGGCGAGTACCCTGTATGCTGAAGCACCTTGCGCTGGAGATCCAGATATCCAAGCTCCCCCTCCCTCTAGCGACAACAAGATACATAGTACAACATTTAATGTCTCCCAGCAGGGTCCCAAAACTTTAGTGGGGACAGAAAATATCTCTTCTGCCCAAAATTATGGGATCAGCCTAGCGTCCCAACCTGAAACAAAGCCCCCCGGTACAATCTACTTAAATGAAGTGAACGGACTACTTACTGTAACATGGCTTGTTATTTTGTTTAACTATTTGTTTTGCGATTTAGGAGACAAGAAGACGCGATTGTTACAAGATGAAATCTACGAGTCCTCCTTGGATAGACAAAGTTGGAATATGGAATTCAAAGATGCTACTGCTGCAGCACAGGCAGCTGCTGAATCTGCCGAACGAGCTAGTATGGCAGCTAGAGCTGCTGCAGAACTTTCTAACCGTGATAGGATTATGAGGCAAAATCCCTCTTCAGAGGCCCAGGTGTCAAGAAATGAAGGCCGTGAAAACTATGAAACATCAAAATTGGCAAGTAAACCATTCCCTGAAGATTCTGCAAGCAAACCCTTTTTGGAAGAGAGTGAGCCACGGAGGGAGCAAATTAATAGGTATAATGAGAAGACTTCTGGTAGTTTCAAGGGGGACAGTCGTGGGAATACAAAGGAATATGTCGAATCAACTACTTTAAAATCTAAAGCTTCAAAAGATAATGATACAAAAGATCATGATGTCCTAGCTGCAGGTGCACGTTCTCAAAAGAACTCTTTAAAGGTATCTAGAGGTGAAATGAGCATGAAGAAACAGTCTTTCACATATGAAGCTGAGAACACTAATGATTGGTCAGAGAAATCTGAGAATTTTAGTGAAGAAAAGATTGGTAAACAATCCAGCGTCAACTTTTCTAGATCTGATTCTAACATTTCTGACGATGTGAATATTTTTGCGGACTCCAAGGACCAAAAGTTTGATCATGTTGCTGGTGAGGATTCTTTTGTGGATATTGGTATGAAGAAACAGTCTATCAAGTATGATTCTGAGTCCACTAATGATTGGCCAGAGAAATCCAAGCATTTTATGGAAGAGCAGATTGTGAAACTGCCTAGTCTCAACTCTTCTCGTGCCCATTCTATCATTTCTGATGTTGATAAAATTTTTGTGAACTCCAAGGACCAAAATTTTGGGCATGTGGTTGATGAGGATCCTTTTGTGGGTAGCAAGGGAAGCATTCCTGGAGAAGCCTCCGAGATAAGCACCCACAAGACTGCTGCCGTAGTTTTTGACAAGTCTGATTCAGAGAGTGATGGTGGGTATGATTTTGGCGCTACATATGATGAGCGAGAGTCTGTATTTCACTTGCCGTCGAAATTATCTGAGAACTCCTCAGTAAATTCTGATTCGTGGAGCCCTATATCTGGCTCAAGCAAAATCTTGCAGCCCAACGCTCAGTCGCTGTTTTCGATTGGAAAGAACTCATCGCCTGATCTTTCTGAAAATTTAGTAGCTAGAGATGGTTTACAAATGGATAGTAATACGGCTGCGAAGTTTGACCATTCTGATGGACCGAGTTCTGAAAGTGATGACGGCATCAATATATTGGGACATACAGTGAAGCAAGACTCGAGAGATATTTCGAGTACACAAAATAGTAGCAGTCTGTCGGTTAGATCAGAAATTAAAGATAAAAGCAGAGAATCACTTGGGTCACCATTGAGGGAAAAGCGGTATTCAGCATTTGGCAGAAAACAGTCATCACTTTCATCTGATGATGACTCGATGTCCGAGGAAATTTTCAAGGATAGAAGCCAAGGAAAAAGTGTTTCTCCAGCAAAGTTAAGCTTTAGGAAATCATCTGCTGGTAAGAAAAAGGAATATTCAGGATTTGGCAAAAGACAGTCGTCCCTGTTGTCTGATGATGAATTGATGTCTGAGGAAATTCTGGAGAAAAGTAGCAAAGGAAAAAGTAATTCTCCAGGAAAGTCAACTTTTCGGAAATCCTCTTCTGGCAAGCCTGCCTCGAGATCTGCTGAGTCTCAGATTGAATCCATTGAATATGGAGATGAATCTAATTCAGATAGTGGCGAGGGGCTAAATTTTGGAAAACTCACTGGTGGTTTTCGTCATAAAGGCTATAACCAGCCCTCTTATTTGAAGAATCGGTTGGGCGGGCAATCATTGTCGAAGAAAGAGACAGAGGATGCTGCCACCTCAAATGTAAGATCCATTTCTCCTCGTGCTGTTGAGAGTCCCCGGATAAACAAAAAGTTTGGTCATAAAAAGGGGACAAAAATACCCGTTCTCTCCTCTGATTCAGATAGTAGTTCTGAGGAGGAAGAATATGTACAAAATAGTTCTGGTCACAGGAAAGGACGAGTTACTCCTAATGCTGCAGAAGAAGTTAATAAAAAATCGAGTTTAGGAGCTTCTGGCTCAAATTATGGTTCTTCTAACAATGATTTGGATGACGATGCTCCAGAGGAGTCTGTTACTAGAAAAAATAATCTGCGAAGTGGGATTTCTCGACGAACAAAAGCCCCTTCATCTAGTGCTAAACCAAAATCTTTTCCCAATACTCGGTGGAATGAATCTGAAACTCCTGATCATGATGCTACTGGGCACAGAAAATCCAGAGTGTCTGACACTTCTGAAAACCAGCAAGAATCTGAGTCTCAGAGGAAGAACTCTAAAAAATTGGAAAATTTTGAGCGACCAACCTCACCAAATGTGCCTTATAAGCCAGCTAAATCAAATTTCTGGGCACCTCCTGAGCAGCCCAGCTCAGCAAAAGATGGTACATTGCATGAGTCCAAAATGAGACTCAAGTCTGAAGCGCTTGACTGATGAAGCTAGCAATGACAGAAAACCTGTCAAAACACAACGTAAGAAGTCTGAAGTGCTTTATTCTGATGAAGAGGATGAAAAGAAGTTTACAAGAACCAACACTTCTGAGACACCACGAGAATTGGAATTTGAAAGGAAGAGCTCTGTGAAGTGGGAAAATTCCGAACTTCCCACCTCTACGAAAATGGCTATTAAGCCAGCTAAATCAAGTGTGTTCTCACCTCCTAAGCAGCACAAAGTGGCTTCTAAGCCTCATCCAAGTGTTTCGGGGACATCAGAGCAACCTAACTCTTCGAAACCAACTACCTTGACAAAACCTGAGCCTAGAACCTCTCACAAGTCATATGCATCAGAACAACCATCAAGTCCTCAGACGAAGGCAGAGACTTCAGTTAGCAATGAAAATCCCAAGACAGCAACTTTGGACGATACTAATTCAAATAAAGGTGATGGTACTCAGAAAGCTAGCCATGTTCATCCAAAGCTCCCTGATTATGATATCTTTGTACAAGCTTTTCGGAAGAATCGTCCTTGAATTGTTAGAGTATGGAATTTTTTAAATTACATGAGATTCTTCTACACATAGCTTAAATGGTGGTTCTGTTTGTATACATTTTTAAAGTCGACGATTAAATATTTATACGTGTATGATACCGGTGATTGATGTCACATAGAGAATGTTTCTTCTTTCTTCTGAATTTGGATTTTTCAAATTCAGCAGTTTTTGTACTGTTAAGGTTTTGTAATTTCTTACCATGCTTGAGTCCGTTTGATTCATTGGGTGTATACAAAACAACAGATTGATTCGTTTGAGCATCTTCTAGACTTTAATTGGAGCTTACTTTATTTTTTGTGTGAATTGAACAACTAGATTGGTGCTATCAAATCATTAGCTTACTGTTTACCATGCACAACTAATCAAAGCATAAGCCAAAAACAAATTACTTCAGTGAAAATAGAACTTGGTGTCATGGTGTAGCATCATGATTTTATTTTTCTACCACATCATACCATATAATTCTTTTTATTTTTTATGATGTTTAATTTTTTATATTAAACTTATTTTTTCAAAGTTATATAAATTTTTTTAATACAAATTTTAAGTTTTTAAAGTTATATAAATTTTAATTTTTTTTACAAGTAGAGTGTATATATATATATATATATATATTATAGCTGAAATATGCCATGTATTATTATAATTAGTTTTATATGCATAAAGTGTTTGAATATGAATAAATCGACTATTTGATAAACACAAAACCATCGCATAAAAAACTAGTTGTAATAATATATGGTTTTGTGTCTATCACATAGTGCGATGGTTTTGTGTTCATCAAATAGTCGATTTATTCATATTCAAACAATTAATGTAATGATTGTAAAAGATCACGTGTATTTTTTCACGTTGTTCAATACATTGCATCATATGAAAAAATGATATGACTTCTATTATAGTCATTGGACAGAGTGTTATGACACTATTCATATGTTATGATCGAACTGATTAACGCAAATAACCTCAAGTATCAGTTTTTTATACCAAATTTGCAAAATATCCATTTACAATACTCAAAAACTGATCGTCAGCTTATGGTCAGTTTGCAAAATTTATTTTTAAGAATGATGAGTTAAGAACACAGAGTATTGAAAGAGTGATCAATAAATAGCATTATACATTTTGACATGATATTGTATATATACTAGTAGAAAAATATCATATAAACATAACTAAACATACATCACATTTCTCGATATAGTAAATTTTAAGAATTATAATCTTGAAACAACTTTTTTTTTATAAAAGAAATATCCAACAAAATATTACTTTCTTTAGCAAAAGTTTTTTTTAAAAAAAAAATCTACTCCAGCAATATATCTAGGGAAAATTGCAGTATTTTAAGGTATGTTTTCCTTGGATTTTGATTTTCTATATTATAAAATTTCAATCTTAAATTTTAGTCATTTTCAGATATAGTATTGGTGCCGACTTATATAGTATGACGTTATCATTCTCAATGACTAGAATTGTAAAAAATGAAAGATAATGCCTAAACTAAAATTTAACAATATGAAATATCAAAATAACAAAAATAAAATACTTAGGTGTCTAGTGTGTTCGGTAAGAGAAGCCAACGAATCAAAAACATGTATTTAAAATAAACATTTTTCTTTAAAAACATATTATTTGTTTACAATCAATATTTTAAAAAAGCACTTAGAAACTAAAATTTATGGCATTTTTTACTTTTGGTTCTAAGTAAAAATAAAAACAAAAGTACTTTTCAATATTTAGAATACGTTTGATTTCAAAAGCTAAAATAAGAAAATTGTTTTTTTTTTAAAAAAAAAAATAGGGATGGGCTTTTTGGTGCTTAAAAACACTTAACTAAGTTAGAATTAGTGTTTTTCCGAAAGCCTAAATTTATAACTTTTAGTTTTTTAAAGAGCTTTTCAATAACGAAATTCAAAACAATACGGTACCTGTGATTTCTCCAATCTCTCAACCTATTTCTCCATTCTACAGGGGAAAAATTTTCAAATTATCCCCATAATTTTTTCTTTTCATTGCACGATGTATTGTCCATTGAATTTGAAGATTCTCTCTCTCAGGTTACAGTTACTATTTTTTTATATCAAGATTTTCAATATTTATGCATGTTGTTATGATATGAACAGTGGTGGAGCCAGAAATATAGTTTTACCCGAATTAGAATTTCAAACTTTAGAATTTTTTAATCTCTTAAATTGATGTACCCGGACTAGTATCATATTAATTCAAAATTTACATACCATCTGGGTTAAAGCTCGAGTGTCTTACTACGTGGCTCCGCCACTGGATATGAATTTAATATATTATTCTTAATTGTTTATATTTATAGATTATACTACAGCATTTGTCGTTTTACCAAAAGTTATAGTTGGCTGTACCGAAGCAATTCAAATCTTTTAAACCGTACAGCAGCTCAAACACCACGTTTCAATAGTTCTATCCAGCATGAACAATTATTACAAACATCGATATTTTCCTCAATAGTTTCATTATTTGCAATTAATGATAATCATACATATGCCATTGACTCTGATACCAATTGTAAGATCGAGCAATTACTGCTTACTAAAAGCTATAACTGGTGGTAACGATACAATTCAAATATCTGAAACCATATAGCAGCTCGAACACTACATTTTGATTGTTATATCATACAAAAACAATTACTGCACCAACTCAATTGTTTAAAAGTATAATAGAAAAATATATATCAATAATTCATTAAAAAAATTTAATGATACTCATCCAAACATATTTTATAATAAAAAATGCTTTTTATATCTTTATCAAAATGCAAATTTAAAATTAAAAAATACTTTCAAAAGATAATTTAAAAAATAACTTTTGAAAATAATTTTTTTTTAAACCAAACGAATTTTATCCATACGTCAAAACCATTTATACTAATTTTAAATATTTTTTAAGCTATAATTTCTAAATTAAATTCAATGTATTTATATACACGTGTGCAGCCCACATTCACAAGATTCCAACAGGCGACAGCACTTCAAAGTTGGCGACATTTTCGATAGAGCATGGTGAACGACTAATCCCTCAGCATTCTTCAGGTGCCTCCCTAGCTCTTTCCTTTTACTCTTTGTCGAAGAATATGTTGCATGCTGCGTTTTTCGAATTGATTTTCAGAGTTGATGTCGAAATATTATCGTTTGCCCAATTATTATCAGCTCTGTGTTTTTTTTTCCCCTTCAATCTTTATTTTTTGCCGGATCGTGTATCAATTATGGTGAAATTAGATGATTTATTTAAATTTGGGAGTACAGGATTTGTTCATTCTTGGGTAAATTGTTTGATGTGTCAAGATGCAGACACCTCAAGAAAATCAACGTGTAAAAAAACAATTGCGAGTAATTTTTAATCTCAGTCTCCGAAATGCTGTTACAAATTAGCTGAATCTATATCCATTTTCCAGAATTTATTGTTTTCATTCAGGGTTTCAATCATGTGTTTCTAAGATGGCTGTTTCTTTTTATTGTTATTATATTTTTATTATTGAAATGCATGCGTTGTTTCTCACATATGTAGCAAGTATGAAAATCCATGAGCGAGAAAGGGTTCTCTCGCTAGAATCCGTTGTTTTGTGTTTAATATTTCAATTTTTCGAACTACTTTCGAAACATAAGAAAAATTCAAATTTTCTTATTCCATTGTCCGAATAGGCTTTGAAAAAGTGCGATGGAGGATAAGGCAAATGCTACGAACGTCTCTCCTTGATAAAGGATTGCTGCAAACTGATGATCTGTACCAGGTACTGTTTCATCGATCCTACTTGTAAATTGTCCTGTTTTAGTTTTGTTTCATGAACTACTAGTTACTCCTCCTTTTGGCGTGAGATAGTATATACTGGAGACAAGTGTGTATCCATTTGAATCGGAATTTCTAAAGGAGCTTCGATCCCTCACTTCTAATCATCCTTGGTATACTTTTCTATCCACATCTTGCTCCATGTCTTCAAGTTAGTTGTCATAGTCACACACATGTGAGCTCAAAACTTCATTTTGTCACTCTTCTCGATCGATTGTACGATTGTAAGCATAACATCTCTGTATCATTGTCATCATAGGGCATACATGGGTACGGCACCTGATGCAGGCCAACTTATGGCCATGCTCTTAATGTTAGTTAATGCGAAAAAAACGATTGAAATTGGAGTATTTACTGGATATTCCCTTCTCCTAACTGCCCTTACAATTCCTGATGATGGAAAGGTAGCAGAACTTTCTGTCACGCTTCTTCCATGATAAATCTAATTTTTATCATCCAGTTGTTTATCGAGTTAAATACGGTGCTGCAGATTACGGCCATAGACCTCGATCGGAGCAGTTACGAAATTGGGTTACCTGTTATTGAAAAGGCCGGGGTCAAGCACAAGATCAATTTTGTTGAGTCCGAGGCTCTTCCGGTCCTTGATAAACTATTGGAAGATGTAAGAAAGAGTTGCCTAAATTTTAGGCCTGTTCTCAAATCAAATTTACCTCTTTTTTTAGATTATTGTATATACTTTCCGAGTCACCCCTTCTCAGGGGTGGACCTATTGAATGTGTGGAAGGGGGTAATGTAATTCTGAAGTTACATATGAAAGTTTCAAGTTTTATTTTCATGTGAGATGGGGACCGCTGAATCCACCCTGACCCTGTTCAAGAGAGTATGTCAAAAGTTTATCACTGCAATTTTCACGTGAACTCCTAAGTTCTCAGTTTTTTTTTCTGTTTCTTGATGATACAGCCTGATAACCATGGCACTTTCGACTTTGCTTTCGTCGACGCGGACAAAGACAATTATGCGAATTACCACGAGAAATTACTAGTTCTTTTGAAACCCGGTGGTATTGTTATCTATGATAACACGCTCTGGGGAGGGACGGTTGCAATGCCTGAGGGCTCTGTTCCTGCGGACAGGTTGGCCACGAGGATTACTACCCTCGAGTTCAATAAATACCTTGCGGCTGATACTCGCGTGCAAATTTCTCAAGTTGCTGTTGGTGACGGAATTACTATTTGCCGGCGACTTTAGAAGAAGTTTATACAGAGGGATATGATGCCCTCGTTGGCGAAGTTTTATGTTCTATTTCATCACATTGCCCTCCACTTTGAACATGGATGAACTCTTACTTTTTTGAAATTTATATATTTTATTTCTTCTTAATTCTTTTTACGATTTGATTTGAATATCTTATCGATGAGTTTTACTGTTCTTGAAACGACATGCTAGGATTAGCTTGAATATCCGTGAATCTTATTTAACTAACTTGATGCATCACTGCATGAGCAAGATAGATGTTCGATCCTCGGTTGTCCATTTGGATAAGTGAATTCCATTTCAAATGTATATTGTATATCCATTCGGCTAAAAAATGTAATGACGGAATTGAAACCCATTTGTGTTTTTCTCATATATTTTTTACTTTCATTTCAAATATATTTTCAAATTGAATTGGCAAAATGAGCCAGGTTCATCAAATTGGTCGCCCGTCGATTTGTTAACAATTTCCTCACTCACTCAAATGACGGGTCGATCACTCTGTCATGCATGCCAAATGATGGGATGTGTCGGGCTGCGAGACAATCAGCCTCAATCAATAAAATATACCTAAAAATTGATGAGTTGACACACTTTACTTTTTCTAAATAGATGAGTTGAGTTCACAATATATCAACATGTCCAAATGATTGGCTGGCCCATCCCACCTTGCAAATGACACTGTTGTGGCAAGTTACGAATCTATTCGTTCTGCTAACCCGTTTTGACAACTTTATTTCCAATCGAATCCCTTAAAATATAAGATTTGAAATATCATCATAAATATAAATACAACTCTAAATGGATCCATGCATATTATCTTGATAAAATATTTTTGTCGTTTTTAAATATTTTAAATAGAAACTGATTTTATTAATATTTCCCCCACTATTTAATTTGAATTTTGTAAATCATTTATTATAGAAGATGTGTCATGATTATTAATGGGTTAAACCAATTTTTGGAAGCTGAGTACAACAATGCTGTCTGAAAAGGTACAACCATCAGCAGCACAATAATCATCCTCAAGTTCGACGAAGCCGTACAGAATCAGGATTCCGTAGCGAACCTTCCGAACTCCATGGACGACCTCCCTCCACCTCTCCTCCTCGAAATCCTGAGCAGGCTTAGCGATTCGGCCGATCTGGCTCGATGCCGGGTCGCCTCGAAGACCCTCAATTCTCTCGCGCCGGAGATCCGATCGGTGAATCTCCAGTGCTCCTACCTTCGCTACGCCAAGTCCCGATCTCCTCCGACCAGTGTTTTCATGACCCCTTTTAAATTGGTGTTCCATAATTTGATTTCCGATTTGAAGACCGTGGAAAGCGTCTCGATCGGCGTCGAGAAGCCTCTGCGGCTTGTTTCGTACGACGATGTTGAAGACGAGGAGGATGATTTGTTTCTGACTGAAGCTAATTTTGTGAATTCTTGGCTGCCTAAAGTATGCGGGCATCTGAAATCGGTGTCGATATCAGATTTTTGGGTGCAATCCTGCTGGCGGCGATCGGACGTGCTCTCCCGCATTTCTGCTTATTGTGAGCTGAATTTACCCTTTATATAAACTTAATTTTGTGTGTTTTTTGGCAATGTTATGCTATTGATACTGTCGTTTTGGTCGAGAGTTCACTATGGCAAGTTGATTCCATGAAATTCACTTTTGATAATAGGCTCAATTTGTAGTATTTGTGAATTATATGCTGCATGTATTGATTTGGAGTATATATTGCGATTGGAAGATCATTTGGGGTTGGTGTTGTTTGAAATCATTGATTTCAAATTCTTGAATAATAATTGTGATGGTTTCAAATGTACAAAGATAGTGTGCGTGATCAAATTTATCAACCCAAATATAATCCATTCACCTTGATCAAATTCAACCATACTACCGCAATTTCATTGGATTTTGTATTTAGGATTTGTGTCTCTGTTAAATTTTAAGTTTTTATGTGATTGCATGAGCTAATCATACTGCTTTTAAAAGTTACAACTGCAGCATCTTCTAGAGTGATGAATCAAAAGTGCTTGAATTTTTAATGCTTTGTCTGGCTGGGTCATGGAGCTTGATCGTTATACATACATGTAGATTGAAATTTTGTCCTAGGAGTATTCAATTTCTGGAAATGCTCATTTTTGCAACAGGTTGATTGATGTGATGAAAGTTCTGTCGATGCAGGTCTTAACCTCGTTAAGTTAGAGATCAAGAATGCATGGCTCTCTGTAGATTTTGTAATTCCTATGCCAAATCTCACAACATTGACTCTCGAATTTATAAGATTGGATGATGAAAACTTGGAGAAGGTGAACGAATGTTTCCCTTCTGTGCAAGTTCTCAATTTAATTGGGGTTGGAGGACTTAAAGATCCCAAGATCCATCTCATAAAACTGAAAACACTTTGCTGGACATTGTCTAATGCTCCAATGTCTATTACGATACTTGCACCAAATCTTGTGAAGCTCAAACTTAAATGTGTGAAGCCACATGTTCTTCTTATCGAGACTCCACTGTTATCAGACTTGCATCTTTCCATAGAGGGAGCTGGCAGTTTCAAAGTGAAAGAACTAGCTGATTTGAGAAAGCTTCATCTTGAATCTACCGCGCTGCGCAACCTACTTGTTATGTTTCCTTTTGGAAGAAGTGTTAAGAATCTAACAGTTGTCTCGACAAAGTGGGAAGTGCCGGTTGGAGTTACCAAGTCCATTTTCGAGTTATTGCTTTGTGTGTTTCCAAATGTGGGTTCTCTCACATTGACAGCTGGTGTTTGGTCCGAGTTCGAAATGTATCCTATCCGTGGAGGTTCAGAATCCAAAACTCAAATGAAAGATGTGAAAGAAATCACTGCGTATTTAACAGTTAACGATGTCGAGGTTACATTGTCCACAATTTTCTCTATATTGGATAATTGCAGTAACATCTCTTACATGGCAATGTTTATTCATCGGGATGTTGTATCTACTGTCACCAGCAGCCTTATTTGGAGGTGTATGGCCTATTCCTCTAAAGTGAACTGGAAATGGGGAATGTGGAAGGACGGAACCAAAGATGCTTGGATATGTGATAGCATCTAGTACCCTACCTCTCGAAGCTTCCTCAAGAGTAAATTATTTGCCATATCAAGTCGACGGGCGATTTTTATACTTGCTGTGTTTGCCATAAGGTGTGGCATCATGGAACAAAGAACAAGATAGTTTTATCCGATCATTCAATTGTGTGTGCCATGTATCTTGGATGGAGAAATTGTTGTACATAATGTAGTGGTTTTTAACTCCTCGATAAGGGAATATACATCTCTCTGAAAAATTGCGTCTGTACTATCAAATGAAAGTGTTGTTGTGAACAATTTAAATTTCACGTTCCATTCGGTTCATATCCATGACTACAACGTGCAGAGTGTTGCCAACTGTGGATAGATAATGCTATTATTGTCTATTATCATTTGAGCTGACACTAAGAATTGAGAAACCCATGGCTTGGTTGCCAAGGACTATTTTTGACCCACGATCATTATTCACTGCAGCGTTTATTGTTGGGTTTACTTCATGACATTATAACAAAAACTATAATTAATCGTAATTCGGTTAATGATTCATTCAAATATTTTAGACCACAAGCATGGAGAGAATATGTGATTTGATTTGCGTTTTGGCTGCTTCCTTGTGTGTAAATTTGTTGCAAAAACAAAATTCTCCTTGGTTCCTATCAACTTCTTTATAGTTTGCAACTACAAAGTAATTGTTTAAAGTTGGAGAAATGATATAAATAATCAGATAGAGATTTTGATTTGTGAAGGAAAATATGTTTTGGAAAGTAGCTTATTTTTCTGGAACAAAATGTATATTTTGACTGGGTCAAAAATGAAGGGGCGTTCCGAGAATCGAACTCGGGACCTCTCGCACCCAAAGCGAGAATCATACCACTAGACCAAACGCCCGGTGCTACTCTGATTTCTTAAATTATTAGATTTAAATAAATAAGATTTAGGCTTGTGAAATATTCATTGCCGCTCCTGTTAATTTCCCGCCTCTCCTATTTCCCGCTCCACAGGCAAGCCCTAATCTCCGAAATGGGAACGAAGCACCACTCTTCCTCCGATCCAATTTCCGACCAAAAGAAGCGGCGTCGCGTCGGTTTCTCCAAAGCTGGTAGGTGAATTTTGTCTGATGCTTTATATTTTCTCCTTTTGTGGTTGAATTCTTCTTTTCCTCCCACTGAGAAGTGTAGCTTCGGGATTTTTCCTTTTACATTTCTCATATTTCTTTTCAATTTCTTCTGTACAGATGCTGGAGTTGAAGCCAACGAGTGCATCAAGATTTATTTGGGTACTTGTTTCCTGATTATTGAAAATTTTTCCTAATTTGTCGGTTTATGTACTGTATGTTATATACATTTTTTCTTAAGATTGTTTGGTCCGAATGATCAGATTTTTAGTTGTGTCTTTTGGAATCGAAGTTGAATAAGGAGTAATATTTTGTGGCTATGGGTTTTAAAAGTCAGTTAACTTATTTTATGAGTTTCTTATTTGGCATGGAAGCTTATTTGTTTGAACCGAGTAGCTTTATCCTGTCTATTGACAAGTTATCATATAAATTTTCTGTTTATCGTTGAACCCCTCAAAGTGGAAGCAAATTGGACCACCGAATGCTCTTGAAATCTTAGAATACACTAGTTTATAGGGAGGGATACTAGACATTGCTTCTTTAAAAATATTTAGTCAGTGGGGTTGATTTTAATAATCTGAGGTTGCTTATTGTGTGAGAAATTTGAAGAACTTCTACTTATTATGATAGCAGCAATCGGCATATAACATGAGGCCTTGAAATTTTGTTTATTCCTTATAGTTATTACAAGGCTTTTTAATTATTACTTTTATTTGTAGTGTCGAACAAGGAGGAAGTAGATTCCCCAGACAGTTTCCAAATCGAGCCAGTTGACTTAAACCATTTCTTTGAGACAGATGGTAGAATATATGGTTACCAGGGTCTGAAGGTATTCTGTTGGAATTATTTTTTATTATTCATTTATTTTTTCTAAATCCAATCTTAAAGTTCATAATTTTACTTTTGTTTCTTTACCCTAAGCATAAGACTTGTCTGTCCTCTTCCCACTGTCTATACTTGTGATTTCTTTATTGCTTTTTGTTTATGGTTGTGGCCTGTCCGGCGATGGGACATACATATTTATCATTGGAGTTGAGATTATCTTTGGATAAAAAGGATTGATTGCTAATTTTTTCTCAGTAAAAAATTAGAGCCTTTCTTGTGGTATCCATGCAGTGTATAAGAAAAGAAATTAGATGGTCTTATTTTATTCAAATGCATTTTACTTTTGTCTGTGTTTTCACTAAATCCACATTGTTATAAAGATGAATTGCAAGATCATTCTATTCCTTATTTTCGAGATGAGTTTGGATTTTATATCATAGCACGAGGGCATGGTATTTGGTTTAATGAATTTTTAAACCATGTTGGGCCATACGATTTGGAAGCATTCTGGACCATGCCAATATATTATCTACAGACATTGTTTCACTTGGCACTTTCTTAGCAAAAGCAACTGTTGATAATAGGATCGCAGAGTTGGATAAACTTCATATAACATTCTGTGATGTATTGCTATTTACATCTTATATAAAAAGGTTTGTTTGGCCGTCAGGAATCACGTGCTTGGTCTCTATGATTTTTTTTATCTAATTGGGTCTTCTTGGATGTTTAATTTTCCTGTCTTTAATTTGCAGATCAGTGTTTGGATTAGCAGTGTATCCTTTCATTCATATGCAGATATTTCTTTTGACAGCTCGTCAGATGTAAGTGTTTACTTACTAATGGTAAAACTTAATAAATTGGTAGCTGCTCCCTAGATTAGCAACTGTTTGCTGTGCACTAATCTATCATGTCTTTGTTTCTTTGCTTCCCTGATGGTCTACAACATGGTAGATTTCATTTTGAGTTTTCCCTTAAATTTTTGAAACACATGGTTTAAATTTGAATCTCTTACATGATACATTATAATGGTGTCCACTTAAGAGTTATTTTGCATTATATTAGCTGTCGTTGGACTCAGTTTGTTGAAAAAGAACATGTAGTTCAAAAAAGTGGAATTATGAAGCTTTTGACTTCATTCCACCATTTTATCTAGATTATTTTGTATCTCTTTTCCGTTTCCCCATCTTCCTATATGATAACTTGGCGTGCGTTCCTTATCTCTTTTATCGAGTTCTGTTAGAAAGTTTTGATGTTTGACGATTTTTCCAGTTCATACTGCAAAAACTTTATATTTATCCATGTGGCTTTTTTTCATAAAATCAAGATCTTAATTATATGTGACAATTCCACAATCCACGCGATAACTTCCAAATGATTTGTGGTAAGGAAATCTAAGTTTTAGCTGCTCATATGTCAGGCATTTTCAGTTGTATCATGTATGTTCCCTCGTGACATTCTATTGACCATTTCTGTCAATATTTATCAGGGAGGCAAGGGAATAACAGATTTAAAGTCGTCTCTTCAGGTATATTGACAGCACATGTTTGAGAATTCCTGATCTTCTCTATGAAACTCATGTATATAACTCAAATATGTACTTTATTCATGACAGAATATATTTGCTGAGAACCTCATTGAGAAGAAAGATGACTTCCTTAAAACATTTTCAACGGAATACAATTATGTAAAGTACGTAGAATCCTTTCCCGTAAGGAATTTCATGTACGCTGCTGCTTATGAATTGTTGTATTCTAATTTTGTATCTTCCACTTTTCATGCATTTAGAAATATTGTCTCAAGTGCAGAAGTATTGCAAAACAATGCTTCTAATAGCTGCAAAGGTAACTCCAAGTGTCATCCGAAAGAAGAGCATGGTAATGTTGATGTGAGTATTTTTCTTCATTGATCCTCATCACGTAGTGCAATAATAAAATGTGTTATCCTGGGATATCATTCTGCCTAAAATTAAAATAAAATGCTCTCTCCATGATTACCTTAATGATTCCTGTGTTACTGTGGCGTAATATTGTGTACCTGTGTATATTTGTGATGTAGTTCCAATCCAAAACATTTTGAATATTTCTGCTTGATGAGGATTTATTTGAGCCACAAACTCCATTCATCGATCATGAATGTCAAATTTTATCGCAATTTATAAGTGACTTGCCTTTGTGCTTATATAATTTATTTGGGGCTAAATGGTTGATTTCATTACTAATCTTCCTTCAGCATCTGGTGGTTTGAGGATTGGTAATAGACATGTTGCAGTGCTTGCTTTTGAATTGATTGTTTAGTACTCTTATGGTAGCTGTTAAGAATGTCTTTACGTTATTATTAATTTTTATTGCCTCTATCTCAGTGCAGAAAAGTGTTGCCACCATGGTCTACGCGATGAAGATTAGGTTTTTAAAAACAAAATTTCATGATGATGATCATTCGTCTCTTCAATGGGCGAGAATAATGTCTAGCAAATGCTTATAAATGTCATCAAATCATCATTATATTTCTACAAGGACTTCTCTTTTTACAATATTAGATGAAATAGTTTGATTATTAGGCAGCTTTATTCCACCTGAAAAGAGTTTTTTTCTCTGCATATTATTTTCTCCTGCTCTTGCGACTTATTGATCTATGCTACCAATCTTTGCAAGAGAGCACTCTCTCCACTTCTCCTTCAGTTTGTTATTTTGAAACAACTATGGTTCGAATTGAGAGTTCTTTATACTTACTGAAGAGAAACATCATCATTTATGGATCTATCTAATTATGTTTCAGGATCCGAGTTTCTCTCTTGATTTTGTTGTTTCTGATTCATTATTTTAGGTTTACCGGGTTGGTGGTACTGCAGTGGGGCCTCTTTATTGCCGATTAGTGTCGCTCATTCTTCTTCTTGTTGATGGTGACTGTCTTTATCTGTTTTGTTTCATGAAAAATAATTTGAGTTACCTCTAGTATATAGTACTAATTGCTGTCCACTGGAACATGTTTTGACTTTTATTATTGTGCTATTGACACAGGTAGTAATCCTATTGATGTCACTGATCCAAGCTGGCAAATATATGTACTAGTTGGAAAGGGTCAACAAGATAGTTGCAACACGTTGCTCGGCTTTGCAGCTGTTTATCGTTTTCACCGATACCCTGATGGCATGAGGCTACGTCTTGGTCAGGTTTGTGTCTTTTTTTATATATAGCTTTTGTCTGTGTTTTGAATAATAGACAATTGGTGAATTCACCATCATAGACTGGTAAATAGGATGAATTTGTTGCTGACAGGTATTAATCGTACCTCCCTACCAACGAAAGGGTTATGGTCGTACTCTTCTCAAAGTGCTCAACAATGTTGCAATATCAGAAAATGCTTATGACCTAACTGTTGAAGAACCAGTGGATTCCCTTCAACACGTGAGAACCTGCATCGATGTGCAGCGCCTGCTTGATTTTGAGCCAATCCATAATTCACTTGATCCGCTTGTTTCATTGTTGAAGCACAAAAACTTGTCAAAAAACAGCCAGCCAATTCGATGTGGACCTTCACAGAGTATCATTGAATCTGTCAGAGAAAGTTTGAAAATTAACAAACGACAGTTTCTTCAGTGCTGGGAGATTCTCATCTACCTTAGCTTAAATCCCATAGAGAAGTACATGGAGAACTACATGACCATCGTTTCTAATCGTGTGAAAGCTGATGTGATTGGGAAAGAACCCGAAGGCTCAGGTAAGCGGTTAATTGATATCCCAACCGAGTTTGATCAGGAAATGTCCTTTGCTATGTTTAAATCGGAAGGTGGCGACGGGACGATGATCGAGAAGGATGAGAATCAGGGAAATTTAGATGAGCAAATAAAGCAACTAGTGGATATTAGGATGCAAGAGATCAAATTAGTTGCAGATAAAGTGTCCTCTTGAAGCCTAGAGTTTCAATGTCGTATTTTGAATTAAGAGAATGGTAGTTGCTTTAGAACAAAAACCAGAATCGGTCGAGGCGTTAACGATCGTCTTTTTTTATCTGCCATCAGCCTTCTTCACCTTTGATGATTTACCGGTGGGTTGAGTTATTGAAGGGTATCATTGAATTATGAACAAAGCTTTATCAAGTTTTCCTCTTTCATATTTCCTATTTTATCATTATTTTTAATTAACAGTTAATAAATTTTATTTCTAGATAGTGGAAATATATCTCACGCTATGAAATTCGTATATTTCTCTAATATATAATCACTTGTTCGGTATATTCTTAATGAGACATATCCACATTAAAAATATATTATAACCGGTATGTATCACTTTTTTAAAAAACCCATTTACGGTATATTGGTTTTTTTACGATTTTTATCGTCTAAATTATCAAATTTTATTTTTAATCTTCTATTTTAGTCTTGTAAATTTTAGCTTTGTTTTCACCGATGGTGATGAAATAATACCACATAGATGAGTACCACATTGACACTAATTTACATCAATGCAAGATGAGATAAATGATTAAAATAGAAAAATAAAAAACCAAAAACAAAAAAAAAAAAAAAACGGCAAAGAAAGCACTAGAACAAAAATTTGAAAATATAGAAACTCAAAATCACAAAATCCAAAGATCAAAATTTCAATTTTCTGATTTAGTTATTCGAAAATAATGTATCAGAAAATGATATTTTTAGGTAAAAATAAGTCTCGATGGTTAACATTTTTCTACGTGAGAAATTATTATTAATACTAGTTCATCGACATACGCGTTGCATGTTTGTATAAATTTTTTTTATAATTCATATAATTTATATTTAAACGAGAATCAAAATGTAATTATAAGAAATATTGAATGATTACATTGTAATTTTAATATAAAAATTAAAAAATAAATCGAAAAAAGAAAAGAGGAAAAAAAAACAAATTAATAATGGAACGTACAACTTGGACTTCAGAATACAAATGTTCTATTTACTAAGTTACAAGTGACCGCACTAAATTTTTAATATTTTATTAATATATATATATATAATTCTTAAAATAGATAAAAATACCAAAAAATAATTATTCTAAAAATCTCACGTTTAATAATATAATATAAATAATAATAACTTGATTTGAGGTCGTGGGCTGGTTCGTTCATATTTTATAATATCTCTATGACTGAAAAGACATTAATAGCTCTTATAAACAATACAATTACAGCTTATGCCACTAGGGCTTTAAGTTCCTCTCCCAATCATTCATATAGTTGAATTCCGCCCACCTCCGCGCAACCCTTTCCAGGTTTGCCTTCCAGCTTCTCTCGCACACGCTCGCACTGATTGATTAATATATGAATTTGATCTATTTCTATCTAGTTTGATCTCTAATTTGAAGTTTTGTGTTCTTCGTTGATTTGTTGCAAATGCAGGTGTAATAGTTGTAGGATTGAGAGAAAATGGTTGAGAAAACGAAGGGAAGGAAGGATGAAGTGGTGACGCGGGAGTATACCATTAACCTGCACAGGAGGCTACATGGCTGGTATGTTTCTTAGGGTTCATCGCTTCCTTGAGTTATTTTTTTAAGCTGTTGGGTTGTCTCGATTTGAGAGGGAATTTGATTTTGGTTAAGAAGTTCGGCAAGTGAGTTTCACTGATGGTTTTTTTTGGTTGATTTATCATTTTGGCTGGGAATTTGTTACTTTTTGTTGAAAATAATTGCACTGCTGGGTTGTGCGTCCCGAGTTTTCTTATGATTTTAGCTCATCTGGTTTGCTTTCCTGAATATATTTTTGATAATTCTCTGCGGCTTACTGGTGTTTTTAAATTGAGTGGATGCGTAGAATTGATGTGGTATTTTACCTAAGAGGGTGTGCAAATTATGAGTTATGTTTCTGGAAGACCAAAACATTAATCAAGGGGTCCGCAAACTGGATCACAGATAGACGAAAGTCAAAACTTATGCTTATGACACGAAACATGGGAGGCAAAACTTGTGCTTATAAAAAACTTATAGAAGTTAAATTATATAATTAGTTGAGTTAAATGACTATTGTTTGTCATAGTTGTCAAAAGCGCAAGGCGCATTAAAGCACTCACGTATCTTGGCACTTGCAAAGCGAAGTGCACGTTTTACTTGTTTTACGCAATAAATAAAATATTTTAAAAAATAAAAATATAATCAATTTATTTTAAAAAATATGAAACATGAAATATCAAATACTAAATAATCATTTTCATCTTCCAAGTATCAAATATTAAATCGTGAGGGCAAAAGGCAAAGATGTTAGGGTTTCTCCTGCTCTATTTTGTGCTCTTTGGAGTGCACTGAAGTGTGAGTTGTGCGCTGCGCTTTGTGCGCATTTGACAACGATGCTGTCTGCCTCCCCATGATACACCCTTGTGTATATTTTTTTGATATATAGGCTACAATGGCTCTCTGGAGATGCCTAATGTAAAAAAATGTGGAACTGTTTGAATTTCATTTGTTGTCAGGAAATGTGTCTGGGAGTAGTCTATGTAAGTACATAATACATATAATATGAAAATGCACTTCATAATGTGGTTGTGGTGTGCTTTTGCTTTGGGTGGTATTGGGGATCACTGATCAGCAATGTTTTTTTTAAAGTGTCTCAAGTTGTGTTCTCTATTTGCTCATACATGTAAGCCTGATAGTTGGCTTCATGCATCCGTTCTTGATCACATCCGTTCATGATTACCTTGGATACCATATATTTATCATTTATAATTTACATCACATCTCTTTCACCACTGATAGTTGGCTTCATGCATCCGTTTTCTTGATCACATCCGTTCATGGTTACTTTGGATACCATATATTTATCATTTATAATGTTCATCACATCTCTTTCACCACTGATAGTTGGCTTCATGCATCCGTTCTTGATTTGTAACATAGCAATCTTGTCTTTCTATGTTTTGATATTTACAGTTCCCTGCCTATAATTGATACTGGTTTTTTTATATTTTCTTTGTCAATTCGATACTATTCTTTCTCTGTGGATGTTAATTAGCACCTTTAAGAAGAAGGCTCCCAAGGCCATCAAAGAGATCAGAAAATTCGCGCAGAAAGCAATGGGTACCACAGATGTGAGAGTGGACGTGAAGCTTAACAAGCAAATTTGGAGTAGGGGTATTCGAAGTGTCCCAAGGAGGGTCAGAGTTCGAATTGCTCGCAAGAGAAATGATGATGAGGATGCCAAGGAAGAGCTGTACTCCCTCGTTACTGTTGCAGAAATCCCTGCTGAAGGATTGAAGGGCTTGGGTACCAAGGTTGTTGAAGAGGAAGAATAGAGTACCAATGGCAGTATCAATCTTTATGTGACAATTTTCATTATTTTAAGACTGTTTAGACAAGTATTAAATCGTGATTTTCCTTCATGGTGGCATCAATGATTAAACTAAGTTATGTGTTTTGTGCAATTGAGAATATTTATGAAGTAAAATATATGCTGTCATAGTATATTTTTATTATAATTTCCAAGAATCACCATACTCAAAGTGCAGACTTCTAGTTGAACATATATACGTTTCTTTTACTACAATTTTCCCATCGTTGTCTTATCTGCCATTTGATGGGATTACGATGAATTTTTGAAATTTATTTGCCAATTTAACAGGTATATTAGAGTTGCCAGTTACTCAGATTCTTTTTCCCCCTTTATAAGACGATCAAATTTGGTCCTCTGTTCAAACATCTAAGAGGAGTTTCATCTATCTCGTTGTCTATGATTTCAGTTACATTTTTTTTACCTATTTAATATTCTTCGATTAAATTAGACGTTCATGATTGTCAGTAACACAATTCAAGGGTAAATATTAAACACTACACCTGGGAAAAGCATGTTAATAACTACGTTGAATGGATACGAATGTCGTATCAAATACAATATGTATATGATGATACAATAAATTATAAAAATATAAACACACGATTACTAGAATACGATAATTATTAAATATAAATATTATATATATATAATATTTAAAATTGTAGATATATATATATATATATATATATACACACACATATTTATATAGATACATACATGTCCATAGAGTGATTTAAGAAATTTTTATTTGCCGAAACTTATCATCGTCATGTCCATAGCATATCCTAGCTTTTATCCGACTGATCAAACCTACAAAAGTCAATGACACATATTTTGTCGTATCCGACACGTCGGTATCCACATCCGTGTCCGATACTTCAGGAAAAAAAACAGGATATGAATAAGTATCAAAACAATTGGTAAACAAGAAGTTACTAAGATTCCAAACAAGCCTTCAAACAAATAGGTTTTTCATAACATTCAAAACAGATTCTTGTCATGGTTACTATGCTAAACTACTTTGTCGTATTTCTTAAAAAAACTGGATAAATATAAAAATTCGAAGGACTCGTGAGTGACCGTGTGTAAATTCAAAGATCAGCTCTCCCAGGGTATCTTGGGAATGGAATGACATCTCTAATGTTTTCCATACCAGTAGCAAAAAGAATCATTCTTTCAAAACCTAGGCCAAACCCACTGTGCTTCACTGTACCATAGCGCCGCAGATCAAGATACCATTCATATGGCTCTAATGGCAGATCCAATTCCAATATCCTAAGGCAAAGAAATCATTGATATCCATATAAGCGATCTAGCAGAATATAAAAATTTAACTTGAGATCTTGGCTCAACAAAGATGGAGCAATTAGAAAATCGAATACAGCAATAAAGCTCCTCATACCTATCTCGGAGAACTTCATAATTCTCTTCTCTTTGGCTTCCACCAACAAGTTCTCCCACCTGATGAACACAAGAATCCATTAAAGTAGTGCTTGTACAAATTGTGGTTCAGATTGCTAAATGAGGAAGATATCGTGAACAAGAGCCCACCTTGGGTACTAGCACATCCATTGCAGCAACAGTTTTATTGTCTTCATTGACCTTCATATAGAAAGCTTTAATAGCTTTGGGGTAGTTATAGACAATAACAGGTGCTTTGAATTTCTCTTCTGTTAAGTATCTGTGGGGGGTCAAACGGAGAGGAATTCAGCTACTTAAACTGCAAGCTGCGTGGAGAGAGAAGATACGATAACTGATAATTACCTTTCATGTTCAGATGCCAAATCAATACCCCATTCTACTTTATTCTCGAATTTCCTAACTTTAGCAGCTTCCTCAAGAATGGCAACTGCTTCTGTGTAAGTTATTCTATGGAACTTGGATTTCGCAACCATTTCAAGCCGTTGGATGGCAGTTTTGTCAATAAACTTGGTCATGAATTCCATATCATCATAGCAGTTGTCAAGCAACCACTGACAAAGAAATCTTACATATGCCTCTGCACAGTTCATATCGTCCTACAAAAGAATATCATCAGTGTAACTCCCATGCCAGTCCACATATTAAACCCTAAAAAAAAACAAAATCCAATTACAAGAGCACAAAGCTTCACAAATCTTCAAGTTTGAGGTACAGGCTTACAATACCGTGGCTAAATAATACACATCAAGATTTAGACTGTTTGTCCAGAAGAAGGCCTTCTTCAGGGCTGTTCCAATTTAAATGTCAAAGATATATTGCATCTTAAGATGAAGTATTTTTTACTCAAATGCAAGTTCAATAAAGAAGCTTACAGGTGGCATACCTCTATATTTGCAAATGCTATTTCAGGTTCCACCATCCAAAATTCAGCGAGATGTCTCGATGTGTGAGAGTTTTCTGCTCTGAATGTAGGCCCAAAAGTATACACGCTACTGAGGGCACATGCATATGTTTCAACCTGCAGTTGTCCAGATACAGTCAAGAATGCTTGCCGGGCAAAAAAATCCTCTGAATAATCAATTTTCCCATCCTTCTTTGGAAGGCCACCACTAACTCTACACCTCTCAGCAAGCTTTAACCTTTCATTCAGCTTTGAGAGATGCTCTTTTGACTTTGTCAGATCAGCGACTGCAGCATTAATTTTCTCCTTGCTTGCTTTAGCAGATTTTAGCTGGGTAATGACTTCTCCTTTCTCCTTGACATCAAGTTCAGCAGCTTTCACATCAGTTTCTGAAGGGGGAGGGTTCTCTTTCAGCTCTTTCTCTAATTTTTCTGCTTCACAGATTATTGTTGTAACTTGAAACATCTCCCCAGCACCCTCACAATCGCTGGTTGTAATGATAGGAGTATGAACATAAAGGAAACCATGATTCTGAAAGAATGTGTGGGTAGCATATGCCAGAGCATTGCGAATTCTGGCAACAGCGGAAATCTAGACAACCAGAAGAGTGTAACACTTCCAGTGAGAAAATATCAGGAGAGACAAGGGGCGAGTAGATCTTATTAAGGGATGTAATGGATGGTATAAATAAATAATTAATTAATGCAAGTAAAAAGAGGGATATAACAAGAAGTAAATTATAGATACACTATCCCTGCCTTTCCCATATTTTTTTAAAAATATAGTCTTTCGTTTTCTAATTCAAAAACAACAAGTCCATCACACAATAACAAAAACAAGGAGAAATGTAATCACAAAGACAGAAATTAATAGACCAGATGTACTAAACGAGCCACATGCACATAATCCAATTTCCAAAAAGATTGTTGATTTACAAATTCTTTGGCACTCACAACTACGGCCTATCAAACAAATGTATGCCCAGGTTTGATATTAGCTTTAATATAAAGCTTAGCCAGTTGATTATTAGTTAATATATCGGTTAATAATTGTTTGTTAGTCGGTTAATAGGTGTAGGAGTAAATAGCTGTGTATATATTCATGTACAGAACTCTTGCTTAACATTCTTTCAGTAAGAAAAGTAAGGAGATATTCTCCATCTCATTTTCCCTCGGTTCACGCTCAATATTTGATGAGTTTAAAAGGCGTAAGTTCTTACAGTGTTAGTCCTGGGGCGAAGGTGCATAACATCCCTGAGAAATTCGAGCGTCAATTTAGTCTTTGGCAACGGATACTTCCCCGCATCTACGGTACCCACATCGATAACCTTCTTCACCTTAAGCTCGATCTTCTGCTTCACACCTTCGGGCGGAAGATGGAGCTCGCCTTCCACGTGAATACAGGTTCCCGTGGAAACGACGTCGCTTAGCTTGTAAACGTCGGCTTCCACAATCACCTGCAAATTTCCAGGGCAAGACCCATCATTCACCTCCAAGAAGGCGAAGGCGCCCTTCCCCTGCTCCCGACCCGTTTTCACCCATCCCCCGATCCGGACACTCTGCCCCGCCAGTCCCGCACCCATATCGGGCCTACTCAAGATTGAACGGATCAACACACGTTGAGAGAATTCAGCCTCCCGCACGCCGTCATCTTTGATGGTGAGCTTATCCAAAGGCGGAGGCACAGACGCGTCTGACATTTTCCGTTTCCTCCTCGGCTTTGTCTGGCGGAGTACGAGGGAATCCAAACAAATTCCTTTTAGTACAATAAACCCTAATTGGATCCATTTTATATGGCGAGTCGGGTACGGGTCGTTTGATTCATCATTTACAAGGAATCTTGGCCTGAACATTTCCTTCTTATTATTAGTATAATACATGCTAGGCACGTTAGATTCAATAGATTACATGAACAAATTGAAATTAGACTTTTGGATATAACGTGAAAGTATTATCTTGCATAAACATCTCATCAGTCGTCGACCTTTATTGCTTCAAATCAAATTGACGAATAATATTTTCTTTAAAATATATATTTGATGGAGAATCTCGTTACCAATTGGTCCATATCCTCCCTATTTTTAAAATACACAAATATTTTGTGAGACGGTCTCATGAGTCAATTTTATGATATGATCTCACAAGTCAATTTTATGAGACAGATCATATGCTGATGGATAAAGCGAGGATAGATGTTGCTCGGTAATTAGTTTTTGGCTCCAATAATACTCTTTATAGTTTTTTGAGGTGGTTTTGAATTTTTCCTGGGAAAATGAGATGTCTTGTTCTTTTATAATAATATAATATATTGCGGTTGATGAAAATTTTGCACAGTTGCAGCACAAATTCTCTTGATTGAGAAAAGTAAACTATGACAATTTGTGTCTAACAAGATCAATGTCGTGCTTTGAATAAGAAAATTCCAAAATTTCCGGTCATTTTGTGTATGATCCCTTATGTCAGTTTTTTGCAACAATGAGATTGGTGTTGTTTTCTCACACCAACCTCTTTTGCGAAGGGCTCTAGCGGCCAGTGTTGCTTCACCTGAAAATTCCAGTGCCTCCCCGTAATCGGATTCAAACACTTGGTGGCATATATCATTATATATGTCTTTCTGCTCAGCGAAAGAATTCACCTGAAACCGTTAACTTGCAGGCCAGTGCTACTACTATGCGACTTTAAAACTCACTTCCCCGAGCCAGAATTTAGATAGTCTCGCCGTTAATTCCCGATCAAGGATCTGTAACTTTTTGAACATCTTTTGCTTGTTAAGAATGAAGAAACAAACACAAAGCTTGCACGGAGAAGGAAAATGGCTGCGATAAGACTCACACTAAAAAATATAAATAGAACCCGTCATACCAAATCTGATAATCATCGATCAAATTGGTCAGAACTAGTGTCATGAACGGTGAACCGTTAAAAATCAGTATGACACACCTTCTAAATTTTATTAATGTTTTTTTGTTTGGAATTTAATTTATTTTCTTATAATTATTTAAAAAATTTATATATATGATTATTTGAATTTTAAAAATTATTTAAAAAAATATTAGTAGTATTAGAGCTTATTTTGATTTATTTTTTGTCTAAAAAATATAGATATAATTATATTTATTTACATGTATATTTTTAGATTTTAAACTTTGATAAGTATAAAATTTGAATTTAAAAAATATATTATTATTTTATATGTTATAATTGTTTTTCGGTCTGACTGATTGAATTACATTTTAAAATAGGTCGGTTCGATCACATGTTCGATTATAAAAACATTGAATACAATTATATTCATAGCGTATATTTTATTAAAAGAGGATTCAACACACTTTCAAAAAATTTATAAAATATACATCGATGTGTTTCTAAAAGTTTGTAACATCCTTAGACAAAAACCATCTTCACAAAATACAAGATATATTTGTATCAAATAAATGTTTGTCATGTGTTTACTCATTGTTGTTCAAAATACTAGACTATTTGATTTTTTAAACATTTTACGATCACAATATAATACTAGCCAAAACATCAACAAGATGTTGAAAGATTAAATAACATTGTAACAAATATGATGGTCAAACGTGAATCCACAATACAAAAAAAAAAAAAAAACAAAACAAAGAAGAGTACATGATTTTTCATTAATTTAAAGAAAATAATGGAAATTTATATTATTTTTATTACAATTATTGTTTTTCTCGTTGTGTTGTTGTATGATTGCCTTAGAACTATTGATGAGACTCATATGTCAGCAATAGTTCATCGGCATGATATTAATAACTACCGTGATCGTCATAGAATAATTTTTTAAACAAATTTAACAGTTTGTAACTTCGATTTAAAATTCGTATATGTTCTCAGCGGGTGAGAAGGATCTGTCCTGATTCAAATGTTTTGATGAATGTTTATCAAGAAATAATGAGTTTAAAGTATCACAAGATATATGTGTACACATACATATATATTGGTTCTACATGTTATTTATTTATTGTAATTTCCAAGATAATTGTTATTATTATTAGTCATTTGATTCCAAAAATATGGTTAGATGGTTATTTTTTTAGTGGATGTTGGTATTCGAATCGGCATCAATTATTGATTCTATTTCGAGGTGTGTGTTATCATCTCGATGAGAAGAATACACTGACCAAGATCATTAACCTAGAAAGGCAAAAGAATTGTTCGATCTATGTCATGCTTTCGTGAGGAACATCACGGAGAAGGTATTTGGTATATTTAAATCGTGGTTCAAAATATTTAAAATACCTCCTCAATTTCCATATAGAACACAAGCCGAGCTTATACCGACTTGTGCTTGATTACACAGTTTTTTTCGCGTTGAATGTTAAAGTAAATTTTCAGTTAAACCAGATAATGAAGTTTCATCGTTCTCGGAACAATTTTACGAAGATGTCAAGAACAATTTTACGAAGATGTCAAGAACAATGAGCAAATATCAATGTATGGAGAAATTATAGCAACTCGAATGTGATGTTGATCATATTATGAAAATCAGATATTAGATTATTTTGTTTCCCATAAAAGATAGATTAATTAGATTTCCTGGTCTGGCCCGTTCTTTCAAAGGTTCTGGCCCACTGGGCTATGATTGCAATTATTTCAAAAGTTCATTTTGCTGGCCCACGTTTAAACACCCCAGTGTCCAACCCATTTAAAATCCTGACACACTCAAAACCCTAACCCTAGCATCTTCCGTTTAAGCACCATTTTCGGCGTCGGAAAGAATCCCAGAGGCATCTCGCCGTTTCAGAGAATATCAACATGGGTATGTTCTCGATCAACTGTTGTACCTTTCGATTATCTATTTTTCTAGATAATTTTCGATTGATTGTTGTTTATTTGTGAAAAATTGCAGGTAAGGTACACGGATCACTGGCGCGTGCGGGAAAGGTGAGAGGACAGACGCCGAAGGTGGCGAAGCAGGACAAGAAGAAGAAGCCCCGTGGCCGTGCTCACAAGCGCATGCAATACAACCGCCGCTTCGTCACTGCCGGTAACCTAATTTTTCCTCTTTTTTTTGAATTTTTCTTTGCGATTTGTTTCTGTACGACCTAGTTTAGCTTGCTGGAAAAACCAATCAAAACAAAAATTACCTTCTTTTTTCTTTGATTCCATGTTCTTTAGTTTTGCTTGCTAGAAAATATTTTCTTGAGGCTGTTTATGCTTAGGGTAAGCCTGTGTATTTTACACTACACTATCAGTGATGATTAATTATAGTTTTCTTACTTCTAATCCAATAATCAATTTTAATCCTCTCGATATCAATATTTTAAGTTTTCTGGAATCCCAAGTTGGGATTTTTCGGCCCAGATAATGAAAATTGTTTACCAGAATATGATTTTAGTATACAAAAATTGACAGTTGCAACAATTTTATATTAAAGTTTGAAGCTAGAATTACAATTAAGTAATATAACATGTTCAGTTTCCACCTTTTGTAGGCAAAATTTGTCTGCTCGATATTTTTCAGTAATCAGTCTTTGTTATTTGTGGGAAATGTTTTTCAGTAATCAATCTTTGTTATTTGTGGGAAATGTTCTTGATTAGGGGAAAGATGAAATATGTTCTTTTCGCAAAAAATGATTGATTACTAGAGAAGACTATGACCAATTTCATGCCTTAGGATGACTAGATAATAGAAGGAAATGGCATCTTCTTTCAGTTATAGATTGTTTTTTATGGATAAAATAGGATGCTTTATCGATGGTATCATGACAAAAAGTGAGTTTGTTTTTCTTTTAACTGTTTGCAGTTGTTGGCTTTGGAAAGAAGAGAGGTCCAAACTCATCAGAGAAGTAAAATAGAGGCCATGGTTGTGTAGTTGCTGTGGTTGAACAAGATTTTGAACTGAATTAATTGTTTTTTTCTCATGCCATAATGTTAAGCTCTGGGATTCCAATTGGTGTGTCATTTCTACTTACTTCGTACTTTGTTTAAATACACTATTATTCTCATGCCATATAGATGTTGTGAACCTCTTCTTGCTGAAATTTGCTAGTGTCCATTTGCGTTTGCAGTGCGTTTGTGCCATGGTATTTCATTCATTTGCACATATCATGTTGTCAATTTCGAACACTGAACGAACCTAGTGATATAACAGTTTGATTAATCGATCTTCGACATACTACAAGCACAAAATCAACTGGAATGGGATAAGTGCTTGTGCATAAGATCGGATGGTTCATTCAGCTAATAATGGTTAATCCACGCAGTCCCACCCTGTGAAAACTGTCGAACCCTCTGAAAACGTTTCGAGCATTTGATAAACCAATTGGCATTGGGGTGACCCAAAAATGTAGCGACCCCCGACTCTAAAATGGCTGTGTTACCTCGGCATTTTTGGATATGCCGTATGGTGAGAACTTCGCCTAGCCCTGGATGATTGAAATCTTGACAAACTCTTCCCATCATAGAATGTTGTTCACAACTGCAAATCCAAGGGGGATAGAACATGTTTATTTGGGGTGAGTCCATCGAGTCAACCCAGCTTGTCTCGTCCCGTCCCGTCTCGTTTCACAATTTAAGTGGGTTAGGAAATTTTTCCAACCTATTTAAAGGCGGTACAGCCCGAGGCGGGTTTGGTTGGCCCTCAGGCCTAAAAAAGAAAATAATTTTTTTATATATTATGGATTTATGTTGATATATTTATTTATTTTAATGAAAGTAGTGAATTGTTTTATATTAGTTATTTTGTATAAAATGTAGACTTGTGAAATCAATGGTTAGAAATTTTATTGATATTTTTTTTAAAATATTTATTAGTAATATGAAATGAAAATTTTAGTTAATTATAATGATTTTTTATTTATTTGTTTTTTGTGGGTCGATCCACGGACCGTCCCGTTTGACCCGCAACTCACTTTGGATTGGGTTGGAAGCGCCCTTTCTTTCAAACAAAGAGAGGTTTTTGGTGGGTCAGTTCGTCCTACCATGAGTTGATCTGTTTAACAACCGGCTGTATCAATATTTAAAATTCATCTCGAGTTTATTTTTAGTGTCCTGAGTATGAATGTCTTGTTGTGATTCTGGAAAATATTAATTAGCAAGTTAGTAAGTATCATTTGTGGATGCTTGCCAATTGAATAAAATCAAGATAATTTCTTCGTTGGTTTTGTGGAGTTGTAACCAAACTCAAAATTTGCGAAAAGTGGTTTGGCTTGATGGCATGGTCTCTCACAATTTTAGAGAAGTTTTGGGTTTAAATCCGAACTCTGATGTTTCCAAAAGAAGAAAAATATATTCTTTTCGGATGAACTCGAATTTCAATTAACAAATTTAGACTGATTTTGTTAAATTAGTTTCATAAACTAGTTTTAAATTTTTGTATTATTAATTAATTTTATAAAAATCACACGAACTTTAAAAACTTAATAGGAAAAAAAAAAACTATCCATTCCTTCCATTCCTTTGATTTATTTCGGGATATACGACTGAGTTTGTTCAATTTTTTTGGGTCAAATCAATAATTTAATTTTATTAATTATAACTTAGTACGTTTGGTTGTTGAAAGTTCGGATAAAAGATAAAGAGAAAAACTTGTGAGAGACGGTCTCACAGGTCGTATTTTGTGAGACGGATCTCTTATTTGGGTCATCCATGAAAAAGTATTACTTTTTATGCTAAGAGTATTACTTTTTATTGTGAATATCGGTAGGGTTGACCCGTCTCACAGATAAAGATTCGTGAGACCGTCTCACAAGAAACCTACAAATCAATAATTATGAACATAATATAACATTTCTTACTAAACTTGTTTACAAGTAAAATCTCATATACAAGAAAATATATACTTACATTTAATACCAAATCAATATTATTCATAAATATTGTTAATTTTAGATCACACGCTTTCAAGAGCATTAATTAACAAATATATTTTTGTGACTGAAATTAAATTAATATTCTTTAAGAATATTATTGAATCTTATATCTAATATCAATTTTTTTAATAAATATTAACAGTTTTCTATCTTAGATTGATATTTTTCATGAATGCATGCAAATCTCATATAGTAGATCAATATTCATCACAATATTAACATATCTTAAATGAATGTTCTTCGAGAATATCTGATATCAATATTCTTTGGGATTGTTGATGTATCTTAAATTTTAAATCAAATTTTTTTAAAAAAAATATTGACAGGTATTCAGTTTTAGATTTATATTCTTCATGAATATATGCAAATTTTAGATCATGAATCAAAATTCATCATGAATATTGGCAGATCTTAGATCATAAATCATAGGCCTACTATTCTTCAAGAACATAGACAAATATTTAGATTGCAAAAACTTGTGTGAGACGGTCTCACGAATCGTATTTTCTGAATGAATATCTTATTTGGGTCATTCATGAAAAATTATTACTTTTTATTTTAAGAGTATTACTTTTTATTTGAATATCGGTAAGGTTGATCCGTCTCACAGATAAAGAATCGTGAGACTGTGTCACAAGATACCTATTCTATTTAGATCTTAAACAAAAGATCCGGCTAGACTATCGATTTAACTTAATATTTTTCAAGAATATTGGTAGATATTAGATCTTGCTAAATATCAATATACAATATGGTCAATTCACTTCAAGAACATCAACATAAAATTACAAGAGAATGATATTTTATGAGCATCGATATTAATATTATCAATTATACTGCTTTTGAAGCATAAATGAATATATCATCATAAATATAATATTTATTGATCATAATATACGCTCATCAAAAGTACAAAATAAAAATACTAAATAAATATTTTTCCAGAATATTTAAAATCGATATTTTTAAAAAATATTCAAGATCTAATTTTTCCATAAATATTGATATATATATTTCAATCTAGATTCAAAATTTTCAAGAATATTATATTAGATATATAATATTTTTCAGAAATACAAATAGATCTCCATATTTTAAATAACAGATCTAATATTTTCTTGGATATAGATAGATCTAGATAGATTACCAATTGTTAGATCAGTGTATGTGGGGACCCGAACTTAATTCCATTCTTAATCACTTTCTGGGAATAATTAATCAATTAAAATAAACAGGGTCTAAAAATTTTTTAAAATACGAGAGTACGCAGCATATGAAATAAGTCTTATCTCATTTACAAGATCACTATTCAGATCTAAGTACAAGTCCTGTACAACCATAAATCATAATAACTACTGTTTCTTCACTACATCTCAGGTGATATAACAGATATACTCCTAAGTCCGGATCTCCACGCTAACTGTCTTCTCTCATCCTCTTCTTGACCCTGATCCAGCCCCACCTGTTGTCATGCACACATACAAAACAAGACAACAGCCGGATAACTCCGATGAGAATAAATCTCAGTATAAACAATGTAAACATGCAATTATATAAAAACATATATAAACGCATAAATAAGATATCATTAACATGTAGCAACTCAACAAACATGAATGATATAAACACTGTAAATCAACATGTCGTATCAGACTCAACTCAACCGACGCGTCGTCTCAGACTCGACTCAACTGACGCGTCGTCTCAGACTCGACTCAATTCTAATCTAGGGATCCCGGTGTCTGAATAATGATAAATATACCGAATCTCAGTCGATAGGAATGAATCAATCCCTAAACGGCATCGATATAATTCACATATCCAGTGTCTGGGTGAATCGGCCGCAGAATTGACGAATCAGTCGGAGATAGGCGAATCAGCCAATGACTAGACGAATCAGCCATTAACTAGGCGAATCAGCCATTAACTAGGCGAATCAGCCAGTAACTAGGCGAATCAGCCGATAACCAGACGAATCAGCCGGTAACTAGGCGAATCAGCCCATGACTAAACGAATCAGTAGTCAATACATGCAGTGGCTATAAATCAATAGACTACAAACATCAATCTCATCAATTACAAATATCAATGCAATAAACTAAGTATGTGATTTAGGGAAACTCGAGTCAAACCTCACTCGAGTTGTGCAATACCAACTCCACATTAATTTATACCTTTCTTTCTGATACTCTGACTCTGTCGAAGTCTTGAACTCAAAGTCTGTCAATACTCAATCTGACAATAACAATATTGAGGGTACGACATCAACACACCACTCAATCAATACTAGATATAATCAGAATTCAATCAAATTCTGTTTCAACAATATAATGTCATAATTTCAATATATCCAGCACTACCATATCAGTCAGATATCAATTCCAACACCTCATAATCGATAACAATTCAATTCTGATATCAAATCGACTCCAAAACTACTCCGAAAATCATAACAATTTCATATGGTATTTATTCTCCAGTCCGGTTTCGATTATACGATGTCTAACATGACAAGAACATCATATATGAATCATATCAGATTTTGACAATACCATAATTTCAAATCATATCAAAACGTTGCAAAACTTACGTCCAGTTGTAGCCTACGTCGATAGGAACACAGTACCGAAGTCGGATTCAAAATCAGACGGACGGATCGAAATATAAAGGCGTAAGAATTTTTGGAGGCTTCTCGATTTCTCTCCTCCTTTTCTACTGAATTCTGAAGGTTTGTATACATATATATATTCACACGTTGCATGTCCAAGCAACGTGTTAGCTTTTCCTCAATTCTGGTTGGCGCTCGGGCGGTTATAAATTCCCGCCCAGGCGCTTGCTCGGCGCTCGGGCGATTAATCTTTACCGCTCGGGCGCGGAAGTTTCTGTCGAGATACTCGGCTGAACATCTCCTGGCGCTCGGGCGGTAATATTCTACCGCTCGGGCGCCAAACATTCTGTCCAAATTCATGGTGCATTGGCGCTCGGGCGGTTCTTTTCTACCGCTCGGGCGCGAGATGTTCGGTCCAACATCTTGGCTTATATGTAACGATGCCCTGCTTCTTCATTTGATTTCCTATAACCTCAATTCTGTCAATTAATCAACGTCTGATTACATCAATTAAATCTCAGGCATTACAGTATACTTCAGAGATATTGATATATCCTAGATCTTTGATCTTAGATCAATATTTTTTCAAAAATACGACAAATTTTTTTTTTATGGAACTTGTAATTGTATTAAGAATAATCATCCATTACAAGCCTGACTAGCCAGGAAAGAAAGTCACGATTCATCCAGACAAACGATGGACGGATGGAAAAAACAAAAGAAGCAATTTTATGGGCTACCATATTAGCCGAACTACTAATATGTGCAATATCTGAAATTACTGGTTTTCTTATATGCTTTCCAACTCCAGTAGCACGTACACCAACATAGCCAAGATCATATTGAGAAGTTGTGACTGCTTGCACTGCTAATAAGGAATCTGATTCAATCAGTACATTAAGAAAGTTCTTCTCATAGAGTAGCATTACACTTTCAATGATAGCTAGGAGTTCTCCATGGACTACTGAAAGTGGCCGTGTAATCTATTTGTCGAAAGCCATGGGAAGGCGACCTTGGTTATCCCTCAGTACGCCCCCAATGCTGAACCTGTTCAAATCATGGTTGACGCATGCATCGATATTCATTTTTAATGATCATATAGCCGGAGATAACCAATGATGCACATGGACCCTATGCCTCCCAACGTTGTTAGCAAGGATAGATGTGTTCGCGTGGTGGAAGTCCTGAAGTAGAACCGAACTCCAAGCAACATTAATATGACAAGTTTTTGATTTTGTAACAGTAATATTAACAATTATATTATCAAACTAAAAATCATATTGAGTTACATGAGCATGAACTTAAAATTAAAAGTGGTGCAATACTAGTCATCATCCAACGGCTGAGGTTAGTTGGCATCCCCGAGCCCGGCTCGGCCGCTTTCTGGGTGGAATCGCAGCCCATGTTTGATTCAAATGTTTTGCCGTGTAGGCTGCGATTCCACCCAGAAAGCTCCCGACTTTCCCATTTTGTTGAATAATAAAAATCAACATTTCCCGAATCATCAACGCGTTTAAGCAAACCCGTAAATCGAAAATTCGAAATACGCTTCGTTTCTTCCTCTTCGCGGCCCTAACTTGGACTCGATCGATCTTATGAAAGGCTGATCCTGAGGTACTGTTTTGAAGTTTTGTTTTAGTTGATAATAGTATTTTGATTTTTGCCCATATTTGTTTGAGGATTTTTAATGATTGCTTGAATCTGGAGCTGGATTTCGATGCCTTTTTTTCCCTGACGGTTGGTTCTTGTCTAGCGGTTTTGATAGGATCATTTGAAGGGAAGGAATTGTGATCGGCGCGAAATTGTTTGATCAGATTAAATCGAAGATGTTCTCCCGGATTTTGGGCAAGCCTAAGCAAGAGACTAATGCTCTGGCCTCTCTCGATAAGTTGCACGAGGTATATTTCTTTGCTTGGTGCGAAGTCTGGTGTTGTTAGGTGGTTATTTTGTGGATTTGTGTGTCTTTGATGATAATTACTGAGATGAAAGATTAAATATTTACGTGATGAAACGTGAGATTTTCTTGGACACAATAAGAGGATGAATTTTTCGGATGATCTGTGTCTTCGGTGAACTTTTAGTCTTGTTGATGTTTTGCGAGTATTTTTTCAGAGGAAAGGAGGCCTGCAGATTAATTAATTCATATTTTTGCTTGCCTAATGAGTTTAAAATCGTTTCTTCTGCATTGTGGATTGATATGGATTGATAAACGTCCCCATGTGATTCTTGTAAACTCGCTTTAGAACTCACGGTTCTGTATTTTGGTTGATGGGTTATGCTTCTTTTTTATGAAAGGAACTTTTTCTTCATTCCCACAATCTTTTTAGAACTATAGAATTATGTTTTTTTATTTGTTGAAATTGCCTATTTGGCTTGGGAATTATGCCTACAGTTTCTGAAATTCGGTTATGTGAAGTCCATACCAAAAGTTAGAAAATTTTATTGCATGCTGGAGGGGAAATACCATAGTGGCCAAAAACTTAGTTAATTTTGAGACTAAGGAAGGTAACAGTGGTATGTTATTATTGCCTAATGTGTCTCTTTAGCTTAATGTTCCTGGGGGTTTGAAGGGTAAACACCAGCACTGTGGAGTGAGTGGTTCATGTTTGTGTATCTCACTACTTTATGTGCTTAAATTGAATGAGAGTATAATACTATTTCTGAATGAGAACTAAATATGATCTGAAGATAAATATGACACCTTTGTATTTTAACTAGATTTTTTATAGGTTTGATGATTGATGTACGTTAGTTGTTATCTACCTGTTTCTATACTGAAAAATTATCCTTTCCTTTTACTAGACTCTCGACATGCTTGAGAAGAAGGAAAGCGTGCTTCAAAAGAAGGCTTCTGCAGAAGTTGAGAAGGCCAGAAACTATACAAAAGCTAAGAACAAGAGAGGTATGATCATGTTTATTGTCTGACATCTCTCTCCTCATTTAACCCCTGAAAATTTGTTTCAAATTGTTCCGTTTCTACTTTGTAGTTAGAATTCAATTAAAGATCCGAAGTTCTTTATCAAAGATGTTGTGATAGCATTGTACAGACGTGTATGCTTACGGATTTATCCTTACTCCTGTAATCATATTCAAGTAGATCCCTTGGTTTCTTCATCTGATTTCTAGTTTTTTATGTAGCAGCAAATTAATGCTTTATCTTGCACATGGTCGTATCTTTTTATAGTTTCTCATTTGAGTTCCCATATTTCTACTTGCGTGAATGTCACTGGTTCACTGTTGATAAATAACGGAATAGGGAAGTATTTTTAGTTCATTATTTACGGATGTAACTTGTTCTAGTGTTTGCCTTTTGAATAGAGTCGGCCTTATCGTTATTACTGATTCTCCTTATTAAGTTGGTGTAAAATTTAATTCGGAATCTTCAACTGACCTATGTTCGCAAAACATATTAATACAGCGGCTATACAGTGTTTGAAGAGGAAGAAACTCTATGAAGAACAGATGGGGCAACTTGCAAATTTCCAGCTACGAATCCACGACCAGGTGTATTGATGTTTTATTGAATGTTATTCAAAACATTCAATTATTATCTGACGAATTTCTTCTTACATTACTTGCTTTGGGCCTGTTTAAATGATTTGTAGATGATACTGTTAGAAGGTGCGAAAGCTACTACCGATACTGTAGATGCCTTGAGAAGTGGAGCGTCTGCAATGAAAGTAATGCATAAAGCAACGTAAGTAAACAGGCCAAATCAACTGTTCTGAATTTTTTGAAATTATCACAAGCACTTGATTTAATTAGTTTTCGATCCCCATTGTTTCTTGCTATCGATTGTTAAGTAGAATATTTTGTTTATACACAGGAATATTGACGATGTGGACAAAACAATGGACCAGATAAACGAGCAGACGGAGAACATGAAGCTAATACAGGAAGCCCTGGCCACACCTGTTGGTGCAGCAGCTGATTTTGATGAGGTTTCTGGCCGATTTCTCACTACCAAAGTTTATTTTCTTATGTTGCAATTTTCTCATGTATCAATCAAACATATTTGGCTAATATAGGATGAACTGGAGGCAGAACTAGAAGAATTAGAAAGTTCTGAGTTGGAGGAACAGCTTCTTCAACCTGCAACCACTGCCTCCGCTGCTCCAATGCACGTCCCATCAGGCAGAGTACCTTCTCGCCCAGTCCCTCAGAGACGGACAGAGGAGGAAGACGAACTTGCTGCTTTGCAAGCAGAAATGGCACTATAAGTGAGTCGGTTTTCTTGGTTGGATCGATAGTATTTTCGAGGCAGGTGATCTAGTATCTATCACTGACTGTATAGTATAAAGGCCATTGGGATTTCTGACTTGGACGGGACAATGGTTCCGTGATAATATATGTAATAAAATAATATTATTTTTCTTTATCAAACAATATCTTAGACAGTTAAGACTTATTTGTAAAGTGATCATAGTACTAAATATTGTGATATATGTTTGCTTTGATAACTGATAGTTTTACAAAGATGGAGTCAAGAAAAATATGATGAATTAGTTTCACTTCATTAACATCATCTTTTCCAACAGCTACGCAACATCTTTTGGTTCTTGAACGAAGAGGATCTTGATCAAGGGATCCGTCTAAGAAGACTCTCTCGATCCGTCAGAAATGAACACAAGTATATCGTACCAGCGTTTGATTTTGTACATGAATTTGAATATCGTGAAAACATCTTCTATATCTACTAGCTTCGAATATTTACATTTTTTTTAAACTTTTATCGTGCTTGAACATGCTGACAATCGAGTGTTTTATGGTGAACTGAGCAGTACTACTTCTCTCAAGGGCGGCCATTATAAATCATATTAGTTGCACTGTTTTTCAGCTCCTGTCAAATTTCATGCGCTTTTGGTTTGTTTTGTACATATTCAAATCATGTAGTGGTCGAACAACCGTTGTGTGTTTCTAAATGTGGATAATCTGACAAAAATTCAAAAATAAACTTTGTGAATATATTGATAAAAGTATAATAAAATGAATATCTTTTTCTTATTTTTAAATTAAAGTATAATTAGAAAAACCACGAAACTTACCCGAAATGAATAAATCAAGCGCATAAAATTTTCGTCGTCGGAATCAAACAAATAAGAACAATGATTAAGAATTCATCTTCCACCATGTCAGTGCACTGGTCCTGTATTTTGAAGAGATTTTTTTAATAATGATTTACAATTTTCATATTAAATTCTTATCCAAATTCTTAACAAATGAATATCAAATCTCGAAAAAATAAAATTGTTATTAAGAATGATTTGGTCATCAATAATATTTCTAACTTGACAAATATTTGTTTTATTATATATATATCAATATATTAAAATATATTTTATAAAGTTTGATAAAGAAAAATAATATTATTTTATTACATATATTTATAAATATGTTTAAAATATATTATATTTGAGTATATATGGAGAAGAATTATTTAATATTTTAATATAAAGAACTTGATATTATTTATCATATTATAATTTTAAATTAATAATATATATTTTTTAAAAAATAATCAATAAAATAATATTTAAAATGAAAATAGTTACCCAGGTGAATTTAAGAAGTAATTTGACTATAAAATAATTTAGGTTAAAAGTAAAATTGACTTTTTAAATGGATCGTGTACTCATTAAGTCATTTAAAATAGTTTAAGTATCAATTTGTCAATTTATCAATAATTTATATATTAAAATACTTTTTGCTCCGTTATTTTGTGTAATTAATGTGTTCGTACTCGTACCCGGGATCCATGTATCAATATAAGCTGAATCAAGAGCTACCAAACGTTCGATGAGGAATGATTAATTACCAATACCACACTCATCCATCAAATCAAACTAATATCACAATTACCAATCACGTTGACAGGTTGATTTGTTCCAAATTTACACTGAAAAGTAATATTTTCATGTATCGAATCGAATTAAAGACATGTCTCACAAAATTTACCCGTGAGACTATCTTACATGAGTTTTTGTGTAGAAAAATTAACTCAAACTTAGCAAAAAAAAAATGTAGACCCAAACAGTTTTCTCAAATTTTTCGTAAGTATAATAATTCATTCTATATTTTTGAATGCATAATTATTTATTTTGATATTATTAAAATAATTTTAACAAGAAAGACCTTCTTAATACGGCAAAAACTTGTGTGAGACGGTCTCACGGGTCGTATTTTGTGAGACAGATCTCTTATTTAGGGTCTCCATGAAAAAAATATTACTTTTTGTGCTAAAAATATTACTTTTTATTGTGAATATCGGTAGGGTTGACCCGTCTCACATATAAAGATTCGTGAGACGGTCTCACGAGAGACATACTCTCCTAATATCTATCTATTTAAGTTTCTTGAACGAGTTATTGAATCTAGAAAAAAAATGTGTGATATCTGATAAATAATCGTTTGTTACATCATAAGAACACCCAAATTGGTGTTCAAAACCATGTGTTTCAATGTCGAAATGATATTCAAACCAATGTGAACGGATGTTGGTCACTTATCCACTCGACCACATCAGCCTGCACGTTTCAAACAATTGAACATTTTGTGTCTGACGCGTGAAAGGCGTGGGGTGGCAACAGCTTTGGCCCACCCCACATGCATCTTTATTTATTCTTTATATATAATTTAGTGTTTTTTTAAAATTAATTCAAATATTAGAGTATGTTTTTTTTAAAAAAATAAAACAATTTTTATGGAAAAAATTTCAACGGTTGAATTTTTTAAAAAAAAATTCAAAAAAAATTGAACGGATGTTTAATGACTAATTAACGTCTATTTTAATTTAAAAAAATAAAATATTCATCATCCAAACACATTATTTTACAACATCACACCAAAATATTCTCTCTCTTATTTTTATCAACTCAATTTTATTTTTAATATTTATATCTAAAATCTTATTTTGTTTTGAAATGGATGAAAATAACCTAGTTTTTTTAGAAATTTCTTGAATTACCAAAAAATGTCGAAAAAAATGGTTCATCTCAAAATTCACAAATTCTACCAAATTACCCATATTTTTCCATAGCCAACATATTATCTACATAACTCATATCCCTAAATTATCCTTATAGTTCATATCCATCAAATTATTCATGTGTTGTAAAATGTAATTTATTTTTATATGTTGTACTACTTTATTTCAGATTTATAATAAAATTTTAATTTTAAATAAATGATACTCATAAAATAAGATAAAATTATTTTACGTAAAAAATATATTTAAAAATAAATAATAATCATTTAAATTGTGTAAATACATCTGAAAATGTATTTATTTAATGTAAAATAATAATAATAATGAAAATTGGACAGCATGACCCATAAATAATGAATGATAATATTAAAATGAAGTTGAGAATGAACGTGTTAATATAAAATATATGTGGCATATGAACCTAATTATTTTTATGATGAGTATTACAACGCGAACCAATGCGAATGGTTAAGGGTTTTTCCACATGAGCTCAGAAACAACTCCAGATACCCAATGTAATCATTCCCCACTTATATAATCTTTTATTTTAAATTGAAAAAAAAAATCATAATTAGTCATCAGCCATCTCTTGGCAATTATCTTGAATATTCCCTAAATTCAGACATTTCCCTCCACACTCATAAATCCTCAAATCAACTTAAAGATACTGGTTGATGCTATAGATGAAATGAAGAAGGGATGAGCAATAAATATGATAAAAATATGATAAAATAGAGATGAACAATGTATAAAAATTAATAATATATTGTTTTATATGTTTTTAATTAGTATGATTATAGTGTTTATTATTTTATAATATCTTAAATATCTTATTAAAAACTAACTCAATTTTATTGTCAAATGGTATAATTGGAAATTTTTATTCATATCATATTATCGTTATGTGAGGAGTAGTTATCTTGTGAGACGGTCTCACTTATCTTTATCTTTGAGATATGTCAACCCCACCGATATTCACAATAAAAAGTAATACTGTTAGCATAAAAAGTAATATTTTTTCTAAATGACCCAAATAAGATATCTGTATCACAAAATACGACATGTGAGATCGCCTCAAATAAGTTCTTGATCACAAATTGAACTAACATATAGTGTCGTCACGGACGAATTGATGAAAATGTGATGACTGAAAAATGTAACAAACATATGCATCAAACATACCTTAAATAAATTATATGGTAATCACTCATGGTTTCTTTCCTCTCTCTTTTTAAGACATTCCTGATCCATTCTTTCATCTTCTTCTTTTCTTCTCAGAATATTTTCTATCCATCTTTTTCAAAGTATATATCAATTTTTTGGTACCAAAGATCATTTTGAATATTCCCAAAATTCAGAAATTTCTCTTAACAAGTACTAAATTCTCAAATAACTAGTATAAATAAATGGTATGGTAACCGGTAATGGTTTTTCCCCTCTCCTTTGTAAGTCATTCATGTGTCTTATTAACATTGGAAACTACAAGTTTTGAAGTATGACGGATCAAACTAAGATGTACATCTTACTTTTTCTTGTCTCTTCATCATGAAAGTATGGGAGTTATTAACAAAGAAATCAATCGCCCATCGAACTTGATTTAAACAAAAAATAAGAATTGGGATAACACACAAAAAATGATACAATCCTCAAAGAATAATACTATCAATTACTAGAAAAACAGAGCCTTTTTTTCAAATACAATATGTTCTAAATCAATGAATCATGTAGGTGATAGCCAAAGCAACCAGCATCAACACATAAGCCACTCCTTGATCAATTGACACCCCTACAGAAGAAACCAAAACCGACCAAATCAATCAAAACCCACCAAAGAATTAGAGCAAAAAACCAATGATTTTCTAAAGTTTTCAACAAATCCCAGATATATTAAATTTGGAAGACAAATGGGAACATCAAACATACCATCATTTGAATTGGGCGCCGGCGCCGGTGCTGGCTGAGGAAATTGAGCATTAATGGCCGGAACAATAAAAGCCAAGAAAAGAGCCAAAATCGCTGTCAAAGAGTACAATCTCAAAACCTCCATTATAATCCTTTTTTTCTCTTCAATTTTTGCTCTGAAAACTCAAGAATCTTGAAAACCCAGAAAATTTTTGATTGTTGAAACTCGAAAAATGGGAGCTTTATTTATAATCTGGAAGCACAATTCTGAACAAGGAATCTTCCTCCCTGTCAAAGTTTTTGCCTAGGCGACAGATTTATCCACAGCCGTCGATGGATGACACGTGTAGGGCCAATAATGGCCGCACGTTGTAGGTCTAGGTGTTTTTGGACCTGTGCAATGTGACTGATTCCAATTTTCCAGCCCACTTGTTTTAATATTCTTCTTTTTTTATTTTTTATTTTTTTTTCTATTATTAGATTTTATATTTTAAAATTTTGAATTTTCGGGATGGCTGACGTTTTTGACTGTCCGTTTTGATTGTCTGGCGATTCATTAGAACATTCGTAGAAGAGTTGCTGTCGTAGAACTTTGACTGTAAATTTCCCCGTGGCTAGTCTTGTACTTGCAATTGATCACGATTCCATCTTAAGCTTCTAGAGACCATTTTTCGATAGATTTAAATGATCTATAAATTGTATGCACATATCATATTATATTATTGTAATTTGATTTGAAAAGTGATACTCACTAAAATTTTTGAGTCCGATTCCAGCAAGTGATACTAATCCAAACGCAGGCTTCGAATTTGTTTTGAACCTAAAATCATGAAAAGTACCGTTAGAAGGGGGCCCGTGAGGGTGTCTCGGCGTAACCCCTTTGACGCTCAAGTCATAGACTAAGGATATAAGTGGAGAGCAACTAATGGTGCTGCTGAAAATTAATATAGTGAATATGAATGAGTTTAACACATAAGCCTGATATTTATAGGAGAATAATTGGGCTGGTCATGGTCCTTCTACCTTGACTAGGGATGGGCGGGGGCCCATGACCCGGTATGAGTTCGATTTGGTTGGGCTCATCACTGAGGTATCAAAAAAGTATTCATATATTGAATAAATGAATAAACTACTTATCATGGAAAAAAGAGACTTATTGAGTTTCAAAGCACTTGTTAGATAACTAATCTGTTTTACGAAAATTGCAAATTCAACGTCGCTAACGTACGTTTGCAAACTTAAAATTATTCGTCTCTGTCGAATTGTGTTTATCTAAGTTAAATTGGGTTTTAATGTGAACATTTGTCATGTTGGATTTGAGTGGTGTTACAGATAAAGGACTGAACATTGTGTTTACGTTGTATTTTGATAAAAGAATTTTAATAACTTGAAATTCATGGATTGCAATTGATATGCAGTTAGTTATCACTTGATATCATTCCAAAATGCTGAGGAATATATATACATTGCAAAAAGTGAGGAATTTGAAATACCTACTTTAGATTCTTACCCAAACATAAATAATGGATTTGAGTGAGGAATTTGAAATCCACTCGTTTCCCATTCCAAATTTTCGAACCAAACGTACCGCCAAGTGTTTAGAGTTGTGAGAACCTGAATTTTAAGCAGCGAGCATTTTTCATCAGCTATCAATATTCAGTAGCAAAGGAAAATTCCAGCAGAAGCTAACAATTCCAGCACCAGCTAATATTTCAGAAGCTGATATTTTTTCCAGCAGATAGAATTCCAGGAGACAGTTACTAATTCAGCATATGACTTGTAATTGAAGCATTTAACACGGAATAAAGGCTGTTAATGGCAGATTATGATCATTCATTGGAAGGCTAACAGTCAGATTTTGGCCTATAAACAGCAGCCTCACTATCTGAAATTGTGGTTACCAAAATCTTGAGTTATCATTTGAAATTAGAGCTAATATAGTGTATTTTTCGAAGCTGTAAAATCCAGTAGCGAGACAATCAGATTTCCAGACTTCAACCGAAACCCATTTAATCAGCGACGGTTCGCCGATTTTATCCGCGACGGGTTTTTAAAAAACCGTCGCTATGAGCGACGGATTTTCAAAACCCGTCGCTATTAGCGACGGCTTTTTAGAAACCGTCGCTGATTAATATCGATTATATCACATATCCTTCAAAGACGAGCTCATTATATCGATCCACATTTTCCTTCAAAATTAACCCTAACACCACGCCGTTCCACTCACCGCCGTTCGCTTCGAACCACCAACACCACCGCCGTTCCACTCACCGAGAGGGAAGCAAAACACCACCGTTCCCTTCCATTTTGCATTTTCCACGCTGATTTCTAATTTTCTATACGTATCTGGGAATTGTTTTCTCTAGCAAGAAACAGATACGTATATGTTCTCCTGCATTGATATTTTGTTTTCTCGATTTGAGGCATTATGATCTTAGTCGAAAATATGCTACAAATTTTCAAGAAACTTGCAGATTTACTGGCTTGACGGAAAATGGTTTGTTTTTCTTCGGTGTTCTTTCGTTTTTTTCCAAGCTTTGTCAGTTTCAGTGACAAATGCTCTTTGTGGTCTACAAAACTAACAATGCTAATTTGTTAGTTTTTCTTCGGTGTTCTTAAAACGACGTCTTTTCACCTTGGCCGCCTTTGTTCCTCTCCCTTAAAAGTTTCTGGCGCAGCAATATAAATATATATTGTTTAAAAGCCAGAAGCTTTTGAGGGGAGGATCAAAATCTGTCATGGTTTTGTTTCTCTGTGGCATTTTACCTACTGCGATTTCATATCCGTTTCCGCCTTCACAGGTTGTCTTTCAAGTATCTGATCCTTTATATATATCACTTATGTATTTAGTTAACAATACGCATTCTCTGTGGAAAGTATATATGGAGAAGTTGAGGAAGTGTGTTTAAAATAATTAATTCGTTTGATGCTACCATGCTAATTGTTTTAAATCGTTCCGAAATTACGAGTTATAATTAGCCACCCGATATTTGTGCTAATTACTAAATTAACAAGTGACTATTTGTTCATAAAACTCAATACACAGTGGCAATCAATTTTTAATATAACATAAGATTTTTTATGTATTAATTTCTACGAATTTAGCATTAGAAGTTGGTCAAGCGACGCACTGATTCATCAATATGTTTGAAATTAAAAGTTTAGGGATTAATATTTTTTATTTTATAAAACACTAACTCACTTATTATTTGTTTTACTGTTAATTTTCGACCTTAGCTAGCAGCATCCGCGGATTGTCTTAATATTTAACATATGCTTCAAGAAAATTGGCATACGTACGTACGTGTCCTTGATTTGACATTATACTCCCGTCATGAAAATTGGCATACGTACGTACGTGTCCTTGATCTGACATTATAGCTAGCAGCAACCTATTGTTAGTCAATAGGTAGTCTTCTTTCGTTTTTTTTTTGTGCTCAACAAATTAAATTGAAAATGACATTATTAAATGTAATATTTTCAGGTTTAGATCAAATTTATTGTTATATATTTCTGGTATTTTGCAGTATTGAAATGGATAAATCTTGGATTCACTCGGATAGAAGGTCAAAACAGTACGAGGATGGTGTGGAACTGTTTATCAGAGGTTGTTTAGAGAATCCCCATATTGACCCCAATTTAATTCATTGTCCTTGTTGCAAATGTAAAAATCTTAAAAAAAGACCAGCTAAGTCCATTCGAGAGCATCTTTATTTCCATGGTTTTAGTCAAAATTATGTGAATTGGATTTGGCACGGTGAGTCTGCTGAAAGTGACAAAGTAAATTGGAGCACGAACAAGGAGCCAATTGGTAACTATCACGGACACTTTGAAACCACTAATATGTGTGAGGCAGCATATGATAACTATACAGAAAATCCAGAAGCGTTTTTGAAATTTTTGGAGGAAGCAGAGAAACCTTTGTATAATGGATGTAAGCGTTACACAAAGTTGAGTGCAATTGTGAAACTATACAACACCAAAGAAAAGCATGGGATGAGTGACGCTCTATTTTCCGATCTACTAATGGATTTTGGGGATATGCTACCAGATAATCACAACCTGCCAACCAAAATGTATGATGTAAAAAAGACATCGAGTTGTTTGGCGTTGAGTCATGAAAAGATTCATGCTTGTTCCAATGATTGCATTCTTTATAGGAAGCAATATAAAGACTGCGTAAACTGCCCTAAATGTGGCTTGTCACGGTGGAAGCTAACCAAGAAGAACGTTGAGAAGAAAGGTGTTCCTGCAAAGGTGTTGTGGTATTTCCCTCCCGTACCAAGATTTAAGCGCGTGTTTAAATCTCTACATACCTCGAAAAATTTAACATGGCATGCAGAAACCACAGGAGTTCCCGGTCAGTTACGTCATCCAGCTGATTCGCCATCTCGGAAGTTGGTGGATCATATGTGGCCCGACTTTGAAAGTGAACCAAGAAACCTTCGCCTTGCACTTGCAGCTGATGGCATTAATCCTTATAGCAACCTTAGTAGTCGGTACAGTTGCTGGCCAATTATGTTGGTCACCTATAATCTGCCTCCAAACATGTGTATGAAGAGAAAATTCATCATGCTAACTATGCTCATTTCAGGGCCTAAACAGCCAGGAAACGATATAGATGTATATCTTGATGTGTTAGTTGAAGATTTGCAACGATTTTGGGATGGAGTTGATGGTGTCTATGATGCTTATCGAAGATAATTTTTCACTCTTAAAGCAGTCTTACTATGGACCATCAATGACTTTCCAGCCTATGATAACCTTACTGGATGTACTACACTTGGTTATTATGCATGCCCAGTATGCAAAGAAGATACTTGTGCAAAGCATTTGGAAAATGGGAAGAAAATGTCATTTGTTGGTCACAGACGATTCCTACCACGGTTTCATCCATATCGGAGGCAAATGAAAGAGTTCGATGGTATGGAAGAACATGGAGAATCATCTACACCATTATCTGGGGTTGCTTTGTTTGACAAGCTTTCTGACATAAGGTGTGTTTTCGGAAAGAAGATTATTGTGAAAGGTAAAAAGAGAAAGAATGCAAAGGACAATAATTTGGAAGATAGTAAAGAAGAAAAAGATTTTGGATCAACAGATTTCAGAAAATGTTGGAAGAAGAAATCAATTTTTTTCAATCTTCCTTATTGGAAACACCTGCATGTTAGGCATTGTCTCGATGTGATGCACATAGAGAAAAATGTCTTCGAATCTCTCATTAATACTTTGATGAATGTTAAAGGAAAAACCAAGGATAATGTGGCAGCTAGGTTGGACATGGTTCAAATGGGAGTTAGGCCTGAATTGGCACCTAAATTTGGTGAAAAAAGAACATATCTTCCTCCTGCTGCATGCTCATTCACAAAAAATGAAAAGTTACAAGTTTGTCAGTCGATAATGGATATAAAAGTCCCAGAAGGTTTCTCATCGAACCTGAAAAATCTTGTGTCCTTGTCTGAGTTGAAATTGATTGGCTTGAAATCTCATGATTGTCATGTTCTAATGCAGCATTTCCTGCCAATGCTCATACGTGATGCGTTACCAAAACATGTTAGATATGCCATCATAAGATTATGCTTCTTCTTCAAAGATATTTGTTGCAAGGTGATAGATGTAGCCAAGTTAGATAAGCTGCAATCTGACTTGGTTATTACACTCTGCTTATTGGAGCAGTATTTCCCCCTTTCTTTCTTCGATGTCATGCTTCACTTAACAGTTCATCTTGTTCGAGAAGTTCGATTATGTGGACGAATGTACTTCCGATGGATGTACCCGTTCGAAAGATCCATGAAGGTGCTTAAGAGTTATGTAGGCAGTCGAAAACATCCTGAAGGTTGCATTGTTCAGAGATATTCAGCAGAAGAAGCAATTGAGTTTTGTTCGGAATACCTAAATGACCTTGATCCTATTGGGGTCCCTCAATCAAATCGCGATCCCAAATCAAACATTGATGGCTTCTTAACATGCAAAACACCAATTATAGTGCCACAAGTTGACCTTCAACAAGCACATTTGACTGTGCTGGAAAATACAGAAGAAGTATCTCCCTACATTATGTAAGTGTATTGCATTATTCTATAATTCTGCACCCATGTGATTGTCAATATTTAATATCCAACACAAATTTCTATATAAATATTTCCACATTGAACATAAATATTTCCTGAAGTCAATGTTTCCGAGAAAAGAGAAAGATGAAAGGTGGATAAAAGATGCTCACAATAAGAAGTTCATTGACTGGTTTCGTGCAAAGGTTAGGTGGATAAATCTGCTTTATGCATTTTGCGGTGAACAGTTTGGAGCTATTATTTTAATCACCCTATTCTAATTGTATAAATGTCAGGTGGATGCTGAAATAGATAGCTGCAATGGTGGAACAACATCAACATTGACATGGCTGGCTCATGGTCCACGTGGGCAAGTCATTAAGTATAGTAGTTACGTGATAAATGGCAATTTATACCAAACAAAGGCACGGGATGATGAAAGAGTTTGCCAAAACAGTGGGGTTTCTCTAGTTGCTAGCACCATGCTTGTCTGTAGTGCCAAAGATAAGAATCCCTTGATGACTGATGTGACTTTCTATGGAGTGATTGAAGAAATATGGGAGTTGGACTATCATCAATTTCAAGTTCCTCTTTTCAAGTGTGCGTGGGTTGCAAATGACAAAGGAGTAATCAACAATGATGAATGTGGATTCACCTTGGTCAATATGAACAAAATAGGGCACAAGAATGACTCATTTGTCCTTGCAAGTCAAGTCAATCAAGTCTTTTATATTGATGACCCATTACAAAAAAGGTGGTCAATTGTACTCCCTGTGCCAAATCGATGTTACGAGGGAGATGATGATGGTTGGACTAGTATTCCTGATTCTCGACCAATTGATGATGTTGATACTCATTGTATTCCGGCTCATGAAAGTTACTTTAGATCAGAAACTGAGGGTGGCTGGGAAACGAACAAGAAAAAATGATGTGTTTCACTTTTATGTCATGTTTTTTGTTATGCTATAAACATAACCTCATTGCTATTATTTATGTCATGTTTATTATTTATGTCAGGTTTCTACAAGTCATGTTTATTATTTATGTTATTATTGTTTCTGTTATTATTTATGTCATGTTTATACATGTCTTATTACAATTATTGTTTATGTTATTTTAATAGTTAATGTTATTGTATAGGTTTTAACATTGGTTTCATTCATGTAAATATGTAGAAAAAGGCTCAATGGGTCGTAAAAAAAAGGACACAAATGCTACAGTTGAGATGATACAAGGAGTACATGATGATAAGCTAAAAACTATTGTGACAAAGTAGGTAGTAGCTTATGTTGATTTTGAATACATTAACTTATAAATACGCAAAAAAATAACTTCTTACTATTTAAAATGTAGTGGGGTGAAGATGTACAATGCCTCCAAGGGTATTTCTAAAGGGCCAGGTTTTAAAGTATTGACGGTATGTATCGTACTTATTTATGAATACATGAATTGGTAGTGGATTAATTAGATTGTGATTGTTGCATTAACTTTTCAATTCTATTATAGGGTAATCTGAAACAAAGTGGTTCGGTTGAGTGTGGATATTGTGTCATGAGGTACATGAAAGAGATAGTTGATTGCGATGATCCACACTTGGAGAAGATGATGAGTTTCTTCTTGGGATAAATTTGTTGATTGATTGAGATGAATTGTTGTCATTAAGATATATTTTATTTTTGAGATAATGTGTTGCCATTGGGATATATTTTATTGTTGAGATAATGTGTTGCCATTGGGATATATTTTATTGTTGAGATAATTGCTTGAGATGAATTGTTGTCATTGTGATATATTTTATATTAGTGATAAAAAAAGGAAATTTTGTTCCTGTAAGTGTTGTCTTTTTTTTCAAGATTCTTGTATCATTTCCAAGTGGCACAAATTCAATATGTTCTTACTTTTAAGTTGATTTTGCTTCTTGAAACAAGAAGTTGTGTTGCTTCAGATTTTGTTGGAGTTTAAGGTGATCTGGTTGTTGTTGTAACGTGCCTGTATTCTAGTTTCTATTGTTGACAACTATTGTGCTCTTTAAAAAGTATTTTTACTCTGAATTGAAGTGATTATCTTATGATTGGCTTTAAAAAATATAGTTCAAACCCAGTATGGATAAACATATATATGTGTATTTATGTGTGCACCATTTGTTGAGGTTTACTTCATGAAAATGCTGTTTATGATCTTAAATAACTGTTATTCTGGCGGTTCTATAGTTTGTAAAGTGCTTCTTGTATATAGTTGTTTGAAGATTGGTTTTTCTTTTTTGGAAATTACCTAAAACAGATGTCCTCAGATTCTTTCTTTGTGGAAAATATTCTAGAATCACCCTGCTTGGAAACTGTTACTCTTCTTTGAATCAAACGAGTTGTATATGGGTCATTTCAGCTATTTGAAATACCGGTGCCACGCAACACATTTCATGCACTTTCAATTTTGAAGTCCTCAAAATTGTTTATTCAATCCAATTTTTTTAGTTACTCCCTCTATTTTTTCGTATTGAACTTCCCATCCTCTTTTTATTTTTGTATGCCCCTAAATAATTATCTGCTTTCTGATATCAAATTACTTCTGAATTTCCTTTTACCCTGCTCAGCTTTAATTTTGAGGGTATGAAAGTTAGTGTACCCAAACTTTTCACTTTCAAGTCAAAATAACATGTCAATTTACGATGGAAATGTTTTTGTTATATTTTTGCGTGTTGGGATAAACTTTGTTAGTTATAGAAGTAGATGATTATTTTTTATGCACTTGTTGTCAAGGTGCAATATTTTGTTTCTCTAAAGATCAATGCAATGTTTTAGTTTAAATTTTATGATTTGGGAAAATATTTCGTGAGATGGGTTTAGGAGACTAAAAAAACATGCTTCTAGCAAGAAACATGTTTCGTTGACTATTGTTTTAATATTTTTTCATCATGTCTCATTTGAAATGGGGTGTGTTTTTGGTTTAGTAAATGCAATTGTTTTCATGCAATTGGGATAATCTGTAATGAATTTTTATCCGGTGTTATTTCAAGATGCAAATGAAATAAGTTCGTACTTTCAAATGAAACATGCCTCTACCAGTACTGATATATTTTATATCTGTCAATTTTTATTTGAAAGAAAAGAATCTAATGTATTTTCTTTTTCAGATTTCAGTTTGCAGGATGCATCAAGAACCAATATTACACTCAATGTCAATATGACGAGGTCAGAAGTGAATGGAGTGAATTTGTTTACTCCTATGTAGGTGCTTAGATGGATGGTGTATGTTGGGATAAATATTTTGTTTGTTATTGTGGATTTTTGGATATACTTTTGGTTTTGTGGATACATTTTTTGGGTTACTTGTGGATTGATGAATATGTAATTGTGGATTCGTGGATATTAATCATATTAGTGCATTAAGTCATAGATTGCGAAGTCATATATTGCGAAGTCTTTTTTTAATACACTAATTATATTAGTGTATTAAGTCATATATTAGTGTAATTTATTAATACACTAATTATATTAGTGTATTAAGTCATATATTCCGAAGTCTTTTTTTAAAAATTACTTCATCAAAATAAAAAATAATGAAGTGTAACAGGTAAATTACTTCGTTGTTATTTGCAAATTGTGAAGTAACATAATATTAAATACTTCGTCAATAAGAAATCAGACGAAGTGATAGAATTAATTTACTTCAACATTGTTATGTAAAAACGAAGTTGTTTTGCGCAATTACTTCACCAAAACACAAATTACTGAAGTCTTTCGAACCACTTACTTCGTCACTAAATGCAAATTGTGAAGTAACATAATATAAAATACTTCAACAAATAGGATAAATGCTGAAGTTATAGATAATATTTACTTCGACAAATAGGATAAATTGCGCAGTTGTTTGTGTCTATTACCTCATCAAAATACATAACTACGAAGTCTTTCAGATGAATTACTTCGTCGATTATTGTAAATAATAAAGTAAACTATTATAAACTACTTCGCTAAATAATAATTACGACGAATTTATATATAATATATTACTTCATTATTTACAATAATCGATGAAGTAAAACACATTTCTTACTTCGCCACCGGTCCAATTCTGGACCGGTTTTCCTTCGAAAACCGGCCAAAGACTTCAGTATTTTCAAACATACAACTTCGGTTATTATGCGAAGTAAAAGGTACATCTATTACTTCACGTCCATATACTTCGGAAATTAACTACCTTATTACTTCATTGAATACGCGAAGTAAAAAGCGATTTTTCTACTAATGAATATATAGGGGACTGATATCAGTTTAGCCATGAAATTCACGAATGTGCTCAGTGCTTACTTGTTAAATTCCTGATTTCTTATTACTGAATACTGATTACTGATTTCTGAATACTGAATACTGATTTCTGTTCTGAAAATTAGAAATTCTGTATATTATTCGTATTACATTTTCTGTATGAAAATGATTTCGAAACTGGGAGTTATTCCCGTCCCCGCTTACTGAGTGACAACCATATCACTCACCCACCAACTCCATCTCAGATAAGAGCGAGGAAGAATTACTAGAAGAAGAAGAACATCGGTTTTGGGGCTGGTGAAGAAGATTGTTATTTTTCTCAGTTCTGAATTATGTAATTAGATTCCGCTGCATCTGTTAAAACAGTATTATGTTCGGTTTTACATTTTCGCTATAGAACATTTGAGTTTGTATCAGACATTGAGATATTCAGTATTTATGAATTAAAAGACTGGTTTCTGAATTTTGTACTTCTGAGGCTTGTTGTTTTCGAATGGAAATTTGAGAGCAACGCCGGTGTCAACCAACCCCCGTCCCGGGGCGTGACTTTGAAGTTGTATCAGAGCAAACCAGGTTTCATAATTTGGGGAGGAGGAACTAGAAATAATAAGTTCTAATAGACTTCTGAAAATAAGTTCTGAAAACTAATGTAATAGACTACTGAAAATAAACTACTGTAATAGACTACTGAAATAAGCTACTGTAATAGACTACTGAAATGATAGACTGACTATGTAGAGTTAGAAAAATCAGTAGGGAAACAAATCAGAATACAGTAGAGCTTTGAGTGTTTCGGCAGCATGTCTGAAATGAGTAGAAAAAAAAATTTAAATTCAGTAGACCCAAAACCAGTAGCCCGAAACCAGAACCAGTAGATGGGAACCAGTAGATATGAATGCAGAAGACTGGGTCAGTAGACTCGGAATGCAGCAGACTGGTTCTAACAGTGCTGGAAAGCAGCAGACAATGCTGGAAAAACACCAGACTGATTGCAGTAACATCAGAATTGCAGTAGATAGTGTATTCCAGCAAGTGCATGCAGTAGACTTCGCAAATGGCATGGAAGTTGAGGTGTTTTTTGCGCAAACTTCAAACGGCCATAACTTTTGATCCAGGAGGAATTTTTACTATTAAAAGTATGCGTTGGAAAGCTCTCGACGAGAAAACCTAACCTAGAACCATTCAATCGTTCTAACACCGCCGACGAACCCCAAAATCCTTCGTTAAGATAGTGATATCATCATTTCCGTAAAATTTTCTAGATTTTTGAAACTTTGAGGAATTTTCATTTCCAAACGGCTTAGTATTTTTGCACCAAACTTGGTACAATTCATGTTCTTGATGTGAAGAATTTTAGTAAATTTTTCACGCCATTCCGAGATCGAAAAATTTTTGAGCTATTTTCTTCTACTAAATGTCATAGGCTTACTGATCATGTTCATTTCAGTAATTGTTTATAGTTCGACTTGTACTCTTGATATCATTTCTGAAACTTCACTCTTATGTTTAGGATGTAGGATATGACTGACCAGAGTAATTACATTAAGAGATTGGAGAAGAGGCTAGAGAAACTCAAAGAACATAACTATTGCCTAGAGCTGGACAAAGATGAATTAGAGCATCGAGCAGAACACTTGAGAGGTGATGTTCAACGTTATGCTCATTATCTGCATGAGGCAGAAGAGAGGAATAAGAGAACTCAAGAAGAGTTTGAAACCTCCCAAGAGATTGTGACAGAATTCATCAAGTTACGTGATACATTAGCTGAGAAGATCCAAATACTCAAGGATCAAAATCACCAACTCGTGCACCAGCATAATCAGTATAGTGAACAGACTGATGCTCAGATTCAAGAGCTGCAGGACACTGTTGAAGTTTTTAGCGATCAGAATGCAGTTTTGCATGGTCATATCGAACACCTGCAAGCAGTGATAGCCAACCATGAAGTCGAACCCGAAGAGGATCTAGAAGAAGAAGAAATCGAAGAGGACTCTATGGATTTGGGATTAGGAGAAGTGATAGATTAGACTAGCAGTAGTAGTTCTTTGTAATATCACTTGTTCCAATTGCATTCTGTTTTCAATTTCGATGTTTCATTGTAATTGCACTTTCTTGAGAAATCAATAAAAATTTATTTCTACCCATTGGTTTTATATTTAATTTTGGAGCAATTACTCGATCATTGTGATTCCTTTGTTTAGTCTCTATTCTGCCATCAACATTAGAACTTTCATAATTGTAGGAAATGGACGGACGACCAGTTAGAAATAATCGCAATCCTCGCTACGGCAACCGCAACAACAACCGCAACGATGAAGACGCGCAACAACAACCACCAACCGCAGTTGGCCTCAGTCAGGCCGATTTGATGGCTATAGCCACGATTGTGGCAACCACTCTACAAGGGTTTGTGAACCCTAATGCTAATCAGCCACCACCACCACCTCCAGTTCAGAATGGGACTAAGCAACACTATGAGGCTCTCCGAAGAGCAAGAGTCCCGAATTTCGACGGAAGCTCCGATCCTGAGGTCGGACAGAATTGGATGAAAGAGGTGGAGAACCATCTTCGACTACTTGAGGTTCCACAAGGGGTCAAGGTAGATGTGATTACACATTTCTTGTGGATAAAGCAGCCAAATGGTGGGAAGGAGTCTCACCAGCTATGGTAAGGGCGGGACCTATCACTTGGCAAAGGTTCCGAGAGGCATTTCTGAAGCAGTACTTCCCGACAGCAGTTCGAGTGCAGAAGCTGTCAGAATTGGAAAGCTTGGTACAAGAACCAAACATGTCAGTGGTGGAGTATTCATCCAAGTTTCACTCATTGGGAACTTACTCCCCAACAATCATGGGAGACAAGGCCTTGAAGATGCATCGTTTCAAAAAGTGATTGAACAGCCGTATTCAATCTGCCCTTGCCGTTATCAAACCCGATAGTTTTGATGAATTGATGGGAGCCGCCATCAGGGCTGAGAATGACATTAAGAGGCGTGAAGGTGAGAACAAACTCAAACGTCCTCAGCCAAGCCAGTACCAATATGGCCAGCAATTCAAGAGGCCTAGATTTTCAAGCAATCAATTTATCAGTGCTCCATACAAAGGAACCACTTCTTCTCCATCAAGCAAAGAAGGAGTCAAGTGCCAAAATTGTGGATTCAATCACACTGGTGAATGCCGTAAGAATTCTGGAGCTTGTTTCCGTTGTGGAAAGATGGGCCACTGCATTGCTCAATGTCCTTTTCCAGATCCAAGGGATGGTCCAGCAGGCAGAACAACTCCAAACAAGCCCAATGAGAACAAGCCAAATGCTCGAGTTTATGCTATCACTCAAGAAGAGGCTGACAACTCAGATGATGTCGTAGCTGGTACCATTCTAATCAATAATATACCTGCTTATGTGTTATTTGATTGTGGTGCCACACATTCATTCATGTCTAAGAGATTTGCCAAGAAGTTAGGAGCTAAGCCTGATAACTTAGAAGAACCATATAAAGTAGCAACTCCTGCAAATCGAATTTTAGAAACTCGCACTCTATATCGGGATATTGGTGTTCTCATAGATAATCAGAGTTTCAAGACAGAATTAATTCAACTAAACATGGTGGAATTCGATGTAATTCTTGGAATGGATTGGTTAGCCAAGAATCATGCTTTAGTAAACTGTCATGGAAAGACGGTAACCATCCAAACTCCACGCCAAGAGAAACTTTTATTTCATGGTAAGACAAAACAACGAAAGACTCTTCTTTCTGCTTCTCAAACTTGGAAAGCCATGAAAAGTGGAGAAGAAGTTTACCTAGCTATGTTAAGCGAGGTAAAGAAAGAAACCACACTTACGCTAGAAGAGATTCCGGTTGTACAAGAATTCCCGGATGTCTTTCCTGAAGAACTCCCTGGCGAACTTCCCGACCGCGAAGTGGAATTTGAGATTAATTTAGTGCCCAATGCTACACCAATCTCAAAAGCACCATACCGAATGGCTCCGGCAGAGTTGAAAGAACTCAAAGAGAAACTTCAAGAATTGTTGGATAAGAAGCAAATCCGACCAAGCGCATCTCCGTGGGGAGCTCCTGTCCTATTTGTAAAGAAAAAGGACGGAAGCATGAGAATGTGTATTAATTACAGAGAGCTGAATAAGATCACAATCAAAAACAAGTATCCGCTTCCAAGGATAGATGACTTGTTTGACCAACTCAAAGGACCTTCAGTCTTTTCCAAGCTCGACTTAAGGTCAGACTACCACCAACTGAAGGTCAAGACAGACGATATTCCGAAGACAGCCTTCAGAACAAGGTATGGACACTATGAGTTCATGGTGATACCGTTCGGATTAACAAACGCTCCAGCAGTATTCATGGATCTCATGAACAGGGTGTTCAAACCATTTCTTGACAATTTTTTTGTGGTGTTCATCGACGATATTCTGTTATATTCGTCAAGTAGAGGAAGACCACAAAGAACATCTTCGTCTCACGCTCCAGACGCTGAGAGAAAAGGAACTGTACGCCAAATTCAAGAAATGCGAATTTTGGCTAGAGTGCGTCACATTCTTGGGACACATAATATCAGCAGCAGGAGTATCTGTGGACCCTAAGAAAATAGAGGCAATCTCAGATTGGCCTAGACCAAAGAATGTGACAGAAATTCGAAGCTTCTTGGGACTAGCAGGCTATTATCGAAAATTTGTTGAAGGATTCTCTTCAATAGCCATACCCCTCACCAAGCTCACACAGAAGAACTCTATGTTTCAATGGAGTGAAAAATGTGAGCAACGCTTCGAGATTTTGAAGAACAAGCTTACATCCACACCAGTGCTTGTATTACTTATGGAAGGTAAGGATTACACCGTCTACAGTGATGAATCTAAAGAAGGTTTAGGATGTGTACTCATGCAAGAGGGAAGGGTGATAGCATACACGTTGAGACAGTTGAAGCCGTATGAACAGAATTACCCAACGCACGACCTCGAACTAGCTGCAGTGGTATTCGTACTAAAAATTTGGAGACATTATCTTTATGGAGCCAAGTGCGAGATTTTCACCGATCATCAAAGTCTCAAGTATTTGTTCACTCAAAAATAACTAAATATGAGACAAAGACGGTGGATTGAACTCATGAAGGATTACGACTTGACGATAAGCTACCATCCAGGCAAAGCCAACAAGGTAGCAGATGCTTTAAGTCGAAAGAATATGAGTAAGGTGATCCTGACATCACTTTCAGCACAACCATGTCTTCGAGAGACAATCAAGATAAGTCAAGATAAAGATTCCGCTTTGGCGAAATTGAAAGAGCAAACTAAAGAAGGGAAATCACCAGATTTTGAGATCGATAACAAAGGAATCTTGTGGATGAAAGGACGATTGTGCGTACCAGACATCGATAACCTTCGACAAGAAGTAATGTCTGAGGCACATAAGTCGAAATTTTCAGTCCATCCTGGCAGTACCAAGATGTACAGAGATTTGAAGAAAATTTTTTGGTGGAGTGGAGTGAAGAAAGACGTGGCAATGTTTGTTTCCAAGTGTCACGTGTGCCAGCAAGTCAAGGCAGAGCACCAAAGACCTGGAGGACTTCTGCAACCTCTAGAAATTCCAGAATGAAAATGAGAACATATCTCCATGGACTTTGTTGTCGGGTTACCAAAGTCTAGACAAAGTCATGACGGCATCTAGGTAATCGTAGATAGACTCACGAAATCTGCGCATTTCTTACCTGTCCGCATGAACTATAATTTGGACAAGCTAGCCACATTGTACATGAATGAGATCGTACAATTGCATGGAGTTCCAGCTAGCATATTATCAGACAGATATCCTAGGTTTACCTCTCGATTTTGGAAGAGCTTTCAACAAGCTATGGGGACAAAAGTTACTCTTAGTACATCATATCACCCTCAAACCGATGGCCAAACAGAGAGGACAATTCAAACTCTAGAAGATATGCTGAGAGCATGTGCTCTAGACTTCAGTGGTAATTGGAGCGAACATCTGCCCTTAATCGAGTTCGCTTACAATAATAGTTACCACAGTAGTATTGGAATGGCACCATACGAAGCTCTGTATGGACGAAAGTGTCGATCACCACTGTATTGGGATGAAGTAAGGGAAAAAGCCATCATTGGACCCGAACTGATCCAAGAAACAGCGGATAAAGTTGCTATGATCAAAGAGCGACTGAAAGCTGCTTAAGATCGACAGAAAAGCTGGGCTGACATGAAAAGAAGACCCGTGGAATTTGAAGTTGGAGAAAAGGCATATGTGAAAGTGTCACCCATGAAGGGTGTAATCCGATTCAATAAGGCTGGGAAACTGAATCCCAGATACGTCGGACCATTTGAAATTCTTGAGAAAGTGGGAACACTTGCTTATAGATTAGCACTTCCACCCGACATGTCAAAAATTCACAATGTATTCCACGTCTCGCAGCTGAGGACATATATTTCTGATCCAAGTCACATTCTGGAAGCTGGACCACTTCTGGTTGAGAGCAATCTAAACGAAGAGCTGAAGTATGAAGAAATTCTGATTCGAATTGTGAATTTCAAAGACCAAGTACTGAGACGACGAATTATTCCATATGTCAAAGTACAATGGTCCAACCATACCGAAAGAGAAGCTACTTGGGAGTTGGAAGAAAATATGTGAGCCCAATACCCTTATCTCTTTGAAGATCAGGTATAGCCAAGTTTCGAGGACGAAACTTCTCATAAGGAGGGAGGGATGTGAGAACCTGAATTTTCAGCAGCGAGCATTTTTCAGCAGTTATCAATATTCAGTAGCAAAGGAAAATTCCAGCAGAAGCTAACAATTCCAGCACCAGCTAATATTTCAGAAGCTGATATTTTTCCAGCAGATAGAATTCCAGCAGTAGACAGAATTTGCAGGAGACAGTTACTAATTCAGCATATGACTTGTAATTGAAGCATTTAACACGGAATAAAGGCTGTTAATGGCAGATTATGGTCATTCATTGGAAGACTAACAGTCATATTTTGGCCTATAAACAGCAGCCTCACTATCTGAAATTGTGGTTACCAAAATCTTGAGTTATCATTTGAAATTAGAGCTAAGAGAGTGCATTTTTCGAAGATGTAAAATCTAGTAGCGAGGCAAGTAGATTTCCAGACTTCAACCGAAATTCTTTAAGCAAATTACCGTAAGTGGGCTTATGTATAAATATATTGAATCCAGTTTGATGATTTATGTTTTAAAGCAAAGTTTTTGTATGATCGATTTCTGATATCTGAATTTTGAAGCACAGAAACCTAGTGAACTAATGGTATGAATATATATTCTGAACATTACTGATTACTGATTACTAATTACTGGCCTCACCCCTTAGAGGAGAGAATATATAGGGGACTGATATCAGTTTAGCCATGAAATTCACGAACGTGCTCAGTGTTTACTTGTTAAATTCCTGATTTCTGATTACTGAATACTGATTACTGATTTCTGAATACTGAATACTGATTTCTGTTCTGAAAATTAGAAATTCTGTATATTATTCGTATTACTGTTTCTGTGTGAAAATGATTTCGAAAACTGAGAGTTATTCCCGCCCCGCTTATTGAGTGACAACCATATCACTCACCCACCAAATCCATCTCAGATAAGAGCGAGGAAGAATTACTAGAAGAAGAAGAACAACATCAGTTTTGGGGCAGGTGAAGAAGATTGTTATTTTTCTCCGTTCTGAATTATGTAATTAGATTCCGCTGCATCTGTTAAGACAGTATTATGTTCGGTTTTACATTTTCGATGTAGAACATTTGAGTTTGTATCAGACATTGAGATATTCTGTATTTATGAATTAAAAGACTGGTTTCTGAATTTTGTACTTCTGAGGCTTGTTTTCGAATGGAAATTTGAGAGCAACGCCGGTGTCAACCAACTCCCGTCCCGGGGCGTGACAAGAGTTGTATGTTCTTTTTCTCCAAATGTTGTATTGTAATGGTTTATTTTTAGGCATGTCGGCATTGGTTGGCTCTTTCTTCTTGGGCATGAATTTGGCAGTTTTGAAAAATTGCAAAGAAATGTGAGGAAGTGGAGTTCCTCTATTTTATTTGGAAGCCGAATTGTTCTAATAAGATCAAATCGTTATATTGATAAATCTCAGGAAAAATTCTCAAAATTATAATAAGAATCACTTATAATTTCTTTTATTTTCATTTATTCTTGTACAAATAAATGTATTGAATTATTTTAAAATTAAATTAATCCAAACTGTAATTTCTCATCATACTTAAATGCACGTGTATTAAATCAGACGAGTTTACATTAATTCTTATTAATATGAATTTCAAAGTAAGTGAGTAAATCTATACCCATACTCATCTATATTATGGATGAATTGACGTCAGCTTTACTATGGAGAAGAACAATAAATGGACTGGAATAGGTAGGAAATCTATATATCATGGTATCACGCTCAAAGATTCACAACATACAAGAAGGTCCAGTTGGTTAACTCGCTAATTTAAAACAGCTGAGTCGTTGATAGCTATACCAAATTAAGTAAAACACTTGAAAATTTTAAAATCCGTCGGAATGGCGATGTTGCACACAGGCTGAAGCATTTTACCCGATATATGCATATTAAATATCAACTTCAGGCATCTGATCTCCGATAGAGCATTTTGGAATAGCAGCAGGTAACTCCACATAATCGAAGTCTTCAGTTATTCCTACCTATCCGACATAATGGAAAAAATGTTTAGGTGTGTGCTGGCTGGCTAGAAAGTAGAAGCAGCAGAGATACAAATCATAAGATATAAAGCACCATTTTTGTTTTCTAGTTTTTGTACTTTGTTTGTTAGAGATGATGGGATTTATTCTTCGATTCAATTGCTGCTATGTAAATTACATACCTCGTTGTAAAGGTTATCAAGTTGCTCTTTTGCCTGAGGGAAGTTTTTTGAACACCACTGTCGTAGAGTGAAGATGTTATCTGTAAAGTATAATATGAACGTGATAGACGGAGACCGGGGAAATCTCATAATAATTGAAATGATATTGGATTATAATAATAACCTGTCCATCTGTTGGTTGCTGAATGGGCCACTTCAATAGTGTTTTCTGCAAACAGGCATCAAAGTTAAGAACACGGCAAACAGTAGAGTTATTGAGAACCATAGAGGTCACAAGAGATTTTCATTTGAAATTTAGTCAGTAAAATTTTAAAATTTCGGAAACAGGAGAGGATGATGATGTTCAACTCATTGCTTCAAAGGTAGCCGGATCATTGTCGGCATATTGTGCGATCTCATCCTAAGAAGAAAGGACAATAAATCAACTTCAATTTCAAAGTATTAGAAATGGAATCTCGTTCTCAATGAAAGAAAATATGAAACTCAACCTTAAGCTCATTATATTTCAGTTCAATAGCTTTAAGCTCGTCAAGTGCCTCATCTCGTTCATCCTAATATATTAGTGAAGGTGATAAGTCATTGAATATGACATGGAAAACAAGTTATACAGCTACACGAAAGCATGAACGTGGAAAAAATGCACTCACAGATTCCTCTCGTCCCTTTTTCAGAGAATTGCAGTGATCAACTTGTTCTATGTATCGTTTTTTACAACTTTGGAGTTCAGAGTCGAGTTTTTTTTGTATGTTTCTTAGCTGTAGACACCAACCGATGTATTGGCATAATCGGGTGATTGAAAATATACTTCTAATTTCCAGATATGAATTGAATTGTTAGATCACCTGGTTGCCAGCACAGCTAGGAAGGCTCCAAAAATATACCTGAATTTTATTATGATATGATTCAAGGACAGTTACTATGACAACTTTTGCAAAGATATGTCAAAGGGGAATGATATAATGCGTAATAAAAGAGTTCAAAAAGAATATAATGCTCCCATCGACCATCTGGATAAGTTAACTTACTGAAGTTCCTATCTTGTCCTTGAAAACAAGGTCATCATCCACCAAGCTTTGAATTACATCCTTTACTGACTGCAAGATGACGCCTTTCTTTGGGCCCAACTTCTCAAGCTCCTTGAGCTTAAAAAAAGTTCAGTATAATCAATCATCATCAAAAGGGACAATACAGCAGACAAGAGAGAAAAAACTGCAATTTGTCGCTGAATAGAGAGAAAAAAACTGCAAAATATGCACAATGTGGTATGTGAAATAGAAATTGCATTGGTAACATTCGTAAAGCCCATCATCCTCAGTGATCACAAAAAGAAAAGCATCTCAAACTGGATTATAAACAAGTCACAGATACTTACAAGGAAGAAGTCCTGTGAATCATAGAAAATTTGCAGCATTTTCTCACGCTTTTCTTCCAATGAAAGTCCTCTTTTTTTGGACTGGAAATAATCAAAAGGAAGTTAGAATTTTCAAAGTAATGACTTATTCAGCCAAAGATGGTTTGATGGTGGAAGTGTGGAACAGTTGTGGAATTAACGGGATAGACATAACAGAACTGGAACAGCTGTTTCTGTTCCACAGTTTCATGCTTGTATATATTTAGGTACAAAAAACGGTGTGTGACTTGCTAAAAAACAGAGGAAGGACCTTTATTTTGACATGAAACAGTATGTAAGGAATGGAACAGGCATTGTTTTGACATGGAACAGAAAATACTCGTGAAAATCATTTGCCCAGCAACACAGCTGGAGGATATTGTGTTTTTCACTATGATTCTTTCGAAGTATTAACAGTAGCATATTAGGGTATTTCGATATGAATCATTATTTTTTACAGTAATCATGTACAAAATGTTTGATTTTGGTACTTATTGCAATATATATGTTTTATATTATTTAGAGCTGTCTATTGTAATAGTATATGGAACGACCTAAACCTTTCCATGAATGACCTTGGAATTCAAATGGTGGTTACTGCCACAACTACCATGTCTGTTCTCGGGAACCATGAGCTCAAAAAGATTGATGGAATCAGTCGGAATTCAGAAATAGGAAACTAACAACAGATTTAACACAACTAGACTAGAAAAGAAACATTCATAATCTTCAAACGTCTCATAACTATGCTTTATTGAACAAACTCGATAATCAAGAAACGTGATTTTCATATTCTACAGAGATGTGTGATGGCTCTTCAATCAAGAAAATAATTGAAAACACATAAATAACTAGATAAAACAAAGTACAAAAATAGCAAGAAGTGCGAGGTTTAAGTGAACCATAAGATGGTGAACAAAACAAACTTAGAGCATAAGCATTGTGAGAAAGCACGTATAACCAAATGAAAAATGAAGCCTAAGAAAATACTCAACATTCAAGCTAATTTCACTGCTCTAAACAAAAAAAATCCTAAGCTCTCCCAAATCACGTCCTCGCCTATTTTACTTCCCCATCCACTCATCAAATTCACCGGAATGTGATTGAACTAACTAAACAACGATATATAATGAATACAGAAATTCCGATGAATACAGAAATTCCGATGATTCCCAACATTTGAACGCAGCTCAATTCATCTTCTAAAACCTACTCAGAAGAAAATAGCGCGAATAAAACCCAAAATTCGACTCAAATAAGCACAAGCATTTGAACAAAAAAAAGGATTTGGGAATGTGAAGCACGTACCATTGCGAAATCGAAGCTGGAATCCGGAACGAGTGTTGAATAGTATAGATTACGCAATCGATTCGATCTTTTAAATGGAACAAATATGAATTTGGCGCGATATAAAAAATCAAACGACGATCAGATACAGTAATGGCAAAACGCGCCAGCCCGCAGTCCACCACAATCGGCTGTTGGCCAGATCGGGGCGGGCCTGCAATGTTCCTCTCAGCCCAACTGTAAGTTAGTCGGATCGATTCATCTAATTTTTTTTATTAAAAAATATATAATATATTGTTTTTAATTTGAAAATTCTAAAAACATTTGAAATAATAAAAATAAAAAAATACTACAAATTATTTATCATTAAAATTCATTCAAAATAAATTAAAAAAACTTAAAAATACAATTTTATAATAATAAATAAAAATAAACTCATATTCTAGCGTACCAGTCCGCACCGTCCTAACCCGTACCTGCGCGGGCTCAATCCGTTTGACCTGCATCCAACAGGTTGAGATTTCTCCAATTCAGAATGTCTCATTTCAATGACGAGACCAGCTGATCCGACGTACCCAACCCACTTTGAAAAGCTTATCAATATATATTTTCCTCTGTAGTCTGTACGCACTTTTCATTGTTTTGGATCTGTAGCCTGATTGTAAGCATAAATGGGCCGGGTCAGCATGACTCAGCCTTGGTCTACCCCAAATTTACGAGTTGGGGCAGGCCTTAAATTACTTGGAAAAATAAAAAAAAAAACATTACTTTTTTTAATTAAAAAATGATAAAATGTTAGGTTTAAAGTTACATAAAAAGTCTTCTCATATTATTAAATTATTTACAATATTAAATATTTTTTTATTGTATTTAAAATATAATTAAATTAACTATTTTGTCGAACCAACAAGATATATATAATATAACGATGGAATGTTACTCAAAAAAACTCCCAACATAATTGCTACATAAATCAAAATATACTATTCTTTCCGTGTACGCGATGTGTGTGTATACGATCGGAATAATTATAGTTGATTTTTATATTTTTTATTACCAAAGATATCTAAAAATTTACTGATATATATAGATAGATAGATAAAGAAAAATAAATACTTCTATAAACAAAACCCCCTGTGTGGGATCGACGTGCTCTTTTATGGTCCGTCGAGGCTTATTTATCTTATAGTTTAGGTGCTTCATTCGTCTTTGGTTTAATTGCTTGTTGTTTTGTCTGATTCAACAACACTGTTTTTCTTAGTATGACGGCTGAAATGAGGGGGAAAATGTAATATAATTTTGTGTAATACCAACATACCATTCAGTTTTCAAGAGACTTTCATATTTAGGTCGTGTTTGAGGAAATGAATTTGAAATCTATTGTTTACAATGAAATAATATATCAAATATTAAATTCTCACATTACTTTGTTTATATATTAGTAAGAAAAAATAAACTGAATTTCAAACGACACTATTATTGATTTAACTTTAAATTCATTCTAATTAACATGAAATATTATATAAACAAATACGCAGTGAATTTAAAGTTTATGTTCTTATTTATCTAAACAACAAAAATACATTTGAAATTCATCGACTCAAACACAACTTTAATAAAGTAGAAAGAGATGTACATAGAGCATAGATCTATGATCGCATGTTAAAAGGAGATTTGTAATGAAACTATTTTTTTTTTACGTTTTATGAAACATTATTTGCTTTACTTAAAATAATCCCGTTTATTTTTAAGCTTCCCGGCCCTAATTTAAATGAGTAAAGATTGATGAATATTTTTAAAATAATTACTAGTAAGTTATAATTTTATTTTATCTCTTTCTAACATACCATTTTAGAATTTTTTTTCGCCAATTTAGCTAAGATCCTACAAAATAGAAATATAAATCAAAGCATATTAATTTATATTTTATATCCTCTATTTAGCCTACTTGATTTCAAGACTGAGACTACTCTTTGATCCAACTCCAAAAACTAGTTCAAAAAAGGAAGATTTTTGTTCAAATTAATATATATAACTCACAATGACTTAATATAGTCGAGATAAGACGTCTAAAGTACCTCATTATGTCCAACAATAAACAACTAAAACGTGTAGTTTACAAGATATTAGTGAGTACAGTTGACTCATAAGACACTTAATTAAATACATAAGTGTGATATGGGTCAGGATCCGAACTTAGATATGATATCATGTTAAAGAATACGATCTAAACATAACTCAACTCAAAAACTAACTCAAAAAAATATCCAAATTCATATATACAATTATCACAAACTTAATTCAATATATACAAAACATGTAATCCTTATCAACCCCTGCGATATTTTTGTTCTTGTGCTCTAGCTATAATATATAATAAGATTATAATAACCAAATCTGCTGCACACACACAGTTCCAAAAGATGTGTTATTAATTAATTAATTAATAAAAAGGAAAAAAAAAAAGAAGTAATAATACCCTATTTCCTAAAAGAATAATGCCCCGTACCCCATCTCCCTAGCTATATCCAAAGAGACGAGACACGCGTATGCCACTTGTATCCATCTTCCAGGGAGTTTGACCAAATCATCAACTCTTTAATTTATTTTATTTTATTCATTTATTTAAATTAAATTAAATGTCGTACCATACCACGAAAACAATTTCATGATCGTTGTAGTTACAAAATATCTTGTGTATTTAACGAAAATCAGCCTCTTGCCTTATTTTGCAAGTCGATGGACCATTACATCTCAAGTAAATTCGAGATTTTATTATCTTAACGAACTAATCTGGCTATAAAAAAAAATCGTTTTTGCAAACATACAAATGTCTACGACCATGGAAAGTTATATCGAAAACTTGTGTGAGATGATCACACGAGTCGTATTTTGTGAGACGGAACTCTTATGTAGATTATCCATGAAAAAATATTATTTTTTATGCTAAGAATATTACTTTTTGTTGTGAATATTGTAGAATTGATCATCTCACAAATAAAAATTCGTGAAATCATCCCACAAAAAATCTACTCCAAATCAATTCATTAACCACATTCCACATTCGCATTTTTTTCTAAAAGGCTGAATATTTACTTCTGGCATTCTTGAAACTAGGCTGCGTATTTGCTCGGTAATTGATTATGTAGGAGAGAACGTAGCTTGACGCATCTCTCCAACTAAAAAAAATATTTTTTTTAAAAAAGAATATGAACATTATAAACCATTTATTTTCTATTTTAAATCATTTGTTTGTATGTTTTTTTAATTTCGAGCATCTATATAATTAAATATATATATATAATTATTTTTTTAATTAAATAATTGAACGATATTATTTTACAAATTTTCTTACAGGGTTTTCTGTTTCACATTCTTGTCTTTTACCGTCAAAATGCTAACAAACAATTTATTTATTTTGCTTTTTTCTAAAGTTGGACAATGAAAGAATTGGACGATTTTGAAGCATTTTTCCACATTTATACGGATAAACTTAAATCAAATTTTGAAGTAAAAATCACTACTTTTACATAAAAATCAAAATAAAAGAACCAAACACGTAAATGTAAACTGAAATTTGAACAACTTCAAACTCAAATCACTTCAAAAAAAAAGAAAAAGAAAAATCAAGCATTACAAAATTTACAATAAGTGCAACATTTAATACTAGTAAAATAATAAAACAAGCTTAATAAATAAAAACCCATCTTCTTCTTCTTTCCAAGAATTTCAGTTACTCTTTCCAGATTCATCAGTTAGTATAATTATTATTAATATATTGATTTTAGATAGGAAAATCAACACTTGTTTCTCAAATGGTTACTTGCGAAAAGACCATTCTGCCCACTTCCCCGCACCACCTTCTTCTCAGCCACTATTCACAAAATTTAGGGGGTGAGAAATGGTCTACTTTACCAGCTCTGATACCCAGCCCAGTTCCGGGATTGGGTCCGGCTGCGGATCCTGGTCGACCCGTTCCAGAGGATTCTCCTTGCTTAGCTTCTCGAACAGTTTGGCCCTCAGGTTTCTCCCAGATTCAACCCTCTCCATCATCGGCCGCTCCTCCTCGCACAAAGAGATGTCCCATGGGTCCACGCAGCCGATCGTGGGCCGGGTCGGGGTGGTGGGCAGGCTCAAGTACCCGTTACGAGCCATCATCATCCTGGGAGGAGAGCCTGCGCCAGCGCCCAACCAGGAAGAAGAAGACATGGACTTCACTTTGTTCAGCTGCAGCTGCCGAAGGGAGAGTACCAGATCGGTCACAGAGTTGGCCATCATTGGGCTCATAGGCGGAGACTCGATCGGGGAAGAGACCGGCTCCGCGCGTGGGCTCAGGACGCGGAGCTGGTCAGGAGAGTGGGCGAAGAAACAGACCCTGCGCTTGCAGTTCATGCCGTCCTTGCATGGCTGCGTGCGGTAGCGGGCGGGGTGGAGCCAGCACTCAAACACACCGTGCGCGAACTCGCACAAGTCGGCTTTGAAGCAACTCCCCTTGCGGAAATCCGGGCAGGGGTTAGCCGTGTAGTGGAACTTCTTCGGGTCCCTCCGCCGGGCCTTCTCCCCCGGATGAGCGAACGGGCAGTCAGTCCAATCGTGCGCCTTACCACGCGCGCACTTCTTCACCTTGAACTCGAACATCCGGAACTGATCGCACGAGTGCGCGTCCACCAGGAAGTCTCCACCGCCACCGTTGTCCGGCTCCGGATAGACCACATCAATGTTGTTGGAAGGGAGGTAGACCTGAAGCGGCTTCACACCGTTGTAGTAATCGTCAATATTGGAAGCAAATGAGTTAGCAGCGATAGTTGGGCTGAGAGAGATGGACATGGGATCTTCCGCGTCGAAGGTCCACGGCGGAGCAACATGGCTTCTTTCTCCGAGCATCATTTGACCATTCACTGACTTGCTGAAAATATAGAATTCTTGTTATGGGATGGAACTGTGTTGTGCGATTGAAATGGATGTTTGTGTTCGTATATAAACTGCTGGAGAAGTGGGGGTCTAACCATGGTTAGGTAGATTATACCATGGTTATTCATTGCAAATTATTGTTAATTTTTTAACTCAAGGGACGTAAAGGACATCCGCATCCGTCCACATTAATCTATGTTATTAACTTTCATCTCCTCAAAAATTATGGGATCCACGAGCCACATATTCATTACATTAACACTTTCCCATTATTAACACACACTCACGTTCATTTAATATCAACTTTCATTATTTATGGGTCCCACTATCCACTTAGTCATTTTTTTTAATTTTAATTAATTCAATATCTTTCTAATTTTGTTAAAATTTTACAACAAATATTATTAAAAATAAATAGTATTATTATTTTAAAAATAACTTAATTTCAATATTCATTAAAATATTATTAAAAAATGAAAAAAACGTTGGACTCTTTTATTTAAAAATAAAAAAACAAAATTTTAATAGTTTTATTGATTATTTTACGAGTTTCATTTATGTAAACACTAATGTAACTAGCCGTCAGATTCAATGTTCTCAAAAATGCAGATTCAACACAATCTCTTTAAAAAAAACCACAAAATACATAATTTTCGGCCCATTGTAAGATAATTTATTCATTGAACACGAATTACGATGATTGAAAAGAGAATTACATCAATTGAAAATTACATATTCCATTTCTCTCTAATTTGGTCACACAGATGTTCATGAACTATAAGCTGCTCCGGCGTCATTTGTGAAGTGTCTTTCGAAAGGATTTCGTATTCCTTAAGCAAATATTTGCTCTTTTTAGCTTCAGATTTGTTCAAAGTCGCTTTTGCTTTCATCTCCTCTATTGCAAGTTCTTTTTGTTTCCATTCAGATTCGTTCTTCTTTATGTATGTATACTGAGTAAAACTTTCAAACATACTGTCGTATCTTGTTGTCAAATCCTCCATCGATGATTTTGCTTTGTTTTTACCTTTTCTTTTTGCGGCTTTTTGACCAATTGGACGAATATCTTCTTCATTTATATCTAAATCAACACTCGCATCTTTGTTCGATGAGGTGTTGCTAGCCCCCGACTCTGAGATTCTCGCTTTCTTTGTACCAACCAAGTGATCATCGGACTGTGGAGTAAACAGTGGACGTGTTTTCATGATTCTCCACACATGCTCCAGATTAAATGCAACTCCATTATTTTCATCACGATATTTTTCATATGCAAACCGCAATATGTCTTCATCACTATGGCCGCTTCGATAAGTATTGTAAACACTATTATAATTTGCGTTGAAGCGATTTACCTTTTTTTGGACGGTATTGTGCCAATGAGATCGAATCACGTTTAAAGCTCTCCGACATGAACCAGCGGGACGATTGTCATTGTAGTAACTTGCAATACGTCTCCAGAAATCATTCCCCTTCTTATCATTGCCGATGACTGGGTCATCACTCATTGTGACATACGATCTCGCTAGTAGCTCGTCTTCCTCCTTTTTCCATATTATTCGCTTCTTCGTACCCTCAACATCTACATCAGCATTTTGCACATTTTCGAGATCAACTCGTGTTTCACGGTCGGACAACTGAGTCTCTGGGACAAACGTAGGAGTTGGCGGTTCAGTTTTCGATTGGCATAACAGTGGATTGTGGATTATGTAATCCATAAAAATAAGGCGGCATGAAATCTAGGTTGCCTATACTTTGCCAATATTCGGGTGTAGGCGGTGGATACGGAGCTCGGGAGGTGTAATTTGGATGATTCGAAGGATTTTCATAACCTTGAAAATTTGAAACAAACGGCCAATTTGGAAATTGTGGTGGATATTGTGTAGAAGAAACAAATCGAGATCGATTTTGCGAGTTCTGACTATTGTCACCCATTTGGATAAAAATTATGATTCAACAAAGAAATGATGAAAATGAAATTGAGAGTGTGAGAAGATATAGAAGAGATACTGAGTGTGATTACTAAAGATAAATGTTTTGGGATGAATTTATAGAAATTGATTAGTATTTATAGTGAATAAATTTTAGTATATATATATATATATATATATATATATATATATATATATATATCAAACGGCTAGTTTGACATTATATTCTACATATAGCCGTTTGAAAAGAGCCGTGGGGAGAATTTCTTCAGAACATGCCTTAATTAGCAACGGTTTGTGAGAAAGCGTCGCACATAGCGACGGATTTGTAAAAAATCGTCGCAAGTAGCGACGGTTTTCAATTTGCGACGGTTTACGAAAAACCGTCGCTATTTGCGAAATAATGTCATTCATTCTGATGAATTTCTTGGCTGATATGACAGCCAAGATTAATAATTCATGCACCTACATTGGTGCATGAATATTAATGGGTGTTAATAATCACCCATTAATGCATCAATGTGGGTGCCCTAATAAGTGAATGCTAGTAATTAAAATGTGGCGGGAAGTAATTATGTGATTGGGCAGTAAATATTAATAGTAATTTTTTTTGGTCAAAATAAAAAATTATCATCGACTTATTATTTTATAATTCGTCTAATACCAAGATGATCTCATATTTTTTTATAATACTTGACAATATTAACAATTTTTAAATAAAAAAAATTATCAGATATTTTTAGGAAATTAGATTGACTTTTAAGTTAAGGATACCAGTGATTAAGGCCAAAACTTGTGTGAGAAAATCTCACGAATCGTATTTTATAAGACAAATATCTTATTTGGGTCATCCATGAAAAAATATTATTTTTTATGCTAAGAGTATTACTTTTTATTGTGAAAATCGGTAAGATTGACTTGTCTCACATATAAAGATTCGTGAGATCGTCTCACAAGAAACCTACTCAATTATTAAAAATCAAGTAGGGTTTACTTTAAATTCGATTCGAGTTCTGGAAAAAATATCAGATTGAGTAATATATAGCCGCCCCGATTCGAAGAAAAATATTTATGTTTCGATAAATTGATTTGATTTGAGAGGAAGAATTTGATTGGAAAAAAGATTTCAAATTTGGATGCATTTACAATTTATATTTGTGGGGAAGTATAATTTTCATATTAAATTGATTTCTCTAATATTATCTTTTCTTGTTGATTTGATTGAGTATAATATTTAATTATGGTTTTGTCTTTCTAGATAATTATGTTAAGATTTTATTGTGATATAATATCTTCTTTAAATCTAATTTCATTTTTGATAAGATTATGTGGAATATTGGGTTTGCCTTTTCTAGATATTATATTTATGATAATGATTTAATGAGATATGGTATCTCTGATGTGTTTCTGTTTTAATGAACTGTTAATGATTTTTGCAGGTGTTGTCTCAGGTGTTGTCAACACCCGTACTAATTTGATTTTATTCAGGGGGAGAAAAATTCTCATATTAAGGGGGAGTTAACTGGAGTTCAACTGAGAAATTGAGTTTGATTTGATTTTATCCAAAAAGGCAAAAAGGGGGAGATTGAAGGGAAATATAATTTTCATATTAAATTGATTTCCCTAATATTATCTTTTTCTTGTTGATTTGATTGAGTATAATATTTAATTATGGTTTTGCCTTTCTAGATAATTATGTTAAAATTTTATTGTGATATAATATCTTCCTTAAATCTAATTTCATTATTGATAAGATTATGTGGAATATTGGGTTTGCCTTTTCTAGATATTATATTTATGATAATGATTTAATGAGATATGATATCAATGTTTAAAAGGAGTTTATTTCTAATTAAACTCTCACTTTCCTTATGAAATAGGTTTCCTTGAATAATAAAAGTCTACAACTATAAATAAGAGATCAAGGACATTGTTGAAGCTCTCTCACTCACTCTCTATTCTCTCTCTCTTGTGCACAAGCCTTCTCGATTATTGATACACGCACTTTGGAGAGAGCTCTTGGATTGAGGATTCACGCATACTTTTAAGAGAGAGCTTTTTCGATTTATATGGTTTTCACTCTTCGCTTGGAGGTTTTCATGAATGCATAACTGATGCACTTTTGCACGTCGAGATTTCAGAGACAAATAATTCTACAAAGACGTTGCTGTTTTGAAGAGTGTTGGTTTACGTGTTGCCCTGAATGTTGCCAACATCTACAGACAACATCCGTAACGATGTTGGCTGAAGATCGTGCTTAGCTGCTCGTGTTTTTAGGGATCTCGTTTTTTTTTTTTGCTTTCTTATTCATGTTTTAATATTGTTGGTTGTTTTTAGAAAGCTTTATTTTCTCAACTTGTTGAGAAAATTGATTTTTGTCATAATCACTAGTGTTAGATTTTTGTAATCGGTTTGATTTTCTAGTGATTAATTTTCGCCATAAGGCACCGCACAAGTATTTATACTTGTGCATATTTAATCTCGTCCATTTATTTACGTTGAGCGATTTTGTGTTACAAACTTTATTTTTTCGCTGCATGTTGTCCGAGATGTTGTAACATGTGGAACAACATTTAATTCTGATAAAACACAAATTTACCATTTTACATCATATACTGATATTTTTATTATTTTTAGCATCCGTCGGATAAAATAATCCTAACAATATTTATCCAAGTAAGTAAAATTTAATAAATTTGATCAATGATTTTAAATTTTGCGAGTAAGTTGTATATTTTTGTCTTTGCAATGTATTCACGAGAATAATATTTAGATTGGCAAGTTAATTGGCTGTTAATACATGTATTGATAACAAAATAGAAATAAAATAATGATTAACATAATAAATATGAAATATATATAACTTTTAAGTATATTTATATATAAATATATGCATAAAAATCATAACTCGAGTTCAACTTCAATTCGAATATACAAACATGAAAACCTAATACTCAATCTCGAATTGACAGGTATAGACACATTATTCGCCATTTGATCTGAGCCACTGTGTACGGATTTTTTTTTTTTTTTTTGGATATCAGTTCCTTTCCTTCCCTCTTGGGATCTCAGGTTGCTATAAAATCTCAGGTTGATTTTAACTTGAACGTAATCAATTTTGATATGATAGTATAAGATCGAGTATTTGTCGTTTATTCAAAAAATATAAACGATGGTAATAATCCAACTTGACTCTTTTAAACAATATATTAGCTCAAATATTATGTTTCGATTGCTGTACTAACAGAGACAATTTTTGTAAACATATTTATATATACGCTATTATTTCGAGAGTATGTTGACCTATTCTGCATCCTCCTGATTTTGATTTTGATATTGTTTTAGATTTAGTAAGGAGACGTCCAACCTTGTCACGAACATAAACGCATTGTATGATATATTCGTTGTACCTTTAACATTATTCTTCAATTTACGATGAGAGAGATATTATTCCAATATCCATGGATTGGAATATTTTTGCGATTTTAGATATTTCCGAATTCTTGTTTTTGTTAGTGTAATTTCCTTCATACTCACATCCTTTTCTTTACCTAAATTTTATTCCATTTTATAGAAATTTTGTTCACCATATATATTGGACGATAGCTTCATTTTCATTGTTTTATGTATACATAATCTTTTCATATCCAACCTTCACAAGAATAGAACACAGTTGTTGTTCTCGTTCTCTACTGTCTTCTTTGGCATCATTCAGGGTCGGTTTTAAATATAAAATTATACTTCAAATATATTTTTTAATAATTTCTTTTAAAATATTTTAAAATAAAAATATTTTATTGTTTAGATTCAGTAAGTTCAATAGCTTTTGTTTCATTTATTAAAGAAAACTAAAACAGAATCGAAGAGACGACTATTATTTTATTTTTAGATATATTTTTTAAGCATTTTGGAAAATAAACTTGTCCATTCGAATCCTATTGGTTTTGTTTTTTTAAAAGAGGAAATAACTAAAAAGTTTCATCAGTCCTGATAAATTTTTTTGATTGTTGTCAAATAAAGAAAATCAGTATGTATAAAATCAAATCCACGAGCGCACTTGGTAAAATGATGATTTATAGAAAGCAAAAACTTGTGTGAAACGGTCTCACGGTCGTATTTTGTGATACATATATCTTATTTGGGTCATCCGTGAAAAAGTAATACTTTTTATGCTAAGAGTATTAATTTTAATTTTGAATATCGGTATGATTGACCCGTTTCACAAATAAAGATTCGTGAGACCGTCTCACAAGAGACCTACTCTTCAGAGAATATGATCGAGAAAATATGCGATGATATATTTATCTCACAATTTTGATCTTATATGCTGTCGAATTCGAATCTTTGTCCACAATTTTTGTTATTTTTGTAATTTTTATTTTTTTTCCCGACGTAGTGTTGATGTGGCACTTACGCGGCTCATACGTGGTTTTGGAACGACGCGACGCTTGTTCAGATCCGATGAAAAATAATAAAACTTTCAAAAATTAAAATATACATGACTAAGACTAAAATTAAACAATATAAATAGATAATCAAAATTACAAAGAAACAAACATATACTATAAAAATTGCAGTTTTCCTACTAAAAAAATGACAATTTTCCTATAATAATCAGCACAAAAACTCATATGAGACCACATGTTAATATCATGAGACGAATCTTCAATCCGATCAGAATTATTACTTTTCATGTCAATTTTTCTCCTTCCATAAATTCGCAATCACATTTCACAACTGAACAATTCGTTAATTAATTCGTTAGAATAATTGTCAAATCAGGTCGATTCTGGTAATTTATTTCAACCTTATTTTACGTCCTCATCTATAAATTTTGTCAAATTGTGAACGTGTAATGTAATTTCCTTCCATCGTTAATTAGGAATGATAAATACATAAAAAAAACATATTATATAATTAATATTAAGTTGACTTTGGACAAGAATAACTATGCAACTTCTCTTTCTCTGATCTCTTATCTAACTAGGATTTGAATATATTTCTTCATCTACGCACATAGATTAATAATATATATATATATATATATGTGTGTGTGTGTGTAAAAAATAATATAAAATATTTCTAATAAATAAATATTTCTTGGTTATGTTGATATGGTACGTGTTATTGAAAATGCATTAGAAACCAAACCATACACGTTATTTTAATCTATTGTTTATTATTCTAGACAAAAACTTGTTTGAGACGATTTCACAGATCGTGTTTTGTGAGACGAATCTCTTATTTGAGTCATCAATGAAAAAAATTACTTTTTATTGTGAATATCGGTAGGGTTGACCCGTCTTATAGATAAAGATCCGTGAGATCGTCCGACAAGAGACCTACTCATTATTCTAAGTCGATTTTCTTAAAAAGCTGGATCGGACCATTTAATTTCTAATTTATTTTGATGAAATTTATTCTTATTGAGGGTTTAATCCTTGTATTTTGCATTTTAAGATAATTTTAAGTTTTTTTTAAAAAAATAAATTCGAATAATATTAAGGTACACGTATAGATTATTTATTAGGCATTTAAAAAATTTGGTACCCTAAAATCTTAATCTTACACGAGGGTACGAGTAATTATATCTTTAACAAAATGTGAGGCCAATTTTTATTAAATGTTAATTGCTGGAAATAAAATATGATCCAACTGCCTTCAATAATGGAAATTTAATTCCTGCATCTTTTCTGTGTAAGTTATTTAATTAAAAATATTTTATTTTTTTTATACATACTCTCCGCCATCTTTTGCTCATTTCTTAAAAAAAAATTAATAATTTATGGTTTAATAATAATAATTTTTTGCTACATTCTCCTATTCCTATTAAAATATATAATTCTTTTTGACGCACGTTGAAGTATTAATGCATTTGCTTTTTCTGCAAAATAAAATTTATATGCATATGTTTTTTTTTTATATAACGAAGAAACTTAACTGATATTAGTTATTCTGCACATGTGATGCGTGTGTGTACATTCTTTTTATCATTATTGATGGATTAAAGTGAAATTTGATAAATTATGGAGGTACTAAATTGATATTTGAATTTTTTAAATAAAAAAATAAAAGTAAAAGTGTGTATTGAAAATTTAAAAACAAAAAACAAAAAACAAAAGTGTAATATTAGTATCATATAAGGATAAAGTTGGAAGAAAAAATTGGCGTCTTTTCTAGATAGTTACTATCATGCCTTCAACCTTAATAGAATAGAATATATGTTACGATACATATATATTTGATAAACTATCAGACTAATCAATTGCTTGCTAAAATATTTTAAAATTAAATGAAAACAATACACATATGTTTGATTTCGTGAACACCAACTGTGAACATTTATATGAATATCACTGAGGTGACGTATACTTATTAAATGTGATGAAATTGTACATCTAATAAATGAACTTCATATCAACAATAATCAGAACATGTGTATAAAGATCTTATATATATATATATATATATATATATATATGTATATATGTGTTAGTGTTCAGACAAAATTATTCTTATAAAAAAATTACAATTACATATGTTTTTAATTAAAAAAATTATAAAAACGTTTGGCACACATATCCAAATCAGTCCTAAAAACCCACATGCTTACTTCTTAACTTCCTCAACGTCGATGCCACAAAACCACAAACTAACTTTCAAATTATCTCTCTCATTTTCAAAATAATTCTTATCCCAGGAAAAGCACGTACATACTCAGATTTTAAAAAATGCATAAATAAAAATAATATTTTCAAAACTACTAAATTAAGCACCCTTTGCTTAGCATCGGGATAATACATCGGAAAACATCATTTAGCAAAATCTCGAGTTGGAGTCCTACGTTGATTATTTAATGGTATTATCATATGTGATGGATTATCTCGGTCGAAACACGATGTTAAGGTAATCCCTCGAACAACAAACATGTAAAGAATATCGATATGGTCTGATCCTTACACACAGCGATGCTTTCATTCCGGTTGGTATATTTTTAAAAGGCTGTATTTATTTCCTCTTACTTTTTATGAGTCGTGCGAAGCACTTGTTGCTTAGTCATATGCAAGATATCATTAATCTACTGCACAAACAGTAAAGCTTTGGATATGGGTCACACACGTGTAAGTGCAATGGGTGAAATTTTAATGGAAAAAAAATGCTGGGTGGGGGGTGGGGGGACAGAAATTGGTGAAATAAGGTGAGGAGTCGGGGTCACGTAACGTGATGCACATGCGAAGACGCCACCAACGTTAAAAATCGAGTACGATGTTGCTCCACGTATCCTCTGCTCCACGTGACTTGCGACATCGGGGGACACATAGACGGTGGAGCTTATTACATCTGGCTTCACCTCTTTATTCCGCAGTCACATGCCATATTCATTATATTTCTAGGTTCGATCATTTTAACAGTTACAAAGTAATTTTCGGTTTTGGATCTTCTGCTGTATTGAACACACAGCACCAAGTGTTGTGCATTTTTTACACGAGATGATCACATGATCATCTCGTTTAATCTGATAACTTTTTAAATTTATCTTATATGATGTGATGTCTACAAGATGATCATGTGATCATCTCGTGTAAAAAATGCACAGCATCAAATGCTGTCTTTTCAACACAGTAGATGATCTAAATCCGTAATTTTCATGCTGTCTTTTTCTATGTTTACAATGGAGTTTGATGGTTTTTTTGTTTTTTTTTTTTCTTTTTGAACGTGGAATTAATGGTTTCATTTTGTAATGAAATTAACACAGTATAAATGAGATGTATGTGTATATAAAGAAAATTGTAATTGTTAGAACTGATGTGATGTGATGTGAAGGAGATTTTTTTTTGGAAAAAAATATAAAATCGGACAATTTATGATTGACTTTTTGTCGTAATATACGAGAATAATTCTCAATAATGTTAGGGATATAACGAGATAGGCATGTAATGTAGAGGTTGGGACGTGGTAGGGTTCATTTACTTCTCCAGACTATATAGTTACACCCAACATATTAAAACTGTATTACCAATAATAGATTTTATATTTATCGAAGAGATATTGATAGGATGGATTGAAAGATGATAATTTGATTTTTAAAATATTGAATATTGATAAATTAATTTGAGTTTGTTTTTCAAATCAAGCGGAAGAAATATAAAATAATATTTCATAGAAACCAATTAAATATTTTGTAAAACAATTTAAAAGATATGTAATTTGAATGCGTAAAAATGTTTTGGTTGAAACAGTTTATCAAAAACTTGGTATGAAATATTTTGGTATTTTGAAAAAACGCATAATATTTTTAATGATTCATATTAAAAACTGTAACAATAAGTAAATGCAATAAAATAAGGATCCAAAAATTTGTTTATGAATGTTCCGAGAATAACATACATCACCCTTTCTTCTATATCCATAAGGTATCACTAGAACACTTTGATTTATACAAATTTTGTACAAACACATTTCAACTTATAACTTACCTCTTGTCTAATTGAAACTCCTAACGTACTCGATCGTAAGTCGTAAAATCACAATCTCATAATGTTTAACGTCTATTATGACAAGATTAAAACACAATCTTTAATGTATTTGTGTGAAGACTCGCTTATCTAAAATTTGAAGATCAACTATCATGTATATGTGTGAGTGATTGTGTGTGAGAATTTAATCATTTATAGTATATATCTCAAATGTATCCTCACAATTGGTATTATTCTCATTCTAGCTAATTTCTTCATGTAAGTTCCACATGCTGTGAATCCCTTTCAAAAGCTTGTCTTTGATCTTAAAGTTGTTATATTTATGGCCTCCAAGAATGATATAACCGTTACATATAAAAATATGATTGTTAATAAAGTTTTTGTAATGTTTTTGAAAGTGAAACGATCATATTCCTGTTTCTGGCCACTTTCATCATCTTATGTTGATTTTGGGCCATACTGGACGTAGCAACAACTACTGGTTGTCTATCGATGCAACAACTACTGGTTACAGAGGCTACTTGTTTTCAATAGCCATCTCTAATGGTTTGAGTTATGCTGCATTTCTGGGTCTGCTGCTTTTCAGCACTCATAATTTTAGCTTATATATGTATTTCAGTAGCCATGCTTTTTTTTCTTATAACTCCTGATTCTTTGATTTATGGACAAAGAGATGAACATGAAAGTTGTAGTTCTTTTTCTTACTTTTTCATAGAATCAAGAATCACTCAATTTAGAACTGCTATAAGAGATATATGTTCGAAATACTCAGTTGTGCCAGAGATTCTGTTATATTGAATTTGAGCACAGAACCAGTAATATCAATGTCAATTTTTGTCCTCTTAGACTCTGATTCAGATCTTGACTTCTGAATATTATTTGTAGCATTTTGAGTTATCTCTTTAACCATTTTGGCGGTTGGTTATTTGAATCATCGAGCTATGAGATATCATTAAAAAAATTATAGTCACTAGACTTTCAACTCTGCTGATTTCTGGTTTCAGCATTCAAAATTTCCAACTTGAATAAACAATTACACACTTGAGTAAATATATTAGAAATGTAATAACAACTTTTATTATTATCAAAGTCAAAATTGTTTGCATTCCGAAACCCAACTACATACATACATACATATATATATATATATATATATATATATATATATATAGTTATTATTCACTTTAATTAATTCATTGTTAAACAAATTTAACTACGGAAATTGAAAACGAATTGTAAAGTATGCATTTCCAATGAAACGTAAAATGTTGTGCGATATATATATATATATATATATATATATATATATATATAGTTATTATTCACTTTAATTAATTCATTGTTAAACAAATTTAACTACGGAAATTGAAAACGAATTGTAAAGTATGCATTTCCAATGAAACGTAAAATGTTGTGCAGCGGCGCACCCAAGGTGTTTTGAAATAGAAGGATATGTTGTGAAAAAGTAAAAATTTATGGTAAAAAGTAAAAATCTCAAACTCTCAAAATTTACCAAACTACACACTTTATAAAATTTTTCTCTCTACTCACTTGTGAATTTCTTCACAAATGGTGAGGCTATTTATGGAATTTCTTTACAAATAATCCAAAAATAAAATACATCATTACCTACATCATCACACACTAATTTTCAATATTTAAAACTCTTATTTTCAACATTCAAATATTCAATACACACATTTTAAATATTAATTTTCAACACTCCCCCTTGTGATGATGATCATAATGATTGTCTTCATTACGTGTTTTTATACTGCATCGTTAAAAACCTTAATAGGAAAAACCCATTGGGATAAAAACCATAGTAAGGGAAAAAGAGTGCAGTCACGTAAACTCCCCCTCATGTTGACACGAACAATTCTTCACAAATTTCGTAGATTGCGCATCCCAATATTATATATGTGTTTTCTGAATATCGTCGTAGGAAGTGCCTTTGTGAAGAGATCTGATGAGTTTTCACTTGATTGAATGTGACGAACATCAATACATTTATTCTTCTCAAGCTCCTTGGTGAATGCGAAGAACTTAGGAGGAATATGTTTAGTTCTGTCGCTTTTTATGTATCCCTCTTTCATTTGAGCAACACATGCAGCATTATCTTCATATAGTATCACAGGCTTCTCGTCGAATTATAATCCGCATGAGATTTGGATATGTTGGGTCATTGATTTTAACCACACACATTCACGACTTGCTTCATGTAGTGCAATAATCTCGGCATGATTTGATGAAGTTATTACGAGCGTTTGTTTCTGTGAACGCCAAGAAATTGCAGTGCCTCCACGAGTAAATACATATCCAGTTTGGGAACGTGCCTTGTGTGGATCAGATAAGTATCCAGCAGCGGCATAACCAATTATACTTGGATTAGTATCTTTTGAATACAAAAGTCCCAAGTCTGTTGTTCCTCGTAGATAACGGAATATATGTTTAATTCCGTTCCAGTGTCTCTTTGTTGGATATGTGCTAAATCTTGCCAATAAATTTACGGCAAAAGATATATCAGGACTTGTACAATTTGTAAGATACATAAGGGCACCGATAGCGCTTAGATATGGTACTTCTGGACCAAGAATATCTTCATCATCTTCACATGGACGGAATGGATCCTTTTCTATGTTTAATGATCTAACAACCATTGGAGTACTTAAATGATTTGCTTTATCCATATTAAAACGTTTAAGGATCTTTTCTGTATAATTTGTCTGGTGAACAAACATTCCACATTCTTTTTGTTCAATTTGTAATCCCAGACAATACTTGGTTTTTCCAAGATCCTTCATTTCAAATTCTTCCTTCAAGTATGACACAACTTCTTGAATTTCCTTATTCGTTCCAATGATATTTAAATCATCAACATATACATCAATAATTACGCATCCGGATGTTGTTTTCTTAATGAAAACACAAGGGCATATTGAATTATTTACATATCCCTTTTTCATCAAGTGATCACTTAGTCGATTATACCACATTCGACCGGATTGTTTTAACCCATATAATGATCTTTGTAATTTCACAGAATAACATTCTCTGGGTTTTGAACTTTGTGCTTCAGGCATCTTAAATCCTTCAGGGATTTTCATATATATATTGCTATCAAGTGATCCATATAAGTAAGCTTTAACAACATCCATAAGACGCATTTCTAAATTTTCAGATACCGCCAAGCTAATCAAATATCGAAACGTAATTGCATCCGTCACGGGAGAATACGTTTCTTCATAATCAATTCCAGGTCTTTGAGAAAAACCTTGTGCAACAAGTCGAGCTTTATATATTACAATTTCATTTTTCTCATTTTGCTTTCGAATAAAAACCCATTTGTATCCAACAGGTTTTACACCTTCAGGTGTAAGGACTATAGGTCCAAAAACATTACGTTTATTTAGCGAATCCAATTCAACCTGGATGACATCTTTCCATTTTATCCAATCCTGTCGATTTTTACATTCACCAAAAGATTTTGGGTCATGATCTTCGTTATCATTTATGATGTCGATTGCCACATTATAAGAAAATATATCATCAATTTCTTCTATATCTTTTCGGTTCCATATTTTTCCAGTATTAATATAATTGATAGAGATTTCACAATTCTCGTCAGTTTGTGGTTCTGACAGAACATTTTCATCGTCATGTGTTTCTTCAGGAACATCATTCTCTATTTTATGATCATCATGTGTTTCTTCAGGAACACCATTCTCTATTTTGTGATCATCGTGTTTCTCAATGAATTTTCTTTTTCGAGGATTTTTATCCTTGGAACCGACTGGCCTTCCACGCTTCAGGCGTTTTATGACATCATGAGTTTCTTCAATTTGTTTCTTCGGAATTTCAATTCGAGCAGGGGCATTTGCAGCATGTATATATGGTTTAGTCACCCCTTTTGTGTCTGCAAATGCATCTGGTATTTGATTTGCTATTCTTTGCAAGTGCACAATTTGCTGTACATCTTTTTCATATTGTTTTGTTCTTGGATCCAGATGTAACAATGATGATACATATCATGTAATTTCTTTTTCGGTAGGTTTCTTTTCTCCCCCTAACATTGGGAAGATTTCCTCATTAAAATGACAATCAACAAAATGTGCTGTGAACACGTCGCCTGTATAAGGTTCAAGATATCGAATGATTGATGGACTATCATAACCGATATAAATTCCAATCTTTCTTTGAGGTCCCATTTTCTTTCGTTGAGGTGGTGCAATAGGCACATACACCATACATCCAAAAATTCTCAGATGAGAAATGTCTGGCTCTTTACCAAATGCAAGCTGCAATGGGGAGTATTTATGATATGCACTTGGTCTGATGCGAATTAATGAAGCAGCGTGTAAAATTGCATGTCCCCATATAGAAATTGGGAGTTTTGTTTTCATAATCATTGGCCTAGCAATCATTTGCAGACGTTTAATCAATGATTCAGCCAATCCATTCTGTGTATGTACATGAGCAACATGATGCTCAACAATGATTCCCATAGATATACAATAATCATTGAAAGTCTGGGAAGTAAATTCACCAGCATTATCAAGTCTAATTTTCTTGATTGTATAATCGGGAAATTGATTCCTCAATTTTATTATTTGAGCAAGTAATCTTGCAAATGCAATATTTCGAGTTGACAATAAACATACATGTGACCATCTGTTGGAGGCATCAATCAATACCATAAAGTATCTGAATGGTCCACATGGTGGATGGATTGGTCCACAAATATCACCCTGAATACGTTCAAGAAACATTGGTGATTCAGTTTGGATTTTGACTGGTGATGGTCTTGTAATAAGTTTTCCAAGAGAACATGATTTACATTGAAACTTATTATTCTGAAAGATCTTCTGGTCTTTCAGTGGATGACCATGTGTATTTTCTATGATTCTTCGCATCATTGTTGAATCAGGATGTCCCAATCGGTCATGCCAATTTGTTAATATTGAAGAATTATCAATTACCATGTTTGATTCAATGGGACTTACATGTGTATAATGCAATCCAGTAGGGAGCATTCTTAGTTTTTCAATCATATATTTCTTTCCTGATTTATATGTGGTAAGACACATATATTTCTCATTCCCTTCATTCATTGTTTGAATATCATACCCATGGGAATATATATCATTAAAACTCAACAAATTTCTTTTCGATTGTGGTGAATACAAAGCATCATTGATCAAAAATTTTGTACCATTAGGTAACAAAATTGTGCTTTACCGCATCCTTTAATCAAGTCTACAGGACCTGATATTGTGTTCACCATTGTTTTTGTTGGTTTTAGTTCCAAGAAATATCTTTTATCTCGGAGGATAGTGTGCGTTGTACCACTATCGGATATGCAAACTTCAGTTTTGTTCATAGCATTTTCCATGTTTGAACTTAAAAAAAATAATATGCAATGAAATATAATTACTGACAATAAAATATAATACAATACATATGTAAAAAACATAGCACACGATAAAACATTATCATACGGGTACATAAAATATTTTACATATTTATTCCACCAGCAAATTGATCATTGTCTGAGAAATCAATCAGAAAATCTCCAGCATCAAAATGAGTTGAATCACTCAAATGTTCACTTTGTTTTTGTTCAGTGAAGTTGGTCTCCTTTTCTTTCCCCTTTATTGATTCTTTATAAAGTTTACAAAGGTGCTCAGGGGCTCGACAAATACGGGACCAATGTCCTGCAGTATCACATCTGAAACAAGAACTTTCAAATTTTTTTGAGAGATTCTCATTAACACTCATATTTTCATGATGCCTTTTCTCTGGATGGTTTGAGACACTCTTTTGAGATGAGTTATGGAAGTAACTATCTCGATTATTTTCAAAACCACGGCCGCGTCCACGACCACTTCCACGTCCACGTCCACATCCACAACCACGACCTCGATTTCGTCCTCGGCCAAAATCTTGTCTATAACTTTGATTTTGGTTTCCAGATTTAAATTCATTTTTGTTTACGACATTTACTTCAGGAAATGCCGTTGAACCAGTGGGTCGTGCCTGATGATTTCTCATTAACAGCTCATTATTCTTTTCCGCCACAAGGAGACAGGCGATAAGTTCAGAATATCTCGAAAATCCACGCACTCTATATTGTTGTTGTAGAGTTATATTCGATGCGTGAAAAGTGAAAAATGTTTTTTCAAGCATTTCCAATTCAGTAATCTCGTGCCCACAAAATTTCAATTGCGAGATTATTTTATACATCGCCGAGTTGTAATCACTGACTTTTTTAAAATCTTGGAATCTCGGCGTATTCCATTCATCTCGGGCGGTCGGAAGTATAACTTCCCTTATATGTTCGAATCTTTCTTTTAATCCCTTTCACAAAGCCATTGGATCTTTTTCAATTAGATATTCACATTTCAATCCATCGTCGAGATGTCGACGCAAAAATATCATGGCTTTTGCCTTTTCTTGTGATGTCGATATGCCATTTTCTTTTATGGTCTCACTTAGACCCAGTGACTCAAAATGCATTTCTACATCGAGAGTCCATGGCATATAATTTTTCCCCGTAATATCAAGAGCAATGAATTCGAGCTTTGTCAAGTTTGACATAGTGGTACTAAAAAAAATTACGATGCATTTTATTAGTTAATGAATATTGCAATACAAAGTAATGGATAAACAACAAGTACAAGCTATAGTGGCCCGTGTTTCGTACTTGAAAATTTGCGGAATAATTTAAAATTTTCTCTTTAAATAAATAAAATGTCTCATTCATAAAATATACTGATAAAAAATTCAATGTTTAAAGTAGCAGCGGAAAAAAAGCTTTAAATGTCGAGATAGCAGTGGAAGTAAATATTTGTTTCAAAGCAACAACTTAAAATAATTCATCGCGATAAAATGAGTTTGCATAAAATAATAATAAACTGATAAATGAGGTCCTCGGGTTCCTACTACTGCCGACCCAAGATGGCTCACTGGTCCCCGCCCTCGGTCCCGACCTCATTAGCACCTACAACAATCAAGTCTAGTGAGTCTAAAGACTCAGCATGCATATATCGTGAATAACGAGTAAAATATATCATAAAGTTTCATGCCGGGTAAAAATATCATGTCGTAAAGCATACATGAAAATATCTTGTCATGAGTAATTATAAATATGTGCATAACTGAACTGAAAATTGTAAGTGAAATGCTTGCTCGATAGAGCCCTATCATGAAATAGCATATAATAATTTTCTGTTGAGAATATGTTCTACTCAAGTGGCCCATAACGTGAAATGAATCGTCTGATCAGACTAAACCACAGTATACTGGGCGGTAGAGATCATCACAGCCCTTGGACTGGATATCCGTACCCATACATGAACATGAACCGGTCAGTAGCCACCGGATGAAGTAATAATCCCATGATAAGCTGCAATCCCATGAACGTGAGGTGGCCACAAGCAATATCGCATATATCTCAAAAATGAACATTTTATATTTTTATGCACGTAATATAATTAAATTCCCGAGTTATTTTACAAATTTGGGTTGGATCGTTCCCAGGCTCGATGCGACCTAATTCTAACATGAAAAACATGCACATAACTTGACTTGACCATGCAAATAACTTATCTTGACCAACGCTTCAAAATCGAACTAAAAACGAGACTATTACGCCCAACAAACTTAATACTTAACCATGACTCATACACCACATTAGCATGTCTAGCATGGACCATGGTTAACCTCATAGCCATTGGATCCTTCATTTGACAGCAAAACAAGCAACGCCCCCACGCGTGCAATGTGTGTGTTCTCGGGTGAAGCTTGTATTGTCATAGGTGTTGGCAGGAATTGTGTTTGGCCTAGGGCCCTTAGCCTTGTTCAAACCATACCTTAGGATGTTGGTAAGAGACTCTGGCATTCGTAAAAATAAAGAAAACACACGAGGAGGATATTCTCCGATAAATACAAGACTTGTAAGTATGATGACCAAAATAATTAAAAATAACCTTGAGAAAGCCATCTTCTTTTTTCTTCGAAAATTTGATGAAGAATAATTGTTTAGAGAAGAATAGAAAGTTGGAGTGATTGACTGTGTTTGTGAGATCATATTTATAGGGCAAAAACTAGCCGTTTTGTTACCGTTTATGACCGTTGGTGTACAAAAAAATAAATGTATGTATTTGTATAATTTTATGGTAATAATATGATGTATATAATATTAGTCATGTTTAAATAATTATGTATATCATATCACATTATTATAATGAGGTGTCATAAGTTATTCTGTTTAAAAACCTTATAGGCTTTTATACTTGTCGTATCCCTTACCGAGAGTGTGGGATGTCGTCTTAACATCCTCCCAGGATTTATAACAAGTTTTTGAAAAATTTATAACATTATTTTATATATTAAATATATACACAATAAATAAACAGTAAAATAAATATTATTAATTTTGTTACATTTTTCTTATGTTTTGGAGCTTGGAAAAATATGGAGGACCTTTAGAGCTTCGTGCTGATAACGTGTTGTGAAAAAGTAAAAATTTATGGTAAAAAGTAAAAATCTCAAACTCTCAAAATTTACCAAACTACACACTTTATAAAATTTTTCTCTCTACTCACTTGTGAATTTCTTCACACATGGTGTGGCTATTTATAGAATTTCTTTACAAATAATCCAAAAATAAAATACATCATTACCTACATCATCACACACTAATTTTCAATATTTACGACTCTTATTTTCAACATTCAAATATTCAATACACACATTTTAAATATTAATTTTCAACAGGATAAAGATATATACTATATATAAAGGTCGATATTTTTATTGGTCCAACTTTGTCACACAAATTAATTTTTATGAAAATACCATTAGTAATGTGTTTTATATAAATTACTAATAAATATAATATTTAATATATTTTAAAAATTCAAAATTCACGTATTATCTCTACAAATCACACATTTAATATAATTACATTATCTTTATTCAAATAATAATTTAAAAACTATAACAAAATTTTATTAATCAATTTGATATATTAATATTCATGATCATGATTCATATACATAATAATCATTATTTCACACACATATCACGTGTGTTTGTTTGTTAGTTTAAATAATGTTTTCTGATGATCTAACCGACCAAGTAAAAAAAATATTATTCATAGATTTATTTTATTACAAAATTTTAGAATTATATCTAATTAATTACATATATAGATATATAATTAATTAATGTTATTTAAAATTTTTCTACCCACCTGTATCCATACTAAATAACTTTCCCATGATTATAAATGAATTAAATCGAATTGGCTCGAGAAATATTTGATTCGTATTTAAAATTATCCAATTCGAACCGAACTCAAACATGTTCAAAAATTTTTTCGGGGCTGAACTCAAGTCAATAGTTCGCGAGCTGCTTGCAAGCTTTAAAATTTTATTAAAATAATATAATTCAATACTAAATAAATATATTTCAGATTTTTATTTTCGAATAGCTCGCAAATATGTTAGATATTCCGAGAATTGATTCTAATCAAACTCGAGTAAAAAATATTTAAACTTTTGAGTTTCCAATTGAACTCGAGCTCAAATTCGAACATTAAATTTTGGTGATACATGACTCGTTTTACTTCGTTTACACCCTATATATTCCCCTTGCTAGTGTTACTTTTTTTCTTTTTAAAAGAAATGCACAGTACATGTAATTGTTTTCACCAGAACAGGTTATCACCAATGTAATTTTCCTTGGTTGAATATATTACTAATTTTCATTCCATGTTTTCAACAAACATAATATGTCTACTCTCTTCATAATATAGAATATCGTTTTAACAGAGAACATGCATAAAAATATTCATTTTAATAGTAAAATGTAACAATTTTAGGACACTAGCATAATACTCGCACAACCCACCAAAAACTCGGGTCAAGCAATTTTTTCTGGCACCAAAAATGCCACCAAAAACTGAGAAAACACACAACAAAAATGAAGGAAAGAGGGACGTATGTATGGGAACGAAGGATAAAGGGGAATACAGCTGAGGATCCATTCAGTTTATAATGAAGCAGTTAGAAACGGATGCTCATCTAAAAAATGTTAATCAAGTACGAAAAACGATCCCAATGGGTCTGTATACCATTATTAAGATTGACCTTAACAAGAAGTTCGACGAGCTTGCCAAACTGATGCCTACGAACCCATGGATTGCATGAATGACTTGGTCCAACCCAAATAAGCAAGATATGGCGCATGGACAATCATCCGAGAGCGTCAAGCAGGCGAAACTAACCGCTTAGTCGCTCAATATTAGTACCAAACACATGGAGGAGTACAATACACTCCTCCATACAGAATATAATTTATATAACCCATAAAAACTCTGAAAGTATAGACTGGTCCAAGACATCTACTTGAGATGCATATGAATAAATAGTGGGAACACACATGATACCAAAATGTACACGGGTTACATTTACACACATACTTAACCAAATAAAAAGAAAAGTAAGAAACACACAAAAGAAAAAGATAAATGTTACTTAAACTAGCTTAGATTGCGTTTGATCTAAAGATTTGATTCATATATAGGACGAAAAAAATTTGATTCATAAGACGAAATCGTAGAATAAATTTCAGAAAACACATTTCTTTAATGTATTATTAAAATCCACCAAAATCATTATTAAAATTGTTCAACTTACTATAAACTGGATTTTAATTTCACTTGATTTGCACTTGGATGATAGATTTGATTTGAAAAAAATATTTTTTTTAGAAAATGGTGTATTCGAAATCCAATCCAATTATTATTAAATTTACATAACCTTATGTAGAATGAATTTGGAATCAACTTGAATTTAATTTTTAACAAGTCAAAATTTGAAAACAACGAATTTGAAATCAATCAATCCAAACATAATCTTGAATTTGTCCATCCAAATAAGTATGTCGATGGATTTCACCATCTTTTGGTACTTTTATGATTTCTGACATTTAACATTTATGCCATATTATCTTCATATTCAAGATATATGTCAAATAGATAAACTAATAAATAATATTTGCAAAACTCACTGCCCAACCCTAAAGGAATACTTTAAATATAGCACCAAATACTTGTGGGAATAACTTTGGCCTCTCTTCCATTTTATCTTTGTCTCCAATCATAAGCCTGTGCCTGCAACCCTTGGTACAACTGTTCAAGCATTAATGTTGATCCATTACTTTAAATATATTCCGATGTAAGAATCTAAGTTTTTGAAGATCTTTAAAGTACAACAAAAGATTATTATTTGCTGCTCTTGTTTTTAAAAACCTGAAAAACTTAATAAAATTTTTAACCAATAAAAATGTAACAACAATTTCATTGCTTTTTAAGGTAAATGGACATCAATAAACAGTTAAAGCACTTAAAGTACTTAAGCTATACGAAACTTAGAAACTTAGCCCAAACCCTCTGATATACCGTAGCATGATAGCAAGATATGCGAAATGATAGTTACAATCGATTGCTTTAAATGCCCCCAAGTACTAGATTGGTACATTTACATTGAAGTTAGCAGAAAATATTCACAACAAAAATTGAAAGAAAGTTATCAGCGATTAACCTGCTTCATATTCTATTGTTCGTTCCAAAATATATAACTCATGATCAAGAGAAACTGAGTAACAAATACTATCAAGATCATGTTTCAACAAAGAGAGATTTTGCAAGGAGAAAGTAGGAAGAATTATGTGCAGTTCGGGATTAAAATACTTACATATTATACATGTAGCAACAGCACCGTCGATCCTTCAAATGAGAAAGGAGTTGTCACCTAACTACCCCTGGATTTGTTCTAGAGAACATCAAGCAAGCAGGTGTTAAAAATATTGGAATCAGCAAACACGGGCAATAAATTGCCTGAATAAACAGAAGAGACACAAGAAGCCCTTTTTCAATTCATTAGTTTTTCAAAGATTTAGATTCATCACCCCAAATTAGTACCAAATAAGTTGAGTTGATAACAACACTACGATAAAAATCATGACATAAAAACTTCGAGATGCGAACAAAAGAAAAATCAAATAAAGAAACATATAATAAAACACAATCTATCATACTCACAGATGACAGATATAACCTATGTTGTATGGATACGAGTACGGGTATCATATCGGATATGACGATATACGATACGACTAGAATACGACAATTATATAAAGATAAATAAATATCATATGTATATATACTTGTATAAATTTAGTATTAAAAATTAAAAATTGTATAGATATATATTTATATAAATATTTTGCTGAGACGTATCTTTGTCGTGTCCATGTCGTATTCTAGCCATGTCTAAGACGTATCCGACTGGTCAAACTTACAAAAAATCGACGACACATATTTTAACATATCCGACACGCATATGCGTGTCGTATTTGTATCCGTGTCCGATACTTCAGAAGAAAAAAATTAGAAGTATATGTGGTACATAGGATAAAACACAAGCAATTACCATTGAAATTCACCAGTCATATTATTGTACCAAATTCCTATCCATTAATTTCAAGGAAGATAAGGATCCTCCTCCGTCAAAGATTATAAGTCAAACAAATTCGAGAAATCCTGTATACTATCTCATTAATGGATAGTAGGAAATTAGGATTAAGTTTGGATTAATCGTACAAGAATTACCTTGGAATCCAATATCTTTCTGCTGTCACTGTAATATTGGTTTGGATGATTTATTCCCGCATCACATAATTCCCCGTGAATAGCTTCAAAAGTCAAGCTACATGCCAACTGCAGAATCAACATTTGAGGATAAAGATAACCATTAGAAGGAAAAACTTATGGCAACATAACAGAAAAAAGATTATGAGAAACAATGACCTGATAGTGTCTGTTCCGCACTTTATCAGTGACCTCCTCCATCGCACGATTGCCTACTCCCATCTTACCAAGTGCTGCTCTCAAGTTTTCCTCACTGGTTTAGCAGTACAAATGAGTATTGATAGATTGAATCGTCAAGAAATTCGATCAGAATGCATGATATAGGAGTAAATAATGTCTGTTCAGCCTATTCAGTACAGAAATCATATTCAGCCTTAAAAGTGAATTCCATATTATCTCATTAGACGAAATAATTACTCAATATAGACTATGCAATTGATGTCGCATATTGTCAAATACTAGATAACTAAACCAATAATCAAGACTGAAAATTGCCAAAGCAGCTGCATCCAGAGTAGTATAGTTGCAAGAGAGTCAGTTAACTCTCGCTCGCCCTTATAATGTTAGGGAAATCATGATGACTCACTTTAAACCATCATGTCAAGTCAAATAATTCGATTGCGGTAAATGAAATATTGACAGTAAAAGAGAGTTTAGATTCAGTACGTGAAAGTAAGACCAATCCGGAACAAGATCTATCTTCATATCTAAGCAAAAAGTTAAACATGACTACGCAATTTGAAGATGAAAATTGGCAGATCACAACAATTCTTACATATTTTCAGATTTTTTTCCAGCAAAACATAATCATGGTGGAGGATGCTAGAGTGGAAGTCTAATAAAACCTTGGTTGAACAAAACTAACTGGTGCATCATTTGATGGATTGCTGACATTAGAAGGTGCAGTTCATTGCTTTAAAATAGAAAAGACAGCTGCTGCCAATAAGAAGAACTGACCTGAAATGGCGATAAGGACATCCATGATGATCCCCAACTCCTGGTGTTGAAGATATTATTTTTTGACATGAATAAGGCGTGTAATCCTACAAACAGGGAAAAAGAAGATGAGATGAAATTGTAATATTCCCTAGAATTTTGAAAGTTAATACTATTTCTGAGCTGTGAAACCAGTGATAAGCTTAATAATTTTCCATCCACCGCTTTGTGTTAACCATTTATGCAGCATCTTTAGAAGTGAGTAAAGACTCAATTATAATAATCTGAGTTATCAAAGACAAAAAAACAAAGAACAATATTAGATCATCCCAACTCATGTTTTTTTCTCCCTTGTTTCTATGGTTATGAAAGAAGATTGTTTAAATTACCCTTTTCCAATTTTTATACCCCAGAGCCATTCACAAAACTTGATATGGAGCAGGAGTTACGAGTGCCAAGACATTTCCTCTTTCTCTCTCCTGGAAAGTGAATCCATGAGGTCGAAAAGCCTAGTCACAGATTGTTTACACTTCCGTAACTCTTTTGATAACATTAGAAACAAATCGAAAAAAATCAAATGCCAATAGGATATGCTTGTTTATTAGCCTCTTTAACCTTTTTTAAACATTGTCTTAAAAATGTTCTCAACTTCTTGTGAACGACACTTGACACCATTTTACAAGCCACAACAAAAATGCTTGTAAAAAATTATCATTTTAAAAGTTCATACGAGCATGAACTCATCTGTCTCTGTAAACAAATCCCAATAATCTATCAAACGGTCAGGAAGGAGATATTTTGAAATAAATGAAGTTTATAGGAAGGGTTCCTATGGCACAAACATAATATGAGCCATGTCAGAGATGAAATACCGTTCTCTTCCCTTCTTTCCCATAATTGTGGCGTATGCTATATGCATATTCTTTGTCAAATCTTTCGGCTCCAACCTACAAAAGTTGCATAAGACACTCATTTCTGAAGGAATAGAAGGGTTTACGAATTCCACGAGGCATGGCAAACAAAACGTAACAAGAACACAATTTTAACTCGTCTTTCTCAGTTGTCTACAATAGTTTTTTCTCACTCTGTCAAAATTATTTGTAAAAAGACATGTTGGCAAAATAGCCATTGCTGCAGCCTAGCTCAGTGCAATTTACTTATTTACAGGAGTTTTATCCTTAATTTGTGAATAAGTCTGTATAATAAGCCATGCATTAAAATCAACACATTCTCTTAATGCTGCAGATTCAAACTTGCACGATTAAAAGACTACAGAAATTGGTTTTGAAGAATTTTATTCGACATAATTATAGCTTAACTTGTTGTTTTGCACCCTAAAAATGTCCTCCGCGCTCTTTCATCAACTGATACAAATCAGCAGCAAGAAAAAGAAACAACACAAGCACAACAATAACCTTTTTGGAGAACTCTGTTTTCCAGAAAGCAAGGGCATCATCCAAGTTAAGTCCGACACCCTAAAAGAACAATGGTACAGCATTTCAGCCCAAGAAAACAACCAGACAACTTATTTTACAAGTTTTTTTAATTAATTAATAAAAAATTAGGAACCTATTTTAAAATCCACATTAGCATATCATTGAACTTGTGTTTACTGTGGAAGTAAATGACCTTGAGAAAGAGACCTAGTTGCATCCGTCCTCCATGCTTCAAGTGATGATCCTCTCTAAGCTGCAAATGGAAGTATAGGTGGTGAAATGGAAGGAAATAGGTTCAAGACTCTGGTAGTTGCTAACTAAGGTATTAAGTACACCAATGTTTGTAACTACAGCTAGCTAGAAGAGGGAAAAACCTCGTGGTCGACCCACTAGCTTATAGGTAGAGCTGTTGTCTTTCAAAGAAAGGTCATGGCTACGAGTCCCATAAAATGCATGGTTGTGAAAAAAAAAACTAAAAAAAAATTGAAATCGTCACCTTTACAAACAAATGACTCATGCAGAGAGGGAATGAGCTTTTGGCAACTTGATCAATATCTTTCAATGTTATTTCTGCGAACTCTTTTGGCTGTCATGGAACTTCACTAAGTCAACCAACAGAGTTGGTGTTCTAAAATTTCAGGAGAAGGAAAACAGATTAATTGATTGTGCTGTCCTTCAATGTTACCTGGTTGTAATCAGGACCTAAATAACTTGTCGATAGAGCTTCAATGATCTAAACAAAGCAAAGAACTTTGGCAATCATGAAATTCTGAGACAAATATTATGGAAATTGCTACTGGATACTTACCGGAGTTAGTCTGTCCTTCTCCTGCTCTCTAATCATTGACGTCCATTTTCTAACAGCCAAAATGGTATGTCATGAAATGGCAGATAATTTAAAACCATATGCGTATATTTATTGGGTGGGATGCGCAATATGTTAACAACTTTAGGCTAACATGTCTCCTTGAAAATTTGAGTTTTCAGAATTTTGCCAAGGAACTGTCAACTGTTGAGGTAAAAAATAATCTTCACGTGCAACAAAAACAAGCAAACTCACAAACTGGAGCGAGATAAAACTTGGACTGAATGTTGATGAAAAACAGATGAATTTGAGATGTTTCAAAACTCCCACATCAAATTCGGATTACACCTCAAAGCATATCAACTAACTTTTCAAAGTGAACATAAATTCTCCTTTCTGACGTAACCCAATCACCAAAAAATTATTTATTATAATATCACAGTGTGTCAATCGAAGACCTTTCATCGCAATGTCTCCAACTATATTTTTGGTACTTGAAACCATAGGATTGCTTAATCAACAAATATTATGCACAACGCTGAAGGAAAAATAATGAATGGATGCGTAGCAAGAATTTCAAGGAACCTGTTTGTCAATACAAGTGCTTTTGACAAATGGCTGCGATATTGTGTCATGAGAAGTGATATCACCTGCAGAAAAGCTTAAAATTCAATCATGAACTAATGGAAAAGAAGTTCAGATGTGTAAATAATGTGGTGGATCAAGCATATTGACCTGATTTGTTGCAACATAAGCGTACCCCTTCAGGAGAAACACTCGCCGACTTGCCACAAGATCAGGAACTTGTTCAAAAGGTACCTTCATTACACGAGGGAAAAAAGTCCAACTAAATGCAAGTCAACAAGATACAGTGTCCGGGTCACATTTATAGTTTTTATTCGTTATTTGGACAGAGGAGTGATTTTCTTGGTACTTCTTACATGTGGTTCCATTTCTTTCTAAGAACATTAGGGTGACGGTGCAGGTCGGGGAGCAAAAAATCATTTTTATTTCAAAATGATTTCAAGATGTGCACGCTCATCTATCGAACAGGTGCAGATATAGAGGAATGGGGCATGTTATTACCTTGTAGTATATTGTATCAGCTGCAATAAAAGGAAAAAATAATAATAAAGTAATCAGAAACCATTCCAAATGCCAAATAAATGATCCAGAAATGAAGTAATCGAGCTTCTACCAGTGGATAAAGGTTGTCCAATGGAACGCACCACCTGGTTCAATTTGTCTTTTATACTCTGAAAAATTGAAGTATAGAGTTACATATCAACCAGGTCTTTTCGATTTCATGCATTAAAGAGGATGATTGGACTATGGCTATAACTTTTTGGTATCAAGCAACTTAGCATTCACAGAAACAGTCGTTGATTTTCAAAAACATGAAAACAGAATAGAGTACCTCATATTCGGCACTGCTTACAGCTTTGTAAGGCAGATCAAACTCTACCAACAATGCCCTCTGTGTTGAAGTCCATACCCACAAGAGATAGGTCAGTCACCAAACCTAACAAATACTGAGAATACTAGCAATGGAAGCATAGGTTATCACTGAAAGAAGTGAAATCGCACCTGGGCTTCAGGAGTTTCAAGTTGAAATCGATAACGAAATAGTGTAGACTCCATGGAAAGAAACCATTTCCTTAATTCCTCCCTACCATAGAGAAACAAAAGCTAAAGAGAATTACAAGAAAATGGTGGTAAGAAAGGAGCGGAACGGGGTGAAGTGAATGCATGTATTACTCTCTGCAGTAAACGAGGCGCAACACGAAATGTGAAATGACATCCTTGTTGACAACCTCAGACGCTTCTACTTGCATCATATTTGCCCTCCACAACTCTTTAACCTGCGCCGAATATATCAATATTAATTAGCAAACACATCAACAAAAAAGATAGCAACTTGCACTATATTTAAAATCATGGAAGGCAGACAACACAGGAAAAAATCAATCGCCTACCAGGTTTTCCATCTCGTTGACCTTTTTCCCACGGGACAACCCATCTGATATCCCTTTAAGAACTGCATAAAAAATCGAAAATCAACGTAAAAACAAAGTAAGAATTGGAAGAATAGTGCAAATTACTACGCATAATCTAAGAAAGCACTGGACAAACTATAATTAAAATTGTACGACATGGAATTTCTGTCAATTTCAATCCTGTCAGCACAAATCCGTAGAGCTGACATTACAGAGTGAAATACGGCGATACCTCGGAGACGATGTATGGCGTAAAGCTCGAAATCTTCGAGCCGAACTTCGATTGCCGGAGCAGAACGGTACAGCGGGATAGTGGAAACGGCGCCGCCCTTCGCAGATCCCGGCGAGGATGCCTTGTTACGCCTCACAATTTCCATTTTAACTCCTTTGATTCTTATTCCACTCTTCTTTCTCCTGGGGAATTCGCGGTGGCAGGAATCTTCGGCGGGAAAAATGGCGGGAATATTGACTCTCCAACGTTGGCCATATTCGCGCGCTTTGCAGATGGGTATAATAATCGGGCAAGGCAAGATGATTCAGTTTGTGGTCCGGGTCTCTCATTTGGGCTAGGTTAAATGAAAATAAGTCCAATGGAGCAGCCCAGTAAACCGTGAAGGTCATGTCCACAAAAATGTTTTAAAACTATTTTATAAAGAGTATATCTCTTATGAGACGGTGTCACGAATCTTTATTTGTTCACAATAAAAAATAATACTCTTATCATAAAAAATAATATTGACTCAAATTAAATATCTGTCTCACAAAATACGATCTGTGAGACCGTCGCACACATGTTTTTGTCTTTTATACATGGTTAGATTAATAGATGATTATGATTCCAAATATCACACTTAATTTACCCTATAAATAGGTATTTTTGGTTTAAAAGTATGAGGATTCATTCTTGAGTCATTATCTGAATTCTTTCTTCTCCTTTCTCAATATTTTCGAAAAATAACGATCTTAAAATTGATAATCTATCGAGATACATGATTTAAGATTTGTCTATATTCCTGAATAATATCATATTCATGATTTAAGATGTATTACAAATTTTCACAATGTATTTGTCATATTTTTTTGGGGATATTATTAAAATTTGTGCATACTATTTTTATAATCAGGTGATATTATATTTTTATTTTAATAAATTTTATTTTTATGCCTATAATTTTTTAGCTAAGTTTGATTATGATAAGTCTTGATTGGAGGGGGTTCATGCTTAGTATATAGTATAAAATGTAAATATTAATAATAGTAATTCAAAATAGTGTCTTTCATCATGTCTTGTGTTCTTGTACGTTTTTTTTTTTATATATATAAGTACTGGTGTTAAAAAATAAAAATTAAATTTGTGATGAAATCCATGTTTTTTGCAATCAATAAGAATCGAAATTATGAGCTTGACTCTGATACCAATTATAAGATCTAGCGTGAGATCATCTCACAAGAGATCTACTCTCCACATTTATTTCGAATGTAACTATTCCCGATTTGGTTTAATAACATTACCTGTGTTTATGTTTTTTTATAAAAAGATTATGTATATATCATCCGAAGTTTATCATAATTACAAAAAGACTCAACTAACTTTGAAAATTACATGTACCTCCCAAAAGTTTGTATCAAGATTACATTTACACCGGTTAAGTTTAAAAATTAATTGTATCTTCGGAGAGTTTTTCTATATACCTTAAAATTACCACTTTTGTTAATAATAATATTAAAGATTATGGATTCTTAAAAAATTAATTTAAGAAAATAGTAAAGAAAATGAATATAAAAATAAATTTAAACCAAAATGCAAATTTTTATTTTGTTTTTAACATAAAACTCAAAATATTATAATTTACTCGATGTATTTTAAAACTAAAATTGATAAAATCAAACCAAATTATTTTAAAATTTGTTTTTCTTTTATTTTTTTAAAATAATTTTTCAATTAAATATATTAAAAATAAAAGTAGATTTAGCTCATTTCCTGAATTCGTTAAGCATTATTATTAGCATAAGAAATTACTATTTAATATTGAATGAAGTTTTTAAAAAATCTAAACTATCATTCAAAATTCATCGACCATAAAAGGTTATATCATTTAAATTTTTTCTTTCTCCCAATATCTTTTCATTTATTTGTTGATCATTTAAAATATTTGAACCATCACAAGATAAAATTATCTTAACATCTACATTATCTGCATATAAATTACATGAAATCGTTAATTTGTAAATAAGATTAATTTTTTAATAATTCATAAAAATTGGGAATGGAATGGAAAAAATCGCTTTTTAATAATAATTAATTAAAAGAATTAATTTTTATCATGAATCTTGGTGGGTTGGTTTGTTTCAAATGAGTTGACAAAATCGTAACTCAACCCAATTTTTTATAGACAGATTGCGTGCACTTTTTATAGACAAATTCTGTGCACCCTATTCTGTTAGAGATATTCAATATTCATTATCTCAATCAAATTCTCTTTGTGTTTTTATATTTGAATTTCATTAAAAAAATTTTAGGACTTGTGTTGAGTAATTCTGTAACTGGTTTATGCATTTAAAATTATAAAACCAAAATATCTTAAATAATTGGTTGCATTAATTTAACCAAACAACATTCACATGCAGCTCAATATATATTCACTACATGAATTAATCTATTTCCGCGCTTTTCTTCCGTCAATTTTTTAAATGATACAGGATCTAAGTCGGGGTCATCTCTCTTAATATATACATGCATATGGTGTAAACGAATCGAATCGAATCGAATTAAATATGACGAAAATCTGAAAGTTTGAATTGTCGGCAAATGTGAATGATGGTAGCGTAAATATTAATGATATTTGTTCACAAACACAACAGAATATTCAACAAATGTTTTCTAATAATCTCTATAAATAAAGGTCTCCTCCCCTCATTCCATTCATCCCTTTATCGAGTTTTTCACGTAAATCTCGGTATCCAATTTATTCTTTATTTTCATATTTATTATCTTAAATTGCCGCACGTGAGATCAACACGAATTCGACTCGAATTAATTCTATTCGAGTTCAATCTCGATTTGAAATTCGAAAATCTTAATTTTTTTGCTTGAATTTAGTTTGAATTAAAACTCAAGTTCGACTTGAAATATTCGAACATATTCGCGAACTATTACTTGAAAACAAATATTCGAAAAGCTCAAAATTTATTTATATAACATGTAATTATATTATAAAGCTAAAATATTAAGGATCACGAGCAATTCAAAAACAACTGAACAAAATAATTTAGGGGGGTGTATTCATTCTATACTTTCAAAGATTTTTAATGACTTTTTTTAAATGATGGACTTTTGTGGAGTTGATAGATTTTTATTGACTTTTATGGAATCTCGTAGAATTGTAAAACAAATTTCATAGACTCTTAGGGGGGTATATTCATTCTATACTTTCAAAGATTTTTAATGACTTTTTTTAAATGATGGACTTTTGTGAAGTTGATAGATTTTTATTGACTTTTATGGAATCTCATAGAATTGTAAAACAAATTTCATAGACTCTTATAGACTTTTTTTTTTCAAATTTTTGTCGACTTTTTGTAAACTTTTTCATAGAATTATGTGAATTTTGTAGTTTATAATTGTGATTTATTTTTATTAATTTTTTAAAAATAATTATTGGACATAAATAACCTCTTCAATTTTAAATTATTATTTTTATTTATGAATGTAAATGAATTTTACTTACTTAAAAGTTAAATCAATTTAGTTTGTGAAAAACGACAAATGAACTATCCAATTTATTGAAATCAAAATTTTAATTCTTTATATCAATTCAACATATTAATGAATAATATTTTTATAAGTTCATAATAAAATTTTATTAGAAGAACACCCAAAATAATGAGTAGGCTTTTATAAAAAAATCTAATCATTACCTGACAATTTGATCAACATCGTTCTACATTCCATTGGCTATGATATCTCTCCATGCATTAGCATTTGCTCGTTGTTGTTTTTGAGTATTAAATAACTGATCAAAGTCGTCACCTTCATAAACTTGTGCTGATGAAGACAATTGAGCTTCATTATCTAGTTCAATTTGAAATTCATCAAATTGACACTTATTCCAAAGAAAATTGTGTAATATAGCACATGCCAATACAAGCCCTGTTAGGGGTGGAAAAAAATACCGAATTTTCAGTATACCGAGATTACCATAACAAAAAAATATTGAATTTACCGAATTTTAAGTATAACGAAGATTTCTCGATACGGTACGGTAACATTACCGAATTTTTCGGTATGGTAACGATATCCAATTTGAAAATTTTGGTATATACCGAAATACCGGAAAAATATACAAAAATTTTAAAATTATAATATTTTAAAACAATAAATTATAATTTTTTTTAAAATGTAAGGTTTTTTTGGTTTGGTATACCGAAAATTTTGGTATAGTATCGGTATGAATTTGCTTATACAATAATTTAATATATAGATTAACTAAAATTAAAGAAAATAATTAAAAATAAAATGTTATATAATGATTAATAAAAAAATTAAAATTTAATTATGTGTTTAAAAAGTACAAATAAAAGGAAAAATAAATAGATGAGAAAAGAATGAAAGTTTGTATTGAATTTGGGAGATTTCTCAATTAAATGTACATCCAAATCTTTAGGTTGAATCAAAGACTTTTGTTGACATTTTATTGTTGTACCTTAAGCTATAATTCTTGTACTTAATAGAATTCCATAGAGTCATTAAAAGTCTATTGACATTTTGAATACCTATAGACTTTTGTAGAGTTTTTAAAAGTCAAGTTTGAATACCACACGACTTTTTAAAATTTTACAAAAGTTTACATTGAATACCACTAAACATTTATGGAGTATATAAAAGTCTAGTTTGAATATCTCTAGACTTTTAAACTTCATAAAAATCATTAAAAATCTATAACCAATACACCACCTTTATACTCGAACTCGACTTGAAACGTGTCAAATTCAGCTAAAAAAATTCAAACGTATCAAATTCAGCTAAAAAACAAATCAAATATTTAAATATAAAAAACGTCACGCTAGAATTCGATAAAGATAACAATCAAAGTACACGTTAGTCTGACTCACCCCAATTATTATCTCCCCATCCTTCCCCACGCATAAACAAGCGCGTGGCCCACACTTACGACGTTCCACGCCAGCGGTGGTCCACACGCGTAGCCTGTTAGGTTGGTCAAATGTGACGTATCTTTCGCGGGATACCTATATATATCAGACTAACTTTCTCAGATATTCCAGTCGAGGACTTGAAACCTTAAAATTGTCAATCAAGGACATTTTTTATCCCCACTATAAATATCCATATTTTTCTCCGAAACCTACACCCACCCTTTTTGCATCAACCAACTATATATACATATACTTATAGTATCCTCATTTTTGTCGATTTTCGCTGGTTGGACTCTATCTGTTTGAGACGATGACGATTCTAATCGAGCATCCTCCCCTGGGTACACATTTTATAAGAAATTTATATCATTTTTTTTGTGGATGAATGTGTGATTCGGTTCGTTAATGTACTTTTTTGTTTTGAATTCTGATGGTAGATTTCGACGCGGATGAAAACAAAGTCCGATATGATGATATGAATGATCTCGTGTTGGATGGAGGGTTTGTGACGCCGAAGTTGGAATCGGATGTGAAATTCGAAGCACCCGAAATCAACTCTTTTGGCAATTCGTTCAGGTCGTTTTCTTTGTTTTTATGCTCGATTCAAACTTAATTTTCTATCGTATTTTTTATATATTATTATTTTACAAAAAGGTGTTGAATAAACTCACAAATAAGAAGGTAAAAATGGTACGAGACGGTGTCACGGGTCGTATCGTATATTATCTGTGTCTATCATCTAGTGTCGAGAATGTATATATATATGACTTTTTTTATTAAGTTCGAGACACTTAGAATAATTAATTTTGATCTTACTATTTGTTTTTTATAAAGAAAAAATACCATTTTTCTCAAATTACAAAATATCTCATTTTTTGTTTAATAAAATAAATTATTAAACTTATTTTAATAAATTTACATCTCATCTATCTACTCTAACTTAATAGAAAATCTTTTATCTTTATCTATATTTTAAAATTTTAAATCAAATAATTATCTTAGTAAATTATCTTTTATCTTTATTTATATTTTAAAATTTTAAATTAAATAATCACCTCATTTATGACATAAAAAGTTAATATTAAAAAAAAACTTTACATAAATTTTTTAAATATATATGAGTGCGATATATATACAAGAAGATTACGTGGGACATATGATGGATAAGTTTTTGATGATGCGATCATAATTATAGAACAATTTGTATATTCTGTTTCATAATAACGTGGGAAATTGAGCCACTTGTGTGCATCAACTATTCTTTAATTTTTTAAAAAATACTAAGTATTTTGAGATAAAAATTGTTAAAAATAAAATATTAAAAGGTAAATTTTGCATTCGCGTTTCATGTATTATTGTGACAAATATAAAAAACCCGAAATTAATAAGCAAAAACGTATGTGAAACGGTGGTCGTATTTTGTTAGACGAATATCTTATTTGGGTCATACATGAAAAAATATTAATTTTTTATGCTAAGAGTATTATTTTTTAGTGTGAATATCGGTAGGATCGACCTGTCTCACGGATAAAGATTCGTGGAGAAAAATCTTGGGGAAATACTCAAATGGGCTTTCACGAATTGCAGGGACTACAACGCTGAAAGTGAAAGGCAAAAGACCGTGGAGGAATTCTACCGCTTGAACCACATTAATCAAACAGTCGAATTTGTAAGTTTGTTTATACATACATATATTATATATTATAAGATTTAAATTGATTCAAGATATTTAATATTTGCAAATGCAGGTGAAGAAAATGAGAGAAGAATATAGGAAACTTGACAAACTAGAGATGAGCATATGGGAATGTTGCGAGCTTCTGAACGACGTGGTGGACGATAGCGATCCCGATTTGGACGAGCCCCAAATCGAGCATCTGCTGCAAACTGCCGAGGCGATCAGGAAAGATTACCCGGACGACGACTGGTTGCACTTGACCGCCCTCATTCATGGTAATCGATCTATACGCATGTATTACTAACTTTTCTGAATATAGAATTTGAATGGTTATGACCAACACATTTTTCAGATCTTGGAAAAGTGCTGCTGCTTCCTAGATTTGGACCGCTGCCTCAATGGGCTGTTGTTGGTGACACATTCCCTCTTGGCTGTTCCTTTGATGAATCCATTGTACATCACAAGGTACATTGCGTGGATCCTGTCTAATTTCGACCTGATTCTCTCCGATCTGCCTAAATGGCTTGTTAGATGTTACTCATATGGGTAATACTCATATATTCTGTATATGATATTTATGTTGAGTGATGAATCATAAGAAACATTGTGTGGATCATGTCTAATTTCGACCTGATTTTCTCCGATCTGCCTAAATGGCTTGTTAGATGCCACTTATATGTGTGGTACCCTCATTCATTCTGTATATGACATTTTTGTTGAGTGATGAATCCATTGTATATCATAAAGAACATTGTGTGGGTCTCGTCTAATTTCGACCTGATTTTCTCCGATCGCTTATTAGATACCACCTATATATATGGGTGATACCCTCGTTCATTTTGTAAATGATATTTGTATTGAATGATGAATCATGACTATTCATCTATACGACTATACATCATTATATTGTTGAATGAGTGATCTTTCATGAACAAAACATTGCCTAAATTAGTTGAATCAATTTCTGGCTCTACTTTTATCAATAATTAAGTAACTCAATTTGATGCGATGCAGTATTTCAAGACTAATCCCGACGTGAACAACCCTTCTTACAACACTAAAAATGGAATTTACGAAGAGGGTTGCGGATTAGAGAACGTCTTGATGTCGTTTGGGCACGACGACTATATGTATTTGGTAATTGCGCTCAGAAAATTTATGAAATCATCTTACAAATTTATAATTTTGCATAATATGATTTTATTTTTATTTTATATTTTTTAGGTGGCCAAGGAAAATGGAACCACTCTACCTTCCGCTGCGTTGTTCGTCATCCGATACCATTCATTTTATCGTAAGAATTCCAACATCTTTCTTTTTATGTAATGAAAATAAAAATTTAAAATGTGTTGGTTAATTTCTAATTGATTTATTGGCATGTACGGTTGCAGCGTTGCACAGAGCTGGAGCATACACACACTTGATGAATGAGGAGGATAAAGAGAACCTGAAATGGCTACATATTTTTAAGTAAGGTTTTTTTTTTTTTGGAAATAAAAGTGTTATTTTTAATTTGGGCAAAACCTGTGAAACGATTTCACAGGTCGTATTTTGTGAGACGTATCTTTTATTTGGGTCATCCATAAAAATGTTTTACTTTTTATGCTAAGAGTATTAATTTTTATTGTGAATATTCCCATCTCACAGATAAAGATTCGTGAGACCGTCTCACAAGATACCTACTTTTTTATTTGTTATTATACAAAAGCTCCTCTCAAACCGTTTTATGTGTCAATTATGTGAGACGAATTTTCGAACTCGACTCGGTCCATAAAAAAATATTATTTTTTAATTTTTTTTTGTAAATATAGATTGGATCAAACCTGTCTCACGAATATAAATTCGTGAGATCGTCTCACAAGAGACTCACTCTATTATTATATCTGTCAGATCGTCTCACAGAAAACTCTCTGGTCTATTATTATTATTATTAGATATATAATTTGGTGTAATTGGATTTTTTTTGGATATTTATTTGATAAAATTGCAGCAAGTATGACTTGTACAGTAAGAGCAAAGTTCGAGTTGATGTTGAAAAAGTGAAACCATACTACCTCTCCCTCATTGAGAAGGTAAACGAATTTTTTTTTTGGAAATTAAATTATAATTATGAACTTTGATTTTTATTCTCTCCTCGAGGTTATAATTAAATTCAAATCCACATATTTATTGCAGTATTTTCCAGCGAAGCTTCGATGGTAAATTAATTGGCAAGAGCAATTGGATTATATTTATTCATTTATTTTTTTATTGCAAGACGTTGGATTTTATGTAAATAGATTTCGTGAAAGAAGATTTATCCGGCCAGATCTCTTTTCCGGATTTGTAATTATTTATTTTCGTAATGAATTTCGTTTTTTGTTTTGTTTTACATATTCTCTCCTTTATTATATGTATTACATACAAACAATATACACGCATAAAATGGATTCACCATAGTGAAAGGTGAAAGGAGTGTTTCAAAAATTGATTGAAGTTTACAGTTTACTTATATGTATAAACGATTGAGTTCTTGTTAGCATAAACTAAGATAATACTTTAATACAAAATCTAAGGGTATAAAATCGATCAGGACATGTGGAGGTTCATAAAAATATATAGATCTTACATTGCCAAATTAAAATTGGTGTGAGAAATGAGATTTCAACGTATCGAATTCCAGCGAAGCTAGCGATTTCAGCATTGTTATAAATTTCAGCACGACGGAATACATACCATTTTTAGTAGCCAAGTTTCATCCGCAACAACTGATTTTAAGCAGATCATTGTAACAGTCAGCAGTCATTCAAATTTTATAACTGGAAAATTAATTCGAAGTTATGACAGATCATGATAGATAAATGAGAGAATAACAGTCATATTTTGCCATGTAAGTAAAAGTCGATTTTTTGAATCATTGTTAGACAAGTTTTTGAGCAAATCACTCTAAAAATTTCGAGCAAGGAGTAGCCTAGTTTTTGAACATCAATTCTTTAGCGAAAACAAACAATTTTCAAATATTAATCGAAACTATGTTAAGCATATTACTGTAAGCGAGTTTTCTGTTTCAACTTGTGTATTTTGATTTAAAATCGACCAACATGTATGTTATGGATTTAAAATCTGACTGGTGAAATCTATATATTTGAATCACTGACTTTTATAAACAAATGGTGATAATATATATGCTGAACACACTTGATTCTTTGTTATTCATGATTCACGCGTGACCCTTTAGATGATTAAAATATAATAGACTGATATCAGCTAGTCATTAAATTCAAACCTGTTCAATACATGATTTTGGATGCCTTTTTATTCGTATATATATATACACTATATTATTAAGTTTGAGACACTTAAAATAACTAACTTTCGGTATCATGTCTGTTTTAATACTTATATAGATTAATAAAGTATTAAAAATTTATTGCAAGTTAGTGTATAATGTTTTTGTTCCCTCAACATTAAGTTGTAAGGTTCAATATCTACTTGGGTATTTTTTTTTCCTTTCTTTTTTCTATTTATTTTTTTAATTCATATATCAAAATTGCAGTGTAGTCCCTCATTATTTCTTATAATTACAATTTGACCTCCATTTAAATACAAACCAAATGAATTGTAAAAATATTGTACAAGCACACAACGCGTGCGTCAGTGCAATAGTCCGTATTAATGTTATGTTGGATATTTCGTGAAAATGATTTAAATGCTGAGATGATTTTCTCATTTACTGAGTAACAACAATATCACATACCTACTCAAAACCCCTCTCAGATAATAATAAAGTAGAGATCGAAGAAGATGAACAAACCCAGTTATGAGACTGGTGAAGGAGACCTGACTGAATAATTTTATAGTTAACAAATGTTGTTTATTAGACACTTCATCATTTCTATTATATACTTTGTTTTACATTTTCACAACTGAAAACAACATTCAAAGTTATATAATACAATATATTTTGATATCGTGAATGAATAGACTAATTTTTAAAATTTTGTATTTCTGACACTTGTTGTTTTCGAGTGCATCATTGAGAACAACGTTGATGTCAACACTCAGTTGTAGAACGTGATAATTAGATTGTTAGATATAAAGTGAATTAATGACCCTTGTATTAGCATCTCTTCAACGTCATATGTTTCATTGGTATCGAAACACAAAATTTTAGTACGGTAAGTTCAGTAAACTCAGATTAAAATCTTGAAGGCCCAATATTATAAAACAAAATAGACAAAAAAAAATTAAATAGCATCACTCATTTCATAATAGTGTGTGTTTAATATATAGTTTATGGTGTCTTGATCTTAATGAATGGTCGTTCCAACAAATCCAAAGAACTACCTTGGCGGATCGTTACCTGCGTCATAAACAATTATCAAAGCCATCGAGGTCACCCGACGAAAACACTTTGATACTAAGTCATCGAATACCCGAAGAGAATGCAAATTATATTGAGAATTATAGAACTATAACTTATTTATATATTTTTGGAGATGTTATAGGCTTGGCCCTATACGGGCTTAGCTATATTTTAATGGCCTTAATAAACGGCGTCATAAAAAATAATTAAGAGAAGACTAGCTTAATTAGGTTATGTTATTTAGGTTATCTCCAATTCGTGCATTATTTTAGTGTAATTTTAACTTCAAAATAACACAATTTTGCACCAAATATAAAACTTATTCAATTCATCAACTCTAAAAAAATATTCTTAAAATATTCCCTATTGTCATATTTTTAACAGTTATATTGTTTCACAAATTATTTAACTGTATATTAAATTTAAATGTTATTATTTAAGAAAAATATTAAAATAATTTTATCTATAAAATAATATCATTAATAAATTTAAAATATAATATTCTCTACTTTTCTTTCAAATAATAAAATATAAATTTTAATTATTTATTAAAATAATTCTAATATTAATCTTTTTGTTTATATATTTATCAAATATCAAATAATCAAATAAATCTTAAAATTAATTTAAATCCATTAACTCTATTTTAAAACTATTAACTATATATTTTTAAAGAAATGAAGAAATGGGGGTCTGATATGAGAGAAGAAAAAGTGTTCCATTCTGCTTTTGAGTCACTTGGTAAAATATATAGAAGCAATCTGTTTCCCTATGACCCCAAAGATTCGAAGTTTATGTTTCTCTTTTCACATGTGGATTACAGAGACTGACGAGCCCCAAAGAACCTCATAGATCAATCTGTCTTGAAGTGGTCGAAAAAGTATATATCATAGCAATCGCGCTTGGAGTATAAATGATAGCCTTTAGTCCCATGCAATAGTTAAATCTCGGTGTTCCGACCGACGATTAATTAGTATCATTCTATCATGTCCCAAATCAATATATATGCTGATGATCAGATCGACTCTATTTGAGTTGTATAACCTTGTAAGCACAAAGCATACATGTTTCATTAAAGTATGTTATGATATTTTAGAAAATAAATGAATTTAGATATTACTAAGTAACTTTCATGTTTATTAGACTTAAGAGGGTGTTTTTTTTAAAAAAAGAAGATAATCAAATATATCAAAAATTGAACAAACAACATTCTAAAGTCACCAAAAGTGATTGCTCTAAAAATAGGTGGAATGCATAAATATGCATTTAGTCATGGAAAAGCTAATGGTTTTAAAGAGCCCAACATTTACAAGAAATAAAGGATATTATGGAATATTATTGACAAAAGTGGTAATTTTGTACGACAAAAAAAAGATTTAGGAAATCTTTGGGTTCGATGTTATCATAATATTAATGCACCGACGAATTTAAGGACATTAATTAATAGAGTAAAAACTTATGTGAGACGATCTTATAGGTCGTATTTTGTGAGACAGATATCTTATTTGGGTCATCCATGAAAAAATACTACTTTTTATGCTAAGAGTATTACTTTTTATTGTGAATATCGGTAGGGTTGATCCGTCTCATAGATAAAAATTCGTGAGACCGTCTCACAAAAGACATACTCTAATTAATATTTCCATCGTGATTTTTTTAACAATAAAATATTTTACTTTAGAGTGATATATCAATGGGATTATGGGAATACATTTATTTGTTGACTCGTATCTCACAATCATGCTACCTTGCATGCACTAAACCTAAATTAACTCATGCCATAATGGTGGGCTTGAATTTTGTTGGGTGCGTAAAAAGTGTATATTTGAAACTGTCAAGGTGAACAAGGCAGGAGCAGAATGCAAGTTGAGGCTAGAGTTAATTCTATTTTTTAAGACAAATTTGAATCATACACGGTGCTTATGATACACGACAATCATATCTCAAGATATAACGACTTTCGTTTTGTAATAAGATAACACCCCAAATTAAAAAACCACACGAACTTCTAGATATTTTTTATGATGAAGTTTCCGGTGATTTTAAAAAAAGTTGGGGTCTAGTATACATTTCCAAATGTTGAAGGGGCTTTTCACGATTAGACATAAAATGATATATATGGAAGAACTGAAGTCATAAAATTCCAATGTGATACAAGTGTGAATCTTTTGAAACCATGCATTTTAAGTCTATTGATTTTTTTGTATGAATTTATGTTAAAGTAATATTAATTATGATAAATTTGAAATACACTCAAGATTCAAATTTTAGCAATACATTTTTACATTACTTATTCACGCAGATCTATTTTTTTTTGCTATTGACTTACTAATCTTTTGGGCATGTAATCACATCTCTCACGGTATCACATGTAGAATACTCACAGTGATATCTAATTCCTAACAATGGTTTCTTTTACCTTTCCCAGCACTCAAACTCAATAGCTTCATGTCAAATAGATAGGTTAAAGGTACTGGGTTCAAGTGCCGAAGAAGGCTAAAGAAACCATTATCATGATTAGGATAACACTGTTAGTAGTGCATATGTGATACCGTGAGAGTTATGATTGCAGGCCCTAAAGATCAATAGGCCCATGAGCATTACAAGAAGGCGCAACTCAATTGGTACTCACATTCTAAAAACCTATGTATCTGACATGAGGTACAAGGTTTGAGTGTTGTGAAAGATGAATGGAACCACTGCCATGGAGAGGATAGTACTATGAGTAGTGCATGCACATGTGATGTGAGAGATGTTATTGCAATATGCCCAAAAATCAGCAGGTCCATACATGTCAATTGGTAATTACACTAAGAACTTTTGTATTTGACATGGAGGTACTGAGTTCGAGTGTTGGAAAAGGCTAAAGAAACCAATGCCAAGAGTGGAATAACGTAATGAGTAGTGTACATGAGATATTTTGAGATATGTTATTGCAGACTTAAAATATTAGATGGCCCATAAGCATTACAAGTTACACGTTTTATCCCCCATTCATTGGGATTTTTGGATAGGATTAAATGAATGTAAACAACGTCAGTATCGATATGTCTCGGTTCCGAGGCATGACATTTAAGTGGTATCAGAACCGGTCACCAAATGAACACCGAGAAATAAGTGTTATGTATGACCAAATGCTACATGGATGAGAGTCACCTCTTGAACCTGTAGAGCAAAGTGCTATATTATGAGAGTCACCTCTTAAACGTGTAGGAGACATCTCTAGATTCTCGGCCTCGGGCACGCCGGGACAAGGACGTCGCGTTCTGAAGTAGGGGTGATTGTAATACGTTGTCTCGAATGGGTTGAAAATGAAAATTTAAAATGCTTTATAAGAGCTTACAATAGAGTCCTATAGCAATTTGAGTTAACTATTTTCGTAAAGCGAAGACAGATACGAAATAGTTTCGGCCTATTGTTCAGGCGCGCAGACGCAGGTCTTAGCCCGGGGGCGTGACACTGAAGGTGATGTAGGATGTAAAACAGAAAACATATCAATTGAAAATTCGAAGCTTCATCATAGAAACCTCGTGAGACTTCTAGGATACAACATCAACAAACAAGAAAATTTTTTACTAGATGAATGCATGCCCAACAGAAGCTTAGATGCCTTCACATCTGGTGGGACATTTATTTATCAGTACCTTTATAAGCAGCCTTTCTCTTGAATATTAGCTAGCACCGACGATTTTCTTTGTTTATTTCTTTCGTCAGATCAAGATGTTTTTATATCATCATTCATTCAAATTCCAAAATATTTTATTATGATCGCACATGTTTACACCAGCAACTTCAGAGTGGCATATAAACTCGAGAGATTCTTCCGTCTATTCATTTTGTTATTTGCATTGACAGGCATGGATAACGCGGACCGAAAACAAGGCCCTGGATTTGACAGATCCTACACTGGTAGAAACATGCGATGCATCTCAAGTGATCAAGTGCACAAATATTGGGTTATTATGCGTCCAAGATGATCCCGGTGATCGTCCCACCATGTCAAATGTTGTGATGCTTGACAGTGTAACATCTCCTCTTCCATCCCGACTCAACCAGCTTTCATCGTGAGGAGACGTCTAACGTTCGTGTCTTCCTCTCTGTCTTCAAAACCGGATGCAATCTCCAGAAATGAACTAACCATTGATTTTTCAATATATCTCACTCATACCATAATTAAGTGTCTAAAGCTATTGTGCGAGGCGAAACACCCCTTATATTTTTGCTATAATTCTGAAGTTAGGGGCGGCTTTGCGTTCATTTTCCTCGGGTAACTTATTGATTTAATACCAAACTTTTATTATTTATGGGATTACAAGTCAAAACAATTTAATTTACATGATTTTTGTATTTTTCCCATATATAATAACTCTTCGTCTGCTTTATTGGTAGTAATATCTGGCTCTATTTAGTTATTTTCAGGTATTGTGTCAAAACTGAGAAAAAATGACTGAAAATAAAAAAAACCAGATTTTCACTATTTGCAATAACAAAAACCAGAACATGTGAATTTACATGATGATTTTTCAACTTTTCTATATATATATATTTGTTTTGGCATAAAATATACACAAGCATGCGTAAAACTTTGATATAAAAAACTGTTATTATACTTAAAAAAAAGTAAATATCAGTTTATAAATTTTGATCTATAAATTTCATATCATGATGATTTATGGAATTATATCTTTTGATAATGTAATAATTGTATCGGTTCAAAAGTCGGTCTGACAAATAATGTTTGAGTTATTGTACGATTTAAAATACTTGAATTATACTGTTATCACCAATTATGACATTTGTTAAATCGATAAACATTCGATCTTGCAATATTCTCTTTCTTTATAGTTGAGAGTAGGTCTCTCGTGAGACTATCTCACGAATTTTTATCTGTGAGACGGGTCAACCCTACCGATATTCATAATAAAAAGTAATACTTTTAGCATAAAAAGTAATACTTTCTCATGGATGATCCAAATAAGATATATGTCTCACAAAATACAACCCATGAGACCGTCTCACACAAGTTTTTGACTACAGTTGAAGAATGGAAATGTAAATTTGATGTTACTGCAGCGACGCAGTCGAGGACAATAATTTCCTCCTCCATTACTTTAAACCGATAGCATTAGTGGCGACACATTTGTTGGCTACTTATCGATTTCACACTGTGTCAAACAATTTTCCTTCCCATCCTTTATTACAGTATATATGACATTATATGATATATACCACTGTATAAAACATGTGCATGTAAATGACAATATTGCCAACATAATTAATTCCGATGCCTTTATATATATTGTATTGTTTTATAAAGAATATAAATTTATCAAATTGTGATCTTTTGTACCAAAGTAAAAAAATTCCATGTTGTGATGTTATTTTTCGGTTGATAAATTTAAAGTCATCAACATTTTCGAACTATATTCATGGAAAAATTACATTTTTAGCTCTTAAACTTGTTTTTTTCCCCTATTTTTGATCATGTTGTAGAATGATTAACGATTTTAGTCCACCGATTTTATTTTTCAATTGTAGTCACTTTTTACCAAAACGTTGATGTGACGTCGGAAAATGATGGCGTGACATCGATAATTGTTGATGTGTCCAATGCCGCGTCAATACTTCGATGAAAAATGACTAATTTTGAAATAGAAAAAAGTAAAATTAGTGGACTAAAATCGTGATTAGTCGATAAATTACTCAGAATGAAAAATATGCCCAAATTCCTTTTAAAAGTGTTGAATCCCCAAAATATAGAGATTCTGTGCGTGAAAACAGTGGGGACAACCTGATCATGTGCGTGGACTATAATTCACAGAGCTTCCTTCCACCAAGCATAATCATTAGTCAGCTGTACGATATTCGACTTAAATTTTGGTGTAGAAAGCCAAGAAAAACGAAGACTCGAGTGCTATCTTTTTCAAGACTTGGCTTCACTCATTCATCCATCATTCCACCATAATCTGAGCACAAGATGAAGGGATCATGATAATTAATATCTCCATAAAAATGCGGTCTCCCTTCATTTTCTTGGTCTCCTACATCACTCTATTATCCACTGTTTTTCATCATCTCAAGTGCCAGGCTAGAGACAGCATCATCAGTGGAGGATACCCGTTAACTGACGGTACTGGTGAAACTCTTGTATCAGAAGGAAAAAGATTCGAACTTGGTTTTTTTACTCCTGACGGCAATGAGAGAGGTAACAGATACATAGGCATATGGTATAATTATGATCAGTACCCAAGGACCATTGTGTGGGTGGCCGGTAGAGATGCACCATTGCCGGATAATTCCGGAGTTTTCGGGATTAAGGACGATGGAATCGTCAAGCTCTGGATCAGAGACAAATTGTTTTGGAGTGCTAAAAATGTTGCGAACTCCAAGAATCTGAACAGGACACTGAAGCTTCTTGATTCTGGGAACTTGGTACTTTTTGATGGTGGGTCTTCGGGGGCGAGTTTATGGCAAAGTTTCGACTATCCAACTGATACATTTCTCCCCGGTATGCAAATGGACGGGAAGAGTCTGACTTCTTGGAATTCCCCAGGGGACCCCGCCACAGGAGACTATACTTTTCTCCAGGATCAAAATGTGTACAGCATAAAGAAGATCTCGACTGATTATTATTGGAAAAGTCATGATGCAGGTTCACTAAATATTTATAACGACGTACCGAATTATGTAGATCAAATGCTCGGTGGACTTGATCAAACTAGCGTACAATTGTTTGTAGACAGAAGAACATACATACGTTATAATTTTTCAAAGCATGGCGTCTATAACAATGTCACCCGGGTTTTGATGAATTCTTCAGGACTGATACAGTATTTTGAAGGAGATGACTACGGAGGATGGTCGTTGCGGTGGTCAGAGCCCAATGATAGATGTAAAGTGTATGAACCGTGCGGAAACTCAGCCAATTGTGACAGCAAGAGTCAGCCAATATGCCAGTGTTTGCCTGGTTTCAAGCCTCAATTTAAGGAAGACTGGGATTTAGGACGGTATTCGGGAGGTTGTGTTAAGGAGGAGTTCATAAGTTGCCAAGAGGATGCTGATATAATGAAGCAATTTTTGCATTTGCCCGTGAAGAAAGTGGAGAGCACCAACGCACAGCGATTTGATATAGCTGGGAAAAATACAACATGCGAGAGAGAGTGTCTAAGTGATTGCAAATGCAGGGCGTATTTGTCCAGAAGCGATGATAGCACAAACCGGGAAACAGGTGATAATCATCTATATTGTTGGATATGGACGCAAGATCTTACAAATCTCCAGATTGGTGACAATCGTGATGATAACCGGATCTCCATTCGTGCACCAGACACAAGTAATTTTGAATCATATTAGTTAATGTTTATGCAGCTCGTTAAATATGCTAAAATTTAAACAAAAATGTATTGTCATAGGATATCTCTCGAGTCAAATTTCTGCAACAGATGTATTGTTTTAGTAAGATTAACCGCAGGTTCAACCCAAACCTTTCAAACCATACAATATAACAAGCTCTACAATTCAATCAATAAGGCGTGCCACATAATCAGTTGCCAGATAGCCCACAGTTTTCTATATTAATTCTCCGACATCTTGGGGAAGAATCTACCGGAGTTATTTACTGAAGCTTTTCTATGTATTTGTTACAGAATCCACACGAAACTGTCAGCCATGTTTTCTGAACCAGATACCTTATCCTCTGAGCAGCGGACCAGACTGTGGTGATCCTTTATACCGTGGTTTCAGCTGTGATAACTCCACAGGTGTAATCAGCTTCCTCACATTGAGTGGCAAATATCCAGTGATAGGCATTCATAAAGCAACAAATAGTTTTGTTATTCAATACAACTCTGAAGGTGATATTGGATGTAAAACAGGAAACATATCAATCCAAAATTTGAAGCTTGACCAATCATCACCATTCACTGTAACTAACCCATGCTACATAGAACCTGGTAACGCCATTCGGAATGTTCAAGTTGGAAATCAGATAGAAATAAGCTGGAGAATCCCGATGGAGCCAATGTGCAATTATTCGGGAGATTGTAAAGATTGGCCTAATTCATATTGCCAGGACAAGGGTGATGGACAGAAAAGATGCTATTGCAACCGAGGCTATAAATGGGAAGAACCTAGCGTAAGTTGTATCAATGGTAGGTGTACTCGGATCAGTATTATGTTGTTGGATTATTACTTCAATAAAATTTTCTGACTACTGATTTTGCAATTCTTCAGCATCAACAAACATTGAGGGAGGACCTGAAAACAAGAAACACATGAAATATGTAATTGTTTCCGTCGTTTCTGTAGCTGGGATTGTACTTATTTTATGCTGCCTCAATATCGTACGCCGAACAAGGTTGTTCAAAGGAGAAGGTAAGCGTTACAATTTTGGCTAATAATACCTTTCTTGATTTCTCCCATAATTCGAACAGGGAATGTTGGACTAAATACACCTTGAAGCTCAAAATCTCTTAGAAGAAAAGAATGCAAGTATCTCATTTTGATCTCTAGTTACCATCTATTTTTTTATAAAACACTTCAATTTCTATGCACAAATCACAATGAAGGGAACATTGAAAAGGAGCCGGTGATCTTCTCACATGAATATGAAGGACCGGTGGATGACTTGATGAATATCGAAAAGGACAGCACGAAGGCCATTGATGTACCTTTCTATAGTTTGGATATTGTTTCATCTTCTACTGATAAATTCTCTGAAGCAAATAAACTCGGGCGAGGTGGATTTGGCCCGGTCTATAAGGTGAGCACGTCGCTGCTACTCATAGTACTTATTTCGAAAGAAAAGAAGGTTATTCTTTCTTATGCATCGACGGTTGTTACTGTTCTAAATTTTTGCAGGGAAAGTTTCCCGGAGGACAAGAAATTGCAGTGAAGAGGCTGTCCAGTTGCTCTGGTCAAGGCATCAAGGAATTCCAGAATGAAGTTGTCTTAATCTCCAAGCTTCAGCATCGAAACCTTGTGAGACTTCTAGGATACAGCCTCAACAAACACGAAAAACTCTTACTATATGAATACATGCCCAATAGAAGCTTAGATGCCTTCATATTTGGTAGGACATTTATTTAGTAGGACTTTAGCAATCATTATCTTGAATATTAGCATCAAAATATTTCTCGGGTTATTAATTTGTTTTGTCAGATCAAGAAAACAGATTGTTGCTTGACTGGAAGAAGAGATTCGACATTATCTTAGGGATAGCTCGAGGGCTTCTTTATCTTCATCAAGATTCGAGGTTGAGGGTTATTCATAGAGATTTGAAGACAAGCAACATTTTGTTAGATGAAAACATGAACCCCAAGATATCAGACTTTGGATTGGCGAGGATTGTTGAAGGCAGAGCCGAGGCAAGCACCAAGAATGTCATCGGGACACTGTAAGTTTTCTTACACATTCTGAAACACATACCATTCCAAGTTGACATAAACGATTATCCCAAAATTAAATTGCTCGTGTTTCTTCGAGCAGGGGCTATATGTCGCCTGAATATGCCTTGGAAGGGAAATTCTCAACCAAGTCTGATGTATTCAGTTTTGGAGTTGTGTTGCTTGAAATAGTCAGTGGGAAGAAGAACACCGGATTTTACAATCCGGAACATGTGTTAAATCTCTTAAGATATGTGAGTTCCATCACTCATTCAAATTCTAAAATGTTTTATTGTGATCCCACATGGTTACACCAGCAACTTCGGAGTGCATATAAACTTAAGAGATTCTTCTGTGTATTTCATTCTGTTAGTTGCATTAACAGGCATGGATACTGTGGACAGAAAACAAGGCCCTAGATTTGACAGATCCTACACTGGTGGAAACATGCGATGCATCTCAAGTGATGAAGTGCATAAATATCGGGTTGTTGTGTGTCCAAGAAGATCCCGGTGATCGTCCCACCATGTCAAATGTTGTTGTAATGCTTGACAGTGAAACATCTCCTCTTCCACCCCCGACTCAACCGGCTTTTGTAGTGAGGAGACGTCTATCCGTTGCGTCTTCCTCTTCGTCTTCAAAACCAGAGACAATCTCCAATAATGAACTGACAATTACCATGGATGAAGGGCGATGAAGGGTTTTTAATTGTGTTAGTTTGAACAAGATTAAGTCAGTAACGCATATTTGGTCCCAAGATAGGCATGTCCAATTCGTGCATCATTATTGAAATATGTTTGGTTACGACTTTGTCTTTATCACTACTGTTGTCGATGAGTAAGCTTTTTAATCATAGTTTTCGAATTCAAGTAAGTTTCAGTTTTGTTTCCGAATTTGTATTTTCCTGGATATAAAGAAGTTGTCAAGATCATAATCTGAATTTGAATATAAAAAGGTCGTCACGTGGATTAGGTTTTGGACCTTACGGTGGAATTGTTCACGGTATAGTTCTTTTTTTTTTTTTTTTTTTTGGGAGACACGATGTAGTTACTCAACTTGAGGTAGTATTTATACAATTTGGTGGTTCTTTTCTATAGCTTTTATTATTTTGAGAATTGAGGAGGATATAAATGTTTAAAAGAGAATATGAACTTTTAAAATTCTGACTAACCAATCCGGGAGACTAATCAGGATATTTTTTATGAGTAGGTCTCTTGTGAGACGATCTCACGAATCTTTATCTGTGAGACGGATCAACACTATCGATATTCACAATAAAAAGTAATACTCTTAGCATAAAAAGTAATATTTTTTCATGGATGACCCAAATAATATATTTGTCTCACGAAATACGATTCGTGAGACCATCTCACATAAGTTTTTGTCATTTTTTATACCCCGGTTAGTTCGAGCTAAAAGCCTGGGCTGTTGGACTTGCATCGATTGTTATCAGATGTGATTCGATAAGCCGAGCATCATTCTTTATTCTTCATGATATGATCATCCAATCATACCGTATTGCATAAACAAGAACTCAGAATTCAGCTCCTTTGAAATAAGAATTCAATCAATTTTTGCAGACAGAGAAGTAATTACACGAGAATTACATTATAAAGGAATCCAAAACCTAACGGCTAACATGGTACCAAATGTTGCAATATTTTGAGCGCAAAAGACTCACCAGCCTATGCTACTTTGTCCATTAGCTGTATTGGAGACAGAATATTGGCCTTGCTTGTCTCAACAATACAACCGTTCATCACCATTTCTTCCAGCATGAAGTGTGCTTTCTCCAAATGAAACATGATGTCCAGCTCACACTGCAAATTTACAACTCAGATGCTCAATGATCTTTTAAAGGCGGAGATGGCGAAACATCATTTCAAACTTTAATTTTATGATATAAAAAGAAACTTACCACATTACCAAAATGTCGATCCATAGTTTCAACTAGGAGGTGTATGAACTCCAGAATCGCAAGCTCATTCTGCAAACAGGGCCACCAAGCAAATCGTGAATCTTCAACTTTTTAACACGGGTGAAGAGCAAGAATGCTATTTTGGTATGAAACTCTGGGGAAACAAGAGATAATTTGATTAACATAATCATGCTTGTCAACAGACATATTTCACAATCAACTGAACCCTAATACGTCATTCGTGAATAATAAGTGTAGTTTACAAGAGAGTAGCAGAAAAAGATTAATAATCTGATAATAATCTATTATTCTACAATCCCCTCAAGTTGGGTCATATAGATTCATCATGTCTAGCTTGAAGATGAACGCTTCATTAGAATTAATAGAAATTAAAGGTTAGATACATTGAACTTTATGGACTCGTATGTTAACTAAATTACTGAATCTAAGGGATAACTAGATACTACTTATTATATTCCTAAGAATTCAAATATAAAGATAATGCATATAATAATCAATTATTTTACACTCCCTCAAGTTGGGTCTTATATATTCATCATGCACAGTTTGAAACACAACTCTTGATAACTTGCTCTAAGAGGTACTTTTGTTAGAATATCAGTCACTTGTAATTGAGTAGGGATATAATTCGGCAAAACTATCACTTTTCAATCTTTTCACTAATGAAATGTCAATCCACTTCAATATCATATCAATCATGATAATCTGATAATAATCCATTATTTTACGCTCCCTTTAGATATGGGTCATATAAATTCATCATGCCCAGCCTGAAACACAACTCTTGAAAACTTGGTCTATGAAGTACTTTTTTTAGAATATCTACCACTTGCAATTGAGTTAGGGATTATTTTTTCAATTTTTTCACAGATAAAATGTCGATCCACTTCAATGCGCATGGTTCAATAATGATGGACTAGATTCTTGGATATGCTGATAGCTGCTTGATTATCACACATAAGCTCCACAGGGAAATTTTCTTCTATCTTTAGTTTATTCAGTAGTCTCTTTAGCCACGTTCCTTCACAAATCCCACACGTTAACGATCGGAATTCAGCTTTTGCACTACTACGAGCAACTACTGTTTGTTTCTTGCTTTGCTGTCACCAAATTTCCCCATACATATGAACAATATCCAGATGTGGAACATCTATCTATGGGAGACCCTGCCCAATTAGCATTGTTATAGACTTTTGACTGCTCTTATTGAAGTCTTTCTAAACAGTAGTCGTTGTCCAGGAGTGTTTTTTAGATTTCTTAGTACTCGGTAGGCAACACTCATTTGTTCTTCACTTGGATTATCATGAATTGGCTACTGACGCTCACAACAAATCCGATATCTGGTCATGTGTGTGATAGATATATTAGTTTCCCGATTGATATCTTCCCTTGGCCACCGGGGAGAAAGTACCTAAGATAACAGAGGTCTTTCATTTCAAATTCCATCGAAATGTTTAATTTTACAAGGGCCATTTCTTCTTTGTGATTCCATGTGTACATAGACAATGAGTACTGTAATCTTGTCTCCCTCCAAATTCTTAACAAATAACGCGTGGTCACCTTGACATTGGGTATGCCCTAGTTGATTATTTGAAGCCATACGAGTTTTGTGATTTGCATACCTTATTCTTTGTAGCAGCTGACGCAAAACCAGGAGTAATTTCCATGTACACCTCTTCTTCGAGATCTCCATTAAGAAATGCATTTTTCACATCAAGAGGCTCTGACGGTGTTGAGTCTGGCTACATGAGCAAATATTTCCTGATAGTCAATACCATGAGATATTGTGTACCCTTCGGCTACAAGTCGTGCTTTGAACCGATCTAAGCTTCTATCAGACAAGTGTTTAACAGTGAAAATCCATTTACAACAAACTGTTTTCTTTCCTAGTGGGTGATCTACAATCTTCCATGTTTTGTTCTTTTCAAGTGCCTTGATCTCATCAAATACAACAGCTTTCCATTTTGATGATTCATGGATGGCTTCATCGATAGTGGGTGAAACCTATACCTGATCTAGATTTGAGAGAAATGCACGATAGTTAGGAGAAAACCGTTCAAGTGAGAGAAAATTCCCAACAGGTTGTTGTGTGCATGTTCTCACTCATTTTCTTAAAGCAATGAGTCTATCGTCCAAATCATTTTCCAATATATGAATGTTTTTTTCAAGGTTACTTGAATCTAGTGTCGTGGAAGAATCTAGAGCTGGCTGAGTTTTGGCTGAATTTGCAATATGCCATGTTTTGTTCTTTTCAAGTGCCTTGATATCATCAAATACAACGGCTTTCCATTTTGGTTCATTGAGGGCTTCATTGATACTCGATGGAACCTGTACCTGATCAAAGTTTGAGAGAAATGCATATAAGTTAGGTGAAAACCGTTCAAGTGAGACAAAATTTCCAATGGGGTGTTGTGTGCATGTTCTCACTTTTTTTTCTTAAAGCAATGGCTCTATCGTCCAAATCATTTTCCAATATATGAATGTTTTTTTCAAGGTTACCTTAATCTGGTGTCGTGGAAGAATCTTGAGCTGGTTGAGTTTGTATTGGATCTTGACTCTTTTGATGATAATGTTTCCTTCTAGAGTATACCTGAAGCGGTTGGATGATATTTGTTCATTAGAGGTTGAGGGGTTGCTGGTCACAGGAGTAGGCAATGTTTCTGGTTCAATATGGAGTATGGCTAACTCAAGATATTGGGTGATGGGATCTCAATTATTCGGTTCTGCATTTGACTTCTCCCTCTGAAGCATAGAATTAGGATAGAAGGGATCATTTACGAAGTGACATCCATAGATGTGTACAGCTTCTTAAAAGTGGGACAGTAACATTTGCAACCTTTTTGGTTTGGGGAATACCTATGCATTTGACACCATGTGGTTCGAGTTTGTTGCGGTTATGGGAATGAATGTGAACAAATGCAGAACGTCCTAACACTTTGCCGGGGATATCATGAACTAGGTGTGAGTTGGGGAAACATTTAAGGAAAGTCTGGATAGATGTCTGGAAATTTAGGACTCGCGAGGGTATTTTATTGACGAGATATGTGGCTATGAAAATGGCATCCCCCAATAGCGTTTAGGGACATTTTTTGCGAACAAGGATCGTGTAACTTCCAAGAGATGACGGTTTTTTCGTTCGGACATAGTACTATTCTGTTGGGGAGTATCAACACATGAGCTTTGGCGAATAGTCCCTTGGGATTAGCAGGTAACCTCAATCACGGGCTGTAGAGAATTAAGTCTAAATCATGGTGTGGAATTGTTTGAAAAGTTGGAAGTTTCAAATTTGTCTTTCACCAGAAAAACCCACGACAAATACGTGTGATCATCGACAAACAATAGGTTATGCCAATATATGGACAATGTAGGCAGTAACAATTCATAATGAAATAAGTACACACCACGGTACACAAATCTGTCAACTGCTGGTGCTATTTAGTTCAATCTATCAAATTTTGAGATGCACATATTGATGACTGTGAATACTACAATAAATTTGTTGTGTATCATAGTCTTGACCAAATTTTCAAGTCAGTGAAAAGAACTCATGTAGCCACAAAAATGTGGTGACCCAAAGAGGATCAAGTTAATTTGAATTATCACACTTTGAAGCTTAGTATCGACGCCCCATCATCTAATGCTCATCTTGTGGAGTGGCAACACTGCAAGTCTAGTGAATGGGCCATAGTGGATTATTTTAGATTCCAAATTAGAAAGCTGTTTGCCGAGGACATACCCAACACAGCCACTCTATAATACTCATTCATTAATTGCAAAAGACAAGCCATTTCACATTTAATCCAAAATAACAGAACTGTAAGAGGAGATATCATCAACACAGCCACTCAATAATATTAAGCATTCCAAAAGGAAACAATTTTGCGGTTATCCTTCAATTTTCATGGACCTGTTACCATTATTACTGTTACTATTGAATATTTTATTGACCTAAAATTCACAAGTCAAACAGACTATGGAAGAAACAACAATAGGAAGGTGTAGAATATAATGCACAAAGGAAGATCAATAACTCTAGAACTGTAAAACTTACTTCCTCATTGTCTACACCAACCAGGAAAAATAGTGATGCATATCGCCTATACACAATTTCGTAGTTTCGATGCTTAACAAAGGCACACTGTTCAAGAAATAGCAAAAATAAAAGTTTAGAATATATAATAAACCACGAGCAATATTACCAAAAGCTTGAGCAACTTACATATGGCAAGAGGAATACCCTAAACCTAAAGATACATATTTTCTGTCGCTCAATTTAACAAGAATTAGCCTAGTAGGAAAGTGAACATGGAAAAGAAGATGGAAAAATAAAAATAGATGCCAAAACAACTCAAAGTCACTATCCTGTAATAAGGCAGGTTATTTGAGATTTCAAGACAACGCAGACAAATTTTATTACAAGCACGATTACCAAAAACTTAAGCACCTTACATTTGGCCAGAGAGATACCCCTAACCTAAAGATACACATCTTTATCATTCAACTTAACAAGTAGTAGCTTAGCAGCGAAGTGAACATGAAAATGAAGATGGAAAAATAGAACTATATCAGCAAAAAAAAGACTAAAAGCCCCTATCATGTAATAAAGTAAGTGATTTGAGCTTTCAAAGTACATTTTCAGTGACCGGAGAAAGTGGCTTTCAGCACATCCTATTCACTGTACTTAGAAACTATTTCACAATGTACAATCAGAACTTTTCAACATGAACACATAGTTGTGATTAAAAATTGCACCAAGTCCACAACCTAGGTTCCAAAGAAACAATGAGAATCGAATAAATTAAAATAACCATAACATCTGCTAGTATGGCACTATGCTATCGAAATAGCCATATATTGTTTTTCCTCCATCAGAATCCAAACCGCCAGGAAGTTTCAAAGTCAACTTCATGCAGCTACTCACCAAATTAGATAGCAGAGTAAAATCCACATGAAAAGGACAAAATTGATCGACAAGAATCCATAAGAGACTAAAACAAGGAGATGGAAGATCAAGGAGCAAGTGCAATCAATCAAATCATGTGCATTTTTTTCATCTTCTTGGGCTAAATTCGACCCAGTCGACGGAAGCGACTAAAAAATACTCTCTTTTCATCTTTTCAACGAACATCATATCGAAACAAACGCGAAATCGTAGCAAAATACAGAAAAGCAGAGACCTGTTGCTCTGTGCGGACGAGACATTTGCGTACGATTTCACCTTCGAGAGCGCGTCGTTCCTCGAGGGTTAGGTATTCGTAATACTGAGCTAGACGGGTCTGTCCTTGCTTGTTTACCATCAGTACGAATCTTATCCCCATTTCAATTCAAATATGCTGATCATCTCCCTATCTTCTTGATCTTTCCGCAGATTCAAATAAACCAGACTGCGAAAACTCAAATCTGTTGGTCCCACGTGCGGAATTTGAGATAATAAAACCCGAAAATAAAGAATAAACTGGACACCGAGATTTACGTGGAAAACCCCTAAAAATTATTAGGGTAAAAAACACGGGTAAGATGAAAAGAATTTTACTATAATATTTTGTGGTGTACAACTCACTCACTGTGTTTCCAAAGAGAACACACACTCTTTTAATACAGGAGAACAAACACCTCACAAATATTATAGAACTAAGCACTCAAATGCTTATAAGATGAGAGAAAACTCGAAGAATGGATGATTTCAGAATGAAGGGGGAGCTCTATTTATAGATCCTCTGTCAGTGTGAAGACGCGTTTTAAACGCGTCTTCCATCTTTCCACGAAACCTTGCATCCCACGTTTTATAAACGTTTTTGCCAACCATTTTTCTTTAGTCAAAGTTGTCTGCTGCAATTAATGCACCAATTGCCGACATTTCTCCCACTTGAAGATTTGATTGAGAATCAAACACATCTCCACACATCCTTTCAATCTTGCCATTCCCTGCTGCTTACGTTTCCGCTAGGCCACTTGAGGATCTACACCACTCAAACTTATCAGTGTTCACTGACTTGGTCAGAAAATCAGCTATGTTATCCTTCGTATGGATCTTCTGCATATACACGCTTCTTTCTTCTACTACTTCTCGCACAAAATGAAATTGTACTCCAATGTGTTTCGTCCTGGAATGAAATGCTGGATTCCTTGCGATGTGCAAGGCACTCTGACTGTCACAAAACAAAGGAACATTCTCTTGTTTGTGTCCGATCTCCTCCAATAACCTTTTAATCCATATTGCCTCCTTGCAAGCTTGAGTAGCTGCCATATATTCCGCTTCTGTTGTAGATAACGTCACAACTGTCTGCAGTTTTGAAACCCAGCTTATTGCTCCTCCTGCAAGCGTAAACACATAACCAGTAGTAGATTTCCTCTTATCAGGATCACCTGCATAATCTAAATCGACATAGCCCCTGAGTGTAAAATCCGATCCTCCATAACATAATGCAGCATTCGAGGTACCCTTAATGTATCTAAGGATCCTCTTAACAGTGCTCCAATGCTCTCGTCCAGGATTCGCCATATACCGACTAACTGCTCCCACTGCTTGAGCAATGTCCGGTCTTGTACAGATCATAGCGAACATCAAACTTCCCACTGCTGATGCATACGGTACTCGAGACATCTCCATCCTCTTTGCCTCACTACTAGGACACATTTCGGAGGATAACCTGAAGTTAACAGGAAGAGGGATCGAAATTGGCTTACTATCTTGCATGTTGAAGCGTTGCAAGATTTTCTTCAAATAATTTTTCTGGGAAAGCCAAATCTGCCTGTTAATTATATCTTGGTGAACTTGCATCCTTAGAATCTTGTTTGCTGGTCCCAAGTCCTTCATATCAAATTTCCTAGCCAACTGTGCCTTCAATCCTTGGACATGATCTTTGTTGGGGCCTGCTACCAACATGTCGTCCACATACAACAGCAAAATAATATAATCATCACCAGACCTCTTGAAATACGTACAAGGGTCTGCACTCAGTCTGTTGTATCCAAGGCTCATGATATGGGAATCAAATCTCTTGTACCAACACCTCGGCGCCTGTTTGAGACCGTACAGATATTTCTTCAACCTGCAAACCAAGTTCTCTTTGCCTTTTTCCGCAAAACCTTCTGGCTGGAGCATATAAATTTCTTCTTCAAGATCTCCATGAAGAAATGTTGTTTTCACATCTAGCTGTTCTAGATGTAGGTTAAACACCGCACACAATGCCAACACCACTCTGACTGTTGTAAGTCGAACCACAGGAGAAAATATCTCATTGAAGTCAATGCCTTCTTTCTGAGCATACCCTTTTACCACCAATCTAGCACGATACCGTTCCACTTGGTTATTGCCATCACGCTTGATCTTATAGACCCATCTGTTTCCAATGGCTTTCCTCCCTCGTGGTAGTGTAACAAGATCCCAAGTTTTATTTCTGTCTAATGCCTCCAACTCTTCTTGCATTGCTATCATCCACAAGGATACATCCGAGCTTTGAGTAGCCTCGTGGAAACTCGATGGCTCACCATCCTCTGATAATAGACAATATGCAATATTATTTTCATTGACATAATTTGAAAGCCAACATGGTGGTCTTCTGTCTCGAGTTGACTGCCTCACATTGGAAACCTCAGACTCAACATGTTCTTGTTCTTCGTGCTCTGGTACTGCTTCACAAGAAACTTGACATTCGTTCGTCTTATTTTCCACCTGAAAAATAGTAGTTTCTGAATTCGGTGTGCCTTTGTCTCCCTTTACTTTGTCTTCCTCGAAGATAACATCTCTGCTGATGACAAGCTTGTGAACAGTGGGATCCCACAAGCGAAACCCCTTTACTCCATCAGCATAACCGAAGAAGATACATTTTCTGGATTTCGAATCCAACTTCGATCTTTCTTGCTCATTGTACAGAACGTACACATGACTTCCAAATGTATGCAAATGAGAATAATATGTCGGCTTCCCGGTCCACATTTCCATCGGAGTCTTCAGATCAATCGCCACTGAAGGAGGACGATTGATAATATAGCAAACGGTTTTGACTGCTTCCGCCCAAAATGACTTTTCTAGATCCGCAGTCCTCAACATAGCTCTTGTTCTGTCCAACAAGGTTCTGTTCATCCACTCCGCCACTCCATTCTGTTGAGGTGTGTAAGCCGTCGTGAATTGTCTCTTGATGCCCTCATGTTGACAATATGCATCAAATTTATCACTGGTATATTCTCCTCCATTGTCAGTCCTGAGACACTTGATTTTCTTTTCAGAATCAAGTTCAACCCGCGCTTTGAAATCTTTGAAGATCTGGAAAACTATCTGATTTCTTCTTGATTGGATACACCCAACATCTCCTAGAGAAATCATCAATAAACGAGACAAAGTATCTCGCTCCTCCTAGGGATACAACCGGTGCTTGCCAAACATCCGAATGAATCAGCTCCAATATGCTTTTGCTCCTGGCTGTAGAAGTGCCAAACTTTAATCTGTGTTGTTTACTGGTAACACAGTGCTCACAAAAGGGTAGTGACACTTTTGTAAGTCCCGGCAGCAGCTTCCGTTCTGAGAGAATTTTCAACCCTCGTTCTGACATATGCCCGAGCTTTCTATGCCATAACACTGTTAATTCTTCTCCTGAACCAATTGATGCAACAGCTAGTTCTGCCTCTTTGTGTGTTTCTCCCAAAAGTACATACAGATTTGCAGCAACTTTTTCCGCCTTCATAACCACAAGCGGCCTTTCACAATTTTCATGATCCCGTTCTCGATCCGAGTTTTGCACCCGATATCATCCAATTGCCCCAAGGACAAAAGATTTTTCGTCAGTCCTTTCACATGTCGTACCTCCTGTATGGTGCGAATGGTGCCATCAAACATTTTAATTTTGATAGTACCGACCCCATTGATTTCCAAGGCATGATCATTTCCCATGAATACAGATCCTCCTGAGACTGGTTCATAATGATCAAACCATTCTCTCCGAGACGTCATGTGCCACGTCGCTCCTGAATCCATAATCCATGTATCACAAAATTTATGCCTGCCTTCTGCAATAGTTGCTGCTTCGCTGAATAATATTTCACCACTGCCTGAAGTACTGGCCACATTTCCTTGAGAGCTTTTATCGATACTCGTACACTCTTTCTTGAAGTGCCCTTTACCGCCACATTTAAAGCAGTAAATATTTTTCTTCTTACTTCTCGACTTTGATCTACCTCGCCTTTGACTCCCACTGAAATCACGGTCCATAAATCTTCCTCTTATCATCGGTAACGCCTCTGCCTGCTTCGAGGTTACCAACCTATCTTCTTTATTCTTGCGCCGGCTTTCTTCTCCGAGAACCGCAGTTAAGACATCGTCGAATCTTAGAAAGCCCATAAGAATATTGTTGGTTATGTTGATGATAAGTTGATCATATGAATCTGGTAGACTTTGAAGTAGAAGCTCCGCACGTTCATTTTCCCCTATTTTATGCCCCATGGAAGTGAGTTGGGCAAATAGAGTATTGAGTGTGTTGATAAGATCGGTCATCAATGAAGATTCCGCCATCCGAAGAGTATAAAGCCTTCTCTTTAGGAAAATCATGTTGTGTAGCGACTTGACCTCGTACATCTTTGTCAGAGTATCCCAGATAACTTTTGTTGTTTTTATCTCAGAGATACTTGACAAAACTTCGTCAGCTATAGCCAAGTGTAAATTGGCAACATCATTATCATTCATCTCGTTCCACTTTCCATCATCTGTAATCTCCACCTGTCTATCTCCAATAGCCAAGCAATTCTCCTTTCTTAAAACTGCTTGTATCTTTATTTTCCACAGCATAAAATTGCTTCCGTTGAACTTTGTTATCTCATACACTCCCGCCATTATGTCTACAACAATTTAGTAGACTTGATAAAATTAATTCCTCCTTAAATAAAAAATCTCAAAAAATCTTTTCTGATGTGGAATATCAGTCTAGGCTGCAACCACAGAGCATACTTAGAATTTTAAGAAATTTTAAACCAATGCTCTGATACCAGTTGTTGGTCCCACGTGCGGAATTTGAGATAATAAAACCCGAAAATAAAGAATAAACTAGACACCGAGATTTACGTGGAAAACCCCTAAAAATTATTAGGGTAAAAACCACGGGTAAGATGAAAAGAATTTCACTATAATATTTTGTGGTGTACAACTCACTCACTGTGTTTCCAAAAAGAACACACACTCTCTTAATACAGGAGAACAAACACCTCACAAATATTATAGAACTAAGCACTCAAATGCTTATAAGATAGAGAAAACTCGAAGAATGGATGATTTCAGAATGAAGGAGGGAGCTCTATTTATAGATCCTCTGTCAGTGTGAAGACGCGTGTAAAACGCGTCTTCCATCTTTCCACGAAACCTTGCATCCCACGTTTTATAAACGTTTTTGCCAACCATTTTTCTTTAGTCAAAGTTGTCTGTTGCAATTAATGCACCAATTGCCGACAAAATCTATGCATGGTTAACGGATTGAATTAATCTGAAACCGATACAAATTTAGCCTTTTTCAAATCAAAACCAATTATAAGTATTGTTAATCGATCCGGAACCGATCCAAATTCGGTAATTCAATCTGGAACAAAGAAATTGGTTTTAATAGTGTCGTATACAAAAAAGAAATGCATGAAAATTACTTAGTTCATCTTCAACCCAAAAATCAATTTTATTACAAATTCTACACTAAATATAGTAATTTCTATACCAAATTCAACATCAAAAAAATATTTTATTTACATTACATACATGATATCTTATCCTTTATTTAATATCTATTTATAAATTTAAAAATAATTAATGTTTAGATTATATAAAAAAAATTATATTTATTAATAATTAATGTTTAGATTATATAAAAAAAACATTATATTTATTAATAAATATTATTATATTTAAATTGTTAATATAATTATTATATTAATTAAATCATATATATTACAAATTAATACACATAATGTAAATACAAGTTCATACATTTGAACAATTATATTAATACATAAATGATCAATTAAAGTATTTTCGTAAATGTGAAATGAGAAATGAGATTCTTTTTCTTTTATTTTTCTATATCAAGTGAATTTTTTTTTTAAAATCTGATATGCTCATCGATTGTTATGTTATTTATTTGTAAATCAAATTAGTTACTAATAATTATTAAAAATAATATAATAGGATACAAAAATTAAAAACAAATAAACACTAACAATTTTAATATTGTTATACTTATCCATAAATGAATTATCATCATGATTTCTAAAATCTTCATCTTATCACTTTGTTTTTTTTTTTTTTTCAAATTTAAAATACAGTTTTGTTCTATCTTTTATTAGAACATAAAAAAACAAAAGTGTTAATATCAACATTTTATTTACACACATTAAAAATAATATTAAATATTTTTTTCTTCAAATAACATAAATTTTTCTAAATAGAAATATCAAATAAATTTATTTTAAAAAATTTTAAAATGATAAAACTATTTTCATACATGTCTGTGTGTGTGTCTATATATATATATATATACCAGTAAGAGATATACACGCATTATATGTGTTATTATTATTTTTAATTTGATAAAATAATACTAAAAAATTAACACGAAATTATTTTCAATTTAGAAGAGTTGTTCGATTTAAAAGGGAAGTTTTGTTTAGATTTTTTTCTATGTAAATATGGAGTGACTTGAAGAGATTTTTCGTAGAGTAAAGGAATAATTATGGAATTATATATTTTGGTGTTCTCTAAGTTTGTTACTCTAAGAGTCTCACAATTAATAATATAGTATAGATATTATAAATATTTTTGGTAATTTTGACAATAAAAAGCTTTTATAATACTAAATATATTAACATCTTTAAGTTGTTTAAAATAAGTTTATCCAAATACTTTAACGACATATTTTTAAAATAAGTCTCACATCTTATAAACTCTTAAAACAATTTATAAGATGTAAGAGCTTATAAGATGTTTTAAATAAATTTATATAATAAAATCATTAATTAGAAATTGTACTATTGAATTAAAACAATAATTATTTTCTTATGCATTAAATATTTATAATAATTTAAAACTAAATAAAAAGATTTTTTTTTTAAAAAAAAAAAAAAAGAAGAAAGAAATGATTTGCACTAAATTTGGCGCAGCGCACAAATGTTATTTTGGCCCAGGATTGGGGTTGCGTTGAGATATGTTTAGGTCGAGGCATTTGAGTTGATTTAGATCTCAAATCTTCCGCTCGAGATATATATATAAATTTTCGGAGCAAATGAATTTGCAAATTTGAAATATGCTTACTTGGACATGAATTAGATCAGTTTAAAATTGAAATTTTTTATTGGATCCTCGTCATTGAATTCATTTATTAGAGCACTTACATTGGTATTCAAAACAATGTGGATGGGTTCAATTGTTTGAAATTTTTTTTAAAAAAATAAATTAAGTACAGCAATGCCGACAAAAAGATTGAGGGGTGGGCTAACAAGACACTTTATATATATTTTGTTTAGTTTTATTTTTTAAAATAATTAAAATATTTTAATATTTATTTTTTAAAATAAAAAAATTAACTGTTGATTTTTTTAAAAAAAAATTAAAAATTGTTTTAACGGATTTTTTAATAAAAAAATCAAATATTCATATATAAATATTCACACATTCCACAAATTATTTTAAACATTCAAACACATTATTCTAAATCATAAATTATTCCAAAAATCTTCTCTCTTCTATTTTCATCATCTCAATTTAAATTTTTTTTTCTAAAATCCTATTTTATTTCTGAATGGATGAAAATAACCGAGGTTTTTTTAGAAATTCCGTGAATTATCCAAAAATGTCAAAGAAAATACTTCTTTCCAAAATACACAAATTCTACTAAATTATCCATATTTTTCATAAAATAAGATAAAATAATTTCACGCAATAAATGTATATATAAATTATATTATTATTTATATTAAATAACAATAATTTAAATTGTCTAACTAAATTTGAAACTTTATTTATTTAATGTAAAATAAGAATAAAGTTGAATAAATGAATAACGAGACATACAAATAAAGAGTAATAATGTTAAAATATATATGAAAGAATAGATGTCTTAATATAATGTACATGTGGACCTACCATTTTTTGATGAAACGATAAATTTTATAACATGAACCAATATGAAATGTCTTTACACTTCTCTAACCTTAAAAATATAAATCATTATATTTAAATAAAAAATAAATAAAGAGTAATAAAGTAACAATAAAACCCATAAATATTTGGTTGATATTATATTTGATCGGGGAATGAGAGATACTAGAGAACGAAGATATTCGATTTGATGATGTGGATTAACATGTCCATAAATGTTTGAAATGTTCGACTGTGGATGCTTTTATAAGCATACAACCACGAAGCAAGATTCAAAATTATCTAATCCAATGCTGTGACGATTTGTTGAAATATAATGTAGTGCATATATAATCAACGCACCCGTTAAATACCATATAACAAGTAAAATTATACCGCATAAATTTCTTATATCTATCAAAATTTGTTATTGCTCATTTTACGTGTTCATATCGTTTTATCATCCGGTACACGGACCAAGCACTATTTAATTAATAGAATAGTAAGTCTCCTGTGAAATGATCTCACGAATCTTTATCTGTAAGACGGATCAACTCTACTGATATTCAGAATAAAAAATAATACTCTAAGCATAAAAAATAATATTTTTTCATGGATGACCCAAATAAGAGATCTGTCTCACAAAATACGACCCGTGAGACTGACTCACACAAATTTTTGTCTTAATAATATATGAAATATATTTTACTCCAATTAACTCTCACATACATGCTCAAATTATTAAACAGCTTGTTATTTTCCACACAATATATTGAATCTTTTAGCATTTATTCAAGCAGTTCATTACATAACAAAACCAAGGCAACTTCTGCGACAAACCAGTGTACTCTATATATGGATATCTTCTATCTGCGTTTCTACTAGAAAATCGAGGAGCGAGTTCGCTAACTAGCATCGACATCTAGCGTGTGATATCTTTAATTTCAGCTTCTCCATCTGCGAAACTGTCGTCTAATAATTGCGTATCCGGGTGTTCCTTCTCGTCAATTTCAGTGGCCTGTTTTTGAGACAAGAAACTTGGCTGATTTGTGGAAGACAGCAGCCTTGCCCACATTCGATCGGTGATTATGACCTTGTTCCGTACTTCGTTAATTCGCTGCAAATTATTCGGGTCGATCTCTTTATCAGCATGAGAACTTAAGGATCCAAGGATTGAAATATACACAAGTGCGAGAAAAGTAAACAAAAGAAGAGAGGATGCACTGAAGTGAGTGATGATTCTAAAAAAAATTCAGAAATGGAAATAGTTGGAGTTGGATCAAAGTTATGTGTATGCAAATTATTACTAATAAAAGAGCCAAGATTATTAGGAGAAAGTAGAGACAGACGAAGGTGGATGATCCACAGAAGGCGAAGGGGATATAAAAATTAAGACACTAAATGCACAATCAGGCGAAGCGAAACAAGACATATCGAACCTCCATAGACTTGTATCATGGTAAATGCTAAAAAAGAGTAGAAGACTACGATAACCTGAGAACTTACATAGAAGGGTATATAAGTTTGTCTGCCATTTACGAGCCCTACTGTGAAACCAGTAAACCCGGCCATGGCTCCATGAACAGCACTTTGAGCAAGAAGGGTGCAGTACACGTTATCGGATGCATTGCTAGGAATAGCCCGAATCATGTATGTGGGATCTGTTGGTCAAACAAGTGCAAAAACTGTAAGAATCCGATATCCTCGGTATCATTGTACTAATCACAAAATCAGAGGTTTTGTACCTATATATTTTAGATTAATTGCCATCTTTCTTTTTTTCGAAAAATGATCCTGAAAATAAAACCAAGAGCATAATTTACAAACTTGCTGCACAAAAGGAAGAAAATACAAGGAAAATTTAGAAATTTGAGAAGGCAGTCGAACCTTAATCCGTCGAGACATCCATAGTCCACAATCATCCAGAAGCTTATTACCAGAAGCATCGTGTTGATTTGCAGTTCGAAAATCCTCAGAGAGTAGCTCCTGTCCGGCCCCTTCGGCCATGACAATCACCATATGCCCTTGTTCTTTCAGCCGTTTCTCTATGTATTCAAAAAGTCCACCAGCTCCTTCAAGATAAAAGGGTGATTCCGGAATAAGGCAGCAATCCACGTCTCGACTCGCAAGGGTAGCATACATGGCGATAAATCCTGAGAAATGGCACATAGCATGCGGTGTCAAATATAAAATTTGATGCACAAATCAGGCAATCACGTGTTCCTTTCAACAAAAATACGTAGCGTACTACTCTAAAATAATGAGTGTACTAGAAAGATAGAGAACACGTTATAAAATGTACCACTATATCTTCCCATTAACTTCACAAAACCGATTCCATTCTCAATACTTGTAGCTTCAACATGTGCAGCATTAATAGCACGTTGGGCTTCCTCGACAGCAGAATCAAAACCGAATGATTTGTCTATCACCTAGAGTAGTAGATAACAGGGGATAAGCCGTGATAACATAGACTGGATAGTTTCAAGGTACACTTGTGAGCAATATCAACAGCATAAATACCGGAATGTCGTTATCTATGGTTTTAGGAATACCCGCCACCGCAACCTTTAGACCACGTCTTTTGATTTCCTTTAGGACAACGAAAAACAACTTAAACTCAGATTCTAGACATTGTTCAAATGGCTTCAATATAGGAAAATGATAATGAAAAAATACCTCAAAAATTACTGCAGCGCCTTTCTGTGTTCCATCTCCTCCTATTATATAGACCTGAAATCAAAGGCAAAAATGCAATATTAGAATAAACTTTTACAATATTCAACATATTTTGATGGCAACTAAATTTTCTTGTACCTGGTTGATTCCACGGTCCTGAATGCTATCAACAATCTTTTTGGTGTCATGACCGCCCCGAGAAGTCCCCAAAATAGTTCCCCCGCGTTTATGAATGTCGTTTACAGAGTTGGGCGTCAGAGAGACTGTGTTTTTCGAGAAAAAACCTCGGTATCCTCCCTACACATTCAAAGCTCCAGGTGGTGAATATAGATAAAGCTATAACTTTTAACTCTACAGATGTAATAAGGAATCTACTTACATTTATTCCTATAACTCGATTTACCCCATACATATGATGTAAACCGCATACTATTTCCCGAATAACCTGTGTTTAAACCAGGGCATAAACCTCCACACGTAACAATACAAGCATGTACGTCTTCCGACTCGAAATAAACCTGAAAAAATTAAAACTCTTGTCTAATTTCAACGCATGAAACATGTAATAAGACTTTATATAAGCAGTGTATACACTCTACTTTTTCGCGAGGACCAGCTCGTCTAAAATGAACTCCTCTTGGACTATCCTTGTGAACAACCGCCTACAGAAATAAACAAGGATGTCGTACACCATTCATCAATAAAAAGCCATCTAAAAGCTGAACGCCAGCATAAATTTATTCACTCGAAGGTGTATTCTCAAAAAACGACTGACCTTTTGTGGTACGGAATCATCAACATGAACAAAATATTGCCTGTCAAAAAAAAAAAGTAATAACGATCAACCCTCACCAAATCATGAAAACCGACTCATGTGAAAGAATATGCATAAGGCCAACAAGCCAACTTGTGGTTTAAGCTTTATTTGACTCTTATTTAAAAATAATCTTTATTTTAATAATATTTTACGGTTTTCATCAAATTATGACATTTATTTTATCTGTATACGCACACAAGCTGCATAGATAAAGTCCTTAATATATAATATGAACCATGAGGTCTGCAGATCATGAAACTCATTAGGAATTATACTGAATATTCTAAATTGTTCTCTAATCGATTCAACGGTCTAATTAAAAGTTATTTAATTTAAAACAGAAATAAATATATATGTGTATATATATATGCGTGTGTATTATGATATTGTATTATCAAAAGTTGATAATAATTTAATAATGCAGGTATTATCACACCTACATGAGAGTTTTTGAATAATGAAATACAGTATCATGATAAAACTTTCGTTGCTCATTGGGTGCGAGAAAACGGTACACCAACAGCATGACCATACAAGAAACCAAAACGAGACAAATGAACTTACCTAACAGTTGAATATGCAGTATTATCTTCCAAAGGATTCGGATGAACCTGCCCACAACAAATAAACCATAAGCACAAAACGTGAAAGATCACCATGATAAGAGCACATGCTGGTAATATCATGCAAAGTGATCAAAACCGCGGCAGAGACACGGTTAGTCGGCGGGGTGATCGCCCCCATCCATTTTGTAAACATATACAAAAACGCAATTCCCCCACTCTATATCAAACTCCTAGCCCTACCACCGGATCAAATCTTAATGATGCCAATGTAACTCAATAGGTACAATCAAGTACATATCAATAATAAGTTCAAACCATCCATGTACGCCTGTTATGAAATGAAAAAATAGGAAAAATCAAGAACAGGGCAAGGGAAAAGATACCAAAACAGAGCAGAACTCGTCGGGAAACTATTCGTGTTTCGATCACCGTGGAATCACATAAAAACGATTTTTCTTTCCAATTTACAACAGAAAATTGTCAGGAAACACGTAGTCTATATAAATTTAAGATAATTTACACAAGAAACAAGTCTAACTAAGAAACATCAATATCTTCGTTTTAAGAGACAGATACTCATTTAAAGCTCAATCATGTGTACTTACCACACATAATATGCAAAATTTTAAGACATTTACTGAAACAATTATACGTACAGGAAGGTTAGGAATATAATCAGACAAGTGTGGCACATCCTCCAAAATGTAACCATGCTCCCCATTCACGATTTTAGGCATCGAATTAAACTCCAATCCCATAGTCGCCAACGCCAGAAACCCGTTTCTTGGATTCTTCAAACCTGTGCTGTAATTTATCAAGGTCACCGCTCACCTCAGCTCCGCCGCAGCACAACTAACACGATGGCCGTGGATGCCTGAAAATATTATGTTTATGAATGATCTTTCGACAAAGGTTACCCTTTTGATAGCCTAAGAACTTTGAATTATGAACACACAAAAAATTAGTCTTTTTCTCTTGTAATAACTAGAAATGTGGTCCGTATTTAAAAGGTTTTTTTTCCTCCAAGAATTTAAAGCTTTGAAAGGCGAAAACAGGTGGCTAAAGATTTTCGGTGTGAGTCACGGAAATTTGGAGATGGCAGCTGAAAAGGGTAAGTGGTGGAAGCTTCCGAGGCTTGGACCAAAGGTGATTTTCGCAGTTTTCTACAGAATTTCTAGATCATGGTTTTCGTTTTATGGTACAAGGAAGAAGAAAAAAACTGTTTCCGTAAAATATCTTCTGAAGAAAACAGAGGAGGTGGTGTTCTGGAAGATGTTGAAGATTCGCTTCTTGTTCTTGATTCCATCGTGACTTCTTGTTATTTATGCAATTTTTTTTTCCTTGAATTTTGAAAAAATGCGGTGACGTTATCACAAGAGAGTCATGATAAAAAAATGATTGAAATAAAAATATAATATATAATGATAAAATAATATTATGTTTGGTATGAATCTGATAATTAATAATTTTTTGATAAATTGACAAAATTGCTCTTTCATTTGTGCGTCGACGATGGGCGGCGGCGGCCGGTCGGTCGGAAGCGACGGGGGTGGTCGGCCGGAAGCGACGGCGGCGGTCGGCCACAAGAGGCGGCGGTCGGCCGGAAGCGCAGTGGCGGTCGGTCGGTGGCCGACGGTGGTTGTCGGCGGCGGTCGGCCGACGGCAGGGGTTGGCGGTGGGCGGTCGGTGGAAGGAAGTGGTGGTGAGTTTGGATTTAGAAGAATGGTAAAATTGGAAAAATAGGATGAATTAAGAGTGAGATAAATAATCCTAGGGGGTGAGGAGGTATTATTTTAACCTACCTAATATAACATAATCATTCATATGAGGGATTGACTTGGTTAAATAAAAACGTACCAAACGAGTGATTAGGTGGGTTAAAAAAAAATAAACCCACCTAATCAAGGCAACCAAACACTGCCTTGTAGTATCATTTTTATGATAAATTATGAATAAGGCATGGTTATTAATTGAATGTTAGTAGATTTTTTGTGAGACGATTTCACATATTTTTGATATGTGAGATTAATCAATCATGTCTATTTGTGATAATAAATAATTTTTTTTGTACAATGTTGTTTATGTGCTAAAGTTGTAATAAAAAAATATATTGATTCAGATGATTTAGAGTGGATGATGAGAAGCAAAAGTTTGGTTTTTTCTTCATAGTAGCATCGGAATCCTTGAGATTGAGGACATATAATTTCAAATTAATATTAACTCAAATCAAAATATAGAGATTTATGCGAAAGAGTTCTTGATTTTATGACACGGTCTCTCTCATTTACGAGAACTATGTTAGATTTTATTCTCATTTACATCAGTGTAGGTATTTTAGAAATTTACATGAATTTGTGATTTAGTATTCATGTTTGGAAAGTATTGCGAGTTAGGAATTTTTAGGGGTCAACGGAGAATAGATTGCTTGCTGTTGTAAAAAAAACTATAACTAAAGATAATAGTTGCATTTATTAATTCATTCATGCATTGTTCTCTTAATATGACAATGAGTATGTTTCTTTTGAGACGGTCTCACATATCTTTATCCGTGAAACGAGTCAACTCTGCTCATATGTACAATAAAAAGTAATAATTTTTCATGAATGACCAAAATAGAATATCCGTCTCAAAAAATTAATTCGTGAGACGTCTCATAAGAATTTTTGTATATAACAATAGTGGCTTTCTAATAGTTATTAATTATTCTATTAGTATGAATGATTAAATAATAATTCATTTATTAATTCAGTCAAATTATCGATTTTTCAAGCAAATACCATCTAGTCTAAAGCAAAAACAATTTGTTAAAATAAAAGGTAATAAAAGCATGTGACAATAAAATGTTGAACACATGATCAGAAACGCAATCAATCAGGTTTCAACATGAAATATAATATTTTAATCCTTACGATAACAATAGGAACAAAATTTTGAACCTTCTTTTTGGGGCATTATGAACTAATAAATCAATAATTGTAATATAAAATTTCTTTTATAGTTAATCTGCAATAATTTATACAATAACACAATCCTGTAAAAATTATAAAACTTCACATATAAAAGAAACAAAAAAATTCTCATGAGACGAGCTCATGAAAAATACTATTTTTTATGTCAAAAGTACTACTTTTCATTGAAAATGTGAATCAAAACAACTCGTTTCACGAACATAAATCTGTGAGACCATATCACAAGATGTATCGGTAATCCTAAATCTATTAAGGCATTTTAACGATGACGGGATAATAATTAAAAAAAATTAATTTCAAAATTTGACCCCCATAATTGAAATAATTCAGTTTGAAATTAAAATTATAGTATAATCTCATTATTCATTGTGGACTTGAAACATTTGAGACGTGAGCTTTGGTGCGAAGGCAAACAAAGAAAACACAGTACACATAGTGAAAGTCAAATAAATAATGTATGACCTCTTTCGCCACTTTTATTGGCTCGGCGGCAAATAAATAATGTATGACCTCTTTCGCCACTTTTATTGGCTCGGCGGCAAAGGGGAACGAACCTAACGCACATATTCCTATGGCAATTGGCATATTCCAAATCAGTTCGATTTCTTGGAAAATCATTGCACACAAATTCTCTAGTGTTATGGATTTTAAAATTTATATTCGAATATTATTTGAAGTTATTTTGTCGAAAAGTATATTTTGTAATACTCTTGTTTCACGTGAGTTAAAAATCAAAGTTTAAACAACTTATAATGTACTTTTATAACAACTTGAACTAATCGTTTTGTAAAACGAGAACGATACGAAGTAATTCTTATAGAAGCCTGTTGTGCAGTCGCACACATGCTTTTAATTTTTAATTGGTACAATGCTAGATCTAAACTTCGAATTTTGACGGTCTTTTCACCCTTTTTGCCTCTCCATAATCTACTTTTCTTAATAATTGCACCAACTTACAACATGTGAAAATCATATATGTTTCACGTTCATTTTTATACTAATTGTATGATCGATTACTTATTAACTATTAAATAGAATATAGCCCGTGGTGAAGGACTGAATGTGCAATTTAAAATTTTCAAATAGTACATCCGTGTAATTGTCATGTTTTAATTGTTCTTCCGGTTTCCAACATATTCTTAGCTTAATGTCATATGATAATTAAGATGATGAAATATATATATAATTTTATAATTTAAAAATAATCAGTATGTCAAATATGTATAACGTTTGCTTTGGTTGACAAAGTTTGCTAGCGTTCTCCTTTCTAGATCCTTAGAAAAGTAGGGCATCGAACGGTCGAGCAAGTTATCTCAAATAATATTATCTTAAATAACTGAAACGGTTTCACATATCAATTTTATGAAATTGATTTTCAGTCCAACTCAGTTTATAATAAAATATTATTTTTTACTTTAAAAATATCATGTTCACTTTAAACTATCTCACATAAACAGATTACTTTTAAAATAAAATTATAGAATATATGTGACAAAAGTTACTATATTTAGCATTACGAAATCGAAAATAACAAAAACTAATAATTTTAGATTTGTTTCCAAACCAAATATTCATTTACGTTACTTACACATTCATTATTAAATATTTATAAAATAACTACATCATTGTAAATTTCAATTTGTATGAGTATGAAAATAAATAAATACTGATAAATGTTAAATATCTTATATCTACCGAATTATGTTTTTGAGAGTTGTGTATATGGATTTGAACAATCATCTCTCTTAAGCTAGCTTTTGAGGTGGAGTTACCAAAATTTATGATCTTACATTATATCAAAACACAAACTCAATGTTATGAGTTAGACTGCTCTAAGGGACCACCCGCTCCAGATGTTCATTCTTGAAATAAAAGTGATGTGTTAGATGTCGAGCGTGAGGGAGATGTGTTAATTGTCCCACATAGATTGAATTATGTTCTTGAAAGTTTTATATATAGACTTGAAAAATCATCTCTCTTGAGCTAACTTTTGGAATAAATTTAGGCTCAAGATTATAATTTTAACACTCATAATACTCATATTAATATATATAGAATTCGGTAAAATTTTATTATGCATAATTATTTCAATAATATAAGGTTAACTCTAAAGGTGGAAAAAATATCGAATTTTTGGTATATCGAGATCATTGTACCAAAAATATCGAATTTATCAAAAATTTTGGTACGATATGGTATTGATACTGAAGGATCAATTTTGAAACCCTTGAATGTGCTTCTAACACAATATTCTCCATAAACTGCAATAGATTGTGTTCTAAAAATTAATACACCGATGAATTAAATCGAGTTTGGTTTTCAAATCAAGCGGAAGACACTCGAAATAATCATTCGTTAAGAAAACTGAACAATTTAAAGCTTTTAGCTTGTATAAACTGAATAACTGAAATAAGGGGGATCAGTTCAGACTTGTATCAGTTATGATGAGAACTGAACTGATATCAGCTGAACTGATTAAATCAATTATAAAACAATATTTAAACAGTTAAAGACACAAGATATATTTATGGATGTTCGGATACTTCAATTGCTCCTACATCATCCTTTCTACCACCTCGGATAGGATCAACTAGAAGACTTTGATATTCTTTTTTCTCTGATAGATGGTCAGAACTTCATCTGGGTTCGAATCTTACTGAGAGATCCACTAAGAGATCAGAAATCGTTGAAGAAACAACAAGATCCTTCTTTTGTCCCTTCCAGGCGATTGGAAAAGAAAGAACTGGTTAATATATTTATACAACTCTTTGTACAAACCCACTTCAGAAAGACATCACCCAATTAGAACTCCTAGCACTTAAGTTTGCAGGCAACACCTTACAATCTGCATAATGTTTAACGTCTTTATGCTAAGACTACAAACACAATCTTTAATGTCTTTGTGTGAAGACTCACTCAACTAAACTTTGACGTTCAACTCTCATGTATATGTGTGAGAGATTGTGTGTGAATGTGTGAGAACTGATCTAATCAATACAACACGAAGATGTTTTCATACAATTGGGATATCTGCTTCTAGTAAGCTGATATAAAATAAGTGTGCCCTCAGTTTTCTTCACACACTGGTATTTAGTTGTAGTTCCGCTTTTTCTTCAATGGTCTTTGATCCGGTATTTATACGAAAATTTTGGGCAAAATAAAATAAAAAAGAATTAGTTGTGTTCAACATAGATTATCAATGAACAAGTATTAAAAATTTTATCGAGTAATTAATTTAAAATTTTGATATGTGAATTCTAGAATTCTACGGATTATAAGTGAAGTCGAATTATTAGAGCTAGTCTAACACTAACATGGGATAACTTATTAATTCTTATACGCTAGTGTTAATTAAGCATTAAAGGTACGTCATAATACGACATTCATTATAATGAGGAAAGTACAAGTGTCTTAGGCCTCAAGTAAATTGTAACTGTGAAAAAAATAGTTTAAGAATATTATTGATACTAAAAGGAATTTTATTATATAGGTAGAAGATCGATATTATATATTTTGGGTGTTATGGATTAACATTACTTGAAATTTAATATTTGCAACAATTTTATATTTTGGGATGTACTTGTAAATAGTCAAGTTATGTTAGTTTGGTGTCGTAAGATAAATGTTCGATTCAAGGATCCAAGACTAATATTATTATGAGGTTGAAATAATGTTTAATTATTAAGTGTATTACCTAGGATAGAAGTTGATTATTAAATTTTAGTGCTAAGATCTCTTAAGTTGAACTGCATAAATGCTAATATAATAGGTTGATGAACATCTTAGGGCATAATATAATGAAAGTAAGATACGATAAGTTTAGACCTCCATTTCTAATACTGGGAATTGTGAGAAAATTCAAAATTTGAGGTTATAGTAAAATAGAATTAAATCACCATAGGTCGTTTTAAGTCGTGATTCACAAACGAGGATCTTGAAGGTAAATTTAATTAGGATTGAGGAGACATGAGGACAAACTAAAACTTATTTTATCAGAGTGGCGCAATGCAAGCGTGGATTATTGGGTTGCTAGAATTAAGAGTCTAAACTTTTTGATTATCAAGGATAAGCGAATTTTGGGGACGAAATTCAATTTAAGGGGGTAGAGTGTAGCATATCGAAAATTTTAAGGTCTACGTGAACCACATGCATGCAAGTTATCAAATTCCTTATGCATTTTAATTAAATTGTTTTAATTGTATGAATTGATTATGTTAGGCATGTTTACATGCTTAAAATGTAATTTTCTCCTAGAATGCATAAAACTGTGTTTTTAAAGGGTATTCGAGACACTATCGAGGAACGGAGACCAGAAATCTTATAAAATCATTTAATATATATTTTAATATGTATTTTTGAAAATGAAGTATTTTGAGGTGCTTTTACACATCGAGTCGTATTTTAAATCGATATTCGATTTTTGACGAAAATAAGAACTTTTTGGGAACTCATCTAATATTTTCGAAAACTCTTTTCAAAAAAATATTCTAATTACTATCTAATTGGCCTAATGAGCCTATTATACTAGGTTAATGGGCCTAAACTTGTGTCATGTATTTTATATATCAAATAAGCTTCAAAAACCCTAACCTACACGCACCAAACAAACGCACACATCAAACAAGCACCAGGACTCTCCTTGGGCAATAGCTACACGATCACACACATAATTTTCAAGCACATTCACGTGAGTTTTTAAAGGAAACGCAGCAAGTCCCGTCCCTCTCTGTCGATGTTCTTCGCATCGCAAATTGTTTTCGTGCGTGAAATACGCAAAGACACGTCTTAATCTTCTTTCACTCATATTTCACACCATATTATGTGTTTTGATACATGATTACATGAAAAACATGATACACTTTGTATTTTTTTTTTTATGGCATAAACATTGATAAAACTAGAGTTTTCATCTTTTAAAACTCTTGCTTATGTTGCATAAGGAGACGCTATGGTAGGGCTATGGGAAAGAATATTTTTCCACATGTTTAAGGGTCCTTAGGTGCATGTTTAAAGGTTGGACAAGGTAGGGCAAAATATTGAACGTAAATTTGGATTTTGATAAATTAATGTTTTCGAATTTTGGGTTCTAGAAAGGCAGGGTTGTGTGCTATATATGGGACACGTCCAGAGGTCTCAAGAGGGTTGTATGATGGTCCTAGAGGGATTAAAGGGGTGCTGGTGCAAGGAGGAGGGCTGTAGGCATGAGGGTTGGGGTCGCGCAAGCCATGAGGATCGGGTTTGGGGGGCTGTGGGTTCTAGGTCCTTAACCTCAGTCCAGCAGGGTTTCTAGGGTTCAGTCAACGTCCGCTATGCTGTGGTAATAAGAAATCCCAGAGGGAGCCCATTTACAGGAGAAGGCTTCAGAGGGAGCCCGACGATCGTATTTCCATCGAAATGATATGTAAGCCCAAAGCTCAGTTGACGGGTGAGAGTGTCGCTGATGTCACCGTCGCCTAGTATCATGGTTATAGATAGATGGATCCACCGACCTACAGCTGAAACAAAGTCACAATTAATTATCCGATTTCAATAAAAATGAAAACGTATACATATATGATGAAATAAAAATGTTTACGATGAAAAGAAAAATTTTTAAAACTTATGCATACTCATGAAAAGCTATTTTTATTAAAAGTATTTTCAATGTTACTTGTAAATGTGTATGTAATACTTGTTATCATGGTTAAAGTATGCTGAGTCATTAGATTCACTAGGTGTGATCGATACAGGTGAGCATGATTTTGATAGAGGACTTGATGGTTGAACTAATTGGACTGATGATGCACATAACCCGAGGACCTTTTCTAGTTTTCTGCATTGTGTTTATGATTTCTTTAAATATTTATGATTTTTATGCTTATGCGAGTATTTAAGAGTTTATGCTTTATTTTGGAAAAAAAATGACAGTTTTAGGTTGGTTGACGGTTTACGCTCTCATGTTTTGAATTGAGTTCTTTTGGATTTTAAATAATAGGTTGGTTGGTTTATTTTAAATGGTGCAAAGTATTTTAAAAATATAGGTACTTAAATTTATTTTAGGGCGAAAGCTTCAGAAAGGAAAAAATTTTTCTAGTACATTGTAAAGAAAAACGAGCAGTGGACGTAACATGGAGAATCGGTGGAATTTTTCTTTGATATATCAGTTGGACTGGTTCAGTTTTGGCAATTAGTTGATGCTTTCAGTTGGCGTCCCGACATCTTTAGTCTGAGCTCGGGAACTAATCACTTTGAGACCTGATCAATTTTAGCTTTTTGCGCACTAGATACATTGTTAGAGACAAAATAACAAGTTTTGTTCACATCAAAATAAAGATTGCGAACATAAAATGTTCCAACTTATACCGAAATTTTCGGTACGATAACAATAGAAATTTGAAAATTTTCATTGTATACCGAAATATCGAAATAATATATATATATATAACAAAAAATACATAAAGTTTTAAATAATAAAGTTAAATTTTTAAAAGATATAATATATTTTTTCGGCATAAAGTGGTATATACTGATACCATACCAAAATCTCAATACACCGTAACATTTGGTATAATCGCTATGCTAATTATACATACCGAAATTTTCGATACAATATCAGTATAAATATTTTTAATACTATAATTTTTAATACATATATAACATATATTTTTTGATACAATATTATCTCTATATGTTTATTTGCTCAAATTCAAATCAAATTATCACATTACAAGAAAAACACGGAAATCGGTCTCTAATCGGTCTCTACAGCAAAATAGAGACCGATTACCGACCGAATTGGTTGGTATCAATAACTTTGGTCGTTTATTGTGAGAGACCGATACAATTAGTCGGTATCTAAATTAGAGACCACATTTACGTTATCGGTCTCTAAAATAGAGACCGATATTATATATGTATTTTAGAGACCGATAACGTAAATGTGGTCTCTAATTTAGATACCGACTAATTAAAGTCAGTCTCTAATATAGAGACCGATTCATTGTTCAGTCGCTATATGAGAGGCCGATACAACACAATCTAATTATTACGGAAGAGTACCATATTGGGTTTTTTCCTTCACAGATTTTTAACTAATTATTTTTTTTTCATAATTTTTTTCTAGAAAATGAACTTTAAAAATTAGATAATATTATATTAAAATATATTATTATAAAAAAAAATGACCTGACCACCCCGCAAAATTGACCAATATTCCATTGTTAATAAAAATAAAGATATAATAATTGACTAATAATGAGTGCAATTTGCACGCGTAAGAGATAAAAGGCCCGCTGCCCCAACCGCGTGGTTCTTGCACCCGCAGTCCCTTAAGTCGTGTTCCCCGTTGAAACTTAAAAATATATTCTAAATTGCACGGCACAGATTCAGAAAAATAATGTCAATGAAAAATATCAAGACTAAAATATTACCGAAGAAAAATATTGTTGGTTAAGCATGCGAATGAGTGAGTTAAGTAATACCGAAATGAGTGGCTCTTAGAAGGCTCTCGTTCATCAAGGTATCGACGTTGTGTCTTTTGACTAGTTGGTCAGGTGATATGTAAAAGAGTAATGTTAGATCTTAATGTTCAAAACTATCTTTGTTGGGAACATAATTAATATCGAGAAAATGATAAAAGTGATATGTGACAACTACAACAACAGCAGCTAGGGATGTAATCGAGTCGAGCCGAGCCGAACTCTTGAATGTTTGAGCTTGGTTCGTTTATAATCGAGCCGAGCTCGAGCTTTATTTAACGAATATATGCATGGCTCACGAGCTTATTCAAGCCTTTATCGAGCCTAAACAAGCTTAATAAATATGAATTATACATTTAAATTTTCATTAAATTAATTAAAAAGTAAATTATATATTTAAAGAAAAATATATTATTCTTATTAAAATTTGTAAATTTATTATAATAAATAAATTTAATAAATTTTTCTATATATTTCATAAATAATATGCAAAATTAATAAATCAAATATCAAAACTAATATTTTTCATCTACAAGATTACTCATGAACTTACCAACGAACATGTTCACGAGCTAACGAGCCGAATACTGTAAAGCTTGAGTTTGGTTTGTTTATCTTAACGAGCCTCATTAAACGAGCTCAAACGAGCTTTTATCTAATCGAGTTTCGAATAGCTCACAAACGATTTGGTTCGTTTACATCCCTAACAGCAGCAAGACACACCTCTCCCCGTAATCATGAGTTTAGCAGGTAGGCGCAACCCCTTATGTATCTACGCTGTCACAAATAAAAGAAAATAATGTTGTGTGTTGTTAATAGTTATAACTTTTAGCCTAGTCACAAGTGTTTGATCCTAACAAATATACTGAGTCACTTTAATTAGATTGCAAGAATTTAATGTATAGAAAAATTCTACTCGAGATTGAGTTCTTGCTATCGTGAGGATACTATCGACAGTTTAGATCTAATTAAGGTCAATTTTTTCTTACAAAGTGACATATACACAAAAACTTATTTAAACTAATAAAATTATATTATCAAAATATTTAGTTATTTTCAATAAACAATAGTTGTACATGAAAATGTTGCAAATGCGCGCAACATGTGCTATGAAACACTAGTCTTAAGATCATCTCTAACTAGAGTTGAACATTCGGGTGCGGGTATCCCATAACCGACCATACCCGGTCATTCTCGATCGAGTATTTACCCGATCGGATCGGGTCATTTAAAAAAAACAATTGGATTCGGTAGTATGTCAGTCGGTTATCAAGTAGGAAAAGTCCTATTCGATACCCAAATGGGTACCCGCATATAATTAAAAATAATAATAAATATTGTTTTCCAAACTAATTTGTGCCACATTAAATTTAGATTTTACCCGATAAATAATAAAAATCACGTCTTTTAGATTTAATTAAATAATATTTTCTTCATGACTTATTTAAAGTTGTCCTTAAAATTATTGTAATTTATTTTCATGATTAAATCTTTTCTGAATTTATTACAATACAATTATAAACGATAGTTAAATAAATAATATTTTCTACTTAAAATTATTGTAATTTGTTCATGATTAAATTTTTTTGAATTTCTTACAATACGATTATAAACAATAATCAAATAAGTAATATTTTATATGGCAACATTTGATAAAAAAAAATAATCAAAGTAATATCACATTCAAATAAATAAAAAATAAAAAAACTCGATCGGTATTATTTTTTACAATCGATATGTCAGGTACCCAACAAAACTCGACCTGCATGCCCGCACTCCTTTCTCCAACCGGACACTAAAATAGCAACCGGCTCCAACCCAATGCTATTTTCAACTCTAGGTTGGACCAAAGTTACATTGTTGCAACATTATAGGTTGTAGCTAAAGATGTTAAAGTGGGTTGGCCAGTCGGGTTGGCCCATCTCACCCGCCTCATCAAATAGACGGATTAGGTTGACAATTTCCCAACTTATCTCATCTCGTCAGGTGGTAGGATGTGGCCCAACCCATCCCAACCCCAAATATAATTAAAAATTGACAGATTGACCAGTTACACTCCGTCCCGCCAAATAAACGAGTTGTGTTGGTTGCCAGTTGGCTCGCTTCGCTGACTCGTTTTAACAGCTCTAAGCATGTAACAAAGTTACATTACAATTATTTATTTTTATTTTAAAATTGTTTTAATTTTTTTATTTCATTTATTATTAATTGTGGTAAATTTATTTGCTGTAATATATTTTCATTTTAGATATCAATAATCTCATTATATTATTCTGAAATTTGTAACTTTTATTTTAAAACTTTATGTTTTAATAAATAATTGATTATTTATTATTTTATAATTATATAATTAATTGAATAAAATAAGGAACTTTTAATTAGTAAATTTTATTATTACATTAAATTAAGTAATAATTTAAATTAATAAATTTAATATTTGAGCTATCAGTAAATTGACAAGCGCTCAGTCTTATATTTGTATAAGAGTCAATGTCACGTGTTCGATTATCATGAATTGTAAAAAGTGCAATTATTCGAAATACGTTTCTTGGAGTGCAATAACTGATCATGTTAGGATAACGATCGAACTATTTTGCAAGTTTGGACTGTTATAGGGTTTAAAAATATTTACCCGCTACATTTTTGATAAAGAAACAAACATTTGATCTTAAAGTAATTGTTTCAGCAAATTTAATTTATTATTTGAATCAATTAATTATTTTAATAATCAATTTCATTATAGAAATTAAGCAGGCATAAAATTAATGCATGGATTTTGACAAATGTGTTAATAAATATTTTGTTAAAAAAATTAGCTTTTGTAAAAAAAAAAAAGCATTTTGAGAATATTCTTTTTAGTGAGGAGTTTAGAGTTCATAAGTCAGAGTCTTGGAGATAATTTTTATATTTGACGCATTACACTATTTTAAAGTTGTGATGCTAGAATAGAGTAATCAGTTGGAAATTACCTAAGTAACACGTATTGATCATAAGACACGTAATTATTGAAAATAAGAATTGAAATTATTGAATATTGAACATAAAAGTTGTAAATATTGAAAATTAGTGTGTGATGATGTATATAATGATATATTTATTTTTGGATTATTTCCAAAGAAATTCTATAAATATGTCTCTCAATTTGTCAAGAAAAACAAAATTGAGTGGAGAAAATTTTATAAAGTGTATAGTTTAATATATTTTGTGATTTTTAGATTTTTACTTTTAACAGTAATAATACTAATACATTAACGCATTGTTTCGCTTTCATCTTGCTTATTTTTCCAAAATTTTGGATACACGTGTATCTAATTTTGGGAAAATTTGTATTTTTGGTCTTGTATGTTTGTTTATTTACGATTATGGTCTTCTTGTGAAGACCCAAGGAATTAGCTACACAATTAGCTACACAAAGCCATGAATTAAAACTCATTCAAGTCATGAATTCAAAGCTGAATTTGAAGAGTCATAACAGCCCCTTTAATGGTGTTTAAGGCCCTTAAGGAGGTCATAAACATAACGGTAATGGCCTTGAAAGATAGCCTTTTCATCTCCCCTCCATGAGCCTATAAATATCATGGATGATGACAAAAAAGAAGGCACAAAACATTCACAAACATTCTGACAATTTTAGCAGAAAAATAGCCATATTTTCGAGCTCCCTAGCAGCTATTTTCGAAGCACCTGCAACAGCCGAGTTCCTGTCCATTTTGAGGCAATCCAGCAGCTTTCGTCTTCGAATTTTAGTTGTCCTTCCCTCAAATTTTTGAAAATAATAATCAAGTAAGTGAGCTTTTGTTAAACTATTACGTACACTTGCATTTCATAAGTGTACTACTCGATATATATATCCACATACTTTTTCTTCGTAGGTATTTCCGCAATTGCTTAAAAATACGCTATGTATGTTTCTTGAAATTCGATCGGCATGATATATTCGTTCATATTTGTTATGAAAACCTTTGAACAACTTGTTGTTTAATATTAGTTATAATATTCGAAAGCATGTTTGAAATATTTGAAATACACTGTAATGATTCGAATTAGAAATGGCAAGGAAATTCCGATATTTGATATGTTTTGACCCAGATGCAGTGGGATATAATAACCGTTCTTTTGGCCTCGTCCCTTAGAGGAGTAACATATAGGGGACTGATCATTAAACCATGAAAATGAGATGATTTTCAGTGCTATGTTTGTATCTTGTTCATATTCGATTAAACATGCTTATGATTGAGATTATGATAATGTATTAGTATAATTATAACCTTGATATTTGTTATGCATGATCGACCCCCATTTACTGAGTATTTTTCAAATACTCACCCCTTACATTCCCACCCCAGATAAGAACGAAGAACAAATCGAAGATAAATAACAAGAATATTTTTTGGGAATGGTGATGAAGCCAATCCAATTCAAGACGAGTCTTGTTATTCCATCTTTAGTTATATTATCATGTTTTACGCTTCCGCATTTCGTTTTAATCGCATTGTAAAGACGATTATTGATTTATGTAATAGACTGACTTTTGGCTATTTGATGTACTACGTGACTTTTGTTATACGATTTTAAATTGTTAAACGACGCCGATGGCACGTCTTGGGTTCGGGGAGTGACACTTCTATATTATCAAATTTAAGTTTTAGTCATATATCTTTCAATTTTTGCAATTTTAATATTTTCATCGGAAATACTGATGTAGTACTACACACAACAATGCCACATGCATCAGCTCTGCATTGATGCCACGTCAGCGTCATATCGGAAAAATAACTAAAATTGCTATAAAAAAATAAAGATAACATAATAAAACTGTACGTAATTTGACAACATAAAGTACCAAAATCGTAAAGAGACAAATATATGGTACCAAAAAAATGAATTTTTTTCCTTGAGTTTGATATTAAGAAAAAGAGTGCATAAATTTCCGTAGAACGAAGGATAATTTTTTTGGTCGAGGCAATAATGGAACTATTTATTCTTTAGATGACAGTGTCTAACTATGATGCTTATGGTTCTCGACAATCTGTCCTCTAAGATAGAACAACCACTATATTAGGAACAAACACTATTTGAGAGTTATATTAGAAATATTGAAATCTAAAAACCACAAAATATTTATGTTACGTTTGGACGAAAAGAATTTGAAGATGAAAATTTGATTCGAATATGAATTCGAGGTGACATTCATCTTGGATGTATTTCAAATCTATCATAATTTAAATTGTAACTACACAGATTAGCAAAGAAATTCATTCAACAAAAATTCATTCAATCAACTAAATAGATTTGAAATCCATAATTGTTATCATATTTAAGAGTCACAATTAATCTAAAAAATTTGATTTTGATACTTTATGTTTTAGAGTTTAGACACCTATTCACTTATACGCTCACCCCACTGAGCACCAACACAATATGCATCCTGATTGAAATTTTGAATGATTCTAAAATTCATATATCAATCATAATTTACTCAACCAACTAACGTTACACAACTGCCGCAGGAGCTCGGACGAACTTCCGACGTCTTTGGTAGCCTACACCGAGCTTTGGTGAACTTACGACGAGCTCTGTTAAGCCTATTTTATGATCCCTGGTTGATTTTTAGGTGTTTGTGTGAGAACCTGAATTTTCAGCAGCGAGCATTTTTCAGCAGCTAGCAATATTCAGTAGCAAAGGAAAATTCCAGCAGAAGCTAACAATTCCAGCTCCAGCTAATATTTCAGAAGCTGATATTTTTCCAGCAGATAGAATTCCAGCAGCAAACAAAATTCCAGCAGACAGTTACTAATTCAGCATATGACTTGTAACTGAAGCATTTAACACGGAATAAAGGTTGTTAATGGCATATTATGGTCATTCATTGGAAGGCTAACAGTCAGATTTTGACTTATAAATAGCACCCTCAATATCTGAAATTGTGGTTACCAAAATCTTAAGTTATCATTTGAAATTAGAGCTAAGAGAGTGCATTTTTCGAAGCTGTAAAATCCAGTAGCGAGGCAAGCAGATTTCCAGACTTCAACCGAAATTTTTTAAGCAAATTACTGTAATTGGGCTTATGTATAAATATCTTGAATCCAGTTTGATGATTTATGTTTTAAAGCAAAGTTTCTGTATGTTCGATTTCTGATATCTGATTTTGAAGCTTAGTGAAACTTAGTGAACTAATGGTAGGAATATATATTCTGAACATTACTGATTACTGGCATCACCCCTTAGAGGAGAGAACATATAGGGGAATTATATCAGTTTAACCATGAAATTCACGAATGTGCTCAGTGCTTACTTGTTTAAATTTCTGATTACTGATTACTGAATACTGAATACTGATTACTGATTTCGGAATACTGAATATTGAATTCTTTTACGAAAATAAGAAATCTTGTATATTATTCATATTACTGTTTCTGTATGAAAATGATTTCGAAAACTGAGAGTTATTCTCAGCTCCCGCTTACTGAGTGACAACCATATCACTCACCCACTAAACCCATCTCAGATAAGAATACTGAAGAAATGTCAGAAGAAGAGGAGCATAATCAATTTTGGGGCTGGTGATGAAGATCGTTGTTCTCAGTTCTGATTCTAGTTTATATATTTCCGCTGCATCTGTTAAGATACTGTTATGTATGGTTTTACATTTCCGCTGTAAAACATTTGTTCTTTGAGTTGTATCAGACAATGAATATTATGAATAAAAGACTGGTTTCTGAATTTTGTACTTCTGAGGCTTGTTGTTTTCGAATGTAAATTTGAGAGCAACGCCGGTGTCAACCAACCCCCGTCCCGGGGCGTGACATTGAAGTGGTATCAGAGCAAACCAGGTTTCATAATCTGGGGAGGAAGAACTAGAAATAATAAGTTCTAATATACTTCTGAAAATAAGTCCTGAAAGTTACTGAGATAGACTAATGAAAATAAGCTACTGTAATAGACTACTGAAAAAAAGCTACTGTAATAGACTACTGAAATAAGTTCTGATAGACTTCTAAAAATCAGTAGGCCAAAAATCAGTAGACCGGAACCAGAAGGTAAAATAAAACAGTAGACCAAAACCAGTAGACCGAAAAACAGTAGTATCAGACCAGTAGTCTAAACCAGAACTAGTAGATGGAAACCAGTAGATCTGAATGCAGAAGACTGGGTCAGTAGACTCGGAATGCAGCAGACTGGTTCTAACAGTGCTGGAAAGCAGTAGACAGTGCTGGAAAAGGCATAGAAGTTGAGGTGTTTTTCGCGCAAACTTCAAACGGCCTATAACTTTTGATCCAGGAGGAATTTTTACTATTAAAAGTATGCGTTGGAAAGCTCTCGACGAGGAGAACCTAACCTAGAATCCTAATTTTTGTTCTAGCACCGCCGACGAACCCCAAGATCCTTCGTTTAGATAGGGATATCATCATTTCCGTAAAATTTTCCAGATTTTTGAAACTTTGAGGAATTTTCATTTCCAAACAGCTCAGTATTTTTGCACAAAATTTGGTACAATTCATGTTCTTGATGTGAAGGATTTTTAGTAAATTTTTCACGAAATTCTGAGACTGAAAAATTTTGAGCTATTTTCTTCCATTGAATGTATAGGCTGTACTGATTCTATTCACTCTAGTAATTGTCTATAGTTCGACTTGTACTCTTGAGATCATTTCTGAAACTTCACTCTCATGTTTTGATTGTAGGATATGACTGACCAGAGTAGATACATTAAAAGCTTAGAGAGGAAGCTAGAGAAACTCAAGGAACATAACTACTGCCTAGAGCTGGACAAAGATGAATTAGAGCGTCGAGCAGAACACTTGAGAGGTGATGTTCAACGTTATGCTCATTATCTGCATGAGGCAGAAGAGAGGAATAGGAGAACTCAAGAAGAGTTTGAAACCTCCCAAGAGACTATGACAGAATTCATCGAGTTACGTGATACATTAGTTGAGAAGATCCAAGTACTTAAGGATCAAAATCACCAACTCATACACCAGCATAATCAGTATAGAGAACATACTGATACTCAGATTCAAGAGCTGCAGGACACTGTCGAAGTTCTTAGCGACCAGAATGCAGTTCTGCATGGTCATATTGAAGAACCCGAGGAGGATCCCGAAGAAGATGAAGAAGTCGAGGAGGATCCTATGGATTTGGGATTAGGAGAAGTGATAGATTAGAACATTAGTAGTGGTTTTCTTTGTAATATCACTTGTTCCAATTGCATTTATGTTTTCAATTTCGATGTTTCGTTGTAATTGCATTTTCTTGAGAAATCAATAAAAATTTATTTCTATCAATTGGTTTCATATTTAATTTTTGGAGCAATTACTCGATCATTGTGATTCCTTTGTTTAGTTCTTTTTCTGCCATCAACCTTAGAACTTTCATAATTGTAGGAAATGGACGGACGACCAATTAGAAACAATCGCAATCCTTGTTACAATAACCGCAACAACAACCGCAATGATGAGGATGCACAACAGCAACCACCACAACCACCACCAGCAGTTGGCCTCAGTCAGGCCGATCTGAAGGCTATAGCCACGATTGTGGCAACCACACTACAAGGGTTTGTCAACCCTAATGCTAATCAGCCACCGCCCCCACCTCCAGCTCAGAATGTGACTAAGAAACTACTATGAGGCTCTCCGAAGAGCAAGAGTCCCGAATTTCGACGGAAGCTCCGATCCTGAGGTCGGACAGAATTGGATGAAGGAGGTGGAGAACCATCTTCGACTACTTGAGGTTCCACAAGGGATCAAGGTAGATGTGATTACACCTTTTCTTGTGGATAAAGCAGCCAAATGGTGGGAAGGAGTTTCACCAGCTATGGTAAGGGCGGGACCTATCACTTGGCAAAGGTTCCGAGAGGCATTTCTGAAGCAGTACTTCCCGACAGCAGTTCGAGGGCAGAAACTGTCAGAATTTTAAAGCTTGGTTCAAGAACCAAACATGACAGTGGTGGAGTATTCATCCAAGTTCCACTCATTGGGAACTTACTCCCCAACCATCATGGGAGACGAGGCCTTGAAGATGCATCGCTTCAAGAAGGGATTGAACAGCCGTATTCAATCTGCCCTTGCCATTATCGAGCCCAATAGTTTTGATGAATTGATGAGAGCCGCCATCAGAGCTGAGAATGACATCAAGAGGCGTGAAGGGGAGAACAAACTCAAACGTCATCAATCAAGCCAGTACCAATCGGGCCAACAATTCAAGAGGCCTAGGTTTTCAAGCAACCAATTCACCAGTGGTCCATCCAAAGGAACCACTTCTTCTCCATCAAGCAAGGAGGGAGTCAAGTGCCAAAATTGTGGATTCAATCACACTGGTGAATGCCGTAAGAATTCTGGAGCTTGTTTCCGTTGTGGAAAGATGGGCCACCGTATTGCTCAATGTCATTTTCCAGATCCAAGAGATGGCCCAGCAGGCAGAACAACTCCAAATAAGCAAAAAGAGAACAAGCCAAATGCTCGAGTCTATGCTATCACTCAAGCAGAGGCTGACAACTCAAATGATGTCGTAGCTGGTACCATTCTAATCAATAATATACCTGCTTATGTGTTATTTGATTGTGGTGCTACACATTCATTCATATCTAATAGATTTGCGAAGACGTTAGGAGCTAAGCCTGATAACTTAGAAGAACCATATAAAGTAGCAACTCCTGCAAATCAAATTTTAGAAACTCGCACTCTATATCGGGATATTAGTATTCTCATAGAAGACCAGAATTTCAAGGCAAACCTGATTCAACTAAACATGGTAGAATTCGATGTAATTCTTGGAATAGATTGGTTAGCCAAGAATCATGCTTTAGTAGACTATCATGGAAAGACGATAACCATCCAAGCTCCACTCCAAGAGAAACTTTTATTTCATGGTAAGACAAAAGAACGAAAGACTCTTCTTTCTGCTTCTCAAACTTGGAAAGCCATGAAAGGTGGTGAAGAAGTTTACCTAGCTATGTTAAGTGAGGTAAAGAAAGAAACCACACTTACGCTAGAAGAGATTCCGGTTGTACAAGAATTTCCGGATGTCTTTCCTGAAGAACTCCCTGGTGAACTTCTCGACCGCGAGGTGGAATTTGAGATTAATTTAGTGCCCAATGCTGCACCAATCTCAAAAGCACCATACCGAATGGCTCCGGCAGAGTTGAAAGAACTCAAAGAGCAACTTCAATAATTGTTGGATAAGAAGCAAATCCGACCAAGTGCATCTCTGTGGGGAGCTCCTGTCCTATTTGTAAAGAAGAAGGACGGAAGCATGAGAATGTGTATAGATTACAGAGAGCTGAATAAGATCACAATCAAAAACAAGTATCCGCTTCCAAGGATAGATGACATGTTTGACCAACTCAAAGGAGCTTCAGTCTTTTCCAAGTTCGACTTAAGGTCAGGCTACACCAACTGAAGGTCAAGGCAGAAGATATTCCGAAGACAACCTTCAGAACAAGATATGGACACTATGAGTTCATGGTAATGTCATTCGGGTTAATGAACGCTTCGGCAGTATTCATGGATCTCATGAACAGGGTGTTCAAACCATTTCTTGACAAGTTTGTTGTGGTATTCATCGACGATATTCTGGTATACTCGTCAAGTGAGGAAGACCACAAAGAACATCTTCGTCTCACCCTCCAGAAGCTGAGAGAAAAAGAACTGTATGCCAAGTTCAAAAAATGTGAATTCTTGCTAGAGAGCGTCGCATTCTTGGGACACATAATATCAGCAGCAGGAGTATCTGTGGACCCTAAGAAAGTAGAGACAATCTCAGATTGGCCTAGCACCAAAAAATGTGACAGAAATTCGAAGCTTCTTGGGACTAGCATGCTATTATCGAAAATTTGTTGAAAGATTCTCTTCAATAGCCATACCCCTCACCAAGCTCACACAGAAGAACTCTAAGTTTCAATGGAGTGAAAAATGTGAGCAAAGCATTCGAGACTTTGAAGAAGAAGCTTACATCCACACCAGTGCTGGTATTACCTATGGAAGGTAAGGACTACACCGTCTACAGTGATGCATCTAAAGAAGGTTTAGGAAGTGTACTTATGCAAGAGGGAATGGTGATAGCATACGCATCGAGACAATTGAAGCCGTATGAACAGAATTACCCAACGCACGACCTCAAACTAGCTACAGTGGTATTTGCACTAAAAATTTGGAGACATTATCTTTATGGAGTCAAGTGCGAGATTTTCACCGATCATCAAAGTCTCAAGTATTTGTTCACTCAAAAAGAACTAAATATGAGACAAAGATGATGGATTGAACTCATGAAGGATTACGACTTGACGATAAGCTACCATCCAGGCAAAGCCAACAAGGTAGCAGATGCTTTAAGTCGAAAGAATATGAGTAAGGTGATCCTGACATCACTTTCAGCACAACCATGTCTTCGAGAGACAATCAAGATAAGTCAGGATAGAGATTCCGCTTTGGTGAAACTAAAAGAGCAAGTTAAAGAAGGGAAATCACCAGATTTCGAGATGGATAACAAAGGAATCTTGTGGATGAAAGGACGATTGAGCGTAGCAGACATCGATAACCTTCTACAAGAAGTAATGTCTAAGGCACATAAGTCGAAATTTTCAGTCCTTCCTGACAGTACCAAGATGTACAGAGATTTGAAGAAAAATTTGAAGAAAGAATTTCCAGAATGGAAATGGGAACAAATCTCCATGGACTTTGTTGTCGGGTTACCAAATTCTAGACAAAGTCATGACGGCATCTGGGTAATCGTAGATAAACTCGGGAAATCTACGCATTTCTTACCTGTGCGTATGAACTATTATTTGGATAAGCTAGCCACATTGTACATGAATGAGATCGTACGATTGCATGGAGTTCTAGCTAACATATTATCAGACAGAGATCCTAGATTTACCTCTCGATTTTGGAAGAGCTTTCAACAAGCTATGGGGACAAAAGTTACTTTTAGTACAGCATATCACCCTCAAACCGATGGCCAAACAGAGAGGATAATTCAAACTTTAGAAGATATGCTGAGAGCATGTGCTCTAGACTTCAGTAGGAATTGGAGCGAACATCTGCCTTTAATCGAGTTTGCGTACAATAATAGTTACCACAGCAGCATTAGAATGGCACCATACGAAGCTCTGTATGGATGAAAGTGTCGATCACCACTGTATTGGAATGAGGCAGGGGAAAAAGCAATTGTTGGACCCGAAATGATCCAAGAAATAGTGGATAAAGTCGATTTGATCAAGGAGAGATTAAAAGCTGCACAAGATCGACAGAAAATCTGGGCTGATCAGAAAAGACGACCTGTGGAATTTGAAGTTGGAGAAAAGGCATATGTGAAAGTGTTACCTATGAAGGGTGTAATCAGATTCAATAAGGCTGGGAAACTGAATCCCAGATACGTCGGACCATTTGAAATTCTTGAGAAAGTGGGAATACTTGCTTACAGATTAGCACTTCCCCCTGATATGTCAAGGATCCATAATGTTTTCCACGTGTCACAATTAAGAAGATATATTTCTGATCCAAGTCATATTCTTGACATTGAACCATTGTTAGTTGAGGGCAATTTAAATGAAGAATTGAAGTATGAAGAAATTTCGATTCGAATTGTGGATAACAAAGACCAAGTACTGAGACGACGAACTATTCCATATGTCAAAGTACAATGGTCCAACCATACCGAAAGAGAAGCTACTTGGGAGTTGGAAGAAAATATGCGAGCACAATACCCTTATCTCTTTGAGGATCATGTATAGCCAAGTTTCGAGGACGAAACTTCTCATAAGGAGAGAGGGATGTGAGAACCTGAATTTCCAGCTGCGAGCATTTTTCAGCAGCTAGCAATATTCAGTAGCAAAGAAAAATTCCAGCATAAGCTAACAATTCCAGCACCAGCTAATATTTCAGAAGCTGATATTTTTCCAGCCGATAGAATTCCAGCGGCAAACAGAATTCCAGCAGACAGTTACTAATTCAGCATATGACTTGTAACTAAAACATTTAACACGGAATAAAGGTTGTTAATGGCAAATTATGGTCATTCATTGGAAGGCTAACAGTCAGATTTTGGCCTATAAATAGCACCCTCAATATCTGAAATTGTGGTTACCAAAATCTTGAGTTATTATTTGAAATTAGAGCTAAGAGAGTGCATTTTTCGAAGCTGTAAAATCCAGTAGCGAGGCAAGCAGATTTCCAGACTTCAACCGAAATTTTTTAAGCAAATTACTGTAAGTGGGCTTATGTATAAATATCTTGAATCCAGTTTGATGATTTATGTTTTAAAGCGAAGTTTCTGTATGTTCGATTTCTGATATCTGATTTTTGAAGCACTGAAACTTAGTGAACTAATGGTAGAATATATATTCTGAACATTATTGATTACTGATTTCTGATTACTGGCCTCACCCCTTATATGAAAGAACATATAGGGGAATGATATCAGTTTAGCTATGAAATTCACGAATGTGCTCAGTGCTTACTTGTTTAAATTTCTGATTACTGATTACTGAATACTGATTACTGATTTCGGAATACTGAATATCGATTTCTGTTACGAAAATAAGAACTGATGTATATTATTCATATCACTGTTTCTGTATGAAATTGATTTCGAAAACTGGGAGTTATTCCCGCCCCCGCTTACTGAGTGACAACCATATCACTCACCCACTAAACCCATTTCAGATAAGAATACTGAAGAAATGTTAGAAAAAGAGGAGCAGAATTAATTTTGGGGCTGCTGATGAAGATCGTTGTTCTCAGTTCTGATTCTAGTTTATGTTATTTCCGCTGCATCTGTTAAGATACTGTTATGTGTGGTTGTACATTTCCGCCTGTAAAACATTTGCTCTTTGAGTTGTATCAGACAATGAATATTATGAATAAAAGATTGATTTCTGAATTTTGTACTTCTGAGGCTTGTTGTTTTCGAATGTAAATTTGAGAGCAACGCCGGTATCAACCAACCCCCGTCCCGAGGCGTGACAGTCTGACCACAGCCTGAATTAGCTTCACAGATTTTGTGTTGCGTGCATTGAAGACTTATAAAAAAACGTAAGATTGATTGTGAGAAAATCACAATTTTGTTTTGTATATTTGTTTTTTTTTTTTTTTGGTGATCCATGTTGTTAATTTTGGTAAAAAAAAATCCTCTATTTTCCAAAATTCAGCATTTTGAACAATTTGTATTGTAATTTTAGGGGAAGTAGTATGCAGTGCCACATTAATGCAAATACAAGGACTACAATTGTAAAATGAACCAAAATCATTGATTAAGACTGAAATTTGATAAGAATTGCAAATAGACTTATATAGAACAAAAAATTACAAGTTTCTCTTTGATTAATATATCACTAAAAATCTAGTGAATCCACTCACACTCGCTAACATTTTTACACACGTAAGTTCCAAGTTTTCACTTGATATTCACTTACTTGTAATACAAGTACGATAGCTTCCCATCAAATTTAGATGTCACCTGGTGTGCAAAGAATCCACTGTAATTTTTTTCATATGTTTCCATACAAATGTCAATCACCCTCTTTGACATTTCGTCATCTTCGTAAAATTCTTGCTTCAAGAGTTCATCCGCACTTATCCACTGGAAAATATAAGCACAAATGTATCAGCAAAACATATTTTTTTGCAAGCACAGTGCAAGTAATCAACCACACATATTTTAATCCACAAACAAAATTTTCGATTACCTTCGCTTCCTGAATTTCGTTTTCGTCAATCTTGATCTCGAACGACAATGGATTAAGCATGCAGACAAATAGCAAATCTGACTTCTCAAAAGCCACCTTGTGGACATGTCTGCTTTCAAGGGAAAATAGATTTTCTTAAACAAAAATATTAATACATATTTTGGTTGTAAAGTAAAGAGTTAAATAGCAACTTAATGTGTTTAGCTTTTTCATAACCTTGAATATATTAAATAAACAATCATGTAGAACTGACCTGAAAGCTACCAGTTCCAAGAATCTTGTGTCTATCTGCAACATCATCCATTTGAAAATATTCTGAGTACTAAATTATGTTTCCTTTCATCTTTTATATTCTATAATATATGATTGGATCGTGAATGCTACTGTGAAGTAGATAGATTTAGGGAATATGGTTTGTTTGTTTCGTTAACTTGTCTAATTTTGGATTTTTTAAACTAAGTTTTCAAAGTTTACTTTTCATACGTCAACTTTATATTTTAGGCTATTTTGGTCTAATTGTTGACATGATATCTGACAAGTTAATAATTTTTATGTCACGTCAACATTTTTCGATATCACATCAGTAATTTGACCAAATAGCCGTAAATTAAAAGATTAACATCAAAACCAAAATTTGAATTTAGTGTAGCAAAATCTAAAATTGAACAAATGGGCAGAAAAATAAAAACTATGTTCCCATTTCTGATGGAATAATAAATTTTTTTTACTCACACCCGTTTCTTCTTTCACTTCTCTTACAGCTCCTGAGAACAATTCTTCTGACTGGCATGTAGATAAATAAATTTAACAAAACACTAAATAATAAAAATAAGATAAAATATCATCAATATTCAGATTAATACACATGCATACCTTATTGATATAGCCAGTGGGCAGTTTCCAAATTCCGGCGCATAGACAAGAACACTTTTCTTTTACCACAAGGATCTGATCATTTCGTTACAGATTTTTTATATAGATTCGACGAAAAATATACGCTAACAAACGCGAGCTTGATCACAACATACCTGTTTTTTATCGTTAATCACGAATCCCGCGATGCCTATTTGATGCGAAGGTCCCGAAGGTAGCAGACAAGGCTCATCAGGGATCCAATATGTTAGCATAACATATCCGGGCTCGGCATGGTGATATATAAAACCTTCCTTTATACAGATAAAATCAAATATATAAACAATGGAATCCATCGAAATATGAGAAAATTGCATTTTTGTTCTTTCATGTTCGTCTCTCTTAACTATTTTGGTATTATGTGTTATCAAATTTCAATCTTATTCTCGTTTTTCTTCAATTTGTGGGCAAAAAAGGCAATTTTCCAGCTAAACCTTGTAATTAAATTTTTACACTTTGAATGGAGCATATATGTAGAGAACAAACCTGAATAGCTATTGGAACAAGATGGGCTTGCTCTTCCAACAATTTTAGCCATATACCCTTTTTTCCCTGTGTGAAAAAATAGGATTGAATTATCAGGTTTTTCGATATTTGCACTGGACTTGCTTGATATCATCAAGGTCATACTACGTTAGATTATTTTATTTATAAACGAATTTAGCGTAATTAGATAATTAGCAAGAAGTGATTAAAGACCTTGGATTTCCAGGATGATAAAGAAGCCTTGAGTGCTGATGCAAAAGCATTTGCAGCTGAAGGTAAGCTTGTCGGTTCGACGAGGACTCCATTGTATTCATCGTCCCATGCATTCAATAATTCAATGGACAAATTTGTTGTTACCGAGTCTGCGGACAAAACTCGAACCCCCTTTTCCTGTGCGTGATTTTTGTGGCGTAAACGTCGTGTTGGATAAGAGTTGAGCTGAAAACTTGACATGTTTGCAGTTCCATGCTTGGAAAAGAAGCCTGCAGAGATATATCGGAGAAACGAGTTTTCAAGTGTTATTTGGACCTTAAAAATATAAATATGGAATTCATGCAAAAATTAACTACTCACTGTGGTAAAATATGGCAGTATGATTGGGATTAGTCCATGCAATTCTTGAATCAATGTGACCAAAAAAACCTGGCGATTTGCAGACCGTACTATGATAAGATGCCATCGTTTTTGTTCTAAATTTCGAGTTCGGGATATATATATATATATATACACATTCCATGATAGTTGATTAGGAGAACAAGAAAATATGAGGGAATGGCATCCTCCTAGCAACATGCATATCAAGTAGATCATGTACGTGAAAATGACAATGGATCAAATTGGGCTTTGTTTGTTAATGTTTTAAAAAGTATTTTCTCATTTTCAAAAACAAAACTAATGGGTACTATCTGATTTTCATTTTAATTTCACCTCTAATTATAAAAATTATATTTAATTTAACTTCTCTCCCCTCCCAAAAATTTCTTTATATACTATATTAAAACAAAATATATTATTGTTGAGTTCTAATTCCTTAGTTTTGAAGATAACAAATATTATCTTAATATTATAGGGTCCAACCGCTGTTTTATATGTATTTATAGGTGGTGGAACCGGAGCTCAATTAGTAGTCCAGTATGGAATGAACTTGTAATCATGAAATCGAATCGATCATCATATTATACATGCGGCACAAACCTACTATCTATATATATATATATATATATATATATATATATATATATTACTATATATAGACAGCCTAGAGACCACCTCCTATGTATTTTCAAAAAACTAGTTGACAAATGTTATTTTAAAAAAAAAAACACTCGTCGTCGACAATAAATTAAACCTTCAATACACCAAATTAAAAGCATAGCCAAACCAACAAAGCCTTAAAACTTTTTTTATTTAAAAAACAAACTAAGCCTTAAAATTTGTATAACCCGATTCGTGGACTGAAAGTTTAATTGTAATATCTAAACTACAGCGCACCATTATTTTGACACATATAACGCAAAATATACCGAAGTGGCAAGTGTGATTTTATGTTCTTATGCTCCAATTTGTTTTTAACACTAATAAAAACACAAAAATTTATCGAATCCATGCCAAAATTAACTGAAAACCCCAAGTGTCCAATATTACGTAATAAATAGATTAAACTATGCTATATTCTTATCTAGCTAGCAAGTAGAGGAATCTTGGACAAGGTTAATATATAGATAAAATAAATGACGTTTATGTGCAACAAGATTTCTTTCCAAATGACATTTCCATGTCATATTCATACATATATATAGATAAAAACAAAATATTTGTGTTCCTAGTTAAAAAATTTTCATTGGCATATTTTTCTTCTAAAATTAAATATAAAATATATAATTTACCAAGAAAATTAGGAAACTATGATTGGAATAAATATAATTTAAAGTATTTTTTACTATCAAAAGTAACAAATTATATAAAGAATATTTTGATGACTTCGGGATTTTTTTATTTAAAAAATTTATATTATCTAATATTTAAAATTTATAGTTTATCAAAAAGAATAAAAGTCGATTTAAAATTTAAAAATTAAATATAATTTTATCTATAAAAAACTCATGCTTAATCGTTTTTTTTTTTTTTTTGGCTTAAAATGGTCAACATTAGGTTAGCATTCTTTTATATTATTGCCCAAATCAAAGTTTTTTCTTCATAATTCGCTTAATCTGCATTTTTAACCTTTTTTTAGAACAATGGTATTAAGTATTCAACTAAACATGTCGTAATCTTATAAACTTGAACCACTTATAAGATGAAAAAAATTGTATTGAGAGGAAAGATTACAATTCGAAAATGAATAATACGTAGAACATAAATAATAAAAAAAATTGTTCTGGTACAGTTTTGATTGCATTAATTAAAATGTGTATGAAGGATCTCAATTTTCCTTAAGATCTTATGAAATCGGGGAATTGATATTTTACATCCGATATATTTGTTTATTATAGATTTTTGTACACTATACTATCAAATTTCAATATTGATCCCGAATATTTTGGTCGGTGTCATGTTTGTTACATCAGCATCACATCAGTGTCATGTTATAAGAAAGACTAAAATTGCACACACAAAAAAAAAAAAAAAAACTACGTAAAACAAATTAAAATTTGACAATATAAATAATCAAAATCATAAAAAGATAAAACATAACAAGACCAAAATCACATTTTATTATCCATTAAATTATTATCCAACTATTTTGAACTAAAGCTTGATAGATGACTGAATGCATTTATTCTTCATACCGAATTAGCCAACAATTATTCCCCCTTTCCATTTTTTCTTTTTGAGAACTCCATAATGTTAATTCCCTCTCGATGTGACGCCTCAACCTTAAGCGAAACTATACGCGTAATGTGTTTTTTCACCAGTTATTTCGCATCTCTTTTATTAAAATTGCTCATTATATTATATGTATAATTTTGCAGATCCTAATTTAAAAATGATGCAGTTGTTGGCCAAAATACAGCGATATACAATTAGCAGACAAATTAATCTAATACAATAATCAAGAGAGATTCGAAAAAAATAAGTAAAGATATGTCGTTTGAGTCGAAGGAAATTAGTTAACCAACGACTCTGATCATGCAGTGTGAACTCAGAAGCATGCTCAGATTCTAGGTGATAATAGCATACTTATTGTTTTTCGTCCATAAACATATCAAAATTTCTTTCCAAATCCGTTCTCCGCCGTTCATAATTTATTTGACTTACTTGTGAATGTATTGTGAATGTCTAAGCCATATCTAACGGTTCAATAAGTCACAAGGCCGAAGTGCAGCTGCGTTTTCAAAATGTCGTTTGCGTGATTCTTCTGTGGTTTTCAGATTATTCAGTCAATACTAAGGTAAGTAGGCTTTTTTAAAACTATAAACTTTTTTTATGACTTAGTTCGTTTTTGGAATTTTCGGTTGAACATTATTATTATTAATATTCTTCACCTTCTTGTGATACGATACTCTATGTTTTGACACTTGTGAGGAGTCAAATGGATATGGGTGGGAATCCCAACTATACGATAAGTTTATAGCCCTTACACAGTGAGATTGTAACTATTATATGACATCGATCCCTTAGAAGAGTAAAAATTAGGGATTGATATCAGTAAACCATAGAAAATAGATGAATCTTAATGCAAATTAGGGATTGATATCAGTAAACCATAGAAAATAGATGAATCTTAATGCCTATGTCAATTTTATATTTATGTTTATGCTCATGATATATGTTATACGAACTATATTATGCATGATATACTGTTTTTCCAAGATAACGTGAATTTGTTATGAATGTGTTCGAACGGACCTCACTTGCTGAGCGACGATCATATTATTCACCTCTTACTATCTCTCTCCAGATAAGTCTGAAGAGCAAATCGAGAAAAGAAGAACATGACTAGTTTTGGGGATGATAATAGAGATGAATCAAAAAGTCTATTTTAATTAAGTTTCTTTTTAATTTTATTTAGTTCAAATTGTAAGATGTTTCCACAAGTTTATTTATATTTTGAAAATTTTTACGTTGTAATGACAATGTTGATTATTATTTATAAACCGGTTGGCTAGACTTTGATATACGCGGCTTGTTGTTTTCAATTGTACGTTTGTTAAACAATGCTAGTATCGACTAACCTGAGCTCGAGGTGTGACAAATACTGTCAACCATATGAAAGGCCAACAACTAGGCAGCCCGAGAGCCAACAAACATCCCATATGGAAAGTCATAAGATACCAATACGAAAGGTCTTGGTAGCCATTTGGATACCAATTTTAATTCAAGATGAATTAAAAAAATGCAAAAGATTCCTTAGAATAGGTAGCCAATTTTGGCTTATGATCGAGTTAAGCCTTTTCAATGCAAATCAGGCCTTTGATTTGCGTCCTTTTTGAACATACGCGTACGAGAGAGCCTCTTGAATAAGCTCTTCAAATGACAAAATCATATATAAATCTATTGGACTAAGCTACACGCTATATATCTTCATTTATACGTTGTCCCTTAAATAGCCCATTTCCAATTTCCATTCACCTTGATTGGAGTGACACAAATTTCCAACTAGAGCTAATACAATGTACCATAAATACTAGGTGCTTCACAATGAGACACTCTCATTAAAAAAAAATTAAATACGTTAGATGTTGAGAAACAATAATTATCTTTGCAAATAGAGAAATTGAAAATTGATACTCGTGTTGTACGATTTCAAAGATTGAGGTTGTATTGTTACTGGTATAGAATCAAATTCGCATAGTTCGATTTTCATGGATTGAAATGATGTGCATTTATTGGAACCAATATTTTTGTGATCAATAATAATCCTTCCTATGTGCGCAATCGAAACTTAACACTTGAGCTACATGATGATTTAAAATATTGAAGTTATATCATCACGACTAGCTATAACTATTGGAGAAGCGGCAAACACTCTACTATATTTTATTTTGTGGTTTTGTTTTCATTTACTAAAGGTTTATATGTGTTTGAGAGGTCAACGAGGTCTGTTACCTCATAAATAACAATTATATTTGTACACACTTTGTTTACTGTAAAATAATGGATACATCAGAAATTTAGTGGGGTGTATTCAATCCAGAGTTTTGATGACTTTTAATGACTTTTTAAATGATAGACTTTTATGGATTTGATAGATTTTTATTGACTTTTACAGAATCTCACAGATTTATAAACACATTTATGTGGATTTATGTAGACTTTTTTGCAAGATTGTTATAGACTTTTGTGGACTTTTTTTTTTATAGAATTTTATAGATTTTGTACTTAATCATACATATTATTTTTTATTAATTTATTTGAACCAATAATTAATTGACATATATAACATATTCAGTTTGAAATTATTTTTCAATATTTATATTAATAAATAAATTTACTTATTTAAAAGTTAAATCATTTAATCCTTACATGTGTATATATGTGAGTTTGTAGTGCATGTTTGGAAATTTTTTAAAATACATCAATTGATTAATCTGTAACCTTGTTTTTAAATTGATAATATATATGTGAAAAGAATATTATTATTATTGTGTGAATATAATTTTGTATAAAAATATCATAGCTTACATATTAATTGAAAATGCTAAAATGAATTTAAAAAATCATGGTTGCTACGAGACTATTCAATTATTAAGAATTAAGCAATATTTTTTTGGATCATCTTTTATTATTATTGAATATTACATTAATTTGTATAAATAATAATTAATAATCACAAAATCAATTCTACAATTCAAAATTTCCTGTGATATTAAAATAAAAAATTATAAATAAACAATCAGCCAAAAAATGAAAAAATTGAAAAAGAAAGATGAAAATATATATAGAGATACATTTCGAAAATTTGATAGAGTGATAGAGATGATGAGATGAGAGAATATAAGAAGAGATGTGATGTGAAGCAACAGAGAGAAAAATAAATAGCTTGTGTTTGAGTTAAAAGTTTTAAAAATCAATCCAAATCTTTGGGTTAAACCAAATACAATTTTTTATAATTTATAGTTGTACCTTAGGCTTTAATATTTGTATGTTAATGAATTCCATGAAGTTATTAAAAGTCTATGGAAAATTTGAATACCTATAGACTTTTATAGAGTTTTTAAAAGTCAATGTTGAATACCACTTGACTTTTTAAAACTCTATGAAAGTCTATTTTGAATACCACTAGACTTCTATAGAGTATGTAATAGTCTTAATTGAATACATCTAAACTTTTAAAATCTACAAAAGTAATTAAAAGTCAATAAATCTCCTATATTGAATACACCCCCCTTATATATTTAGAAAGAACACCCGACCCCATGTGGTCCGACTACTCTCAAAGCCCTACTCGAGCTCTTGAGATTTTCGAGCCCTGTTTTTTCTCTAAACTCCGTATCAGTACTGATCTGTCTCCATCAAGAAGCATGTCTCTGCTCGAGCCCATAGTGTATTTGGATATGAGAAAATATATTATTCTGTTTCGCGGAAATTTAATATCAATTTTATTTGTAAATAATCAAATACAAATCGTGGAGAGGATTTCAAGGATGCCCAAACAAATTTAAAAAATATTTAAATATTGGATTTGAAATCCTATCGTCTAATGCATCCTCGAAGTTTTCTTGCTTATAGTGTTAAATTGTGTTTCAATAAAATCTAATCAGATTAAAAAACCTATTACATGTCCCAAGCCCAAAAGTGCCTAAATCTGGACCGTACCCAATATCCTTAAAATAACGGGCCGTGCAAGCCCATAAAATAGACACCGGTCCGGTTTGTCCATCTATCTGACCGGGCCTCGTTACCATTTTCTTCAATTCTTCTCCTTCCCGCAGTCGCTGCGTTCCCAGACCCGCTCTCACGCACTCACACAGTCAAAATCATTCATTTTCTTCTCGATTCGAAGGATCGATCATCGGATCCAGTATGTACAGAGCGGCGGCATCTCGGCTTCGAGCTCTCAAGGTTTGCATGAGTAGCTATCCCCATCTTAACCCTAGCTCCGGTTATTCAGCAATATTCATGTGTATCTTTGTTTCTTGATGTATGATTATGATATTGAGATCTGGTGGATGCCCAGACATGGGTTGTGTGTTTTAGTTGGTTTGTGGCACTGTGATTTTCTTACGTTGATGTAAAATATCTGCTTTTGTGTAATACGATAGCTTATTTATCATTTTAAGCTCATTTTTTAGAAACGAGAAGGTATCAGCTAAATGAAACATATCCGAGGGGAACATTTGTAGGAGGCTGTGAGTTTCTCTCTCTGATAAAACTTGCTGCATTTCGCAATAAGCTGAGAGTGATTGTTTGAAAACTTATTACTAGGAATCTGGAACCTGCTCATGGCGTGTGTAGGGGCACTTATGAGCTGCTAATGTTCAATCAAAATTGACATTTATGATAAAGATTGGGTTTTTATATGGTTGGTGCAAATTTGTATGTTTGGTTATATTCATGGCTCGCTGTCGCGGTCGCGGAGAACATCGCGGAGGCTGATGTTCCAGTTCCATTGCTATTTTGCGAAATGATCGTGGTTATCGTCGCAGAGTATTTTTAATTATATACTTTGGAAAAATTTTAATGGAAAAAAAATAGGAAAAATTTGTAAAAAATTACAGAAAACATTCTGTAACGCTGCGACAGCCGCGAAATAGCCGTTCTGTTATGCGATGACTGCGAAATCATTGAAATTAAAAAAAAACGACGTTACAGTTGCACAATGTTTTAGCCTGAAATTTTTTCGCAGCAGCTGCCGTTCCTGTTCCTGTTCCTGAAGTTTTTGCAAACCATGGTTATATTGGAATATGTAATTTTTGGAAGATGATACTGTACCTTGGACCATGAAGCTAGTGTGAGATGTATCTTTTATTTTTATATCTCTACTTGTATTGAGTTTTTGAATGTTGATGATTATAGTTTCACTTATTAAGTATTTTAGTTCAATTGCATCTCAATTGTGCTTCAAAGAAAGTGTTTGCTATGACATTTAAGTCTCAAGGGACCATGCTTTCCTTTTGTGCCTAACAGACTCAAACAGGCCATGGGGGATTGGCTAGATATGCGAGTACAGGTGCTGTTGCTACCAAGTCATCATCAGGAGGTTTCTTTGGTTGGTTAACTGGCGAGAAGTCCTCGTCACTTCCCTCTTTAGACTTCCCACTTAAGGATGTAGTTCTTCCCGCTCCATTACCTGATTATGTTGAGCCCGGAAAGACTAAAATAACCACTCTTCCAAATGGTCTCAAGATTGCTTCTGAAGTATCAGCGGTATGAGATATACTTTTCATCTCTTTCTCACTTTGGGGGATTCAGATTTTTTTGGTTCTCTTTGAATGGTATATAATTGGTTAAACTTGTTTTTCAGAATCCTGCTGCTTCAATTGGGTTATATGTTGATTGTGGCTCAATCTATGAAACTCCAGCTTCTTATGGGGTCACGCATTTATTGGAACGTATGGCCTTCAAAAGTACCACTAACCGGAGCCACCTACGTATTGTGCGAGAAGTTGAAGCAATTGGTGGTAATGTAACTGCGTCTGCCTCTCGGGAGCATATGAGTTACACTTATGATGCATTGAAGACCTATGTTCCTCGAATGGTAGAGCTTCTTATCGACTGTGTTAGAAACCCGGCTTTTTTGGATTGGGAAGTTAGTGAACAACTCCAGAAGGTGAATTCTGATATTAGCGAGTGCTCAAAAAACCCTCAGCACTTGCTCTTGGAGGCCATTCATTCAACTGGTTACTCTGGTCCCTATGGAAATGCTCTTATGGCTTCAGAATCTGCAGCTAGCAGATTGAACAGTTCTGTTTTGGAGGAATTTGTTGCAGTAAGTCCCAAGTCATGGTTTTTTAATTTTATTTTTCTAGTTTCTTGTTTTAGTTAGGTTCTTCAGGATCTCTTTCAAATTATTTGTTCTGTAACTAGAAATGTTTTTGATTCTGTTAGGAAAACTACACGGCTTCTAGGATAATCCTTGCAGCTTCTGGTGTTGAGCATGATACACTGTTAGAATATGCCGAGCCTCTGCTATCAGATCTACCAGTTGTTTCTCGATCTTCAGAACCTAAGCCTATTTATACTGGAGGTGATTTTCGTCAACAAGGAGAATCAGGGGTACGTATCAGTGTACCGCAATTTACACCAGTTCTCTAAATGTCTGTTTAAACTCTGGCAATAAACTTTTTCTGACTCCTTATAATCCACCAACAAAATTGTTTAGGTAACTCACTTTGCTCTCGCCTTTGAACTTCCTGGTGGCTGGATCAAAGAAAAGGAAGCTATAACATTGACAGTTCTTCAGGTTTGCCCATTCAATTTTTTTTCATTTATTTTTTAATTATATATAAGACTGCATAATGTTTTGCCTGACCTGCTGGTTCTCTTCTCTGTTTGAACATCATCTTGCGAGAAGAACTTTGATTGTATTTGTCTTGTAGATGCTCATGGGAGGAGGTGGGTCTTTCTCTGCTGGTGGTCCTGGAAAGGGGATGTACTCAAGATTATGTATGTCATTAATCGATTTTATGAAATGTAATTAATAGATCAAAATAAGCATTTGATTTAGAAAGTTGTATTTTTTTAAACACTGCCAATTCTCTCAAACAATCAACACATTTTTTGATTTGTTGTCAGTCTATGTTATCTTGTCATTTATTTATTTACTTTTCGTCTTTGAATGAGTTGTTATCAATTCAGCTTGTCATGCACTTTTCTGTTGATTGTTTAACAGATCTTCGTGTCCTGAATGAGCATCCTCAGATTCAATCCTTTTCTGCATTCAATAGCATTTTCAACAATACTGGATTATTTGGAATTCAAGGCTCCACGGTGAGTTCTAGTATTTCTCACTGTAAAGAGATTTAAAGAGATTGTGTATGGATTTTTTTTGGTGTTTAATGCTGTGACATCTCAACGGACAGCCATGCATTTTGCATTGAGACACATCTGAATGATGTTTAGGGTTTTATGATTTCTATATTATTAATCTCAACCGTAACCCATTATTGTTTTTTCTGTCTTTCCTTTCAGTTTGAAATGCCAATGCTTTGAATTTTAAAATTCTTTTGAAGCGCTGCACTTTGTGAGATAATAATAATGATGATTAAATTAAAGAATTCTAGGAAGAAGGTTTGTGCTTTGTGGTCATAATTAATGATGCTGAAGATCTTAAGGTAGCAAACTAAGCATGGAGGACGAGTTTAATAGGTTTAGCTCTGATGTCCGTTTTAGTCCTCTGAAACTAGATTGTGGATTAATAATGAAAAGAGGTAAAAAAACTTAAAAAGTTCTTTTATGGAGTTTGAAAAAGACAGTCTTTATTCATTTTTTATAAACTTAGCTATGATATTGATGTATTTAATGTGTTCAAATTATAATGTCTATTTTCAGTACTTAGGAATAGATTGCAGATTCAGTCTGTACGAGAGCTTCGACTTTGTTTATGTTGGATTAATATTAAATAAGCAAATGTATGAACAAATTCCTTTTTTTTAATTATGATTTGGTGATCTATTTCGCAACTAAGGTTTGCAGAAAACTGATCTTGCTTGAGGACTTTATGATATAGAAAATTTGTGGCTTGTGACCTGAGAACATTGGGAATAACCTGTTCCGTTAATCACTTTGTGGGTATTGCCTGTTATTAATTGAAATTGATGAGGCCAATTGTTTGAATTCAGGGATCTGATTTTGCGACAAATGCCGTTGACATAGCTGTTAAAGAACTCATTGCGGTTGCAACTCCTGGAGAAGGTCTGGCACAAGAGTTTTCAATATCATAATTTAAGTTTTGTTTTAGCATTTCTGATGCACTTTCTGATTCTGTTTGCTGTTGATCCTGAAAGTTTATCTTAACATGCTTCCAAATTCCTATATCTGAGATTTGTGACAAACATCTTTCTTCTGAGTAAAGACTTTCTGATGCTAGCTAAAACTGCCCCTTCGATATTGGACATTACATGATAGTATTGAAAATTGGCTGTTAATAAATTTATGTGTGTCCTGTTTGTGGAGGTGAGTAATCTCTTACTGAACTTTGTTCCTGCCAACTTATTTGTCTTGCAGTTAATGGTGTACAACTTGATCGGGCTAAACAATCAACGAAATCTGCCATTTTGATGAACCTAGAATCCAGAGTATGCAACAGCACCTTTAAAGAAAACTCTTTTTAATAATTACTGTAAAAATTTAAAGGTTAATTAAGTTGAAATGTTCTACCGAGAGTGCATGGTTTTTCTTTCTTGTCGTATTTGGATCCTTAAGTTGCTATTTCAATTTTGATTGCAGATGGTTGCATCAGAAGACATAGGTAAACAAATTTTGACGTACGGAGAGAGGTATGTCAAGTTATGGCTGTCGCTGATTTCTGACTGATAGTACTAGGGGGATGCCTCAAAATTTATGTTATCTTTCCTGCTTTGGTCGTATCGAATGATATCCACTTTATCAAAGTAATCCCTTTCAACCTGAATAAACAAAACTACTTTTTTAAGACTACTCCTTTCAGCGCATGAAATAGAATGTTCACTACTGATCTTCAATGAGCAGATGCTGGTCATTTTAACATTTCAATTATATATCACAAACACCTGAAAATTGTCTGGGTGTATTTATTATGTACTTTTTTAATTTAAATTTGGAGCATTGAACTGGATTGTTCTATTTATCTTATGGAATTGGATCCAACAAGATATGCTCCTCAATGAAAACTAAAGACAGATGGATTAATGAAGAAAGATGTGGCACATTCTAAATGAGATGTTTTTTATTCATTTTACTGTCCATGAACACGCCAACGATAAATAGTCGTTGGCCACAACTCTAGTCCCTCTCAATCCACCATATTTTATTTAATCTCAGTCTGTTTTCTGGGGTCTTTTTGCAAATTTTTTTGTGTATTTATGCCCTGTAAATAAAACTAATGGTTACACTATCTTTGACATTTGTGCGTTAGCATCTTGTTCTGTGTTGGTAATTTTTGGTGCGTTATAGGAGGATCATTCAAGAGGGATAGGTCAAAATATAACTGTGGCGCCATGTTGAGTAGATTACCATGCCTGTTCAACAGATCGATAAATTTATTCTATGATATACATGTTTATCCTGTGTATATTAAGCAGAAATTATGAAGTTGGACCTAGTTAATCGTACTGTATGTTGCGTTTACTTGCTTTGGAATATTAGGAAACCTGTGGAGCATTTCTTGAAGGCTGTTGACGAAGTTACAGCTCAAGATATTGCTAAAGCAGCGCAAAAACTTTTATCATCACCACTCACAATGGCATCTTATGGCGATGGTAATTACTATTTATTGAATAATTCCTTGGCCCTACTGATATTTCATCGGTCCATAAGACATTCATTTTCCAAAATTTTGTATCTCTCATTTGTCCCATACATCTTGCAGTTCTGCATCTACCGAGCTACGAGGCGGTTTCCAGTAGGTTCCATTCAAAATGAAATTCCTGCCGCTGCGTTGATTAGACCATCCCCCAAAATGTCTTAATCCTCGATTGGCATTTTAAAATTTCTTTTGACCGATATTTAATGGAAATAAGGTATGTCTTGGCTTTACGTGGACAATAATTACTGAGATTCTTGGAAGAAACACCTTGATACCTGATTCCTTTCATCGTATGCTTTGTAGATTGTCCTTTAAATGATATGATTTTGAGCTTTTTTGTTTTTTCACTGCTAAAGGTGGTGATAAGGCACTGAAATATATTAAATTTCTTGGAAACAAGCTAGCGAGCATATGAGGCTAATTATGTCTAACTTAATAATTCGTTGGAGCAATCTAGGCCAGCATTAAAAGTATACTATAGGTTGGTTTGTGCGAGGCTGTCCCTGTTTACTCTGAATATACATTTTCAGTTGTAGTTGCTTTTAGTTCAGAGTAGCCTAAGCATTATGCTTATGGTCTCCTAAAGCTATTTATTTTCGGCGTTTTCTTTTGTTGTGCCCTCTCTGCATAGTGTTCACATCTATTTTGGTAAGATGGGCGCGATATAGCTACAACAAAAGGAAACACTGAAAGTAACTTTTGGAATTCGTAGGCTAAAGCTCAAAACCGAAATTTCTATGTAACTGGTGTTGGAATCCGTATCAATGAATGGATGCTGGTAACATGCAAGTTATTTGATGAGTGTTTTATGTGTACCATCGTAGGGTGAAAGACAATAAAGACAATATTAGTAATGTTACGCTTAGATTAATGGAATTTTATTTTATCATTAATTTGATTTATGGATTTCAAATAAGTTCGAGTTACACTGTCGGAAGGATTTTTATTCAATAGAGTAATTTGAAAAGATGGATTCAGGTGATTCTATATAGTTTTCTAGCACTGCATCAATATACGCAAATTAGACGAACCTAACACAACTGGACCCAAATGTCTTGCCCAACTCAACGACACATCCAATTTTTCAGAACTCCTCATTCGCCATTTGTTATGTACATTATACGTACATGCAGGCAGATATAAATCTGTATGATTTTATTCAATGTTTTCTCATGTCCAAAACACTCTACTCTAGGCTTGTGCCTGGACGATGAGTTTCAAATTTTTTGATTTGTTTGGATGATCGAAATTAGAGTATTTTTCAATCCATATAATATCAAGTTATTTAATTTCAATAATAATTAAGATAGAATTTCGATTAAACTTTCAAGATAAGTGTCATTTAAAATATATTCGTATAATCTCTCACTAAAAATCGATTTCTCTATTTAAATCAAATTCATCGATCAAGTGCAAATTAAAACTGTTTATTTGCAAAAATGACAGAGTAGGTCTTTTGTGAGATAGTCTCATGAATCTTTATCTGTGAGACAGGTCAATGTTATCGATATTTAGCATAAAAAGTAATAATCTTAGCATAAAAAGTAATATTTTTTCATGAGTGATTTAAATAAAAGATCTATTTCACAAAATACGACTCGTGAGATAGTCACAGATAAGTTTTTGCCAAAATGAAGAACCAAAATGTTAAAGCTGTCTGTTTCTTTCCCAAAACGCCCCTATGATAAATGTTGGACAGAATATGAAATGCTGACAACATTGTTAATTTGATGGTATGTTTTGAAAATTAATAATTATTCACCAAGTTATCTTAAATAAGTTTATTTAATAATATGGGAAAACTAATGATTTTGAAACTTGAATGCAGTTGTGTTGATATCTAAACAAGCTCGAATTATTATTTACAAAAGAACATTTGTTTTCTTGATAACATAATTTCCAAAAATAAATTTACAAAAATTTACCAATAAACTATTATCTTAATTAGTTAGATGGTATTATAATTTCGTTAACTGGAAGGAAATAAAATTTGTTTGTATATACGCACATTATCAAATTTATTGTAGAAAGTGTTTATTTTTCAAAAAATTTAAGGTTTTTAAAGTTTCCAATTTTCATTCGAAATCGACCAAAACTTTCCAAAAAATCATAAATTTATTGGACCAAAAAAGTATTTCCAAAAAAAAAAAAGAAACTAATTCTCTAAAAGTAAAATTAATTTGTTTGGATTGAGAAGTGAAAAATATATAGAGGAAATCAGCATTCTCATTTAACAAAATTATTTCGATTTTGGTTTCCTTATTTTATTTTTCCCTGAATATACAAGTTTTGCTAATTCTAAAATATACTAAATGGTCTCAATTTTCAAATTCTCTTACAAGCTGTCTTGGGGATTGAATCATCGTTTCGAGCAACTTAAAATCGTTGGAGTTTAGAATTTAGAAAGTTTTAAATACAAATTTTAAAAAACGAGCTCTTTGAGGGTGTTCATTTGTTTGCAATAAATTCGAATTAATAAAATAAATTAAGGGATCGGAGTGCTTTGCGCCCTTGACAATTTTTATGATCATGTTCTCGATATGAGTTTTTTTACACCAGATATCATCTAATTGTCCCAATGACAAAATATTATTCGTCGGTCTAGTGTAATCAAACATTTTTATTTTGATGGTACTGGCCCTAGATATTTCCAATGCATGATCATTCCTCATGAATACAAATCCTCATGAGACTGGCTCACAGTGACCGAATCCTTCTCTCCGAGACATCATGTGTCACGTCGTTTTTGAATCCATAATCCATGTATCACAAAATTTGTGTCTGTATTATGCAATTGTTGCTGCTTCGTTAAATAATTTTTCACCATTGACTGAAGTACTAGACATATTTCATTGAGAACCCTTCTCGATACTCGAATATTTTTTCTTGAAGTTACATTTACCGTCACATTGAAAACAGTAAATATTTTCTTCTTACTTTTCGACTTTGATCTGCCTTGTCTTTGGCTCTCACTAGAGTCACGGTCCATAGATCTTCATCTTATCATCAGTAAACATCTGCTTGCTTTGAAGTCACTAACATATCTTTCTTATTTGGCGCCAACTTCTTATTCGAGAATCGAAGTTAAGACATCGTCGAATTTTAAAGAACTTATAAGGATATTATTGGTTAAGTTGATGATAAGTTGATAATATGAATCTGATAGACTTTGAAATAGAATCTCCGCACATTTTGTTTCCTCTATTTTATGCTCATAGAGGTAAGTTGGATAAATAAATATTTAGTATGTTGATATGGTGAGTCATCGATGAGAATCTTGTCATACAAAGAATATAAAACATTCTCTTTAGGAAAATCTTGTTGTGCAGTAACTTGACCTCGAACATTTTTTAAGAGTATCCCAAATATCTTTTGCCATTTTATCTCAGAAATACTGTATTTCATCTGCTATAGTCAAATATAAATTGACGACAACATTATCATTCGTCTCATTTCACTTTTCGTCCACGATTTCACTCGGTCTCTCCAATAGATGCCAAACAATTCTTTTTTTCCTTAAAACTACTAGTGCCTTTTATTTTCCACATCATAAAATTGCTCTCATTGAACTTTGATGTCTCGCACATGTCTGCTTTATGTCTGCAACAATTTAGTATACTGGACAAAATAATCTCACCTTAATAAAAAAATACCAAAACCTTTTCTGATGTGGAAAATCGATCAAAACTGCAACCATATAACATACTCAGAATTTTGAGAAACTTTATATCAAGACTCTAATACCACTTATTGATATCATATGCGACATTTTGAGATATAAATATGAAAATAAATGAAAACTCCTAAAAACTATTGAGGTAAAAACCATGGACAAGATAAAAAAAATTCTATTATAAAATTTTGTGGTTACAATCTATCGCCGTGTTTTCAAAAAGAACACTCATTTTTTTAATAAAAAAAATAAATAACTCACAAACATTATAGAATAAACACTCGAATAATGCTTATGAGATGAGGAGAACAACTTGTCAATGAGACGATACAAATGAAAGTGAATGATAGAGCTCTCCCTCGTTTCCTCCGTCCAAGTATGCAACTGTGATCCAAATTTTCTGCACAACACGACCCTTTATCTTCGCTTCACAGCAATGATGCTATCAACCACAATTAATATTTCCGCCAACGCCACTCACACTTTATAGGAACGTACTCATTCCTTTTAGCTTTGGAATTGAACCTAAAGATTGCAGCTGTCTTATAAAAAATAGTTTGGTCAACCAAAAGGACGAATTTGAGCATCTTTTTATAAGAATTAGTGACCTGCAATATCAAGAAATATACATTATATGTCATATATTTGGTTAATATATGATTCCCTTGTATGGTTGACATTCTATAGCAATCGCTACAGATATTGTTAGAACTAAAAATGTTGAAGTAGCACTTGATATCAACATAGAAATTTCTTTTAAAAGTCAAATCGAATGAGTGCAGATTAATAAAATTCAATGAAATTTGTTGCCTAGCCAATCTCTCTTGTAATTATAATAAAAATTTGGACCTCTTCGTGTGTAAAACTCTCCATGCTGCTTAATATTTGATTATCCCCGTTATTTCTTTTGTTTTCCAGTGAAAGAGAACCTAAAATACAAGAGATTTGGGAACAAATTTTCATTGTTAGTTTCATTTTTCAATAGCCGAGGTAAACTTATTACCAGCAATCCATACAATTGGGCCAGGCAACCCAAGAAATCTTGGGATCCGATCCAACATCGACATAATCAGTACCCGAGCAAAGGATCCAAGATGAAACAGTAGTACTTGTAGTTATATACAAGTTAAGCACCAAATCATACCCGACCCATATTATGTACAACCAAGTCTACTGTTTTTGTTTATTTATAATCATATTATCAAATAATTCTTCATTGACCTCTATACTGCAAGAGATCATGGACGTTTTTTTGATGCTCTTCTTAGCTTGTATGCAAAAATATGATTCCTACAAGCTAGCAAGCACGCGCCTCGGTTAGCTGTCTCATTTTCGGTACGCAGCTACCTGAAACTTTTAAAGACGAAAAGAGGCAAGACAGCTTAGCCATCATAGGCATGGACCTCGATATTCTGGGTATGGTCATCAGCTCCTTGCCAGAGATGTCGTTGCAAGGGCTATGATAACCTTCGAGATCGGCTTTTGTAATTAGTACAGCATCTCCCGAAGTACACATTGCCTTTGAGGCCATCCGCTGCTGCTTGTATTCTTGAACAGCCTGGAAAAGTAAGCAACTACGAGTTTTAAACCATCCGCATAACAAGAGAATCTTGTAATGTCATTTTAACAACTAGAAACAAATACAGTTTCTTGAAGGAGGTGGATCCAGCAAAGGGTGCAAGGGGCGTTTGTCCCTCACAAATAAAAAGGTTTGAGATTTTGTGTAATTTTCTACAACCGCGTGTTTTGCTTCAACCATCCCTAAAAATATCCATTCCATTTTCCACCACGCCCTCTAGCCACATTGTAATAATCTTCTAAAGTCAAAATGCAGAGACAAAGGAATGTATTTATAACAATGTGCGATCGACTCTTCTAACAAGTTGAATTATAGGAAGTACATATGTGCCATGGTTCTAGCAAAACATATCATGATCAACGTCACTTGCAAGAATTCCAACCTTGTGACACCCGTTTCTACCCCCTCCTCTAAATTATCAGATCTGGACAATTAGCCCTGGTTTTTTGTGTATACCTTCCACTGGGATGGAGCCAATAGTACCCTGGGTCTTCTAGATCGAACATATTCAAGTGCTGCAGCAGGACTCATATGCTTATATTCCACCTGCAAATCATATTAATTAAGGTGTCAGGATTAGGAAGACCAACGTCATTTTTTACTCGTCATATTCTGCGGAGAAAAAAGAACAGCACCAGATAACAGAGGACAATGGTTGTGCTCCGTCCCCGTCCAGCTTTGCAGTGCACATATGTTGTTCGACCAGCAGAAGCATTTTCTATGAGCAGCATGAAACAAAAGGCAAGTATTGAGGATGGTATAATTTGCAGGACATAAAGCGCACGTAAGGAAAATGGTGAAAAGAAAATCACTGACTGTGAATGAAATCTACAGCTCGATTAATATCCACAAACGATGGAGCAAACAGATAATCTCTTGTCGGGATTACAAGATGGCCTATTCCATGAGCCTGAAATAACAATGCAACAGCGTGGTAGTACGAATAGAACACTTAGTAAGAAAGAGAATCCTTGGAAGTCAATTTGTACAAGGCGCTGGACAAACATTCCACTCAAATGTTGGAAGACTTCTAACTGTAAAAACACACCAAAGTTTTCCATAACTTGAGTATTTTAAAGTAAAATTGCCACATAAAACATACACAGGTTTACAGCAAAAGAAAATGAAAACTCATATAAATTCAACATCAATGTATTATAGCTTATAAGAAAAAAGATTCGGACTAATCATAGTCTCACAGGCTCACACAATACCAACATCCAAAGTCAAGCCAGAGATAAATAACTTACATGGTACAAAGATGTCGGAACCAAAGTTTCATAGGGCTCGTTCAGAGTAACTACACCACCAACTCCAAGATGCTTCAGCCGAGGCACGTCCTTTGGAAATGGAACGGCTCCAAGCAGGATAAACTAAATACTCGTCACAAAAGCAAATAATTAGACACATGATATACATGAAATATTTGTCAACCGCCATGAGCAGGACATCATTGAAAAAGAAAGTACATAAAACTCAAACTCGACGAGTGTTCATCATCACGGGAAAATTTCAGAGACTATTTCCTAGAAAATTAAGCTAATTTTTACACCATCAGCACGAAAAGATTGCACCTTCTGTTTGCCCTTCAGCTGGCTTCGATCACAGGTAGAAACATTTATGTTATGCATATAAAAATTTCGGATAAAAAACAACCAAGAGCCAAAAACTTAACTCTAGTCTAAGAAAATTCAAAAAATTTCCTCTTTTACAGCATAAATCCTTTTCCCATAGTCGACTACAGCAACCTCGCAACTCAAACGAAACCAAGTTTGATTAAATTACTACCTCAACAATCAACTCCCAAAAACACAACGAAGAATTTTAAAAAGACACAGATCACTGAACCATCAAGATGTGATATACCTGATCAAGTTGATCCCACCACCTGAACTCGGCTTGAATTTTATTCCGGAATACGTTGTACAAAAGGGTCGGGTAGAAAAGGATCCGAGCACCAGCCCCAACCAAAGCCCTTTTCGCGTCGACCCCGACAGGGATCAGCCTTCTTCCCTTATCATTACCACTGCAGATTCTCTCCAACGCACCATCTGTCGAATCATCCAATTCCTCGATCTTCATCACAATCAATAGCAACACGAGTTAATATGAAAACCCAATTCAATTAGGTCGAATCTACCGAAGAATTCGGGATAAAATCAAACCAAGCCAAAACCCAGATGATGAAAACGATGATTTGGGACTCGAAATAAAAATCAGATCAGCACAAAGCGAATCCATATGTGGAGTGAATCCTAAGCAACCGGTCACAACCGGGTGATCATCGGAAACCGAATTAAAACTAGAAAATGCATCAAAAGCGGAATGATTCCGCGATTCGAATCAAGGTGATCAGTGGACCCGATCGATCGAAGACGGTAAAATTCGGAAAAACTGAGGAAAGGAAAAATTCAAGCGAATTGGTTCAAGGGGAGTGACGACGATCCACTGCAGCCATTTTCTGCTATATATAATATTATCCTTTCTTATCCTTTTGAAAACTATTAAAATTTTATCATAATTTGTATATAAAAAAATTATTAAATTGTATTTTCCATTCTGTGACTTATTTAGGTTGATTATTTCGTCGTCTCAATTATATAATTCAATTTATATATTTAATATTATTTTTCTTATTATAAATTTATACTTATTAAATTTAAATCATTAGATACTTGTATAACTTTTTATATTAAAATCTGAGCGAATTTTTATCTGTGAGACGGATCAACCCTACCGATATTCGCAATAAAAAATAATACTATTAGCATAAAATGTAATATTTTTTCATGGATGGCCCAAATAAGATATCTGTCTCACAAAATATGACCAGTGAAACTGTCTCAAACAAAATTTTGTCTTAAAATTTTATTAAATAAGGACAAAATGAGAATTGGCTTTATGAAATTTAAAGTTGAAGATACGATAAATTAATAGTTATAAAAAAATTTCAACAATATCAGAATTTTCAGATTAGTAATATATTCCAATAAACATTTTTCGACGAAAACGTCTCCAATGGTTCTTATTATTGTGACGGGAGATATCAAACTCAATATTTTCAGCACTTCAGGATTCGGCATGTTAGGTTTTTAGCAAAAAATTATAGCACACATATGAACAAATTTCAAATTCCATATCCTTAAAAAATTAATTTAATAAATCCCAACATGGCTTAAAGGTTACAACTTATCCATTTTAATGGGAATTTACTTATTTTAAGTTCATAAATCTCTTGTAAGACGACTATCACATATATTTATTCATGTCATAGATTATTTCATTTGACTCCAATGAGATTCGATATTCAGATATTTTGATTTTAAATAGTTCAAAACGCGTTGCAAACAAGTGCTACGATTTGATTCATCGACTCAATTTAGTAATATTTATAGAGCCCGCTTCTTCCCCACACTATGAGTCAAAGGGAAAATGTAAATATCATTAGATGACCAAATAAAACATACATATCACAAAATTGACTCGTGAGACTGCTTCACATAAGTTTGTTTCAAAATCAAGAGTTAAGAAATTTCTATTGAAAAAACAAACAGACCTTTTTATTTGTGATTTGGTTTTATTTTCTAAAAAATCAATCAAGTCAATTTACCTGATTAAGCGACTTAAGTTTGTACAAAATCGAATATATGGATTCAATCGACTTAAAAAAAAAAAAAACACAACGAATTCTAAAATGAACAAAATCGGTTATCATATTCTCCATGGTTTTATAGGCTGAAGTGATTTGACCATGAAACGACTTAAGTTTGAGTTTTTGTACTTAAAATTGGCTCATAGGTTTTCTTTTACTTTTTAGTTTTGTGTTCCCAAATTTCCTAATCAAGTGTTCATGTTATTTGTAAATGAGAGTACTCAGAAGTCTGGACAGGTATAACCAAAAATTTTCACCTTAACCTTAGTCTTAGTAAATGTCGCAGCTTGTCTTTTGCTTTCTTTCGTTTTCTCAATCCAGTGGCTTTCGATCTTCCTCTTGTTGTCATTATTGAAGTTCAAGGAATGCAGCTAATAGTTGATGCTCGACTTATCTGTTGGTCACAGCAGCATTAGTTTGTCGAGAATGAATGAAATTGCTATAGAAAGCCGGAAGGGCGGAACATTTTAGTCTAGGAACACATAGATAGTTAATTGTTAATGTTATCGAAGCCCACTACAAGGATTTAGTGTTTGTTGCATCCGTTTCAGCCAGTTTTGTATTGCTTTTAACTGATCAACAATGACAATAAAGATATTATCAGGATATCATGATTCTTCTTGTTGGAGCACTCAGATTTGAGGAGGCATTTCAAATGGGTTCAGAGACTTATCATCATTTGAAGGTGAGATTTTGTAACTGTAATACATCTTTGTTTTACTGTTATATCCGCCTAGTTTATGTTCATTGTAATACTTTGCACCCTATGCTCTCTTGCAATCATTTTTAGCATAACTGGTTGAAATATAGCTTTTGATTGTTCATCCGTTTCATATATCGTGCCAGGCAAGTATGAGAAGCTAAGGGCTGTCTATTTCGGGAACCCTGAGAAGTGTGGTGTGCCAGGCAAGTATGCTGGCATTCTGTATGGGTTAGAAATCCTTGATGCTTAGTTTTGCTTTGCACCTCAAGATGTGTTGAAGTTGTTCTTAAGAATATTTGGTTTTTATTGGCTTTATTCCCAGTTCATCTGCAAAATCCTTTCGCATATATAATAGTAAAAGCCAAGCTCCAGTTCTGATTAGTCTTTATTCTTTTTGTCTTATTTTTATCGTTAATGCTTGCTGTTGTTATGTATGGCATGCTACTGTTCACATGTTGGTATCTGGCATGAATTGTAACTGAAAGATTGAGGTTTGAGGAAATCATTCTGCGTTCGCAGGCAGTAAAACACATTGCTTAGGAATTGAGACATCGAATGTGGGAAAAAACTTGTGTGAAACGGTCTCGCGGGTCGTATTTTGTGAGACAGATCCCTTATTTTGGTCATGCATGAAAAATTGTTACTTTTTATGCTAAGAATATTACTTTTTATTGTGAATATCGGTAGAGTTGATCCGTCTCACAGATGATGTGAGGATATTGGTATGGGAGAGTTAGTGTTCATTGGGTAAAGCATTTGTGCTTAGTATGTTATGGGAGGAAAGGTAACGTGTTTATGTTTAAACATGTATTTGTAATCCTCAAAAGGATGTTAGCGATAGCAATTTTCTCGATGGTTGTTAGATTAAATGCACCGCGTAAATATTGCTTGGATTTTGTGAGTTATGTTTGGCGTGGATGGCAATTAGGCTACTTTTTTTTATTATGCTTTACGTGTTTTGATTATTCGACGGATAGATTTTTCGATATGAATTTAATCGGACGTGACATGTAATGGTTGGAAGGAGATTTAATAAGCGATGTTGTCCCGGACTTCCAAGCTTGATGATGATTGATTATAAAGAATCAAACATATTCAAGCAATTAAAGGAGTTTAAAGAAGAATATAATGAATGAGTGCCGAGCAACCAAGCATGCGAGTGCAAAATGGCTCGAGAGGACAGTAGATGGCGCATACCCACACAACAGAACGCTCAGCCGCGTGTATTGGGCAGAACCTGGCGCGCACCCGCGCAAGAATTGGTGCAGCCGTGCGGCCCTGGTGCGCACCAGCATCGGAAGTGGCACACCTGCGCGCCCTTTGCTGGCCGAAGACAGAAGCCCGCGCGAACGATGCAGATTCTATGTATGCAAACACTAAATTATGATTTGTTGTATTTTCTTTCATATAAACATGTCTACACGAATTATCTAACACATTATTGAGTTTATACAAAAGATTTTGTGAGTTTTTTCTCAAACTTTTTCAAAGCTTGTTTTATTCAAACAAAATCAAACTTATCAAAGATTTAATGTTTGTAGCGTTTCTCGATTGTTTTCACATGGATTATCAAAGACGAGTTCTTTGAAAGTTCGTCTAAATTTCGATTGTTTAATATCGAACTTACCAAAGATTTAATTTTTGTGGCGTTTGTCTATTGTTTTCACACGAACTGTCAAAATCAACAACACGTTTTGTTGCTAAGTTCTTCGTTGCTTAAAGGTGAATATCATAAATCGTTGTTTGTTTAAAAAGAATGGGACAACGCTACGTTCTTTAGTTCATCGAATCGAGGGCGTGACTCCATTTTTTGTGCGATTGCTATTGATGTTTGGAGAATCATATCATTTTTTCTTGACAATGTTTTGTGCTTTGTTTCTGTACCTTAACCTACATACTAGACAAATCACAATTTCATTTATCAAGTTAAATAGTTGCCTAAAGTACCAAATAAACACAAATCACATTTCCACCATCGAACTGAACACATTCGAGTATCCAAAACATTAGGCAAAATTTATAGCTACTATAAGTTAGTCCTTTGTCACAGCGTATATGAATAAGTTAAGGATCAAGTAACTGGAGTAGTCTACTATTTGGCTGTAAACAAGAGGGGGATGCCAATAATCTCATGCCGCCATCCACAATATGAAGAAATAGATATTCCTATTTCTTTTTTCTATAGATAAAAAAAGGATCTACTTGGTAGAGGAAGAAAGCATCTAAGTAGTAAGCCACCCTAAAATAACTTCCGAATAACAAGGTCAAGGTCGGTCATTGAGATAAACTTCATCGTCGAGAGGAAAACAGCCCAAATCACCAGCTAAGGCCGATCTGTGGACTTTTGTTGCTCTCAATGGTGCTTGAAACATATTTACTAGATGTAGGCTCAGTAAGAGAAAAATATCAAAAAAGAAAGACAACACGGAGAAGCTGATTTTGTCATACCAAATTCATGTATTAATCAATAATTTATTTATTTTTGTTGTATAAAAAATATATCAATTTAGAGGGCTTGCAGCTCCAATTCAGATTGAATCCAGTTACATATATTCATTGAATAATGTATTTATTTTTGTTGTATAAAAGTTTTAAAATTAAAAATATATCAACTTTGCACTCCCAATTTGGATTGAACCGGTCGGATTTTGGGACGTAGTAGATCTCGAGTCAAATTTTTTCTTCGCAGGTCTCAGATTTGGCCAAATCCGCCTCACACCCGTCCCGTGGCAACTCTAGCGATATATAAATGTGCAAGCCATCTACCATAAAATCACAAATTTTGTAATTTAGTAAATGTGAAGTAACCCACTCTAGTTCATATATGCAAACTTTTTTGTTCTTTTGTTATTTGTGTGACCTGTGAAAGGCTCAAACATTGAAAGGCATATAAACAGTAAAATTGAATTCAGAACTCATCAATCCCACCAGTTTTTTTTGTCATCAATGCAGCTACCTAATCCGTATATCCTCTCAGCAAATCCCATCAAATAGCTAAAACATTTACATTTCACCATCGAGAACATGAAGACTAGCTGGCTTCTTGCACTTATCCTCCCAATTATTGTAACAGAAGCTGCGCTCGCACTTATTGTTGGCGGAGGGGTTGGCATTGGCGTGGGCGGTGGTATGGGCGGCGGGGGTGTGTGGATTGGCGGAGGTGTCAACCCCCCGAGTAACAACCCTTCAGCGTCGCAGCTCGGCAGAGCTTATACTGCGCTGCAGACATGGAAATCTGCGATTACAGATGATCCCAAGGGATTACTGGGTTCTTGGGTTGGCCCAAATGTCTGCTCTTACAAGGGGGTTTTCTGCTCGGAGACTCGAGATTTCATGGGGAATCCCGCGGGCAAAGTGGTGGCCGCCATTGATCTTAACCATGCTAATCTTCAAGGTGTTCTGGTTAAAGAACTGTCTTTTCTAACGGATTTGTCTCTTCTCCATCTCAACAGCAACAGGTTCACCGGGGCTGTGCCTTCATCTTTCAGGGAGTTCGAATCCTTGACAGAATTAGACCTCAGCAACAACAAATTTTCAGGCTCTTTTCCCACCACGGCTCTCTACATTCCAAATCTCCTGTACTTGGACCTCAGATTCAACTCATTCTCAGGCCCCATTCCCGAGGATCTGTTCAACACCAAACTTGATGCAATTTTCCTAAATAACAACCAATTCGATGGTGAAATCCCGGAAAATTTAGGCAACTCTCCAGCTTCTGTGATTAACTTAGCAAACAACGGGTTCACAGGCTCAATCCCTTTCAGTTTGAGCTACATGGGGATAAAGGAAATCTTGCTCCTCAACAATCAACTCACAGGCTGCATACCAGAAGGAGTTGGCCTGTGGACTGATTTGCAAGTTTTAGATGTGAGTTCCAATACATTAACCGGGCATTTGCCAGATTCATTATCTTGTCTGAGTGAAATTGAGGTCCTCAACTTTGGGAACAACAAATTCTCCGGGACTTTACCAGATTTAGTCTGTTCTTTAAGGACCCTTTTGAATCTAACACTTTCAGCAAATTTCTTTTCCGGATTCAGCCAAGATTGTGACAAATTGTCGTTCAGAAACGTGGGATTTGATTTCTCTTTTAACTGTATCCCTGGGAAAGAACTCCAGAGACCTGGGCAAGATTGTTCAGCAGTTCCTGGAGGTGGATTGAGCTGTCTTAGGATCCCTTCACCGAAGCCTCTCGTTTGTGGGACATTGGTGGAATCACTGATGAACAGTGCACTTTCCACTCCATGATCTGTCACCAATTAATGCTTCTCTTTTTTAAAAAAAAATCATTGCACAGGTTAGTGTTGGCTGTCTCTCATTAACTCGAGGATGTCATGATTCTGATTCATGGATTCTGGTGATGAATTAATTTGTACTGTGGAATCCCAATTTGTATTGGCCCTTTTGTAAACAGTTTCTTGAAATATATACAGACTATGGCTGTTAGCTATGCATTTTGGTTGTGCTTGGGACAATTTGGGTCAAGAGATTTTTGGCACTGTAAAGAAATATATTAAATTTTTTGCAGAGTTGGGGAAAGCTTAATTACTGTTGGATGTCCCATGGTATGTATATATATGTGTATGTATATATATGTGGACACACACAATAAATATAAATTAGTTTTAAAAAATAAACAAGAAGAAAGAAGGAAAAGGTAGAAAAGACACTTTCACATGAACTAGAATGCCCGAAATTCTCATCCTCAACTATAGTGAGGTGCCAGGTTACTCACCATACACGATCTCAAAAAATAGGAAATGAAATAGAAAATTGTTCAAAGAGAAGAAAAGACTTTTGTGCATGCCTTTTCTTGCAAAGGACTCTTGTTTATGGTTTATCTGTGAAAAGTGAATGGAAACTCAAACTATCTTCCATAAGTCAAACGGATCGAGTCAGTTCATAGCTGTATTGAAAAATTTTTGATATAAAAAATAATATTATTTTATGTGTCAAGTCAGATTGGAGTTCCGTCTCACAAAATTAATCCATGAGACAATCGTATATGAGTTCTTGTTGATATTGTGTTGACCTTTAAAATTTTAAAAAAATAAATTTCAATTAAGATCGGTAAAAAAAACAAATAATAACTGAAATGGCGAATGATTGAAATTGATTTTTTTTAAATTTTAAAGGTCAATAAAATATCAACAAAAACTCATTTACAATTGTCTCATTGATTAATTTTGTGAGACGGATCTCTGGCCTGATTCGACACGTGATCGATGATGGGTAATTGAAACTGAATTGTACCCAAGCATATTGATTTTACTCCACATCTTTCTTCAAAGTCGAAGTCATCGATATACAAAATTAGAGTCGAAGGCCTACCTTATCTTCACTTTAACTTATCCTATAATAGTAGTACACACTTCACGACCCGTGATCCCTGCGGTAAATAAACATTGGAGCAATAGTTGCGTGTACGAACCCAAAATTTGTCGGATGGAATCAATTGCATATTCATTGAGGAATTAATTCTTTGATCTATAGTTTTAAAAAATATTTAAGGGAAATAAAACGTAAGTTTGATTTTATTTATAGAATATCATAAACATAATATCATGTCATAAATTATTTATTAAATTTCCACATTTTTTATATTATAATTTAGATCGAAATATAATATAATATAATATAATATAATAAATGGAGTATTTTTGGGAAAATATTGAGAGATATTAAAAATACATTGTCTGGATATTGCTGTAAAGTTGGAGGGTCCTTGCAAAAGAGCAACACATTGGCCTGAAGGAGTCCCATCACTGGAAAAAAAAGGGTAGAATGACAAAAGGGAAGAAGACACTGTGTGCCCCAAAGAAAAGGGTTGTGGTATCGCCATGGGCTAATCTTGGCTCGATAATCTCATTATCTATAGATCATGTGTATCTCTCGTATTTTATTAAGAGTGCACATGTTAATATCAGAATCCAAAAATTCTGGTTTATCCAAGCTACATAGGACGGAATTCGATAATCGATATAGAAATGTTGAAAGAAACATTAGAATGGTAAGAGAAAGATCGAATGGATTCGTTTATTTTGAAAACAAACGTGGTTGCTTGGTTTTTCGTTAACATTACATCTTAGACATAATTTGATATACATGATAGGATAAACATGTGATATATAATATAATGATAAGTTAAAGATAAATAAGATGTATGATATTATATTTAATGTTTGGTATGATTTTAATAAGAGTGATTAAATTTATATATTAAATTGTAATGACAAAATTAACCTTATAATAATAAATTTTATAATTTCAAACTTGTTGCTTGAGTTCATATTTTTTATCTGTTCATGCGCCGATAGTGCTTGCATGATTTATTTATTTCTACCTAATTTTATATATTATATAATATGATAACTGAGCCATTGATTTTGTGAGTCAAGCCAAATATCAATTTTTAAGGTTAATCGAGTGATACTAATAATTTTATTGATATTTATAAAAATTATTTATATAATTATCTCGAATTCATTTATATAATTATCATATTATATAATATATAAAAATAAATAAAAATATTTATTTGATTTTAATTTCTACCTGCTAGCATAAATTTATAAAAATTATTTATGAATTGAGGACAATTAAGTCATTTGTAGTGTATTTTATCATTAAATTAAAATTATCACACCAAATAAAAGAGACATTTTATCATTCTAAAAAATTATTTATCAAGGGCCCATTATATTATCATGGGCTTTTTAAAAAGGTACCAAACATGGGATAAGAAGGATTATTTATCAATCTCTCCCTTATCTCATGTACCAAACTATGCCTTAGTGTAATATCAATGTGTACATATATATTAAATTTTAATATGAAGTAGAAATTTGTTTGTCCATGCATAAAGTGTAAATTTAAGTATACTAAATGTGTAAAAAATTTATTATGTTGGAAATTTTTTTCTATTAAATATTATGTTTCAGTTTTCATTTCATATTATTTTATTTATTATAAAAAATAATAAGGATGATTACGTAGAAGGATATTTTCGGGAAAAAAATTGTATGATATATAATATCAAATTTAAATACATATTTCTCATAACTCCTGCCAAATTCCAATAAATTAATGTGAAACAACATTTGACATTCTTAAAAAAAACACAACCCCGCCCCCCCCCCCCAAACAACATTTGACTTTCAGGCACCGTATCTTGCAGATAAATTGCATGTGCGCCTTCTGGATTAAGTCAAAAAACCAAAATATTTTTTACGAAAAAAATAATTTATAGCATTTTAATATATATATATAGATCTGATGATGAACTAAAAATCTGATATGTTGACCGATATCATATATATATATATCAATAACACAAGAAATAGAAAGCCAAAACATGGTCTCACCTTCGCACAGGTAATGTTAAAATTTAAAATATGCAAACATTTCCATTGCAATGCTCCAATTCCGAGATCGAGTACATAGATGTGGAGGCCTAATTTCACCAAATGATCATGGAAATACTTGGAGAAGCAGTAATGCTAGGTCGGTAGCAGAATCGAGCAACAAATAGCTATATATATTGCAGTGAAATCGACACTTTTTCAAGGAAACTAGGAAATAAAATAAAGTGGATTAGGTAGTTTGAATGAACGTTTGGCCACCGAAAATCCAGTTAAGTCACTCCATTGATCTCCCGAATTTCCATGAATTCTGTAACCTTCATCTTCTAATGCCTTCCTTCTCTCAGATTTGTAGATGGTAGCGGGCTTACCTTGATCATCGTTTTGTCTAAAATACCAGTCATTAGCAACTCGTGTCACTAAATTTGTTAAACTACCAAGATTCCATGAAGCAAAAAGGCAACAATAAAATCATAATCGACTACTGAAAAAATGACATGTTCAAGCTCGTGTTCGAAGCTCAGACGTAAAAAATCATTGATCCTAATATTCTTACCTCAGTATAAGTCTTTCCCAGTTGCTATATCCAGAATACAGTAGATTACTTTCAGTAGCATTCCTTTGAGATTCATCCCGACCAGTCAGTAAAATTATAGTAAACCCAAGCTCCTCAAGCTCTTTGTACAATCTCAAACTTGCTGGTAAAGCAGGAGCCTCAGCCAAATCCACCCAGAGATTAAAAGAACGTTCATCAAAGATCTCAGCTCTAGAACCAGAAAAGGAAAAAAAAAAGATTTTACCATATAGAAGCAAGTTGAAGACAATTGTTCATTTCATACATCTCCTACATGTTCTAATAGATAATGGGAGAAGAAACTGTGTAGATTAGAATTGCTTGTCTCAACATAACTAACACAGAAATCATTCCCGAGCAAAGAAAGCATCAACTGTTGAATGTATGATCATTTGATACGAGTGATATTCAATAAGGTTTAGGATATGAACCTTCTGCTGGATCCTCACATCAATTGTTCCAAAAGTTTCTATACACATGTTTAACGTCGTAACTTTACCATTGTCTCTTTTGTTTTACCCTTGACGCTCATCTGTGATGCAGATCTTGTTGAACAGCAATTTTTTATGTAATTACTTTACCCTTTTCAATTCTCCAGTTTAGCTCATCCACTTTATAGTATTGAACCGATAAACATCAACTTATTTTTCCTAAATAGCAGTGTGTTGCTTTATGCCCTGAAATCTAAAACCCAATTCATGATTCCTCATCGTTTTTCAATTTTAGGATTATAAGATCATATGATGCTACGATTCATTAGATTGCAAAAAAAAAAAAAACCAAGCTATGGCCTTACATTTTCCAATTAGTCAACAAGACGATCACTTTTATCATCCACCATTAGGAATTGACAGTTTACAACAACAATAGCTAACAATAGTAACTCAAATTTTTTGAAACCATGTCATAGCCCACTCATCATATTTCAGTTGTCGGCAGCATGAACAATGTTACTCTCCAATATCTACATAATTCTTGCGAGGTTCGACTCTCAGCAATTAAAATACCCATCATCTAGAGCCAAAGAAGGATTGAGTTGATCTTGCAGCTAAAAACTGAACTTGATTTGTTGTTTCCAAGAATGCAAGTGCTATATGACATTCAAGTATAGGTTTCAGAAAACAGGCCCTTTCATGATGCACAAATAAAAATTGGTAGGACCAAATCCATACAGCAACCCAAACTACACCCTCAAGGCTTGACAAGCATCAGTATAAAGAAAAAAGTTCAATGTGACAGCACCATTTAGTCTCAAACAGTGCCCATGCCACGGCAAGAAAATGGCAGTAATTAAAAGAAGATTCATGAAAAAGTTCAAAAGCTTTGATAAAGGCTAAAGAGATTGACTTCACAAGTACAAAGAAAATACAAAGCACCCCATCTAAAGATCATTCAGTGGCTAAAATGTAACGCGTCAGCCGATAATAATGATATAATAAATCAATCATTTAGCGCTACTAAGAAATATTTGTGTAAAACTACATCAATAAAGGAGGTGTCGTGTGATAATATGTTAGTGAGTTTTTTTCCCGATATTTCTGCTACCTTCAAACATTAGAAAGCTCGTTGATAAAGAAAGTCTGAAAACAAATATCTGAGGCAAGCTAATGACCCCTCAACAACAAGGGATCTACTAAGGGTTTGACTTTCGAGCAACCCAATTGGGTAAGATACCTCCGTGGAATATGCAGGATACCCATATATAATTAAGAAAACACATTGAATGAACGCACCACTACTGATCATGGGTCGAGGCCTATGTTGGTTCAGCCTAATGGCCCATGATCGTTACAAAAAAAGACGCCTTTTATTGTAACGACCACGGGCTATCCCGATCTTGAGCTCCCATGGGGGCTTTTTCCCGTCTTGGATTCTCACTGGGGCCTTTTCACTCACGGGCTTTCCCATACGTTATTACTCATAGAACTCTCCACACCAGGATAGTCCATGGTCGTTATGTCATCTGAGTTCATCTATCTCAATGTTTCGAGAAAGCTAACCTAACCACATAATTGAGTTCTCTTGTTCATAAGTTCTCTCTTATGCAAGCATAAAAACAAGAGGTATTATATTACTGGAATGATAATATATTTGTTTCGATGATAATGACGGGGTTCTAATCACAGCTTGATGCAGCATAAAAAAAGACGACAGAAATGATGCATTTCAGCATAACTGCTCGCAGCATATTTTATTACAGTAATAGAGTCTATCTAGACAAATATTATAATTATCGGCACAGCCAACTGGAAGAAACATGCATAAAATATAGAATCGCAAGATTCTAACTGCTACATCTCTAAGATATAGAACGAGCTTCATTATGAAGAACACAATCCAGATTTACAGAACCAATTCAAATCCTCAAAGTTCGATCGATTGAACTTTTTATACCACCACTCATGAATTTAATCCAAAGTTTGGGCGGATTCAATGGATTTTCGGATGACAAATTGTAACTGAACATTAGATTTTCCCTTCTCAGCACCTAGGTAGCAGCACCAAAGATTTGATAATGTTAGTGTTAATCAATAGCCCATCTCATAAAGTCAGCACGAAATTAATTAATTAAACTCACCCGAATCCATGAATCGCATAGTACGGAACATTGGAGAGTAAGGTCTCGTCAATATCGAAAATCCAAGCATCCTTTCCATTTCCTGAAATTTTCACCGATTTGGCATACGCCGCCGCGTCGTCCGCGACAGCCTCCGACTCCATCCTGTACCAATCACCAGTAATGTAGCTTTCAACAAAATCCACACATTTTTCAGGGATTCGGATCCAGCTCCCGGCGTCATTAGTCTCCACCGTAAACCTCCAGCTCTCGCAGTATAAGTCGACGCCTCTCCAACCACCGGAGACCCTGTCGGTTGGCAGGAGGATCGGATTATCCGGCGTGGTTTGGATGGCCGATGAATTGGATGAAGAAATCGAAAAGAGGAGCATAATTATGAGAAGTGGGATGACGCTAAATTGAATCGACGCCATGCCTGCAACCCAAGAAATGCTCTCGTTCCCACTATTCAGGTAAAAAGATAACTAAATTGCGATTAAAATAATAATAATAATAATTATTATTATTATTATTATTATTATTATTATTAAAAAGAAATACGGTTTAATTAAGTCTTTTAAAAACGTGTAATAATGAACTTATTTTTATTATATTATTTTGTAGGAAAATATTAATATTTATAATTTTAATATTTTTATGTTCTTTAGAACTTGAAATTTTTTCATTTAGTCTTAAATTTATGGTAATTCTATCATTTTACTAGTGTTTGAATTAAAATAATTAAAATTATAGTAAAAATTAAAAACGTATTTTTTTACGTTTAAGGTCATAATAAACTCGTTTAGTTTAATTTTGAAAAGCTTGAAATTCGACATTCACGCGATTCACTCTTTTTAAAAGCTTGTTTTTTAATTAATAAAAATATTAAATCCTCACTTATATAAATGATTTAGAATTAATTATCCTCTAAGGCATATTTGGTATATATAATGGGATAAACATGTGATATATAATATAAAGATAAATTAAGGATAAATAAGATGTAGGATATTTGTGGGGACCCGGACGCTAATTCATGTCTTAATTCATTATTAATGTCAAATATAACAATTAAGAAAGTGGGACTAATTTTTTTTCTTTTTAATTTACAAATATAAGTGCGGAAACGTAATAATAATCTATCTGATATACATGTCAATATCAAAGTACACGTCTTGTACTACATGTCTCCATCTCAACTAGGTTCAATGACTATACATTCAGTGCTGAATCATATTCTGCTTCTGGGCCCCTGATTTCCACGCTAACTATAATCTCTCATCCTCTTCCTGATCCTGATCATGTCCCACCTGTTGTCATGCACACATACAAACAAGACAACAGCCGAATACTTCGGTTAGAATTACATTCCCAGTATAAATCATGTATACATGCATTTCATATAAACAAATATACCAGCATTAAACAAATATTCATAACATGTATCAAAATCAGAAACATGAATCAATACAAACTCTGAATCACATTTCGTGATTCTTAGACTCTGACTCAACTCATCCTAATCTAGGGATCCCGATCTGAATAAGAACATACACCCACCTACACTCCCGATCGGGTGGTGGTACGTTCTTATTCGCGGACTTTGGCTCTTTCCATATCGAACATCAGTAATAGGAGAAACTCCAATTCTATCCACTTCGATATAACCAAACGTCCGGCGTCTTGACCTATCCGTCACAAACTAGGCACATCCGCCCTGGCATATCGGCCAAACCTCTGTGACAATGTGCAATGGGCCCAGTGACGATTCCATCACTATCAGGCACCCTTGTCACGAGATCAATCGTCTACGACTAGGCTTATCCGCCTATGACTCAATACATAAATCAATATATCAAAAATATCAATCTCATTCAATTGCAAATATCAATGCAATAAGTAAAATATGTGATTTTGGGAAACTCAAGTCAAATCAAACTCGAGTTGTGCAATCCCGCATCAACATCAATTTATACCTTTCTTTTCTCGGTCTGACGAAGTCGAAGTCTCGAATTCAACTATGTCCATATTCAATCTGGTAATAACAATATCGAATATACTGTGCCAATGTATAATTCAATTCAAGACATGTTCTGATCAATACTCAAATCTAGACATAATCTGATCAATGTAAACTATACAACGATGCAATCTCAATCAATAGCGAATCTGATTATTATCAATCTATGGATGTTTTGACGGCATAACAATACAATCTCACTAACTCCGTCAATCTCAACATCACAGATATAATACCACAACTCATAATCGATATCAATACACTCCTAATCTCAGCAATAACAGATCACAATCTCAATCATATCGATTCTGAAAATCATAACAATTGCATACGGTATCTGTTCTTCGATCCGATTTCAATTATACGATGTCTACTATGTCAATAACAGCATATATCAATCATATCTGATTCTGACACTATCATAATTTCAAATCATATCAGAACATAAGAAAACTTACGCCCAGTTAAAGCCTGCGTCGACAGAAACTCAGTACTGAAGTCGGATTACAAATCAGACGAACGGATTGAAATATAAAGGCGTAGGGATTTTCCGTAGCTTTCTCGTTTCCTTTCTTTTCTTCATTTCTTATGATTCTGAAAGAAGGAAATATATATACATATATATATCCATTGCATTTCCATGATACGTGGCTTACTCTTCAAGCATTTCTGGCGGCGCTCGGGCGGTTAATAATTACCGCTCGGGCGCCGAACACTCTGTTCGGTTACTCGGCTTGTGATGCACTGGCGCTCGGCCGGTCAAAAACTACCGCTCGGGCGCCAGACGTTCTGTCCACAATATATTCTTGCTGAACACTGGCGCTCGGGCGGTCATTAACTACCGCTCGGGCACCACACTTTCTGCCCAAAACATGCTCTTGTGGTGCATTGGCGCTCGGGCGGTCCTTTTCTACCGCTCAGGCGCCAACAGTTCTGTACAAAACATTGATCTTGCATTGTGCTGACGCCCGTCTTCTCTTTTCACATCTTATTTTAGCTCCTGCAATCTCAATTCTGTCAATTAATCAATGTCTTATTACAGTAATTAAATATCGGGCATTACAATATTATATTTAATGTTTGGTATAATTTAAATAAGAGTGATTAAATTTATATATTAGATTGTAATGACAAAATTAACTTTATCATAATAAATTTTGTGAGTCAAGTCAAATATCAATTTTTAAGGTTAATTGAGTCATATTAATAATTTTATTGAGATTTATAAAAATCATTTATATAATTATCTCGAGCTCATTTATATAATTATCATATTATATATATATATATATATATATATATATATATATATAAATGATTTATTTTATTTATTTTATTTTAATTTTGTATTAAGGTCGAAAGACATGGGTTTTTTACAAAAGAAAACTTTAAATATTTATAAAAATTATTTATATAATTATCTCTCGTTCAAAACACTATTATTTTAATAATATATAAAAATAAATAAAAATATTTTATAGGGTTTAGAATTATTATATATAGAGGGAAATTAAGTCATTTGTGATGTTTTTTATCATTAAATTAAAATTATCACATCTCATAAAAAAGATATTTTATCATTGTATAAAAATATTTATTGTGGGCCCATATATTATCACGTGTTTTCTAAAAAGGTACCAAATATGGGATAAGAATAATTATTTATCAATCCCTCTATTATCCAGTGTATCAAATTATACCTAATTATATTTAGAATAATATTCACTATCTATATCATCTCATTATTTGTAACAATAGTTTTCCACCCATCTCGTCACGACCAAAATGGCATTGAGCATATTTTCAAGTTCAATCCGTTTAGAATTTGATCAGACCTTATGAAGTTTTACAAAGTTACGAAGATACATTTGAAGGATATAATTAACGTATGACATTTTGAATTAAAGCAAAAATTTGTGTGAGACGGTCTCACAGGTCGTATTTTGTGAGACATATCTCTTATTTGAGTCATCAATGAAAAAATATTATTTTTTATGCTAATATTATTATTTTTTACTGTGAATATCGGTAGAGTTAACCCGTCTCACAGATAAAAACTCGTGAGATCGTCTCACAATAGACATATTCTAGAATTAATTATGATCTTTTACAAACTTTTCGAAGAATATCATATTATTATTTGATTTATTTAGTCTTGTTTTGCAATTTTTGTATTTTTTCATAAGAGTGTTTACGTGACACTCACACGTGGACACTATGTTTGCATTATTTCAACCCCATGTAAAAAGATTAAAATTGTTAAACAAGACAAAACAGTTAGGTAGCAAATGAATCTACTTTCTTAGTTTGAGTCGGACACATGTAACTTATCTTAGTGTGGTTTATCCCGCCGAGAACATACCAAAAAAGTCCTCGATAATCGTAGAGAATAAACACATTAATTGCATGCAATCGAATGAATACATAATATCTGAAAATATTAATACCTTTACAATGTCATCCTGTGATACATCAGCTCACTGCAGAATCACTTCAGATTACAGGTTAAAATTTTCCAATCTCACAAAAAGAATTATAGAAATTGAGGCACAAAATGATGTCACACTCTTATCTACAAGATTGAAGATAAACGAAGAATTCTCTCCACAAAATCAAGGGGGAAGATTAACTTGAACATTATATCTTCCAAGCTCAAACCAAGAGTTCTCTCCATGACTCAATGGCTTTCACTGCAGATTTCACCCAAAAATAAGAAACTTTGCAAGGGAGGTTCAAGAAAGCGACTCGTGTTCCTCGAGACTAAACTCTTTCCGTAGTTTACACGAAAAGAGCCGACAAGCATCCATGCTAAGGTCTATGGCAGCTGCAAGAGCTACAAACAAGGCGGCATCGGCCATACACGTTACATGCTGCACGCCGACTTGAACCATTGGTTTACTGCATTTTCCCTCGCCTTCCACGCTTGACCCCATCACGAATCCTCGAGTTGGCATCAAGAACCTCAATCCTGATTCTTTTCTCGTGTTATCTATGCAAAATTCGCCACCATTTTTCACACACATAGTACCTGTTGGAAATAAGTTCAAGTTGAAATCAGTAAACGTATCAAGATTCAAATAACTTATTTAAGCATTTGATGTTCCTAAGTTCATATACAAAGTTATCGCGCGTTAACAAATATTTTAGGTTCAAGATGAAATGATCATGAAAAATGTACATGGAGGGGTGGTCTTGAGCCGATCAAATTGGATCAAACAGTACCTTGGGCGATAGGGACTGCACTAGTTAAGCCATTGTCGCTTGCGAGCTGGAATTTATAACCCAAACCATCTACCGGGCCTCTCTCGCGCCATGCCTCAAGACGACCCCATGGCTTCCAGCTGCTAACCGAGACTCCTTCCGGTCGGAGGATGAGCCAAGCACCGGGATTAGAACGAGAAACACGATCAGAGCTAGGGGACGACGGAACGAATGGAGTGATCATAGAGGCTGCTGCAACAGCCGAGCCGGATAAATCGTAGATGATTATCATCCATCCTTTTCGTTCCCGCCCCTGCTTGTCGTGGTCCCCCGAAAACGTTCTCGTCCATCCTCTGTTGTTCGTGTTGAAATCAGAAGGAAGGGACCTGGCATTGAGAAAGGAAACTGTGTTTTTATATCATCGTAGGATCACAACATATTGAAATTAAGTTGTTGAACTGAAAGAAAACAAATCTTTGCACATGCAAAGAGAATCCATGGTGGTTGATATCACAACTACCTAAAGCGATGGACCTTCTTCCTCACTAAAAAGACCACATCATCCATGTCGAGTACTACGTTAACATTTAGACGAAAAATTACTGAAAGTCGAAACCAAAGACCAAAACCAAATTTTAACGCGGATAAAAACGAATTTATGTAATTTATCGAACGCAATTTGTAATTTTCCCGAAAACGATATATAGACTAGAATGAAAGATGAAGAAAAATATGAAACCAAAATATTTATTTATATATAATCCAATCAAAACCAGCAAATTCCAGGGAAGAATGATAGAGAAAGGGTGCATGGCGGGTCCAACGCAATGCACCAAACAAAGCTAACTCCGTCAGCACCTGGCCCACGTTACTGCATGGTACACAGTTGGCTAAAAATGCGCAGGATTTGCATGACTCACCGTGACCTGTTATTCCGGTCGGCGCTGAACTTGCAGCTGAAAACCGGCTGCCTTATATTTCCCTGGATTTGAAAAACCACCGGGCTGCACTCCGGCTCACCCCCGAACTGGAACACGAAACGAGGATCCGGTTCAGACCTGACAATCACATGCAACCTCGCCACCGGATCCCCTCCGCCGCCGCCGCCGATCTTCATCCACCCATTCTGATAAATACAATTCCTCGTCTCCGCAGAGCCAAGGTTCACACACACCTTAACGGACCCTAGCAGCTTCCCACCGGAGACCCCGCAGGTGCGCCCCATTCGCCCGGTGAAAACAGAAATTTTGATGTAAAATGTTTTGCATGAGAGGCGGCGTAGCGCGTCGGTGTCGAGGTGGAAGCCGACGGAAGAGGATAAGATTAATTCGGTCGCATTGGCGGAAGCGTGCCCGGCGCCGCCGTAGAGCGGGAGCAAGGCTGTCTGCGAAGGGAAGTTCTTGATTTTAAGCTTGGCGTAGAATGGAGTGGCCGAAGGATGAACCTCCGACCCGGCGGGCCTAGTGGCGGAAGGGAGATTGAGAGCTAGAGATTCTACGATCAAACGGACAAACGGGCATGGATCCATTTCTTTTTTTTGTTGAATTCGAGGGAAAATACGAAGAAGGGAAGGGAAGAGGGAGGAGAAGTTAAGGAATAGCGAGTTTTCGGAAAATTCTAGGAGGGAAAGTGTGTGTAATGAGCTTTGTGAGCTGTTTCTTGTTTTTGTCTGCAAACTGTATTTCCTCTCTTTTTCGGGTGGGGAAGACTCCCCTAATTTCTCGCCACGATATAATTCATTAAATGCCAATTTATCGTCAATTAAGATCGAATTGGATCTTAAATAAAATTCTTTCATTAATCGTGTCTGAAAATTTTAGTCAGTACACATTTCCAACAAAAATTAATTTTTATTATATGATTTTCATTTCTTTTAAAAATATTATTCTATATTTAGTACACATGCTTATATTACTCACAAGAACGCCGTTGTGATATTTTACAAATCAACGTTACGTAAGCATCACGTCAATATTGTTTTGATGAAAAATGAATAAAATCGTAAAATAACAAAAATAAAGATTGAAAACTTAAAACTAAACTTTATCAATATAAAGAACTAAAATCCTAAAATGTATAAAACCAAAATTATAATTTTTTCCACCCTTCAAAACTTTTTTCTAACAAGTTTGTTGTACATATTGAACTAGTTAATTATACTATAGAGGAAAATATAATTAAACAATGGGAAGTGGATATATATATATGTGTGTGTGTGTATATATATATATATGTGTGTTGTGTGTGTGTGTGTGAATGTCACTTTGCAAATTACATTATGATAACATTCATGATTAAGTATAGCATGAGTCAAATGATGAAATTTGTCCTTGAATTTTAATATGTTTGGAGTCGATTATCGACAATCGAAACTTATAATCAATGATGATAATATGTAATAATTATAGAATTTCCATGATGTGATTGGTGAAAGTCGTCGCTAATTATTTAAAGGCTGTTGAATTATTGAATTTTATCTATATTAGTTTATAGGACTAATGGATATCGATTTACCTAAATATATAATTTTTAGTGATTGTACAAATCAGAAGTTCTGAAAAATATATATAATACCTCAAATTTCATGCAGTTTCCATCTCTTTTAATTTTCATGAGGTAAGTTGTTGATTATCAACTATCAAATATGTAACAATGACTTTAATATCAAATGCAAAATCAAGAAATTGCTAATTATATTTGTGGTCCCGAATCGTATATAATTATTATCACTTAAACTTATAGTGTGAGAAAAATGTACAATCCTTTAATTTATAAAATATATCAAAAATACGAATTCAACTGAAAAGTCACAGTTTTGCTAAGTCAACATTTCTCTCTTTTTTTCTTTTTTTTTTCAAGTTTCATCGTGTCTCGAGTCCTGAAATCCTGTATCTGGAATTTACATAAACAAAAAGGAAAAAAATGTTAATTCTTTGGAGATTTAGGGATGAAATAAATTAGGCTTATATATAGTTAATAAATCAAATTATAATATATCAATGCAGTAATTCAATATGAGATTACATGTATAAGTATAACGTATCATCATGAAAATATTATGTCAAGTCACGCGCAATGACTGTTCATTACTCTGAAGTGAATATCGTAAGCTAAATATGTGGCTGCCACAAGCATTTGGTGCAATATTTTTCTTCACATACTCAAGTAGAATGAATCCGTACAATTGATCATTTATGAGCCATAGTGAACTCACATTTCCGGACAGAAGCCACGTTGATCTGATAAACCATATACCAGATTTTAAACTCGTTGTTCATTGGACTCACATTTTTGAGTTGAAGTCGCATTGTCCAGCGGGCTAGCAGACGGGTACATGGACCGAGTCCAGGCTGAATTCATTTAGTTAGTCAATCATTAAGTCATCGGTTGATTGATAACCATTCAAGAATCAACAAAACCAGAAATCCAACATGAAGTACAATATGATCAATAAATTAATAAATGCACAATATGATGCAATATATGAATAAAACATAAGTTTATGAAAACATTACTATAAATTCTTTGTCAAACGTCAAACTTTATTATTAAAGAGATCAGTAGAAATCCTTATTTTTATAGCTTACTTTCGTCTCGATTTCATTCCTAAGCCAAGACAATTTCATATAAATATAATTTGAGTGATTTTACACTGGTTAAGACCGATAATAGGTGTTGAAACCTTTAAAATCATTTTTGCACAAAACTTGTTCCATATAGTTTTGAATAAGGCTTTAAAATTTTAAATTAATTAAAATACAAGTACAAAAATCACCAAAATTTCCATAAATGCCTAACATATTGTAGAAATTGTCGGAAAAATGAAATCCAATGAAACTCGTCGGCACGTGAACAACGGTTCGAAATTTTACAAAAGATGCATCGTATCGTTTTCTACAACTTTTATGTTTAACATATTTCAAATTTTGAAACGATTAACAACAAATTTTGAAAAGCAAAAATGGTTGTTAAGCTCAATTTGGATGGTCAAAAACTGTATTTCCAACGACTTTGTGGATGATCGGTCGATATATATGTAAACTAGGAAATATGTTGGACATTTTTTTATTTTATAACTGAAGTGAAAATAGTTCAAGAACAAGGAATAAGTCATGCTAGAAATGGCTATCTGAATTACAAGTTATTCTTGGTTTTATGGGAAAAATCCGTTGATGATTTTGTTGCACCACCAAAAAATTTTGTTTTTAAGTAGGAAAGAGTTGTGTAAAAATATGACGATTTTTTGCTATTTTTTCCTATTGTCTCTTTATTTTTGTTCATTTTCCCCCACAAAATTCTTCTTTCTAAAACCCACAAATTTTACATATTTTTTGAGATAACATGCATCACAAATGGTCAATTTATTGCGGAGAATGAAGAAAAGTGAGTCACATCTCAACAAGTGTTGTTCTAACTTATTTACACCTAATTTATATTAAATACTTAACACTTTTTTCCATTTATTTAATGATACAAATATTTCCTTAATTTAATTATTAATAGAAAATTTTAATTAATTAAATGGGGGGAAAGTGTAACTCTCAAGTGGAATATAATTATTTTCAAATACAGTTTTTTATTTATTGTTATTTATTATTATTATTATTATTATAGGGCGAGGTCCACCTGAGGTCCGAACAGCTAGATTTTGGTTGTCACCATACATTCAATATGCATGTATATAAATTAATTTTCAAGCTGGAATTTAATTTCTTAATTAATTTAATTTTAAATTATCCTATTTTCTTTCTTGTAGATATTTATTACGTTTAATTTTACTAGCGTAGGACTCCGACATGTCAATGTCGGCCACAGCTAGGTTGCGTATCGACTGAATTCTAGTTGAGTTTATTAAAAAAATTCAAATTCAAAATTATATATATATATATAATAATAATAATAATATAGTTTTGATATGATGAACATATATCGTGTATAGTTATGTGACTATCGACGAAGTGAAACTCACATAGATGTCCAATTTTTATATGTTTCATCACATCCAATAGATGAGTGTCACAGCTTACCCAACGTACTCTAATAGTGTGCAATAGATGAGTGTCACAGCTCACCCAACGTACTCTAATATATACACACGCACACGAGAGTTTATTTTCCCACACTTAATTCCACCTAGTCACAAAAATAATACGATTGATTGAATTTACTAAAAATATACCAAACAAATGATAAATTTAATGGTGAGAAAAAATAACGAATTTTTGGTATACCGAGGTTATCATACCGAAATATAACGAATTTATCGAAATTTTTGGTATAACAAAATTTTCGGTATGATATGGTACCGATACCAAAATATTCGGTACGGTAAAAGTATGGAATTTGAAATTTTGGCATATACCGAAATAATATATATAAATTAAAAATATATAATATTTTTAAATAATAAAGTTAAAATTTTAAAATATATAAGATATTTTTTTGGGTATAAAACAATATATATCGATACCGTACCAAAATAAAGAATTTAACTTTGATTTGGACTCATCATGTTGGAATAGTCCAAATCAAATTTCAGTTAAGCAACTCGACTCATAGTTGATAATTTAAACTTTTGAGAAGTCTTATCTTTGTCGCCTAACTTTACAGCTAGCTAAAGGACTGGATGTTGGGCCTCGACTTGTTAAAAAGCTGACAGGTTTCAGAAATCATATGACCTCAGATATTGTTGCAAAGATAGCGGATGAAGAAGTAACATATGTTGCGGTTGAAGTTTATTGGTGTTCATTGATGTCTAGGATCTCCAGACACATGTTGCGGTTGGTGTTTATTGTTTGGCAAAAACTTGTGTGAGACGATATCACAGATCGTATTTTGTGAGACAAATATCTTATTTGGCTAATTCATGAAAAAGTATTATTTTTTATGCTAAGAGTATTACTTTTTGTTGTGAATATAGGTAGGGGTATTATTTTTATGCTAAGAGTTTACTTTTTATTGTGAATATCGATAGGATTGATCCGTCTCATAAATAAATATTCGTGAGACCATCTCACAAAAGACCTACTCTTATTGTTTTAATGGATTTGTTTTGTATATATCTTTCCTAGTCTCTTTGACTGTCTTGAAAAATTTGTTTAGTATTGGTGATCATTGGTCTTGAAATTACAAGAGAATGAATTTTTTATATATACTTTTGATATGACGGTATTTTACTGATATCGTACCAAAATTTCAGCATACCGACTTTTCGGTAACGAAAAGTCCCGAAAAAGTCCCGAAAAGTCGGTACGATAATGGTATCATTTTTCTCATACTAGTATTTTCGGTAAAGTATATGGTATCCGAAATTTCGTTATGATATATCGTACCGACCACCTCTAGATAAACCCAAAAAAAGAACAACAATCCCACGTTATCATACACATCAAAAACAAAAAAAATGTGACACGTGAGAGATATTTTTATGTAAATGTAGTTGGTTGTGTAATTGGAGTCACCCAGTGTTTCATCTTAACATTCTTTTGGTGCACTTATTTACATCCCTCGATGACCATATTTTTTAAATACATAAGAATGAAGAATAAAATCGACAATTCACAAAAAAAAAAAAAAAAAAAAAACTTTGTCTATGTTAAGAATGAAACTTGGACCTAACTCAACCCCAAAAGCTAGCTCAAAGGCAGAGGATTGTCCAAGCCCATATATACAACTCCTAGGTTATTTATCCAACCAATGTGAGACAATTAACACACCCCTTTCACGCCCATGAATGAACATCTGGAGCGTATAGTTTACAAATGACCCAATTATGGGCAGAACGAGTGGTCTAATTATAGGCAGTCCAACACATAACAGTGGAACCCAGGCTCTGATACCATGTTAAGATTGGAACTTGGACCTAACTCAACCCCAATAACTAGAGTTAGGTCCAAGTTAGCTTTTGGGGTTGAGTTAGGTCCAAGTTACAATCTTATCAGTCTATGATTTATAATTTTAAAATATATGTAGATAATAATAATGATGGGAAAACAAATAAGAATTAAGATCATTTAAACTAAATATGATCCCAAAAAAAAAAAACGACAGGTTAGATGATCAGAAAAATAAAAAACAAAATTGTTTTTCAATATTTTTATACATTCAGAAACTCATGGGGCAAAATATTCGAAATTATATTTAGCCAAAAATGATTCCTACTTATACGATCAGTCGAGTGATTTTAATTAGAGGACAAAACGAGTAATTCAAAACCTTTATTTATTAATTTATGTCCAATTTTAAATTATTGATTATACACAAATATTCTTATGAAACTGTCTCATATATTAATTTTATGAGACAAATATTCGATCTAACCCAATTGATGGCTTTGTTGATTAGAGTTAGCATGATGGTCGCTTTATTTTTATAATGCACTTTTCTCCTGACAGCCTTATCCCAATTTTAAAAGTTAATTTGTCATTTTCAATCCAAATTAAATAAAATAACGGCAGCCCCTCCAATTCTCATCTAATTGGATACTGGCCCCTAAGCTTCAAAATCCATCGGGTCTTACACCATACTTTGATGCAAATAAATAAGGGAAGTTCATTCAATTCAAGAATTTTTATGTTCTAAGATTTTGTATCAAACCCATGGCTTGTTGACCAACTTATGCAAGAATTTTATATTTTCATTCTTTTACGGTTGAAATAATAGAATTAACAACAAAATTGTTTCATGAGATCATAATATTCTTATTTGCATCATGTATCGATACGACTTGTGAACCAAACCTCCCGTCACCATTACCTTGAAAGACGGAAGTTAATCTGAATATTTGATGACTCTATAATAATAAGAATAAAATAAACAAACTAGTGGATAGCTTTATTTTTTTAAAAAAAAATATATATAATTACTGAACAATTCAAATATATAACTTTTAGTAATTGGTCATGGTCTAGTAGAATCATAAAATTATTTTGGCAGCTGCGTCTCACATGCATGGAATTATTATATATTTAAATATTTTTCTTTAGGTTGTGGCTTAATCGAAATTTATTATTGAAAAGGAAGGATGATTGGCCGTTTGAAATGGAACGTATCACATTCTTATAGAACATGAAAGAACATGTCATTACTATTTTAGAAAATATTGACACACGCATTTTATATGCAGGGTGCTGAGGAAAAACGATTTATTTGTTAACAAACAATAGCATCATTTTAAATTTACCGCTTCAACGAAACAAATATTTCCCTCCAGATCGAATTCATTAATTCAAATACAATCTTAGAACTCGTGTCGTGTGATTTTATACAATTGCATAAGCGATATTGTTGTGTTTACATGACCATAAATTTCCTACCATATATTTATGCGCAAACAAAAAATATATACTACCATATAACACTCTTTCAAAGTAGAGTTAAAAGATGGATATGATAACTTCAATTAAAAGTTAATATAAGAATTCACAAAACTTTATAGTATCATGTGGAGTAATAATATTAATTGTCCATATCAAAAGAATAATCAAAACATGATATTTGGTTGTTGTCAGATATAATTATCACAAATTATAATTTTTGTTAAAAAAAAATTTATTCGATCACACGTAATTCATTTTTTAAGAATTTAAAAGTTGTAAATATCGAGCCAAACATACACTAGGAATCATGAGTAGCAAAGGTTGAAAAAAAATTCGATTTCAAAATTCACGTTCCATCCATAATAACTTTTAATGAAAATAGATGCAATTTATCTCATCTCACGAACCAAAAGATACATGCTTAAAACCGAAGAGCTTGAAGTTAAATCATGGATTCGTGTTTTAGAAGCATTTCTCTTACAGCAACAGCGATAAAATTATGGGTCGTGGTCCTAATTTGTCCTAAACAAGCAGTAATTTTACCAAAGGGTTTGCAACCTCACAAAAAACAGTGACCTCTATAACAGCAAAACAACGTGCTTCGATCGAAAATTTAAAGGGCGAGGGACCACAACAATAAGGGCGAGATGGCTCGTCTTTAATGAAAATGGCTCAAAATTTGTAGGTATTTTCATTAATTAGGCATCACTCATAGGGGCCAACCATTTTTATATCTATAGGATAAGAACCATTGGTCTTTTTTTATAGTGGAAAAAGATGTTTATAAAAATATAATTTCAATATTTTTCATTAATTAAGCATCATACATAGGGACCGCCGGACCGACCATTTTGGTATTTTGAAGATAAGAACGATTGGTCTTTCTAAAAGTGGAAAAAGATGTTTATAAATATGTAATTTCAATATTTTAAATATTACAACTCAAATATCACGTAACGGTTGGTCTCTTAGTTACGCTCTCCTATTTACATGCATTGCAATCCATAAGAATACACCATGTGACGACTTTGGCTCTGATTCTGATGACAAGATCGAACATTTGTCGTTTATCAAAAATTATAACTATTAATAAATATACGAGCATGCCGATCACAGTGTCTATCAATGTATAGTGACACACTTTTTTGTTGCGGAGATTTTCCCTTTTCATATATTTTATAAAACTCGTTCAACAAACTCCAAAATATATAATTATTTGATTTGATCCAACTTAAATTTAAATAATGTAAATTCAGATATTCAAAATTGTACAGCATAATCTATAGTTTTCCTAGCAATTTAAATCAAGATGGCTCTCAACATATATTGGAGTTCAATCTGTTTGGTAGATTAGAAAAAATAATGTGAAATGAGTTTAAGATTTCATACCTGGGGTTGCAGGCTTGCAGATCAGCCCAGGAAAACCATTAAATTAAAACCTTTGCATGTGAACAATAGTACTAATTTTTGCTCTACCTTGCCACAAGCAATTGCAATATCGAGCTGTCGTAATGCTGGTGATATACCGTCCATATCGCTAGCAAGTCTATTGCCATGCAAGGTCAATCAAAATATTGAAATTATGTATGTAAAGGTGAATAGATGCGCTAGCATAAAATTTAGTTCTGTCCAGAGGAGAGTTTTCAGACTCTGCCCACATTTGCCCAAACTTTTAAAATAACTTGGCTTTTCAGCATATGTTAGCCGCCTCATATCTAAATATGAAATGATTTTCCCTCAAAAGCTAGTGCTTTGTCAGCAGAAGTTTGTGCAACAGAGTTCATGTCGTTTCCATCGTAAAGAGCAGCAGTTGTATCATCCGCGGAGGCGATGAGATCTTCCCCTAAATACACCACCAGTAGCTCTGTCATGCTGAGGTGGGCTGTTTGTTGGAGCACCAATTCTCCACCTTGCCACTATTTTATGTCTGAATACAAATTAAAGAAACGAGGGAGAAAATCAAAAGGTTTTCATATTTCCAATGGGACGAGGGTATTATTCGTGTCATTTCGGTCCCACCCCTCCTAACCATTTTTCCTATACTAATTCTAAGGCTACACCAGAATATTGGGGATAACATGGTTAAGTGAGAAAACACATTAGCTAAAATGGGATGTTCATGGTTTAACAGCATCTAAATTCTAAAGACAACACATTGGAATCTTTTTTTAGGGACATTGGAAAATTATTTTTAACCTGGCGCAACTGATAATGTAATGCAAGCTGGTACAAGCACATGTTTGTGTGTGCTCGAGTACAGACAACAAGAAAAGGATACATCAAAACTGAAAAAAGGATACATCAAAACTGGCGTCTTCAGTATATTCTTCCCACCAGCAAGCGGATGAAGCACAGTTAGTAAGTAATAAAGATGCCCAGCAATAATACCCAAAAAATCTGGTCCAACTGGAGAAGCAAAGATGGCATCTAAACAGAGCATTGCCCAGGGCAAGTAAAATGCCTAAGCCAAACAAGAAAGTGACTATGAGCCCAGAATGAAAGAAGAAACCAAGTATATTTGTAGTTGAGATACCCAAACTAAGAAGTAAAGTACCTTAAGAGTTACAAGGCCATAAAGGTTGATGTTGGCATTTGGATACTCTCTACTCCAGATATACAGAAGCATGAATACAAGTGATATGCCTAAGTAAAAGGACGAGAAGAAGGGTATGGCAGATAGAGCCTATACAAGCAGGAAAGTGCATATGTTATAAAACAGAAAGAAGAAAACAAAGAAATAGCCATGTTAACTTCTTAAAGCTAAGTGGCATTCAAAATGATAAGAATGATGCTGTAGGAGGAACTGTCAATCGAGAATGGGGGGGAACAAAGTAGGAATGTATAATAGAACCTCTTTCCATAAGATCAACTTCTCAATGAAGACAGAAAGGGTACATAGAAAATGAAGACATAAAGACAGGGGAGGATAGAGAAAAGTCTTGATATACCAATATAGAAAAAGCTCCAAACAACATCATCCACAAGAAATCAGCTGTTCTTCTTTGAAAAGGTCCATTTTCCAATTGAACTCCATATCTTGCTCTACAGCATCAGAAAGTAATTATGAAGGCGCTATTTAACAAATATCTTGATCTAGAGTATTGGAGAAGGTAAATTTTCGAATACGACACAATTATTACAATTGTATTGCAACATACATCATTAAGAGCCGAATCCCAAAATTGATTGAAAATTTGCCTAGAAAAAAGAATGTGGTTATCAGCCGCCACACCTGACAATAAAATTGAGATTCCAGAAAAAAAAAATTGGTTTCCAGATAACGAGTCCAAAATAAATCTCGATTGCAAATTTGCAATACCAGTTTACGTCACAAAGTTCACAATCACTAGATCCATTTTCATTTTATTATGAAAGATATGTTTGTGCATGGGTGAGAGAGAAGAGAGCGGGATATTAGTATGACACAAAATTTATCGGTGATAGTAAACATGAAATTTTGAAAGATGGAACCTCCCAAATTGGAAACCATTAAATCAACTAACATGATACGAGGGGAAAACAAATTCATAGTTAACTTGCTCATATATATATATGTCTCATTCAGTAGGCTATAAAAGGTCCAAATCTCTAGAAACATCATTTCAGAAGACATTCCTAGCATCACAAGTGGAAAATGCAGTTTCAGAAATTCACTCAAATGACAATGAGCCATGAACCAGTTATGATGTCACTACAAGTCTACAATAATGAACTCATGCATTAAGTTACAATTTAGTTGTCAAAACAAAACACGCATTTGCAGTTAAATAAATTTACAGCAATTTCAGCTTTCACTTTTGATTGTTTAAGGTCTCACTCAGTCCTACTGCAGCTTCACAATGAATTACATTATAACAAGGCTTTACTTCACATTTAAACACCCAATATTTGGAAGAAAAATATAAAACTTCCATTTAAATATGCCTAAAAAAGAGAAGCCTTCGCCACAATATGATATTTTCCCGCACTCCGTTATTAGTTTGGAGAATAGTCCCTGCATTGCATTATTAGCATCCCGACTTTCCTCCGACTGAATCTACATAAAGTACAGTAGATAGCAAATTCCCCTCGAGTTCAATCAAATTTCACAAAATCTTTACTGCACAGATATCAACCAAGGTGTAGACTTAGCTAACAGCAATAAACCCACATTAGAACATACATGATGACACTCAATGTGTAAAAATGTATCAAACGGGCAAATGCATCTCAACCTATAGAAAACGAATATATAAGATGCCAGAGAAAAAGGCACATTAACTCAAGTAGCACATCCATATATGAACGTTTAAAACTGCCCCATCAACTTTGTTGTATGCACACAAGGCTCTAGGTTCTTGCATTCTTAAATGCCCAAATTTCCCTCCAATTCTCTCATTAGGAAAATACAATAATGGCCATCAAATAATTATTTTTTCCCAAAGTGAACAATAAATTTCCCCAAAATACCCTTCCCGAATCTTTTATCCCTTTTCCAAAACAACGAAGGTGTCCACACAACACTTTTTATTCCTAAAAAGTTTACAAATAATATTTCATATGTCATGCAACTAGTGTGAGAAATAAATGGTAACATAATCCACTAATTTATCATTTTTTTATCAAAGAAGGTAATAGTATCACGTTTCACAACAAGAAACAGACCACATAACCATCAGTTCTTTTATCCCATCAATGTAAGGGATATAAAAATGCCAAGATGAGTTTTTGCATTTTCTCCATCCACGTTTGACTAAACAATCTTCTTCACATGACCCATTCAAGAGTCCTAAATTTCCCACTTGATATTGCGGTCTTAGGGGTCTTATAATCTTCAGGTTTTGCCCACACTCCTACAGTCATATAACCATTAGAATCATAGAATGTATGCAGCACTTTGTCTCAAATGTTCAAAATTGGCTTACATAGATACAACTACAAGATGCATTTTCTCCTACAAGACAACCACGTATGTTACCATCATGTCATGACACAAAACTTGCTATAATCTTCAGGTTTTGCCTACAGTCAGATGCCTTTACTGTAATGCCGTGGTGGATAGGGTATCAAAATATCAGGATTTAGGTCCATGCCCGAAGTACTAAATCAAAAGTCAAAGCAACACTCAAAACTTGCAAAAGGAAGGAAAAAAAAGCATCGAAATTCGTTAAAATATATATCAACAAACAATAATGCCTCATCCGAAGACACAGACTTGAATCAACTAGCAAGAAGAGCAGTCAATCACGAGTCATAAAACAACAACAAATAGCCCTCGAACACATTCAATTGCAAAATCTTAATCAAACATTTACGCCTAACGCAGTCATAAATTTTTTTTTTGCTACAATCATCAATAAAGCAGAAAGTTGATAAATTACTCGGCCGGGGAAGACATCGCGAATCTGGAAAATCAGCTGGAGATTTGAAACAACAATTAATCCAATTGAGCGATCTGTAATTGGCAGCAGAAGAAAGATTGTTGCTTAATGAAATGGAATTCAATCTCCAACATTTATATCTTAATTTACAAAATTGATTTAAATAGGAAATTAATATAGTTTTTAAATTGTTTTAACACATTTTTTTTTACACGCACGAGTCGTATGGGAAGATTATTAATGTATACTAACAACTCACACACACGTATTGCATTTGAAATAATATTATATATTTGAAATATTATTTAATCAATTAATAAAATGAATATTGGAAATTTGTGAATATTATAGTTAGTGTGTCGTATACATTGTTGTGTATAACAAAAAATCTATTTTTTTTATTGAACTTGAATTCAATAAAAAAATATAATATATTATGGTAGAAAAAAGAAATTTTTTTTGGTGTTGAAGATGAGGGTAAAAAAAAAAGAAATATCGGTGTCTTCTTCAAACAGTTTTTCTAACCCTCTCAACTATTATAGGCAAAAACTTATGTGAGACGATATCACGTGTCATATTTTGTGAGATAGATCTCTTATTTGGTTCATCAATGAAAAAATATTACTTTTTATTGTGAATATCGGTAGTATTGACCCGTCTCACAGATAAAGATTTGTGAGACCGTAACAAAAACACAATCGATGTAAAAATATACGAATTGCATGATAAAAAAACATATTTTTTTTAAAACGTAGCTTGCGAAAATGTCACTCAACTAATTTAAAAAAAAAACTGAATTCTCTAATATTTGGATTGGTTTATTCGGGTAATTCTTTTTTATATTATATTATAATGCTGCTAATAGCCGAAATTACTCTAATCGATTGTTTAAATATATTTATAATATAATTATCCTTTGACTTTAATAAAGACAAAGGTATTAGTGCTGTCGTAACCTAATCTAATAATTAAATTCTACATTAATTGCACTAACTAATTATATTTAATCCAAACGCAGACTTCGTGATTCGTTACATGTCGTCTGATGCCACAGAATTATTTTAATTATATATTGCCCATCACGATATCCTTGACATTTAATTTAATTTAAGGTCACTGTGGCAGAACAAAATAAAATATAATAATCCTTAAATATTTTTTTATTCTCATTTTATATATAAAAAAACTCATTTTACAAGAGTTTATATTAAAAAAATACTATTTTTCATTTTAAATATAAATCGAATTGAATATTTTAAAAATATATATATAAAATAATTTCACATAAAATATTATCTATCATATGACGCTATTATTGCCAGATTTTTTTAATTTTTTTTACTCATCAATTAGCAGAAACTTTAGCTACGAATAGGGATCGTAAACGATCCAAATCAAACTAAATAGTATCAGACTTTAGCTTGGTTTGTTTAAAATTGTTTGATGCTCGAGCTCTTGATTCAAGCTTCTATTATCAGGCTCGAGTTTGGTTTGTATTGAAATTTCTGAGCTCGTTAAAAGCTCGAGCTCGGCTCGTTAAAAGCTCGAGCTCGGCTCGTTAAAAGCTCGTTTAGCATGTTAATCAAGCCAGGCTCGAGCTCGGCTCGTTAAAAGCTCCTTTAACATGTTAATCAAGCCAGACTCGAGCTTGATTCATTAATAGCTCGTTTAACATGTTTAACAAGCCTGTCTTGAGCTTGTCTCGTTTTCGAGCTCGATAAGCATAGAATTGAGCTCGAATTGAGCTCGAGTTTGAGTTTGAATCGAGCTTGTTAAAAATTAAATATATCTATAAACTAATTTTAAAACAGACATAAAAATGTAAATTCATTCATAAATAACCAAAACGACACAAATAAGAGCAAAACAAAAAAATAAGTATATTATTGATCATTCCAAAATCATGTTTGCGAGCCACCTAAACGAGCCGAGCTCGAGCTTGAGTACGAGCCACCTAATCGAGCCGAGCTCGAGCTCGAGCTCGCGAGCTTATTATCGAACATGTTTGCGAGCTCACGAGCCGAATATCCTTAAGCTTGAGCTTGGTTTGATTAAATTTTCGAGCTCAAAATCGAGCTTGGGCTTGGTTTGATATGATTAACAAACAAACCCAAACGAGCTTTTTATCGAACCGATCTTCGAATAGCTCGCAAACCGTTTGGTTCATTTACATCCCTAGCTACAAACAACAAATATAGCCTAAAATTTAATGAAGGAAAAAAAACACTTATTAACAAAATGTCTATAAGTAGATATCAAATATTTTAGCCGATAAATTATATGATAATATATATATATATTTTTTGGAAAATAACATTTATAAATACTTACATACTTATCTATGCATACGTTAATAGGCCAAAACATTATATTTTATCATACATCGCAAACATGAAAAAGAGTATTCAAGTTGAAATAGTCACACACACACACACACACACACACACACACACACATATATATATATATATATATATTACTTTAAATAAAATCATTTATTTTCCAAAAGAATAAATAACAACTCTCGAATTTTTCTAGCTTAGCAAAATCGATCGAGTTGATATGTTGGTTGTTTTTAGGGAAAATAATTTTTTTGGGAGATCAACTAAATATTTAAAATTTGGTTTTGGTACATTAACTTATATTTTTATCGACTTTGATCATATTTCGTTAGAACTAGCGTGAAACTGAAAATATTGTTATAGTGTTAGAAAATATTGTCATGGAAGCAGAAAATGCCGACATAGCGTCACCAAATAAACAAAAATAGTCGAAAAATTAAAATTAAGGTATCAAAACAAAAATTCTTACAAGAATGCATCGCGTAAACCCAAAATGGGACAAATCATTGACTATCGAGAAAGTAGATTAAAAAAAAAAACACACACACTCGCACACACACATATATATTGTTATTGATTATGTATAAAAATCATATAATGAAATTCAAATTCAAATTCAAGAAAGTGAAGGACTCGTTGGCATAATCTTTAAACTGTGGAATTTAAAAAACCATAACCACCAAAGTCTGCCTGGTATCATGACTTTGTGGGGACAAAAGATGCGGGAGATGGTGACAGTCTCCCCAAAGTGCAAAGTGCAAAGGCAAAGGCAAAGGCATCGGTGACTCGGATATGGATGGATTCAAACACACGACCTTATCCTCTTCCTTTGTACAATGTGAGATTCAAACCAAGAATGCCTCCCATGTTTATGGATATTACAAAACTGTACACCTAATCAAACCCACTCATTTTTAGCCACATATGCATCCCACTTCCATATATAATAATCCCCAAAGATGACATTATTTTATGTGACATTAAACGGACTTATCCTCACAAACAACCATCTCTCTTCTCTCTTGGCTTCTCTGGGTTCTTCCTTAATCAATGGGAGATCAAGAAATGAAGAATTTCCAAGAAATGGGATCGAAGAAGTCGGATGAATATTGTGGATCCATGGAGTCATCCTACTCTTCCATGAATGATTCGGTCGATTCATCTTCTTCCTCATCCTCCGAGCTAGCAGATGATTCATCATCACCATCTTCCAGCTCTGATTCTACTTCCCCTCAACTCGGACCTCTTTTTGAGTTGGCAGAGCTCATGTCCCAACTCCCTATCAAGTAAGCAAACACAAACTAAATTCCGATAATCATCTGCTATATATATTTTCTTCTTACACAAGTATTAATAAAGATTTACTTATCAAACAATAGAAATCAGGTATACCATGATTTGTTTTTAGCCAAGCTTACAGTATATATTCTGAAACTTGATTTGTGTAGGAGGGGTCTATCCAAGTACTATCATGGGAGATCACAAACTTTTGGGTCATTAGCAAGTGTGAAAAACCTAGAAGATCTTGCAAAGAAGGAGAGCTCTTACATGGAAAGAATGAAGTCGTGCAAGAGCTACGGGGGGAATTTGAATCATCACAAATTTGGCCCGAAGGCTACCATAACAAAGAAGTGCCCTAGAACATCATTGTCGCATGCTATGGCCACTAAAGTTGGCACCAACATGGTCATCAATTGTAAAAATTGATCACCTTTGTATTTTTTTACTCTTTTTTTTTCCCTTCTATATTTTGGGTCGTCTAACAATATTTTGAAGGGTTTTTGCTAGTACTTTGTAGCTTATATACTCCTTTTTTTGACGTTTATGGGGTGAAAAAGAAAGAAAATGGTGTCTTCCATATTATTTATCTGATCTTGTGCATATATATTTTATTGGTTTATGATTTGAGATAGATTATACAATAGATTATACATTGCATTTGAATTCTAAAACTTGATTACACGATACATTTGAAATTACAAAATTACTTTATTAGAATTTCGAAAATAAACTATGTATAATTTTTCTTGAACTAAAGGGTAGTACTATTCATTTCATTGGCCATGAGTTGGGAATTTTGATCCGGGACTTGGAGCAGCGAGTTGATCTATATTCACAAAAACTTATGTGAGACGATCTCACTGGTCGTATTTTGTGAGATGGATCTCTTATTTGGGTCATCCATGAAAATGTATTATTTTTTATGCTAAGAGTATTACTTTTTATTGTGAATATCGGTAGAGTTGACCCGTTTCACAGATAAAGATTCATGAGACCGTCTCATAAGAGACCTACTCATCTATATTTTAATCAGATTTAGCTTTGTGTATGAAACCAAAAATTTAAAATTATATACAAAGCAAGCATGAGAATAATTGTACTATGTTCCTATAATAATAAATATGAAATCTATTTTTTATGTTAAGCTATTACTCTAAATAAGATTCCTGTTTTCTGTGGAAAATGCCCGTATAAATAATTACGATTTTACTTATGGATAAATCTTCAATATCTTGTTCATTCACAACAAAATATTTTCTTTGTGCGTCGGTAAAAAAGAACATGTTTTTGAGTCGTTCTCAATTTCTGAGTCTGATTGCCAAAAAACTACTACAAAATTATAACTAAATTCATCCTGACATATGGGTATTGTAATTCCCCACCTTTCTATAATCCAAATTTCCAATATATACGTTTGTGTATATCACACATTGATGATATATTGAACACACATGATTATTTACTAATCTAGCAACAATATTATATCTATTAGTAAAATATGAGGTTTGAATTCGGCCGTTATTTTAGCTCGAGCTCGATTCGAAAATCGAATTTTTTTGGTTTAAGTTCGGCTCAAAAAAAAAACTTCGAGTTTGAGTTTGTTTCAGAATTTTTTTGAACATATTCGCGACCTGTTCAAACTAACGTTTGTATAGTAAGTTTCGAGAATGAATGATCGAAAGCTCGAGATGTCTGAAATGCTAGAAATGTATATATATGTAATGTATAAGTATACTATATTAATAAAATATTAAAGCTCGCAGGCGGTTCGCGAACTATCAAACAAAATGACTTTGGATAGAGTTCGGATTAAAAAAATTTCGAACATATTCGAGTTCGAATCCATTTTGATAAATTCAAATATGAGATTAATATTTATATGACTGAAAATTAAAGCTCGCAGGCGGTTCACGAACTGCAACAAAATGACTTTGGATAGAGTCCGGCTTAAAAAAATTTCAAACATATTCGGGTTCGAATCCATTTGATAAATTCGAATATGAGATTAATATTGATATCACATTGAAAATTCGATGATCAACTCGATTAATAAAATATAAATAATAATTAATGCTTTGTTCTTATCCATTTCGTTACAGTCCTTGTCAAACCCGGCATCTGCCAATAAGATTAAAGACCCAACAAAAAAAAATTCAGTGAGCAAAGAAGATGAAAAACACGAGCAAGGGTTCCAAATCGAGCGTCAAGCCCAACGGCCCCGAGCTGAGGAAGGACCGCAAATCGGCCACAGGCGTCAGCGGATCCCCCAAGAAAGGCGGCCATGGCGGAAAATTCACGTGGGCAGGCGACGGATACTCGCCGGCCGAGCTGGGATGGGCGGACAAAGAAGCCATGGATGCCAATTATCCGAACATCGAAGATCGCGATGTGGTTGGTGCTTGACTCCACACGCCCTCCTCGATTCTGATCCATGCATCGCCCGCTGTGTATATAGATTTCAATAATTCAGATCTGTTTCCTCGCGTTTAGAGATATGATCTGGGTGCCTACCTTCTTTGTAATTAATTAGTCTCGCCTTTTTTTCTTGATGTATGGAAGGAATTCTGCGGTGTTATTGTGGTGTGTTTCGTTATGACCAAATTACTGAGGAATGAATGCTACGCAGATTCAGTTGTGAAAGGTGTTCATTGTTCGTATTGTATACGAGCAACCACTTGTTGACACATATTATCGAAGGGCCAACTTTTTTCCCATTATCAATCCAAAATTTCTCTGAAGATCATCAATTGGCAATATCTATCTTGAATTTTTTGAGATTTTGGTGAGCTTAAGCCTCAACAAGTTTTGATGTATCATTTGGCTCAAATGGGAGATTAAGATTGAGCATAAAACGGAGCTTCAATTTTTAAACAGATCCTATAGGTGAAAATGTTCAGATCTTTGGAGCACAGAATCGTGTTATTTTGAGGAAGTTCTCTGAGTGTGTACATTTTAAGAGTACATTCGAACGAGAGTCAGTAAAAACTTGTGTTTGACGGTTTTATGAGTAGTATTTTATGAAACAGATCTCTTGTTTAGGTCATCCATGAAAAATTATTATTTTTAATGTTAAGAGTATTACTTTTTATTATGAATATCGGTAGGATTAACCCGTCTCACAGATAAAGATTTGTGAGATCATTTCACAAGAAACCTAATCATCACTTATAACATGATATTCACGTCTCAACTTCGACCATCCTATCTTTCTGTAAATTATTGGTATCTTTTTCCTTTTAAATTTACTTCGAAAATAATATACTTTTTATTCATGCAAAATTTACCCAATTGTAAATATGTTAATTTTTTCATCATCTAGGAGCCAATTGATTTATTACATAGAAATAGATATGTAAAATCGTTTTCAAGATACTAATCGATTTTCTATAATACATTTTCCGAATTAGAAGTTATATGTTAATTAAATATACAAAATAATATTTATAATTCAGGTTGGATATATAAAATCTGGTTAGTGAAGAGTTATCTGGCTTGAAATATACATAGTATAAATAAAAAAACCCAATAAAAACATTTATTAAATTAAAAAAATCCAATAAAAAACATTTATTAAATTAATGTATTAATGGATGGCAATTGGGTCGGATCCATTGTCCGGTTATGAACCGAAATTAACGAATTTGCTCCCTAGTTCAGCGTAGAATATGATCCAATCAATGATAATAATAAATTAATTGGAAAAAGAAGATCTCCCCTTCGATCATCTGCAAAAAGAAGAGTGGACAAATAGGAAATTGATGGCCCGAGCTCTGTAATCGATTGTCTTCACTCCCAAAAAATCTCCAGAGCTTCAAATTCTACCCGCGTGTCGCAGTTCCTTCCCCTCCATTATCGATCAATTTCGAACTCATGGTAACAGTATAATTTATAGAGAAATAGACAGTTGAGGAAGAAAATGGGCAATAAGATCGCGCGGACTACGCAGGCGTCGGCGACGGAGTATTATCTGCACGATTTGCCATCGTCTTACAATTTGGTGCTGAAGGAAGTGTTGGGGAGGGGGCGTTTCCTCAAATCCATACTGTGCAAGCATGACGAGGGTTTGGTTCTGGTCAAGGTCTACTTCAAGAGAGGCGATTCCATCACTCTAAGAGATTACGAGCTCCGTCTCAATCACATTCGAGATGTCTTTTCCAACCTTGATCACTCCCACGTTTGGCCCTTCCAGGTAAAATATTAACTCCATGTGGATTATGGTTTGAGGATGCGATTAGTGTATATATGGGTTTGGACAATCCTCACCTCTTGAGCTAGCTTTTGGGGTTGAGTTAGTTTCAAGTTTCATTCTTAACATGGTATCAGAGCCCGGGTTCACCGTTATATGTTGGACTGCCTATATTAGGCCATCCGTTCTGCCCATAGTTGGGTCATTTGTAAACTCCACGCTCCAGATATTTATTCCTGGGCGTGAGAGCGGTGTGTTAATTGTCCCACATCGGTTGAATAAATAACCTTGGAGTTGTATATATGGGCTTGGATAATCCTCCCCTCTTGAGCTAGCTTTTGGGGTTGAGTTAGGTCCAAATTCCATTCTTAACATGTGTTGTGTCAGAGAATAATTTACATTAATTGTTATTAGCGCTGCTGTAACGTATCATGGTCCTATATCGCGGCTAAAAAGGCTGCTGTAACGTGTCATGGTTGATCCCACGTCGCTTAGAAAAATCCTACTCATGGGTTTATAACCTCTTGGGCACTCTGTTCGATATCTAGCTTTTGAAAGTGAGTTTTGGGGATGACCCTCATTAGTCATTCTGGTGGGTAGGGAGGACTGCTACCGGCATATGCGTGGGGTCCACGAAGTTACACGAGGAGGGCTGCTACCCACATGCGTATAGGATCCGCGAAGTCACCACCGTTGTGGACGTCGGTTCTCCAAGGGATGGATTGTAATGTACCATGGTTTGTCCCACATTGCTTTTGAAAAGTCTGCCTTGTGGGTTTATAACCTCTTGGGCACCCTCCTCTCGATAGCTAGCTTTAGCGTGAGTTTTAAAAAAGGGTTGTGACAGCTGCTATGTTTCTTGTAATGAACACGACGAGTTTTATGGAAGTGAGGAGTTTGATTTATGATGATTGTGGATGCTCTATAGTGCAATCTTTGGTCTTTTTTGCTGTTAAAGGTAGAAGAGGATTGAGTTCTTTTTTGGAGTGGTATACCTTTTTTTTATTTGGCTGAATTTGATTCTGAAAGTTGTTTACTCGGAGAGCCAAAATCTCAGTTCTTTTGTTTGAACTGGGTGATTATGTAATTCACACGATTGCTGTTGAATTGCTGGGGTAGGGCACTGCTCTGAAATTCCAAGTGTCTAGTGGATGAACAATCATCACGAAAGCTATGAATGGTAATTTTCACAAAACTTATGTCTGTAAGGAGTGTTCCATGTCATGCCTTCTTATAGTGGTATCGAAGAGATAATTGGTTGTGAATTTGTAGTTTGACAAGTTACAGCAAAATGTAAAGTTCATATCCTAAATTTCTCTCGTTTGGAAATTTGTGCCTTTAGTTTCCAGAGAGACTGCCTTATCATAATTAGTTTTATTCATTAAGGTTTATAGTTGCATTGAATTTCATTGCTGCCAATTAGTTCCTCAGATTCCAAACAGTTAAACAGATGCCATTTTTGGGTTCATTTTGCAGTTTTGGCTTAAAACAGATAAAGCTGCTTATTTATTGAGGCAATACTTCTTTAACAATCTTCACGATCGGTTGAGCACTCGACCTTTTCTCTCTCTTGTCGAAAAGAAATGGCTAGCATTTCAGGTTCACGTCTCTCACTCAAATCTTTTTGATGCTGTAGGAGTTTGAATTTGTGCCAAAGATGCGAATGTTTAGAAACTTACTCAATGCATTTTGCAGTTACTTTATGCTGTGAAACAGAGCCATGAGCATGGAGTATGTCATGGTGAGATGAAGCCAGAAATTCAAAATGCATAGCTGCAAAGTTTCTATTTTTCGTCCACTTATTTTTTTTGTCAATAAATTTACTGCAGGTGATATTAAGTGCGAGAATGTGCTGGTCACTTCCTGGAATTGGCTGTACCTCGCTGATTTCGCATCATTTAAGCCTACATATATTCCGCATGATGATCCATCTGATTTTTCGTTTTTCTTTGATACTGGAGAAAGAAGACGCTGTTATGTTGCACCTGAGGTTTGTTTTTCTGTTATTTTGTTTCTTGAATCCTTTCTGGTCGTGTTGACGATGATAACCTTTATAGACACAGAACTTCAGTCAAAAGTATAAATGCTTTAATGATTGCGTGCTGAACAATTCATATCTACAGGGCTTATATGTTTTAGTGGTTCGAGGCTAAGAGAATCTTTTTAGACTTTAGATGCATTAGTGTTTATTTCGCTAAGAAACATATTCCATATTCATGTGACGGTATCAACTCATGATCTTTCAAGTGCGGAAGCAAATGTGAGCATAACCAATTCACTAGTACCATTTGTTCATGCTTGATTATCTTCTTAGTTTCTTATTCTGTCCTTGGAATTCGTTTTACTTTGATTCTCTTTACTCATGCCTTTCCCTATACAATAACTTCAGTTTCCCTGTACAATTCTTATATGAATGTTGGATTCATATTCTACAGGATCATTATTGAATATAATATCAACTTGCATTCTGTCTCATGTCTTCTTTCCACTCCACTTTTTAATCTTCTACCTGTTAATTTTCTGTTTTTACTTTTGTTCCAAAAAGAGCGCCGTGTATACTCTTTTTTACCTCGTCAAAGACCGATCTTTGCCCTATGTCAAAGTACACCAATAGAATCTTACCACCATTTTAATATCAAATTGTTCTGGTACTGATTTTCTTTAAAAGGGAGATTATTCTAAAAGCTATTGGATTTCATTTTGTTGTCGTTGATCTGGATTCTGGGTTTATACAAAATTTTAACAAATTTATTCTTCCTTTTCCCCTTGAAATTTATGAAATAGAAGTTCAGTTTGTGTAATCTATGTGAAGAATCTTATGTGGCATCACTAATCCTCTTCAGATATTGCCTTGACAGTTGCAAGTTTAGGGTATTTTTCATCCACACCACTATCATAACTATTATCTTAGATCCTTTTAGGCACAAAGGAATGGGTTGAAAATTTTATCATAATTCCTGAATTCCTTCCCATCCTCATTTTTAGTTTTTTAACTTTTGTTGCATGGAGAGTGCAGAACAATCTCAGAAAATTTAGGGGATTCAGTCATCAAGATTCTAATGGCATCTGCATTTTGCGCCATGAAGTTCCCATCATCTATCAAGCGATAAATCGAAAAAATAATATGTATCTCTGTGGGTTTTTATGCAGCTTGCATTGTATTTTCCCTTCTCTAATATTTGGAGTATTCTGTTTTTCATACCATGAGATCAAATAATACAATACATTCCAGAGGTTTTATGAGCATGGAGGCAAGATGCAAATGGCACAAGATGCACCTTTGACGCCAGCAATGGACATCTTTTCAGTAGGGTGAGAATTTTATTGCTTGATGCGATAACCTTTGATGGAAATTCTCATCAGGCATTATTTATATACTTGCATGATGTGATGTGATCAAGTGATCTAACATTTGAAGAACTCCTTGGTTAGTTGGATAAATCCATCTAGAGCATTTAAATCATGGATGGAAAATAATTTTCTCGAAGCGTCGACGTCTTATTTTACAATCTCTGTTCCATTTGACTAGTTTTTCCTATCAGAGAAAGTTGCACCAAAATGGGTGGAACCATCATTGTAATCTGTCGGGACGTTGCCATGCTGAAGTTAGTGCTGATGACATGTTTTATCCAATTTTAACGTAATGTGAATGACACGTGATAGTAGAGTGTAGGCTGAAACACACAGCTTTGTAATTATTTTAATCTGCAATGCCATGTCTCCGCATTAGCCTATTAGTTATCCCGGTTATTTTTATTATATCTCAAGTGACTGTGTTTGTTTTTTACAATTTGGGTAGATAGTAAAACAAAATTTATAACATGATTGCCGCAGACTAGAAGAATTTGGGAATAACATTCTCTATCAACTTTTATCTGCTTTGAAAGAGGTTATTTTAGTTATCCAATGCCTTCCTCTATCAGCCAATTCATTAGTTTACTGGCTCAATTGTCTTTAGTTTGTTTTTAATTATTTTATGGATTGTATGAGACCTTTTTAGGAGGATTTGTTATTCAAGAGCTATTAGTTTTAGAATAAATATTTTTACCACGATCTTTCAAGCATAACCACTTGAATTTAGTGTTTTTTTATATGTATCATTTTTTATGTGGAAATATATCATATTTGGTTTCCAATTCCTGACGTTTTGAACATTCCTTTTTAGGTGTGTGATTGCTGAGCTTTTTCTTGAAGGTCAGCCATTGTTTGAGCTATCTCAACTTCTTGCATATCGAAGAGGACAGTATGACCCTAGCCAACATCTGGAAAAGGTACCTTCTTACGCATTGGGATCCTATTTCTGGTTAAGTTTTCCATTCACTTTTTTCAGTTGTTTAATCTTACCCACTATCTGTCTCTGGCTAAAATTTGTCCAATAATTCTGCAAGTAAACATCTCATATTAAATTGTGATACTATGTACTATCCAGAACACTTTCTTGAATTGGATTCCCAGAATACTAAGATGTTAACTTGTCCTTTTGGATGACTTCAGATTCCAGATTCAGGAATTCGTAAAATGATACTTCATATGATTCAATTGGATTCAGAGTCGAGACTGCCTGCTGAGAGCTACCTGCAGAACTATGCCGTTGTTGTGTTTCCAACTTACTTTTCACCATTTCTTCACAAATTCTATTCCTTGTTAAATCCTCTAAGTTCTGATGCAAGGGTAAGGAACTTGGATAATTCTCTTTGTATTGTTGTCCTAGGTTTTTCAGTCATAATTATTTCCGTTTCAGGTTCTAGCTTGTGAGACCTCGTTCCAAGAAATACTCAGGCAAATGATAGGCAATAGGACCGGCAATGATATCTTCTCTTCTACGGAAACTTTTCCAAATGATACAAGTCAATTGCCGCAAGCGATAGATGCAAAACAAGATATCAATAGGGCAAATATTTTATCGAGCAAAGGTGAAGAGACCAAGCAGAGCTCAAGTCATAATCATTTCGATCTTCTTGGGGATGTGAGTACGCTACTCAGGGATGTGAAGCAAAACAATGCTCATTTTAGTATGAATCCAGTGCCAGATAGTGTCGTTAATTCAGTTTATTCCCAAGATCAGAAGCAAAATGGATTGCAACTACCTGGGGAATTGATTCAAAGCATCTCCACTATATTCCAACGTAGTCACCTTCCATTCTTGAAGAAGATTACAATGACAGATTTGACCTCAATGATATTCGATTATGACAATCAATCAGACACTTATGGAGTGCCTTTTGTTCCATTACCTAGTGATATGATAAGCTGTGAGGGCATGGTACTGATTGCCTCACTTCTTTGTTCCTGCATTCGAAATGTCAAGGTACCTTTTATACGGCGGGTTGCTGTCCTGCTTCTGAAATCTTGTTCTTTATATATCTATGACGAAGATCGACTGCAACGTGTCCTTCCTTATATTATAGCGTTGCTTTCAGATTCAGCTGCAATTGTACGCTGTGCTGCATTAGAGGCTTTGTGCGACATTCTTCCTCTAGTCAGAGATTTTCCTCCTAGTGATGCCAAAATTTTTCCTGAATATATTCTTCCTATGCTTTCCATGCTTCCTGACGATCCTGAGGAAAGTGTTAGAATTTGTTATGCCAGCAATATATCTAAGCTTGCACTGACTTCTTATGGGTTCCTTATACACTCAAAAAGCCTGACTGAGGTAGGGGTTATTAATGAAGCAAGTTTATCGCAAAAGTCATTTATTACCAAAGGACGTTCTGATGAGCCACAGAGGGTGAGTACTGATATACAGCTTACACAGTTGAGAAAATCTATCTCAGAGGTTATTCAAGAACTTGTAATGGGTCCAAAGCAAACACCAAACATTAGGAGAGCACTCTTGCATGAAATCGGTAACCTTTGTTGGTTTTTGGGCCAGAAGCAGAGCAATGACTTCTTGCTGCCTATACTCCCTGCTTTTTTGAATGATCGAGATGAACAACTAAGGGCTGTATTTTATGGGCAAATAGTATATGTCTGTATTTTTGTGGGCCAGCGAAGTGTGGAGGAATATCTCTTACCTTACATTGAACAAGCATTAAATGATGTAACTGAGTCTGTTATTGTGAATGCACTAGTTTGCTTAGCTATCTTGTGCAGAAGCAATTATTTACGGAAGAGGATCCTGCTTGATATGATAGAGCGTGCTGTTCCTCTGTTATGCTATCCCGGTAAGTGGGTCAGGAGGTCAGCTGTCACCTTCATTGCATCGTGTAGTGAGAACTTAGGAGCAATTGATTCATATGTATTTATGGTCCCGCTCGTACGTCCTTTCTTACGTAGACAACCAGCATCTTTAGCCTCAGAAAAAGCTATCCTCTCGTGTCTGAAGCCATCGGCCTCGAGAGAATTGTATTATCAAGTTTTAGAAAATACCAGAAGTTCAGACATGCTTGAGAGACAGAGAAAGATTTGGTACAGCATGTCATCACAATCTAAGCAATTGGAAGCTGTAGAATTGATCCAGAAAACCGTCAAGGATTTGGATCTAATAAAGTGTTGGTCAGAGACAAAACATGATGATATACATCATAACCTTATTGGTAACACAGGGGAACACATGGATTTAACTGATTCGGATGATAAAAACAGTAAGTTCAAACCCATGGGAAGAATAATACGTAATGATTTGAGCCTGGAGGAAGCCCAAGATCGTGCAGCATCAGAAAAGTCTGAGTTGTCTGGATTTATGTCACCACAAATGAGTTGCATGAACAGCTTTATTGATAAATCATCAGAAAGTATACCTTTGTACTTCTTTAAGGTTGACAACCAGCGAACAGGTAGCGCTGCTCTTGCTACATCTGATTCTTCATTTCCACAAAATTCTTTAGATTTTAGTTCTTCCTCCTTGCATTGGATGGATCCAATAAATAAATCATTTAGTTTAGCCAGTACGATCCCAGGTCCTAAGCTAGTATCGGGATCAATTTATGTTGGCAATGGTCCTGCACAATTGCGAAGAGTGGTGCATGAAGTAGAAGACAGAGAAATTGATGAAACTACCCCTATTACTAGCAAATTTAATGAAGTGGGATTGTCTGATAGGATGAAAAGGAGCTCTATAGAAAATCACTCTACAAACACTGAGCTGCTGGACCATCCCCAGCAGCTTGGTCATCCACTGTTCCAGATTCAGGCTGGAGGCCTCGGGGTATGTTGGTTGCACATCTCCAGGAGCACAAATCTGCTGTCAATGATATTTCTATTTCCGTGGACCACCACTTTTTTGTTAGTGCTTCTGAAGATTCTACTGTAAAGATATGGGATTGCAAGAAGCTGGAGAAGGACATCTCATTTAGGTCTAGGCTAACCTATTCATTGGGTGGTAGTCGAGCACTTTGTTGTGCTGTGCTTCAAGGTTCTACACAAATTGTTGTTGGGGAAAGTGATGGGATCATACATCTATTTTCTGTTGATCACATCTCTAGAGGGCTTGGCAATGTTGTTGAAAATTATTCTGGTATAACAGATGTTAAAAGGAATGGTTTTGGAGAAGGTGCTATACTAAGCCTTCTGAACTACTCTGCAGATGGAAGTGCTGGCAAAACAGTTCTATGCAGCACACAAAATTGCGGGATCCATCTCTGGGATACAAGAACAATCTCTCATGCCTGGCGTACAAAAGTGCTTCCTGAGGAGGGTTATATAGCTTCTCTGGCGGCAGACCCTTGTGGTAATTGGTTTGTATCGGGATCATCAAGGGGTGTGCTTACTTTGTGGGATCTGAGATTCTGCATACCTATTAACTCATGGCAATATTCTCCTGCATGCCCTATTGAAAAGATTTGTCTTTTTGTTCCTCCTATTGGTACACCCTTGTCTGTGGCTACAAGACCATTGGTGTATGTTGCGGCTGGGTGTAATGAAGTTTCGCTTTGGAATGCAGAAAATGGAAGCCGCCACCAGGTACAGAATATTCTGTTTTGTCATATTTCCTGTTTTATGGTGTTTTCCCCTATATATTTCTCGTTGCACAGCATCATAATGTTGATGCATTAAATGAAATATTAGTTCTTGTTACATGATGTTTATTATTTTTGTGTGATTGGATCCATTTTATTCATCTTCTTTCTTGTATGATGCATGGCCATGTTTTCGAGTGAGGCAATGTATGTATTAAATAGAGGTTTTGTAAAGTAACATTGTTATTTGTTTCAATTATGAAACTGAAGAAACATGGGCGATAATGTGTTTTTTTTAACATGGTGTATGCCATGTTTTGATTTTACCAAAAAGAACAGAATGTGCATGGATTAAAAAGTTGTATGAGAATTGAGATGGCTACTTCCATTAGATTTGTCACCAATTTCCATGAGCACTTTCTGGATTCTCCATATCATTCATAAGAACTTCGAAAAGCTGTCATTACTTCCAGTGGTGAAATTTTAGCTAGGAACCTACCTATGACTAGTCACTCTAGTATGGAATCATTGCTCATTTTTGCAGGTGTTTAGAACAGCAAACAATGAGGCTGAAGCTGAGAATTATGAGTCGCCATGGGCACTTGCCAGACCCTCTGCTAAGACCAACACTAAATCAGAATTGAGGCAAAATTTGAATTCGAAGTATAGGATTGATGAGCTGAATGAATCTCCCCTTCGTCTTCCTGGTATCCGTGCATTGCTTCCATTACCTGGTGGAGATCTTTTAACTGGGGGAACTGACTTGAAGATACGCCGATGGTACCATTGCAGGTACTCATTTGTTCTTTTCTTTTGAGATCGAGGTTTTTGTGTTTGTATTCGGTTTACTTCTTATACAATTTTGCTCATCTTATTGGATACTGTTTGTATGTGTAGCCCGGATCGGAGTTATTGTGTATGTGGACCATCTGTTAAAGGAGTTGGAAATGATGATTTTTATGAGACAAAATCTAGCTTCGGGGTGCAAGTTGTGCAGGTAATCAGCCGCTAAGATCTGCCTCTTATTTCTCTGTTCCAGTTGGTATTGGTGCAATAAGAGTTCTTTAAAATTTAAATGGGTCAGATACCTTTTCTAATGTAGCGCTTAGATGGAAAGATTTGATTTGAAGGGAGGGATTTGATTTGATAAGGGATTTGAACAATGAATTTGAAATATGACTTATCTTAGTTGTTTTTAAATTCATCATAGTTATCATTACATTTACATAAGTTAACAGAAGGGTTGGATTTGAAACTCATCCGACAAAAATTCATTCAATCAACCAAATGGAATGAAATCCATTGTTTTAAATCCCACAATCCAAGCGCAATCAAAGGAAATTTACATCTTATTATGGTAGATTTCCACTTCTACATACAACCTAGTTTGACAAAACAAAATCTATGTGAGGTATTCATTATTTACATTTTAAAGCCTAAAGAAATATTTGACTCCAGTTTCTTCATCTTTTTTTTGCTGCCAGTGGTGTATTGAAGTGTTAAAAATCTGATTAAAAAATCTTCTTTGTGGATTTGCATCTTATTATGTTAGCTTTCCGAGTTTATTATGAAATAACAGCATGAAAGAATAGGGAAATTTCAAGTAAAGTTAGTCCGTCGCATGTAATTTGTATAATTCCAGAAAATCCTTGGATGATGAGTCCTGAATACTCGAACCCCTTGAAAGCCATCGCCTGTTTTAAAAAATAAATTTGGCATGCCTTATTTACTGAATCACGTTGCAATTTTTTTCTTTGTTTAAATATTGAAACATATTATCTCCATGTAATCCATAAACTTGTACGTAAGACTATTTTATGGCGCAATTCCAAACAGGAAGCAAAGAGACGACCACTGGCAACCAAATTGACTAGGAAAGCTACTATTGCCGCTGCCGCCACAGATTCTGCAGGGTGTCACCATGATTCTATCCTCTCTTTGGCTTCTGTGAAATTGAAACAGAGACTTCTGATATCAAGCAGCCGAGATGGAGCCATAAAGGTATGGAAGTAAGGGCCTTTCACATTCATGGATTACTGGTTTTTTTTTTTGTACATATTTAGTTAGAATACATGTAAAAAAATATACATTTAAGATATAGAAGGCAATGGTTGAGGTTGCTCTGATAATCGAGCCTTGGGGCATCTCATTACAGCTTATTGTACAGTTTGATTGAACTAAGTTATTGTACACTATGCATTAGAAATTTTTTCCCCAGAAGATCAAATGAATTGTCTAAAAACGTCTTGGTAATCCTACTTTTTGGATATTTTGTTTCTATTATGTTCTGATTTGACTTCAGTCCAGAATCATCTGCAATTTAGGTCACCTGGGAAACATTATGCCATTAGTTCCAAACATACATGCGATATTTATATTATATCACAGTACGCACAGTACCTTACGTGCAATACAATCCACAACCGCCCATGGATTATGGATTGTATGCACCATTTGTGGAGTAGAATGTGTCATAATATGGAGATCTAGATTTAAATTTCTTCACCATCTTCCAGCTTAGCATTTGAAAGTTTCTAGATAAATATGTGGTTGGACCAACCATACTATCACATCAAATGATTAAAATACAGCGTCCAAGCTTAAACTAACACAAACAAAAGATGTTAATTATACATTAAACATCCATGAACATGAATTTTGCTCCGAACATGCAAGATAATAGTACTCATAACGAGTCATCTGAAGCATTTTCCATTTGTCATGATGTATATACAAAAGGACCAAGCCATTAGTTTGCGAGCATTCGTTTTAGTTCACAAAACCCTTGAGGCACAAGGAAGCTTGTGTAATTGCTCTTGCAACTCTCCAAATTTGATGATGTACAGAATGCCCTGAATCTGCAGTATTCAAGCTCTTCGCCTTTTCGCTAGTGTCGTCTATCCCAGGAAAGGACTTTGAACCATAGTCATTATACTTTGATGGTGCATATATCTGAACAAATTAAAACTATATTCACACACACGTGTGTATCTGTGTGTGCATAATAACTTATGGGTACTTGTATAATACAGACATGAATTCCTTTATATGTAGAGTGAAACATAGCAAATGTTTGTAGCACAATCTTCCAGGAAGCCCTTCCCCATCTGTAAAAGCACGCTCTGTCATCATAAGTCGATCATTTAGCCCTCTAACTAAATTCTTGTTATCTTTCCACAACCAAGCTCAACCCTTTCTTCCTTATAGTGACTATACAATGGCGCTCACTTCTGTTATCCATTTTAAATGCAAATATTGATTATAAAGTAAGCATCACCTTTTTTTTTTAAATGAACTGAATTCATTAAAATAGGTAAAAAGTATTTGGTACAAATATACTGGACATCCCCAGGAGATAAAAACAGATCAATATTCTAAAATAGACCTTAAAGCACAATACGAAAATAAAACAATTACACTAAAATCATTACATAAGTTGTTTCAGGGACACATCGGTAAATGTGGATCATCTTATTCATGCTCAACCAGCTGCGAACTCTGTCCCAAATCTGTTTTGAAACTCTGCACTGGAAGAACAGGTGCGCAACTGACTCATTTGCGTGGTTACATAGAACACATCTTCGATCCAATACAAATCCCAACCTATCTCGTGTCAAGAGCTTCGAGTGAACAAGCAACCAAAGAACAAAGAGATGTTTTGGAAGAATACAAATCTTCGCCAGTAGAGATTTCCACGGCCACACCCCCTTCGCATTCACAAAATACGCATAGGCTTTAGATAGCCCTCCACTAATACCAAACCAGTTATGTAGTCGAGCAGTGGCAGCCTCTATAGAACCAGATGTGCGAACAATGTCATCACGAATGAGCAGGATGTTCTTGATTAATGGTGAGTAGTCTTCGTTCCATCCCCAATTCCACACCCCTCCAAAACAACTGTAAACATGGTTCACCCATCTAATCCAAAGGGTATCTTTCTTCAAGTGAATATTCCACAGAGTCTTAGCTAACAATGCACGATTCCACGCTTTCAAATTCTTTAATCCCAATCCCCCGTCCGCGAGGGGCTTGCATAGCATTGACCATGCAATAGGCGGACGTTTCGTAGGCCAAACAAATTTGCGACAAATGGACTGAATAGAGTCAACTACACAGTTTGGTATCGGTAATATTGACAACCAGAAGCATCACCTTTTTCTTGTCGTGTATCTTTATGGCTGCTTTTTTCAGTTCCTCAATAGACTTGAATAGGGGAGCTGCAGACGAAAGGAACACGTTTTATACACGGTAGGATGCGTTCTGACGGAACGCGTTTTATACGCGTTTTCACACTGACAGGGAGCTCTATAAATAGAGCTCCTCCTTTCATTTTGAAATCATCCCTTCTTCGAGTTTTCTCTCATCTTATAAGCATTTGAGTGCTTAGTTCTATAATATTTGTGAGATGTTTTGTTCTCCTGTATTAAGAGAGTGTGTGTTCTCTTTGGAAACACAGTGAGTGAGTTGTACACCACAAAATATTATAGTGAAATTCTTTTCATCTTGCCAGTGGTTTTTACCATAATAATTTTTAGGGGTTTTTCATGTAAATCTCGGTGTCCAGTTTATTCTTTATTTTCGGGTTTTATTATCTCAAATTCTGCATGTGGGACCAACAAGTGGTATCAGAGCCTTGGTTTAAAATTTCTTAAAATTCTGAGTATACTCTGTGGTTGCAGCCTAGACTGATCTTCCACATCAGAAAAGATTTTTTGAGATTTTTTATTTAAGGCGGGATTATTTTGTCCAGTCTACTAAAATTGTTGTAGACATAATGACGGGAAGGTACGAGATAACAAAATTTAACGGAAACAATTTTATGCTATGGAAAATAAAGATACAAGCAGTTTTAAGAAAGGAGAATTGTTTGGCGGCTTTTGGAGATAGACCTGTGGAGATTGCGGATGATGGAAAGTGGAATGAGATGAATGACAATGCGGTTGCCAATTTACACTTGGCTAAGCAGACGAAGTTTTGTCAAGGATCTCTGAGATAAAAACAGCCAAAGTTACCTGGGATACTCTGACAAAGATGTACGAGGTCAAGTCGCTACACAACATGATTTTCCTAAAAAGAAGGCTTTATACTCTTTGGATGGTTTAATCTTCATCGATGACCGACCATATCAACACACTAAATACTCTATTTGCCCAACTCACTTTCATGGGGCATAAAATAGGGGAAAATGAACGTGCAGAGCTTCTACTTCAAAGTCTACCAGATTCATATGATCAACTTATCATCAATATTACCAACAATATTCTTATGGGCTTTCTAAGATTCGACGATGTCTTAACCGCGGGTCTCGGAGAAGAAAGTCGGCGCAAGAATAAGGAAGATAGGTTGGTAATTTCGAAGAAGGCAGAGGCTTTGCCGATGATAAGAGGAAGATTTATGGACCGTGACTCCAGTGGGAGCCAAAGGCGAGGTAGATCAAAGTCAAGAAGTAAGAAGAAAAATATTTACTGCTTTAAATGTGACGGTAAAGGGCACTTCAAGAAATAATGTATGAGTATCGAGAAGAGTTCTCAAGGAAATGTGGTCAGTACTTCAGGCAGTGGTGAAATATTATTCAGCGAAGCAATAAAAGTTGCAGAAGGAAGACACAAATTTTGTGACACATGGATTATGGATTCAGGAGCGACGTGGCACATGACGTCTCGGAGAGAATGGTTTGATCATTATGAACCAGTCTCAGGAGGATCTGTATTCATGGGAAATGATCATGCCTTGGAAATCGCTAGGGTCGGTACTGTCAAAATTAAAATGTTTGATGGCACCATTCGCACTATACAGGAGGTACGACATGTGAAAGGACTGACGAAAAATCTTTTGTCTTTGGGGCAATTGGATGATATCGGGTGCAAAACTCGAATTGAGAACGAGATCTTGAAAATTGTGAAGGGTGCGCTTGTGGTTATGAAGACGGAAAAAGTTGCTGCAAATCTGTATGTACTTTTGGGAGAAACACACAAAGAGGCAGAACTAGCTATTGCATCAATTGGTTCAGGAGAAGAATTAACAGTGTTATGGCATAGAAAGCTCGGGCATATGTCAGAACGAGGGTTGAAAATTCTCTCAGAACGGAAGCTGCTGCCGGGACTTACAAAAGTGTCACTACCCTTTTGTGAGCACTGTGTTACCAGTAAACAACACAGATTAAAGTTTGGCACTTCTACTGCCAGGAGCAAAAGCATATTAGAGCTGATTCATTCGGATGTTTGGCAAGCACCGGTTGTATCCCTAGGAGGAGCGAGATACTTTGTCTCGTTCATTGATGATTTCTCTAGGAGATGTTGGGTGTATCCAATCAAGAAGAAATCAGACGTTTTCCAGATCTTCAAAGATTTCAAAGCGCGGGTTGAACTTGTGTGGGGACCCGGACGCTAATTCATGTCTTAATCATTATTAATGTCAAACATAACAATTAAGAAAAGTAGGACTAATTTTTTTTTTCTTTTTAAATTATAAATGCGAAAACGTAACAGTAATCTATCTGATATACATGTCAAAGTCAAAGTACAATCATGTACTACATGTCTCTATCTCAACTAGGTTCAACGACTACATATCCAGTGCTGAATCCTATTCTGCTTCTGGGCCCGGATCTCCACGCTAACTAAAATCTCTCATCCTCTTCCTGATCCTGATCTTGTTCCACCTGTCGTCATGCACACATACAAACAAGACAACAGCTGGATAACTCCGGTGAGAATTACATTCCCAGTATAAATGATGTATACATGCATTTCATATAAACAGATATAACAGCATGAAACAAATATCCATAACATGTACCAAAATCAGAAATATGAATCAATACAAACTCTGAATCACACTCTGTGACTCTTAGACTCTGACTCGACTCATCCTAATCTAGGGATCCCGATTTGAATAAGAACGTAACAATCTCTCACCTACTCCCTCGGTCGTGGTGACGGTACGTTCTTATTACGGACTTTGGTCCTAGCTATACCGAATATCGGAAATAGAAGTCGCTCTTCTTCTAAGTCACATCGATATGACCAAACGTCCGGTGTCTTGGCGGTTCTGTCCAAGACTAGGCGGATCTGCCCTGACGTATCTTGCCGAACCTCTGTGACAATGTGCAATGGCCCAGCGACTATTCTTTCACTATCAGGCCCCTCTGTCACGAGATCAATCGCCTACGACTAGGCGCATTAGCCTATGACTCAATACATAAAGCAATAGACCAAAGATAACAATCACATCAATTGCAAATATCAATGCAATAAGATGAAGTATGTGATTTTGGGAAACTCCAGTCAAATCTAACTCGAGTTGTGCAATCCCGCATCAACCTCAATTTATACCTTTCGTTTCGTTCTGTCGATTTGACTCTGTCGAAGTCTCGAACTCCCTGCCTATCAAATCAATCTGGCAATAACAATATCGAATACACTGTATCAATGTATAACTCAATTCAAGACCTGTTCTGATCAATACTCAAATCAAACATAATCTGATCCATATCAATGATATCATGATACAATCTCAATCAATACTGAATCTGATCAAAATCAATCTACTGATGTTTCGACGGCATAACAATACAGTCTCGGTAACCCCGTCAATCTCAACATCACAGATATAATACCACAACTCATAATCGATATTAATACGAATCATAATCTTCAATAATAACGGATTATCATCTCAAATCTGTACAATCTCGATCATATTAGTTTGAAAAATTATAACAATTACATACACAATCTGTTCTTCAATCTGACTTCAATTATATACTGATCAGTATACCCAGAACACATAATATCAGTCAAATCACAATTCCCCAACATCATAATTTCAAACGATATCATAATTCAATAACACTTACGTCCTGTTGTAGTTGTCGTCGATAGGAACACAGTACTGTACTCGGATTACAATTCGGACGGACGGATTTTGCACGATCAAAATTTGCAGTACAAATAAGCTAAACTTTCCCCTGAAGCTCTCGTCTCTCTCCCTTAATCCATCTGAAGGAACATAGGCTGGTATATATATACACGTTGCATGATTAAGGGGCAAGTGGCGATTTTTCAATTTGCATGCCTCGCGCATATGCGCGACCAGTATCGGCGCATATGCGCGAGACACTGTCTCGGCGCCCAAGCTTCCTCAACAGCTCGCGCATATGCGCGCACCAACACCGCGCATATGCGCGAGACCTACTGTCTCCGCATACCAATACTCGCGCATGTGCGCGCCTCCATGCCGCACATGTGCGCCCAACTCTCTGGACTCGCCTTCTGGGAAATCACCCTCTCGCGCATATGCACGCCCTCAAGCCGCGCATATGCGCGTAAGGCTCGGTCCGCGCATCTTGGTTTCTCTCACAACTCGCGCATGTGCGTGCCACCAGTTCTGGTCTCATACTCCACTTGCTCACAACATGACATCACATGCTACTCAATTCAAGTCTCGGAGCGATTCTTTATAATCATATTAATTTATCGATAATTAATCTCAAATCACCGAAATCAAATCTCGGGCCTTACATTTCTCCCCCCCTAAGATCTGATTTCGTCCCCGAAATCATAAGCAATCACTCGTATATCACAGGTAATCATATCAGATATCTAATCAGATACAAGAAGGAGATATATATAAAAGCTAAAAGAAAACTCACATCAATAAAACAATTCTAGAATATTTATCTCATTTCGGATTCCGTCTTCCAATCTAACCATTCTATTGAACTTTCAACAGTAGAATAGTTTTCATTCTGAATTATCTTCCTTTTACTGATTCTGATTTCAATCTGAAGTAATACTTCAAGAAATATAATATCATAATATAACTCGAAATAACTCTGATAAAATCAATCTCAAAATACTGGCTATACAACATCCGTATATACCAATCAACAGCTCATAACAAATCAACATCGTGATCTGCCATTAAATCTGTCTAAGTTAAATCAATTCAATATTCAATCTCTTATATCAAATACCAACGGTTATCGTCTTACGTTGGCATATTCTATCTGTCTATTCTGAGCTGTCTTCACTTTTCTCTGAATCAGCTTCACTTCTTCAGTCATATCTCTGATCATATCAGGCCCAATCTCAGAAACCTCAGAGATATCATTCTAATACAGAAGGTAATCTGTACTTCTTATCGTACAATACTTCAAACGATGTTATTTCAGTACTCGTTGAATAACTGTTGTTGTACGAAAATTCACGATATGACAATAAATCCTGCCAACTAGTGCTAAAATCAAGTACTATCGCCTTAAGCATATCCTCCATTGCCTGGATAGTCCGCTCTGACTGTCCGTCAGTCTGTGGATGATATGCGGTACTCAGGTATAACCTCATACCTAGAGCCTGCTGCAACTCTGCTCCAAAGTGCGAAGCAACCGAAGATCACAGTCTGAAACACTCGACTTCGGCACTCTATACAATCCGACTACTTCTCTGACATAAATTTCTGTTATCTGGTCATGTCTGTACGTCATCTTGTACAAATAAAACATGCGGATTTGGTCAATCTGTCCATCACGACCCAATCACATCTCAACCTCGAGAGGATTCGGGTAGCTTCGTCACAAAATCCAGGGAAATGTGATCCCTTTCCATTCAGGAATGAATAAGCTCTATAATAATTCCCCGGTTTTCTATCTTTCTGTCCTTACCTGCTGGCGTTTCAGACATTTCGATAAAAATTCTGTAATATCTGATTTCATCTGTTTTTCTCAAAAACTGTCTTTTCAAATCACTGTACATTTTTCTGCCATCAGGACGATTACGGAATCGACTACTGTACATTTCTGACAATATCTGTTGCTTCAAATCTGAAATACTCAGTACAATAAGACGGTTACTCGCATATAACACACTGTCACAAACCTGATATTCTGATCGATACTCTGTTCTGATGTCAATATCGAGTTCTGAACATTCTGATCAACTTTCTGAACTGCTTTAATTCTTAAAATCAGCTCTGGTTCGGACTGTACAATATAATTCTCCACGGTTTACTATCTGTTTCAAATACGGATTCAGAACAACAGCAATATTCAATCAGATTCAAAACCCCGCTAAACTCATAAAACAGTACTTTATGACAATACTATCGGTCTCAGTCAACTGATCACAGCTTTACTGTACTAGAATCAACAGATATATCATCTTCAGATATCACAAACCCTGAATACAATCTGTCTCAATCAAGATACACATTTCAACAGTTTCTGTATATCACATTTCAATTCTTAGAATATTCAATGAAATTTTCAAATGTTCGATCTGATCAGTCATATGCTTCAAATATCTCAGGATATCATAGATAAAACGAGCATAAAATCATCAGAATACTTCTGAACACACGGTTCATCAACCCACAAACATAGCTGAAGCATCCCAACTAGAAATACTCAATCAAATATAACTCTCGGCTAGAAATCTTCTAACTGGTCTTTCAAGTCTTTCAATTTAATCGGTATCATTCTGTAGTGTGTTCTAGAAATAAGAATAGTACCTTGCATTCATTCAATGCTAGAATCTATCTTTCTGACTGGAAGCAACTCTGAAATTCCAATTGAGAAAACATCAGAAATTTCATATACTATTGGCAAATCAGCCAATGATAAACTCGATTTCAGTAATCAACTGAATGCATAAGGAATCCCTTTGTTCCTTCCATAACAATCGAGTCCTCAACATCGTTCATATCCAAGGAATTCTAAATCTAGAATTCTTACCGTAATTTCCGTTCATCAATCATATCTATCTAAATCTTTCAATCTTCTGGAAAAATCAACGGTAACTTTGTACTTGATCAACATATCATTACCGATAATAAAATCGAAATCGGACAACCCAAGTACAATATAATCTAACTCAATCTCATATCTGTCATACTGTAGCATATAAGATCTAACAGATGTCACTGATACAAGACCTCTCCCAACAGAAAAGAGATCATTACTACAGCATATAATAACTCAATAGACAACGCATATATCAATGCAATTCATTTAAGAATAATCGGATAGAATGCATTAGTATCTATCAATACATATGCAAAATAACCATACAGGAACAATTACCTGTCACCATCTTCTCAGATGAGCTCTGGGCCTGTTCCTTGATCAAGGCACCACTCTGGCCTACTGTCTAGGAGGTTGGCTACCTGTCTGGCTTCCTCCTGGCCCTAACTGTGACTGAGAAGTCGTTGGTGGTGTCTGGAAGGAGTGAATGACAGATACTCGTCTATCTGTCTGAGCCACTGATCTAGATGATTCTGCTCCCTGGAATTCCTGGGCACCTCGCTGTGGACAAACTCTAGCAAAGTGTCCTGATTGTCTGCAGATTCGGCAACTACCGAACACCCCTCGGCATTGCTCTGTGGAATGTCTTCCTCCACAAGTGCCGCAATACTCTCCAGTATAACACGCGCTAGAACTGCTGGAGCTAGATGAACCACTCCCTAGCTTCTTAAACTGCTACTACCAAATCGAGACGGTGCTTGCAAGAATTGAGCTGGAGGTTGTTGTTTCGGTGGGCGAGCAACATACGACATTCCTCGTTGTTGAATCAAACTTGCCTCAGCTCTCTTTGCCCTGTTCAAGGTGTCGGCAAAATAATGGGGTCGCTCTACATTTACCAATGCAGATATTTCAGGATTCAATCCGCTGATGAACTGATCAACTACAGCTTTATCATCCCCAGCCACTTGAGGAACAAAACGTAGTAAAGTAGAGAATTTTGCCACATATTCGTCAATATTCAGTTGGCCCTATTTCAAGTTGACAAACTCTGTATTCTTATCTTGTCGGTACGATACTGGAAGAAATCTTTTATGAAACTCAACCTTAAAGATTTCCCACGTAATCACGGTACCCTGCTGTTCTAATGATTCTTTGGTTGCGATCCACCAACTCTTTGCGACATCGTATAACTGGTGCCCAATTAATCTAACTCGGCGTTCATGTGAGTAATCAAGTGAATCAAACAACACTTCAATATCAGTCAGCCAACTCTCACAGTCATCAACTGTCTCAATACCCTTCAGAATCGGCGGTTGAAACGACTGAAACCTCTTCAACATTATTTCCATCGGGGTTTCTGACACATCAATCTGATAACTCATAGTACTACCCGGTTCTCGAATTCTTCGATGAGGTATATCTGATTACCAAAAGAATTAGTAACCAAATACAACAAACCTGTTTCAGTCCTCCTCTGATCATCTTACTGCTGATCAAGAATCGGTTCTGATTCATTTTCAAAGAATACATATTCCCAATCAAATCAGATAAACAGGTAAACATGTATTAAAGCAGTAAATCATGCTAGCAATCAAAAGAAAAGAAAGAAAACTCATTCTACCCCGCTCACTGGCTCCTATCTCAGTCTAAAGGATTTATCGCTCTGATACCACCTGCTGTGGGGACCCGGACGCTAATTCATGTCTTAATCATTATTAATGTCAAACATAACAATTAAGAAAAGTCGGACTAATTTTTTTTTTCTTTTTAAATTATAAATGCGAAAACGTAACAGTAATCTATCTGATATACATGTCAAAGTCAAAGTACAATCATGTACTACATGTCTCTATCTCAACTAGGTTCAACGACTACATATCCAGTGCTGAATCCTATTCTGCTTCTGGGCCCGGATCTCCACGCTAACTAAAATCTCTCATCATCTTCCTGATCCTGATCCTGTCCCACCTGTCGTCATGCACACATACAAACAAGACAACAGCCGGATAACTCCGGTGAGAATTACATTCCCAGTATAAATGATGTATACATGCATTTCATATAAACAGATATAACAGCACGAAACAAATATCCATAACATGTACCAAAATCAGAAATATGAATCAATACAAACTCTGAATCACACTCTGTGACTCTTAGACTCTGACTCGACTCATCCTAATCTAGGGATCCCGATTTGAATAAGAACGTAACAATCTCTCACCTACTCCCTCGGTCGTGGTGACGGTACGTTCTTATTACGGACTTTGGTCCTAGCTATACCGAATATCGGAAATAGAAGTCGCTCTTCTTCTAAGTCACATCGATATGACCAAACGTCCGGTGTCTTGGCGGTTCTGTCCAAGACTAGGCGGATCTGCCCTGACGTATCTTGCCGAACCTCTGTGACAATGTGCAATGGCCCGGCGACTATTCTTTCACTATCAGGCCCCTCTGTCACGAGATCAATCGCCTACGACTAGGCGCATTAGCCTATGACTCAATACATAAAGCAATAGACCAAAGATAACAATCACATCAATTGCAAATATCAATGCAATAAGATGAAGTATGTGATTTTGGGAAACTCCAGTCAAATCTAACTCGAGTTGTGCAATCCCGCATCAACCTCAATTTATACCTTTCGTTTCGTTCTGTCGTTTTGACTCTGTCGAAGTCTCGAACTCCCTGCCTATCAAATCAATCTGGCAATAACAATATCGAATACACTGTATCAATGTATAACTCAATTCAAGACCTGTTCTGATCAATACTCAAATCAAACATAATCTGATCCATATCAATGATATCATGATACAATCTCAATCAATACTGAATCTGATCAAAATCAATCTACTGATGTTTCGACGGCATAACAATACAGTCTCGGTAACCCCGTCAATCTCAACATCACAGATATAATACCATAACTCATAATCGATATTAATACGAATCATAATCTTCAATAATAACGGATTATCATCTCAAATCTGTACAATCTCGATCATATTAGTTTGAAAAATCATAACAATTACATACACAATCTGTTCTTCAATCTGACTTCAATTATATACTGATCAGTATACCCAGAACACATAATATCTGTCAAATCACAATTCCCCAATATCATAATTTCAAACGATATCATAATTCAATAACACTTACGTCCTGTTGTAGCTGTCGTCGATAGGAACACAGTACTGTACTCGGATTACAATTCGGACGGACGGATTTTGCACGATCAAAATTTGCAGTACAAATAAGCTAAACTTTCCCCTGAAGCTCTCGTCTCTCTCCCTTAATCCATCTGAAGGAACATAGGCTGGTATATATATACACGTTGCATGATTAAGGGGCAAGTGGCGATTTTTCAATTTGCATGCCTCGCGCATATGCGCGACCAGTATCGGCGCATATGCGCGAGACACTGTCTCGGCGCCCAAGCTTCCTCAACAGCTCGCGCATATGCGCGCACCAACACCGCGCATATGCGCGAGACCTACTGTCTCTGCATACCAATACTCGCACATGTGCGCGCCTCCACGTCGCGCATGTGCGCCCAACTCTCTGGACTCGCCTTCTGGGAAATCACCCTCTCGCGCATATGCACGCCCTCAAGCCGCGCATATGCGCGTAAGGCTCTGTCCGCGCATCTTGGTTTCTCTCACAACTCGCGCATGTGCGTGCCACCAGTTCTGGTCTCATACTCCACTTGCTCACAACATGACATCACATGCTACTCAATTCAAGTCTCGGAGTGATCCTTCATAATCATATTAATTTATCGATAATTAATCTCAAATCACCGAAATCAAATCTCGGGCCTTACAACTTGATTCTGAAAAAAAAATCAAGTGTCTGAGGACTGACAATGGAGGAGAATATACCAGTGACGAGTTTGATGCATTTTGTCAACATGAGGGAATCAAAAGATAATTCACGACGGGTTACACACCTCAACAGAATGGAGTGGCGGAGCGGATGAACAGAACCTTGTTGGAGAGAACAATAGCTATGTTGAGGACTGCGGGTCTAGACAAGTCATTTTGGGCGGAAGCAGTCAAAACCGCTTGTTATATTATCAATCGTTCTCCTTCAGTGGCGATTGATTTGAAGACTCCGATAGAGATGTGGACTGGGAAGCCGACATATTATTCTCATTTGCATACATTTGAAAGTCATGTGTACGTTCTGTACAATGAGCAAGAAAGATCGAAGTTGGATTCGAAATCCAGAAAATGTATCTTCTTGGGTTATGCTGATGGAGTAAAGGGGTTTCGCTTGTGGGATCCTACTGTTCACAAGCTTGTCATCAGTAGGGATGTTATCTTCGAGTAAGATAAAGTAAAGGGAGACAAAGGCACACTGAATTCAGAAACTACTATTTTTCAGGTGGAAAATAAGACGGATGAATGTCAAGTTTCTTGTGAAGCAGTACCAGACCACGAAAAACAAGAACATGTTGAGTCTGAGGTTTCCAATGTGAGACAGTCAACTCGAGACAGAAGACCACCAGGTTGGCTTTCAGATTATGTCACTGAAAGCAGCATTGCATATTGTCTATTATCAGAGGATGGTGAGCCATCGAGTTTCCACGAGGCTACTCAAAGCTCGGATGTATCCTTGTGGATGATAGTAATGCAAGAAGAGTTGGAGGTATTAGACATGAATAAAACTTGGGATCTTGTTACACTACCACAAGGAAGGAAAGCCATTGGTAACAGATGGGTCTATAAGATCAAACGTGATGGCAATAACCAAGTGGAGCGGTATCGTGCTAGATTGGTGGTAAAATGATATGCTCAGAAAGAAGGCATTGACTTCAATGAGATATTTTCTCCTATGGTTCGGCTTACAACAGTCAGAGTAGTATTGGCATTGTGTGCGGTGTTTGACCTACATCTAGAACAGCTAGATGTGAAAACAGCATTTCTTCACGGAGATCTTGAAGAAGAAATCTATATGCTCCAGCCTGAAGGTTTTGCAGAAAAAGGCAAAGAGAACTTGGTTTGCAGGTTGAAAAAATCTATGTACGGTTTCAAACAGGCGCCGAGGTGTTGGTACAAGAGATTTGATTCCTATATCATGAGCCTTGGATACAACAGACTGAGTGCAGACCCTTGTACATATTTCAAGAGGTCTAGTGATGATTATATAATTTTGCTGTTATATGTGGACGACATGTTGGTAGCAAGGCCCCAACAAAGATCAGGTCCAAGGATTGAAGGCACAGTTGGCTAGGGAATTTGATATGAAGGACTTGGGACTAGCAAACAAGATTCTAGGGATGCAAGTTCACCGAGACAGAAGTAACAGAAATATTTGGCTTTCCCAGAAAAATTATTCGAAGAAAGTCTTGCAACGCTTCAACATGCAAGTAGCAAGCCAATATCGACCCCTCTTCCTGTTAACTTTAAGTTATCCTTCGAGATGTATCCTAGTAGTGAAGCAGAGAGGATGGAGATGTCTCGAGTACCATATGCATCAGCAGTGGGAAGTTTGATGTTCGCCATGATCTGTACAAGACCGGACATTGCTCAAGCAGTGGGAGCAGTTAGTCGGTATATGGCGAATCATGGACGAGAGCATTAGAGTATTGTTAAGAGGATCCTTAGATACATTAAGGGTACCTCGAATGCTGCATTATGTTATGGAGGATCGGATTTTACACTCATGGGCTATGTCGATTCAGATTATGCAGGTGATCTTGATAAGAGGAAATCTACTACTGGTTATGTGTTTACACTTGCGAGGGGAGCAGTAAGCTAGGTTTCAAAAATGCAGACAGTTGTGGCATTATCTACAACAGATGCAGAATACATGGCAGCTACTCAAGCTTGTAAGGAGACAATATGGATTAAAATGTTATTGGAGGAGATCGAACACAAACAAGAGAATGTTCCTTTGTTTTGTGACAGTCAGAGTGCCTTGCACATCGCAAGGAATCCAGCCTTTCATTCCAGGACGAAACACATTGGAGTCCAATTTCACTTTGTGCGAGAAGTAGTAGAAGAAGGAAATGTGGATATGCAGAAAATTCATACGAAGGATAACATAGTTGATTTTCTGACCAAGCCAGTGAACACTGATAAGTTTGAGTGGTGTAGATCCTCAAGTGGTCTAGCGGAAACGTAAGCAGCAAGAAATGACAAGATTGAAAGGATGTGTGGAGATGTGTTTGATGCATTTCCTGTGGTGCATTAATTTGAATTGCAGACGAAAGGAACGCGTTTTATACGCGGTAGGATGCGTTCAAACGGAACGCGTTTTATACGCGTTTTCACACTGACAGGAAGCTCTATAAATAGAGCTCCTCCTTTCATTTTGAAATCATCCCTTCTTCGAGTTTTCTCTCATCTTATAAGCATTTGAGTGATTAGTTCTATAATATTTGTGAGGTGTTTTGTTCTCCTGTATTAAGAAAGTGTGTGTTCTCTTTGGAAACACAGTGAGTGACTTGTACACCACAAAATATTATAGTGAAATTCTTTTCATCTTGCCCGTGGTTTTTACCCTAATAATTTTTAGGGGTTTTCCACGTAAATCTCGGTGTCCAGTTTATTCTTTATTTTCGGATTTTATTATCTCAAATTCCGCACGTGGGACCAACATATAATACGCAGCAAACCTGTTGTATGCCTCTGAAACAATGGATCACCAAATTTCTTCATTCAGTTGAAGTCATCATACAGTGAATGGTAAACAGGGTAACCTGCAAGTGATAATCAGAGAGAGAGATTATGATTATGATTATGATTATGATTTCTGTGGGGTGGAGAAGAAGAGAAAACAGATGGAAGTGGCTATGGCCAATATGCTCGAATTTATGGCGGCCCTGAACATGGTACAGAGTCAAAGGTTGTAGGAAAATGGTGGGACTTTGGGCTGACGCTTGAAGAAGAAAGAGAGTGCAGGTTTTTCAGTCACTCTCGATCTTTGTTGGGATCTTTTGGATATGGATTGGATTGATTGAGGCGTAGATTTCCATAGCTAATTGTTGATTATTACATCTTAAAACGTTGATAGAAAGCCAAATCCCATATCTTATTTTTGCTTCTGTATTTGGGCAGCTTCGATGCTACATGTGGGGCACTGCCCCACATAGTTTGGATGTATAAGATTCACACACATATGTGATTTTAAAAAAATTAGTGGACCCCGTGTATGTGTGGCTAAATTTGGGCTCTTGATTCTATCATGGGAATAGTGCCCCTACATGTAGGATGGAATCAACCCTGTATTTGTGATTATTGCATGATGGACACATGATTGTATCTCAGGATGGAATAATGTATATATACACACATGTATATTATTATGATTAAAAATATTTTTATATTTTTATTTATTGAATAATGTATATTTTAATCTTTAAATTTGGCTTATAATTTTTTCAGACTGAAATAATTTTATTTTATAATGATGTGTTTAAAGTAAAATTATATAATTATAATTTTTATTTTGTTATGAGTTGAATATAAATTAATATAATATATCTTGTGATAATTTTTTTTTTCTATATAAATTCGGAAAGTAAATTTAATGAGTTATTAATTTTTAAAGTTTTTTATTGTATATATAATTTTTAATGAGTGCAACCTAGATTGGATCTATCGGATTTCTGAGGCGGCGCAAGTAGATCTAAAGTGAATCGGGGCAGGTTTTGGGTTTGGTCAAACCCTACCCAGACCATGTTGTCATTCTTTTTTCCACATTTCAAAATAAAATCATAACTATTTCTATCATTTTGACCACTAAATTATTCATTACATTATGACCACTAATTCGGGCTCTCTCTACAATTTTTGAAATAAGAATTATTACCATTGAAAATATATATCAGATTCAACAACCAATTCAATTAAGTAAAATGCATGTTTTTGTTCATATGATCAAAAATTAATTATTTCTTCACAATTTTGTTTGGAATGTATTATTAAAAATATTAGATTAACTATATTAATTTTTAAAATTAATTATATAAAGCTAGATTGTTGTAATAAATTATAAAAAGAAGTTAATGTACATTGCATATGGTCGGAGGATCTATATTGATGTGAATAACAAGAAATTATGTCTATTGCATACATTTTCTCTATTTTATTTTTTCTATTAACATATTATTTTATGTTGTCAATGCATAATCATAAAAGAATATGTTTTTATATATTTTACACACTTTCAAAATTCATTTTTTTTTATTTGATTTAGCTAAATGCACCACAAATTAGCCACCTTATGTACTCCAAATTAGGGGTGCACAAGAATCAAGATATTCATGAGTAGCTTGTAAGTGGTTCAGTCAAAACTCAATTCCAGTTTGATTTGACAGATCTCAATTTTTCGGTCGATTCGAGTTCGAGTTTTAATTGTTTTTATTCAAATAGCTCACGCGCTACTTGAATAACTATATATTAATTTTTTTACAAGATATATAATTTCAAGATATTTTTGTCAATATAAACACAAAAGTTTAACCTTAAAATTAATCGAAAAACTTTTTCAAGCACGAGATCGAGTAATTTGATATTTTCACGAATCTAGCTCGATTTCGAAATTGAATACTCGATCGAGTTCGAACCTAAAAAATCTAAATCGAGTCAAGCTCGAATAATGTGCACTCGTACTCTAAATTAAGAACCACTCCATTATCATCACATGACATAATCGCAAACATATATACAAATTATGTACGCACCGAAAGCTACCAATTTATTATTTAACTTTTTTTTTCCTAATTACATCACAAAGGCGGCTTGAACCAATAGTGGATGCTGAGGCACTCCCATAATGAAATTCTTCGTTAATTGATTGAGCTCGAATAGCTTTGCAAGATTAATCCTTGAATTGTTATAAATTATCTGCTTCATGTTCTAAAGTAGATTTCTTGTGAGACGATTAATCCTTGAATTGTTATAAATTATCTGCTTCATGTTCTAAAGTAGATTTCTTGTGAGACGGTCTCACGAATCTTTATATGTAAGACGGATCAACCCTATCGATATTCACAATAAAAAGTAATACTCTTAACATAAAAAATAATACTTTTTCATTGATGACCCAAATAAGAGATCCGTCTCACAAAATACGACCCGTTTACACAAGTTTTTGCTCATGTCCTATTCCTTTGTTCAGTACAAGGGTAATATCCTTATATCAGATAGATCCGAAAATGTCATCTAAAAACATATTTCGATTTGATATGTTTCTTATGAGACGATCTCACATATCTTTATTCGTGAGGTGGGTCAATCATGCACATATTTACAATAAAAAAATAATATTTCAGAAAAAAATAACATTATTTTATGAGTGATACAAATATAATATACGTCTCACAAAACTGACACATTAGACCATCTCACCAGAGTTTTTATGTTTAGATTTTTAATCATTTATGTTAACAGAAGGATATAATATCGAATGATTCGTTCTAAATCTAATACTTTTTCATCGCCCAGATCTTGATTGGTTCTCTATCAAACAATCGCTGTATGATGATGCAATCACATCTTCATATTTCTAATAGTGACAAATGGGTATATAATTATAAATTTTTTTTTTGTGTGTAAGTGGTCAAATTAAAATGAGTTAAAAAGGTGATTTATAACTAATCATAAAATACTAAAAAAATTGTAATCGTCTCCATAAAGAAAAAAAATTATTGACAAAAAAAACGTAAATTAAGAGAATCAAAATAGATAATACGCATCTGATTTTGGACATACATGTTTTCGAACTGGCGAGGTCTTACAAAGAAGGCAAAAACTTATATGAGACTGAAACGTCTGCCCTTTTAATTGCTTTAAAAGTACTAGAAATAATTTTTTTTACACTCAATTTTCGGCCATAAATACATCCCACATGAAAATATTATTTTTACCCCTTAAATAAAACATCAAACAACTAGTATTTTAAAAATCAAATGAAATAGTCATAAAAATGAAATCGTCGCATATTTTACCAAACCTAAAAAACAATAAATTTGAAAAGTATATCCCATAGTAAACCTCTCAAAAATCTCTCAAAGGCATAAATAAATAGTCTTAATTGTTTTTTAGGAGTGATACAAATATAATGATAGACCTAAATTAATTGTGGCGATGAAAATAAAAACCAGCAGCATCCGTTAAGAACAGTAGACAATAAGAAAAGCACTGTGTCAAAAACAGAAGCAGTAGAACGGATAGAATATCAGAAACAGAAGAAGATGTTTTCTAACAGAACTTATCTTAAATGTTACCGTTAAGGGTCACCTAGTACTAGTATTAATTGTAGCATTAATTACTGTACGAAGTCATTTAATTCGCTTTGCCGATTTTAGTATAAAACATGACTGATTGTTTTATAGCTTTTCTGCATGAACCTATTTCGGTAATAAAGCTGATTTTATCAGAAGTTAGAAGACATTTTCTGATTATAGACGTTGAACTCAGTCATCTATATATATGGAACAAACCCATATAGAAGAATGCGCTGAATCTTTCTCAAGAATTAATTGTATCTCACAATACAAGAAAACCACGAATCTTTGATATCTTCGAGTTCAACATAAAGAAAAGTAGCACACGCTTCATAGCAGATATCTGATCTATTGAGATCATTTTGTGCTACTGTTTCTTACACTCTTCAAAATTATTCACAGTACTCACATTTTATCAAGAAGAGTTTGTAATCTGAAAAGAGTCTTTTCAGAACTTTGTTGTATCGTATTTTCACTGTGTTGAGTAACTAAGAGTTTCAGTAGGCAAAGGGTAAGTCCTGCTGAAGTGGGTGTGTACAAGAGTTGTACTGTAAAATCCAAAGTCTTTTAGTGATACCTTCTGAAACAGAATAAGGGGAGACGTAGAAGACTTTATCTTCGAACTTCCATAAACAATTGATGTCTACCGATATTACTATTTTCATTCACTCCATCGGATTGTTTCCGCATTTAATATTGTAATCTGTTGGAAGTATTCACGACAAGATCAGCTACTATCTCTAACAGGATTCTAGCACTTTCTTCATCCAAGAAAGAAAAGAAGAGATTGGAGAAGAGTTCATTCACCCCCCCTCTAAACTCTTCCTCGATCCCCAACATATAATATACATTTCACAAAACTGACACATTAGACCATCTAACCAGAGTTTTTATGTTTAGATTTTTAATCATTGATGTTAACAGAAGGATATAATATCGAATGATTCGTTCTAAATCTAATACTTTTTCCAAACCTAAAAAACAATAAATTTGAAAAGTATAGCCCATAGTAAACCTCTCAAAAATCTCTCCAATGCATAAATAAATAGTCTTAAAATCTTTAACGTAAATCATGAATCACAAATCGTAAATGCGGAAGAAGTAGAAGCGCTGGTCCTTGGGTTGTGTGCACCTTCAGTCCAGTCAAATCATCCATCAAGACCTCCCTCAAATTCACCTGCATCCATCACACCTAATGAGTCTAAAGAGTCAACACACTATAATCTTTATAACAAATAATATGTATAAAACCACATGCAACAGTGAAAATATACGTAAAAATAACATTTCATGACATGCATAAATAAACCTTAACTTTTTCTTTTTTCCTCAACATGACATAACATAAAACGTTTTAACATGATCATAAACATTTTCCTTTTCCTTTGTTGAATTCAGATCGTTAATTGTGACTTTCCTCAAACCTCAAAATTCGATGGATCAATCTATATGAAACCGCAGTACTGGGCGACGGGGAACACCAGTAACACTCTCACCGATCAACTGGGCCTGGCCTATCCTCTTTCGAATAGAATACGATCGTCGGGACTCCCTCTGGGGCCTTTTCCCATAAATTGGCTCCCTCTGGGGCCTTTTCCCCTCACGATATTCTCATTCTTACCATTACCTCATATCCTCATATCCTCTATGGTAACAATGAAAATACGATCTTCGGGCTCCCACTTGGATCATAACCCTCACGATATCTCCAATGTAAACACATAATAGTCACAATTACTTCACCTCCTTCAAAGTTTACATTCTCATTACTTTATAAAAATCATGCATAACATTTAATTTTATTTTTGAAACCAAGCATGCAACATGTCTTTTAAATGTCTTCCTTAAATCATAAAAATCTCATAGACATTTAAAAATCATAATTTAATCATGAACATTTCATAAACATTTAAAAACAATCATAATATCATAAAAATAGCATTTAGAGCACTGCCATGACGTTTACTAATTTTTTGGTGTAAAAAGACCGTTTTACCCCTCGACATAAAATTCCTCAATTATGACTTTTTCTTGAATTCATTGACTCTAACATATCCCAAATAATTATCTAAGTCTAGCTTAATTTTTTCATAATTTTATTTAGCTTAAATATTAGACTTTTTCATTTATCTTTACTTAATTGTTTTGACGGTGTTTTAATCCCGAAAAGTCCCAAAATTTAATATAAAATTCCTAAATCAAAAATTTAGTCTTTTGATATTATTTTAGCCCTTATGAACCATGACTCGACCCCCGTGAGCCGTTTTTCAATTTATTCTAGTTTAGAAACCCTACTATGACACCTAAACTTCAACCCCGAGCCATATTTCGATTTTCTCGAGTCACCCCCAAACCAAGTTGATCCAAACCCTGACCAACATCCTAGAGTACCCTACTGGATCCTTAGACCACTTAGAAACCTTCCCAAAGCCCAGAAACGAAGTCCCCAACCCCATGCAAGAGCTGGCCGAGGACTCCTATTGATAGGACTCTACGATTTTGCGTCTAGGCCTCTACCAGTGAGCCCAGCCCCTGAACCAACCACCCGTGCACCATCCTAGGACTCTAATGCATCACCTTAGACCGGCCTTTGAACCACAGACCGAGCCCCAAGCCCCTGGAAGCCTCCAACTTCCTGCACATGCGCTGCGCGTTACTCGGGAAGGAGTCCTAGCACTCCTTCCCTAGCTCTTGGTTCGAGTCCTAGCATGGCTAGGACTCTTCCCTCGACTCAACCCCATCCCTGGCTAGCCCTGACCCCAAGCCAAGACCCAACCAGCCCCTTCACGTGAAAGCCGAACCCCTTGAACCCCATGACAGAAAATTCGGCTCCTGCTGTGTTGCTTGTTTCTTTCGACTTTGGTGTTTAAGGTGTGTGTTAGGACTTTAAATCATGTATAAACATCACTTGTTCATCACCTAAGATCATGGCAGCCTCTTCACAATATAAAACATGAATTTAAATCATAGAATCATGAGTTTACCTCTTGTGCATGTCATAAATCCGAAAATACAGAAAATAAGTTCATATTCTTCATGCATACAATATTTAAAACAATATTATGATATGATGGATGAGAAAAGGAACGCACAATTATTCGTTGACGATTGACGAAAAACGGAGCAAGACCTTGGCTAGGCTTTTCCCTTGAAGTTTCTCGATTTTTCCTTGCTTTCTACGTGTGGTGTGTGTGTCGTGTGTGTTGGGGTGTCTATTCTCAAAAGTGGCGTGAATTGAATAGTGTGTGGTTTTGGGTGATTTACATAATATATATCTAATTAAATATTAACAAGGATTTAGGCCTAATAAGCTCATAATTTAGGCCCATTAGTTTTAATTAGGATTTAATTAAAAATATAAAAATAATTTTGTTAAAATAAGTTTGTGAATTTAATAGCTGGGTTACTAAAAAGTTCGTATTTTTGTTGAAAAACCAACAACGATAAAATTTACGTCCCGACGTATAAAATCACCTCAAAACTCATTATTTTCAAAAATATGAAAAACCAACACCCATATTTTAAATAATTAAAAACAATTATTTAATAAAAACATTTTCTATTTTTCAGCTCTCGGTCTCCGTTCCTCCATCGCAACTCGAATAACCTTTAAAAATACATTTTAATGCAACCATGTAGAAAAATACATTTTAAAAATGCAAATATGTACCACATAATTAATTTATGCAATTAAAACATTTAATAAAAATACACAAAGAATTTAATAATTGCATGCATATGGTTCGCGTGGACCTTCAAATTTTCGGGGCGTTACAGAGACGGTATCACGGATCGTATTTTGTGAGACGGATCTCTTATTTGGGTCATCCATGAAAAAATATTACTTTTTATGCTAAGAGTATTACTTTTTATTGTGAATATCGGTAAGATTGACCCGTCTCATAGATAAAGATTCGTGAGACCGTTTCACAAAAGACCTACTCTACAAAGAAATTAATACGTTTGATTATAAATCATTCGCACTTGCTAATTCATATTGTCTATGATTTTGCGATCCAATAGAGTTTTAAATTGTGTAAACGAATCGATTCAGCTCGAAAATATTTCATTCGAATTCGAGTTGAACTCAAACATGTTCGAATTTTTTACAGAGCCGAACCCAAGTCCGAATTATTTTATTTAATATTTTGCGAGTCTTATTTTCAATCTGTAAACACATTACTATAATATTTTCGATCCCTATATTTTTTCAAAACACAAAATTAGTCCTTAATTATCTTACGATGTCATGATTAAAATACTTCAAATATGTTTAATTCACCAATAAACACATAATCTCCTTCCATATTTTTACTTTTCGAATCTGTTCTAGTTTTTTTAGTGTTAAGCTCACAAAATAAATTAACTATTTTTTTATTTTTTAAAAAAGTACATTTTAAGTAATGTAATTTGTTTATTTTTCATTTTTTTGTATTATTGTAGTCAATTTACGATATCAATCCATTAATTTGTATGTTTTTCGATTAGTCCTTTTTTTAATCAAAATGCTGACGTGACATCAAAAAATAACGACGTATCAGCAAAATTGTTGACATAGCGAATGACGTTGCTGAGTTAACACTCCAATAAAAAATGACTAAACTTATATCAAAAATAAAAAACATTTATAACCTCCAAGTGCGGGTATACTCACCCCCGCACACAAACAGAACGCAGTCACGGGTGACACTGAAACCCACAACAACAAAAGGCAAAATATAGGACACGAAACCCTTTTTATACGCCAAATAAAGCTCTAAAAAGTGCACTCGTGCGAAGCCCCACATTCCATTTACGTACTTTGCACCGCCCGTGACCCCCTCAATCCCACCTCACAATCCCTTCTCCGATCAAAAAAGAAAACCAATTTAATCACAACCATCTTTTTGTTCTATAAATATAATCCAATATATATCGACCAATTTATTAAAGATATACGGATAACCAATCTTTAGTTAGTGTACCACATTCTCATATATAATCCCCCCCGCAACTACTCCAAATAAAATTTTCTCTCTTGAAAAAATGTTGAATTTCAAGAAAATTTCGTATTTCACTTTCCTTTTTCTACTTCTAAATGCAAGCCACACACTTTGCCACTTGAAGCAACCGCAGCCAATGAAGCGTCATCATGCGGGGAAGCAAAAGAAAGCGAACGCGACGCAAGAATGCAACACAGAGAAAAGTCATGCTGGGAAGCAGATGAAGGCGAACGCGACGGTGCAAGCACAAGTACACTCGGAGCAACAATTCATGAAATGGGTTAGCTTTGTTGGGAAACAGAAGCACACCACTTTCAAGGCTGCGAAGAATAAGGTGAACCCTTCGTTTACTCTTACGGTCGATAAGAACGCTGCGCTCGGGGATTTTACTTGTATCCAAGACGCCATCGACTCGTTGCCGATGATCAATCTTGTCCGGGTTGTCATCAAAATTCATGCAGGAGTTTACACGTGAGTATTCATGTTTCTGGCTTTCGTCGTCGTGTGTTCGATTCTCATGAATTAATGTAATACATATTTATGTAACAATACTACCGTGATCTTGTTATTATTACACACCACATACACTATCTGTCGATCTGGTCAAATCTATATGTTTTTCTTTTTTTAAAAAAAAAAAATTCTGATAAAGTAATTTATTTTTGTCTTTGTACACGTGCTTATTTATTTTCTTTGTATTTTGTTTTGAACTCGGACGGAGGATGGGGGGAACAGTGTGTCAAATTTGTTTTATTTTGTGTTTAAAATTATCTCAATAATAAAAAAAAGAGTAAGTTTCTTGTGAGATGATCTCACGGATCCTTATCTGTGAGACGAGTCAACCATACCAATATTCACAATAAAAAGTAATACTCTTAGCATAAAAAGTAATTTTTTTCATGGATGACCTAAATAAGATATCCGTCTCACAAAATACGACCCGTGAGACCGTCTCACACAAGTTTTTACCGTAAAAAAAAAGAAAATAAATGATCTAAACTATTTATTTCAATTATTACAAAACTATTGAATACATATTATATGGTTTAGTTACTAATTACTAATTAATTTGACTAACAATATTTTTATGGAAGTTGACATATATGTTGATGATCCAACGACTTACATTTACTTGCATCATAAGGAGAGAAATACAGATGTAACTTGGAGTAATTCAGCAAGTAATTGCAATTAAATGAAAATTAATTAGATATATGAATATGACTATGCTGCAGGGAGAAGGTATCAATACCAGCAACCAAATCATTCATAAGCATAGAGGGGGCAGGAGCCGACAAAACAATAATTCAATGGGGCGATACTGCCCAGACAATTGGCCCCATCGGCAAGCCTCTCGGTACATTTGGTTCCGCAACTTTTGCAGTCAATTCTCCATACTTCATAGCCAAAAATATTACCGTCAAGGTAAATGATCAATACTCCTATAAGAATAAGATCGAAATTTGATTTGTTAGACTACCAAAATAGGACCAATTTGGCTACTTTTCCTAATGGGAATCCCGTTTAGGTAGCGATTAATTATTCTATGGAATAATAAGTGCAGAATACGGCACCGGTTCCCCCGCCAGGAGCAGTCGGGAAGCAAGCGGTAGCGTTTAGAATATCTGCGGACACTGCTTCGTTTGTTGGTTGCAAGTTCTTGGGTGCACAGGACACACTATACGATCATTTAGGAAGGCATTATTACAAAGATTGCTATATCGAAGGCTCCGTCGACTTCATCTTTGGGAATGGCCTCTCCATGTTCGAGGTAATTACAAATTACTCTCTAAAATCAATTGATTTAGTTACGTCCACGTGTCGTACGTATACAATCGAATTATCAAACCACATGTACTCGGTTCTATAATTGATACCGTTACCAAAATCCAAGGCATGTATTTGTCACTCTTTCAAATTTTTGGGTCCACACTCACCACCTAGTACTGTTGCAACTATTCCCCTATGGTCCATTGAAATGTTCTCACTCCATTAATGGTGCATCTCATTATTCGCATTTTAACTTAATTTATTATGTAATTCCTAAGAAATAGAGTATTTGGATGCATGGTTGGTATATATATATATATATATATATATATATATATTAACAAGTAGAGGTATACGTACGGTGCAGAACTGTGCCGTGCATGCGATAGCAGGTGCGATAGGAGCAGTGACAGCACAAGCAAGAAAGAGCATATTAGACGACAGTGGGTTCTCGTTCGTGAACTGTAAAGTGACGGGGTCAGGCGCACTATACCTGGGGAGAGCATGGGGAGCCTTCTCTAGGGTGGTCTTCGCCTACACATATATGGACAATATCATCATTCAAAAAGGATGGTATAATTGGGGAGATCCCTCCAGAGAAATGTAAGTATTCTTAATTTACATATTAAAAATTCTCCTAATTTTTTTTATCAACCTTACATTTACATCTGTTAACTTTAAAAATAACATATACCCAGGACTGTGTTCTACGGGCAATACAAGTGCAGTGGAGCAGGGGCGAACCATGCAGGAAGAGTGCCTTGGTCCAGAGAGCTAACTGACGAAGAAGCCAAGCCTTTTATTTCTCTTACATTCATCGATGGATCCGAATGGGTCAACATATGATCATCGATCATGCTCATGTATGATAATGATGTTAGTATCATGCATGCATGGTTGTGCTTGAAATTATTAGATCAGAATTTCTTAGATTTATTTTAGGTTCAGAAAATGTAGTTTGACATGATGAGTAAGTAGTTTCATGCTGTAATAATCTGTACAAACAATGACTACTTGATTATATTGTCTAATAATATCGTCATGATTCACAAAATTATGAAATCCGACTATATTTTCCTACAATTGATATCAGAACCAGTTACTCATGTGTATTCATATGAGACGCTCGATATATCTGTTTGGACTAAAATTACATTTTGGCCCAAGCCCAATAGGATAAATTGGTGGACGGAATTAAATAGCGGCCCATTAGTTAGTTGAATAATTTGAATCAGTTGGTTGCCGGCAAATGAAGAAATGGAGTCGGACAAAAAAAAAAATCAGCGTCATAAACTTGCAAAAACTTTCTGCAAATTTCAGTCTTCATATTTACGCATTTTTAGAAATCTTATTAGGTTTTCTAATTTTCCACTTCGTCTTCATTCTAGTTTCTTCCGGCAAGTTTTAATGTATTTTTATGTTTGTGTAAATTCCTACTAAATATAAAACATGTCAGGAGTTTATTTCATCCATTCGAGTGTTTTAGTGTTATATTTTATTAGGATATTAGAATCAACAATCAAATTTTATATACATTATCGCTTGGATTATTAGAAGTTATATTGTTCGCATTTATTTTTACTTAATTAGCACCAGACATACATTTCAAGACAAATGACGAGTTCGTTTTATTTTATACGACGATGTAGAATTAACACAAAAAATAGAGAGTTGAAACAATCCAAACTGGTAAATATTCCGAGTTAGCACGATTTAGTATAATTCCATTTATTTATCATTTTTAAAGAATTAATTGCAATAAATTATACAATTAATTTGGGTGTCAAACTATATTTTAGGTAATTAAAGTGGAAGTATGCATGTTTTGCTTTATAATATGTATATATATACAGACACACACACTCTTAATTGAATAGCACATGGTGACTTCTCCAGCCCTACAAAGATTGAAGATTGTAATGTCCAACCACCTATGGTCCTTGATCATGTAGCTCTTAATATGGCATTCAACGAGGTGAACTATCAATGTATATAAATATTAAGTATCTTTTAAATGCAAAAATTCATACGAGACGGATTTTTAATCTGATCAACTCATAAAAAATATTATTTTTCACTGCATGTATGAACCAAATTGACATGTCTCACGGATATAGATTTGTGATACCATAAAACTGTAGACTTTCTAATCCTTAAAAATAAGTGTAAAAACACAAACCATTAAAATTTTCCGCAGATGGAATGCCGCGTTTTGATATGAATATCGAGAATGGCCATTCTAAATTTTTTTAAAAAAAAACATTTTGAAATCATGATATTTATATATGCACGTGCATAAATTATAGGGTGAATTATATCTTTGAAGCTTTTCGTAATAAAAATTTGAAAGGAAAAGAAAATGTAGACATACTCATCTTAGGCCATCATGCATGTTTCCAACGCTCACATGCATGCACGATCAACCAATTCTTGCTTACTCCACATTCTCTACAGTTGTCACCTTATCTTAATATCATTCCATACCATATATATATATATGAGAAAATTTTCAATCTTAATTAGTGTTTTTTCGTCGAATTACTGACATGAAAAATGAACGTATCACTTAAAATTATTTACATGGATGTAACACGTCGACATTTTGATAAAAAATGATTAAAATGCACAAGAATGAAATAAGACTGCAAATTGATGATTATATTATTGATCAAAATGAAAAAAATTGTAAATTACAAGATAACTTTTCATATATATAAACTTTTATGGTATGAATTGTTCCCATTTCTTCTGTTTCACAACCCTCCAACAAGGCCATCACCAACCCACGCCCATCATGCCTGTCTGCATCTTAAAATATGACCCAATCACTGTATCTACACCTACCTAGCTACTGCCCTATATATATATATATATGGCCAGGATATCTGTACGTAATAACCGACGCTAAATATAGCCTCTGTGCACTTTTCGTCCAACAAGTTCATGGGGACTCCAACTTGATTCTGAATATTCTTTTTGGGCGTAAAAAGAAAGAAAGAAATGGGGTTTATATATATATATATAAACTAAAAGCTGGGTTTCTTAATTTATTTCACCAAATATCATGACATGTTTCCCAAAATGGAGCTGCTGGATTTTATTTCCATCCACACCCTTGACCCCAAACAGTCCGATTTTCCCCCACGGAGATAAGGATTCCCCTGCAGGCTTCTTAGTAATAAATGTTCATAATTAACTATAAAATTAATTGTCGGCATGTTCTATTCTGAGACACTGTAAATGTGTGGACCTGCAAATTAAAGAATCCGTGTCATGGCTTCGCATTCCTCCAGTGGACAAAAAAGGAGCAGAAATACCTTCGTCAACAAATATATTTGATTCCATGCATTTTTAATATACACCTTAGCGTCTCTTGATTGTGTCTACCCGATCGATCGGTGCAGAGGACAAGACACCTATTATTTCTAAATATTTGTTTCATCTAGTATTTGACTCACTTTTTTATATATTTTTAGATTGTTACATTTTTTCAGAAGTATTAATTATAATCACGGATCGAATCGGGGATCACTTCCTTCGGATAATAAGTACTTGAGGTGAACTTCTTCGATCGAGGACTTCTCAAGAAGCATATTAAGGGACGTCCATATGTTGATTTTGAGTTTTAGTTTGTTTTTTCGATTATCATTCAAGTTCGATAGTTTTGTGTTTTTGGTTTTAATATATTAAGAGAGATTTGGATCCTCTACTGGTGTTGAAAACACAGCATTTGGTGTTGTGCATTTTTTACAGAAGATGATCACGTGATCATCTTGTGGACATCACGATTTACGAGATACATTTAAAAAGTTGTCAGATTAAACGAGATGATCATGTGATCATCTCGGGTAAAAAAATTCACAGTACTTGGTGTTATGTTTTAACACAGTAAAGAATCCAAATCCATATTAGGGGATCGTTTCTAACAAAAGTTTTACATTGGAATGTTTGTAGGACTATTTTTTCAAAGTATCGAATCTTTTTGGCGATATTAATATATATTATCTTGAAATTATCAGAATCATTAAGCTTTTTATGTTTATTTTATTCGAACATTTTTACAATTTTTTTTAGAATAAGACTTTACATTTTATCAGCTTCTAAAACAAATAAAATATAGGATTTATAAGTTATTTTAAATAATTTTAGCTAAATATATAGTAAGGTCCTCTTAGATCGGGAACCAATTACTTTGGTCGTGTTAGTCCTTTTTCATGTAAAGTCGAGTTTGATTTGGTTTTTGTGTATACTTTGTTAGATAAATTAAAGCTCGACGAATGATAATTAAGTTAATAAGTATATGAAACTTGAAGGAATTATTCCATGGGCCAGGGGAGGTGCTGTGGCGCCTAGAATTGGTGTGGAGGTACCCTATATGCATCTTAGAACAATCCAGGCTGCAGCAGTAATGAGGGTGGCGCCCGTGAATATTCATGAATTTTTGTCATCAAAATGTGTTTCTTGGTCACATTTCCGAGATTTGTGAATTAAACATCAATCGATCTGAATGAAGTAACACAATGAGAAATAACATAACATCAACCGTGAGAGGATCAAACAAATTAAGGGTATTTGCATTCATTTTGAACTTATCTTCTTCTTTCTTCTCAAAAAGAAGTTTGCTAATTCATTTTCTGATTATGTAACTTGTGATTTGTGGTGCTACGTACTATCACAAGTTCGAAGTTATTGTGGGTTGGTATTCTTTTATTTGTCTTGGAAATCATGGGGTAGAAATAAATGAACTAAATGGCTAAAAGAAAATAGTCGAGACAAGAGTTTGACTATTTTCCTTAAAACGATATTGTCCCGCCCCGGTGCTCACAGTTGTTGGCAATTCGTTTCCCAACATACAACTACTACGACTTCAAAATAATATCACTACAAATTTTAGAGTCACATGAACTTGAAAATGTTTAGAACACTATCAAGATAGTATGCAAATTTTTCAATTTCGAATTCTAAGTGTTAAACTTAAAAATTCAATTCCAAAAGTTTAAATCTTGCAAAAATTGGATTTAAGCGCAAATACTTAAAAAAAACTCAAAATTATAAGACAACTCTCGAATTTAAACATATAAGTTTAGAAAATCGAAACTCGAGATTTTAGAGAAAAGAGAAGAAGAGAAAATAGTGTGTTAAATGCAAATGAATGGAGTCCTATTCATAGAAGATGAAAAGCCATGCATGAAATGATGCATTGTCATTTAATTCAATGAGGCCAAGTCAATAAATTGTGGTTGAAGAGTCACATGGCAATTTTGCCGTGGGATTTCCATTTCTTTTAATTTTTTTAAATTTTTTAATATATATATAATAATATATTATAAAATTCGATTCAATCTTTTCCCTCGATAAAATTCGAACTTAATTAATTTCTCATTCACCCTAATTAGTAATCGAGAAATAATCATGTTTGTCACATAAGTCGTTCGAATTATTTTTATCGATTCTAAATAGATATAAAACTCATTTTTTCTAATAGTTGTATATTAGGAGATAAATGTCATATCTTATAAGCATCATGTACGAAAAAATTTGTCACAAGGACAAAGATTGTTTCTTACCTCGATTTCGAATTTGCTAACTTTCTGAGTTTTGTTATCTTCAAGTTGCAAATCTAATGAGAATGTATTCTTAGAGAATCTATACCAATATAATTCAGTAGGTTCTCGTAATTAAATGAAAAGGGGGGGAAATCGAACAGTGAACATAATAAGAAACTTATGATCCATAATGCACCATTTGCTTAACTTAGTGTTGGGTTAAGCATGAATGAGTGAGAATAGTATTGAGATGGGTGACATCCTGAGAATTTCTCGTACATCAAGCTGCTCACGTTGTGCAGCTTGATCTGGTTGGTTAGATGGGTCGTAAAAGAGTGATGTCGATCTTAACGGGTAATAATATATCTGCTGGGGGACATAGCCGATGGTAAGAAAAGTACAAGACTGATCTCTAAGAGATACGTGACAATACCAGCAGATATACACCCATCTCTTCGGACTCACGGGCCTAACAACCCGACCATTGGCACCCAATTAGGTGCACTATGCTTTGCCACAAGTATAAGGAAATAAAGTTGCGCATTGACTAACAACTATAGCTTTTGACCTAATGGTAAGCGCTTGATCATATCACATAGAATTCAAACACGATTTACAAATCACATAGCCTTTTTTTTTGGAACACAAATATATTATGATCAAATTTTAAGAATGTCAAATCAACTTATTTCTTTTGAAAAAAAGATGAATATCGTATTAATTAAATCATTGATTGATCAATAATGCATGTGTATGTGATCATAGAATTAAATTTGAGAAAGAACGTCAAGTGAATAATTTTCTTAGAAAAATGATGGCATGAGAAAAATATGGATTTGTGACGAAATTAGAGATCGAATATCTATTAGGGACTGGTGATGGTATTTTAAAGGAGATTGAATAAAGAACTATAAGTTTGATTTCATTTCTTTATCAGATGACCTCTTTTGGTTTTAGCAGCAGAAATCTGAGGCAATTAATGAGTAATGCAGAAAGAGTTTACTGAACTATGTGAACAATAATAGAAGTACTAAAAAGATACAGTGATTGTTTCTGGAAGTTCGAAGGAAGAAAACCTTCTATGTTACCTCTTATTCTAGTTCCTGAAAATATTCACTAAAAGACTTTTATATTTACAGCTTCTGTAAGCACCCATTTCAGTAGGACTTAACATTGTCTATTGAAACTCTTAGTATCAACCCTTTACAACTTATGTACTGACTTCTGTTAGAAAAACTTCTTTTGTCAATTACAAAAATCTACTGAAAATGCTAATATATTAATGAGATTACAAAAAGTAGAAAATGACAAAAACCGTTCTTTTGGAAGATCTGATATGTCTTGTATGGGTTTGATTCCGATTTTTTTCAGCAACTGCTTCTGAATCATATTACATGTTCGTGTTTTGTTGTATTGTGTGTCTTGTTGAAATATGATCTTACCTTATATAGACGATCTTCAACGGTCGGATCTGAATCGCTATGAAATGATCGTACCAATATCATTAATACATTTGTACAACATATCATATAAAATTTGACTAGCTCCAGAAATAGAAAGCGACAATTAATTATTGATATTATCTGTCAAACAGTCAGAAGGTATCCTGTATAACTAGAATGATGAACATGTAATTTCTTCTTATTTTATGCTTCAATACGTACGAGAATATATTCAATGCTCATAAATGACCGTTATCAAGATTCAACAGTCTGTTAATGTTCAATAGTTGCTTATCCCTTAGATTTTGTATACTCTAGTTACATAGAAGATTATCGACTACTAGCTACTGAATGATTTCAGAATTATGATTTTAATAATCTTGAGTAAATTCCTTTCGGTTAACTCATCACCAAAACTTCTATATTCTAAAAAATCTTTCCCCGACCAAAGTTTTCTAGCTATGCCGTGATTTTAGGAACTCAGGCTATAGGAGCGATTGCATAATACATATACATATATATACGGACCCGGATCACCTACTGTGCACAGCATCTTGCTGTGCACACATTGAATTTTTTTTCTTTTTTTTTTTCCACTTTTTTCCATCTCTTTTTCTCTTATGTTTTCCTTCCGTTTTCCTCCATTTTTTTCCATCTTTCACAAACATTAGCAGACAATTTTATATGAAATAATATAAACATTTTAATTCTTTTATGTTAAATTAATAATTTTTCAATTAAAAATTACTATATTAAATTTTTACATGTGAAAAATCGTATCATTTTTTTCGAATTTGATGAGTATTATTAATTTTTTTCCAATGAACAAAATTTTTAACAATATAAAACTATTAACATGTTAATGCTTAAATTAAAATTTAGAACATTTCCATCATGCAATATCAAAAACTAAAATTCAACACCACATTTCCATCGAAAATAAATAATTCTTCATATTATTAGGTATATCTGTTGGATCAATTTATTTATATGAGTTTATATGTGAATAATTATATGTTGTGGGTTGTCTATTAAGTTAAGCCCAAAATAAAGTGATCAACTATTGTTTCGAGTTATTGGGCTTTAATGTATCTAATGGGCTGTGGGCCTTTAATATGTAGAGACATAAGTGTAATTTCTGTTTTTATGATGGGCTAAACCAGAAATATCAGAAGATATTGATAAACATTATCTATAAATATGGGTCATGGTCCCCAGATCTCGCGTTATCACTTTCACTATTCTCTCCCCCATTAAGAAAATAGTTCTGAAGATAAACTAAAGGATTCTCTCAAGGAAAGAGCGCGTAGATCTGGAAGATCAATACACGTTCTAAAGAATTCAGGATTATGGCTTCAGGTACGCTTCCGATTAAGTTTTCAGTCAAATTCTTAATGATTTAACGTGATTGATTCTGCGGTTTATGGGTTTTACCCAACAATATCTTCATTGAAATCCATGACTTCAAGAGAATGGTGAAGATGATCAATTGTGCCTACATTAAATAAGAATAAATATTATAAATCAATTTTACCATATAAGAATTAATATTTTTTTGGCTTAAAATTTTTACCCACTAAAAAATTTCTAGATATTATTAAATAATGTTTGTGGAAGAGAGAAATAAAAATGCAGGGAAAACAAAGTAAGAAAAGAGAGGGAAAAAAGTGGAAAAAAAAAGAAAAATTAAAAAAAAAATTCAATGTGTGCACGTGATCCGGGTCCATATATATACATAGATGACGAGAAAATTTAGAACAAACATATATATTAATAGCATGTGTTTTTAGGTTTATAGATCAACTTTCATGAAGGGGAACGAATTGATCATAAGCGAGACATAATTTAAGAGATTCATCTAACATGGAGAAGTCGAGCAAAATATACTTTCAATCATAACGTTGACTTAGGTCAGCGCAGGTGATTACACATTTTATTTATATATTTTTCACCGTAGCATCCTACTGCGCTAGATATATTAAAATATTTTATACAATTTATGACTTAGTTATAAATTTACTATGGTTTTTTTTGTTCAATTTATTATGAATTTACTACACATTTTCACTATATATCATACATATTGTCTATATTTTTTTACATTTATATCATCGTTATAAAATTTAAATGTGCATAGTCGATAAATTTTATTTTTGGTCCTATTCGTGCGTGCGCATATATATAATTTGGATCTTGAAGCTTTGTTCTTACTCCTAGATCAAAAGATCATCGACAACATAATGGAACCCCGATAATAGTGCCAGAGTTAGGATTTCAGAAATTTCACATATGAAAAAAAAAAATGAAAACTCAAAAAAATTGAAGAAAAGTAAAATTTATGCTTTCATATTAAATATATAGAAATAAAGAATCCATTACAACCCAATATCTTAGTATCTTATGGTGCATTTTGATTAAGTTATTTGAAATATAGATTTTCAGTCCACAACTTCAAATACATTTGATTGTTTCAATTAATTTATATGAGATGAATTCCAAATGAAGCCTTTATTAATTTATGCACATATAATGGTAAGGGGAATTTGAAATCAAACATTTATTAATTTAGGTAAATATAATGGTAACACACAACACAACCTGGGTAAAAACTTGTGTGAGGTACGGTCTCACGGGTCGCATTTTATGAAACGTATATTTTATTTTGGTCATCCATAAAAAAATGTTACTTTTTATGCTAAAAGTATTATTTTTTATTGTGAATATCGGTAGTGTTAACTCGTCTCACAGATAAATATTCATGAGATCATCTTACAAAAGAGATACATACTCCACAACCTTATCCTCTTTTGTTACTATGAAGGGTGTCCGCAGTCATAAACTTAAAATTCAACATTATTGTCACATCAAAAGTTAAAAAAATCTCAACTTCTATAAAATTCTTCTCACAAAACCACAAAACAATTTTTTTCGGACCTTATCAATTAATACATCATTCTATATTTTTTTTACTGTCTTTATTTATAATTTTCGTTTATATCATATTATAAATATATATATTTTTATGCTCATTTTAATTAATATATTAACAATATTTATTGGTTTTAGTTAATAAATTCATAATATATAAATTTAATAATTAATATATAATTGATATTATTATTTTAATTATAATTTTATCTTAAAATTTAGTTTACGAAAAAAATAATTTGGTGAAAATATTATTTAAAATTAATTATGAGTTAATTTGTCATATTAGTGCTGCAGTAACTTGTGTTTTTCAAAATTTTATTCTTATCATGAGTTAATTTGTCATATTAGTGCAGTAACTTTTATTTCTTTCCTTGATCTCAGCCATTTTTTTTTCTTAAAATGGAATATATATATATATATATATTGAGGCGGAACTGGATTCTTGTTGGCCGACGGTAATGTAGGGGTGCCGGTGAGATTTGAGGAAGTCTCTTGTGAGACGGTCTCACGAATCTTTAGGGGATGTATTCATTCTAAACTTTCAAAGATTTTTAATGACTTTTTTTAAATGATGGACTTTTGTGGAGTTGTAGATTTTTATTGACTTTTATGGAATCTCATAGAATTGTAAAACAAATTTCATAAACTCTTATAGACTTTTTTCAAGATTTTTATAGACTTCTGTAAACTTTTTCATAGAATTATGTGAATTTTGTAGTTCATAATTGTGATTTATTTTTTATTAATTTTTTTAAAATAATTATTGGACATAGATAACCTCTTCACTTTTAAATTATTATTTTTTATTTATAAATGTAAATGAATTTTACTTACTTAAAAGTTAAATCAATTTAATTTGTGAAAAACGACAAATGAACTATCAAATTTATTGAAATCAAAATTTCAATTCTTTATGTCAATTCAACATATTAATGAATAATATTTTTATAAGTTCATAATAAAATTTTATTAAAAAAACACTCAAAATAATGAGTAGTCTTTTATAAAAAAAATCTAATAATTACTGACAATTTGATCAACATCGTTCTACATTCCATTGACTATGATATCCCTCAATGCATTAACATTTGCTCGTTGTTGTTTTTGAGTATTAAATAACTGATCAAAGTCGTCACCTTCGTAAACTTGTGCTGATGAAGACAATTGAGCTTCATTATCTAGTTCAATTTGAAATTCATCAAATTAACACTTCTTTCAAAGAAACTTGTGTAATATAGCACATGCCAATACAAACCCTGTTAGGGGTGGGAAAAAATACCGAATTTTCGGTATACCGAGATTACCATAACAAAAAAATATTGAATTTACCGAATTTTAAGTATACCGAAGATTTGGATACGGTACGGTAACAATACCGAATTTTTCGGTACGGTAAAGATATCCAATTTGAAAATTTTGGTATATACCGAAATACCGAAAAAATATACAAAAATTTTAAAATATATAATATTTTAAAACAATAAATTATAAATTTTTTTAAAATATAAGGTTTTTTGGTTCGGTATACCGAAAATTTTGATATAGTATCGGTATGAATTTGCTTATACAATAATTTAATATATAGATTAACTAAAATTAAAGAAAATAATTAAAAATAAAATGTTATATAATAATTAATAAAAAATTAAATTTTAATTATGTTTTTAAAAAGTACAAATAAAAGAAAAAATAAATAGATGAGAAAAAAATGAAAGTTTGTATTGAATTTGGGAGATTTCTCAATTAAATGTACATCCAAATCTTTAGGTTGAATCAAAGACTTTTGTTGACATTTTATTGTTGTACCTTAGACTATAATTCTTGTACTTAATAGAATTTCATAGAGTCATTAAAAGTCTATTGACATTTTGAATACCCATAGACTTTTGTAGAGTTTTTAAAAGTCAAGTTTGAATAGCACATGACTTTTTAAAATTCTACAAAAGTTTACATTGAATACCACTAAACTTTTATGGAGTATATAAAAGTCTAGTTTGAATACCTCTAGACTTTTAAACTCCATAAAAATCATTAAAAGTTTATAACCAATACACCCCCCTTTATCTATGAGACATGTCAATCTTACCGATATTCACAATAAAAAGTAATACTCTTAGCATATAAAGTAATATTTTTTCATAGGATGACCCAAATAAGAGACACGTATCACAAAATACGACCCGTGAAATCGTCTCACACAAATTTTTGTCTTGAGATTTTAGTAAGAGAAGAACTAAACACGTAGATGTACAAGGATTTTTTTTTATTTTTTCAATTTCATACACATTTTAATTATTTTGAAAAAATAAATGTGAGTTTTAGTTGTTTTCATTTTGTTGATACTCTATATTTGCTCTCAAATTTCGAAAAACAGAAAAAGCTAGTAGGCTAAAAACAAACGTACGTGTTTCCAACATTCTGACAAGAAAGGACCCATTATCTGAACCTAAAAAAAGAAGAAAAAGAACTTCACATATTGTTTTTTTATATGTGGAAAAATGATTTAAAACACTAATTCTACAAAAGTTTTGAATTTAGTGAAATAATTAGTATTTTTTTTTTAAAAAGGATTAAAAATCCGTAGGAGAGAAAATTATTTTGGGTTATGTGAAACATTTCGAAGGGACCACGTAATTTGCATGCATTGTTTGGAGAGATTGAACCGAAAACAGTAAAAAGGAAGAGAATATTGGACTTGTCAAAATAAGCCAAAAAATACACGAGCAAGTATCATTCTATCTAGCTGTCAACGACTCAATTTTATTCTCCTCTTCTTCACCACCGAACCCAAGTTTGGGGGCAATTTTTTGAGGTTTTTTTTTTAAAATACTCACGCAAAATTTAAGGTACGATTCCAATAAGTGTCACTAGTCCAGACATATGCTTCAAAATTGTCCCGAGCCTGAAATCACGAATAAGACCGTTAGAAGGGGGCCAGGAGGGTGTCATGGTGTAGCCCTTCCGACGCTCAAGTCAAAGGCTGAGGATATAAGTGGAGAGCATCTGATGATGCTGCTGAAAAATAATATAGTGAATGAATAAATCGTTCGCTCAAACCCAATATTTATAGGAGAAATACCTGGACCTTTGATATGCGTGTCTTCTATTTAGGCTAAGGATGGACCAAGGGTACGTAGTAGACCCATCCATGCGGTATCACTTGCCAACAAGAACATTTAAATACAACAATCGTGAGTAGAAACAAATATATTAAGGAATATATCAAGAGAACAAAATGAAACCAACAAACGTATCAAAATATAGAAATTTATCTCTGCCGTTTTCGTTCTGATTATTTTCTTATTTGTATCAAAATATTTAAGTCTCGTGATTAATTGTTATAAACCTTATAGAACGATTCTAGAATCTAGAGGCAAGCGTAGAACAGGCAATATGTTAATCGTTTGGATAAAATCCCTTAGATTTACATATATAGACTTGGACAACCTCCTTGAATAAGTTTTTGAGGTTGATTCAGGTTCAAGTCTTAATTTTAACATGTTATCAGAGCTCATTTTCACCGTTATGCGTTGGACTGTCCATAGTTGAGTCATTTATAAACTTCACATTCCAGGCGTAAAGAGGTGCGTTAGTCATGAGAGTTGCACACACACACACACACACACATATATATATGGATTTGAACAATTCTCATCATTTTACTAATTTTTGAAGTTAAGTTAGTTCCAAATCCTAATCTTAACAGATATAACATTTGTTGCATAAGCATAAGTTTAATAATCATTTGTAGATTTTGATTGATTTAAACGTTACATTGAACAAAATATTTAATTAATATATATAAACACACACACACACACACATATATATAATGAGGTAAATAAAAATAACAAAAAAAAAAAAAAAAAAGGTGCAAGACTTGCAAGTGGAGAATGGTTTAATCTAAGTTGCTAAAATAGCAGTGGATTTGATGGACGTGAGTGGAAGTAGGGCATGGCGAAGAAAAGAGTGCCACGACCCCATTTCTGAGCTTCTATCCTTTAATATAACGTGTACAGCAACTGAAGCCCCAGTTTCTGTTCCACTTCTATTATTGTTTTCTTCTTCTGCAAATGGCTGAAATTGTACCTCGCTACGTTACAATTTGGAGTGGGACTTTTTTCTGGCACAACGGACCAATCCTTCTCACCATCGATTCTGCCTCTCAAAATGTGGACAAGACCCCATTTTTGTTTCCCTTTTCCGATGCTCTATTTTATCACCCTTCCCACACTTCATTTTCTTTCCACTTGATGCCTTGGACTCGTATTTTCTCCCTATCCATTGGCCTCGAAATCAGATATGTTACTATCAAGAGCATACACAAAGGGACGGGGTTTATCGATTCACTCACGGGTTGATCTTATAATCAATTTTAGCCTTCACATAGATTAATTTACCAAAATAATCTTTTTATCATATCAAATTACAAAGATATCCCCTATCTTTTAATTCATATATTCACCATCAATTTCTTCATCTCAAACTCTTTATTTTATTATCTCATCAATTTTGTGCATATAGAAGGGGCCGTGAAGAAACACATCAATCCTATTTCTTTAAACAAATATAAATTTCTTTTTTCTTTTTTTTTCACTTAATTTTTATGCAAAAAAATTTGATTTTATATTGATATTATTGTGTGCGTAGGTATATGTGTTATGACAAACTCATTTTGTTTTGAAGATTTGTTGTGCATACTCATAAACTGTTAGCATGAAATAAGGTAGAAACTTAATTGAGGATATCGGATTTTTTGTTTATATTGTGTAAACTCACATTGATGTAATTATTACGTTTCATAATCATAGTGATTGATTATTTCGTTTATATTATTTTTAATAAGCAACAATCGTAATTAAAATATTAAAATTTTGGTGGTTTCGTATACATTAATTCAAACTAACAATTAATAATTTTATTAAAAATGTTTATTGATATAAGTAAGTAGTATTAAAAAATTAATATATTATAAATTAAATAAAACAGAACAAACGTTAAATCAATTCTTAAAAAAATAATAGATAATTAAATAAATGAATCATGAAAATGGAACATGTGTGGTCATAGAAAAAGGGTAATTTAGGATTTTTAAATTATACAAGACATAATGCAAATTATGTAAAAAAGAAGGTCATTTTTAAAATTATGACTTTGAAATAGACTAGAATAATCAATTTTCCTTTGTTTTGTCCTTTGTTATATGACGATGGTGCTGATAAAAATAATAGTATAATTTTTAAAAAATATATATTAACGAACATATAGTTTTTGAAATATAATTTCACCTCTCATTTCCTGTCTCACTCACCATATGGTGTAACATATTGGTTACATTTAATTTCCTCATTGGCTTTTTTTGCCCCACAAATTGAAGTTCACAGAAATAATCAGAAATCAGCCCATCCAAATATATATATATCTATCCAATAATACATCTAAATATCTCACCCCATCCAAATTTTCTGAAATGAACTTACACTACTAACAAACTGCATTTAAAAAAAAAAAATTTGCACTTTCTTAAAATCGAAAATATTAGCGAAAAAATATCGTTTTTAACATTTTACGCATAATTTCGAAGCAATTCGTTTTCGTGGCTATAACTTGTACTTACTTGAGCCATGAGCCAGGAAAGGTTTGGTTTGTGGCCATGACAAAATGAACAACTGGAGTTGGACCATTTTATCATGGAGACAACCACACTGCTTCACAATTGGTTTGGTTAGTTTCAAATAAGATGAATATTGGATTAGATTACATTTTTTTTTTAGCATAAATTCACTTAGCCTCAAACTACATCACAATCATATAATTCATTTTTTGGAGAGTGACCTTTGTCGTCACTTCGCATTTCAAACTTATTATTGTTGACAGTGACCCAAAAGGCTGCCGCATGTCGAGAGACAAGGCCATTCAAATAAAAAAATCTAATTAATTGATTCTGTGTATTTTCTATGGAATTATTATATCTGATTTTAATGGACATGAAAATGAAATTTTTAGTTCATAGAAATATAATGGAATTGTGTTGATAAATGTTTGATTTTGGAGGAAACGAGATGGATGTGTATGTCACTAGCTATGTGTGTATGCAATATTGGATGGGAGAGTATAACTTGGAAGGAATAAATATATTCTTAGCCTACATATATACATACAAGAGTATGTCTCTTATGAGATGATTTCACGAATCTTTATTCGTGATACGGGTCAACCATACTGATATTTATTATTCACAATAAAAAATAATAATCTTAGCATAAAAAGTAATATTTTTTATGGATGACCCAAATAAGATATCTGTATCACAAAATACGACCCGTGAGACCGTCTCACATAAGTTTTTGTCAACATATAAAATTTGTACAAAATCACAATTTTGATATGTTGTTCATTAACTTTATTCATTTTTGTGATTATTGCTCAGGTGATGCTCATATGTTAGACGTGATGAAACATATCAGAATTGTATATCGATTAGGTAAGTGTCACATCCACGTTAAACAGATTGTATATTGGAGTAGTAATAATCTAATATGAGCATAAGAAAACATAGTTTTTATTTCAAAAAAAAAAAAAAAAAAAAAAAACATAGTTTTGAGAAAGATTATGGACAAAAATTTCTCATTAACCACTCTCTCCTTCCATCTTATATCTTTACATTACATAAATTTCTTTAACCCAATTAATAATAACTACAAATGCCCACAAAAATAAAAATAAAAATCTCATTAATACACAAAACGGATACTGTCTACAATCCAAAAAAAGAAAAAAGAAAAAAATGAAATCACACAATGGGGGAGGGAGTCACTTTTGTCGAAAGGTCCTCATCGTGTGACGTCACTTTTACACAAATCAAGGGCTCTCTGTCATTCTCCTCACATTCACGAGGCAACGATGATTCACCACACGTCAGCATCTGAGCCCTAGTTGCCTGGAAGCCCCAGTTCGTGATCCCCACCTCGTACAGCATCAGCCCGGCGCAACATATTTGGGCAGACAGAAGCCCAATCCAAAGCCCACAGAACCCAACCCCGAGCACGAACCCGAGCCCAACAGCGACAGGCATCCCCACCAAGTAGAATGCACCAAGGTTCACGTTAGCGGCGATAGAAGGCCGCGCTGTCCCTCGTAAAACCCCACATCCAACAGTCTGCGGGCAGTTACCGAGCTCGCACAGCCCTAGGATCGGCAGTGCCACCGATGTCAGCCGTAGGATGTGTTCATCGCTCGTGAACATTCGGGCCCAGAAGCTACGCACAGAGGTAGCGAATGTCATCGCGGATAATCCCATCAGGCCTGCGAGAAAAATGGAGACGACGGCTGATATTCTTGCCTTCTGTGAACGTTTCGCCCCCAGGTCGTTCCCGATCCGAGTTGAGACGGCGAACCCGAGGGAAGAAGGGAACACATAAAGCAACGAGGTTGTCTGAATCAAGACACCCATGGATGCCATGGTGGCCTTGGGGTCCACGAGCAACCCACACAACACTATCATGATCTCATACCACCACCATTCAAGGCACACGGAGACACAGCTCGGCGCCGCCAGCCGAATGAGCGGCGCCCAGCCGGTGAAGCACTTCAGGCTGGGGTTGGACCACGTTGGGACGTGTAGCCCCCGAGCCCAGATGTGCAGAACCAAGGCTAGCAGCACCATGACGTTAGACGCGGCGGAAGCAGCCGCCACGCCAGCAGCGCCGAGTTTGAGTCGAGAAACAAACAAATAACTTATGGGCAAATGGAAAGCCGTTCCAACAAAGGAAGCCAAAGTCAAAGGATGGGTGATACCTTGAGCCCGAAGGTAAATCCTTATGGGGTGAAGAAAGGAATTCGTGACAAGATCAGGGATCGAAAAGAGAAGATAAGTCTGGGCCAATGAGGTGATACTCGGGTCTTGGTGTAAATGCAGAAAAACATTAGAGAAATTCAACCAAAGAAAGGAGATTGGCACCGAGCAAACAAGAAGAAAAATCACAGACCTCTGCAGCGTCAAAGAAAGAAGCTTGGGTCGCTGAGCTCCGAAGGCTTGCGAGCAAAGAGGCTCCATCCCTAATGCTAGCCCAGAAAGAACCGAATAGCCACTTATATTAGCAAAAGCCATGGCCAATGAACCCGAAGCCAGCTCTAGGTCACCCAGATGGCCTAAAAACAGCATAGAAAGCATCGATCTCGAGTACAGAATTAGGGCTGTCAGGGCTATGGGAAATGCTAATCTGAAAAGCGCTCTTGTCTCCTCAACAAATTCAGATGGGGTCGGAAGATTGCTCACCTCCGGTGGAGGCTTCTTGGTGGTTTCTTGGGGTTTGAAGGTGGCGGAGACTGATATCAGATCAAGAAACAGGTGGGGCTGCTGCTGCTGCCTGTGATAATCATGCCCATTCTCTATGCAGATGCAGACTGTGGGATTAGTGTTGGGATTGCACATATTTTTGTGAAGAATCTTTCTCTTAATTCTCTCGACGCTGTTGCCACCCAAATGTACGTGTATATCTCTATCTATATATCTATCTCTATTTTAGAGTATGTATAGTATTAATAGGGATGAGAAAAACAAAAATTATAATTTTATTTGATTTTCCTTTTTTACATCCTATTGTTGGCTATATTCACATATTTTATTATTTTCTCTTTTTTATTTAATTTTGTAATCGATATATATATATATATATATCATATAGAATTAATTTCATTTATTACATGATTTATATTAATTTAATATTGCCACAAGAGAATAAAATTGTTTTTATTTGCATTGAAATTATTTTTAAAAAATAGCCAGACGATTAGTTTGGTCATTTTGGAAATGAGTAGGTATCTTGTGAGACGGTCTCACGAATCTTTATCTGTGAGACGAGTCAACGCTACCGATATTCACAAAAAAAGTAACACTATTAGCATAAAAAGTAATATTTTTTCATGGATAACCCAAATAAGATATCTGTCTCACAAAATACGACCCGTGAGACCGTCTCATATAAGTTTTCTTCCTTTGATTTGGAAAATGTAACACAAATAGACTTGTTGCTTACGGATTCGATTACATTAATTTTCTTTTCGTTTTAAACGAAAAAAAATATTTTACTATTTTCTCGATTTATTTCTTAAATTAGGGATTTAAACATGATGTATTTATATGGTTCACACGGTTTTCATATATAATATTTCATATTTTATAATTTAGCTAAAGACCAAACGATGAAATCATTTTAATATTACATATAATAAAAAAATGTAATAATGATAAAAGATGTCAAATGAATTTATATAAAAATATGAAATAACAAGATTTTTGTAGTTTCGAATATTAATCAAAATTACTCCTATTGTTCAGTATATAGAAAATTATACGAGATTTAATTTGCATTATCATTTATATTTATTATCATTTTTATATTATCATACGCACATAATAAAATACTATTTGATTAAACCTAAGTCCCAATCGACTTGGATAGTTTTACAGTCAAAGAAAAGTATGTTTGAATAATAATAATAATAATAATAATAATAATAATAATAATAATAATAATAATAATTAAAACGGGTGGATTAACTACATATTTTATGTGGGTACGTTAGACAGTCATTAATGGCTTATTAATCTTGATTTATACTAGGATTGATGGAAAGATTAAGAAAAACAGATGATATAAGTACATTTTGTCGATTATTACAAGTTATAATTTGATCAGACTATTTAGTCTCGTTTTCATATAAATTTCGTTACTATTTACTAAATAAAATGCATTGTAATCACTCTCTTTTCAATTTATGGCTTTTAATTGTGTTGTTTTTAATATCATTTTTGGTTTGATTCTCAAAGTTGTTGAATATATCTATAATTTTCTTAAGTTTTGGTGATTGACAAACAACATCATCGAACTATTTCATTATACAGCTGTTTATCCTTTGTATTTACATATTTTTCTGAACGCTAGATCAAGTCAGGCCGCTCAAGTATTTTATCATAATGCTTGTTACAAAGTATTATAAAACCAAAGTCTTTTTGTGAAATTATTCTTAAGTGCAAGAAAGGAAATGACGTAAGAGTATTCATCTCCGAACATCCATAAATATCTATCTTTACCTTACACATTTTACCCTACTTGTTTGCATATCTAATTGTTTTTTGTTAACTGATTGTTTGCATCAAATATATATATTTTATCACTAAGTTGGATCATTTCCACAATTGTATAATTTCAGTGGTTCAGCACCGTTCAAGAATTTGTCTTCACGACCTAAAAATTATTATAGATACAAAAAAATTTATAGATAATCTATTCTTTGGAGATAAATAATAAAAATTAAATCCTAAACTCCCAACTGAAAGGTATGTATGGGATCCATTCTACATTATTAGCGACATTATGTGCAAGATATTATTATAAAATCGGAGCATTTGAATAATTGTTTTAGGTTGACTTTCAATCCAAATTGCGAGAAAAACACTGATTTTGAGTATTATTATCATTAGTTAGCGGGGAATTCCGACCATCTCATCAAACAACAGTAATATGTGGGCAATCCATTATTTTTTTCCCCCTGTCTCTTTTTTATGCTGTCAACTTGGTCACAGATTCCTTCTAGGAGACATTTCATATCCATAGAAAAAGTTATCTGAAATCAATAATAATATAAAATAAATAAATGGGAGCAATTCTAAAATATCCATATTTTTTTATTATATATTATTTCCCTAAAATAACGACGAGAAGCTATAGTGTTAGGATAAATAAACTGCTACATATGTTTTTATGACTTTTCCATACTTTTTTTATATACAAATTTAAATATATCATATTTTTACCAAATATTATTATCGGTAAAAAAATGAAATTTAATTATATTATTGTGTTATACAAAACTATGATATTTAATGTTGCATACAATATGTAGGGCGAGTGTTTCTTGTTTTATAAAAATTTATAGTTGGTTGTATCGATTCAACTCAAATATTTTAAGGCAAAAAATTGTGTGAGTCGATCTCAAGAGTCGTATTTTGTGAGACGAATCTCTTTTTTGGGTCATCCAAGAAAAAATATTACTTTTTATATTAAGGCATAGTTTGGTACATGAGAAAATGGAGAGATTGATAAATAATCATCCTTATCCCATGTTTGGTACCTTTTTAAAAAGCTCATGATAATATCATGGGCCCTTGATAAATAATTTTTTAGAAGGATAAAATGTTTCTTTTAATTTAATGATAAAATACACTACAAATGACTTAATTGCCCTCAATTTATAAATGATTTTTATAAATATATGCTAGTAGGTAGAAATTAAAATCAAATAAATATTTTATTTATTTTTATATATTATATAATATGATAATTATATAAATGAATTCGAGATAATTATATAAATAATTTTTATAAATATCAATAAAATTATTAGTATCACTTGATTAACCTTAAAAATTGATATCTGACTTGACTCACAAAATCAAGGGCTCAATTATCATATTATATAATATATAAAATTATGTAAAAATAAATAAATCATGCAAACACTATCGGCGCATAAACAAATAAAAAAATATGAACTCGAGCAACAACTTTGAAATTATAGAATTTATTATGATAATGTTAATTTTGTTATTACAATATAATATATAAATTTAATCACTCTTGTTAAAATCATACCAAACATTAAATATAATATCCTACATCTTATTTATCATTAACTTATCCTTATATTATATATCACATGTTTATCCTATCATATGTACCAAACTATGCCTAAGAGTATTACTTTTATTGTGAATATCCTAGGGTTAACCCGTCTCACAAATAAAGATTCGTGAGACCATCTCACAAGAAATCTACTCATATTTTAAATCGTATAACAACTCAAATAAGATAGTTTGTTCGTTAATTATTGCATTCCTATATTTTGGGGATTTTTCCAACTAATTAAAAGAAAATCTAGAAAAAGAAAAAGAAAACATAGATAGATAGAAAAATATGGTCACGTGAAGTACGAGATGGAGTTGCAGTTCAAATCCAGCTGCTTTGCCTTCATTTTATATGCTTCAAAACATTATCGCTGTTTGTTTTTATTCAATGAGGTATGGCCTCAACACTCAATATTACACCTTTGTTTACCCACAATTTCATCCAGATATTCCTAAGACGATATGCCTAAGACGGGTACAAAACTCATAGTGAAAGTAGCCGTCAATGTCATGTTAAAAAAAGTGAAGTCGTTTTCTTCGAGGGGCTCTAACTCGTAAAATAGTTTGAAAAAAATAAACATTAAACATAGAAAATATTAAATTTATCAAATCTTGGTACATATAGATCTAAAGATATGAGTTTGGAGTATTTAAGGAAAGATCTGATCTGGTAAAAAATCCACACGCATGGAATTACAGGATTCCATGCTGGTGGAAGCATTTTTGCACATGGTTTGAACGAATGTATTACTATCATACATTTTATTACGCGAGGATGATGCATTCATTGGTTGGTTTCTTATATTATTTGTACAAAAAATTGTATTTTTGATCAAGTTGTCAAATTTCAGTCTAAGTTATATATATATATGAAATTGTAGTCTTTTTTTTTAATGACGCTGACGTGTGCGATGTCACATCTACACCTTCGAAGAAACAATCACACCGAACCAAAAATGAAAATTTCCTAATTTTAGATATTAAAAAAATAAATAATCATGTATATTACATTAATTAGCTACAACAAAGTAAAAAATTAGAGAATTAAAAATAGACGCTTTTGTAGTACAATGAAAAATGTTCATAATTGGTATAAAAGATTGTTTTTGAAAAATAACATTTTAAGAAATATTAATTACTTGATAAACGTTAGAAATAATTAATTTTGCACATTCTTATTTTGGATATAATATATCAAATTGGGTAAGATTTTTAGTGAATGCTAAGTTGGCATAGCATGACCATCTCTGGCTCTTCTCCAAATACTTTTCGACCAGTTACCAATTCCCACTCATTTAATTCTGACAAACAAATTTAAATTTGAGCATTTAGTATTTATTTCTTAATATGGAAAAGTGTAAATATGCCATAAATGAGCCAACTCCAGATAACATATTCTGTAATCTGGTTCCCATCCCCACTCACACATTCTATGTACTAGAATCGTTGGGTACATACAAAAAATACTGACTTTATCGAAATTTTCGTTGTACCGAAATTTTCGTTGCGGTAAGGATATATAATTTGAAATTTTTGAAATATACCGAAATACCGAAATAATATATAAAAATTAAAAAATATATAATATTTTTAAAGAATAAAATTAAATTTTTTAAAAATATAAGGTATTTTTTGGTATAAAGAATTTAACTTCTACTTGAACTCATCATATTGAAATAGTCCAAATCGAAATTTAGTGAAGCAACTCGACTTATAGTTGAGAATTTAAACTACTGAGAATTCTTATTTTTGTCGTCTAACCTTACAGCTAGCTAGAGGACTGTATGATGGGCCTCGACTTGTTAAAAAATTGACAGGCTTTGAGAAGTCTTAATTTTGTCATCTAACCTTACAGCTAGCTAAAGGACTGTATGATGGGTCTCGACTTGTTAAAAAATTGACAGACTTAAAAAATCACAGGACCTCAGACATTGTTGCAAAAATAGCGGATGAAAAAGTCGCACATGTTGTTGAAGTTTATTGGTGTTCATTGATGTCTTGGATCTCCAGACACATGTCGCGGTTGGTGTTTATTGTCTTGATGATTTGTTTTGTATATAAAAAAAATTCATCATCTTGTAATTCATAGGCCAGTGATCACCAATACTAAATAAATCCTTCAAAACAATCAAATAGATCAGGAAGGAAAGTATATGTACCGACCACCTCTACAGTTAGGGATGTAAATGATCCAAACCAAACCAAACCAAACAGTATCAGGCTTGAGCTTGGCTTGTTTAAGATTGTTTGAGGGCTCGAGCTTGATTCGAGCTTTTATTATCAGGACTCGAGCTTGGTTTGTCTTGAAATTACCTAAGCTCGAGAAAAAGCTCGAGCTCGGCTCGTTAAAAGCTCGTTTAGCATGTTAATCAAGCCAGGCTCGAGTTTGATTCATTAATAGCTCGTTTAGGATGTTTAACAAGCCTGGCTTGAGCTCGTCTCGTTTTCGAGCTCGTAAAGCGTAGAATTGAGCTCGAGTTTGAGCTTGATTCGAGCTTGTTAAAAATTAAATATATCTATAAACTAATTTTAAATCAGACAAAAAATGTAAATTCATTCATAAATAACCAAAACGACACAAATAAGAGCTAAAAAAAACATAAATCAATATATTATTGAACATTCCAAAATAATACATCTAGAATATTCATCATACACTTATATCACATATAAATAACAATGAAATAATTTCACCCCTTTAATACTTCAACTAAGTCTAGTGAGAAAGTAGGGATGACTGTCAAAGAATCCATTAAAATCAGGAATTACAAAATTATCTCCAATAACAACTAGTCAAGTATCCTGCAAAGTTCATAATAACATTAGTACTAATATTTTTATTTGTCTTGTGTTCAATTCCTTTCATTGACATTACTGGTAATATTTTTATTTGTCAACTCAACAAATGAGTCAAGCTCAAGCTTACGAGCCACCTAATTAAACGAGCCGCTCGAGCTCGAGCTCGAGCTCGCGAACCTATTATCAAACATGTTTACGAGCTCACGAGCCGAATATCTTTAGGCTTGAGCTAGGTTTGATTAAATTTTCGAGCTCAAAATCGAGCTTGAGCTTGGCTTGATATGATTAACAAACGAACTCAAACGAGCTTTTTATCGAACCGAGCTTCGAATAGCTCGCAAACGATTTGGTTTATTTACATCTCTACCTCTAATCAAGACCCTGAATTCCATTTTAAAACCCACTTTCAATTTTTAGATAATTAAAAGATGGGGCCTTGCAACATCATTTTAGAAAATGATATCGGAAGTCGTACAAGTCTTTCAGAAAATGAATTATTTTGTTCATGTACTAAACTTACAGTTTATCCTTCTAGTCAAAGTTGGAATTGAAAACATTATTAAATAATTAAAAGTAATAAATTATTAATTATTAATTCATGTATTTTATGTAATAAGGAATTTATTTATCTGTTACTAAAATCGGAAAAAAAAAATATTTGGACTAAAATTTGACGGAACAAAACCATGAAGAGAGACGCACAGGGAAAAAAATGTAATTTTCCCTAATAAATAAATATTAAAACGTTTTTTAATCCGATGCTCTCTTATTCCTTATCAATTAACACCGCCGAAAGCAACATATTGGCATCAACTTCTTCAACAAGAACAGAATAAAGTCGGAAATTATGGAATCAATCACAGCATATCTTTCTCCATTAACTCTTTCTTTAATTTTCATCTTCACAAACTTATCAGCATTCTCTTCATATGTTCTTTTTCAATTGTAATTCAAGAACATGAACTGTTTCAAGCTCAAGAGATCAAAAACTTCAGCAAAAACCCCATCACAAACTGAACAAACGCAAGTATTAATCCCAGAAAACAGAATCGTGATGCATGAAGTTTTGCTGAAAATAAAAGATTGCAAAGTCCATCTTATGGACGAAGAAGATGCATTGGAACTCGCCAACGGAGATTTCGAGGTTTTCCGAGTATCGGACTCGAATATATCTCTTGCCACGACTATAAAAGTTGGCGATGAACTTCAATGGCCTCTTACAAAAGACGAGCCTGTGGTGAAGCTTGATGCCTTGCATTATCTCTTCTCTTTGCCGATGAAAGATGACAAGGCTTTGAGTTACGGGGTAACGTTTTCGCAGAAGCAACACGGTGATTTGAGCTTGCTGGATGCATTTCTTAAAGAAAATTCACTCTTTACAAGTGCTGCTTCATCTTCTAGCCGGAAGGAAGTTGTCAACTGGAAAGAGTTTGCACCAGCGGTAGATGAGTATAATAGTGTACTGGCTAGGGCCATTGCTGGAGGGACTGGTCAGATTGTTAAAGGAATCTTCAAATGTAGCAATGCTTACAGCAATCAGGTAAGAATGCGTTTTAGTAGATTTGTACACAAAACTTATACATTAATTTGGGAAAATAGTTTATTTTTTTACAATTTTTTGTTTGGCCAACTAAATTTTTAAAGTTTGCTTTAGTCTAATAATTTTTTATTTTTATTTATTCTGGTGTAAATTGTTAACGTGACATCGGACATCAATTTTTTGTCACTGCATGTCAGAATTTTTTTATGTAATTCATAGCATTTTCTAGTATTACATTAGTAATTGAACTAAAATAGTTGAAAATTAAAGATAGCATGCTAAAATCAATCGCTCCCACGTTAATACTCCAAACCAAAAACAAAATAAAAAAAAAAACCAAATTACTGCAACAAAACCAAACTTAGAGTATATATCTACATAACCAAGGCCCAAAATAAGCAAATTTGCGAACCAATTTAGACGTTTTTCCAATATTTTAAATTATGATACACATGTGCATGTATTAATAATAGGTGCAAATGGGAGGGGAGACAATTTTAATTCGTGCAGTGGAGGATAAAAAACGGCTACCATCAAATGAAATTCGCAAAAGCAATAGCAATGTTGCCAAGAAAAAGAGTAGTGCTGTCAACCAAAGCCTGAAACGGTACTACTTCATCACTGCGATAAATAGAACATCTATACATTGTGTATTTGTATATAATCTCTCTGTAAATCACTCCTTCCATTAAATTTTTGCCTTACACGAAAGGGTGAGAAAGCTATCCAAAATGACTGAAAAATTAAGCAAAACAATGCTTGATGCTGTTGGGGTTGCCAGTGGCTCTGTGATTGTGCCCGTTGTTCGATCCGGACCTGGAAAAAATTTATTATCCATGGTTCCTGGAGAAGTTCTCTTAGCTTCACTCGATGCTGTCAGTAAGTTGATATCTATGAGTAAATCTCTTCTTTTTTAAAAATTTAATTTACTTCCTTTTCTGTAAAAGTGCAATATTACAAGTACGTACGTTTTTGGGAAGAAATGAAATGGTTTGTGCATTATTATATCAAATGGCAGATAAGATAATCGATGCAGCAGAAGCAGCAGAAAAGCAGGCCATGGCCGCCACCTCTGGTGCAGTTACAAGGATGGTGACTGAAAGGTGACTCTAAATACCATTAATATTAGCATAATAAACTTTATGGGTAATTTTGTCTCGCAGCCTTCATTTCATGTATGTTGGATTGTGGGAGAAACTTCGACGAAGTTGTAAATTCTTGAAATTAATATTACAATACTTTTTTTTATTACATCCTGAGGTGGGGTGATTTTTATTTTTACACGCGATCGAACCAACGTGATTTTAACGGAGATAAGGCTGCTGAGGCTGAGGCCGGACTCGGCAGCGCGATATTCTAATTAACCCCTCTCACCTGGCTCGACATGTTTCAATCACCTCTCGGTTTTGCATATCCGTCCCTAGGTTGGGCGTGAATCCTACGCAATTTTTATACATAAACTATCCATGATGAACATGCATGCAGGTTTGGAGAGAGTGCTGGTGAGGCAACAGAGGATGCACTTGCAACTGCGGGACATTGTGCAGGAACTGCTTGGAATGTATTCAAAATTCGGAAGGCCATCAACCCTGCCTTGGCGGCGGTACCCTCAGAACTGATCAAGAGAAAGCCATAAAATTATGGATTATCATATATTTCAGAATTAAGTCTTGTGTGTGTGTTGGATCATTTAAATGAAAATGAAGCTCGTTAGCATTTACATTAGCAAACAAGATATTTATAGAATCGGTTGCTTTCGAAACAATATTTTGATATTAAAATGAACATATATATGACATCGTTCTGGTCATTAATTCATGCCCACCCTAGCACATTGATCAACGTATTGAGACAAAAAACCTCGTGTTTTTACTGTGCATTAAGCCCGTTCAATACGACATACCACTGCTTGATATGTTTTTTCACGCTTTTGACCAAATCGTTGTGTTGATCTACTTGTGTTTCATGCTTAATCTAGCCTTTTAAAACACTGATATTTAGAATAGAACAATGTAAAATATAGAGTCGAAATGAAGACTAGACATCTACCAACAAGTATTAAAGTTCAAGAAAGAAAATAAAATTGTCACGCCTCGAGACCAGGGTTAGTCGACATCCGCATTATTCAATAATGACATAATTGATAAACAACAAGACTCGTAATACAGTACAAACCAAAATCATTTTATTTAATAAATACCATAAAATGAATCGTTTTTACAATCGTAACTTTAAAAACGATAAAAATATGCGGAAGCGTTTACCACTTGAATTAAAAACTCAAAAGAACATAAACTTAATTAAACTTCTTCATGCGTCCACTATCAGCCCTAAAACTGATGTCTGATTCTTCTCTCTCTATTTCTTTTTTGACTTATCTGGGAGGGTGGAGTAAGAGGTGGGTGATATGGTTGTCACTCAGCAAGTGGGGACCGTTCGAGCACAACATAACAAAATGCATAAAATTCGAAATGCATATCATGCATAACATGACTCACACCACATGCATATGAGATTCTTCTACTTTCTATGGTTTACTGATATCAGTCCCTAATTTTTAATTCTCTAAGGGGACGAGACCGTATAACGGTTACAATCCCACCGTGTAAGGGGCATAAACATATTATGCATATTGGAATTCTCATTCATATCTAGTCAAATCCTCACAGTACCAACATACAACTATAGGATAATCGTATCGAGAATAGAGTAGAAAAAGAATTTGCATTCGACCGAATTTTCGAAAAACAACATAATTCATAAACAAAACTATACTTTTAAAACAAGTCAACTTACCTTAGACCTGGAAGAAACGTGAAGAATTCAAAAATCATAGAAGAATCATGCAACCGACACATCGAAAACGCAGCAGCACATCGCCCGGAAAATCAGCCGTCTTGAAAAATTCTTTGTGCCTTATTGAACCGTTGGATCGGACTTAAACTTTTACATTACGTTTAAAAGTATGTAAAATAAGTTGTGAACGGTGGATATCGGGTTTGGAAGTCCTTTTAACCTACTTATGAACGAAAAATCGTAGGTATACTGTTTCCACCTAAAATCTGAGCTGTTTTTTTTACGAATGATAAATACGAAAAACTAACAATTGGATATGGCCGAATTTTGGATAAGTTATTTGAAACATATGGAAGCATATTCTGAACGATGAAGTCGGATTCCGAGCAATTGAGTGAGAGAAATAATTTTCTGAACTTGGACAAAACTTTGATGACTTGTGCAGAATTTTGGAGAGGAATTTCGAAAATATGATAGCGAAAAAATTGATGGGTAAATGAGGTGTATATTTCGAATGAGAGCTTATCCTATTTATAGAGAGGTGGTTATTATCCAGATCATATATTATCTACTCGTTTTAACTTTTGAATTAAATTTTAAATTTAGGATAGATTATCATCTATTATTTATCTCATTATCATTATCCAATTATATAAGTATATATTCATTATCTCTTAACCTATATCTTGTATTTATATATCTCAAAATCGAAATATAGACATATTATCTTCTTAAATTTGAAATCTTTGAGTATTTTGTACATAAAAATTTAATTATCTCACACCACCTTATATAATCTTGATAATCCTAAAAAAATTTGATAACTTTATAAGAATTTCGAGTACAAAAATAATACATCGAGTTTGAAATTTGCGGTTTTTAAAAAAATAAGTAGCAAATGGAGGGACTTTCACGTAAATAGAATTTTGTGATTTTTAAGTGTGATCGCGGACTATTTATCTTATAAAATCTTAATTGGTATAAACTACTTGTTTCACAGGATGGATCTGCCTATGATTATCCCATAAATTTTGAGTTATATTTTTTATGGATATAAATGAAATATTTGTATATGATCATGAAACTCATTTTATGAAATGAACTAACCCATTGAGCTGAGGAGAAAATTTGAAGAAGGATATTATTTTTCTAAGTTGATAGATGTATTTTCGTAAAAATTAATTGGTATAGTAAAATCATGCTATAAGGGCCTCTCGCACGATTTTTTTTTCTTTCATTTTAATAAAACGAGTTATACAAACATGCATGGCACAGAAATACTAGTTATAATTAGGATTATTCAGTCATAATAAATAGAATTCTAGTATTATTGATTCCTAGTAGGAATAGGTCATTCGATCTAGACAAAATTTGTATGAGACGGTCTCACGGGTCGTATTTTATGAGACATATCTCTTATTTGAGTCATCCACGAAAAATTATTATTTTTTATTCTGAGTATTACTTTTTATTGTGAATATCAGTTGGGTTGATCCGTCTCACATATAAAGATTCGTTAGACCGTCTCACAAGAGACCTACTGTTAAGTCTATTAAGTAGAGATTTATGTAACTCGTTAAGAAATAGTATGATTTTTGTGAGACGGTCGCACGGATCTATATCTGTTAGATGAGTTGACCCGATTTATATCTACAATGAAAAATAATGTTTTGACGTAATCAATAATATTTTATTCATGATTCGGGTTGATTAGAAGATTATTTTATAAAATTTACTTGCAAGACGATCTGATAAAATTTTTTTTTTCAAAAATAACGAAGAGAATGACGACAAACAAAAAATAAGTAATCAGATAATACTAAAGTTCTCCGAAAACTCCGAGGTTTTATATATTAATAATCAAGTTTTACATTAAATTTTATATTTATTGATCCATCACGCTTTTAACACCAACAAAAGTCGAATATATTGATTTTTGAATTTCTCAACATATTTGTTCGATTCGATCGATTGAGTCGTCGTCATCATATGTGTACAATTTTGAGAAAGTTAAGATTTCTAACGAAGATTTTAATGTAAATTTTTTAAATTTGATTGATTTTTGTTCTTTGTTAAGTAATTATTATTAAAAATGAATTTTGGAAAAAATAAATTATGTACCTTGGAAACGTTTAACACAGAATTTGTCCGAAGTACGGTACGGCCGCATCTACCTTCTCACTTCCGACACTCTTTGCCCTGCAATGGAATCCACGCAAGAGAGATTGAGCAACAGCATATACAAGGTGGCGAGAGCCATCAAACGCAGGGATAATTCTCTCTACAACGCTCTCCGATCCATTTACGAGGACTCCATCTTCGTCGGAGAAATCTCGCAGCTGTGGCCGCAGCTGCCGCTTCTGGCCAACCTCCGATGCGGCCTTTGGTACTCTCCAAAGTTCGACTCCAATTGCTACTTCAAATCCACCGACGGCCACACCAACAACTTGTCCTTCAACACCTCCCGCCTCAACCTTCACGTCGCCCTTGTTGCTGGTATCTTCTTTTCTTGGGAACCACTGACTTCCTTTTGAGCATGTATTGGAGATTCTTCATTTGTCAGACATTGGTTTTATAAAATTTTATTGGTCTTGTTTTGGAAATCTTGATTATTCCATCTCCTGTATCCATGTTGATCTGACAATGTTGTCGCAAATAGCAAGAAAATGTGTGATAAAATGAGGTGTGTGTCGGTTATATTGTAACGGGTGAAAATGAAATTATAAAAACATGCTAGATAACAAGAAAGAAACCGAAACTTGCACCGTGCCACAAATTGATGTGGATTCACTCTCATCACTCTTGTGTGGTGTATATGCATTTTATGTGGCAAGCTGCGCAGTCATCTATGCTGATATGGAACGGACAATGACTTGTTCAATTGATTTCTGGTGGTAGGACAGAGGGGAGGATGCATGATCGTTGATTCAACGCGAAAAGGGAAGAGATTTCCTGACAGCATGTCCAAGACTATACCTATATGGACTTGTGTCTTAAATCGTGCAATTCTCAATTATCGCATGGCATTGGGTGGTCTTCATGTTTCTGAGAATGTAAGTGAAAGAAATTTCATTTCCTGGATTGAGTGCCTTCGATATTCACACTTGAAGAAGTGTGCCTATATTATTTGTTCAGATATATGTTAATTGATGATTGTATGCTGTGAACAGGTGCTGATAATAAATAGCCAGTAAGAAATTTGATTCTGCTCTAATAGGGAATACTCATAGTTTGTTATCACATTGTGTTTTCAAGGCTAAGCTTAAGATGCTAAATGACAGAGGTCACCTTGTAGCATTTACTTCACAATGGTCGCGTATTTTCGCAAGGCTTCTCTAATATATCATCTTGTGGACTGCTCGAATAGGATTGATCTTGAATGCTAGCTTCATTTTTTGTAATTAATAAATATTTCGGGATGTATCCTATTATCCAGGAAAATAATTTGAAGCTTTGAGAACTTTATTTAAACTGGAATTATCCATTAACATTATTTTCACATTCAATTTTCAAAATTTGTCCATAGTTGAAAAGGTTTTAGGTAATCGAACTGTCAAGTGGATATATAATTGCTTGTTGATAGATTTATGTAATGATATTTACATGCATCATAATTGACATAAATGCACTTCAACAGGACTTAAATGGTTTAGGACAAGACTCGACATATTGGGATTGTTCCTTGCATCTTCCTCTTTGGGTTTCACAAACTGAGAAACTAATGATTGAAAACCGATTGGAAGTGTGGACCAAGGAATTGGAGGCTAGTGGAGCTGATATTGCTTCTGTTGCATCATCACTTAAAAAGCCTCTAAGACCATTATGGATTTCACAGAAGACTGTAATATGGGTGAATGAAGTCCCAGATTATGATTCATGGGGTTTTACACCAATAATGCTTGTCTCAGCGTCATCCTCAAATGGCAATTATCAACATCATACTTCTTCAGAGTTTAGTTGGAATTATATTGCCGGGGCGGGAGACGACGAGGAAAGTTGGTCTAGAGGTCTACGCCCTGATCTTTTCTGGAAACATGCCCATGATGTAATAAGATCAGATCCAGCCTCATGTAATCAAAAGATTGCGGATATTGTTGAAAAGGACAGAGTTCGTCGTGCACAGAGGGGGGGAAATGCTCCTCAGGTGTCAGCCAGGCTTTCAAAGCTGGTGACAGAGAGCAAGTTTGCCCCAGAAAGGCCATTATACTTGGATACTAAAACCGTAATTGAGAATGAACAATTGTTTGGAGAGGTTTCTTTATTTTGGTTGGGACCAACCAATATAGCAGTTGGCAGAACTCAACTTGGTACATCTCTTTTGTTTAGTAGTTCTCCTAGTTATTAACTTTTCAAAGCATAATTTTGTGAAGTCACTGATGGGGTCAGTATCATATGAAAGTTATGTAATTATGTTACTTGAAATTTTACTCCAGTTATTTTCTATTTCATCGGTGCATCTTTATTTGCATCTTGGACTAGAAAACAAGTGCACTAAATTTCCAATTTTTCAGCCATGGAGGTGGCTCCTGATAATTGCATCTTGAACTGTGATAAAGAGTCTAATGTCTCTCCGAAGAACTCTGGATTTCATTTGCACTTGCCCATTTTGGTATGTCTGTCGGTTGATTCTATTTCATCAAAATTTTCTACATTTATGATTCATTTTATTTGTTTCTTTCGCTTCTGTTTTTAGAAGTGAATGGGATTCCAAATTCCTTCTTTGTCAAGATTGCTCAAACTTATGTTCTAATTGTGAACAGGACTCCAAACATGATCGTTTCTCTTTGTTAAGACATCTCCCTTCTGCGCTGAATTTTTCCCAGACACAGTTGCGCGAGGGGAGAAAGCTTTTAGTTTGCTGCCAAAATGGTAAGAATTCTATAATTTTGAAATTATCAGCTACATTGTTGTCCCACCAATGACATCTCGGTAAGAGAAACACAAGTGATGGTTTTCTTCGATCTAACTCATCGCTTCTTGTGTGATATCTTCTATGCCTTCCCCATTCTGCTGATACTGAATGCTCTCTTTTTTTCCCTTTTATTGTCAAAGACTGGACTTTTTCTTTGCTCATGTGGCTTAAATTTTGAATGCTTTTGCATATCCTGTAGTTTCTTGCTTCTCAAAGCAAATGAAATCAAATGGATCATTGTATTCATATTCTTTCTGCCTGTTATTAAATATCATTTTGTTGGTTTCTTTCTTCACAGGAGAAGATATAAGCATCTGCATCTGTTTGGCAATGTTGACTTTATTATATGATGAAGCAGGTAAAACTTGAAACCTTGTCTTGAGTTCTATGTCGTCGGGGTGTGTGAGATATTTTCTTTATGGTTTGAGTTTATGCTCATTGAAAAATTGGACATGATGCTAGAACTTTCTTTGATGCTATCCAGAAGAGAATCCTAGTTCTAAGAATGAATCATTATCACAAAATGTTATAGTAACTGAGTGGCTGGTTTCATTTATGACGATCATTTTGTTTATGCCTTCCACGCCGTTAGTTCTTGAGCTTTTTCAACAGGAAACTTCGATGACGGTAAATCCTTCAATAATTCCCATATCTCCAAGTTTGAGCTCCGAAGACGATTAGTATTTATCTCTAAATTTGCTGTCAATGCCCGGCCATCGAGAGGGAATTTGAGACAAGTATTCAATTACCTTAATGAAAGAAGGTATGGTCACCCTCCTTCAGTTTCTTGACAAGTCTCGTCTCTGCATTTATCTTGTCAAGTATACTTCAGAGAAGAGAAATCGATGCCAGCCTGTGCTGTGAAGAAGATATAAACAACAAATTTTTGCCTTATTTTTTATATTTCTACTAGGTAATTGTATGTGGTTGACATTATATCAGATCCTAGTAGCCACGTACTTTAAAGTTAAAATGTCATTGTGTGTTGTTCCGTCGCCGATAACATGCTGAGCCATGTCGAAATAAGTAAACATGGGCTCTGACTATGCGCCACTCGAGTGTTACACTCCGCAGAGTTTAGGCCTTTGGATCCTCCATACATACAAATAGGGGCCTACATGAATGCGTGTGGGGGTACGGGTATCCCCAAGGGCTTATATATCATATATCTAGAGTAGCATTTTTCATACAACATAGTTATTTCAGAGAACTCTTCTTCGGACCCTTGTTTTCGATAAGAAGAGGCTGTCTTCACCCATGAAGAACATAAACGGAAAGACCTAGAATATAGCTATTCTATCTCATTAATCAACATATTCTCATACTCAGTTAGAAATCATTTATTCTTTAAAAGTTCGTTGGTTGTTATTTGATCTGAAGTACGTTAATATTTACGAGTTCCACACAGCGAACCGGGTTGTTATAACTCAAGTCAATCGTGATGTGTTTCGATTCTCCCAAACAAGAGAGGTTTGACGTGGCATTGCTTTCGTTAAGTTATTTTAGAAGCTCTCATATCTTCTGTGAGTCGTTATAACTGAGAGGGGCCAACAGGAATTCATGTGGGGGACGCGTGAATCCAAGGCCTTGTAAATGACAAACATCTGCCAACACGCGCCTGACAAATTACCTTAATTATCGCGATTAAACAACAAGAATTTCAATATATTTGGATTGTCAAAACATACCAAGGGGTGTATTGGTTATAGACTTTTAATGATTTTTATGGAGTTTAAAAGTCTAGAGGTATTCAAACTAGACTTTTATATACTCCATAAAAGTTTAGTGGTATTCAATGTAAACTTTTGTAGAATTTAAAAAGTCATGTGGTATTCAAACTTGACTTTTAAAAACTCTACAAAAGTCTATAGGTATTCAAAATGTCAATAGACTTTTAATGACTCTATGAATTCTATTAAGTACAAGAATTATAGCCTAAGGGACAACAATAAAATGTCAACAAAAGTCTTTGATTCAACATAAAGATTTGGATGTACATTTAATTGAGAAATCTCCCAAATTCAATACAAACTTTCATTCTTTTCTCATCTATTTATTTTTCCTTTTATTTGTACTTTTTAAAAACATAATTAAAATTTAATTTTTTATTAATTATTATATAACATTTTATTTTTAATTATTTTCTTTAATTTTAATTAATCTATATATTAAATTATTGTATAAGCAAATTCATACCGATATTATACCAAAATTTTCGGTATACCGAACCAAAAAAACCTTACATTTTAAAAGAAAATTATAATTTATTGTTTTAAAATATTATATATTTTAAAATTTTTGTATATTTTTCCATTATTTCGGTATATACCAAAATTTTCAAATTGGATATCGTTATCGTACCGAAAAATTCGGTATTGCCGTATCGAAATCTTCGGTATATACTTAAAATTCGATAAATTCAATATTTTTTTGTTATGGTAATTTCGGTATACCGAAAATTCGGTATTTTTTCCCACTCCTAATAGGGCTTGTATTGGCATGTTCTATATTACACAATTTTCTTTGAAAGAAGTGTCAATTTGATGAATTTCAAATTGAAATAGATAATGAAGCTCAATTGTCTTCATCAACACAAGTTTATGAAGGTGACGACTTTGATCAGTTATTTAATACTCAAAAATAACAACGAGCAAATGTTAATGCATGGAGGGAAAAAAGTGAGTGGCTTAGGTATTTGCTGTTGACGGCGAAATCTTCCGAAATCAGGTAATTATTGTTTAAATTCTATGTTTGACACTAGTTTTTTCAGAAGTTGTTTTGAAAATTTTGTTTTCAAAGGTTATATTTTCGGCTGTAGATTGCGATATTTTCCAGAAATCCGAGGAGCGTGTCACTGTGTAGTTGAATCACCTTTCTTTCTGTTCATGGTTTCTGCCAAAAATTTGTATTTTCGGTTGTTTTGGTTGACATAATTTGTCTCAATCTTGTCTTCTTATGTTTTTATTTTTTTTCTGAGTTCGACGAAATCGTAGCATCTGTCCTTCATAAAATTCGGTTCCGATGTTTCAAACCGGCGGGACAAATATAGTAATATTGCCCCGGTCGGGTTGAATATTGACTAGCTTCACGTAATACCATGTACCCATTCCCGCATTCGCATTGTGGTGGTGTGTTGACATCCATCAAAGCTATTGGAGAAGATTAATTTAATGAATTTTAACAGGAGATAGAGATATAAAAATATGTAGTTACAATAAAGTTTTACACATATAATGTAGTGGAAACTACAAAAGCTTTGGTGAACACCAAAATCAGAAAACTAGTTTTGAATTTCCGCCAAAAATATGACGAATTAACTACTAAACTTGCGAACAACAGATAAATCACAGCTGACTAACATGTAAAAGCTGACTAACATGTAAAACCTACACCGATAGAAGTTGCAACCCAAAATAGCAGCTTTCAGAGGTATACGAAACAGAACGGAAATGAAATCAAATTGGTAAATAAAATTAATCTTAAATTTGAGCGAACATACTCACATACCCGGCCAGTAAGAAGGTTGGAGGTTGATTTTTCTTCCGCACACAATTTTAGCTATCACTTTTTGTTGCGATTTCGATCGAACACCAAAACGCACAATTCAATTTTCCCTCATTCGGATGTCGGAATCACCTGGAACACATCACGATACAGAGATGTTCGGTAACAAATCGTACATCTATGCGGATATTATTTCGTTCATGGCGGCTAGGGTTTTAATAGAAGACATTGTGCGGAGAAAATGAGTCGAAGGCAATGGTTGGATATGTATCAAAAAATGGTGTTAAAATAATAAATAAAAAATATGTGAAAGGGTAGTTTTGGTAATTCAGAGTTAAGACATTAGTTAGTCACACCCTTAAAAATCTCACCAAACACAACAAAGATTTTAGCACACCTTACAAATCTTTACATAATCATTATCCTATCATTCGAACGAAACATAGCTTTAATGCATAACTATTAACATATGACATAAGCAACAACTGAGAATGTTACATATACAAATTAATATAATTAATTGTATTAATTCAAAATGAGTTTTTCAATAAAATGAAATTAAAATTCATGGGAGTAAATTGTTTTCGTGATTACATTTAAGTATTTGGTAATCGCCTAGAATAAATTCTGTTATTAATTTTATGTTGTGTTGGTTATATTTTAAACTGAATGATAATGGAAAGAGAAGTCTAATCCATGTACTAATTCTTTCTTACAAACAATTGAACTAAACTTATCTATGACTAAATCCAAGTATGATATATAATTACTAATAAATTATAGTTGATTTATCCATCAAATAAGTTAAAGGTATTTTGAACAAATTATACAAATTTTAAAAGTACTCGTAATTATTACTATTAGAGAGTAATTACGAAATCGCACAAAAATCCCCTATATTGAGTGGGGTGAATTAAAAATAAAACTATCAGGTATTTTTTAAAATTTAAATAACTATAGTTTTGGATAAATTTTTCAGAAAAGTGATTTTATTAGGTTTTTTCATGACAAATAAATTTTCGGATATAAAACATTAAAGGGTGTTTTTTTCTTGAGAAAAAAACTCATGATTATTTTTATAGATTTTTTGGTATCAAAAAATTTTCATTGATGTTGGCTTATGCATCCAAGAGTCAGAGTAACATTGAGAAGAATGATTTTTTGAAAAGTTCTCGTGCGTCAAGCTACTGATTTTACATCGCTTAATCTAGTTAGTCAGGTGAACCACAAAAAATTGACGTCAGATCTTATCGGGTAATACTATTTCTGTTAGGGATATGGCCGACGATAGGGAAAAAGCAAGACTGATATCTAAAGAATACGAAACAACACCAACAGATAAACATGCACATCTCCGGACTCATAATCATAACAGTCCGACTAATTAACACCTAAGTCCTGCATTCTGTGATATCACATATATAAGAAAATAAAATTATGCTTTAAATAATAACTATAATTTTTGACATAATAATAAAGATTCGAAGCTAACAATTAATTGTTTAGATTTTGTTAAGAAAATTATTTTATTAAAACATATAAAACTAAAAAGTCATAATGACTGGTGGTCTACATGAATAGGTGGAACAAGAAGAACTTGTTAGGCGGCTAAATTAAATATAAATTTTAATTTTTATATACAAATTTTTATTGATAAAAATTAAATGCATAATCGTATATATCAAATTTAATAAATCATAATTGATAATACTTCAACCAAATATATAAAAATATAAAAAATCTTTAAAAGTATTATTATTTTTTAAAGTTTTTTTACGACAATTTTTCAGATTGAATGAAAAACAAAATTAATAAATAATTTAACTTATTCACACATCTAAATTTAATATATAAATGGACCAATTATATGCAAGAAGGTAATAAAAGTAATTTAAATTTATGTATATAATAATAATAACAATAATTTGCAAATACCCAATATTAAAAGAAAAAGAAAAAAAATAAAATGAAACATGAGAAAAATACCAGTCCATATGGGATTTTGAAATAAAATAAAAAAATTACTTTGTAGTCACCTTCCTACATCACATCACCACTTGTCCCCTCCACATCTTGCAAGTTGCCGATGGTGACGTCATCAACGCCGCCTCAGGCTCGCCGCGCATTAACTGTGATATCCTTTTGACTTTCTTACGACACCTATCAAGTTGCGTGGACAATTCGCCCTTCCAAAACCTCTATAAATTCTCTTCCCAGAACTAGAACATCGTCATCGATCATTTCTTGAATCCCATTTTCCCCACCCACCAAATTCTGTCAAGTGCCGAAAATCATGTTGCCGAGGTTTGAAATTGATCAAGTTTTTGACCTTGATGAAGCCTTGACCATTCCGGAAGATTCGACAGCTGAGCTGAATGAACCTGAAGCAAGACCCTTATCGTCTGCCAACATCCAGTTCGACGAAATCCCGGCGGTGGTGACCGGCGGAGGTCGCTGCGCTGTGTGCATGAAAGGGTTCAGAGTAGGCGGAGCAGGGGGTACGCTGGTCCCCTGTGGCCTTGTTTTCCATGTACATTGCATCGCGCAGTGGGCTTGGGTCAATAGCTCTTGCCCTCTGTGCCGGACACGGCTGCCTTCCTGAGGCTGATTTGTATTGTAATTCGTTTCTTGTCATACTTTTTTTCTTCTTCTTCTAAACAGTTTCTTCTATGTTCTTTTACCAAATTTGTTGATTGTCATTAAATCTTTAAAATGCAACAGACTGCCTAATCTTATATCAATTTTTTTCCCCGTCTTCTTTGCTATTTGATAATATAATCCTCCGAATTTAAGATACGTTTGAGGGTATTGGAATTTCCAACAAATTGATCGAGAAGTTACTAAAATCATCATATATATCGATATACTGTAAGTTTTAGTCAATAGTCAATTTTTTTTTGATATCAATGTAATAAATAAAACATTTTGTTTTTTATGTAGGCATTATTGATTTCAAGTCAACATTTTGAGTAGGTTTTTTATGAGACAATCTCAAGGATTTTTATCGGTGAGACTGATCAACCCTACTAATATTCATAATAAAAAGTAATACTCTTAGCATAAAAATTATTATTTTTTCATGGACATCCTAAATAAGATATCTGTCTCACAAAATACGATCTGTGAGACCTTGTAACATAAATTTTTGCCCAATATTTGACTTAAAAAATAAAATTATAAGTGAAAAAATCAGATTTTTTGTGGTGCCGAGACAAATTTTTTATTATGTCATATACCAAAACCCAAAATAGGAAATCTCCAAAATTTTTGTAATTTTATATAAAAATAAATGAATCGACGGAGTTCTAATTTTATTATTATTTTATTATTCAACATGATTGACAAATGATTATCGGTTGACAACGATTCTAGACCCGTAAATTTGTTTATATCATAAAATGAGGAAAAATGCAATAAACACAAAATGTGAATAAAAAGTTCTCATTCTATCAAAAACAATATACTACAAGGGATGTATAAGGGTTCCCAGTCTCGGTTGCGGTCCAATTCTGGTGTCGGCGGTTCAGGAACCAGGGGAAACCGGTTCCAACACCTTAGAACTAATGCAATCTGGATTCTCGGTTTTGTATCATCGGTTAGGTTCCAATGCTAACTAAAACCTTTTAATTTTTGAACAAAATACATATTTATACCTAGGATGTCAATGGGTCCGGGTTTCACCCAGACCCGCAATGGGACCCGCGTGTATGGGACGGATTTGGACATACTAAATGGGTAATGGGGCGGGTATCGGGTTCAATTTTTCAGACCCGTCCGGATATGGGACGGGTCATGGGTCCTATAATACCCGCCCCATATATGTGGATATAAATACTCTAGGTTTTTAGTTTTATTAATTTTCATTTTTTTAATAGGTCATCTCAACCATACCGGTCTTAGTTATTCCTATGCCAACTATTGCATTTGAATCTGCTTTTAGCAATAGTGGAAGAATAGTTGATCCTCATCTTAGTAGGCTTAATCCAACGACTTTGGAGCATTGATGTGCTCGCGAAGATAGTCGTGGGGTGAGGTGAAAGGTAAATAAATCATGGTTTTATTTTGTTATTGTGCTTTCATTTTAATTTTTTTACTGTATTTTCTCTCTTTAAATTACATTTTTTTACAGTTTGAATTTACGGTTTTATTTTTTCAATGTACTTTCTCTATTTAATTTTGTATTTAATTTTTCAAGTAATTTACCAACTTGTCCCACCATTCTTGATGAAGAGGAAGATGATCTCGAAAAATGTGTCTGAATATTGCATACTCGCTGATTTTATATTGATCTGTTTAAGTTATGTTATGACTTATTTTTGGGGATGTCGAAACTTTTTTGGAGAGCTAGTAACTCTTTTTTTTATGTAATTCTTTATGTCGTGAAAATACTTTGTTTGTTATTATTAAGTGTGGTCGAAGACATGAATTAATTTTCCATAATGTTGTATTTAGAGACTTGTCTGTTCATAATTCAGTCATGTGAGAAGAAAAAGTACTTTTTTATTTTAAAAAAATTCGGGTCTCTGGTCTCAAAGGTCTACCCGGTCCCGTTTCATATTCGAGGTGGGGTGGGTCTGAAGAATATTAAACCGAGGAGGGACGGATAATGGGTCAAAGTTTTTTTCACGGGGAGGATTTTGGATTTAGCCATACCTGCCCCATTGACCGGTTCCGATTCTAACGATTTGTCTAATGGTCTGCCAGTTCTGAATCATGTTCCAAGAAACGGGTTTCGAACCGGTTGTTAACGAGTGGTTTGGACGGTTGAACATCCCTATCTACTTCACGTATAAAACTAAAAAGTTGCACCTTTATGATCACCTTCCTCGGACATCGCCTCTTCCAATCACATCTTGCAAGTTGCCAATGGTAACATCGACGCCGACGCTGCTGCCTCAGGTGCATACAATAACTTAATCTTTCTTCATACAACAATATTTTGCAAAACCACCCATCTGATTGGGTGGACATTTGGCCCGTCCAAAACCTCTATAGATTCAATTTTATAAGAATTCAAAATCAGCGTATAAACATGACGTTGAAACAGTTTTACGAATCAATTTTGTTAAATGATTATTTTATTTAAATTATTTATAAAAATATATTAATTTTTATTATAAATATAAACAAATTGATCACTCTGATGAATAATAAACAAAAAAATATGTGAGCTTACTCAAATTCGCATGGATCATTTCTTGAATCCCATTTTTCCCATTCTAATTCTATCAAGCGTCGAATCATGATGCAGCCGTTTGAAATAGATCAACTTTTTGACCTCGATGAAGCCTTGACCATGCGGGAATACTCAGCCACGGAGTTAAACGAACGGCACGAAGCCGAAGCAACACCCAAATCGACGGCCGACATACGGTTCGATGGAATATGCCGGTGAAGGTTGCTGCGTGGCAGGATTCAGAATAGGCGGAGCAGGGGTACGCTGTACGCAGGTCCCTTGTGGCCATGTTTTCCATTTTCATTGCATCGCGCAGTGGGTTTCGGTGAACAGCTCTTGCCCTCTGTGCAGGGCAGCCGGCTGTCGCCCTTAGGCTGATTTGCACTGTATGTATATATATATATTTTTTTGGCTTTTCTAAAACTGTTTCATGTTTGTTCTGTTTACCAAATTTATTGATTAATTTCTTACCCAATTTGTGAAGACACTAGAAACTTGTTTCGGGACTTGTGAAATGATTTAGTTAACGATTATTTTCAAAAGTTATCGGAAAGTTATGTCAATAACCTGTGCTAAGGTTGGCTTAATTTAAATGTGTGATTGATAGGATCACGCTTTTATCATTAGGTCAAAAATTATAGTTATTATTTAAAGTATAATTTTATTTATTTATACTTTTAGCAGCGCATAGTACACATACTTGGATGCAATGAGTCGGGCTATTAGACCCATTTCCTTACGGTGGGCCCTATCTCCAGTAGAGATAGTATTACCCGTTAAGATCTAATGTCACTCTTTTACGGCTCACTTAGCCAACCAGATCAAGTTGTGCAATGTCAATAACTTGACGCATAAGATTAACTCCATAAGGATATATTTGTTTTAAAAAAAGATTTTTTATATAGTGTTTGGTGCAAGAGAATTTGATTTCTCATTGACTTTGTTCATGGTGCTCCCCCACCTAATTGAAAATATGTACATGGTTCTCTCATATTTGTATTATGAGATTACATACTTTTCCTTTGCGGTTAATGGGAAGATGACCAAGTTATTGATAAAGGTTTACTTGTGTTATGTTCATTCTCAAATCTACAACTTTGAAATTCGCAAAAGATTCTGCGATGTCTTGAAGATCTTTTAGATCGATCTTTTTTATAGTTGTCATTAGCTTAATTTATATTCTGAGACAGTTTTAATCATATTGATCATTTTTTCTTTGTCAGTTAAATGTTTTGGCATTACCTTGGACTTCCCTCTTAGGTGTAATAAGGGTTCAATACCAAAGGATGATGATAATATTTCTTTCAAGGCTTTTTACTAGAACTTAGTTGTTATTCTAGAGTGTAGATTCTTGTTTGAATATTATTCATTATTCCAAAAATTTCTTCTTATTTTTCAAGAATTTTCTCAATTTTATGTGGTACATGGTATACTTGATTGCCTAGTTTTGTACCATCTTTTGTATCTCTCTACGATCTTCCGAGAGTTTAGAGAAATCTGTTACTATTTTTAGGAACTTATTATTTTGAATAATAAATTTACATTAGGACTTTGATGTGTTTTTTTTTTGGCTTATGATGTCTAACCTTGGTTAGGTCTTTTTGTAAATATTCCAAAGTATTGGAATAAATCATACACATTTAATCTCGAACATATATCCGGATCCATAAATTTTGAGAAAATTCTCCTCCTCAAATATTTAATTATCTAGTAATAATAACATTGTATGTTTGAAATATTTTTACCTCGACTCTGATATCATTTCTGATTCAATTAAAAATAATTAATAATTATAAAACTATTTTTGTCATAGTAAAAAATTTAAATAATGTTACACATACCATTCAAGCAAAAAAGTTAGCTTTATATCACCTTCCTCCGACGTCGCTTGTCCCCTTCACCTCTTGAAAGTTCATTGAATATTTTAATTGCGTCATCCTTTGACTATGCAAGAACTCCTATCAAGTTGCGTGGACACTTCGTCCTTTCGGAACCTCTATAAATTCAGACGTTCCCAGAACCCAAAATCCAGATCGATCATTTCTTTGAATCCCATTTTTATCATTCTGATTCTATCAAGTGCCGAATCATGTTGCCGCGGTTTGAAATTGATCAAGTTTTTGACCTTGATGAGGCCTTGACCATGCCGGAAGATTCAACAGCGGAGTTGAATGAGCCTGTAGCCAGACCCGTGTCGTCTGCCAACATCTTGTTCGATGAAATCCCGACGGTGGTGATCGGTGGAGGCCGCTGTGCTGTCTGCATGAAAGGGTTCAGAATAGGCGGAGCAGGGGGCACGCAGATCCCCTGTGGCCATGTTTTCCATGTGAATTGCATCGCGCAGTGGGTTTCGGTCAATAGCTCGTGCCCCTTGTGCCGGGCTCGGCTGTCGTCCTGAGGCTGATTTTTATCATTTTCCTTTTTCTTCTGAAATTGTTTCTTGTATGTTTTGTTTTTTTGGCCATGTTTTTTGTTAGTTTCTTGCCTGATATGTGAAGCTTTGTGGCAAGATTGGGTTAAATCTGTAACACAACGCTTCCTAAACTTAAAAATCATATGCATTTCTCTTGCAAATTGTCAATTTCAGTCTAATTTTAATTATGCATGTTTTGATATGTGATATTTTTAGCCATGTGTGTTTCGTCAATCAACTACAGACATGCAATTTTGTTTTTTTAATCAATTTTAGTTATTCTCTTAAAATTATGTAACTAAATGATTTATATTTTGTTAAAATTTATAATGAAGTTGGCAAACACACGTAAATTTTTCGAGAAATTTTTTAGACGTACTTTGAGAATTTTAACAATAAAATTGGTAATTTAATTATATTATTTTGGAGAGAATGACTAAAATTGATTATTAAACATAATTATATGACTATAATTGATTCAACAAAATATACAAAATAAAAAATATCACACAACAATATATATATATATATATATATATATATATATATATATATATATACATATACACACACACACACAATTGACATCTTACCGCATTTCTCTCAACATCTCCTATAAAATTTGTCTATGTAAGAATTTTATTTGTGTGAATTATCATACAATTATAAAATCAGATGAAATTAGTAGGCCATATGAAAATTGAGTAAGTATCATCTGAGATGGTCTCACGAATCTTTATTTGTGAGACATGTCAACCTTATCGATATTCACAATAAAAAATAATACTCTTAGCATAAAAAGTAATAATTTCTCATGGATGACCCAAATAAGAAATTCGACCCACAAAATTGATATGTGAGATCGTTTCTCATGAATTTTTGTGGTGAATATTTTATCCCGTGATAATGACGTTTTTGGTAATTATTGTTTTGTGTTTTTCATGTTCACAAAATTCAAGTAATATGAGTACGGGAAAATAAAAAAATTAAGTAGAAAACACACGGCTCGTCATATTGCATGAGTCACGTTCCACCCCCCACAGAGGTCATGTATGATTCATGTTCCACTCTCACGTTGTGTAAATCGTGTTTATATATATATATATATATATTAAAGAAGTTTGATTATTTAAAATTAAATCATTATTGTATTTGTTTACTTCTATATCAATTTGATTTAACCATTTTCGACGATGCTTACAAAATATTTGTTATACAGGTTTATTACGCAGTCGCACTTACATGAGTCTGAACTCGAGACGTAACAATGATATCAAAATTAGTTACTCTATGTTCATTAATCTTAATAATATATAAGTAATTGGATATTTCATTATACACGTGTATATGTATGTTCAAGACATGATCAATGTCAAACTTAAAGAAGTCTAAGTCCCAATTTCTAAGGATCCCGAAAAAAATAAGTCGAAAGCGATATAAGATTCAGATGATGCAATGCACAATATTGGTTTAGGACCAAACTTTTGAATCTAAGCATCAAATTTCATTCGATGTTAGTATAAATTTGACGATGAACACTACATAATGAACATTCATGTTCGATTTGTTCAACTCCAATTTGGTGTGTCGCGATAGGAAAATACATATAGGTGGGCTTGGCCGAATCGTGGAAATTCAATATAAATGAACTTATTTTCCCAATTAGGCATCAACGTTATTTGGCAATTTATTCAACAAATATTTATTATTTGATATTTCTTCCTTCAAAAAACTAGATGCATGCCCAAGACCGTCATCAAGGGTCGAGTCCTAAGGGTGGGGCACTGCCCACATATTAAAAAAACTAGTAGATATTTTGTGAGAAAATCTCATGTATCTTTACCTATAAAACGAATGAATCATGTCTATATCTACGATAATAAGTAATAATTTTATCATAAAAATAATTTTTTTATGGGTGACCCAAATAGGAGATCAGGCTCGCAAAAAAGTTTCTGTGTTAAAAATTATAGCTCGATAGTTTATTTTCCTTTTATTTACATTAAAATTCATTAATTGACGTCACAAACAAGAACTCAAGCTCATGTCAATGCATGCATATAATTATGTTACATAGATTTTAAAAATATTACTCGAGAGAAAAATTCTTCAAAACGCGGGTATTTTTATATATTTGAACCCGATAATTTCAAAAACAAATGAAATAATTTTAGAATTCGCTCGAAAAAACAACGAGTAGACTCAATTCGCTTGCAAATTGTAAAATTGAGCTTGGATGTGAATTCCATTGCAATCTCTTTCGTGTATGAAATGTTTGGCATGCAATCCTAGAACTATTAATTAGGAAGTGGCTGTGGTCCTCATGAAATAGACATCTTAATTCGGCACTAACTAGAGTTAGTCAAACATGAATCGCCTAATAATGCTATCTCTTACTTTTTCAAAAAAATATATAAAAAATAAAGAAATTGTTGTGAAAAAGTAAAAATTTATGGTAAAAAGTAAAAATCTCAAACTCTCAAAATTTACCAAACTACACACTTTATAATATTTTTCTCTCTACTCAATTGTGATTTTCTTCACAAATGAGAGATCTATTTATAGGAAATCTTTACAAATAATCCAAAAATAAAATACATCATTACCTACATCATCACACACTAATTTTCAATATTTACAACTCTTATTTTCAACATTCAAATATTCAACATTCAAATATTCAATACACACATTTTAAATATATTTTTCAACACTCCCCCTTGTGATGATGATCATAATGATTGTCTTCATTACGTGTTTTTATACTGTCTCGTTAAAAACCTTACTTGGAAAAACCCATTGGGATAAAAACCATAGTAAGGAAAAAAGAGTGCAGTCACGTAAACTCTCCCTGATGTTGACATGAACAATTCTTCACAAATTTCGTAGATTGCGCATCCCAATATTATATATGTGCTTTCTGAATATTGACGTAGGAAGTGCCTTTGTGAAGAGATCTGATGAGTTTTCACTTGATTGAATGTGACGAACATCAATACATCTATTCTTCTCAAGCTCCTTGGTGAATGCGAAGAACTTAGGAGGAATATGTTTAGTTCTGTCGCTTTTTATGTATCCTTCTTTCATTTGAGCAACACATGCAGCATTATCTTCATATAGTATCACAGGCTTCTCATCAGATGATAATCCGCATGAAATTTGGATATGTTGGGTAATGATTTTAACCACACACATTCACGACTTGCTTCATGTAGTGCAATAATCTCGGCATGATTTGATGAAGTTGTTACGAGCGTTTGTTTCTGAGAACGCCAAGATATTGCAGTGCCTCCACGAGTAAATACATATCCAGTTTGGGAACGTGCCTTGTGTGGATCAGATAAGTATCCAGCATCAGCATAACCAATTATACTTGGATTAGCATCTTTTGAATACAAAAGTCCCAAGTCTGTCGTTCCTCGTAGATAACGGAATATATGTTTAATTCCGTTCCAGTGTCTCTTTGTTGGATATGTGCTAAATCTTGCCAACAGATTCACGGCAAAAGATATATCAGGCCTTGTACAATTTGTAAGGTACATAAGGGCACCGATGGCACTTAGATATGGTACTTCTGGACCAAGAATATCTTCATCATCTTCACATGGACGGAATGGATCATTTTCTATGTTTAATGATCTAACAACCATTGGAGTACTTAAAGGATTTGCTTTATCCATATTAAAACGTTTAAGGATCTTTTCTGTATAATTTGTCTGGTGAACAAACATTCCACATTCTTTTTGTTCAATTTGTAAACCCAGACAATACTTGGTTTTTCCGAGATCCTTCATTTCAAATTCTTCCTTCAAGTATGACACAACTTCTTGAATTTCCTTATTCGTTCCAATGATGTTTAAATCATCAACATATACAGCAATAATTACGCATCCGGATGTTGTTTTCTTAATGAAAACACAATGGCATATTGAATTATTTACATATCCCTTTTTCATCAAGTGATCACTTAGTCGATTATACCACATTCGACCTGATTGCTTTAACCCATATAATGATCTTTGTAATTTCACAGAATAACATTCCCTGGGTTTTGAACTTTGTGCTTCAGGCATCTTAAATCCTTCAGGGATTTTCATATATATATTACTATCAAGTGATCCATATAAGTAAGATGTAACAACATCCATAAGACGCATTTCTAAATTTTCAGATACCGTCAAGCTAATCAAATACCGAAACGTAATTGCATCCATCACAGGAGAATACGTTTCTTCATAATCAATTCCAGGCCTTTGAGAAAAACCTTGTGCAACAAGTCGAGCTTTATATCTTACTATTTCATTTTTCTCATTTCGCTTTCGAATAAAAACCAATTTGTATCCAACAGGTTTTACACCTTCAGGTGTAAGGACTATAGGTCCAAAAACATTACGTTTATTTAGCGAATTTAATTCAACCTGGATGGCATCTTTCCATTTTATCCAATCCTGCCGATTTTTACATTCACCAAAAGATTTTGGTTCATGATCTTCGTTATCATTTATGATGTCGATTGCCACATTATAAGAAAATATATCATCAATTTCATCTATATCTTTCCGGTTCCATATTTTTCCAGTATTAATATAATTGATAGAGATTTCATGATTCTCGTCAGTTTGTGGTTCTGACAGAACATTTTCATCATCATGTGTTTCTTCAGGAACACCATTCTCTATTTTGTGATCATCATGTGTTTATTCAGAAACGTCATTCTTTATTTTGTGATCATCGTGTTTCTCTATGAATTTTCTTTTTCGAGGATTTTTATCCTTGGAACCGACTGGCCTTCCACGCTTCAGGCGTTTAATGACATCATGAGTATCTTCCATTTGTTTCTTTGGAATTTCAATTCGAGCAGGGGCATTTGCAGCATGTATATATGATTTAGTTACCCCTTTTGTGTCTGCAAATGCATCTGGTATTTGATTTGCTATTCTTTGCAAGTGTACAATTTGTTGTACATCTTTTTCACATTGTTTTGTTCTTGGATCCAGATGTAACAAAGATGATACATACCATGTAATTTCCTTTTCGGTATGTTTCTGTTCTCCCCCTAACATTGGGAAGATTTCCTCATTAAAATGACAATCAGCAAAACGTGCTGTGAACACGTCGCCTGTCTGAGGTTCAAGATATCGAATGATTGATGGACTATCATAACCGATATAAATTCCAACCTTTCTTTGAGGTCCCATTTTCTTTCGTTGCGGTGGTGCAATAGGCACATACACCATACATCCAAAAATTCTCAGATGAGAAATGTCTGGTTCTTTACCAAATGCAAGCTGCAATGGGGAGTATTTATGATATGCACTTGGTCTGATGCGAATTAATGAAGCAGCGTGTAAAATTGCATGTCCCCATATAGAAATAGGGAGCTTTGTTTTCATAATCATTGGTCTAGCAATCATTTGCAGACGTTTAATCAATGATTCAGCCAATCCATTCTTTGTATGTACATGAGCAACAGGATGCTCAACAATGATTCCCATAGACATACAATAATCATTGAAAGTTTGGGAAGTAAATTCACCAGCATTATCAAGTCTAATTTTCTTGATTGTATAATCGGGAAATTGATTCCTCAATTTTATTATTTGAGCAAGTAATCTTGCAAATGCAACATTTCGAGTTGATAATAAACATACATGTGACCATCTGCTGGAGGCATCAATCAATACCATAAAGTATCTGAATGGTCCACATGGTGGATGGATTGGTCCACAAATATCACCCTGAATACGTTCAAGAAACATTGGTGATTCAGTTTGGATTTTGACTGGTGATGGTCTTATAATAAGTTTTCCAAGAGAACATGCTTTACATTGAAACTTATTATTCTGAAAGATCTTCTGGTCTTTCAGTGGATGACCATGTGTATTTTCTATAATTCTTGGCATCATTGTTGAACCAGGATGTCCCAATCGATCATGCCAATTGGTTAATATCGAAGAATTATCAACTACCATATTTGATTCAACGGGACTTATATGTGTATAATGCAATCCAGTAGGGAGCATTGGTAGTTTTTCAATCACATATTTCTTTCCTGATTTATATGTGATAAGACACATATATTTCTCATTCCCTTCATTCATTGTTTGAGTATCATACCCATGGGAATATATATCATTAAAACTCAACAAATTTCTTTTCGATTGTGGTGAATATAAAGCATCAATGATCAAAAATTTTGTACCATTAGGTAACAAAAATTGTGCTTTACCACATCCTTTAATCAAGTCTACAGGACCTGATATTGTATTCACCGTTGTTTTTGTTGGTTTTAGTTCCAAGAAATATCTTTTATCTCGGAGGATAGTGTGCGTTGTACCACTATCGGGTATGCAAACTTCAGCTTTGCTCATAGCATTTTCCATATTTGAACTTCAAAAAAATATGCAATGAAATAAATTACTTGCAATATATATTTAAATATAACACAAATCATAATTATACAATAAAACATTATTCTATGAATACATGAAAAATAGATTATTGTACATTTATATTCTACCATTATATTGTTCATTTTCAGAGAAATCGTTGAGAAAATCTGCAGCATCAATATTGTTCATTTCTATCCCACCAACATATTGATCATTTCCAGAGAAATCATTCATAAAATCACCAGCATCAAAATGAGTTGTATCACTCAAACGGTCACTGCGTTCAGTGAAGTTGGTCTCCTTTTCTTTCCCCTTTAATGATTCTTTATAAAGTTTACAAAGGTGCTCAGGGGCTCGACAAACTTTGGACCAATGTCCTGGAGTACCACATCTGTAACAAGAACTTTCATATCTTTTTGAGTGCTTCTCATTAACACTTGTATTCTCATGATGCCTTTTCTGTGGATGGTTTGGGACGTTCTTTTGAGATGAGTTATAAAAATAACTATCTCGATTATTTTCAAAACCACGGCCTTGACCACGACCACGGCCAATTCCACGTCCACGTCCACGTCCACGACCTCGACCTCGACCTCGACCAAAACCTTGTCTTTGAATTTGATTTTGGTTTCCAGGTTTAAATTCATTTTTACTTACAGCATTTACTTCTGGAAATGCTGTTGATCCAGTGGGTCGGGACTGATGATTTCTCATTAATAGCTCGTTGTTTTTTTCCGCCACAAGAAGACAGGCGATGAGTTCAGAATATCTCGCGAATCCACGTACTCTATATTGTTGCTGTAGAGTAATATTTGATGCATGAAACGTGGAAAATATTTTTTCAAGCATCTCAGATTCTGTGACCTCATGTCCACAAAATTTTAATTGCGAGATTATTCTATACATCGCCGAATTGTAATCACTGACTTTTTTAAAGTATTGGAATCTCAATGTATTCCATTCATCCCGGGCGGTCGGAAGTATAACTTCTCTTATATGTTCGAATCTTTCTTTTAATCCCTTCCACAAAGCCATGAGATTTTTTTTCAGTCAGATATTCACATTTCAATCCATCGTCGAGATGTCGACGCAAAAATATCATGGCTCTTGCCTTTTCTTGTGACGTGCATATGCCATTTTCTTTAATGGTCTCGCTTAGACCCAATGACTCAAGATGCATTTCTACATCTAGAGTCCATGGCATATAATTCTTTCCCGTGATGTCGAGCGCAACAAATTCGAGCTTTGTTAAACTTGACATGGTGGTACTAAAAAAAATTACGATGCATTTTATTAGTTAATAATTATTGCAATACAAAGTAACGGATAAACAACAAGTACAAGTATTTGTAAAAATAAAGAAAACGCACGAGGAGGATATTCTCCGATAAATACAAGACTCGTGAGTATGATAACCAAAATAATTAAAAATAACTTTGAGAAAGTCATCTTCTTTTTTCTTCGAAAAATTTGATGAAGAATAATTTTTAGAGAAGAAGAGAAAGTTGGAGTGATTGAATGTGTTTGTGAGATGATATTTATAGGGTAAAAACTAGCCGTTTTGTTACCGTTTATGACCGTTGGTGTAAAAAAAAATAAATGTATATATTTGTATAATTTTATGGTAATAATATGGTGAATATAATATTAATCATGTTTAAATAATTATGTATATCATATCACATTATTATAATGAGGTGTCGTAAGTTATTTTGTTTAAAAACCTTATAGGCTTTTATACTTGTCGTATCCCTTACCGGGAGTGTGGGATGTCGTCTTAACATCCTCCCAGGATTTATAACAAGTTTTTGAAAAATTTATTTTTATTATTTCTAATAATAACATTATATTATATATTAAATATATACACAATAAATAAATAACAGTAAAATAAATATTATTACTTTTGTTACCTTTTTCTTCTGTTTGGAGCTTGGAAAAGGATGGAGGACTTTTAGAGCTTCGTGCTGATAACGTGTTGTGAAAAAGTAAAAATTTATGGTAAAAAGTAAAAATCTCAAACTCTCAAAATTTACCAAACTACACACTTTATAATATTTTTCTCTCTACTCAATTGTGATTTTCTTCACAAATGAGAGATCTATTTATAGGAAATCTTTACAAATAATCCAAAAATAAAATACATCATTACCTACATCATCACACACTAATTTTCAATATTTACAACTCTTATTTTCAACATTCAAATATTCAACATTCAAATATTCAATACACACATTTTAAATATATTTTTCAACAGAAATTAATATTGTTAATTTTTTCCCTCTTATTTGGTTTGTGGGCATTGGTGTTTTGACTGTTTTCCACAAAAAAATGTGAGAAAAACAACCAAACTTGTCTGGTAAATTTTGGATTTTGCTTATCTAGTTAATTGGCCAAAATCCATTGTTAGTTTAACAAATTGGTCTTCTCTGTTATTTTTTTTCCCACTTTTAACTTTTTTTTTTATTTGAATGTTGACGTGATAACGGATATTATTAGGACAGAGCTGGACATTAAAGTTATAGGACAGGAATATGAGAATTTACATGACTGGAATTCTTCTAAAGAATTCGAGAAAATTTAAATTTTTAGATTTGAAATTCTATTATTTCATATTCCTAACGCATGTTAATAATTTTGGACTTGGGATAAAGGTTTATTAATTCAAGTTTAGATAGCATTTAGAAAAAAATTATAATTTTGATGTTGTATGTTTGTCTATTTATAATTTAATTTTTTATATTGTCGTTCAAAAATAATTCAATTCCTTTGTTTTTTGTTTTTTGTTTTATTTTAACATTTTTAGTCCTTTTTAAGCGACGTTGATTAATATTCATATGAAGAAAATTACTAAAATTTTCAAAAATTGAAAAATACACAATTAAAATTAATTGACAACAAAGACCAAAATCGTAAAAAAACAAAAACAAAAACAAAAAAAACATATATATGAACATATAAATTGCGTTTTTTCCTTATTAATAATGTAAGTACTCATTTCTTTGATCCAAAATCATGTTGGGTTGGATCAATGATGGATGAATCTCTCTTAATATCTATTTTTCAAATTTAAAAAAAAATTCAAATGCTGTATATTGTTAAAAAGAATGTGACAACTCTTTCTTAATGGGTAACACAGGTTGTGACCTGTTGGGTCATCCCTAGGATGATCATTAATTCGGTTAAATTAAATTAACTTATAAAAAATTAATTTGAAAAATCGATTTGTTAGTTCGAGAATTCGATTTTAACTTTAAAAAATACCAGTTACATAATTTAAATCAGCTTCATTTGGGTTTTTGGTTTTAAAAAAATCGCTTAACCAATATATTTTAAATAATATTATATTTATGTAAGCCTACATACTATTTATAAATTATAATGTCCATTATGTATTGTGGGCCGTGTTATTTTTTTCTTTTCTTTTTTAAAGAAAATTACTTTCATTAAAAAAAAGAGTAAATAAACAAATAACACAATAAATCAAAAACTAGAACTTAATTAAAACTACAACAATACATGAGCCATAACAAGACATGCACCATATCGTTTGAAATCGGTATGGATCGAAAGACGTGAATCTGAATCTTCTTAATTATATCATCCACCATCGGCTTAGCATCCTCAAACATGACTCTGTTACACATGTTCCATATTTGATAGACTGTTGCTGCAAGTGCAATAATTCTCATCTTCTCTATGTTCAAGTTTCCGCCATAATGATTGCGAAATGCCCTAAGAATAGCAGGTGGAGAGGCCATAATTTTCTTCAGGTCAAGCCACTTCCTTATCCCGTCCCATATGCTCTTGGAGACCCGGCATTGAAAGAATAAGTGAGAAGCCGATTCATCGCCTGATTGACAAAGCATGCAAGTTTTAACACTAACAAACCCCAATCTATCTCGTGTGAGTAGTTTTTTGCGTGCTAGCAACTAAAGAATAAATCGATGCTTAGGTAACACGCAGGTTCTGCTGAGAAGAGGTTTCCAAGGCCATTTCCTACTTGCTTGAACAAAGAAGTTATAAGCCTTCGATAATCCCCCAGTTCGTCCTAAACCAACTGTTAAGTCTATCCACCGTAGTTGTTACCGAATACTTAGAGCGCAGGATTTCGTCCTGGATGGATATAATCTGCTTAATCAAATGTGATTCCTCTTTGTGTCAACCCCAATACCAAACACCACCAAAGCAACTGTAAATATGATTAATCCACCTAATCCAAAAACTATCTTTCCTATTTATGCCAACCCCAATACCAAACAATCGGTTCGATTTTATTCGATTACGAAGAAAATTGGTTCAGTTTCGATAATATGAAAAAATCGGCCTGTTCTATCCGCCTCCTGTGCCTTACAAGGAGCTCTAGGAACTCTGAATAGTTGTTTGATGTCCAACTCGGGCCTATATGATCGATAAATATAAATACTCCATCTTTGTCATATATTTCATACATCACACTTGATAGATATCATATTCATAAAATAGAATGCACTTTCAAGATGCCTTAGTAGTGAAATGGTAGACACGCGAGTCTCAAAATCTCGTACTAAAGGGGTCTAGTAATCACAATTAGCTCGTCTTAATTTCGGGCATAGTTTATCGGCCAATCCATTTGGGACTTAAACGGGTCTTGAATTATTCATTTGCATGGTTTGTCAAACGCAGTTTACAAGTTTTCAGGTTGGATTTGAGCACTTTCCAATTTTTACAAGTTTTCAGGTTGGATGTGAATTATTCATTTGCATGGTTTGTCAAACTCATAGATAATGGTGTGTATTGAATAAACTTTATGTTTTATGACAATAAAGGTCGCAATCGCTATTATTGGATGTGCGCTAGATAAACTTTTTCTTTTATAATGAGGAAAGTCAGTCATTGTTACTTTTCAATGTACGCTGAATAAATATCGATTGATACGAAATAAATAATGAGAAGGTCCATCCATTGTGACAAATGTAATTTAGTTATTTATGTTCAATGCAAACAAACTAAAAATATTATTTGCAGGTATGTCGGCTAAAGCAAGCACGCAACTTCCCGAATCGGCCACTGTTTCAGCTCTGAAATGCATCGATCTTTCTAGCCCTGACATTCAGTCCTCCGTTTCACTACTCAAACAGGCAAAATCCCTAGCTTAAATTACTCTATTTCAGTGTTTCACACGAATTAGTCGACTTATGTTTGTATGATCCTGTTTACTGAGCGAAAACAGTGACGGGGGTTGATCAGAAGCCCTGCGACTTTTGTGGGTTTTCCGAACTTTTTTTTTTTTTATCACTGCATCTGAAGAAATAGTTTTTTTGTGCTAAAGAAATTGTATCCAACTATTACTGTTTTCATCGCTCGTTTTGCATTATTTTTCTGCTTCACATTATGTGTGTTTCTGTTGTTCTTTGGAGTATGGATTTTTTTGGGTGAGTGAGAGAGGGATGATAATTGGGCTTTTGGAATTGATTGGATTGATTGGATTCCAATATAAATTTTAAGAAACTGTGATTATTGATTCTCTTGATTTTGTTATAATCATCAGCCTCGTTATTGATGGGAAATATTATAAATAGCACTCATAATATCTATCACAGACTTCATAATCTTACGTTGATTTGTGATAATCACAATAATATCGAATTGGAGCTTTTTATTTTTAAAGTTTTATATGTGAATAAAAAATGAGCCACTTGGCTTGATTTCCTAGAAGATTTTTCATGTATTATTTTATTTCTCATTTCATGTCAATGTAGGAGAACTGCTACCAGAGGTGATTTGCGTTAGTTGTGGATTAAACTTGATACTCTTTCTGTTTAACTTGATGGACTACAATGTTTGTTTAATTGTTTTCATAAAGGTTTAATTTTGAACTGAGATGCCACTCTTGTTTCTCTCTCTCTTGTATATCAAAAGCCGATTTTGTATCCTCACACATTAGCTTATTAATGAAGTTTAGGCTTGCTTAGATACTGGGTTCTTCTATGTTATCAATCATGGAATTGACAATGAATTCATGGAGGAGGTTTTCTTCCAAAGCAAAAGATTTTTTGATTTGCCCATGGAAGAAAAGATGAAGCTTTTAAGGAATGAGAAAAATCGAGGCTATACTCCTGTTTTTGATGAACATTTGGATCCTGTCAATCAAATTCATGGTTTGTGCTATTCTCTATAGCTTTTGTCTTTTTGAGGTTATGATATTGTATTTGTAATATACATTAAGGAAGTGGCCCTTTAGAGAATCATCATGATATCTTTGGTATGGCAGTACTATGGCTCTTTTGGTTTTCAAAATATAATTTCCTACACGGTATTAGTATATTAATAGCTCGATTGTCTAGCTTTTGTCTATTTTTTTAGATTATTTCTAAAATACCCGTCGGTTTAAAGTGATATTGGTATGCACACTAATATTTTACATTCCATTAGTGTTTTAGTTCTTGATGTGTTTTTTTTAATATCTCAGACTATGCATTAATTATTTTAATGATATCATACATTAAAATGTTACTCTCTCTATTGCTATGTATATCTTATGCTAATATCCTTGTTCCTTTGACGTTTTATACTTTGAATTGGTAAAAATGTCTTATCAAAGCTTTTAACAACAAAATAGTTGTATGGAAGATAATTTGTTGTCAGTTTGATAATTTTTTACTTATCTATTAATTTTAATATTATATACTATGATTATTTCTAATATTTCATTTGGAAAGCAATCATTTCAGATTTTATTCTACATGTATTGTGTGTGCCCCTTTAACTAGTATAAATGAACTCAGTTTATCAAATGTGTGGTTACTTCGGTGTCTCCGTCTAATAATTCTTATGTCATAGCAAATGGTCATTATTATAAGATAAAGGGATTTTGAATCTGGAAAATCTGAAGCCAAACAGTTGCCTAAGTTTGGGCTGCCCATAGAACTTGAGGAAAGAGGATTTTGTTACTCTTTCTCAAGTTTTTCTGCGACCTAAAATTGGTGTAGATTAGCCTCTTGTAGCTACTGTATGCTGGTCCAGCTTCTCACGCTGTGTTAAAAAGATCTACATGTTAATGGTTATAGTTGATGCGTGATAAATGAGGCCGTTGCATGATTGCTAGTCCGTTGGTCACAACCATCTGGATTTTTTTGTGGTTCATGTATTTAATTGTGTTTAAATCTTATTGTTTCGATTCATGTTTCAGGAGATTATAAAGAGGGATATTACATTGGCATTGAATTGTCTGAAGATGATCCTGATGCACAGAAACCATTCTACGGGCCAAACCTGTGGCCGCGTGCAGGTAAATATTTTAGGTTGGATTGATTTTTTGCATAACAATTGGTTCAGAAAATAGTTGTTGAATGTTGAAGCCACATTATGGTAACATGTGCATATTGTCAAAGTGAATCACAAACCATCCATGCACACCTTTTAAGCATGTCATAGGATACCAATCATTATGAAAAATACCAATTCAAAACAAGTTTGTACAAGTTGTGTTTTTATTGTGCATGCTTTGACTATCAATCATTCTTTACTGTTGTAGACATCTTGCCTGCATGGAGGGAAACTATGGAGAAGTATCATCAGAAGGCACTGTTAGTTCCAGTTGTCCTAAATTTTGCGATACACATTATTTATTATCACATAAAAACCTCCATGCAATTCCAATCTGGTGAATCTTTTCATTGTTGGAGGTTTAATTATAACTGTATAGTTCATCTCTATATGCTTTTTTGAATTATTTCCGATTTTTTCTTGTATTTTGTAAATTGCGGATGTTAGTGAAATAAAACATGAGAAAATCAGATGACGTATTCAAATAAAAGCAATGCATAATGACCTCTAATGGTTTCATGGTTAATGTAGTTTGATGTTACTATATGGCAATGGCACCTGAATTATTAGCATATGAAAAACGAACTCATATTCATGCCTTGATTGACAATGCTTCATCCCATATTTAAGCTCGTACTTAGTATCTAGTTGTCTGTGTCATAACTTTGATGACAGCCTATGAGCCTGCAACTTATTATTTTGTTCTGTGAGACACCTCTTATTCTGTCACGAGGAAGACTCATTTCGTCTATTGAATATATTTAAATGTTCTAAATTCTGGATAATAATGTAAGTTGTCTTCGTGGCAAGAAAATAGTTTCTAGCATGATGCTTAGTGGCAAGCCCGTAAATTTTACAATTAAGAAAAAACTAATGTTTTTACTTAAATGACCATGTGTTATTCAAGCAGACACCATTAGTCGTATGATCTTTTATTTAAATCATAAAGGCACAATATATGCTTTTAACATTCTCGTGAAGTTCTCTGAATATTAATCTTCTTTGTGTGACTGGTGATACATTTATTGTTTCTCCTCCTTTACATATTTATAAATTTTTTTTAAAAATCATCTTTTCTTCTTTCAGATTACCAGAATTTACAAATCCTTGGAACAGTATTCCATATGATTAATTTTCTTTTCTCCTTCTTCCCCTTTATATTTATTTGTCCACAGTGATGTAGCAAAAGCTGTTTCACGATTGATAGCCCAGGCACTTGATTTAATATTTGACTTTTTTGATCAAACCGAAATGCTTGGAAAACCCATTGCAGTCTTGCGGCTGCTACATTATTCAGGTGATGATTAATTTAAATTTAATGAAGAGTGGGTATTTCTTGATTGACACTATTTAAGTATTTGTGACTGTACTTTAGATCAGGTTTCTGAGCCTGCAAAAGGCATATTTGGAGCTGGGGCACATTCTGATTATGGTTTAATTACTCTTTTGGCTACAGACAATGTCTTTGGCCTTCAGGTATGAATTAAGATAAAAACTTTAAAATACTCTTTCGTTAATTTTCCTCGAATATGTTCTTGAACCTTGTAATATACACAGATATGTAGAGACAAGGATGCTAATCCTCAGATATGGGAATATGTCCCTCCATTAAAAGGGTAGCTTTATGTTCTGTTTCTTATCTTCTCAGGAAGAATTTTCCTTTCCTTATGTCAGTGGTTTTCTAGTCAATTATTGTCCATGCATGATCTGAAATATGCAGTTGGTCACCTAAAACATTTTATTTTTCCTGAAAACATTCTGCGATATTCATTTTTGAAGGATGCAAAGAAATCGTCTATTTCATTGTTCACAATTCTGGAGTGATTGGAGCGGTATCAAAATGTTATTTCTAACATTGGATTGACAATTTCAAAGGATTAGTGATGTAACAAGTCTTATGAATTGAACAAGTTGTGCATGTATTTTTAACCTGTATATACATTGAAAATTTTGGCTGTCTGAACTTCAAATGCATATTTAGATGTTTATCAATTTAGTGATGATGCTTTCTCAATATCTTATTGCTGGTACTTGATTTTCAGGGCATTTATTGTAAATCTTGGCGATATGCTGGAACGCTGGAGCAACTGTACCTTCAGGTAATGTGCAAGTGTATAGAAGTAAGTGTTTTATTCCCTGATTTGGAGCAGACATTCGCTTAAAGTCGGCCGCTTGTTGACTTGATCGCAAAATATTGGGCATGTTTTGTAATGTAGCAATATAAGTTTTAGAAATGACTACAATCATGATGTAATTATTTGATTTGATTCTTTCATTTGGAGCAGCAATGAATACCTGTCTGCCCTATTTTGAATTCAATAAACTTTTCTGACTTTTGGTGTCAATGTGCTTATTTACTGACCATATATACACTACGCGATATTAAGGCATTGGTGCGAGTAGAAACTTGATTTTGTATTTCACAATTCATATTTTTGAATGCATTGGAGGTCCAAGTTTGTTAAATTTTCTCCATTGAATCTCGGTCGACTTACCTATTATAGTAAATGTATGGATACTTTGAATATGAACTTGCTAGGTTATAAAAGTGTTTGCTTTTATTTCTCTATACAGGTCTACCTTACACCGGGTAGTGTGTACTGATCAAGAAAGATATTCTGTAAGGCTTCCAAAGTTTTTGAAATTTCTCTTCCTGTACTCTCACTTGGCGAGTTCCTCTTTGTCATGCAATATCTCTTATGTTTAATTTGTGCATGGTTGTTTCTTGTTTTTGTTTGGTTCATAACCGACCATCCATGCAACTCAGCAAAGGTTAGAAAACATAGGAACCTACTCCAGCAATGGGTGAGATCGTACTGCAATGGGATTTCTTGGCTAGACTAGGTAATAGTGCAGAACTTGTGGTCTGCATAGGCAAAGAGTATTGTACCGATTCTAGCCATGAACGAACCATTGATCTGATCTTGTCGGAGTGGGTCATGAATTGAAGTGGATTTACATCTTTTCAATTTGGGATCGAAACACAGCCCTTTAAATTAAGAGCACGTGGGAAAGTTCACAAGTTTTTGGTTGATCTTCTCTGCCGTCGTTAGATACCACATAGAGTGTAAATAAAGTGATATAGCTTCTTTTGCAATGTGAAAAGGTGTCTATTTGGGAGAGGCCGAATGTGTGAGCTCAATTCCAAGTTCTGGTGATATTTCACTACGGATTGGACTGGGTATTGTCTGTGTCTGTTCTGCATCCACCTTAATACTTTTTTGTATGGTACGGTGAAGACAGGATGTCAATCAATCTTGATTAATGTTCTTCGACAGATAGCTTATTTTGTTGAACCTAATCACGATTGCATTGTAGAATGCCTGCCAACATGCCAATCACAGAAGAATCCTCCAATGTGAGTACATCCATAGTGCTAGCTCTTTTTATTATGGTTTATTCTAATATCACTGCTCCTTTTGCCAATATTGTTTTCCTTTCGCATGTTAAATCTCTAGATTCTTATTTTATATAATGCAACACAATGCTTTTTTAGGTTTCCTCCAATAAAATGCCAAGATTACCTAGATATGAAGTACAAAGATACTCATGCTGACTTGAACTCCTACCACGTTTCTAAATGAGGTTACTGATGTGGAAGGTGATGCCACCTCAGGAATTTCGATATGCATAGACTGGGCAAGTGTTTCCTCTAGTAACAAACATTGATTTATGTAAAAATATACTTATATTGGCCTAAGAAGTGAAAATTAAGTCAAACTTATGTCTTGACGGATTTGTGTATTACACTGTTTGAGTTTACACGTTAATCTTCTATAAATGATGTTTTTGTTTTTGAGTTGGGAGAGATGATTGTCACTATTGAGTCTCGAACTTGACCTGAAACCTCGTCATAAACTTGGGCTCTAGTGTCAGATCTTTAAGTCATCGACTACTTTTGATTGAACCCTGGTATTCACAGGAAGTATTTTGCATCTAGCATTACGAGACTCTTATCCTATGTATGCTTAATTGTCTCTAAAGTTCCTATTCGACATGTTGCATTGTAGAATGTCAGTGGCTTTGGGACCCTAAACTGAGTTACATTAGATTCAATTTGTGGTTGCCAGTCAATGTTGTTGAAATTACCATAACTGAAAATGCATTATATCCACAATTTTGACCTTAACTGCCTTATCATATTTTGTACATTCAATGTTTATCACCCTCTGGATTTTGGAAACTAAACTTTTTCAATTCCTGTATTCGTTGGTAGAATTCTGACTCCACCGGTACGGTGGATATTCAGACATGTTAATACTTAGCTCAATTTCGAATCTTGAGATGCAACAGTCAATAACCTTGCTGTTTACGTCATTACTTACACGAACATAACCTCTCGGCTCAGTCAGTGTGGCGACGAGTTCTCTTGTCTCACTGGCTTTCGAAGTCGTAAAATTTCGCGATCATCATCCTTAGCCAGGATCCATCCGCTCCCTTTTGAGGCATATGAACCCCCTGCTTGTGAAATTTGGAAAAAGTACTACTTCAAACTGTCAAAAGTATTGTGTAGGATAAAACGTTTTATCGTTCGGATTCGGAAAATGTCTCCATACTTTTGGGGGCAAATAGGAGGTGGCTAACTATTTCCAAGTTAAGAACCATTATTTGCACTTAAATGTGGCTTTGGCTGGCTCGATGTAAGTTTATATGGAAGTAACCTATTGGTAGCTGCTATCACCAAATAGAAATATAAGAATCTTTTGAAATATGATGCATGGCTGGATAAGAATGATTTCCCAATGAATAGAGCCTATCAAATAAAGAATGAAGGGGGCAAGAACAAAAAACATTCAACGCCCCTTTTTAGTGCGACAGAGACTTTTATTTAATAATGGGAAATTATGGCCACAACCTATTCAACCTAGTATTTATTAGTTGGTTAGTGGTATGTTTCTTTGCCATAGCTTTTCTGTCTCGAAGATATCTGTGTGCGGTTGGTTGAGGTACTATTTTAGTGGCATATTTGAAAGTGGTCTCAGACGGGTCAGCATATTTGGGTAACCGAGTTTGTTTAAAAAAATTTTATTATTATATTATTTCAATGATGCATGCATGATTGATGAGTTTATGCTGTTGAATTTTGAATGATTTATATTATTTGTAATAGTTTATTATATTTGATAAAATTTGAAAGATTCATGTATTATTTATAACGTTTTATATGTGATTAATGAATCTTGAAAATGTTATATTATTTATAATGATTTATATATGATAATATATTGATGAATTTTGAAATACTTATATTGTTTATAATAATTTATGTATGAGTTTTTTAAACAAAACGTGCCGGGTCTGGTGGGCAGGCCTACCCCGTTTTCGGCAGGATAGGATAGCAGTATCTGGTACGTTTTATAACTTTAAGTAACGTGTTTTGTTTTAGATCATATATTAAGTATTCAAAGTTTGGTTTTTGTGTGTTGATTTTTTGGCTTTGGTTTTATTTCGTCGAAACATATGTAATACCGAAAAATGTTGATGTCCCTCCGAAAAATATTGGTCTACATGCTGACGTATTCGACACCATACCAAGAATCAAAATAGTTGGAAATTAAAATTTTATATATCAAGACTAAAGTTTGACAAATAGATTAAATACAAAATTAAAAAGTGACCAAAAAAATTAATTTTCAGTATAATATATTTATTTATTATATATCACGAGGATTTTAGATTAACTAATTTTGGTGCCTTTTGACATAAAATATAGTATTTGCTTTCATATGTATTGAAGCTAGAAAGAGCATGATTCCAGTAGTTTTTAATCGAGATAATAAAAAAAATGTGGGGAGAATTTGTTTAAAGTTGCATAATAATAGGAAGTTTCTTCCCATGAGATCGGTACTTAACATCTCGAACCGTCAGAAACGATCGATAACTACGACTATAATTTAACACAAAAATTTTATGAGATGATCTCATGTGTTTATTTTGTGAGACGAGTCTCAAACTCGAGTCATGAAAAATATTATTTTTCATTGCAGATATAGATCGGATTGATACGTTTCACGAATAAATCCTCTCACAAAACACTTACTAAATAATTAAAAGAGAAAAAACAATAAATACGAACCACGAATTTACTTAAAAAATCCAAAAGTCTAATTCCATTTTGGTCATTGCAATAAATTTACAAAATTAATCTATCATTTTAAAATCATACCAAACACCATGTTATTTATCCCATCATACTATTAATCCATATATCTCATTTTTTAATCACTCTAATTACTAATCATTTATTTATCACATCACACGTATCAAACGGAACGATAGATAATTAAATATTTATAATTATAATTTACATTTATTAAAATTAATTTAAATATATTTATTAGAAATAAATTTGTAAATATGAATTTACTTTAATAATTAAAATAGCAATAATATTTTGAATGTTAATGTTAAATAAAGTTTAGTAATAATTATAATATTATTGTTTTTTTAAATAATCATAAATATTTTTAAAATAATTTGATAGATAATTAAATATTAATAATTATAATTTACATTTATTAAAATTAATTTAAATATATTTATTAGAAATATATTTGAAAATATTAAATATATTTGAAAATATTACGGTAATCATTAAACAAAATAAATTAGAATTCAATAAATATTTATTTTCATAAAATAATTAATTAACAAGATTAGAAATTTATAAAAATTTAATTTAAGATAGATTTGCATTACAATTTATTTTCTTTAAAATGATTCAAGATAATAAAAATATATGAAATTAATTTATAAAAAATATAATAAAAATTTAAATATTATATTAATTTATCATTATCACTATTCTAGAATTATATATTATCAGATCTTTGAGGAGGAATATTTAATCACACAAATAACATAAATAGTGAGGGCTTTTAATCATAATCAAGGGCCTCCATGCTAAATTAAAAATGAACCAAACATGAGATAAGAGATGATTATTTAATAATCATTCCCTTATCATGGCTACCAAACATAGTCTATATATATAATTATGAGAAATCGAAAATCAGCTATCTTTTGGCGATAATATACAAGGATGACAATGAGTCGGATTTAACTTGAGAGCCGACCTAATACTACAATTGTGAAGGATTTGTACAATCACAACCGGTTTTAACATAAATTATCAGACTTATTAGATTTATAATTTTAAACTCACATTTCAATAAATACATACAAGAGTAGGTATCTTGTGAGACGGTCTCACGAATCTTTATTTGTGAGATGGGTCAACCCTACCGATATTCACAATAAAATGTAATACTCTTAGCATAAAAAGTAATATTTTTTCATGGATGACCCAAATAAGAGATATGTCTCACAAAATACGACTCATGTGACTGTCACCCAAGTTTTTGCGTACCTACAAATAAACAAAAAAAAGTGTAGGTTGTTAAATAATATGACTTAAATGGGCCAGGTCGGGTCATCGTCATGATCCAAATTCTTTCGGGTAGAAAAACCAATATATGTTATCGATCTTATACACATCTAGTTTATCAAAACGAGTCGTGTCCGAGTCTGATACCATAGCAAATGTACCCTTAATTCCATATATCGTGCATGAAAAGTGACATCTCAACCATTTGGCAGACTGGAACACGTTGAGTCACGAGTTCGAGTGGCCTTATTTGTTGCAGCAATTAATTATTGCATGCAAATCGTGGTAAAAAATAATAATAGAAGTCTTACACAGGACCACAATTACCCTGGAATTAAGATGTTGAAAGAACAGTGGGAAAGAAACAAATTAAATTACAAGTTGCTTCGAGCTATGGATCTATCGAGCCCATTTGTGATATGGTGATGGAGATTCCAACGCCGCTATTCTCTTCTGGTTCTTCAAATCCTTGTAGAACTTCTTGATGAACACCTCTGCATCTTTGTCCACCTGGTGGTTTTTGTCAGCATCTTTCAGCTGGGTCTCCAGAGAGTCCGCCGCCATGCAGGTTCCACGGGGCGCTGGGGAAGCCTCCGGGGTGTTTTCATCGTCGTCGTAGTCTTTCAAGATCTCGAACACCTTTTGCACGACATTAATCTCTTGCGCCGTATGGCGGCGGAGGCCATGGTATTGGTGGTGGCGATGATTCTTGTGCTTGGAAGTGTTGTAGACGGGGGTGTTGCTGCAGCTGAACTCATACTCCCGGGGCGAGATGAACGACATGCGAGCGTCGTCGGATCGGCAGGTGAGGGCCGCGAAGTAGGTGTGGTGGCTGTGGAGGATGAGCTTATTGATGGCCTTGCTCGCTAGTTTGCCTTGGCTGAGGAGCATGTGGAAGTCCATCAGTAGCTTGCTCTTGCACACGCCTTTTCTCATCATGTAGAGCATTATTTTCAGCATGTTCCAATACTTCTTGCCTATCTCCTTCGGGCTGTTTTCCATTTCCACCTTTTTTTTGTTTTGTTTTGTTTTTCTTTTGTTTGGATCGAGAGGAGTGAGTTAGCTGTGGGAGAGATACGCAGAAATTAGTTGATTGTTTGGTTGGTTGGTTCAGTGTTGAAAAATAAAAAAAGGGGGTTATTTATAGGGATGTCAATTTTTCGCACGGGTTTGGGACCCGTGGGGGAAAACTCGAAACGAAGATGAGGATTTCCGATTTTTTCGAGTTCGGATATTTTTTTAAATCCCCGATGCAGTTTGGGGTGGGTATGTGATTACTATCCTCATCCTCGAACCCGGCCCGAAAATAATATTAATAATAAATAATAATATTATTAGTATAATATTATAATAATAATAATATTATTATTTTTTAAAATATTAATAATAATAATATTATTAATATTGATATTAATATTATCACTAATAATAATAGATAATAATAAGTTTTAGTTTGAGAAAATCTTCGAATCCGCTATCGTTTTATCATATTAATATTTTGAAATGGGGATGAGGGCGGGGATGGAAAGTTAATCCCAGAAATTTCGGGTCTGGGGATTCCCCAAACCCGAAAAAGCGGGGATCGGGGCGGGTATTGTTAAGATTGAAACTTGGACCTAACTCAACCCCAAAAGCTGCTAGCTCAAGGGGGGAGGATTGTTCAAACCCATATATAAAGGTTATTTATCCAACCGATGTGGGACAATTAACACACCCCTCTCACGCCCAGGAATGAATATCTGGAGCGTGAAGTTTACAAATGACCCAATTATGGGCAGAACGGGTGGCCTAATTATTGGTCCAACACATAACGGTGGAACCCGGGCTCTGATACCATGTTAAGATTGAAACTTGGACCTAACTCAACCCCAAAAGCTAGCTCAAGAGGAGAGAATTGTCCAAGCCCATATATACAACTCCAAGGTTATTTATCCAACCGATGTTGGACAATTAACAGGTATGGGGGTGGAGATAGAATTGAAGACGGGGATGAGGATGGCAAACCCGCCTATGCCCCCACTCCATCCCATTGTCATCCCTAGTTATTTATACAGAGATGAGGAACCACAAAGAATAAGTGCAAACAATATGATATTTATTCAAGACCCTACCACACCCACTCAACCACATGCACGGGTAGTAGTTAAAAATGTAAAGCTAGAGGTTAACTGTTGGACCTGCTTTGTTTCTTTAAGTTATGCTACACTCGATTTATTATACGCATTAAAACGTGATGTAAACAAATCGAACTAGTTCATAAGAATGAAATTATCGATTTTGACTAAAACTCAAATATATTTGAATTGTTTAATTAAAACTATATATGTTCTATCGTTTGTGATCAATTGCTTGAATTGTATATTAAATAAATATATTTTGAATATTTTGAGATTTATTTTTTAGAAATAATTTAGATAACATGCAAATATGGTTAAATATTTCAAGTGGAATCAAAGTTGAGCTCTAGTTCAATCCGCATCCGAACTTTCTGTTAGGATTAGAAATGTGTTGAGAGAGAAAGTGAATAAATATTTTAAAATATTTTGCGAGTAATTTGTGAACTCGATCATACAAGATGCTACAAGTAACTAAATGTATTTAAAAGTTCATAAAAAGTTTGTGTTACAAAGTAAAATGATATACTTAAAGGAATAGTATAATGTCTAGACAGATAACTAAAAATAGATAGAGTCGATAATTTGTTTATGGAAGTTCGAAAGGAAAAACTTATATGTCTCTTTTTTTTAGAAGGATTCCACTAGAAGATTTGATTGATACAATCATTTTACAAGTCACTTCAGCTCGATTCAACAATCATATTGAGCTGAAATCCATAACAAATTCTCACAACTATAATATTTTTAGAAACAAACTTCTGAAAGTTTTACAAACAACGCAGTACTTGAATTACTCAAATTTAATCGATCGATTTTAATTGGTCATCTAAACTTTCTCTTAAGAAACCAATATGAAAATTGTTACGCCCATTGTTCTGATATATTCCATATCTCATGGGATTCAAGATGTGTGATCAAATACTATTTTATGATAAGATAACAAACATTCTTTCCATATTGAGTGTGACGGTAAATTAATATATATATATATATATATATATATATATATATATATATATATATATATATTAATGTCATAGGAGTTGGAATTATTGAGTGCGACGGCAAATTAATTTTGCAAGCATTTATATCCACAAGATTAAACGAGTATCGGACTGTCTATTTTTCTCTCTCAGCATTAATGATAATAGACAATGCGTAAGCCGAGGGGTCACCCACGATTATTTAATCTGGTCCCGTAATTAATTCCATTCCATCTATATATATAATTTCAATTTTCAATTATATTTTAGCAAACACCTAGTGAATATATAATTTTGTCAAATGTCTCACTGGATTAAATATTTGAGAATTGTATATATAAACTTGGACAATCATCTCTCTTGAACTAACTTTTAAGGTTGAGTTAGATACAAGACTCAATCTCAACATGATATCAGAGGCACGTTTCGATCTTGGCCAAGACCCACCGTTATGTGTTGGATTATTCTATGATTAACTTGTAATGTCTTATAAACTTGACGCTCCATATGTTCATTCATAAAATACGACTCCTTCTATTGGCTTCCTTACTTTTCAATTGGTCGACGATAACAATTGCAACAACCCCACTTTCATATTTTTGCTTCTGCTATTTGAACAAAAATTTGGAATCAATTAAATGATTCATACTCCAAAAGAAAAAGAAATTGAAAGGCAAAGGTATTCAAGGTAAGCCAATTTTATCCATCGACCTCGAAGTGTGTATTAAACACATATTTAGCCAAAAGTTTATTCTCAAAGGCTTCATTGGATAGAGCTACCTTTCGATAGAATGTGGAAAATTTATCGGATACTCCAAAACGATTATTGTGAAATTCTGACTCAGTATGCCAATCGAGCAGGGTCTCAATCCAAAATGGAGGTCAACATGCACTAAAAGATATTTGCTGATTAAAGACTGTAAAATCGGTCGCTAATCTGTCTCTATTTCAAAATAGTCTGGGGCTGATTCAATGACCAAATGTTGCTTTTGGTTTAATCGATTTGATTTGTAAAAAAGATTTGCTAAATAGATTTTAAATTACATTCATCTTGTGTATATTTCAAATTTACCGTAATTATCACTGAAAGTTGTTACTTGATATATCTTGAATTTGAAATCCACCTCAGTTTTGACCATCGTTTAAGTCAAAAATTTGAAATTATGGATAGGAAATGATCAAATTCATCAATACAAGCGTAGCCAATCCAAACTTTCAATGATCATTTCATTATTTTTTGAAATGGTGCAACCACAAGGACAGATACGTTGGCTTGGGCTAAAATTGGACTTCAATCAGGCCAAACTTATAACACCAATCTTGACATGCGGCATATTTTCCCCTCGAGAGGTGTCAAAATGGGCAAGACCCGTCGAGTTGGTCCGCCCCGACATGTAAAAATAGGTGAGTTAGGTTGGCAATTTCTCATCCCATAACATCAAGCTAATTCGATAGAATGCTCATCATTTATTCATGACTATATTAAAGTAATGCTGCTGTAACAGCAAGTCACGAACTCTTATTGAGCTCATCATCAGCTCAAACTTAATTAACTGAGCTTGAGCAAAAAAAAAAATTTTCGAGCCTCGAATCGAGTTACAATTAACAGTATGGCTTCAGTATGAACCATCAGGCAAGCTATAAGCAGGAATCTTGGCCAGTTTCCTCTGCTTCATAATTTCCCTCATCCGCTCCACTTCTTCCCACATACAATGACTGGCATATATATTCGACAAAGCCACGAATACCCCGTCGTTCTCTGGCTCCAACTCCACCAAATGTTTACTCACCCATTCCCCCATCTGTGCATCTCCGTACTTTTCACATGCACCCATCAAACTCCCCCATATCACGACATTAGCTTTCATCGGCATCTGTTCCACCATAGACTTGGCCTCGTTGAGCAGCCCTGCACGGCCTAGCAAATCCACCATGCACCCGTAGTGAGGTAATAAAGGCCAAATCCCATAAGTCTTCGTCATTATGTCGAAATAATGTTTCCCCTGTTGGACCAATCCTCCGTGCACACAAGCACTCAAAACTCCAACAAAAGTGACGTGATTCGGCCAAATGCTAGCTTCTGTCATACGGTGGAAACATGCGAGGGCATCACTCACATGCCCGTGCGCAGAATAGCCAACAATTAGAGAAGTCCACGAGGACACATTCTTCTCCTCCATTTCACCGAAAACCGTACGAGCCAAGTCCATTCGACCACATTTTCCATACATATCTATAAGGGAATTCATCATAAGAAGGTCAGATTTTACGAAATCTTTTACCTGAAACACAAATTTGTGCAATTGTTGAGCTAAATTCAAGTCACCCAGATTACCGCAGGCCGAAGTGACACTAACCATAGTCACATCATCAGGCTTAAACCCACTTTGTTTCATTTCCACAAACATCTGTATGGCGTCCTTTGCACGCCCACCTTGCGATAACCCTCCTATGATAGCATTCCAAGAACCCAGTTTTCTATCAGTATTGTTCCCGAACACGTTGCGGGCAATTTCAAAATCACCCGCCTTACAATACACACTGATCAACCCACTCTCACAATACATGTCAGTTTCCAGCCCAAACTTCACAGCTATCCCATGCACTTGTCTTGCAAACTCAAAATCGAAACTTTGGCTCGCCGCTTTCAAAACAATAGGCAGTGAAAATGGATCAGGCGTGATTCCAGCGCGAGACATCGTTATGTAAACATGTAATGATTCTGTGTATGATTCTAATCTCCCGTATGTTCTATTGATGTTGTTATAATGGAAAGAATCCGGGTAACATTCCATAAAATGGGTGCGAATCACATGGCCAAAAACCTGGCGAAGGTGTTTCAGATTGGTAGAATTTGATACAAGTAGCGCAATTTCTTTGGCTCGGTGAATTGGTTGGCGAGACGGGAGGGCGGCAGAATGGTTTTGAAGATCATGAGGTGGCGAACCGCGTATGGCTACATTGTGATTCAAATGGCAAAAGGCTAGGCTTTGATTTCTTGAATGTTTGAGAGAAATTTTCTTGAAAGACTTCATGCATTTTATTAATTTGGATCAAGCATGGGGTTATTATGCAATCCAGGGTTGATTCCATCTATATGTGTAGGGAAATAAGGACACAAATTTTGGGGTCCACTAGTTTTTTTAAAATCACATATGTGTGTGAATCTTGTCCATCCAAACCATGTGGGATACCGCAATCCAAAATTAATAAGCGGGGTATTAAATTTATAAACTAAAAGTAAAAATTCGTACAATCTGATTGGGTATCTAAATATAATCCAGTTGTTTTTAATCAATTATTTCGCTCGCGTTATTTTTTTCGAATGAATATGTTTTATCAAATTTGTCCAATAACATGATTAAGCTATTTCGAGTACCCAAAAATAACAGACAATTTCGGATACCCGACATGATCGTCTTGATATAAGCTTTGAGTTTTACATTGAAAGATCATAATAATTCATTCTTTAATTTCAGCTGTGCATGTTTTGGAATTTACGCGAATTCCAACAGTAAGTTGGTTAGTATGCACTAAAATTTGTGTGGTTTCATTTTTATTTTTGTCGTTGTGTAGAGAGGGCAGACTTCCGCTAATTCGAAAAACTTGTTGTTCTTATGCGACTGAATTTGAAAGGTTTGACATGGTTTATTTTTTGTTCACGGTGAATTGCAATTGCAGTTGGATGTGGATTTCATCCAATGTTATGTAAGGCACTTAGATGGCGAGGTAGTTCTTTCTCCGGATCCACCTAACCAAAAATACAAAAATACTTTAATTAATACATCTCTGTTACATTTGATGAATCTCTCTTGAAAGAGAGTATTCGAAAATCCTTATAAATTGTTAGACGGCCAAGAATTTTTAATGCTGTATGTGTGAATAGTTTCTGACCTTTGTATAGGTGAAATTGTGGATATTGGTGTACTGAATCCTCCATTTGGTACTAGAAAGAAAGGAGCTGACAGAGAATTTCTCTCCACAGCTTTGAAGGTAACCCATGAACTACAGTTTCACAATGTATTTTTTTTGTAATAATATTGGGAGGAGACCTCCATGGCTGCATTCTTTTGTCTGATATATCTTGTTTTTTTAAAAAAAATATCAACACATCAGGTTGCTTCTCGAGCAGTTTATTCGTTGCACAAGAGCACAACAAGAGACGTAAGCTTGTGTTTTTCATGAATCTGGGATCATGTATGTTTGAATTTGTTTTCATCTTTTGATATGCAATAAACTGTGATTAAGTTTTCATGTTGTCTTTCCAAATTGCAGCCACTTGTCATGGAAATTTTTGCTAATGAATCATAAATTAGAATCTATTCATTCGCTATCAGAGCTTTGAGGATTTTCTTCTTTTTTAAACGACCGAGTTAACTGCTTGCTTTTTGGATTCATTGTCTGCAAAGTATCCTGCATGGCTAGCAAGCAAATCGCCATGGTGCATGAGATGAAACTAGAATATGCTCTAAATATCATGATTACCATGAACTGCTAGGATGCAATTCGAAAATTATTTGTTATGAATTTTTAATTTCAAGTTTTATTAAATAGCCGCAAAGCTTGGTTCTAAGGGCACCCACATTGGTGCATTAATGAGTGATTATTAACACCCATTAATATTCATGCATCAATGTGGGTGCATGAATTATTAATCTTGGCTGACATGTCAGCCAAGAAATTCATCAGAATGAAAAGCATTATTTCGCAAATAGCGACAGTTTTTCGTAAACTGTCGCAAATTGTAAAACGTCGCTACTTGCGACGGTTTTTCACAAACCGTCGCTATGTGCGACGCTTTCTCACAAACCGTTGCTAATTAAGGCATGTTCTGAAGAAATTCTCCTCAACGGCTCTTTTCAAACGGCTATATGTAGAATATAATGTCAAACTAGCCGTTTAAATAAAAGAGTCCAACATTTTTTTCATTTTTTAATAATATTTTAATGAATATTGAAATTAAGTAATTTTTAAAATAATAATACTATTTATTTTTAATAATATTTGTTATAAAATTTTAACAAAATTAGAAAGATATTGAATTAATTAAAATTAAAAAAAATGAGTAAGTGGACAGTGAGACCCATAAATAATGAAAGTTGATATTAAATGAATGTGAGTGTGTGTTAATAATGGGAAAGTGTTAATGTAATGAATATGTGCCTCGTGGGCCCCAAAATTTTTGAGGAGATGGAAAGTTAATAACATAGATTAATGTGGACGGATGCGGATGCCCTAAGTCTAAAACTCAGATTATTCTAGGCTTTAATTGGATAATTTCCTTTCTCCTTCATATAATTTCCTTTCACCTGCCACAAATTCTATTGATCAAGTGTGTGAATCATGCTTCGAAGTTTGAAATCTTGAATTTGTTTGGTGTTGAATGTATCTGTTGAATATTAATTAATATATTAAAGTTTTTAAACTTTCGAATCAAATCATTCAAGTTGTCAATTTTTCAGGGATCTTAATAAGGGACGATGAACCTAATCGTCCGTGAGTTACTCGGAGCTCGGCTTGATGAAAAGGTCATTGGAGATCGTTTGTTAATCTTAACGTACATGTTCGCGACGAGCCGAATTTCTTTAAGCTCAATATCGGCTCAATAAAATTATCGATACTGCTATGAGATATGTAAACGAATCAAACTACTCGCGAACTATTTGGAGCTTGGCGTGATATAATTCCTCGTTTGAGATCGTTAGTTGAGTTCGTGTGCTTGTGACATGCTCGTTAATGTGACTCGCGAGCTCGACTCGTTTACTGTTAGTGAGCATGTTCATTTACATGGCTCTCAAGTTCATGCTTGAGTTCAGCTCGTTTATTTGATTCAAGCTTGGCTTGTCTATATATTCGTCAATATGCTAGTCAGTATGTTATTTATGAATGAATTTACTCTTTTTTGTCTTAACTTTAAATTAGTTTATAGAGATATATTTTATTGTATGCCAAAACTCGATTGTATCATTAATGAACTCGAATCAAGCTTAAATTCAAGCTAAATCAAATAGCTTGATGAGCTCAAAAACGATTTTGCTTAACGAATAGAACTCGGATCAAGTTTGTTAAAAATGATAAACGAGCTATTAACGAACTGAATTGGAGCTATTCGCAAGCTTAATACTTTCAAAACGAGACGAGCTCGAACCTCATGATAAAAGTTCGAATCGAGCTCGAGTCTATATAAATAGGGGTGGGCATTTATTCTCGGGTTTCGGATACCAGATCCGACCCGATCTGGTAAAACCCGATCGGATCGGGTATTTTTAACAAAAATCGGGTTTGTCGGGTACCCGACATTGTCGGGTTCGGGTTCGGGTAATTTGACCGATACCCGATCGGGTATCTGGTACCCGAATTTTTTTGTTTTTTGTTTTTTACTTTTTTTATGGGTTTGTTAAATGTGAAAAATACATGAGTTTTTTAATTTACTAGCTATAATATGATAAAATGACTAACCACAACTCGATATAATGACATGATTTTTTGTGAAATATGAAAAATACATATATTTTTCAAAAAAAATTAAAAAAAATGTTTTTTTTTCGGGTACCCGACTGCCGGGTGCCCGAAAATACCGGAAAATTTCGGGTACCCGACATGATCGGGTTGGTGTCGGGTAGTAAAATTTACTACTCGACTTGTCGGGTACCCGAAAACCCGATCCGCGTCCACCCCTATAATAATATAAATCTTAAACAAACTAAGTTCAAACTTGATATTGTTCGACTCGACTTGGTTCGAGTCGTTTACATCTCTATCATTTTTTATCCATCCACGCATATATTAATTTTTGGGGGCATGTTATAAATTGTACTGTCATATAAGTATTTACGTAACAAAATGGAAAACACACACTTTATCTGATATTCAAACTTGCTTAGTGTAAAATGAACATACCAAAAAAAAAAAAACGCACAAAATAAAGTTGACATTTTCTTCACGGGTAACACTTGACTTCAGAACGGTTTTTCAAGGTAGACCATCCGGTACAAAGCTTGCTGAAGACCAAGAAAATGCTTTCCCAAGTAATAAATACCTTCCAATGTCTCTCACCAAATATATAGCCTTCTGTCTACTCATATAACACACCTGAGTTAATTTATTCATGCTGTTATAGAACAATACAGCTAATTTCACAACCAAACTCTTTGTTTCTGGAGTAATACGGTACCAACCGAGCAAGTCTCGTTACTTCTCATTAATAAGCACTCATAACTTCGTCCAGCTACCATTTAAACCAAAGAACCATCTACCGATTCAAAATATTTTAAAATCATTTCCTAGACGTGGTTATCGGACTAATCAGATCAGGCATCACCCTGTAAAACAACCATGCCATATGTTAACTAATGAAATTATGTGCCTTTATGATTAAGTTATATGGGTGGAATGAACTGACGCTGATAATTTGACATGAAATGGAGATATATAGATAAATAGCAATGCACGTATAGAGATTGAAATAGTTTCCACTATACTTCCATGAGAGGAACAAGAATGCACAACGCATTTGGACTGAAGAATTTGTATCTATCACACTGATTTAGTTGTTCCTCCCCAAGTAATAATGAGGACCAGTCATAACCAGAAACACCGCTAACCTTGTAAAATTTCGGATCGACAATGCTTACCAGAAACCATCAAGAAATCAAAGACTAGGAGCCGAGCACATTGATAAACTTGAAAGCTCCATCGAAAAGCAAAATAACAAAATGAGTCCTTGTAACTTCGCATTACTGAAACATTGAATAATAGTTACATACGTGACGGGAATCTATTACTTTAAGATGCTATCCCAAGTAAACTATGAGAACATGCCAGCAGCTAATCTACAAACATGTAAAGCAGTGAAGTAGAGAAAATGTTGTTCACATCCACTTTCATGCATCTCAGTTTCTATCGACTTGAATAATTCTTCGATCCAAGGTAGACAATATCTGGGGCATTGACATGCCACCAGACACGACAATTTCTGCACATAACAAACAAATAGTAAACATACAGGAGTGCACCAATGCTAATGAAGAACTATTTATTGAAGTCTTATTAGGCCTTGAGCATTCTTGAGCTAATATCAAGGTTTTGCATTTCAACACCTCCCCCTGGTTTCTTTTCAACATATGTGGTGAAGGATCAAGAATACGTCAAGTCACTATTCATTGCATGGCAGCAGTGTTAATCAATAAAAGCTAAAACGCCTTCTAATACCAGAGAAATAATAACTTACCTATGGGTAAAGCATTGTCACCTTGATTTGAAGTTATCAGCAGCATGGTATCGATAGACGTTATCTATTGAATTTCGATATGATATTTTTTGTGTATTTATGCACTTCAAATCCGTTAAATTTCTTCTGCTATTGCAAAGGTATCATTTTACATTTACTCAAAAAGCTTCACCAATGCCTTGAACTTAAGAAGCCATCGATTAATCTACTAAAAGGGAGTGCCAATTTGACATTGATCAATATCCAAAATTTAAGATCACATCACTTTCTTGCCCCACCTCCAATTATTAAAAAACATGTTTCTTTACTCTATTGAGAGCTGTAGCTGCAGGCATCTCAAATGACTAAATCTCTGGTTTACCCGACACTGTTAGACTGCTATTCAAGATCCAAGTGTTATAAACACAAGCACTTGTGAAATAGAAACATATGCTCTTAGGTATTGAAACGCTTTGTTGAAAAGTAAAATACCGCATGAAGGCAAAAAAGTTGAGGATAAAATTTAGCAGACAGAAGATTCATGGCACAGGCATCATTACCAATCCCTTCTCGAACAGATAAGTTTGGTCTTATAACATCTTTGGCACCGACCAAGAATATATCACCAATGTAGAGATGGTTTGTTGGGACATAAACACAGCATAGCTCTTCCTCTCCTGAATAATTCTGGAATCATAGACAAAATTTATGTAAACTTTGATATAAAACAATGGATCTATTGACTAAAAAAGGAAACAAAAAAATAAGCAATATGATTATATTCCATCATCACATCAAGGGAGATGCCATTATGATAGTGGTTACAAAATAGATCATTCAAGTCCAAATTTTAACCTGAATATGAAGAAACAAACAATTTAGAATTTTAGAGAAACTAAAACATTCTAAAATTGTATCGACTCATACTCATCCCACCATTTCAATCTTAAATCATAGGATTCATCGTGCCAAAGTTAGCAAGAGGTACCACCACAAGGCAAAAACCCAAAAACACAAACACTACATGAAATGAGATGAGAAGAGACGAGACAAACTAATCTTCTTGAGATGACTGATATATCACCATCAATAATAAGAAAAGAAGTCGAGTGGTAAAATGTTATTACATCAGCATTGTAGAAGTGGAAATCCCTCTACTTAAGGCTTTATAGAGCAACTGTGTAAACAAATATTTAGGAATTAACAATCAGATTATCATCATAAGCTGGAGAAATGAACTCTTAATATCCACAAAAACTAACTCAGATGAAAAAAGGAACAAGTTGGAAGACAAAAATAACAGATGTAGCTTCCCAAAAAAAAAACAGATGTAGTAATGCTAAATGAAAAAGATGCAAAACATGGCAGACCTGGAGGGTCAAAGATGAAGTTATGAACCCAAATGCATATTCACCAATGCGCGGATGCCTTATAATGGCCACTTCCTTGAAAGCCCGAGTGTTCTGATCTGCAATCAAATTGGAAAAGCTACGCTCCATGATTACAGTGTCTATCAACAAGAAAAATGCAAGAAGAAAAAGAAGTGTACCTGGAGATATAGCTGCACTAATTTGCTTGGAGGCATTGTAAATGTGACGAACAAATGGCATTCGCTTAATAAACCACTCTCCAAGGCTCAGAATAGAAGTCCCCAACCATGAAGACATAAATACTCCAACCAAGAAAATGAAAGTGATTGAGGTAACAAATCCTAGACCTAAACATAACATGTAGCAAATGTCAATGCACCAAAAGACGTGAGAGACGGAAACATTTATCTGGATGCTTAATTGTTAACCATAGATATATGATACTGCAGCAGAAGGTGCCCTAAAGAAAACAAACACCATATTACAGCTTCAAATATGTAGTTCAACGAGATAACTCAAATTAACAGAGGCAATGAACGCATTAATGAACAGAATCAGCGCATATCATCAAAACGATTAATAATTTATTCCTACTTTTTTCATCATCATGGAATAGTAAGCTTACCAAATATATTGATCCCTAGTTGGGCATAAATTGGAGAGAAGAATCCATCCACAAAATGAATAAACCACCATGTAATGTAGAAAGTTATTGCTATAGGAAAGAGGATGACACTGCAAATCAAAATAGTAAGAAAAATCAGTCACAACAAAAAGGATCACTCTATAGAGAAATTATTTCATCCTCTAATAAAAAGTGTATTACGTTCCTCCAGTAGTTCATCTTCTCTCTCACCAGCATAAATTCTACTTATCACAGCCTAGCAAGCTTGGTTCACAATACTATCAACTTACGTACTTACAAGAATTTAAAGACCTTTTTCTTTGCAGATGAATGATATATAAAAATGAGATTTGGTCAAGAAGATGGTATGATGTTAGGGGCTTGCAATTCTTTGTTTTACTATCTGATTTTCAATATGGGGATTAAAGATCCTAACATATAACAAAATGAAAATGATGCTCGCGTCAAGAATTTTAATAAAGCCTCACACTGAGCATTGGCATTGGCTCGCATCACCTCTACCTTTACAATGATAATTTACTAACTCAAAGACAAAATAATTTGTATGATCTTGCTTTCGGACCTAAGATCTTGCATATTCTATTTGACACACTGACAACAACAGATCAAACCTACTCAGTTTGTTTAGTAAATCAAGAAAGGCCTTAACTTACAATATACTAAGTTATGAAAACATGCATAAATTAAGATAACCAGAACTAAGGGAACATAAAGTTTAGGTGTCAAAGAATGGAAACAGCATAACTATTCAAACAACTAAGTGTCTAAGCAGGTCCTTGAATTGTATGTTTGCTGTTATCCTTCTAACTTAAAACACATATTGCATAAAACAGGGATTTACAACAATTACCATCCAGTCATAAATTTCTTTGATGCCCAGCTCCTCACGACTTTGTAGAAGGCCTGAACAGAAAGCAAGACGGATGATAATATTTCACTATCCGTCACATGAAGAATCACAGATTCTATAGAGGTACCACAATCCAAATTTTTCGCCGAAGGAAACAAATTAACCTGACTCAGATGATACAAGCACAAGGTACACAGTACACGTAAACCTACTCCAAATTCAAGTGTTCTTCCTCATGTAACTAAATTCACAGGGCCAATATATCGCTGAAACCACCTTTAAAACATTTCTGAAAAACGAAAGATAACTGGGCCTCTCCTCTCCTCTCTTCTAATTTGGAACCGATGATCGAAAACAATTAAAAAAAAACCTTTCACATGCCTGAGACATTCTCACTCTCATCCTGAACAAGTTGAGTTACATCAGAAACAAATCCACCTTCCACAATTATAGCTCGGCCACACATTTCACCTCGGGTTTTAGAAATGCATGCGTGATAATTAAATTCCACAACTGAAGAATCGAACTAAAGAAAGATAACAAACCAAATTTGGCAGGTTCCCTTTTACTATCTACACTTAATTAAACAATAACTCACAGATCATTTTTTTCTTCACAATTATCTGTCGCTGTCATGAAAACACCAAGCTTTCAGTCACAGCAATTAAACAAGCCCTCCAATCGTCATTACTGAACACCGCAGTGCTTAACGCTAGGCAAACATGCACCAAATTTAGCAGATAATTAAAGAGGACCCAAAAGCAACCACTTCCCGAAAAGTCCATCCAATCAAATAAATCAAACGACTAGTACTAACAAGGTAAACCCTAAAATGGAAACTTGAACAAAAACAGGACGCATATCATAATACCTCGCAGCCAGAATGATGTTGAGATGAAGAAGAAGAGGGGGAGGGCTTGGAGAAGGAGGAGGAAGCGCCCTCGTCATCGTGGTGCTGATGGTGGTCAACAGAATCCGCTACCGGTATCAGAAGCTCTCGATCCCTTTCTCTACTGCTGCTCCCCGTTATCCCTAAAGATTTCTCCTCTCCCATCACTCACACGAAAAAATCACGATTAGATTATTCCTCGAGTGTACCAGTCTTGCAGATTTCGCCTTCTCTCCGAAGACTCTTCTTTTTCAACTTTAAGCTTAAATCAGTACCTCGCTAAATTCAATTACGCGCAGCTCAACTTTCTCAATTGAGAATTGAGTGAATATTATACTCATTTATAGAGCTGGTTAGGCTCGGCTCGACTCGACTACGACACAAAGTTCGGAACATGCTGGCTTAACACCTGTCCACTTGGAACAGTAGACAGACAATTTGATCAATTATAGCTAATTTGAAATTTTTTATAAATATTTTCTCAGCACAAGTTTATTTTATATGATTTGTTCAGTAAAATTTATCATATTAACGTAATTTTCAGATTATTACGTTAGACCATGGTACCAAAGATAAATGACTATAGTTCATCTTTATAAAAATATATCATTATATTTAAACTTTATATCAATTATACGGAATAATTTTGAATTTGCCTAAAACACTCTCTCTTTTATCAAACTAACTAATTTTTTATTATATTATAATAACATTTTTCTTTATATTTTATTTATCTCTCATAAATTCAATTTCAAAAATTTATAATTTATAATTTAAAACGAAAAAAAATACTTCATCGTGCTGAATCGAAACTAAACCAACTCCTGAAAAATCAAACTCAGTCGTGATTCGTTCCAATTCGATCAACAATTTGGTCCAATTTGTTTTGTTCCTCGGTTCATAATCCAATCGATAAATTTGGAGCCGATCCAATAAGAAGTCATAAGATTGTACCAATTCCAATGCTTTGAATCCCCTAATCGATTTCATATGGTTCAACCCGATCCAATTTGATCCGATAATATACCCGGTCTCGACCTGATTTTGGATTTTGTTATATCTATTGCAAGGCTCTTCTCTTGAAGGCGTTTTTGCTTATCCATGAAGGAAAATACATTTCAAACTTGGTTTTTGTTTAAAGATATTTGGTTAGAACATCAAGTCAAGTTTCAAATTATCATCCATAAAATACACATTTTGTTAAATATACGACAAAAACTTATGTGAGACGGTCTCACAGATCGTATTTTGTGAGACGGATCTCTTATTTGGGTCATCCATGAAAAAGTATTACTTTTTGTGCTAAGAGTATTACTTTTTATTGTAAATATTGGTAGGGTTGACCCATCTCACAGATAAGATTCGTTAGATCATATCACAATAAACTTACTCTTATATATTAGCAATGTAATAACATAAATTACTATATATATAAATAATTGCATTTCTAGAACCCATCATATTCCACTCTAGTAGTATTCTAAAATTAACTTATCAAATAATTAATAAAATAAATTAAACCATCAATATATTTTTATACTAAAAATAAGAAATAATACAAATATATTTTATTTGGAGTGATAAAACTATATTATATATATATAATATTTTATATTTTATTTATTTTTTGAAAAAGTCTTATAAAATAATTTTTGAAATATATTTTTTATAGTTTTTTTTTTTTTTTTAAATTTGATGAAACCGAGTAGGGGTTGTTAATTTTAAATTTTTTTAACATTATTACTACTATTATTAATATATTTATTTCATTTGAGTTACTATTTTTACAACTTTTAATCAATATTATTAGATGTTTTTGTTTAAATTACAAAAAAATAATATTTTTAATATACATTTTATTTTGCACCAAAAAATTTAATATTACACACTTCAAAGCTAAGCGCTTGCACAACCAAATTCTAAAAACGGAAAAGAAAACAAATTCCTGTGTTGCAGAAACACACACATCGTTCCTCCGATCAAAGCTGGCACTTTTTCGAGTGTCAGTAGCATGAAAACCTCGGTTTACGGAGGAAATGGTGCTCTCTTGCTCCCAGCCCTTCTCTGTATATCTGTTCTCCACCTGCGTATAACGAAGTTAATTGACTATTTTTTTGTTAATTATATGCCATATTTGATTGCAGTTATTGGACCTCATATTTAATTCAATCAGTTTTATACTTTTTAGACTTTTCACAGACATATTGCGATAACACCATTTTGGCCTAGGCACAGTGTGTAGTCTTGAAGTCTAAACACGTCCCTCATAATTAAGATTTAAATATCAAATTTCAACTTCCACTGATCATATGTTTATAGATTTATTATTATAATTATTTTATGAATTTTTTGATAGTATACAAATATTAACCAAGGAAAATTACATATTTCGTCTTTTATTTTTATCTTTTGTGATTTTGATCATCTGTGTTGTCAAATTTTAGTCTCAATTCTGTAATTTTCGATTTGGCAATTTTATTCTATTTTCATCGAGAGTGCTCGCGTGTCACTGCACACGTCAATAACATTCAGTACCACATTGATGTCAATGTCAGAAAAATGACTAAAACTTCAAATAAAACAATTGCAATTTGACAAAGAAATAAATATAAACTACCAAAAGACAGTTTTCTCGTATAATATTCTTTTACAAACGAGAAAAAGGTAAAGACAACCGTTCTGCAGATTCTTACAACCCAACAATATACAACCAAACAATAACAGTCTCGTTTCTCTAGTTTTTTCCGATAGGTCTGATGCCAAACTCAATTTATATGTCTTAAATTTGTTCCCATTAATCATCTCGTGCAGAATCTCTAAGCATCAATGCAGTAAATTTAATTCCCTGCAGTTTTGTGAATAAAAGAAATGGAGGGTGGTTCTGATCATGCTTTCACAGATTGATCCGAAGAAGTATCGCCGGAGAAAAGGCGGCCTTTGGACCATGCCTTTTGTTATAGGCAAGATCAAGATCTTATGTTATAAATCGATATTTAGTCGATTTAATGATGCATATATATATAAAAAAATTGCAAACAAAAAGTTAAATTTTTTTTAATGTTTTCAGCAAATGAGGCATTTGAAAAGATTGCAAGTTTTGGACTTCTACCAAATATGATATTGTACTTGATAACAGAGTATCATTTTGATAGTGCAAGTGGAACAAGCGTGTTGTTCATATGGGGAGCCATCTCCAACTTCTTGCCAATCTTGGGTGCTTTTCTTTCGGATTCGTACTTGGGTCGATACCTCGTCATTTCCATGGGAACGATCACGACGTTCATGGTGAGCTTTGATTATATGAATTACTGGCTAGACTATAGATTAAATTTTCATGTGATTTACGAGTTTGTTTGGATGGAATGGAAAAGTTCTTTTTTAACTTCATAATGCATAGATTTTCCCAGTATTTTGATACTATTATTTTTTATTTAATTTGGAGTTGGGGGGGGGGGGGGGGGGGGGTGGATTTATTTTATGATTTTAAAGCTTTTAAAGAGCTTCGAAAATTAATAAAAATTATGTATGATATGATTTTAAAGCTTTTAAAGAGATTGAAAAATTGATAGAAATTATGTTTTTAGAAAAGCCAAAATATGGTCGGCTACATTTTATTTTGGAATATTGGATGGTTAAGTTTGAGGAAAGATTTGATATTCAAATTTTATTTTTTATCCAACAAATTCAAATTCCAACAAGAAAAATTAGGATTTTGGTTTTTTATGTGTCTCATATGATGCAAATAAAACCCATGTTGCACATTAAAATTCATCGGTGCACAAATAAAGGGAAAAATTAAACCAAAACGACACTAAATATATTCCAAAAAAGAAGGAAAAGTCTTTTCATTTTGCTTAGATATAGTTTAATATATGTTTTATTATCGTCACATGAGTCACGTAGGAGATCATAAATGAAAATAAGAAATATTCATAGGTTTTAGTTATTTCGAGAAAAAAAATTACCAAACCAAAAAAATCCAACTTATTGGATTAAAACAAACTCTGACAAGTTACAACCCACACGATTATAACGAAACACTCCTAATTTTTCCAATTTCAACAAAAAAACATGGTAAAATGATTTAATACTTAAATTCAAAAAGTTTTCTTGCCTTAGGGTTTGGTACTATTGTGGTTCACGGCAATATTCCAAGACCTAAGGCCACCACCATGTGATCCACTAACTGGAAACTGTATCAAGCGGAAGCCAGGCCAACTCGCGGCTCTTTTCACGGCATTTGCTCTCATGTCCATTGGAGCCGGCGGAGTCAGGCCTTGCTCGATGGCTTTCGGAGCAGACCAGTTCGACAACCCCGAAAACCCTAGTAAATCTAGGGTCTTACAGAGCTTCTTCAACTGGTATTACGCCTCAGTAGGAGTATCACTTATGATAGCAGTCACAGTTGTAGTTTACATTCAAAACAGATTTGGTTGGATCGTGGGGTTCGGCGTCCCTGTCGGGCTCATGTTGTTCTCTGGGATCGTGTTCTTCTTGGGTTCAAGATTTTATGTGATCGTGAAGCCGAACAAGAGTTTGCTCACTGGTTTGTTTCAAGTTGCGGTGGCATCTTGGAAGAATAGGAAGCTTGATGATATTGGAGGCTGCTCTTATCATTATGCCAAAGGTTCAAAACTTGTTCAACCAACAGACTCTTTAAGGTACTTACACCTCTTGATGTGATATTATAATTAGCATATTTTTAATTTCATGTTATTTATAAATTCACGGTCTTAGCCACACTATATCTTTTTCTCGTCGGATTGTTGGCGTAGCATCACACATGTTAGCAATGTTTATGGTCACATCAGCATTTTTTTGGTGACGCATTGTCATTTTTTTGTGTCACGTCAATATTCCGAAAAAAAAGATTGAAATTGCGAAATATGTACAAAATAGTGGATTAAGACTATAAATTGACAGAAAACGTGAAAATTAAATAACGAAAAACATAAAAGGTTATAGGATCCAAAAATATAATTTTCCCTTTTATCTCTATGTTATGATAAGATGCTCATATATTTACTCAGTTAATAATTAATAATATTATATAGTTTTTTTCTCTAGCTTTATTTTTTAATATTTTCATTTTCTTTTAATAAGACGTTAATTTATCAAGTAAGGCAATTTATTTATTAAATTTGAAGTGACTTGATGAGTATAATTACTTCATTTATAGGCTGCTTTTATAACACAAGCCCCGTAATAATGCACATATTGATTTTTATAAGGGTACATATATCATATATTATGTTTACATATAAATTAGTTATTTTATATATAATATTTTTTATGGTGTTCAAATTATTTGTGTAAAAAATTTAGATGTTATGTTAAAATCAAGAAATAAATTTTTTATTATACTCCTTGATGATTTATTAAAATAATTATTTGGAAAATGATAGTTTTTTGTTATTTTTAAAATTATGCTTTTTATAGTATGATTTCTAAAATTTTAGATTGTGTGGATATGATTATTCTATGATTATACAAAGACATTACACAAAAACTTTTATGAGACTGTCTCGTGAGTCAATTTAATGAGACAAATTTCCTATCCGATCAGGTCTTAGAAAAAATATTATTTTTTATGTCAAAAGTATTACTTTTTACTTCATGTATGGACTAGATCGACTCATCTTACATATATAGATTCGTAATACCGCTTACGAAATACTTGCACAACTAAAATATTCAGCAAACCTTATCTATTACTAATATTTTCTGCAAGTACAATGTTTAAAATTGTTAAAATTTAGGATAATTGTTATGTTTGCAATCTATTTCTATATTGTGTACAATATTTGAACCATAAGAAAAATTGTCTTTGTTTAATTTTTAAAAACCCCAAAATGCTGCTATTTCTTCTTTTTTTCCCTACTATTTCTTTTTTCATGAAAAAATCAGTTTATATTTTAAATATTCAATTCTTTTTAACGAGATTACTTATTAAAAAAATCGACTAGACACGCACACAACACTTACACACGAGAACTAGTGTAATAATAACAAATTTCATATGAATATTTTGGATTTATAAGTTACATGCATAATTTTTTAGGGGAAAAAAACAGGAAATAGATTTATGTGATTCAAACCTTAAAGCAACAGCAACAAATTATCCCAATGCAATAGTTTACATTAATTTTGATGGATAATTTGATGTTTATTTTATTAAATTAATATGTAACTAGGTACCTAAACAAAGCTTGCATTATAAGAGACCCCGAGAAAGACACAAACACAGATGGCTCAGCTTCAGATCCATGGAAACTATGCACAGTCCAGCAAGTAGAAGTACTCAAACTAGTCATCAAACTGGTGCCCATTTGGTCCGCAGGAATCATGATCGCCGTAACCATAAGCCAGCATACATTCCCAGTTCTTCAAGCAAGCACACTGGATCGTCGTCTATTCGGGAACTTCAAAATCCCTCCAGGATCTTTCAGCATATTTGGACTCCTAACACTGACAGCTTGGATCACATTGTATGATCGGATACTCGTCCCTCATCTCTCCAAGTACACGTCTAACCCTCGGGGAATCGGGGTGAAAGAACGTATTGGCATCGGGCTTTTCATCTCTTGCATGGCCACCGCAGCGGCCTGCCATGGTAGAGAGGACCCGGAGGGCCCGGGCTATAGAGGAGGGATTGTTGGAAACTCCAAAAGAACAGGTATTATATGTTGATCATCATTTTTTAAATCATCATCTTTGGCCTGATCATGTATGTGTACTTTACATACGCAGGTGAACATGACGGCCATGTGGTTGATACCGCAGCACTGTCTTGCCGGACTAGCGGAGGCTTTCAATGCGATTGGTCAAATTGAGCTCTATTACTCTCAATTTCCAAACAGCATGGGCAGCATCGCGGTTGCACTTCTCTCCTTAGCTTTCGCCATTGGAAACCTCGTGGGCAGCCTCATCGTAACTATCGTGGACACTGCATCCAAAAGGGGTGGGAAAGAAAGTTGGGTTTCAACTAATCTGAACAAGGGACACTATGACTATTATTATTGGATTCTCACCATTTTGAGCGCTGCAAATTTCTTCTACTACATTGTGTGCAGCAGGTCCTATAAATGCTGTGAAAATGACAAAATATGGGATGAAAATACCGAAGAGGAAGTGAATACCGGGGTCATTGTCTGTAAAGAAGCTGCCGCTATATATTGATATGCTAAAACCTAAAGACTCCTCTTCTTCTCTATACCTATCTACCTAATGAATCGATTATATACATGTTGAAAAATTCGAAGTTGATGCAAGAATTCAACTATCTTTTTCTTCCTTTCTGTGAAATTCTACATTGAATTTCTCTTGACACAACCTAATTTAGTCTACATAAGATCTTTTCTTTTAACATTTAACATTTTAAGTAATCAGATTAGTTACGCAATTAAATCGGAGTGGAACATATTTTACATCTTTGAGGGAAAATGCACGCTGTTGAACTAATTCATGCAATTATGACATTATATACCAATTCATCAGTTACATCTAGAAACTCAAAATGAAATCGTACCAATTACGAAACTGGAGCTGGTGTCTTGGCTTCAGTTCAGCACATACTGTCACGAGCCGCGAAGACGACGTGGGCCGAGAAGGGGCTGTGGACAACAATGTGGAGAAAGAGCCCAAGAATGAGGAGGACGAGCCCAAGAGGTATCAACGTTCACACATGGGAAATTTAGGGTTAAAAGCTGAGGAGCAAGAAGATTTTTTCCTAGTTAGCAAAGATAATTATTTCCTTGTTTTACTATTTCCTCGTTTTTGAGATTTCAGCATATCTTTTAAATTTGGTAGGATTTTTCTTTCAGTTGTGAGGGATTGCATCATTAGTATATGTAGGGATTTGAGAGAAAGAGATGCTTATCAAAAAATATTATCAATAAAAGTTTATTTTTCAAGATCGGGTGGTTCTCTTGTTCTCTCGAGCCCCAACTCTTCAGCTAATCATAGGTCGTCAAGGGCGTAAATCAAAAAGACAGGAATTCTACTCCGAACGAAAAGATTTCACTGTCCAACGACCCATAACACGATCCCAAACGCAGGCACGTAACATATTGGTATCAGAGCCAGCCGTTATGGGGGATATCAGCAAGCTGGAACAGCAATTTGCGGCATTCATGAACATGTATCAGGAGGATAAACGTGCAACCGAACAGCGGCAGCAGGAGATGGCCGCACAATTGCAGGAGCTTTCACTGAACTTGACAAACACACGTTCTGAAAATTCAGGAGGGCACAACGGGGAAAGTAGCTACAGGGACTCGCGCATTCCGCGCCGTGAGGACTCGAAGCGCATCGACGAAGGAGAAGGCCGTAGGTATATTCCAAAATACTCAAAACTAGATTTTCCTAGTTACAATGGCCAGGGAGACCCGTTGGGATGGATCCATCGGTGCGAACACTTTTTTCGACATCAACATACACCGGAAGAGGAAAAGGTGGAGTTAGCATCCTTCCACCTAGAAGAAGAAGCACAAGTATGGTTCCTCAAATTGGAAAGAGATAGGCCGAACTTACAGTGGGAAGAGTTCAAGAACCAATGCAATCTCCGATTTGGCCCGACGATCCGCAGCAATAAATTGGGAGAATTATCTAAGTTACGCCAAACAGGAACCGTAGGGGAATATCAGCGCCGATTCGAACAACTGGCTGTCTATGCCTGTGCTCTCACCAGCGAACAAGAAGTAGAAATATTCATCAGCGGGTTAAGGGAACAGATTGCAATTGAGGTGGAAATCCAGCAGCCCAAGGATTTAGCAAGCGCAATGAGCCTTGCTCGCCTATTCGAGCGAAAAGAAGGGACTCAAGAACGCGCAAATCAGGGGTTAATCCAAGTCCACCGCCGTTTGTTAAGAAATTGAATCGAGCGGAGATGGAGGAGCGCCGATCACGGGGGCTCTGTTTTAACTGTGATGAAATGTATGTCTCCGGTCATCGATGCAAAAAATTATTTTGGTTAGAATTAACCGATGAAGAACAAGGTGAATCAGAGGAAGCACACGACTTGGGGCTGACCATACACGCTATTTCGGGGTCCTCAGAAGCGCAAACAATGAAAATTAAAGGGGCTATTAATGGTGTTCCGGTCTTGGTACTCATAGATTCGGGCAGCACACACTGCTTCTTGGACACCAACTTGGCCGATAAATTGAAGTTGCCAATAGAAAATCCAGCAGCCCTTTGGGTTACAGTGGCCAGTGGAAAAAAATTATCATGCGCTGGAGTTTGTCGTAACATAAACATCCAACTGGAGCGACATTCCTTCTGTGTGGAATTTTTCATTTTCTCATTGGGTGAATTTGGAGCCGTCTTGGGCGTGAATTGGCTCAAAACACTGGGTCCTATCACATGGAACTTCAAGGATATGTCGATGAGATTCTTGCAAGGAGGCACAACAATTGCATTATACGGCGTACAAAAAGACGGCACTACAACTAGCCTGCATTTATCTACGTTGTGTAACAATAAAGAAGACTCACAGGGACAGTTAGCAAATCTTTTGGAAGAATTTTCTGATATCTTTGCCGAACCAGGGGGACTTCCGCCTTCTCGCAGCGCCAATCACAAAATCATATTGGAACACGGTGCCAATCCCGTCGTGGTGCGCCCATATCGATATCCTCATGCACAAAAAGACGAAATTGAGCGACAATGCGCTGATATGCTCGCGAAGGGTCTCATTCGGCCCAGCAACTCGCCAGTCTCATCCCCAGTACTTCTAGTCAAGAAAAGTGACGACACTTGGAGGTTTTGTGTCGACTATCGGGCTCTTAATGCAAAAACTATCAAGGACAAATTCCCTGATCCCGGTCATAGACGAGCTTTTGGAGGAGCTTCATGGTGAGAAGTATTTTTCAAAGCTGGATCTACGGGCCGGATACCACCAGATTCTTATGGATCCTAGTTGCGTGCACATGACAGCCTTCCGCACCCATCACGGCCACTTTGAGTTTGTCGTAATGCCCTTTGGCCTTACCAACGCCCCTTCTACCTTCCAATCAATCATGAATTCGGTCTTTGGGCGATATTTGAGGCAATTTATTTTGGTTTTCTTTGATGATATCTTGATCTACAGCCCAACGTGGGACGACCACTTGTGTCATATTCGCACAGTTTTTTCGATATTACGGCAACAACAATTTGTCTTGAAGCGATCTAAGTGTATCTTTGCCAAAAAAGAGGTGGCCTATCTAGGGCACGTCGTCAATCAAACGGGTGTTAAGGTTGATGAGGACAAGATTAAGGCAATCACACAATGGCCAGCCCCAAACACAGTTAAAGGGTTGCGAGGATTTTTGGGACTCACCGATTATTATCGCAAATTCGTCAAGGATTATGGCACCATCGCAGCTCCCCTTACGCAGCTATTAAAAAAGAACTCCTTCAAGTGGAGCGACGAGGCTTCTCGTGCGTTTGCCCTATTAAAAACTGTTATGACAACAACCCCTGTTCTTGCCTTGCCGGATTTTTCAGCACACTTTGTGGTCGAGTGCGACGGTTCTGATACTGGGATTGGTGCAGTTTTGCATCAAAATGGGCGTCCCCTTGCTTTCTTTAGCCAACCCTTACCACAACGACACAAAAAGCTTCCTGCATATGAAAAAGAGTTGATTGGGTTAGCTAAAGCGGTGCGCCATTGGCGACCTTATTTTTGGGGCAACACTTTTGTGGTTCGCACCGATCATTATAGCCTTAAATTTTTACTGGAACAGCGGATTACGACTTCACCACAGCAGCATTGGGTTAGCAAGCTTCTGGGTTTTGATTTTCATGTGGAATACAAAGCAGGCAGCACCAACGTGGTGGCGGATGCGCTGTCCAGACGTGATGATGCGGAGGGCAGTTTACAAGCTATCTCCCTGCCGCAATCCGCCATTTTCAGCACCATTCGGGAGGAACATAGGGACACGGCCGAGCTTCAACCCCTTATCCAGAAAATCCAGCAAGGCGAAGCTATAGGGCCTTGGGAATTCCGGGATGGTCTTATATGGTATCGCCAGCGTATTTATTTGCCGAAGATCTCGCCCTCCATTGCCAGTATCATTTCGGGTACCCATAATGCCTACCATGAGGGCTTCCAGAAAACTGTTCACCGCATTTCCCGTGATTTCTTTTGGACAGGAATGAAACGCCAAGTCCAAGAGTACGTAGCTACGTGTCTCATATGTCAACGCAATAAGGTGGAACTTTTAAAACCTGCAGGGTTACTCCAACCCCTACCGATACCTCAGCATATATGGGCCGATATTTCCATGGATTTTGTTGAAGGGCTTCCGGTGTCACAAGGCAAAAGTGTGCTATTGGTCGTCGTCGATCGCCTCTCTAAATATGCTCATTTTTTGGCCCTCTCCCATCCGTATACTGTCGTGCACGTCGCTCGCATTTTCTTTGATCACGTATTTAAATTGCATGGGCTACCAGAGACAATTGTTACTGATCGGGATGTCACTTTTACAAGCTCTTTTTGGAAGGAACTTTTTCGACTGAGTGGTTCACAATTATGTTTTACGTCGGCATATCACCCACAATCCGATGGTCAAACAAAGGCTGTTAATCGCATCGTGGAAATGTATTTGTGCTGCTTTACAGGGGATTATCCAATGAAATGGGTAGGTTGGCTGTCATGGTCTGAGTATTGCTACAACACCAGTTTTCACTCTTCTCTTCGCACTACACCCTTTGAAGCCGTATATGGGCACCCCCCACCACGCCTGTTGTCATACTGCCCCGGTCTCTCACGCATTGATTCTGTGGATAAAGAATTGCAAACTCGTGATCAAGTTCTTGGGGAATTAAAAAACAGACTCTTGCAAGCACAAAACTCCATGAAGACACAATATGATGCTACTCATCGGGAACTCCAGTTCGACGTGGGGGACAAGGTACTGCTCAAACTACAGCCATATCGTCAGAAATCCGTCGCTTATCGCAAAAATAGAAACTCGGCCCCCGTTACTATGGTCCATTTTCGATAGTTAGTCGCATTGGCTCAGTCGCATACAAACTTCAACTCCCAGAATCATCCAAGATCCATCCAGTTTTCCATGTTTCATCACTCAAGAAGTTCAAGGGCAATCAGGAGGCAGACCCCGTACTTTCGCATTTTCCCCTAGACGAGGAGAACAGACAACCGCAGGCCATCCTTGATACACGCATCCGCAATGGCGGCCACGAGTTTTTAGTTCATTGGCAAGGGCTGGCACCATCTGAGGCTTCTTGGGAAGCGGTTTCAACCTTCACAGCCCAATTCCCTTCTTTCAAGTTTGAGGACAAACTTGCATCTCAAGGGGACGGCAATGTCACGAGCCGCGAAGACGATGTGGGCCGAGAAGGGGCTGTGGACAACAATGTGGAGAAAGAGCCCAAGAATGAGGAGGACGAGCCCAAGAGGTATCAACGTTTCACACATGGGAAATTTAGGGTTAAAAGTTGAGGAGCAAGATTTTTTCCTAGTTAGCAAAGATAATTATTTCCTTGTTTTACTATTTCCTTGTTTTTGAGATTTCAGCATATCTTTTAAATTTGGTAGGATTTTTCTTTCAGTTGTGAGGGATTGCATCATTAGTATATGTAGGGATTTGGTAGAAAGAGATGCTTATCAAAAAATATTATCAATAAAAGTTTATTTTTCAAGATCGGGTGGTTCTCTTGTTCTCTCGAGCCCCAACTCTTCAGCTAATCATAGGTCGTCAAGGGCGTAAATCAAAAAGACAGGAATTCTACTCCGAACGAAAAGATCTCACTGTCCAACGACCCATAACACGATCCCAAACGCAGGCACGTAACATATACACTCAGAGAACAAGTATGTCTACTCCTCGTACTACCACAAATCAATCTCTTTTAGGCAAATGACATCTTAAATCATCCAAAAATCATTATATCACCAATAAACGACACAGTTAAACATACGTATGAATACATACAAAAGCACAAGAATAATCACACGAACTATGTGGTTTCATGCATAACGTAGAGGCATAAACAATTAAATATTAAATTTAAAGAAAAATAAAAGACTCACGACTGAATTTCAATAAAAATAAATTAAGACACCAGTAGACAACTTGAGCAGAGACCAACTGTCGTATCAAAATTCTAGAAAACAGCAACCCAAAAAATCTTGGACAGAGTAAACTCAACCTACGGTCTTATTGATGAATTCATGAAATAAAATTTTTAAAATGTAAAGTGAAACCAGTCAAGATTCAAAAACTCCATGTACATCTGCAAAATTATACTCTTCAGAACTCTAAAACAAACTTGAAAATCTAGCAAACTTCAAACTCTTCAAATTCTACTATAAGCAAAAAAGATGAAAAGAAGAGGTACATTCAGAGGGCCGATCTTCTTGGTTTGGATGGCACCAAAAGCAGCATGAGCAATGGAGTGACCCATGCGATTTTCTCTTATACGAGACTTTTGTAATTGCAAAGGAAACGTAAGAGATGGACCCAAATGGGAGGAGGTCGTGAAATCCATAGACAAGAATGATAATAACAATGTGAAGCCCACAAATAAGTTGATGCAATCAAAGTGAGGGAAGAGGAGACTACTCGGCTGGTAGCCATTATCATTGTGTCCGACTCCTTTTATTTATTGAAGATGGATCATAAAAACAACTTGATGCACCATCAATATCTTATGAGAGATTGTTGTATATGTTACCATTTGATCCCCCACATATTTGGTTGTTGGAAGGAGTACAAATTTTAACTCAACCAACTCTGCCGGTGATTGAGAGCCAAGAGGGCTCGTACTTTCATCTTAGCATCCACGATATCCAGTAACATCCGAACTAAAAAACTCATTCGCTTTCTTATAAAAAGTTCCAGCTCCGTAGTTCAGTAGTTGCAGAAGAAAAATTATTTTCTCAAAAGTTATACGAGAGCTCGTTGGTAGGGGTAAACTTTTCTGCGATCTAGTGCTCAAACTACAACCTCCAATAATGCCACACAGACAATCTCAAAGAACATAGAGACAGTCTATTATCATCCATATTCAACTGACTTGATGGCCACTTTCCCAAAATCTTTTGGCATAAGCCGCTGAGATTCGATCTCCTTGCACAAATCCATGGCCAGTTCCTCTCTATCACATTGGAAGAGTCCATTGCATAGATAAGACAATGTCTCTGAATCAGGGGCTATAGCTCTCCCGATCATTTCTCTCAAAACCTGAACTGCTCCAATGTAATCTTCATTCTTTAAGAAAGCAGATATCAGAATCTTAAAAGTTACTTCATTAGGGTGACAACCACTACATGCCATGGTTTTATAGAGCTGAAAAGCACGCTCTGCATTATTTCTGACACACTGGCCTGTAATAAGAGCAGCAAAGGTTGAGGCGTTCGGTACTAACTTTTCATTATCAAGTTTTTTTACCATATATGCAGCTTTCTTGGTCTTCCCCTCCTTGCACAGTCCCTTTATCACAGCATTATAAGTTAGGATATCAGCCTTGATTCCTGTCACGGCCATCTCCTCAAAAAGGCGGTTCCCCATCTCAATATTTCCACTGTCACTATAACCATTGATTAATGTATTATAAGTGACAATAGTGGGAGCTACTTTCATTATTTGCATTTCACTCAAGAGCTTGTTTGCTTCATGTAATTTCCCCTCCTTACAGAATGCATTAATTAGGGTGTTATAAGTAACAGCATTTGGTCTCATCCCTTTTTTGTCCATCACATTCTTGAGCTTCATACCACTGCTCAAGAGACCCTTACTGCAATATCCTGCGATTAATGTATTATATGACACAACATTACTGGCTAATCCCTTTCGTTCCATCTTCTTAAACACTTCAACTGCCATTTCCAATTTCCCCACACTACAAAAAGCGCCAATAACAATATTATGAGTATAAACATTAGGCGAAATCCGACATCTGCAGATTTCCTTATAAAATGCCAAGGCAACATCTGCATGGTTCGAACCATTCAACATACTTAAGTGTAAATTACAAGATTCAATGGTGGGATAAAACCCATACTCACGCATCCAGCAAAATGCATCAGTAGCATTCCTGAACTTCTTCGTACATGCATAAGTCCTGAATAACGCATCAAAAACACGTGGGGACGAATCACACATCCTATAAGAGTAGACCAAAGCCTCAAACACTTTACGCGGATAATCCAACTCCACTATGCCCACTCCAAGGAGTTTACTCAAAATTGACTCCGCAGTTTTAAACTTCAGATGCTTAGTCAAACTGTGGAGGACTATCGAATGCACATCAAGGGTGTTGAGTTTGGAATTTTGGAGCTCAACCCACTTGAAAAATTCAAGGGAAAGAACATGATCTTTTCGGGTTAACAGCAAAATGTGCTTAATTCGAAATGGCGTCAGACCTGATGATAGGCTACTGAGTTTATCCCATTCAGAATTAATCAAATGACTGTACGCTACATTCACAAAGTCACTATCTTGTCCTTTGGCCGCCGGCAATAATCTATAGGGTAACGGAAGAGGATTGCTTTTGCAACTGATGGGAACTGGAAATGGTTCCGGGGGATTCTTGAGGTGGGTTTTGATGGTTGAATCAAGAAACGTAGAGTATCGGCGGAATTTAAATAAACTCATGGTGGTATAAAGTAAGAACCCACCGATAATCAAAACGGGAAGCGCATTACTTGTTTTCAAACTCAGCGTGAAACCAAAGTCGGTTATCACGAGAGAGACGTACTAACCTGGTAAAGTCGGTTAACTGAAGCTGGAATTCAGATTTTTTGCCACGAATCGTATACGGGGATTGAATCTAAACTGATTTCAGAAAGTAGGAATCGAAGGAGGGGTCGACCGTCGACGAATAGAGGGTTATGATGGGAAAATGAGGAAAGTGGGAGCGAAGAAGGAAGTATTTATTCAATAAAAGAGAGTTGAGTCGTATTTTACTTTTTTATCTTTTATTTAAACTTAATTAAAATATAAGTTTTTTTGATTATATATTTAAATTTTAATTTTAACTTTATATATAAAAGTTTATTTAAAATATAAGTTTTTTTGATTATATATTTAAATTTTAATTTTAAGTTTATATATAATAAAATTTAATTAAATTTAATTAATTTTAAAATTTTAAAATATCCACGACCTACATCTCACTACGTTCATGTCAATTTTTTTTTTTTTGGATAATTCTTTCTAGCACATTTTTGTCTAATTTGTTTGGTTTTTCAATGTACACGTTGTAACAATGAGTTTACAAGATATTGGTTCGAAAGAATTTCAACGAAATAATTAACTTATTATTTTTATTTTTACCACTAATTTTTTGATTGTGTCGAGTTCTACTCATGGTTAACAAGTTCTTCAATTATAGATCTATTTGTTGGTTTCTTGTTCGACTTATTGTCCATCCTAAATAGATCGATTTCGACACACACACAACGAATTTTGGGCTGAAGTTTAACATTGGGTCGAGCTTGTAAGAAACTCGACCCAATTTACATCTGGGTCGAGGTCGAGCTCCGATGTTAAGAACTCGACCCAAGTGGTGGGTCGAGGCTTGATGTTTGGTCGAAGCATTGGGTCGAGCCTCGACACAATTTTTACTTTATAACACAAAACAATTTTAATTTTTACAATAAGTAATAATTTTTTTTTTCAGATTTACTTTTCCACGAAACTTGGAATGAATCAATTCTTTGATGAGTAGGTCTCTTGTGAGACGGTCTCACGAATCTTTATCTGTGAGACGGGTCAACCCTACCAATATTCACAATAAAAAGTAATACACTTAGCATAAAAAGTAATATTTTTTCATGGATGATCTAAATAAGATATCCGTCTCACAAAATACGACCCGTGAGACCGTCTCACACGAGTTTTTTGCCTTCTTTGATTGTAAATTAACTTTACGACCCATCGACTCATGCTCAACGCACGCTTACACGACTAAAAATGAGACCCATCGACCCACGCTCATGCTACTAAACATTGAGCTCAACTCATTGAGATACATTAAACATTCAACTCATATTAATATGGGTCGAGTAAACATAGTTCGACTAAACAGTATGCTCGATTGGTCGAGTGGGTAGTTTTGCATTAATTCTTAACATTAGGCTCGATTAAACGATACATTCTTAACATTAGGCTCGACTAAACAACTTAACATTTGGTAGCATTTACGATGATATTATAACATTATCATTTTTATGAATATCTTTTAGCAACTTACTTAAATTATAATATATATCTCATATTAAAATGTTTATATAATTATAAATTATTTATATACTTGAAATACATTCTAATTATATTTCACATCATCACCATTAGATGTTAATTATATATTATAACATTATCAATTTTTATATTAAATTCAATCAGTATCTTTTGATTATCAATTTTTATCTTTTAATTATCGCATATTAAAATGTTTGACGTAAATATAAATTATTTAGGTGTTAACATGTTTAACAATTAGACTCAATCTCGACTCAAATTATTTACTCGAACTAAAATCGACTCAAACCCCAAACTCTAAACCCTAAACCTCAAACCCCAAACTCGACCCATTCCACCACCCAAAATGCACCAACTCAACCCAAAAATCCACCCACTCCACCCAAACTCCATTCACTCAACTCATTCCATCACAAACAAAGTACAATAACTCACTCCACCCAAACTCCACCAACTCGACCCACTCTATCACAAACACATTAAAATCTCTGTCAAGAAAAAAACAAAACTCAACATATTAATAAAATCGATTGTCTTTAAATTCAAACAAATTGCATATCATTCAACCGGATCTTCTACTAAATTCTCCAATATAAGAAAATTTATCTTGTTTTCTTCTTCCACGTCTTCTCTCGATCACATGGGGCAATACTAACATATGCAACATGCTCGACCCACTCAACCCACGACCCATTTGAAATATGCAACAAGACTCTACCCCTGCTCGACCCACTACAATCATGTTCGACCCACTCAACTCATGGGATCGACCTACTCAACCTTGCTCGACCCATTCACACTTCTACCCAATAAACGAATCACAATCTCGAAAGAAACCGATTTCTGTAAAATTGTTACAATATTACTACTATACAAATTTTGTAATAACTACTTCTCTTACAAATCTTCAAATGATATTTGATTAAATTTTGTTTTGTTTAATTTGAGGGAACACAAAAATAGCAAGAATGGAAAGAAAAATAGATTGAATGAAAAGAGATAAACAACTGAAATAAACGTGCGGACGAGAGCGATTAAAAAATATTTTTTTAAAATTCAAAAGTTAAACCTAACTAATTAATGATCTCACATACCTAACAAAGTCAACTATATTTTCTCGATTTTAAAAAATCAAACTTTTTTTATTTAATTAAATTTTAAATGAATCATATATATTTTATTGACCTGAGTTTTGACTCTTGCTTGCTCCGCCATCTCCAATTTCACGAGCTTTAAAAGGAAGCATTTTTGTAATTGGTGTTATTGTTTGCAACGTCTTACTATAAATTTTAAATTATTTTTTTACTTAATAAAATATTCAGAAATTATAAATAGAAGTTAAAAAATATTTAGAATAAGAGTAAGTCTCTTGTGAGACGGTCTCACGAATCTTTATCTGTGAGACGGGTCAACCCTACCGATATTCACAATAAAAAGTAATACTCTTAGCATAAAAAGTAATATTTTTTTATGGATGAACCAAATAAGAGATCCGTCTTACAAAATACGACCCGTGAGACCGTCTCATACAAGTTTTTGCCATAAAATAAACTATACAAACATTATCTGGGACAGATCTCTTATTTGGATTATCCATGAAAAAATATTACTTTTTATTGTGAATATCGGTAGGATTGACCCGTCTCATATATAAAGATTCTTGAGATCGTCTCACAAGAGACCTACTCACTTTTTATTTATCTAGCTCTATGTCACCATAATTTTTTTAAAAAAAAATTCCACTTGTCAATATATAAAAGTAATATTTTTTATTTAATAATTAAAAAATCATAAAAACTTATGTTAGTAAATTTACTCATTACTAACATATATCAAACGCTTTAAAAAATTAAAATATTCACATTTTAACTCTACAAGTTATATATTTGATATAATTGCTTAATTATTATTTACAACTGCTACTCTTAATCTTAGGATGAGCAATTAATTATCAAACCGGATGGTTAAAAATAAATAAATAAATAAAATAGCACGTGCTTCATAAGAATAATATTAAAGTGAGGTCTCCTGGCTTAGATACCGCTGGCTCACATTTCCGGGACTCGCCTCCACGAATTTACCTCGTTGTCTGCTAGAGTAAACACCTTGCTCGCGGAATTTTCTTCTTCCTCAGGTATGGGTATTTGTTCCTTTTTTTGTGCTTTTTTAGTTTCTCCTTTCAATAGAGTAGCATTTATTCGCAACTGTGTTTTAACTTTTGTGGGTTTCTGCTTATTTTGGAGGATAATTATTTTTGGGTTTTTCGCATAATTCTACGGCTCTTTTTTGTTAACTTATTAATGTAAAATTAGTTTTGTCTGTTTATTTGGTCAGATCTAAAAAGTGGAAGTTGCTTGATTTGGTTGGTTTCTTAAATTTGTATCTTCTGTTAAGTTGAGAAAAAAGTGTTGTTTGACGATATTGTTTTGTTGGTCAGCGTTACATGAGTAATAAGCGGTAAGTTATGGCATAGAAAGATAGAGAAAAGATCAGAAACGCTGATCAAGTTCAAGATTTTGTGTTATTGATCACATTAACTCAGCTTAGATGCGAGATTTCCTGTTTGGAACGTTTAGTTTGTTCTTTTTCATTAGTGGGTTTTATGGTTGAATTTAATGAATTTTGGTTCAATTTCCATGTATATGTTACTAAACTTGATCTATAAGGGCACCCGCATTCGTTATTGTTATAATACCCACCACCTCATCAAAAATCGTATGGTCCACATGCCACATACACATTACATTAACACATCTATTCTCTCACATTCATTTTAACATTCACACTCATTATTTGTAGGTCCCGCTGTCCACTCATTCATCTTATTCTTACTTTAAATTAAATAAATTCAATTTCAAATTTTTTAAGAAATTTAAATTATTATTAATTTATATTAATAATAATATGTTTTTATATATTTAGTACGTAAAATAATTTAATTTTATGCTTTGATATGCTTCAACTATTTGTCGACTTTGTTGAAGTATCAATGACATTAGCTTTTTCCCCGGATCATAATCTTCGTCATCAACTTCAGCTTGGACTTCGTTTTCACTTGTCGAGCTAGAGGTTGAACTACTTGAATATTGAGACATTTTGGAGTAAATAAAAAGAAGAAACAAGATTTTTTGAGTGAAGAATAATATGTTTTGATGTTTGAAATAATTTGTGTAGTGTGTGAATATTTATAGATGAATATATTATTTTTTTATTAAACTAGACGTTAATTAGCCGTTAAATTTTTTTTTTAATTTTATAAATAAAAACAACCGTTAGTTTTTAATTGAACATTATTTTTAATTTATTTTAATATCCGAATTTATTTTTAAAAAATGAAAATTTGAAATTTAAACCTATACATTAAATGACATTAAATAAGGAAACATCATCACGTGTGTGGGGCCCGCGTTCAGCGACGGTTTCTGAAAATCCGTCGTAAATAAAAAACCGTCGCTAAATGTCAAATTTTTTTTAAAAAATAAGCAGACAGAGGAGCGTTCAAACATATGAACGCCCCCCTTTCTCTCTACGCCCACTCACAATGGAGAAAGGGTGTTAAATGGGTGTTATAACACTCATTTAACACCCATTGTGGTTGCTCTAAGGTTTTCACTTTTGTTAAATGTTTTAGTATTTAGTCTATGCTGTGAAATGAATATTTTATTGCCTTGCCTTTTCCATACTATCGCACTCTTTGGTACCCTCTTATGTCCTCTAGTCAAATATGTTTTGATACAGATATTTCAGCCAGATTGTTTTTAGTCACGTATTACTGTTTTGAAGGCTTTTTTGCGACTCGACGAGGTGGTTAGAGGGTTAAACGTGTGAGGTATTTTATTTTATTGGTTATGGAAGATGAGAAAGGACTTGATCTGAGTTTGGCTTTACCTTGTGGTGGAAGTAACAATTCACTGAAAGGTAAATATGGGAGCTCATCAGACGTCAGAACAGACGAAGGTGACAGGGGTAGCAAATTGATTAACGAGTTCAAGAATTTTCTAGAAGGTGGAAACCAACAACATCCCCTAAAATCCGAAGATAACTTCTATGAAAACTTCAGCAAAGCATCTGTGGATTCAGAAACTTCCAAGAATTCGATAACTGGGGAAACATGGGCGACAAATGAGAGGAGGTTGACTGAAGTCGAAGAAGAAGAAAAGAGATCAGGTGTTGGTGAAAAGAGAAAATGCCCATTTAATGAGATGTGCCATCAGAAGAGGCGTGAGAGAGAAAATAATCACCCTGATTTGTCTGATAAAAGTAGGACGTCTCACATTTCCATAAACACATGTGATGGGACAGCTGCCGAAAATGAAGATGTAGCAGATTCAGAAGTGGATGGTGCGACATCAAGGCAAGTTTCCCGATATGATTATGTCTCAAAAAGTGTCGTAGAAAGTGGAAGCCTATCTGGTACACGAAAGGAGCTTCATGCATTTGGCGATCCAAGCGGCACAGAACATTTAGGTTCAAAGAGATTTGCCGTTCCATCAGAAAAGGAGTTCGATATATCGAACTTGCCAAGTTCCTATAGTGTTCCTTTTCCATCTCAACCGACGAACCTAGCGAACATGACTTACTCACAATCTGTGAAGGATTCTAATCTCTCTGGTGTGCCTAGCCTTTCTACCTATCCATTGCCTGTAGTGATCCATGGTATGACTAGCGGGAATAGTGAGCGATCTTCTATCCAGACGGGTGTACCTCCCAATTTTCCTTTGATGTTTGGATACCCTTCTGTTCAGATTCCGGTGTTGGACAAGGAGAATTCTCGAGGCATTGATTCTCATCATCAACAGATCCGCTCTGGGTTTTTGGGAAAGAATCCCACAAACTCAGACATGCAAAATGACAGTAGAAAGCTTAATCAAGGTCACACTTTCATTGTTCATTATATCTTTTTCATGTTATTTTAAGTAAAATATAGTACAAGCTGAAAGGCTAATCTTAGAGCTCAAGAGTTTGTGATGTTCAACCAACGATCGACTAGATTATTGCGTCATATTGGAAATGAGTGGTGGTTGAGACATGATCATGACTTGCACTTATCTTCTGATACTGGTCTCCTCTCTTATTATTATAAGTTTATACCATAATTACATTGAATTTCAGTTATCACAAAATTTGCCTTTTTGAGTTGATTGCTGTTTCCTCATAACAAAATGTCCTTTGGTTGGTTTGTAAATCTCTTAAGAATTAAACCATTGTTATAAAATATTTTAACCTCATGAGCAGTTTGTATAAAATGGAGAACTTTAGCTCCATGCTTCAATTCAAAGCATGTTATCAATTTGACGTTATTTTCAGTGCGTGCAATCTGAGAGTTTTTTTGGATCTTTTTGTTTACTGTTACAGAAGTAAATATGCTTACAACATAATTTTTAACTTCTTTTGAGCACTAACTTGTAGTTCATGCTTATTTCTCAGTTGCAGACATTGCTTTTGTATCAATGCTAATGCAAGTACTGTTTTAATTGCTTCTTAAATAATTATTTTATGAGATGTTGACTTGATTCATAATGGAAAACAATAGTTCGATCATGTTTGTGAAAACAATAGATTTGCGGCCCTAGTTGCATGTGAATGTTTATTCATCTTTCGGTTCGTTTTATAATTTGTATTATTCACTCCTAATCCCAGAAAAAGAACACCTATGATGCTGTTTGATTTCCTAGGTTGAAGTAAGATGCAATTATAGATATGCTGATGTGCAATTTTAGAGCAGATCGTAAATTTGTGTCCAGTAAGATTACTTTTGACATTTCCCTAAATGTTTTTAAATAATTTTCTTCTAAAGCTCATACTATTCATCTATCGTCTTTACACGCAGCATTTTTGCGCAGCCACGACACTTGACTAAATATATCAATTGGTTTCACCATTATTCTTGTTCTTTTCACCTTATCATTAAGTTTGTACAAAACTTTGGGTCTAATTGTTTTTAATTCGCGATATCTGTCAGTTGGCCGATGGAAATGCAATTGACTTTCTTAATACTTTGTATTCTCGGTGTAGGAGCCACACCTTTGAATGTTCACGAGTCCTTTGAATCTACACAGTATGATGGTAGAGCAATTGAACATGGGAAAAGTAATGGAAAACACCATGTTCTGGAAGAAGGCTCTATTTCTCACGAAGGTGATCTCACAGGAAACAACATAACCCATCATGTGAGGGAAACATCTGATCAGCCCAGAGCTGAATCATTTCCTTTGGAATATCCTGCTATAAGACCAGGGATTGCTGCAGACCTGAAATTTGGAGGCCGTGGTACATATCCGAACCTTCCTTGGATATCTACCACCGACCCGAGCCCCAATGGAAGGACAATATCTGGCGTGACGTACCGATACAGTCCTACTCAAATAAGGATAGTGTGTGCTTGCCATGGCTCCCACATGTCTCCCGAAGAATTTATACGGCATGCTGTCGAAGGGAACAGTACTACTCAAGAATCTGGAGCTGGTTTAGCATCATTACCGAATAGCAATCCAGCTGCCTCGGCACGTAGTTGATTGTGAATGTGAAGATCCTGAACGGTATTCTTTTCTTTCCTTTCCTTTTTGTATCACGAGGGTGTCTAAAAGCATTGGCATCTTCTGGATATGCGATTCGACATCTTTCGTATATCAGCTTCCTGCTCGGTCTCGTTTGTACGTCTTACTGTTTATAGAAGGTATGAGTGTCGTGTAATAATTCAAAAGCATATTTCTCAGCTATTGCATATTATTTATGATGTAGCATTTGGTAATAAATTTTGTTCAAGCTTTGTATGGATTTAGCAGTGCCCACGGACGTAGTAGTTTTGGGCAGGTATGGAACATTCAAGGATGTTCTTGATAGTAATGTTTATTTATATAGCGAAGTTTCCAACAAAATTACGCAGCTTTATAGTTGAACGTGGTTTAAAAATTAGTTTTTGTTTTCTGAAACAGAAGTTCCGAGAGTTCTAAGTTTGAGATTCTCTAATTAGCAAGCTTCTAAAAAGCGTGAAGCGTCCCGAAGTGCGGATGTTGAGCTCCAAGTTTTTCAAGCTTAAGCAAAATTAGAACAGGCTTAAACGTGGAAAAACTTTTTTTATCTTTAGTGTAATTGTAATTATCTCAAACCAATAAATAGATAAAATAATACATAAATATGATAATTTAAGTCTGATGCATTAATTCTCATATTTATAAAAGCATAAAAATCTCAAAATTACAATCTTTATTTGTTTTTGCAACTAGACCACAATAAAAAATGTTAAATATTTGTCAGATCATTATCAGATATGCTTAATAATTAAAATTTAAAAATAAATATCTAAATTATAAATCTAATTTATTATTTTAAAATAAAAAGACATACATTCAAAATAAAAAATTTAAAAATAGATAGATGCGATTAATTGTGCTTAAACACACTTAACTAAACGTCTTAATTACGTCAAACTACCGTTTAACCGTTTTTTTCTGCTTTTCTCCGAAGTGGGGCGTTTTTGTCGAGCTTCAAGCTTAAACGCGCTTAAACGAGGTTTAAGTTGGCTTTTTAGAACACTGTTAATTAGGATCCATAATTTTTCCTTGAAGGCTCGAAAACAAAAGAAGTTGAGAAGCTCAACCAATCATAAATAAATAATAATAATATTTCATGGGTCGAGTTATGTATGTGATCCGTCTCACAAAATTGATACGTGATATGATCGCTATGCAATTATTTCCAAAGAAACAGATTATATATCAGTTTTTTTAAATCATTAATTACATCAATTGAAATTAATTAAGCTATAATTAGATACGTGGTTACGTGGCCTAAGGATACATAAAATATTGACTAATTTGCTACCACACAGTTTAACATTTATTGATAACTCAAGATGCTATGCTGGGGAGCAGTAATACATCAATTTGTAGGCTTGTGATGTATCAAAATTTGACTTTTGATCATATTATTTATTGGATGGCATACCCCAATTTTCATTAGAGTTTAATTAACCAAACCAAACTTTACTAAATTCTTTAAGGACTAAATTAATTAACTTATAATGTCTATTAAAAAAGAGGCTACCTCAAAAAAATAAAAAAATAGTAAGGATTTAAAAATTAAAATTATGGTAGAAACTAAAATAAAATGGTAATCACGTGTGAGGATATTCGTCAAAAACGGTCCCCTAGTGTTTTCAAAATTGTATTGAAACGATTACTAGAAACAACTAAAAAATATCGATTAAATATTGAATGATAAAATAGTATTATGATAAGAATAATGTTAAAAATACAACAAATATATCATACAACAATATTTATCATAATTATATCGTGAGATTTATACAGTTAGATTTTGTATTGAATTTACAATTAGACAACAAATATATCGTGAGATTTTGTAATGAATTCATAATTAGATTTTGATAAATGAGATTTTTGTATTGAATTTTTTATGTTGTAAGAATTGTTGTATAAATTTTGTTGTACATACAACATTACTCTTCTAATTATGATAATTAGTTTGGTTAATTTTTCTAAGATTATCCTGCAAAACCGAACTATGATGATGCAATAGTTATTTTTGCTAGGAAAACGATCGAAACGTAACGTTTGTACTGTTGTACGGTTTAAAAGATTGGAGTTACATCGTTATCATAAGTTATAATATTTGGTAAAATGACAGAATCTCGATCGTACAAGAACAAGCCTAATGAATAGGATTTCGAGGATACTTTTTATTAGTATTTTCGTTCGATAAATCCGTTTACATAGATAATTATTTCGGTTATATTCAGCTTGATTAGTTTGTTTTTTTATTAGTTTGATTATTTGAAAATATCAATTCACTTAGTTCGATTTTTGCAAATTTTGATCAATTTTATTAATTTAGATCAATTACTCAAATAAATTTCGTTTTGAAAGTTGACTTCAATGAACAACTGTACGATAAAAGTTTGGGTAAATTGCTCATAAATCCCCAAACCCAAACTCAACTTTATCCAAACTCCCTACACCTCAAAACCTTTCTTTTAACTCCCTAATACCTTAAAATGGACAAAAATACCCTTATTCCTATTTTAATTTCAATTGATCCTCACGCTTTCAAAATGGTATCAGAGCCTTAGGTGGATTTATTTAAACACAAATTTTATTTTTACTAAGTAACTAATTGTATGAGAAGGAGAATTTTGAAAAAATTATGAATCCGAACTACGGTTCGAGAAAAATAATTCACAAGAAATATTCCAATATTTTGGAATATAAACAAGTGCATCTAACTATTGTTAGATATCAGAAACAGCAAGGGAAGCTACTGCACTCTCAGGTAAAATCTTAGGAAAACTTATGATTCAAACAAATAAGTTTTTGGAGATAGTTCCAGATTCCTCTAAGCTCTCTTCAGATCTTAGAGAAATTCAGAAGACAGTACAAAATTATGGCAATATGCTATATTTTGTACCACAACGAGTTGAGAAAATCCTTGAAACCCAGGAAGAAATTCTTGGAATATTAAAAGATATTCAAACAAGAATTCAGAAACTGGAACAACAACCCAGTTCTAGTAAACGAACTTCAAGAGGTTGGTTACCACCATCCTTTGGTACTGAACCTTTGTTACACCAACAAGGGAAGACCAGAGTGGTGTCAAAACCTTTGACTGAAGAAGAAAAGATGATCAATCTAATCAAGTCTGTCTCAGAAAAGAAATTGATCGGATGACAACTTTAGAAAGGATTGGTTTAGAGGATCTACAAGAACTTGCGGAATCTTTCGCAAATCTCAAAGTTGTAGATCTAAAGATGAATACAGCAGGGAGTGAAGTACCTGCTATAACCTGGTCATCTACTCATGAACCACCAAGGGAAAGCATTGGATCTCATAATGTTAACATGAGAGAATCCCAATCAAATTTCCATACTGGTGGAGGATCACACCCAGCGGGTACAAGGACAAGGAGAAGTCAAATTCCCTTGCACCAAACACCCTACGGGAAGACTGTTTTAAATCCTATAAATTTATGGGGTTATGCTTAACCTTGATGTATTAGATTTCAAAAACAGAGAAGATCTCATAGATGATTGAACATCTGCTATGAGAATCGCAGCAGGAACATGGCTACCCTATTTAAAGCACAATTTATAGGGGTGGACTATTTTAATAGTCAAGATACAAAGAAGAGGTATAAATATACTCAGGCTCTATATAGTCTTGAATTACATGATATATGTTTGGTGGATGAATATATTATGTTATTCACTAAATATAGATGGAATTCAGGAGTCGAATAAGATATAGCTATGCAGCTTTTCTTCGCAAAAATGCCAAGCCCTTGGAGAGAGATGCTCATAAGGGAATACGTACCTGGTAATCCAGATACGCTGGCAAGAAGAGCCTCTTTCCTCAAAGGAAAATGGCAGAATGGTGCCATATGGCAGCATTACAAAAGAATTATAAACGCTTAAGGGGTATCAACAAAAGAACTCCTTTGTGTTGTAAGGAAAATGATCTTCCAACAATTATTGGAAGTAAACCACAGAAGCATAAGAGGAAAAGTTTCAGGACTCGTCCTTATGCCCGAAGTGGGAGAAGTTCTTGGAAACCAAGAACTGTATGGTCTAGACAGAAATCCAGATCTTATAAATCTGGACAAAGAAGCGGACCATCGAGAAGTAGGATATCATCCCAAGCATCGAGTACATCTCGAAGCACAGGAAGAACACCTACTAAGAAAACTTTCAGAAGAGCTCATACTCGGGCTAATGAAAGTTTCAAGGACTGTAATTGCTGGACATGTGGAGCAAGAGGTCATATTTCGACCAACAGTCCAGAAAATGAAAAAAGAGGAATTAAACGCTTTGATCCTACTCCGGATATTGAAGAAGCAGTTTATTATCAAGATCTTATTCAAGTATACCGATTTGAGGACATCGTCTCAGATGAAAGTATATATGAAGAAGAAGAAGTCTTAAGTCAGGAAGAATCTGATGGAACATAATCGGAATCTGACTGAAGAAGAGGTGTTTCGACACGAAACACATGAAGATCTGTCTGGGTTTTTCAGCCAGACAACAATATCTCATAACATGATTCAAAGAATTATGAGAGAAAATCCGAGTCTACAGAGATATCAAGGTTTCTCTGCAGGACAGATAGAAAAATTCTTAGGAAGTCTTGGCCTAAGAAACAGAAAGCATCATCTAATTTATAAAGTATCTAGAAGGGAAATGGCAATCTCGATGGAACTTACAGGAAATAGAATGGAGATGCAGTTAATTCCTTCCGAAGAAATTAAGGAAGAATTACAAAAACTAAAGATAGAAGTAGCAAGGACTATGTCTTGGATTCATATTGGAGCAATCCAAATTATGATAAAAGCTACTTTTAAAGAAGCAATAGATTCACCTATTGATATTGCTATATGCGATAAAAGAATGGGGAATCTTCAAGATTCAGTACTGGGAACAATCTCAGGAAATCTCTGTGCGGGAAAGATTGTAGGAGTGATCTATCCAAGGATAGCCTACAACTTGGCAGATCGAGATTTCAGCCGAGCCTTGACTTTGCACCAAAACTTCAAGGAAAAAAGGCTGATGAAAGAAGGTAATAGGCCATATTCTATTACCTATCAAATTTCATATGCTCTGTCTAATACACATCATTCTGAACTGTTTATTAGAAATGAGTTTATTGAAATCCCTGAAATATTCGGAAAAGTTGCTCAGGCAGTTTATCCAGAAAGAGTAGAGTTTCCTTTGATACAGGAAACAGATATCCAAATACAAGACAAACCGATTCTACAAAGAAATCAAAGTCTTAAATTGGAATCAAGAAGACTATCTTTTCAAGGAAATAGAATTACGAGTTACAGATGGGGAAAAACGCATGTCATAGAAAACCAAGAGGAGCCAAAAAGTTTTTCTACAATGGGAAAACTTAGATACCCAGAAGGTTGGAAGGAAGTAGAAATAGTATTTGATATTACAAAACAAAGGAATCAATTTCCTTGTAATTCAATATACTATTTGGAACAACCGATGATAGGAACTTACCAAGGACTGATTAATATCGGAGAACTGGAAGTTCACATTCAAAGAATTCCAGGGAAAGAATCAGATCGAATGATTCTTGGATTAGAGTCTCTCGAGGAACACAAACCTTGAAAACGTCTAGAGTATGGAATGGAGTTTATGGCAAATGATAAGATATGGAAAATCCAATAACCACAAGCCCATTCTCCATATACATTCCAGTAGGAATGTTGTATGAACAATATAAGGCAGAATACTTTGCTGCATATATTGATTCAGGAGCTGGAATATGTACAGCAAAACGAGGAGTTTTTCCAAATAATTTGGAAGAAGAACTACCAAAGATTGCTGGAAGAGATTTTTCCAGACGAATCTTAATCTTATGTAAAGGGATTAAGATGACTGAAATTATGATTGGCGGTGTTGGACAAACACCTTGGTACAAGGTAAAGACACCACCAATTTATTTTCATGATACAGGAGCTGATATATTATTAGGAAATAATTTACTACAAATGTTCAAATCCTATACTCAAGAAAATGAGACTAGAAGATTAGTGTTCACAACACCATGTGATCACAAAATCATAGTCCAGAGACTAAGAGAAGCATTTTATAGAAAAGTGCCGATCCAGTTTCGCAGCAGGCATGGTGATTCAGGAAAACTTCTGAACCCAAAAATGAAGGATTCAAGACGATTTGGAGAAACAATGCTCCAGTTAAGAGCTGATAAAGAACTCCAACAAGAAGATATAGAATGCCTTAAGATAACTCTACAAACAAATGAAGTAGAGTTTGAAGCTAAGGTATCATTGGAAGATGTCAAGAAAAGGATCAGAGAAAATTATAATGAGGATCCCTTGGCATGGTGGGACAGAAATCAACTCAAAGCTTGTCTTAAGATTAAGGAGGGCAAAGAGTATGAATTTGTCCGTTGTAAGCCTATTCCAATGAATATCATTGATCAAAGGGATATGCAGATTATAATCAAGGAACATTTAGACCTTGGTTTAATCAAAGCAGGTATGTCACCATATAGCAGTCCAGGTTTCCTGATAAGAAATCATGGTGAGATAAAACGAGGAAAACCCAGACTTGTTATTAATTATCAAAAAATTAATAAAATTCTGGAATTTGATGGGTATTTTATACCTAGTAGAGAACACTTGATTAGTTGTATACGCAACACCAAGATATTCTCTAAATTCGATTGTAAGTCTGGATTTTATCAGATTAGGATGGAGGAAGGAAGCAAGAAATTCACAGCTTTCTCCACACCTCAAGGACATTATATTTGGGAAGTATTACCAATGGGATTGGCCAATTCACCCCAGATATTTCAAAGGAAAATGAATAATCTTTTTAAGGATTATTTTAAATTTATGTTTGTTTATATTGATGATGTTTTAATAGCATCTAAAGATATGAATGAACATGTTAAGCATTTGAAGATTTTCTCTAATATTTGCAAGAAAGAAGGACTGGTTTTATCTGAAAAGAAAGCAGTCATTGCTACAAGAAAGATTGAATTCATCGGAATTGAAATCGATGAGTCAGGAATAATTCTGCAAGACCACATAGTTGAAAAGGTGCAGAATTTTCCAGAAAATCTCAAAGACAAGAAACAACTTCAAAGCTTTTTAGGAGTTGTTAATTTTGCTGGGATGTTTATAAAAAACCTAGCAAAACACAGGAAGGTGTTCAGTCCATTATTGAAAAAAGATGCAAGATTTATATGGAGAAAAGAACACACAGAAGGACTTATCCATTTAAAGAAGGTTTGTAAAAATCTTCCAAAAATGGCGATTCCTCAAGACGAAGATGATCTGGTATTATATACCGATGTCAGTGATCATTGGTGGGCAGCAGTTCTTACTAAGCTTACACCAGATGGAGAACAACCATGCAGATATTGTAGTGGGTTATTCTAAGATGCAGAAGCCATTAGATGACATATCAATGAAAAGGAATTTTATGCAGTAAAAAGAGCTTTTGAAAAATGGCCATTATTTCTACTTGCAAAGAAATTTACTTTGAAAGTTGATAATACACAGGTAAAAGCGTTCTTAAGGAATAGAATTGATATTGTGATAATAAAATCTCATGAAAATATTCTTGCAGATTTTTTAACAAGAGATGGACAGTAGTGATATCAATTCCATCATCAAGATGCAGAGGCATTTGAGGGAACACCTTGAAATGCTTCAAAACGAGTTTAACAAGCTAGTCGTAAACGCAGAAGTTGCGGGAAGACTACAACAAGCCGATAAGAGAGTTGTCTCTGATCGAATTACAGGATGTTTACAGGCATATACTCAGTTATGGTCTGTAATGCAAAGGCTTATCCTCCAAGGCATTGAGAAGCCATTGGTTTCCCAAATGGAGAGTTTTCGAGTACAGGACTCTATACCTGTAGCAGGGGATTCAAATACCCCTTGCACAAGTGTTAAGTCGGGATCATCACCAGATGAGTCGGCTGAAACAAAAATTGAGACTCCTGATCCTTATCTTGAGTATTCAAGTCAACCCTTCACCTCGGAGATTGAAGAGGGAGAGATCAACCTTAGGCCTCGTATTGACAAAGGCAAATCTAAGGTTGGTACTAACGAAGCAATAATTTCTCAATTTCAGGTTTATCAACAGAATTGGGAGAAATTGAAAACAAGAATTGGAATCAACCCAGCCACTAACAGGGTTGATGTCTCAGGAAAATATCCAAGGGTATGGATGAAACCAAATTCATATCCAAAGGAGGTTAAAGCATGGTATGAATTCGGGGCTCTTGCCTCAGTTTATACTACATCACCCAGCTTTCCGGAAATTTCAGGATTACCAAAGTGGATCCAGGAAGCTGTTCATGAAACTTGGGCGAATAATGATTATTTGTCCAGAGGAGATGTTTTGGAGCTATATTTTTTTAGTGCAGCACCAGAACCAGCAGGGAAAGGTTCTCACGAAGCCTTTCATTTCATCAAATTAAGGAGGCCGGATACAAATATCCAAAAATTTATCAAAGACCCTCCAACAGAAGAAACACCCCTGGTTGCTTCAATTTCTGAAGATGATATGTCTACCAGAAGAGCTTGGGGTCTATGGGTCTGTCTCACTGAGATGGATAAAGTCAAGTTTCCGTTCAAATTTTATAATCATTTAGTGAACGGATCATTTCTGTTAAACACCATGACAGGAAAAACCACAAGTTTTGCAGAAGATTTATTCGAGAAAAAGAGAAATCTTTTGTGGAATAGCAAGCTGCCGGCCAGTAAAGAAACTCGCCGAAAATTCTGTAACATGGCACATATAGGAAGATGGTCAGAAAACATCTGCCTTGAATGCCAAAACCAGAAGGAACCTGAATTCGGTAAAGGATTCAAACCGAGATCTGATCGGAAACACTTTACCGACACAAGCACAAGTGGAGATGGACCACATTCACGTTTTCCTCGAGGAAACCGAAAGCCAAAGATTCCTCGACAAAATTGAAAGTGGACATATGACTAGTCCACTAACAAAAAGAAAACCCACCATGTAAGTGGAAAGACAGAACCACCAATAATCGGTGGACAAGGACAATAGGACCACTAATAATCAGTGGTAAAAGACGAAAGAACATTGGATTCTTTATTTTAAAAGGGAATCCAATAAAGAAAACTGGACCCAAACTTTACACTATAAATAAAAGTAAAGGAACCAGTAAACCATACCAGACTTAAACCAAAACTGGAAACAAAAGAAAATGTATTTCAACTATCTCAGAGTTTCCAGAATAAGGATTAAGGCAACAAGAAAAGAGCTGAAAATTTCCAAAGATTATTATAAACAGCTCAAAAAAGAAGAAAATGAGATACAAGCTGATCTGATCCAAACGCATATATACGATTTATGCAGGCAGATAAAAATCCAAGAAGGGGCGGTTTCTAGATTAATAATCTAGAAAAAATCAAGAAAGATGGAGGGACCAACCTAATGGACTACTCAACCACTACATGGTCCACGTGCAAGCTGTAAAGGTTTATGAAGATTTGAAGTCCGAAGTTTCAAATCCGAAGGAGCCTTCTATAAATAAGGAAGCAGAAGGAAGATGAAGACATCGATCAACCTCTTCGTTTTTCTTCAAAACATTTGTAATAATTCTCTTTCAAGTTTATGTGTGTAGTGAGTTCAGCTACTATTAGTAGCTAAACAAGTTTCTCCTCCTCTACAGGAGGTTACTATGTATTAATAAAATGTTTGTGTTTAAATAAAAGAAATCTTTGCTCTAGCCCCTCTCATGTATTATTTTCAAAATTTTATCTTTTATTGTACACCCTAAGGTAGGAAACGAATTAGGGTTGTGACAAGTGCTGCTGAAGGAATCTGCGTCAGTAACCATCGGTTGCGATCGTGTGGTTGGACTGTGAGGAGCAGTTCGTAAAATACGGTGGATATAACCCGGTGGTACTCCGGTCAAAGAGGTAAAAGATTTAGTTTATTTTCGGAAGCATGATGAGCCATTATTTACAAAAGAAAAATCAATTATTTAAAATAAAGATATAAGGGTAAATTTGGAAATTTAAAAGAAATGGGGAGTCGAAACAAAGTTTTAGTATGATAGGGAGTAAAGAGAAAGTTAAGAATAGGTATAGGGATTTTTTGACAAATCTCCCTAAAAGTTTTCTCAGATAATAAAATGAGAAAATCCTAACCCTACATTAACATTTTATATTAAAAAAATTGGACAATAAAGACATTAGGACAAGTGAGGGAAGAAATCAAGGAAACTGACAAATCAATAAGATATATACACTTTCTGAAAGTTTCCACACAAAAACATGTATGTATACCCACATATAATATTTGGAATTTCTTGGCCATTTTTTTAGAGGAAAATTTTAAATAATGATTTCAGTCAAACTAAGTTTTTGAAAAAAATGTTATTTTCATTTTTCATATAAAGAAATGTAATTTATTTAATGAGTTAGCCATATTTTTCTGAAATTTGGAGATCTTAGTTTCTACATGAATCAATTGATCATGATCAACTTTCTTCTCCTCCTCCATTTCATTTTCTTGATCTTCATAATTGATGTTAAAGCACAAGTGCCACAAAGTCCACCAGATTCAAACAACTTCCGGCCAAGTCTGCCACTTGTAATGGCTTTTCTGTCCATCATGTTTGTTCTAACATTTCTTCTCCTTCTTTATGCCAAATTCTGCCACGGGGGGCCGAATGTTCGGAGCGCGAGCCTGCGGATTCGAGATGGGCTGTTCCGGTCGAGGTCTAGTGCATCCGGGGTCGAGAAAGCAGTGGTAGAATCACTCCCTTTCTTCAGGTTTTCCTCTCTAAGGGGATCGCGGGACGGGCTGGAATGCTCAGTTTGTTTGTCGAAATTCGAAGACGTTGAGATCCTTCGATTGCTGCCAAAGTGTAAGCATGCTTTTCATATTGATTGTATCGACCAGTGGCTCGAAAAGCACTCGACCTGCCCCATTTGCAGGCGAAAGATTAGTCCAGAAGACGTTTCCGAGTTTCCATATTCGAATAGTCTAAGGTTTTTGAGGGGCCAATCTGGTGAGGTTATAGATGAATCCAATTTGGAGATCTATGTTCAGAGAGAAGAAAGCGGCCTTGGATCTTCAAGATTTAGCATTGGTAGGAGCTTAAGGTGGTTCTCTAATAGAGGTGCAAAAGAAGGCGAATTACCAGCACAACAAAGTGTCGATTCGGATCAATTCAAGAAAAGGTTCCACAGATTCAACCACAGGGTTGTCGGTTATTCACATGTTGTTTTCAAGAATCGTTGGAGCAACCTGAGCTCGTCCGACCTCGTGTTCTTGAATTCGGAGTTTCTTAACGATGCATCGAGTGTAAGATTTATGAGTAAGAAGTCCCTGGAAGTCGAGGAAATTCAGAAGGAAAATGATCACATGATGAGTACAATCAACCAAACAGCCGGACACAGTTTCTTGAAATTTCCAGGCCTCCCTACAACCTCGTACTCGTCGAAGGATTTAGGTTCCGGATCAAACTTTCCCTATCCCATTGACAAGAGATCCATGTCCGAGATAGTAGTTTATCCAAGATACAAAGAGTTCAAGGATAATACAGATTCATTTCTTGTCGAAAACAGCGACTCAGAAAGAGTAAGGAGGCTTTGGATACCGATTGCAAGAAAGACAGTGCAGTGGTTTACAAATAGAGAATCAAGGCCTCCAAATCCTCAAGGCCAGTAAATTTATGATTACTAATACAAAACATGAAACAACATATAGCATCAATTCGATTTCGGGCTTCGAATCTTCAAGAGTATCTTCACCCAATTTTGTTGTGTTGATTGATATTTTTTGGGATCCATACTTATTTAATTATCTTTGATTCTTGTATGAGGGGGATTGTACATTAATAACTTCCAGTTTTCTGAAACACATTGAAGAGTAGGATCTGTACTTAGCCTTTTTATTGGCCTTTTTGTACACTTTAGTTTCAAGTTTTGATAAACCATTATATGTTAAATTGAAAGAGGATTAGGTTTTATGGTGAATGTTCAATCAAAAAACTTGACTAGTGTTGTGTTGCATATTTTGAAATGGCAAAAATTTGTGTGAGACGGTCTTACGGATCGTATTTTGTGAGACGGATATCTTATTTGGATCATCCATAAAAAAATATTACTTTTTATTGTGAATATCAGTAGGGTTGACCGTCTCACAGATAAAGATTCGTGAGAGCGTCTCACAAGATGCCTACCCTTTTGAAATTATGGATACGGAAAAGGACATGACACACATATGCCTTTGTCCAAAGATTAAGACGAGAAAAAAGTAAACTTGTGGAAACATGATTAAAATATAGTTAATACATGTCCAAAATATATCTAGAGTAGTCAAATGAGGCGGACCACTATTTTTGCGGATTGAGAAAACTTCAACTCAACTCGACCCGTCATGAGTTGCGGGTTAGACGAGCAACAAATCAATTTTTTGAAAAAAAAATGGCAAGCCAAACCTAAACGGATAGCTATTGCCATATCCTCAGTCCTATGAGCATGGAACCCCTAAAAAATTTTAATGGGCTGACTAGCCCATTTTTCTAAAAATGGCTCACGTTGTAATTATTAAATGATCATTGGCAAAAACTTGTGTGAGACGATCTCACGAGTCGTATTTTGTAAGACGGATCTCTTATTTGGGTCATCCATGAAAAAGTATTACTTTTTATTGTGAATATCGGTAGGGTTGACCCGTCTCACAGTTAAAGATTCATGAGATCGTCTCAAAAGAGACCTACTCATGACTATTTTACCCTTAAAATTTAATAACCACTACGTTGTCGTTTTGAAAACATATCCAAGGCACTGCTTGCTGAAAACATATCCTATTTATAATCAAATTCGCCAAATTTCCATGTGACCTTACCGATCTCGTTCATTTGCGAGAAGATTTAAACCCAAAGCAAATATCCTTTTTCCCCAATTTGTTAAGTAAAGAGTTAATATTTTACCTTCTTGTACTATCACACCAGCCATCAACTCGCCAAATACCAGTTTGTTCGATCTTAACCGTGCAGACACTGTCTACACATACCATGATCTTGATATGTGTAATTTTTTTATACATGTCAAGATCCTGCTCAGACTCAAAATCAAAGAATCAAACATGATCTTAACACACATCAAGATTCTAGTTCGTATGATAGTGTATGCACGAATACAGTCGAATTTTCCCCGAATACTTGAAAAAATCACTACTCTAGCCACGTTGGTGTGCCTACCGTAGCAGAAGCCACACCCTCTTCACTATCACCACCATACAAGATTCTCGAAAAAATATTAAAGCAACAATGAAACAAAAACAACATTTAATTTAATTTCTTGATTTTGCTTCATCACCAAAGCAATTTCCGTTTATGATACGAAGATCGGTGAAACAGCAGACTTCTCGAGTCTCGTGGTAGTAAGAACTCAACCATTTTTGCCTTAATTCCGCATATCCAAACACAGCACGAGCCAACTTTTCTGACTTGCCCATGCATAAAAAAAATCAATAATTAAACTAAAAAAAATTAATCCTGAATCACAACCAATTAATGCTAAATCACGAATCAATCTTACCGATATTCACGATAAAAAGTAATATTGTTAGCATAATATTTTTTCATGGATGACCCAAATAAGATATCCGTCTCATAAAATACGACTCGTAAGACTGTCTCACACAAGTTTTTGCCATAATTATAATCTGTACTTTTTTCGTGACATGAAAACTTTTTAGTTAAACCCTCAATAATACGTATTTCTTAATTCTTTTCAAGTCTCATTGTGCATATATATAATATCATTGAAGTGGATATTACCTTTTGATAATGTATTCTTAACTACAATCGGGTCGAACTTCGAAGGTTTTTTAAGGTGATTGAGTCTATGTTACACCGAGAGTTCATACCTGGTGTACGTGCTTGTATAAAAACTCCCAAATTAATTTCTTTGTATTATAATTAATAATACATAGGAACTATACATACTCTTTTGTACAGGGTTGTTAATTGACTTTTTGTACAGCAAAGTTGCAAGTCATGGTAAACAAATTCTATGCTATTGTGACTACATAATGCTAAAATGAGATGATATTAATTACGTTACTAAACATCGTCACTCCAAAAAATGACTTGAAGTGTGTCAGTCGGATCAATATAACACAGAAATGGTAAAGACACGACAGGAATACGTGTCGGATACGCTATGTGATGTGTCATATGGTAGAAAATATAATTGGACACGACAGTAATGTTGTGAGGACACGGCTATGTGGAGTGTCATGCATATGTTGGGCACGAGGGTTTTTCTGTTGTTGCAAATTTAGGATAAAAGGGTCGAAGAAATCATATTTTGGTAAATCTTGTGAGTAAATCTAGTATTTGAACATGATCAAATTATTTCTCCTTCTCCATCTCATTTTCTTGATTTTCATGATCGATGTTAGAGCACAAGTACTACAGAATTCACGAGAATCAAGCAATTTTAAGCCAAGTGTAGCTCTTGTGACCGGTTTTCTGTCCGCCACGTTCTTTTTAACATTTCTTCTCCTTCTCTATGCCAAATTCTGCCACCGTGGGGTGAATGTTCCGAACGCGAACCTACGGGTTCGAGTCCGAGATGGGCTGTTCCGGTCGAGGTCTAGTGCATCCGGGGTCGAGAAAGCAGTGGTAGAATCACTCCCTTTCTTCAGGTTTTCCTCTCTAAGGGGATCGCGGGACGGGCTGGAATGCTCAGTTTGTTTGTCGAAATTCGAAGACGTTGAGATCCTTCGATTGCTGCCAAAGTGTAAGCATGCTTTTCATATTGATTGTATCGACCAGTGGCTCGAAAAGCACTCGACCTGCCCCATTTGCAGGCGAAAGATTAGTCCAGAAGACGTTTCCGAGTTTCCATATTCGAATAGTCTAAGGTTTTTGAGGGGCCAATCTGGTGAGGTTATAGATGAATCCAATTTGGAGATCTATGTTCAGAGAGAAGAAAGCGGCCTTGGATCTTCAAGATTTAGCATTGGTAGGAGCTTAAGGTGGTTCTCTAATAGAGGTGCAAAAGAAGGCGAATTACCAGCACAACAAAGTGTCGATTCGGATCAATTCAAGAAAAGGTTCCACAGATTCAACCACAGGGTTGATGGTTATTCTGATGTTATTTTCAAGAATCGTTGGAGCAACGTGAGCTCTTCCGACCTCCTATTGTTGAATTCGGAGTTTCTTAAAGATGCATCAAGTGCAAGATTTATGAGTGACAACTCCATGGAAGTTGAGGAAATTCAGAAGGAAAATGATCAGATGATGAGTACTATCAACCAAACAGCTGGACACACTTTCTTGAAATTTCCAGGCCTTCCTACAACCTCGGATTCTTAGAAGAATCTAGAGTTCGGATCAAACTGTCCCTATCACATTGACAAGAGATCCATGTCCGAGATACTAGTCCATCCGAGATTCACAGAGTTTGAGGATAATACAGATTCATTTCTTGTCGAAAATAGCGAGTCTGAAAGAATAAGGAGGCTTTGGATACCGATTGCAAGGAAGACAGTGCAGTGGTTTACAAGTAGAGAATCAAGGCCCCCAGATCCTCAGGGCCAGCAAATCTATGATGAATACAAACATGAAACAACATAGTGTTCATCAATCCGGATTCGGCCATCGGGTAGTTGGATGACTCGAATCTTTAAGGGTTTTTTCACCTCTAGAACACCAGTTTAGTCGTGTTGATTCTCATACCATAATCAAAGAGAATTAAACCAGTCTGGATAATAGCTAGGTTTGTACATTAAAAACTTGTAATTTTCATGGTTCCAGCTAGTAATATATAAATTGAAGAGTAGGATCTGTTATTGCTCTTTAATATTGGCTTGTCAACTTTTTGTACACTTCAGTTGCAAGTCATGATAAACAATTATACGGTAATTTGTCAGAGGATTTGGTTATATACGGTGCTTGAACAATATTCAGAAAAAAATTATTCATGTTGTGTTGCATTTACAGAAATTACGAATATAACAATGATACGACTATGATACATATCAGACATACCATGTGATATATCATGATATTAATAAAAATAAGATATTGAATATGTGAAAACATGGTGAAAACCGCATAGACACGGTTATGTGAGTGCCAAACACGTTTTGGACACGAGAAGGATACGTGTTGTACACGCTATGTGATATATTTAAAGATTAAAATGAAAAATAATCAAAATATGGTCAGAACATATAGAAATACGTGTCGGACACGCTACATAATGTATTTAAAGACTATGACAGAAAAAATAGCACAAATATGTACGTGTCAGACAAAGGTATCCGAATATTAATATGGAAAAAATAACATAGATATGGTAAGGACATGACAGAGATACGTATCGTACACACTATGTTATGTATCTAAAGGTTAAAACGAAAAATAACTAAAACATGGTAAGGACATCCGATGATACGTGTTGGACACATTACGAAATGTATTGAAAGAAGTATCTTTCTTTTTATTGACTCCGTTGTTGATGTGTTTTTGAAGTTACGAAGAAAAGGCGAGTACAATTCAAAAGATCTAAATGCAATAATAAACCAGTAAATCGATAATAGTTTTATATTATCTTTTCCAATTCTAAATTTATAAATAACTATTGTTTTTCAAAGATTAAAATGTTTTTTTTTGTTTGTTTTCTTCTGTAGATTTGATTGCTATAGAATTTGTTATAAATGAATATTGGAAACACTTACAGTCAATTATTTCTATTTTTTAGATAATTTATTTTAAATCAATAGTTTTTTTTAAAAGAAAATTATTTTTAAAATAAGACTGTTTTAGAAATTTTTTTTAAATATATATCAAATATAGTAAATATTATTATTACGAGTATTTTATGATTAAATATTACACAGTATACCTGTATTTAATTTTTTTTATAATAAATAATTTTTTTTAAAAAAAAAAACTCTGAATGTAGTACATGTTACATGATGTATCGGAATATTAAGACAAAAATAACACAAATATCGTAAGAACGCGACAGATATATGTGTCAGATACGTTACGTGATGCATCCAAAGATTAAAAATGAAAAAATAACACAAATGTGGTGAAAACACGACAGAGATACGTGTCAGACATGCTATGTGATGTGTCTAAAGATTAAAAAAAAAATAACTAAGATATGGTAAAGACATATAGGGATATGTGTCGCATACGTTACATATTGTATCCAAAGATTAATACAGAAAAATTAACACAGTTATGATAAGGATACGACATAGATACGTATCAGACACGCTACGTAATGTATCCAAAGATTAAGACGGAAAAAATAACACATATATAGTAATGACCCAATATAGTTACGTGTCGAACACTCTATGTGATGTATCAGAAGATTAAGACCGAAAAATATCACATATATGGTAAGGACACGACTACGTGATGTATCTAAATATTAGTTTAAGACGAAAAAAATAACATATGACATGACAAAGATACATGTCGAATATGTTACGTGATGTATCCAAAGATTAAGATTGGAAAAAAAAACACGGATATGATAAGGACACAACAAGAATATGTGTCGGAAATGGTAAGTGATGTATCCAAATATTGAGAAAAAAAATATTGAATGCAACACTAATATGGTGAGGACACAGTGATATAAAGTATCGTAAATGTGTTGCATAGGAGGAATATTTTTTTTAATGAAAATATTATTTCAAATTTTGGGCAAAAAGTTTTGAAAACTCACAATTTAGTAAATACTTTTTATATATGTTTTGAATTATGATTCCAATTTCAAAACTTTAAAAAAAAAATTACTTTTTAATTTTTGTGTACGTGTGCTAAATCTGTTTTTGTACTTTGATTTTATAGATTGATTTTTTTTAGTATTTAATTATTTGTCATCATTTTTTTAAGGGAATCGCCACCGACCAACTAAGGAAGTGAATCAAAATAAATTGGTTCGGTAGTGATAAAGCTAAATCTTACAAAGATTTTAGGGATTTGATTTGATAATATTTGCCCTTATCTAGACTTTTTATCCTAATTATGTGCTTAATTTAATTAATAATTGTAGATTTGAATAAAAAGTGAAAAGTGTTTAAATTAGGAGATAAAATAAATTTGCTAGATTTCAACGGAAATAAAATATTCTTATTCCTTGATGATATTGAATTTTTGGAGAAATCTATGTAAATCTTGACAAATATCTTATCTACACTTTCTTTACTTGATATGGGCTTAAAAAGAAAAAAAGGAGAGGCCCATTGAGGAGAATAAAAGGGCAGAAGCGTACAAGAGAAGAAAGGCAGCCGAGAACAGAAGTACTGAAGGAGACGGAATAGGAGAACAGCGCGGAAGAAGAAAAAAGGGGAGGAAGAAGGAAGGCAAAACCAGCGAGGAATTCCTCACACGCTACAAATTACAGAGAATCTCTTTCCATTCCTTCTTAATCATGTTTTCTGCATTGAATTTAAACAGTGAATTGCAATTTTGTTTTAAGTTTATGGAGTAGATTTTTATAGACTAAGGCCATGATAGGGCCGAGACATATTATTTTTTGATGTTTTGAGTTTGATTCAATTAGATTATTTATTTTATTCATTGATTGATGTCGTTTATCACGTGTTCTTTTAATATGGCCAATTAAATAGAATATTTGTTGGTTAATCTAAAACCGGAAGGCGATAGATTAATATTTGCTTCACACATCAATCAACACATGGTTAAATTGACTAGAAATAGTATTCGATTTCAGTGTGCGACTTTAGGTTGAAAAACTGGAATTTCACAGCGATCTAATGCGGTTGAATCTAATTAAATTCAGTTAGGAATAATTGGACTGTTAGATTTAATTAGGTTTATTAATTCGAGGAATCGTTTAATAAATAATTTTGGGAATTCCGTCGTGAATTAAATAATTAATTTATTGAATTTAAATTTGACACGTAGATTATAAGTTTGTCTCGGTACCGTTGTGCGCCTTAATCGTTTTTAAATAATTTGAATTTTCGTCTAAATTAATGGTTTGGATTAGTTTTGCTTTAGTTAATTTATTTAAATCGTCATTATTTAGTTTTAATTAATTTATCTCCCCTCAATTGACTTTATTAGCCTAAATTAGGAAAAATAATTCATATTCTAGTAATTAAACGTCGATCTCTGTGGGTACGATACCTGGACTCATCTCCAAATACTATTACTTGACCTAATCCGCTTGCTAGATTTATTACCAACCGAAATCGTCGGTCAAGTTTTTGGCGCCGTTGCCGGGGATTGAATTGTTTAATATTAGGATTTATTATTTTCTTGAGATTAGGTTTTTATTTTATTTTGTCGATTCTATGCATATTAGTACGTTTGAAGTTTGTTATTTATTTTCAGGGATTATCTTACTGTGCATGAGCCGTGCTAAAGGAAGGACAGAATTGGAGCCATTTGATCCAGAGATTGAGAATACTTTTCGACGGAGACGTAGAGCACAAAGGGAGAAATCCTCAGACTTTGACGTGGAAGAACAGTTAAAACCAGAGGACGAGGTTGAAACAGCAGGGATGGAAGTAATGGAAAACGAGGAAGATGATCGCACTGTCTATGATCTCACTAGACAAACCACTGGAGGTTATGGTTCTAGCATCACTCGCCCTACTGTGGAAGCAAATAATTTTGAGTTGAAGCCATCCATCATTCAAATGATACAATATCAAGTGAGATTTGGAGGATCGCAGACCGAGGATCCTAATGCACATCTGGAGGGATTTCTATCTATCTGTGACACAATCAAGTTCAATGGAGTGAGCACGGATGCCATAAGATTAAGACTATTCCCCTTCTCTTTGCATGGTGAAGCAGCAGAATGGCTTAGAGATCTACCAGCTGGTTCTATTACTACATGGAATGGTTTGGTGAATATGTTCATGAATCAATATTTTCCACCCACCAAGCTAGCACAACTGCGTATGGATATATCATCTTTTCGCCAGAAGGATGGGGAGACATTACATACAGCTTGGGGAAGATTTAGAAAGATGTTGAGGAGGTGTCCTCAACATGGTTTCTCTTCATCTGAACAAGTTCAGATTTTCTATAACGGAGTAGATCCTTCTGTGCGTTCCATGCTAGATGCGGCAGCCAATGGTAGCTTATACAGGAAGACTCCACGAGTTGCACTTGAAATAATTTCAAATATGGCTGAAAATAGTGCGGGTTGGACAGATATTAAACGAGAAAAGAAGGCTGGAGTTCTTGAAATGGATGTGTTGAATGCACTTACTGCTAAGATTGATGGGTTGGCCCATCAATTCTCTCAGCTGAAATCAAATCAAGCAAATCAGGTCCAAGGAATAGTCATCGAGGAACAACCCATTTTTGATGAAGAAGCAGTGAATTTTGTGAGGAATCAATGGAGACAACAATCAAATCCATACAGTTCCACGTATAATCCAGGATGGAGGAATCACCCTAATTTATCTTGGAAGAATACGGAGAATTCCCTTAATCCAACACATATTCCTCCACTGCCCATTCCTCAACAAGTGAGACAACAAGGATTATTGGTACCTGCAGCACCTCCAGGATTCAAGCAAGAAGATCAAAGACCAATTTATGAGGATTTTATGATGAAACATGTTGTGGGAATGGAGACGAGACTGCAGAATCATGATGCTATCTTACGAAGGTTGGATTCTCAAATGGGTCAAATAGCCAATCAATTAGCAAATCGACCCCTTGGAACACTACCAAGTGATACTGAGAAAAATCCGAAAGGAGTGAATGCAGTGAGTACAGTGATCAAGGCCGAGGAAGAGGAACCAAAGAGGCAGAATTCTACAGATATGGAGGCAAAGAATGATGGAGGAACGAAACCAAAAATGGAAGATGCTAAGGAACAGAACACTCAGACTACACGGAAGACAGGTAAGAAAGGTAAGGAGTTTGATTCTAATGATAATATTGATATTAATACACTTCCTTTTTCTCAAAGAGCAAGGCAACTACAATTGGATCAACAATTTTCAAAATTTCTTGAAGTTTTTAAGAAATTGCACATAAATATTCCTTTTGTAGAGGCTTTGGCTCAAATGCCTTCTTATGCTAAATTCTTGAAAGATATTTTGACTAAAAAGAGGAAACTTGTTGATTTTGAAACTGTTAAGCTTTCTGAGGAATGTTCAGCTATTTTGCAAAATAAATTACCTCCGAAGCTTAAGGATCCAGGTAGTTTCTCTATTCCTTGCACTATAGGAAATTCTAATTTTAACAAGGCATTGTGTGATCTTGGTGCTAGCATAAATCTTATGTCTTATTCTTGTTTTGAGAAATTGGGGATTGGAGAAGTTAAACCAACCACTATTTCCCTTCAACTTGCTGATAGATCTATTAAATATCCTAGAGGGGTAATAGAGGATGTTTTGGTTAAGGTTGATAAATTTATATTTCCAGTTGACTTTGTTGTGCTAGACATGGAGGAGGATCATGAGATCCCCCTAATTTTAGGTCGTCCTTTCTTAGCTACTGGAAGAGCTCTCATAGATGTGCAAAAAGGTGAGTTAGTTTTGAGGTTGAATGATGAGAAGGTAACTTTTAATGTTTTTCATAGTATGAAATATTCTGGATCTTCTGATTGTTATAGAATAGATGTTATTGATGATATTGTTGAGTGTAGTGTGCAGGATACTTTGATTGAAGACCCACTGGAAAAGCTTTTGGTTAGCCCAAAGTCCACGGAATCCAGCAGAGAAGAAGTGGAGGAATGTATGAACTACTTAGAGAGATCAAAGCCTTTGCCAAGATCGGTGAATTCGAAGATTGGGGAGCTTGGACATATTCCAAAATCACTTAAACCTTCCATAGAAGAAGCCCCATTCCTCGAACTCAAACCACTTCCTCCTCATTTAAAATATTTATTTTTTAAGGAAGAAGATAAACTGCCAGTAATTGTTTCTTCTTCCTTGACAGGTGATGAGGAAGATAAGCTCTTGAGAGTGCTGAAGGATCACATATATGCCTTTGGATGGAGCATAGCTGACATCAAGGGAATAAATCCATCCATGTGCATGCACAAAATTTTAATGGTCAAGGAGCACTCTCCCACCACTCAACCTCAAAGGAGATTGAATCCAGCTATGCAAGAGGTCGTCAAAAAGGAGGTAATCAAACTCCTTGATGCAGGTATGATCTTTCCTATATCCGATAGCAAGTGGGTAAGTCTTGTGCATGTTGTTCCTAAGAAAGGGGGAATCACTGTTGTTGAAAATGAAAATAACGAATTAATCCCCACTAGAACTGTGACTGGGTGGCGTGTTTGTATTGATTATCGCAAATTGAATGATGCCACAAGAAACGATCACTTCCCCTTACCTTTTGTTGATCAAATGTTAGAGCGTTTGGCAGGTCATGCTTTCTATTGTTTTTTAGATGGTTATTCTGGATATATGCAAATCCCCATAGACCCCGAAGATCAAGATAAGACCACTTTTACTTGTCCCTATGGTACATTTGCTTATAAAAGAATGTCATTTGGTTTGTGTAATGCTCCCGCTACTTTTCAACGTTGTATGATGTCGATTTTTCATGATATGGTTGAAAAGTATATTGAGGTCTTCATGGATGACTTTTCTGTTTTTGGTTCTTCCTTCGACTCTTGTTTGATTAATTTGTCAAAAGTGCTAAAGAGATGTGAAGAAACGAATCTTGTACTTAACTGGGAGAAATGTCATTTCATGGTAAAGGAAGGAATTGTCCTTGGTCACAAAATTTCTGAAAAAGGTATTGAAGTGGATAGAGCTAAGGTAGAGATCATAGAAAAGCTTCCTCCTCCCACTAATGTCAAAGGAATTCGTAGCTTTATTGGGCATGCAGGTTTTTATAGGCGATTTATCAAGGATTTCTCGAGTATTACTAAGCCTTTAACTAATTTGCTAATGAAAGATGTTCCTTTTGTTTTTTCTGAGGATTGTTTACAAGCTTTTCAGGTATTAAAGCAAAAGTTGACCACCACGCCAATCATTGTCGCACCAGATTGGAATCTACCTTTTGAACTCATGTGTGACGCAAGTGATATTGCTTTAGGGGCTGTTTTGGGGCAAAAGAGAGACAAATTCTTGCATGTAATCTACTATGCAAGCATGACACTTTCAGGAGCTCAATTGAACTACTCCACCACAGAAAAAGAGTTGCTGGCTGTTTTTTTTTCTTTGGACAAGTTTCGGCCATACCTTGTAGGGAGTAAAGTGATAGTCCACACGGATCATTCAGCTTTGAAGTATCTCTTAAACAAGAAGGATGCCAAGCCAAGATTGATAAGATGGATCCTTCTACTGCAAGAATTTGACATAGAGATCGTGGATCGCAAGGGGACTGAAAACCAAGTTGCTGATCATCTATCGAGATTGGAGAAGCCCAAGGAAGGTAAGTATGTAATTAGAGATGAATTCCCTGACGAGAAACTTTATGGCATCTCTAATTTACCATGGTATGCTGATTTTGTCAATTATTTGTCATGCAAATTTATTCCTTCTCATCTTACATATCAGCAGAAAAAGAAGTTCTTTTCAGATTTAAAATATTATCTTTGGGAAGATCCTCTTTTGTTTAGAATTTATGTAGATGGCATTATCCGTAGGTGTATTCCAGCGGAAGAGGTAAGTTCTATACTTTCTCATTGTCATAGTGGTCCAACTGGAGGACATTTTGGGGCAAGTAAAACGGCCACAAAAATCCTTCAAGCTGGATTCTACTGGCTTACACTGTTCAAGGATGCACACACTTATGTTTTGAATTGCAATGAATGCCAACGTGTTGGTAATATTTCAAGGAGACACGAAATGCCATTGAATAATATTTTAGTCTGTGAATTGTTTGATGTGTGGGGAATTGATTTCATGGGGCCATTTCCAAATTCCTTAGGAAATAAATATATTTTGGTGGCTGTGGATTACGTATCCAAGTGGGTGGAATCAAGTGCTTGTAGAACCAATGACTCTAAGGTTGTGATCCAATTTTTAAAGAAAAATATTTTTGCAAGATTTGGCACACCTAGAGCCATTATTAGCGATGGTGGAAAACACTTTTGTAATCGTTATTTTGAGTCTCTGTTAACTAAGTATGGGGTCACGCACAAGGTGACAACACCTTATCATCCTCAAACTAGTGGTCAAGTAGAAGTGTCAAATAGGGAGATTAAGAAAATTCTTGAAAAGACCGTTGGATCTTCGAGGAAAGAATGGGCTAGTAAATTGGATGATGCATTATAGGCATATAGAACAGCATTTAAAACCCCTATAGGAACTTCCCCTTTTCGTTTGGTCTATGGAAAAGCTTGTCACCTCCCTGTTGAACTAGAGCATAGGGCATTATGGGCTACAAAATTTTTGAACTTTGATGTGCAAGCTACAGGTTATCATCGTCTTCTACAACTCAATGAGCTGGAAAAATTTCGTCTTGATGCATATGAGAATGCGAAAATCTACAGAAAAAAGACAAAGAAGTGGCATGATGCAAGGATCGTGCACAGGGAATTTGAGTCTGGACAAAAAGTTCTTCTTTATAACTCTCGTTTGAAACTCATGCCAGGTAAACTTCGCTCCAAATGGTTTGGGCCTTTTACTGTTACTGAAGTTTTTCCCTTTGGTGTTGTAGAAATCCGTGGAGATTCTGGAAATCCCTTTAAGGTGAATGGACATCGACTGAAAATTTTTCATGAAGGAATTGTGGAGCAAGAGGAGCCGAGTACTCCTTTGCACGATCCAACCTAATCTATAAAGGGAGTTGTCTAGCTATAGACAAGAAATTTAGTGCTTGCTGGGAGGCAACCCAGTGATTTATTTTATTTCGTTTCATTTTATTTTTTTTATTTTTTTACTTTTTCATTCTATTAGGTTAATTCTCTGTGATTTTGGTGTGTGTATGGAATATTGGAATGAGGGAATATTGGAATGAAGGAATATGATTTAGATTCTGAAAAAGCTAAACTGTTGAAATAAAAGATTTTCAGCACTGAGGAATTCTACCATCCCCATGTAACAGTCCATGGAATTTAACGCAACAATGTTAGGGAAGTGTTCTCTTGCTATTCTGCACCCAACTTTTATATTCTTTTTGAATGGCATGACACTGAGGGCAGTGTAAATCTAAAGTGTGGGGGGGGGGGGGGGGGGGGGAGATTTGATTTGTGTTTGTTTCACGTCACCACACTTAGCATGTGCTTCAATGTTTAATCCTCGAGCATGAAAAATTTTTTTTTTTGGTTATTCTTTGAGAAACTGCACTTGTGATTACATGACACACTAATTGACTTTCTAGATTTTTGAACACTCAAGAAATTACATCACACCTAGAATTGATTGAGATGAGCTGTAGTTGTAGCCGAAGGATTTGAGCACAAACTAGTTTTGTATCATATTTGAGACATAATCTATGCACTTTAGGGCATACTTATATGAATTAATCGTGAATTAGTAAAAGGTGAGCTCATAAAAAAAAAATTGAAAAAAAAAGAGAAAGAAAAGAAACAATCTAGAACTTGTCTAATTATCTTTCGAGGCGAAAATACGGAGGAGAATGACTTAGGGATGATTTAGGCGATCTTTGGACCGTTTGAGCCTTTCGAGCCTACCCAATGCATCATTTATATCCCTAGTACCCCATTTTGAGCCTATAAAAAATCGAATGGAGTGTGTCAAAGACATACAATTAGCCACCATTCGTATTCTTTCAAAATCCCACATCAACTACCCAATTTTAGCATATACAATATTCCTCTACCTTAATTTTGAGAGAAATAAACCCCTTTAGCGCTTTAAAATTTTCTATCTCTCATGTGTTGATAATTGATAAGAAAAATTGGAGGAGTTTGAAAAAAATCATGAAGAATGAGAAAGGGATTGATGAAAAGATACATAATGAAAAAGAAAGGAAGGAGGAATATTGATGTGATGAATGAAAAACCTAAAAGGAAATGTTGTTGAAGATCGAAAAAAAAAACTGGAGGAAGAGAAAGAAAATATGGGGGAATATGAATGAAAGTACAAGGAAGATGAAAAAGTTAGGTGGATGAATGGTGAAATTCCATAAGGAAAGGAAGATAAGAGATGAAGGAGTGCGCTGTATGATTAAATTGTTTATTTTCTCTCATTTTGAATCTCCCTACATTTATTGTAGCCGTGAGCCGTGGCCTAACGTTATAAGCTTAAAAAGACCTATTGACTGGGTCATATTCCTCCAACATTTAATGGAGAAAGATATGAAAGATAAACTTATGGAGAGTTTCTTTATTTAAAAAAAAATCCAGAAAATATGAGCATTCCTTGAACTAAAACACCTTTGAGGAATATGAGTTTTGACTTCCACACTACACACGTCTCATTATCTTGATCTTTTCTAGTGAATGCTTGAGTTTTAAAGTTGCAACGAAAGTGAATTTTACGATTTTCGAAGTGTAATCTTTTGATTGAGTTTGACGGAGTTTGGTAGGTTGAAAAGTGTTGATTGTGTCATTTGTTGTGTTGAATCATTGAATATTCTTCGGTTATATTTTTATTCTCTAATTTGCTCGAGGACGAACAAAGGCTTAAGTGTGGGGGGATTGATAAGGCCAAATCTTACAAAGATTTTAGGGATTTGATTTGATAATATTTGCCCTTATCTAGACTTTTTATCCTAATTATGTGCTTAATTTAATTAATAATTGTAGATTTGAATAAAAAGTGAAAAGTGTTTAAATTAGGAGATAAAATAAATTTGCTAGATTTCAAAGGAAATAAAATATTCTTATTCCTTAATGATATTGAATTTTTGGAGAAATCTATGTAAATCTTGACAAATATCTTATCTACACTTTCTTTACTTGATATGGGCTTAAAAAGAAAAAAAAGAGAGGCCCATTGAGGAGAATAAAAGGGCAGAAGCGTACAAGAGAAGAAAGGCAGCCGAGAACAGAAGTACTGAAGAAGACGGAATAGGAGAACAACGCGGAAGAAGAAAAAAGGGGAGGAAGAAGGAAGGCAAAACCAGCGAGGAATTCCTCACACGCTACAAATTACAGAGAATCTCTTTCCATTCCTTGTTAATCATGTTTTCTGCATTGAATTTAAACAGTGAATTGCAATTTTGTTTTAAGTTTATGGAGTAGATTTTTATAGACTAAGGCCATGATAGGACCGAGACATATTATTTTTTGATGTTTTGAGTTTGATTCAATTAGATTATTTATTTTATTCATTGATTGATGTCGTTTATCACGTGTTCTTTTAATCTGACCAATTAAATAGAATATTTGTTGGTTAATCTAAAACCGAAAGGCGATAGATTAATATTTGCTTCACACATCAATCAACACATGGTTAAATTGACTAGAAATAGTATTCGATTTCAGTGTGCGACTTTAGGTTGAAAAATTGGAATTTCACAGCGATCTAATGCGGTTGAATCTAATTAAATTCAGTTAGGAATAATTGGACGGTTAGATTTAATTAGGTTTATTAATTCGAGGAATCGTTTAATAAATAATTTTGGGAATTCCGTCGTGAATTAAATAATTAATTTATTGAATTTAAATTTGACACGTAGATTATAAGTTTGTCTCGGTACCGTTGTGCGCCTTAGTCGTTTTTAAATAATTTGAATTTTCGTCTAAATTAATGGTTTGGATTAGTTTTGCTTTAGTTAATTTATTTAAATCGTGTTATTTAGTTTTAATTAATTTATCTCCCCTCAATTGACTTTATTAGCATAAATTAGGAAAAATAATTCATATTCTAGTAATTAAACGTCGATCTCTGTAGGTACGATACCTGGACTCATCTCCAAATACTATTACTTGACCTAGTCCGCTTGCTAGATTTATTCCCAACTGAAATCGTCGGTCAGGTAGCACTAAATGTTATTCACGTTACTAAAAACTCTAATTGATATACCTATATAACTCAAATATTTTAAATTATACAGCTGCTCAAGCATCACATTTACTTAAATCTTTTAAACCATACAATATTTCAAGTTTCACGTTTCGTTGTTTTACCCAACAGAGACAATTGTTGCACTCAACAATCTTTCTCTTGATAAGTTCAGTTTTTGCTATCAATGAGAATCGAACACGTAATATTGACTCTGAAATCGATTTTACGATCGAACGCTTTCTGTTTTACCAAAATTTATATATGATGCTAACGTTGCTACTCAAATATTTAAATCGTATGACAGCTCAAGTGTCATATTTCGATTGTTCTACTCAATAAAAATAATTATTGCATCTAACAATTTTATTTCATACATAAATCAATTTTCAAATGTGTTTATTTATTAATGTCAATATTTTTTTGGTCCAATCATAAAAATAAAACTATTTGGACTTGAGTTCACATAAATTTAAAAATAGATTCCAATGTCGATTTGAAAATTTTTAAATTTTTTTGTGTGACAGATCGTTAATCACATGACGTTGGTTGATATACGACGGATATAAGTAATGTTTCTGTTCGCTTAATCAGAAGTATATATCTATCTGTCAACAAATAAAATAAGGATATCTTAATTAGCATGATAAATGATCGCATTTTATTCGGGAAAAGAACTTTTTTGATCTACTAGTTTTTTTTTTTTTATTTGTAGTTTTGGTCAACCAAGTTTTAAAGTTTGGTCTTATCATATAAACTTTGGTTTTTTTGACTTTCTGTCATATTTCGCTGTAATATTGACGTGACACCGAAAAGTATTGATATTACATCATAAAAACTAATATGACATCGAAAATTGTTGACTTGTCTGATGTCATATCAACAATCAGACCAAAATAGACGAACATTAAAATTCAACGTACATTTCGAAAATTTCACGGACAATAACATAAATAAATTAATGGACCAAACGATATGATCCGGAGTCGCATCACGAATGTTCTGAATCCATGATAGTTATTTTCTGATTTTCAAATAATTATCTGACTTATTTTTCTTCAAAACATAAAGATACAAATCTTACACAAATAAAATTTTACTCAATATATTTAAAATATCTGAATCCATTACTAATGAGATATACATACTATTTATTAAGCGTGAGACTCATTGTGTGCATTTATATGAGCACCGCTGAAATAACGTAAAATATTAGATGTGGAGTATGTCTCTTGTGAGATGGTCTCACGAATCTTTATCTGTGAAGCGGGTCAGCCCTATTGATATTCATAGTAAAAAGTAATAATCTTAGCATAAAAAACAGTACTTTTTCATGGATGATCTAAATAAAAGATCCATCTCACAAAATACGACCCGTGAGACCGTCTCACACAAGTTTTTGTCTTAGATATGATGCAACTGTATATCTAATATATATAGATGTGTGGTGCTCATATAGTTGCTCACAAGCTCAATTCTATATGACTGTGTTTATTAACTTGATTATAGTTGGATAATTAATTACCATACTCTATCAAGTGCTATTAGAAATTTTATCAAATCAAACATAATAAATATAGGGGCACGTTTCAAGTATTATTAATGAATTATTTTCAATTCCTTTCGATTGTGATTTTTCATCCGACCATCTAATTTAACCCAAACTACCAAAATTATCCATCTCATCTATGATTATTTTATTTCATATCAAGTATTATAGACTTCATATATTAATATAAATTATTTACTGAATGATACAATTAACCATATTAAAATAGATACATTAATAATTTTTGAAGTGTGAAAAGAAAGAGTTACAATATTTTGTTAATAAAAATTTGAATAAATAGAATAATAACACAATGAAAATATAAAAGTTTTAAATATTACTAACTAAAAATTTATGGTCTTATATTTATAATGCAGTATTATTAAATATTATTTTTGGCAGTATAGTTATAATTTACATTTAACCAAATTAAAATAGTGACATTTATAATTTTTGAAGTGTGAAAAGAAATAGTTACAATAATTTTTTTTATAATAATTAGAATAAATAGAATAATAACAAAATTAAAATTTAAAAGTTTTAGATGTTACTAACTAAAAATTTATGGTGTTAGGTTAAGCGTGCATGAGTGAGATTAATATTAGGATGGGTGACCTCCTGGGAAGTTCTAATGTGTCAAACTGCTGACGTTGTGTTGCTTGATCTGGTTGGCTAAGTGAACAGTAAAAGAGTGGCACCAGATTTTAACGGACAATAATGTCGTTGTTGGGGACAGAGCCGACGGTAGGAAAATGGTCAGTCTGATCTCTAAGGGATATGAGACAGCACTAGCAGATAGACACTCACCTCTCCGGACTCATTGGCCTAACAGCCCGACCCATTAGCACCCAAATAAATGCACTCTGCGCTGCCACAAGTATAAGGAAATAAAGTTGCACCTTTACTAATAGCTATAGCTTTTGGCCTAGTGGTAAGTGCTTGACCCAAACAATTGGTATCAGAGCGAGGTCATGAGTTCAATTATCCCAAGAATCATATTTTCTATACTTCTTGGGGAGGAATGTTAGATTAAGCGTGCATGAGTGAGATTAATACTGGGATGGGTGACCTCCTAGGAAATTCTCATGCGTCAAGTTGCTGACATTGCGCCGCTTGATCTGGTTGGCTAAGTGGACAGTAAAAGAGTGACACAAGATCTTAACAGGTAATATTGTCTCTGCTGGGGACAGGGCTGACGACAGGGAAAGGGTAAGACTGAAAAATCTAAGGGATATGAGACAGCACCAGCAGATATACACACACCTCCCTGGACACATGGACCTAACAGCCCGACCTATTAGCACTCAAGTAGGTGCACTCTGCGCTGCCAAAAGTATAATGAAATAAAATTACGCCATGGCTAACAGCTATAGCTTTTGGCCTAGTGCTAAACAGTTGATCCAAACATATGGTCGTATATTTATATTGCATTATTATTCTATATTATTGCTGAGGTGTAATAACAGTCTCTACTGGGTAGAGCGATCGAACCATGACGTTTAGGTTTGTAATGACCGAATTTGAAAAAAAAAATTACTGTTCATCGAGTTACTATTTCAAGCACTGCGGCGCTAGCAGTTCGGGATTTTTGGCGCTGTGGTGCTAACAGATGCAAAAATTGATTTTTTAAGCTCACTTTGACTTCCACCACTCATTCTCGATCATTTTCCTTCTCCTCCACGCAAATCCTCATCCATCTCTTTCCATTTTCTACATTTCTTTTTCAATCTACGGGAGATTTGTTCAAGAAAATTATGAAATGAAGTTAGATTTGTGATCCTCTCATCACGAGCTTCACGAGGATGTAAGTATTTCTCAATTTTATTCAAGTTTAGAAATGGGTTGATGTTTAAAATTTGTATTTGAGTTGATATTTAAGATATTAAGATGTTGAAGATGTTGTATTTGAGTTGGTTTGAATTTAAAATGGATATGAGCATGATTTCTTGTTTCTGTGCAAGATCAGTTTTTATGCCTACTGTATTTCATGAATATGGGATGATTCTAATTGGATTTTGATGTTATGGTCTTCATCAAACTTATATAGCATCAAGTTAGCTTCGATTTGGTTCTTGAATCACCCAATTCCATGAAGAAATGAAAGAGATATGCTATGTTTACTATAACTGGTCTGGAAATCCGAGTTAGTGCAGATTTGTGTACGTGCCTTCTATTTATCCGAATTCTGGGATTTATTGGTTAGAATTCTGGATTTTGTGTTCAAATAAAAGTTATAGAACATTGTCTTATCTTCGAAATGGTACCAAATTGGCTTGATTCCATTGAGTATTGATGGAGTTATGCTCCAAATACTAAACACTGCCAGATTTGTACTGATGCAGAATTTCGAAAATTATGTTGAATGTTTCAGATTATGAACGACTGAGTGAGACTTGATTTGACAAAAGTTTGTGAAGAAGAATTGTTGGGCATTGAGTTTTCTTGCATATCCAATTTATAGATCTTGATTTGAAGTCGTATTGGATTAATTATGAATTTTGTACAGAAACTACTCTGTTTTGATAGATGATCAAAGTTCTTGAGTTATAGTAAAATTCAGAGGTTCAAGACTTCTCAACTACATATTTCGATCTTCTTTTAGTAATATTTGAAAGGTATGTTACGGTCGGTAACATACGAGGTAAAAGTATCATTTTTATTTTAAATTGAAAATTCTATGGCTCGATGAATTACTTGTGATTTGATGATAATTGTTTTCTTGAGATGAGTTTATTGTGATATTGAGATGATGATATTGATTTGCATCATTACATTTCATATTGAGCCACTTTTCGATTCAGATTTGATATGGCGGAGGTCACCTTGATTTATTGATTTGTTGGACGTATGTGGCTATAGTTGAGTTGGCATAGTGTATGCGGAGGTCGTTGTTATGGCCTGAACACTCTCTATAGGCGCAACATAGTCATGGGATTGTGGAACACAGCACCCCACCTCGAGCGGATGAGTCGGTGGATGTTGCTGGGGGATTCTCTTCCCTTGGATACCCTATGACCAGATGATTCACTTGATCATGAGATTTATTGATAGCCCACTGCTTTTGAGCATACATTGCATTATATTGTATCTTTATGAATTTATATGAACTATGTGAAATTTTAATTCTCATATGTTATTGATTGTATCATACTGGGTTTATACTCACCGGCACGTCGGCTACCTCTAGTTTTCATGTGCTTGACGGTAAGTGAACCGAGGCTTGGGATGCCAGAGTCCAGTTCCAGGCGAGGAGATACGAGTTATAGTGAGATTCTCGGGTCTTAGGAGCTATTTGATGATGTTTGGATTACTTTGGTTCACTACTTTATTTTGGCAGATTAAAATTTATATTTCAAACATTTGTGACCTTTAAATTATTTTGACGATGTTTATGTCGGTTTGTGAACCATAGATTATGTGTTTTACTCAATCGTTGGGTTTGTTATATTTATAATTATTAATATTAGATGTCGGACCCTGGGCCCCACAAGATTGTTGTGCGATTAAAAGATATGAGTTGTACCATTACCACCAGCTATAGCTTTTGGTAAAACGGCAAGTGCTCGGTCCTATAATTGATATCAGAGCCAAGGTCATGAGTTCGATTTTCATTTGTTGCAAGTAGTGCAATTATTAGAAGAGATATTGCCGATGTACAATAATGTCCCTTCTGAAAAGAGCGATAGAAACATGGAGCTTGGGTTGCTGTGTAGTTTAAATGATTTGGATTGCACTATTATCATCTACTATAACTTTTGTTAAAGCGATAAATGCTCAGACCTACATTAAATTATAAAATATATTAAGCACTTTTAAAAAAAATCATATCTATTTATTTTGAATTAAAATTATTATTTTTAAAAATGAACATGATGAAATATTTTAATCATAAACTATTTAAAACAAAGAAATTAAATATATAATATAAAATGTGAAAACAATAATTCTCAACTATATTATCATTTAATTTTATTATACAAAGTATAATTGTAAAGACTAAATTAGAAATCATAATTTAATTTTAATTTAATCATAATCATAATGATTAAATATCATTATTCTAAAATCTTATCTAATTACTTTAATAATCACGATATAATTTAAAATAAACCCAACTTATATCTCTACTATTTTATAAACACAAAAATTTTTGTGAGACGGTCTCACGGATCAATTTCGTGGGTCGAATCTTTTATTTGGGTCATCCATGAAAAGATATTACTTTTTATACTAAGAATATTATTTTTTATTGTGAATATCAGTATGATTAACCCGTTTCACAGATAAAAGTTCATAAGACTGTTTAACAAAAAACTTGCTCTTTTATAAAACTCGAGATCGATCATGTTTGAACCGTTCCAGTTTCGCAATCCTCACGTCAATATCTGCATTATTTGAAAGAGGGACTAATTGGGACCACCCTGATTTGATATGTATATAAGGTCAACGCCGGGGCAAGACTTCCACTTGGTAAAATTATATCATATTTTGTTTTGGAAGACAAATGTATGATTATACACTCGTGACATGAGTCGAACTTATCCATAATTAGTATTAAAAATAATACTTTTGACATATTTTTTCATTAATAATTGGGTCGGGTTGAAAATTTGTCACATGAAATTAACTTTGACCACGAGAGTTTTTGTGTTATATTAAATTAAAACTTGTAAAAATGTCATGTAGAGCCTACTAAATCGAATTCGGAGGAGAATATATATATATATATATATATATATTTTAGTTATGATTGGGGGAAGGAAGTTTATGTTGTCTCAGGGTTCGAACATCTAATATACCACTAGACCTAGAAACTCGTGACTAAAATTCTCTCGAGTAGATCTATTGTGAATATCATGATTCGTGAAACGAGTTAATCATGCTCGTTTTACAATAAAATTTAATATTTTGTACATAAACAATAATATTTTTTATGGACAATCCAAAAAAAATATACATCTGACAAAACTAACACATGAAATTTTCTCAGAAAAGTTTTTGTGAATTCTTTTATATATTAAACATTTTCGGTTTAGGTTTGATTTTTTTATATATATAAAAAAGATGGACCCTTTTCGAGTTCAAGAAGAGGAGACTTGAGAGCTTCATCTGCAAAAGCCACTGAATTTCATACATTCAGTAATAAAATTATCCAGAATAGGGAGAGAAAGTCACAAATGGATAATAAATATTATAACAAAGTTCCACTCCAAAAACAAACTTAATATCAACTTTGAAATCCTATTGCCTGTGGCATGAAAAAGAAATTAGAAATTTAGAGGATTCTAAACACTCTGTCCAGGCAACTCAGCTGCTGCCCTCCCCTCCGGTTCACAGAATCTCTTCCAGAACCAGTGACTCTGATACAGCAAATGAATCTCCTCAATGGGAACCTGCTTCGTTTCGGGCAATAGGAAGTAAATGAAGCTGCTCATGATAAAAATCAAGCCTGCGAATACTAGGAAGATCCCATATTTGAGGTGGCACAAAGCAGCAAGGAAACACTGCGCGATCAATGCGGTGAAGATCATGTTAACACAGACGACCATGCTTTGTCCAGCCGATCTTGTCTCGAGTGGAAAGAGTTCGCTCGGGACTAACCAGCCCAAAGGTCCCCAAGATCTCCCGTAAGCGAGCACGAATATGCATATCACGATCACGAGGAAGATACCGGTTCCTTTAGGCAGCATTTTGCCTTGTCCAAACTCTAGAGCCAAAGTTATGGCAGTGGCAACCTGTGTGTGTAGTCAAGAATTTTTATCAGCATTCGTGGTTTATGATTTAAAATAAACAAGTTCTAGAAGATTTGAAGTAATTACCGAGCAAAGAAACAGTTCGCAGCCCGCTTCCAGAAAGAATTTTCGTCTGCCGAATTTGTCGACCAGAAACATAGATATCAGTGTAGCCACAACCAGAGCTGAACTAGTAATCACTGAAGAGTACAGGGATGTGCCTGAGCCGAATCCCAAGGTCTGGAAAAAGACTGGGGCATAGAAGAGAATCGAGTTCATGCCAGTAAGTTGCTGGAATGCCGGAATTCCTAGAGCGCCAAGCACCAATTGGGGTCGGTTTTTTCGCAGCAAAAGATTCCTAAATGGATGCTTTATGGCTTTGGCAGCTCGACTAGCATCAATAAGGTCTTGAAACTCGGCATCGACTTTCGGGGTTCCTCTAACTCTCTCCAAGACTTTCCTCCCTTCTTCCAATTTTCCCTGTTCAACGAGACTATTTGGGGTTTCAGGCAAGAAAAGCCCACCAACAAACATGAGTGTAGCCGGGACTGCAGCTAAACCGAGTGACAATCGCCAGCCCCATGGATGGATTCTTTCAACCCCATAATTAACAAAATTAGCTATCCAAATTCCCAAACAAGTTGTAAGTTGAAACAGCTGGTTAACAGCTCCACGGATCTTAGCTGGAGCCATTTCCGAAAGATACAAAGGGACGGCCTGTTCAAGAATCAAAATATCAAATACACTTATTTTTTCATCCTGTTTTTTCATGTAGAGCATTAATACTTTTGCTTACTTGGTTGCCAAATCCAATGCCGACACCAAGAAGTAACCTACCGATGATCAGCATTAAGATGTTTTGTGCTGAAGCATTTAGGATTGCTCCTGCAAAAAAACTAATGGATCCACAAATGATACTAATTCGTCTACCTTTGCTTCGGGTCACATAGGATGCTCCGAAGGTGGAAATCAATGCCGCGATGTAGAGAGATGATGTAAAGAGAGTCAATATCTGATTATCATATTTACAGTAATCTGTTTCTGTAAGATGTTCTTGTTTTCTTATATATACATGCGGGAAAAATTCCTTGAGAAAATCATCCATGGAAGTCACTCCACCTGTTATATACCTCAAAAAATTTCAACTTTCAAATAGTCATATATCCCTACAAAATTTAACTTTTAAATAATTCTCCAAATATTATTATTTTAATTAAAAAAACACACAAGGTCAAAATATAAGGAAGAAACTACTGTATATGGTTTACTCAAAAACAGCAGCAATCCAAAAGTTTAGAAGAATGGACTAAACTAAAATCCCAAAACTTTTTGCAGATGTATAGCATACAAATATACACAAATCTAAAAAAAAAAAAACTAAAAAAACAACACCAAACGGCTAAAAAATCAACAGGTTATGATCCCACCAGTAAGCCAAAACATATATACGTATTATCAAAAAATCAATTCAAGGATTCACATTCTTGCAGTTACCCTTTTGATCAAATCTTAATCATTCTTTCTCCACTGTGTTCTCAACACAAACAACCATTTCAACAGATCCATTTGAGCAAAAACAAGAATTCTAATCTAACACAGTAAAAACCTCCAAAAAAACACACGACGATCCAAGAATCATGAAACACAATGAATTATCCCAGAAAACCCAGTAAAGGTAAAGAAAGTAAATGGGAAAAAAAAAAAGACAACTTTAAGATTCCCAACATTCGAAATAACAAAAAAGAATAAAAATTTCACAGATAGAGACAAAAAGCTCACCAGAAACGCCAAGATCATAGCCAAACAAAGAACCCCCCATAGACCCAACAATGCAAGCAAAAATGAAATAAGACGTGATTCTGTATTCATAGAGATGAGCTCTTGCTCCGGTACTGGAATCCATAACCCCTCCGCCAGCCATGGCTACTTCTTTCCCTACCCTTCAAGAAAATGGAGATACAGATTGAGGAACAAAACACAAGCGCTCAGATTTATAGACGGGGAATCAAGTTTAATTCCTCAAATTATTATTCATATCGTGATTTGTTTGAAAAAAAAAATCTTTTCGTTAAGCGGATAACTCCGTAGCACGAATTCTTCGGACTTGAAATTTTATCTGGAGTAAGTTTCAAAATATATATATATATATCTGGAGACCATTGCATACTGAATTTGGTCAACTTTATGCTCTATCATTGGTTTGTTTATTCATCCAACTTGGCTAACTTTGACTATTAGTTTTCCCTATTTTTGACGTATTATCCTTTTTTATTCTCAATTATTTTTTATCATTAATTAATTTTTAGTGTAATCCAAAATTATTGATGGTGATACCTTATCGATATCTTATGCATTCCAGTATCAGTTTCTCGTTTGAACGCGTTGCGTATTTATATAATGAATAGGTTTTTTGTGAGATGATATAACGAATTTTTATTTGTGAGACGGATCAACCCTACCGATATTCACAATAAAAAATAATATAATATTTTTTCATAGATGACTCAAATAAGAGATATGTCTCATAAATACGATCCGTGAAATCGTCTAACACAAGTTTTTGCCATATATAATTTAAATAATTTTCTAAAAATGATGATTTTTTGTATTTTAAAATTAGAGATTTTTTCATTTTTTTTATTAAAAAACTATAGATTATATAAAAATTTAAAATATAGATAAAGATATGATTGAATTTCTACATATAGATAAAGATACGATAAAAAAAATTTAAAACGAAAGTTGTTTTAGGAAAATATAAAAAAATTTATTAATAAAGTTATATGGTGATTGTATAATAATAATTTAAATTTCCAAATCAATTATAATTTAATTAAGGCAAAAACTTGTGTGAGAATGTTTTACGGGTCGTATTTTGTGATACATATATCTTATTTGGGTCATTCATGAAAAAAATATTACTTTTTATTCTGAATATCGGTAGAGTTTATCCGTCTCACAAATAAAGATTTGTGAGACCGTCTATATATATATAGACGTTAAATCGGATTGAATTGCTTGAAAATAGAACAGTCGAATCAATCGTAAATTTAATTTTGTATCACCTCATTGATGAGTTTTTAATGATGGGATATTACAAGAATGTGAAAATATCCTATGAATATACATCGGTGGTCGTTGGAATCATTAGGTAACCATTAATTTATTATTTGATTAGATAATTTTTTAAATGTAATTAGTTGATACTTGATAATGAAATTTTGAAAAAGTGAATCGATAAATAAGTTCCAATTTTTTTTATTATATGACGAATTTGACAAGGATGAACAAGATTGTGAACATTAATAATGGGCAGCTTGTTTTTGAAAAAGAGAATTATATGTAATTTGAAATCTTATCTTCAATTCTTTTTTTTCCTTGAAGAATTGAATCTTATCTTCTATTACATAATTTATGGTACAATAAATGAAATATGTGATTTCAAAATCCGATATATTATTTTTTACTTGGTCTCTAGTAAGATGATATCAAGAATCTATATCTATGAAACGAGTCGATCTGAATCATGAAAAGTTATTTTTTATAAGTTTGGTCGTGTTATTGATTTATTTCACGAAATTAATATATGAAATTGTTGCCTTTTAATTATTATTTTTATTTATTTCTATAAATGTGAAATATGAGTAAAAAAATAATTAAAGTTTAGTGGACCAAGTGTGACGAGTGCTGCTTGCTATAGTCAACAAAATGGTTTTTTATTTAACTTCTGCATCGTGATACGTACATGTTTTGAAAAAAAAGTCTCGTATTTCTCATTGGTTTTGTTTTGTTCATATGATAAAAATAAATTATTATTAAATAAAATATTCATGAACACGTACTAACATAAATAAACAGCCATCCACTTGACAAAATTTGTGTGAGACGATCTCACGGATCATATATTGTAAGACACATATCTTATTTGGGTCATCCATGAAAAACTTTTTATACTAAGAGTATTACTTTTTATTGTGAATATCGGTAGGGTTGACCTGTCTCACAAACAAAAGATTTGTGAGACCGTCTCACAAAAGACCTATTCCTACCAATTACAACATAAGAAACGTATCTTTGATAAAATCTATGTAGAAAAAATATACAAAAAAAATCACTATATAAAATTTTTTATTTCAATATCAGTGAAATAAAAAATATATTAAAAACCCATTCATTAAATTTTCATATAAAAAAAAATCCTACACTCCAAAAATCAAAGTCTTTACCCTTAAAAATACGCTAAATAATTCGCTTCATAAAAAAAAGGCTAACTGATTAATGTTTCAATACTTCTTGGCTTGACTACGAATACTGTAATTTGTGTTTGAATGCTGACTTTGAAATTATGAATTTTAAATTTATTATAAATTTATTGGATTGTTTGATAGATCAGTTTGACAATGAATTTCAAATCATCAACTTGTTATTTTTTTAAATCTTTGTGATGTATTTATGAGTTATTTTAAATCATTCGTTCAAATATTTTTCCAAATCCAAATCATTTAATCAAGATGCAACCTCATGGATTATAGAAGTACACTCCGAAAGATAAGTTGTAGACCCGTCGAGTTCGATGTTAGAGGTGAATTAAGATGGTCTTAAAGAGAAAGAAGTATTTGATTTCGGAGTAGATTTCTTTGTGAAACGATATCACGGATCTTTATTTATGAGACGAGTCAAATTTGTTAATTTTTACAATAAAAATTAATATTTTTTGCATAAAAATAATAATTTTTCATGGATGATCCAAATAGAATTTTCGTCTCATAAAATTGACCAATGAGTCTGTCTCACATGAATTTTGTGTTGATTTAGACATTATAGTATTTGCATATTTTATTTTATCTCCTTAATTTTCTTTGCCCATGATTTTTACGTCTCTCCTTGGATGAGTTCAAGTAAATGAGATTGGATCGAAAGATTTGAAGTTAGGTTGTGTTTAGATTGAAAATTTTGAATTTGGTTATTTGTTTGAATGAAAATTTTAAAATGACTACGTATTGAAATGAATTATAAATACATCCTAATTATTAAAAAACAAAGTGGTTGGATTTTTGAAATAGAGTTGATATGTATACTTCATTTCTTGTTATCTGCACTTCATTTGTGAATAAATTTGACATATATTTTACACATTAAGTAGAGTCTAGATAACACAAAATAAATTATTCTAACTCTGTATTAGAAATTCATTGTTTCGTGTATTTACCTAAACTGACCAATTAATTTGTTATAATGAATTTGAAATCTTTAACTTCATATTCATTAATCCAAATGTGCTTTATGTTTAGACCAGGGTTAAGTAAAAAATGAGATTTGGAATTGAATTTGATTTTTTAATCCAGGGATTTGGAGTTCCATTTTTTTAGGAGTAAGTCTCATGTGAGACGATGTACATATTTATATCCATGAGACATGTCAATCTGATTCATATTTGGAGCGAAAAATAATAATTTTGATATAAAAAATAATATTTTTTCGTGGGTCAAGTCAGATCGACACACCCATTTTTAGCCGCAAAGTGTAATGGAGTCTCACCATACTGCAGTCAACGAGCTATGATCCCAACTAATTCGTATCCATTCTTGTTCTTATAAAGATGTATTCCTTAAGTAATTGTTGGAAAATTCTTCTGACAAATGGATTAGGGACGGGGCATTACAAATAGATAAAGATGCTATACATACAACATTTGTACGTAGCTTCCAGCTCTACGTTCACTGATCCTCTCCATTCCGACAGATACTTCACTATCTCATATCCGTTGAGACCAGCAGAGGCATGCATGCAAAGGTGTCTGTAACATCTGCCTCCATCCATCCCACAAAATAAAAATGATATGAAACATGTCATTTAAAGTGAAATTCCAAAAAATGACCAGAAATTGATTCTTCAATTTAAATATCCTGATGATCAGGTCTAAAGCATTTGCTGTGCCAAAGCAGCATATCATGCAAAATGGTATTGAACTTGCTACATACACCAGAAGATATACTCTTATACGGTGATACCCCGGGACGTCCCGGGCCAAGGATAGTGCCCAGGTCAGGGATATGGATTATTCCCGGGTCATGAATGACCCGGAGCGATAGGGCGGGGATGTGCATATAAGCTCGGATCTCGAGTGACCGGGATATTGGATGGATAACTCGCCAGGGAGAATTTACGGAAAGTGTTCATCAGAAAGCCGGGCTATTGAACATCCGGGACGTCTTCTCCCCGAGCTATTGGATGCTCGGGCCCTTAAGCAAATTCCTGGGAAGCTTTCTTCCCGGGACACTTCGATATGAGCGCCGCACTCGAGTACCCCAGTAGGGTAGGGTGCGGGCGACCGTCCTATCTCTGACACTAAGTGGTTGACAAAATCAGGTAGGCTGGATGTGACTTTAGGAGATTTGACATGTCAGAATGTAGGGTATAATCAGCCGCCCTACTATAATTAGTAGATAACACAAAAAACGAGATCATCATTTCATCTCCTACTATAAATATCAGGTTTTCTCTTTACATTTACTCTCTATTCAGATATTAAATACACACATTTATTACTCATTTATTGCCTACACCAATATCACAACCATCACCTGGTTATATTGGTTTCTTGCTTGAATCCTTCACTGACTTAAGCATCGGAGTTGCCACGCCGGATACCCCTCCGGCGCCCATTCACGTGGTTATCTTCGTACTTGCAGATCTTTCCGCATGTCCCAGGAGAAAAGCTCGTGATCCAGACGTTTTACTCTTATTTCCCTCATTATATTGATAGCATATCCGGCGGAGCATCCGATCCGGCTCATCTATTTCACCCGGATCGCATCATACGGTATATAGGTTCCGAACGACTTTTGAATGGACCGGCACATGTTCTAATGCATTTTATGGTGTTTGTTACACGAGAAACAGATCTCCCCAGCAGCGCCAACTGTTCTGAAATGACTCAATGAGTACGACATGTATAATATACTCCTTAGTGCATCCGAACTAGACCGAGATTCCTATCAAGTCCTCAGTAAAAAGAAGATTGGCCCGAAAGACAATGCCAGTGTCTGATTTCTTGCACAACTACAACCGTGAAACATTAATAAAGTTACAGATTGGACATTCGTCGAACTCATTTTCAAAGCAACACCTAGTCGTTTGTGCTAAGGTCGTTCCCTCTACAAGGACTAAAGAAATAGAACTTTCCATGAACACTAACAAAACAAGTTGTAAGAATTAATACCCATTTCTATATTATCAATAAAGATAAACAATATAATTTCCACTATCAGTCATTGCACTGCACATCACAAAGATATAACCACGATCTCTTGAACTTGATGTCCACCTTGCCCATTTTTTTTTGCCATCATGATCAATTTGCAAGCTACATCCTTCCATTAATTGATCTTAACAGTACCGAAATTATGATTAATCCACAAGTACAAACGATCTGAAAAGAAAAAATAATGCACTAAATCACTCCATATTACAGAGAGAGATATATATATATAAATGTATTAATGAGCAAAGGGTTGCTGACAAGTAATCTGACCAATCCAGGGAGATCTCCAGATTCAGCACATGAATGAATGGTAATATTGCTGGTATTTCCAGAGAATGAATTCTTGCTCTAGCTTTTGTTCAAAAAGCAACTTCCAGGCAAATTAATCAAACACGAATTGGTGTGGCTCATTCAGCAATAGGCTTCAAAGTTAACATACCATGCTCTATAGTTGTCCCCTCCATTCACCTCTTTTGCTGTTGGCCTTTAGATCCATTTTCTTGTACCTTCCACTTGTTTCTTGGGAGTGAAGTACATTTAACTACTGAAAAGGTAAAAAACACAGATACAATAGGCGCAAAAATCCACGAGTTTTCAGAATGCCACAAAAGACCTCCTAAATCTTTGAAGAAAAGGGTATCTTTTGCAACATTGTGGGAGACAGGGAATTTTGCTTCTACTTCATTTTCACATGGTACTTTTGGCTCGGTTTCTTGGAACTCCAAGTTTTGTTATCTCAATTTCATTTGAAAAACTCGATTATACCAGATTGAATGGAGGGTCATGTGGAATAAATCGTACTTCAGAGGCTTAGGGTGCCACAGAAAGTGTTGTTGAACTCTACGGACACCAAGTTGCAACTCAAGAAACTTGTTTTCCGGTATGGAAACTAGTATGTTTCTCAAATTCGGGATATCTTTTTCTGCGAGAATGACTGAAAATGCATCCCAATTCAAAACTCCAAAGAAAGGCGGGACAAAATTATCAGATATGATGACAGGTACACACTCGTAGAAGATGGCTTCAACCACTCTTGGGCTGTTGACTTCATAACCTTTCGGGCAAATGCAGTATTTGCTGCTTTTCATATGATGTATATAATTAATTTTGCTCTCCACACCTGGTGGCATGGGATCAAATATTTTCATATCAGACTCCTTATCTTTCCAGTACTCGAGTAAGATAGGACGCAGATACCCGTGCATATTTCCAGCATAAAAGGCAAGAGTGGTCCTCTGAGATGGTGGCTTTCCTCCAAGATCTCGAAGTGGATTTCTGGCTGAACGGACGTATGTTTCTGGAAGAGAGACATCCCTTCCTATTTTGAAGCCTGTTGTTACATCGGAATTACATAGGGCTTTAATGCAGTATTCCATGTGGTGCCTTGTCTCATATGGAGCCTAAACGGTTATATAGCATTAGTAAGATTAGCTTCTTCAAAGAAAATGTTGCAGAAATGTTGTAATGCTAGTTTACACCATCAATCAATAACGCGCTCTACTTTTCCTTGAAAACTTCTTATTGAAGAGCGTGGGAAAAATTTATGAGTGGCTAAGTTCGTGTGCCAAACAGAAGTAGAGCATTACCCAATCATGGCAGGCAACAAGAAAATGGTCTGCTCCACCAGTTCTGTTCCAAAAACGGTATTTTGCAGCAATTTTTTCAGAATAATTCTTCAAATATTGACGAAGGTTTGTTCGGTTATGGGAATTTCGCACATAAAGTGAATGTTCTAGCATCCGTGTACTGAATGGCATATAGAAAAGATGAGCTTTTCTTGGATCTTTCACAGCAAAATTCTTATTTCCTTCCATCAGTTTCATGAACCATCCCTCAGATGCGTACAATCCTTTAAGTATTGGTTGATGAAAGATTGGTTTTTCACCTTCCTTGTATACATATACTTTGAGTACGCGTTCCATGAGTTCATAGCTCCTGCCATAGGAAATTGCTTGACTTAATAAATACCATGAACAAGAAAGCATCTAAAAGTTTCACATCACACATATTGTGAGCATATAATAACATTATTGATGGATTTTAAAATTTTCATGAGCAGCAACAAGATGTTGCCATACGAAAAAAAAAATTGCTTCTCTATTCAATAAAATGTGCTGTCTAAGAAACCAGTGGTAGCCGAGCAAAATTGCATTTACACAACAATTGATATGTTTAACGGAGACCGGTGTGAGTCCCTTTATATAGTCCACATGCTAATGGCCTGGAACAAAGACTCGTGTTTATGCATGAAAGGGTGCCAAAAATTGCACAAAAACCCACTCTTAACTTTTCTGTGACTCACGAGAACTCAAGAATTAAGCTCAACTAAAAGATAATAATTTTCTTTCATTCATCACTGATTCAAGCGTATAACAATGACAGAAACAAGGGAAAATTATGATAGAATCATAAACGCAGGTCATTGTGTTCTTGATTTACACACAATTTAAACAAGGGCAAAAAAAAATCAAATATATTCAGATGGATTCAAATAAAATATGATCACTGAAGACATAAATGAGCATATTAATTCCCATTTTTAGTTCAGCGCATGTTAGAGAGTCTTTGGAACTGAAAGCAAAAAGTCATAGGCAGAAACAGAAATCTAAATCAAAGAAAATACCAAATAGTATTGTGTGGAAATATATTATACCAAAAACAAACTGTATTAATTCCCTTAAACTGAAGTATTATGGACACTAACCTTCTGAACATAGAAATGTTTCGAAATAGAGGAGCATAAAGCTCCCTATCATTCTTGAAAGCTGGTGCATTTTCAATTCCCGACTTTGCTGCCAAAATTTCCTGGTCACGCTCAGATGACCATCTTGGCTTCTGAAATTGAGTGGTAAAATGTTATACTTCATACCCGGTGAAACAAGACTTAGGTTTTACATTTTAGCAAGAGACTTACACTGGCCCGCGAACGGGCACGATTGCGAAGTAGTATGCTTTGCATCTCATCTAGTGTTGTCACTGTTTTAGGTGGCATATCACACCTCAGCTTCTTCTTAACAGGCTTACTTATTAATACTTTCCCAGTTCTATCAGATGATACATCTAGGGCAGAACCATTGGCTTTCCTACCGTCAAATTCCATATTCTTTGAAACTATGGAATTATTCAACAAAACTGTAGCTGGCGTGAGTAATACAAGTGACAAATTAGTAGAACCATCATTTGAAGTTGTTTCTTCTATCTTTGTAGTATCAGCATCAACTGTAATACTCCCTGAACTTCCTTTCTTAACCCGAGCAAGAGATAAGTTATGCCTAGATTCACCTAGCCCTATTTGTAGAAGTGTATCATTCTGCATCATGAACTCTTCGGTGTCTATATTTTCATCATCTAAAGTTTCATCCTCAAAATCAAAATCGTCATCCATGTCAGCATCATCTAAAGCAAGTTTTATCTTCATTTCCTGGTCTTTTTCCTTCGGCCCATTTTCCTCCTCGATATCTCCGCCCGCCTTATAACCGTTACTAGTCCCCCCTTTTGTCACCAACTGAGATTCATTATACAAGTTTCGGGTGTCAACCTCTTTATAGTCATTCACAATCCCCATATTAACAGAAGATTGCTTAGATGATTCACTTTCATTCACAACTTCATTATTCTTAGCATCCGGAAACAGCGAAAGAAGAGCATTCCCATATGGTAGCATCAAAGACTGACAAAATAAATGAGTTAAAGCAACCAAACCCACCAAGAAAAGCCATCTCCTTTTCTCAAATTGAAGCAGTGTTGATATTTTAATTGAACTATCCATCAATAAGTAATGCGCAATAACTTCACGGATCCTCAGTCCGCAGCTCACAAACCCTGAATTCATGAAAACCAAATAATTCACGGGCTTAAAATATTCTTCAATCACAGTCAAAATGAAAGAAATTCCAACCAATTCGGATCTTAAACAATATCCCAGGAATCTTAATCACTGCAAAATAATTCTGTTAATCTTCACATACTCAAAATAACAGACAAATGGAGAAGAATAAAAGCTACAAGAATGTCAACTGAATTCCAAAATTTCAAGTCAGCAAAAGCCATCCAGCATCATTTATATATGTTTGGGCATTAAATACACATTTTTTCAGACATTAAGTGAAAATGGGAAACAAAAAGCTTACTCAGTATGTAGGAGACGAGGAAATTGGTTAAAGAACGCACATCAGTAGATTCGGAAGCAAGAATTTATCAAATTGTCGGTGCTGAAAAGGAAAAGGAAAAGCTTGAGCTCAACATCATCTCCCACTTGCAACTAAATTATATTTAAAACTACCCAAAAAACATAAAAATAATTTTTTCAAGTGAATTTTAATCTTTAGTTTTTATTTTATATTATTTATATGAAAATCAAATTATAATTATTTTTAATATCTTTACCTGAAAATTCACTTGTCTAAATATTGAAGTTCACACACACATATATATATACATATGATAGTTGAGTTTTATAATTCAGATGAATGAGTCATACAAAGACATTAAAAATTATGTTTACAGTCTTGACAAAAGAAATATTAAATATGATATGGATTGTGATGTTACAGCCTAAAATTATGAGTGTGCTAGAAGTTTCAATTAAAAAATAGATAAGTCTTAATTTGAAGTAGGTTTGTATAAAGAGTTGTATTAATTAAATTCTTCTAGTGAATTCATATTAAACGGAAGAAGAGGTGACGTGTTAATCTCCGAGCATCTATAAACAAATTCGTGTATATTTATTTATCACATTTACTTACAAGTACTACATTTTTTATATATATTATTGAAGCATTTTATGTGTTTTTCAAATATCAAAATATTGTATACAAAGTGTTTATAAGATGTTTCAAACAAAACGTTTTTACTCATTCAATTTGGATATCTTTTAAATACTTTTCAAAATATTTAATCAATTTTTACGATTATTTTGAGTGTATTTCGCTTGGTTTGAAAACTAAACTGGATTTAATTTCTTTGTGTTCAATATTTCAAAAATCGAACTATTATAGTTCAATGATTGTCCCCCAATCGATCATGTCAAATTGATATCAGAGCCAAGATCACGGGTTCGATTCTCATTAATTGCAATGAGTGCAATAATTTGGAGGGAGATTCTTGGATGCAATAATTTTCTATGCTGAGTAGAACGTGGTGTTTGAGCTGTTGTACGGTTAAAAAAAATGAGTTACATTGTTGCCACCAATTATAGTTTTTGGTAAAGTGATAAGCGCTCGATCCTATAGTATAGTTTTAAACGAAAAATGATGACATGGCTTTGAAAAAATGCCGACTTTTCAAGCTGTCACGTCAACGATTGGATAAAAATAATCGAAAATTAAAATTTATGTACCAAAATCAAACTAAAAAATAGACAAGTTAATGGACAAAAAAATTAATTTTCTTAAAAAAAACAACTTTTATTAATATAATGATATGTGTAAAATGACTAAATTTAGTTATGATTATAATTAATGATGACATATTCTTACAATCTAAAAATCTACGCATCACAACAAGTGTGAGATTATATTTTTTAACACTCAATTGAAAATAACATGTGAAATGTAATAGATGTTTTTATATATATATATTAGAACGGAGCGTACAAAAAAACTATTATTGGTGGTAGCAGTACAACTCAAATCTTTTAAACTGTACAACAATTCAAGCATCATGTTTCGATTGTTCGACCTAACAGAGAGAATTATTGCACCAATAATTTTCTCTCAATAATTACACTCATTGCAATCAATGATAATCGAACTCATGACATTGACTCTGATACTGATTGCATGTTCGAGTGTTTGTCGATTTATCAAAAAATTATAACTAGTGATAACGATGCAATTCAAATATTTTAAACTGTACATCAACTCAAGTATCATGTTTCGATTGTTCTACCTAGTATAGACAATAATTGCACCCAACACACACACACACACACACATATATATATATAATTATTTTCGATCATTCAAATGTCACTTGAAAAACTATTGTAATAATTTATGTATTTAACATAAATATTTTAATATAACATACAAATTATTAGATATTATATTTATAACGTGCTTTAGCAATCTTTTTAAATTTTAGTATTAATTGAATTTATGCTCTAAAGTCCAAGACTTATACGGTGTTTTCTTATAATTAACACCATAGTATTGAGCATATGAGCATTGTAGAAAATTTATTATGTTTATTAAGTGAATAGACTTGTAAATGTTACTAATTATAATTATAATATATTTATTTTTTTCAATTTTGATAATTTACTTTAAAACTTATTCAAGTATTGATAGATGAAACTTATGAATATTACATTATATTTATAATTATAATAAGTAGATTTATACTAAAATTCCCTCAAACAGAATCTTGATCTTAGTAGAACTTAAATAAAATAACCGTCTCCGCTGATTTCAAGTCACTGTCTTTTCTGATAATTCGTACATTGTAGGTAGTGTTCGAGGATTTCTGAAAATTCAGAGATTGTTGGTACGAAAGACTTCATCCAATATTTCGATTTTGTAACTATGAGTAGTATAACTAATTCTTCAAAGAATGTTTCTTCATTTATTCAACTATTTTTAGTTTAGTTGGTCTTCAACTATCAGTTCGATAGACTTTGATATTAGTTAAGCTTCAAACAGATTTTGTCTTATAATACTTTCAATTTAGCTTATGTTCAGCTCAGTTTAGCTTATTATCAGTTTAATTTGACTTAATTTGTTAAATCAACAAAACCTAATTAATCCAACAAAATCTTTACTCATCCCTAAAAAATTAAAATTATTTTTTATTTTAATTTAAATATTAAATTTTCCTATGTGCTAACATTATGTTGAGATATTATGGATGTCATTAATTAGCATTATTAAAGGAATTAATAGCTATAAACATAGGATTTATTGTCTCCCCATAACTGCCAAATTATTATATATGGGAATAATTGAGGAAATAAAACAGAATTTAATACCCAATGAACCCTGTCTTCAGTATAAATAATTGGGGTTAATTACATCAGAACTCTCTCTAAAAAGTCTAAAAAAAAATTATATATTTTTCATTTTTCAGAAATCAAGAACATTAATCCACGTGTTGAAAAAACACAAGCATATATTTATCTTATTTGTAAAGAGTTTTATGACGGAATTTTAAAACACGTGCGGTTTCTCGTATTTTTTAGTTTCTGCGAGATATTCTATATCATCTCGTAAAAAGTTTTGAGTAGGTCTCTTATGAGACGGTCTCACGAATTTTTAACTGTGAGACGAGTCAACCCTCCCGATATTCACAATAAAAAGTAGTACTCTTAGCATAAAAAGTAATGTTTTTTCATTGATGACTCAAATAAGATATATGTCTCATAAAATACAACCCGTGAGATCGTCTTACACAAGTTTTTGTCAAAAATGCTTTTCCCATAATTTTTGGCTCACAAATGTCCAGTTCTAATTAAGGCTTCCCAGGATTAGGAATATTTGAGGTGAACTTATTTCTTTAGTTCTATTATTAAATTCAAAATTTGTATTAAATTTTCGTGCGAATGTGTGAAAATATTTTAAATTTGGTGACCATTTGAGCTATCAAACTCACCTATTCCACCGACTTGAATATCACGTGAGATGCAATCATTGTTCTATATTTTTTTCTCTTTATGACGAAAAACCTAGCTATCACTATTTTTCGGTGCTCTATCTCGATACTATGATAAAAGTAGGTCTCTTGTGAGACGGTCTCACGGATCTTTATCTGTGAGACATGTCAACCCTACCGACATTCACAATAAAAAGTAATACTCTTAGCATAAAAAGTAATAATTTTTCATGGAAGACTCAAATAAGAGATCCGTCTCACAAAATACAACCCGTGAGACCGTCTCACATAAGTTTTTGCCCTATGACAAATGGTTGCTGTGAATTTTCAAAATTATGTTTCAACTTTTTCCATTGCTCGAATTTATTTCTTGATTTCATATTTTGAGTTTCCTACGTTATTTCAAGTATACAATTACAAACTATTTAACCAACTCAATCGTTAAATATAATTATTGAAAACTATAATTGTATCTAATATTAGTATTTAGTTGATTTCATAAAGAAATGTGTGGATTTTTTTATTCGAGACACCATTTTTTGATAACTTTTTACTGTTAATATAAAAAATAAAACAAAAAAAAACTTGGATTGGATTTGGATCTCTTACTTTATGGGCTGCGATAACAACAAAACCATTAAGCTGGGCCTTGGGTTGCGGGTCAGCGAGGATTTAAAGCCCAATACATTATTGACGCCTATGAAGTTTGTGGATAATCATTGTACAGTTTTGATATGTTGTTCATCAATTGTACTCATCTTTGTGTTCATCGTTGAGATAACACTCATTTAGTGAATATATATGTTTCGATTTTTTTTCAGCTATGTTCTCATTAAAAAGAGCATCTGAAATGTGGAAATGTTTATATATAAACGATAATAAAGAAAAGATAATGAGGTAGAAAATGGGTTGCTTATAAAATAATTGAGTTTTATTAGGTGTATAATCTATGTGAATGCTATATTTTTAAAGTGTTGGGGATGAAATTGTATATTCATTTAGTTTATGTTTATTCTTCATAAATATATAAATTCTCGACTAGTTTTTTATTAAAAAAAATCTCTATTCAATTTTTATTTCAGTCGGCCATTTTCTCACTTCCAAACATTTACACTTTAAGATTTGATATATATGGATAACCATTAAAACAAATTTTCATCTATAAGAATTTCCAATGATAAAAACTATAGTTTATGTTGTAGTCCGAGTGTTTGGGGTCAAACTCAAAAGAATTGGGGTCACAAACTCAAACATTGAAACTAGTGTGGTAAGATCAAGCATTTACCACTAGATCGAAAATTACATCTATTAATCAAGAAGTAATTTTTTTCCTTAATTAATGGCAACATAGAGTACACCTATTTGGATGCAAATAGATTAGATGTTATGCTCATGAGTACGGGGATGTTGGTGTCTATCTACTAGTGTTGTCTCATATTTCTTAAAGACCGATCTTACCATTTTCTTACCACTGAACATATCTTCAGTAAAGAGAGTATTATCCATACCCATCTAAATGAAGCGATACAACTTGAGCAGCTCGTACCCATCTAGCCAACCATGAGTACGAGAATTTCCGTACCCATATAAATATATAAATTCTTACCCCTACGTCATGGTTGGCTAGATCATCATTGTGGGCTAGATCATACTCATGAGACAACTTGAGCAGCTTGACGTACGAGAATTTCCCAGAAAGCCGCTCATCTTACTACCATTCTCGCTCATGCACATTTAACCCAACATCTCCCAAAAAGTATAAAATATAATCATTGAGATATTTGAATTCATGACCTTGCTATGATACTAATTGTTATAATCAAATATTTACTACTAAACCAAAAGCTATAACGGTTAGCCAAGACACAACTTTATTTTTTTTACATTCGAGGCAACACAAAGTGCACCTACTTGGGTGCTAATAGGTCTGACTGTTAGGCTCATGAGTCCGAAGAGGTGCGTGTCTATCTACTAATTATGTCTCATAATTTTCCTTTTCCTACCGTCGGTCCTGTCCTCAACAGAGACCATACTGCTTTTTAAGATCTGACATCATTTTTTATAGTCCACCTATCCAACCAGATCAAATGCAACGTCAATAGCTTAACGCACGAAAACTTCTCAAAAGGTCACGTATCTTTAGTATTACTCTCACACATTCACGCTTTCTTCAATATAGTTAAATGCTTAACTGACACGAAGATAGATTTTTGGGTTATTCACAAAATTATCTAGGTTGACCCCTCCCATCTTACCTATTGGCAGGACGGGCCAGCTGAAATCTCTCCATTATTCAAGGAGAGATGAGCCGGTATGTCATTTTAATGGTCGAAATATTGACAACTCAATCACTTATTTTTACGTGGTTAAACGAATTTATTCCCTTTATATACTCGGTGATTTGGACTTGACACACGATATTTTCTAAAATGTGTTAAATTTATGGCCAACCAAACTCAGTTAAGTTCATTTCACCGAAGAAGCAGCGGCCGAGATTTACATGTACTAGTAAAAAATACACACGCGTTACATATTTTATTATTATTTTAAAATTGATTAAATAATATTAAACAATTAACACGAAATTATTTATTTTATTATTATTTTAAATTTGATTAAATAATATTAAACAATTAACACGAAATTATTTTCAATTTAGAAGAGTTGTTCGATTTAAAAGGGAAATTTTGTTTAGATTTTTTTTTATGTAAAATATTGAGTGACTTGAGAAGGTTTTTAATTAATAGAGTAAGAAGAGTAATTATGGAATTAAATATTTTGGTGTCTTCTAAGGTAGTGTTTATAATTCTCCCAATAAAATGTAAGTCGTTTTTTGTTGTATATTATCAATAATCTTGTTGGGTGCAATAATTGTCCTTGTTTGGTAGAGCGATCGAACCGTGGTGTTTGAGCTGATGTGCGGTTTAAAAGATTTGAGTTGCAACATTACTACTAACTATAACTTTTGATAAAACGATAAGCACTCGATCCTACGATTCTTTTTCTCAATTTTTAAGAATCGGGCTCTTATAATTTGACGGGATAGTTTGGAAAAAGACTTGGTATATCTTTTCATTACATCATAGTACGGATATTGCCAATTGTCATGTCCATTTGGACCCTCGTAATACATTATTTGACCAACAATTATTCTCCACGTTTCTCTAGTCTCCCTCCTTTTTTTTTTTTAATGTTATTCATTAATGTATTGACATCAATTAATCAAGTAAAAAATTATTTAAAATCTCATAAAATTTTAAATGAATCAAATTTAAACTTTGTACTTTTTTAATTAAATAACAAATAATTAACGTTTTATTATTAGATTAAACAATGTAATAATAATAAATAAATAAAGTTGGGCCATTATTTTGTAACAAAGGGAATATTAATTAAACTCCAAAATTAAATATTTTCTTGAGCATATATACCGTCACAATAGTGGTTGTCTTTTATGTTTCCCAGCTCAAATTTCAATTAATTTAGTTCTTATGAAGATCAATTATTATTGGCTAAACAAAAGAATTAACTAATATTTATTTGATTGTAATAAAATGTAAAGTAGTTCTCTTGTGAGACGATTTTACGAATCTTTATCTGTGAGACGGGTCAATCATACCGATATTCATAATAAAAAGTAATAATCTTAGCATAAAAAATAATATTTTTTCATGGATGACCCAAATAAGATAACAGTCTCACAAAATACGACCTGTGAGACCGTCTCACACAAATTTTTGCCTAAAATATAATAGTTATTAGCGTTTTAACTTAATATTGTACATATTTAGATCAATGATAAAAATTATCAGACTTAGTTTCAGGAATCTACGGACCCCTTAGAACTTCTCACGGCAACTCCTGAAATTTCCCGACTTCTCAGATATACTCTACGCGACTCGGATCCGGAATTATATAAAATCTTCTCCGCTCGGAAAAAATTTTTTTTATGGTCCTTGCATGATGGATGATCGGAATTGTTACGAATTCATCGGATAATCAAAAAATAAATTCAATTACTCAATTTTTTGTGGGATGGCACGTGAATTGACTCAAAGTGCAACGTGAAAAATTAAATGAAAATTGGACAAAAAGTCATGTCCGCCGCGAAGGCCCCAACAGGCCAATACTCCTCAAGGCCACCGCACATATGATATCCACCGCCCTAAAAATGTGTGCCCTACAAATATATTCTTAGTACCCAATAATACATTCTTCCTTGAACTTAACTATTTTAGGTCACATTCATAGTATACCCATTTATTTTAATATATATTTTATTTTTAATGTCTTGTCATGGGTCCATGCATATATAAATACGACTGTATAATAGATTCGTTTAACAACCTTAATCTTTATTAATCTTACGAAAATAGCTAACTACGAGACACTCTTACGTGTCTATCTGTTGGTGCTGCTGTTTTACATCCTTTAGAGAAGAAGAAATGATGGTTTGATGTCTTCCTTTAAGCTAGATGGTTGATCAAGAAAGCACTGCCCAAAAGTGCTCATTGAGCCTGTCACCAATGGCTAAGATCCTTTCCTCACTTGTGAAGCCTCGTTTCATAAATCCAAATATAGAATGTTATGGTTATAACTTTAGCCAATATTAACCAATTTATACCTTGCTTTTTAATTCATTTGGGATAGGCCCATAGGGATATCACATTTACCACACATTATATGTACATAGATGCCACTAAAAAAACCTATAGTTTAATTATTCCCTCTTAAATGGACAAAATTAGGCCTTATATGATTTCCTTTGATTTTTATATAAAATTGTATTTATTTTTTTCTTTATTTTTATAAGCAAATGCATGGCTTTTAAAATCAATGTACTTGTCTTCTTTGTTTCATCTATTTGTAAATAATAGCTTCTATTAAGATTTATTAGATCATATTATAAAAAAATCAATAACATATCCTATATTTTTCTTAAAATCTTAATTCTCAAGTACTTAACTAAAATCATTTTCAAGCAAAGATAAAATATTAAAATGATTGTCTGTCATTTTTTTAGTATTTTCTTTTAACATATTGTGTGGAGCCTGATAATTTTATGTGGAGTAGGTCTCTTGTGAGACGGTCTTATGAATATTTATCTGTGAGACAGGTCAACCCTATCGATATTCATATTAAAAAGTAATACTCTTAGCATAAAAAGTAATATTTTTTATGGATGACCCAAATAAGATATTGTCTCACAAAATACGACCTGTGAGATCGTCCCGCAGAAGTTTTTGTCTTTTATGTGAGGCCATGAGAGTATTTTTAGGTTTTTGGCATACATGTTTTGTTGCCAACAATCACTTAATTGTGTGTACGATTAAGAGAAAAAAATAAGAATTTTTTTTAAGAGGATGAGTTCTTGTAATTCGTTTTGTAATATCGGTTTCATAATATTGGAAATTCGCAACAATCCAAGACAACTATCATGTTTAGGACGAACTACTATAAATCTTGTGTGTTTCTTGTGTTTTATTAGTATTATTTCCAATTGTTATATCAATAGTGGAAATTTGCATTCATCCATCTTGTATTTATTGTATTTGCACTTAGCTCTTTTATCGAGTGCAAAAATTATAATATGCAATCAGGGGAAAATCTAACATCTTGGTTCAGACAATAATATATGATAATTAATAAATCAAAAAATATATTATAGAAAAAACTATTAAGAACCATAAAAAGTATCTTACAATTGGTCTTTTCGAGTCTTCATATTTAGAAAATTTTCCACAATAGTTTTATTATCAACGGTTAGAAATATTTGTCTCTACATAGAAAATGAGCTATCATCCATTCAATCATTATTCATTTGATTGAAAAATCAAATTTTCTATAAGCTCGGTCGCAACTGATAAAATTAATATAAAATATATTATTGTTAGAAATTTTATTATTTATTTAAAAGTAATTTATTGGGATTGTATAGTAATGTATGGCAGATTTTTTTCAAAAATAAAAATAAACTATATAACAAATGATATAAGATGTTTAAGTTTAGAATTTTAAAAAATCCACATGCAATAATTTAACTATTATTAAGATAATTTACTATTTTTATAACTCCAAACACAGACTTAAATGTCATGCCCCGTGACTCGGGATTGACACCGGCGTTGTTTAACAATCACACAATCGAAACAACAAGCCTTTGTAGTACAGTGTAAACCGAAACCAGTTTATAGATCATAATTTAAACGATAATAACATTGTCTTTACAAACCCAAAATCTCAAAAACAACAGAATTTAATGCGGAAACGTAAAAAGTGAACAATAATAATAAACTTAAACTTAATCTAATTCTCGAACATTCATCATTCCCAGAATTGTTCAGACTCTTCCTCCTTGAGTTCTTCTTCAAGCTTATTTGGGAAGGGTTGTAAGGGGGGTGAGTATTTGGGAATACTCAGCAAGTGGTGGCGTATCGAGCACAACATAAAAATTTTACAACATTTTCGAAAATAACACATAGTTACATCATGCTTTTCATAATCGTAACATCATATTCATATCATAACAGCACTGCGATTTTTCCACCTTCTATGATTTACTGATATCAGTCCCTAAGTTTTAATCCTCTAAGGGGGCGAGGCTATAAATGGTTCTATCCCACCGTGAATGGCCATATGTTGGAATTCCACCCATTTTCGGGGAATCCTCACAGTGCCAACACATACACGTACCAATATAAAAAAACGCATGAACAGAACGACGGTGCTCGACCGTATTTTTAAAACAACAAAACGAACACATGCATACTCTGGAAGTTTAATATTTAAAACAGCCCACTCATCGTATTTTTAATTGCTAAAAACGTCGAGAGCACGATGCTAGACTTGGATCACTTCTTGTTTTTAGATCGGGCAGCACTTCGGCTTGAATTCTTGGACGACCTTGGGACGAATTTCGAGCAGAGTTTGGCAATGGAGAAGCTGCTGAATTTCGTGACTTTCAACAAGAAATTTCGAAATTTAGGGTGTAGGGAATGCTAGGCTTGATGTTGTATTTATAGGAGAGTAGAAGGGAGTTAATTATGGCACTCAAATCATGCCCAAAATTGGCCTAAATCTCACATTTTTGGCTCCAAAATCCTTCCATGGGTGCTGATTTTTCTACCAAAACGAGTTCCCCACAATCCTAATCTAATGGCTCGAAAATGAGGTGAAAGGAGGGGAGGATTTGCTTCCTTTCTTGTTATTTTCGAAATTTGTTAGAATTGTGTATGCCTTATTCCATCTAAATTGCATGCTATTCCAAATCTTGTAAATTTCCTTACATATTTTCGAAAATATACATATTCATGAGTAGGGATATAGAAAATTGTATTTTCAAAGTATCACAAAATAATCCTTTGCATATTAAATATTTGTATATCCAAAATGTTATAAAAAAATAATCCCACTTAAAATATATACACCTAAAATTTGTAACTCATCAAACTTAAATTTGCCTAGTTGGGTTTTCACACATATGGCAACGACCTCTAATTATTGCGTCTTTCCAATTAGAAATATGATCTTCCTCTTCCTCCGTCATAAAAAACCAAATTACGAGTAAGGAGAAAAATAAATAACTAAATGATGTGACAATAAAGTAAATGAAAACCATCAATTTGGGAAATTAAATATATATTTAATGTAGGATATTAACATTATAATTAAAATTATTTTATATATATCCCTATTACTACAGTATGAAATTATAACATTCTGAAATATATCTTTTCATAGTTTCCTTGAATATAAATTTGACAGAGACCGGGCTTGTAGCTCAATGATCTCACCCCTTGTCGGATTAATCGGTTTATCGGGTTCGATCGCTCCTCCTCGCTTGAGTTGTAATAAAAATATATATATATAAAATTGACATATCTGTTGAAACTATTTAGTGACAGGTTGAAAACATGAGAATTTCTCTTTCAAACTATTTGCCGACAAATTGATGGCATAGACCAAATTTAAGAGGGGTTGTGAAAAAAATATGATTGATTTTAGACATCTAATCAATGAATTTTAAAAATTGAGGGGAGCGGGCACCCACCCGCCCTCTCCTTGGCTTCGTATATACTCATATTAAGCCTTCGTAATACATCATAATAAGAAAATTGCGATTATTGTAGTGTATATTTGCTTGTTTACAATTTTAATCATCTATAGCTGTCAAATTTCAATCTTATTCATTTATCTTGTGTTTGTATATATGATGCTATTGTGACGCTGACTTGAAGTTGATTCGTCGCTTAAGTGTACGATATGACATAGAAAATAAAAATTACATAGAGACAAATATACATGTTGAAAAATTACAAATTTCAATGATGTCGATGAATTATGTGATGGCCCCTTATGCTGGGTTTTATTCAAAGTTCAACTATATTTTCTCAAAAACTTTTGAGAGCCGCAAATCTTGAAGAGTTTGTAATAATTGTGGAAAAATTCCATCTCAAAAGTTTAATAATTACTTGGACTAAAGTGTAGCTGGATCACATAACACCAAAATATGCCCTTTTACGAGTTTTACTAATTTATTGGGGAATAATTTGTCACGAAAAAGTATATATACTATCCTGTGTTTGACTCGAGTTTTACGAATAATTGAAATTAAAAAATAGTTATGTAATCCTCTTTCTCTTTATGATCAAGAGGTGTAGGGTAATCAATTTTATTTATAGTATCTTGATTTTTTATAGTATCAATTATATACTAATAATTTTACTAATTATAATCCATAAAAAAATCATCCCTTTCTCATCATAAATTGCATGCTGATTGACTTAATTAGCATAGTTTATGTATGAAAATTTACTATTTGTGTGAAGAACAACAAATTCATGGCTTGCAATTAATCTTAGAAATAACAAATTTGAAGAGAAATTTGGCATTCAAAGTAAGGGACACAATAAGCCTTTTTGTATGGCACTCTTTAATTATACACATGAATAATACAAATATTAGTTTGTGGGGGAAAAAAAAGGTGCAAGAAGGTGGAAGGAGACGAATTTCCCATCCGTCACTAAATACAAAATGGAGGGGACAATATTAGATAGGATAAAATATTTTACTTTCTTTAATCAACTAACTCAATCGCTTTTTTACCACTTCAATTCTGTTGCACCATATGTGGGCAAAAACATGTGTGAGACGGGCTCACGGGTCGTATTTTGTGAGACAGATATCTTATTTGGGTCATCCATGAAAAAGTATTACTTTTTATTCTAAGAGTATTACTTTTTATTGTAAATATCGGTAGGGTTGATCCGTCTCACAGATAAAAATTCGTGAGACCGTCTCACAAGAGACCTACTCCCATATGTGTATCATCGATCGGGACCATCTCCTAATTGAATTCGTACAAAAATATTGTAATTTCTGCACTAAACGTAAAATCCAACTACTCCAATCCATTTAAGTAATATTCTCGCAATAATCCTAATTATTTGGTAATATCAGGTGTTAGTCGATTATCCGACTATAAAAAAACTAACTAAAATTGCAAAAATAAAAATAAAATATCATACCGAAATTGATTTGTTACTAAATGAAGGAGCGGAATTACAATGAGATCAACTTGCAAGTTGAATATATGTGACAATTTTTTTCATTTTTACGTAACTCATGATATTCTATATGTTTTTTGAGCAAAAAACAAAGATTTATTCATGTCATAGGGGATGTAAATGAGACTATGACATATGGATAAATCCTTCTCACATGATTTTAGGAATTTTTAATTATTTCAATACGAAATTGAAGTATTAAAAGTGTTTTTATTTTTACCCATGATTTAAAATTTATTACTAATATATTAATATATGTTAATTGACAATGTTTTTCGTTGATGTACTAAAAAGCCTAGCAAACTAGGGAGACAAGTAGGTCTAACTCCCATTTCGTGGCTTTCGGCCGACAGAAGACATTGAATGACTTTAATATTCGGGGATTGTATCTCTACTATTTATCATTAGCATGATAAAAATAATAAATAATAATAGCCTACACAAGATGTCTTAGTTGATTAAGCGTTTAAAAGACGGAGTCAAATGATCATGAGTTTAATTCTCCGTTTTCATATTTTTTTTGGGTTGAATACATGACATAAGGTTTGTTTAGTGCAATTTATCTGGCTGACATAGTATTATAGCTATTGTGTTAAGCATGAGGGTTTATACAACGTGCACTCGAAAGATAATGGATGCAGATTCAATTTCAAAAAATAAATAAATAAAAATAATATGAACATGTAACATAAAAAATATTATGTTAAATTGAATTAATTATTTTTTTAAAAAAATTGATCAAATAATTTTGTGAAATATTGAATAATTTTAAAAATTAAATGGTTTAAAATTTTTAATTTGATATGTGTTGGGAATTGAATAATTGTTTATGTTAAAAGAGCCGTCAATACATAACGTTTGGATGCCATATTGTACGATTTAAAAAATACATAATTTACACTATTATCGCTATTTATAAATTTTGATAATACGACAAACATTCGATCTTACCGTATACGTGTTGCTTCACTAGTTTATAAATTATATTTTAAGGCTACGAGTTTTATGATAGTTTCACTTTATTCATGGATATTTGCAAGTGAAATGAGAAACACGTATCTAGTAGCATAGAGGCAGACTTATGTTGCAGCACAACCCTTGGATTCTCGTGGGGCCACTCTCAACGAGGGATCGAACGGTTATTATCGGTCATCTGGGTTTACCAAAAATAGAAAGTTCTTTGAGCCCCAAAGCAAAATAGCATAGATAAGTTTGAGGAAAAAAATTTGCGCTAACGAATGTGTTTGTTATAATTGATTTTCAAATTTATGATTTCGTTTTAAATTTTAGACTTTGATGCTAGATAAGATATACATTCTACTAGTTTTAAGAAAGAGTATGTCTCTTATGAGACGGTCTCACGAATCTTTAACTGTGAGACGTGTCAATTTTACCGATATTCACAATAAAAAGTAATACTCTTAGCATAAAAAGTATTATTTTTTCATGAATGATCTAAATAAGATATATGTCTCACAAAATACGACCCGTGAGACCGTCTCACACAAGTTTTTGCTTTTAAAAAATTAGAAAGTATAACTTATTGTTTGTATGGTTTTAGATAATAATTATCAAATGAAACAAGTCATGAGATTGAGTATTTAAATTAATTTGTGATATTTCAAAAGGGGTCGAATTAAAATGTTAGTGATATTTTAAGGGTGATAAAATACACTTTGAAATGTTTTAAAATTAAAACATACGAGATTTAACTTGTGATGCATTGGGAATTTATTTTTAAATTCATGACAAAAGTACCAAGTTTTGTGATCATAAATAGAGTAGATTGTTATGTCCTAAATGCATATAAAACTAAAAATTAATTTAGTGATATAATCTATAGTATCCTAATTATAGAATTATTTTATGTTGATGGCAAAAAAATTATATTTTGTGTATGTATAATTTTGTTTTTGACCAAAGAGTATTTATATTTTAATCAAGTGTATTATGTATATTACAAAAATTAATCAATCGATGCTCGAACGGAAACTCATATGAAATTATCTGACGAATCAATTTGTGATACGAGTCTCTTACTCGATCCCACAAATGAAAAAATATTATTTTTATGATATAGAGTATCATTTCACTCTAAATATGGAGCAAGTTGACTAATCTTATGAATATAAATTTTTAGACTGTCTCAAAAAAAACCTAATAGCAAAATAATTAGTCTATTGGATGGACGGAGTTGCCATTTATTTGCTCACTTTTTTTCTCAACCTCGTGATAATTTGAAATGTTGAAATGAAAATAAATTTCAAATTAATTCACGTCGCTCGCAAATACGTGACTTTTAGTACTCGTGTTTGAATGCTTTCACCCACTTCATTTTATTTCAGCTATAACGTAAATTATAAAAGAAATATAAACGTTGCAATTATAATAAATAATAGCAAAGAAAACAAATAATCTTGTGCGCAATCAAGGATAATAGTTGCGGATTTCGTCGTCATAAAAAATATATTATTAGTTAATACAATTTTATTTAAGGGGAAAATTTCATTTATGATCCTATATGTTTTCATCTTTCAATTTTGTTCATGAATATTATTAAATTTTAATTTTAGTCATATATATTTTGATTTTATAAATTTTAATATTTTTTTGAAAATATTGATTTGACATTATATATATATATATATATATATATAATAAAAGTAAGTTAGACTGGTGTCATTCTTGTTGTCGTACCAAACATACGTACAACTTGTTTTTATTTAATATGCATTAATTGTAGATATACTATTTCAACAGTTTCTCCAATTGGACACTCCACATATATATAGATAAGATCACAAATTATTTTACTATTTTCCAAAAAGTTTCAAATTCAAAATGGGAAAAGTGCAAAGTGCATTAGGGGAAAAAAAAAAAAAAAAATTCGATCTTCTGTAGAAGAGGCACAAACAAACATTGTAGCTTTAAATTCAATTCCGGTAATCTAATTAGTTAATATTAGATTTTATAAATGATATTTGAATTTTTTAAATAAAAATAAAAGTGTGTATTTAAATTTAAAAAACAAAAAACAAAAATATAATATTAGTATCATGTAAGGATAAAGTTGGAAAAAAAGTTGATGTCCTTCTTAGGTGGTTACTATCATGTCCTCAACCTTAATAAGATATACTAGTGCACCGACGCACGCGTTGCATGCTTGTATAATATTTTTTATAATTAATTTGATTTATATTTAAATAAGGATCAAAATATAACTATAAGAAATAGTGAGGGACTACACTGTAATTTTGATATATAAATTAAAAAATAAAAAAATAAAAAAAATAATCTCAATAAGAATTGAACATATAACCTAAACTTCAATAAACAACGACTCTATCCGCTAAACTATATATAACTTGCATTAAACTTTTAACATTTTATTAATATATATAATTATTATTAACGAAAAATATTCATTCTTCCATCACAAAAACATACAATTGAATCGATTAACGAGAAATATTCCTTCTTCATTTTTTTTTAAAAAAAACCACAATTAAATCAGTTCACCGACAATGATTCCATAACAAGTCGTCAAAATTGAGGGACATCTTGTCATAATTTTCCATCAAATTATTATTATTTTCTCCGAAGAAACCCCCACGGTCTCCAAAACTCTGCAGGGATGGGTTGCTGTAAAAATCCCACTCCAAATCATCCGCCAACACGAAGTCACCCGCAGTCTCCACCGAGTACTCCAAGCCCGTGCCAAGAATCGGCAGCTCCACTATCTCGCCTAGCTCCTCCGACGTCGAGGACAGCGTCATCAACGACGTAGTCGATGAAGACGACGCCAAAGACCGCTCCTCGCTACGGCTATGGCAGTGGTGCAGGTGGAGGTGGAGGTTCTCCATATGAGCAGCCTTGGTAGCCGCGGCCTGTACGTCCGACGGGGAGCGAGTGACCGGGCGGGGTAACATGTGAGCTGTCTCCGGGAAGTTGAGGATGGCGGAATCCCCCTTGATAGCCAGGGCAGCAACGTCGTGGGCACGTGCTGCCATTTCCGGGCTGGCGAAGGTCCCCAACCAGATTCGAGACCTCTTCTTCGGCTGCCGGATTTCCGAAACCCACTTCCCCCAGGCCCGCATTCTCACACCTCTATACACAGGATGCTTGCTGGCACTCTTTCTTCCCCCTCCCAGCTGCTCCGAGCTCCCATCAATCTCTCTGTTTCTCTTCACAGCACTCGACTGCAGTTGGTGAGAGCTTTGCTCAAGCCCGAACGAATCCCAGTGTCGATTCGCCATCCAGAATCGGTCACTATAAATAGCTCAAAATGAATGTTAGCTCGAGTCAGTATACGATGACCAATATTGATCATCAACGCTGAAGCAAATCAACTAAACTGACAAGTGTGCAGAAGAAATAATATAATAGCGTAAAAATTATATATTACATGAATGGTAGGTTTAGGGGTATTTATATGTGAGATTTCGCGTTCGTACGTGTGGGTATATATCGTACGAATCGAGTGAGGCCCGAGGAAAATTAAGACGAGACAGCTGGTTTCTTTTCGTTTGTCCCCGATTTCATTTTATATTTAGTATTTAAGATAAAACTAGGTGCATGTAAAGGAGAAAGGAGAGGTCTCTCACTATCGACCGAGGCTTTTAATTTTTTTTCTCCCGGTTTATAAAATTATATGTCATGAATAATGTTTTCCATTAACAACTATATACAATTTTGCAAATTAAGGAGATTTAAAGAGGAGTTGATCATATTGAGATTGTATTTCGACTCGATTTTTACTATTTATGAATATCCCCGACCCCGAAGTCATAAGTTGAAACAAAGTTTCTCAAAATTATATCAGCACAATGTTAAAAAAACATCAATTTTAAATAAACAATAATCGATGAGTTTCGTGACTTCTGAAAAAAAAAATTAAAACAAAAAATATTGAAGTTATTAGATAAAACCAAATATCGACAAGTTACAAGATTAAAACTCAAAATATGTCAATTTAAATTTCTAAAATTGTAATTTTTCCATATATATATATGTGAGTGTATTGTTAAAAAAACTTTATAGGACTAAATATTTGATGTTTTACCAAAAGTTATAACTGATAATAATGATGCAAATCAAATCTTTTAAACAGTAGAACAGTTCAACCGTCACGTTTCTATTGCTCTACCAGTAGGAACAACTATTTCACTTAACAATCTTCATCACAAAAATTATATCAATTGCAATCAATGAGAATCGAACTCATGATCTTGACTCTCATAACACTTGTTGGGATCATAAAATAGTTTACACGGGGGTAATGAACTTTTTTAAAATATTTTGCAAAACTATAAAGCTTTTCAAACCATGATACTTTGACTGTTATACAGTTTAAAATATTTGAATTGCATTGTTACCACCCGTTGTAGTTTTTAGTAAAACGACAAGCATTCAGTTCTTTAATTGATATTAGAGCCAAAGTTATGAGTTTGATTCCCATTGATTTGAAAGTAGTAAAATTATTGAGAGTAGGATTGCTGGAGTGCAATAATTGTCCATGCTAGGAGAGCGATTGAACCGTGGTAATTGAGCTTTTATACAATTAAAAAAATTGAGTTGTACCATGTTGATCCAATTTTCTCTTATTTTGCTTAGTTATCATAATTAGCCCAATTAAAGAATATGAAAATGAAAGCAAAATAAGAACATGTGTAATTTTAACGTGGTTCGGTACAACCAATCTTCATCCATAAGAGCACGCCTAGTTATCAAGTAAATCTACTAAATATTAATAATTACAATCATACAAAAATTATTCAAATAAAAGACTCTCACTCTTTTAATGACATACATTAAGTAGACTTCACCAAACGAGCATCATTTGTCTTCAAACCCACCTTAATTGGACGCCTTCCAAATTGCATATTGTTCTCTTCCGAGAACGCCGCGTTTTTCTCCCGAGGAATGAATCACGATGCTCAGAATATGTGTGCATTACCAGCAATTGAAAATGTCGAAATTAGAATGAATAAGGTAAAACAGTCAGTATTGGTCATATTTTCAAAATATTGAGAGTCCCTCACTATTTCTTATAATTATATTTTTTACTCATCATTTAAATATAAACCAAATAAATTATAAAAAATATTGTACAAGTACGCAACACTACACTAGTAATTAATTAATTTTAACATTTTTAATTAATTATGCGTAAATTAATAAATAATATAACATATATTTTTATAAATTCAGAAATATCGGTAAAGATAAAGATATATATTAGTATTTTTTTTGGCAAAGATATATTAGTAATTTCGAAAATTTTGGAAGGGAGATTATAGAATATTTTATAGGTGGATTATAAATTTTTATAACTATTATAATGCATGTTATTTAAAAAGATCAAAGTTATTTATTAAACTAGATGATATTTATTTGAGTAGATCTCTTGTGAGACGGTCTCACGAATCTTTATCTGTGAGACATGTCAAACTTATCGATATTCACAATAAAAAGTAATACTCTTAGCATAAAAAGTAATATTTTTTCATCGATGCCCCAAATAAGATATTCGTCTCATAAAATACAACCCGTGAGACCATCTCACACAAGTTTTTACCTATTTAATAATATTGAATATATAAAGTAGATCGTGGAATAGAAATTGAATCTCATTAATTTAGAAAACGTTTATTTGGTTTCTACTATTTTAACATTAATTTTCTATTAACATTAATTTATTTAAAATAACTCATTACTTTGAGAAATATGGGTGTTTGAATTCATTTTCCAAACACTAAATATTTCTATTACTTTTTCATTGATTTTTAAATACCGTGTATAAATGTACAACTTTTAAAAGAAAGCATGCTTCCATTAATTTCTAAAAGTTTTTAGAAATTAACAACATATTTTTGATATAATATTTTCGCTCGTATCAACATATATTATAACAAAATATTTTTCACATAAAAACGATACTTTTCACTAAAATCAACATATATTTTTTAAAATATAACTAACAAAAAAATGATATTACAGTAGTATAATTTGAACATTAAAAAAATATTTTTCAAAAGTCGAATACTTTTCGCTCGAATCATTATATATTACACAATATTTTTTCATTTCATAACTAACAAAAAAATGATACTTTTGTAATGAAAATAATACTTTTGATATAAAAAATAAATTTTTCATATATCAGAAACTTTACAATTCAAATCAATATATATTAAACAATATATATTAATAATTTAAAAATAATATTTTAAACATAAAAAATAATATTTCACAGCAAATTATTGTATGTAACGAAATGTCATTTATGTCCATTTACGAAATAGAAAAAAATTGCTTTTGGGGTAATTATGTGGCTGATCGAAACCTTATCCCATTGCACGCTGCCTCTTCTAAATAAACCTCGCCGAGTCCTGAAGCTACTTGCGGAAGGGAGGCGGTTCTATGACAGAAATGGCGAGTATCAGGTGTTGATTTATTGGCGGCCTTGGTGGCGGAGTTCTTGCGCGACGCCTGCGGGTCCTTAATCTTACCACTTTAGGAAAGAGCTTTATTTGACGCGTGCTAACTGATTCGTGTATGGGTCTTGTTGCTGATGCATCTTTAATGTTTGATAATTGGATTTGTTTCTTTCGGTTGAATTCTGAAATGGATATTCGTTTTAACTATAACTTTTGTGTAATTGATGCTACTTGTGATAAAGAGTAATGTAATTGAGTGAGAACATCACTGGCTATTGTGATACTGAAAGGGTCCTCGCGAGTAAATAGGAATTTGGAAATGGTAGAAACATAGTTGGGGGTAAATTTTTTGCTGAAAAGGCCATATCTTTTTTCTTTTAGATTGAATTAGCACTTGATACAATATTTTTCCAGAATAATTCATGATGCACGGGGGCCTTAGAGTTTCAGTTTGATTTAATATCTAGGAAATGGAATTGCTTCATTGTGCTTCAAGGCCACAAGCTTTCGCCACTTCTGTGAAAGAAGTGCATGAGATGAATTCTCCTTCGGTTTTCCGCGCTCCTCTTAGGTCAAGGAAAAGGCAAATAAACAATGTAGTTTCCTACCTTAGAATGAAGCCTTTTGGAGGCTTAATAACAAAAAAGCTTCTGTGTTCACCTAGAAGGGTATCTTTTTTCCTCCCTTTCCGTCGTTAGTTTTCCCCCTATTCTACCTATAAACATACATGGACTGTGTTTTGGATTGTGAGCACAGGGTGATGGCAGAAAAAGAAGTGGCATTGAAGTTTCAAAAATTGAAGAATTGCTTAGGCTCGGTGGAGGGCAAGAAGAGGAAGGGGATGAATCTAGTGGGAGTGAAGAGGATGTAAATGATGATTCCTTTGCTATGGATGAAGACGAGCGGAAAGAATGGAGGCGAAAGATTAGAGAAGTCATTGGTAGGATCCCTGATGTGGAAGAAGAGACAGATCTTGTGGAGAAGAGGAAGAAGATGCAAAAACTTTTGGCTGAATATCCACTTGTTGTTGAGGAGGATGATCCAGACTGGCCAGAGGATGCTGATGGGTGGGGCTTTAATTTAGATCAATTCTTCAACAAGATCAGCATCAAGAATGTCAAAAAGGATGATGATGAGAATTATGATAGTGAAAACGAAATGGTATGGCAAGATGATGATTATATTCGTCCTATAAAAGACATTACCACTGCAGAATGGGAAGAAGCTGTTTTCAAGGACATCAGTCCTTTGGTCGTTCTTGTCCATAATCGGTACAAAAGGTTTGCTCTTATACTCGCTTAACAATTTAAACTTTTTCTAGCACACGCTTGGTCTTGCTCTCTTGTTTTTGACTTTTTAGTAGAATTGATTTTTAGGACGCACAAGAAAAGCTGATATCCAATATTAGTTGGGTGAAGTAAAACTTTATTCCAAAAGAAAAGTTAGATGTCATGGAAACTGAATATGTGATTGCCATAGAGGAAAAATTTAGAAAATTTTGAAAGTCAGTGGTATAGACAATTATTTGCAAGCTTGGAAAGGAGGAAGAGTGCATTTTCAGAGGAACAAGAGGAAGTAAATGCTACCATGAGACAATATTAAGTGTTGAGATGCAGTCTGACAACAAGGCATTTATCTTTAAGCTGCATTCGGAAGCATGTTACATTGGATTTGAAAGAAATTTTGAAATTAATATTTTTGAAAATCAATTGATTTGAAATGACATGTAGTTGAGCAATTTTGATCTTTTAAAGTGTGAAAATATGGCTGACAAAGAAGTGGAATTTGAAATGCCTATGTGAACTCTTTACCCAAATGTATATAATGGATATGAGGTTTGAATTTGAAATCCACTATTTCCGAACCATTTATGCGAATGTGGCCTAAAGTGATCCCATTTAGCTACTTATTAGTTGGATGTCAATCTGTGTTAGTTTAAATTTAATAAGTGATGATTAGTGATGCAAGTTGGATGTCAGTTTAAATCTATTAGTTCTTATATGACAGATCACTTCATCGTCAGTTTAAATCTATTAGTTCTTATATGACAGATTGCTTTATCCTTGTGCAATTCTATATTTTCACTAATTATTGTAAAAAAATATCTGCAGCCCGAAGGATAATGAAAGGATCCGAGATGAATTAGAAAAAGCAGTGCACATCATATGGAACTGCCGGCTACCATCACCTAGAGTAAGTGAGCTTTTCCATTGATCAACATTTCGATCTTCCTCTCTGCCAGCTACTAATCAGCATTAGAAAACAGTGTGTTGCAATCGATGCTGTTGTGGAACTTGACTTGGTCTCTGCATTACGAGTCTCTATCTTCCCAGAACTCATTTTCACAAAAGCAGGAAAAATTTTGTACCGCGAGAAAGGTAAATCTTCCGTAATCTAGCAGTTGCATGCTTTTTGCTATGGCCTGAACGTTAATCTTCCATTTTTCTACAGCAATCCGAGCAGCTGATGAGTTATCAAAGATAATGGCATTCTTCTATTTTGGAGCGGCCAAACCATCTTGTCTGACCAGCATTGTGAACACTGAAGAAGCCATTCCTTCTGTTCGAGCGTCTTGTGAATCCAGTTGAAAAACCACACGGACATCTGATACTATCTTGACTATTGTTTCTGTTCAATATGGTGAAATGATTTGTTAGTGGTACTTATGAACTATGTTCTCGATCTCTTGAAATTTCATTGATACAAGTTTTGCCGAAACCTGTTAGAAGGCAACTTTCTCCTATATTAGCCGTCAGAAGAGTTGAAAGTACCAATCTTTTCCCTGCTTCGAGTGCTATGCAAAAAAGAGTTATGTTACCGGTGTGGCCGTGGGTGGAATTATGACTGCAAGAAGATCCATTGACGATGCCAGATTTGAGTCTCTCTGTGTTAGAACAGGCACATTATATAGTTTGTTATTGTTAGATACGAGTAATTCTTAATTCTGGAGAGTTTTAAGGTCTTCCATATTTCCTTTATATCTAGTTTATGAAAAATATGAAATATGTAAATGGCAAAATCGTTTCTGTCAAAGTAGCTTCTCTTTTTTTTTGGGCTGAAGTAGCATATTTGCCATGCTTGCGACATTACCATCTGACCATACTATCCATTGAATGGCGCCGCAGCCATTTTGCTTCACCTGAATTACTGAACCCAGCGGCTACCAATTCTTCAAATTTTGAGTGTGTTGACCTTAATTAAAGTTTTATATCTAAGCTGTCCCTTCTACCTGAGATCCACATAAATAACTACCTTCTCGATATCGAACTTTGGTATTTCTGTTTCGAGGGCGGCTACAAGATTAGTTGAGATGAGTTCATATGGATTACTCGTCTTCAAATCTCAATATCCCTTCGGTTCATAGATCGTCCTATTATGAGAAGTTATTCTTTTTCTCCCTGAAAATATATGGATGGACTCAATACCTAATGCATTGAATATTCCCAACAGCTATGCACTAAAAAAAACCTACAATGTAAACAAACAGCAATTTTCTTTTTCTAACAGATTCACGTGTCAATTCAAAGTTGAGTTCTTGCTAGCATTAGGTAGTTCCCAATTCTACAACTTTGTGAGATGAATCAGAATCTGCCAAGACATCCAACTAATAAGTAGCTAAATGGTGCAACAAATCTTCTGATATCCTTCTGCTGCTGATTTGAAGTTATGGATCAGACGTGCACAAATTTGCTTGAACAAAAGATGAACTAACTAAAAAACATCTATACTAAGAAAGATGGTTTTGTCCAAATATTACAAGCCAACAAAATCCGGGGTGACGGAACCAGTCTCTCGAACCCATGGAAGACTTTTAGGTTCCTCTATGTTTGTATACTTGTGGGTTGGATAGCAGCGGAAATGGCCTCATTCTCCATCACTAGAATCGAAAATTGGCAAATCCAAGAGGTGAAGATCAGGAAGCTTGATCAAGGGGGGTTTGCTAACAGGTTTTTGCTTTTCAGACGACTGTTCGCCGTCGCCTTCGGTTCTGGCCCCTTTCAAGATTGTACCTTTTACGATTCCACTAAAGAAATTAAAAGGGTTCTTCAATCCACTTTTGACTTTCAATAGCAGAGACACCTCTGATATTTGCCAAGCCACAGTGAGCAGTATCATGGTTGACACAAGGCAGTGTGTGATCAGATTCTGCCTCTTTACATTCCTCACCTCTTTGATTATCTCTTCTGTTTTATCCACTTCCGGACTCGATTTCACGACACCCTCTTCTTGCAATGAATCCAACTGTTCATTTCGCTTCTCTTCCTCTTTTGCTTTATCCACTCCTGGACTCAATCTCTCGACATATTCTTCTTGCGATGAATCCAACTGTTCTTTTGGCTTATCTCCTGTTTCATCCACTTCTGGACACCATTTCTCAAAACCTTCTTCTTGCAAAGGATCCCACTCATCATCATCTTCTTGCAATGAATCCCACTGTTCTTTTGGCTTCTCTCCTGTTCCATCCACTTCTGGACACAATTTCTCAACACCTTCTTCTTGCAATGAAGCTAACTGTGTGTTTTTTTTTGGCAACAACAAATTCATAAAACGAATAATTCTTTAACAGATGTTTGTAAATAATGCAAAAAAAGCGGCAGAACACCAATATGGCGTCCTGGTAAATGATTCAAGTTCTTGCTATACCAATAGATTTAAGCTAAGATCTGAACTCAAGAAAGCCATAAATGTCTTACAAAGATAATAACATGAAAAGAGAGAGATTATATAGAGTCGGCACCTGAGAAAGCAGCTGGACGAGAAGTTCTTTGGCAGTGGGTTTGTGCTCGGAGACTTGATGCTCCTCCATTCTCTCTTTAATTGCTTGCTTTGCTATCTCCACCTTATCGAATGACTCCATATGACATTTATCCATTCTTTCTTCTTCTTCTTCCTGTTCGATGATAATAACTAAAATCCTGCAGCTTCAAAATCTGTTGGTATATTTATAGTATGTGATGAATGTGCAGATTCCAGAAGATTATCGACTCCCAAGAAAAACGAAGACCACTGGACGGCTTCCACGCATTATGTGATTGGTTCTCTAAAACGGTCCATTCTTGTATTCAATCTCAATCTCAACTAAATGACTTGACTTACCCCGAATGCTTGGGGTTAGACTCTCGCTCTAAAATATAAATTAAATTTAAAATATTTAAATCTGATTTTTAATAAGTTATTTTATTAATTTTGTTTACATAATTAAAATTTTCATGTTTTTTTCAAAAAAGAAATATGGGGTTTTTGGGGATTCTAAAATACATATAAGTACTACTAATTCATGTTTATTAGACTCAATCATAATATATAATATAATATATCATGTTTATTAGACTCAATCAGAATATAGTCTAATCATAATATATAATATAATATAATATAAATATATATTATTAATTAAAATCAAACTCAAAATAAATAAATATTATCATGTGAGATTTTTTTATAATTCCAAAATACCCTTTAGTCACCCTATATTTTATATTTCTCTTTGTCGTTTTTTTTTTTCTATCATGTCATTTTGATTTAGTTTCGAAAATTGATAAATTTCATTTTAATATTTATTAAAAAACTATTTCCTAATAAGTTTTTTTTACAAACCACAATCCCATTTGTCAAAATCTTCTAACATTTATTATTGGATATATCCATATTTTATCTAAAATTTTAAGTAAAAATTTCATTACATCAAAACAAAATAATATGATATATAAAAGGTTACATATGTATAGAATAAGTAAATTGATTGCGTAAGATGATATTCAACCTCTTTGTAATATATTGTGTTTGTTTCACATGTTTACAAAAACAGGAATCCAAAAGGGAGAATGAGAAAAAAAACCATCATCATCTCTTGCTAGTAAAATTAAGTGATGGATTGTCCATAATTATATCTTATATATCATTAAGATTTATTCGATATTTCAAGCTCGATGCTCAATTATAATGCACAATAAAATAATAATAATAAGTGGTGGAGGACCTAAAAATTTCGATCGATCCTAGGGATGGCAATGACATCTCCATTATCGTCTTCGAATTCTATCCCTATCCTGATAACCTCTCCGATCCTCGATTCCTCAAACGAAACTACGGTGATAAGTCCTTATTTTCGTTTCAAAAATATTAATGAGATAAGATGAGAGAGAATGCGAACCTAAAATTTATTATTAGTGATAATATTAGTATTATTTTTATTATTAATATTATTTTCGGATGAGTTCGAAGATGAAGATGATATCTCATATTTGTCCTGAATTATTTCGATGATTTTAAAAAATCTAGATATCCAAGCACGAACCTAAAAAAATAAAAAATCCACATTTGAGGTTCACAAACCGGTGGTTAAAATTACCATCCCTAAATTCAAAGGGGATTCTTTTGGGCCCTTGTTTACCAGAGAAGAAGGTGAGTTTGAGAGTAGTGAGAATTAGAGGAGTGAATGATGGTAGGGAGAGTTTGCAGTTTTCTGCAGCCTTTACCAGCCAAACTAAGTTCTTCACCAACTCCTTTCAGGTCTTTCGCGCGTTACAATTCAAGAATTAGAGTTTGTGAGGCAGCCCGTATGAAAACCGGTGCCGCCGATGCCGATGCCGATACCGATGCCCAACGTCCACCCAAAGTAATTGACTCACATTTGCACGTTTGGGCATCACCACAACAGGTTGTTTGAACATTTCATGTATAGCCAGCCTTTTCCTTATTTTTTTCATTCAATGAAATGTAGGGTATTTTGTTTTCATTGAATTCTTTTCAGGCTGCAGAAAAGTATCCATATTTTCCTGGGCAGGAGCCCACTTTAACCGGTCATGTGGATTTCTTGCTTGAGGTGTGTGTGATCAACTAGAATGATGGGTGTGATAAAAGTGTAATCTTCATCTTCTACTTGGTTATTTCGTATGTATGTGTTGATAATTGTCTACATTGAAGAGGTATCGCCATTGTAATTCAATTCTATACATAGAATAGATGAGCAAGTTTTAGTCTTCATATCAATCTGGTTTTCTTCAGAACATGGCTGAAGCTGGTGTGGATGGTGCACTCGTAGTACAGCCCATTAACCATAAGTTTGATCATTCTTATGTGACCAGGTTAGTTTCTTGATTTCATTAAAATACTTTAATTATGTTGATCATTCAACTAAATTATGCTTTTTTCCAACAATAAATAGTTTCTCCCATACCCTTGTAATAAAGTTATAAAATAGTTTACAATAGCATGACTCCAAGTGGAAACACACATACAAAATCATAATAGTTAGAAGCACCACAAGTTTGATTGCACGGCTTTGGTGGCAATTGTTGGATAGTCTCAAGTTTTCCATGTCCTGCCCGATAATTCTTTTCGAGTAGTTGTTTGTTTTAAGTGTTCATAAATTTGTGATGTAGTTATCACAACCATATCGATTGAAAAGTTGTGCAAATAAAATAAATCAATTGAACAGTGAGTAGCTGAGCAGCTAAGTCCCACAACTGTCAGTACACCAAGTTAACCGGTGGTCAAGTGGCATACCAAGTAATCAGCTCGAAGAGTTGGCGAATCTGATGGTGGGATCGGTTAATCCAGTAATAAGTTAGCCGGTTGAGTTTCAGTCAAGCAGGAAAAAGAATTCCTCTTAGTCTTGAGGACTTATTAAATATCTACTGTTAGAAGAAAAATTAGCAGAGAACTAAATCCAGTCCTTGCTGGGGAGACTTTGGCTTTGGTTCAGGAGAGAACAAAATCATGTTTCATTTTACCAAATCCAATCTGGAAAAGGTGAAAAACACTGTTGAATGAACAGAACGGAAATAGAAAAGCAATGTAGTAAATTCAGAGACAATTAAACTAGGAATGCTAAAAGAATCGAACGTGAATTGTGAAAATTGACTTCATATTACTTCCCCTAATTCCATACTCATCGCTTTATACCCACTCTCCTACTAATGATGATTAACTACGCACTTTTCTACTATTGTAAACATGACAAACCCACAAACCCATGGAGATGAAGTGTCAATTCCATGAATTTCTTATCAGATTCAATCATAAAATTGAATAGTCAAATGGCAACATTTTCCAATCCTTGTGGGATTCAAGACATAATTTCATCCCATATAAATCCAACTTTTCAAAATCAAGTTCATGGTAGATGTCAAAAGTGTACTGATTTCAGGATTTGCTTTTTTATTTTAAAAGTTCTTTTAAACAACGAATAGTTTAATGTATTGTTGCACTTTTGATACATGAGAGTCAGACCGTCAATTCTTTAGAAAATAAGATGGCTTATGCAGATGAATATATGCTTGAGCAGTGTTTTGGAAAAATATCCATCAAAATTTGTTGGTTGTTGCCTTGCCAATCCAGCAGAAGATGGAGGAGGCATCAAACAGCTCGAAAATCTGATTACAAAGGTTTCTCATCAAACAATGTCATCATCAATGCTCAATTAGTCGCATTATATATATGTATACGTAGAAATGATGTCGACGTGGTGTTTCTGTCCTGCTCGGTCAATAGGATGGGTATCGTGCTGTGCGCTTCAATCCATATTTGTGGCCATCTGGTCAACTGGTAACCCAACACTTCTTAATTCTATGCAAAGAAATCATTCAAGATGTTTTTGTGATCTATCTCGGTCCTTTCATCTTGGTCTTGTGTGTGTCTCAACTATTACAATAAATGAATGATTCTGTCATGGCCTTGCAGATGACAAATGAAGTTGGGAAAGCGATGTTCTCCAAAGCAGGAGAGCTTGGTGTGCCGGTTGGTATCATGTGCATGAAGGTACTTCTCATCTTATCGGCGAAATGCAATGTTGTTTTGCAAATCCTATACTGCTTATGATTCCTTCATATATTCTTCAATTTGGTTGCTTGTAATATTAATATTAATTTTCAGGGTCTTGATCTTCATCTTATGGAAATCGAGCAACTGTGCACTGAATTCCCTTCTACTGTTGTGTTGCTCGACCATGTCACTTTCTGTAAACCCCCAACGTAATATGTTTTAGTATTTCACGAATCTGTCCATTCCATGTGACTTATCCTCTCCTTTTCATCATTAATCAGAAATGACAACGAAGCCCAACTTTTCTCTAAATTGCTGAACCTCTCCAGGTTTCCGCAGGTAACTTGATGATCATCGAGTCTAATTCATCCATCTTCCACTCCTTTCCTAAAGAAAAAGGATTATATATCTTGTGACACAGGTTTATGTGAAATTCAGTGGCCTATTCAGAGTGTCAAGAAAGCCATACCCATACAAAGATCTATCCGATATATTATCCAAACTCGTTTCCACCTATGGTGCCAACCGTGTCATGTGGGGAAGGTATGCGTGTACAAGTTATATCTAGAGAAACACTTCTTGTGTAGTATAAGTATAATGCATCAGACGTATCAAAGTCTCATTTCCACGCTTTAACCATTTACAGCGACTTTCCTTTCGTTGTCTCGGAGTGTGGTTACAAGGAAGCAAAAGAAGCAGTTTGCTATCTCGCCCAACGAGCAAACTTGACAACTTCTCAGTTGGAATGGATTCTGGGTGCAACTTTTCATCACATCTTCAATACCTAACAGTAACAATTCATTTGAAGGAAAAATGTACCATAAATTTGAGCCCTTTGCAAGAATAGACGTACATTTTTTTTTCTTTTTAAATAGATCTGATTCCACCTTTACACGCAATATATATACACCACATGTTTTTTTGGTTACGAGGTCTATTTTTTTTTTTAAAAAATATTATTTTTGTACATTCTATTCTTGCAAATCATTCCCGTGATGTTTTGTTCGAGGTTCGTTTATTTATTAGCAAATCTCATCAATCAAATTTCTTTTAGTTAACCGAGATTATTTTAATTTAGGGCAAAAATTTGTGTGAGATGGTCTCACGGATGTATTTTATGAGACATATCTTTATTTGAGTCATTCATGCAAAATTATTATTTTTTATTGTGAATATTGGTAGAGTTGTTTTGTCTCACAGATAAAGATTCGTGAGAACGTCTCACAAAAACCTTACTATTAATTTAGTATGTCTCTTGTGAGATTTATCCGTAAAAAAAAAAAATAACACAATAAAAACCAAATACAAAATTTGATCGAAAATAGATATTCCAATACAATTGTACTAGATAAAAATCTTAGTACAAGTATATTTTTTATATCAAAATTTGATATACGCACGCTATTGTTCTTGTGATTATCTTATGAAATAAACTTATTTTTGCAATTTTAAATAATCGAAATTAATACGAATTTTTTTTTTGCTAATCAAAATTCGTTGAGCTATTTATTATATCTGATTATCAATCAATCTTTATCATGATACAATTTAAAGAACACGATATATCTTACTATACCTTATTAAGGTAGAGGTCTATATAATTAACTTTTAATTAATTTACTAAAATCATAATCATATAATTTTATAGATCATTTTTTTAATTTTCCTAAAATAACATTTATTTTTTAAATATTTCAATCACATTTTTATTTATTTTTAAAATTCAATAATATATTTATCTATATTTTAAAAAATTTAGACTAAAAAAAATATAAGAATTTAAAAATAACAAAAATCATGTTCAAGTAATAATTTAAAGATTAGGTCTCTTGTGAGACGGTCTCACGAATCTTTATCTGTAAGACGGGTCAACCCTACCGATATTCACAATAAAAAGTAATACTCTTAGCATAAAAATTAATATTTTTTCATGGATGACCCAAATAAGATATCCGTATCACAAAATACGACCCGTGAGACCATCTCACACGTGTTTTTGCCTAATTTAAATTGTATTAGCACACAACACATACTGCACAGTTGTTGTGTGTGAAGTGACACAGTTTGATACATTTTTGTAGGAAGAAATTATTTTTATGCCAATAATTTCCCTAAATACAAAATCGAAATGACTAGCTCAGTCTAAAATAATTTGACACAAATATTTTTTTAAAAAATTATAAATAAAAATTGTTAAAAAAAATTTGTACCTAAAAATAATTTTTTGATGATTATTATAATTTAATATAAAAAATCTCAAAGTTACGTGATATATTTATTTGAATTCAAATAAAAAAATTTAATATTATTATTTTATTTATTTACAGAGAGAGAACACATTCACTGTAACGTACAAATTACAAAATGTCCAGTGCTCTGCTGCATGCTACTCTCTCTCTCTCTCTTGTTAATTAAATTCTGAAGATAAACTTTTCCCGATTCAGTTAAATACCTTTACTTTGTGTTTCAAATCTGGAATCTTTTTGTTTTCGAGAGAACACACAGATTCAAAATGCTCGACGGTCTGCTGGGTCGTGGATTTAGCTCCAAATGGTCGGATTTCTTTCTTGTTTGTGTTAAATTGTTTGTGAATTAATTTTTTGTTGTTGAATTTGGATGTGTTTTGATGAGTTTGCAGCAAGTCGATGATAAAAGCGACACGGGCGAGGATCGAGGTGGTGAGGAGGAGAGCGGAGGCGAAGCAGAGGTTCCTCAAAGAAGATCTGACTAAGCTGCTTTCGAATGGTCTTGATATTAACGCCTTTGGAAGGGTACACGCTTCACTCTTTTTATGGTCTCTTTAGCTGCAGTGTAGCTAGCTGATTTGTAGCCTCTTTGGGTTGATTTATGGATTGGTTGAAGATGTTTTTTGGAGTTCCTCTTTGTATAGCTAATTGAATTTAACATTCAGTATGCCACTGCGATGAATCTAGCGATAAACCTATTCTTCCGTGGACTAGAATATTTTGCACTGGAGTGATAAGATTCCAGATCGTTAAAGTTTCTTTGCAAGCTTAGCAAGAAAAGATTAAGCCGAGAAGCTTTGCAGCGATAAACAGTTCGAGTCACGCCGTACAACTTAAAATTAGGCACCACCAAATAGATCAAATTCAGAGATGCATTGGACAGGTGGAAACCGAGAAGCATAATACCATTAAGACAAATGAAAACAGTTATTTGCATATTGCAACATCACTAAGAAAGTAAAAATATTTGGACCACAACTCAGAAGATATTAGCGTTAGTGTAGGGCCCTGCAATTGTTGGTATTATGAGACCTTTGCCATCTTAATATTTGAATATAGTAAGGAACTCATCTATACTGTGCAATGTATTATGCATGTTTTAGGGCCTGAGATTTCTATAATACGAGATCGTGGTCACACATGATGAATAGTCTTAAAACCAATTTTCAAACACCATGATTTTGGATTATTCATGTTTGATGGGAAGTCAAATAAATACTGATTTGGCACTCTTTAGATACTTGTATCTTGATCAGAGTTATTTAAGGCGCAAATGCTCTTAAGCCTTAAGCGCAGAGCGAAAGGCAGGTTGATTGCCATCTTGAAGTAATACATACTAGACATGATTTTTTATAAATGCATATAAAAGTGAATTTTACTACAATATTACATAACACCAAATATATATTTTACAATATACTAAACAATGATATTTTACGAACTACTAAGCAATGATGTAGATTAAATATTTATATCATAAAAATGAATCACCAAACTTATCTTCATCTTACTCAACTACAACACCATCATCTCTAAAAGTTTCATAATTGTATCTTCCTTATGCTCATTAGTTTCGTCAAGGTTGGTTTCTTCCTCTTCTTCACCAGTAAGAAGAGAAAACTCGCTTATACAAAGAATACCCAATGCTAGTTACTTTCAGCACCGAATCATATGATAAAATAGGGACTTGATTTGCACTTGTGATGACTCCAAGTTAACACATAGTAGATACAGATAAAGTTGATTTTTTTGTTGCCTTTGGTGTAGTTTTTCTTATTTCTTTTGAAGAAGACGAATATCAAATTGGGTTGATATGATGTTTCACCCATGATGTGATTGGTTGGGCGAGTACATGAATTCTGATTTTAGAATATCATATTAAAAAGCATGAGATTTTCTCTTAACAAACTTTGTATTGTATTGGGCACACTAGCATTTTGGAGATGGGCTCAATATCGAGACATGGTAAGTCACCTAGTTGATAATAATACCTATCTGACAAGCTAACTTATCTCATGTGAAGTAGACAGTTGGAGGTAAACTGATATTAGTGTGTGTGCAAATAATAATGTTGTGGAAGCGAATCAATTTTTGGTCCAACTAGAAAGTATAGACAAACTCCAAGGATCTAAAGGATCCCTAGACTACTTGAGAGGCACAGATTGCTTTCTGAAAGTAGTCAAAATCTTGTTGGCCACATGTACGATCCTAAGACATTCTAAGAGGTAATGTAAGATGTCATTTTTATTTTTATCTGATAATTACCAAAATTTAAGATTTTTTATTTATCTAATTTAAAATGATTAATAGAACTAATTTTTTATACTCTCCCTTGTATTAGAAACGCCAGAGCCACAATTTAATTTAATACACGCTTGAAGTTCTAACATGTGCTCTCTCTGTTTTCATGTGGAAGACAGACAGAAGAATTCCTTGCTGGATTGAATCTCCTGTCGTGCTATGATTTTATTGAGCAAACTTGTGAGTATATAGTAAAGCAGCTTTCCAGAATTGAGAAACAAGGGTAAGATCCAATCATATGTCCGAATGGCTTGTTTTTTTTTTATTTATTTAATGTATCATTTCATTTTCAGCTAGCACAATGTAATTGCATGGCAAGCACCAAATAGTGGTGTAATTCCTGTTACCACATTGATTTCTTTCGTCACATCTCTTTAAGTATGTTTCATGTTTATTGTTCACATTTCCTTGATTTCATGTGCTTTTTTGTTATTGAAGTACTTCAATACATGCGTGATAAATTGCTGACTACTCTAAAACCATATTCTAAGTTTTAGAAAATCATCGAATTTTGGGTCCATGCACGTGTTTCCCCATCCATGTCTATGCATCTGGATTTTCTATACATAATATTATTTTCATAGGAGTTCAGATATATTTTACTATTGTTGACAAGTGAAATAAAAATCTTAGTTATTTGCCAAAGGCCCAAAAGCACAACACCTGGTATTATTGGCATGTCTTTGTGAGGCAAACTGAACTTGGAATCCATATGAAAAATGGGGGATACCAGAAGTGTAGGTACGACTGGCACCAATTTGATAATGACCAAACCATGAAACTGTAGAAAATGAATTGTTTGAGGTGGCAGTTTTAGAAGTGATGGACTTATATCTGCATGGGGTTTTTGGGGAGTCTGAATCCTCCTTGTCAGATTGCAGGCATAGTTTCTAAGATTATAAAGATGCTGCTCTGGTTGTTGAGAGTTCAAGCTGTTTAAATGGGCTACATACTTTCTCTTCAATTTAATGGTTTCTTTATAGGGAATGCCCAGAAGAATGTAGGGAGGCTGTCGCTTCGCTGATGTTTGCTGCTGCAAGGTTTTCTGATTTTCCTGAACTGCGAGATCTGAGGAATATATTTCAGCAGAGATTTGGAAATAGTTTAGAGGCTTTTGTTAATCAGAAGGTGATGTCCCTATGCATCTCAGAATAGTTGTACAAAAGGTTATACTAATGATTGCAGCTTGTTTAAACTCTCTATTTACTTGATTTGTGGTTGTCAGTTTTGTGAGAAACTATCTGTGGTACCTCCTGCACGAGCAAAGAGGCTCCAGGTATTGCATGACATAACTTCGGAGTTTTCAATAAAGTGGGATTCAAAGGGTTTTGAACAAAGGATGGGCTCCCCTTCTGCACTTGTGCAGGTACAAATTTGAATCACCTGTGATTTTGTGCCAGATTAGAAAGATTCTACTAAGCAGCATATAAATATCAACGATAATTCCTATGACCTATATTTTGTCATAGATAATTAATATCTAGGGGCAAAAATCAGTGATACACAATGTTATCATACTTAAGCCTAAGAGGATATGTTAGGACTTGTGCAAGTAACATGATAAAATGATTTGTGTGGCATGCACCATGTTACTGTCAATGATGTGTAGCTTCGTTTCTTTTTCTACTTGGTATGTCCCGAGTGACTTTCCACATTTTGAAGTGCAGAGCCTTTTGTTTCATGTTAAACACTCAATATTTGTTTTCATCCTGAGTGGAAGTTTCAGATAAGTTTAATTGTTGGAATCACATTTATATTGTCGAGATGTGATAAATCTGTGATTTGATTTTGATTATTATCGAGAGCATTTCCCCATCATCTGGTATCCCTGAGATAGTTTTATTCTGTGTAAAGGGGTGACTTTGTTCTGCATTAAAGAGAACAGTAAGAGTTTTAGCCTTTTGGGAGAACTTAAAGCTGAAATCAAAGGTTTCATTCTTGTTGTCCCTCTTCCCTGATGCTCATCTTTGATTAACCACTTGTTACTATTGGTAACATTTGATTACCTGCTTAACTGGCATGGAACTCTTGTGTGACGGACCTCTGATTATCTCAAAATTCTCGATCTCCAGGTTGAAGTACAAAAAGCTGACGGCAAACAAAGGCATGAACTTCTTGATGCAAAAAGCAGAATACAGAGCTCTGCAGAACACAATTTTACGAGAAGAGATAACTCAAATGACCATAATCAGGAAATGGTTAACCAGGCACGCAAGTATCCATTGAAGAAAGGAGAAAGCAGTACACAAGGGGGTGATTTTTTATTTCATGGAAGACAAACATCGTCACGTGACGAGCATTCTCCTATCATCAAGAGATATGATGAAGAACTGAAGCAAGTAAAAACGGAAAATTCATTACTTGGGAAAATGCAAAATAATATTGATGTTGGAAGCGTCAGACAAATTAATGGTGTCAGTAATTCAAGGAAAGGAGAAAACTGTGGAACATTGACTGGAAATAAGCATTCTTACCCTGCTGTGAAAAGTGACCCAGAAGTCATGAATGTAAGATTAAGCAATTCATCCCACAGAAAAGACATGGATAATGGGCACACTGGATACATGGGACACAACAACGGAATCTGCCACACTAGAAAAGGAGAAAATTCAGAAGCATTTTCTCGTGAAAGAGGTGAATATGCCTCAAGTTTTGGAGAAAATCTGGGAAAGAATGATGAAGTCTTTACTATCAATGGTTGTCTCAATCAAACCAAAGCATTGGAATCAATAAATAGAGAACTGGAGGAAGAATCTGATAGATTGAAATCTTGCACTATATATGCTCTCCTTCCACCATATGTCAAACCGAAAGACGTCATTGGTCTCCCTCCTCCATATACTAGACCAAAAGAAGCTAAACGCAGAGCAAGTAGAGTTTCTAATCATGTGGTTTCTGATATTGAGCATTCAATTAATTTGTCCGCTTGCAACAGAAGTGATGCAGCAGGCCAGACCTGTACTGAACCAGAGGAAAATGTTCATGGAGAACCATTCATTGAACCCACCAACAAAATGAAGAGTTATCGCCATGAAAAAGATTTTGGTCATCAGGATGATAAAGTTTCCATATCAAAACCTCGATCAACTCGGAGGAAGCACCATAAGTCAGCATCAGGTAATGATGATGTGGGTAGCAGTGAAGATGGTGATGCCAAGAGGAGATCAACTAGTAGAAGAAAGGACCGTTCAAGAAAAGGCTTGCAGATGATTTTTTATGAGGAGCAGCATAGAAACAATGAGGAGATTCTTATAGATGAACTGTTAATTCGTTACTGCAAGAATCAATCCAGCTACGATGGAGGAAAGTTGAAGAAAAAGGTGCAGGTTCAATCTTCACATCAAATCTCTCATGATGTGCATGATGCTTCTAAAATGGCACCAATCACCGCCAGATCTATGTCCCTACCGCACGAATCAATCACTTCACCAGAGCCGAAAAAGGCGTTTAATCGTTCAAATACTTTCCAGCCAGATAATCAGGCACCCCATGTCCATCCTAAACTACCTGACTATGATGATCTGTCTGAGCGGTTTGCTGCCATGAAAGGAAGATAAGTGATAACATCAAAGCTAGGGGAGGTAGTTCACAGTTTGCATGTTCCAGAATGCTTAAGGACATCCGGATGCATGGTTGAGGTTCTGGCTTTTATGACATTGCCAACATCCATGTGTTCTCTAAATTTTCGAATACAGAAGCCTTAGACCTTACAATAGTATGAGATTGTTGTCTTTATTCATGCATTATTGTTCTTTGTTGTAAGATTGCAACCATTCATGCATAAACTTGATGATAATATAAGATTGTAACCTTTTGTGCGCAACTCTATTTTAGTGATAGTAAAAGCTTGTTAAATTTTAATACGTGGCTCAACTTTCGTGATTTACTACTTTTTTTATCGTTCACGTTTTTATGCACCTAGTGTTTATTAATAACATGTCTTCGGCAAACTACTTTCATATAAACACCTAATATTGATTAGTTTCGGCAAACTACTTTCATTTATCAAGCAACGGCACGAACCCCATTTGATCTCGTATATGGAGGTTATAGGTGGCTGGGAAATCGACCAAGAGAATGTTGAAACCATCGCTATTTTGGTACATATTTATACATGTTGGAACATTTCATGTTCGCAATCTTGATTTTGACGTTAACAAAACTTTTTATTTTGTTTCTAATGAATTTACCTAAGTGTATGCTTCGAACTGATAAGTTACCGAGTCAAAACTGAAGCTATCGAGATGCAAACTGAAAGTACCAACTGATTGTCCGAACTGAACCAGTACAACTGATATATTAAAGACCAATTCAACTGATTGTCCGACTGATAGGTAGTTCAGCAGAAGACCTTCAGAAGCCCGGCCAGCTGATGAAGAGTCCAACTGACCAGTTCAACTTAAGCAGTGAAATCAGTTTAGCTGACGAGCCAACTGATTTCACCACACCAGTTCAAGACCAGTTCAACTGACCAATTCAGAGCATCAGTAAGAAGCCGATCAGTTTGCAGAGCACGACATGTTTATCTAAGTGGAATCCAACTGTGCACAAGGATATAAAAGCAATTCTACGATCAAATTACAATAATGAACATTGCAGCAGAGCTTAAAGCCAAAATGTTCCAGAATGTCTGTCGGAAATTGCAAGACAAATTTCGAGGAACAAATTCAAACTGCAACAAACATATTTGATGAGTCTTGATGTACGGTCACGAAGTCTATATAAATATAAGATCAAGACCATCAACAAATAAGTGTGAAAATCAAGAGAAAAATGGCACATTCGACGTATATCAGCTTACAAGAAGCAATCAGCCCAGATTTGAGGGAACACTTCAAAGTGTCGTTAGCTTAGAGATTAGAAGCACGATTTCCTCAGTGTGTGAGAACACTTTCCTATTGTATTCATAGATCAGCTCTCACACACAATCACTCACATATACAGAAAATTGAGCGTATTGATAAGTTGAATGAGTCTTGCCCAAAGACGTTAAACTTGTGTATGTAGTCTTTAACACATAGACGTTAAATAAGTGTTGGTTGGAAGGTGCTGCCTTCAGTCTAGACTAGGAGTTCAGTTAGGCAGTGGTGTAAGTTCTAAGCTGAGTGAGTTTGTACAAGGTGTTGTATAAATCAAAGTCTTCTAGTGGATCCTACCCGAGGTGGTAGAAGGGATGACGTAGGAGCAGTCAAAGTCTCCGAACATCCATAAACATATCTTGTGTATTTAACTGCATAATTTTCGTTTTAAAACTGATTTGATCAGTTTAGCTGATATCATTTCAGTTCTCACCATAACTGAACTGATACAAGCTCGAACTATCCCTCTTATATCAGTTAATCAATTTACACAAATTAGAAGGCTTTCAAACTAGTTAGCTTTCTTAACGAAGAATTATTTCGAGTATTTTTCGTTAAGTTTAAAACCAAATTCGATTTACTTTATCAGTGTTTACATTTTTAAAACAGAGGCTATTGCAACTCATTGATAATATTGTGTTTGAAACACCTTGACAAATGTTAGAACCGATCCATCAATACACCTTCAGTAGAGAATCAGAATGTCAGATTGGTACTATAGCATTGAATCTTGCCTGAAAATTTTTCAGATAACCAAGAACCCTTGAGATTGTAGACGCCATGTTTCAAGAATTTGATGGGAAAAATGTTACTTGTCAATTGAACATTGATTAAAATGCTCTGTCACTAAGAACTATTTTTTTCAAAAAGTTGAACGTCGGGGCCCGGAGAACAATTCCTGGTGGAAATATTGACAAAAAAACAGAAGGTTTTTAGCTCCAAAAATTTGAAGCTTCCGAATTAATTAAATGCTTCTTGGCAATATATATCTCAACACTCATTCATGTAATGGAGGAATACCATCAACTTCAAATGTCAGAAGAAATGATGCCGAAGACGGGAGGACAAATGTGCATAACTATACGTGGGCAACATATCATACACTATTTTAAAAATAACAGTACACTCGTTGAACACGGAAACAATAGCAACCGCATCTGTCATTTTACAGTCCCATCCATCTTGCACTTCATCATTTATTGTCCCTCCAGTTCGAGTTTTGAAGTTAGCCATGCACAAACTTCTTCCATTTCCTCCGGGATAGTGTAGTGACCAAGCCTGTCAAAGGGAATAATGAAAAGACTGCAAATTTACCAATGCAGAATAGCTACACGTCAACAAGAGTTACGTACCCAGGATATGATTTAAATATCACATTATGAAATCCAGAAGAAGACAACTTCTCTGAAGAATTCTCACCAAATTTATGAGAAACTACATCATCTCCTGCATTATAGTTAACCAGTACTATTACAGCGTATGAAGGATAGCGTAAATTTTTAAAGTACAAGAAAGAACACTTATTTTTCCCTTTTAAAGTCAGAAAGCAGCAAAAAATAAAATATGAAAAACACGAGCTTATGCCAGTTTAGCCAAGTAATTATAGCAAGTTGCATGTATTGGTGAAACCAAGAGAGTTTCCAAGTATCCTTGCACCCAGTGATGTCGGTTTAAATGAAAGCACATCATACATTTTTTTTAGAAAAACATTTGGAGGGCCGGGGAGGTAGGCTGAGACTTCCTCAATTACGACAAAGTAACACGTGAACGTAAATAAGGTAAACTAGTTCTATCAAATTGGATACAACCACAAATCTGCTTAGGAACATCATGAGCGATAGAAATTTAAAAGTCAATTGAGAGTGAGTTCTCGTGCCAGAACGTCTGCTACAGAATTGCCTACTCTAAAGATATGAGAAATGCAGCAAGGATGTGAATCAAGCAGCATGCCAATTCCAAGAACGTGCTCAAGATCCCAAGAAGCCTTCATTGATTTAAGAACTTGAATAAATTCAAGAACCACAAATCTTAACCAAAAATGGGCTGAAGCAATGAGTTCGTAAAGCCTAAACATTTACACGTATTGAGTTCCAGCTACAAACCAGTTGATTCAAAAAATTCAAAACTGACAATCTATTTAAAAGATAGTCATGATGCCTGAAACATTGATAGGCTGCTCAGAGAGCATCAATAAGCTGTCGGCAGCTTTGGCTAATAGCATATTCATGGTAACCGGTTATTGAATTGGCATTGTTTCTGTAACCAGCCGGTTAAAATGTAACTAGTCCAATCTGGTACAAATCTGGATTGGACCAGATCAACATTATTTGAAACCGGAACCAATTCAAACCAGTGGTTAAATGCCTAGTTATTAAAATTAAAATAGAATGCCAAACAAATGGACTCCAAGGATAATGCTTCTTCTCTAACTCCCTCTTATAGCTCATCAGCCCCCCTTTCTTTGAAGTCTCACATGAGTGGAAAGAAAATCACATCAACACACTGAAATGACAAAAGCAAGGGCACATGGTGAAACCCCTGGTGGGCAGAATGATAGAGAAGGCTTTTATGGTTTAATATAAAGAGGGGATTTAGTGCTAGAAAATCCCTCGCACTATCGGATTAACCATGTTTTCAGGTTTCAGCAGTCACAACTTGGTAGTTAACCAGTTCACTAAAATTCACTCATCTACCCCAGGATAAATATATTTACACTAGTAAAATCTTGGTAGAATATGAATGAAGGGTATACCACTCAGATACAAGGTCATGTTAGCTTTCTGAGGTTTAGAGAAGAGGTGGTTACATTCTTTCTAAAAACTTGAGGGATCTTGATTACCTTTTTGAACTAGAGGCTTGTGCACTATTTTATCAAAAATTGTGAATATTATCCTACTTATCAGAAACAAAAAAGACAAAAAGTATTAAAGAAAGCCTTCACAAGAGTTGAGACTGACCATATGGCATTCCTTCATGTAATCACCCAACAGACGGGAAAAAGAAACAGGATATTAAAGTGTCTGGTAAAACAATTATCGCTGGGCCATACCTCTACCATGACAAAGCAAAATAGGCAATGAGGCAGCACGCCCTGCAGCCTCTTCCACACCGTCAATTTTATAACTCAGATTCCTGGAAAAAATGTTCATCGATGATTTGTCTCATATGTATAAAGAGACAACTATTTTGAACCATTGTCAATAGTCATACTTTGCACAGGGAAGCCAGCCACTTAATCCAACAACAGCACTCAAATTCGCTGAGTACTGGTTGCCATTCCCATATTTTCCATGAGCAAAGCAAGTTGCAGAGTAGAGAGAGGTCGCCGCACCCATGCTGAAGCCTCCGACACCCAACTTGACTTTAACAAATACCAATTATTAAAATAATATGATCGTCACTTGTTATCCTAACTAAAAAATTCATGAGATCGTAAGTAAACAATGATTCAAGTAAACTGCAGACAAAACTCAATTTTCATTGACCATTTTGCTGCCATAAAAATGTGATCTTCAAACTTAATTTCCCAGAGATTCCAAAGTGGTTATTTCAAGCACATCATTGGAGCGAATAGAGTTTCACCGATTACAGAAATATTTTACCATACTCTCCACAATTACAATAATTCAAAGTGACAATGTGATCACAGTTTTAAAAAACGTACAACCTGCAAGCACATCTGTACATGAGAATATAAATAACCAAAATATACTGAGAATAATTCAACAGAAACAAACCACAAGGAGAGTCCTTAGCTCAAGTGTTCAATCACAGGAATTTGCTGTGACAAAAATAGAAGGAAACATTCAAATATAACAGCTTTGTAACGGAGTTGCACAGTTTGTAAGTAGCAAGAACAAATCACGTAGGAAGAAGTAACTACATCTCTAGTTGCTCTTGGATGTCTTTCAGTAAAAGGACATGGAACTTAATGATAAAAGCTCAACAACAAATCCAAGTTAATTTTAGTTCTGATTATTGGACCTGATTATGGTTTTCTAAGGAATACACTGGAAAATAATGTTAACAAACAACTATACTTGGAATTTTGGAAAAACGAAATTCCACATATGTTTTGGCTGTTTGAAACTCTGAACTGATTTCAAAACCTCTTCCAAACATTATCATGTGTAAGTGAGCTCAATCATATATCAACAAGCTAAAAACCAAACAATCTAGCCAGCCAGAAGTGGCACAGTTTGTTCCCCAGAACTTAGATACTGATTTGAATTATCTAATGTGCATCAATCAAAATGAGAAAAACAGATTTGGCATAAGTTTACTGATAGAAATACATAAATTAGTCATCTGAATAAGTAAAAGGTGAGTCAACAATACAATTATTAGCTAGCAAAAGAATAAGATTTGAGGAAAGCATTTGTATATTTCTGATATTCTGCACTTCAAGCTTCTTTTCTCTTTTCATTTCTTTCTTTTTGGCAGGGTTATAAGGTTACCGCATTTTGCAAACTGAAAACAGAAACATACGCAGAAATCAGAATGCCATTAAAAATCACAGAAGAAAACTCACTGTTAGGGGGCTCATTAGTCAATACGCTCGCAACATATGCAGCTGAAGCATCCAAACCCTCTAAATCATCATTAGCATTTTCCGAAAGGTCATTTACGTCAAACCCTATAAGCGAGAACAACTGTAATTCCAGCAACAAAAATCCATAAATCTGACAATGTGTATGATAAAGATATAAAAATTGCAGGGGTATGGTAGCATATGAAAGAACATAAACTATTTTGGTTTTGAATATAATTTTTTCACATAACGAGTTTTGACAATAATCTACTCCGATATTAATATGTTATATTAAATGCTATCATATAGATTGATTTAAATGCATGTCTGTGTGAGTACTGTTTTGTAGGGCACAAATAAGGTGAGGAATAAGATAAACAAGGATTACTCCGAAAAATCTTAAACCAGGCTCCCACTAGTTGTCAGGTGTCTTGGATAACAATCTTATAATATTGTAAACTTAATTTAATAGTGTGAAATTTTTATAAGGTCAAGTCAAATTTTGGGTCCATGCCAGGATTCTGATCTCAGGTCTTAGAAAGAGTAGTTCCACGTTTCCTGAATAAAGTTCAATTCCAGCAGAGAGCCCTAGGACCCAAAAAAAATGTGTGACATGCATAAGCTACATTATAAGCAAATCAATTTAATGTGGTTCAGATTGTCGCAGCTTTCTAATCAAAGTTTAACACAATTCATTGTAGGAAATGTGATGCCTAAAAACCTAATTTAATTTTAGACTTGGTTGTGCTTTGTCTTCTACCTTAAACTTTTTCCAAGAAACCAACTACATTTTTTTCCCGCAGACAGTATTGTAGCTCGAACAAAAAAAATAAATACTGAGAAACCAATTGTTCTACCACTTGTTTAATTGGTATGCCAATGGTGACCATCCTTAAGCCAAATAAGATTGTCTAATCTCCATAACTGGAAAATTAAACCAGTATGTTTTTCCTTCTGGAAAGTAAGCTTTGCAATTTATAAAGCCACTAAAACATAGATCACACCATTCACACCTTTGACAGATTATGTTCATTGTATTTTAAGTCAATCTGCTAAAGACCCCACTCTATCGAGTTTAATGGTGAATGTAACATTGAAGAACAAACTAGATAAACGTCCGAGCAAAGCACCAAACCTTTGCCTGCTTACACCATAACATTCTGTGTACATTGTGCTGTGTGCACCATAAAAATGGTGCCATTCCATAATAAACAAACAAACAAACTTACATGCAGTTGAGGGAAAACCGCCAAATAAAGTTATTGGCTGTTGAGGGGCAGTCGGGCAGATCCATTTTATCTGCATATACATATAAAATGTCATAAATGCAGATCCATAAGGGAAAAAAAGGAATGTTGAGAATCACAAACTTAAAAGCAATAACGTCTGAACATTGATTAGAGGTGAGTACTTCAAACATAACAGCAAGAATTTAGATTAGTGTTACATTTGGAAGCGGAAGGGTCTCCAAGAGAGTGGACCAGCTGCAAAGAAACGTGAAGCTGATCACTGATGGGGATTAAATTCAGAGAAATAATGGAAACGATGGTCATAAATCCACCAATCGGCATAAAGCAACTGAAAGACAAACATATAAATAATTTACAAGACAATTAATTCAGCAACGCACAAAATACAGCAAACATAGTTATTCACTGTGTAGGTTTCATCACATGCAAAAACATTTTGACTCAATCTGGAAGTCAGGATACCTTTTGCCTTCTTGAAAATCAGACATCACTCTTCAAAGAAAGAAGCAGTGTCTCCCATTTAAAAGAAATTAATAAAATCAAAGAAAATCTGGCCTACTCTTTTCCTTTTTTAAAATCAGAAAATTAAAAAGAGACAACAGTTTTTCCCATAAAAAGATTATGAAATCATAATCAAGCACGAGAATACAATTCCCCATAGACACTTCATTGCATAACAAAAGAAGAAGAAGAGATTTTCATTGATTGTATTAAAGTTGTATCTAGTTGTACATGTCGACAAGTATTCTTGGATTTTTCGGAAAAATGTCACACATTAATGATTAAACAATCCAAGTGTAGACTGCCTTCTAAGGTAGTTATAAACTTATAACAATACCCGATTTTCGATTTCACTCGTGTACTCTCAACAATCTAAATCGTGATGGTCTACTGGGATGTGAAGGTCACATAAAACTTAAGGCTGAAAAAATGGAAATGGTATCCCAAGCAATCTACTGCCAGGGAAAGAGAGCACACTATTTCAACTTGAAAGAATCCAGCTAGCATCGATCCACAAAATAAAGTTATATCCACATATAAAAGTTCAGGCTGGCTTTATAGCGATACCATTTTCCCATGATTGTGTTGATTTCCTCGTGTCAAAAGGCAAGAATATAATGAGCAGCTTCAAGAATATTCTCCCCTTCATTTATTTGCTAAGAAACTATAAGAAAAACTGAACGCATGAGGAAAAGACATCCTGCTAATGCAACTTGTAAATAACACAATGGCGCAACATCCTGCCATTCTTTTCATGACATACAAGACTGCGCATCTTTATATCATTGGTGGACAACAATTATCTGTCGAGCTTGAACCAAGTGGTATCCTCTGTAAAACTTGACGGTGTCAACTGTGGCTTACAAACCAGAGGTTCATGAGTGTTCGTTCACTAATAAAATTATCAAATAGTCTCATGTTTCTTTTGACTCCGTAGCTATTCCGTTTTTCTTTTATGGATCTTACAACACTAAATTTCCCTCCGGACACCTTTGAAAAGCACAAAATTCACAAAATGCAGCAAATAATCTCCAAAATCATCTCTTCCAGCATGTCATAGAGGCCATCCATCCAAGAAAACTAACACTCCTCAAGCCCTTTATCAAGATTTTAGTTAACAACTCACTTTCTGAATGGAAAATTTTTCCAGTGCTACCTATAAAAGTTTTTCCATCTTTTCTTTCATAATTTACAGCAAAGCAACAAATTCTGGCTTTTCCTTATACATAACTTCCTTGATGCCTCCATCACGTTCATGGGATGAATACTCCACACAGGTATCACCATCGAACTATTTGATTATCTTATTAGAGGCAGATTTTTCATATTAACATAGAAAGTCAAGTTTTTCAATTATCTGACTCCTTGCCTCACAGTTTTGCTCCATTCACAGAAGTTATTCTATCATCATTCTCCAACTATAGACCCATCCTTTCCAGAATTTTCTTTCTAATAGTTCTGTCAAATACATCAAGTTCATCTTCATTTGTACTCGAAGCATTACAATATGGATATAATTCCCAGCATTCAACAACTGAGTTCTACACGTTTCAATTTATAATAATTGTTGGAACAAAATACACAATCAATGTAACACATTTTCTTTTAATCAGAAGTGGAAACAAGATAAGGCCTAAACCAAACATCAATAAAAGATAGTGACTAAAGTGGCTAGATTTATCACTTTGTTAAGGGATAATGTTACGGACCCAATAGTAGAAGGCCCAATCAATGAGAATTAAAAGCCCATGATAAAAAAATGTCAGGAGAAACGCATATGGGTTAGTCGGGAAATAAAAAGGCGGGAAGGGGAAATTTGTACGGGTTATCGTTTTTATTTGTTGTGTGAAACTAGCGCTACTAGGGTCAAACTATCCTTTTTTTTATAAGAGACAATAATTTATTAAATATTTAATAACTTTTAATTACAATAAGCGGTCAAATAATTCACTTGCGACAAAATACTAGACAAGATCCTAACCATATCAATAATATACAAGATCTCAATCTCTCGATAAATTTGAGATGGAGACATTTTGAAAGTCTACATGAAATCCAATCCAAGTAGATATTTTGATCTTGATATTTTCTTAGCATTCTTCACTCGTATATTCAACGTTGTCAAAAGTTTTTCTATTTCTCTCTATCCACACAGACCAACGTATGCCATGAACCACCACTTTCCAAATTATTCTGCTTCTTTCCCCAAGAAATTGTCCAAGATCTATATCGAATAAATCTTGCGTTGATTTCGTCACTATCCAAACCAATCTTAGTTCTTCTAAAGCTCTCGCCCACAACCCACTCGTAAATATACAATGAATCAACATATGATATCGCATCTCCCTGTCATTCCGACACAACACACTCGTTAGACTATATAGAGAAATCATCTCTGGGAGTATTAATATTGTATTTCATCGTGTTTGTAATTTTCATTCTAGTTCCTATGTGTTGATATAATTATTGTAAGGATTTTTTATGTTAAAATTGTGGCTAGAACCAACCAACCTAACAATCGGTCTGACATGCCATGGCTACAACAAAATCGAGCGTTCAGTGTTATTCCAAGAAAATTTGGAATCGGTCAACCATAAACTTGAAGAGTTCTCATCCATCAAAGAGTTGGTGCAACGTATGGCGACTGTCATCTTCAAAGAGGCTGGCAATCAATCTAATCCGTCTGACGGTTCTATTCCTGCCCAAAAAGAATTTGACAAGGAGGATCATTCTCGTATCCCTAATGACTACCAGAAGCTGTTCGCAGACCACCTTTTGATGGTTCCGACCCTTTGGGTTGGCTCGGGAAAATTGAACAATATTTTGAATTACATGGCACCCTTCCCAACCATTGACTAAAGCTCACATATATCTGTATGGAAGGATCGTCCGTCCAGTGGTTCCGTTGGATGCGGTTTAAAATTCCTTATATGGGTTGGGACCAATTTACCGAGGAATTGACAAAGATATATAGCGGACGAAAATCATCAAATCCCTTTGAGTTGTAAGCTTGGTTGAAACAGAAGAATCACTCAATTGATATTTCATCAAACAATTTGAGGTTCTTCTCGCTCAAGTTGGTGACCTACCTGAAGAGCAATTCTTGGGGTACTTTCTCAGTGGTTTACGTGATGAAGTACGATGTCGGGGTTCGCACTCATGGTCCGCGTACTATACTCCGCGCAATGTACTGGCCCGTAGTGTTGAGGAGGAACTATTTGATCACCTTATGGGTTCTCAGCCGCCCATTTGCTTTGACATCCAAGATTGGAAAAAAACATGAATATTCTACGGGTCTATCTATTCGAGCCTATTATTTTCACCGGATCGCCATAGATACAATCCAACGCAGGTAAATCAAACATGCAGCGGTGGAATAAGCGACACAGCATATCGCCGACCGTCAAATATCAGTTTTCCAACTAATTCGGCCGCCTCCGGTTGGATTCTATAAGAGTGGCTCGAACAAGGAACTTTCCAGAAATATCGTGATGGAATAATATTTTCTGACCAAGAGTATTTGCATCGTAAAGAAAAAGGCCTTTGTTTTAAATGTGGGGAACCCTTCGCTCCTCTTCACAAGTGTGCAAATAAATCAATCCGGGTGACGATTTTGGCTGATGATGAAGTCGAGGATAATGAGCCGATTGTTGAGCAAACTGTGGCGGATGAATGTCAATTGGGTAAACATACTAAAGCTACAGAAGCAGAATATAGTATGCTTGAGCTTCCTCTTTATTCTGTTGGAGGTATCAATCAACCACATGCCACAAAAATGCAAGGTCGGATAACAGATATGACGTGGTAGTGGTGACGATAGTGGGGCCAGTCACAACTTCGTTTCTCGGAAATTAGTTGAACAATTGGGATTCGAGACAGACGAGCAAGTCAAATTTCGGGTTTTTTGGATGATGGTTGTTGCATTGCGTGTCAGGGAACGTGTCACTCTTTGCAAGTAGATCTGCGAATCTGCCAGCTGAACATTGTTGGCTACTTGTTCTAATTGGGTGGGGTGGATTTAATTTTAGGCATTGACAGGTTGCGAATGTTAGGAGAAGTCATCTTGGATTGGAACAAAATGTATACGCGGTTTAACCTTGATAATCACGAAGTGACATTACAAGGTGATCCAAAGCTTATGAGATCAATTGTTTTTTGTGTTCCTTAACAAATACGGTAAACATTGAGTTTATGGGTATGCTCTGGTCGTTAAACAAATTGGACGCATTCAAAGAATTTCAAAGCAGGACGAAAGTTACATCAAACGGGGAGGCACAAAAGGCTTTTGATGCCCTAAAACAGATTATTCTCACTGCCCCAATATTGAGGCTGCCCGATTTTCACATGGACTTTGTGGTGGAGTCTGATGTGTCTGGGACAGGTGTGGAGGCAGTATTATCGCAGGAAGGGCGACCCATTGCTTTCTTTAGCCGTGCATTAAATCGGCATATGGGAAAGAATTGATGGCTTTGGTGAGGGCAGTACAACATTGGAGGCCCTATTTACACGAGAGACAGTTTCTGGTGCCAACTGATCACAAGCCATTAAAAAATTTATTACAGCAGTAATATCTACCCCGGATCAGCAATATTGGATGACTAAACTAATGGGATGAGTTCGAAATAAAGCACCGAGCTGGAAAAAATAACGGGGCAGCAGATGCTTTATCGAGAAAAGATAATGAAGTAGAACTTACTAGTCTTTATGTTGATGAATGTAACTAATGCCAAAAGCAAAAATACCAAGTTACGAGCCCAGCGGGCCTTTACAACCTCTTCCCATTCCTGAAGCTATTTGGGAAGACATAGCTATGGAATTTATTACGGGCTTACAAAATCTAAAGGGTATGATGTGTTATAGTAGTTGTTGATCGGATTTCTAAATATGGCCATTTCGTCTTGTTAAAGCATTCCTTGACAGCTAAAGGCATGGTTGAAACATTCACAAAGGAGGTGGTGAAGTTGCATTGGCTTCCTAAATCAATCGTAAGTGATCGAAATCCTATTTTCATGAGTAATTTTTGGAATGAATTTTTCGGATTGCAAGATACAAAGTTAAGCACAAGTTCCTCTTTTCACCCGGAAAAAGATGGTCAAACATAAGTTTTAAATCAGTGTTTGGAGACATATTTGAGATGTTTTGCTGCGGAGCAGCCCAAAAGTTGGGCAAATTGGTTTCATTGGGCTGAGTTTTGGTATAATGCTTTGTATCACTCATCGGTTAAGATGACCCTTTTTGAGACCCTGTACGGAAGGAAGCCTCCTACCCTCGTATGGTATTTGCCAGGGGAAACTGCAGTGGCTGCCATGAGCCAGGATTTAAGAGATAGAGATGAACTATTGCGACAATTGAAATACAACTTACATCGAGCTCAACAAAGGATGATGAAACATGCTAATACCCATCATCGGGTTGTCTCATTTGAAGTCAATGATATGGTGTTTTTGAAGCTTCGACCGCATAGACAAGAATTTGGTGTAAAAAAATTGGCACCTCGATACTACGGCCTTTTCAAGATAGTTCAAAAAATTGGACATTGCTTATAATCTACAGTTGCCTCCGGGGACTAGAATCCACCCCATTTTTCATGCTTATTGTCTTAAGAAAGCAGTGGGAAATCTATCTCAGGAACAGAGTCTTCCAAGGGGTCTGACACTGATCTAAGCTTGGATGAGCCACAACTAATTCTTATCGAACGAATCAAAAACAAAGGAAGAGAACCGCGACCTCAGGTATTGGTGCAATGGAAAGGAAAACCACCCGAAGAAGCTACTCGGGAGGATGTCGCTGATTTATCAGTTCAGTTTCCTAGATTCAGCGTTGAGTTGACCCAACAGTTGAAGGCCCAATTAGTGAGAATGAAAATCCATAATAAAAAATGTATACATTAGGAGAAAACGTACTTTGGTTAGTCGGGAAATAAAAAGGTGGGAAGGGGAAGTTGTAGGGGTTATCATTTTTAAATGGTTGTGGTGAGAAACTAGCATTGCTATGGTTAGACTATCTTTTGTATAAAGAAATCATCTCTTGAACTATTAATATTGTATTTCATCGTGTTTGTAATGCTCATCCCAGTTCCTATGAGTTTATATAAATATGCAAGGAGTTTCTTCTGTTAAATTTGTGCCTAGAAACCAGCAAACCTAACAAATAACCATAAATTACCTATTCCCATTGTCTCCAAGGCCGTGTAGCCAAACAATAGTAGCCTGGTGTTTGCCTTTCGGTCTCACTACATATGTTCGTCCAAACTCAAATGTTCTCCTAAAAGCTCTACCAGCAGCAGCTGCATTGAATTAACTGTAAGCTTGCCAGATAGTGAAAACAATTACTCTCACGGACACCAAATCTAAGCATAAATCCATTTCAGAAAAGCATTCCGATTTTGTACAAAGAGAAGATGCAAAACAAATATTAAAAAAATAACACATTAAAGTTACAGGTTTATTCAATTACCAAATGAAGCCAGAAAGTAAAAGATTCAAGAAAATTTTAGTTTTTAGTAAGTTGAAGCCAGTAAAGTCAATCTCAGAACCAAAGCAATAAAATGCATTTTCTTTTTTAGAAACTACAAATAAAGCCAAACTGTTTCGGTTTGTTTGGTTATGAACTAGGTATTTCTAGAAATTAATTCCTGGAAATGTTATTCAGATAATGAATTGAAAAATCTATGTATGCTTGAATGTTTTTTCGAGGAATTTTATTCCTGCAGATGTCATATAAAAATTTGTTTGTTTATATCCTAAAAAAAAATTTGTTAGATTATCTATTTAATTATTCAATAATAAGTGGATTTTTTGAACAAAGTTAGAATATGATAAAATAAAGAATTATTTTTGGTAAGTAGTGAAAAAAGTAAAAAAAAATGATTGCATATGGGAATGTGAAAGTCGAATGAAAATATAGTTTCGATAAAAGAACTTGAAAAAAATATATCTAACAATTTCTGCGTGATTGGCTATATGCATTGATAATCGTATTTCCCCAACTACCCATATTTACAATAATAAGTAATATTTTTAGCATAAAAAATAATAATTTTTGATTGGTGATCCAAATAGGAAATCTGTAAACTTATTCATGGATAAGTGGTTGAAAATTTCAAATAACTATTACAATCAGTTCTGTTAAGCTTTCATAAACATTAATACCTAAAACTCACGTTTTAGACCAAAAATTCTTTGCGCAAACAGCCACAAAATTTCATATATACTCCACTATAAAATTCCAAATGAGTGTCAGGAAAAAAAATTAGAGGATAGTTCAGTTGGTAACATCAAATTTAAGACTTGAGAATGAATGGATGACACCATAACCTAACTGGGAGTCAGAAAACTAGTTCTGCACGGAGCAAAACAACAGGAAAACAATCAACACTAACCAGAACCGACCGAAGGGCCAGTAAAACTCATTGTCCTTCAAATAAATACAACTGCAACTTATCTGCAAACACAATATTCCAAGCTTCAAATGCAGTCGATGATAATATAATCATTTAATTCAAATTTCCAATGATTGAGAGGCAACCCAGGCGGGATTAATTAAAAAAAATCAAATAAAAAAACGAACTGCAGCACACAAGAAAATGTTACGATTATTGAGAATCCAATCTCTAATCTGCACAAAGATGGTAATAAAAAAAAAAAATTACACCCCAAAATCAATTTAGCAGCACGTGAAAGCGTAGACCAAGGGAAAAACATTGGTTCCAACATAAAAATACCGACGCCAATCAGTACGATCGGATACCAATTTACCTGGAGAAAAGGGAATTTGTAGAGATGGGCGGATCAGAATGTGGAGAAGATTAACGAATTTTAGAGTAGTCGAATATCTTGTTTGGGACTTTGGGAGCACTTCCACTTGCAAAATTGTTATTTCTTGTTTTTATTATTATTTTTTTACATAAAATATTTCAGAAATATTAATTTTATTTTTTATTTAAGTTTTTACTTTAATTAGTTTAATTGTTTAGTAAATATTTAAATTATATTATTGATTTTTTCTGAATATTTAAATAATCATTTCAAGTATTATAATTAGGATACAATAATTGCTCCAATTAAGAGAGCAATTGAAACATATATTTTGGTTGTTGTACGAATTAAAAGGTTGTTGTTACATCATTACCATTACCTGTAATTTTTAGTTAAATAACAATCAACCGATCATACAATTATAATTGTTTAACAAATTATTGAAGACAAAAATTTGTGTGAGACGGTCTCACGAATCGTATTTTGTGAGACATATTTCTTATTTGTGTCATCAATGAAAAAATATTAATTTTTATGCTAAAAATATTATTTTTTATTGTTAATATCGGTAGGGTTGACCGATCTCACAGATAAAGATTCGTGAGACCGTCTCACAAAAGACCTATTCAATATTGAAATAATTTTTTTTTGAGAATGAAATAATTACTTTTATGTATACTTATTTATGAACGATAAATATCCATAAAATCTAAGTTTTATAAATTATTTATATAAATCATTTAAGTATAAATTTAATATTTAAATATAATAATAGGGTTATTAAGATAATTACTTTTACTATTTCATGATATAAAAAAATCATTTAAATAAATATTATTGAAGAAGTTGCACGCCATTATATAATATTTCATTGAAAAATAAATACATTGATTTAAATAATTATTGTCAATATGTTACTTTTTTGATTTTCTTACTTATTTTATTTTCAACTTTTGCATTTAATAATTCATTCATCTTTTCAAAATTCAATCTATAGTTTAGTATTTTACTTTAATATTTAAAATTGAGTCGGTCTCTTGTGAGACGGTCTCACAAATCTTTATCTGTGAGATGAGTCAACCTTACCAATATTCACAATAAAAAGTAATACTCTTAGCATAAAAGGTAATACTTTTTCATGAATGATCAAAATAAGAGATCCGTCTCACAAAATACAACTTATGTGACCGTCTCACACAAGTTTTTACCTTTAAAATTTGGCATCTGTACCATCAAATTACTTATTTAAAGTTATATTGTATAAAAAGAAAATCCATACAATATTAGTTGAGTAGCCTCCCTTGTAAAATAATACATCATTTGCAGGCTATACAGTCTCCAAATTACTTTCGTTGCTAGCTCCCTTGGAAGTTTTAAGGGAAAATCTTAAGGTCCCGATGGCGTCGTCGATAGATAAGAAGACAGAATCCTTGCCAATCTTGTCGATGAAGTGGGCAACTGTCAATTTTTCCATGACATCAAGTCTAGGATTTATTAAAATCATCTGCAAAATGAATGAAATATTGTAAGTTTATTTGTTTTGAATGAAAAGAAAAGAAGTAAGATTGTATATATCTTTAAAAATAACCACCTTGATTCCTTTGACCTCCAAGCTTTTGCGAACTTCGACCAGAGCTTCGACTCCGGTGTGGTCGATGGATGTCACACCTGCAACGGTGATCGTTCGGTTAGTTCATATGTTTATTCGACGACCACGACGTTGGAGCAACTTATATTGCTGTATGGATTCTCAAGTGACTGAAATGTGCATGCAATCCTGTTGTCCGAGGAGTGTTAAGGAGTTTACCAGACCTTTTTCCATGCTAGCAGCAGCCAGCAGGTGAGTCTTACCTCCTGCTAGTATGGATAACTAGGATCTAGCCATATAGGTCAGATCTAACCGAACTAAATCAACTCGGGTAACAATATTTTAGAGTTATATTATGTTATAATCAAAAAGTGGGAACAAATACAAAATTATTCATAGTTGAATTCATTGTAAAGAGTATATAGCTAACGTGCACGTCCACACACACATATATAGAAGAAATGTTTTGATTCGCGGTATGTACTAACCTCCAAAGTCGAGTAGGATGTATTCAATGTCATTTTGTGAAGATTTTGTCAAGTCGAATTCATCTCGAACCCATCTCATGATTCTGCAGATGCACACAGAAAATTAAAGCAATACCAAAAAAAGACCACATATAAATGCATTATTAAAAATACCTTTCTTTCATATAGTTGGCATTTGCAAAATATAAAGGTGACCCAATCTGCAGAGCCAGAACCCCTGGAATTGTACTCCCATGCGGATACTGCTCTATATCCCGATACAAATTCGAATCCGGTATGTTCACCAGCTTACATGTCGTAGGCCTTGCTATATACAATAACGCTCTGACCAGGGACAGTCCAACCTATGATCCAACCAAAACGTCACGTTCCCTATATTATACGAATTTTTTTAAAATATATCAAACTTGATTTACCGATATGACGAGTCCCATGTCCATGCTTATGAAGGGAACGCCGAGGAACGCAGACATGCATATAACAAAATCGAATTTATCCGTCTTATAGAGGTGATAGTATTTTTCATACTTAATGAGGCCAAGCATTGCTGATATAATAATGGCCGAGAGAGCAAGCTGAGGAGTGTAGCTAAATGAAGGGGCCAACAATAGGAGGACTAATAGCATACAAACAGATTGTACTACATTGGCCATTTGTGTCTTGCATCCAGCATTGAAATTCACTGCTGTTTTTGAAAATGGACCTGCAAAAATGTTCCATGTCACATTAATATAATTTATCATTAACTTATGATATTACACACATTTGAAGTGTTTGTTAAGATTGAAACTTAGACCTAACTCAACCCCAAAAACTAGTTCAAATGGGGGAGAATCATTCAAGTCCATATATAGAACTCCCAAGAACTCTGTCCAACCGATGTGGGACATCTTAACAAACCCTTCACATCTAAGAATGAACATTAACTGGAGCATCGAGACATTAAAGGTGGTCGGTCCAACTATGGACAGTCCAACATATAACGGTAAATCTGGGCTCTGAAACCATGTTAATATTGAGACTTGGACCTAACTCAACCCAGAAGTTAGCTCATTGGAAGAGTATTGTCTAAGTCCATATATGCAACTCTCAAAAACTCTATCTAATCGATTTGAGACATCTTAAAAGTGTTTGTCAACGTTCATGTATATACCCGTCGTTAAGTAGCACGAGGTGCAAGATCCGATGATGTTCATCAATCCATAAGCTATCATCTCCTTGTTACCGTCGATTTGTTCGTTTCTCGCGATCGCGAAACTTCTGCCAATGGCTATCCCTTCCTGTCAAAACTTTCATAGTTTATATTGTTGATTTGCAGAATGAATTTTTTTACATGTTTAAAAAATATTTGAGTTTTCGACCTTTTAAAATGAATGCTTTTGTGCACAAGGTGAAACGGGGATTAATTTGGTTGAGAAGATAATTTTGTAGGGTAAATTTATGCTTATTAATTGAATTTCATGAACTTTTTTCTACGAAATAAATTCCTTAACACACATTTCATACGATCGTTAAATAGCCAAGAACTTTAACAAGACAGTTTAAAGTTAATAAAAATACAATATCTTCCATCTTATAACATACTATTATACACATGAACAAAGACAAACTTGTGTGAGACGGTCTCACGAGTCGTATTTTATGAGACATATCTCTTATTTGGGTCATCTATGAAAAAATATTACTTTTTATGCTAAGAGCGTTACTTTTTATTGTGAATATTGGTAGGGTTGACGCGTCTCACAGATAAAGATACGTGAGACCGTCTCACAAGAGACCTAATGAACAAATTAACACCACATAATTATTATTTGGTATCATCGTGTAATTTTGATATAACAAAAACATCCTTTTAATTTGCCAAATTAAAAATTATCTACACATTTTCTCCTAAAGATTAGAATCTCTTATTTCAGATTTCCACATTTTACATCTTCAAAGAATTATCGAACTTATCCACCAAATTTTACGACTAAAATTCATCGATAATTTTGAGCTCTATTACATATTTTAAATTATCATTTCATATTTATAAAACACGCAACGTGTGTGTCTGATCGTCCACGGGAACAAATAGAAAAATTAAATATGAAGTGTAATTAATGGCGATATTGTACTTACCGCGAGTGCTATCATACCAGTGATAATTCCAGCTTTGAGAGGCGCCATTACATACTTGGAGCTAAAGTTCAAACGTTGAACGGAAATTTCATTTATTCCTCTTTTTAGATGACCCACCTTCACATATTAATAATCATTAAATCATTAAACATATGTTGACGATGAATTGTAGCTCATCTGATATCAAAATATCGAATTTAAGATAATATCTCATATTCGAGACCCATTTGTAACAATCTCTCCCCCAACGAAAAAAATCAATAAACTAATATTACACATATGTACTTTTATGTCTATAAACAAATATTATTAAGACACATATTTACTTTTATTTCAATAAACAAATATTCTCGATAACTATTATTTCATTTGGTATCAAGATCGCAAATTTGAGACGAGATCTCGAATTCAAAACTCAATTGTAATAATTTCTCCCCCAACTAAAAAAAACAATAAACAAATATTGGTAAGACACATATTTTTATTTCAATAAAACAAAATCAATAAAAAAAAATATTTTTAAGACACGTATTTACTTTTATTTCAATAAACAAATATCGTCGATAACCTGTAGCTCATCCAATACCAAGATCGCAAATATGAGACGAGATATTAAATTTGAGACTCAATTATAACAATCTCTCCCCCAACACAAAAAAAATGATAAACAAATATTTTTAGGACATATATTTACTTTTATTTCAACCACTAATTGAATTAATTAGGTAGAGGATAAACCAATTCCACTAAAACTTTGGTCTCCATATTCAGTAACTTCGATGATTTTATTAAGGCATTTTAATTTCTTAAATTTGGGGATCATTGCAGTGCATGAGAAATAAATAACTGAAATGAGAGGATCTATAAAATTTTAAATATCGAGTTCGAGATTTAATTATAACAAAATTTATTTTTAATTATTGGGGAAAAAAAAGAAGATAATTAAGCAGACAACTCACAGTTGGGATGCCACGTTTTTCCGCATGAGAAAAGTAGGTGTAAAGGCAACCGATGACCACTACTGTCATCGGACCTATGGCTGACACCCAAAATAACTTCGGTTTCTTCTGCTTCTGCAAAGAATCACAAATTATGCGTGATTTACGATCTCTAAAAAAATAATAATGAATTTTTTCAAATAAAATAATATTTAAATTCGAGTTAAAAAATTGAAATTAATTTAAGAGTTTATATAATTTTTTTCGTATAGAAAAATATACATAACAACCTACCACATATCTGGTGATTTGGAGACAAACGACGAAAATCACACCAATAATCAGGCACTCCAACTTCCACTGTAAAAAAAGATTTGATCTCAACACATTAAGTTGATTTCTTTGCGATTTCGTCTAATTTTCGTCATAGTGTTGACATGACATAAGATATTACTGATACGACATCAAACATGCTACATATCCGGTTGAAATTCTGAACTCGGGGTGAATTAGGATAAACAAACCTCTTGTCTGTTGTGGAAGATGGATTCAACAACAGAGACTAAGCCAGTTTTAGTGGTAAAGTGCTTCAATCCCAGCATTCCCTTCATCTGCTGAAAGATTATGAGTAGGGCTGTCCCTCCCATGAACCCAAGAATTGTTGAATGCGATAGAAAATCCACCAATATACCCAGTCTGCATCCATGCATTTACAATGCAATATACATTTAGCTAGGCTTCAAGTAATTTATTCGATTTCATTAAAAATATGACATACAAATGTCAGTTTTTAACAAAACAAAAACGTTTAAAATTTATAAGTTTTAAGTCTTTTCGCGTATTGAAAACAAGATGATCCAAACTGGCGTGACCCCGAAACAATAGAGAGACCAAAAAGTACGGTTTTTCTCTATTCACATAACTCGAACGGAGACATTTTTCAAGATAAATCGAGTTACTCACCACTCAAACGGGTGGATAGGTACCAGCGGCCAGTTAGGGGTACCTCTTAAATTTTAGGAAAAACTGCAATTTCGGCTATATATTTGTTTATTTGTAGGGTTTTAGTTATGTATTTTTCAATTTGAAAATTTTCGATATTCCATCGAAGTGATGATGTGCATTGCATACATCAATGTCATGTCGGAGTCATGTAGACGTCGCATAGGTGTCATCCCACAAATTTACAAGAAAAATATTGCATTTTTTCCTAAATTTTATATATTCGGACCTAATTGTAGTTACCTTAACAAGCCCAGAACTGTCTGAAACAGTCCAGAGAAAAGCGTAGCCGTGAACACTAAACTTGTGTACAATTGTATGTTATCGGCAGGTGATACTTTTTCTCCGATGGTTTCGGCGATAAGCAATGAACATGCCGCCACTGTTCCGACTGCTAGATGCTTCGAGCTCCCAAATATTGCATAGATAAGAGGCGGAACGAAACTCGAATCTGTACATGCATGATCAGCAACAACTATTCAAGCCATGCATGCACATGCATATTAATTTAGAAAATCAATGAGGCCATATATATAAATTTAACTGAGCAAATATGTAATAAGGATTGATCGGATCGTAAAAAAATTGAGCAGAAATTTATTTTAATCTTTGTAAATATCAGAATATTTTAATTAGTTCTTTAATCTTTATCTACTCTGATACTCTTGTTGATAACTAATATCCGACAATTAATCCTGGTTTCTTTCACTACCTAATATAAGTCAATTAATGGCAAAATTTGATTGCCCGGATAATATTATATTACAATCGATAATCCCATATATATTTAAGGTTTTGATATTACAAAAATTAATTAAATATCGTAAGTTTTATCCATTTTATACGTAAAAGTTTCAAATTTCATCATTTAAGTATTTTGGGACTCTTTTTTTTTTATAGAAGAAAAGACACGAGTTTGAAAGTTTTGGGTTAATAATTCTTTCATCCTTAATAATTCCAAAATAGTTTTCGTAGTTCTTATTTCCAATACATTAAAAAGATCCCTCGATTTATGGATTTTAGACATGTTTAGTCCCCAAGATACTTTAATTTATAAAAATTTGGTTAATTGGAAAAAGCTATCTAAAATCGATTTTCTTGATAACATTTACGTAAATAAATTTCAAGAAAGATGACAATGTGATCATGAAGACTTACACAATCCAATAACAGGAGGAAGTTTGGCGAGATTGGCGTAGCTTATTCCTTGCGGGATCGCTAAGCTAGCGATGGTGATACCGGCGAGAAGATCATACTTGAACAAGCCAAAGTTGTACTTGGGGAGCCATTCGAAAATAGGAACGAAATATTGGATTTTCTTGATTGTTCGTCTTTTCAATGGCTCGTTCTTGAATTGGCGAAAAGGGTCGTCGGGGATAAAGGTTTCCTTTAGCTTTGATTTGAGCACAGTCCCGAAGCTTCGAGGGGCATCAAAGTTCACTCGACGAAGATTATCACACGATCCACCACTAATCCCTGCCATGCCTGAACACTACCGATCTCTTTGAAACTGGATTTTTTGAAAGAGGAGAAATATATATAATATCTTGTATATATATTTTTTTTAAAAACAAGAATCACAATAAAATTCTAGATACAATTCATATTATATTATCTCAAATTGAAGAATTCCGTGCACTAGCTGAATTTTATTGTGTGCGCAGGAGTGGGATATTTTATATAAAATTCTTAAAATAGGAGAGATTTCTCGAAGGATAATCGTATTTTGTGATAATTTGACATATTCATACAAATCGTGGATAAGAAAATCATGGTAAATATACGATGTGGTATAACTGGTAAAGGTATGTGAAAATGGGATTGTATTTGATTGGAATTTTTAGATTTAAGTATATCACAATTAATGAAGGATGTATGAGGTTGAGGTTGAGTTTTCGTTTTGATTTTTAGAGAAACTTTGAAACTTGGATATCATATCACACTTTTTTCTTTTTTTTTTTGGGAGATATATGAAATCTATTTCAATTATTATAAGATTTTAAATATAATTGAATTGGATTTGTAGTTATCCAAAGTAAAGAGATAAATATATTTTTTGGTACATTAAAATTTCTTATTTTGAATTTTGGTCCAATAAGTTTTTAAAGTTTGGTTCTGATGCACAGACTTTGATTTCTTTGGGTTTCAATCATATTTCACTGCAGTGCTGAAATGCTGCTGACATGACATCAAAAAATTCTGATGTGACATCGAAAATTGTTGATTTGTCTGATGTCACGTCAACAATTGAGTCAAAATAGCCGAAAAGTAAAAGTAAGAATATCAAAATTAAATATAAAAAATTTAATAGATCAAAACTCAAAATTGGACATACACAAAAATAAGAGTAGCATCAAATAAGCCTCTTGTCCAATGTCTTTACAATGTTATGAAGAACTTCAAGACATCATAGTTATTTTCGTGTTGGACGAATTATACGAAACGAAATGAGCCCTTTCAAATAGGTTCATTACCCTGGCCCAAAAGATGATTAATCCGGCGTGAGCTACATGAGCTCCAATTAGTTTACCGGATAAATCTAAACTAAATTTGTACATTGAGATACAAAGGCTTTTAAGTTCATGCAATGGTTGTACAAGGACCATGTTGTTTTTTCAAGTTCATCTTTTTAATTTTTTTCGAAAAAAATTATTATTTCTTGTGTTCCTTAAAAAAAAATTATTTCTTATACTTAAAATTTTAATTTTTCGATATATATATGATTGTTTGGATTTTGAACTTTATTAGAAATATTTTTTTAGTATTATTAGACATTTTTTTGTTTAAAAATATAGATATAATTATAGTTAATTATATGTGTGTCACTGTGTTGTTTAGATCTTAAGCTTGGATAAACATATTTTTATTATTATTATTTATATACACATTTAAGATCCTTAGAATTTAAAATATATGATTTATTATATTATATTATTATTTTATATAATATAACATTTTTTTGGAACCTCACGATTGAGTCGGTACGACTGTTTGAAATGTTTTTTTAATGTATACAGGTTTAATCACCAAACCGATTATGAAAACTTTATTTTTATGTAATATGAACCAATCCCAATACCTCGATTTATAGAAGCAATACACCTATATCATCGACTAATACACGACCAATTAATGTGTGGATAAAAATCTTTTCTGGCATGATCTCATTCTAAGAATTCACAGAAATATCACGGATAATACCACAATCTGTTCGACATATAGCAATGTGTTAAACTACTTCAACAAGCCTGCGTTTGAATAGGAAGTATTTGATCTAAAAGAAGAGGAGAGCGGAGGGAACATAAAAAATAAAAAAAATTCGTAAAGAAAAATATAATAAATGCTTTTTTTAGACGTTGCAAACACTCGCTAGGTTAATCGCAAATCTAAATTACTAAGAAATATTTGGAATCCGTGATTCCAAAGGAATCAATCAAATGCAAATTATGAGAATGAAGAAGAAAAACTAGATCAATTCCAGAAACAAAAGATACATAATAACAATCAATTATTTCATTGAAAATTAAATTAGCAAAAATCTTAACAAAAGAACCTGATATTGTCGATCGATGAAGGGTTAAAGAAATATACAACGCATGGCCAATGACTGGTAAATCTTGGAGTTATCCCACACAAACACGATCGATAATACAATAATTTACCAAGATATTTCCGCTGCCAATATATATATACATATATTCACAACAAAATTATTTATAAAAATACTTGTATATATATATACAGAAGCAAGAAAAGAGAATTAGAATAGAAGATAAAGGATATGTTCAGACGAACTAATCCAAAGGAAAAATAGAAGAAAATGGTGGTTATAAACAATTTTAAATGGTAAAAACAGATAAATTAATTGTCACCGTTTATTTTATGATAGAATTAATTGGTAGTCAGATACTTGAGAATAGGAGAGTCAATGGCTTTAAATTCGGAGATGTGAGCAACAAAATATGTGCTTCCAATTATTATTCTGCATTTATTTTGGAACAGTTTCCTTGTATCTGACGAGGATTAATTATGTTTCCATGCATGCATCCCATTTGTTCTTTTTTTTTTTTAAAAAAAATTATTTATCTTGTGATTATAATTAAGTCTATATCTATAGATGGACCGTAGTAGGTTTAGTTCAAACCACTCTTACGATATTACAACAAATATATATCAAACAATCCACATTTATTCTTACACGTGGATTACGTGATTCTTTCACTGGACCTCGTATGTGAGAATAGATGAGGATTATTGGATGCAACCTTGCACATTTAACTCTCATTTTTTCTTATTAATAATTAATGTTTCTCTTTCAGCTGTATTTAATTTTTTTTACTATTATTTAGAAAAAAAAAATCTTGTGCTATTGATTCTACATTTCTATGAAGCTGACGTTCATATTTTCATCTCTATTTTTTTCTCCATTTCTTCAAGTTTTTAAAAAATATTCCCTTCGGTTTAAATATATAGATTTATTTATTTTTCCATACAGATTAAGAAAATCATTGGAAAAACAAAGTTAAATACAAACTTTCTTTTTTACCCCTATTTAATTTATTCAAAATATAGTGCATATCTTTCTGTTTTATCCCAATTAATTAATTTATTCATTCTCTTAATTTCACCCTAGTTTATTAACAAGACCCCTACTAGACTATAATTTTCTTTCTTCTAGCCCAGGCTAGCTCTCTCATACGCCCATGTTTAGGACAATCGAAAAAAACAGATATAAGTACCACGAAAACAGTAATATTCTGCAAACGATTGCATACTGTTGAGAATGAAAAATATAAACCGCAAGCACGATCAAAGAAAGAAATTAGAGCAAGAAGAACGACACGCATTTACTTGGTTCGGATTGAGATCAATCATACATCCAAGGTTCTGGGAACACACCAAAAGAATTCACTATAATGAACAAGTTTGATACGATTACAATTCTCTACTGATCTCACAAAGCCACACTACAACCGAGTTCCCAATACAAACTATATTCGAGTGCCAAGCTTGTATAGTGCTCGGTCTCCCTGAATCACAGCAATTCTTGGCTCAAGAAATATTCCCAGGAGAGTAGAAGGATCAGAGTGTTTTCTTTGCTATGTGTACAGAGAGAATTTCGGGAAGAAGACGAAGAAAGAGCTTTTTCCTGTTAAGTGAGTTAACCAACCCCTTTAATCATTCTATTCTCATTTAATCCATTGACTTTCAAGACTTAGTCTCAACCGTTGGATGAGTACATCACATCCTTGTGCCATCTAAGCCCTTTGATCACAAATGAGTCAAAATAATCTTCACAATTCTCCACCTATTTGCTCATTTCAGTGATTCTCGAGAAAGTGTTCCCAGATGCAAGTCCTAACAGTTATTCCCTCATGTTAAGCAAGTCCAGTGCATCCTTGAGCTTGTTGACTGCAATGACTTTTGTTAACATATCCGCAGGGTTAATCTTTGTGTTGATCTTCTTGATACTTACTAGTTCCCTTGATATGATTTCCCTCACAAAGTGTAGTCTCACATCGATGTGCTTCGTTCTTTCATGAAATACCGTATTCTTAGAAAGATGGATCGCACTTTGTGAATCACAGAAAACCGTAGCCGAGTTCTGTTCATATCCTAACTCATTAACAAAGCCTTTAATCCACAAGGCTTCCTTCACAGCTTCCGTAAGAGAAATATATTCTGCTTCGGTTGTTGACAAGGCTATCACATGCTGTAAACTTGATTTCCAGCTTACAACATTTCCTCCAACCGTAAAAACATACCCGGACAGGGACCTTCTTTTATCACGGTTAGCAGCATAATCAGAATCACAATATCCTATGACTTCACAAGTTGATTGTTGAGCTCTGGAATAGACCAATTTCAACTTCTTCGTCTCTTTCAAATATCTTAGCAACCACTTCACTGCCTGCCAATGTTCCTTACTTGGCTTGCTCATAAACCTGCTGATCAAACCCAATCCATATGCGATATCTGGTCTGGTTGATACCATGGAGAACATAATGCTTCCTACAGCATTTGAGTATGGTACATCCTTCATGTGAGCACACTCTAATTCAGTGTCTTCTTCCTTGACAGCTTTGTGGCGCCCCAAACCTCGCCACGTAATCATGCAACATGTGACATCATATGCATAAATTCTTTTCTTTTCGACGACGTAATAATATAATGCATATACGACAAAATAGTGCAATCACCACACTATCTACGTCAGTGTAGCAGAAACAGTATAATAAATACACACATACAACTCAAATAAGACAATAAGCTATACTGTCTCTATCTACTATCAACTACAAGACTGTTTGACTAGGCACACTTAGTCCTTCACCACTATCCTATCTCACGCATAGTCATGTAACCTGCCCAACAGAAACAGCCCTCAAAGGATGAACATATACAACAATCATCATCGCAATACATAACAGTTATATTAACAACAACATAAGATATAACTGAAATGATAACAGAAATACCCCTTTGCCGTTTCTGGACAATCAACCATCAACAACCTCAACAACATCACACTGCAACAATAACATCGACGATACGTCACACCCCAACTCCGACGACAGCAATATCGTCGAACGAACAACAACATCGACGATACGTCGCACCCCAACACCGGCGACAGCAATATCGTCGAACGAATAACATCAACGATACGTCGCACCCCAACTCCGGCGACAGCAATATCGTTGAACGAACAACATCAACGAGACGTCTCCCAACAACGATAGTCAACAATATCAACAATAATAAACAACAACAAATATAATACCAAATCACCCAATTCCGGTGATTTATCATCGTTCAACGCAATAGTATTCATCAATACTAAACAATAACAACATATGCTCGTACGTCAACACGTACCTGATAATCGAATATATATACAATCTGGCTATTTTTTTGATCCTGAGGCTTGTGATGTATCTAAATAATTCAACAATAATTATCAGATCATTGTCACCGTATCAACACAATCATAACAGCCTCAATATATAACATCAAATAGCCCAACAACAATTAATTCAACAAAATATAAAACTCGATTATAAATTATTATCGCTCAATAATTTAATATTCTGGTGTATTTAATTCACAATACTACCATCAAATACACCCTAATTAATTTAACATCAAATAATAGGCTATTTTACAACATCCGTCAAATTGCGAAAACTTTATATCAACGTGTAGCATATACTTCGTAGACTCCGAATATATAACCAGAATTAATAACAGCTGGCAAACAACTCACCAATTTCAATTCAACGATTAAAAATCTCTAATTATAATAATTTAGGAATAGTTCAAAACAACAACACAATAATCTTCTCTACTTCGTTAAGATCATACACTATTCAACAATCTTCAATTTCAGTATGATTTAACAATTTATCGGATTTATTCCAGAAATCGACGAATTTCAAATATAACCAAAACTATAAAAATTTATACCTCAAATCGAAGACCTCATGTCAACGATCCCAGAACTGAAGTCAGTTCGTCGATTGGATAAACCGATAAGTCGCACGATCGAAAAGAAAATCAGAAAACTCTTATTTCTTATTTCTCTCTCACTTCTCCGTAAACTCACTGTCAAAAGAATGAAATTCATTCATTCTCGAACAAGTTTTTCAAATTTATCCTCATTTTATTTTATTTTATTTTTAAAATATTATATTAATATAATAAATATAATATAATATATAATATTTAACATCGGTATATCCATTTGGACCAGTCAAACGATAAAAATTTCCAAAACTCAAAACATGAAACTTCTATATCTTTGAGTTTTCTACGTTATATCCAAATTTCAAATTATTTGGACTTCATATGACCGAAATATGTCATATTTAATTCTTTAAAAATCATTAATTATTTAGTAATCTCATATTACTAAATCAACAACTCGTGATATTACTTCAGACATTACATTTCTACCCCCCTTAAATGAATTCGACCCCGAAATTAATCAACAACAGTAATAACATGCATAAATAAAAGATACGTCATACCATCAGAATAAGTAGGGGTAGAGCTCCCTCATATGCCGCTCTGTCTCCCAAATGGCCTCTTCGACACCTCTATGTTCCCACTGAACCTTCACCATCGGTATAAGCTTACTACGAAGCTTCCGTTCAGATCGATCTAAAATACAAACTGGTCTCTCAACATAAGACACGTCAGGATCTAACTGAACCTCAGAAATATCCAACACATGTGAAGGATCCGGCTCATACTTCCGCAACATCGATACATGAAACACATCATGAATACCAGATAAAGATGGAGGTAGAGCCAATCGGTAAGCCAAAGTGCCTATCCGCTGCAATATCTCATACGGGCCAACATACCTCGGTGCCAACTTTCCTTTCATGCCAAATCGCACTGTGCCACGAAAAGGAGAAACTTTCAAAAATACTCGATCGCCCTGCTGAAACTCTAAAGGTCTTCGTCTTTTATTGGCATAGGTGGCCTGTCTATCTTGAGCTGCTTTCAATCGTTGCTGTATCAACTTTACTTTATGTTCCATCTCATGAATCATATCAGGACCGGTAACTGCAGCTCGATCAACATCATCCCAGTATAACGAAGATCTACAACGTCTCCCGTAGAATGCCTCAAATGGAGCCATCTGAATACTACTCTGATAACTATTGTTATACGCAAACTCTACCAATGGAATAGATGACTGCCAAACAGATTTAAAATCCATAACATAAGCACACAACATATCCTCCAGCGTTTGAATAGTACGCTCAGTCTGACCATCTGTCTGGGGATGATAAGCCGTACTCAATCTCAACTCTGTCCCCATCGCAGTCTGCAATCCTTCCCAAAAATGAGAAGTAAATCAAGGATCTCTATCAGAAATAATAGACACTGGAATCCTATGCAACCGTACAATCTCTCGTATATACAACTGTGCCATCGTCAAGTACGTATTACTCATGCTATAGGGTATAAAATGTGCAACTTTCGTCAATCGATCAACAATCATCCAAATAGCATCAATAGTTCCAGTCCTTCTTGGCAAATGAGTTACAAAATCCATCGATATGTGCTCCCATTTCCAAGTCGGCACTTCTAAACTCCTCAATTCACCTCCCGGCCTTCTCCTCTCAGCTTTGATCTGTTGACAATTAAGACATCGACGTACAAAATCAATCACATCACGTTTTATTCCCTTCCACCAAAACTGAAAGCGTAGATCCTTATACATCTTCTTGCCACCAGGGTGGATAGAATATCGACTACAATGTGCACGCCGCAACAGGCCCTGGCGCAACTCAGATATATCAGGAACTACCCATCTATCATTCATCCTCAAACTGCCATCATCAGCCACTCTAAAACGAGTATCTTGTTTCTGAGAAACTAACTCCCTCCATCTCTGAACTCTCTCGTCTGTCATCTGTGCATCACGAATACAACCATATATATCAGGTTCAGCTAATAAGGTAGATACCTGGATAGGAGTCATCGAGATATCAAAATCATATCCCAAGGAACAACAAGACATCATCATAGCTGATAAACGACTCACATCCTCTGCAGTACAACTCACTTTACGGCTCAATGCATCAGCTGTAAGATTGGCTCGACCAGGATGATATTCAATCTCACAATCATAATCCTTCAGCAAATCTAACCATCGTCTCTGTCTCATATTCAACTCTGTCTGGGTAAACAAAAATCTCAAGCTCTTATGATCAGTATAAATCGTAAACGAGGTACCATATAAATAGTGTCGCCATATCTTCAAGGCAAAGATAATGGCTGCCAACTCCAAGTCATGCACATGGTACCTTGTTTCGTGTGGTTTCAGCTGTCTCGAGGCATATGCCACAACATGTCGATCCTGCATCAAAACACATCCCAAACCATGTAATGATGCATCAGTATAAACAACAAACCTCTCATTTTCTGTAGGAATTGATAACACTGGTGCAATCGTCATTCGGTGCTTTAACTCCTGAAAACTCCTCTCACATGCTTCAGACCACTGAAATCGCACACCTTTCTGAGTCAACTGTGTCAAAGGCCTAGCAATCTTTGAAAATCCCTCGATTAATCGACGATAATAACCTGCTAAACCCAAGAAACTACGAATCTCAGGTACAGATGTAGGTGCAGACCACTGTAACACGGCTTCGACCTTCGTTGGATCAACAGAAATCCCATCTCTCGATATAACATGACCCAAGAAGACCACTCGATCCAACCAAAACTCACACTTACTGAGTTTGGCATACAACTGTCTATCTCGCAACACCTGTAACACTGAACGCAAGTGCCCTGCATGCTCAGCCTCACTCCTGGAATATATCAATATATCATCAATAAACACAATAACAAATCGATCGAGATAAGGCTGAAATACCCTATTCATCAAACTCATGAACACATCTGGAGCATTCGTCAACCCAAACGGCATAACTAAAAACTCGTAATGCCCATATCTGGTCCTGAATGCTGTCTTCTGAATTTCCTCCTCTCTAACTCGTATCTGATGATATCCTGACCTCAAATCAATCTTCTAATATACTGAGGTTCCCTGTAACTGATCAAACAAATCATCAATACGAGGGAGGGGATATTTATTCTTAATCGTTACCTTATTCAGCTGTCGATAGTCGATACAAAGCCGCATAGTTCCATCTTTCTTTCTCACAAATAAGATTGGTGCACCCCAAGGCGATACACTAGGGCGAATGTATCCCTTGTCCAGCAAGTCCTGCAACTGGGCTTTCAACTCTCTCAACTCTGCTGGTGCCATTCTGTAAGGAGTACGAGAAATAGGGGAAGTATCTGGCATCAACTCGATCCCAAACTCCACCTCACGGGCTGGTGGGAAGCCTGGAATCTCATCAGGAAATATATCGGCAAACTCAGCAACTATAGGTATCTCCTCTATTCCCACCTCCTTCTTCTTTTCTGTCACATCTACAACATAAATAAGATAACCCTCATGCCCATGCTCCAATAACCGAGACATCCGGATGGCAGATACCAACGGAACACGGGGACGAGAACCCTTCCCATAAAATGTCCAACGCTCTTTCTCATCTGTATAAAAATATACCACCCGCTGATAACAATCAACTGTCGCACAATATCTCCTCAGCACATTAATTCCCACAATACAATCAAAATCAGTCATCTCTAGAATAATCATATCAGATCTCAGCTCATAGCCCTCATAAGAAATAATACCATCTGATATCATAGATACAACTGATATATCAACTCCAGAAGGTGTCGAAACAGAAAGAGGCATAGACAATGGAGACGAGCGCATATGATGCTCAACCACAAAGCTCTTCGATATAAAAGTATGCGAGGCACCAGTATCAACAAGAATATAAGCAGGATAAGAACATAAATAACACTTACCCGCTATCATCTCCTCTCGTGCCTCCTCTGCCTGCTCTCGTGTCAAAGCATACACCTGTGCCTGAGGCGGACCAGCTCCCTGCATACGTGGCTGTCCTCCAGAAGGTCGTGGTGTAAACTGCTGAGGCTGTCGTCCTTCTCTCTCTGAGGATCTACCTCTAGCACTCCTAGGCTCTCGCTGTCCCTCACGACTAGGACACTGTCTCGCCAGATGACCAACACCGCCACACTCAAAACAGGTGATCTCGGTCTGTGTACACTCTCTGATCAGATGAGGTCCCCCACAACGATAACATCTCACTGCTCTGGACTCTCCTCTCTGCCCCTGAACAGACTGAGAACTGCCCCCATGATTCTCAACACGTCGTGAATCAAATCGACGCTTCCCAGATGATGCTGAAGAAGAAGATGAACCCTTCTGATATTTAAAAGACTGTCCCTGAGGTCGCAATGACTCTCTAGTCGGCTCTGATAATCGTCCCTGAGCCCCATACTCCTGCATAACTAACTCAGCCATCTCAGCTCTCGTCACTGCATCCTCAAATGATAGCGGGTTGTTTGATTGCACGCGATCAAATAATTCTAACTTCAACCCTTTCAAGAAATGCCTTATTTTAGCATGAACATTCGTAGCAATATGTGGCACATATTTCAACAATGCAGAATATCGAGTCTCATACTCAGCAACAGACATACTACCCTGTCTCAAATCCTCAAATTCTTTCTCTTTCTTTTGTCTGGCTGCTATAGAAAAATATTTATCAAGAAAACGAGATCAGAACACATCCCAATCAACAGTACGACCATGTGCTCTCAATCCGGCCTCAGTCGTTTGCCACCATAATAATGCATTCCTCGAAATCTGAAATGTAGCCAATCATAACCAACCAGACCTAGCACACGGAGCGGTCACAAATATCTGTTCTATCCTCTCAATCCACTCCTCAGCTCGCTCACCAGTCTCAGAACTATCAAATCTCGGCGGAAGATAACTGCTGAACTGTGCCAAAGTCAACTCACCAGACAATAAAGGCTGATCTGCAGGTGTCTGTCCCATAGGAGGAGGTGGCAATGGATTCATCTGTCCAAACCCACTGTCAACCTCTTCTGTTTCCTCGTGTGGATGTACCTGTTCTCTAGCTGCCATTACTGGAAATCAAATTGTTAATCATAACATTTAACAATTACAATCCAGTAATCATCATCACACCTTTCGCACGAAAGCACACGCAACTAAAGAACAATCAATCATACCAAGAACTCATCAAAAACAAGTCAAATGCATAGACACACGCAGATAATATCGTCATCAGACTCCCTCATCACAAACCCAACTCCTAACCATCCCAGACATCTAACATATGCTCTGATACCACCAAATGTGGCGCCCCAAACCTCGCCACATAATCATGCAACATGTGACGTCATATGCATAAATTTTTTTTCTTTTCGACGACGTAATAATATAATGCATATACGACAAAATAGTGCAATCAACACACTATCTACGTCAGTGTAGCAGAAACAGTATAATAAACACACACATACAACTCAAATAAGACAATAAGCTATACTGTCTCTATCTACTATCAACTACAAGACTGTTTGACTAGGCACACTTAGTCCTTCACCACTATCCTGTCTCACGCATAGTCCTGTAACCTGCCCAACAGAAACAGCCCTCAAAGGGTGAGCATATACAACAATCATCATCGCAATACATAACAGTTATATTAACAACAACATAAGATATAACTGAAATGATAACAGAAATACCCCCTTTGCCGTTTCTGGACAATCAACCATCAACAACCTCAACAACATCACACTGCAACAATAACATCGACGATACGTCGCACCCCAACTCCGGCGACAGCAATATCGTCGAACGAACAACAACATCGACGATACGTCGCACCCCAACACCGGCGACAGCAATATCGTCGAACGAATAACATCAACGATACGTCGCATCCCAACTCCGGCGACAGCAATATCGTTGAACGAACAACATCAACGAGACGTCTCCCAACAACGATAGTCAACAATATCAACAATAATAAACAACAACAAATATAATACCAAATCACCCAATTCCGGTGATTTATCATCGTTCAACGCAATAGTATTCATCAATACTAAACAATAACAACATATGCTCGTACGTCAACACGTACCTGATAATCGAATATATATACAATCTGGCTATTTTTTTGATCCTGAGGCTTGTGATGTATCTAAATAATTCAACAATAATTATCAGATCATTGTCACCGTATCAACACAATCATAACAGCCTCAATATATAACATCAAATAGCCCAACAACAATTAATTCAACAAAATATAAAACTCGATCATAAATTATTATCGCTCAATAATTTAATATTTTGGTGTATTTAATTCACAATACTACCATCAAATACACCCTAATTAATTTAACATCAAATAATAGGCTATTTTACAACATCCGTCAAATTGCGAAAACTTTATATCAACGTGTATCCTATACTTCGTAGACTCCGAATATATAATCAAAATTAATAACAGCTGACAAACAACTCACCAATTTCAATTCAACGATTAAAAATCCCTAATTATAATAATTTAGGAATAGTTCAAAACAACAACACAATAATCTTTTCTACTTCGTCAAGATCATACACTATTCAGCAATCTTCAATTTCAGTATAATTTAACAATTTATCGGATTTATTCCAGAAATCGACGAATTTCAAATATCACCAAAACTATAAAATTTATACCTCAAATCGAAGACCTCATGTCAACGATCCCAGAACTGAAGTCAGCTCGTCGATTGGATAAACCGATAAGTCGCACGATCGAAAAGAAAATCAGAAAACTCTTATTTCTTATTTCTCTCTCACCTCTCCGTAAACTCACTGTCAAAAGAATGAAATTCATTCGTTCTCGAACAAGTTTTTCAAATTTATCCTCATTTTATTTTATTTTATTTTTAAAATATTATATTATATTATATTATTAATATAATATAATATAATATATAATATTTAACATCGGTATATCCATTTGGACCAGTCAAACGATAAAAATTTCCAAAACTCAAAACATGAAACTTCTATATCTTTGAGTTTTCTACGTTATATCCAAATTTCAAATCATTTGGATTTTATATGACCAAAATATGTCATATTTTATTCTTTAAAAATCATTAATTATTTAGTAATCTCATATTACTAAATCAACAACTCGTGATATTACTTCAGGCATTACAACCTTTAGCTTGAAGTGTGCACCAATAGGAGTGTTAACACTCTTAGCGTCTTTCATACCGAAGATATCTAATAACTTGCTGATATATCCTTCTTGAGATAAGTACAAGGTTCTTAGAGGTCTATTCCTGATAATATCCATACCTAAAATGCGCTTAGCTAGGCCCAAGATCCTTCATCTCGAATTCAGAATTGAGTAGGTCCTTTAACCTCTGTATTTTCTTCAAGTCCTTACAGGCAATAAGCATGTCATCTACATAGATTAGTAGGTATATGTATGACTTATCCTGTAATCTGGAGTAGTAAACACAGCTATCATATTTTGATCTTTTGAAACCTTGGCTCTGTATAAAATCATCGAACCGCCTATACCATTGCCGCGGAGATTGCTTGAGTCCATAGAGTGATTTTTGTAACAGGCAGACTTTTCCAGCCTCAGCTTGTTGTACAAAGCCCTCGGGTTGTGTCATTAAGATCTCATGTTCTAATTTGCCATGCAAGAAGGCGGTCTTGACATCCAATTGCTCTAATTCCATGTCAAACGTGGCAGTGATTGACAGTAAGATTTTGATTGAGATGTGTTTAACTACAGGAGAGAAAATTTCATGATAGTCCACGCCTTCGACTTGGGATAATCCTTTTGCCACTAATCTGGCCTTAAATCTAGCTGCTTCTATCCCCTGAATTCCTAGTTTTCTTTTGAATACCCATTTACAACCAATGACCATCTTTCCTATTGGTCTATCAACAAGGGTCTAGGTGCGATTTTTATCCAGTGACTCAATCTTTTCATTCATGGCTTTCTTCCACTTAGGCCAGTCCTTGCTTGTTTTTGCTTCATTATAGCTAGTTGGTTCCTTAAGTTCAAGTAAATCTGCCACATTCAAAGCACATGCAATGAAATCTGCATTTGCAAACCTTGGTGACACTCTTATCTGTCTTCTAATTCGGTCTCTTGACAGAACATAGCCATCTAGTCCTTGAGTATTATCACCATCACTCTGAGCTTCCTCATCACCCTGAGCTTCTTGATCATTGATGTGAGAATCTGGTTGAGCTTGAGTCTGAAATATGTCATGGATGTTTTTAGGCTGTGCATCAATACTTCCACCAGAATCTTGGCTACCTTCAAGTTCTGCTTGAGAGTTCCCATCCAAATTTTGAGAGTTCACCTGGTTTCGAAAATCTTGCTCAGCTTGTTTAGAGCTGGCATTTTCTGGAATACTCATATTAGTTTTATAAAACTCATTTTCATTGAAAATTACATCTCTGCTAATCACACATTTATGTTCATCCAATATCCATACCTTGTAACCTTTAACTCCACTAGGATATCCAAGGAAAATTCCTTTTTTACCTCTTGGATTGAGTTTACCTTGGTTAACATGAACATATACCACACAGCCAAAGGTTCTAATGTGATCATATTCAGGCTTTATTGTAGACCATTTCAATTCAGGAACTAGGAACTCAATTGCAGAGGATGGGGACCTATTAATTAGATAGCAAGCTGTTGAGGCAGCTTCTGCCCAGGATTTGATTGGTAAACCACTCTCGTTTAGCATGCATCTTACTTTGTCCATGATTGTTCTATTCATGCGTTCTGCCACACCATTTTGTTGTGGCGTGTATGTGCATGTTCGACGTCTAACAATTCCAGATTTTTCACACAAGATATCAAATTGCTGATTACAGAATTCTAGTCCAATATCTGTTCTTAATCTCTTTATTTTACTCCCTGTTTGATTTTCAATCAAGGTTTTCCATTCAACAAATTTATTAAACGCTTCAGCCTTTGTTTTCAGAAAATAAATCCAAACCTTTCTAGAATAATCATCAATAAAAAAAATAAAATACTGAGAATCAGAGAGTGAGGGTGGTACCTTAGATGAGCCCCATAGATCAGAGTGTATGTAGTCAAGAGTTGATTTCGTGTTGTGAGTTGTTGTGTTAAATTTCAGCCTATGAGCCTTTCCTAATGCGCAGCTCTCACAAAATTCCAAGTTGCTGATCTGTCTTGGATTAAGAAAACCTTGCTGGCTCAATTCATGAAGTCCTTTTAGACTCATATGTCCTAGTCTCTTGTGCCACAAGGCTGTTAAATCCTTGGCAGGTGCTATGACATTTGTTTCTGAAGTAATGGTGTTACCTCGCAACACATACAATCCTAGTTTCAGGATTCCTTTCATGATTACCAGGGATCCTTTCGCAACTATCAATACACCATCTTGAGCCTTGTAACTGAAGCCCTTTTGATCCAGTGTGCCTAAAGAGATTAGGTTCCTCTTTAGGTCGAGAATGAATCGAAATTCAGTGATTACTTTCATTGATCCATCCCACATTTTAAGTTTCATTGAGCCAACACCATGAACTTTGCATGATTGATTGTTTCCCATTATCACTTGACCAGAATCTAGTTCCTCGAAGTCAAAGAATCATTCTCTTCTTGGAGACATGTGGTAGGTGCACCCTGAATCCATGATCCATTGTTCTTTAGGATCATCAGTTGATATGGTTAGAACCTCAGCATCTTGATATCCTTGGAGTACATTTACTTCTTTCGGTTCCTGGACTTAGATCAGTCATTTGATTGGCTTTCCTTTGAGGGCAATTTCTCCTGAAATGACCTTCTTTCTTACAGGTCCAGCAAGTCCTCTTGGTTCTTGATCTCGATCTGGTTTGAGGTCTTTGTTTATTCCCATAGTTTCTTCTTTCAACTGATCTGCCTCTTACATTTAAGCCTTCACCAAATGATTTGAATTGTTTTCCTGCAGCCCTGAGATCCAGCTCCTTCGAGTAAGCAGCACCTGTGACTTCTTCAAGAGTGAGAGTATCTCTACCATACTTCAAAGTATCTCTCAATTGATCGTACTGCTTCGGCAAGGAGTTTAACAAGAAAATAGCCTGATCTTCTTCATCAATCATTACTTCTATGTTTTCAAGATCGGAGAGTAACTTGGTGAACTCATCGATGTTTTCATCTATGGACTTATTCTCCTCCATCTTGAATCCATAGAACCGTTGTTTCAGATAAATTCTGTTGGGAAGTGCTTTCGTCATATATAGTTGCTCCAATTTGGTCCACATCTCAGAAGCAGACTTTTCTTTTACAACTTTTCTGAGAATTTGATCGCTCAGACTCAGAACGATCGTATTTCTTGCTTTCTTGAGAATCTCGGCTTTGTTTTGTATTGTGTCGGGCATTTTTGATTCACCGTTTAGGGCCTCATCTAGCCCTAAGTTTCCCAGGTGTGCAATCATTTTCTCCCTCCACAAATTAAAGTCGTTCTTGTCATCGAATTTCTCCACCTCGAATCTTGATGTTGACATATTGAAGATTTGCCCCTGGCCAGTAGACTATCCACAAGAAATCAACACAAAGCTTTGATCGAGCAGTCAATACGGCGGCTTCCTGTTTCAGTCAAGATCCAAGAGTAGGGCAAGAACCTGGCTCTGATACCAGTTTGTTGAGAATGAAAAATATAAACCGCAAGCACGATCAAAGAAAGAAATTAGAGCAAGAAGAACGACACGCATTTACTTGGTTCGGATTGAGATCAATCATACATCCAAGGTTCTGGGAACACCCCAAAAGAATTCACTATAATGAACAAGTTTGATACGATTACAATTCTCTACTGATCTCACAAAGCCACACTACAACCGAGTTCCCAATACAAACTATATTCGAGTGCCAAGCTTGTATAGTGCTCGGTCTCCCTGAATCACAGCAATTCTTGGCTCAAGAATTATTCCCAGGAGAGTAGAAGGATCAGAGTGTTTTCTTTGCTATGTGTACAGAGAGAATTTCAGGAAGAAGACGAAGAAAGAGCTTTTTCCTGTTAAGTGAGTTAACCAACCCCTTTAACCATTCTATTCTCATTTAATCCATTAACTTTCAAGACTTACGTTGTGTTTGGTAGGCTTGATTAAATAGGTTTGTGTAATTTTGTCCAGCACTATCAACTGCTTGGTTCATTTTTAATTAACCCCACCCAATCCCATGTCCAATGGACTAAAGTGTAGTAGCCTAGTTAAAATAAACCCTTCCAATAGCCCATTATTATTAGTCCTGCTTTGTATCTAACGTGTATTTTCCCTACAATACCCTTTCATCAATCCCAGAAGCCCAACCAAAAAGTCTCCCCCCAACTGAGCCACAACGTACGAAGGAAGAAGGAGTCTGTCGGCGATTTTTTCTTTCCCCGTTCAAATCTTCGGTTATCAGGTTAACTGTAATGTTTACATTTCTTTCATTCAGACTTCAATTTGCATCAACTGTTGTGGAGTTTAAATTTTTTGAGGTTAAATTTTTGGTTGTACTTCGCAAAATTTTGCACCAATCTGAAGACAAACTCGATGTGTCGGTAAATGAGCTTGCTTTATGTTTAGCTTCTCTGCCAAAAATCTTGTTTTAACTACTTTTGGTTCACGTAGTTCACTTCAAGTCGTATTCTGATTTCTGTTTTTTTTCCCTTTTGACGAAACCCTAGTATTTGTCCTTTTTTTTTATTTCTCTTCGGCTTCATTTTGAAGTCGATAAAGTAAGTACTTTTTTAGAAATTCGGCAACATGAACTGACTAATAATTTTCTAATTAGTTACTTCGGACAGTGTCGTAGATGTGCGTGTAAGACTCGAGTCTTTACGGTCAGTGATTTCGGTGACATTGAAGAAGTAACTTATGTTTTTACTGCATTAAATTTTATTGCGTAATATTTTCCTAATTCTTTGGGCAGCAAAAAAAGCAAGAAGATAATTATGTTGTCGACCATATTGTATTGGTTTCGTTTACACTATATGAAATTCTATTGTGCTTTTGTATATGCATTTATAAACACATTTGAAATTGTAATTTCTTTTGAAGTACCTTGAATCGATGACCATTATGAGTAGACGCATTCTACTTGTTGTGATGCTTCACCAAATCATGTGTCGCTCCTTTTTGTTAATGTTACTACTGAGACGTCAACGAATGAAGTTACGTGCGAAACGAGTACGCCATACGCGGACAACAACAGTGAGCTACAACATGTCAGACAGAATAAATTTGCAACTGAACCATTTGCACCGTATCATTGAAATAGGAGATGTTCAATGTGTGGTGAACTTGCGAATGAATAGGAATGCATTTGCACGATTGTGTTACTTGTTAACTAATGTTGGAGGACTAGTTGACTCTACTTACGTTCGTATTGAAGAGAAAGTCACAATGTTTCTATCTATATTGGCGCATCACAAGAAAACCCGACTAGTTGGTCATGACTACATACGTAGTGGCCATACAATCAGCACCCATTTCCACCAAGTACTCCGATCAATTCTCATGTTACATCCTATATTACTGGTGAAACCAGCCCCTGTCGATGATGCTTGCAGCAACGATTCCTGGAAATGGTTCAAGGTGAGCTCAATCCCGTGTTAAGTACGTGTACGAAGTAAACAGTAAGCATGTATATAAATGGTGATACTTACCTAAACAATATGAACGTATTATTCATAACTTGTTCAGGGATGTCTTGGTTCTTTGGACGGAACGTATATAAGTGTACATGTACCGGCCATGGAGAAGGCACGATATAGAACAAGAAAAGGTACTATTGCAGTAAATGTTCTTGGTGCTTGCGACCGAGACATGAAGTTCATATATGCACTTACGGGGTGGGAGGGATATGCAGCAGATGCTAGAGTTCTTAGAGATGCATTGACTCGTGACGATACAATGAGAATTCCAAGAGGTTTTTGTAACTATGGTTCTTCATTATTAAATGATACGTTTGGTTTTCATGTGTTTGTAGATTTGTTGGAACCATTGTGATTTATTTATTCCTAAATTTCGCAACTACATATTGTTAAACACGTAATAACTAATTTATTATTTCCAGGTTGTTATTACCTTTGTGACAATGGATATGCCAATGTCGAGGGATGCTTGACTCCGTACAGGCGAGTAAGATATCATAGGGATGCTTGGGGAAACCGTGCAAATGGCCCACAGAATTACAAGGAGTTATTTAACTGGAGACACGCGCAAGCCCGTAATGTAATAGAAAGAGCCTTCGGTTTGCTGAAAAAAGATGGGCCATACTTCGAAGTCCGTCGTTCTATCCATTGAAGACACAAAACAGAATAATAATGGCATGCATGTTGTTGCATAACTTCATCAGGTCTGAAATGCCCGATGATCCAATTGAGGAATTGAATGACGATGTACTGAGTCCGCCCAATGACACACAAGATGATTTCATCAACATCTTCGAATCATCGGATGAGTGGGATACGTGGCGGGAGAACCTCGCAATGTCGATGTGGAACAATTTTAACTAAAACGTTCGGATTAGTGTACTTATGTTGTTCGAGCTTTTAACGAGATGTATTTTTCGCATTTGACGTTCATTGCTTTTATGTTCAAAACATGATTGCATTTTATGTTATTTTGTTTCGAATTTTTAAAGCGTCATATGTAATTTTCTTCTCACTGCCGAAATCTGATTGTCATTCATTGTGTTTCTTTTTACCTGCTTCACTGGTGGTCTGTACCATGTGCAGGATTTCGAGGACGGCAGTGGTAACATCGTAATTATGGAAATTGGAGCAACTTCTGAAAGTATTGTCGGCAAAGCGAAAAAACTGATAAGACTAGACGTACTTGGACTGAACGTGAAGAAGAGTGTTTGATACAAGCACTGAAAGAGGCTACCACAGAAGGTTGGAAGAGCGGCAATGGTTTTCGGCCCGGCTATTTATCTTTTCTTGAGAATCGTATGAAAGTTGCATTCCCTAACACAAACTTACGTGGCAACCGACATATTAACTCGAAGGTGCATGTATGGAAGAAATTGTATGGATCATTGGTGACAATATTAACCAAGAGTGGTGTCGGATGGAACGACACAGAGAAGAACATTGAAGCTTCGAACGACATATGAGAATCACTGATTAAGGTATTTTTTGGGTTCGACAAGTTTTCCAATTATGTTCTTCACAGAAAAATGTGCACATAATTTATTTGTTTAAATATTTGTAGGCAGATAACAATGCACGATCAATGAGACACAAAAGGTGGATGTATTACCATGATTGGTGTGAAATATTCGGTAATGATCGGCTATCGGTGACAAAGCTGAACATTTTGCAGCAGCAGTCCAAGAGGTCCTTACAATGACACCTGAACTACCCAACAATGTAGGTATGAGTCTCGATGAATTGTTTTCTGTTGATGAGGGAGGTGCTGAGTCAATGTCCGTGTCTGTAACACCATCGTCGCGACCAACATCACATGCAAAGTCGAAGGGTAAAAAAAGGAAGCAGGTGGATGATGATGATGATGCGATAGTGGAAGCCATAAATAATTTCGCCATCATCACGAAAAATACAATGACGGACCTCATCAAACAATTGGCGAAAGAGAAAGATGTAGAAGATAAGAAGATGCGCAATGCACAAGACAATGTGTTGAAGGTCTTGGAAACAATTACAGAGTTGAGCGAAGACGAGAAAGTTACTGTTATTGAGTGATTGGTGGACAACCCTGCAAAGTTATCACTGTTTCTGCGTCTGGGTGATGCTGGAAGATTGAGCTTAGCGCGACGTTTGCTAAAATGTGGTTGAAGGACTGCCTTTAGTTGCGGCTCTTTTGGGTTAATGTTTTGTTTCCACGCATTCCTTTTTTGGGAGTTGATGACATTGTGTGCGTCTACAACTTTGTACGAAGTTTGTTGACACAAATGTTGTTGTGTACTAACAATTAATGTAGTTTAAATTTGGACATGAAGATTGAAAAATTAAGTTTAAAAATCTTCGGTTGATCATTATGTCGCCCGCAACCATCTCGTATATGCAAGTTTCAAAACTTCATGTCATACACCTGAACAGGTGACATTGGAGGACATGGCTCGTTCTTCGTTTTGGTGAGATCCACTAGTTATGGCATTGTGATTTTTTCTTCTCCATTTTGATACTGACGGAATATGGGTTGTTTTGGCTTGCAGGATCTATCCCCGACGCTGTTCAAGCAGAAATGTGGTAGCGAATCCGATCACTTCTTGCATCAATTGCTCTGTAACATCTACTAAAAAAATTGTCATGGTATGATATCAAATGTGTTAAGGAAAATAATTTGTTGACTTAGGTTATGAAGGTACGCCGATTATTTATGTTGGATAAATGTGCGGTTTAAAGAAGAAGTAATACAAATAGATCATACAAAACCAATGCTATATTTCCAATATTGGAAAAAATAGTTTCCTGCTATTGTTGCGTATTTTTAATGCCGCAAATATGATTGATTTGTTTCATGTAATTAGATCGAACGTTTGCCCGCAATAGCAGCACGATGCATCGGCAAGGCTGTTACTGAATCGGACGATATTCCCCATCGAACAGCTCCATGATTCATGAAAGTTGCTGCTGAATGGATGGGGTTTGGTCACCGGACCTGTGTGACTCTACTTATTGAAAGGAATTTTAAGTTCTTTATGTTTTTTTTTCAATGTAAAATTATTTTAATTTGCCAGCTCTTAGTAATTAAACCAAACTACTATGTGTCGCTTCTTGTAAACAAAAATATTGGGTTTATTTTGTATCCTAGACAAGGAATGCATTGTTAAAGGCTTCAAAATTTCACAATTGGCCACATATATGTATTTTGAGTTGTTGGTTTAAAGACGTTGGACAACGAGACATAGTACATGAATCCGAGAAAATACATCCAGGTTTATTTTACTTGCATTCGTAAGCCAACTAAGATTTGCAATTATTTGTGAACATGTCGGCCCGAGTCTTGGAAAAATTTAGACACAAAATTTGACAGCCAATCTCGTCTCCTTCCCTGTCTGACATATTGTCACCCTACCAAAACATTACAGTTTCTTTTTTTTCAAGCCAACAAGCATAAGATTTTTCCTCTCCACCAATTGCTTTTGTAGGATTGTATCAACCAAACTTAGTGTGACAAGCAAGTTGTGGTGTATAAGTTCGAAGTTGTGGTGTATAAGTTCGAAATTTTTTGCCATGTATGCGGACAGAACACATCAAGAACTATGATGCAAGTGAACAAATCAAGATTTTTTTTTTTTGTGGTGTAGGATTGTTTTTTTTACTACCATTTTACGTGGTTGTTAACAGGGAAAAACATCTAAACAGCATAAGTGAACAAAAATTGATGCAACTTCATTCAGTGTGCTACATCAGAAAATATCATAAGATCATTAAACAACCCATTGTGATACACCCCAAAAGCAAACGAGTCTTGCAAACCTAACCATGGGCTACACATATACAACTATAATACACCCCAAAATACACAAAAAGGTGGTTGCAGGACCGGCTAACTTACGGAACTAAGTAACATGTTCAGCCACTTGACTCCTCCGATGTTTCGATAATAACAACCGGCACCGATTTATCATTTGCGACACGCTTCTTCCTCGACGTACTCTCTGCATTACAGCCACGTTTCTTGGTATTGAGTTGCTTCATTATTTCTTTGTAGTAGGAGTCGGCCACAGGGTCAAAACGCGTTGTGCGGGCAGCTGTTTTCTTCAACGACATAGTAGGAGACATAGAAACACGTTTCTGGGTAGGTGATGCTTGTAGAGGATGATCAGCACCTTCGATTTCTTCATCTGATAATAGGGATACCACTGGTACTTTGTACTTGCTCGTAACAGAAACATCAGAGTGGGTAGGGAAAGTGACACATTTGTTGGCCTACAAATAGGAGAGCAGTGTTCATTTCAGATGCAGCAAGTAATGGTACCACACGGCCTTAAATAGACAACAACAAGTATTTATTACACACCAATCTACCACAACTAATTGCATATCATCTCAGATTGCGAATTTATGTGATTGGAAGTTTTAGGCAGCATAGGTCAACCACTACACATACACATTCATTACAAGTGTGTATATGTGAATTATAAAATCAGACAGCCGTAAGTTGAGAGAAAATAAGGAATTTTTTTTCACAAGTGCATCCAAAGCTTATCTCAATACTTACCTTCGGCTGCAGTAGGATTGATGTTTCAGATTACATCACTTGTTACAACAATGCATAGCAATAAAGAAGCACAACTCATGAACATTCTTGCACCGTCATCCCTGCCTATTAATTGTCCTCTTGCCTACGGGAAATACTCTACAAAAAGTTGGTGAAATGAGTATATGTTAAATTTCGAAAAAATGTACAAATATGAAAATTAAAAAATAGGATTCCTTACGATCATCTTACCTTTGCTTCAACGCATGCTGTCGATGGGGTTAGTGCTCAATTTACATCGGTCGGTGAAGGTAAGTAACCGAATGGAATGATGATCGTGGTTTGTAAATTAGATTGAACATCATAATATAAACTAAAATGAAATATAGGATAAACACTATTTCAATGAAAGCAGCCTAAAAATTACGAAACCGAATAATTTTAGATTCCATAACAAAACATCGACAACAAGAACTAACTCACATTTACGATATCTAAGATCACGGTCTTGTCCATTTCGCACACACATATTACATAACAATTAACACTAACTTACTATTAATTACTTCGACATAATAATAATTAGCATGAAAAACATGATTAAACACAGTAATAGGCAGAAGCATCCAAAACAACAACAAACTTGTTCAACGGATAAAGGTGTGTGTTCCACTGCATTATTTGGTATCCCGGATGTGGTCGATGCCATAACCGACTCCGTCGTAACTTGTTGTTTCGTGTCAATTGTATCGGCATTATTCAGAGTAGAAGATTGTGAACAACAAGCTACATTGTATGCTTGTGTTTGCCTACGAAATGTTGAAGGAAAAGTGGGAGTGGGTGATGATTTTGAACCCTTTTCATATTTAGATGATGGTTCATTGTTCCCACAAACTTTTTCAACATTATACTCATCGTACCAAATGAATCGGTTCCGATGTTTCAAACCGGCAGGACATATGAAGTAAGATTGGCCCGGCCGGGTTGAGTATTGACCAGCTTCACGTAAAATCATATTCCCATTCCCGCACTCGCATTGTGGTGTTGTCTTCAAATCCAACTATTGAATAGACGAATTGAAAGAATTTACAATTAGTGAAATAGCTCCACTCATGCCTTTGCACAAGAGTTATAACATAAATAATCCTTTCGAAACTACAACCAATTTCGTATGACAAATAACTAGTAATATTTTGTCAAAATAAAACAGATAAACTGAACATTATTTCCCAAACGAAAGCAAAGAAGACGAAACTAAGGTTGCTTTTTAACGCAAACCTATATTTATTCAACATTCTTGCACATAACCGAACGAAAATGATAACAGGCTTCTGAAACACATAAACACTACAATTCACCCAAAAATACTCACATTAACGGCCGCTGAAAAGGTTGGAGATCGAATTTCCTTCACCAAGATAATTTATCGGACCACAATTTTCTCTCGATTTACACGGAGTATGAACGTGCGGAAGAGATATGTGCACCCTTCGGAGATGTGATTCACCTGGAACGCATCACGATCCACACATTTTGGGCAAGAATTCTTAGATCTATGCGGACCTCTTTACGGTGATGTGGCCTAGGGTTGTCTTGGAAGATATTTTCTGGATGAACGTGGTCGATGTAAGTGTGAGGGAAGGACAAAAAAGTGGGTATTAATTTAATCATGTAAAAAATATGTGAAAGGGTATTTTGGGTACTGAAAACTTAATTCATTAGTTTATCACACCCTTCAAAATCAAACCAAACAGAACACTTTGTTGAGCACAACATACAAACCTGTAAATAATCATTTTTCTTATCATTTACGTGCTAATCATTCAGTAATCCTATCACTTGAACCAAACGCAGCCTTAGTCTCAACCGTTGGATGAGTACATCACATCCTTGTGCCATCTAAGCCCTTTTATCACAAATGAGTCAAAATAATCTTCACACATACACACATTAATATATCCGACTGAAAGAATGTAATAACAAATACTCATTTTTTATCCACAGAACTTACTGCTTATATTTTCTCTCATTGTAAAGTGTAAACTAATCATATAAAACCAACTTTAAATAAACTACAGATGTGCATATAAATAGGTTTGATATGGTGAGCAGACATAATGTGTATCTATGTGAAATTCGTCCACTGGTGCTCACATATATGTCTATGAAGAGTGTTCATCATATCGAAACTCGTATATATATCCAATACACTTGTGATATTTACACTTCATAAATGGTTAAATACACTTTGCTTTGATTGTAACATTAAAGATTGACAAAATTTGTCCTTAATTTTACTTGTTAATTTTATGATATAATATACATTTTAGAAAATTATTTTTAATCAACTCTTTTTTTTTATACATTCATCAATTCCATATTTTCTTTAATAAAAATTCATGCCAAGTGCGAACAGTATTATTCATTTGACGCATATAAAATTCAAATTTTCAAATCCTTGATATAGATTACTAAAACAAAAGCGAGGAAAAATTAAATAATTCATAAATTTCAATATCATATTTACTAATTATTATGTAATCTTACACCTCACAATAAATACTAATTACGTAATCTGTATACCTCGCAATAAATGTCATCAATATTTAAATAAACATTTTTTAGAAAATGACATGAGAATAAAAAATGAAAATTTTAACAATAAAGTTTTTTTTTAAATATATGCATGCTTACATAGAATTTTTTTCCATAACTAAAAGAGTTTATAACTAAAAAACTCCGAAATTCTACCACTAACAAAGTATCATAGCAATATCATTGGTTTAAAATATTGTAAAGAATATATATATATATATATAAATTGATTCAGTGTGCTACATCAGAAAATATCATAAGATCATTAAACAACCCATTGTGATACACCCCAAAAGCAAACGAGTCTTGCAAACCTAACCATGGGCTACACATATACAACTATAATACACCCCAAAATACACAAAAAGGTGGTTGCAGGACCGGCTAACTTACGGAACTAAGTAACATGTTCAGCCACTTGACTCCTCCGATGTTTCGATAATAACAACCGGCACCGATTTATCATTTGCGACACGCTTCTTCCTCGACGTACTCTCTGCATTACAGCCACGTTTCTTGGTATTGAGTTGCTTCATTATTTCTTTGTAGTAGGAGTCGGCCACAGGGTCAAAACGCGTTGTGCGGGCAGCTGTTTTCTTCAACGACATAGTAGGAGACATAGAAACACGTTTCTGGGTAGGTGATGCTTGTAGAGGATGATCAGCACCTTCGATTTCTTCATCTGATAATAGGGATACCACTGGTACTTTGTACTTGCTCGTAACAGAAACATCAGAGTGGGTAGGGAAAGTGACACATTTGTTGGCCTACAAATAGGAGAGCAGTGTTCATTTCAGATGCAGCAAGTAATGGTACCACACGGCCTTAAATAGACAACAACAAGTATTTATTACACACCAATCTACCACAACTAATTGCATATCATCTCAGATTGCGAATTTATGTGATTGGAAGTTTTAGGCAGCATAGGTCAACCACTACACATACACATTCATTACAAGTGTGTATATGTGAATTATAAAATCAGACAGCCGTAAGTTGAGAGAAAATAAGGAATTTTTTTTCACAAGTGCATCCAAAGCTTATCTCAATACTTACCTTCGGCTGCAGTAGGATTGATGTTTCAGATTACATCACTTGTTACAACAATGCATAGCAATAAAGAAGCACAACTCATGAACATTCTTGCACCGTCATCCCTGCCTATTAATTGTCCTCTTGCCTACGGGAAATACTCTACAAAAAGTTGGTGAAATGAGTATATGTTAAATTTCGAAAAAATGTACAAATATGAAAATTAAAAAATAGGATTCCTTACGATCATCTTACCTTTGCTTCAACGCATGCTGTCGATGGGGTTAGTGCTCAATTTACATCGGTCGGTGAAGGTAAGTAACCGAATGGAATGATGATCGTGGTTTGTAAATTAGATTGAACATCATAATATAAACTAAAATGAAATATAGGATAAACACTATTTCAATGAAAGCAGCCTAAAAATTACGAAACCGAATAATTTTAGATTCCATAACAAAACATCGACAACAAGAACTAACTCACATTTACGATATCTAAGATCACGGTCTTGTCCATTTCGCACACACATATTACATAACAATTAACACTAACTTACTATTAATTACTTCGACATAATAATAATTAGCATGAAAAACATGATTAAACACAGTAATAGGCAGAAGCATCCAAAACAACAACAAACTTGTTCAACGGATAAAGGTGTGTGTTCCACTGCATTATTTGGTATCCCGGATGTGGTCGATGCCATAACCGACTCCGTCGTAACTTGTTGTTTCGTGTCAATTGTATCGGCATTATTCAGAGTAGAAGATTGTGAACAACAAGCTACATTGTATGCTTGTGTTTGCCTACGAAATGTTGAAGGAAAAGTGGGAGTGGGTGATGATTTTGAACCCTTTTCATATTTAGATGATGGTTCATTGTTCCCACAAACTTTTTCAACATTATACTCATCGTACCAAATGAATCGGTTCCGATGTTTCAAACCGGCAGGACATATGAAGTAAGATTGGCCCGGCCGGGTTGAGTATTGACCAGCTTCACGTAAAATCATATACCCATTCCCGCACTCGCATTGTGGTGTTGTCTTCAAATCCAACTATTGAATAGACGAATTGAAAGAATTTACAATTAGTGAAATAGCTCCACTCATGCCTTTGCACAAGAGTTATAACATAAATAATCCTTTCGAAACTACAACCAATTTCGTATGACAAATAACTAGTAATATTTTGTCAAAATAAAACAGATAAACTGAACATTATTTCCCAAACGAAAGCAAAGAAGACGAAACTAAGGTTGCTTTTTAACGCAAACCTATATTTATTCAACATTCTTGCACATAACCGAACGAAAATGATAACAGGCTTCTGAAACACATAAACACTACAATTCACCCAAAAATACTCACATTAACGGCCGCTGAAAAGGTTGGAGATCGAATTTCCTTCACCAAGATAATTTATCGGACCACAATTTTCTCTCGATTTACACGGAGTATGAACGTGCGGAAGAGATATGTGCACCCTTCGGAGATGTGATTCACCTGGAACGCATCACGATCCACACATTTTGGGCAAGAATTCTTAGATCTATGCGGACCTCTTTACGGTGATGTGGCCTAGGGTTGTCTTGGAAGATATTTTCTGGATGAACGTGGTCGATGTAAGTGTGAGGGAAGGACAAAAAAGTGGGTATTAATTTAATCATGTAAAAAATATGTGAAAGGGTATTTTGGGTACTGAAAACTTAATTCATTAGTTTATCACACCCTTCAAAATCAAACCAAACAGAACACTTTGTTGAGCACAACATACAAACCTGTAAATAATCATTTTTCTTATCATTTACGTGCTAATCATTCAGTAATCCTATCACTTGAACCAAACGCAGCCTTAGTCTCAACCGTTGGATGAGTACATCACATCCTTGTGCCATCTAAGCCCTTTTATCACAAATGAGTCAAAATAATCTTCACACATACACACATTAATATATCCGACTGAAAGAATGTAATAACAAATACTCATTTTTTATCCACAGAACTTACTGCTTATATTTTCTCTCATTGTAAAGTGTAAACTAATCATATAAAACCAACTTTAAATAAACTACAGATGTGCATATATATAGGTTTGATATGGTGAGCAGACATAATGTGTATCTATGTGAAATTCGTCCACTGGTGCTCACATATATGTCTATGAAGAGTGTTCATCATATCGAAACTCGTATATATATCCAATACACTTGTGATATTTACACTTCATAAATGGTTAAATACACTTTGCTTTGATTGTAACATTAAAGATTGACAAAATTTGTCCTTAATTTTACTTGTTAATTTTATGATATAATATACATTTTAGAAAATTATTTTTAATCAACTCTTTTTTTTTATACATTCATCAATTCCATATTTTCTTTAATAAAAATTCATGCCAAGTGCGAACAGTATTATTCATTTGACGCATATAAAATTCAAATTTTCAAATCCTTGATATAGATTACTAAAACAAAAGCGAGGAAAAATTAAATAATTCATAAATTTCAATATCATATTTACTAATTATTATGTAATCTTACACCTCACAATAAATACTAATTACGTAATCTGTATACCTCGCAATAAATGTCATCAATATTTAAATAAACATTTTTTAGAAAATGACATGAGAATAAAAAATGAAAATTTTAACAATAAAGTTTTTTTTTAAATATATGCATGCTTACATAGAATTTTTTTCCATAACTAAAAGAGTTTATAACTAAAAAACTCCGAAATTCTACCACTAACAAAGTATCATAGCAATATCATTGGTTTAAAATATTGTAAAGAATATATATATATATATATAAATTGATTTAAAATTTGATCACCAATATATAATATGCTTCTTGATTATTTTTTAAAATCTTATTTTTAAAATATTCATCTAAATAGAAAATATAAGTAAATTATAAAGAACTATTAAAAATTATGCTTAAAAAAATATATCAAATTAAGTAATAGTGTAAATGTTATATATCTATCTATCTATCTACTCATATGAAAGCACGGATAAGTTGTAATGAGCCAGTTTTGATACAGTTGCAGGTCAAGTAAAATACACGTGGATGACATTGCTTTCTCCAACATACCAAGACTTTGTGCTGTCACAAAATGAGCGCTTGTGTACGTTTACAACATCCGGTTTTCTCCTTCGTCTCATTCCTTTCCGATTCTATCTGCTTACCAACTTCTCTCTCAACCGTTTTGCGCGTTGTGCTGTCTCCTCCGCCTCCGAGAGCGTCGACTAGGTGCGTCTTCCCCATGGTTTTGTTCGATTCTGTTGTGCCACTTATGTTGCTGTTTTCCTACAGCTGTATTTAGCGTTTCGATAAGTTTCGGGCGGTTGGGATTAATTTAAGGCTGTGTTCTTCGTCTGTTTGTTGAGGGACCTCGCTTCTGTTTTGTTAAGTTATTGAGCTACCGAAAGAGACATTTTGGCACACTACTGTTTGGGCAATTGAAACCCTCGTACGGAATTTTTCCCCGCATGATTCGTTTTCCGTCTTCGATTACATGTGGCGCCCGTGGTTTTAACGTTTGTTTGTCCGTGTGGTGACGATGTGGCTGAGCTTACTGATTTCGGTGTCCTTCTAGGTACTTCGCATTATCAAGAGCTAAGAATATAGATCAAATAAAAGTACTTGTTAGACCATCAACACCAATAGTTCAAAGTAATAACTACACAAAAAACGTAGTATATCGTGAGGTTTTGGACGCTGCACATAACTTTTATCTTGATTATCTTGTTACTAAAAAATAATTACGTACACAAGTAAATTAAATATTTTTATGTATACCTTGTACTATTTGTTTAGATATCGTAATTAGCTCTTTAAAAAAGTTTCTGACACAGGTTGCACGATTTGAAATTAGAATTGTCTCTCCATCCAAACCTGTTTGAATTTAACCCTCGGGGAGAATAAAAAATTTTGATTTATAAATCTGTGTAAATTTTAACAAGGGCACAACTTATAATGATTTTTATTGATTGCTCACATGTTATCGTCAATTTCGTATATTAGTGTGTAAATTACTCATGTTCATTATTTTTCTTATCTCTTTACATTCCGGTCATTGGAAGAGAAATGTATAATCCTCGCAAATCTAAAACCAAATTTACGCAACTGGTTTGTCAAGGTGCTGGTTTCCAAAAAAAGTCCGATTCGTTTTCTGAAATGGGGAAGACAACAAAAACTTGTTTTTTTGTTGATTGAAATTAAAATTGTCTCTCAATCCAAACCTGTTGTTTGAATTTAACCCTTGGGGAGAATAAAAAATTTTTATTTATACTTCTGTGTAAATTTTAATAAGAGCACAACTTGTAATGATTTTTATTGGTTGCTCATACGTTATCGTCAATTTCATATATTAGTGTGTATTTACTCATGCTCATTATTTTTCTTTACATTCAGGTCATTGGAAGAGAAATGTATAATCCTCGCAAATCTAAAACCAGATTTACGCAACTGGTTTGTCAAGGTGCTGGTTTCTGAAAAAAGTCCGATTCGTTTTCTGAAATGGGGAAGACAACAAAAACTTGTTTTTTGTTGAATGAAATTAGAATTGTCTCTCCATCCAAACCTGTTGTTTGAATTTAAACCTTGAGGAGAGTAAAAAAATTTGATTTATACTTCTGTGTAAATTTTAACAAGGGCACAACTTGTAAATTTTTATTAGTTGCTCACACGTTATCGTCAATTTCGTATATTAGTGTGTAAATTACTCATGCTCATTATTTTTCTTATCTCTTTACATTCAGGTCATTGGAAGAGAAATGTATAATCCTTGCAAATCTAAAACCAGATTTACGCAACTGGTTTGTCAAGGTGCTGGTTTCTGAAAAAAGTCCGATTCGTTTTCTTAAATGGGGAAGACAACAAAAACTTGTTTTTTGTTGATTGAAATTAGAATTGTCTCTCAATCCAAACCTGTTGTTTGAATTTAACCCTTGGGGAGAATAAAAAATTTTTATTTATACTTCTGTGTAAATTTTAATAAGAGCACAACTTGTAATGATTTTTATTGGTTGCTCATACGTTATCGTCAATTTCATATATTAGTGTGTATTTACTCATGCTCATTATTTTTCTTTACATTCAGGTCATTGGAAGAGAAATGTATAATCCTCGCAAATCTAAAACCAGATTTACGCAACTGGTTTGTCAAGGTGCTGGTTTCTGAAAAAAGTCCGATTCGTTTTTTGAAATGGGGAAGACAACAAAAACTTGTTTTTTGTTGATTGAAATTAGAATTGTCTCTCCATCCAAACCTGTTGTTTGAATTTAACCCTTGGGGAGAATAAAAAAATTTTATTTATACTTCGGTGTAAATTTTAACAAGGGCATAAGTTGTAATGATTTTTATTGGTTGCTCACACGTTATCGTCAATTTCGTATATTAATGTGTATTTACTCATGCTCATTATTTTTCTTATCTCTTTACATTCAGGTCATTGGAAGAGAAATGTATAATCCTCGCAAATCTAAAACCAGATTTACGCAACTGGTTTGTCAAGGTGCTGGTTTCTGAAAAAAGTCCGATTCGTTCTTAAATGGGGAAGACAACAAAAACTTGTTTTTCGTTGATTGAAATTAGAATTGTCTCTCCATCCAAACCTGTTGTTTGAATTTAACCCTTGGGGAGAATAAAAATTTTTTATTTATAATTCTGTGTAAATTTTAACAAGGGCACAAGTTGTAATGATTTTTATTGGTTGTTCACACGTTTTCAATTTCGTATATTAGTGTGTATTTACTCATGCTCATTATTTTTCTTATCTCTTTACATTCAGGTCATTGGAAGAGAAATGTATAATCCTTGCAAATCTAAAACCAGATTTACGCAACTGGTTTGTCAAGGTGCTGGTTTCTGAAAAAAGTCCGATTCATTTTCTGAAATGGGGAAGACAACAAAAACTTGTTTTTTGTTGACAAGGAGGTAAAATACACTGTATTCCTACGAAAAAATTTTATTCTGAAATTGCCTTTTACTTGAACTTTTTATTTCCATAGAATGGAAGCATGCAAGGTATAATTTATGACTAGGACGTTGAGCAATTAGATAGATTACTTCAGTTATACAAAACGTACTACATCGGTAATACCAAAATTAAAGAAATAACTAGCAACGCACCAGTTTTTGCATCTGCGAAGTATCAATGTTGCTAGTAGAAGTACATATATTAATCTTGCAAACAAAGAACAACTAACCTATTGGTCATGCTTACCAGCTGACAACATTTGCACAATGCCCTGAATTAGCAGATGTGGCCAGTAAACAAATCAGCTAAGTTCTTAGTCCACTTTCCTTTTGTATCATGCAACTACATTATATTTACATTTAACGAATATTAAGCTGCTTTCTAAGAAAGCACACAATATTAATTGATTTCCTTCATTTTTTAAACTATTTATGTTGAACAGAAAATAACAGTTTTCTTGTCTCGACAGGCGTAGACCTTTAATTCTGATCTTATGAGAAGAATTTCTCCCAATTGAGGCACTTTTTTTGAATCAAAATGTTCACACTCTTCCTGCGATCTTAGGAATGCGACTCTCTGTCAACAAATTTTACGGTACAACCAGTTCTACTTGATGTCACTACATAGAAAGAAAGAGTGACTTCTTGAAGATTATATATGTTGCATGATATACTTTAGTCAGTTGTCCTTAACGTCTGTTTTAGCTCAAAGAAACATATTACTACTGTAGGCTTACCCATTGGTACATTGCCAAATAGTACAATTTTATTTGATCCTCCAATACTACAGGCTGAACTACTGAAACGATGGTAACTGACAAACTCATTATTAGTTATATTGTCTCATACTTTTAGATTTATCTTTAGGCAGTCGAAATAAATTTGCTATATGCAATGCTTCTACTCATACTTTTAGACCAAATTAATCAACTCATATTGTTTTCTTCTAAGTTGTGTAAAAAAGCAACAATTAATTCCTTATACCACACACTCCCAAAAAAAAAAAAAAAAAATTCCGCATGAATTATAAAGATATCGTATTAGGCTTATTTGTTCAGATCTTGAAACTAATGTTGACTATAAGTTAGGTTTTGATAGAGACATATTAGACTTATTTGATTTTTCCACGGTGATAGTAGACTGCTCTAACGGAATTTTTTATTTGTTTGGTTAACTTGTTCTCAAAAAAAATATAACACATCTTGTCATTTGTCAAATGCAAATATTAATGTATAAGATGTTAGTTTAGTGTTCTTGATCACTCCTGAGCTTATATGTGATATATTGCAGTAAAACAATAGAATATACCTTAGAATCAGACAACAAATTTCTTTTATAGCTCAAATATTTCTTCCAACTATATCATATATCACTAACCCGTGAACTTTACAAGTAGATTTATTAATTTTTTTATTACTAAAAAAGGCTGCCATAATAAATCAAGATATCAACTTATCGGTGCATTGTATCAAATCGACTTATTAGTAACCATTAACAAAAAGAGTTTTACTAAAGAACATCTATGTTGCTGTATTTACCTAAGGTTTTCTCATATTTGTGCTTATGTTCATATTTCTTTCTCACATTTGCCCTATTTATCCGTATTTTTAGAAATAAAGAACTAATATACAGCCATTTTTTAGGATGCAAACCAATAAAGAGTACACAAAAATAATTTTTTCCCAAAAATTGTAGGATAAAGCAAACCAGGAATAGACCAACCATTTGACCCTCAAATTGGAAAATCAGTTAGATTCTGAGCCTGAATGAAGTAATAAGCTCATTTTTATTCACCCACTGCTTTATATAGCTTTATAGTCAACAAAAAGTTTGAAACATCAAAACTTTTTGGTTTGCAGGTGAAATCATTTTGGATAAAAGCTAGGATAAAAATAAATAATCTGGAGAATCGTGTATACTTTCTAGCCTTCCCATTTTGCTCTAAAGCCTGTGGTGCTGCATACAAATATGAGTTCACATGTTTTTATCGCAACCATGTTTTTCCAAGTCCAAAACCACTGTAAGTGATCAATATACTTTGAAAACCTACACTCATTAGAAACTTGTCATCTTACTTATGATATACATATAGGTTACGGTTCCAAGTAGAGCTGTTTGATGGTACTGGGAATTTGCAGGCTTATGTTGAGCACAAGGAAGCAACCATGTTGTTATGTACGTCAGGAGAAGATATAATTGAAGCAGAAGAAAATGTATATTTATTTAACTTTAATTTTCTCAATCAATCAAAGGCTAAAAGACTCCTAGTTCCTTTTTCAACTAAGAACGTCGTGCAGCAAATCAAGAGGGAAAACTTTTGTCGTAACAAAGTCATAGCATGTCTACCAGCAGCTGAATCCTCATCAGCATCGCACAGTTATGAAGATAAAGGTTCGTCTCTAAAATTTCAAGGCCTGTTACAGGTTGACGTGGCTGTAGCTGAATCCCAAGAAAACAGTTCTGCAATGCAAGAAGAATGCTTCGAAATAGATCTTAAAACGCAACAACCCAGCACACCAGGTAAAAGAAGATTATAATGCAGAGAAAATGTGTTAGATGAAAGTTTAAAACATGTAAAACAAGACTAAGGTACTAACTTAGATGTTAAAGTCCAGTATGTGTATTGGTGCTTATACTTTTCGTAGTTGTAACTATTGTGTTATACTTGTTAGACATATGCTAATATTTTGTTTCAAGCTTGACATATTAATTGTCCTTCAAAATTCACCTATCTATTTATAACTGTTTTAAGACACACATAGATAGATACATGTTCCCTTATATCCTAGAGATTTACAGACGTGCTTTAATTGATAAAATATCTCGTTCGGTCTCAATGCGTTCAAATATTGAATTATTAATCTAATTTAGGCTTATGTGTGGAACATGTACATGAAATTATTATTATTCAAACAAGCATAAAGTAAACTCAAAAAAGAATAGCAGTTTTTTTGGTAGCTGATGTCTTCATTTTAGTATATTTTAAATATTAAACAGCAAATAAAAAAACTTTTGTAACAAGGCGTTAAAAAGTCTCTACACAAATACCTTCATAAAAGTATAAAATCAAATTTAACATATTAGTAAAACTAACACCTACAAAAGCTATACTAGATATTCCATCTTATGATATATTGTATCTAAGGTTTTTTAACCTAATTTGCATGATATCAATATTTTATCCTCAACTCAGAACTAACTACTGTTATATTATTTCTCTAAGCAAAATAAGAACAATTGGCAATATTCAATCAACTAAAACGATTTCATCAGGAAAAAAGGCACACTCATAACTACAAATTATGCATTGAATATTGGACAACTGAGTAAGTATTTCAACATTATGTTAAGTAAAGGGAAATGAAAAGAAATCCAAAACTGTTCTTTTACAGTATCATTCGCGCAACTAGGTGATATAGATACGCAAACTTGTACATCCTATATGCATGAATCTACATACTCATATGCATTAACTTGCAACATATTACATTTGTTAACACTCTTTTTTTTTAAAAAATAAAATAAATCAAACAAGGTCGTGGAACGACAGTGCACCTATAGCGGAGGAGAAAAATGATAGCAGGTTGTGCGCCCATGCAAGACAAACACACGCAGCCGCGCACACCCCACCAAACAAACAGAGCCCTGCGCGCTACGTCCGTGCACCAGCATGTCACGAAAGATAACAAAATACAGAGACATAGGCGATGCTGCACATTATGTCGACGCACTAGTCCGCATCTTTTCTGTACAAAGAGCATAACCATGCGCGCATCAGCACGCTTACTATGCGCATATGTGCACCTCACAAGCACACAGACTTACACAGAGAGAGACATGCACCAGCGCATTCAAATTGGCAGCAGCACCTGCCCACTTTCGAAATAAATTATTGAGCGTCGAAAAATTATTTTGTTGACTAACTATAACTTTGTTAATATTTTTCCAAATCCAAACTCATGCATACTGACAGGATCGATTAGGGGTATCATCGTTGAGCTACAATAGTTCGGTTCATGAAATATTGAACACCGATGAATTAAATCGAGTTTGGTTTTCAAACCAAATAGAAGACACTCGAAATAGTCCTTCGTAGAAATCAATTAAATATTTTGTAAAGTATTTAAAATATGTACAAGTTGAATGAGTAAAAAATATTTTGGTTGAAGCATTTTATCAAACACTTGGTATGTAATAATTTTGTATTTGAAGAACACATAAAATGCTTCGACAATGCATCCTTAAAACAATGGAAATGATAAGTAAATGCAATAAACAAATAGACACAAGTTTGTTTATGGATGTTCGGAGACTTCAAATGCTCCTACGTCACACCTTCTTCTCTTTGGGAAGGATTCACTAGAAGACTTTGATTTATACAACTCTTTGTACAAACCCACTCTGGAAGGGCAGCACCCAACTAGAACTCCTAGCACCCAAGATTGTAGACAGCACCTCACAATCAGCATATTGTTTAATATCTCATGTGCAAAGACTACAAACACAATGTTTTACGTCTTTGTGTAAAGACTCACTCAACTAATATTTGAAGTTCAACTCTCTTGTATATGTGTGAGTGATTACGTGTAAGGAATTTATCCTTTACAGTGTACATCTCAAATGTATCCTCACACAAGGGCTTGTACTCTCAACTAGCTGATTTCTTCATGCTAACTACTCATGCTTTGAATCATCTTCAAAATCTCTTGTTTGATCTTCTAGATGTTGTATTTATAGGCTCCAACAATGATATATACGTTATATACAAGAATATGACCGTTTGGAAAGTTCCTGTACTGTTTCTGATATTGCAACGGTCAAATTCACCTTGCTGGACATTTTCCCGAGAAGTCAACTCAACTGGTCGTTCAGTTCAACTGGTCAGCAGCCGGTTCAGTTCAGTTCAGTTGGTCAGCTGTTGGTTCGGTTCAATTCTGCTGGTTCAATTGTTCTGGTTCAGTTGATCAGCAGCTGGTTCGGTTTTGTTGGTATGGTTCAGTTTCAGCTGGTCTGGTTTAGTTCAGCTGATTCAGTTTCAATTGGTCAGCAGCTGGTTTAGTTCAGTTGGTCAGCTGCTGGTTCAGTTTGGTTGGTCAGCTGCTGGTTCGGTTTAGTTCAGTTTGCTTCTTGTGTTTGCAACTTCACACGTGAGTAAATATATTAGAAATACAATAACAAATTCTGTTAACATCAAAATCAAGATTGCGAAGATGAAATGTTTATCACATACCCTTGCTTAAAAGATCGAAATCATTGACTCACTCTATCATATTCATCAGCACACCTCCTTAAAAAAACCTTCTGTGCAGGATATCTATTACCATGACAACCACATAGCCTATAACCTAGCTAGCATCAACATTCTTATCTTCAATACCTTGTTAATTACAAATTCCGTCACAACTTGGTTATAAATTAGTTCCGTTTTGTTGTTTATGCCAATACTCACTCCATTAGCATTTAAAATAAACATCTATTCTCTAACTTTTCTACGACATTACACTTGGCAAAAATAAAATGAATGACTTGATTACTAAGCTTTCTATTTTAAAACATTAAATTACGCCCTAACACTTGTCAATAATTAGAAATGACTAATCTACTTGTACTGAGGTGGCCAAAAACAATCGCAACATACTTCATATAACATATATAAATTCATCTACCTTCTTATATTTTATAAGTAGGTATTTGAAAATTTCAGTACTTTTCCTTCAATATTTACACGTACGGCTTCTAAACCAAGTCTAATGGAAAACAAAATTTATCGTGAATGTATTGCAGCCAATGTTACTACAACAGTCTATTTCAAAAAAAAGTCAAAAACGTAATAAAAATATTTTACTCAAACCCAGTTTGGAATTATCTTGCGCAGGACACTTAATATGGAATCAAAGCTCGAAACATAGCTAGATATCAATCAAATCCAGTATGTACATTAAACAAATACTAAAACATTGATCTTACCATCTAGAAAACGTTCAATCATAAAACATCTATATCGACCTACTAGAAATTCTGGATTAAGTTCTACAAAACCAGTGTTCATGAAACTTGCTTTTATTTTATTCTTTACAACGCTTTACTTTCGTTACGTTACGTTACATAAATAGCCTTTATTATTGTTATTGATGGACCATATTTTTCATTGACATAACTATTGTTAACCATTTGAAGATGTGTATCACTTGACACGTTACTGATAAACTTGCCAATGTCTGATGTATCTACCTGGTTTCCGGTTTTGATCAGTAGATGCTATACATGACCTTTGATTTGTATATATGCTTAACAATAGCCAATAGATAATGTAGCTTACCCAAATTTATTAACGTTTATGAGTGGCGACCTTCAATAGTTTGTATTTACTGTTTTACGAAATAAATATGATAAATTCTAAACGGTTTGTTCTCGCAAGTTATTTAGTTCTCGATAGGTTAAGATCATATGCTTACATTTTCTCAATACTTTTGTTTAAAATCAGTTAAATTTCTATAGTTAGATACCGATAAATACACTAGGAGTTAACTCACCTTGTTATCGGATTTATTTTCCTCAGGTACAATTCAACGGTCGGAAACGGAGATTAAAATAAGCTTGTAATATTGTGAACATAACTAAGCGTTTTGTACTTTCTAAGTATGTAATATCTAAAAAAATTTCATAGAATATCTGTAAATTATCATGTTTTTATCATGTCTAGACTTTCTTAATATTATGATAGCAAGATTCAGCCTAGCTATAGCTTGTTTTTCAGTTTTAACTACACTGCCAATATCCAACAAAGTAAAAATATTATAAATGTGATTTAAATGTATGAAAAATTCTTCAGCATCTACTTATTTTTTTTATACACTTCATTATTTAAACAACTCAAAAACCTCTATTTTTTAGAAATATAGATGTGTGAATCAAATCAAACATTTCGAACGTATAGCTTTCTAACCCCCTGAATTTTTTTCTTTTGGTTTGAAAAAAACAGTATTTACAGATATATATATATGTGTGTGTGTGTGTGTATAAAATACTCACTCCCTATTTTATGTTATTTAACTGAATCATCTTCTTTCCATTATTGTTTATCTCGCCTACTCAAGTACTTACAATTTAATTGCATCCAAGCTTAAGGATGGATTTCTTTTGTAATGTGTATTTTTTTAAACTTAATTTATATCTGATTTCTTATAAACACCATTATTTATACAATATAATGCATTAAAATTTTCCGAAATATGAAGTATACAAATATAAACACATATTTATCATCTTTAGATTATAAAAAAAAAGATCGTTTGTTGCACAACAAATCTGGATAAACACCTAAAAAATTGAGGTGGCAATACCTAGTTGGGTTTTTTTAAAAAAATAATATTAATTTAAAAAGTATGCATTAAAATATAACAAAATAAAGATTTTTATGTAAATATTACAATCCGGAAGAAAGATTTCCGGATTCAATTAAATTTTTTAAAAAAATTAACCCGTAGCCACGGATTATTAGAATCCGTGGCCACTCTCTTCTTTAAATTGAGTGCACACCTCCGAACTCCTCACATTCATTCAACAATTTCTCTTGATATTTCTTCTTCTTTCGGTCGTACACTCCTCCTCACTTTATTTATTTCGGTCATTCTCCTCCTCAATTTTTTTTTCTTTCGGTCATACTCCTCTCCTCAGCAAGTTCCCTTATTTTTTTTCTTTCGGTAATCTTCCTCCTCACATTCATTCAGCAAGTTCTAAGAGATAATGTTATTATTTTTGTTTATTATATTTATTATAGTTAGTTAATTATAGTAGTTTTAAGTAATCACAATAGTTTTATTATTAATTGTCTTATTGGAATTATAATACTATAATTTAGAATTTTTGTGATACCGAGAACTTTATGACCGCATGTTAGTAGTTTAAAATAATAATAATAACTATATTTAATTTTATTACAAAAATTATAAATTATATTATTGGAATTACATGTTATAAATAAGTATTATTCCACGTAGATCATATATAATTAGAGGTAAGTTAATTAGATTATGTTATATATTTATACACAAAAATTTAAGCAGAGAAGGGATATATTGCTAAATTTCACAACGTAGAACTTAGAAGCACAATATTTGGGGAAAAAAAGACTGTCAATCTTTCTATTCTAATTATTAGCTAGAAGAAAAAAATCATTGAAAATAAAACTTTGACAACACTTGAATAATACCAATTTAGTACCAATAAATTTTTCGGTAAAATATGTAAATATTGCTATGGTTTTGTCGAGGGAAAAACCTTACTGCTCTGGTATTGTTGTTGGTCAAATTATAGCTTTATTTAACTAAGTTGCAATTATAGTTTTAAGTAATAATAATAACTATACTTAATTTATTTACAAAAATTATAAATTATAACTATGTATTAATTTTATTATTAGAATTAGTTGTAATATAATTTATATTATTGGAATAATTATAATATTAATTGTATAATAATAATTATTTTAATACTTATATAATGATAATTATAATATAATATTAATACTTATATATTAATTGTCTCACCTAATTTTTTTTACTTATATATTAATTGCATGAAGTAATTTTTTTATTAGAATACTTATTATAATAATAAGTATACTTAATTTAATTACAATGATTATATATGTTTTATAACTATTACTAATTTATTTATTATAATAAATAAGTATTACTGATTTATTTATTGTAATTACATGTTATATTTTTTTTAATAATTAAATATTGCTATTGTAAACATTTTATAACAAATAACTATTACTAATAAATAACTATTAACAAATGATTTTTTGTTTGCAAGATGGCTAAAAATACGGATAATGTGTTGTATTTGTGGGGTAGACACATATCAAATAATATCAACGCTGAAAACATGGATGCAATAATTCCGCCACGACGGTCTGACAAATGTCTTTGGAGATTGCTTAATGTTGGGATTCACCTCCGTGTCCGCCTATGTCTTGCACGCATGGGCTTCTATGGTGTCATTCAGTGTGGTCCTATTAAATATTATGATAATCATTTGCTTACAGCCATTGTTGAAAGATGGCGTCGTGAGACACACACATTTCACCTTACCGTGAGCGAGGCAACAATCACTCTGCAGGACGTTGCTCTTATTTGGGGGTTGAATATTGATGGCATTCCCATCACTGGTGTAGATACCGCGTACAACAAACATACCTTACAACAACGATGCGCTAGTTGGTTGGGTTTTACGCCTACATCTTCTCAGATTAAAGGCGCACATCTTTATCTGACCGCTTTGCTAGATCATTGCCTAAATAATATGATTAATGATCAAAGCACTGAAGAGTACGTGGCACAATATTCCCGTTGTGTTGCATTACTGATCATTGGTGGATGTATGTTTCCGGACTCGGAAGGTTCTGCTGTGAAACTTATGTATTTGCAGTTCCTTGAGGAAATAGAATTAGTGAATACGTATAGCTGGGGTTCTGCTGTGTTGGCATATCTTTATAGAGAGTTGTGCGACACATCAATGAAATTAAAGGTCGATTTGTGTGGCCCAGTTCAGATATTGCAGGTATTTGTACACTTCTACGGTTATTATATTTGTTGTACTTATTTTTTCTTATGATTTGACTATTTCTGTTGTATGTTATTGCAGATTTGGGTGTGGTCTAGAATTACTCTTCTTTGCCCTGATAGAGCGCAACAGATATCTATTTCAGAAGAGCAGGCTGCAGATGTGCTTCAGGGTCTACCATTCCCACCATACGGCGCACGGTACTAATAAGAAATAATTAACATTTATTATTATTTATTTGTTATTTAGTTTAAATGAAAATATTGTGTACTTTTATAAATTGCAGGTGGAGACGCGGATTCTCTTGGACACACACGGCCCATCATTCGGTCCGTATAATGAGAGATATGCTTGACAGGATGGTAGAAGGGCAGGTAGATATATAAATTAGTTGTTTAGAGTTTGAAATTTTTTTACAAATTCAGTCTGAATTATATATTATCAAATTGCTAATCTTTTTTTCGTTGTATTTGCTTCAGTTTCTATTGACAGTTTATGATATGGAGTCCTCGGAGGTTGGCAGAATTCTTGATGGAAACAGAATTCATCTATGTCGGTCGGCATGCGCATTGATCAATTTTCATATAGTTGAGATGCATAGACCAGAGCGGTGTCTCCGACAGTTTGGAATGCGTCAGGGTATTCCGCCACCTGCTACTAACTTCGACAATTTCCATAAACTGACTCGACAAGGCCGGAACAACTTTGATTGGGCAACATATCACACAGATTTTGTAGAAATGTGGAATAACAGATATAATTTTGTGATTGATGGTGATTATGTCATACCTGGTACACCCGCCATCACAGTGGAGTATGTTCGTTGGTATCATCGCATTTCACAGATAGTGCTCTCGCCTCCAGTGGTACCTTCGAACATCATTGGCTACCATCCTATTGATGCAAACTACCGGCAATTTATCGTAAGATATGTTCAACTGGTCTACATATGTACGTAAATATAATTTCTTGTATTAAATTAATGTTACATAACATATGCATCTATGTCACAGACACGCCCAGCATACACTACTCCGCCAGTGGTTTCAAGCTTTCCATCGAATGCCATTGCTTGCGACACTCAACCCGGACCGTCATCTTCAAATATGGCATACACTACTCCGCCAGTGTTTTCAAGCTTTCCATCGTATGAAACTGGTTACTACACTCCGTTTGCTGGTAGTTTTACTGAATTTTTACAAAGTGACTTTCGACCGGGTATGAATGATAGTCGCCCTACATTTAACACGTCGCATGTACCATTTCAACAATATTCTGAGACAGAAGGGTATGATGTTGGTGGGAACATTGCCGATACAAGTACATCTACAGCCCAAACAAGTACGCATGGAGATGCTGAACAAATGTTAGGTCGTGGACGGAGAGTGATTAGAAGACCACCGTGTGGCACTGGGGGGCATCGTTACCATCAGCATTAACTATTTATTTAGATATGCAAAATTACTTACGTCGTATTGTTGTATGTTTTTCAATTTTTTTATTTGCATTTGAAGTTGTTGCTGCAACATTTGTATTTCAATAGTGCATACAAATTATTATTGAATTTTTAAAAGTGTTAAATGTAGTATTTTTGATTTATTATTCTTGTACTAATAAATTTACGGATAAAATTATTATAATGAAAAAACATAAGTATAATTCCTAAATAAAGTCAAATAAGTCAACAAACTTGATATTAAAACATCTTTATAACAATAAAACACCGAATACTATTTATTTACTACTTCTATTAAAATGTAAAATCTGCGTCCCAAACATAAGTATATGGCACCATAACTCGCTCTACTCACATGCAGTTATCTGCAGTGAACAACAATTATTAATAAATATAAAATTTTAATGCACAATTTTGTAATTACATTAATAACTTCACATGTTATGTATTCAAAATCAGGTACAATACGTTATTGTAGATCTTTTACCTCCCACGTTGTCTCTCCCTCGATGATGGTCGATCCATCTCGTTTCTTATGCGTGTCCTGCGATCTCTACCAGCATGCCTCCTTTGTCGACGAACACTATTGTGTTGTAATTGGAATGTAGGTTTATCCCAATATTGTTCATCATGAATAGGGTAGAATCTTCCATCGTATGTGTTCACGTATTCGCTAAGTGTAAACCATGGTTGTACAAGCTGTGCGGGATTCAAACCAAACCATTTTGCTGCACATATAACATGTGAACAAGGAATTCCAAATATTGTGAATTTACCACATGTGAAATCACGCGTAGAAATGTTGACAGCTTGTACGTGATGTTGCCGACCAGGTCTTCCTCCTGTGGCGACGGATGCTGTTTTATCCTTTGGTCAAATCTTACAACTCGATGTTCAATTGACTTTTTTGACCACATATCAAATTTAGAGTACGCAAAGTCGGTCCATGGTTGATTTTTTTCCAGCATCTTATCACTTCGCGCTCGCCGTTGAATGAAATATTGCACGCATCGTTGTAATGTCAGCTCCACTATTGCCGTTATTGGAAGACGTCAAACCCCTTTCAATACACCATTAATGCACTCAGACATGTTCGTCGTCATTATCCCTCGTCTCCATCCCCCATCATGAGCCAATGACCATTTTTCTTTTTGAATGTTTGACAAATAGATGAAAGCTGCTGCATTATTTGTTCTAATTGCCTCCATTGTCGCATTAAATTTTGATACTTGGTGTTGTATCCCTGCTTCCCAACATAAGTCTTTCAAGTGAATGTTTTTGAACTTGCTGTTGAAATTAGAGCAAACATGCCTCAAACAAAAACGATGAACACCACGAGGAGGCTTGAAGTCAGGGAGATCTTGCACTGCACTTGTTATACCCGCATGTCTATCAGATATAAGGCACACACCATTACACCCTCTAGTAACATGTCGTGCAACATTACTGAGGAACCAATGCCAAGACTCATAATTCTCTTCATCAACAAGCGCAAATGCTAGCGGCAAAACCTGGTTGTTGGCATCCAAAGTTACTGCTATGAGTAGTTTGTGCTTATATTTGGTGTACATATGGGTACCGTCTACGCTGATTATGTTGCGACAATGTCGAAAACCATCTACACATGGTTTGAAGGCCCAAAACATGAAGTTCAAAATTTTATGTGGATGGTCATACGGTCGAAGATGCTTCCATTCTACAATAGTTCCTGGATTGTACTTCGACAAAGCTCCCATATATTTAGGAAGTACAATTGCAGAGCTTTCCCATGTGCCATAGATTACCTCCATTGCGCGTTTCAAACTCTGCCATGTCTTAGCGTACGATATATCATACCCATATTTTTCTTTAATACTTTCTCGTACATATTTGATCTCATATGCAGGATCACAACGCACAATTCCCAAAAGTGTGCTGGCTATCATGTTTACATCAATGTTGTGGTGATCTATACCGACTTGGGTTGACATGCATGTGTGATCATCACCATATTTTGTGATCATGAAGTAGCCTAAACTTTTTTTGAACGATGCTCGAAGTCCCCACCCACAGTTGCCACCTTCGGACCAGTTCTTGCATTTGACCTTCCAAATTGTCGGAGAACTTTGGACAACGATATATTCACGTCTCAAAATCCGAACAGAAAAATCCTTCACTGAAGCTATTAAATCACCTTTGCTCTTAAAAACCATTTTTACACCGAGCTCTGGCCTTTCAGGATTGTAAAAGTTTGTTCGTGAAGAAGAAGGAATACCAAATGAATCTGGAATTTGTTCGTCGTAGACTTCATTGAAAAATTGGGGAATTTCACGTAAATGTTGCTCTGGTGCAATATGAATGTTCTCTGTCATTGTTGCTCCCGACATTAACACACCCGCCGATGTCCCTTCATTTGCATTCTCAAACTGTTGATCATCTTCTCCGTCACTTGATGTAGCATAAAAATCATCATCGCTATTAATGACATGATGCGAACTGTCCCCAAATAAATCATCTTGCTCATCCATGTGTTCTGTAATCGGGGTGGGAATATTTGCAGCCTCAACAGAATTATCAAATTCTCTGACATTTGTGGTATTTTCTTCAGGAGCCCATGAATTTAAATCCAATTGGCCTGTTCTACTAGAACCCCATGCAACATCAACTCCTGATGAAACCGTGATATGATGATCCCAACCCCCTGAGGTAAAATCCAATTCTCGTGTTCTATTCATCCCCCATGCATAGTCTTCTTCAGTGTGAGTCGTGATATGGTGATCCCAAGGACCAGTGTCGATCCCAGAGTAGGTCTGAGCTGACTGTTCATCGACGTGATGCATAGAAGGTCCAGCTTCATTCAAACCTACTGTTCCCAAACCTTGCGTTATTACTGGCATGAATGCATCAAAATCGTAATCACTTACATTCTGTAACACTGGCGATGAATCAACATATAAGTACATGCAATCCAGTGTCGGCAACTCAAACATAAATTGTAGACTATCATCATCTGTGATATAGACATGCTCTTCAATGTAACGAGACAACGAGCTATAACAATATTTCGTTGACAATTTGATGCAGCATTTTGATGGGTCGATCTCCAGCTTCCGATGCACATAACTCACCAATTGAGAAAATGTAGTAGAGCGGGGGATTTTAATGGGCCTGGTCGCGGGGATACTATATCCAACCAACACTACCATCTTCAATAATGACATAGCCACCTACGTAAAGTAAGGCCTTGACAGTATCCATGTATGTGCGAAATATAAAACATAATTAATATTAAAAATATAAAATATAAAAAAATTATATAAAATAGTATAATGCAACCGAAAAAAATTATAATTACATTAATACAACATAAATAATAAAATTATAATATAAGAAATTATTGAAATTACCTTTTCAAATGTCGTTCAGCGGAATTTGTAATTAAATGAGCTACCGGAGTTTAATATCTGCAATTAATTACAAAAATTATCAGATATAATATACATAAAACAATTCAATATAGAATGAAAAAATATATATTCGACTTAGACTCGGCGCAATTCTCCCAAATTCTGTTACTCAGCACAATTCTCCGAAATCAAATTCTGAATTGTTGATACTCGGCGCAATTCTCTAAAATTCTAAGATTTGACAGAAAAATATCAAATCAAATTAGGAATTCCAATAATCACACGATCAATGCAATTTATAAAGGGAGGAGAATCACAGATTCTTTATAACTAACAAATAATACCACGGAGTGAAGAAAAATAAAGAGCTGCGCAAGAAGAATGCCGAAAACTTGATCTGAAGGACTGATGAATTCACCAAATACTCGGTGTAATTTTATTACATAATTTTCAGAAATTTTTTGTATATAACAACACAAATTAAAAATTAATATAATTTATTTATATTAAACTTTTAAGTAAGTTATTTCAAAATATATAGTCTGATAAAAAAATTTAATTAGAATTATCAATTTCTTATATTACTTTGCATTAACATAAATTTTTTATAATATTATATAAATTATATTAACGTGCTCAAAGTTATAGTAACTAAACACTATTTCATATATAATTTTTTTAAAAAAACATAACAAAATACTTTATAATTTAGTATTAAGTACAATAATATTAACTCATTCTTATATTAAATTAATTTAATTATATTAAAAATATTAACCTTCAAATATTTCAAAAATCACAATATCATATTTATTATTTTTTTAATATTCCAACTATTTTTTAATATCGCGATTAATATTAAAAATATAATATTTAACTAAATTATACTTAATCATATAATGTTAGTGTACAAAATTATAATTATATTAATATAATATAAATAATACAAACAAAATATTTAAAAATTACTTAAATTACCTTCTCCAACGTAATTGTACGGAACTTGTAATAATATCAACGGACGGTGCTAATATCTGAAATAAATGACAAGTATTATAAAAAAAATTACACAAAAAAAATATTAATTCTTAATATATAATTATAATATTATCAACGAAATTAAACATTACCTCTTGATATATCTTCAAATGAAAAGAATGATAAAATCAACAATTAATATTAATACAATATCGAATTAGAAAAGATCCGAATGCGAGAATTATCACCGAAAAAAAAATATTTTCGGTCGAAAAGAAAGAAGGAAAGGGTTACGATTTTGAGGAGAGGAACATTTTTATTTATAGTGGGAACACACACGGTGTAGACGCGGAATGGACACGGATTCAAAGAATCCGTGATAGTCTGTCACGGATTCTGAATCCGTGACAGACTCCGTGACCACTCATTTTTCTTTTTTTTTTTTGTTTTTTTAATTTTTTTTAAAAAAGGATGAATCCGCTGCAGTGTGCAGCGGATTGTTATACTTTTATAAACCTTCACATTTTGCAATATTTTTATAATTATTATTTTACTTTATAATATTTTAAAAAAAAACCCATACCTAGTTGTCGTAATATATCAAAAGAATAGTCAAAACGTAGTTTTGTCCATTTATATATTATAATATAATATAATAACTTAAAATGGAATACGATTAACAATATTTAGATAGTAAATATAAATACCCTTTCCAATATAATATCCCAAAACATTGGATTGCCCCGCATATCCAAATCACAACGTATCTCGGACATCCAATTTATATTTTGACAAAACTTGTGTAAGAGAAACTCACGGATCGTATTTTGTGAGACGGATCTCTTATTTGAATCATCCATGACAAAGTATTACTTTTTATGTTAATAATATTATTTTTTATTGTGAATATCGGTAATACTGACTCGTCTCACATATAAAGATTCGTGAGACCGTCTTACAAGAGACGTACTCATTTACATTTTATAGTGTTGCCAGAAGATATCCATTTTGCATCCTAAATTGGATTCGAATATTTGTGAACAAAATATTGTTCAGAAAGAAACAACTCAGATAATGGAAAAATAGTCGCAACTCAAATTATGCCACAAAGCACAACAAGTCATCAAACTCGCCTCAACATGCTATACAAAATAAATTAAAAGGTAATTTACAAAGATAAAAAAAAAATTTTATTAGGAAAAAAACTAGTAAAGCCTGAAGGTGGAAAAGATCTAAACGGGGGAGGGGAGAAAGAGAGCTATACAATTTACAATGTACAAGTGAAAATAACTCAACTCCGGCGAAAATGACTTCAACCAATTGTAACCAACACATTTCCTCTCATTTCGTGGCATGCGATTGCAATAAAACTTTGTATCCTTGATTAACGCGCGGCATTTACTTTTGCTTAGCCATGCCTTCCATTCGAATCAGATGTAATTGTGGCAGGAAATTTTTTATGACTAGGTTGTGTTGGGGGAGCTGGTAATGCATATGTAAGACTAGATGCCGAACTTTCGATGAGACCAGCAACTCCAGCGGCTGAAGTTTGAGCATTTGAGGGAAGAAAAAGATCATGCCTTTGATCTTTATAAGCATTCCAAATCTACAAGAAAAAAATATACCACATAAATACAAAAATAGTGATGATGATTTTGAATAAGGAATTGCATCAAATAAAATTTAGACCAAACACTTCGATTTTGAGATAGATTCTTGACCACGGAGTCTTTATTTTGATCATTGATACCTCTATATCTTAACCACACTTCAACTTGCGTTGAGTATATACCTCTATACACCCCAGCTTTCTTTACGTTGTCACAACCAAGAGAAACTAAAAACACCGAGGCAGCGACTCTAAACCACTCTATAGTATTCTACTCTAATATCCAACAAGAGAGAGAGATCTGAATCATGATGTCGTTCTCATTGCTTCGTAGCTCTATAGATATAAAACAAGTACACGATCTCCGGGAACTAGAAGAAGTTATCCATGAGCAAATACTATAAAATCCATCCTTGAGCCTAACTTATATACCCCCCCTGCAATTTGAAACAAACTAATTGGAAAATACATTTATGCAAATGTATATGCTGTGTATGGAGTTAAAAACCCCTTCAATCCATTTGCAAGCTTCCCGTTTCAATCCTGTGCACATCATGATCTCCAGGAACTAGAAGAAGTCATCCACAGGCAAACACAATAAACTTCTTCCTCGAGCCCAAAATACCCCCTTACAATTTGAAACAAAGCAATAGGAAAATACAATCATGCAAATGTGTGCTGTTTTTGGAGTTGAAAAAACCCTTCCATCCTATTCGCAGGCTTCCTATGCATCAATGCTCTGTTTAAGACAAATTCGATCATTGGCTTCACATGGATGGACCACGTGAAAGTTGTGCATAATGTAGTACTAAACCATAGTTTAGCACAATTCTTCTATAGAGAAACAAAGTACTTAACTACTTTATAATGAACTCATATAGCAACTTGGATAAACCTATTTGTAGAGTGATGATGAATACGGGTAGTTGTGACAGTATCTCATTTTGTAATGGTGCTTGCGCAAACCCACAGGGCATGAGACTTGCTTTGATACAAAAATTTGAGAAGGGTGTTTCTCAAGCCTTTTGTGAATGAAGTTATCAGTGTTAGATCAAGTGAACATGAAACACTATGAGCGAGATTGGAGCTTAGGATGGATCCTAAAGAATCAGCCCCAGTACTTTGGAATTAGCTCAAAAACAGATCAACAATATATTAATCCCTCAAAATTTAATAAAACCCTTGTTAAAGAAAATTTTGAGATAGGCTTCAACAAATAAGCATGCATATAGATTCAGGAGTCACAACTTACATCAGAGGCATCTAATATGCCGCGCACTTTGGTACAGTAGGCCCCTTCTGTTGTAAATGCGTGCAAAACCTTCACAAATATAGAAAAGGGTTACAACCATAAACACCGGGAAAAATAATAATTTGCTAAAGTAAAACCATCACGCTGTTCAGAACATCTTGAATAGCTCGTCGTTTGAGTACACTTGAAATTTTTACCCAATCCACAAAATATAGAAAATAATTTTGGAAGGTGAATCTAACCATTCATCACGAAAACTACAAGAAAAATTCTATCAACGGGATAGAGAGACCTTTTCTCAAATCACATCACATATGAGAGAAGAATTTGATATGTGAATTATTGCTTCTTACACCATATTAGCAGTTAGACAACTACACAAACACCGCTGAATCATGCACCATTGCAATTCATATACTTGACACTGTTTGCTGAAGCGCTTTTACCCGAATGATCTCCTTGGAGAAAACATGCCAAGATTTTTTTTCTCCATTTCATCTGGCAGTTGACTCACAATGTGTTCGTCTATAAAGCACTTAACCTTTTAAAAGTTTGCTGCTATAAACTTTTTTACCCTAAAACTTTTTTGCAACCATCAGAAGAATAAATCATGCCAAAAATGAATTGACAAACTTCGGAAAAAATCATCATACTTTGATCAACCAAAAATCGATTCTCAAACCATATGGTTCCATTCAAGGAAATATAGAAACGGAGTCCGAAAATTTTTTCAACAGTCAAAGTTTAGTTCATAGAAATTAATCATTTAATGCTGAAACAAATACAAGCAAAGAACATCTACAAAATGGTAAATAAACGTACTTAAACAAAATTAATTTCAGGGGGGATAACTGCTTAATCTTGATATGTGGCAGTGAAAGTAAAATTTCATTGTTTCGAAGGGGTAAAGAGCAATTTGCTAAACTTTAAAACTGAGGTAGATAAGCTCCCTACAAAGTGAAGGTAGATTTACCTTTAACCAAAAAACATATTTAAAATATAAAATCACTCTGATTTCAACTGGATAAATCGTAATATTGAGTTTAAAGCTTCACATACGAGCATACACCTGTAACGTTGGAATCCTTAAAGGGGACATTATGAAAGCTATTATTTGACTAGTACCCCACCTCAATTGCAAGAACTCGGCCAATCGATGCTTCTGACTCGTTCCAATTCAGCTGTGAGGAAACCCCGTTTCTTACCCCAGCTCGCCAATCAAGAAGACCAAGAAGAACTTCCACAAGGCCAACCCTAGCACAATCATTTTAAATATCACTATTGAAACACAATAGATGCGATAGAAGCATCGTGAAGCATGCAGCAAACCCCTAACATATTCACGGAAATACAATGAGAGGGCGGACGTTTACTCACTTAAGACCCTGAGCAACAAGTGCATCTCTTGCTCGATTTCCCGCACCTACTACACGCTTCAGAGTTTCAAGAGCAAGAATGCTTCCACCTTGCCAACCAATTGCTTTCATCAGAAGTGGAACCACCTGAAATCAAGAATAAGAAAAATTAAATAAAGGCATGTAACCAGACTATCAAAATTTTTGCACATCGCATATTCAAAAAATCACCACATACCTGGGGTGTACCAACACTAGTAGCTGCCATAGCTTCTGCACAAGTGGTGCTACCTGCAAGTTGGTGTAGGACACGCAAACAACTAAGGCGCACTCGCTCCTGAGGAGTCTGTGAAATTTTCTGAACAGAATCGTCCTCAGGCAAACAGGATTCTGAAGTCATTGTTTCTCTTCTTCCTTCATAAGCTACTGCTGAAACTAGTTTCGGTACATAACCTAGATATCCAACATGATCAGCGAGAGCAGGATATACTCTGAGTAATGAGACCAAGGAAGCAGAAAGAAGCAGAGGAAGCTCGGTGTCAACAGCTTGCCCATCATAATGTGTACCAGCGATGGAAGAAAGATACTGATCGAGCAAGCCCTCAAGAAATCTCTTTGGATTTCTAAGTGGAAATTTGGGATCTTTGAGAAATAATCTGACATAGATTCCCCCAACCTACACATCAAGAGATGCTATGAGTCAAGAAATGAATAAAATTCAGGCGTTCTTGGACTGACTTGATGGATCACAATGATACCTGAGGTTCGTCTCTCGTTTCCTTTTGGCCAGACGCCTGTTCAGGCACATCCCAATCAACAACACGTCCTTTCATCTGTTCATGATACAAATCTGAAGCCATCGTCGCAATTTGAGCAGACAGTGATGCCGCCATTGCTGGAGTCCATAAAAGTTCTGGAGTTTCTGTTGTTTGTTCAAGAGCATTGACAACTGCTTCTCCAGGACCATCCCTGATTATAGAGATAAGACCATCTGGCAGAAACCTGGCCAAGGTAATAGCAACTCTAGGTCCATGCATTGTCTGCCCAACAAGCTTTCCTAATAATGAGGCAGCCGCTGCTCTTTGCTGCAAAAGAATTTCATCTACAGAACCTCTCCATTTTAGAAAATCATAGAAAAGCTTCTCCTAGAATACTTACTGTTAATAGGATGCTATACCTTGTAATGGCAAGAGAAGTTCAAGTATGTAAACCACCCCACCATGCTTTGCAGCTGCCCATGCGAGCTCTGGTGTGCTTGCCAAGGCGTAGAGAACGTGCAGAACTCCTTCACGACAGGTGGGAGATGAGTGAATCATCTGCAATAAAAGAAGCAGACTAGAGCTATCTGCAACCATTGCCTCCACGCAAGGAGCATATGTTGTCAGGCGTGACAGAACAGTTAAGCATAACAGAGGAATGTCACTTTCTGAAGCAACTGGGAGAGAAAAGCACTCAAAAAGGGGTAATAACTTTTCCTTTGAGGACACAACAGAAGCTAAGTTGGGATTCTTCGTCAAGACGTACTGGAAGTACAAAAGCAAAAGCATCAAAGTCAGCTAAGTTTATAAACTGTCAAGCTAAGCAAAACTACAAGATACATACCTGAAGAGATACCAGACCGTACTGAAGTTTCTTGACTAACTCTATCTCCTCCGTGCGCATGACTTTCCCACCATTAGAGGGTGAAGAATCGCAGGTAGAGTCCTGCTCAACAGATGATCCAGAGTTTATATCATCATTACCCTGAATATCTGAACCTTCATCTGATACTTTATTCACTTGATGTGATATAAAATCGACAAGGGCCAAGCAGAAGATCTCAGGCTCAGTGATTTCAAAGTCTGGTTGATCATTGTAGACTCTCAAGTACACATTTCCAACATAGAGTTCTTTTGACAATTCTTCATAAATAAATGAATGTGAATCTTTAAGGTCATATGAACCATCAGGCCCATGCAGTGCACGCTGTTCTTCCACAAACGTCAAAAGTTCGGCTCGCGTAGAGGAGTTCCAAATTATCTACAACCCAAAGGTAACAGTAATATCAATATTTGCACATAGAATGCTGTTCTTGACATTAGCACTTGATTCATCATGCATCAAAATGTCTTCAAACTGAAATGCTGTTAGTATCACTAACAAAACCACTTCTCAACCAACACCTATAAGTTGGAAACAGATTTCTGCATGCAGCATCAGGACAACCATTGTACAATCGATAAATAAAAAAATCATAAAACTGGTGTGAGGAACAATTTTCAGCTATTCAATCAACAGTCAGAAAACAAACAATTGAATCGGGTAAGTATGTCACTGTCAGCTAATTGCATTAAACATCAACCAGTTTCGTCATTGCAAAATCTGATTTTTTTTCTTGCAACTATTACATGTTTAGATCACTAGGCATGAAGTTTTTTTATGAGGGTTTTATTCCTGTGCTATCCTCGTTATACAGCTTCACACCAAGGGATAAATGTGACAAGATTCAAGAGGACATAATGAAATATATTTCAATAGACATGCAGAATATTCAACTGATTTCATCATTATTTTTTCTCACTATTTTTAGTGACACAAAATGCAGAAAAAAAACATTACTATATTACACATCTGAGAAATACAACTTCTTAAAGAGCTCTGTAGTAGTTTCATGATAGCAGCTAACATGCAGATTGTAAAATATTTAATGCCAACATATTACAGAATGCTTCAGCAAATAACTTCTCCAACATATTATTTGTAAAAGGAAAGATCAGCAACAATACCTCAGGAGATTCCAAGTTTGAGTTTAATGTGGCTAAAAGATCTTTGGGTGATTTATCTTTCAGCATGCTTGAAAGTTTAGGAGTCAGCAAAGCTCTCAAGGCATCAGATGCAGCCTGGTTATAGGGAGTTGGCATCTCACTGGTCTGTAAACCAATAAGCCTAGACAATGCATAAGACGCTTGTACAGCATGGGAATTCTTCGCTATTTGAACACTGGTTCCAACACCATGAGCATCTGTCTTATCCGATTCCTCTGCAGTCGAATCATACTGAAGCAACAAAGGTATGAGGTACCTGAACAAACATGAGCTAATTCATGAAGTCACAAGTTCATGAAAAGGGCCAGGAATTAGTTAATGGTATAACTAGGGAACATCGACAGACAATAGTTTTTGATAAAACCGTGGAGAGTGTTTATCCAAGAAAATACACATGAAGCAGACAGAGAGTTTGGAGCCCAACTTTCAAGCTTCGTAATAAAAATTTACAGAGCTCACCTAGAATAATGACAACTCTTCAGAGAAAAGTATGCTCAATATTAAGGCCCAAAAAAGCCACAAACAATCAAATCAAATTATGAAATACTCAGTAAAGAGCTATATCTCATACTAAAGCATTGATGGAGGCACTGACAATGCAAAAAGAAGCATAAAACAATCTCGCTTACCACAACACACCAGCCTTCAGTAAAGCGTCTTGAAACTCAGAGGATACAGAAACTCTAGCAACAGTCTGAAGGGCAGCATCAACAGCAGCAGCCACAAGCTCAAGTTCAGTGCAATGAACAATGTCCTCAACCAGTCCAGAAAACTCTAACATCTCAGTTCTGGCACTTTCAAATTGACTCAAAACTGAGAGAGTTCGCATTATGTTTGCAACAATGGTGGTGGATGGCTCATAAGCAGGAGTTGTTGGTTGGACCACACACATGCATCGTGAAAGAAGAGTTCCAAGAAGTGGTATCCCACCATCTCTAACAAGCTCTTCACCGTTTAATGAAGAAGATGCACACCTGAAAGATGTGACGGGTATGGTGATAAACACAGCTTATCGAGTACAAACACAAACTGCTGAAAAAAGACGAGAACAGATAACCAAATGTGGACGATGAACTTACGTTAGCCAAACAAGCTCAGAGGCCGCAACTAAAAGCGGTGCTCGGTCAGAGGATAAAAAATTGTTGTCAGTTGAATCGACTGTAATGGCATTTAGCAGCATTGGATATCCAGCGTATTTAAATGGCATCAATAAGTTCCCGTATCGCCTGTATAGGATGCACTGGCCCTTTAGTAGCAGCAACAATCTCCAAGTTTGGGGGCCTTGCAACCCTTGCATGGTCACCTAGAGGAAATCAATCAGAATTCAGTAAAGCTGCCAAAGAAAACACAATCTAAGTGGCAATTATGTCTTAGCAAACATTTTGAATATAAATCAGCTCAAACAAGACAAAAGTAAACAACAATCTTCTTAACCACCCACCTCCAAAATATACAGTCAACATAAGCCAATAAAAACCAAAAGGAATGAGAGGACATCAAATGAACATGAGAAAATGACAACAAATAAATAATGAGATTTACTTTCTTTGAATACTTGTTAATGGAAATTTAGGAAAAAATGAATATTGGAGTTTAAAATAGACATTTTACAGCTTCCATTAGGCAATTTTTACACATAAATTCGGCATGTGCAAACATTTCAGAAGTGAAGTAGAGATGATTGTGATTTTCTAAGAAATGTTTGCTACAATAGAATACCAGCACTTTCTGTTACATGTTAATACCAATACCCTCCTTTCGATCAACAGCCATTAAAGTTTGACTTCCCTCTAAACTTTTGGCAATGGTAACGCCAACACTACCACAGATCAGTACATGTACAAAAAGTCACAAACTAATGTACTTATGATCAGAAAACCACTTTCATCATCAATCTCACCTCCTACTGTGAGAAACCCATATCTAAAATCAAATCCAATTAAACTAAAACAAGCATGCCTCACATCAATTTGATATCAGTTAAATGGATTCTCATCCGTCGTTCTGCTCAATCAAGTGTCATCACCAAAATTTAACGAAACAGACGACATCCTTTGTCAACACTTTGTTACTCCTGTTAAAGCCATTAGGTCTATCTATTTCCCTGACTTATATACTACACGTCTTTCACCAGGTACAAAAAATCAATAAATTTGGAATTTTATGTCTATTGCAGCTTCTCACAGATTCTTATTCACCAGTTACATAAGCAGTATAGGGGTGCTGGGAACAGTAACATTAAACTTTAGAGCGATTAGTATACTAGAGCCAACATTCATAAACCAAACTGGCCATCCGTGGACCAGGTTAGAGGGGGGCATAGACGATGGAGCTAACTGCTTAGTGTTATCAGAGAAGGTTGAAAGAGAGTACATGGTACTTTAATGTCCTTTGAATAGAAAAATGGAATTATCTCTTCTATGAATCAATCAAAATCATTAAGTTACGCCAACATACGAAGGGTATGTCCCTAAATTGAAAACAGTGCATATCTAATCCTCGAAGAAGAGAGCAAAAAAGCTTAAAGATAAAACTTGTATGAAATTCATGAAGGCATGGTCATGTAATTTAACTTCAATCATTTGGCACTCAATAAACTGAAGGGACCTCCAGTTTGTTTTCTAAAAAGAACTGATAAGAATGCTATTATTAATAATAATGTTAATAATTATAATAATATGATGATAACAACAACAACAACAACAACAACAACAATAATAATAAACAAATAAAAGTCTCAGTATGTCACTGATGGCTTTGCCGTCACAATTATATAATCACAAAATGATGTTTGGAAACACAGAGTAGAGACCTTTCACTCTAATATTTGTCATATGTGAACATTTATCCAATTTCAAGTTTAATTCAACAAATTTTAAGATTCTTGGCTTTAACAAAACCAGATAAGAACAAAAGCATTTTGTGAATGCCGCTGAAGCATTTTACAATCCATAAATGTATCAAAAGGTTAATTTTTCTCTCATAGATTATGACCATCAATTCCCTCTGAACTCTGAAGAACTAGCGCACACAGGTACAAATTATGCCTATGAAGTTTATGGTAAGACCGAACATCTACAAGCTTCATTAGCTGAGATAAACACATTAATAAACACAATTGGTTTTCATATTTAAGGTTCAGAGCATTATATTTAGGGTTTATCTTTCTCTTAGTTTTGATGTCCGTAACAATGACAATGAAATTCTTCATTTATTTTATTAACATTTTTCTCTTGTTTTTGTTTTTTTATAGGTTTGATTGGCATTTTTCCATTTCAATCAATCAGGAGCTCTTTTGATCTTTTTTTTTTTTGAGTACTCAGCATCATACCTATTCCCAAGACTCGTCAAACTCTCATCACTACAAATGAACATTGCCACCTACAATCATCGATATATGCTACAAAAATTTGGTGAAGCTACAGTAAACTACATTAAATGACAAAAGTATACAACACAGTCACGAGATCCTACATCAATGGCTATCAATATGAACAGCCTATTTTTTTGACGAGAAGCATGGTGTACAAAAATCCAACAATTTGAACTAAATGTGAAATAAGATCTAAATGTGAAAGAGTTTCAGAGTTTATCGATACTTGATCTTTTGAGGGATTTGAGTTATATTTATTGTTAGTTGCATGATTTTATCTTTCATGGTGGTGGATCACTAGTCCACTCTATGTAAAAAACAATATTATGTTTTATTAATATTATCAAGTTTCTTATCAAAAAAAAAAAACAGTACAAGTCCCTTTCAACTTTAGAAATAAAAATGGGTTTTACATAAGGACATTGTTCTAGGAATACCTGCAGGCACTCATATGCTTTCTGAACTGCCAAGAACTTCTCCCTCCCTTCAGGATTTTTGTCAGGATGATACTTCATTGCAAGTTTCCTATATTGTCTCTTGAGCTTTTCTTCATCAATATATTCGATCTGTTTCAGAAGATTAGGAATCTCGTCCAACTCCAAACTTTGATTTTTAGGGGCATCATCTCTGGATACATCTTCAATGGATATCTCCAGTATTTTGCAAGCCTGTTCTTCAGAAAGATCCATTGGTCTTCGACTTAACTCCTCACGCCACATAACTAGCAATGATTGCAAAAACTCAACATGCTCAACAATAGGCCAATTAGGAAATCTAATTTCATCACACAAGTTTCGGAGATAATAACGGTGACACCACATTTCATCTTTGAGCTCTGGATATGTCACTGGAGGCATTGGAGCATAATCATACAACGAATGACAATGTTGCGGTAATTTTTGAGGAAAATCACCAAGATGCTGAAGAACCTGAATGAGAAATGAAATAATAATTCAAGTAACTGTAACAATTGTTTAATTCACAGATGACTTGAGCATAATATTCATTTGGAAGTAAATAGTAAGAACACTAGCGGGGTGGATACACAACTACCTGACGGATAAGATTTTCTGCCCGCATCTTATGTGTCCAAATGATCTCAGGAGTGTCAGAATCAGAAACCATTGCTGCCACAAATGCAACTGGCCCACTACGCTCCAGTACATAGAGCAAAGACTCTGGTAAGAGGCCACCTAAAACACTACGTTTTGCCAAAACCAGAGAAGAGGAAACTGTGGCTTCTTCACCACCATGAAAGGCTTGATGTATATGTGTTACTGAGAAAAGTTGTGCGATTGAAAGAAGATTAGATCCAGGGTATGCGAGGGCGAAATAAAATGCGCCAGTACTGTACAGTCTAATCATTGCCTTGGGATTCCTGGTAACGATATCCTTTAGTAAAGTAGCAGATGCTTCAACAATTGTTGGTTCACCAGAAAGTAATGCCTGTGAATGAAATAACGTGGCAATTAAATTTTAATACAATTTCTTCACACAAAAAAGGAAAAAAAAACAATGCCGTGCAGCCATCCATTCATCTTAAAACAAGAGTCAAAGTAAATCTCCCCAACAAAAATAGTAAGGGTAAATTATGTCTATCTCTATCAAACCTCAAGTATGGCACAAAAACCTCCCGTCCAAAATCATATTTACATCCAGTTCCTTGAGGTTAAACTTCTACATTTCGTATGAATCTCATACAAGGCATTTACATCCACCTCCTCTCTGAAGATACCTCTACTTCCCTCATAACTATGATTTTGGAGGTGATTGGTCTACTATGGACATTATCTTAGTCAAACAATGTAATTGAGCTAAATACTGAAGGAAAAAATATTATACTTCACCTCCAAAAGATCTAAAATCTAAGACTACAATTAATAAAGCTTACAAAAATAGTAAGGGTAAATTATGTCTACTCTAGGAAATAATATCTTAAGTGTGTGTTGCATGTAATGCCTTTCTAACTTTCAGGAGGGTAACATCTCATGCAAGCTTGTTGCAAATATTGAGTGTTTAATCTTTAGTCAGCAGTCAATAATATATATTCAGCATCAAATGCAAAAATAACCTCATATAAGTGACAGTCAGTGTGATCAACTTTGTGAGCATGCTGCATGCCATAGTTTCGGGACTTGTACTTATTCTCAAATCTCTCATAGTATTGCTCCAAGTGTGTGTTAACAACGTCTTCATAATTAAGCAAATCTTAAGCGATAAGAGACAATTATCATGATGAAGCAGAAGGCCGACATCAATAATTTTCGATAGCATCACAAAATTAATTTAGTATAATAAGATCTCAATTACAAGAGCAAATAACTTAGTGCTGTAATTTCTGGCTAAGATAAAGCAACCATGTGTTCAACATAACTCTGCATTAACTAGATTCAAGCTACATTTCGAGAATCTACAAGCCAACTGAAACAATATAATAAACCAATATATGATATAAACGCTTTTTAACATTACTTGCGCGATATGTGGAAGGCACCGAGGACTTGATAAAATCCTTTTTACTCTAGGTGTGGGTGTTACGATCTCTCCTGCATCATCTATATCTGAATGAGCAGCTACCATGCTTTGTAATATGGATAATGCCACCTGTCCTACCTGAACAAAGTGACAACCATCTTAGAAACATAAGACAAAAAATATTGATATGGTCAGATTAAAAAAACAGAACTCCTTCAAGGTTCGTTGCTGTCACACCTTCCTCGCACAGCTTGTTATACATGCCACCTTTCCAGATAGACTTACTGAAACTATATTGGTCCTTAACCTCTACTATTTACTGGTTGAATGTGGCCAGTATTTCTTCATGATTGTTTCGCAATTTTGGCTAGATTTCCCATATTTCACTAGTTAAACAGGACAAGAAGAGACAAAAAGAAGTCTTTTCCAGACGAGCAATGCACTAAAAAACCCTTTCATCGAGTATTCTAGTTATTTGCAATGTTAACTTTCCAAGAAATATTCAAGCCGTGTACTATTACAATTATATCAACGACAGTCAAAATCATGAAAATTTTCTTTAAAACACTCATTCTCTGGGAACTTAAATCAGCAGAGATTTGTAGATCAATAAAGAGTATGCATCTCTTTGGCATTTATTCCGATGTGCCTCAACATTTGGAAGTTTGACGCTATGTAAAAATGAATAATTTCCATTTAGCCACCAAATCATTTCAAGAGTGTTAGATTTTGTTTTTGAGCGTTTTAGGAGGAGTTCAGGGAAGCATTTTCGGAGAATGTTTGGGGAAATAATTTTTTTTTTGGGTTTTATTTTTAGAAAAATAAAGTTGTTACTGCAGATGTTAAATCATGTTGGGATGGTTGAATAAAATTATTATAAATTTTAAAATAGCATATTTTGGATTATAATAAATAATAGGATGATCAAGGAAATGATGAAAAAGTTTAATCAAGAGTAGTAATTACATTGATAGATGTGAAAAAGGATGGAAATTTTGATTTTGGGAAACGAAATAAAAACAAAAATATAATGATAGCATCTGTTTTTGTTTTGTGAAATGAGACAAAGATTTGGAAAAATGAAAACATGCGTAGTATAATTTTTTTACCAAATGGTACATCTCCCATCAGGGTACCAACCGTTTCCCATATCTCATGTTTCGGATTGCCATCTATTCATTTGTAAGGAATATATTATTGAACCAATCAATAAAATAAAATATTGTCCTATATTTTCATCACCAATCATGTGTCACTGATGTGTAAATATATCTATCAATTAGGTGATAATATTAACAATGAATAATAAATTATGTTAATACAGTTTTAAAATAAAATGCCGGCGCCGCGCTACATAAAACGAGGGGTGGGCTTATAGAACAACAATCCTTTAAGAATCACCAAATCAATTCCATTTCAAATATCACTAGAGTAACATATTCTAAATAAACCAGAAAGAACTCATGCACAAAAAAGTAGTCAATTAGTAGCCATTAGTGATAGAGCTCCACCCACGGTAAAGGAAATAGAAGAATCCTAACAAGCAAGAAATCAATGGAAGCATTGACAAAGAAGTCTGACCAGATATGCAGCCATCATCATGAAAATTGAAAATGCATTTTTCATTAAAATAAAATAAAATCTAAAGATTGAGTTCAAATGACCAAGACTCGTTCACTTTCGGCCATGAATTTGCAAAACCCTTGATCCTGAAAGTCTTCTTTAAAATATTCTAAAATAACAAAGAAGATAAAATATACATAACAATCATCATTTGGTATTTCTTCCTGATGCTCCTGCCCCTCGATCAAATCCTATTTCATTGAGGGATTAAATGCACAACATTTTCTATTATCATAAATAAACAATATTTCAGAACCATTAACTAATGGTTACATTCACTATCAATCTCATTGAATCTATGTTAATATCCATTGCTCGAAACTAAAAGTCACTAACAAGACATGTATAGAAATTTGAAATCGTGATAAATAAAAAAACTAGGTAATGGAGGTCCAACCATTTTATTGGGGAAAGCCGGAAAGGTTAACACCAATAATTTACTCAATTTGAATTGTGTTTACTAAATAAAGGAAACAGTACATTTTCAAAGAATCTTACCTGGATCGCAGTAAGAACGGGAACTCGAGTAGCCATTGCCCACCGGAGTTCACGGATGTCTCTTAGTCTCTTCCAGTCTGCCATCCCAGACGCCAAGCACCTAGTCGTCCAATCAATTTCTTTTATCGCCCAAAATCTTCTAATTGCATCCTTCTCCACTGGCCCAACTTTAACATTATTATTGTCTATGATCATCCATTCCTTTAATGGTTCCATAAAAGCAGTGGCAGCAATTAAGTTAGACTGGAGTGGTATAGCAGTTCTTTCAGAAGTCTCGTGAACTACTGTCAGTAAATCTACTGCAAGCACACAACCTCCTACCAAGACACATGCCTCTACGTTCAATAAAACCTTCATCAAAACCTGTTCATGGAAGGAAGCATTAACTTAAAAATCAATACAAAATTAATAATATTTGTGCCAGTGATATATTTTTAGACTCGTCTGTGAATATTATTATGAATCTTTATTGCTCATGATACCCTAAGACACCATCACTGTACCAAGTTTTTACCCTTTATATATTCTTCTTCATTTAATCTTTTAAAGCGACCTGCATATGAGAGATTCTAAACTTACAAAATAAGATCTGATTTTAAGAATTTCGCGATAGTTTGAGAGTCGACAAGCCCTTCTGCTCTCCATTTTATTTCTTTTATTGCAGACCGCTGAAGTTTTGCAGTATTTTCGAGATCATTTCCCACATTTACCATAACCAAACATGTCTCAATCCCTAGGCCTGCATTTGTTTCCTGTCTTAAAAATAATATATATTATTCCTCTTCCCAGAAGATAAGCCTGACAGTTCTCCATCATAGAGCAATAAAGATGCACTAATCTTTCGAGATTGATTTTAGATTATATTAATTATAAACTGGCCTTCGATCAGGGTTAAATCACGTGAGCTGGAAACTGAGAGACAGCTACTTTATTGGGGAAGGGAGGTAGCACATTTACCTTTAAGAGAAGTAGAAGCCGGTGTCGTAGAGCTCTATCATTTGTCCTGTCCAAGAGTACTGTCACATGAGCAGTACCCTCAAACGTGCCTATCAAACTGTGATGCTCTTCATATACAATGGCCATAGCCCTTGCACAAAGCTCCCTGACAGAAGAACCTCCCCCTCCTCCAAAACCATCTAATCTTCCCATATCACACCAATCATCTGAGGGACCCATTTCATCCGGAACAGCACCATCTACGGTCAGGCCCGTGTCTGCATCACACAGGAATCGATGGTAAAGTGCTCTGAAAAAAGAAACAGGATCACGCAGTGGAAAGTCCTGAGCCCTGCTGCCGCTGCCACTCTCAAGAAGCAATCGCAAATAATATTGACCCACACAAACTTCTTTGGCCAAGCTGGGGTACCTCACAGAAAATTCTGTGTAGTTCCATGAAATTTGTGGCAGACATTCTTGCACGCTGATACTTTCCTCAGATCTACCGCCAGGAACAATATCTCCAGTTCGTTCCTTCTCAAGGTCCAGTTTATGAACCTCAGCCTGCAAAGCCTCTCTCAATTCCTGTCTAGTACGCTCATTCCAGATCAAATCTGCACGATTATGATCAAGACCAAAAACTCGCCAAAAATCAGGCCAGTTTAATAGCAATCTTCCACATCCAACAAGAGAATTCTCCAAGAACACCTGGGCTGGAGCAGGAAGGCCTGGCTTTTCGGGCTCAGATGAACCAACATCAGAATCAACTTTGCTCCTAACACTTGTAGCAACTGATTCACAAGCATCCGCAGGGATATCAGAAGAAGAAATGCCCTGTAACTGATCCGTTGGAGGGATCCCTACAACCGGGAGCTTGTTAGAAAATTTTTCCATCCCCTGAGTTAAAGAAGGACGAACAGATGGAAACAACCCACTTTTTGAATCTCCAGCAGACTTTTGGTAACCATCTGAACCTCGAAATGGGTAAGGACTTGTCGGATGTGTTTGCTCAATAACTTCAGCAGCATTGACAGAAGGAAAGGAGTGTCCTTGAGATGGTATTGCTTTTCCAGGACGATTCCTCCTTTGTTGAAGTAGTCGTCGCTGTCTTCTGCTCATCAAGGAACCTTCCTGATTAGATACATCATCTAATGAAGTAGCCTGAGATCGTGTATGCAAATAAGCGACCAACCCAGGTGGCAGAACTCTAGATAACAAATCAAGAGCAGGTTGATAAGAATCTGCCCATAGAGCAACAAGTTGTCGGCTGACATCACGTCGCTCTCCAGCAGGAAGGTAAAATCCATGTAACAAATGCCTCAGCAGCGCACCATCACGTAAAGCAGCATCCCTCATTGATTCGGCTGCAACAGCATCTTCTTCTGCTATCGTACGCATAACTACTGCAACAGTCTCTCGAACACTTTCCGCAGGATGTCCAAACAGAGCAAACAAACGACGACGTAACCCAGCCACAAGGCGTAGTAACTCAACAAAAACTGTGTATTGGGTTGTTTCACCGTGCAGTTCACATATCATTGCTTCAAAAACTTCAACAACAGTCATGGACAATAAAGGTGAAACTGACACGGGCTTTAATCTGTTCACAAGGATAATTAAGTTACTATGATCAGAAAATAATACAGATTTGGTGTGCATAATTGTTGCGTACTGTTCTCCTTTTGTATCGGATAATATGTTTGCATCCCCAGGATCACCACCAATCAGCAGAGCAACAAGCCCAGCCGTTTCAGCAGCTACTCCCTCAGAACCATTTCTAAGCAGTCCCATGATTCTTCCAACAGCGGCAGGAAATGACATAACATGTGAAGCAGCACTGCGCGAAGAAAGCAACCTCCGTAAGCATGCAATGAAACCTATCACTGTAGCAGCTGCTTTAGGAGATGGAGGAGGTAAAGGTGGGGCTTCCGGAGGAAGATTAGGAGCAGCAGGAAGCAACGTAATCAAGGCCATCAAAGTCACCTCAGGTACTTCAACATTGGGAGGAACACCACTAAATGGAACACATGCATTAAATTCTCTTATCCTACGCCACAGTTTAGCTCTTGATCCAGGAATTGAGCCTCCTTCAGCCACAGCGTCTTTCGCAGCTGCAGCCAGGTATTTCAAATGCATGGTAGCAAATTCAGTCTCAACAAGGAGCTGCTGCTGACTTAAGGGATATTGCAGACATACTCTGCCACAAGGAGGATCGATTCGATGGCCAGGCATCGTTATCCTGGGTAAGACGGGAACTGGATATTGACCCTGCACAATCGGAGCTATACCATATTCAAACAAATTTTGAATTAAGCTTATTGTTTAAACTCAATACATGTCAATTGCAAACTGGATGCACATTTTTAATGCAATATACAAGGAACAAGTCAAACCATTTAAAATTAACTAGAACACACTGTAGTCAGTCAACTACACATGCAGAAACAGTTGGAACAAAATTACCAATTAAAAATTATTTGACCACCAAACAGCACATATACCTACTTCAGATTGCAAAACATCCCGAACTGCAGCAAGTAAGCTATCACGAGAAGTACTAGCATACACCTGAAATATCATCACATGTTAGCAACTCTGTTTGCTTTCCAATGAAGCAAAATTTAAGTAACTTTTTCATGATAATATTTGGTATGCTTCTAAGCCAAAATACTCACATGAGTAGGACATCCATCATTAAATTCAACAGCAAACATCTGTGGCTCCTCAGCTAATCGAACAAGAGCACTAACAGCGGATAGAGGACGAACAATAACGGCCTTCAAGCATTCAGAATGAAAAGTCACACTTGATTAACAATTCCATCTAAACATACATCCAGGGAAAAATGTTGATGATGCAACACTAACTCATCACCATCACTCATCAACAGTTAAGAAACAGGAGAGATGCGACACACACACCAACTTAATGTGCAAATTGGCAATACTTCAGAACTTCAGTATGGATTCTCCTAATTTTGTTTGCAGAGTCGATAATAATAGATCAATATAAATTAAATTCTGTCTCGAGCAGTGGGTTCACAAACCACCTGTGATCCCACTAAGTACCGAAGGCAATGATGTATAAAGCGACACTTCGAAATAAACAAGAGTTAAAATGTGGAACACCGTGGTATAAACAAAAATAATTAAAATATGAAGCAACAAATCTATAGAAAAAGACCATAACCTACAAAGAAGCTTTGACGAAAAACCAACCAGTTTATACAGATCACTTGAATGAGTAAATTTGACATTTTTGGTTCGAAAGATTCACAAACTTTCAAAAGGCATATAAAGTCAGCAAAAATAGTTAGATACGAATGCAAATTTCTTTTACTGTGTGACGCCGGCAGTCCAAGAAGGCAGAAAGTTTTCTCACAAAGAAAACATTGATTGCACATGAAGAACATCCATAAAAATTATATCATCTGAGATGCACTACAATCACATGCTTACTTCATAGTTTTCTGGACGCCTTTCAACAAGAGAAAGCTTGGTAAGAATAAGTTGCCGAGATACAGCATCACCAAAGTCCCCAATTCCTCCTTTTGGTCCGAGTGCCAAAGTTGATCCAGCATAAGGTAGCATCCCATGAGCAGCAGTCCGCAATCTGGTGACGGACCAACCACCAAGAGGAGTTTCTTCTGCCCCAACAGCCTCTTTAGCTGCAGATTAAATGTGTTTAAAGTTGAAATAGAAGACACGTGCAAACACGTCGTATGGATAAAACTACAATGGATCCACAAATTTAAACCACATACTAATTTTAAAACAAGATAGTAGAACATACCCCTCAGTTTCATGTACTCCGTGATGGTAAGTGATTGAGAACTGTCAACAGCTAATGTCACCCCAACCATTGCAGTTGCAGTTTTTGTCTGGAGCATGACATTTAAGCAATGTTGTTTAGTACATAAGCATTATCAGAGGCATAATACTTGCCCAATAAAGTCATTAAAGAACAGCATCTAGGTTCTTAACACAGTGTCAGAAAAGTTAAACCAAAAGAAATTTGAAAGACAACAATATGGATTTTCATAGTAACATATGAAATAAGGAAGGAAGTAATGTACTCCATACTAAATTTGATACGATGACAGCATTTGAAGTCCCTGGAGCAGCTTGGAAAGCTTTAGATTTCCTTCCATAAAGAGAACAAAGAACAAATCCTCCATGGTCAACATTTTTTCTTCCCTGACCATCAGATAAAAGAACAATGGCAGGAGAATTCATATCTCTGAAATCCAAACACCAACTAAGTTCTCCAGACTCCAAATTTATCACCTCGACTCCAGCATAGGTGACTTTCATTTTCTGCAAAAAACAAATTCATTATTCCTCGGAATTCGAAACTTTAACACGCATATTATAGTAAGATCTGGATAAGCTGAAAACTACCAAAGGTCAAAGCAGATTCTGTTATACCTCTAAATCATCAAACTCCAGATAGTAAAATATTTTAAAATAATTAGGAAATGGTTGTTAAAAGGTTACAATACTTTAGCCAAGTTTAAACTACCAACAGTGCACCATGTGAACAAGGAAACTATCGAAGAATCCATCCATGTTCTTTGCGTCAGATTCCCATTTATAACTCTCTACTTCCATTTCAAGCTTCAAATTGGCAAGTAAATATAAATTGATTTGACAACTTTCATGAAAAACATAACATCCAGCTCAAAGATACCTTGAGGTAAATACCTGCTGATTAAAATAAGGGATGACTGATACGTGCGGAACACCAGACAGGGGAAGAGAGCTGAGAACATGGAAAACATATCCCACTAATGTAACAGGGGAAAATTTTTTGGCAAGTGGTGGTTCATTGCATATGCTGGACGGTATGGCTGGAAAGAAATCGAAGAATTTTTTATAACAAGGAAGAAACTAGAGAAAAACGCTGGGATAAAATCAAGATCAATATTGCAATGTGGATTGGCAATCATCAAGATTTTAAGAATGTCTCGATTTTTGATTTATTGAGAGATTGAGAATATTTGTATCATTAAGACAGCTTTGATATTGTGTGGTTCATGATGAGAGTGGACCACTAGTCTACTGATGTACTCACTCTTATTTTATTATTAATAAAATATCGTTTCTTATAAAAAAAATTGATTTTGACGCGCAAATTATCGGATAATTGCATATTGGTGTTTTTACAGTTTACTATGTTAGTTAACATACACACTTGTAACTAGAGTAAATTTGTATCGGTACACAATGTCGGCATTTTTATAGTGAACATATACATGGGGAAACATCTTGAATAGTTCCTGATTTTATTAGAGAGTTAACCAATAGGTTGAACAAAATAAAGTTATTCCAATTTCAAATAAATAAGCACAAATCGAGCCAATTTGACATATATTAATTCAAAAATGAATTAACAGTTTGTGCACAACAAATTTTACTCCGTAGAATGGTTGAAACTAATGATTCACGCTCACTACTGTCGGCATCTTTCTCCTTAATCGAGTGAGCTGCATGCAGGCACCAAGTTTTTGCTTCAGATACCATTAATTTTCTTTTGCTTCTGTTTTTTGTCTCATTTCACAATGAATTCTTACAACCAGGTCGCAGCTACTTATCTATTCCAATTTTGGTTATGCCAGCCAATTGTTCAAACAAGGAAAAGTATAATAGCAAGATATATTGCTTACTATTTTTCTATTTATCAGTATGTGAGTAGTCCCTTGCTTTAAATGAATATAAATGGAAGGGGCATACTGACTTGGGAGCATGCCTATTGTCTTCTCCATGACTGGTCAACTAGGGAATACCCCTAAAAACGAAATAGGTGGAATCCTATTGTTCCAAAGAACCACCAAAGGCATGATGTCACCCACACAACCATGGCATCTTCAATGGTTGAGAATACTTTTTCTGCCCTTCGTGGAACCTCGCTAGCGGTGTCCTATCTAAACAATTTACGAGGATATCTCTAGGTTTCCTTTAAGAAGTTCTCACAATGTTATTGTAGATTTACCCTCATTTTAAACATTAATTTCACCCCACTGACCATTGTTAATCTGGAAGGTATCATTTTGTCCCCCATGTTAAAAGCCAACCAAAAGCCAAACGATACATAAGATAATAAAATTACAATTCCCCAGTGGCATGACATGTATGACTGAAGATGATAGAGACAGTGAGACACCGTCTTTTAGTTCAAAAATTAGTATAATACGCAATCCACCAATTAGACAATTAATGTCGACGGAATAGTGAATCAATCATCCATTTTGCTAGAGGTTCTTATATATTAGAATTGTGCCTCTAGGCCCTCTACAGTAATGGGGTTCGCACCCGTAAGTAAAACATTCATTCTATTTCACTCCCATTGTCACACCCGGTAAAGCCCCTATTCTCCTATTCAACTACTTATGGGGAATCAGCTTCTCCAGGTTTAGGGATGGCCTCCAACAGTAGCAGTACCCCAAATACACCAACATATTCATATATATTTCTCATTTTCAGGTTATAATCATGAGGACAATTTCAGCCAACAAAACAGAAATGTGTAAACCAATTTTCAAAAACACAAACAAAATGTCAAAATATAAAGTTTATCCAGCAAAAACATCATTTGGAAAAAAAGAAGTACAGATGCTATGTCGTGTGCGATCCCTGTCATACTTAGTTCAGGCAAGTGAGAGTCTAATCCAATGAAAGACCAAAAAGGATTCTCCCAATAGTTGAACAATTAATCCCTCTCTTACTTTCAAGTACCATCTAAAAGGTTTCCTCACTACAAAATAAAGAAATAGCAAAGATATTACTCAGAAACAGATATTAAGCCAGAACTTCACTTCTTCTTTTTTACTTACACAGGTTCCCACAGTCCTACACCAGCAGCACATATTAGCTCGCAATCAACTTTTTTTTTAGTAGTCTAAATTCTAAAATAGATTTGTAGCAGAACTTTCAGAGAGAAAAGGCCGCCCCTTTCTTGCATCCTATGCACTTTCTCTACAGGAATAATCAACAAGATTAAAATGAACTGAGGTTCAGTCATATCATCCAACACATTAACTTTTCTTTTAATTTTCAGGTGTGTCAACTAAACTAAAAAACCGGAAAGTTCACATGAAACTCACCTATAGAAGGAGCAGAACCAATGACCAACAAATTTAAATTACATAGTGGAAGAAAAAAATCAGTGATCTTGACACTTACCAAAGAGACCCACTCTGAGGTCCTCCTCCGCAAATGAAGAACAGGAAATTCCATCACAGCAGCCAGCCTATTCCATCTTATCCTATGCAACTCGGTCAGTATACTCGCCCTGTATTTCGATGAAAACTTGATTGTCTTAAACTTCCCACGTCCATCAGTCCGCACACTGATACTAAACTCATTGGAATTTTCATCCCTCCCAATTATGGGAGCAGCACTTTCAAAATCACTGCCCACATCATAAGAATTGGTAACAGACAGCGTGTTCGGATCCAAGGTGATAATACTATAACTTGAAATGCAAAGAACTCTCTTGTAACGGCCCCGCCATGAGTGCTTAACCACTGAATAACGGGCCAAATACTCAGGCTCCTCGGGTGGGGCTGAAGAAAATGTGGCGGCGGGAGGTGGTGTTGTCTGATGATCTGCGGCAGCGTGGCGGGTGACGGTGTCCATTTGAGGTTCGGGTAAATAACGGAGATAGTGAGACTGTGGAGGACTATGACGTAGAAAGAACCATATTCCACCTGCCGACGATGACGGCAGAGGTCTCTGCCTTGACTGATTGGCACCCAGAGCTTCAAATATCAACCCTAGGAGGGTGATTCTTGCTACGTTAATTCAAGCGATCAAAATTCAACTCACGGTATAACTGATCGAATTCCAATCCACGCATACGTATCATAAATATGTTCATAAATCTATTTAGGGAGATTGAAAGAGTGAATTGGTATCGGATTAGGGATTGATGAAGGTAAAGAAAATGGCGGATGAATGTCGCCAGATGAGCACTGGTCACACGTACAGAAAAGAGAGACGTTTAGAAGAACTCCTCAGACTCGTCGATCACCAATTGATTAACACTATTAACAAATTTAATTTCTGTAAAAATAATAACTATGAAAAATTTCCATTTTTTCTAAAAATTTCACAAAACTTGTCTAATTTCCAACATAGTTAATCATTTGTAGTACATTGGTATAAATTTATGTCAATATGATAGAGTTCGAATTTTAGATATCACGTCGTTATTTTCCAATGCTACTGATGAAAAAAATCTAAAATCTAAAAATGCTCAAACCGAGAAATTAAAATCGCAAATTATCAGAAAACAAGACAAAAACAAATAAAAAAATGTAAATTACAATACCAAAAATATACTTTTTTATTATCTTTGTTGTAAATTATCCATTAAAAAAATATTGGACTTCAATTTGGGTTACTATGTTAAATATTTTTTCATGATTTTGAAGTAGTGTTTGTAAATATTTTAAAAAAAGATTATGAATTTTTTCTTTATAAATTTGTAAAACGTTGTAAAAGAAAAGTTCATAATAATCCATTATGTTATATTGATAAATGACAATATTTTCCTCTCGCATGTATAGAGATTTTCCATTCAATATAGATATAAAGTCAATCACTATCCCCTTGTAATTCACTGAACACTCGAAGGAAAATAGTTATTTTTTCTATGTCGAACCTAGCATAATTAATATTGAGTAGATTTCTTGTGAGACGATCTTACATATATTTATTCATGATACGGTCTCACATATGTCAACATTGTTTATATTTACAATAAAAAATAATATTTTTGGCATAAAATATAATATTTTTTCATTGATGACCCAAATAAAATATATGTCTCACAAAATTACTCCAGAAACCGATTCACATAAATTTTTGTGATTAATACTCTATTAGTCTCCATTCAACTATATTTTAATTCGCACAACACCAACTTCACGGGGACTTTGTGTGATTGAAGACCTCGAGATGATTACATATTTTCGTAAAATCGAATATTTTTTATATATTTTATTAAAAGTTATAGTTGATAATTACATTACTTATTATTCTTCATAGTTTACAGAAAGTCTTGTATAATAAATAAAATTATTGGTTCTAAGCAAGTGGAGCACTATAACAAGACACTTTGTTCTTGTCCTTGGCATTCATCCTCAGCCTCCCAAAGAAATCGGGCATACGAACCCAGAACATCACTGCACACAAGAAACACACAATACAATCAACTCATAAAACTTGAATATTAAAATTGTTTTGTTTTTCCGTTCTCTATATTACAACTTTGTTTCGCCGCGGACTTTGTAATTTTACGTTTTTTTTTCTTGATACTGAGAACGTCAGTGTCATGACAGTACTATATCATCACCATGTAGATAAACAACTAAAATAGTTTTAAAAAATAGAAATATAGAATACTAAAACTAAAATTTGACATCATACGAAACCAAAATATGGATATTCATGTCGCTAATTAGTAGTGAATTATGTATATTTTTACCTGTCATTTGGGGCCGCTTTGACTGCTCGATCAAGGTAAAACTGAGCACGTGTTGAATCCTCGTACGTTTGCCATATTAAATCTGCATATAGTGACAAAACATTTCCGTAGCTGGGATTTGACAGAATTGCTCTTCCACAAAACTCTTCTGCCTTTTTAACATCAACTCTAAACCGCATTTTTTTTCTCAAATTAATTAAGCCCTATGTTTATTAGTAACACGGGTAAATTTTGCTTATATTTACAATAAAAAATAATAATTTTGACAAGTGACTCAAATTAAATATTCATATGTCTCACAAAATTGACCAGTGTTTAAAAATTAATGAAACTTATCACTCAAGTTTAAAAAATTTATACAATCTTTAATTTTTTTTAGAATAAAATTTGCATATATAACAACAAATAAAAGATTTTAGAATTCTATTAAATTAATCAAATAATAGATTTTATAAAATCCTTTGGATTTACACAAATCCAAAGGGGTTTTTGTGAATAATGCTATAAAAACAGTTGCTGATGTTAATTATGAGAATTAAAATCGAAAATAATTATTTTATAATTAACAAACATGTAATAAGATTTGAAATATATGTATTATGCAATCAAATTCTTTTTTTACAAAAAAAAAAAAAAAAAAAAAAAAACCAATATATTTTCTAATGAATTACTAACCTCTTTCAGAAATCTTGCGTAGTTGCTTAAGATCATGGAGTTGCCAGGGTCAGCCGCAATGATCTCCTGATAATAAATCTCCATACTTTCACTCCCACCATTTGAATCCCGGAATCCAGAACCACCGCTCCCGCCGCCACACAACCGCCGTCCCCCTCCTCCGCCGACATAGTCTTCTTCTTCATCATCAGTAATTGAGAGAAACCCATGAAGGTTAGAGTAACTATCAGAGTTTATTGGTCTTGAACTTTCGATCTCTTTCAGATCTGTTTCCGAAGCGATTCCCGCCATCTTCTTGCTTCGATCATCAAATGAAACTGATGACATCTTAATGGAATGCAAGGATCTTGACTTGGGAATGACTCTCACGCTGAATTCTGGTTCGGACTTCAACTTCTGAGGAAGCCATGAGTTCAGAACCGTCGACGAATAACTTCTAAGAAGCATTTTCTTGAAACGATTATATTTTTTTCGTCTTCGAGAAAATTCCAATAGTTTCAATCGCCTTTTAAAAAAAATAAAATTTTCTCTCTAACTACTCCCTCAGCCTTATGTTTCATCTTCTTCGCATATCACGATTTTTATATATTACAAAAACTTATGAAAGACAGTACAATCGACAAGATTTGTGACCGAAATATTTTATAAAAAAATTATTATTTTTTATATCAAAATTATTATTTTTAATTGTAAATATAAGTACGATTAACTCGTCTCATGAATAAAGATACATGATACCGTCTCATGAATAAAGATACATGATACCGTCTCACAAGATAGCCACTATATATAAATATTCTAAAAATTTTGAAACACTATTTTGATCAATGACGAAAGTTTGAATAAAAAAATGCTAATTCTTTAGAAAATTACAAATTGATACTATAAAATATTTTGAAAAAGAGAATAAAAATAAGATAAATAAAAAGAGTAGGTATCTTGTGAGACAGTCTCATGGATATTTATTCTTGAGATGTGTCAAGTCTGCTCACATTTATAGTAAGAAGTAATACTTTAGCTTAAAAATTAATATTTTTTTTATGGATAACACAATCACAAAATTGATATGTTAGATCGTCTCACGTGAGTTTTTGTGAAATAAAAATATCTGATCATGTTTTTGTAAGCGGATATGAGTATGGTTAACCCGTCTCATGAATAAAGATACGTGATCTTGTCTCACAAGATACCTACTATATATAAAAATTTTGAAATACTATTTTGATAAATGATGAAAGTTTGAATAAAAAAATGTTAATTCTTTAGAAAATTCCAAATTGATGCTATAAAATATTCTGAACAAGGGAATAAAAATAAGATAAATAAAAAGAGTAGGTGTGTTATGAGACACTCTCTCATGGATATTTGTAATATTTATAATAAGAAGTAACACTCTAGTATAAAAAGTAATATTTTTTTATGGATGATCAATCACAAGATTGTTTTGTTAGATCGTCTCACGTGAGTTTTTTTGAAACAAAAATATCTCTTTGTGTTTTAGTAAACGGAGATTGTTTCCATAGAATATAAAATATAAACTATATCAGTAATTATTTGTAGCGACCATCTACGTAAATCGTCGTGTTATCAAAGTAGCAGGCCAGATATGGAGGAAGCAGCGATGGATCACGTGATGTAGGATCCAGCAAGCCCGTGTTCCTTTGTGCTCTGGACGTCTATGACTCACTCTGTCACGTGACCGTCTGCCTACCAGTGAATGGGTGATCTTTTGGGCAAACAGAAGAGTTTACCAGAAAGAACATGAAGAAATGCAGATATTTAATAATAATCCCTATTTTGTTACCGACTGCATTTGTTTCGTCTCTTTGCATTCTCCAATTAGCATTCAGAAAATCCCAATTCGGAGGACATGTTCGGCTGATGGAATCTTATCATGTACAATATATTACATCTCATGATTATGTGATACGTCTGTTATATTATTTATATACATTACTTAGACAAGTGGATGGCAAATTTCAATTTTTACCTAAATTATAAGTTAGTGTATGCTACACGGGAAGTGTTTCTTCCTTATTTTAATATCATTAAATCATGTGAGTCTGTCACATGTTTATGAGCGTTGACATATATATTGATGATCAAATGACTAACATTTGACTATATCATAGAGATATGTTTACTTAAGATGTAGCATAGAATAAATAGTAAATTATCTATCATGGTTCATTTTCGGTCAATTTTAACATATATAGCATAAAATTATAATTTTCGAAAACAATTAAAAAATTCAAGTAATGTTATAGAAAACAATTAAATATGTATTTATTGTGATAATAAAACAATAATACAATTTTGAATATTAAATAAAGATTAGTAACAATTATAATATTACAATTAAAAGTAATATAATAATTAATTATAATATCAGTCAAATTATAAAATATATTTAAATATTACTAAATTTTTTGAATTTGTAATTATTTAAAACTTTAAGATATTAAAAAAATTAAATTAATCAATCATCATTCATTCTTTTTAAAAAATTATATAACCACACATTTCAAATCAAACACAGTACCAAATATGAATATTCTAAAAAAAAATCCAAAGATGGATAATGGTTACAAAAATGAGGACTTGTAACTTTTTTTATTGAAATTTGTGTAGCACTTGCATTGCTATTAAAATTCAAATCAAATTAAAGTATGCTGGCTAGTCAATTCTCGGATGACCTAATTTTATCAACAATTTCAGTCACATGTAGTAAGAAAAATATCGAATGATGCGGTTGGTTGGGTTGATCTTTTAAGTCAACTTCCTTCAAAGATTTGGCAAATTCTTACAGATGCCAGCCAAGTTTTTGATGAAATCCATGCCTAAAGGTTGTCCCAAGTCAACCAAAATAATAATAATAATAATAATAATAATAACTTTATTTTGTAAAGGTGTTTAGATAATAAAAAAATTAAAATATTTGCACATTGAAAATTTACAATATTAATCATGTATATTTATGTCAGATTTTGTTCATATCTATATATTGTCATATTTTGGTCTTGGATTCGCTACATTTATTATTTTTTCAATTTGAGTTATTGTTTTGATATGACTCTGGTATGGGTGTGGGTGTGGCACCTATTTGGATCCAACTTATTGTTGATGTGTGCAATTTGAGATCATAGCTTCTAATGTAAACAGACTAAAATTACAAAAAATTGAAAAATACACGATTATAACTGAAATTGGATTATACATATGATCAAAATCGCAAATAATGACAAAAACTTGTGTGAGACGGTCTCACAGATCGTATTTTGTGAGACAAATCTTTTATTTGAGTCTTTCATGAAAAAATATTACTTTTTATGCTAAAAATATTACTTTTTATTCTGAATATTGATATGATTGACCCGTCTCACAAATAAAGATTCGTGATACCGTTTCACAAGAAACATACTCATAAAAAATATATATATGACACAAAAGGCAATTGTCCCTTTTTTTTATCCTATCTATTCTCATTATCAGTGTTGCTAAGATCATTTAAATTAGCATGTAAAAAAATCACAATAATTTCATTAAATATATTAGAATAATAAGATATATATGTGTGTGTTCAGAGTTATCTACTAAATTTAGTAAAATCGCATCAAAATACATTTGCTAAAAAAAACTATATCATGTAGTTAAGTATTTAATTGTAATGTATTAAATATTAACAAATAAATACATAATTAAATGTGAAGTGCTTTCGGTTTCTTTTTAAAATTAAAATTTGAATAGAGATTTCCTTTTAAAATGCAAACTTCATTTAAATATTTGCATTGGTAATATTATTTTATTTAATTTCGGTTATACTTTTGGATTTTTTGTTCTCTTAATTTTATATATTTAATTTTTCAAACGCTCTAAAATATTAAATAAAATATAAAAAAATTACATATTTCAATGAAGATTGTCATCGTGAATTTTTGTATCTTGACTGATTGTAAATCGATATTATTATTATATATCTTAATTGGAATTTTAGTATAAATAATTTTCATGTTCTAAAAAATAATTCAAATTGTTAATCAAAGTTAATTCATATAATAAATGACGAGATTTTGATTTTTGAAAATTATTTATTTTTAATTTTTATAGACAAAATAATATATGATTTTTAAATATATTTTTTGTTATTTTTTGTTCTCCTCAATGTTAAGATATTGAATACAGTAATAAATAAATTAATTTGCCTGCATAATATTGTTATCCTCATTTGATTATTATCTCAAATGATATAAATTCTTTTGGTATAAAGATAAATAATTATTCAAAGACGCATACATATTAATTTAGTCATTAGTTACATAAAACAATAATCTTGTGCATCACATGAGTAAGATACTAGTATATATAAAAACATAGTTATATGCTAAATTTAGTAAAATGCATTTGCAAAAAAATTTAAATAATTATATCATATCATGTAAGTATACGCATGATTTATTAAATATTAGCAAATAAATATGTAATTATATATGAATTCTTCTCGATTTACTTTTTAAAATTCAAATTTGAATCCGATTTTCAGTGAAAATATAAAATATATTTAAATGTATGCATCGATTATATTATTACATCTAATCTCAATTATGATTTTGAATTTTATGTTACTTTTATATATTTAATTATGTATATTCTCTAAAATATTGAATAAAACATATTTTTTTTGAATGAAATATAATTTGTTTTATATATTATTTTGTTTTCCAACTTTTAGTAAAGAGGTTTATAGTGAATTTTGATATATTGAATGCATGTAAATTGAGATTATTATTATGTATTGTTGATTACAATAATTGTTCCTGATTAGTAGAAGCGAACGAACCATGGTGCTGGAGCAACTGTGCGGTTTAAAAGATTTGAGTTGCACAATTACCATCAGCTATAGCTTTTGCTAAAGCGGCAAGCACTCGATTCTACAATTGGTATCAAAGTCAATGTCATGGGTTCGATTCCATCGATTGCAAAGAGTGCAATTATTAGGAGAGAGATTGTTAGGTGCAATAATTGTAGAGCGATCGAACCGTGATGCTTGAGCTGCTATGCGATTTAAAAGATTTGAGTTGCACCATTACCACCAGCTATATCTTTTGGTAAAGCGGCAAGGCTTGGTTCTACACTATGTATCTTAACCAAAATTTTGGTATAAATTTTTTGTAACATTTTCTAAAAAATAACTATCAATTTATTTTAAAAAATTTCGATAGATAAAATAATATATGATTTTTATATCATGTTATGTTTATTAGTAATAGTTCTCATCAACCAAGATATCGTATGAAACGATAAAGAAATCAATTTGACTGCCGAATGATATACATTTTTTATATAATAAAAAATAATTATTCATACACTCATACTGACTAATTTAAGTATTAATTATATAAAACAACATCTCATACATCGTCCGGGTAAGATACTATTATGTGCATTCTCACAATCACAAGAAATAGGAAAACAAGTTGAGAAATTTAAAATAGTTGATGCTTTTGAAGGTAATAATTTCTATTTTAAAAAATAAATGAAAATTTTTGTAAACTTTACAGATTAATAATATTTATCATCTCTATTGTTTGGGGTTTAACTCGTTAGGTTAATCCCCTTATTTGCGATATGTCGAAGTGGTCCCTCCCCGTATGAATTTTAAGACGTACGGTTTTGATCCCAAATGATAAAGGACCAAAAATGGAGTTGGATAAAAATAAGAGGACCAAAAAGATATAATTATTATGCTTAGAAATACCGAAATATAGCACGTTGAATTCATTTGCTCTCTTGCCATAATAATTTGATGCCCAACCAACGGCTGAAACAAAAAAAAGCATCCAAATCTGTATGTTTAGGAAATTTTTCTGGTAAATCACTGATATAAGGAAATAAAATGATATACGCCCCCAAACAAACAAAAAATATGTTATCCTAAGACAGTAAAACATTATCCGCTTGAGTTTCTTTGTATTTTTTTTACGTGTGTGGTTTGCAATCTATTGCATGTATCCGAAAATTTACTCGATGAAATCCAAATAGTATAGGCAGGGCCGGCTCCAATGAGAGGCAGCTTAGACGGCTTCCTAGGGTTTCCCCTTGGTGGGTCTCAAAATTATTTTTATATATTTTTTAATTATTTTGTTTTTTTGTTTTTTTTTTTAAATTTAAAACTCTAACGGGCTTCTAAATTTTGAGTAGGTCTCTTGTGAGACGGTCTCACGAATCTTTATCTGTGAAACGGGTCAATCATACCGATATTCAGTATAAAAAGTAATACTCTTAGCATAAAAATTAATACTCTTAGCATAAAAAGTATCATGGATGACCCAAATAAGATATATGTCTCATAAAATATGATTCGTGAGACCGTCTCACACAAGTTTTTGTTCTCAATTTTTTGGTGAAAATTTAAATGATTGTCAACTTTTTGTATTTTTTATCATCCTTTCTTTGCGTGGAAAAAAACTCTCTTTGTTCTTAAAAAAAAACTCTCTCCCTTTGTTAAATTTCTCTACTCGAGTGAGTTGAGTTTCTCAAATTAGTTCAATTATATATCGTTCTTTTTTCATTAAATGTGATTTTCTTGTCTATTTGTGTGTTGCGGTTTGTGTTTTATTTTTAATTGGTTTGATTTTTGGTCTCCAGGATTCTATGATATCGCAATTTGCTTATTTGATTTTTGGACTAATTTTTTACTCAATTCGATCATGATTATTCTGTACATGTATTAGTTTAATTTATAATTTATATTTCTTTTTGTTAGATTTGTTTTTTGACAAAATTCATTTATTTATGCTCCCTTATTTTGATGATTTTTATTTTGTTGTATTATACATAGATTCATATATGACTCGAGAGATTTAGGCATGAGAAGTTAATTCATTGAGTTATTTTTTTAGTTTATATATGACTTTTTTTATAATTTAATAAATTTAAGTAGCATATTGGATATTGACGATAATTATGTGCATTTAATTATCGACTCATACGTAATAATTATTTATTTAATATAAAAATTATATAGAATTTTCCCTAAAAAATTATATATATATATTCCTTTCAAAAACGGCATTTTTATACCTGGCTTTGTCGTCGTCCCGTGTCTCATTGGAGGGGTTAGATGATGTGGACATTTTGACGCGACCCATAATCTGTACTCAAGGAATGGCCAAACTGATGCCTTGAATATTTAATCAGTAGTTTGGTACACATGATAGGATAAACATGTGATATATAATATAAAGATAAGTAAATGATAAATAAGATGTAAGATATTATATTTAATGTTTGGTATGATTTTAATAAAAGTGATTAAATTTATATATTAGATTGTAATGACAAAATTAACCTTATCATAATAAATTTTATAATTTCAAAGTTGTTGTTTAAGTTTATATTTCTTATCTGTTCATGTGCCGACAGTGCTTGCATTATTTAATTTTTTTACCTAATTTTATATATTATATAATATGATAATTGAGTCCTTAATTTTGTGAGTCAAGTCAAATATACATTTTTAAGGTTAATCGAGTAATACTAATAATTTTATTGAGATTTATATAAATCATTTATATAATTATCTCGAGTTCATTTATATAATTATCATATTATATAATATATAAAAATAAATTAAAATATTTATTTGATTTTAATTTCTACCTACTATTAAATGAGAGAACAATATGGTTTATGATTTTTATATATTGAGGGTAATTAAGTCATTTTTGATGTTTTTATCATTAGATTAAAATTATCACATCTCATAAAAGGGATATTTTATCCATACATAAAATTATTTATCACGGGCCCATGATATCATCATGGACTTTATAAAAAGTTATCAAACGTGGGATAAGGAGGATTATTTATCAATCCATCTCTTATCCCATGTACCAAACTATACCTTAGTAATTTTCTTATACGACAATTTACTGCAGAGCCATTATAAGTTATTATTATTATTATTATTTTTTCTGCAGAATATACAAAAAATAATAATTTTAAATTGATTATGTACATTCATAATTCAACAAGTTAAACTAGGATTTAGAATCATGTGCGACTTCGATTATATCTATTTTATCATTAACTTTTTCATTATTGATACTGTAGCTTTTCCTTCAATTTTCAATTTTGAAGTAATAGGTTGAGTGTTACATCTCGGGACTGGAGTAGCATTTCCCTTTTGTTTAATAAATCATGTTCGATTGGTTGTGATCTGGTGGATCTCCACAATTTTTTTATGCTTATGGAACCCGTGACACCTTCGATATGAATCGTGTAAATCTTGTAAGACAAGCTCGTTCGAGATAGTTTTGACAGAGAGAACCATGTCCATTAGTCAAATGTTTACCTACTCTGCCAACTCAAACATCTTCGTAGAAGCAAGATTCACATGCTTTTATTTTGAACTTATATGATTAATTGAATATGTTGTATTAAAACATACATAAGAGAAGTGTTATTTCAAATATAGCATAAACTAACATCATATATACATGATAGATAATTGGTGGACACGATAAGTCACGCAAGTTCTTGGGTTTCGGTTCTAGTTTGCAACAACTCATTCTATGATGGTGTTAATCTCGGTATATTTTTGTACAAGATGTTCATATGAAATAAAAAAAAAACAATGTGAGACTCATCAATATTTTTTTGTTTTGAATTCAGATGTTCATTTGAACGTTTTGTATAAAAACACCATAAGTAATACTCCCAGGACCGTAACATACCAAAAACAAAAACAAAAAGTTGGAAATTTGGATGGATTTTTTACAAAGTGGGTAATTTTCTCACAAGGGCTTCGAAGATTTACAAGTCCCGGTCGCGAAGGCTTGGATTAGCTTAGCTAGTATGAGCTGCTGCGCATCTTGTGGACACGATCTCTCAAGATTCCGTTGTAAAGCGCCACTCTATTGGCTGGCATTTCTTGCACTACTCTCCCACCTTTCTTCAATGCTGCACAACTCAAGTTTCGATTTTTAATATTTTCCGACGACGAATCAGCTGCTCCCCAACTATTATTATTATTGCTGCGTAATTTCCTGTAATCTTCGCTGTTCCCCGTTGGGTCCACCACATCTTCCGCGAACTGCACTCTCTTCTTCCTCTTTTTCTCTTTAGCCTTCACATGATCTGCAAACATGCATGCCCACTATTTTTTTATTTATATTATATATATATATATATATATATATATATATATATATATATCATGTGTAATGATAAGATAAATATAGCCCATGTTCCAGAAAAAAGATAAAACTCCAATATCTATTTCCTTTAGTTTCTTCCTTTTTTTTTACGAGAACCCGCGAATGCTGTTCGAGATACATGCTTATTAGATTGCAAATCACGTCAACCAAATAAATCACCTTAAACAAGCTTGTGTGAAGGCTTTTCCCAAAAAATATTGATAACAGAATAGAATATGTTATCGACAGGTCACAAATACATCCAATTCACCAACTTTGATACCCCTCGCGCACATTTCTTTTAGTTTCTCTGTGGGTTGAAGTTGAACTAATAATGATCACGATTATAAGACTTTATTCAACACACAGACGAAGATCAGAAGCCATTAAATAGGGAGGGAAAATATCTGAATCATGCAACAAAATATTTTTCCAAGTTATTTCATATGTTCATTCTCTCAAAATGATAAGTTTAGCCAGGAAAAATGACGATCATGCAATATGATCTTATTTCTTTTGTTTCTTTGCGTAAATGGATACGACGAAACTTGGAAAAAAAAGAAGAAGAAAAATAGAAAATACCAGGGAAATCATTTGAGTACCTGAAGAGATTATGGAAGATTGTGGGAGAGAGATTCGGGAGAAGAACGGGGGAGGAGACTTCTGAAGGCGGAGGACCAAGAGAACGACGGTGCCAGAGACCGCCATGGCCGTGGCCAGCACCATACCTTGAGAGGACAGGATTGAAGACATAAGTCGATTCTTGTTGTATATATGATCTTTCTGTAAATTTTTATTTGGATTAAGAAATGTGGTTTTTTTTTTTTTGGTGTGAGAGAGAAATTAAAGGGTGGCTTTTGAATGGAGAAAAGAAGAAAAGGATTTCTTGATTCAATGTTGAAGATGATGGATGGGTTGGATTTACAAAAGAGGAGAGTAACCAAGAGATGCTCTCTTTCATTTGTTTCAGATATTATATTTTTATTTATTTGCATTTATTTTTTCTTAAAGTCTTCTTCAGTTTTTTTTTTTTTTTTTTCAGCAAAACTTGTAATTTTATTAAAAAAGATCAAGAGTTACAAGATTTACTAGCCACATAGAGAACTCGTCATTCTTCCAGACAAAAGATGACTTGGAGCAAGAAGAAAAATGAATAATACTATGGTCCACATTAATAGCCAATCTATTCTCATAAGTAAGACTTGACACTACCGACTTCTGTACCAGATCTTTGATTACCGAAGCCCGTAATCCTACATAGCTAATGTCATCCTTAAAGGTCGTGACTGCTTGCATTGCCAATAAGAAATCTGTTGTAACTTGGACATCATGGAATTGTTTGTCATATAATAACTTGATACCTGCATGAAGTGCCTCTAGTTCTCTCATAAAACTGAGGTGGGTTTCGAAATTTGTTTCCCAAAGGCCAGGAGTAGTCTACCTTGGTTGTCTCGTAGTGCTGTGAATACTTTTAAAGAGAAAATAATTTTTTTGGTTAAGTAATTTGTTTTTATTTTGGTTTGGTCTATTAATTTATAATTTTTAATCTTAGTACAATAAATTCTGAATTTTGACTATTTTAGTCCTTCTACCATTGGAATTTTTTATTTTCGCCGGAAAACAAATGATTACACGTTTATTAAAGAAGTAAGTCTATTGTGAGACGATCTCACAAATCTTTATCTGTGAGCCGGATCAATCCTACCGATATTCACGATAAAAAGTAATACTCTTAGTACAAAAAATAATATTTTTTCATGGATGACTCAAATAAAAGATCTGTCTCACAAAATATGACCCGTGAGACCGTCTCACACAAGTTTTTGTCTTACTACAGTTAAAGTTTCCAAACAATTGTGGGATTCTTGATTTTGAAGAAAAATCAATTTATTTGAGACCAAATTAACATAAAAAAAAGTCGAACCAACCAAACGAATTTTATAAATTCTATGCCTTCCACCTGACAATTTACTGGATAAAAAAAAAATATTTTCCCTAGTTTTAAAGTGATTTTTTTTTTTATGACATTAGGAAACACTAATGTTATTTTGGACAAAATTCATGTTACATATGCTCCACTATTATTAATTTCATTTTTTTGTCCATATTGTTTGGGGTCCGAACTGTTATGAGCTCTCGAAAAAATCTCCTAATTTATGAATTTCGGACGTATTTGATCTTCAATGTTAATTCATAGTTGGAAACCATGGAAAAGTTTGTTCCAAACAAATATAATAAGAATCAAAATGGTTCTCACTTATACTGATGAGTAGGTCTCTTATGATACGGTCTCACGAATCTTTATCTGTGAGACGGGTCAACCCTACCAATATTCACAATAAAAAATAATACTCTTAATATAAAAAGTAATAATTTTTCATGAATGACTCAAATAAGATATCCGTCTCACAAAATACGACCCGTAAGACCGTCTCACATAAATTTTTGCCTATACTAATTACAGAAATGCACAAGTTAAGGGATTTGTTTGTCACATTGCAAACAAGAGGACTCAAAGAATATAGGGAAGAAAAAAAATGCCAAAAACGTATTATCTCCACTTAATGAATGAATAAATTCATTCCTATTTTTAAATTTTAAAATAAAATGTGAGTAATAATAATAATAATAATAATATAATAATAATAATAAAGAAAAAGCATTAATTATTTAAAAAATATCTGAAAACAAATAAAAATATTAAATATTAAATGTCAACTTCAAAATATTTGAAAATTTATAATCCAAGAACGTCACCAAGACTTGTTCATCAATTGGGATTATTTTATTTTTTCCCCGAAATATTCAGAAAGTGAAAAACTATTCGTTGGATGACACTTAAAACAAACAGAGAAGTGGTCGCACCGATGGCTTTCGAAACAGTCTCTCTTTTAACTTTTGCTGATGGCGTTATATATATATATATATATATATATATATATATATATATATATATATATATAAAGTATTGGTTGCTGACGTGATAAATCTAAAATAAGAAAATAACGTGCACATGTCCGAGTTTGTGTAATATGTGAACATTTGATCAATAATTATATGTTCAATTTTACTACATACAGCTTCATCGGACGAGCCTGTCATACAACATTTGCCTAGTACAGTTTACCACTAGCTTGATTTGCATGTTACTGCGTTAACCCGATCCTTTATTTAAGGATGTCAAAATGGCCTCCCTACCCCACCATTTTTGCGGGCTTTCAAATGGCTAACCCAACTCATCTTGGACCACAAGTTAGGCGGATCGGTCTCTCTAATTATTTTATTAAAAATAATTGAAAAAAAATCTAAAAACATTTGAAAGTTAAGAAAATGAAAAATAAATTTTAATCAAATAAGTCAACCAAAATTTAGAAGAATTACTATGAAAATTATTAATTAATGAAATTAATTAGTTAAATAAAATATGAAAAATAAAAAATACTAAAAAGTTAATTATCATTAAAATTCATTGAAAATAAATCAAATAAACTTAAATTAAAAAAAACTTAAAAATACAAATTCATAAAAAAAAATTTAAAAATAAAATCATATTTTGGCTGGCCCGTCCTGCCCTAACTTGCGACTCACATTGACTCAACCCGTTCGGCCCGCCTCCAAACGAGTTGAGATTTCCAAAACCAGTCCACTCCATTTTTTATGGCCGGGTGGGGCTAACCCGATAAGCTCAACTCAACTTGACAAATCTAGTTTTACCAAGTGAACACAAAAAAAATAGTGATTGCACATTCTCGTTCATTAAAAAAATAAAAATAAAATAAGAACACAACACTTTCACTAGTTGTGATCATAAGGTAATGGTACATTATTTGTAAGCAAAAACTTGTGTGAGACGGTTTCACAGGTCGTATTTTGTGATACAGATATCTTATTTGGGTTATCCATGAAAAAATATTACTTTTTATGCTAAGAGACCGTTTCTCTGGGTGGATGAGTGAGAGATTAGATGACACACTGTCTCATCCCTTGTTCCTTTGTCTTATTCAGATAAATAAAATGTCCATGGGCCCGACATTGAAGACTGAAATCTGAGTACAAGATATCACATTAGACACTTGAGATGTGTTCTCACGTCTAGTACAGTATTCTAGATTTTCATGAAATATCCCCATACTGCCCTGATTAATTGTACTGAATTTACATAGGAGAAATCAAAAACAGATTAAAATAGGGAAAGGACCCTAGATCATGAAGCTTGTTCGGGAAGGAGAAAGCTGAAGAACAAAGAATGGGGACAAAGAAGTATGAAATAGTGTGAGCCAAGAAGAAGATTCAATCGCTTTCCAATAACAGGGTTGACCGACCGAGACGCTTTCGGAGAAGGCATTGTCGAAATACAACATTTCTCTTCAAAAATACGGGTGAGATGATCATATTTTAGAGGAACAACCTACTTTCACTGCTACGATTTTTTATTGTTTTTGGATTTTTTGTGGTATATTTGTCTTCAATTGAAAGTCCATGCTCCATGTTGAAACCTTTTCTTATTTTTGTGTACTTTTTTTCTTAATCTTCCGCATCATTAATCTACAACCAGTTGTGTTCTTTCTTATGTGCTACATCCTTAACCTCCACGGTTTGGTATAATTTTTGTACATTTTCATAAGTAACGATGTGTACCTTGACTTCTTCATTTTTACTGCATGGTTAACCAGATTTGGACATTTATATGGATTATATATAAACTTTATATTACTAATTTATGATGTGACAGACATCTATCTGTCATGGGTGAAGAAGATGGATACACACAAGAATTGCTAGTGTTGCAACAAATTCTTATATCTTTCTTTGTGTTCGTCACCATTGTGTTGCGTTTCTACACCAAGTTTTTATCCATAACAAAGCGTAAGCCATATAGAAGACGTGTAAGGAATGATGATCTTCAAAGAATAAATGCTCAAGTGAACCACTTACGTAGGATTATTGACATAGGAGATGTCCAATGTATTATCAATTTGCGAATGGCTCGTAATACATTCGCACGTCTATGCTATCTCCTAACCCATGTGGGTGGCCTAGTGGAATCTAGGTATATACGAGCTGAGGAGAAGGTTGCCATGTTTTTGTCTATTTTAGCACACCACAAGAAAATAGAGTTATTGGCCATGACTACCTACGTAGTGGGCATACTGTCAGCACTCATTTCCACGAAGTGCTTAGATGTGTTTTGAAGCTACACCCATTACTTCTCATTAAGCCAGATCCAGTGACAGAAGACTGCTCAAATGAAGCTTGGAAACTTTTCAAGGTACAATGATATATCCTCGATTTAGTAAAGATTTTGTAGATACAGGTCCTTTCCTCTGTTTTGAAACTACACCCATTATCGTTAGCTATTTGAATTGTCGTCGATTATGTGTTTTCACAATCTCTGCAGGGTTGTCTTGGAGCATTGGATGGTACGTACATGAATGTTCAAGTACCTAATAAAGACAAGCCAAGATACCGAACAAGGAAAGGAACAACAGTTGTGAACGTATTGGCCGTGTGTGACCGTAAAATGAATTCCATTTATGCACTAACAGGGTGGGAAGGATCGGCGGCAGATGCCAGGGTTCTTAGAGATGCAATTCACCGAGAAGATGGTCTAAAGGTTCCGCGAGGTATGAATTATTTTTACTTGTAATACTGTATCATGTCATTTTGCGTACAATACGATTAACGACCACAAATTATATATTATAATTTTTACGTTACTTGTACCTTTTAACCAGTGTATAGCACACTCCAAATCTTTCCTAACTTCGGGACAACTTTGTAGGGTGCTACTATCTGTGTGATAATGGTTATGCCAACGTCGATGGTTTCTTAACACCTTACAGGAGAACAAGGTACCATATAGACGACTAGGAAATTGGAGCTAGAGGTCCACAAAACTTCAAAGAGTATTTCAACTCAAAACATTGTCGTGCACGTAATGTAATTGAAAGAGCGTTTGGTCTATTAAAGAGATGGTGGGCAGTACTACGCAGTCCGACATTTTATCCTTTGCAAGTTCAGAACCATATCATATTGGCATGTATGCTGCTACATAATTTCATCCGTGTTGAAATGTGTGAAGACCCACTAGAAGGGATTGATGAAGTAATTATTGTCACAACAGAAGCTGGTGAAGAGAAATTTATTGACAATATCGAGTCTTCCCCAACTTGAGATTTGTGGAGAGATAACATTGCAATGTCGATGCATAATAATTAAGTATCATACCAAATTTAGACCATAAACTTTATTTGATTGTAATGCAATTACGTGTACCAATTACTCTTAATAATTTTTGTGTTTCTTGCAAGCAAGAGTTCTTCAATATGATGTAGTTGAGTTCTTGCACTCCCTATGACACGAGCGTTTGATATTTTTGTGTTTAATTTCATTGTGCACATGTTTATGTTTTTGTTACTGTCTGAAACAATGTGCTACTTTAATTTGTGATAATTATGTTCTTATTTTCAGGTACTACATCAACACAAGTGATCACCGTGGACATTGGAACATGTAGCAGTACAATGGCTAACAAGGTGAAGAAATCTGAAAAAAGTCGTTGGTGTGGAGTGTTCGTGAGAGGAAGTATTGATACAATCATTGAAATAAGCAATTGCAAATGGCTGGAAAAGTGAGAACGGTTTCAAGTGTGGCTACTTGAATTTTCTTGAGAAGGCAATAATGAAAATATTCCCAGGGACCGACTTACGAGGCTGTCCACACATCAACTCGAAAATTCATGTATGGAAAAAAATCATGGCACATTGGTTACCATGTTGAGTAGAAGTGAAATTGGGTGGAATGATACACAAAAAATGATCGAGGCGTCGGATGGAGCGTGAGACGCATTTGTCAAGGTAACAGTTCACTTGAAAGTAACAAAATTGTTTAATTTTTTATTTTACATTACATATTATGTCTGTAAGATATTAAATTTAGAAAACTGAATCTATTTTATTGAAAAACAAATTGACAGATTGGTAGTAATGTCAAAACATGGCGATTCAAGTCATGGCCACATTATACAGATTGGTGTGAAATATTTGGATTTGATCGTGCAACAGGGGAAAGAACATCGACTTTCACAACTGCAGTTCAACAAGTTCTAAACATTGACGATGTCATAGGACCCGACATGAATATAGGATTCGAAGACATACCCCTGACATGGAGGGGGGTGGTGAATCGAATTTTGTTGCAAATACAACCTCCTTCACAGCATCGGAGAATCAAAAGGTAACAAAAAAGAAACGAAAACAAGCAATGCAAGGTGAAGAATTATTTGTTGATGCCATCAATAACTTTACTGCTATGACAAAAGAGGCAATAGCTGAGCTTGGTATACGTCTTAGTCACGACTATGAGATTGCGATGCATGTTTCAAAGGATGTACTGGATGTGTTACAAAATATTCCTGGACTAAGCAGGGATGAGAAGCAAATTGCAGCAGAGATATTGATAGAGAAACCAAAGAAGTTAGCATTGTTCTTCAGTCTTCACGATGATGACAAATTTCGTTTGTGTGAAGGATTAGTAAAACAGATTAACAGTGCTGTGTTGGTACTATTTTGTTTCTGTCTATGTTACTTTCCCCTTTTGTTGATGTGGTATTGCAAGATATGTATTTTGCTATGTGAAAGTAACTGTGCTACATCATGATATGTGTCTTCCACTTTTTTCCAACATATATATGGACTTATTTGAGGAAGATATGTGATATGGTATTCCAAATTAATGGGTTGTTGATATAATTTTCAGGTGAGTTGTTTTTAGTAATATTTGTTTAGCTTTCCTTCCGTCATTAATTCTTGTGTTTCTCCCAACCTTACTGCATTTACTTAGATGTGATATATTGCACACTGTTGTTTCTAATCCAACTTTATGTCCATGGTAATTTGTTTTTTACATACACGAGACATATTTCATTGCACACCAATTCCTTCGCTGTGCATGGAGAATCGAATTGTAAGCAAAGTTTTAGGCTTCCACATACTATTTTTGTCCAATTGTGCTTCTCAATGTGGTTTGAAAGATTTTAAATAAAAGAAGAAGAAAATGAACTTGTAAAAAGTATGAAACTACCTTGATAATATACAGTAACAACTCAATTCTTCTCATTTCAAAGCACTGAATATGAATGTATAACGTTAGTCTTTTGATTCAGTTGTTTTGTATCCGTGAGAAATGATAATTTGAAGATTGCAATCACATATACTTAAAAAAAAGCATTAATAATGAAAAATGCTTAACAAACATTATATCAAATACATTTATAATTAACCATTACTAAGGTGTGAGCAAACCTTACCATAAGCTTCACAACAATTTGACAAAAGCAGCACATCAATCTAACTAGTGCCATCTAAGTACGATAACATATATACATTGTTGAGAAGCCACAAAAGACACAAAAAGAGGTCATACACACCATTACAGTCAATATTCAAGTAGACTCTAGACTCTCAGCCACGGTATTTCATAGGTGAGCAACTAGACTGTGAGCTTTGTATATCAGTTTGTTTTCCATCGCACACCTTACCTCCACTGCCCATCATGTTTGGCGCATTGATGCAATCCAAAGTCCACATCCTGCTACAGTCGGTAGCTTCAACATTGAGAAGCACATCATTCTTTGCTGTCAGCCTCTCCTTATCACATGGGGATTTTTTGTCTGCACAAGAAACAATTACATCTTGGACACTACTGGATTTTTGACGTATAGGATGTGATGGTAAAATCTCAACTTCGTCGTCTGAAGTGAGATAAATATACCCGAAATCTTCTTTCCAGTAACTGGGCAGTAGGTATTTTCAACTGCTTGTAACACTATCATCAGAAGCTTGTGTCTTTTTCTTACTCATTCTCACGTTGAAGTAGATGAGGAAGATTGAAATTTCAATATAATATTAGTTCTTTTCTGTGCACTTTATCTCATTTGGTGATAAGCTTCAAATAGAAAATTTGTAGACACAACTAACTCATTAATTTCAGGCAAAACACAACAATCAAACTTCACTTAAATTGATTTAATGCAGGGAGTTATAAGATTTTATACGAAATGAATATGCATTCCTGTAGCACATCAACATCAAATCTTTTGGTGGTTGGATAATGTAAATGCATGTAATAATTACGAAGTTACTTCATTTATATAAATGCTACACGAACACAATTTCTGATGGAAAAAATGACTGATATGCCAGGTACAAAGATCATAGGTAGGAAAGTAGACATATTAAAATAAATTAACAGAAAGGATACATACATTCATTTGATGTGCTGTATTTATAATGACAAATACATGATATCTGAAGAAGCATATACAATATCTTAACAAAATCTGGTAGTTGGTGCTTAAGATCAATTAAAATTTTACATCGGATATTACAATGCATTAGTAGACCGAATAAAAAAATAATATGTATTAGTAATCTACCTTAAAATCAAGTGTCATGGTTGGTGGATGTAAGCAAATGTAGATATCTTGCATTAACTTGATTGAAGTACAAAGATTGTTACAATCACGTTAAATTTTTTTCCAAGGAAAAAAAATGTGACAACTCACGTAAGAAGCACGATAGGTCAAACATAAACCCACGATAATTATCCCAAAACATTAGCATCTTAAACGATCTCACTGCATAGTGGTCTAACACAGAAACAAGTTAAGTCATACATCTTACTTGGACACAATTAAAAGTAATATTGCTAAAAGGATGACACAAAGCAATGAGGAAAAACATCCAAAACAACAACATATTTGCTCTCTAGTTAATTTTGGGGGTGGTCGGACATGCTTGTGAATGTTTGAGGGCGAGATTGACCCGTGTTCGATGTTCGACGTCGATGACTCAGCTTTGTTTGACGACTCATTGAAGGGAGGCTCATTGTGCACGTTTTTTCTATTACCAAAGTTGGTCGATGGTGCACCACTTGACACACTTCCGTTAAAAGTTGGTTCCATATTAGGCATGCTATGGAGTCCATGGTATTCATCATACCATATAAATTTGTTTGGATGCTTCAAAGATGCCGGACAGATGTAGTAATACTTCCTGGGACGGGTAGCAAATTCTCCAGCCTGCCTTAGAATCATTATCCCATGGCCGCACTGACATTGGGGTGGATTTCGTAGGTCCATAGCAAACTGCATAGTAAATGTTCAAAATCATATATCAGGAAAATTGCATTGAAGAAGAGTGTAGTGAAACGCAACTATCGAATAAACAAAATAATCAAACTTGGTTCGTCTCCAAACTTGATTCTTCACTGAGAAGCTCAACAACAGTGTGTCAATGACGAATTTTTCACAAAAATAAGTTTGGTGGACATATTGTGGACATCTGAAAAGTTTACACATCATCTACATTATTTGACATCTATGAACTAAGATAACCATTATTCTTATCATGGAAGATGCTATAAAACTATCATTGGTCGTAAACATTCGTGCGCTGAACATCGGTTAACAATAAATTGACAATATTACAACACAATTAACAGTATCGTCCAAATTATGTGATCTCTAAATCAAAGTTGAAAATAAAAACACGAAGAACAGTGGGAAGAAGTTTTGTTACAAAAAAAAATGCATGACCTGGTGAAACAATAACTTCTAATTAATGAAGCAGAAAATGCTACAAGATCTATAACAAAGACACAAGCTTCACAAATCTAGATTGACGTCGAAAGCCCAATAAAAATGCAGTGAAGAAATGAAACAAAAAGAAGTTGCAAGTTGGGAGCCCACCGTCTTCTTCACAACTATTGTTGATTCACAGGCTGAGCTGATTTAATGGTTGTAGGAGAAGGAGAAATAGAAGGTGACGTGCAAGTTTGAATAAGTGAATTCGTGAAGGGGAAAGTGCTTTACTGGAGAACAATGGTGAAAGTGAAAAATGAACTGTACACTTATTTTCGAAAAATGTGCAAGGGCATTCTAATACTTACGACTGATTTTATTGTTTTTTTTATTTATGTGTATTTGACATCAAATTTTGTCACACTTTACCAAACACTATATAACATATCATATGCAGTTTAGTGATCCATATCTTAAGTCTTTCTATCACTAATACATCAGATCCTCAGTTTACTCAATCACACATATCAAACGCACTCTAAGAGTATTATTTTTTATTGTGAATATCGGTATGGTTGACCCGTCTCACAGATAAAAATTCATGAGATCGTTTCACAGAAGACCTACTTTTATTTATATTAGTATTTATCAAACAGACTAACCCGCTGAAGGTTGAGAAATTTTCAACCAAGTTCAATCCATAGTGGATTGCAAGTTAGGTGGGTCAGTACGGACCAACCCATCCAAAATGAAAAATCTATATAATTCATTGATTGTAATTATTTCATAAATAATAATTTCTTGAAAAATCTTAATAAAATTCTTAATTCTTGATTTCACACTTCTACATATTAGTCAAAATAATTAATACAAAAAATTCACAACTTTCACTTAAAAATTTTTGTTTCAATTTTTTTTGTTTTTTTCTTCTCAACACATGGATCAACCCAAGCCTGTCACGGGTCAACCCGCCTAAGTCCTCGACCCATGCGGACGAGCCCTTTAAATCTGTCTATAAATGATTTAGTAATATTTTAACTCAACCAACTTAAAATGTTTGCGAGACAACCAAACGGACGAGCTCAACCTATATTTGACAACTCTAATTTATATATGCACCCTTTGTTAGATGATTCAAAAGATCCAGAAAATGAATGGGGAAGCACCAAACTTTGTGAAAAAGGTGAAGACAAAAACTTGTGTGAGACGGTCTCACGGGTCGTATTTTGTGAGACGGATCTCTTATTCGGGTAATTCATGAAAAATTATTATTTTTATGCTAAAAGTATTATTTTTTATTGTGAATATCGGTAGGGTTGACCCGTCTCACAGATAAAGATTCGTGAGATCGTCTCACGAGAGACTTTTCAAATGTTCGAAACTAAAATAAGGATAAAGATGCGTGTGGCATGATTTTTTCCGAGGTTTTGTACTTCTTTTGGTGCAAATATCGAAACACCTACTGAAATATCAATTGAAGATTTCAAATTTTTTAATTTTTTTATTATTTTTTTTATCAATTGATCGAAAATTCTAATTTCACTTTCAGTTCTATTCTCTTTAGTAGGATATAGTGAAATGTTTTAATATTTTGATTTTGCAGTCTTATTTTTTGAGGTTGATTTTTAATTTTATTTTAAATATATATTATATAATTTTGGTTTGATGGGTGGAATCAGGTGGCTAATCAACTAGGATTATTTCCTTCCAAATTAAAAATCTCTAAATTTGTTGTCATGTCATCGGATTTTACATCTTAGTCAAGTAAAAATCAGACCAAAATAGTAAAAAATTAAAAGTCAATGTACTCATGCTCAAGTTTTTCTAGTTACAAGAACTAAAGAGAGAAATTGTAAATTTAAAGGACCAAAATGATTTTATTTACCGTGAATTGTTCAAGAACAATTTTTTTTTAAAAAAAAATCTGGAAACTCCGAACCGACTTGCGAGCTTTTTATTCTAGTTTGAAAAATATTCAATCCGTACGTATCATCAAATTGAAACTGAAATCTAACACGTTAGAATATTTTTCGAGTCGAATTTGATTCGAATTATTTTTTTCGATAATTTTGAAAAACCTTGCAAAATCAATGTTTTATTGATATATTATGATTATATATTAAATTATACATTTTGAGTACCTATATTTTCGAGAAATATCCTTGAGATGTCCGTAAACATGTTAAAATATTTCGAGTCCAGCCCGAACTCGAGCTCTTATAAGTGCCAAAAATATTTAACTATTTGAATTTTGAATTGAGCTCGAGCTCTTATAAGAGCCAAAAATATTTAACTATTTGAGTTATGAATAGAGCTCCAGCTCAAATATACATCTTGATGGTCAATTCATGTAGTATACATACCTGATCACGCTATTGAACTAGTCCAATATCATATCCACTCTCCTTTCTCTAATTTTGCCCATATTTAGTCACATTACTTCTAGTTCATAGTGCTTTTTTTTCAGAACAAACAAATTTCATGCACCTGCTCGACATAACTTGAAACCAAGATCTTGCCACGAGAATTCAGCTATGGAATAATTTTACAAGAGAAGTTCTGATTTTCTAGAAGAATGTGACACAACCCTGGCACTGTCATCAGTATCTTGCAATATACAGGTATTCAGTTACATAATGCACATGATATAATCACTTACATTCAATCAGCAGGGACATTTTCAAGTTGTGAGGATGGGAAGATACAGCTCTTTAGTACCCAGGACCCGCGCCCTCGTATCCGGGAAATTCTTGGTCCCGGAGCGCTCGGCAATCTTTCCATCCCGCGAAACCTCAATCGGGCAAGTCATCAAGTGTCCAGGCAAATCGCCCTCCATGATATCCGCCACGTAAAGCTCCCAGTTTCTTTCAGCCAATTGGTTCACTTTCTGAATGCATTCCAAACTTTGTGGATGACAGAAACAGTTTTCCAGAAGTCCCAGATGCTCGTACCACAACGCCATTCGAAAGCCGTGCACTTGACCTCTTGCTGGCTGTTTACAGGATAAGTGGTATGGCTGGTAGGCTCCCATTGCAATTTCTGAATCCCTTGCCCCGTCCATGGATCTTTGGTTGATGTTCGCGGATCCTATGATGATGTACTCGTCGTCGACTGCAAATACAAAACAAATGTTTGAAAAAGCATGATTTCATTTTTAGTGCTGCAAGCATATATATTTTGTAAAAAGAAATAATTTACCAATCATCATCTTGGCATGAACATAGATCATTCCTCTCCTGGCCTGCTGAGCTTTACCGTAATCTGTATCGAGGTTTGGCTTTTCTAATGGCTCATATTCTCCACTTTTCTTTGTTTCTCTGTTACCTAAACAAAAGAATGTTAAATAATCCTTAGGATTTGCCTCAATCCCTTTTGATTTGAGGGCTTGAACTATATCAGTGTACATCATTTCCATAGTCCTCGTTTGCCAATCTAATATAGCTTGAACTGATGTAGATTCTGGATACCCTTCAGGCCACATCGGAATCACGACGTATACTGTAAATCTCTGCCCGTTTGTGATCTTATCCACAATCTTTAGCGACAGTTCCTTTGGAATGACATGTAGAGCACCGATGTTTTCGACCTTGATGTCGTCCGAGTACCAAGAAAACGAGCTTCCAAGAAAGTACTGATTCTCAATGTAAATGAAATTATTTGCACGTCGTATAGCATGGATATACGCATCTTGAATGCTTCGCTCGATGACATTATCTTTGCCACTAACTAGCCCAGATTTAACTGCATTTTTAGGTGAATCAGGGAACCCGAAAGCAGCTCCACCATCTATGGATCGAAAAACTTGGACGTTCCAAGTTTCGTGATCATCAGGAAATATAACGGAAGATGGGGGTCTTATGATGTCATCAAGTTCTTGAAGTTCTAATAGTATATCAGTTACGCCTTGTTTCCTCCATCGTTGCTCGAAATTGTAGAGAACATCCCAAGCTGTAGGCCCTTCCAATCGGCAATGAATATCATGCCACGGCTCCCTTGGGCCACCTTTTTGAATGGTTGCACCCTTATAATTTGCCTGATGAAAATCGTCGTGATGTGCAGAGTCTAAAGTTCGAAAAAGGGAGTGAAACTGAGTGTCATATCTGCCATCACATAGATCGATCCCGCCTATAAAACTAACAATTCTCCTCCTATGTGTACCTCCGTTAGGCATGGCACAATCAGCCACCACAATCTTCTGATGATGAGTAAACATCGTGCCGATTTCTATGTTCTGGATTAAGCTACGCCCATTGTCGGGATTACGTGGACATAACTGGCAATGTACATCACTATTTCGAAAAAAATTCCCCGTATCTTCATCATGAGTTGCCATTAGTCCATCATCTTTAAGCCCTCCGACCGAAGTCCTATCATCCCAAATGAGCATTAGTACTCTCACGCCTTCACTAGCTTTTTTCTTCAGAAGGTCGCCAAGAATCATGTCACCCCCTGGTTTAGGCCTCCTATTATCGCGTATCAACATGATATTCGTAAAAACAGACCAACCTGTTATATAGATCAAATGTTTCGCGTTCCAAATGGCATCTGTTGGAAATATGCCTTAGTTACGTTTTTGCTAAATAATTGGTCAATTGACCAAGTTTTTAGGAAATAATCTTTTGAATTATTTTGAATTGATATTAGGAAGATATTTTGGGTTTCTGTTTTGTTTTTTTTAACTCTATATAAAGAGTATTGCAATGAATAATAAAATGAAGCATTCCAAATACATTCTTTTGTTGCTTTCTACCATAAACTTCTATACTCTTTTTTTTTGCTGTAAAACAACAAAATGGTATCAAAGCTCTCTTCTTGAGGGACCTTTTGAGTGGAGTGAATCCAAACACATAACCCAGATTCAAGAATGGAAACCGAAACAAGTTTCTCTCATATAGCACCACCAATTTTTGATGGCGATGACTATCAAGTCTGGGCTATTAAGATGACAACATATCTGGAAGCATTAGATCTTTGGGAAGCTATAGAGGAAGACTATGATGTACAACCACTGCCAGAAAATCCTACGATGACTCAGCTTAGGATCCACAAAGAGAGGAAGACTAAGAAGTCCAAAGCTAAAGCCTACCTATTTTCTGCTATTTCGAGCACTATCTTTACAAGAATAATGAGCTTGGAGTCAGCAAGAATATTTGGGATTACCTCAAAAAGGAGTACCAAGGAAATGAAAGAACCAAAAATATGCAAGTACTCAATCTAATCAGGGAGTTTGAAACGCTGAAAATGAAGGAGACAGAAACCATCAAAGAATACTCCAACAAGTTGCTGGGTATAGTAAATAAGGTGAGGCTGCTTGGTAAGGACTTTTCTGATGAACGAATTGTGCAAAAAATTATCGTATCTCTGCCTGAAAAATACGAGTCCAAAATTTCTTCGTTAGAAGAATCTAAAGATCTGTCAAGCATTTCCTTGGTAGAATTGGTGAATGCATTACAAGCTCAAGAGCAAAGGAGAATGATGAGAAGAGAAGAATTAATGGAGGGTGCTCTTCAAGCAAAGGCAGAAAGTTTAGGAGGAGGTAAAGATGGCAAAAACAAAGATTGGACCTATCCAACATGCCCATATTGCAAAAAAACAAACCATCCTCAAAGGAGGTGTTGGTGGAGGCCTGATGTCAAGTGCAGAAAATGTGGTATTATGGGACACATGGAGAGGGTTTGCAAGTCCCAACAATCTGAAGAGGCAAAGGCTTCTACTGAGAAACATGAAGAGGAGCAACTCTTTGTTGCAACATGCTTCTCATCAAGTAGCTATTCTAACGATTCCTGGTTGATCGACAGTGGTTGCACAAATCACATGACTAGTGACCGAGAGCTCTTCAAAGAGCTTGATAAAACAATTACTTCCAAAGTAAAAATTGGAAATGGTGAATTTCTTCCAGTCAAAGGGAAAGGAACTGTGGCTATAGAAAGTCTAACAGGTTTGAAATACATTACTGATGTTCTATATGTGCCTAATATTGATCAAAATTTGCTTAGTGTTGGCCAGTTAATCGAAAAAGGCTTCAAAGTTATACTTGAAGACAAATGGTGTTTGATCAAAGATGCAAAAGGTAGAGATGTGTTCAAGGTGAAAATGAAAGCAAAAAGCTTTGCTTTAAATCTCTTGGAGGAGGAGCAAATAGCATTTTCAATTACAGAAAGCAATGCAGAATTATGGCACAAAAGGCTTGGACATTTCCACCACGATGGACTTCTATATATGCAGAAACATAACTTGGTGAAAGGTGTTCCTTTGCTGGAAGACAAGCTATCTGATTGTGTGTCATGTCAATATGGCAAGCAAGCTAGAAAACCATTTCCTCAAATAACATGGAAATCAACACACAAGCTGCAACTTGTACACACAGATGTTGGAGGACCTCTTAAAATGCCATCTTTAAATGGTAGTAAGTATTACATTATATTTATTGATGATCATACCAGATTTTGCTGGATTTACTTCCTAAAAATCAAATCTGAAGTTGCTAGTATATTTTGGAAATATAAAGCATTTGTGGAAAATCAAAGTGGTTGCAGGATGCAGAAAATAAGGTCCGATAATGGGTCTACAGGACCAAACATAATCCAGATGGTTCTGTGAATAAATACAAAGCCAGACTTGTGGTCAAGAGGTATAGTCAAGTGTTTGGAGTAGATTTCTCAGAAACTTTTGCACCAGTGGCACGCTTAGATACAATTAGAATGTTGCTTGCTTTGGCTGCAAAAAAGATGGAAGATTTATCAGTTGGATGTAAAATCTGCATTTTTAAATGGTTATCTTCAAGAGGAGATTTACGTAGAGCAACCTGAAGGATTCCAAGTCAAGGGACAGGAGGAGAAGGTCTACTTGTTAAAAAAGGCCTTATATGGTCTTAAGCAGGCCCCCAGGGCCTGGTACAGTAGGATTAATGAACATCTTCAAAGTCTTGGATTTGTTAAAAGTCCAAGTGAAGCTACATTATATGTAAAAGGGACAAATGCTGACTTAATTATAGTTTCTGTTTATGTTGATGATCTTCTTGTTACAGGAAACAACGAGGAAGTAATCAAAGAATTTAAAGTTGAAATGCTCAAAGTATTCGAGATGACAGATCTTGGTCTAATGTCCTATTTTTTGGGTATGGAGGTGAAGCAAGATCATGATGGAGTCTTCATAAATCAAAAGAAGTATGCAAGGGAAATACTCAAAAAATTTCACATGGAAGATTGCAAAAGCACCAGCACACCAATGAATGAGAAGGAAAAATTTAGCAAAGATGATGGAGCAGAAAGAGTTGATGAAAGCAAATATAGAAGCTTGATTGGTTGCTTGATGTATCTTACAGCCACTAGGTCAGAAATAATGTTTGCTGTAAGCTTACTTTCGAGGTTCATGAATTGTGCTTGTGAAGTGCATTTTGAAGCTGCCAAAAGGATTGTAAGATATATCAAGGGCACAACAAATTATGGCATCAAATATTCTTACTGTCAGTTTTTTAAGCTTCATGGTTTTTCTGATAGTGATTGGGCAGGTTCTCTTGATGATATGAGAAGTACAACAGGTTTTTGTTTCAGCTTTGGATCAGGTTTTTTTTCGTGGTGTTCAAGGAAGCAAGATGTGATAGCTCAAAGTACAGTAGAGACAGAATATGTAGCAGCCAATGCTGCAGTAAATCAAGGAATTTGGATAAGAAAAATACTTGCAGACTTACACATGGAACAAAATGAAGCAACACAGATTCATGTAGATAACCGAAGCTGCAATTGTAATTTCAAAAGATCCTGTTTTTCATGGCAAAACCAAGCACTTCAAGATCAAGTTGTTTCATTTAAGAGAAGTACAAAAGAATGATGAAGTCAAATTGTGTTATTGCAAGAATGAAGATCAAGTTGCAGATATTTTAACCAAAGCTCTACCAAAAGCTAGATTTGAAATGTTGAGAAACAAATTAGGTCTATGCAGCTACTAAGGCAAGGAGGAGTGTTGGAAATATGTCTTAGTTACGTTTTTGCTAAATAATTGGTCAATTGACCAAGTCTTTAGGAAATAATCTTTTGAATTATTTTGAATTGATATTAGGAAGATATTTTGGGTTTCTGTTTTGTTTTTTTAACTCTATATAAAGAGTATTGCAATGAATAATAAAATGAAGCATTCCAAATACATTCTTTTGTTGCTTTCTACCATAAACTTCTATACTCTTTTTTTTGCTGTAAAACAACAGCATCGAAAATGTCTTCCCAGCACCGGTTTGGTTCGTAGAATTTCCCACCGGCTAGTGGAATCTTGGGTATGAAAGCATCAGGAACATGAGCATCTTGATAAAGTGTAACTTTGCATTCCTTCCTCTGCGGAAAGAACGTGAAAGGAACACCAGGAAATTTAGGACTTTTAATGCCTCGAGCCCAACAACGTTCCCGGGTAACGTCGTAGAACTGCAACTTAACATGGATTTTCGAATGCTCATGCATCAGTTTATGATGAGTATAATGGATTTCGAGCCATTTGTCAATTACTTCACCTCGGATCAAATCGGATACGGGTACGGAGGCTGTTGCGATATCATCAGCTCCAATGGCGTCGTCGAGTTTGATGGTGAACACAACTTCGGAGGCCGTGTGAGCGCAGTATATATGGAAAGACTCGTTCCATTCAGGATGTGAGTGTCGATGATGGAGCAATCTTGTTCTTCCAACTCGGGCCTTTCCTAAATCAATTGTTGCGTAGAGCTTTGAACCAGTTATCTGTATTGAATACGATCAAAGCTGATACATGTTTTTGACATTGAATAATTTAGGACCGGGTTATAAATTTCCATACTTTGTTCCTTTTGTTATTGTTTCAAATTATATTATATTATATTGTAAATTCCAATCTTTGCTGATATAGTGATATGAATTGCACTTTTGGAGTCAATAGAATGAATGGTTATGCAAATTTGTAACTCGGGACTTGTTGCACTTTTGATGGTACTATTTATTGATATGCTTCGTCACGACCATTACGTGAGTGTCATCTCAGTGGTGAACACAAAAAGTTGAACACGATTTGTGAACAACATATCATATTATATTATATTACGTCATCTATTTATTGATATGCTTCATCGTGTCAAATATCTACGTCTATATATATATCTATATCTATACTACTATTAGTATAATAATAATAATAATAGTATATGACTTTGAATTGTGAATTTACATGAATGTCATTATCTTCGTTAAATAATAATAATAATAATAAATGCATTTCTCTTTGTTTGTTTTTCTCATCTATTAATGAATTCTAAAATAAATTGAAGAAAAATGAAATTTAACCTCCATTTTTTGGAATAAAATTTACAAATAAATTGAAGAAAAATGAAATTCAGCCTTTATTTTTTGGAATGAAATTTACACTTCATTTTTTGTTTGGTTACTATTTTTTCATTAATTAATTAAATTTTAAATAAATCGAAGGAAAATAAAGTTTATACTATTGTTTAAATTTTTATAGTTATCCAATTTTTGAGTAGGTTTTCTGTGAGACAATACTATGGATTTATATATCTGAGACGGGTTGAATTTTCCCGTGAATTAATGGATTTTTAAATAAAATGAAGGAATCACTGTTATTTCGATGTGAAATCGGTTCATTCATATTCTTTAATAGATTGTTTTTTATCCATGACTAAAACCAAAAGCTTGTGCAAATGGTGTTGTAATACATAATTATAGTGCATGTTTTTGTTTTCGGCTTACTATTTTAATATCTTTTGGTTATTCATCACAAGCTTTGAATATATAATTTAATGAATCCCTTAGCCATATTATCTTTGACAAGTAACTTATATATATTTTTCTGAACCATTTTATATATAAATCTCTTCCGATTCTCTTTATATTCCTTTGTTTTGAAATAAATTCATACTATTTTTATAGTTAATTATATTAAAATTATATTTTTATTTAGAAGTTATAAAGTACAAACAATATACTATATCTAATTTTCTCGTTATTTTTACAATACAACACAATATTAATATATTAGAACTAATAAATATTGATGATTATGAAATCATTTATAAAACTAAATGATAGTGAAAGGCCAGTCTTTTAGTTAAAAAATTTAAAGATTTAAAATGAGTTTATAATAGGTTACAATTGACTTCTATAACAACTTGGGTTAATCATTTTCGTAAAGCGATGACGAATACGAAGTAGTTGCTATAAGAACCCATTGTGCAACCACACAGGCACGGGCCCGGGCTCGGGGCGTAACAGAATGGTATCAGAGCCGGTCACCGGCATGGAACACCGATAAATAAGTACTATGCGGGGAAAAATGCTACGTGCATGGGAGTCACCTCTTGAACCTGCGGGGCAAGGTGCTACATGACGGGAGCCATCTCTTGAACATGTAGGAGTCACCTCTAGATTCTCGGCGCTGGTGGATCGAGTGGTCAGGTCGCAACGAGGACGTCACGTTCAGAAGGAAAGGTGATTGTGATACCTCTTGTCCCATATCTTAAAAATTAAATATTTAAAATGAGTTTATAATAGCCTACAATTGACTTTTATAGCAACTTGGGTTAATCATTTTCGTAAAGCGATGACAAATACGAAGTAGTTGCTATAGGGGCCCACTGTGCAGTTACGCAGGTGCGGGCCCGGGCTCGTGGCGTGATAAAAAATATCTTGATCTCCAGGTCAAAAATTATATTTGTTACCCAAAATACGAATTTTATTTATTATAATTGTGATCTACAATGCAAAGCCTTATACTAAGTGAATGATATACGTAATGAGGATTGCACTGACGTGGGTGCCAATGGGCCAAACCGTAAAACTCTAGGCATGACTAACACAAATAATTGTTTGGTGCCAAAAGAGAACACTTCAAAGAATTAAAATGAGTTTAAATTAATTTTGTGTGAAACAATTACTCTTATATACTTTAAAGTTATAGAAAATGAGGATTCAAAATGAATTCAAATCATTTTTATATAAAATAAATCACTCTTATATCTAAGTTACTTATAATGATTTATAAGATTTTTAAAATTTTATTATGCTTTTTAAATATTTTTCACTCGCAAAATAATTTTTTTTAAAATATTACAATTGTCTTCATGTTTTACGTCATGTCAAATTGATAAATACTTATAGAACTTTTAGCTACTTTTTCAGGAGCTAATTTATGTATAAAACTATATAACTTCAAAATATATCATATAAATTTTAGAAATTATAATTGTTCTAAAAAACAATTAAATTGATATATTTGTTTTTTTGTTTTATTACTTTGAAAATTCATAGTAACCATATTATTTGTACAATTTTAAGGTTTGTGATATTAAAATAGGTGTCACAATGATAGTAAGAATATGATTACGATTAATGATCACATTAATAAATATTTTTATATTTAGATAGAATATTGCAACACTATATATTTATATGTATATCAAATATAAAACAACTCTATTATATTAGTACTCAAAGCTCAAACAAAAAATAAAGTCCGAACTTTATCGATAGTATTGTATTTATAACTATTCTCGACATTTCATATGTGTGTGTATTAAATTTAAAATACAGATATAATTTTATGTAAGTGTAATTATGTTGAATTAATTTTTTTCCCAATCAAATCTTATATTTGAGTCTTTATGTGTTTTATCATTAAAGATGTATATTTTAGAAAAATAATTTGATATATTTAATTTAGAAGCCAAAATGAACTGGTATATGTTGTGTGTTGTTGGGTGCAATAATTGTCCTTGCTTGGTAGAGCGATCGAACCGTGGTGCTTGAGCTGCTGTGCGGTTTAAAAGATTTGAGTTGCACCATTACCACTAGCTATAGCTTTTGATAAAGCGGTAAGCACTCGGTCCTACAATTGGTATCAGAGCCAAGGTCACGGGTTCGATTCCCATTGATTGCAAAGAGTGCAATTATTGGGAGGGAGTTCGTTGGGCGCAATAATTGTCCATGCTTGGTAGAGCGATCGAACCGTGGAGCTTGAGCTGCTATACGGTTTAAAAGATTTGAGTTGCATCATTATCACTAGCTATAGCTTTTGGTAAATCGGTAAGCACTCGGTCTTATATGTGTGTATGTATATAATATATAATATAATGTAATTTTAATCAACCACTATGTAGAGAGAGATTTAAACTTGAAATTGTTTTGTTATGGTTGTCCAAAAAACTAGCACTAATAATATAGTTTTGTTTAATTTGATATTTCAATAAAGAAGATTCTAAGGATATGCTATGAATATATATTCCAGCAAGTGTTTGATTTTCTTTCTTGCTTTTTTTTTAAAAAAAAAAAACAATCAATTTGTATCATGTTTGACATTTTTTGATCAGTTAGCTCCCAAAAGTTTCAATTATTTTTATTTATTTGTTAGAATTTTATTTAAGTTTTAATTCAATTACTATACAATATATGTTCAGACCAGAGGTGTATATGAATTACTCGAGCTCATGCACGTGTCGAATTCGACTCATGTAGAATTACTCGAGCTCATGCTCGAAAAACTCGAAAGTCTTTATAGCATATTGACAAAAAGGTTAATTTAGGGTTCAATTTTAGGTATACATTGATTAAGATATCTCTTAAATTTTGTATTCACGAAAAAAATAATAATTATTCGAGTAGTTCCACAGTTTGGAACATGAATTAAGCCATCATAAGATGACCCGATTCAACGATTTGGAAACCCCAATCCTTGAACCCATGGGCTGAACCACTTTTCTAATCTCATTAAGATAGCGTTGAATCGAGAGTGTAGTTTTCATTCTGTACATGTCAGATAATGAAACTGCATCAAATTAAAAAAAATATCCTAATTGTAGATTGATTGATTTCAAATGCATTAAAATGTATTTTTATTATTTGTAGAAGTAAGATCGAAAACTTCAAATCCACTCATTACATGTTTATATAATATTAAATGTTAATTCTGATGGATTTTAAGTTCACCGAATAACAATATCTGCTGAAATTGATTAATCTACTTTGTATTACTAATGTATAAATAAGAGGCGTGAATTTAAGATAATGATCAATTGTTTCATCGTAAACAATAAAACTAAAATCGAAATCCATGATTTCAAATCCATCTTCCCAAGAGATTCAAGTTTAAGTTTCATTTTAATGTTTTCTTGAAAGTGTTTGATCAAATTAAGCAAATTTAATTTAAGATAAAAAATAAAAAGTGAACCAAAATTGAAACCGTCGGTTAACCGTAACCGTAATCAGACCTAACCCTAATCTCAAACTTTTACTCCACCGGTTCTAACCCGGGGACCTATAGGGTCAAGTTAAAGTGACCACTAGGGCTAGCATAATTTATACACCACAAATTAATTATCTAAAAAAAAAAATTCAAAATCGAAAAAATATTTTGGTAAAGAATATACAATAATTGAGAAGTCAGCACCATAATAATATCAATTTCCACGTGCAAACAACTACTCAGCCTTTCCACCCTACCTACCATTTCTAGTTCAAAATTCGGCTACAAAACTCGAGTAAAATTGCAAAAAATGCATTTAATATTTCTCTATATTATTGCAAAAAATGCACTTTTTATTGCAAAGAATATCATACAACGTATCGAAAAATGAATATTCATAAATTTCGATAAGGTGTCAGTGTAATACCTTTTATCCCTAATTTTTTTTAAAAAATTTGTTATTAACGCTGAAATACGTAAATTTTTTGAATGTCATGACGATATGGATATTGACATTATATTATAATATATACTGAAATATTGAGTTTTTTTAATGTTATATCAATACTTATATCAATATTGAAAAGTTCGATATGATATCATATCGTACCAAAGTTATGGTATATCGTTATATTTAGGGATGTAAATGAACCAAACCGTTTGTGAGCTATTCGAAGCTCGGTTCGATAAAAAGCTCGTTTGAGTTCGTTTGTTAATCATATCAAACCAAGTTCAAGCTCGATTTTGAGCTCGAAAAATTAATCAAACCAAGCTCAAGCCTAAAGATATTCGGCTCGTGAGTTCGCAAACATGTTTGATAATAAGCTCGCGAGCTCGAGCTCGGCTCGTTTAAATGGCTCGTAAGCTTGAGTTTGACTCATTTGTTGAGTTGACAAATAAAAATATTAGTATTAATATCAATTGAAGGAATTGAAGACAAGACAAATAAAAATATTAGTACTAATGTTATTATGAACTTTGCAGGATACTTGACTAGTTGTTATTGGAGATGATTTTGTAATTCCTGATTTTAATGGATTCTTCGACGTCCTCCTTACTTTCTCACCAGACTTAGTTGAAGTATTAAAGGGGTGAAATTATTTCATTGTTATTTATATGGTGATATCAGTGTATGATGAATATTCTAGATGTATTATTTTGGAATGTTCAATAATATATTGATTTATGTTTTTAGCTCTTATTTGTGTCGTTTTGGTTATTTATGAATGAATTTACATTTTTATGTCTGATTTAAAATTAGTTTATAGATATATTTAATTTTTAACAAGCTCGAATCAAGCTCAAACCTGAGCTCAATTTTAGGCTTTACGAGCTCGAAAACGAGCCGAGCTCAAGCCAGGCTTGTTAAACATGTTAAACAAGCTATTAATGAATCAAGCTCGAGCCTGACTTGATTAACATGATAAACGAGCTTTTAACGAGCTGAGCTCGAGCTTTTCTCGAGCTTGATAATTTCGAGACAAACCAAGCTCGAGCCAGATGATAAAAGCTCGAATCGAGCTCGAGCCTCAAATAATCTTAAACAAACCAAGCTCAAGTCTGATACTGTTTGGTTTGGTTTAGATCGTTTACATCCCTAGTTATATTCGATGTATACTGTGGTACGATATTTTAGATAATTTTCCCCACGTCTAACTAAGTGAGAGTGATTGTTGTCTGTCAATACTCGTTGATTCACACATAACATCAAACATTAATTAAGCAAACATTAATTAAGCATACCGATATCTTGATACCTTTTATTTTGTTTTATTCCTCGTTAATCGGGACAATATTTTTCTGGATTTTTTTTTTATAAAAGTCGCGATTTCAAAATTCGTGAGGACCATTAAAATTAAAAAACAAAAATATTAAATTAGTTGAGCGCTTCACTGCAACAGCGATATTTAATTGGTCCCAAGAAAGTGAACTTTAATGTGTATTATTGGGTAAAAACTTGCCGTGAGAAGGTTATACGGGTCGTATTTTGTGAGACAGATATTTTATTTGGGTCATAAATGCAAAATTATTACTTTTTATGCTAAGAGTATTATTTTTATTGTGAATATCGGTAATATCTCGTATCACAGATAAAGATTCGTGAGACCGTCTCACAAGAGACACACCCCTGTTATTATTGTGAGTAGTGAATTATTAAAAAGTCTACAAATCTATTCATGTTGTCTAGATAATGTTCTGTACATTTAAATAATTTAATCACTGTTTTTATGTATATATATAAAAAAAAGATCTCAAAATATTAATTATTAAAGTATATTGAAATTCATTATTTTTAATTCAATACTTAAATCAAATCATTCGAACAATATATAAGTTTCACGTGGAATATTCTTTACAAAAAAGTTTCATCTCTTTCCAACTTAATTAATTAAGTTATACTGCCTGAATAATATAAAATTCAATACTATATATATGTAAACAATGCGAAAATAGGGGGAGAAAAAAAGAGAAATATTATATTTAGAATCGATTATATACCACTTTTACATTATTATAAAACTATCAAAATGCATGGAAAAACTTAAATTAAAATATATTTGAAATATTTTTAAAATTTAAAAATAACATGTAATCGTGTGTAGCCTTCATTATACGTAAAATGTTTATCAAAAAATATATACGACGAAATAATAGTTTTTAAGAAGGAAAATAATATATTTTCCAAGATGAATCAAATTAACAGAAAAAAAATTTGAATAAACAATTCATCCTTTATAAGTTGCACTGACGATAATTTCTACTTGTATAAAATCTAAGTAATTAGAAGCAGCAGGAAAATACTTGCAAAAACGAGTTAAATCGGATCGATAATCGAATTCAAGTCCTGAAAAATGATCCCCAGAATTGCTTGAACTTACTTAGCATTCAGGAAACGAACTTCAAAACCCATATATATGTATATACATATATATATATATATATGTATGTATATATACACACACACACACACACGATGTATACGAAAAATGTTTAGGTTGAAAATAAAATACCTTGTGAAATAATTCGGCAATGAATCCAATGTGCAGCTTATCAATCCCATATTAGTTGCATGAAGATCTCCGTTGAGTAAAATTTCTGCCATTATTTTCTCTGATTTTCCTGCCGATCGATGATCGATCCAAGCCCAAGCTCTTATATATATATTTATTTCAACTTCTCTCGTGTTTCTGTAAAATTTCTGGCCACGAATTCTTATAAATTAGTATATGGAAACAATCCTACTTGTTTTTATAATATATGTCCAATATATATATATATATATATAGTTTTCAGATGATGTCTGTCTATCGTGTTGTTATCGCGGACAATCCTACTTATTTTTATTATTAGTAGGTTATTGTGAGACGGTCTCACGAATCTTTATCTGTGAGACGGGTCAACCCTACCGATATTCACAATGAAAAGTAATATTTTTTCATTGATGACCCAAATAAGAGATCCGCCTAACAAAATACGACCCATGAGATCTTCTCACACAAATTTTTGCCTTTATTTATATATGCTCAATTATATATAGTTTTGATATTATGTACGACTAGCATGTTGTTATTGCTGACAGCAGCAATGTATAGAGAATTATTATTTTTTTAATTAATGAGGTTTGAATCTTGTTTTATTTTTATTTTAAAAAAAGAAAGAAATAAAGAAATGTCAACATGGGCGGCGGAATTTGAGTCGAAACAAAACATGTATAATGGTGAATTGTCCTCTAACCCAGTGGCTTTGTTTGATAGTATTCAATTTCGACAAAATATGATTTAAAAAAAAATTATTTTATGGGGAGATAAAATGAAACGTTGGGCATTGTTTTGTGAACAAACGAAAGCTTGGATCAAACCAAAGTTCTAAAAGATGCCGTCTGGACTAGGAGTGTTCATCGATCGGTTCGGTTATGTTTTCGGTTTTTTATTTCGGTTTTCGGTTTTAGAAATATATAATCCGATATCTGAACCATTTTCCGTCGGTTCGGTTTGGTTTTCTATCAAAATGGTTCGGTTATTTCGGTCGGTTAATTCGGTTTTAATATAATTATTTAAATTAATAATATAAATATATTATAAAATATAATATGTTAACTTTTTACATGTTTTCTTAGCGCAATATTTAAATATAATGCCTAAATTAATTAAACAAACAAAATATTGTCTAAATTAATTAAACAAACAACAATCACCTAAAAATTGTTCAAAATAGTTCTTCGTTCACTAAATATCATATCAAAATATATAATATCAATAAAAATATAAAAAAACTTTATTAATTTATTGAAATTTCGGTTTTTTCGGTTTTGACATATATAATCCGAAATCGAACCAAATAAACATCGGTTTTAACATTTATATCCGAATTACTAATTTCGGCTTTCGGTTCGGTTCCATTTTCGGTTTTTTCGGTTTGGATTTTCGGTTTTTTCGGTTTTATCCGAAGTTTGAATACCCCTAGTCTGGACAGTCTTCGACCGCCCCGATTTTTAAAAAACCATGTTTTTTAGTGTTGTCAAAAAAATCAACCTATTAGACGACCGTCTAATGTAATATATAAATTTTTTAAAATTTTATTAATTTTTTTTAAAAAATTTGTTTATTATATTTTTCAATCAATTTATATCGGACAAAGAAGATGAATATTTGATTGATTTTTGAGTTTTTATAGATGAATTATTGGATAAACTATAAAGATAAATAAGAAGAATTAGATATTTAAATAATAAAAACACCGCAATTTCAAAATCAAATATCCTATTCAAGTGCAAGCTAAGATATTAGTGATAAAAAAATATTTTTCAATAAAAAGTCATCAGTTCCATTTTTTTTCAATAAAAAGTCATATTAAGTGTGACCTATTATGTATTATTCATTCGATGCATATAAAATTCAAAATTTCAAATTCTTGAAATGTATTATTGAAAAAGAAAGAAGAAAAGCTAAATATTTCGTGAAAAATCAATATTATACATAATAATGTTTAGGCAAAAACTTGTCTGAGACGGTCTCACGGGTCGTATTTTGTGAAATGGATCTCTTATTTGGGTCATCCATGAAAAATTATTACTTTTTATGCTAAGATTATTATTTTTTATAATTGTGAATATCGGTACAGTTGGCATGTCTCACAGATAAATATTCGTGAGACCGTATTAGAAAAGACTTATTCTAATATTTACTAATCACATAATCTTATGTATGCTTGCTGCTTACATATATTTTTTCCATAACTAAAAGAACTTAATTATATAGAAAAATACAAATAATTAATAACTACAAAATTCTATCAAAATTAAAAATATTATTCAGGGTATTTTTTTAAAAAATAATTACCTTTTAAAATATAGCGTATTAATTCAAAGTTTAGTATAATAATAGAGTACTTTTAAAAATAGGAAAAACTATGTTAACAAAATATTCAGGACAGAGATTGAAAATAAGATGCTAAATTTATTGTTGATTTGTGGAATAATATATAGTGGGTCGGGAAAATCAAAATAAAAAGGTTAATTATGTAATAACAAAACAATATAAGTTTATGTTGTATAGTTATTCTTAATGACTTTGCAGCAATAGCAACTTTAGAATAATGTTCAATAAATGTATCATAAGTTTGTCCGAAAATTTATGAAAGTCTGTACAAATAATTTTTTTTTAAAACATAGACCGAAATATATGGTCGGTCCAACGTATGAAACATCGTGTTTTTGGTAGAGTTTGATTTTTTTTTTTTGATTAAAAAAAATTTGTACAAGTCTATTTTTACATATTATACAGTAAAGACAGATAGGTACGCAGTGTTTATAAAAGATATTATTTGAAATGTTTATGAGCTTATAAATTCAATTTCCAAACATTTTATTGGCTAAAAAAAAGTTTTAAAATGCTTAAAATAAGCTCTTGTAACTACTACCTTAGTGAAGTAACCAGAAATTGTTTATTTTGTGGGAAGAAATTTGTTTCAATGTAACACATTATTTTAATTTAAAGGATGGAAAATAAAAGTAATAAAACTATACTATAAAAATATCTAAGAATTATTTAAGTCACAACCTTCGATTCTTTGAAGCGAGAGCAATATCGTTCCCGATCCCATGTGAGTTATAAAAGATATTATTTGAAGTGTTTCTGAGCTTATAAATTCAATTTCCAAACATTTTATTTGCTAAAAGTTTGAAAACGCGTAAAATATAAGCTCTTGCAAATACTATCTTAATATGTAATCAGAAATTGTTTATTTTGTGGGAAAAAATTTGTTTCAATGTAACACATTATTTTAATTTAAAGGATGGAAAATAAATTTACTAAAACGCAATATACTTAAATTATTAAATAGGCCAGGATGATTAAATTCTCATACAAATATCAAAATGAGATCGGTCAAATTGATGGATTGAATTGATAATTTTCTGCTCGAGTGGGCTATTGCCCACTTTGCCCCCATGACGCGTCCTTGGTTAAATTTTCCGTAGTTCAAACCACTACGAAAAATTTTGCATCTTTTTTTAATTTTCTGCAATTTAATATTTCACACGATTTTTAGGTTTTTTTTTTTTTTTTTTTCTTCTTGGGAACATCCAAGATATTGTTAAATTTCTTTTCTCAAGTATTTTGAAATCTTATGCGGTCATCCAACAAACCTAACAGATCCGACCCTGTGTTTATAAACATGTCATGTATGCATTATAATTTATCTTCTTTAAAATGATATAAAATAATAAAAATATATGAAATTAATTTATAAAAAAGTATATAAAAATTTAAATATTATATTAATTATTAAATTTTCACTAATTTTAATTTACATATTATATTGAAGAAGACAATTCAAGGGTATTATGGTCAATATACAATGTTATCATGATCATTATTCAAAAATTATATATTATCACATCATTTGAGGAGGGATATTTAATCACACAAATAACGTGAACAGTACGGGCTTTCAATCATAATCCAGGGCCTAGTAGTAGACTAAATAAAAAAATGAATCAAACGCGAGATAAGTGATGATTATTTAATAATCATTCCCTTATCATGGCTACCACACATAGCCGTATTGTGTGTGAACAAGATCAAAGATTTGTTGTATCGACACACTAAATTTATAATAAAGAATTGCATCTCAATAAGTTTAAAATTTTGAAGTAAACATTATTCTTTACAAATTTTTTATATTCTCCGTCGTATATATTTTTTATAAATATAAAAATAGTTAGAGATTAAGTCATTATTCATATCCTCTAATCTTAAGTGAACGTTTCAATGCCCAGGTTGTCGATCTCAGTTTGGGCGGACTTTGCTCCTGTTACCCTAATCATACTTACTTCCATGATGTGGTGAAGCAGTCCCTCAACCCTTTGACAGTTACTGTTGAAAAGAATGCTACTCAGGTTGGTGTTGAATGTTCACTCTTCAATTCTTTCATCTCTTCGTGTTCGTGACCTTGAGTTGTGTTGCCTTCGTGAACCTTTAGTGTTGTACAAAATTAGCATGACAGGAAAGGTGTGCAACATCCCCGCAAAAGCACAGGGCTCCTCAAGTTCAACCAGGTGTATCCAAGCTAGACAGCTGCTTCATCCAGGATCCCAATGCACCACTCAACATTCTTATAGAGACAGACTCCATTTACCAAGGTTTGGAGATTGAAGAAGAAGGCCACAGTTTCATATTTAATTCAATATTATCAACAAAGAAAGAATTTATTAAGGAATATCTAGGAATAAAATATTCATTTCACAATTTATTGTCAGTTGAAGTAGAGATTAGCTATCTTTGTCATAGTTTGCTGCCTATCTGGCTGGTCTTTTATTTGGGTTTGGTGGCAGAACTTGACGCTATCTTGTTTGATCATCAGCTAATTCTTATTGCCCTTTTTGAGGGCCGAATGCGTGCATTGTAGTGGATAGTACGAAGTCCAAGAAAAAGCATAAATCACTTAAATGTAAATTAAAGATGCCCATATTTATAAATAGAGATGTTTGATGAAATATAATATAAAACAGCATCGAATAATCTATATAAGCTAGAAAGAATCTATTTTTTTAAACAAGTTATCACATTAATATTACATAACACCAATAGTTACATCCATGATCCACGAAGGAAAAACACATTCGACCCAAGACGATGGGAATGGCGAGAGAGTGCATAATGTGCAATACAACGAGCCTCCGAATTTGTATTGCAGCTAACATGTGTTAATGAAATAAAATTGATTGAAACAAAGATAGAGGTATTTAGTCAATAATGATATCATCCGACCCACGATTTTTCGTTAGTGAGTTCACTAATGTGACAATAAGGGAGGAATACAAGAAAATCAAACTTTATCAAACCCTTTATGAATCGCAAAAAAGAATGTCATGATAAATAGCATTGAGTTCGACGGTAAATATAAAACATGAATGACGAATACCTCTAACCGAAGTTGCTCTCAGATGCCTAGAATGATCACAAATCATTGCGCCTACACTAAAGCGACCATTCACCTCGTGAGACCCTGCATTAACATCTAACCTGACATGCCCAGGCGGAGACTTGACCCATTTCTTGTCCAGTGTATATTGAGATCCTTATGGCTGATTCAAGCTAGTAAGTCTGGCTTTCCGGAATTCTTCAAAGTAAGGACCAACCCAATCAACATTAATCGGTTGCCGAAGCTTGGACTGATCATGCTTCCATCTACAAATTTCCTTTCAAATTGCCCAAGAAAACATGCAAAATACTCAAAATCATATACCGAGAGGACACCCCTCAAGTGAATACTACAATATATAAAATTCCACTAAAATTCTTCAAATGAGGCCATATCCCCATTCCACTGGCCCGATGTAGAAAACAATTCTTTCGCCAAGATTAAGGATGACTTCGGGTTATATAAAGAGCTACGTCCACTAGCCAACTTCGGTATCCAACGATCAGTCAGTGCCTTAATCTTGTGCCAATTACCAACCCCCCACAACTTTTTATGAACAAGGTCTCGGCTCCACAAGATCGATCTCCAAATATACGAGGAGTTAGAATCCAAAGTTGCATCCATTATATCAACATGTTTAAAGTACCTTCCTTTAAGCATTAGAGACGTCGAGGAAGATGGATCATGAATGATTTGCCAAACTTGTTTTGCTAAGAGAGCACGATTAAAATTCAATAAAACTTCGGAATCCAAGGCCCCCAAACTGTTTCGGTTTACACATATTTTTCAGAAAAAATCTAATTATTTGCTTGAGAAATTGGCATTTTCTAAACATACACATATATAAGTAGAGTTGTCTACTATATTTATTAAGCTCCGGCCAAAATTTTTACTAAATAAAGAAAAAAACTATTTCGTAATGTATTTAATAATATTACAATTCTCAATTAAAAATAACAATAAAATTGGTTGTCTTTTCTAAGTTCTCATACCTATTGAATAACACAACTTGAAATATTTGATAACTGATAATTAAAATATAAAAATTCAATTTTAATTCCAAATTTAAATCTAAATAGCTTGAAAAAATAAATAGCATTCAAAGATATGGTCTCGATTCATCACATGATTTAATAAATTGGTTCGATCACACGATTCATATCAACAAATTGGGCTGAATATAATTTGAATTTGAAAATATAAATAACTACATCATTTTGTTTTTGAAAAAAAATAGTTTATAATTTCTTACATCCCTCACTTTAGGTAGAATAAAAATGGCTAGTCTGTTTATTGTCATCCGAGATGTTGACCCTTCGAAAATTTATTGGGAGCTGAAGCTTCAATTAGACCGTTGCTACGATTTATCTACATATAAAAACAATTGAAATTTTAGTTTGCAGTGTCTTTCATTGTAAAGATGTATTGTCACGTCCCGAGACCAGGGTTAATCGACATCGACGTTGTTCATCAATAACACAATCGAAAAAAAACCAGCCTCGTAGCACAGTATAAACCGAAACCAGTTTATTTCATAATTTCTCAAAAAAGATACTATTGTCTTTACAAATGAAATAATGCTGAAATGTTTACAAGGAATTAAAATTTACGAAAATTCGAAAATAATAAAACATGGCTACTAATAATCTCGTGAATCACCAGCCCCAAAAGTGTTTGGACTTCTCTTTCTCAACCTGTTCTTCGGATAAATCTGGGTAGGGGAGAGTAAGGGGTGAGTATTTTGGGAAATAGTCAGCAAGTGGGGGCCGTTCGAGTACAACACACAACATGACAAATTTCGAAACACACAACTTTTCATAACATGACTGAAACCACATGCATAACGTCGACTAGACACTGAGATTCCTCTATTTTCAATGATTTACTGATATCAGTCCCTAATTTTTACTTCTCTAAGGAGACGAGTCCGTATAGCGGTTACATCCTCACCGCGTAAGGGATCATGTCATGGTTGAGATTCCCACCTATATCGAGTTTAATCCTCACAGTGTCAAAACATAACACATGCACAAATCTTAACAAGAAGGTGTAGAAGAAGAATTTGCATTCGACCGAATTTTTAAAACACACGAAATGCATAAACCGAAAATTTAAACATTTAAAACAACCCACTTACCTTAATTCTTGAAGAAAAACTTGAAAAGAGTGGGGGTTTCTTGCACTGAAAACATTGAATTTCCTTCCTTGGCTTTGGACTGCAGCCGCACTTCGATACTTGACAAAACCACGAGAGCAAGTCTCGAAAATTCCTAGGGAGACTAGAGAGAAACTCAAAAATATTGATGAGTTTTTGAGGTGTGATTTTCGAGTTACATGGTCCTCTTATTTATAGGGGTTGACTGCTATCCTGATCGTGTATTATCCTTGCGTTTGAACTTTTGAATCAAACTTTAAATTCAGGATAATTGTAATCTTTTATCCATGATCTTGGATGATATTTCGAAATCTACATCCCCATCCATTGAATAATTCGAAATTATACACTGAAAATAACCATGAATTCGAAATCTAGGGATCACATTATCCTTTGCTTGATTTTTTTTCCGGTATCTCAATATCATCTCAAACCTTAGATCTTTATCTGCTAATCAGTTCGAAAATATATACACGATAATATCTTAAATCTTGAGCTCAAAATATTGTACACGACAAAAATTATCCACTTATATAATCTTGCAAATCTTACATCTTATAATGAGATAGATATCCCGACGATTGCACCAATTCTAGTACCATTAAATTACAAAATATTATCACGATTATACGAAAATCTTGGATTTTACATGTATTATTTTTTTTCACAAATCTATGTGATTATTGTTATAAAGTACAAATATTTACACTTTCAATAGTTTGTAAGGTTTTGAGTTATTGTCAGTTGTATCTGATTGAATCCAAAATTATGAATTATAAAAGTCTTAAAATTTTGATATTTGATATCGATAACAACTAAAAAATTCAATGATAAACGTTATATTTAAAAAGTTTTTCAAAATTTATAAATTAATTTTTTAATATAAATTATACTATTTATAATACATTAATATTTTAATTATTTATTCAAATACACATATTTATTAATTTTTGTCGTTAATTATATAAAATAAATGTGTTGGTGAAATATATTATATAAAATAATATAGAATAGGAAATAAAATCTATTAGTTTGAAGTTGATTAAATCACGTTTCCTAAGAAGTCTTCTTCTTCACGAACTCAAACTAATTTTCTGACACAGAGACAAAGAGTTGCAGAAGAAATCGACAATGGGGAAAGGCGGAGCTTTGAGCGAAGGCGTGATGAAGAAGATAGTGCTTTCGTATACATATGTGGCAATATGGATCTTCCTCTCTTTCACTGTCATCGTGTACAACAAGTACATTCTGGATCGAAAGATGTACAATTGGCCTTACCCCATCTCGCTCACGATGATTCACATGTCCTTCTGCTCTTCTCTCGCGTACTTACTCGTCCGAGTTTTCAAGGCGGTGGAGCCAGTCACCATGTCTTGGGATCTTTACCTCAGATCTGTGGTCCCGATTGGCCTATTGTACTCTCTTTCACTCTGGCTTTCGAATTCTGCGTATATTTATTTATCTGTGTCGTTTATTCAAATGCTCAAGGCGCTGATGCCTGTGGCTGTGTATTCGATCGGTGTTATGTTTAAGAAGGAGGGCTTTAAGTCGGAGACGATGGCGAATATGGTTTCGATCTCGGTTGGGGTGGCGATTGCTGCTTTTGGTGAGGCCAAGTTTGATTCTTGGGGTGTTATGCTTCAATTGGGTGCTGTTGCTTTTGAAGCCACTAGGCTTGTTATGATTCAGATCTTGCTTACTTCTAAAGGGATCACTCTTAATCCCATTACTTCTCTTTATTATGTGGCGCCGTGTTGCTTGGCCTTCTTGTTTATTCCATGGGTTCTTGTTGAGTTCCCGTCTTTGAAGGAGAATTCCAGCTTCCGTTTTGATTATGCGATTTTCGCGTCTAATTCCTTCTGTGCTTTTGCCCTGAATCTTGCTGTATTCTTGCTTGTTGGAAAGACATCTGCTTTGACCATGAATGTGGCCGGTGTGGTGAAGGATTGGCTCTTGATCGCTTTCTCTTGGTCGGTGATTAAGGATACAGTGACTCCCATAAATTTGTTTGGTTATGGATTGGCTTTCTTGGGGGTTGCATATTACAACCACTCGAAATTGGAGGCCATGAAGGCCAAGGAAGCGCAGAAGAAGGCGCAACAGACTGATGAGGAGACTGGAAGGTTACTTGAGGAAAGGGGAACTGAGAATAGCGGTGATTCGAAGAGGGACGTGCCTGAGGATTGATTGGCTGGTATGATCACCTCTAAAAAGTTTTGCTGTGAATGGGGACAAAATCGAATATTGGATTCTAGTTTTTGAGGATGAGTGGATGACTGGCTTACTAAGGTGGTTCTACTTGGGTTATGTAGTTTTAGGAATTTCTTTTATGTGACTGTCGTATTTATTTCTGTTAAACTTAATAGTTTTTGTCGTTTCGTGTTACCGAGGATGCGAAGTTGCTCGTGTTGCCAGACTTTGTTTTGTTTCGGGGGAACGACTTGAGTTTATGCTCATTTTCCTAGTTATTATGAAGCTCATTTTAGCATATTCTCATCAATCTATATTCATACGGAGCATGGTTTGCGCCATCATCTGATGTTTTCTTAATTCATGTATGAATGGAATGATTTCTATCCTCCAATTCTTGCAAGTGCGTTCCATTTTATGTGTTTTGAATTATGCCCACGCATATAAGCTTTATCTTTAGATCGATTAGAAGACAATGTTACTTAATATAGTAAACGTCTTGAGATTGTCGATTAGTAAATAATAGCAGTATCTTGTTGCTTTGTAGTTTATGAGATTGTCGTTTGGTAAATAATAGCAGTATCATCTTTCACCATATATGAATTTTCTCATGAACGGTGTCCAGTTCCATTGATTTTTTTAACTTTGATCATCTTCACACACACATATATATTCATGCAAATGATATGCATGTATTATGATGAATATATAATATTTCCTTATCCATTTTAGATCTTATCAATGTATTGGTCCTTGAAGTTTGAATCATCTGATATGTTGATGAGTTAAAAACTCCATAATCACGAAACTAATCGTTATAAATTTCTTGGCCTAATAAGTTGAGCTTTTTCAATGCTAACATTGTTGATTATTAACTTCTTTTGGTGTTTATTTGAAGCACTAATAATCAGAAGTTGAGCTTTTTCAATACTAACATTGTTGATTATAACTTCTTTTGGTGTTTATTTGAAGCACTAATTATCAGAAGCGCTGTTCATGTCATGTTACGGTATGAAGAAGTGTCTGCATTGTCTCTTTATTTATTGCTTTTGCGTGTGAATGCTCTTCTTGACGTCGGAATAACTCCTATCATCTTGCCTTCATCCATATAAATCCAATTTTATCTTGAATTTTAGGATTCAATATCTAACCTGGCTAGGTTTTCAGGAATGACAATGTTTTGCTGAAATGGAGTGAGGAGTTGTAGTTGCGTCTTGGATTTGGCACCTTTACTTTCTGTGGCTTGATTTTGAATACGATACAAGCTTTATGGTTGACATTTGTACTTGTCAACTATCTCAAAAATTCTTGATTTTTTAGAATTACTCTTATTTGGTAACGGTTATGCCTCGTGTTATCGATCTCGCAGCGAGATAGAGTTCTTGTTGAGGTTTTCCTTACATGCTTGTCGAATTTCAGTAAAGCCAGTCTGTGATGATTATGCAGTATATTTTGATGTGTGAACTTTATGCTTCAGCTGGCTGGCATTCAACATATGCAATGTCTTTATATTTCTCAATGTCTGTAAACTTTGTTACCTGCAGAATGTCTCTGCATTTGCCCACCAAAGTACATTAGACTGTTTTTTTGAGATGCATTGAATGTTTTTAGGATCATGAGGTTCAAATGGATCAACTTAGGCTTTTCAAAAGGTCTCATTTAAGTGTTAGATCACGACTATCGAATCGCAAAACGAACTTGTTCCTATCTTTTGTATGAATGGTTGGATATACAAGTCAGCTGAATAATGTATATTTGGAACACATGTCAAATGTAACATAGACTAACCTACAATGAGTAACTTTGTAAAGTTGATATCACCAAAAGAAAATATGCTTTCATGGAATCCAGATTAATTTTTTTAGAATACAGGTCTGGGCTGGCTCAGGATTTGAAATTTTGGCAGCCCTACTCCGAGAGCTCTGCGCCATGAACATGAAAGATTGACTGGTGTATATATATTTTTATTTATTCTATTAGGATTTTTAATTTTGGTAAACACAACTCCACAAACACTGTCACTTCACAGGCATTTTCTTTTGCAACTTTTTTCTTCTAATCCAAACATTTTCTCCAGCAATTTGTTTCCTCCAATCTAAGATATGATTTATTTATATTTCACTTTAAATTTTTATCTTGAAAAAACTTATTTTAAAATTTTAGATTTAATTGATTTGATAAAAGAACTTTAGAAATACATGTGAACACAATTTATCACTTTTTGCCTTGAATAAATAGTGCTCTGGAATGATATTTATGAACTTTTGTATATGAAAATTAATGATATATTTATTAGATATATATATTGTGATATGTTCAAAATTTTACAATGCTAAAAATGAAAGGAGGAAGAGACCAATTTTTAATTGTAGTGTTCAAAAAATAAAAATAGAATAAATATATCAACAAACTACGTCATTCGAAGATATAAATAAATGTATATTTTCAAGTCCAATTGAATTTACAAATGGTTTGAAATAATTTTATTAGCATTTGTAAATTGACAGAATATAATTTTTTAATATAAATTTGTTATAGTATTTAAACTTAAAAATATATTATTTTAAATTATGATTTTACCGCAAAAAAAAAAAATAGAAGTAAGAAATATAAATATAAGTGTAAACTATGGAATGCAAATTTTATATAATTTTAAATGTAAAATATTGAGTTTTTAATCATTTGATTTTAACATCAAAAACTAAAATCTCTACATATACATTTCTTTTTGTAAATCGTTAGATTATATTATTATAATGAGTTCATTGTCTCAAATTTGATGTCAAATTTATATAATCGACTGATGAAATTAAATTTAATCAATTTTTAAATTAGAGAACAATTGAGTTAATTTCAAATCAGGAGTAGATTAAACTATCATTTCAGTCTCAAGATCGAACTACAAGTTTTCAGTAAAAAGAATATCTCACCTTTAGACTAGACAAAGAACAAATTTTGTTTGGTAGAAAAGATCCTTTCCCCTCGATTTTCCTAGATTTTTCAGTTTTTGTCACGGGATTCGACAGATCCATGGCAGGTCCCTGTCTACCTGTGGCGGTGTTGACACAATAAACAGAAACAAGAAGTGAACCCAAAAACAAGACAGAAACATAATTTCTATGAAGTGCACACACAATCTTGTCTCTATATGTAGTAAATATGAATCCCTTTATAGTTGAGAAGAGATCTAACCACTAATCTTTATCCATTATGTCATAGTGTAGTTTTGGCACATGACTCTTCGATATAAGAGACTGATTCTTCTGAAAAATGATAAGTCCTTATGCAGATCCCTTAATTCGAAGTCAGCGCTTTCTTCCTAATAAACCATCTAGCACAACAGATGAAGATCACAAGATTGATAGCACAAAGCAATGCTATGAACCCATAAAAAAGATCCAATCTACCATTGTTAACATCTGCCGGAAGCCAATTATGCTTATCTTTGGTCACATCCCTTATGATTGAAACCAATGCAGTGCTCACGAAAAAACCAAATGCGATGGTAGTCAGAAACAGGCTCGTGCTAATTGCTTTCATCCCTTTTGGTGACTCTGACAAGAAAAAGTCGAGCTGCCCTGTGTACACGAATCCTTCTGCAACCCCAGCTAGAGCAAACTGAGGTACCAAGAAGAACCCACTCATCGGTAGGGTTAAAACGGCGCCACCTGTGGATTTTGCGACCTTCATTCTTCGAATCTCGACTATTGCGGCCACCCCCATTGCTATAACGGAAAAAAAGAGGCCTAGACCAATTTTTTGGAGATTTGTCAGACCTGAGAAATTTCAAGATAATATCAAGAAAAAGGATATGTTTGATGATGGTCATAAAGTAATATTCTACAGACTATCTTGAATGCAAAGAGATGCAATACAATGGTATAGGTGGATGAAGACATCCGATCACAACACAATGTCCAATGAACTAAAATTCTTAATAAATCATATAATAGTTTTAATGATACTAAATCTAATTCCATTACCTATTATTTCATTTCTAGCATATTCTAGTGCCTCTTTCATTAATGTTGGTTGGTTTTGCGTATTTCGAATGCATACTTCAATAACATGAAACATTGCACGATTTCTTGGGGTAGTTTCCAAGTATTGAGTAAAAACTCAAAAAGGAGAATTTAGTTCTTATACCCTTGTTGCCTGACTCTTTTTTGAACAGATGGATGACCAAACGATCATAAATTCCGAGGGACAGCAGTATGGCTCCAATGAAGAAGGCATTGAATGAGCCTGGTGGGATTTGAAATGAACCGATAGACCTTTTCAATGTGGCAGCTTGTAGCACAGAATAAGTGATCATCTGTGCATGTACGGTCCAAAGCATAATCGTTGTTGCCCAAATTGGTAGCAGCCGACTCATCATTTTAATTTCCTCCACCTTTGCGACCGAGCACAGTCTCCATGAATTTTGAACACCGGATTCGACATTTGCGGTGTCAGCTTCGTCTACGATGGATGCCTTATCCAAGAAACTACAAGTTCAAAAAGTTACTATGTCAACATGGATATTTAGCTCCAAAAACAGACAAACAGAGTAAGGCTACAAAATTTTACCATTTTCTGTTACAAAGAATGTTTTCTAAAAAATGTTCTCCTAAGAAAACAAAATAAAATAAAGCAGAGAAAATTGCCAAGAATTGTTTCTCAAAATAGATGTATTTGGCTTCATGTAAATCACGTCTCCTGTCTCTCATTGTGTTAATACTATGATGTAGCAAATCAATATGGACTTTAGTATGGTGTCACTAATGAACTACGGATTTTAGACTACAGTAAATTAGAATATACCTGAAACGACCATTTTGAGAATATCTCGAGTCCTCGGAATAAGTATGGTACAATTGTTGGACGTTCGAGGGAAATGTCAGGTTTCTTTTCCTTATAGCAGCTACCAAGACTTGCAGAGTTTGAACAACAGGGCTCCCAACACATTTTTTATAACGATATCTTCGAGTTCCTGATAGAAAAATGACAACTGCAAGCCACATCAAAACCGTGATGCTTCCATAACCCCATACTCGAGCCGCTTTGTCTTGTATATAAACAAACACCGTAACTGCAAGGAGTGTCCCAAAACTGATGAAAAAGTAGAACCTGTTGAAAAAATGTACCATTTGAGCTTTCTCCTTCTCATCTTTTTGGTCAAACTGATCCGCCCCAAAACCTGAAACGCTGCATTTGATACCACCTAGTCCCAACGCGACTGTGTATGCAGCTATGTAGAAAACTGCCATTTGCAGACCATTAGCTTCTTTGCAATCGTTTGACAAAGAAATATTACATGGAGGTGGGCGTAAGTGGGGCAGAACTGTTGAAATTGCTAACAGGCCGGACCCCTATAGACGTCAAGTCAGCAAGAAATAAGAAAACTTAATCTGATAAAAGCATTTATTTGATTTGGTAGCTAACTAGATTAAATTAAAAGGCTACAGATTTGTAGACAAGTGCTTCTCTACTCTGTTATTGATTCATTGGATCACATAACAGATGCAAACTGGAACAAGTGTCTATTCACCCGGACGTCGAATTTAACCAGCCTTTCACTTACCAATGCATGAATATTTGCAAATATTGCAATAGTCCAATATCTTCCTAAGAAGGTGTCTGCAAGTATGCCTCCAAATATGCTTAAAAGAAAAGAAAAACCACCCCAATTTGTGACTATGGTTGACGCAGTGGCACTAGGTAGATGCATCGTGCCGTGGATATAAGTCACAAGGTTAACCCCGATTGCCATCGACGATAGCCTTTCGCAGAGCTCGACCACTACACAAAACAAGAACTGAATTTCCTCATCTGCTAGTTATTCGAATTTCATCAAACTTCATCAGATTTAAAATCATATTTTCGAGATTTTCAAGAAATGGATCTTTTTGTTCAATGAGTAAACCAACCATTTCATGCATGAAATTCTCATGCAATACAGAAAAGCTTCAAAATTTTCACACATATTACATCACAACTATTTTCCCTTCAATAATGCTCAAATCGTGGAGACTATAAAAATCATCTGATGGATATTATTTCAATAGCAAAACCATCCCTCTTTCCGGATCTCACTTACGAACACTAATTTACGTACTTGCATCAACAAAAATATCCATAAACAAAAAAAAAACCATGTGAAAAAATTGCAACTTTTCATGAAAATCGTTCTGAAAATTCAACAAAAGATGAAATAACGTAAAGAATGAACGCGTGAGCGACCAAGGATCGATGCCGCAGAAACCCAACCACCGGTGGTGGACCTGTTAGCAGGATCACCATTGTAATCCACAGCATCATCAGAAGCAGACTGCACCATTTTAGTGTTTACTCGCTCTTCCGAGTTTATGTTCCCAATAAAAATGGAACTTCTTGGATTTCCGTTGATCCTTTCCTCTCTCGCATAACAAATAAAAGGCAGTTTCCGAGGAGCCAGGAAATCATACTTTCCAACCTCGGTGTAGTGGATTATTGCGTAATATAAGCATAAATTATTATGGATATTCCATGGATTAATAGCTAAATTTTAATTTTTTTTATAGTTTTATTTATATATTCTCCATTCCAATTATATAATTTTCTTAATTTTTTTCGATTATCCTAAATATATAATTTATTTTCTATATTTAATAGCATTTTTTTCTTGGTTTTTAATAATATACTCCTGTTAACTCAATCTTAAAAACAGAAAACTATTTTTTGAATGGAGATTTTCTTAAATAGACTTCACACAAGTACTATAATCAATTTTAGTTTTCAGTTAAATTAATTTACCAAAATAGTCTTTTTATCATATCAAATTACATAGATATCCCATATTATTTAAATTCTATTCACCATCAATTTCTTTATCTCAAACTCTTTATTTGATTTTCGCAATTTTTCGAATAATCTTATAAATTCCATGCATTTGGACATAGAGTGGTGATAATTTGAGATAATTCTTTTGTCGAGTATCATTTTTATGCATGTTATTTTTTGAAGGTTTGTTGTGCATACTCATAAATTGTTAGCATAGAATAAAGTAGAGACTTAATTGAGACCATCAGATTTTTTTTTATATTTGTATAAAATCACATTGACGTAATTATTACGTTTCATAATCATGGTGATTGGTTATTTTGTTTATATTATTTTAGATGTGCAACAATCGTAATTAAAATATTATAACCTTGGTGGTTTCGTATGCACTAATTCAAACTAACAATTCATAATTTTTTTAAAATATGTTTATTGATATAAGTAAAAATATTAAAAAAATTAATATATTATAAATTAAATAAAACAGAACAAATGTTAAATCAACTCTTAAAGAGAAATAATAGATAATTAAACAAATAAATCACGAAAATAGAACATGTGTGTTCATAGAGAAAGGATATTTTAGGATTTTTTAATTAAATAAGATATAATGCAAAATGTGTAATAAATAATGCCATTTTTGAAATTATGACTTTGAAATAGACTATAATAATCAATTTTCTTTTTTTGTGGGAAATTAAAAAGAGATGTGATGAATAAATTTGAATATATATTATATATATATATATATATATATATATATATATATATATATATATATATTCAAAACTTTTATGACTTAATGACGAGTTCTTTGATTGGAAAAATAATCAATAAAAGATTTGATTTTTTGTCCTCGAACAAATATTGCCAGTATGTTATTGAATTCATAAATATGCATGTAACTAATATTCAATACAACAAATTTATTTGTATTTTCACAATAATTTAATTAAAATATTACATATTAATCATATATTAAGTACACTCAATCATATAATACGTAAAAAAACATGGGAAATTAGCGATCAAAGTTTTTAAATATTTGAAACCGAATTAAATAGTTAGATTATAGACTGGTTTTATAATATCGATCTAATTGGTGATTGATATAATATAATCAGTCGCAAATTTAGAGATTGGATAAATTAATTGGTCTCTAAAATGGGAATTGATATAATAATTGGAAATTGGTTTATGTGTTTAACTGCATTATCTTTTAAAACTAAATAAAATAAGTACATGAAATTACATTTTATTTTCATTAGATTAAGATAAACATCTTATACTAATTATTCAAAAAATTGTATATAAATTGGCTAATTATTTATTAGTTGGATATTTTTCTTTTATTTTTTATATCATTTTATCAGGGGAGCTTTAATAAGCTCTATAGAAATAAAATATTAGATTTTTTATACACCAATTTTGTTATTAAATCATTAATTTAGTAAGTATAAAAAATTATAATATTATATACGAAAAAAATCTTCCATACCATTAATACAAAAGTAGATCTCTTGTGAGACGGTTTCACAAATTTTATCTGTGATACAAGTCAACTCTACCAATATTCACAATAAAAAGTAATACTCTTAGCATAAAAAGTAATATTTTTTCATGAATGATCCAACTAAGATATCCGACTCACGAAATACGACTCGTGAGACCGTCTCACACAAATTTTTGTCTTAATACAAACTGAAGTGGGGATAAATTAGGATCACACTTTGCATATTTCCAGTATTTTTATACGTCACTCTTTAAGAGCTCCACACGCATTTGGATTTCATTAGGTATACACGGTTAAAATTGCTCGTTTAATTTAATAAAATAGCACTATGTTTCAACTTAAAGTCAAAGTTTCCAAGTAAATCTCCTATTATAACGATATGAAACCTAGTAATTTGTTCCATTAATCAGTGACACAATCATTTTATTTCTTTGTTTTTCATGGGAAAAAAAAATGCACATTTACATGCCTATATATCCTAATATGATTCGACCTACATTCAGTTGTTACTATCGTAATCTCGTATCGCCACAAACACTGACTGCATATAATAAACAATATTGACAACTATTTCGTATTCATCTTTGTTTTATGAAAACAATTTAACAATGAAATCTTATTACCATCGTAGGAACAAATTCGAATGTTTCTCATACACCAAAAACAGACAAGGATAATGCTATCAATTGTTCACGTCAAACTATTTTGTTGGCCATGATCGATATCATGAATTTGATTTTAATATATTGCTACATATTTGTTCAAAATTATATCAAAATAAGCACCGGAGTATTTGCATTACTTCTTTACACAGCAGTTGGCAACACTGAATTTATCTTAAAGAGTATAATTATGCAAAGGGCAAAACCCAAGTATCACAAAGTGGAGGGGCTTAGATAAGTTCTGAAACAGATGGATTTTGAAAGGATAGACAAAGTGGAGAGGCTTAGATAAATTCTAAACTCTCAAGCACTCATGTATATTACCATATATACAGCAATTTTACTCACCTTCACCTGCTGACTTAAGCATCGGAAGTGGCTACACCGGACACTCTTCTGGCATCCCGCATCCATTCACGAGTACTCATTTCATTGTCTGCAATTATAGTTGAAGTTATGTCACAGAGAAATAATTTCATCATAAGTTATATTCCCTTGCTCACTTTCCTAAACACAACACTTATATCCTTATCCGGTAGATTGTCTCGACTTTGCTCACCTGATTTACCCGGATCACATCATCTTTAATAAAAAAAAATTTACGTCACATGTTAAGTTAAATGATTCCTCGACAACATACCAAAATTTTCCAAACGTTTCGGTTTGTTGAAGAAAGCTGGCAATGAAATATCATCAATCCCCAAGAAAAGCAGGCATGTGAGGTAGAAGTCAATCTAAAGTACATTAAACTGACCATAAATTCTATTACTACAAGATGGACACATTGAACCTATAGCACCCGTTTGTTGCATTCTTGTTTGGGATGGTTCGTGATAGAACCCATTTCTGTGTTGGGTAATTTACAACGAAACGATGGAATCATGATGATAATATAGTACCGAAAATTACAGAATAAAATAATTAGCAAGAACACAAGGATTTACGTTGTTCACCTAAGATAGGCTACATCCACGGAGCTACTCAAATTTTTTATGACAGGAGAAATATCTCACACTCCCAACCCGAGTATAACCGAGAAAAATATTTTCTTCAACTCACACAAGAGAACATTGAACACTCAAATGTTCTCTCTCTTTTACTAAGATTTGAAAGCTTTTGATTTTGGGATGATTTTACAATACAAAGGATGCACTTATTTATAGGTGCAGTCCTCTATATGAACAAAGGAAACTTTTTCCTTTTCTGCCGGCACAAACCAATCAACCATTCAAATTTGACACGTTTAGCATTAAATACAGTGGACCCACTTTACCTAACATTTCTCCCACTTGAAGACTTGATTTCAATCATGTCTTCCCACCATCATTGCAGCAGCTCATATATCTCCACTTATACTTGCAGTCCAACTGAAGTTGAACACAAATTCAGTTTGTCAATGATTACCGTCTTCGTGAGCATATCAACTGGATTTTTACTTCCAGAATCTTCTCCAGCATCAAGACTCCATCTTCCAGCACTGATATGATGAAATGGTATCTAACATGTATATGCTTTGTCCTAGCATGATAAACAAGATTTTTTTTCTAAATGAATAGCACTTTGAATGTCACAATGTAACGTGTTATCTCCAAGCTTCTGACCCAATTCTTCCGAAAAAGATCTCAACCATATCATCTCTTTGCTAACTTCTGTAACTGCAACATACTCAGCTTCAGTAGGCGAAAATGCAAATATCTTTTGCAACTTAGATACTCAGCTTACTGTTGTATCACCTAATGTGAGCACATACCCAGTGGTACTTTTCCTGCCATCTAGGTCACCACCCATGTCGGCATCGACAAAACCTTGTAAGCCCAAATTTGATCTTCTGAAGCACAAAGATAAACTAGTAGTACCTTTCAAGTACCTCAGAATCCATTTAACTGCTTCCCAGTGCTGTTTTCCTGGATTGCTCATAAACCTGCTCACAACTCCCACTGCATATGTTATGTCTGGTCTAGTGCACACCATTGAATACATAAGGCTTCCGACACCAGAAACATAAGGAATCTTGTTCATATAAATCTGCTCTTGCTCTGTTGAAGGTGAATGTGCTTTGGTTAGTCTAAAATGACTAGCCAAAGGAGTACTCACATGTTTAGCTTCATCCATGTTAAATCTGCTAACCACCTTTTTCACGTACTCTTTTTGAGATAACTTCAAGATTTCGTTCACCCTGGTCTCTAAAGATCCTTATTCCAAGGATTTGTTTTGAAGCACCCAAATCCTTCATAGAAAATTCTTTTGATAACTCTTTCTTGAGTTTATTAATCTCCTCCAGACAAGCTTCTGCTATCAACATATCATCTATATATAGAAGTAGAATTATATAAGAACCATCAAACTTCTTCACATAACAACAGTGATCAGCCTGACACCTCAGGAAACCATTATTACTCATGAATCCATCAAACTTCTTGTAACACTGTCTTGAGCTTGTTTGAGACCATACAAGCTCTTCTGAGGTTTGCACACCATTCTCGTTTTTCCCCGTACTTCAAAGCCTTGTGGCTGCTTCATATAAATTTCTTTATCTAGGTCACCATGTAAATCTTCTTTTTCCGCTAATCCGAGTATAGTCCTTATTGTGGTTAACTTAACCACTGGAGATAAAATATCAGTATAATCAATGCTTTCCTTTTGTTGACAACATTTTACAACAAATCTTGCCCTGTACCTCTTGCTACCATTATGTTTTTCTTTTAACCGGTACACCCACTTGTTATGTAATGTGTTTTTACCTTGCGGAAGTTCTGTCAACTCCCACATCTGGTTGGATGACAGTGAATCTATCTCATCTTCCATGGCTAACTCCCACTTGATAGAACCACCATTTTTCATAGTCTCTTCATAGGTCTCCGGTTCACCTTTGTCTGTCAGTAAAATATAGTGAATTGCAGGGAGTATCTCTCAGGTGGTCTAATTGTTCTCGAAGATCTTCCGAGTTCAATCACCGGAGTTTGTGGGTCATCATCTTGTGCAGTTGATTCTTCATCTTCCTGGTTATTGCTTTTTACTTCATTCACAGGAATATCTGTCAATGGCACTTCATCTTTATTCTTGACTTCAGAACTTTCATCTTCAGTTCCAATATCTGACTTGTCCTTGTAAAGAACTTGCTCATTGAAGATTACATCTCTGCTTCCGAATGATTTTCCGATTTTGGTCATCCCAGAAACGATAACCAAACTCATTATCTCCACAACCAATAAAGAAACACTTCTTTTATTTCGGATCAAGCTTTGTTCTGCTAGCTGAGTCAATATGAGCATAGGATAAACATCCAAACACTTTCAAGAAGGAAATGTTTACTTCTTTGCCGCTCCATACCTCTTCGGTCTTCTGAAGTCAACCGGTATCGAAGGTCCTCTATTGATCAGATATGCTGCCGTGTTAACAACATCGGACCAGAATGATTGTGGTAATTCAGAATGCAGTCTCATGCTCTTAGCACGGTCATTCAAGATCATGTTCATCCTTTCGGCTACACCATTCTATTGAGGTGTACTAGGAATGGTTTTCTCCATCTTGATCCCGTTCTGTGCACAATATTTCTTGAACTCGTCATCTTCATATTTGCCACTGTTATCAGACCGTAAGCACTTCACCTTCAAGCTGGTTTCATTCTCAACCATGGCTTTCCACCTTTTAAAGGTCTCATAAACATCATATTTATTTTTTTAAAAATAAACCCAAACTTTCCGGCTCGAATCATTGATTATAAATGTAACATAATATCTTGAGCATCCAAGAGATTTCTCAAGAGATGATCCCCATACATCAGTATGAACCAGATCTAACTTTGCTGCTTTCGGTTCTCTACCACCTTTTGAAAAGCTCACTTTTTTCTGTTTTCTAAAGATACAGCTTTCACACAGCTTGTGTTCAACGGTCTTTAATTCCGATATCTTCCCGTTTGATACAAGCATCTTCATTCCCTTCTCACTCATATGCCCAAGCCTATAATGCCACAGACTTGAATTTGCTCCAGCACCCACGGCTACTAATGTTTCTTGCAACTGGAAGTCATATAAAGTGTTTCAGTTTTCTTTCCTTGAGCAACAATCATGGTTCCTTTGTTTACTTTTCAGGAACCATCACCAAAGGTCACATTATGGCCTTCGTCATCGAGTTGTCCCACTGAGATCAAATTTTCGTGTCAATTTAGGTACATGTCTGACTTTGTTGATTTTTCAGACAGATCCATTTGACATCTTCATTCGGACATCACCCATACCAACTATTTCCAAAGGCTTTTCATCAGCTAAGAAAACTTTTCCGTAATCGTCAGCGATGTAATTATCGAATACATCACGATTACAAGTGGTATGAAACGAAGCTCCTGAGTCCATAACCCAAGAATCAACTGGGCTTTGCATGGATAGTAATAGAGCATCATGTACCTTTTCAGTAACGACATTTGCATTCTTTGTTGATTTGCAGTTCTTTTTTAAGTGACCGGTTTTACCACAGCTCAGCACTTCAAATTCTTTTCAAAGATGTTTTTATCTTTTTCATTTCTTGACTTGGACATACCGCGCCATCGATTAGAACTCTTTTCGCCTCTCCTGCCCCTTCCTCTGTTCTTGAGATTTAGAGAAGATCTCGATGATGTTCCTTCACCCAAATCTATCTTGTGAGCTTCTTCAGCAAGAATTTGATCTCTGACATAATTGAATTGTAGTTTTTTTTTCTAACAGAGTTGATAACCGCTGCCCGCATTGGTTCCCAAACATTTGGTAAAGACGCCAAAAGAATAAGTACACGAATCTCATCATCAAAATTAATTTCAACCAATGTTAGCTGAGAAAAAATCGTGTTGAACTCATTGATGTGTTTAGCCACTGAAGCACCTTCTCCCATTTTCAAGTTGAATAACTTTTTCATGAGATGTACTTTGTTGTTTGATGATGACTTCTTGTACATGTCCGATAAAATGGACATCATCTTTTCTGTGGTTTGTGCCTCCGTCACGTTGTGTGCCACATTCTTCGGTCAATCGTATCACACCTAAAACTTGTCGGTCACGGAGCTCTCAGTCATCATCCTCCATCTTTTCTGGCTTCTTTCCAGATAGATGTTGATGCAACTTTTTGCTATACAGATAATCTGTAACCGCCAGAACGAAAAATCTGTTCCATCGAACTTGTTGATTCCTGGTCCAGTCCCGATCCATCATCTCCGACCATCGCTTCTCTAGCCTTAGCAAAAAATCTAAAAAAAACTTTTCTGACGTGGAAGATCAGACAAAACTGCAACCACAGAGCATACTCAGAATTTTTAAGTCATTTTACAACAAGACCCTGATACCAGTTGTTGGATAATTTACACCGAAACGATGACGATCATGATGATAATATAGTACCGAAAATTGTGGAATAAAATAATTAGCAAGAACATAAGGATTTACGTGGTTCACCCAAGATAGGCTACGTCCACGAAGCTACTGTAAATCTTTTATGACATGAGAAATTTTTCAACAAGTGTATACAATAATACACTAAATATCTCACACTCTCAACCCGAGTATAACCGAAAAAAATAATTTATCCAACTCACACAAGAGAACATTCAATACTCAAATGCTCTCTCTCTTTTACTAAACTTTGAAAGCTTTTGATTTTGAGATGATTTTATAATACGAATGATGCACTTATTTATAGGTGCAATCCTCCCTATGAACAAAGGAAACATTTTCCTTTTCTGTCGGCACAAACCAATCAACCATTCAAATTTGACATGTTTAGCATTAAATATAGTGGCCCCACTTTACCTAACATTCTGTACCACACACAAATGGATGTGACCAGATGGCTACCATCAGTATTGGTCATCAAATTATCGTTATCCAAGCGAAAATGAAGGATCTAATCCTTGTCCCACATCTACACAAGGGAAAATCTTGGATTCTCCAGGAACAGAATTTGAACTTAGCTCATCCATAAAGCTATGTTCTACAGGTATAGTTTTGCTCGGCTTTGAAGCGTCGACGAGAATATCAAAGGTTTCATTCACTCCAAATGAACATTCACCCTGTTCAAGATTGAAGCAAGATAAACATGCATATCAAATTCGCACTAAAATTAAGTGTTGCATTGTGGATGCATCAAGGAAAATAAATACAAATTACAGGAGACGAAGAGGAAAGTGAAAGCAAGGATAACTGTAAAACCCGCAAATTTCAACTCGGTATATTATTTATGTATATTTTGAAATTTTGGGTATATAATTTCGAAATTTGAGAAACATAGTACAAGATAAGATAATGAATATATATGTAGATATAGAATAAGATATAATGATGGATAAGAGATGATAATTTATCATAAATTCAAGACTTAATTCAAAAATTTAAACGAGAAGATAATACACGATCTGGATAGCATCCACCCATCTATAAATAGGAGAAGCTCCCATTCAAGTTTTACACCTCATTTACACCTCAAATTTTCGACTTTTTGCTCCAAATTTTCGAAATTCCTCTCCAAAATTCTACTGCAGTCATCAAAGTTATGTCCAAGTTCAGAAAATTATTTCTCTTGCTCAAGTGCTCAGAATCCGATCTATATTGTTCCCAATATGCTTCCATATGTTTCAAATAACATATCCAAATTTCATCCAAATCCAACGGTTAGGTTTTTGTTTATTGTCTTCACAAGAAAACTGTTCAAATTTAAGGCGAGAAGAGCATACCTACTGGATATTTGAATATGCAACGTAAGTTCATCAAGTGCTCGCATTTCCATCCAAGATGCATTTGGATGACATGTTCATTTTATTTAATTATTTTTTTAAAAAAAAACAAACAAATTCGCAACTAAGCATTGAACTTTTCCAAGTACCTAGTTTTAATTGCGAAATATCTAATTTCAATTTTAAAATATTTGATTTGGTAAATGAGACACTCAGAATGAGTATTAAAATATTGGATATTCGATATGCAACGTAAGTTCACCAAGTGCTTGCATTTTCATCTAAGATGCATTTAGATGACATGTTCATTTCATTTAATTATTTTCTTTGTTGTTAGAAAAAACAAATTCGCAACTAAGCATTGAACTTTTTCAAGTACTTAGTTTTACTTGCGAAATATCTAATTTCAGTTTTAAAATATTTGATTTGGTAAATGAGATACTCAGAATGAATATTAAAATATTGGATATTCGAATATGTAACGTAAGTTCACCAAGTGCTCGCATTTCCATCCAAGATGCATTTGGATTACATGTTCAAGGACTTTTCAGCAGCCACAAAGCTTAGAAAGAGAAAAAGGCTTGGAGCAATGATTTGAAGATTTTCGGACAACGTTCTTCGAGAGATAGTCCGTGATAGGAACGAGTAGCATAACCCGTGGATTTACAATTTACATAGAAATATGAAGTTGGATACACGTCGATAGTCATAGTCATGTAGGTCGAAAGCTAGGGGACTCCATAAAACGACATGCAATTCACCCTTGATAGAAAATTAAAGAGATTTAATTGCTTCACTGAGTTGAATTAGTTTGGTATCGCTTGAGCCATTTCATTGAGTTTTTATTTGATAATCGTAGCAGTAAACAATCATCTGAAGTATCGCTGCTAAAGATTGAATAATTGAGAATAATAATTGAGAAATACAATCCCTAGAGGAACGATACTTGTACTCTTGTACACTATATTATTACTTGACATCGTGCACTTGCGATTATTTCGAGCTTGAATATTATTAATTTTTACTAAAGATTTTGCAGTGTAAGTTTTGCTCGATCACTAAGCATGAAACATTTTGAAGTACTTATTTTTACTTGAGAAATACCTAATTTTAATTTTAAAATACTTGATTTGGTAAATGAGATACTCATAATATGTGATAGAATACTGTATATTCGAATATGCAACGTAAATTCAGTCATGGTTGGTTTTTCCAACTAAGATTCATTAGGATACTTATTCATGTCATTTAAAGAAATGAACACAGTTCATTACTGATCATGGAGTAAGAGTAAGTTGTTTGTAGATCAAAATAAGCACTTAATTTTAACAAAAATATAGTAGCATACTTGTCCCGCAGTAAAAATAAGTTCTTTATTTGTATATCGAAATAAATTGTTATTTTTATTTCATGAGGAGTGATGGATAATGTATTTGTTAAAATTTCAATTACATTGAAATTGCATCATAATGCATATTCGAATATCCAGTATTTTATTACCCATTCTGAGTATCACATTTATGAAATCAAGTATTTTGAAACTGAAATTAGGTACTATCAAATAAACTAAGTACTTTAAAAGTTTCATGCTTAGTTAGGAATTTGATATTTCTTTTACAAAAAAGATATCACAAGAAAAGAATATGTCATCCAAATGCAACTTCCAAGGAAAGACCAACACTTGGTGAACTTACGTTGCATATTCGAATATCCAGTATTTTAATACTCATTCTGAGTATCTCATTACCAAATCAAGTATTTTAAAACTGAAATTAGGTATTTCGCAAGTAAAATTAAGTACTTGAAAAAGTTCAATGCCTAGTTGGGAATTTTTTTTTTTAAATAAAAAAATAATTAACTGAAATGAACATGTCATACAAATGCATCTTGGATGGAAATGCGAGCACTTGGTGATTTATGTTGCATATTCGAATATCCATTATTTTAATACTCATTTTCAGTATCTCATTTATCAAATCAAGTATTTTAAAATTGAAATTAGGTATTTCGCAAGTAAAACTAAGTACTTCAAAAAGTTCAATACTTAGTTGTGAATTTGTTTTTTTTAAAAAAATATTTAAATGAAATGTACATGTCATCCAAATGCATTTTGGATGGAAATGCGAGCACTTGGTAAACTTACATTGCCTGATAGAATATCTAGTATTTTATTAACTTTTATGAGTATCTCAATTACCAAATCAAGCATTTTAAAATTGAAATTAGGTATTTCGCAAATAAAAGTAAGTGGTTCAAAATGTTTTATGTTCAGTAGCGAATTTGTTTTTTTATAAATAAAATAAAGAAAATAATTAAATGAAATGAACATGTCATCCAAATGTATCTTAGATGAAAATGCCAGCATTTGGTGAACTTACGTTGCATACTCGAATATCCAGTATTTTAATACTCATTTTGAGTATCTCATTTACCAAATCAAGTATTTTAAAATTGAAATTAGCTATTTCGTAAGTAAAACTAAGCGCTTGAAAAAGTTAAAAACTTAGTTGCGAATTTGTTTTTTTTTTTACAATAAAAAAATAATTAATTGAAATGAACATGTCATCCAAATGATCTTGGATGGAAATGCGAACACTTGGTGAACTTGCGTTGCATATTCGAATATCCAGTATTTTAATACTCATTTTGAGTATCTCATTTACTAAATCAAGTATTTTAAAATTGAAATTAAGTATTTACAAGTAAAACTAAGTATTTCAAAAAATTCAATGCTTAGTTGCGAATTTGTTTTTTTTTTTTAAATTTTAAAAATATTTAAATTAATGTACATGTCATCCAAATGCATCAGAAATGAAGAGTGAAAAGAGAAGATGATCAATAAAAATAGGTATTTATACAATTTTTTATTAATTAAAAAGGGTAAAAAGATAAAAATAGAAGAAACATCAAGTAAAAAGTAAGTTGGACTTTTGTAAAGTATTAAAATAAAAAAAAAAAAAAAACTGACGAGTATTGAAAATTAAATAAATCATTGACAGGTTCGTACGAGAAATACTGCTGGTGACCTTCACACCCCGGCTTATCTCTCAGGGGGAGTGAGGGAGGGAGGGAAGAGAAGAGAAGAGAAGCCAAACAAGGGAAGTTCAAAAACTTATTTTTAAAAGAAGGGTCTTCTTTACAGATTTGGTTCGTACGAGAAATACTGCTGGTGACCTTTCCCTCTCTGCTTATCTATCAGAGGGAGGGAGGAAGAGAAGAGAAGAGAAGAGAAGAGAAGAGAAGAGAACAGAAGCCAAACAAGGGAAGATCAAAAACTTATTTTTAAAAGAAAGGTCTTCTTTTTTTGGGGTTTTTTTTGGGGGCAAAGGGAATCCGGGTAATTTCTTCTCTTGCTTCTTGTTTCCGATGCGACGGAATATTCCTATCCGCATGTTCTTGTTGTGCATTTATTTATTTATTTACTGTTGCTAACTGTTACAATATTTAATTTAGCATTTTTATACTCAACTGTGAGTTGGTAGGTGGTGCTGTTGCCTACTTTCTAAGCACAAGATTTGTAACCTTTGGATTTGGGTCTTATGGATGGAAGAAGATTAACCGTTCCTGAAAGAATTGGAGATGAGGGGTTGCTGACAAATTCTGGAATAGGGTTCTCGCGGTTTCCCCAAGATGAAAAATATAATCTTGGAGGACTATTTGCAAGTGTGGGGCAGATGGGAATGGGCTTTGGTTTGTCACCAAACTCTCCGAATTCCACCGATCGTTTTAAGGTTTTACCATCGAGCTTTTTCTGTAAAAATGCGCTACCCGAGCCTGGCCTACTTATGGGCAGCCTGCCGGAGTTGGAGGTTGGAGAAGCATTGGAAGTGGAGGAAGAAGGGGTGCTACAGAAGGAAAAGAATAGGAAACAGGGTCTTAGGTTGAAAATCACGATCAGAAATCCATCTCTGAGGAGGTTGATCAGTGGGGCAATTGCGGGTGCTGTGTCCCGGACAATGGTTGCGCCTTTGGAGACGATACGGACTCATTTAATGGTCGGGACTTGTGGCCATTCGACGGCTGAAGTGTTTCGGGATATCATGAAGCATGAAGGATGGCAAGGGTTGTTTAGAGGTAATCTGGTTAATGTGATTCGAGTTGCACCAAGCAAAGCGATAGAGGTACTTTGGACTTTTCTGTGTTCCTATGTTAGTTTTGAGTTTGCATTTAGCATCTTCAATGTAACATCATCTGTTATTTGAGCAGATTAGCATTAAAGAACTATTACCATTCAAAATGTCATGGCGTTGTTTGTGTTTTATTATGTTAATGGTGATGTTCTATTGATGTTAATTATTAATTGGAATCTACACCCGGATTGCTGATAAAAATCTTAACTTGTCGAATATCGTGATTTGCGGAGCTTTATTTGTTTGTTGATATGCTAAAACTTAGCGAAGAAAAACGAGGGTGTACTTTCATTCTTCTGTTTTTGAATGTGATGTAAGAGGCACAGATTTGCTGAATATATTAATGGTAGAGGGATGAGATTGGGGTACCAAGTTTTCAGTTAACTTCAAAATCTTGGGAATCTTTGGAACCAGGTTATTCTTTGTTCTTTTATGACCAGAATAAGATAGCCTAAATCCAAGAAACCAGCCCATTAGGTGTGGGAGACCCTTATGTTTATATGCTAATCTCCTCTTTTTAGTATGGATCTTACGTGGAACCTATGATATTTTCCAATCATTGAGTAGCGGACACCCATGATCATTTACTTTAGACAACTATCTGATGCATTAATGTTAATTTGGTGCATGCACTTTCATCCTGTTGAAAATGTGGATACAAGCTACACCAACACAGACCTAATTATATTTTTTATGTTGCAATTCGGTATCGTCGGTTCTCAACGAGAGTAGCAGTATTAATTGGCTACGATCAATGAGTAGAGAGCACAAACCTAATAGATTTGTCTGTTTTATTAGGTGGGAGGGTATATTAAATATTTCTGCACTCTACAGATTATTATGGAGGTGATGTGGGACATGCAAGTCTTGTCTCGGCTTCTTTTCTTGACATATTCCCTTTGATAACTGCAGTTATTCGCATATGATACGGTAAAGAACCAGTTGACTCCTAAACCTGGAGAAGAACCCAAGATACATGTACCCATTTCTCTAATTGCCGGTGCTGTGGCTGGAATCAGCTCTACCATATGTACCTATCCACTCGAGCTGCTCAAAACTCGATTAACTATTCAGGTACGAGAACTCCATTTTCTTGTCATTCGTTTATATGTTATCATCATTTTTCATTCGTGTTACTTTATCATCCTCAGAGAGGTGCATACAAAAATCTCATGGATGCTTTCTTGAAAATAGTACGGGAGGAGGGACCTGCCGAGCTTTACAGAGGCCTCACACCTAGTATAATAGGAGTAATTCCATATGCTGCCACCAATTATTTTGCTTATGACGCATTAAGAAAAGCTTACAAGAAGGTTTTTGACAAGGATGAAATCGAAAATATTGCCACGCTCTTGATAGGATCAGCTGCTGGTGCAATTTCGAGCAGTGCAACTTTTCCTCTTGAGGTAGCTCGGAAACATATGCAAGCTGGCGCGCTCAATGGTAGACAGTATAGAAACATGCTTCATGCCCTTCTATGTATACTCAAACATGAAGGAGTCGAGGGCCTTTATCGAGGGTTGGGTCCGAGCTGCATGAAATTAGTCCCCGCCGCAGGAATTTCTTTCATGTGCTACGAGGCGTGCAAGAAAATTTTAGTTGAAGATGAAGATCGGTAGAAGGTTGGATAAAAACTTTTTTTTGGGGATACAATTCGAGGAAATCTCATCACCCTTCCAACTCTCACGTACCCATCGAGAAGAAGCTACTATCCATTTAATTTAGTGTGTATTTTTTTGCATTGGATTATTGATGAGATGGGATTATTCTCTCCTTCCGAAGCCAAGGAAAGATTGTTTTTGATGAAATATTTTATCCTCACAATCATATAATAATCAAGGGAGATGATGTTTATACTAATTTTGTGTTATTTTCAATTCTGATATGTAAAATACGTATCAAATTTATTAACAAATAAAGTTGCAAATAACAAAAAATAAAATGTAAATATCAATTCTTCCTAAATAAATGTTTTGGTTTTAGTTTTACAAAAGAGATGATGCAATAAATTTTGCTAAATTATGAGTATGATTGCATAATTGCTCCAATTTGTCTTAATTTGGGCGTGCGACTTTTTATAAGTTTTAAAAGCAGTTGGTTTTACTCAATTTATTTTTTAAAATTTTATTTGAATTTATTTTTGAGTAGAAAAGAGATTGTTACAATTGGATCTTGTACGAGAGAGTTTCATCCCAAACTTGAAAAGCGAGAACTTTAAATCTGTTGTTAGTCATCATTTGGTACGAATGATGAGATGCGAGCCGATTAATCATCTTTGTTTTATATAAAGTTTGATATAAATTTTTCAAAAAATCCAGAGATATAAATCATTATGTACTCATATATATCATCAATATATCACACATTTTTTATTATCTCAAGTATCATCACACGGACCAAACGATAGTTGAGAAAGGTTTTTTTAATTAATTTTTTTAAAAAAATTATTTCAAAAATAAGGTAGATAGTGGAGTTTTGTAAAATTAAGGCAAAATTTATATGATGAATTTGAAAATTATCTAGGAAAAATCTTTTAATCCATGTTTCAAAAAAAATAAAATACTTAGATCCAAGCATAACCTATATATTTAGATTGTAAGACATGTCAACCCTGCTCATATTTACAATGAAAAGTAAAATTTTTGGCATAAAAATAGTATTTTTCATGGATGAACTAAATAAAATATTCGTCTCACAAAATTAATCTGTAATATCATCTCATGTGAGTTTTTGTGTGATTTAAAATACGATGATTTGATCAACCTCATTCTGAATTATATAGCTTTACATAATAAAACCCGGGAAACAGAATGATGAATAAAACCTTGAACTAATAATTAGATGCGTAAATATCAGATTCTTCTATTTCTGAATTAATTATAGACTATTGCAAGACATTAGCTTTGGATTTATCAAATTGTAATTTCAGCTTTGTAAGAAGATTAGAGAATCGGGTAGCCGCAGTTTGACAAAAATCACTGCTTCAATGTCTGCCAAATAAGATGAAATTCTTCATAACTCAGCTCTAATAATATATTCATTTCATTGTTTTTTTTATGTAGTTAAAAAAGAATGGTTTTGTTAAGTCATAGTTGTTAGAAAAGAACAGAATTCAATAGAACAATTCCCCGTTGGCTCGACCAAACATAGAGATGCTTCATTGCGACCTCACTTGCACTATGACACTATTTTCTTTAATCCATTTGAAATATTGAAATGAACATCCCATGTGTTGGATCTCATTTCTACACGCCCAAACGCAACGAAGTTTTAAAAATTTTATTTTATTTTGACAATCAAAATATGTTTTGCTTTGGGCGCTCGTATGATTTTAACAAAAACATTCATAGGGTGTTAGAATTATACCTTTAGTGAATTAAATCACTTGGCTCCAACTAATCCGGTATAAACGGATTTGGCTCTTGATGAATCCCTACGATCTTTCTTCAAGAGACTCCTTTCTTTTCTTCTAATTAGGTCCACGACTGGATTGTTTGATCCTCTTCTAAATTGCACTAGAAATATTGGAAGATATTTAACGTAGGAGAAAATTATTTGAGAGACGGCTCAAAATTCTTTCTCAAAAGAGGTGGCCGATTTTTGCTTGGAGGATGGAGGCTGATTTTCGAAAACTTATGGTGTGGTAGGCTAGGGTTTTGACTTCTCAATCCCTATATATAATTAACACATGACCTAATACATAATTAACATTAATGGGCTTGATTTAATTAATTTGGCTAGTCCAACTAATTTAATTAATTTAATCAAGGTCCATTAAAACTTTAATTATTTATTATGTTGGAATTGTACTCCTACAAGCCCATTAAACACATTATCCACCATATTTAATTTATTAATTAATAACTCAACTTTTGAGCTTAATAAATTAAATATATTATAAATTCAACATTTGAATTTATTATTTAAATTATAAATTCAACTGCTTGAATTTTCATCACCTCCAAAATTTAATATTTAATAAACCTAACTTTTGAGTTTAATAAATTCAATTATCAAATTTTATAAATTCGACTCCTTGAATTTATTCTCTCCAAATTTCATAAATTCAACTTCTTGAATTTACTATCTCATAAGTTGAATTTATTTTCTCAAAATTTAATTATCATAAATTCAACTCTTTGAATTTACTATATCATAATATAAATTCAACTCCTTGAATTTATTCTCTCAACGAGAACCAACAATCTAGTACTTGTGTGACCCTCAATAGTTCAGGGATACAGCTAGCCGTGGGTTCACAACTCCTTGTGATTCAGGACATAATCCTTTATTCGGGCTTACCCTAGTTAGCCCCATTCTTTTCATCAACACCTTGATCAAGAATGTCAGAACTCATTTCTAATTGCACCCATCGGTTCATGGTAGGAGCGTCTAGTAGCATCGTCCCATGATCCCCCAGGTATCACTGATAGTGCCTGCAAGAACCAGTCGATTATGATTAACGTACAGTACGGTCCCTTCATCTCATATATCCCGATCGAATCTGCAACCATTGGTTTATCGAGGGTTGCATATTAATTCGATAACTATGTGATAACTATAATAGTGGCATCGCGTGTACTATTTTGAGAACTCCTTCTCTAACGTACATCTTGTACTCTGGCCAGAGATTCCATGCACTATTATTTCATCAGATCACATAGGATATCCACACCTGTAGGTGAGCGGTGAATCCCCGACTACAATACACTGGCTCCTATATGTGTCGCAACTGTACCCAACCTCGCCACCTGATGACTCTAATGGAGCCGGTAAACGAGTCAAAGCACAGCCCTAGCTTATAGAGCCTCAGTGTTGTCCCGGGTCGTAAGGACTAATGGTGTACAATCATAACCACGGACTTATCCTCTCGATGAATGATAACCACTTGGAAAGTCCGAGGGAGGGTTGTTCGGTATAATCATCATATGACTACCCATCTGCATGTTTGGACATCTCTATGCCCTTACCAAGAAACGCAGTACACAACATCACAGATGCTAGTCTCGAGCTCAAGCGACCTTTATCCATGTTTTAGGCGGCTGAATCGACTAGGAACGAATTTAGATCATACAGTGTTTACAAATGAGTTTCAACATCGAATTACGATTCATTTGTATTAAAGTATAATCAAGGTCTTTATCTATGTTTGATAACATGGGTATACAGATAAAGAAATAACAAACCATGAAATAATGAATTATATTAAAATAAAGATTGTTTATTACACTTGAGTCAATAAAATCCCTAGTCAACAGTTGACTTGTAGGGCATCTACTCTAACAATCTCCCACTTGCCCTAGAGCCAACTACCCATAAGCTTTAATCCCATTGCTTCGCGATGCTTCTCAAACAATGGTCCTGGCAAGGGCTTCGTAAGTGGATCGGCAACGTTATCTGCAGAGGGGACTCTTTCGACTGATATGTCTCCCCTTCCCACAATCTCCCGGATGATGTGGAATTTCCTCAGTACATGTTTGGACCGCTGATGAGACCTTGGTTCCTTTGCTTGCGCAACGACACCAGTGTTGTCGCAGTACACCGGGACTGGATCAACTCCATTAGGAATGACGCCCAACTCTTGGACAAAATTCCTCATCCAAACTACCTCTTTGGCTGCATCAGATGCAGCAATGTATTCAGCTTCGGTGGTGGAATCATAAACGGTGTCTTACTTGGAACTTTTCCAAGAGATAGCCGCACCATTACGCATGAATACAAATCCAGAGTTCAATTTCGAATCATCTACGTCACATTGGAAGCTAGAATTAGTGTAGCCTTCCAATTTTAATTCTCCACCCCCATAGACCATGAACAAATTCTTAGTCCTTCTTAAGTACTTAAGAATGTCTTTCACGGCCTTCCAATGCATTGGACCAGAGTTCGCCTGATATCTGCTTGTAACACTCAAAGCATAAGCAATGTCAGGACGTGTCGATATCATACCATACATAATACTACCAATAGCCGACGCATATGGAATACGTGTCATCATCTCTATCTCTTCATCAGTTTTGGGACACATAGCTTTAGATAGAGTAATACCATGACACATTGGTAAGTATCCTCTCTTGGACTCTTCCATATAGAATCGCTTAAGAATGGTATCGATATAAGTGGCTTGGGTGAGTCCCAGCATCCTCTTCGATCTATCTCTATAGATCTGTATTCCTAATACATAAGATGTTTCACCCATGTCTTTCATGGAGAATTTACTGGCCAACCATACTTTGGTTGATTGCAGTAATCCTACATCATTCCCAATGAGCAGGATATCATCAACATAAAGTACTAGGAATGTCACTGCACTCCCACTAACTTTCTTGTACACACATGGTTCCTCAGGATTCTTTGCAAAACCAAACTCTTTGATAGTGTTATCAAATCTGAGGTTCCAACTCCTTTACTCCTGCTTGAGATCATATTTGATCTCTGAAGTTTGCATACCTTATGCTCACTTCCTACTGAGGAATATCCCTCAGGTTGAGACATATAAATTTCTTCTTTGATGTCTCCATTGAGGAATGCAGTCTCTACATCCATTTGCCATATCTCATAGTCATACCATGATGCTCTATGGCTAGTAGTATTCTAATGGACTTAAACATAGCAACTGGTGAAAAAGTTTTCTCACAGACAACTCCTTGCCTTTGAGTATAACCTTTTCCAAACAGTCTTGCTTTGAAGGTCACTACCTTCTCATTCGCCCCAAGATTTCTTTTGTAGATCCATTTGCATCATATGGGAACGATTCCCTCAGGTGGATCTACTAATGTCCAGATTTGGTTTGAATACATAGAGTCCATTTCTGACTGCATGGCTTCAAGCCATTTGGTTGAATCAGTATCAGATATTGCTTCTTTGAAATTCATTGTATCACATCCAACACAAGACTCATCATGGCCTTGTTCATGAAGAAGCGTATATCTTGTAGGTGGTCTAATAACCCTATCAGACCTTCTAGAAGCTTGTACTTCGACTACTGGTTGTTGGGGATTAGGTTCAACTACTATAGTTGAGGGAGTATCTTGAATTTCTTCAAGTTCTATCATCTTGCCTTTTCTATCTAATAGAAATTTCTTTTCCAAAAAGATGGCATTTCTTGAAACAAACACTTTTGATTCATTTGGATGATAGAAATAATATCCAACAGAATTCTTTGGATATCCTACAAAGTAGCACAAAATGGATCTACTATCCAATTTGTCTCCCACTGTCTGCTTCACGTAAGCAGGACATCCCCATATTCTCTTGTAAGAATATTTGGGAGTTTTTCCCATCCATATCTCATATGGTGTTTTATCAACTGCTTTAGCGTAGACATTATTCAACAACATTGCCGCAGTTTCAAGCGCAAATCCCCAAAACGATGTAGGCAATTCAGTGAATCCCATCATGGATCGAACCATGTCCAACATGGTTCGCTTACGACGTTCAGAAACATCATTCAATTGTGGTGTTGCTGGTGGAGTCCACTGTGAGAGAATCTCATTCTCTTTTAGATAACCCAAAAATTCAGCACTCAAGTATTCTCCATCTCGATCAGATCGAAGTGTCTTAATACTCATTTCTAGTTGTTTTCCTACTTCAGATCTGAATTCTTTGAACCTTTCAAATGCTTCAGATTTGTGTTTCATAAACATAAACAAATCCATACCTCGAATGGTCATCAGTGAAGGTAATGAAGTAGGAATGCCCATATTTTGTGCTAACACTTAGCGGGCCACAAACTCTGTGTGGATCAAATCCAGTAGACCATGCGCACGTTCCACGTTTCCATTGAATGGAGTCTTGGTCAATTTTCCTTTTAGACATGACTTACAAGTAGGTAGAGAATTTATGTCTGACAAGTCAAACATGTTTTCTCCCACTAGCTTGTGCATCCTTCTTTGGGAAATATGACCCAGTCTAGTGTGCCATATTTGTGTGGGATTTGGATCATCTAACTTTCTTTTGTTTATTGTTGAAATCATGTTTACTTGGACATTCACTTATCATTTCCAGAACATTTCTGGCACATATAATTTCTTATGTCCGAACTTCTTGCAAGTGAAATAAATATGTTCTAACTTATCGGGCTTTGTAGGCCTTTTAAGTATCTTCCAGAGTTTGCCTCTTATTGGGATTGTTTTTCTTGTGAGGGGCAGAACATTTCTTTCCCTTACCTTGTGGGTCATTTTTCGTCCGACGAGAGGCCCATTATAAAAACAACGATTTTCTTATTTCATGGTGATCTCATAAGTCATAAGCGTATTGACTAGCTCATCAAGGCTATCTTGAAGTTCACCATAACCCCGTCAAATGAGGAAGAGAAAGACAACAATCGATATCATCAATTAACTCGTTAGGAATCACATATTCCAGGCCCACCACGCTTCTCAATAAGCACAGTCATATGTACATCATGTTCATGGGCTAGAGCCCCATCTTGCATGTGTGTAGTCATGAGCTCCTTGAAAGTAGTGTGCATCATCGTATGAGTTTCATGCACCATGCAACTCTTGCACGTGCATTCGAATGTCAGCAGCATTCAAAATTTCCTCAAACTGTCCCTACAGTTCATTTGACATAGAAGCGAGCACATCACACTTTAGCTTGCATACTATGGTCCTACCATCTTGCATGCATTGTCAGTTCAACAAGACTGACCTTAGTGTGTATGTCATTTTCTCTGAACTTAGAACAATTTTCCCAACCAGTCTTGGAAATTAGATTCGGTTAGCTTGTTAATAACAAAATAGGATTATGTGACGAAATCGAAAAATATACTGATATGAAAACAGAATAAATGTTGCTGATTATTTTAAAATAATTTTAAGATATAAAATATGGATTTTATTTTATAAATCTCCCTCCCACTATTTTGACATTTCCACCACCCTCTGATGAAAAAGGGAAATCGTATTTCCTTAGTAGGCACGTAGAGTCCAATTAGCCAATTATAATCCCGAATAATATCAGTCCAATTATAATTTCTAAAAGGTAGAGTCCAATTGCATCCATATGCAACCTCCGCGTGTTTTGCCTCACGTTTAATAAGGACCCAATAATATGACGCCGTTTATTTTCACGTGTCAAACCAACTCATCAATATTGAATTGTAATAGACGGTCGACATGAGTTCCCACAATAATATGAGCCGAAGTCATGGGAGTTCCACTCAATTCACATCATATGTCCGGTGGAAGTCACAGCTTTCCGGCGTACAGGCCTCCCCAATAATATGAGCCAGACACTGTCCGCGGGTAGCGATCAACATGCAACCACGGTTGATGGAAGGCAAGGAAAAATTAAACTCTTTTAATTTTTACTTTTTCGGTTTGATATAAATTTTGAATCTTATTCAAAATGAGAGATTTTTAATTTCAAAAATTGTCTCATCATTTTAATTTAAAAACGCGTGCCACGAGTTTGTATGTTTGCCGGATTCATGCAACTATATTATATAATAATATACATACATGCATACTACTATATATCACATATATCATAATATGACATTCAACAATAAATAAGGATGATCGATTGCCAACACTATTAGATCCATGTGAGCCAAACATGGATCCAGGTCCAAAACCTAGGTGAATGCAGGGATGCAAATGCAACAATTACAAAAACTTCCAATATTTTACATGTCTTCATCTCGATCATCGGGCCCACCATCTTCCGGTCTTGATCTCCCACTATTTCTAGTAATTACATTTAAATAGCCATGGCACATAAGAGATACATCTCATGGGGTGGGAATAGGCCATAAACCAGACCCACTTTAATAATATCAAATATTAACAAAACGAATAAAACAGTAAAATATCCTAACATACACCTAACACATTGGTCAAGGCTCTCGATCATCCTTCATGCATTTAATATCAAATATTAACATCAATTAATTAAACAAATTTAATTAACTGATCAACCATATATCTAATAATTTATCACTAACCACCACAATTATTAAATAATTTAATAAATTAAATAAATCACTTTATTTAATTTCCAATTAAATCAATAATAATTGATTTCTTGTAAAACTCATGTTTACCATAAATAATTAAAATCATATTCTAATTATTTATTTCACAAGAAAATTATTAATTTTTCAAAAATTAATTTCCAAAATAAAAATTGAACCAATTTTCAAAAATATCAATTTTACCCAAAAATTTGAAAAATCAGAAAATCGCACCCTAGGCCCAAACAATTCAAGCCCATTATTCAGCGCGCTTCCTGAGACGCTCCCCGGCAGCCGCCCACCCACTGCCCGCCCGCTGCCCGAACGTTTCGGGCAGCGGCTGCGGCCCTGTGCGCGCAGAACGCGCACAGGCGCGCCGACGCCGCGCGCAGGGCGCACAGGCGTCCGACGCCTGCGCTAGCGCCGTGCGCGCAGGCGTCCGACGCGGACTGCCCGGAACAGTTCCGGGCAGATTTAATTTTTTGTTTTTATTTCAAAAATCTGGAAAAATTAATTTTCGTGGTGCTAAATTTTCTGAAAAATTTTCTTGTGTGGTTAGAAATAAATTATTCAATATCAAAACCATACGATTTAGAAAAACCTTTGCTCTGATACCACTGTTGGATCTCGGTTTTCTACACGCCCAAACGCAGCGGAAGTTTTAAAAATTTTATTTTATTTTGACAATCAAAATATGTTTTGCTTTGGACGCTCGTATGATTTTAACAAAAACATTCATAGGGTGTTAGAATTATACCTTTAGTGAATTAAATCACTTGGCTCCAACTAATCCGTTATAAACGGATTTGGCTCTTGATGAATCCCTACGATCTTTCTTCAAGAGACTCCTTTCTTTTCTTCTAATTAGGTCCACGACTGGATTGTTTGATCCTCTTCCAAATTGCACTAGAAATATTGGAAGATATTTAACGTAGGAGAAAATTATTTGAGAGACGGCTCAAAATTCTTTCTCAAAAGAGGTGGCCGATTTTTGCTTGGAGGATGGAGGCTGATTTTCGAAAACTTATGGTGTGGTAGGCTAGGGTTTTGACTTCTCAATCCCTATATATAATTAACACATGACCTAATACATAATTAAGATTAATGGACTTGATTTAATTAATTGGGCTAGTCCAACTAATTTAATTAATTGGGCTAGTCCAACTAATTTAATTAATTTAATCAAGGTCCATTAAAACTTTAATTATTTATTATGTTGGAATTGTACTCCTACAAGCCTATTAAATACATTATCCACCATATTTAATTTATTAATTAATAACTCAACTTTTGAGCTTAATAAATTAAATATATTATAAATTCAACATTTGAATTTATTATTTAAATTATAAATTCAACTACTTGAATTTTCATCACCTCCAAAATTTAATATTTAATAAACCCAACTTTTGAGTTTAATAAATTAAATTATCAAATTTTATAAATTCGACTCCTTGAATTTATTCTCTCCAAATTTCATAAATTCGACTTCTTGAATTTACTATCTCATAAATTCAACTTCTTGAATTTATTTTCTCAAGATTTAATTATCATAAATTCAACTCTTTGAATTTACTATATCATAATATAAATTCAACTCCTTGAATTTATTCTCTCAACGGGAACAAACAATCCTGTACTTGTGTGACCCTCAATGGTTCAGGGATACAGCTAGCCGTGGGTTCACAACTCCTTGTGATTCAGGACATAATCCTTTACTCGGGCTTACCGTAGTTAGCCCCATTCTTTTCATCAACACATTGATCAAGAATGTCAGAACTCATTTCTGATTGCACCCATCGGATCATGGTAAGAGCGTCTAGTAGCATCGCCCCATGATCCCCCAGGTATCACTGATAGTGCCTGCAAGAACCAGTCGGTTATGATTAACGTACAGTACGGTCCCTTCATCTCATATATCACGATCGAATCTGCAACCATTGGTTCATCGAGGGTTGCATATTAATTCGATAACTATGTGATAACTATAATAGTGACATCGCGTGTACTATTTTGAGAACTCCTTCTCTAACGTACATCTCGTACTCTGGCCAGAGATTCCATGCACTATTATTTCATCAGATCACATAGGATATCCACACCCGTAGGTGAGCGGTGAATCCCCGACTACAATGCACTGGCTCCTATATGTGTCGCAACTGTACCCAACCTCGCCACCTGATGACTCTAATGGAGCCGGTAAACGAGTCAAAGCACAGCCCTAGCATATAGAGCCTCAGTGTTGTCCCGGGTCGTAAGGACTAATGGTGTACAATCATAACCACGGACTTATCCTCTCGATGAATGATAACCACTTGGAAAGTCCGAGGGAGGGTTGTTCGGTATAATCATCATATGACCACCCATCTGCATGTTTGGACATCTCTATGCCCTTACCAAGAAACGCAGTACACAACATCACAGATGCTAGTCTCGAGCTCAAGCGACCTTTATCCATGTTTTAGGCGGCTGAATCGACTAGGAACGAATTTAGATCATACAGTGTTTACAAATGAGTTTCAACATCGAATTACGATTCATTTGTATTAAAGTATAATCAAGGTCTTTATCTATGTTTGATAACATGGGTATACAGATAAAGAAATAACAAACCATGAAATAATGAATTATATTAAAATAAAGATTGTTTATTACACTTGAGTCAATAAAATCCCTAGTCAACAGTTGACTTGTAGGGCATCTACTTTAACACCATGAACATGTATATACCACAAGTTTGGAAAGAAAATTGGAGTTAATCATTACCAAATCAATTTGCAACACCAAAAAAATGACGGTAATATGCTAGGTTGGTAGCAGACAAAGATTTAATGAGGGTTGGCAAAATTATCGAAGAAAAAAAACGCGGTTTCATATCTCGGAGTTCGGTTATAAATAGAGATATAATTCGACCATTTCATTCATCTCTTCACCGAGTTCTTTCTCTCCTCTTATAGCATTTGAGTGTTTAGTTCTATAATATTTATGATGTGTTTGTTCTCTTATATTGAGAGATTGTGCGTTCTCTTTGAAAACACAGTGAGTAGTTGTACATCATAAAACATTATATGTTTGATGGCCAGATGGAAATGTAAAAATTGATTTTTTATTCATTAAACACTCAATCAAATCATCAGGTATCTGTGAGATGGATCGAACAGGTCCATAATTGCAATGCTTTTAACATATAAATATATTTTTTTCATAGACCAAATTGGAGAACTTCTCACAAAATGATACGTGACGTATAGTCTCTACATCAAAGCTCCATGATGGGACAAAATCTTATATTCGATGTTCAATTATAACAAACCTTCCCTAATGTTTTTTCTAAAGAAAGATAAAATATTAAAGCAAAATCAATCAACAATGTGAAATCAGAAAGTCAAGAACGGAGAAAAACAACAAAAATTAATCTCAGCGTGTGAATTGCAGCTTAACTCTTCATCTTCCTTCTTGGAGTGCGACACTTCTGAGGATGTATTCAAGACAACTCATTTTCCACATTCATCATATCATATATAAATAAATATCAAAGAAGATGGAACGAACGAATCCCAATTATTTTAAAATATTCATCGTCCATAGATATATATTCCAGATACTTAAACATCCATGACCGTTGTGGAGGAAACTACGTTCTCATATTTTTGTGTAATTTGCAAGCCCTTTCTATACAAGTACATTTATTACCACCTCATTCGTGATAATCAAGATTGGAAGTCAGAATTTGAAAACCATGTTTTCTGTGAAGCCAAATTCCATGAGTATGCCAGTCAGCTGCGAAGAGAGAAACAAATCAGGCAATGGAAATCATTACAAGCAGAGAAAAAGGTGGCAAAAGAGGGGAGATTTTGGTTCCTTGGAAAAATTCATACCTCGCCTTTTGACCGCTCCTTTGCCTTATCTCTGGACATATGTTTCATCATTTCAGGAGGGCCACAAACCTGGATAAGCAACAGAAACAAGTGAAACAAGTTCACACGTAAAATTATGCGATCAGTTCTGTAGAAGAGGTCAATATTAATTTCGACCCACGATATATGCATTGCTTTTGCTCCTTCAATTATTGAAACATTTGGATACATGAACCACCAACAACACATAGTAACTGATACTGGATGCACCTTAATTAATTACTGATATGGGTTCACACAAGTGATGCCACCAAACAGACATCTACTAGTCACTCTTGTGTCTAATAAAAATTCTACCTTCTTTTGCTGCTGGCACCTTTCCATCATTCACCGTGCTAACTCCTCTCCATTCGCAGAGTATCCAGTTGAGATCCCCTAGTCCCAGAAAACAACACCAGACTTGTCTCCCAAAAACATAAGAAACCACATTGAAGCAGATAGAAATACTAGTAATTATATTTGTGGAGTTGGAGACTGAGATGTGGTATTGACAGTAATGCAGATGATATTGTTTGTAAAGTTGATGTAATAAAATGCGCGTAACAGCAGAAATTTGAGTGGAACTTACCGTTCAACTAATGGTATTTTCAGTCTTGATTTATTCAATTTGAACAATCATCAATTATAGGTATTGTGCAACTTCAAAATGAAAAACTGAAGTATAGACCCCAAGGAAAAAAACAAGAAATTTGATTTTCAACCTCACACCGATTCATATTGAGGTGGCAACTATCAACAAAGAGATCTTTCCCTTGAACCCCATCTCACACTACAACTATAGCTTGCAGCTACTTTGAATGGTCGAAAAACTTGCATTTATAACAAATAATAAAGAATGTTTCAACAAAAATTGTAGAATCAAAATTAAAATCAAATTATCATAAAAAGCATAAACCTCCAGCTAATAAAACTTAATTGTTCCTGTGCATAAAATAGCAAATCAATCAAACATGCTTCATCTATCATGTGTACTTCCATATTCCCATATTTTTTTTACGCTAATACGCATATCAATTTTCTAAAGTTGAGACTGCGTACACATGTTTTGTCAAAAGTTGTAGGCAATGACCGTCGCTGATTCATAAAAAAAGGTCGTTTTTAAAGAAACACTGCTCCTTCATACCCAATAAACACAACAGCTCTAAATTCAGATAAATCTTAAGAACAGCAGCAGAATAACAAAGCTGAAAGTGCATGAATCCAACAGAATCGTAGTTTTCATTATTCTGATCTAAAATTAAACATGTATTCCTCGTAGAAAACCAGGAAAAAACGCCATAAATCATCAAAGGAGTGACATATTACCAAATTTGATGAGAGAAAGTAGTAATAAGAGGATATTCCAGCGGATGCAGCTGCAAGATTTCCGAAGCGAATGCCAGCATTGGACTTCGTCTGGCTTCGAAAGCGACTGCAGATTTTGTCAGTCTTCTGAAAAACACTGCCATTTCTGATCGATCTGAACGGTTACCAGGGTTATGAATTTCGAGTGAAGCCTTATAAATAGTACAAACAATGAAAAAAAAAACCAAAATATTAAAAAAAACAAAACATTTATAAATTTCTAAAAAGGCGGGGTTTAACACAACAAATGCAAAAACTTGTGTGAAATAGTTTCACGGATCATCTTCTGTGAGACAAATATCTTATTTGAGTCATCCATGAAAAATTATTATTTTTTATGTTAAGAGTATTATTTTTTATTGTGAATATCGGTATGATTGATCCGTCTCATAGATAAAGATTCGTGACACAAAACCCCGGCTCTATATTATAATAAAATATATGAAACTTTAATTTAAAATTAATATAACTAATTTGTATTCAGAGAAAATAAATAAATTATATCTGATTATTAATAAGGAATAACTAAAAATAATTATGCTGATAATACGTATGACAAAAAATAAATTAAGAATCATATTATTAGAAATATTTAAAATAAAATTTAATATAAACAAAATTAATAACAATAAAAAAATATAATTAAAAATATTTTAAAAATTAGGGTTGAGTACAAAATCTATTAAACCGTAATAAGGTTTTAGTTTTTTAAGAAATCAATCCTTCGGTTATTTTTAAAAGGCAAACACTTGTGTGAGACGGTTTCACGAGTCGTATTTTGTGAGACAGATATCTCTTATTTGAGTCATCCATGAAAAAGTATTACTTTTTATGCTAATAATATTATTTTTTATTGTGAATATCAGTATGGTTGACCTGTCTCACAGATAAAAATTCTTGAGATCGTCTCACAAGAGACCTATTTTTTTTTAAAATTAATAGAAATCAAACAAACCAAATAAATTGATTTTGCGTTATCATTTAATTTTATCAATTAAAATTTATATTATATTAAAAAAAACTTCGAATTTTAATTCTCTGTCATTATTTTATTTTTTTATACTAACTGAGATTATTAATTTTAATTTGGTACGATTGATTTTATTTTTTATGTAAAATTTAGCATGTGCTATTATTATTATTATTATTGTCATTGTTGTTGTTATTATTGTTATTATTGTTATTAATGATTTAATTATTATTATTGATAATAATATTCTTACTTTTAAAATTTATTTGTTATTAATAATTATCATTATTAGCTAATAAATTATATCAACAAAATATGTTTCCATAGATTGATGTTACTGAAAATATAGATACCTGTCGAGAGGTCGGATTATATTCTGGTAGGTCAGCTCGGATTACGAGTGACCTGAAAACACGAACAAGAGCTTTATAAGAGGGTTGGAAGATTGTTTCGGCGTAACTCCTCCGACACTCGGTTCATAAAATAGGAAAAATAAAAAGAGTGTTATGAAAATCACCTAAGAGTTTTGGTGATTGACAAATTCAAAACAGCAATTAATTGTTTCAGAAAACAGCTACAATCTTAGATTATATTGCAGCACTTAAGTGTCAGTTATACCCCATGATGTGTGTGTGATTGGCTAGAAAATCCCTCTTGAATTCTTTCTTCCATATTCTTGAAATATAGCATGCATAATTGGATTTATATTTTCGAAATTGACGAGGCTCACCAAGTTGGTCAAAACCTTCTTTAATTGAGTGCAACAAGGTGGTTTCAAAACCTTAATATATTCTCCTTAATTTCAAAAATGGCACATTTAATTCCCCCTCCTTCCTAAAATTTGAAATGCATGCATGCTCAATTGCTCATATTCGAATTTCATATATATATTGGCTTTAAGCGGATTCCATGTATAATTATTTAATATTTTTGAAATTATTTTTTTTACAGCAATAATATAATTTAAAAATTATATGCTTATACATATCTATAATTAATTTAAAATTTACATGTCCTAAGATGCATAGTTTTCACGAGAGTTGTCATGTGAGTAGAGTTCTTCCTTGGCTAAAATTCTAGTCTTTACAATATTCTAAATCTCCTAGAACCCTTTGGTAGGTCGGCTAGGAGGTCGTCCACGACTTGCTTAATCGACACAATAAGGATATTTGGTAGGTCAGCTCAGATTGGTTCCCAGATGGCCTCCCGGTGAACCTAGTAATGTTGCCCGAGATGAGCCCTTGAATGACCTCCCGACAGGGGTGTAGCCAGGATTTTAAAATAGAGTGGGCTAGACGTTAAAAATTTAAATTTTTTAATGCAATTTTTTTTGTTATATTTTGTATAATATGAACGAGAACAATTTTAAAAATAAGTCACATTTTTATTTGAAAAAAGTATTATGAAGAATTTAATTTATATAGATACATGTTATATATATATATATATATACATATATAAATACATACTTATAATTAGATCAACACGAATACATACAAAATAAACCCCGAGTCATCTATTAACCCCGAGTCCTCTTCTGTATTCAATTCAATCAACAAAAAGTAGTACTGTTGCCAAAGTGGGAGCATCTGGTTCTTATCTACTCTCATTATTAAAACCTCGATTTCTTGTTTGCTTCGAAACGATGGAGACTTCTGAATTGAACTATATATTTCTAGAGATTCCATGAATCTTTTGATCATTTTGACATATATATGCCATAATACAGCCTTTTATTTGCTCGTGTTTTATTACAAAATCACACTCCAAATAACACAAATTAAATAACTAGAGGAAACAATATATATAATATTTAAAAATATATAATCCAGAAAAGAAAACAATTAACATCTACTAAACTTGATTGGGAAAAATGTGCATGTCGAGCTCTTTCATCAGCTCTATTTATTCTTGCAAAAAGAAAAATATTACATATTGCATTACTCATATATATCTCTTTGGTTTCCCTTAGACTTCTCCTCCTACAAGGTTAAAAAATAAAGAATAAATGAGATATTAATTACAATGAGTATATGTGTGTGTGATTGTGTATATAGACATGAAAAATTGTATTTTTGGTCTCTTACATTTGTTTCATTGGTCATTTTGATTCTTCATGTTATTAAATTTCAGTTCTAGTCGCGTATGTTTCGATTTTTTGAAATATTAATTTACTCATGTTTTATTGGGAGTGCTGATGTGGCACAGAACATATAAGCATCACATGTCACATCAGTGGTGCATCAATGTCACATCAGCGCTACATAACTAAAATTGAAAAAAATAAAAAAGACTAAAACTTAAATTTGACAACGTAGATTATCAAAATCACGAACATGAAACAAATTGAAAAAACCAATTTTTTCATATACATATACATATATATATATATACATATATATATGCGCGCGCGCGGAGATACTTACCAAAATCTCTAGCTGTCTTGCATTTATAGCACTCCGTCCTGCTAGCGTAATTATGCATGCCGCATCCAAGTCTGACCAGCATTAAACATGTGAGCCATTAAATAAACACTGCATAATTCTAATCAACATAGTACGATCCAATAAATTAACCTTTTGAGTTCTTGGTCCTCTTTTTAAAATTATATCTTAAGCTTGACATTTTCCTTAAAAACCAACAAAATAAAACTATATGCGATGTCATGTCATGCCTCCAGTCGTAAGCCCGTGTGAGCACTGCAACAAATAAAAGATTCTACTAATAACCATTCGTATCGTATCATACGTATCTATTTTTTTTTAAGAAAATGAATATCTCAAGTTGTTCCCTTTTCCTTTTGACTAGATCAAACACGGTTGCAGACCAACATCTACCCGTTTGCCTAGGAAGGTTCCCTCATTAGAATAGTATGGTTAATTATTGCCTGAACTAAAATGCGTATACCGAATACTGATGGATTAATGCATGCTATCCATTAATCCATCTTGGCTGGTCTCGGTTGTCGAATTTGAATCGTGGATGATATTATGATCCCACATAAGTTACTGCAACGTGCATCTAAAGGAGAACATGCATTAATCTATGGTTTCTTCGAATAAACCTGGTGCAAATCCAATCTCCGCTTTTCCAACCAGGGATGGCATCATATGCATAACCGGCAGAAGCTATAACTCCGGCCCCATAACCGCAGTAGTCCTTCAGTGAACCACATCGATAGCAGCTCGTTCGACTGGCATAGTTGTGTGCACCGCAATTCTGGCCACCACAATACCAATCTCCAGGCATCAGTTCGGTTCTCTGTATTATGTACGAGGAAACTTCGGCTGCCGTAGCATTCTTGGGGCAGCCACATCGTTGGCATTGGTCTCGTTTCTTGAAGTTGAGGTGCTGGCATGCGGGACACAACCAATCTCCTTCCTTATTCATTGTGTGTCTAATATTTTATGAAGAATGCAAAGTTAGCAACACTAAGAATGCAGCAGATCAAATGGAGAGTATATATATATATATATATCTAATAAATCTGCGTTATGTGAATCATGCATGATGTTTGAAGTATGATGGCAATAATCAAGCTGCAAAACGTATGAGAACACACACAACTCTATCCTTGAATATTTCTTAAGTTTTTGAAATTCAAGATTATTTAATTTAAAGTACATTTCCGTCTTAGACAACACTATTTTGTCAAACAAACGGCACGAAAGAAGTCTAACGTACATGCACAAGGGAAAGCCAATAAACACCGTATCACCTTGTATGAAAACAAAACAATATCGACGTAAGAATCGAAGTATATATATCTTTTCAGGAAGTTCTTGCTAGCGTTGTTCGAAATTGGTGATTTTGAAAAATGGGTTGATAGGGGTTTATATACCAGTGAGTTCTCCTTTTTTATGGTACCCTAAGCTCTTTTTTTTTAGCATAAAATGGTTTCCTTAAGATGGGAATATTTCAAAAGAGAAATCTAAAGGATTTTGATAAAATATACTTTTCCTCGGTTTCGTGTTTTGATCTCATAGATGTGGGGACATGCATGAGGACAGATGGTAAAAGCAGTGGACATTTTAGTGTGCATTGGTTAAAGATCAATTTACAAAAAAAATAAGTCAATTATATATATATGTATGTATCTTTTTCCCATGATTCCCTATGCATTATTACTGAAAAGATTGAAAAAATTTGTTCTGTATTCTATTCCCATTTCTTTCAGGCATTACGAGGGGAAGACATTACTTGAGTGGTGCAGCTAGGCAACTTTGTATTTGGGTTTGAGGGTGGGTATGAATGCAGATGATTGCCGCCGTTGATTTTTTTTTATGAATAAGATACAATCAACAGGACTCGAATTCGAGATCGACCACAACCTTTTTTGTCGAGGGCTTGAATATATCAGAATGTTTATTTTGGTTTGAATGGTGCTTTAATTATGTTTTCCACGATGTTAATTAATATATATGAGCTAGAAATTTTGAGAAAGAAAATTTGGATCTTTTTTTGCTTTTCTTGGTTTTGTTTTTGTTTTATTTCCACCCAACTCAAGATTAAAGATGTAAACGAACCAAACCGTTTGTGAGCTATTCGAAGCTCGATTCGATAAAAGCTCGTTTGAGCTCGTTTAACGAGGCTCGTTAAGATAAACAAACCAAACCCAAGCTTTACAGTATTCGGCTCGTTAGCTCGTGAACATGTTCGTTGGTAAGTTCACGAGTAATCTTTTAGATGAAAAATAATAGTTTTGATATTTGATTTATTGATTTTGCATATTATTTATGAAATATATAAAAAAAATCTATTAAATTTATGTATTATAATAAATTTACAAATTTTAATAAGAATAATATATTTTTCTTTAAATATATAATTTACTTTTTAATTAATTTAATGAAAATTTAAATGTATAATTCATATTTATTAAGCTTGTTTAGGCTCGATAAAGGCTTGAATAAGTTCGTGAGCCATGCATATATTCGTTAAATAAAGCTCGAGTTCGGCTCGATTATAAACGAACCAAGCTCAAACTTTGAAGAGTTCGGCTCGGCTCGACTCGATTACATCCCTACTCAAGATCAAACAATATATGTATACGAGCAATTAATGAATTTGTCTATGTTATATCGAAAGTGTTATTGCATATGTAGTTTTATACAAGATGTTAATATGAACATGATCTTAAATAAAAACAAACAATATGAGGTCCATTAATATTTTTTTGTTTTCGGTTTAGATTTTCATATGAACATATTCTTGAGTAAACTACATCGAGAGTGTTATTCCAGGTGTATTTTTATACAAGATTATGTATGAACATGATCTTGCATAACAAATAACGTGAGGCTCATCAATATTTTTTTCCTTTCAATTTAGATGTTTATATGAACATATATATTTTTGTGTACACCGGGAGTATGTAGCATAGACGAAGCCACAATCAATCATGCCACAATTTTTAGTCCAAACACTAAGTCAGTAATTATTGACGACATGCCAACAATATCCAGTATATCATTTCAGCATTTCACAAAGAAAAAATATATTAAAGAAACCAAGTTAGGCTATTGCATTAAGCAAATGTAAGCCAATTACGTACTTAGATGGCCAATTTTGGGTTTTTTCCGTTAACTACAAAAAGGTAATGTTTGCAAATGTTTAAAAAATGATTATGAATTTTTCTTTTACAAATTCAGTTTTGCAAACGTCATGCCCGAGAACAGGGTTGATCTACGTTTCACCATCACACAATTTGTAAACTATTTCTTCATCACCGGCCCCAAAACATGGCTTGCTCATTATCATCTAATTGCTCTTCATTCTTATCTGGTGATGGAGAGTAAGGGATGAGCGTTTGGAGGGGGACTGCTCATTCTTATCCAAACCAGTCTATTTGATAAAAATAAATAATCATTTTTACAATGTTGTTAAAAAAAATGTGGAAGTGAATAAAAAAAAATCTTAACATAACCGAATTATTAACTATACTTGATCTTGAACTAGTTCTTCATCACCAGCCCCAAAACATGGCTTGCTCATCATCGTTACCAGTCTCACAACAAAGTTATGAATATTACTCATTTGTCTGTTCCAGAGGGGACTCACGAGTCGGCCCTTCGCATAATCTGGCCGATATTTTATATTTTTATTTTTATTTTATTAAAATTTTCTCCACTGAATTATGAATCTGGCAGCTCTGAAACCAACTGTAACGCCTCAAATTATATGACTGACTCCATTGTACCAAGATGAGTCTTTGTAGCGTGCTTATGTTCTAACTCACACACACCCTAAAAACTTCTCAGTTGATCACCTATCCCAAAATCGCTTCAAGTTAATTAGCACGCTTAACTTTGAAGTTCTTATGTGATGAGCTCCTGAAAAAATATACACATGAACAACGTCTATCAAATTTTTTAAGCAATCATCAACTGCATAGTCTCATATCTGAACATATTTGGAATCCTTTTCATTCCGGTGTGGGATATATTCATTCATGTTTCCTTCGCCTGAAAGCCTGTCAGAAGCTGCTCATTGTCAGTGCAACCTTATGAAATCGACGATCACCCCACTTTTTTCAACCCCGGGTGTACAATATCTGTTTTCTCCATGAATTTAATTCACGTGCTGCAAATAAATGAATCAATCCTAGTAAGCTGATGGGTAGGCTTATGTGGTTCAGGTAACATACAGTGAAAAAACAAGAGAGAATCTATTCCGATTTCACACACCACCACCGTTGTTACTATGCATGCTTTGGTCAGTTAAAATATTCCTTCTTTTTCATCCAATAATTCAATATCCAATGGATCACTATATACAGTGGCGGAGCTAGGAATCCGATTTTACCCGGGCTAGAATTTTAAACTCTAAAATCCTTTAATATTTTAAATTGATCTACCGGAGTAATATCAAATTTATCGAAAATTATACAAAAATTTACATATAAATTTTTAAAATTTTTTTGGGACCACCCCGGGCTTTATATTATCTATACATATTATAAAAGTGTGAATCAAGGTCAAAGTTTTTCTATTGTGTATTGTCAACTTTGTCCTTAGTTTGTACACACAGTAAAAATTTAGTGAGGATGTTTTTGTCAAATCAGTTATTATGATAAGGACAAAATTTTCAAACTACATTTTTTTTAGATAATGATCAAGTTGTCAAAAAAGCCGAAACTTTAAAATTCTTTGATTTTTATTTTCTTGTAGATGAATTGAACAAACTTTTTTCACAAAAAATATTAATTTGAAAAGATTGAAATACCAAAATATATTGGTTTTATTTGCTTATAGATGAAGTGAAAAAGAATTTTTTCACAAAAAACTTAATTTGTAGATTTTTTCACAAAAAAGTTAATTTGTAGAAGATTAGAATAACAAAATTCTTTTGTTTTATTTTCTTGTAAATAAAGTGAAAATATTTTTTCCACAAAAACTTAGTTTATATAACGATATGATGTTAAATATATTTTATTTTACGTTTATTAAGATTAATTATTTTAAAATGAAGAATTAAACTAATGAACTCAAATAATTAAACTAATTTTGTTTTTGTTTTAACAAGGTTGGTGTCATGAGGAAGTTTCGATATTTAATTACATTTACAAAATGATACAATAATTATCAGATATAAATATAGATAATCCTAATAAATATTTCATTGATATTTATTTTATCTATATTTCTTTGTCAAAAATAAAGTCAACTAATATTGTTCAGAGCCTCGGTTTATTATGAAATTTTAACGATATAAGATTGAATAATATATTTGTATTAATTTTAACTATATTTTTCTCTTTTTAAAGGCTAGAAACTATAACAATTATTTTATGAGAGATTCTTGCAATTAACGAATGATTATTTTTATAAGAGATATATATTGACAAATCAGTTATAGTCTTTGTAACATTAAAAGATATATCTTTGAATGTAAATTTTTAAAATTATGATAAATAAATTTTTATAAAATTTATCAATTAGCAATACTCACTACTTCTCCATAGACAAAGTCAAAGTTATTTGATTTTTATTTATTTGTAGATAAAGTGAACAAATGTTTTTCACAAAAATATTTGTTTGAATGTGATTTATTTTATTTTGTAGATTTATAATCTTTTGAATGATTTTTTATATGCAAGAAGTTTATCTTCAATTTGGTTTATTTCATCCTAGCCATGTGGGTATTGCCCCATAATAGGATGGATGGCCAAGATTTGCCCATGCATATATAGGACCCACTTTTTTTTTTTGAAATTGTATGTGTGGCAAAATCTTACCCGTTGAAATGAAGTGAGTGTAGTGCCCACATAGGTAGGATCTCATTATGACTTTAATTTGGTGAGGAAATTTTTGTAAATCAATTATTATGATGATGTCAAGATTATCAATCTACGTAGCAATGATCAAATTGCCAAGAAGATTGAAACTCCAAAACTTTTTGGTTTTTATTTTCTTGTAGATGAATTGAACATATTTTTTTCCGCAAAATATTAATTTGAGAATATTGAAATACAAAAAATCATGGGTTTTATTTGTTTATAGATGAAGCGAAAATAATTTTTTCCCAAAAAAATTAGTTTGTACAATATTGAAAAACCAAAATTCTTTTGTTTTATTTGGTTGTAAATATAGTGAATTTTTTTCCACAAAAAACATAATTTGTCTAAGGACATGATATTAAATATCCTCTATTTTGCATTAATTGAGAATAATTAATTTAAAACGACGAATTAAAATAATGAAGCCAAATAATTAAATCATGTGGGTTGGTGTTATGAAGAAGGTTCGACGGTTAATTACATTTTACAAAAATGATACAAAGCATTATTGGATATAAAAGAAAGATTACCTTATAAATATTTCGTGAGTATTTATTCTATCTATTTTTCTTTATAAAAAAATCCAACTAATATTTTTCAAAGCCTTAGTTTATTATTAAAATTTAACAATATATGATTGAATACATACAGTTTTACTAATTTTGACTATTTTTCGTCTTTGTAAAGATCATAAACTATAATAATTACTTATTCGATGATCTTGCAATTGACGAAGATGTATTTTTATAAAGGATGGATATAAATCAATTATAGATTTATGTAATCTGAAATGACATATCTTTGAAGGTAAATTTTTAAAATTATTATGAATAAATCTTTACAAAAATTATTCATTATTGCTTAATATTTCTCCTTATGAGTTATGATTGATAATAAGAAATGTCAAATTTATTTGTTTTTATTTGCTTGTAGATGAAGTGAACATATATTTTTCACAAAATATTAAATTGAATATGATTTATTTTATTTTGTAAATCTATAATCTTTTGAATGAGTTATATATGCAAGAATTTTCTCATAAAAAAAATTAATATATACAAATTTAATACTTCCAATAATATAGTATGAAATATAAAAAAATATATGTTATCGTAATTTTGAATTTTTGTATTTAAATAACATATTGCATAAATATGTTATATCATTAAGAGTTGAACATTTTTTGATAAATATAATAAAATATTAATTAAATCATATTTTGTCAGTTGTCTAGAAGATAGAGTAACCAAAATTCATTGATTTTATTTGCTTGTAGATTAAGTTAAAATATTTATAAAAAATAAATATAATTTGTAGAATACTGAAATAACAAAATTCTTTGGTTTTATTTGCTTGATGAAACAAACTTTTTTTTTCTACAAAACATTTAATTTGTGTGGAGATTTGTAGAGGCATCAATTAGAGAAGAATATACATTTCTTCTCATAAGATTTGCTAATGAAGATAGCAAGAATATTGTTTTTTCACAGAGAAGAAAAAACTGATGACAAAAAAAAATCGTGAAAGCAATATAAATTGAAAATATAAAAGAAAAAAACATTTGACGCAATAATTTAATTTAAGGTTTAGAATATATTATCTATATTATATTTTTATTTTTCATAAATCAATAACACGTTGTAAAATAAGTGGTCAACGTTATGTATTATACTTTATTCTTCTCTCAAATTTAATTTTAATAACTATAGTTATATCAATTTTATATTATATTTTCTCCAATGTCTAATTTATACAAAATTATAATATTTATTACTACTATGTTTTTCAACAATTTTTAATTTATTTAGATTGCGCTTGGATAAATTGATTTCAAATTTATGGATTAGAATTATAATTTTATTGTTAACAATGAAATAATATATCAAATATTGAATATACACATTACTTATTTACATATTATTATTTATATAAAATAGAATAAATTTCAAATAACATTATTATTGGGTGGACTTGAAAAATATCATAATTAACATGAAATACTACTATATAAACATGAAATGAGTGGATTTGAAGTTTATGATGTTACTTCTCTAAATAACAAAAATACATTTGAATGTATTGAAATCCATGGATTTGAAATCCTTCCATTCAAGAATAACCTTAGATTTATAACACATAAAATTTTTAAACAAATATCTTTTGCACTCATTTTATAATACATGTAGTACAAATTATATTACATTGAATTTCCTACGGATAATGCTAAAGGTACAACCAATATATCGTACTGCGATATTTACAACAATTATATAGTGAGATTTTGTTATTATCTAATGAGATTTTATATTTAATTTATCATGAGATTTTGATAAATGAAATTTCTGTATTGATTTTTTTGAATTATAATAATTATTGTACAAATTTGGTTGCACATGTAGCATTACTCATTTTCTATCGACTAATATAGCATAATCATTAATATATAATTTTTTGTAAATTAATCTCTTTTGATCTCATTTCTTTAACAAAAATTATTGATAATAGAAATGTATATTCACGTGCGTCGCACGTGTCTTTACCTAGTATATATATATATATATATATATATATATATATATATATATATATATATAAGCCACGATGAAGAAATGGCCAAATGATAATAATAAAAAAATGATAATGGACCAAGAGTGAGATTTGACAACATGATAGAGATTAAATTGCAGAGAAACAAATATATGAAACCAAAATCACAATTTTGCCTTATTTCTACAAACTTTTTGGACTCTCAAATTATTAGCTCATTATAAACCTAAATCTTTAATTTTTACTATGTAAGACAAAAGGTATCACACCTTCAGAACGGGACGTTCTCGTCGCGACCTGACCCTCGATCCCTCAGCGTCGAGAATCTAAAGGTCATGACTCCTAGATGTTTAAGACGTGACTCCCGTCATGTAGCATTTTGCCCCGCAGGATTAAGAGGTAGCTCCCATGCACGCAGCATTTTGCCCGGCATAATGCTTATTTCCTAATGTTCCTTGCCGGTGACTGCCTCTGATATCATTCTGTCACGCCCGGAGTCCAGGCCCGCGCGACTTGCACAATGAGTCCCTATAGCAACTAATTCATATTCGACCTCGATTTACGAAAATGATTAACCCAAGTTGTTATAGAAGTTAATTGTAATCTATATAAACTCATTTCAAATTTTTATTTTATACCACGTGGGATAAAGGGTATCACAAAAATACTACACATGCATGTTGGGTTATTTCCTCAGCTTTATTTATTCATGAAAATAAAAAATATATACATCTTGCATCATACATAGGGTTAAACACCTCTTCCCTTAAACTTCCGTCACACGGCTCCTCTACAAACGAAAATAAAATAAAAAATTAAAAAAATTAAACGATATATTGATTGATTAGAATGATAAATAAGGACATATAAAGAAAAACACCGAGAATAAATCTTAAACTAACATTTTTATGTAATAATCTGTGTACCACCAATATAATTTAACATATGTATTGATTATAGAAAGTTAAAATAAGTCGCACCTCGTTAATTATAAATGTTAAAGAGAATGTTGCAGAAGATTTTTTTTCGAGATACACCAGCTCACCAAAATCTCTAGGTATCTTGCATTTATAGCTCTCTATCCTGCTAGCATAATTGTTCATGCCACATCCAAATGTGGCCAACATTAAACTCATGTCAGCTAGAAATTAATAAACATTGCATAACATCAATTTAATTGTTATGATTATTCTCTTAAATTAGTATATATACATGGTACGATTTAATTAATTATTCTTAAACTTGACATTTTCGTTGAAGGAAAATGATATATGTACAATAAAGCTTACCATTTGGTTTACAAACTGCATTTAAAATTACAAAATTATCATTCCATTTTATTTGTAAAAATCTTTCGAAAAAAAGCATTTTATGATTTCAAATACACTTTATAACTCAATATGTAACTCCAATTGTACATGTAGCATGACCCTTCGTTGCAAACCTTCAAAATTTAATATAAAGAACGATGTCATGCCCCGTGATCAAACAATAAGCCCACGCGAACGCAACTTTAAACTATAATCTCCGCTACAAATTATTCCATACCCATTCTGGTTTAACATATGTAAATGGTTAACTCAAATTGCGACAGGAGTGAGTTATATTGTATCGCTATGGTCATCTTATGAACCGATTCAAACAGCTACCACAAAGATATTTGAAAAACCGCCATTTATGGGATGTATTATGGGAGAGCAAAACACAAAATACGAATTTGATTATTTTCCTAATATTATTACTTAGGGAATGAATATTTAGTGCGAACTTTATTGGTTCATAGAAGAATAGAAAATATGACAATATCGTGATCCTATCTTTGATTATTAAGTTTGATTATTAAATTCATGTAACATTTCATAGTAATAAAAAGAGAAAATTGAAATTTTAGTCTTGTAAGTTGACTTGTTATGAGTTTTAGTTATGTAACTTGTCAAAATTTGATTTTCATTCAATTACTTGATTTTTTTCTGTTTTCTTTTGGACTTTTTTGGTATGAAGCCACTAAATGCATCAAATATGATTTATTTGGTACGGATTTGCTCCTACTTGACATATGCTGCTAGAATTAAGATCATATTACTCAAATTAAAATTCATCTCATAAAAAAAGGAAAAAAAATATAGCAAAATGACCTCAATACTTCAAAATGAAACAAAAATGTTTGTTGTATCTCATTATTTTTGTTTATGTATACTTAAAGTATTTTTGTTTATGTATACTTAAAGTCACGCCCCGAAACTCAGGATTGACACCGGCGTTATTTAACAATCACACAATCGAAAAACAACCAGTCTCGTAGCCCAATATAAAGCAAACCAGTTTATATATCATAATTCAAACGAAATAACAATTGTCCTTACAATTCAATAACCGAAAAACGACAGAATCTAATGCGAAAACGTTACAACTGAATAAAAACAATAATCTTAACTTAAACTAAATATTGAAAGTTCACGAGCCTCAAAACTGGTTCAACTCCTCTTCCTCGAGTTCTTCCTCGGGTATATCTGGGAAAGGGTTGTAAGGGGGGTGATTATTTTGGTAAATACTCAGCAAGTGGAGGCCGTATCGAGCACATGAATATAACAACATGCATAATTTCGAAAATCACATAACTTGCATAACATCATTCATATCACATGCATAACATTTACCAGGCGCTGAGATTCCTCTACCTTCTATGGTTTAATGATATCAGTCCCTAATTTTTACTTCTCTAAAGGGGCGAGGCCATATAGCGGTTACATTCGATCGGTTCCAAATAAGTAATATTGGTGGATTTAGTGGTTTCGAGGAAAAAATAAAACCCACAAAATTGGGTCGATGTGGATTTATAATATGGTTTCCGTAAGATGGGATATATGTCAAAAGAGAATCTAAAAGATTTTGATAGTTAGACCTTTAGTTAGTTGGATTCATATATTTTGATCTTTATGGACTTGGGGACACGAGGGGAGGGTAAAAGTAGCGGACTCTTTAGTGTGAATTTGTAGAAGAAGTAAGTTAATAAAAAATAAGTCAATTATTATACCTTTTCCCATGATTCCCTATGCATTACTACGGAAAATATTTGAAAATTCTGCCTCCATTTCTAGCGACGCATTAGGAGCTAGAGTGATATCGTTTCCGAGGTTGGATGCAAATTTGTATTAGAGTCGAGCGAGGACAGGTGAATCGGGCGGCTGGGCTGCCCCTTTCATATCGTCTTCTCGGAAAAAATGACCAAAATTATACTATAAAATGATATTTTTATTTTTAGTTATATTAGTAGTGTGAAAGTTTGGTGTGTCCTAGTTCAATAAGTCGATTTCTATTTTTTACTTTCAGCCATTTTTACTTTCATATCACAATATGTCTCAATAATATCCGACGACATATCAGTAGTATCTGAGCAACGTGATATCCAACACCATACTAGCATTTGGCGGAAAATGAACAAAATTTAAGGAAAAAACAACTTACTTGAAATGTTTTTTTTCCTAATAAGTATACAAACAACTCAAATATCATATGTAGATATGATGATTTTAATCTTGATTTTAACTAATATATTATATAAATATGTATCAATCTTTGCTCCGGCGTTGATTTAATTCTCGTACCATAAAATGAATCAATCCCAGTAAGTTTTTGGTAGAAAAATTAAGCAAGAGATAAGAATCAATTCATTTTCATACACAACACCGTCATTGACGAATATAGTACCATTGCTACTTTGCATGTAGTGGCGGAGCCACATGTTTAGCTCGGGTGGTCCAAAAAAGAAATTATATGTAAATTTTGTATAATTTTGAAATAATATGATATTAGCCCGGTAAATCAATTTAAAATATTAAAATATTCTATAATTTAAAATTCTAGCCCGGACAGAGCTATATTTCTCGCTGTGTCGCTATTTGCATGCATGAATCAGATAAATAGTCATTCTTTTTCTTCCAATAATTCAATATCCATTTGAAGTTGGATCCCCATAATTACATATACAATTATGCCAATTTGCCTCCAACTGATCCTTCGTTACCTTGTTTGCATGCATGCATTTGTAATAATAGGTTACTTGTATAGCTCATGGATACCATTTCATGTACGTTTAATGGTTTAATTTATCAAGTAAAAAATAAACGTATTCAAGGAATCTGAACGATATCTTTTTGGTTCTGATGTGATAATAAACATATAGCAGCACATTAGTAACGGATTGGTGCAAAATCAGTATCACATCGGAAAAATAAATAAAATTGTCGAAAAAACAAAGATAGCTGACTAAGACATATATTTGACAATATAGAAGACCAAAAAAACGAACATACAAAATGTATGCATCTTCCGAGAAATCCACCTTTTTTATAGTGTAGTACCAAACATAAAATGTTTCTACTTTTGAATTCTATTATTATCTTTGATATCATTATTTCTTTCTTACCAAAGTACTTTGAATAAACCATGATTTCTCGATACATATTCAAGTATTAATTCAATATTTTGATCATTACAATTGGCATGTCTACTCATCTTTGTTCTTAACAATTGTTCAACTAGTAAGATAAAAACTGACGGATTACTCGTGTTTCCCTTGAAGGATTCCAGTAGGGACCAGGTTTCATATTCTTGATTTACTTTGGTTATTCCCCTAATCTTCATGCTAGGGGACATGAGTGACACCCCCTAAAAGAAAAAGCAAATTGAGAATGTTTCCTACCACTTGGATTCCATAATTTTCATTACTCAAATAAACATGTTATTTAAAAGAATTCCAAAAAATATACTTTTAAAACTATACAATATTTTCTGTTACGTTAACGATTAATTGCTATATTTATCAAATTACAATACTTGTTAACAAACCATTCGCCCAATTTACATCGCTGATTTGTGTAATCATAGGAAATTAAGGTTCGGTAGCATTCTCTGTTACATTAACAATTGATTGTTATGTGTGTCAAATTACAGAGCTTTTCTAACTAAATCATATTTATAAATTTGTTATACCAATAAAAACCATCTTACATGGGGTGACCAATTATTTATGTAACAGGAAATGTTATAGATGATTTTTTCTCCAAATAGGGTCGACCCGGGATTCTATGAGAAGCTCAGGGAGAAAGGGTAGAGTCGAGGGTAAAGATTTACGTGAGTTACGTGACTTGATATTTTTAAAAAAACACACATAAATATCAATATCCCATACATTTCGACAATGTTGCACGTCATCTCAGTGATATTTTGTGACATGTCAACAATATTCAGCATCGGGTTAGTATTCAATCGAAAAGTTATTAAAAAAACCTATATACTAGAACTGAATTTTAACTACCTAAAGGAACAAAAACACAAAATAAGCCACAACTCATGGGATGATGGTTTTTTTTTTTTATTATTTTCCCCCGTTTTTTAGATGTTAAATAAATGTTATTGTGAACATTTTCTAAAGGGAACCAATCCCCCTCAATAATGCACTATCAAGAATCCACATCCTAAGAGGTGATGCAAAAATGGTCACTGCTTTTGCAATCATGGAATATTCCAACTAACTAATTGATGAATTGTCACAACAAACCGCGTGAATTTTAATCGTTTTTCATCTTAGTGGCGAAGTGTCGTTTCACATATAAGCAAAGTGTTACCCAAATTATCGGATGCATGCATGTGTCCAAGTGAAAAGCACAACTAGGGGACCATTTGAAGGTATTTTAAAGAACTCATTTGTGTAGGCAATGGATAAAATGTCGTCTCGGTTTATTTTTAATTGTTAATGGGTTTTTTTTTAAAAAAAAATTGTCTCATCCTCTAGATCATAAGAAAAGACTGGTCATATAAATCAAGGATAAATATTATATCACAAGGATAGGTTCATGGGTAGGGATGTAAACGAACCAAACCGTTTGTGAGCTATTCGAAGCTCGATTCGATAAAAGCTCGTTTGAGCTCGTTTAACGAGGCTCGTTAAGATAAACAAACCAAACCCAAGCTTTACAGTATTCGGCTCGTTAGCTCGTGAACATGTTCGTTGGTAAGTTCATTAGTAATCTTTTAGATGAAAAAATAATAGTTTTGATATTTAATTTATTGATTTTGCATATTATTTATGAAATATATAAAAAAAATCTATTAAATTTATTTATTATAATAAATTTACAAATTTTAATAAGAATAATATATATTTTTTAAAATATATAATTTACTTTTTAATTAATTTAATGAAAATTTAAATGTATAATTCATATTTATTAAGCTTGTTTAACCTCGATAAAGGCTTGAATAAGCTCGTAAGCCATGCATATATTCGTTAAATAAAGCTCGAGCTCGGCTCGATTATAAACGAACCAAGCTCAAACATTCAAGAGCTCGGCTCGGCTCGACTCGATTACATCCCTATTCATGGGCCCACAAATTTCATACATTTTTAAATTTAAAATAAAATAATTTTCCAGCCAAAATCTACGTGTTACATTCGGGGTACAACCTTCCTTTGCGCCTTTAATTTTGCTTTTTGAATCAAAGTTTGAGTTTTTTTCACTTTTTAAAAAAATTAATGTGAGGCGATCTAATGTGTCAATTTTTTGATACAGATATTTATTTTAGTCACTTATGAAAAAATATTATTTTTTATGTCAAAAATATTATTTTTATTATAAATATAAATAGACTTGACTCGTTTCAAAATCCGCGAAACTGACAAGAAACTTGAATCTTCACTTTTTTCTATTCGTCAGACACAATCTTACTCCAAGCTATGTTGCATTTCCAGTTAAGGACTCTTTCTCTTCAAAATTCTAAGTTTTGACAAAGGCAACTCAACTCTAGGTTAGATTTAAGCATCGGATAGTTATCGACTGATAATACCAAAAGCAAATACATCGCAGCTCTCGAATTTTAACACCCAAAAATCTTTAGGGAAAATTACAAATTTGGTCATGTAAGTAGTATTGATCGTGATTTTTTGTTTCCTAACTGGTCAAGTTTTAGTTTTAGTTCAATAAATTTGTTTTATTTTTTTCCTAATTTTAGGTATTTTCCGAAATACTGACATGACACCATATAAAATTGATATAAATACTATTGTTGCTTAGGTGATGTTGAGTATGGCCATGTCAGCCACTCGGAAGAAAAAAACTACAGTTTCAATAAACTTTTTCGGACTAAAACTGAAATTATACTAATCCATCAAAATAACAATTAGGCCAACTTATTGGATTTTTCTCTCTTAATATATAGGCAAAAACTTGTGTGAGACAGTTTCACGGGTCGTATTTTGTGAGACGGATCTCTTATTTGGGTCATCCATGAAAAAATAATATTTTTTATGTCAAGAGTATTACTTTTTATTGTGAATATCGGTATGATTAACCCTTCTCACAGATAAAGATTCGTGAGACTGTCTTACAAAAGACCTTTTATATATTCAACTGCCATGCTCTGTGGTCTGTACCATGAACCGTGAAATAGACAATATTCTGAAATATATAATATTAAATCTAATATTGTTGGAAATGCAAAAAGTTTAGTCTATTAGTTTATAGGGATGTAAAAAACATTCTTATCACGTTATTAAAATTAGTGGATCGTGATACACATAATATATATGATTCGTTAAAAATGAGAATTATATATTTTTTTAAATAAAATTATCAAATTTGAAAATTCTAATAATGCGAGAGAAAGTAGCACGAATAGAAAATTGTGGAATATAAATGGTTAAAGGGTATTTTGGAGTTATAAAAATTCTTCACTAATATATTAAGTTAGTCACTCTTGGAGGTTTAACTTCAACTAATAATGTGACTCTTAGTACTCATTGCTTGTGTTATTTTTTTATTATTTTAATTTAATGGTTTATAAAAAAAAATTATATTAGATATGATACAATAATTCAAAAATTTATATAAAGATTAAAAAATATTTTATTAGTTTTAAAATTTTTGAAAAGTGAATATAATAGCGAAAAGGGAATGTACACATTTACTAAAATAGATTTATATAATATTATTTATTAAATAAAAATATAGTACTTTTATCATTCTATAAAGATACTACTGGTATTTTAAAAAATTTATCATTACACCAAAGTCAATAACTCTAGGTGTCTCAAACTTAATAATATAGTACATAGTATAAAAGTTTAGATATATAGATCAATAAAGAAAATTTTGTAATTTTGGTAATTTATTTATGTTTTTTATGATTTTGATTTTTTATGTTGTCAAATTTCAATTTCAATTTGTTATATTTGTTTTTTTTAATTTTAGTTCATTTTCGATACAATATTAATGTAACGTGGACGATGATGTAAAAAAGATGTGTTTTCTGTCCTTTCTTTGTGGGCTTATGAGTCCCGAGGCATTGTGGACTTGTTCAACATAGTTTTCTTGTTTTCTATTAGGATGTATTTGGTACAAGTGATGAGATAAATAAATGATTGATTATGCTATAGATAACAATATTGATATATTATTATTCAAACATTATGTGTAATGCCCGAGATTTTAATTACTGTAATCTGAGATTAATCTGAGATGATTTCTGGGTTAATTAAGGTAAATATGGACGGTATGGATTAGACTGGGAAAGCCGCAAAATATGTGCGATGGAGGTGTCATTCGCGCACATGCGCGACTTAATGCACGAGCTATGCGCAATTTGGCCAGAAGACCCGGTGCATATGCGCGGAGTAAGATCGCGCATATGCGCGAGGTGAGAGGTAGCACAAGTAAGAACTCCAGAGAGTTCGGCGCACATGCGCGGCAGAAGGCGAGCATATGTGCGGGTGGTGGAATGCACGAGACAGTAGGTCTCGCGCATATGCGCGAGCAGTCAGCAGCTGATTTCCGGATAGAACATGCAAAACAAGAACAAGCCACTTGCCATAACCTGGCAACGTGTACGTGTGTGTGTGTGTGTCTATATATATATATATATATATATATAAGAAATAAGTTTGCATTTCAGAATAAGGAAAAAGAAATAGGAGTCGAGAAACCGTCAGAATTCCAATCCGAATACAGTACTTACTGTGTTCCTATCGACACAAGCTACAATTGGACGTAAGTTTTGTTACGTTTTGACATGCTTTGAAATTATGGCATTGTTAGAATTGAATAGGATTCATATATAGTGTTCTTGCGACATCAGACATTGTATAATCGAAACCGGATCGAAGAACAGATACCGTATGAAATTGTTATGATTTTTGGAGTCGATTTGATTAAGAATCGATATCAGATTTGTATTATCGTTGAGATTATGATTTGTACTGATATTGATTATGAGTTCTGGTACTATATCTGTGATGTTGGGACTGACGGGGCTATCGAGATTGTATTGTTATACCGTCGAAACATCCGTAAATTGATATTGATCAGATTCGGTATTGGATGAGATTGTATTGTGGTACCATATGTCGATTGGCATTGATCAGATTATGTTTTGATTTGAGTATTGATCAGAACAGGTTTTGAACTGAGTTATATACTGATATTGTATCTATTCGATTGTCATTATCAGATTGGATATGGACAGAGTTGAATTCGAGACTTCGTCTTCGTCAGACCGAGAAGATAAAGGTATAACTTAATGTTGAGTTGGGATTGCACAACTCGAGTGAGGTTTGGACTTGAGTTTCCCTAAATCACATACTAGTTGTTATTATTTGCATTGACTTGATTTGATATGCTTGTTCTATGGATTTATAGAGAGCATGTGTTAGACGAGTCTCGACGAGTAATCTTGTGACAGAAGTGCCTGATAGTGGCGGGATCGCCACGGGCACATTGCACGATGTCACAAGATAGTATAGGAATCTTGGGACAGATGTGCCTGATAGTGGTGGGATCGCCACGGGCACATTGCACGATGTCACAAGATAGGATATTGGCGATAGGGCCACAGTCCATGACGGTTAGGTCAGGACACCGGATGTTTGGTTATATCGACGTGGATAGAACTGGAGTATTTTCTATTACTGTTGGTCGATATAGGAATACCCACATCTGGAAACCGGGATCCCTAGACGAGTATTGAGTCTAGTCTGAGTCGTGGAGTCACGAGTACGATTGACAGTTTATATTGATTTATGTTGGTTATGTTCCTGAGTATGGTACATGTCGATTTATGTTCCTGATGATGGTACATGTTTAGAATATGATTTATTCTTGATATGGATTTATAATCTGATTTGGATACATGTTATGAATGTCGGTTATATGCGTTTATATTGATTATATTATTGCATGTATACATGATTTATACTGAGAATGTAATTCTCACCGGAGTTATTCGGCTGTTGTCTTGTTTGTATGTGTGCATGGCAACAGGGTGGGATAGGATCAGGGTCATGAAGAGAACGAGGCTGGACTAGATAGCGTGAAAATCCGGGCTCCAAAGCAACTTAGAATTCAGCACTAATATATAGTTGAACCTAGTTGAGTTCTTGTAGATAATACAAGATTTGTATGTTTATGTTTAATATGTAATTTGAAATAAATTACATTACGTTTCCGCTTTGTATTTTAAAAAAAAATTTAGACCCTGTTTATAATAATTGATTGATTCATTCCTAAGAATGATTAAAATTGGAATTAGCATCCGGGTCCCCACATTATGTGATACTATTAAGATTGTTTGGTTCAACATTTTGAATATATGATTAGTTTTTAAATATTAATAAATTTACTATTATACACTTTCTAAGTTTAATCATTTGTTGTACACATATAGAAGCAATACATAATAATAATAATAATAATGTTAATAATGTTAATAATAAAGAGATTAATAATTTTTGAATTAATAAGTGTAAATATCATAAAATTAAATATAATAAAAATAAAAAATATTATTGAAAAGCATAACCAACATTAAAATTTAGTTTTTATTATTTTATTAAAAAAATATACAAATAGATTATTTTTTTCAAAATAAAATATATCTTTATATTTTTTAAAGTTTAAATCAAATTAAATAATAATGATGTATATTAAATATCAGGATCGACGTCTAACGTACAACACTTTAAAATAAACTTTTTATTCAATAAATAACTTTAACACTTTAGGAAATAAGAGGAGAAAAATGTAATTTATTGAGGTTTGATAGTGTATCCCACTTGATTTGTTAGATTAATAATCAAATATTTATCCACAAAATTGAATCTTAAATCAGGTCAAAATGATTATTAAAATATCTTATAATTTTAACCAAACATTTGATAAGTGTTTGATTATTAATCTATCCTTGTTTAATCCACTCAACCAAACACACCTTTAATATATCTTTTGAGTCGGGGAAGAATATGTTGTTATTAAATCTAGATTTTAAAATTTTGTGTCAAGTGTAATATCTTGGTGTCAAATGGGTTATAAACACCGTCCATAAAAATATATAGACCTCACAATATAATCAAAACTGGACTCTTGGATGGTGTGTTAATGTATTGTTGAAATACTTTAATACATATTTATTTCTATTTTCTAAATTTATAAATTTTTTTCTGGAAAATTATCTAGCATTGATTAAATGAGTTAGCAGTGCAATGTTTACTATATTTGATATATATTAGACGATTTTGCTATTATGTTTACCAATCGTACTAATCTATGTGTCTATCAATGAGATTGACACTCTCATATTAAATGTCAACCTGTGTCCACCAATGAGTTGACACTCGTTTATTAGATATATAATTTTGACTTTCTTCATCATATCTGTTAGGAGAATACCATCTCATTGGTAAACACAGAAGTTGAACATATGGTGGATACACAGGAAAACTGATATAGTACACAAATGATATGCATTTGATAAATTAATTGGACGATGGGTTTTGGATTTGGGCCTTTATGCTTTGGTCCGGGCCTAAATAAGTAAATGTATGATTTCTACGTTTTAAAACATTTCAATAATTTGCAGTTGTTTTTTCAACCACTTTGGTTGTTGAATCACTAAAAGTTTTCATAAGATTACAAGTCTTTTTCTCATATCTAACAGTTAATTAATAAATCATACGAGGAAAACAAGGTAAAGTTTGCTCTTCAGAATTTCAATTTTTTATTTTGCTAAAAAAACATTTTTTTATTATATTGAAAAACGTTTTGATTTGTGTACTATGATTTAGATAGCTTCCTATCAAAATAATAAAGGCAAAAACTTGTGTGAGACGGTCTCACGGGTCGTATTTGTGAGACGGATATCTTATTTGGATCATTCATGAAAAATTATTACTTTTTATACTAAGAGTATTACTTTTTATTGTGAATATCGGTAAGGTTGACACGCCTCACAGATAAAGATCCGTGAGACCGTCTCACAAGAGATCTACTCATAAATAAATTGAGAATATTTCGTAAACACGATTTTAAAAAATATACATTTTAAAAATTTATCAAACTTTTTAAAATAAAAACTATATCATGATAAAATTGATATGATAAAAAAATGGGTTGATTTATTTTTTATTTATTTAAAACATAAATCAGGTCACCTGAGTCCGTAAAACCACACTTGACCCAAATTTAATAGATATGATATTGAATCGGATTGGACTTGATATGAGAGTACAATGTATCATGTTGTAAGTGAACCAGAGTTAATTCGATCTGGCTAATGATCTCTTGATCTATTGACAATGGGAGGCCTCGAGACCCTAGAAGTATTAGGTTCGAGTCTCACTGATTGTTAGTTGTAGTATTCGATTATTCGTGGTATTAATAATTTACTTGTGATGTTTGTAATAGCTCGTTTTGATTGGTCGTAATGATGATTCCAAAAATAATAATAAAAGAGTTAATTCAACATGGCAGAAGATTAATATCATTCAGCCAGATCTAATAATTTCAATACAAAAAATTTTGTGAGACGGTCTTACGAGTCAATTTTGTGATATAGATATCATATTTGAGTCACTCATGAAAAAGTAATATTTTTAGACTAAAAGTGTTACTTATTATTGTAAATATGGAGATGATTGACACGTCTCACAAGAGTCTAGCTACATGTTTAGAAATGCTCCAAATGCATCGGAACCGTTAGATCTGCTGAAAAAGAAAACATGAATTTTCAAGAGGAAAAGATAGCCCTCAGAAATTAATATGATGTTGGATCGTCTTCCCGTATATATTTTATATTTTTTTTTACTAATGAATTTGTATTTTTAGTAACGTAACTTACATTTTTTTTATATTTTGATCTTGTTATGATAAATTTTCATTTTTTGTCTTGTAACTTGTTTGTTTGTTTTTTTTTTTCCATTTTTGATACATGTTACAAGTCTAAAAATGAAAATTTACCATAACAAGAAAAAAATAGAAAAAACACATAAGTTACATAACTAAAAATGTAAATTCACCGGTAATATGCTAAAAATAGAAAAATGCAAATTATATGATATAAATTATAATTTTCCGTCCAAAATAATTTTTATTATGGAAAATTCAATTGAACTCCTTATAACATTCAAACCAAAAGATGCCCATTACTTTTAACCAAACCAACAACAATATTCTCGGATAATGCTACACAACAACTCCAATCAAATTTAAATATACCAAAGGAAGAAGAATTCAAATACTTAATTAAGAAACGAGTTGGATATTAGTGGAGATCATGTTAAGCTTTATGCATACAAGAATTTGCAACTTGCTTACTTCCACCCACGTAAATCCACTATCTTTTGCTCCCGCTGCCATGTGCCTATAAATATTAGCCAGCAATCAATTCTCCATATTCCATCCACTTTTACTCCATTAATATAATATATATATATATATACACAAAATGGCTAAATATTACAGTAGCAAATTACTGATCACGTTTCTTTCCTTTCTCGTTTTATCTTGTTCGGTTTCTGCGGTGTCATCGAAGTTGCAGTCGCCATTTAGGGTGGGATTCTACAGCAAATCTTGTCCTCAGGCAGAATTCGTCGTGCAGAAGTACGTGAGCAAATTCGTCAGGCTTAACCCTGGCCTTGCTGCTGGCCTTATAAGGTTGCATTTCCACGATTGTTTCGTCCGGGTACGGCTTCTCGTCTTAGATCTTAATCACCATTAATCTTGATTTTAAATGTCCTCAATTGGTTAAAATAGACATGATGTTAAATGTGTGTGTGTATCATTGTATTACAACCTAATCCTATGCAGCTCATGCATGTTTACGTACATTTCAGGGATGTGATGCTTCTCTGCTGTTGGATGGACCAAATTCCGAACAGGAAAGCATCCCAAATAAGGGAAGCCTGCGCGGCTTCGAGGTGATAGATGCGGCCAAAGCCGAACTGGAGATCCGATGCCCCGGTATCGTGTCTTGTGCGGACATTCTCACATTCGCAGCTCGTGACAGCGCATGGAAAGTCGGGAACATATACTACGACGTCCCATCTGGTCGGCGTGACGGGAACGTTTCCTTAATACTCGAACCCCTTCTGAACTTGCCCCCACCATTCTTCAATGCATCAGCTCTCGGAGACAATTTCGCCAGAAAAGGGCTGTCCCTGGATGAAATGGTGACACTCTCCGGCTCACACTCCATCGGTATTTCTCAATGCTCTTCCTTCTTGAATCGTCTCTACCCTACCGTCGACCCGACCCTCGACCCTAAATATGCTGCATTCTTGAAAAGAATCTGTCCTCCCCCAGTTAATGGAACGACAACAGCAAACCTTGCAGTAAATCTCGATTCTTTCACCCCTAATGTTTTGGACAACAAGTACTACGTGGGTTTGAAACTGAACAAGGGTCTTTTCACCACGGACCAAACCTTGTATGACAGCCCTTTAACCAAGAAAATTGTCTTGAACAATGCTCAACATGGACATACATGGGCTACGAAGTTCGCAGCCGCCATGGTCAAGATGGGGAAGATCGAAGTGCTCACCGGAACTCAGGGTCAGATCAGGAGAAACTGCCATTTTGTGAATTAACTGATCGGAGCTGCTATTTTAGGATTTATTCGCAATTTTCTTTATTGTTTGATGATTTGATTATTTGTCTTTTATTCTTTGTTCATGCCAGTTTCTGCTTAAATTTTGCATTTAAACATTTTAATCTGTTTCAATAATCTTCAGTCTCCACTCAGTTGTGCGACTGAACATTATCATTGTCGACTTTGTGATAATCAAGTGGTTTAACAAGAATTAATACTGACTCGTGCGTTAACAATGAGCAAACGTAAAAAGTCAGCATAATTTAATTTATACAAAATAAATAAGTGAGCCTGCCATCAAATGAAAATTTTAGAAGGTACGTGTCTGGCAATCTATTTTTATTTGAGTTTAAAGACGATAATTAGTAAATGATAGATAATAGACAATAGATTGATCACACTGTTATGATGGTAATTAGGAATGTCAATTCGGGTTGGGACGAAGCAAGGGTATTAAAAAATTCCAATCCAAACCCGAAACCAACCTGATCAACCCGATCAGAATTTTTACCATGCAACATTTTTCTTTTATTATTTAATAAATGTTGGATTAAAGGTGGGCTTTTAGGCTTATGGATTTTGCATGTGAGTGAATGGAAATTTGAAAAGGTGGGTTTGTCCCACATTGAAAAATTGAAGTTGTATAGATAAGTTTATTTTATTGTGTTACACTTTATGGAGGTATAACAATGATTGGTCAAGAGGCTCTCTCTCGCGCACACAGGCGCAGGGGGGCCCAAATCATGGGCCCGATTTGCAGTGGAAAAAGGTTTGACTTGTGTGCAAGCGTACGAGCGCGACTTGGGTGCGTCGAATGTCGGACCGATCAAGGCAAAAAATCGCCTAGCAGTCTATGCCAACTTTTGTTAATTTTTTTTTTCAGTTGAGATCTTTCACATGCCCTTGAGACCTTTCGCATGGCATGACTGTTGGTGCTTCATCTCCCCAACTGTTGATGCTTCATCTACCATCTTAAAGGCATCTTTATGACAACCTTTGGCCTTTCGTATGGCTTGTATAGGTATGTATAAATAGGATATGTGTCAAGGCCAGAAAAAGAGACCGAAAAATCCACTTTCTCTTACTGCAACAGTTCTTCTGCTACTGTAGTACCTCTGCTATAGTACTGCTGCTCTTCTGCTATAGTACTTCTGTTCTGCTACAGTACTGCTTCTGCTTCTGCTGCAGTACTACTTCTGCTTCTGCTGCTACAGTATTGCTTCTGCTTGTTCTGCTTCTGCTCCGTTCACTGATAAAGTTCAGGTACTGCTTTTGTTCGCTAGCATAGTGCTTTGTGCTGCAACTCTGCTGGTTTGCCCATTGTATCCTGGGAAACAGACGTCCGCTGAATCCTCGGAGCACGTACTGGGGGGCGAATCTGTTTTAAGGAAACTGTATAAGCTACATGCATCGATTTGATTTAATTAAGCATTATACTACTGTTTTGATTCACTATACTGATTTGCTGGTTTTACACATAGCTATCTGTCCTGTTTTCCATATATTTTGGACAACAATAAATAACTACAAATAAAATTAAAAACACATAATAATATCTTAATTCAAAAAAATAATAAAAAACATCGCACAAATATGATAATAATGTTTCATAGGTTTATTTAAATTTAAGAATATAATTATCTAAATTATTAGTTACTCCACAAAAGAAACAATAGTTTAAAAATACAAATATTTCACAAAATAAATATACATGATGAAAAATTTATTATATCAATATACAATTAAAAACACATTCAAACATCACAAAGTAACTATCAAGTTTCAAACTCCACTTTTTCATCGTTTTACATATTTTCGTACGAGTCAAACCTTGAAAAAAATAAATAAATGGATCGGTTGGTCATATGAGTTCGGGTTGATGGGTAACCCGATTCTCAATTCAGATTAATCCGAACCTAACCCAACCAATTTTTTTTGGTCAGCTTTCGTGTCAAATTCGATCCGACCTGAACCAAAAAACCCAAACTCTAACCCGATATTTTTCATATCGACTCTTGTTGGGTTGACGGGTCGAGTTCATCTTGGACACCCCTGATAGTAATACACAATATTGACATGATGGAATGAGTAGGCATATGATACCTAAATCAAATTTAGAAAAAATAATCAAATTGGTCTTGTAAGTTTGTCCATTTTGTATTGTCCTATAAGTATTCTATTTTGATTTTGGTTCTGTAAGTTTGATTATGTTTAGATTTTTAGTCTTTTTTCATGGAGTGCTGGTGTGACATCGAAAAATCTGACATAACACCTAAAAATGCCAATGTGGCACCGAGAAATGCTAACGTGTCTCGTGCCATGTCAACCCTCAATAGAAAAACGACTCAAAACAAAAACTTAACATAACTTTGAGGACCAACACCTAAAATTGAATACTTACATGAGCAAAAACAAATTAAAATAGATAAACTTACAAAAATATTTTAGCTATTAACCCAGAAAAATATCCAAATTAGTCTTTTAAATAATTAAATTTTGGACTTGGTACGTTAATTTTATAATCATTGTTATTATTTTTTATTTTGGGCCTATTTAACTAGAGTGCTAATATGACATAAAAACTTGTTAACGTGTATAATGTTATGTCAACACTCCGTTGAAACAAGACTGTACCTCTTCCAAAAAACACACACAAAGTTAGTGTTTCGAGACCAAATTTTAACTATCTAAAGGACCAAAATCGAAACGGGCAAACTTACATGATCAATTTGGTTATCTTGTTCTAGAAAGTGCTGATTTTGATTAGAATGCTGCTCCCTTTGTAATTTAGGATGTTATTTTGTTCAATCCTTGTTGAATTAATTGGATAGGACATAAAGTCGTCTGAATATTTTTATATGTATATAAAAATTGAAATTGACATTGACATTGACGCTGAAAATTGGTGATATTAATGAAATTGATTAGATTCACCTTTCATTAGTCGATTTACTTAGTGCAATTGTTATTAACCACTTAAGGCTTACAAGAAAATTCATATGAGATCGTTTTAAATCTCAATTTTGTGAAAGAAATCATACCTGCATGGTTTATGAAAAAATATTATTTTTTATATCAGAAATATTACTTTTTACTCCAAATATGGCTAGAGTCAACTTGTTTACTGGATACCTACTCGCTTATTTTTAACAATGAATGAGATTTACGATATTTTATAATGAATTATTGATAAGATGTGAAATGATAAGTAAGACCATCTTCAACCATTAATTCTATTTTAGTGCAAGTTTTGCACTAAAATAGTTGAATGTTTGTATTAAATTCAACATTCAACTTCAACCAATTTATTTCAAATCTTACACCAAAAAGAATATTATCGAAATATTCTTTTTATTTTACTTATATTAATCGTTATATTTTGTATTTATATTTGTGTTAGAATTAATATTTTCAGTTGTTATCTTTGTATTTTTACAAATCATATTATTGCATTAAAAAATTTCATTTGTATTGAGTTATTATATTATTAATAAATCATTAAATCAAACCATTAATTAAATATTTTTAATTAATATAAATAAATAAATATTATTTAAAAACCTATTTATAAATTTATTTTATTAAATATTTTTAATGTTTATTTTTAGATATCTCATTATTAAAAATATTTTATTATTACTTAAATAATATTTATATTTAAAAAACAAATAAAAAATAAATACATATTTATAATAATTAAAACAATATATATATATATATATATATACAGTTTTGATATGCTGCACACCTACCGTGCACACCTATGTGAGCACCGATAAGATGTCACTCACCCATTGGATACGCACTCAAATCTAAATGTGCAAGCATGATATATTCAAAATACCAAAGTTTTTAAAATAAAAAATTAATTGGTTGACTTATTATATATATACACAATAATAGTGACAGATCCAATAAGTCTAATTAAAATAAAAATATACGACTCAGCAGAGACAAGTTGGATGTTAGTGGGCATCAAGCTCAGATTTAAGCATATAAGAAATGGTTGAAACTTGTGACATCCACACAAGTCAGTCCTTTTTTAAAACCAAAATGTTTTGCATACGCCTCTTCTGCTTATAAATACTAGCAATCAATTCTCCATATTTCATCGCATTTTTGTCTTGAAGTATTTATCTAAATTAGAGCCTGAGATATATATATATATATATATATATATATATATCTTTTTTTCAATTAATACATGAACAAAATGGCTAAATATTACAGTAGCAAATTACTGATCACGTTTCTTTCCTTTCTCGTTTTATCTTGTTCGGTTTCTGCGGTGCCATCGAAGTTGCAGTCGCCATTTAGGGTGGGATTCTACAGCAAATCTTGTCCTCAGGCAGAATTCGTCGTGCAGAAGTACGTGAGCAAATTCGTCAGGCTTAACCCTGGCCTTGCTGCTGGCCTTATAAGGTTACATTTCCACGATTGTTTCGTCCGGGTACGGCTTCTGGTCTTAGATCTTAATCACCATTAATCTTGATTTTAAATGTCCTCAATTGGTTAAAATAGACATGATGTTAAATGTGTGTGTGTATCATTGTATTGCAACCTAATCCTATGCAGCTCATTCATGTTTACGTACATTTCAGGGATGTGATGCTTCTCTGCTGTTGGATGGACCAAATTCCGAACAGGAAAGCATCCCAAACAAGGGAAGCCTGCGCGGCTTCGAGGTGATAGATGCGGCCAAAGCCGAACTGGAGATCCGATGCCCCGGTATCGTGTCTTGTGCGGACATTCTGACATTCGCAGCTCGTGACAGCGCATGGAAAGTCGGGAACATATACTACGACGTCCCATCTGGTCGGCGTGACGGGAACGTCTCCTTAATACTCGAACCCCTTCTGAACTTGCCCCCACCATTCTTCAATGCATCAGCTCTCAGAGACAACTTCGCCAGAAAAGGGCTGTCCCTGGATGAAATGGTGACACTCTCCGGCGCACACTCCATCGGCATTTCGCAATGCTCTTCCTTCTTGAATCGTCTCTACCCGACCGTCGACCCGACCCTTGACCCTAAATATGCTGCATTCTTGAAAAGAATCTGTCCACCCCCAGTTAATGGAACGACAACAGCAAACCCTGCAGTAAATCTCGATTCTTTCACCCCTAATGTTTTGGACAACAAGTACTACGTGGGTTTGAAACTGAACAAGGGTCTTTTCACCACGGACCAAACCTTGTATAACAGCCCTTTAACCAAGAAAATTGTCTTGAACAACGCTCAACATGGACATACATGGGCTACGAAGTTCGCAGCCGCCATGGTGAAGATGGGGAAGATCGAAGTGCTCACCGGAACTCAGGGTCAGATCAGGAGAAACTGCCATTTTGTGAATTAACTGACCGGAGCTGCTATTTTAGCATTTATTTGCAATTTGCATTATTGTTTGATGATTTGATTATTTGTCTTGTATTCTTTGTTCATGCCTGAAACTTTGCATTTAAACATTTTAATCTTTTTCAATAATCTTCAGTCTTTACTCAGCTGTGCGACTGAATTAAACATTATCATTGTCGACTTTGTGATCATCAAGTGGTTTAATTTAACAAGAATTAATATTGGCTCGTGAGTAAACAATGAGCAAACGTAAAAAGTCAGCATAATTTAATTTATACAAAATAAATAAAAAAATAAATAAGTGAGCCTGCCATCAATGAAAATTCTAGAAGGTACGTATCTGGCAATCTATTTTTATATGACTTTAAAGACGATAATTAATAAATGATAGATAATAGACAGTAGATTAATCACACTGTTATGATGGTAATTAGGAGTTCGGGTTGGGATGAAGTAACGGCATTAAAAAAAATTTCAATCCAAACCCGAAAGCAACCTATCAACCCGATATGATTTTTTACCATGCAACATTTTTCTTTTATTGTTTAATGAATAATTAAATATAAAATTCAAAAACATAATAATATTTAATTCAAAAATATAATAAAAAATATCGCACAAATATGATAAAATGTTTCATAGGTTTATTTAAATTTAAGAATATAATTATCTAAATTATTAGTTACTCCACAAAAGAAACACTAGTTTAAAAATACAAATATTTCCCAAAATAAATATACATGATGAAAATTTTATGATATCAATATACAATAAAAAAAACATTCAAACATCATGACAAAATAACTTTCAAGTTTCAAACTCCATTTTTCATCGTTCTACACAATTTAGTACGAGTCAAACCTTGAAAAAAATATATAAATGGGTCGGTTGTTCAGGTGAGTTCGGGTTGATGGGTAACCCGATTCTCAATTCAGATCAAGCCGAACCCAATCCAACCAAATTTTTTTTGGTCAACTTTCGTGTCAAACTCGATCCGAACTAAATCAATAAACCCCCAACTCTAACCCTTTTTCGTATCGACTCTTGTTGGGTTGGCGGGTTGAGTTCTTTTTTGACACCTCTTATAGTAATACACAATATTGAAATGATGGAATGAGTAGGCATATGATACCTAAATAAAATTTAGAAAAAATAATCAAATTGGTCTTGTAAGTTTGTCCATTTTTTATTGTCCTATAAGTATTCTATTTTGATTTTAATTATGTAAGTTAGATTATGTTTAGATTTTTAGTCCTTTTTCATAGATTGCTGGTGTAACATCGAAAAATCCGACATAACATCGAAAAATGCCGATGCGACACCGAAAAATGCTAATGTGTCTGGCGCCATGTCAACCTTCAATAGAAAAACGACTCAAAACAAAAACATAACATAACTTTCATGATCAACACCTAAAATTGAATACTTACCTGAGCAAAAACAAAATAGATAAACTTACAAAACTATTTTAGCTATTAACCCAGGAAAATATTTAAATTAGTCATTTAAATAAATAAATTTTGGTCTTGGTACATTAATTTTATAATCATTATTATTATTTTTTATTTTGGGCATATTTAACTAGAGTGCTAATATGACATAAAAACTTGTTAAAGTGTATAATGTTATGTCACCACTAGTCCACTATGGTGAAACAAGAATGTACCTCTTCCAAAAAAACACACACAAAGTTAGTGTTTTGAGACAAAATTTTAACTATTCAAAGGACCAAAATCGAAACGGACAAACTTACATCATCAATTTGGTTATTATCCTATCAACTTTAGAAATGTTTATATTGAATCATCCCTTGTTCGAGAAAGTGCTGATTTTTGAATAGAGGGTTGCAACCCTTTGTAATTTAGGATGTTATTTTGTGCAATCCTTGTTGAATTAATTGGATAGGACGTAAATTTGTCAGAATATTTTTATATGTATATAAAAATTGAAATTCTTATTGATATTGATATTGAAATTGACGCAAAAAAGTGGTGATTTGAAATTGATAACTCACCTTTCATCAATCGATTTACTTAGTGCAATTGTTATTAACCACTTAAGGCTTACAAGAAAATTAATATGAGATCGTTTTAAATGTCAATTTTGTGAAACAAATCATATCCACATGGTTCATGAAAAAATATTATTTTTTATATAAAAAATATTACTTTTTACTCCAAATATGGATCGAGTCAACTCGTTTACTGGATACTTATTCGCTTATTTTTAACAATGAATGAGATTTACGATATTTTATAAATGAATTATTTATCAGATGTGAAATGATAAAGAAGACCATCTCCAACCATTAATTCTATTTTAGTGCAAGTTTTGCACTAAAATAGTTGAATTTTTGCATCAAATTCAATATCCAACTCCATCCCATTATTTCAAATCTTACACCAAAAAAAATATTCTCGAAATATTTTTTATTTTACTTATATTAATCGTTATATTTTGTATTTATATTTGTGTTAGAATTAACATTTTCAATTGTTATCTTTGTATTTTATTGCATTAAAAATTTTCATTTGTATTGAGTTATTATATTATTTATAAATCATTAAACCAAACCATTAATTAAATATTTTTAGTTAATATAAATAAATAAATATTATTTAAAAATCTATTTATAAATTTATTTGATTAAATATTTTTAATTTTTATGTTTAGATATCTCATTATTAAAATAATAAAATAAATATTTTGTTATTATTTAAATAATATTTATATTTTAAAAATAAATAAATAATTTAATACATATTTATAATAATTAAAACAAAAAATTTTAAAAAATTTAAAAAAAAAGTGCCTCTGCACCAATTCGGCGCATAGGTGGGTAACACAACCTCCATTGGAGCACCGTTTTGGTGCAAAGGTCGGAGATGTCCTAAATGTCATTAATTACAGTCGCAATAGCCTTATATGGGATTTGTAATGATATATATTATGTATGTGCTAAAATATTGTCGTTTAAAAAAAATAGTGATTCGTGCTCGTTTGAAATCCTATTTATTTATTTTTCATATATTTTTTCCGGTTCATTTAATTCTAAATTAAATAATTTATACAAAAATATTGGATATCACATTTTTCACAAAAAATTATTTATTTACCAAAATATCATATATAATCACTTTCGAAGAATCAAATCAGCATGCGATAAACTTTGATATTTTAAATAGATTGCATAGATACAAATACAAACTTTAGGGTAAATTGGAAGAAAATACGAAAAACTTATTCTTAAAACAAAATTAAAAATAAGAATCAATTTTTCAGTGATCGCAAATACTCACTTATAAATGGTCAAGATAGAATCATTTTTGCCAACTTTCCCTCCTCTCTACGCAGTCAAAGCTAAATCATGTGCAAGCATGATATATTCAAAATACCAAAGTTTTTAAAATAAAAAAATAATCGGTTGACTTATTATATATATACACAATAATAGCTAGTTACAGATAATGGTACCCAATAAGTCTAATTAAAATAAAATATACGATTCAGCAGAGACAAGTTGGATGTTAGTGGGCATCAAGCTCAGATTTAAGCATATAAAAAATGGTTGAAACTTGTGACATCCACACAAGTCAGTCCTTTTTTAAAACCAAAATGTTTTGCATACGCCTGTGCTGCTTATAAATACTAGCAATCAATTCTCCATATTGCATCGCATTTTTGTCTTGAAGTATTTATCTAAATTAGAGCCTGAGATATATATACATATATATATATATATATATATATAAATATATATATACATATATATTTTCAATTAATACATGAACAAAATGGCTAAATATTACAGTAGCAAATTACTGATCACGTTTCTTTCCGTTCTCATTTTATCTTGTTCGGTTTCTGCGGTGTCATCGAAGTTGCAGTCGCCATTTAGGGTGGGTTTCTACAGCAAATCTTGTCCTCAGGCAGAATTCGTCGTGCAGAAGTACGTGAGCAAATTCGTTAAGCTTAACCCTGGCCTTGCTGCTGGCCTTATAAGGTTGCATTTCCACGATTGTTTCGTCCGGGTACGGCTTCTCGTCTTAGATCTTAATCACCATTAATCTTCATTTTAAATGTCCTCAATTGGTTAAAATAAACATGATGTTAAATGTGTTTGTGTATCATTGTATTACAACCTAATCCTATGCAGCTCATGCATGTTTACGTACATTGCAGGGATGTGATGCTTCTCTGCTGTTGGATGGACCAAATTCCGAACAGGAAAGCATCCCAAATAAGGGAAGCCTGCGCGGCTTCGAGGTGATAGATGCGGCCAAAGCCGAACTGGAGATCCGATGCCCCGGTATCGTGTCTTGTGCGGACATTCTCACATTCGCAGCTCGTGACAGCGCCTGTAAAGTCGGGAACATATACTACGACGTCCCATCTGGTCGGCGTGACGGGAACGTCTCCTTAATACTCGAACCCCTTCTGAACCTGCCCCCACCATTCTTCAATGCCTCAGCTCTCAGAGACAACTTCGCCAGAAAAGGGCTGTCCCTGGATGAAATGGTGACACTCTCCGGCGCACACTCCATCGGTATTTCTCAATGCTCTTCCTTCTTGAATCGTCTCTACCCTACCGTCGACCCGACCCTCGACCCTAAATATGCTGCATTCTTGAAAAGAATCTGTCCTCCCCCAGTTAATGGAACGACAACAGCAAACCCTGCAGTAAATCTCGATTCTTTCACCCCTAATGTTTTGGACAACAAGTACTACGTGGGTTTGAAACTGAACAAGGGTCTTTTCACCACAGACCAAACCTTGTATGACAGCCCTTTAACCAAGAAAATTGTCTTGAACAATGCTCAACATGGACATACATGGGCTACGAAGTTCGCAGCCGCCATGGTGAAGATGGGGAAGATCGAAGTGCTCACTGGAACTCAGGGTCAGATCAGGAGAAACTGCCATTTTGTGAATTAACTGATCCGAGATTCGGAGCTGCAATTTTAGGATTTATTCGCAATTTGCTTTATTGTTTGATGATTTGATTATTTGTCTTGTATTCTTTGTTCATGCCAGTTTCTGCTTTGCATTTTAATTCTGTTTTCATCGGTCTCTACTCAATTGTAGGACTGGAATAATACCGAGTCGATATCATTGTCGATTTTCAAGTGGTTTTGTACTTTTATATTTGGCCTCAAGTGAAATCTATTTACATTCTACCGTTTTTACGTATGCCTTTTGCTCATAACCAGATTCCGCCATTAACATTGACCATTTATATCATAGGTTCATAACCTTGCAGAAATATACCTAATTATATGATATTCAACTAGGAAATTGATTATTCAAATTTGAATATTGAAAATGGATTGGTTAAAATATTGATAAATATTTGCAATCAAACAAAATGCCGATAGGAGAAACAACTGAGATAATTAGTTAATGTGAATAGAGAACTTGATCCCATGAAAGATACCAATAATTAAGAAGTGAGGTCAACCTCTAGAATGTTTTTTTATGATATTTGATTATGTTACTTATATTTTGAATTTTATAAGTTAATATATATTTTAATTTATATACCTTTTTTTGTTTTTAAAAGCTAACTACTACTAAAAAAATTATAATTTCGCCCCCCTAATTAATATTTCTAGTTTTGTCTCGTTCCATAGTCCATACACAAATTGTCAGATTGAACGTTTGTCATTTTACTAATTTATAGGGAATAGTAAATGTATAACTTAAATATTTTAAACTATTTTACAGCTCAAGTACCACGTTTTTATCGTTGTCTCATTAGCTAGGGACAATTATTACACAACACGGACTATATATAAGGATGGACAAAAATTTGTATGAGACGGTCTCACGGGTCGTATTTTGTTAGACGGGTCTCTTATTTTGGTCATCCATGAAAAAAGTATTACTTTTTATACTAAGAGTATTACTTTTTATTGTGAATATCGATAGGGTTGACCCGTCTCACAGATAAAATTCGTGAGATCGTCTTACAAGAGACTTACTCATATAAATGATGCTATAATCATTTTCCCCTTCCTTTTGTTCTTCGTTATCTATGTGCTTATTTTTTTGGTTCTTCGTTCATTATTTTAGTTGTCTTTATACCATTAAGTACATTATTGACGCCTTTTCATTATTTCATGATAGCAAAAAATTCATCATGAAACACATAATATTCATTCCGCCCAAAAAAAAAAAAAACAATAATATTCGTATTATAAAAACATATACAACACATTATATTCATATGTTATTATGTACCCGGAACTGCTAATTTTTACGATTGAAAAATTATACAAGGATAAAAAAATTGAAAATTTGAAGATCTGAGAATTTGAGAACATGGTTGTTGGTAGATATGGCTAGTTCATGCAAAGAAGGAAAATATCCCTATCTTCATCTATTTCAAAATAATTAAAAATAGTTTATTGAACCAATAGATAACAATAATATAGTATGTAAATAATATATATATATATATATTCTATTTTATTAAAATCGAAGACATAATAGTAACTAACTAACAATAATATAGTATGTAAATAATATATATATATATTCTATTTTATTAAAATCGAAGACATAATAGTAATTACCTAGAAAAGACAACAATTTTTTTTTCAATTTTACCCTTATATGATACTAATACTACACTTTTATTTTTTGTTTTTTTTAAAAAATTTCAACATATATTTTTATTTTTATTTTTTTTATTTCAAACATTCAAATATCAATTTAGTCCCTTCATAATTTGTGAAATTTCACTTTAATTCATCGATAATAATAAAAAAAACTGCACACGTGTATAGAATAATTAGTATAAATTAAAAAGAGCCTAATTAGGAAAGAAATGCATGAGCTGCATGCGGCCCGCCATTTTGTCCTCCAGTAGAGCTGCATTTAATGCTTCACTGTCCAGTTAACTGTATTCAATATTACTCCCAACTCCTTCCTAACCACGATCCCCTTCCCCCACGCCCCTTTAAGGCCTTAAAATTCAACAACTCGGTACTGCTAACATTAAATTCTGCGATGGCGAAGGTTTCCCGAATGCATGAGCTCTTGTGATGGGCAGTTTCTTGAAAAGAATCAAGAAAAAACCCAAAAAGAAGGAGAAATCAGAAAGCAAATTGGATTATGTAAATAATTACGTAAATTGGCAGAGAGAAGAGAATTTAAGGAGCCGTTAATGCGATGCATTACTCAACCAACTCGTTTGACTGCATTTTCCCATTTCTCATGTGCTTTTTTCTACTGACATTTAATGAATCCACCTAACAGAGCCAGCCGTAAAGTCCCTTTACTCTCTTCAACACCGACGTACTTTCTTTGTGAAAGTCTCTACATATAGCCAGGGCCATTATCATTTCCCATTTGGCCCATTTTCTTGGTTTCAGCTGTGGATAGATGTGGAACTCGGCAGAGAATATAGCCGCGCGTTCGGAGTCATTTAGGGAGGAAGGGGACGATGAGGAGGCGCTGCGGTGGGCGGCGCTAGAGCGGTTGCCGACTTACAACCGCGTGAGGCTCGGCATTTTCCGCAATGTGGTGGGGGATTCGAAGGAGGTTGAGGTGCACAAGCTCGAAGCTCCAGAGCAAAATGTTATCTTGGATCGGTTGATTAAGTCGGTTGATAGTGACTGGGAGAAGTTCTTCACTCGCATGCGACGCCGTTTCGATAGGTATATTATCTAAGTATTTTTTTTAAAAAAAAGGGAAGAACTGTATAATTGATTCTTGAACCCGATATTTTGATTTTGATTCATAGATGATTCAAATAAAACATCATAAAATAGGTATAGTGTCACACACAAATTTTTTTCTTTTTGACTTATTTGGTTGTTGACCTTATATTGGATTATTTGTTCTTTCTGACTGTGGTAGGATTAGACTGGGCTATTTTCTTTGGAATTATGATAATAATAATAATCGTTTGATTCTTTATTATGGTCCAATTTCCTAATTGGGTTTTTACAGAATTGGGCAATAGATTTTGAAAAACATGAGTTTGTAAGTAGTAGTTGGTAGAATTTGATGCCAAGGTTTATTGCAAAATAATCAAATAACAAATTGAAGATTTTCTTGAACTATATGATTTTGGGTGCTAGATTCTCAGGAAACTAAAGTTGTCACAACTCACTTTAATGGGATTTCCTCCATTGATCAAGAATTATCAAATCGTGGTTCTGTGTAAACAGTTTGGTGGATGGCTTTCATCCTACTGAAAACTGGTGTCGATTATCAAATTGCTAGTCTCGTTTCCGCGTATCTGCTGTTTGGATTTCTAATTAATATGGAAGATTGGAGACCCATTAACCTTTTATGAATCATTATTGGATCATAATGTATCATTTGTGAGCAAGAGAAGATTAAGGGTGAACGATCAATAGGAATGATAACTATTCCATATATTCTTCAATGTTCTGGTTGATTAAGGCATGCGTAATATAACCAGTAAATCTATCTTTGCTCCTTCAAACGAGTACGAGAGTGTATAATCCAGTCGACATGGCATGGCAAGGCAAGGCCTCAACATCACAAAAAAATTGGACTCAAATCCTGAATGGAAATCTGTTATACAGGTGCCCGTTTTTCAATAATAAGATAGTAATGGATCTTTATTAACAAGATGCTAATAAATCTTCGGTTCTTTTGGAAGCCTAATGTATTTCATAACTATCACTGCACACTACACAATGTTGGATGATCTCACATATTTCTTAGTTCTTATGAACAATTTCGTTGGAAAATAGCTCAATTTATGAGATAAACTGTTAGCGTACCGGAACCAGTAGTGGAGTTTTACTACTTGAAACTGCTCACAACTGATTATTATTTCAACTGGAATTATATTATGGCATTTCAGAGTTGACTTGGATTTCCCGAAAGTTGAAGTGAGGTTTGAGCATTTGACAGTTGAATCATTTGTTCACCTTGGTAGCAGAGCTTTGCCCACAATATCGAATTTTATCATCAATATGACAGAGGTACGACTTACGCAATGTTGAATTAGTACCTGATGATCGTGTTCATTGTCTGACTTTTGTTTCTAATTGTGCTATTTAAGGCCTTATTTAGACAGCTGAGGATATATTCTGGTAAGAGGAGAAAGCTGACAATTTTAGATGATGTTAGTGGGATAATTCGACCTGGAAGGCATGTCCTGGTTTTTTTTCCCATTCATCTACTAGAGGATTTGTTCATATGTCTAATGTTGTTGCTTTATAACCTCTTTAGATTAACATTATTATTGGGTCCTCCAAGCTCTGGAAAGACGACTCTTCTTCTCACCCTTGCTGGACGTCTCAACTCTGATCTTCAGGTACATTAATTTGTTAGTAATGTCGTCATATATAATACTTTCACCGACATGGAATTGACTTCTGAAAGAAAAAATTTGATCTGTTTAAGATGTCAGGTAAAGTAACGTACAATGGGCATGGGTTGAATGAGTTTGTTCCGCAAAGAACATCTGCTTATGTTAGTCAACAAGATTGGCACATACCAGAGATGACAGTTAGAGAAACCCTCAACTTTTCATCTCGTTGTCAAGGAGTTGGGTATAAATATGGTAAGCCAGATAGTATTCTTATATATTAGATCAGGTACATGCTGACCCTGAAAGTTGTGACAGATATGCTTCTGGAACTTTCAAGAAGAGAAAAGCTTGCTGGAATAAAGCCTGATGAAGATCTTGATATATTCATGAAGGTAGATGAATATGCAAGATGTAGCTTTTCTTTTCTAAGAGATAAATTTCTAAAACTTGGGAGACTGTCTGATCAAACAGACAATAGGAAAACAGCCTCACCTAGACAGTCTGTGATCTGCCTTTTGTTCAAATTCCTCCTACACATCATATATTTTCCTACATCGACGATCACTTCATGTTATATTCAATCGTTATAATTCCTGCTCATTATCCACTCTTGGATAGTCTTCAGTTCGATACCTTTCAAGATAGCAGTTAAGAGATTTCTTTTACTAATTAAGAGACCCTATGAGTCGTAGAGCAGATGAAACTAAAACTTCTAACATCAGTATTTACGTATGATGCACTCTATAATAAATTCCAGCCTCTAGTTACATGCACAATTCTGTACAATTTAACTTGGCCCCATTCGCTTTAGTTCATTGATCATATTTATTTATGTGTTCACTTCGACAAATCCCACTTTCGAAGTACCCACAAAGCTGAAGGTAGAGTATTTAGTAGTTATTTGTTGTTTTCTTTAAATATATTTTAACTTTATAATGTTCTCAATTTCAGCAGCTTATTTTGCAGTCACTTAATGTGAGTTGAAACAATCCCACCTAAAAAATATTTAAAGTAGCTTTCTTATTATGATTCAGGCGCTGTCTTTGGAGGGGAAGGAATCAGGCCTTGCGGTGGAGTACATCTTGAAGGTATTTTCTTGATGTTAACCATTAATAATGTTTGGATTTGCTAAAATATTTATATTATCCTTTGACAATGGGAGAAACATCTTACTATAAGCTTGTAGAAATTTAGTTTTTTTTTTTGACAATGGGAGAAACATCTTGCTATAAGCTTGTAGAAATTTAATTTTTTTTACTTTGTCTTCATTAAAGCTGCTGATTTACCGAGTATAGTAATTACTGCTTCCATTCGCTGCACATTTCTATTCTGTCTCCTGCCATCCTCAAGATCTATGATAAAATTCTGTCCACTTTTCATCCCCTTATCTTTACATTTCAACTTTTTAGGACACATTTTGCTAATCTGTGACACTCGTGATTTAATTTTTTGTAAATAATAGCATACGAAATGTAAGATGATTGACTTTTGAAAGTGTGTTTTTTAAGTTCATATATGCTTATTAGTTATTAACGGTCATTCTAAAAACATTTCGCTCTCAAAGATTTTGGGATTGGACCTTTGTGCGGATACCTTTGTTGGAGATGAAATGCTTAAAGGGATATCTGGTGGCCAAAAGAAGCGCCTGACAACAGGTTTTGTTGATATTATAATTTCTTTGGGTTGATGATTGTAGATTATGCAAACACAAGCTCATTTACCATATCCATATGACAGGTGAATTATTGGTCAGCCCGTCAAGAGTGTTATTCATGGATGAGATATCAACAGGTCTTGATAGTGCCACTACATTCCAAATAATCAAGTATCTTAAGCATTCGACCCACGCGCTTGATGGAACCACTGTGATTTCTCTGCTTCAACCAGCACCTGAGACATACGAGCTATTTGATGATATTATTCTCATGTCTGAGGGCCAAATGGTGTACCAGGGACATCGTGAAGGTGCCCCAGAGTTCTTTTCATGCATGGGATTTCATTGCCCAGAGAGGAAAAATCTCGCGGACTTTCTTCAAGAAGTGGGTGTTAGATTATATGTAGGTTGATGGTCCCTGGGATTTTAATTATTCAAAAGATTTTTCTTTTTTGCAGATCGTATCAAAGAAGGACCAAGAGCAATACTGGGCTCGTCTTGATCTTCCGTATCGGTACATACCAGTTGCTAAATTTGCTGAAGCTTTTCGCCAATACAACATTGGGAAGAACTTATCTGAAGAGCTGGATACCCCATTTGATAAGCGTTACAGTCATCCGGCAGCCTTGACGACTTCTCGTTATGGTGTCAGGAAAACTGAACTGCTTAAAATCTGTTTCGACTGGCAGTTGCTGCTTATGAAACGGAATTTGTTTATCTATGTATTTAAATTTATACAGGTAATGTCATTACTAAAGTTTTTTGACAAGCATATCTGTAGAAATATATTCAGTCGGACTGTTAGAGAGTAAACATGGTCTTTGATCATGTCTTTAGATCTTCAGTTCTTTTTTTACTGATTCTCTACAATGATGATATGTGAAATCCTTTATGACGTATGTTCACCTGATACATGTATTGGACTTGCTTTTTCCAGCTCCTTCTGGTTGCTCTGATTACAATGAGTGTTTTTTGCCGTAATACCATGCATCATGATACAATTGATGACGGGGGCCTTTATTTAGGAGAATTGTACTTTTCCATGATCATTATGCTTTTCAATGGCTTCACAGAGGTTTCCATGCTTGTTGTCAAGCTTCCAGTTCTGTACAAGTACAGGGACTTACACTTCTATCCATGTTGGGCTTTTACATTTCCTTATTGGCTGTTGAGCATTCTAACGTCCCTAGTAGAATCAGGTTTCTGGGTGGCAGTGACGTACTATGTCGTTGGATTTGATCCAAATATTACAAGGTGAGACTTGTTTTTAAAATTTTTATGGATGATGATGAACAGCATGCTGACAATCCACCATTAATATCCAATCATGCAGATTTCTTCGACAATTCTTGCTTTTCTTCTTTCTGCATCAAATGTCTCTTGCTCTTTTCCGTGTGATGGGTTCCTTGGGCCGTAACATGATCGTGGCAAATACTTTTGGATCCTTTGCGATGTTGATAGTCATGACTCTTGGGGGATATATAATTTCAAGAGGTAAAAAACACTCTATGGCTCCCTCATCTAGATGTTTTGACCTTTCTTAAGATGACCAAAATTTGATAGTTCATCTCTTCAATAAACTTTGATAGATAGGATCCCTAGTTGGTGGATCTGGGGATTTTGGATTTCGCCTTTAGCTTATGCTCAAGATGCTGTTTCTGTGAATGAATTCCTTGGTCATGCCTGGGACAAGGTACCTATTTCTTATCGTCGGGATTTGAACATAACCCGTATTTGAGATGTCTAATACCAATTATATCTGTTCTATATCAATGAATTTGAAGAAAGTAATTTTAGAAGAGTACAGAGATACCATGAGCATGGACTAAATACTTAAATTATGCATGTTCATGTTATAAATTCTTTTCCATCTTGAATATACTGTCAACCGATTTACTGAATCTCTTGTTCATGTAGAGAAGTGGAGACAATTCGAATTTGTCACTAGGCAAAGCATTACTCAATGCTAGAAGTGTGTTCCCAGAAAATTACTGGTACTGGATTGGTGTAGGTGCATTGATCGGTTACATAGGCTTATTCAATATCCTTTTTACCATTTTCCTCTGGAACCTGAACCGTGAGCTCTAACCTCCTTTAATACTCTAAATCACATCTTGATTTATCTTTTAAGCACCATCCTTCTATAGAATAATGATATTAAAGTTTCTTTTTGTTCTGCTTTATTTTAAAATACCCTTAAGCTCTTGGGAAGCGTCAAGCTGTTGTCTCTAAAGAAGAACTCCATGAGAGAGAGAAGACGCGGAAAGGAGAACCTATTGTCATCCGTCTTAGAGACTTTCTACAGCATTCTGGCTCATTTGCTAGTAAGATTATTCAAGTTTCTCAGTTTACGTGCCTGGTGGACAGGCCTCACTTTACTTGCACTTCACGTTTTCTGCCTATTCACTGTGTTTGTTTATAAGTAGCATTCTAACATTTGCTCACCTTCGTTTACTTGGCAACTCAGAGAAGAGTTTTAAACAAAAAGGAATGGTGCTTCCTTTCCAGCCACTTTCTATGTCTTTCAGCAATATTAATTACTACGTGGATGTGCCCATGGTGTGTATGTTCTCCATCAATTATCAAATATCATCATCTCAATTTTTTTTCTTACAATAGACTGTATCCTAATTATTTCAGGAACTAAGGCAGCAAGGAGTTCCAGTGGATAAATTGCAATTACTGAATAACATAACTGGAGCATTTAGGCCTGGTGTGCTCACAGCTTTGGTTGGAGTTAGTGGTGCTGGAAAAACCACCCTTATGGATGTATTAGCTGGGAGAAAGACTGGTGGAGTTATTGAAGGAACCATCAGTTTATCGGGTCATCCAAAAAAACAAGAGACTTTTGCCAGAATATCAGGGTACTGTGAACAAAACGACATTCATTCTCCCTGCTTAACTGTTCATGAATCACTTCTGTTCTCTGCTTCGCTACGGTTGTCCCCAGATATAGAGTTGGAAACACAAAAGGTATAATTAATGGTGATTGCTGTTTGTAAATCTTTTATGAGTTAATAATCAGTCACATTTGCAGGCATTTGTTGAGGAGGTGATGGAACTTGTGGAACTTATTCCATTGAGAGGAGCGTTAGTAGGCCTACCCAGAGTTGATGGATTATCAACAGAGCAAAGAAAGCGCCTTACTATTGCCGTTGAACTGGTAGCCAACCCTTCTATTGTATTCATGGATGAGCCCACATCAGGCTTAGATGCGAGATCTGCAGCCATTGTGATGAGGACAGTGAGGAATATAGTGAACACTGGAAGAACAATTGTCTGTACGATTCATCAGCCTAGCATTGACATCTTTGAATCCTTTGACGAGGTTCTACTTATCTCTATCTCTCCAGAGATCTGACTTTTGTCTCTCTATTTACGTACAAACGTTCTACTTTTGGCTAGTAAGGATACATATACATGAGTATTTAATCTAAAAATTACATTTTATCAGGTAGTTCCATTTAAAATACATTTATTTTTTAACAAACCTTTTTTTTAAAGAGTAGAAGCTCTAAAAGTCACCTTCTTCGTTTTGGCTTTTTTAGGAGCTTTTAGTATTGATTGGATGCATTTCACTTGTAGATTTTGTGTTGTTGATCATATTGATAGGTGTTATGCCTTGGTTGTAATTATGTCGTCCTACGCTGCAGCTTTTATTTATGAAACGGGGTGGAGAGCTCATTTATGCCGGTCCACTTGGTCCAAAGTCTTGCGATTTGATCCAGTATTTTGAGGTCTGACATTATGTGTTTTGTCTTTTCAATTTGGTACAATAGTGTATCATGCAACTGTCATTGCAAACTCATGCTCTGTACTTTTATTTTGTTAGGATATTGACGGAATACCAAGGATCAAAAATGGATATAATCCGGCTACATGGATGTTAGAGGTTACATCACCAATAGAGGAAAGCCGCTTGGGTTTTGATTTTGCTGAAATTTACCGAAGATCAAAACTATTTCAGTGCGTCCAACCGAAAATAGTTTTACCATTGAATTTGAATTTTTGTGGGCATTCATAGTGTTTTCACAAACTTGTCTCTCTATTGTTTTAGATATAATAAAGAGTTGGTCGAGAGGCTGAGCAAGCCAAGTGGCGATTCAAAAGAGCTTAATTTTCCTTCAAAGTATTCTGTGTCATATTTCGACCAATTTGTGGCTTGCCTTTGGAAGCAGAACCTGTCTTACTGGCGAAACCCACAATACACCGCAGTTCGCTTCTTCTATACAGTAATAATATCATTGATGCTGGGATCCATATGTTGGGGATTTGGTTCAAAAAGGTCTGTACATCACACTTGTGATTCTATTAGTATAAAATAGTACAGCTGGAGCAAGCTTGCTTGATATTGATCATGTCTCAAGAAAAAAAGCCAAGGTTGCTCCAACAAGATTAGATTCATTTAGATAATAAAATATAAAATATTATCGTTTTTTTTTTTTGACAATCATTGTTTAAGTGTAGCAACTTAACGCTAAAATGTTCCCCGTGTTACTAAAATATATCTACTGTATCTTATAGTTTCCCAATTATATGTTTCTTAATGTATTGTAGGGACACACAGCAAGACATATTTAACGCTATGGGATCAATGTATGCAGCAGTGCTGTTCATCGGAATTACGAATGGCACTGCCGTTCAACCAGTTGTTTCTGTTGAAAGATTTGTTTCATACAGGGAAAGAGCAGCAGGAATGTATTCGGCTTTGCCATTTGCATTCGCTCAGGTGTTGCTTTCGCTATTATTTAGAACAAGTTTTAAAAAATATATATTAAAATAGATTTGTAAAATGCATGAATTATGAAGCCAGAAACTGTGGCCTTGTACTGCTGTGCCTTTAACTTCTCTTTAGAGAATATAAGAACTTTTGTTTTTCAATTATCATGTCTAAATATAAAATCTGTTACGCTTTTTTTTAAAAAAATAAAACTAGAAGGCGTTGTTTAATAAGTCAATCTCTCCTGCAGGTTGCTCTCGAGTTTCCTTACGTATTCGCCCAGACGATTATTTACTGTGCAATTTTCTATTCAATGGCTTCCTTTGAGTGGGCTGTTTCCAAATTTTTGTGGTACTTGTTCTTCATGTACTTCACAATGTTGTATTTCACCTTTTATGGCATGATGACAACTGCTGTCACACCCAACCACAACCTTGCGGCCATTATTGCAGCCCCATTTTACATGCTTTGGAATCTCTTTAGTGGATTCATGATACCTCATAAGGTAACAAAGTAACGCCGATTCGATCAAAATTACGTTCTTTTACTTTTATTTAATCTGTCAAAACTTGGAAGTCAGTTTGCTTAGTTAACCAACTTATGATCAAACACAATGTGGGGAGAGAAACACTTCTTGTATAACATTTAATATTGGATGTCCGAGTTTCGTATGTATTTCATGTAAGACTTACTCATGTTTTTATGTACATACCTCACAAGAACTGTTTTTCGAAGTGTAATATAGACATAGACCAAACCTGAGTTGCCCTCCTTTCCCAATATTCTGAATGTGAATATCCTTTTACTACTGCTACAGAGAATTCCGATATGGTGGCGATGGTATTATTGGGCGAACCCCGTTGCGTGGAGTCTGTATGGCCTCCTAGCTTCTCAATATGCTGACAGTGAGAAATTGGTGAAGCTTTCTGATGGAATCCAGTTAATATCAACAAGGCTATTAGTCAAGGATGTCTTTGGTTTTAGGCACGATTTCGTCGGCATAGCGGGAGTTATGGTGGTCGGGTTCTGCTTGTTATTTGCTGTGATTTTTGCTTATGCTATCAAAGCTTTTAACTTCCAGAAGAGATAAACTGGTCAGTTGGTTATTGATCGATCGATCGAACCGGTAAATATTACATACGTCGGTATATCTTTTTTATTCTTTTTACTCTTGCATTGTAATAAATTTGTAGTTTTATTTTTCCTGTTGTTGCAAAAGACGCAACATTTCTTACTCTCCCATCCATAAATACAGTGAAATTGTTCCTTGACCACGAGGATGATATAGATTTGTGTTGATGAATATGTTTTAACATTAGATTAAGATAAATAATATATATGATTTTGTTGTACTTAGTGTGTGTCTGAATGTTACTATTCACCATATGATTGAATTTATCACAATTTCGATTATATTTCAACAAATATCACTCATACTTTTAATTTCAAATTTGTATGTTAATCTGATACTAATGTCTCAAGTTTGAGATAAAGTTTGGGTTTTGAAATTTAATTATGATAGATGTGATCCGGATGAATTGGGTGAGCATGGTGGGGACAATCCATCGGATCTGATAAGAATTTGTTTAGGAAAATGAGCAAGGATTATGGTTTCAACTGTAAGATGCAAACAAGGAAATGAACTCCTGAATGGGCACCGGAGGAGTGTGAAGTGGTCACTCCGATGCTTAAGTCGGCAGGTTAAGATGAATGGATAAAAGGTTGTGTATATATGTGAATATACGTGAATGCCAAGAGCTTGGAAACCAGAATATCTTACCCCTTGAAATGTAAATCATACATACTATTTATTATAGGAAAGAAAGTGATGAGTACATTGTTTTCAATGCTTACTTGTCACTTGTAATTTTAGATGTTGACTTTTTGTCACGCCGTCCTACTTTTTCCATCGTGTTACGTCAGTAGGATTTTGTCAGGAACGCTTATCGAGGTAAGATTTTACCTGCTCTCGCACTCGAGTGCGGCACTGTTATCGAGGTACCCAGGTAAACATCATCGGGAGCTTATATGAGAGCTCGGGCTTCTGGTAGTCCGGAGAGAATTTGTCCCGGGCATCCACCTGCCCGGCTTTAGAAGAAGCAGATTGACCCTGATTTGGACTATCCATTTAATATACTGGGTCATCTATGACCCGGGCTCTTACGAGAATTCCAATGATAAATCGCTTCCGCTCCTCGACAAAAGAAGAAAAAAAAGGTTGTGTAGAGTGATTGAACTAATTGTCCTTTTGACTCGTTCATCTCGGCTTCCAAATTGCATAATTTTTTGGGAAAATGTAACCGATGACATTAATCAAAATAGTCATTGTCTCATACATTAATTAGATCCTATTTGTTTTAGTAAAAGAAGAATAAATAAATAAAATATTTGACCAAGGTTTCTCGAGTCTGTAATTTACATTTTAGTCTATGTCAAATTAATATATTTTAGAAAATTAAAATGATCTATTTGTATGTTTATAACCGAATTTTAAAAACCCAAAAAATTTCACTCCTTAACTTTCTTTCATGGGCTTCTCCTCAAAATCTCAACTAAAATATTATTGTAAATTTAAATTACTCTCCATTTAAACATTTATTATTTTTCCAAAATTATGTTTATTTTTTTAACTACTTGTTTTTATTGTCACTTTGGATAGAAGTTGGACATAGTAGTTAGGTTTTTTTTTTTTTTTTTGTTGGAGGAGGAGATTGTTACCGTTACAATTACAATTAAGTTTCGAACCTTAGAACTCGTTTTGAACTTGGAACTTGGAGTTAGATGAACTGTAAGGCATCGACTATTTATTGAGTTGATAGATTAGAAAAGTGAGGTAGAGGCCAAATTTTTTCAAATATTATTTCGCTTTTATTTTGTATTAATTTGTCAGAAATTGTTAAGGAGAAATTTGTCAGAAATTGTTAGATGAACTGTAAGTCATCGACTATTTATTTCAACTCATAAAAAATATTATTTTTAATGTCAAAAATATTACTTTTAATGTTATGTATGAGTTGGGTCGACTCGTTACACAGATAAAGACTCGTAATATGATCTTACAAGAAACATACTCATTTAAAATTTTTAGGTTGCACAATCACTACTTTTTTATAATTTTGATAATACAAAAACTCATATGAGACCGTCTTTCAACCGTACTCGATTAATGAAAAAATATTATTTTTATATCAAAAATATTATTTTTACTCTAAATTAACACGTTTTAATTTTTTTCTCAATAATAAGTTTCTTTTTTTTAGTCAAATATTTACAGATTATAGAGAGTAAAAAAATGAAGACACAAAGTCGATGTGTGTATACATAATATTATATGTAAAACTTTAGTCGAAATAATATTATGCGTAAAATCTAAGATTCATCTTTATATCATGTTAATTATCCCACATCGGTTGGCTTAATAACTTGGGAGTTGTATATATGGGCTTGGACAATCCCCCCCCTTGAGCTAGCTTTTGGGGTTGAGTTAGGTCCAAGTCTCATTCTTAACATGATATCAGAGCCCAGGTTCCACCGTTATGTGTTGGACTGCCTATAATTAGGCCACATGTTCTGTCCATAATTGGGTCATTTGCAAACTCCACGCTCCAGATGTTCATTCCTGGGCGTGAGAGGGGTGTGTTAATTGTCCCACATCGGTTGGCTTAATAACTTGGGAGTTGTATATAATGGGCTTGGACAATCCTTCCCCCTTGAGCTAGCTTTTGGGTTGAGTTAGGTCACATATCATGAAGCAAGTGACATGATATTAAACATTTTGAGCTTATGTTCTTGATTTATATGTTTAGCAGTGTTTTAAATTATAAATCATAGAATCATAATAAATGAAAAATTATTGATTAATGGATTCGGCATAAACATTGACAAGCCCAAATATCGTCAAAATTATATTTTGGATCTTGTAACTTAAACGTTGTTTATTTTAGTCTTGTAATTGGTTAATTAATAGTTTCAGTTTATTAACTTGCCTTTTTTAAAAAAGAAAAAAATTTAGTCCTTTTCATTAACGGAGTGCTAATGTGACATCAGACACGTAAGAAATGTATGTCACAACGTCTGTATGTTACAGTGGACACGTTATTATTTTCTGATGTCACGTCAACACTTCGATTAAATATGACTAAAATTGAAAAAATAATTAGTAGACTAAGACCGTAAATTGATCGAAAAATTACTGATATTGGGACCGTATACAATTTTTGGAGTTTATATCGTTTTCTAGTTTTTAAGGATTAGAATTTATTTTAATAAAAATATCAATATTAGCTATGTATATATAGAGGTGTGATATTTATAGTCTTATATACTTTGTTGAATCAATTATACAAATGTAATTATGTTTTAACTATCAATTTTAGTCATTTTCGTTTTCATTATTAACTTTTTATATTTATGTTTTTAAACACATACATGTTATGAGAGATTTATAACCATATAGTCACAATAAAAGAAAATGATATTCGTTATTTAATTATCCGATTTAGATGAAAAGGACTAAATCGATCATTGAAATATAACTGTAGGATTATAATTGATTCAATAAAATATATAAGAGACAATATCAAACACCAATACAGAGATGGCCTTAAAAAAAATTTAATAGCTCGAATTATGTAGACCGGAGTAGAAAGATCCGGTAAACAGATCCAGATAACCGTAGACAACTAACCCGTAGTATTGAGCTTTTATAGATAAAGAGCGTCAAATAATTAAATTGATCTTATCACACATCAAATACACATGCAATTAAAATTCTCTTATATTTTTTAGGTCGCAATGATGATATTTTCTTTTTACTAATATAAATATCATTTTTTCACATGTCTCAAATATTTATCCAGTATCTATATTTCTTTATTCTTTTATCAGTATATCCATTTTCATTATATAACTATATAAGTTAGTTATTTCCAACAAATTTTTATATAATATTAACTTAAATGGTTAGTTAAATAAGGTAAAACAATTATTTCTTCGGTAAAACTTATTTTTCAATAATTTTTAATGATTATGTCTCTTGTGAGACGGTCTCACGAATCTTTATCTGTGAGAGGGTCAACCCTACCGATATTCACAATAAAAAGTAATACTATTAGCATAAAAAGTAATATTTTTTTATGGATGACTCAAATAAAAGATCTGTCTCACAAAATACGACCCGTGAGACCGTCTTACACAATTTTTTGTCTTTTTAATATGCGTGAAAATAAAAATAAACCTACATATATATGATTAAGAGATTATAGTAGTTATTTCTTGTATATAGACAAAATATACCCAGGGACATTTATATGGAACCATTGACTTATTTTATTGCTTTATTTTGGTTGTAAATGATTTACCAAGCTTTTCACCAACTTTTCGCGTTTCATGACTTTGTTCGATTTGCTTTACAAAGATCCATTTTTCAACTTAAAAAATAAAACTATATGTCACTCTTTTATTTTTATTTTTATTTTTGTTTTATTTTTTAAAATATATTTTTATATATTTACATCTCACAGCGTTGTCAATAATTTTGATTCAATTTTTCATTACTCCCAAAAAATATTCTATTATTAGATTGTATTCTAATTTAATATTAAATAATCTTCAAATAATTTTTTTTAAAAAAAAAACTGGATAAAAGAAACGTACTCTTAATTACATGACACGACATTGCATAATTAACAATTAATAATGTTAGATTAATTGTATTATGATTTATGCATCACGTTTTTATATACTTCTATAATTAATTAATTAATTAATTAGCATAACGTGAACTATTTTTGTATTTTGAGTGAAAATTTCTTGGAAATCTCATACAAAATACAATCCAATCTATTTATAATATTTATTTATTGGGCAATAATTATTTGTTCAACTTATTTTTTCAGTTTTGGTATTTAATTCACTGAGTTTTCAAAGTTTGTTTTGGTACATTAGTTTTTAATTTTCGATTATTTTGGTCAAATGAATGATGTGACATCGAAAAATGCTGACATGACATCGAAAATTTCGACTTGTTGGATATCACGTCAGCAATCAAAACAAAATAGCCAAATATTAGGAAGTTAATATATCGCACCAAACTTTGACATCAAAACTCAAAATTGGGCAAGTTAGTTATGAACAAAAAAATCATTTTCTCTTAAAAACGAGGGTGAATATTTGATATGGTAATTTATACTTCTAAATTTATTTAACATATAACATTATCTATTTTGGCATTTTGAGTTAAAATTACTTGGAATCTTCAAATAAAATATATTCCAAGATATTTATATTATTTATTTTTATGTAAGCAGTAATCACATAGATATATCTATTTATGTAAAAATAATAGATAGAAAATATTATTCTTGTTATAAATATATTCTTATTGTAGATGATTACTTTATTTAGTTAAATTTGAAAATTTTGTAATCAAGATAAATATGACAAGATAATATATATAAGATTTGTATGTTGTAATATTTCCATATAAATAGTGTGATTGTGTTCATTCTAAATTGCACTTGAGTATTGACGCATTCTCTATTTTTTTTACAAATTCTCTCTACACATCTCTCTTTCTTTTATGGTTTATAACACGTTATCAGCATTATGTTATAAACAACTGAGGATGAACATATTTCTCATTCTCTTGATGATATTGTAATAGCACAACGTGTTGTCAATACTCAATTTTATGATATATTTGTTAGTGCTCTGGAAATTGCACAATTATAATTATTTATATACTGGTGCCTATGAAATATAATGATGTTGATGGCTCTAAAGTAGCACAACATGATTTTATTTTAAGAGAAACTCGTGATTAAGATATATAAGATTAAATATGAGATCTAAAGAGATTCATGATTTGAGAATCTAAAGAGATTCATGATTGAGATTTGTTATGATCTATAATTATTATTGAAAGATAGATGTATATCAAAGTATATCCATATTGATCAAAATATCAAAGATTTGTTAATATTCATGAAGAATATTTATATAAGATCCAAGACTTGACAAGATTCTTGAGGAATATTAATTTAATGTCCTTTTGGTTGAATGTTTTTTGAGGATCTTATGAATCGAGAAATTTATTACAATTTCTTAAAAAATATCGACATAAGATCTTATTTATATTCCTAAAGAATGTGACTAAAGATCTAATATCTATCAAAAGAAAAGGCAAGATCTATTATTAGTCACTATTTTATTATTGGCAAAAACTTGTGTGAGACGGTCTCACGGGTCGTATTTTGTGAGACGGATCTCTTATTTGGGTCATCCATGAAAAAATATTATTTTTTATGCTAAGAGTATTATTTTTTATTGTGAATATCGGTAGGGTTGACATGTCTCACAGATAAAGATTCGTGAAACCGTCTCACAAGAGACCTACTCTTTATTATTTGTAGTGACTTCATGTTCAATGATGAACTACATATGCTAATTGATAAAATATATATGAGTATTGTGAGACCACGATGTTTGAAAGAAAATATATGGCAGTGAAATCACAACGTCATCAATCGAAAAAGAAAATAATGATGAAGCCAAAAGTTTCAAGATCAATAAATATGAAGATTTTTGAATCAAATAACCAAATTTTTTTTATAAATTCTTATCCATGGCTTATCAAATTTGATACCACTATTATAAGCTCAAATATGCAGAAATTCTCGTATTATCTTGAAAGAATAAATAATGGGGGCCCATGAATCATAACTTGATGTTTGCGAAAATACTTTTTGAGAAAAAAATTCAGAATATATAATCAAGACAAGCTTCATTAAAAAAAAGAATATGAATATCAATTTTATGATTATAAATATATTGGTTTAGTCGATTTATTCCGCCTCCAATCAAGTATTGAAACAATTGATTTATGTGAGACAAATGTACTAGAATAAATATCTTGAAGAGATTGTAGATATGTTGAAAATGATTTGAATCTTATGATCAAATAATTTGAGCAATGAGATTTTTATGATGCAATTTTTCATTTGTTATTCTTGTAAAATGATATTTCCAACATTGAGGGGGAGGAAATAGAAGCTAAAAAAATAATTTTGAGATCGATCCCAATATAGTATAAAGTGAACATGAGAGTTCACATATTATTTGGGATCAAAATGATATAATTATTCATGTGTTTTTGCTATAATGTAAAATGAGGATTATCTTGCAATACAATTTGCAGTGATTGTCAATAAAAATGATTGAAAAATGGCTTGTGAAATATGAGCACACTTTAGCTCATAGTTTCTAACCCAAAGTCGATTATGAGAAATTATTTTCAGTGGTCATAGATGGATTAATTTGACACTGATATGTATAGAAATCCTCTTAGGATTCCTCTTAGGATTTGAGATGTCAAATGGATTTAGATTCAACTACTATTATTTCAATAGAACATGTCATTATACAAATTAAAATGATCACATGCATCAACTTTTGGCAAATCAGTGTACAAGTTCGGAATACGAAGATTTGACGATTTTAAGTGATGCTTGTAATAGGGGGAGCAGTCAAAATTGTACTCTTTTTCCTCGTCTATTATCTTCCCATGTGATTTTTCATGATAATGTTTTTAATGAGACAATTAACAATTAATGAGAGATGTCATACTCTTTTTCTTTCACTAGGATTTTGTCCCATTGAGTTTTTCCTAAAAAGGTTTAAACGAGGCACATCTATCATCGGGAAGACAATTAAAGAAAATATCTATTGATGTATTCTTTTTCTTTCGTTCAGATCTTTCTCAATGTGTTTTACTGACAAAGTTTTAACGAGACATCATTGAGTCCCGATGAAGTTTCTAATTATCTATCTTGCCAAATGGATATTTGACGAATCAACTGTTTCTGCGAAGAATCATCTAAGAGGGAGTGCTATAAATATATTCTTATTATAGATGATTACCTTATTTAGTTAAATTTGAAAGATTTGTAATCAAGATAAATATGACAAGATAATATACATAAAGATTTGTCTGTTGTAATATTCCTCTATAAATATGGTGATTGTGTTCAATGAAAATTGTACCTGAGCATTGACTCATTCTTTTTTTTTTTCTCTCTACACATCTCTCTTTATTTTATGGTTTATAACAATTCTTTTGCTTTTAGGTTTGCTTCGATATATTATTTTGTAATATCAACGTTATTTTCTCATATTTTGATAAAGCAGCATAAATTGATTAGATAATTTAGTACAAAGTCATTATAATATATTTAACTCCTATAAGTTATATTTTCATGTAATTATTAGAAGTGAGATTGTTTGAAACTAATCGTTTACCACTTTTAGAAGAACGATTGATATTGTGCTTAGACTATGCGTTTAGAACAACTGAGTTGAATCGTTAAAATCAACTATAACTTTTGATGAAACAATCGGCACTCGATCCTATAGTGATTCTTCAAATCACCATTTTTTTTATAGGTTACAGATTTTGACTATTAATTTTCATATTCTTGCGTGTTCTATGGTCGTAATCTCATTTATAGATATTACGTCGAATCTTTACTTATTGCGTCTTTATCTTTACCAACAATTATGACAGAAGCCATTAAATATCTAGGTTGGACTGAATTGTACAATCTTTTGAAAATCAGCGCCTTCGATTCGATATATCATACCTGTCACATTATACATTATGAACATTACACCAAGTAATTGTGTCGATATTATTCTCGTAATGCGGCATAGATTTTCTTTCCTACATGGGTAAAAATCTGATACACTTTAATTTTTTCCTCTAAACGATTTACTTGTTTACCCCTCTAAATATGTCCCAAAAAATGTTGACACAAATTGCATATACATATATATGTATATATATATATATATACATATACATATATATGTGTATATATATATATATATAATGTGCAAAATGAGGGTGCACCTTTAGTATGGTGAGGATGTGCACATATGAAAATTCCAACAGGTAAATTTTCCTCGAAATCTCCGAGATTGAATGGGAATATTATAATAAGTCATCGGAGGAGTTGAGTTATTCAGTATAACTCCAAAAAATAAAAAAAATTCCGATAAGCAGATGTAGTTATTATTATTATAAGCAATTGTACTTATCAGCTCTGTCTATTTAAAGGTGAGTCGGTGACATTTGGGTCTGCGCAATCACACATCAAATCTCTTCCCAAAAAGCCCTAGAGAGAGAAAGTGGGCAAAAGAATTGTTGTAAGATCTGTTCATCTCTCTAACAATCCCCCTCTTTTTTTTCTCTCTACACACACACACACATATATATACAGAGGCTTACACGTATAGGTTTACACACACGCATACGGGCTCTTGAATGTGCAGCTTATATTAGTGCATGCATAAGATTTTATGCGTACATGTGTTTATTCGAGGTTTTGGGGGTTTTTCCTTTGGTTTTTTGGGGGTGACTTGTTTTTTGGCAATTGATTTGGAAATTTTGGGTTTTTTTTTTTTTAAATACGGGTTTTAATTTGTCTGATTTTGGTTTTCGGAGCAGGCTTGTCGAGTGAGGGAAGCAGAGCATGTCGTCGTTGAGCAGAGAGCTGGTTTTTTTGATACTCCAGTTTCTTGACGAGGAGAAGTTTAAGGAGACTGTTCACAGGTAGGGATTTACTGTTCTGAATCTTGTTTTTTTTTTTTGCCTGTTAATTTGGTATTTCTTGGGTCGTTGGGGGAAATGGGGATTGGGATTACTGGTGTTTGATTGAAACTGGGGCCGTTATTCGGACACCTGGCGGCGAGTCAATTGTATGTTGGCTAAATCTCATGGTCTAATTTGGAAATTTTAATAGACCTGGGAAAGTCGTTTTAGGATGTTGGGTGGGTGTTCGGTTGTTTCTTTCTTCACTTTTCGTAAGGTGCTGAATAGTTTGAGTGGGAAATCTTAGGGTGTTTTTATGCATTAAAACTGTTCATTGGGAATTGATTAACTTTTTTTCTTTGATTTCAGATTAGAGCAAGAATCTGGATTTTTCTTCAATATGCGATATCTTGAAGAAATGGTGACAAATGGAGAATGGGAAAACGTGGAGAAGTATTTGTTTGGCTTCACAAAAGTTGACGACAACAGATATTCTATGAAAATATTCTTTGAGATACGGAAGCAGAAGTACCTTGAAGCTTTGGACATGTGAGAGTGTGCATTTTTATTCATTTTAATGAACAACATTTATCTTCTTCGTCAGCTTTTGTGTTAAGTTTTGTATTTTTGTGGATTTTTATATTAAAGCCTGGGACAAGTGAATGTGTTTGTGTTCGTTTTGGTTCATTTTAATGCAACACCATTTATTATCTTAGTCAGAACTTTTGTATTAACTTTTGTATTTTGGTGGATTTATATGTATTGGATTTAAGATTATGTTTTTTAAATACAGGAAAGATCGTGCAAAAGCTGTTGACATTCTGGTGAAGGACTTGAAAAGTATTCTCGTCATTTAATGAAGATCTTTTTAAAGAAATAACACAGCTGTTGACCTTTGAGAACTTTAGGTAATGAAAGAAAGTGTACCCTTATGGTTTTCTTGTTCAATTATGGGAATCATCCTCTGTTTCGAAGATATTGATCTGAGTGTGATTGATAACATGTAGAGAGAATAAACAATTGTCCAAGTATGGGGACACCAAGACTGCTAGGGGTATAATGCTTGTTGAACTTAAAAAGTTGATAGAGGCAAACCCTCTGTTTCTTGAGAAGCTTAACTTTCCCACCTTAAAGAATTCAAGATTAAGGACACTAATAAATCAGAGGTCTGTTTCCTGAGATTGTGATCATGTCATTATATTTCCTGGTTGAGGTAATTAATCCTCATACTGTTACGCTATTCTGTATTTGCGTGTAGTTTGAACTGGCAACATCAGCTTTGTAAGAATCCGAAGCCCAATCCTGACATTAAAACATTGTTTGTGGACCATTCATGTGGGCCATCACAGCCAAATGGTGCAAGGGCGCCATCCCCCGTCACTAACCATCTTATGGGAGCTGTTCCCAAGCAAGGACCATTTCCACCTCTGACCACACACGGCGTAAGTAGATAGAATGTTAGCAGTTCTACTTGCTTACAACTCTTGAGATATGAAAGATTAAATAGTGCTCTGTTTGTCAAGTCATTTCAGCCAACTCCAGGTCCTATGCCAACTCCTCTTGCTGGATGGATGGCTAGTCCCTCTCAAGTTCCTCATCCGTCCTCTACTGGTCCCATTGGTTTCAACCCACAAAATAGTACTGTTATATTGTATTTCAACTTACTAATTGTTAACTTGAACTCTTTCCTTTGTCACCTGTTTTTTTAGCACTACATCACATGTTATATCTTAATGCTTAATTGATATAGGTTTATTAAAGCGACCTAGGACTCCTCCAATGATTAACCTTGCAATGGATTACCAGACTGCTGATTCAGAGCATGTCATGAAAAGAACAAGACCTTTTGGATTTCCAGACGAAGTATGGTGTTAGAATCTCAAGTTTCTCTTCTCATCCTTGCAAGAATTAACACTCAAGCACTCTTATTTGGGACTTGAATTTAGATGGCTAGACCCTTAGAAATTGGATTTTAATTATGTCACTTGACTGGGTTTTCAATTCAACTCAGTTTGTTAAACTCTAAAACTTTGAGAAAAATGTTTTTTGGTATTTTAAAAATGTTTTGAGTTCAAATTTAAAAGTTGATGAAATTAATAAAGTTGTATTATAAATTGATTGAGAAAAATGTTTTTTGGTATTTTGAAAATGTTTGATTTTAAATTTGAAAGTTGATGCAATTAATAAAGTTGTATTATAAATTGATTGAGTAAAATGATGGAACAAAAATATGCTTGTTCAGGAAAGTGGAAAGAATGTATAATTATGTAAAATTGTGTTTTGAATAGTTGTTTTGAAGTGTGTGAACGATTTGATCAAACATTTTGAAAAGAGTACTCTGAGAGCAATTGTCAAATTCATCGATCGAATAATGAATTTTGGAGGTTAACTGAGTTGAGTTGAGTAGTCCAAACAAGAAGGGCCCAAGTTACGTGTTTCTGGTATAGTTTTTTCCATCATTAATATTAAATTGAATTGTTTACAGACTCTAAAATCGAAAGTTGTGGCATAAGCAAAACTTCTGTATGAAGAACAAAATCATTCTGAACAATTTTTTTACAGGTCAATAATGTACCTGTCAATGTTTTGCCAGTTGGATTTTCCAGTCAAACTCATGGGCGTAGCTCACCCTCATCCGAGGAGTTGCCAAAGACCGTGATGATGAATCTAAGTCAGGGCTCTGCCGTCAGGAGTATGGATTTTCATCCAGTACAACAAGTTTTACTTCTTGGTTGGTGCTTACACAATTAATACAAACGATTTTGTTAGCTAATCTTGTTATGGGATAATATATAAAGTCTGATAATCTTTATTTTATTTTCTCTTTCAGTTGGAACAAATTTGGGAGATGTAATGGTTTGGGAACTGAGTAGCAGAAATAGAGTTTGCCACAGAAGTTTCAAAGTATGGGATCTAGGAGCTTGTTCTGTGGCACTGCAGGTATGATTCTGGATCTTTTAGGCATGAGAGGATTCCCTTGCATCCAGCTCAGAATCGAATTTTGTTGTCGAACTGACCTGATTTTTTCTGATTCCTTGACAGACATCTTTGGGCAATGATTATTCTGCATCGATAAACCGTGTGATGTGGAGTCCTGAAGGTTCTTTATTTGGTAGGTTGTTTGGAAATTTTAGTTTATTATGCTTGCCATAAATATTTTACATTGTTTTAATTAGTTTTAACTCCGAACTTAGGAAAAGAACTCATGAATGTTGGTGTATAATAATCGATATCTACAGGTGTTGCATACTCCAAGCACATTGTGCACCTATATTCCTACCATGGTGGCGACGACCTAAGAAACCACCTTGAGGTTGTATCCTTGCTAATTTGTAATATTAATCTCCTCTGATTTGACTACTATCAATCAACAAGGTGCTGCTGACATCAATTTTAAATATATTTTTCAGATTGAAGCACATGTTGGGAGTGTAAATGATCTTGCTTTCTCCTTCCCAAACAAGCAGCTCTGTGTAGTTACTTGTGGAGAGGACAGGCTTATTAAGGTCTGAGTCTTTTGATTAGTTTGCTTATGTGGCACAATGAGGGTGGAGTGTATGAATTTTCATAACCTTTTCTTCTTGTGTCTGCTTTGCTCTTGGTGAATTTTTGGGCATATGAATGGATTTATGGGATATTTTGGTATGTTGCAGTGCAGTCAAACTTGTGTCAGACTGGGTGTATGTTCAGATATTGATTTCTGAGTTTCTAGATATTTGTTTAGGAAGATGATTTTTTTAATAATGAATTGGAAATGAAGTTGCATGTTGGGTCTTGTTTTTGGAAGGCAACATAATTTAGTGTAGCTATCGCATCATTTAAGTTTTCATATGGTGATTTACTTTTAACAGTGCATGGGGTATTAGGTATTTTAAATTTTGAAATATATTATGTTGTATTAGAATATGAAGTGAAAAATTGGATTGAATTATGTTGGGAGGCCTTAGAAAAAGTCTCTAGGAAAAACAAGCGAAAATAAAAAAAAAAGTGTTGGTTTAGCATGGGCGAGTTTTCAGAAAATGGAAAAGGCAGCCTGAAATTTCATCATGCACAGGTGTGGGATGCGGCTTCAGGTGCAAAACAGTTTACATTTTCAGGCCATGAAGCAGCTGTGCATTCTGTTTGTCCGCATCATAAAGAAAATATTCAGGTATTAACACCATTTTAGATATGAACAACTAATATCCATATGTGAACAGTTTTTAGTCTGGGATTCCGTTCCAGGATTTGAAACCAACCTATGAAAAGAAAAATGTTTGTTCCCGTTAAAAGAACAAATAATGAAGAAATAGTGTCGGCATTTAGTCGACTAATTCAGGCATGAGATATGCTACCACAGTATTGATGTTGTAGCTGACTGCTTTTCATCCCCCTGCAGTTCATCTTCTCCACTGCGACTGATGGGAAGATAAAGGCATGGTTGTATGATAACCTCGGTTCTAGGGTTGACTACGATGCTCCGGGTCATTCATCCACTACTATGGCATATAGTGCTGATGGAACAAGGTCTGTAGAACATATATTATTTCTCCATTATTCTAAGATAGTTTTAAGATCGTAGAAATCCGCTTTACTTCGTGTATTGACATCCAGGTTATTTTCTTGCGGGACAAACAAAGAAGGAGATTCATATCTTGTGGAGTGGAATGAAAGTGAGGGAGCTGTAAAACGTACTTATGTGGGTCTTAGCAAGAGAGCTACAGGAGGAATAGTGCAGTTCGATACTCTAAAAAATCGAATTCTGGCTGCTGGAGATGACTTCACGATCAAGTTTTGGGACATGGACAATGTCAACTTATTGACAACAACTGATGCCGAGGGCGGATTACCAGTAATTGTTATTTAAACAGAGTCAAATTACAGAAAATATTTGTTGGTGCTTGGTACTAACATGTATTTATTTATTATTCATAGCCATCTCCGTGTATCCGTTTCAACAAGGAAGGAATATTGTTAGCTATTTCAACAAATGAGAACTCTGTAAAGATTTTAGCCAATGCAGATGGTGTTCGTCTTCTACGAACAATTGAAAGTAGTCCTTTTGACGCTACTTCTAGGGTAGGCTCCTCAACAGTTGTGAAGGTGAATGCACATGTTTACCATTTTATTTTGATTCTAGTTATTTGATTTGCTCTTTTTAATGAAATCCACCTTGTGTCTTCAGTCTCCCTCATTTGCTGCTGTTAATGCTACTGCTGGATCAAACATCGTTGATCGAGTTGTTCCTGTAACATCATTGGTTGCAATGGTATGCTTCTCTTTCAGTTTGAAAACAGGAATCCTTTTCTTGTTTTCAAACCCTATGTTATCGAGTTGATAAAATATTTGACTATATGCATATATTTTATTCTTCTGTGACTGATTTGCTGATTCACATTACTAAAATTCACAATTTACCTTGGGCATTCACTTTACGACCCATTATTTGATGATTTCTTGTAGGGTGGAGAAAACCGTAATTTGGCAGAAAAGCCCAGAATTGCAGATGAGTCTGTTGAAAAATCCAGAATCTGGAAAATGGCAGAAGTCAATGAATCGTCACAGTGCCGTTCCTTGAGACTACCAGATAATTTAGCATCTGCGAAGGTATGAGTTGAAGCCCCTGTTTTTTATCGAATCCATAGGTTTATCATACTCATAATAAGTTTTATTTGAATTGATGATAATTTATTCTGCCCCATTTGAGTTTTAATCTGTTCAACTGTGCAATGTTGCTTTTGGATGCAGTCAAAAGGCAGTTTATGATATTTAGAAGCTTTATTTTCTCACTAAAGTTGTTATATCACCTCAGTTTCTTCTAAATAACCATTTTGAAATTTTCCCGGAGTTTGGAATTCGCTCCATATTTAGTTAATTTAAATCAGTGAAACCTATCTGATATGATGTTAACTTTATCAGGTTTCAAAGTTGATGTATACAAATTCGGGATTTGCTATATTGGCTCTAGCTGCTAATGCGGTGCACAGACTCTGGAAATGGCCAAAGAACGATCGTCATCCAACGGGAAAGGTGTGTCCCTTTGTTTCAAAAAAAATTTCAGTTTATTTTTCTGCCAATATTTTGATGAATATTGAACTTTTGTAGGCTAGTGCTAATACTGTGCCACAACTATGGCAACCTGCTAGCGGGATACTGATGACAAATGATATCAGTGATGCAAATCCTGAAGATGGGGTTTCATGCTTTGCGCTGTCAAAGAATGACTCTTATGTCATGTCAGCTTCTGGAGGCAAAATTTCTCTATTTAACATGATGACTTTTAAGGTAAGAGGTTTTACATAGATTTTTCTAGCTAGCTTACACGGAATGTTGACGGTAAGAAACTCAAACCACCATCCGGCCTGTGTTGGTCTGCATGGGGAAATGCTGACGGTACTCTAGCGTCCCGGGTTCTGTAATGCAAAATTTATTCTGGTCTGGAAGTATGTTTTTACTAGTTGCAGTTTTGTTGCCTACAGAAGCTTGATATCTGAAGTGTTTATCAGAAATTTGATTCAGATTAGGCCATTGGAGCTTGATACACCAATTTCCTACTTTGAATTGAATGCCTGATTCATATCTTCGTTCATTTGCATAACTAAAACCTGAGGTCTGTGGTCATTTGCTTGAATTAAAAAGTTTAGTGTGGGAATTATTGTATTTCAACTGTTTTCTCGAAAGAGTTGTTCTCTAACGTGAACATCAGTTTTTAAGATTTCCATATTTTATAATTTACTGTTTGAAGACGTGCGCAATCCTTATTCACAGACAATGACGACGTTTATGCCCCCGCCACCTGCAGCAACATTTCTTGCATTTCATCCTCAAGATAATAACATCATTGCTATAGGCATGGATGACTCCTCTATCCAAATATACAATGTGCGGGTTGATGAGGTATTTACCTAGTGCATGAATTTCTGCTTTTATTTTTTAACACAATAAATTAAGTTGTTTTAGTAAACAACTGTCACGTACTTTCTTTTCACAGGTTAAGATCAAGCTCAAAGGACACCAGAAGAGGATTACTGGTCTTGCCTTCTCTGCTTCTCTTAACGTGCTTGTATCATCAGGGGCTGATTCTCAGGTCTAATATATTTGTAATAGATGCCCACAATTTAAAGATTTGAGACAGTTAAAAAATAATTACTCTAATCCCGATCAATGGTGACCATATCCTTTTTAAATATATGACTAAAATAGAAGCATCTAATTCATGCTGGCTAATACTCTCTTTTGTGTTTCTATAGCTGTGCTACTCCATATTGACTTGTGTCTTCTAGCTGCTGTGTTTTGTCCATTTATACTGGAGTTTATTTAATCTTGCTTTCTGTTTATTCATCTTGGGACGCTGACAACTTTGCACTTTTACAGCTTTGTGTTTGGAGTTCAGATGCCTGGGAGAAGAAAACAAGTAAATTCTTGCAAACCCCACCTGGTCGGACAACCGCTCCCCTTGCTGACACTCGTGTACTATTCCACCAGGATCAAACACATTTACTAGTAGTCCACGAGACACAAATCGCAATTTATGAGGCTCCACAGTTGGCATGCCTTAAGCAGGTGTGACTTGCTGTACAATAGTATCTTTTAAATAACATTCTTTACCATCGTAAGATCTTTTTGTTCTTAACTTCATCATACTACCGCTATTGCCCTTCACTTTTTGATGGCAAATGTAATTGATTATTATTGAGAATCGTTAGTTCTGTTCATCTTCGTGGTAATCCTTTTTAGATAACATATCAACTCTTCCTAATTAGTTTTTTCTTTAATAGTGGTTACCTGTTGAAGCAAGTGGTCCAATCACATATGCTACGTATTCTTGTGATAGCCAATCAATATACGTAAGCTTTGAAGATGGAAGTGTTGGTGTTCTTACTGCTTCTACGCTGCGGTTGAGATGTCGTATCAATCCCTCTTCATATATTCCCACCAGCCCAAGGTGCATATCGTGAAGTTTTTTCAATATTTTTTTCAATGTTTTAGTTTATTTACCTTTGAATTATTTACTTCTATCCTAATATCCAATGCCATGCTTTTGCTGTTTAAGGGTATATCCGCTGGTCATTACAGCACACCCCTCGGAAGCCAATCAATTCGCTTTGGGGCTTAGTGATGGTGGAGTCTGTGTACTAGAGCCAAACGAGTCCGAAGGTAGATGGGGGACGGTGCCTCCCCAAGAAAACGGTGCTGGTCCAAGTACTTCTGGTGCAGCCAGTTCCGATCAACCTCAAAGGTAAAACTTGATGATGCAAATAGTAGACTCTCGGAAACAAAACAAGGAAATCTACCTGTGGGTGTTTTTTGGACTTTTCTCTATAGTTTTTATGCTCAAGAGAAACGTTGACACAATTTAGAAACCTGACAATCTAGGGTTGATAATTTTGATACATCTGAATAAAGTCTTGAAACAGGTGTTAATATTTTGGTCATGTTCAATGAACGGAAAGGTCAGGACTGATGGGGTGGGTTAGTTAGAAAGTGTGAGCCATTTTGTTTATGGCTTTGATTTCTTTGATTTATTTTTTTTGTTATTTTCATAAGTCAAAAACTTGTGTGACATGGTCTCATAGGTCGTATTTTGTGAGACAGATATCTAATTTAGGTCATCTATGAAAAAATATTACTTTTTATGCTACTTTTTATTATGAATATCGGTAGGGTTGACCCGTCTCACAGATAAAAATTCGTGAGACCGTCTCACATGAGACACTCTTTTCATAAACCTAAATCTCATGTGATATAATATTTATTTTTCTTAGGCACTATTATAATTGATCTGCTAGTATTTTAATTTATTATTTCACGCTCATGTGTGCTATTATTATGCCATGTTCGATATGTTGGGTTATTTAGTTTTAACGAACCGGAGGAGAGCACGATTGTCGCATGTGATGCATTTTTTTATCCACATGATAGTAATCTTATATTAGAAAAGAGCACGTGCGTCGCATATGGTAACGATCTTATTAGCAGCAAAGAGCACGTTTGTCGCACGTAGAACCATAAATTAAAAAAAAAGAGCAGCAAAAAACTAAATTATTAAAAACAGATTATCTTGTATGACGGATAATTTTTTGAAATATTTGAATGACACTAATAAATGACTGTAATATTCTACTGAGGAGCTTTTATTGTTTTATTGGATTTTGCAGGTGAATATTGTTGGTGAGAAGAATGAACTTTTGGGCATTTTCGGTGTCGTATTTTTTTTTTCCCAGTTTCAACATTCATTCATTCATTTAATGAATTGAAATCTAAATATAAATTAATGTTAGTTACAATTATTTTTTTAATTAATCACGATTTTTGTCGGTTTTAAAATCAACAAAACAAGAAATAATATCGGCTTTAAAATTAACAAAACAGGAATTTGAGTTTTTTTTTTTTTTGCCCTTTTAGTATCAACTTTCTTTTCATATTAAATATTTCGAAGATTTTTATTTTATGTTAAATTTTATAATTTTATAAATTATATTGTTAAATGCTTGAAATTTAGTTGGTAAGAATCTTTTTTTTATTTATTTAATATTAATTTTTATTAACTATATTATATTCAAGTATAGTAAATGATAAAAAATTGTTTGTTGCAGGAAGTTGATTTCGGCTAACCAGTAGTTTCTACTTTGGAGAGAAATGGATCGATGAAGTTGTCATTTTAGCTAAACTATGTTTTTTGCTAGGGGATTAACCTGTAATAAATGTTGCAAATTGTAATTTTTTGTTGATAGTTTTTAAATTTTTCTCGATGGCAACAAGTGTAAAGTGCTGATTTTTACATTTTCGGGATGAGGAATATGTTTCCAGAATCAATGTGCATATTGATTTTTTTGATAACATTTGTTTTCGCCTCATGATCTACTTAAATAGAATATATGTCTTACAAAATTAACTCATAAAACCGTCGTACAAGAGTTTTTGTGATACAATTACTTTTGCACGTCACTAGTTTTGCACTTCACAAGTTAGCAGTCTGTGTATTGGAGTAACTCGAGTCCAAAGGTAGATGGGAACAGTAACTCCACAAGAAAACGGTGCCGGTCCAAGCACTTCTGGTGTTGCCAGTTCCGATCAATCTCAAAGGTAAAACTTGATGATGCAAAAAGTAGGCTCTATCGGAAACCAAACAAGGAAATCTACATATATATGGCCTTTTTTTGGATTTGTTCTATCGTTCTTACGCTAGAAATCTAACAATTTAGGGTTGATAATTTAGATACATATGAATAAAGTATTGAAATGAGAGGTGTTAGTATAAAAAAAACAGGTGACTTGCACGCGTGAACATATATAAAAGTGCACATGGTTCGCACGTGTGAAAAGAGCACGTGACTTGCACGTGTAGATTAAATATTATCTTATTTTACGTGAAAATTTAGTGTAGTTAAGCAGTGATATTAGAAACCGGAGTTTGTTCGAGCACAATCTTTATATTTTTATATTAATAAATCGATTTTAACTTGATTATATATATCTAGTTAACGGATTTATTTTTCTTATGGGTAAATTGTTGGGTTAAGCGTGCATGAGTGAGAGTAATATTAAGATAAGTGACCTCTTAGGAAGTTCTCGTGCATCAAGCTGCCGATGTTGCGCTGCTTGATTTGATTGGCTAGGTGAACCATAAAAGAGTGATATCAGATCTTAATAGATAATACTGAATTTGCTGGGACAAGGCCGGTAGTAGAAAAATAGTAAGACTGATTTGTAAGATATACGAAACAATATCAGTAGATAAACAAGCACTTCCTCAGGCTTATGAGCCTAACAACCCGACCCATTAATATCTAGATAGGTTCACTCTGTCCTGTCACAAATATAAGAAAATAAAATTACATATTGGCTAACATCTATAACTTTTAACCAAATAATAAGGGCTTGATCTTAACACAAATAATTTTAGATTAATAGAACTATTATGTGTTTTCACTAATGTTATTATGATCTTATTTCTATCTTACTTCATTGATGTTACGATTATTATTTAATGTTATTATTATTACTATTATATTTGCTAATTTTAATCCTTATTTTTTTAATACTAATTTTTTTTGGTAATATATTATAACCAATAATATTATTAATGATATTATTTACAAAATAATAAAATTAACATGCTTGTTTATCAAGTTAGTGAATTTATTATTTTAAATAGTGGCTTTTTATTAAATTAAAAAATAATATGTTGAATAATTTGTTAAGGAAAAACCTATTAATAAATATTATATTTAAATATTTGAGGATATTTTTGTTATTTGAATTAATAAAAAGTTAAAAAAATACATGAACAATTGTATTTCAGGTGCGTGTTACTATAACTTTTGACACTAGAGGTTTTTTAGCTTATTTATTGAAAAGTGGAAGGTTTATTAACTAATTATTTTTTTAAGTGGTTTTGTGTTAAATTGGAATTTCAATAGGGAATTGAATACTATTATCCCTTAAGTAATCATCAATCATAAGCAGTTAACTTGTCTTTGTTAGTTTTTTTCTCGGATATCGTTGAAGCCTTCTCACGCAGAAACCTTACCAGATTCAAGGTGGTGAGATATAACATCATCTTTTGTTGCCATCTTTTTAAGTTTGTATTCGCAAACTTCTCGGGTTTCTCACCATATATATGCAGCTGAAATACTTGCTGGAACAAGGACAGATGATGAAGATGCAATTTCAGAATGCAAAATAGAATTCTTTGTAAGATTGTTGGGTCTGAATATAGTGCAAATTTGAAATTGTTGAGTTCGTATCGCAATAGATACCACGAAAAGCTTTGGAACACGACACAGACAAATTGTAATTCAAGGTTAGAGTGCACAATATCTCCTTAAGGCGAATTTGCCCCACACATAATGCTTATAGAACACGACAATCATCTCTCAAGATACAACGATTTGTGTTTTATAGTATGATTACTCCAAACTACAAAACCGGATGAACTTCAAGATGCTTTTCGAACATTCAGATATGATGAAAGAAATTGTATGCGATAATATGTAATGGACTAAAACGCATATTGAAGTTTCTGGATGTCTTAACCTTTTTTCATTCTGATATAGGAATCTATTTATAGATTTCCAAGGGTGGAGGACTTTTTCTCCAATAGTTGTGCATAAGGAAAGACTCTTCCAGGTCTTTGCGTCTGTGCGCGTCACCCTCGATTGAGTTGGCTTGACATGGCTTGACTTGAACATAACACTAACCCAACATACAAACTTTATATCAGGAAGAAATGAAAGTCTCAAAATTCCTATGAGGGACAAAGTTAAAAACTTGTGTGAGACGGTTTCACGAGTCTTATTTTGTGAGACAGATCTTTTATTTGGATCATCCATGAAAAAATATTACTTTTTTATGCTAAGAGTATTACTTTTTATTGTGAATTATCGGTAGGGTTGACCCGTCTCACAGATAAAGATTCGTGAGACCATCTCACAAGAGGACCTACTCTCTCGGACGACTAATCTTCTATTAATTTTTGAATATTAATGTCCCTCAAAACCCAATTTATCCAACACCAGTCCCTCTTCATATATTTCCACAAGCACAATGGTATGTTTCTTAGTTTAAGGGTATATCTGCTAGCCATCGCAATGCAGCTGTCCGAAGCCAATCAATTTGCTTTGGGGCTTAGTGATGGTGGAGTCTGTGTACATCGCTAAACATAAAAAGATTTGAAAGTGTAAATATAAACCTCGTCAACACGTTAATTAATTCATTCATTGTTTTCATACCTATTTTTAATAAAAATATGTGGGTGAAATTTTGCTTTCCTTTTCCAATAAAAACATCATTTCTAGGATTATTTGACTTGTCTTTGATGAATTATAAATAAATATATTAATAATTGTGATAGATTTCAAACATATCGTCTGAAATAAATATAGGCAAAAACTTATGTGATACGGTCTCACGGATCATATTTTGTGAGACAAATCTTTTATTTGGGTCATCCATGAAAAAATATTATTTTTTATGCTAAGAGTATTATTTTTTATTGTGAATATCGGTAAGGTTAACCTGTCTCATAGATAAAAATTCGTGAAACCGTCTCACAAAAGATCTACTCATAAATATATTATCATATCGAATATCCGTTTAACCAAAGGCGACCTCGGAAATCCACAACAATCATCAACAAAATAAAAACTAAATATATGAATAGGATTTCAATAGTAATTCATTTTATAAAAGATAATATATTTTGAATCAGAAAAGAAAGGTAATATACATATTTGTACCAAAAACAATTAATTATCAGAATATAATATTAGGAAAAAATATTATCAGAATTTTGATTTTTGACAAATAAAGATTTTCCATTGATAGTAGAAAAGTTTGCTTTTTTAAAAGTAAAATGAATTAATTTCCAAAATATTATTTATTTGAAAAATATATTTTTATATATATTAATCGAGTCATCGTTCTTTCGTTCAAGAGTAGGTTTCTTGTGACACGGTCTCATGAATATTTATATGTGAGACGGGTCAATCCTACCGATATTAACAATAAAAAATAATACTCTTAGCATAAATTTTTCAACCCAAATAAGAGATCTGTCTCACAAAATACTACTCGTAAGATCGTCTCATACAAATATTGGTGTTGATATTCAAATGAATACATAAAATAAAGAAGAGTGGAAAGCTTAATATAAACCTCTTGACGAGGTTTAATGATTCATCCATTGCTGCCATTACTATTTCCATCTCTTTCTCTTCTTCTCCTCCTTGTGGACATTCCGGCGACGGTGGCCGCCGGAGGATCGGTCGTCTTCTCTTCATCAAAGTTATTACAAAACCAGAGTAAGTTTTTTTTTTTTTTTTTTTGGTACTTTCTTGAGTGCATATACAGTGTGCATTTCTTAATGTGCAAGTTTATTGGTCGATTTGCTTTTTAATCGAAAGATCGGATTTTAAGATCATAACTCAAGATTCAAACTTTATTCAATCCCATTTCACAATTTTTCTTTCTTTGACCGTGCATGCGTGCGTATGTTGTAACGGCAGTGATGTCATGTTTTTTTAACCCGATTAAAGTATGTGGAAAGAAAAATAAACGTGTTTCACGAAGTATACGTGCAAGAATCGATGTGATTAGAAATCGAAGCTCATTCCCATTAATGTATCGGTTTTTGCTTTTTATTTGGAGATCTTCTAGTACTCTTGTATATTCTCTGCATTTTCATTCAGGTTTAACAAGTAGATGAGAAACAGAGATTTGGGAATAAGTCAAGTGTTGTGGGATCAAGATTTGTGAGAGAACGAGATTAAGATTTGGTTTAGTGGTTGTTTTGATGGCATCTAGAACTGTCAGAAAGGCAATCGGGGCGGTGAAGGATCATACTAGCATAAGTTTAGCCAAAGTGACGGGCAATGTTGCCCCTGACCTTGAGGTGTTGATTGTGAAAGCCACAACACATGAAGATGAGCCTGCAGATGACAAGTATGTGAGGGAAATATTGAATATGTTGTCGCATTCGAGAGGGTATGTTATAGCATGTGTTTCAGCGATTTCAAAGAGGCTGAGAAAAACCCGTGATTGGGTTGTGGCTGTGAAGACCTTGATGCTTGTGAATAGATTGTTGAGTGATGGGGACCCGGTTTTTGGACAGGAGATTATGTTGGCCAGTCGGAAGGGGACAAGGGTTCTAAATTTGTCAGATTTTCGAGATGAGGCTCACTCAAGCTCGTGGGAACATTCAGGATTTGTGAAGAACTATGCGTTGTATTTGGCCCAGAAGCTTGATTTTATGATGTGTGAGAGGAAACCTAGTGTTTTTCTTGGTGAGAAGAAGAGGTATGAGTATGGGTATGGAGAGCTAAGAGATCAAGCTCGTTATGATACGGACAAAAGGTTGAGGTCATACGAAGATCTGAATGAAATGCAAGCGGAGAGGAAAGAAGTGACACCTGATGGGGAAATGGAGCCCTGGAGAATTTTGGAGAGATTAATTCAGTTGCTCCAGATTCTTGATCGACTATTGGCTTCTAAACCAACAGAAGCTGCTAAGAACAGTAGGATGGTGCTTGTGGCACTATCCTTGATTGTAAAAGACAGTTTTAGGCTTTATGCGGATGCATCTAATTCATTGAATTTTTTGCTCGACCATTTTTTGGAGCTAGAATATGCTAGCTGTGTTAAGGCTTTTGATGTGTATGTTAATGCGTCAAAGATATTTGATGAACTTGTCGTGTTTTATGCTTGGTGTAAGGACATAGGGGTGCTGAGATCATCGGAATTCCCTGAAGTGCAGAAAATTACGGATAAACTTTTGGGAACTCTTGAAGGGTTCCTGAGGGAAAAGGCTAATAGGCCAAAGAGCACAGAGGAAATCAAGGAAGAGGTTTTCACGGAAACCAAAGAGGAGAAAGGGCCTGATATATATGAAATCAAAGCTCTCCCTCCGCCAGAAAATTACAACTCTCCGACCATGCCACAGTCCCTAGACGAGCCGAAGCAGAAGGTCACTGGAGACCTGGTGAATTTGAAAGATGCAATCTCAGCTGATGAATATGGCAACAAATTGGCACTCTCTTTGTTTTCTGCACCTGCTCCTGCCATAAAAAATGACGCTTGGGAAGAATTTTCGACTGATGGAGAGCCTGTCTTGACTTCAGCATGGCAGAATCCGGCAGCTGAGAGTGGTAAAGCTGACTGGGAATTAGCCTTGGTGGAATCCTGCCAGCCATTTATCACAGCAAAAGGCAAATCTCGCTGGTGGCTTCGATTCATTGCTATTGAGTGGAATGTATGATCAGGGGGCCATAAGGCAACAAACTAATAAATCTGAAATGAGCGTTGGAAGTTCAAGCAGTGTAGCATTGCCACTAACAAGCAAACATATTCCAGTTTTGGCATTACCTGCACCAGATGGAACGGTCCAACCAGTCGGGCAACAGGATCCATTTGCAGCGTCTCTTTGCGTGCCACCACCTTCTTATGTTCAAATAGCTGATATGGAGAAGAAACAAGTGTTACTGACACAGGAACAGCGGCTTTGGCAGCAATATGCAAGCAATGGGATGCAAGGACAAATGGTCTTGGCCAATATTGCTGGTACTGCGAGCTACTATGGAACACCGCAAGCTACAGACCTCGGAGCGCCAGCTGGGTATTATTACTCGCCCTACTAATTCTCCCTAATAAGTTAATGTTAAATAGTAATACTTCTTGGTTGTCTGCCACATCTTTCTCAGCTAGTAAGCTTTTTATGGAATTTTCGGAAATCAGATTTTGTGAAATGGTGCTATGATGTTACTATTAAGCATTTTCAATTCTTGGTGATTATATACACTTGGATCATGGAAGAACGTATATAGACAAACTGTGTATTTTCCACAAACTATCCAATTAAGTGTGATTCGTTTGAGTTGATTTCAGACTATCGAATCTGATAACTCACTAAGCATCCTTCAGCGTCAACATTTCTTGTATTTGCACGCTCAAACATTCAGATAAGAGAATAGAAGTCCACTTTGTGGTATCAATTTGATGATCATTGCAGACATAAGATGCTATTCTTGATTCATCTTGGAAAGCTTCGACAGCCAAATTTTGGAACATTGACTTCGGAAAGATCAAAGGGAGAAAAAATACTAGGGAAAATAGATTTTTGTGAAGTCTATGACATAAATTTCATGAAGCACACCTAATGTTGTATAGCCTTTAGATTTCACAAAATATATTAGATACATGTAAGACTCGTGTATGTATATGCCCAAATTATGTGTTTTTAGATGTTCATGTTCCCTGTTTCCCTATATTACACGTTTATTGGGGACGTAGTCACATAATTCCTTTGTGACACGACCATGTGGAAATATTTTTATCTAAGTGTATCTTCATAGTATTTGTATATCCATTTGACAGATGGTATGGATTTTATTGATATAAAAGTCGTATCTAAGTAGGACTGAGCGTTTCCTGTTTTTTCAAAAGTTATAGCAGATGGTAACGGTGCAACTCAAATTTTTTGAATAACACATCTCAAACACTATGTTTTAATTGTTCTACCATGTAGAAACAATTATCGCACCCAACAATCTTCCTCTCAATAATTGCACTTTTTGTGATCAATGAGAATTGAACCCGGGACATTGACTCTAATGTCAATTGTATAACTAACGCTTGCTGCTTTACCAAAAGTTATAGCTGATGATAATGGTGCAACTCGAATATTTTAATCGTACAACAGCTCAAACATAACATTTCGATTGTTTTACTCAATATAAACAATTATTACACACGACAGCTGGCTAAATACATGTAAATTTAACTTGATGTATATTGCATGCTACTCTCATGTGATATGAGGAAAAAATATTATTCGATTTTTAGCATATATATTTTGATTTTATTTACGAGCTGAAAACCAGATAGAAAATAAAAATTAGAAGTTGAGATAATCTTACTCGTGTTCTACCTTTTTATGCGGGAAAAATATCAAAGACGAAACACTCTTTTCCACAATAAATCTTTATGAAAACAAGAACTTCCACCGAATGCGTCCACTCTATTGCATACACTCAGAGCCGTACCTTTTATGAGTCAATCAAGCGGTTGCCTCAGGGCCCAACCCAATAAGGGGCCCTTTATATACATAAATATATATATGGTATATGTTATTTGTTCTTTAAATCACTCTAAATCTCAATCCTAATTTTTGTTCTCATTCAACAAAAAAGTTTATGGTCCCCTACTTCTATTAAGTTTGAAGGTAAGTAATTTTCTTCATGAATTATGCTTTATTTTCATTTCAAATCTTCTTTATAAATACAAATTTATATTTATATTTGTAGATTAATCTATCAAAGGATACTCATTGATATGAAATTTCCTTGCGATATGGGCAGTGTAATGTGCTTAGAGATCATATTAATTAAATATATAACTGAAGTACAAATCGTATTATTTAAATTCTTTAATGAGTTATAATTGAATAATGAGTTTTATATAAATTTAATGTGCGACTTGTATAATTAAAAGTGGATAGTCTAAGAAAATAAAATAAATTGTGAATAGAGCTTGAATGTGTGGACCGTTGAAAGATGAAATTCATTGTTTTTTGGGATTTTTTTGTCTTTTCATTTTATGGTTTGTTATTTCGACTCAAAGAATTATTTGATTTTGTAATTTCTACGTCATAGAGACAAAAAATATAGTTTCTACAAGAATTATATTCAATCAACGATATCGCAAGATAGACTAAATGAGCCAACTATGTTGTCGATTGAGAAAGAAATAGTATGACAATTGGATTACACAGATTTGATAAATATATTCGCATCTAGAAAACTACACGAGTAGTATTTATGTAGTTATTTTAAATATTTATTAAGTTGTTATTTATGTAATATATTGGTTTTGATATTTATGTATTTATTAATATATTTGTTATATGCAAATTGAATTTTATATTTATTACTGCAACAAGAGGGTCCATTTTTCAATTTTCGTTTCAGGCCTCATTCAACACAGGTACGGCTCTGCATACACTCTGCCTGGTCAAATTGGACTCAACTTCTCTTTCGTTTTGAAGCGTTTTGTTCCATTTTTTAAAACGGGAAACAACAATTTTTTCCTCCCAAGATAAAGATAAAATTGGAAAAAGATCGGTCTAGTAATGAAAAATTTAGCTTATGGTTGAACAAGCCTAAAAATTTTCATCTTAGATCAAGTGAATATTTAACAGATTCTGATGCCACCGCTTAAAAATACACACAGTTGCGATGAACAAATGTAAGAAGGACTCGATACTAATTCGTTTCAGCTAACAACATAATATGGGAGGAGTTGAACTGAACGATACAGACGATAAATAATTAACTTGTAATATTATTTTGTTATGTATTTTTAATGACTATATTGTGTACTTTTTTAAATTGCAGGTGGAGACGTGGATTCTCTTGGACACACACGGCCCATTATTCGGTCCGTATCATGAGAGATATACTTGACAGGATGATAAAAAGGCAGTTAGTCAATTTTTAAATTTTTGAATGCTTTTGAAATAAATTTTAAATGTTATATTATCAACTTGATAATTTTTTTTAAAATTTATTTGTTACAGTTTCTATGGACTATTTATGATATGGAGTAATCTGAGGTTGCTAGAATTCTTTATGGAAATAGAATTAATCTATGTTGGTCGGCATGTACATTGATCAATTTTCATATAGTTGAGATGCATAGACCCAAGTGGTGTCTTCCATAATTTGGAATGCGCCAGGGTATCCCGTCACCTGCTACTAACTTCGATAATTTCTATAAATTGACCCGACAAGGGCAGAACAATTGTGATTGGACGACGTATCACAAACATTTTGTAAATATGTGGAACGGAAAATATAATTTTGTGATTGGTGGTAATTATGTCATACCTAGTACACTCGGCATCACAATAGATTATATTGGTTGGTATCATCGCATTTCACATATATTTCTATCTCCAACAGTGGTACCTTCTAACATCATTGGCTATCATCATATAGATTCAAACTGCCGACAATTTATCGTAATATATGTTCAATTTATCTACATATGTACATATATTTATTTTTTGTATTAAATATAACTAACATAATATATGCATCTATGTCACAGACACGCCCAGATCATATGCAACCTCCACCGACGTGGACACAAAATGAGTGTCATCCCGGACCATCAACTTCAAATACTGCATACACTACTCCGCATGTGGTTTCAAGCTTTCCATCATATGAGTATGGTTACAACACTACATTTGCCGGTAGTTTTACTTATTTTTTACAAAGTGAATTTCGACCGTTTATGAATGAGAGTCGCCCCACATTAAACATGTCGCCCATACCATTTCAAGAATATTCAGAAACAAAAGGATATGAGGTTGGTGGAAACATTGCTGATATCAGTACATCTGCAGCACAAACATGTACACATTGAGATACTGAGGAGATGTTAGGTCGTGGACATAGAGTTATTAGAAGACCTTCGTATGGCACTGGGGGCATCATTACCATCATCATAACTATTTGTTTAGAGCTGCGAATCACTTACGTCGTATTATTGTATATTTTTCTAATTTTTTTATTTTAATTTGATGTATTTTATGCAAGATTTGATTAGATATTGCTCGTATCGTTATTAATTTTCTTGATCGTGGTCATAATTGAAATTAAATGTCTGCGATTTTTAACATATTATAGTAACTTTTTATTGAAATAATATATGTAATTTATTATTCATTTTACACCAAAAACTATATTTTTTTAGTACTTTCGGTTAATCTAATTTTATATAAAAACATATAGTTTTTTAACATAAACAAAACTTATATTCAAATATTATATGTGATTTATTAGTCATTTATTAAAAAAAATTCTTTTAATACTTTCAATTATTATTCTTTTTTAACATAAACAAAACTTTAAAAAAATGTATGGATAAATTTATAGTAATGAAAAACATAAGTATAATCAATAAATTAAATCAAAACACTCAATCTCCTAACAAATTTGAAATAATACAATACTTAATCAAGCAAATAAGTCCAAACACTTGATATTCAATTATATTTAAAACAATAGAACACTGAATCTCACGAGAAAATAAAATTTATTTAATACTTCTATTAAAATGTGACACCGGTGTTACGAACATAAGTATTTGCCATCATAACTCGACCTTTTCATGTGCACCTACATGCAATTGAGAACAATTATTAATAACTATATAATTTTTAACAAAAAATAAAAATACATTAATCACTTCACATGTTATCAAGTAAAAATAATGTAGAATACGTTATTTTACTTTTACCTCCCACGTTGTCTCTCCCTCGATGATGGTTGATCCATCTCATTTCTTATGTGTATCCTGCGATCTCTATTAGTCTGCATTCTTTCCCGACGAACGGTATTGTGTTGTAATTGGAATGTAAGTTCATCCCAGTATTATTCATCATGAACAGGGTAGAATCTTCCATCATATGTGTTCACGTATTCGCTCAGTGTAAACCATGGTTGTACAAGCTGTGCGAAATTTAATCCAAACAATTTTGCTGCACATATAACATGTGAACAAGGAATTCCAAATATTGTCAATTTACCACATGTGCAATCACGTGTAGAAATGTTAACAGCTAGTACGTGATGTTGACGACCTGCTCTTGCTTCTGTTGGGACGGATGTTGCTTTATCCTTTTGGTCAAATTTCATTACTCGATGTTAAATTGACTTTTTAACCACATATCAAATTTAAACTATGCATAATCAGACCGTGGTTGATTTTTTTCCATCATTTTATTATTTCGTGTTCGGCGTTGAATGAAATAGTGCACACATCGCAGTAAGGTCAACTCCACTATTGCAGTTATTGAGAGACGTCGAACCCTTTTCAACACACCATTAATACACTCAGACATGTTCGTCGTCATTATCCCTTGTCTCCATCCACCATCATGAGCCAATGACCATTTTTCCTTTGGGATGTTTGACAAATAAGTGAAAGCTGCTACATTATTTGTTCTAATTGCTTCCATTGTGGTATTAAATTTTCCTATTTAGTGTTGCGTCCCTATTTCCCAACATAAATCCTTCAAATGAATGTTTTTAAACTTACTGTTGAAATTAGAGCAAGCATGCCTCGAACGAAAACGATGAACACCACGGGGAGGCTTGAAGTCGGGGAGATCTTGCACTGCACTTGTTAGGAAGCAAAGTTACAAAGCTTTCCCATGTGCTATAGACAATCTTCACTACGCGCTTCAAACTCTGTCATGCCTTAGCATACGATATATCATACCCATATTTTTCTTTAATATTTTCTCGCACATACTTGATCTCGTATGCAGGATCACAAAGCACGATTCTCAAAAGTGTACTAGCTATCATGTTGACGTCAAGGTTGTGGTGATCTATACCCACTTGGCTAGATATGCATGTGTGATCATCACCATATTTTGTGATCATGAAATAGCCTTTTTTTTCAATGATGCTCGAAGTTCCCACCCACAATTGCCACATTCTGACCAGTTCTTGCATTCGACCTTCCAAATTGTCGGAGAACTTTGGACAACAATGTATTCACGTCTCAAAACTCGAACAGAAAAATCCTTCACTGAAGTTATTAAATCATTTTTGCTCTTAAAAACCATTTTCACAGCGAGCTCTGGCCTATCAAGATTGTACAAATTTGTTCGTGATGCGGAAAGAAGATCAAATGAATCTGGGATTTGTTCGTCATATAATTCATTGAAAAATTGAGGAATTTCACGTAAATGTTGCTCTGGTGCATTAGGAAAGCTCTATATTAGTGTTGCTCCCGACATCAGGACACGTGACAATGTGCCTTCATTTTCATTGTCAACATGGTCATCATCTTCTCCGTCAACTGATGTAGCATACAAATCAACATCGCTATTCATGACATGATGAGAACTGTCCACAAATAAATCATCTTGCTCAGGCATGTGCTCAGTAATTGGGAAGATAATATTTGCAGCCCTAGTAAAACTATCGAAATTTCTAACATTTGTGGTATTTTCTTCATCACTCCATGCATTTAAATCCAATTGTCATGTTCTATACGAACCCTATGCAACATCAACTCCTGGGGGAACGGTTAAATGATGATCCCAACCCCCTAGAGTAAAATCCCATTGTCATGTTCTATTCATCCCCCATGAATAGTCTCTTCGGTGTGAGCCGTGATATGATGATCCCAAAGACCAGTGTCAATCCCAGAATATGTCTGACTTGACTATGCATCAACATGATATGTAGAAGGTCCGGCTTGATTTAAACCTATTGTTCCCAAACCTTGCATTATTACCGGTATTATTGCATCAAAATCGTAATCACTTACGTCTGCAACACTGGCGATGAATCAACATACAAGTACATGCAATCCAGTGTGGGCAAATCAAACATAAATTGTAGAGTATCATCATGTGTGATATAGACATGATCTTCAATGTAACGAGACAACGAGCTATAAGAAAATTTCGTTGACAATTTGATGCAGAGTTTTGATGGGTCGATCTCCAGCATGTGACGCACATAATTCACCAATTGGGAAAATGCAATAGACCGTGGGATTTTCATGGGCCTGGTCGCGGAGATACTATATCTAACCCTACCATCTTCAATAATAGCATAGCCACCTACGTAGAATAAGAGTCTCACGATATCCATGTCTGGAACGAAAACTAAGATACAATGTCATGCGATCATAAAAAATTTTAATTATTAGTTTATTACACATATATTAAAATATATATTTTATATTGGATTAAATCAAAAATCACTTAAATTATTATTATTATTATTATTATTAAAATAAATATTGTCAAATCAATTTAATTACAAAATATATTTAATAAAACCTATGTTTGTATTTATAATAATAAAAATATGTTATGGCTTATATTAAAAAATTAAGATTTTGAATTTGTGTAATTATAATTTCTACATATATTATTTTTTTATATCAATGATTTTAACAATTAAGAGTATCAATAAAATTGTTTTCTATATAACCACAAAATAAAATTTGACCTTAAAAATTAATTTCATTAATTAAATTAAAATTTTATATATGTTAATGCAAAATATATCATTGGATAAAAATATGTTAGTTAGAATTATTAATTTCTTATATTACTTTGTATTAATATATACATAATTAGAATATTATAGATTACATTAAAATCACCTTAGTTATAACATGACTATACACTATTTACTAAACACTTATAAATTTTTTTAACAAACATAATAAAATACTTTATAATTCCATTATGATTAAGTGCAATAATATTTTCTCCTTCTCATATTACAATAAAATAATTATATTTAAAATATTAACCTTGATAATTTTTTTCAAAAATCACAAATTTATATTATTATTATTCTTATATAGTGACTAATATTAAAAATATAATATTTAACAAAATTATTCTTATGCGTGTAATGCAAGTGAACAATATTATAATTATATTAATACAATATAAATAATACAATTAAAATATAAAAAAGTACTTAAATTATTTTTTCAAATGTGGTTGTACGAAATTTGTAAAATTATAATATTATAGATTACATTCAAATCACCGAAGTTAAAATAACTTTTCAAATGTGATTGTACGGAATTTGTAATAAAATAAATCGTGTCAGAGAACTCAACACCGAGGGGGCAAAAAAATAAGAAACAAGCAGGAAATAAACAAGAAAAAACATCGTTTTTGAAAGTAGTACACTATGTCCTATACTCACGGCTAGACCTGAACCATTGTTGCTCCATACAATATTTTTCGTTCTCACATACTACAAAGGAGACTTTCGAAAATACCAGAAAATCGAGTAAAATTTTGAAGCACGAACTGGAGAAGAACGAGTGGAGAACTTGACCGGACTAGGAAAAAGAATGAACCCACTAATCGAGTCAAGAAAGTGAAAATACAATGGATCTCAACTCGAGTACCTGTCACGATAGACCTAGACAAAAGAATAGAACTCATTCAACAAACTTCAGCCTGGTGAACGTAAACAGCCTCCGGGAAGTAGGAACTCGAACTTCTTCGCATTTTCAATCAAATATGCAGGAATATGAACTGCAGAGGCCGACCTGGGAATTGAACCCATTTTCTTGATCAAGTCCTTGAAAGAATACTCCTCAGGCAACATATCGAACAAATCATCTCCCTGACATATGAGTTCCTGAATTCTTGAATATTTCAAAAACTCTTTTCGCCTTACCCGGTCCGCATGACTATATGCTGTCATTTTGAATGCAAATTCTCTAAGATACCGAAAGCAAAAGCTACAATGCCACCCTGCATCAGAGAAAATAACATCAGTCTGGCGAGAATGACGGTATTGGGTATGTTGGTTGAATATGTGGATGGTAGCACGCCAGCTGCTATAGTCGACTGGGAACTCGAAGGAATACATATAATTCTTCATTTCAAGATGAAGCACAGAAGGAGCCCCCTCACACCATTTCAGTAGTTTCACAGTATGGGGACTTGGGATTTCATCGGTGTCTGATATGATGAGTAGGTCACCAACTGCTATACCAGCCTGACGAAGCAGCCCATTCATGGCTATACGGTGCTCCGCTTCGAGTTTGAATGGGTCTTCATGTGACCCGTATGATGCAATTCTACCCGGGAATACGCCATGGACCACTTTTTCTTCGGCAAAAGCAAATCTGTTGCGATTTGTAGCGAAGTAGAGAGGCTTTGGAATACCTGTGAAAGTAGTATTAGCTTCCAGGATTACGAATTTATTAACATATGGATAGAGTTCGTTCCACCGAATCTCAAGCATGTCCAGTTCATTGCTGAATATGATTCCATCAAAAACTCTGCGTGGCTCTGATCTTAAGGACCAACCATGGAGATGACAAAGGTTTCCCATAGAAACATTCTCTGCATAATAATGTGGTAAGTGCTCGAATGGTGGAGGAGGATTGTCCCATATCGGGCGGAAAAAATATGAGATCTTCTGACTGTAGGCAAAAATTCCAATGACACCAATTGGTCCAAGTATTAAGAGAAGAATGAAAAGGAACTTTCGAGGAGTGCGTCTGGAGGAGAGACGATGAGATCTTGGGGCCATGCTACAGGAGGCATTTATCAGGATTAATTGCTAACATAGAATCATGGTTCCACCAATCATGCCCTGCATATAGACTTCAGAGTATTTTAAGAAGGTTGAAGTACAAATAATAAATAAAAAACTAGTAGAATCTAACATCTGGCCAGATTTCACAAAATCAAAAGTTCAAAGAGTAACTGCAAATACATTTCACAGAAGTTGAACCAAATTAGAGCCAAGTTTCAAAGAAATAAAAAAAGAAATAAGACAGCCAACTACCTTAAACCTGCAGGATGATCGTCGTTCAGTTAAGACAAATCACACTTTCAGCACCTATTGTAATTTCATTTTCATGGCAGTGTAATCAATAGGTTACTAGAACCTCAGAAATAAAATAAAATCAAATAATATAAAATTCCAAACTATATTAAAGCTTTCATTTTGCTCCTCAGAAGGTTCGAATAAATTTGAGATTCGGCCCAACAATGTACAAAGATTTTTTTACAAGCATGTCTCTATAGTTGAATGGAATTTCTTGAGAGAACAGTTGACAACAAGTCAGATCGAGGAATCACAGTTACTACCTAGGCTCCAGTGCCTCAGTGCCATTCAATTAACAAGAATGCTTTATCAAGTAACTACTATGGCTCAGCTACGGATGTCTCTGACTTTTTTCCACCACCATACTCCATCAGCAGAGATCTCAAAGATGAACTAAACTTTTAACGAGAACTTAAACAACATAAACCACCTAACATAGATAGTAGATATAAAATTTTAAAATTGCCATCAACCACTAACCTGCACTGTCAAGTAAGCCAGTATTCAATATAAACCCTTTACTTTTCTTATGCTATGAAGATAACATCCTAAGTAATCATCTAAAAATGTCCTAAATACCTCTCAGTTACTTGAGACAATGAAATTATATTATATATTATATTCAACAAATTTCCAGACTTCGTGATGTAACCATAAAAGTGTCACACAAAAAAATTTCACATATTTTTGTATTTGTACTGGGAAGGGCTAGTTCATGCAAAGCAGAATCTATACAGCAACTTAAAAGAATCCAAATTATGTATCATTTGAATGATATAGAACATAAATCAAAGTTGATGATTAAACCATCAGAATCAATGAACATAGAAATAACCGCAAACATCATATGACAAATTGTCACTAATCAGTAATCACTCGTGTTATTAACTAAAATGCTTGGGTTAAACAAGTAGAACAATTTATTTATCACAGGATTTCGATTTAACATGACTTAGAAACAAGGATTCAATGGTAAAAAATTCACAAATATGCTGCCTGCAGTTAACAATTATATTGTTGGATCCAGGAAACTTGTCATGCGGTTTGAATTAACCTCTGTTAACTTACGACTTTAAGAACGCATACAAAGTTTAAGTTTCATGCAAAACCAATCTCTAACCATATATTGCATAGATATCCATCATTTTCATTAGGGTTAAATAATTTAATATATTTTTTAAATGAAACATGAAATGATACTTCCATCCAAATACTTAAAAGTTAATCAAACTTCCCACTAGTTTAAACATGGGATTTCTTCATTCGTAGGGAATCCGTCATTTATTAACACAATACCAGTACAATCAAAAGCCAACTTCTTGATCTGTCTGAAATTAAATGCGCACCCCAAAAAAAACAAAAAAAGAAAAGATTTTAACCATACGATTCCAATAATCTACGCCATTAATCAACAGAAGAAAACAAAACTGCGTAACAGAATTATTAGGCAAAAAAGTAGACGAGTTGTTCCAATTAGGTAAGTAACGATCATTCCCCAAAAATCAATACACAAAATCTGATAAATCCAAAAAGGCTTTAACCAGTTTCACATACCTTTCATCTTTGAAATTCTATGTATCGTACGTGGAAAATACCTGAACTTTTGTCGCGATATACGTGTAGGAATTGTATGCAGGAAAAGGGGGAACTATGAAATATGAAGCAATTAAGTTACAGTTTTGCCGAAAATGAGCACATATTTTATAATTTATTAAAAAATAAATATAATTAAAAAAAAATTGTCTTAATAGTTTTTGAGGTTTTTTGAGTTTTGTTTCGCAATTTCAATTTATATTATATAATATAAAATTAAATCAAAATCTTTGCGTGTCGAATTTATGAAACTGATTTTTTACTCGTCGTGGCTCGTGTGAAAATATTATTTTTTTTGTTAAAAATATTATTTTTCATTGTACATATGAATTGAGTTGATCCGTCCCATATATATAGATCCGTAGAACTGAATCATAAAAATACACTCTAAATCAATATAATTAAATATTTATGGTCACTGTCATGTGATCGAATTTCAACCAATTCAATGGCTTCTTAAAAATCCAAGTAAAATTGACTTGAGTGAAGAATTGAAGATGGTGAACCTAATTGAGTAATATTTGATTATAATTCTAAGTTTGTTTTGTTAAATACTATTTAGTGTCTAATTGATATTTCGAAATCGAAGAGTTTTTATTTTATTTTTATTTTTTTCTTAACAAACGTTATTTCAACGTTGTTATAATAAGTTGAGTTTGTGTTTTGTAAGACCGTCTCACGAGTTCATATATATGAGATGGGTCAACTCGTTCATACATACCATGAAAAGTAATATTTTAAAATAAAAAATAATATTTTTTATTGAGTTGTATCAAGTTGGATATATGTTTCATAAAATCGACTAATGAGACTATCTCACAAGAATTTGTGTAATAAATTTAGGTTTTCTTCATCTTGAGATATTTTATTTAGAGTAGGTTCTCTTGTGAGACGGTCTCACGGATCTTTATATGTGAAACGGATCAACTCTACCTATATTCACAATAAAAAGTAATACTCTTAGCATAAAAAGTAATACTTTTTCATGGATGACTCAAATAAAAGATATGTCTCACAAAATACGACTCATAAGACCGTCTCACACAAGTTTTTATCTTTTAATTATTATTATTTTATGGAGAATATTCATTTGATCCTTGTTATTTTGATACTTTACTTATCATCTTTGTCTATTAGCGTGCTTGGACGTGGCGGCTACAAATTTATATCAAGGTTCTTAATTATGAGTAAAGGGTTTGATGTTTGTCTTTAACGAATTGGTAACAAGTCGAGATTAATTATACAATTCAAAAACTTGGTTAAATTTGGTTTGTAATTGCTATATAATTGTGGAGTTGGTTGGGTCGATTTTCCAAATCAGATCAAGATATAGCTTCGGGTTTTGGTTTGGTATCTTATTGTTTTGCTTGATTGATGATATTCTAAAGAAAATATTTAGAATATTGATACAATGTTTCTTCACTACATTGTCAGGATTCGCATCACTTTGCATGAGTATAAATTGTATAATTAGAATATTCTTACTAAAAATTTGTATGATTAGAATGAGGAAATTACTTCGCCAATAATTCCACTCATGGTAAGAAAAATCAAGTTTAAATGAAATATGCTTCAGTTGAAGGAATGTAATTCTAACTCAATTGCACCATCATTTTGGAATTTTAAAATATTTCATTCGATACGTGCATTGTAAACATCATCTTTGAATTAGTACAAACATAAATAGATTTATAACTGCACATTATGGGTGTCCGATTCTAGTAGAATAAATGAACAATCGACTATTGTTCATGATATGTAAACTGTAAACATCAATATATAATTACTACAAACATAAATAGATTCAAAATTGCCTCTAAATGATGTCCGAATTGGTAGATTAAGTTAGTGCTTGACTAGTAGTCGGAAGTTTAATTCTCCCAAACACCAACTTCTCGGGTGAACATGCCAAAAAACTAGCGACGCAAGTTTTCACGTCGTCAAAAATAAATAAATAAATTCAAACCTATTTATTTTTTTTCATAATTTTCTAAAAAAATTCTTGATTATTAAATTAAAAAAAAAAAAAAAAAACTTCGACACGAGTTCGTTACAAACCAGACCCAAACTATGTTCAAACAGTCTAAGTTACAGTTCCACATTAGCTTAAACCGAAACAGTCGATTCTAGAATTGTGGTCATACCTATAGCCAAAAGACTAATTATGCACCTGGATGTTAGAAACCGCGCACAAATTTTCATCAGGTCAAAAAACTTTAGATGAGCCAAATCCCGATAGCAGAAAGCGTTAATATATGAACTTAAGGATGATCTTGTGATTCTAGAACAAAATTTCTCAACTCTAAAGAAATAAAGGTGAATTCAATTCCAGTAAGAAACTCAAATACTAAAATACGTGAATTTCGAAAGTAAAAGGAGAAATGAATTCACACGTTTGAGTAGTTCATTTGGCATTTACAAAGCATCCTACAGTATATCATCATCTGGTTGAGGATATATCGAAGCATCCTCAAGTGGCAGAGAAGGTGGGGTTCCAGGTGGGATAGAAGCCGCGCCATTCTCACCAGCATATATACACAAGGCTTCTGCATCCCTGAGGGTCGCATCGAGATCAATGTGATCACTCAGTTCATTGATAAATTTTAGGAGTGTATCGAAATCCATTTTTTCTCCCATTATTTTAGCACGGTGTCTTTTGAGGATAGCGACACAGACATATAGGTGGAGATGCTCACTTAGATAATGGGTCCATAGTACCTCCCACATACGCATTGTCTTCTCATATTCAAACTCCCTGCAAATATTAGAGTCATCAACTTAACAATCTGACAATCTGAAATGCATGACTTGCCACATTATGACTTGGTTAATGCGGTACACTATATGGATTGTTAAAGACTGTAGATTAAGGTTTCTTCAATCTAGGGAATCCGAAACTTTAACTTTTGCTTTATTAGTTCCTCCTAGATGCATAACATATATATATATATATATATATATATATATAAACCAAGGATTTGAACTTATCAATTCAAATGCATTAGTGTTATATATATATATATATATAAGACCATAAACTTCAAATCTACTGTTTGCATGCATATTTATATAATGTTCGTGTTAATTAAGATGAATTTTATGTTCACCAAACAATGAAGTCATTTGAAATCCGTTTTACTTTGTGCAACTAATGTGTAAATAAATAAGATAAGAATTTAAAATTTGATTTATCGAGAAAATAGATGTTGTATCGTAATTTTTTTTACTATTGTATATCATGATTTAGAACTTTTAAAATTATTTTTTGATTGTTAAATTTGCATACTGATGAGTTTCCAATTATTGTTTGGTACAAGCTTCCTGTTTCATTATTAATAATAAAATTATACTCAAAATTCATGGATTTAAAATCCATCTTCCCAATCACAATGGAGTTCAAAATGAAATTTAGGTACTTATCTGAAATGAGGGAGAATTATCAAGGCTAGAAGTAAACTTGACCATGGCAAAATTTGAAAAATCTTAGAAAGTAAGCACAAGTTTAAAATGTCCGGGATTTTATCCGGGTATGTAAGAATATTTCATGAGATAAAAGTAAAACATTAAATAGATAAGATTCAAAGCAGCAGTAGCACTTGCCTCTTAAACTGTATAAGAAGCCAGCGAAAACAGAAGAAATAGTTCAAGCAATCATTCTGCGCAAAATAGTTATGCAATGGGCTGTCTAACAACTCGACCAGCTGCATAAAATAGAATTTCATTTTACTCACTATATCAAAATGAAGAGCCAATTTATTGGCCATACCGCCAGAACTACACTAAAAACATCGAACAAAAATCCGAAATCATAAAAAGTAAAGTGAGGTGAATTTAAATACTAAAGCAAAATCCACAAATCTAAAACTCTTAAAGTAAATGTTTAATCGTTCCTTAAAACAAATACTATATAGCAAGAAACCTATATATTTAGTTGGTGGACGTGTTTGCGTAGATTCATAAGAAAAAATTGAAGTTTCTCCCACTAATAAAAAAATGATCAATTAACTAAAAAAATAAAATAAAATTTGCAGTTTTTGCATAAACTTTAAGTATCTGAGAACAAAATGTCAAGAAGAAAGAAAATCCTGGAAAAACAAGACAACCACACTTCAAGTCTAAGCATCTGGCAAGATCATATTCCTAAAACAATCAGATGGCACTAAATTTGAAACAATTGCAAGATATAGCTCCAAGAATCGCATCAAAGCTACTTCTCATGAAACAAACTAATTTTACAGATCATGATTCAATAAACTAAATCTAAAAGGACAGCGAGATGTATAGTAAAAGAGAAAGAAAGGACCTTTGACAATGCAAAAAGTTGAGAATGCATCCCACTTTGGTCGCGATTGAAATTTGGTCCAAGGCGTTCCATGAGAGAAACAAAGCACCAAAAGGACTCGGATTCATCTCCCATGACAAACAAGATTGGGGATAGAAGATCACTCATTCCCTGAAAGTCGAACAAAAAGCTTAAGAAGCAGCAGCCGGTGCAACGACTATGGCGATCACGAATAGGATTTCACAAGCACTTGTCAGCTCAACAATATAAAAACAATCCGACTACCTGGCAATAGCCAAGATCAAAGTTGTAAAATGAGTAAGTCAGCAGAATGTCGTGCAAGAGATGCACATTGGAATTTTCATCACCGTCATAGAATGAGAGTGACCGGTCAGTCCTCACCTTCAAGTAGAAAATAGAACAAATTATTAATAGCATTGCATCCTGCAACGTCATGAATACATATACACATATATATAGATAGATAGATAATTAGATACATATATAAGCCAAGAAAATTGTGTGCCGGTAGAGTGTACCACATCCTTGTCAATAAGGCCTTTCCTCTCCCTGAATTTTGTAAATCTTTTTGCCTGCTCAGGTGAAATGCTCTAAGAAAAGAAAAACAACTTGAAACCGTTAAGCTAGGTCATTAAAATAAAATAGCAAACTGTTACCAAAAATGAGATCTTAAAGAATATCAACGACCGGATTCACATGTTGCATATACATTGCTAATTATATGAATAATGTGTTAATATTTTGTAAGATATAAATAGAGATCAACAGAGAATTAAAATTTTATGTTATAATTTTTTAAAAATTCTCTATCCAATTATATTCACATAGATTTTGTGATTACCATTAAAAAGGAGGGCCACAACAAAACGAGACCAAGATAGTTAGAAATATTCCCCCAATATGCCACTGCATCCTTTCTAGTCTATCATTACATCCCTCTTCAGTTTTAGACTTGCAGGATCATGCCTCTTAGACATTTTAACATTACATTAGTTAAGTTATTCTATTGGACCCTCAAGCCATGATAAAGCAAAACAAGCCTTCCAGTTTCAATGAGCCCACCCTAGATCACTCTTTCCCATCTTGACTCCAAATTTCAGCAGTATCAGTTTAAACAAATGCCATAAATAATGAGATAAAAAAATGATGAAGATATCAGGCCATAAATAAATTACTGTCACCACTGCAGGATGTGGGTCAAGAGATGGATAAGAGAAAACGATATATCGATCATTGATAGATATTTCATCAGAAAGTTCCACTGCGATGCGAATAACCAGTAATGTGAATATGTCACTTCATATAAACAAATCATGTGCTAAATAAAATGTGCATGTGTGTGATGTAAAAGAAAAAGAAAAGGTTAATTGTTCCTAGATTACATTAAACAATAAACAGCAGTCACATGAAGAACAATTCATGAAATAAAAGGCAACAGATGCTGAAAACAACAACTACTAACCTGCCACTGTTTTTTAATTGTTTCATACTCAGTTTTCTTTACTGATTTCAGGTATTCCCTCTCTGCATACGTTGAATCATATGACTGGTATCCTAATAAAAATGTCCAAACCTGTAAATGATAATAAAATCCACATCATTCACATTAAGAAACGAAATTATAAATTCAAAAAAAATTGAAGCAATCCTGCATGTCATTTTCAATGCACGAACCATCTTTCGCATATTATGCTCAACTCCCCCATAGAAGATTCTCTTTCTAAGTGCTTGTGAATCCATTATTCGCCCTTCTGAATCCAAGAATGTAGTCCACTGCAAGTACAGATTATCCAATAGAAAATCAGGTGAAAGATGGATGCGGGCGTACGGCTAAAGTCCGACTAATAAGTCTGTTCTTTCTTTATTTCATCTTGGTGGAGCCATCTTTGATACATTGATATCACCCAGAAACAAAGTCAATCATGTGAGACTATAACACTAAAAGCCCATTGTTACAGTTTATGGTTGCGCTATCAAGTGACATGCAATCTGGCAGAATGATGAAAGGGAGAAAAAGGCAGCAATGAGATTCTGTAACTCGGTGGAAATATCTTTATTTAACAAACTGTTTACCAATACTTATCATATATCTATAGAATAAGGTGCTGGATTAGATAGAAAACACAATTCAGATTTCTGAGAAGCTTACATTGATTACAGGATTAAGAAGAATGGTTCTTTAGCCAAGTGGTTGTCTTTCTCATCTCATCCAGTGACTTTTGTCCCCATACATCCATCATTTACTTGTTACTCATTATTTTTAGAGTTTTTAGTCACTGATTACTTGACAATTAAATTAGAGTATCTTACACAATAAGTTCATATATAATATATATAACATTTGATAAATACTCGTGGACTGTAAATATGATCATATTTTGATTGCATGAGGACCTATATTAATGAATCAGATTCATCCAGTACAATCCGATTAACTCGATCAGGACAAAAAAATCCAAGAAACCCGATACGTGCACATCTTTACCTAAACATGTGAATAAAACAAATAGCATAAAATGCATGTAACTTCAGTTCTTATTTGAACTCTAGTACGTACAAGATCACACATTTTTTGTTCATGCACAAGAAAGGAAAAAAATCAGAATACTTAATTACTTATATGTTGCACTTATGAAGTAACTAATATGCTCTATCACCACTTATTCATGTCATGCCTTAACTCTTTCGAGAAAATCCACTCATAAAAAACATCAAAAAAATAAATGAAATATAAAAAGAGATTATTCACAAACAAAAATAAAAAATCAGAGAACTTAGAACAATTTCACAAGTGAGACAAAAAAGTGTCATGTACCTCTTCATGCCCCAATGGTGGCTGACGCGGTTTTCCCCATGCTAGCGATAATTTATCAAACTGTCGAGAAAAAAAAATGTACTAAATAAAAGAGTGAAAGAAAACAAAGACGGTGAATATCTATGTAATAATAGTAGTAGTGACTTGCATATGGACATGTTAAAATTGGCAACACAAGCAATTAATTGACACTATCAAACTATGAAGTTTATCACGCTTTAATATTAACTTGTGAATATCCATGTAATAATAATAGTAACTTGCATATGGACGTATTAAAATTGGCAATACAAACAATTAATGGCCATACCCTCCCTACAATTTATTTTAGCCAAATCTCAAATATAATTTCTTTATTATTGGAGGTCCGAATGAAAAGGGTCATGCTATAACAAGTCAATGAAATTCAAATATCTGAGCACTAGTGTCGGTTGGTTTTAAATGGTAAAAGGAAAACTGACTTCAGAAATGAGATACACATGCATTTCCACTTTGTTTTACACTATCCTTGCATGTTTCGAAGTATATCTGAAAGATTGGAACGTCATACTTTCAAGCTCTCAAGTTGTACAAGGGCCAAAATTGAAAAAACAAATCGAGTCAGCAAGCCAAGATTTGTAATAAATATCAAATAGACCAATAAAAAAAGCTCCCCAGTAAATAAACATTGTGAATATCCAATGAAGGAAAGGAAAACAGTTTAAAGTTAAAAGATGAGCCATACCAATAAAATAAAGCTGAAAGAAGACATTCAACAAAACCAGATCTCCTAATATATACCTCTTTACAATTGTAAGCTCAATTATCAGTTATTACCAAATTGATGGCTGTTTCCTCACCACACTAATTTCCTAGATGAGGTTATCTGTATGATTCGAACAAAACTGGAAGAAGACTTGGACATTCTAATTTGATAGCACTAGGCAGTATCTCCAGATTGTTATCTCTCGCCCAGACTCAATGATAAAAAATGCAAGGGAACCATGAAATTTCCAACAGGGAAGGCTTATACAATTGATACTCCTTTCCATAATGGAACAGCGACTCTATCAAGGGAATACGCATTGACCAAGTTTGAGCCAGCATTTGTCGTAAGATAAGACATGATGCAAGCTTTGTACAGAATTATTGAGTGTAAACGAATTATGTTACAAATTCAGAAATAAAAACGACATTTGTGCGTCCTTGGAATCCTCCTAGATATATCTCCGAAAAGGAACATTTAACCAAATAAGGAATTCTTCATAGTTACATTGCACTAACTCAGATCCACTAAAGTTGAGTTTCTAGGAAACTGTGGAAGAGTGGAAACGAGAAATGATGTGTTACCTCCAACGGATCAGATGCTACAGGAAATTTTTCAGATTCATCAGATGCTGTGATAAGGTGATGATCTGGAGAAGACTGATCAAGCTTCCTCCCTTCATTAATGGAAAATCCGTCAGTATGACTATCCCGAAAGATCTGGAAAGTTGATTCTCGAGCAAATCTAGTGACAAGTGAGAATTTCTCCAAGACTTGTATTGAAAGGTCCCGAGCGGGATCATGTTGTTTCTGCCTCTGTTGACCATTTTGCTGAAAACTATCGGAGCTTTTGATGGAAACATCATTTTCTTGATGAGCACCTGAGGGGAATTCACTAGCAGCAAGAGTTGGAGACGGGGCATTTGCAACAGAAACAGCCATAGGAAGCTCCAAGGAAGACAGAGTTCGCTGTAAAAGCAAAAGACTGCTATTTATCTATCAGCCTGATTATTGGTAATTGTGTAAGCCATTTTTAATCAATAACAGGCTTAGATATATGGGGAATAAATTCAATCTACTGCTTTGACTATCTTGTTCGGAAAAGAACAAATTTACGCATTTCAAAATTCCAATTACCTACATTCAGAAAAAAAATTCCAATTACCTGGAGAGGATTTTGAAAATCGTTCACGAGAAAAACATTTGCATCTTCAGCTGACCTATAAATGTAACATCAAATGAGCGAACACATACAAACAAATCAAATAAAAAAAATTGCTTCCACATTTATAAGTCAACCACCATGATGGAGAAATTCTCAATTTTATTCTTTTTTAGAAAAATCAATCTCAGAAATGTAGTCAAACGTATATTTCAACATGGAAAAATGAAATTTATATCAAATAAAATCTCTGTTTTCCATTCAACAAAAATATATCTTTTTATCTTCTCATCAGTTATCTACATTAAGATTAACTATGAACTCATCACACGCAGTCAACAATACAATTGCTTGACATTATTTTTTCTTCATATGAGAATTTCAACTGCAAATAAAATAATGGTATGTAGTTCAATTAAATAGTTCACAACATTATTCGCAACACTGGCAAAACCTCAAAATGACAGTTTTGGTTAACATCAGCTACTTACCTCAAGAATATCCTGGATAACATAATCCGTATTCCTCAAGTATTTAGCCATTATTCAAGATAAATTCAAATTTTAACTCGAGATAATTTTTGTATCTAAACCATTCTTACACTGCTTATCACCGAGAAAATAAAGATTTGTGTACTAGAAAACTGACAGAATTACCAGATAAAATTAGCTCCATAGCAGGTTCAATTTTATTATGTGGATTCTATGACAAAATATATACAGTATCGTACAAACAAATAGATACTACTCTTCATTCCATTTCTTCGCTACTAAAGCATGCAGTGGTAATACATGTAACAGAGACATTTGAATGCTTAAGGATAGACAGGCATAATTGTTTTTTATTATGTTAAAGAAGTTACATGAGACTTACCTCACAAGGACAACGTGCTGCTTAGCAGTTGTTATAAATTCTCTGACTCCTCCATTGTAGAAATAAAGGGGAGGAAAAGCTAGTCCTGAAATTGTTATAGGAAATGAGATATGATACGTGACTATTAACATCGAGATGGAAAAATATAAGAAAAAAATAACCCACGCATAATAGCTGATTCAGCGAACAGTAGACGATGACGTCTATGAAATTTATGCATTATAAAACAATACGCCACTTATTTACAAAAAAGTAAAATGACAACCACTCATGATTTAGAATCATAACACGAGCAAATATACGATATTATCATCATACACTTACAAGCATTAATCCCATAGTTAGGATCGACTAAATGGATTACTTATCTTCAACGTGATATTCCTAAAATTATAGCCTAAATTATCCTCAATTCAATAGAGACAAATTAAGTTTATCTCTAATTAATTATGGTTCCCTCACTTTTGCTCATGTGAAAACTTTCTATTTTCTGACTCCATTATAATTCGTATATGTTTGAATTCTTTAGATGTGCCCAAGTTATCTTAAATGGACAACCTTATCTTCTGTTTTGTATCTGCTACATTCAACCTTTTCACTACAGTAATCATTTCTAATTTCATCTCATCCACTTAATTTTTACATTTCTGTAACACTGAATATATCAGTTTTCATGGTCCATTAATGACCATCACATATCACAGCCACGCGTGACTGACTAACTTGTTCGGACAAAATTCTAAAAAGTTGCATCTTTCATGTTTCTTTATCAAAATTTTATATCAACATGTTACTTCGAATTCCAAATCAACTGTTCAAAACACAATCATCACACAAGAAACTTTTCATTTATTAAATTAAATTAACCACGTTCAGTATTTTCTTGCAGTCCTTGAGTTGAAAAATAGAAAAACATGTGTGCTAAAAAAGTACCATTACACAATAAATAGAAGTAGTACCTGATGACATAACTACTATAACATACTGCCAGCCCAGGGTTGGAGTATGTCTACGTATTGAGTGAATATCTGAAAAAGGCACAGCCCTAATGGTGTACAGATTCATATCTGCACATGATAATTAAACAAAATCAACAAATTTCAATAAATGTGTGTGTTGTACCGTGTTAAGTTACAAGAACCGAGGCCCAACCTTTCTCAGACAACCTAGCGCTCGAGCTTTGGCCTTTGTAAGGAATCCATGTCTACAACGGAATTAAACGATCATTTCAAAGTCTAAAGCACAATGAAGTAGCTCGTCAAGAAAGCTCACTAAGGAAAATATCACAACAGCCAAAAAAAATATAAATTCCAAGAAGTAAAAACTCCTTTTCTCCCAACATAAATAGAAAAAAAGCAATACCATGAAAAGAGAATTCCCTTGCTTGATCAACTTCAACCGGCCGCTGATTCTCTCGGAAGCATATTGGGTGGGATGAATTGCCACGTTATCCTTTGTATACACGATCTCCGCACCATCCAAGTCACTCGATGAGCTCCTTTTACCGCTATCACTCCGTTTCATGACACCAGAGGCCTAATCACAAAAACAGAGCCCAAATGAATATCGTGAAATTCCTGAATACACAATCAAGCGATCCATGCCTCAAACGGAAAAAAAGTTTTGATCATTATCAAATTCAAACCCTATGTCAATCGCCAAACCTTCCATTACTATACCCAATCATGCACCATCAATCAAACAAAAAATGAGTAAACGACACCATGCGTTAAATTGATTACCAGTTGAACCGATGCAGCATAGTCTGCATCATCCGACAGATCATGGACTTCCGTCTCGTGCATCACCGCCAATGTATCTGTGTGAGAGGGAGGAGACGTAGAATATATGGTTGATTTACTTGTAGGCGAAGGAGAAAGAAGAGGAATGAGGATGACGGGGGCGGGGTGGTGGGTGTGGGTGTGTGTGGGTGTTTCTAGTCTCACGGCCACGCGCTCGAAGATATTGATCTTAATTGCTAGTTTGTGTATATATATAATATACAATTAATATATATATATATATATATGCTAAATTACACATTGGTAATTTTATTAAGAGAGAAATCCTAATAAAAACTAATTATTATATTTTAAAAAAACTCTTATGAAATGATATGACATGTCGATTTTGTGAAATAGATGTCACGTCCTGAGATTCCGCTTAGTTGACATCGATATTATTCAACAATCACATAATTGCTAAAAAACAAGTTTCGTAGTACAGTATAAACTATAACCAGTTTATTGTATAAATACTATAAAAATTGAATCGTCCTTACAATAGTAACTCCGAAAATGATAAAAATCTGCGGAAACGTTTATAACTTAAAATAAAAACTCATAAGAACATATTCTTAATTAAAATTCTTCATGCGTCCACTATCAGCCCCAAAACTGGTGTCTGATTCTTCTTTCTCTATTTCTTCTTCTGATTTTTCTAGGAGGGTCGAGTAAGGGGTGAGTGATATGGTCATCACTCAGTAAGCTGAGACTGTTCGATCACAACATAACAAAATGCTTAAAAATTCGAAACATATGTCATGCATGACATGACTCATACCATATGTATATCATTGATCAGGTATTGAGATTCCTCTATTTTTTATGGTTTACTAATATCAGTCGGTGAGGCCATATAGCGGTTACATCCCCACCACATAAAGGTCATATCGTATTTGGGATTCCCTCTCATATCAAGTTGAATCTTCACTGTGCCAACAAATACATCATGCGACAATCATAACCAGAAAGGATAGAAAAAGAATTTGCACTCAATCGAATTTTCAAAAACGAAAATGCATATAACCGAAATTAAATCTTTAAAACAAGCTCACTTACCTTAGACCTGAAAAAACTTGAAGAATTCGAAAATCATAAAAGAATCATACAATCGACACTTCGAAAACACAGCAGCACATCGACCAGAAAATCAGCCGTCTTGAAAATTTCTTTGCGCCTTATTGAATCGTTGGATCGATCTTAAACTTTTACAGTACGGCAAATAAATTATGAATGGTGGAGATCGGGTTTGGAAGTTGTTTTGTCCTGTTTATAGATGAAAAATCATAGGTATGTTGTTATCGCCTAGAATATGAGCAGTTTTCTTTCGAAGGCTATAAACAAATAACTAACTGTTGAATTTAACCGAATTTTTGATATGTTATTCGAAACATATGGAAGCATATTCTGAACGGTGGAGATGAGATTCCGACAATCTGAGCGAGAGAAACGAATTTCTGAACTTGGACATAATTTTGATGACTCGTCCAGATTTTTTGGGAGGAAATTTCGAAAATTGTAGAGGAAAATCGAAAATTTCAGTGTAAATTCTGAATAGGATCTTCTCATATTTATAGAGGGGTGGCTGCTATTATTATCGTGTATTTTCCTCGCATTTGAACTTTTGAATCAAACTTTAAATCTAGGATAATTATCATTCTTTGATACTGGATAATTTCGAAATCTATATATCCATTTCTTGGATATATTTTGCAAATATTCTTCTGTCCAAGCTTGCAAAATTTCGAATTTTGTGTCTAATTTTCAATATTCAGTAAAGCTTTTATTTTCCAATACAATTAAATCTTCGCTCTTAAATCCCAAAAATGTCATTTAGTAATTTCGAACTTAATGGTAATTTTTCTCAAAAATATGACTTTTGATTTTTTCTAAAATCTGGTAGGCAAATTTTAAATTTTCTATGCCTGCATTTTTTTTATCGTGTTGATTTTTCACTATCTATACTATTTCAAAAATCCTACATTAAATACTCCAAGATTTTGAAATTTAGGGATTATATTATCCTCTTGCTTGATCTTTATTCAGGTATATCAATATCATCTCAAGTCTTATATCTTTATCTGGTATAATCTTTTCAACTTTGAATTTATATCTCCAAATTTATCAGTTTATATCCAAAAATTTCTTATTTAATTTTTTAGATCATGATCTATTTATTTATCTGAAGTTCAAAATATATACACAATATTATCTTAAATTTCGAGCTCCAAAAATATTTTACACGATATAATTATCCACACAACTTTAGATAAACTTGCAAATTCTACATCTTAAATAAAATAATGATGTAATGCTTGAAGTAAATATTTGTTGATTTAGTAATGTGAGATTACTAAATAATTAACGATTTTTAAAGAATGAAATATGACATATCTTGGTCATATGAAGTCCAAATGATTTGAAATTTAGATATAACGTAGAAAACTCAAAGATATAGAAGTTCCATTATTTGAGTTTTGAAAAATTTGATCAGTTGACTGGTCTAAAAAGATATAGTTAAAATGTTAAATATTATATATTAAATATATTATTAATATAATATATAAAAAAAAGATAAAGTTAAAACTACGTTGAAGAAAGAATAAATCATTCTTTTTACATAGAGAAAGCAGCGAGGTGAGAAGAAAAGAAATAAGGTTTTCGGATTTTTTTTTGATCTTGTAACTTATCGGTTATCCAATTAACAAACCGACTTCAATTTTGGAATTGTTGATACGAGATATTCGATTTGAGATATAAATTTTATATTTTTGGTGATATTTGAAATTCGTCGATTTCTAGAATAAATCCGATGATTTTTTTAAATCATACAGAAATCGAACTTTGTTGAATATTGTATGATTTTAACGTAGTAGAGAAGATTATAATTTATTATGATGTATTTGATGGTAGTATTGTGAATTAAATACATTAGAATATTAAATTGTTGAACAATAAAAATTTATAATCGAGTTTTATATTTTGTTGAATTAATTGTTGTTGGGCTATTTGATGTTATATATTGAGGCTTTTATGATTGTGTTGATACGATGACAATGATATGATAATTGTTGTTAAATTATTTAGATACATCAAAAGCCTCAAGATCAAAGAAGCAACCATATTTTATATATATACTCGATTATCAGGTACGTGTTAACATACGGACATATGTTATTATTGTTTATATAATGCCCGAGAATTTAATCCTAGTAATATGTAATTATTGATTTATAATTTGATATGATTATGAGAGGATTAATCGGGACACGATTTGATTCAGGATGAAAAGATGTAAGTGCGAGGACAGTGCCTTTTCGCGCACATGCGCGAAATAGGCAGAGGGTCTCGCGCATATGCGCACATGCGCGAAACGGGCAGAGGGTCTCGCGCATATGCGCGGTGGGTGTGCGCGCATATGCGCGAGCTGTGCGAGGGTTTAAAGTCAACTCCAGAGAAGTGGGCGCATATGCGCGACGGGGAGCGCGCACATGCGCGAGATGTCCAGAGAACCTCGCGCATATGCGCGGAAGTGGTGCGCGCATATGCGCGAGTCATCCGGGAAACCAAATGAGATTTCCAGAGAAGCTCGCGCATATGCGCGGAAGTAGCACGCGCATATGCGCGAGCTGCCGAGAGGCTTATCGCGGAGACCAGTAGGTCTCGCGCATATGCGCCAGTTGAGGTCGCGCATATGCGCGACTGCAAGAAACCGAGAGAAGGTACAGAGAAAAGTTGTTGAAAATCCTTACGCATTTTTATTTCAATCCGTCCGTCCGAATTAGAATCCGACTTCAGTACTGTGTTCCTATCAACGCAGGCTACCACTGGACGTAAGTTTTGTTACGTTTTGATATGTCTTGAAATTATGACATTGTCAGAATCAAATATGATTCATATATGATGTTCTTGACATGTTAGACATCGTAGAATCGAAGTCAGATTGAGAAACAGACTGATTATGGAATTGTTATGAGTTTCTGATTATATTAATTTTAAATCGGACAGATTTGGATTATGAATGAATTACAGATTGTATCGGATATGAGTTATGATTTGTAATTGATGTCTGTTGATTTTGTATTGACGGGGATACTGAGATTGTGTCGTTATGCTGTTGATTTGACTTAAATCCAGATTAATCAGATTCAGTGTTGAATTGAGAATAGAACATTGATATTATGATTCTCGATATGTCGTTTCAGATTTACAGAGATAGTCTTGAGTTCAGAACTGATATTGCTTCAGCCCAAGACTACAGACAAAAGGTATAAGTCAATGTGGTACCGGGAGATCGACTTGAGTATAGTATGATATACTTGAGTTTCCCTAAATCACATACTTCTTATTACTATGTTCATCGATTTGACTTGATATGCTTGTTCTATGAATGTATAGAAAGCAGGTATTAGTCGAGTGATCTTGTGACAGAAGTGCCTGATAGTGGTGGGATCGCCACGTGCACATTGCACGATGTCACAAGATAGTAAATTGGCGAAAGTGCCAAAGTCTATCATGTACAGGTCACCGGACGATTGGCAATCGATGTGGATAGAATTTGAGTTTCTTCTATTACTGGTGATCGATACCATATCGATGTGGATAGAATTGGACTTTCTTCTATTACTGTTGATCGATATGGAATGCCAACGTCTGGAAACCGGGATCCCTAGACTAGGATTGAGTCTAGTCTGAAACGTGGAGTCACGAGTCTGATTGGCGATTTTATATTGATTATGTTTCTGATTTTGTTACATGTTACTGATATTTGTTACATGTTTTACATGCTTTTACATTGTTGATATAACTGCATGTTTCATTGATTTATACTGGGATTTATTTCTCACCGGAGTTATCCGGCTGTTGTCGTGTTTGTATGTGTGCATGACAACAGGTGGGACAGGTTCAGGGTCAAGGAGATGAAGATAGATCGTGATTAGAGTGGAGACTACGAACTTGGATTATAGATAGGGTTTGGACACTTGACAATTAGTTGTTAAACCTTAGTTGAATGATTGTATATATATAGTACCAGACTTGTACTTTTAATATACTGAGATGTATATTTGCATGTATTCCATTACGTTCCGCAATTTAAAAAAAAAAAATTTGATCCTGTTTATTATAATTGATTAAATTGTCCTAATGATGATTAAGAATATAATTAACGTCCGGGTCCCACAGTTTAGTATTGATAAATAATATTGTGTTGAACGATGGTAAATAACTGGAATTGAATGGTTTGATATTATATTTGTTGTTGTTTATTATTGTTGTTGTTGTTGGCTATCGTTGTTGGGAGACGTCACGTTGATATTGTTCGATCAACGATATTGTTGTAGCCAGAGTAGGGGTGAGACGTATCGTGGATGTTGCTGGATCGACGATATTGCTGTCGCCGGAGTAAGGGTGCGACGTATCGTTGATTTTGTTATTGCAGTTGTATGGGTGTGATGTCATTGATATCGTTGGTGGTTTGATTGCCCAGAACCAGCAAAGGAAGTATTTCTGTTCTGATTTCAATGATAATTTATGTTGTTGTTAATATAACTGTCATGTATTACGATGATATTTATTGTATATGCTCACCATGTGGGGGTTGTTTCTGTTGGACAGATTACAGAACTATGCCGTGAGACATGATAGAGGTGAAGGAATAGGTGTGTCTAGTCAAACAGTCTTCTAGTTGATAGTAGCTAGAGACATTATAGTTTATTGTCTTATTTGAGTTGTGTGTATGTATTTATTATACTGTGTTTGCTACACTGATGTAGATAGTGTGATGAGTGCACTACTTTGTCGTATATGCATTATATTATTACGTCGTTGAAAAGAAATTTTTTATGCATATGAAGTCACATGTATAATTACGTGGCGAGATTTGGGGCACCACAAATGAGATAGATACCCAAATATTGAATAATCCTAGCACACTTAAATTACAAAAATATTATCACGATTACAAAATCTTGGGTTTTACATCACTGTAATGCCTCAAATTCAACGATTTGTTCCCACTGTACTAAGACGAGTATTTCCAGCATGCTTATGTCCTTACTCACACACACCCTAGGAAAATTTTCAGGGGATCACCCATCTCATAATTGCCCAAGTCAAGCACGCTTAACCTTGAAATTCTTATTTGATGAGCTACCGAAAAGAAGATGCACCTTCTTGATATGAGTAGTACATATCAAATCTTTTAAACCCTCCTCGACTGCACATTGTCATACCTGATCAGTTTCGGAATCTCTCTCCTTCTAGTGTAAGATTGGTTCATTAATGTTCCCTCCGCCTACAAACTTGCCAAGAGCCGCTTATTGTCCGTACAACCTCATGGAACTGACGATTACCCCCGCCCTCTTCGACCCCGGGCCTCACAATAGATCTATAATTTGATCTGAGTCATAAAAATATTATTTTCATTATATATATATATATATATATATATACACATCGGGTCAATCCGTCTCACAGATATACATTTGTGAAATTGTTTAACAAAAAACCTATTATGATGAACAAAAAATTTTTGTTTAAATTCGGCTAAACTATCTAGTTATCGTTAAAAAAATTAATTTTTAAATAATAAGAGGTAATAAACAAATAATCGTCATATCAATCAATTTAATGTGACGGTATTTAGTGTTTGATGATTCAATTAGTTAAGTCTTAGTCAAGCTCGTATATTTAAACACCAGTACAATTATGAGATGGTATCTCGGGATAATTTTATGATACAAATATTTAACTCGACCAACTTATGAAAAATATTATTTTTTATGTTAAAAGTATTATTTTTTGTTGTATATATAGACCGGATCGACACGTCTCAAATATATATTGGTGAAACTATATCACAATAAATATTATTCTCTTTATAAAATGACAAATCTTCATCTTCCAAAAAGCTTTTCTAACTTCATAAAAATCTTCATCCCATTTTCACCTTTATAAAAACATCAAATACTATATAGACTAGCAGTAATGCAAATATTACTGTTGGGGAAATTAAAGTTTAAAATGAGTTGATAATATTATAATAATGTCATCATCTTACTTTTTGAAAGGTTATTATTAAAAAACAATTTTGATCGTTTTGATAAATGTTGAAATATGTTTTTGTTTATATTTTCAATAGAATTAGAAGCAAGTTCAAAAGTAAGTAATTTTTACTTCGTATTTTTTTTAAAAAAAATGTTTACCGTAACTAAAAATATATATTGTTTTTTGTCTTAAAGAATTTAGTTTTTGTTGAAAATATGAAAAATATTTGTGTTGAAAATTATAATGTTGAATATTGAAAATTAGGTAAAATTAGGTGTTGAATATTGAAAATTAGTGTGTGATGATGAAATTGTTTTTGGATTGTTTTCCAAAGAAATCCTATAAATAGGTCTCCATTTGTAAAGATTTGATACAATTGAGTAGAGAGAAAAATATTATAAAGTGTGTAGTTTGGTAAATTTTGAGAGTTTGAGATTTTTACTTTTTACCATAAATTTTTACTTTTTCACAACACGTTATCAGCACGAAACTCTAAAAGTCCTCCATACTTTTCCAAACTTCAAACAGAAGAAAAATGTAACAAAAGTAATAATATTTATTTTACTGTTATTTATTTATTGTGTATATATTTAATATATAATATAATGTTATTATTAGAAATAATAATAATAAATTTTTCAAAAACTTGTTATAAATCCTGGGAGGATGTTAAGACGACATCCTATCCCGGTAAGGGATACGACAAGTATAAAAGCCTATAAGATTTTTAAACAAAATAACTTATGACACTTTATTATAATAATGTGATATGATATACATAATTATTTAAACATGACTAATATTATATACACCATATTATTACCATAAAATTATACAAATACATACATTTATTTTTTTGTACACCAACGGTCATAAACGGTAACAAAACGGCTAGTTTTTGCCCTATAAATATGATCTCAATAACTCTTTCAATCACTCCAACTTTCTCCTATTCTCTAAAAATTATTCTTCATCAAATTTTCGAAGAAAAAAGAAGATGGCTTTCTCAAGGTTATTTTTAATTATTTTGGTTATCATACTCACGAGTCTTTTATTTATCGGAGAATATCATCCTCGTGTGTTTTCTTTATTTTTAAAAATGTTTGTACTTGTTGTTTATCCATTACTTTGTATTGCAATATTCATTAACTAATAAAATGCATCGTAATTTTTTAGTACCACCATGTCAAATTTGACAAAACTCGAATTTGTTGCGCTCGACATCACGGGAAAAAATTATATGCCATGGACTCTCGATGTAAATGCATCTTGAGTCATTGGGTCTAAGCGAGACCATTAAAGAAAATGGTATATCTTCATCACAAGAAAAAGCAAAAGCTATAATATTTTTGCGTCGACATCTCGATGAAAGTTTAAAATGTGAATATCTCATCGAAAAAGATCTCATGGCTCTGTGGAAAGGATTGAAAAAAAGATTTGAACATATAAGGGAAGTTATACTTCCGACCGCCCGTGATGAATGAAATATGTTAAGATTCCAAGATTTTAAGAAATTCAGTGATTATAATTCAGCGATGTATCGAATAATCTCGCAGCTAAAATTTTGTGGACATGAGGTTACAGAATCGGAAATGCTTGAAAAAACATTTTCCACGTTTCACGCATCAAATATAACTTTACAGCAACAATATAGAGTGCGTGGATTTGCGAGATATTCTGAACTCATCGCCTGTCTTCTTGTGGCGGAAAAGAACAATGAGCTATTAATGAGAAATCATCAATCCCGACCCACTGGATCAACACCATTTCCAGAAGTAAATGCTGTGAGTAAAAATGAATTTAAACATGGAAACCAAAATCAAATCCAGAGACAAGGTTTTGGTCGATGTCGAGGTCGAGGTCGTGGTCGTGGACGTGGACGTGGAATTGGTCGTGGTCGTGGTCAAGGCCGTGGTTTTGAAAACAATAGAGGTAGTTATTTTTATAACTCATCTCAAAAGGGCGTCACGAACCATCCACAGAAAAGGCATCATGAGAACATAAGTGTTAATGAAAATCACTCGAAAAGATTTGAAAGTTCTTGTTTCAGATGCGGCACTCCAGGACATTGGTCTCGTATTTGTTGAGCCCCTGAGCACCTTTGCAAGCTCTATAAAGAATCGATAAAGGGGAAAGAAAAAGAGACCAACTTCACTGAACGAAGTGACCGTTTGAGTGATTCAACTCATTTTGATGCTGGTGATTTTATGAATGATTTCTCTGGAAATGATCAATATGTTGGTGGGATAGAAATGAACAATATTGATGCTACAGATTTTCTCAATGATTTTTCTGAAAATTAACAATATAATGGTAGAATATAAATGTAAAATAATTTATTTTTCATGTATTCATATAATAATGTTTTATTGTACAATTATGATATGTGTTATATTTACATATGTATTGTCAGTAATTTTATTTCATTGCATATTTTTTTTGAAGTTCAAATATGAAAAATGCTATGAGCAAAGCTGAAGTTTGCATACCCGATAGTGGTACAACGCACACTATCCTCCGAGATAAAAGATATTTCTTGGAACTAAAACCAACAAAAAAAACTGTGAATACAATATCATGTCCTGTAGATTTGATTAAAGGTTGTGGTAAAACACAATTTTTGTTACCTAATGGTACAAATTTTTTTATCAATGATGCTTTATATTCACCACAATCGAAAAGAAATTTGTTGAGTTTTAATGATATATATTCACATGGTTATGATACTCAAACAATGAATGAAGGGAATGAGAAGTATATGTGTCTTATCACATATAAATCAAGAAAGAAATATGTGATTGAAAAACTGCCAATGCTCCCTACTGGATTGCATTATACACATATAAATCCCATTGAATCAAACATGGTAGTTGATAATTCTTCAATATTAACCAATTGGCATGATCGATTAGGACATCCTGGTTCAACAATGATGCGAATAATTATAGAAAATACACATGGTCATCCGCTGAAAGACCAGAAGATCTTTCAGAATAATAAGTTTCAATGTAAAGCATGTTCTCTTGGAAAACTTATTATAAGACCATCACCAGCCAAAATCCAAACTGAATCACCAATGTTTCTTGAACGTATTTAGGGTGATATTTGTGGACCAATCCATCCACCATGTGGACCATTCAGATACTTTATGGTATTGATTGATGCCTCCAGCAGATGGTCACATTTATATTTATTGTCAACTCGAAATGTTGCATTTGCAAGATTACTTGCTCAAATAATAAAATTGAGGAATCAATTTCCCGATTATACAATCAAAAAAATTAGACTTGATAATGCTGGTGAATTTACTTCCCAAACTTTCAATGATTATTGTATGTCTATGAGAATCATTGTTGAGCATCATGTTGCTCATGTACATACACAGAATGGATTGGCTGAATCATTGATCAAACGTCTGCAAATGATTGCCAGACAAATGATTATGAAAACAAAGCTCCCTATTTCTATATGGGGACATGCAATTTTACATGCTGCTTCATTAATTCGCATAAGACCAAGTGCATATCATAAATACTCCCCATTGCAGCTTGCATTTGGTAAAGAACCAGACATTTCTCATCTGAGAATTTTTGGATGTATGGTTTATGTGCCTATTGCACCACCGCAACGAAAGAAAATGGGACCTCAAAGAAAGGTTGGAATTTATATCGGTTATGATAGTCCATCAATCATTCGATATCTTGAACCTCAGACAGACGACGTGTTCACAGCACGTTTTGCTGATTGTCATTTTAATGAGAAAATCTTCCCAATGTTAGGGGGAGAACAGAAACATACCGAAAAAGAAAGTACATGGTATGTATCATCATTGTTAGATCTGGATCCAAAAACAAAACAATGTGAAAAAGATGTACAGCAAATTGTGCACTTGCAAAGAATAGCAAATCAAATACCAGATGCATTTGCAGACACAAAAGGGGTAACTAAATCATATATACATGCTGCAAATGCCCCTGCTCGAATTGAAATTCCGAAGAAACAAATTGAAGATACTCATGATGTCATTAAACGCCTGAAGCGTGGAAGGCCAGTCGGTTCCAAGGATAAAAATCCTCGAAGAAGAAAATTCATAGAGAAACACGATGATCACAAAATAAAGAATGATGTTCCTGAAGAAACACATGATGATCACAAAATAGAGAATGATGTTCCTGAAGAAACACATGATGATGAAAATGTTCTGTCAGAACCACAAACTGACGAGAATCATGAAATCTCTATCAATTATATTAATACTGGAAAAATAAGGAACCGAAAAGATATAGAAGAAATTGATTATATATTTTCTTATAATGTGGCAATCGATATCATAAATAATAATGAAGATCATGAACCAAAATCTTTTGGTGAATGTAAAAATCGGCAGGATTGGATAAAATGGAAAGAAGCCATTCAGATTGAATTGGATTCGCTAAATAAACGTAATGTTTTTGGACCTATAGTCCTTATACCTGAAGGTGTAAAACCTGTTGGATACAAATGGGTTTTTATTCGAAAGCGAAATGAGAAAAATGAAATAGTAAGATATAAAGCTCGACTTGTTGCGCAAGGTTTTTCTCAAAGGCCTGAAATTGATTATGAAAAAACGTATTCTCCCGTGATGGATGCAATTACGTTTCGGTATTTGATTAGCTTGGCGGTATCTGAAAATTTAGAAATGCGTCTTATGGATGTTGTTACAGCTTATTTATATGGATCACTTGATAGTAATATATATATATGAAAATCCCTGAAGGATTTAAGATGTCTGAAGCACAAAGTTCAAAACCCAGAGAATGTTATTCTGTAAAATTACAAATATCATTATATGGGTTAAAGCAATCCGGTCGAATGTGGTATAATCGACTAAGTGATCACTTGATGAAAAAGGGATATGTAAATAATTCAATATGCCCTTGTGTTTTCATTAAGAAAACAACATCCGGATGCGTAATTATTGCTGTATATGTTGATGATTTAAACATCATTGGAACGAATAATGAAATTCAAAAAGTTGTGTCATACTTGAAGGAAGAATTTGAAATGAAGGATCTTGGAAAAACCAAGTATTGTCTGGGTTTACAAATTGAACAAAAAGAATGTGGAATATTTGTTCACCAGACAAATTATACAGAAAAGATCCTTAAACGTTTTAATATGGATAAATCAAATCCTAAGTACTCCAATGGTTGTTAGATCATTAAACATAGAAAATGATCTATTCCGTCCATGTGAAGATGATGAAGATATTCTTGATCCAGAAGTACCATATCTAAGTGCTATCGGTGTCTTTATGTATCTTACAAATTGTACAAGGCCCGATATATCTTTTGTCGTAAATTTGTTGGCAAGATTTAGCACATATCCAACAAAGACACACTGGAACAGAATTAAACATATATTCCGTTATCTACGAGGAACGACAGACTTGGGACTTTTGTATTCAAAAGATGATAATCTAAGTATAATTGGTTATGCCGATGCTGGATACTCATCTGATCCACACAAGGCACGTTCCCAAATTGAATATATATTTACTCGTGGAGGTACTGCAATTTCTTGGCGTTCACAGAAACTAACGCTTGTAACAACTTCATCAAATCATGCCGAGATTATTGCACTACATGAAGCAAGCCGTGAATGTGTGTGGTTAAAATCATTATCCAAATCTCATGTGAATTATCATTCGACGAGAAGCCTGTGATACTATATGAAGATAATGCTGCATGTGTAGCTCAAATGAAAGAAGGATACATAAAAAGCGATAGAACTAAACATATTCCTCATAAGTTCTTCGCATTCACCAAGGAGCTTGAGAAGAATAAATGTATTGATGTTCGTCACATTCAATCAAATGAAAATTCATCAGATCTCTTCACAAAGGCACTTCCTACGACAATATTCAGAAAGCACATATATAATATTGGGATGCGCAATCTACGAAACTTGTGAAGAATTGTTCATGTCAACATGAGGGGGAGTTTACGTGACTACACTCTTTTTCCCTTACTATGGTTTTTATCCCAATGGGTTTTTCCTAGTAAGGTTTTTAACGAGGCAGTACAAAATCACGTAATGAAGACATCATCGTATCATGATCATCATCACAAGGGGGAGTGTTGAAAATATGAAAAATATTTGTGTTGAAAATTATAATGTTGAATATTGAAAATTAGGTAAAATTAGGTGTTGAATATTGAAAATTAGTGTGTGATGATGTATGTAATGATAAAATTGTTTTTGGATTGTTTTCCAAAGAAATCCTATAAATAGGTCTCCATTTGTAAAGATTTGATACAATTGAGTAGAGAGAAAAATATTATAAAGTGTGTAGTTTGGTAAATTTTGAGAGTTTGAGATTTTTATTTTTTACCATAAATTTTTACTTTTTCACAACAGTTTTGTGTGTTTTTTAAAAATATAATATACTTGTGGGATGCTTTATTCTGCTTCTACAAAAATGGTTCTCATAAAAAAAAATTAGTCTGAAAATCATTTATTTATCAAATACTACTAAATCAGTATTAAATTCTGATTTATAGCATTTCAATTTTGTTTTCAAAAACTGATGAATCTTCATTTTTCAAATTTATTTTTAATTTATAATTTAATCATTTAAAAAAACATATTTTTTCTTTTTCCAAAACTTCTTAAAAAAGATTTTAAAAGAAAAACTTTTTTTATTAAATTTTAAAACAAAATTTGTAACTAAACATCATTATTTTTAAACAAAATCGTTTTTTTCTTATTTGTTTTAAAAATAATTTTAGTTCATTATCTTCCCAACAAAAAGACGCTTAAAGCTATTGATATGATAATTTCGCGATGAAACAGGTAACCCTTACACGTGGCCGTAGGTGCTTCATAGTTACCGTCACAGCCCTGTAACACAATCAACCACCCCATTCACTGCAATATGATAAATCCGCCATAGAAATGCGCGAAGAAATAAACAAATACAGATAGATGGAGAAGAGATAAATTCTAAAGCTTAATTGCGATTATGTTATGAATCGGGGAATTGTTTCGATTCCCGAATAATTACTCCGTTTAATTCCTAGTATAGATAATTTTCGGTGATTCTGCATGAGAAAAGTGGTGTTAGAGGGATCGGAGATAGAGTAGAGGAAGGATTTTTCTTTGTTTGTGGCGAAACATGTCTGCCATAGTGTGCGGGAAGAGATCGAATTTCTTCGAGGAGTCGCCTTCGTCGCCACCAGTCGCCAAGAGAATCCGTTGTTCTTCATCTCCTTCCCGGAATTTCTCTCCGCCGCGGCCCGTCGCTTTCAACTACTTAGTCTCTGATTACTCTTCACCGATCGATCTTCTCTTTACTCTCTTTCCTGATATGGAAAAACAGGTATTTTTTTTTCAATTTTTAATTTATTCAGCTATTGATTCTGAATGTCTTATTCCTGATTTTTTTATATTTTCGGCCTTTTGAATTCTTATATGTTATTTCTAGTTTTTTATTGCATTAGATGATAGATTCACATAGAACACTTTTTTTATATTATTTTTTTGTTAATTGAAGTAATACTAAATTTGATAATTGATATTTATCAGCAGTGTTTATTGGTTCTCCGAGACCATGAGTTCGAAATGTATACCATTTTGGTTCACTGTAATGTTTCCTGTGCCTTTCTATGAATTCTTCATGTGTCCAATTGGGCTTGATCATGTTAAAGAAACCAAGGGGAGAATATTGATCCTATTTTGCTATTATCCCAGAAATATAAGGAAGACTAAGATGATTGAGAAAATTTGAGGAAGAAGATAGAAGTTTAGTTCAGCGAAGAGCGAACAGCTTCTATCGTTACATATATTTACCAGCTCTCTCATGAAATACTTTAAGCAAAGGTGCAGAATGTGAAGTGAATAATTAATGACTCGAATTACGCGATGAATGCATCGGTTATCTTCAGTGTCATGTTTATATTACTTTAAAACTCACGTTTTCTGATGGCTCCATTCTCCTTCTTGCATCTTACTTAGATCCCCCTTTGCATAGTTATGTTTGTCTTCCACAACAACTGTACCTGTTTTTAAGGATCATAGATTGCTTATTCTTAGACTGTCCCCACTACCCTGAACTACAATATTGGTTATTTTGTCATAGAATCATATCCTATGAAAACCTGTGCGTGGTTTATAAAAAAGATTTCCATTTTTTGTTACTTACAATATTTGCTTACTACTTTCTTACATCTTAGGACCTTCCGAATGTCTTAATTGTGCATCTAGATTTGTTTGGCGTGGGTATGAGGCTTGTAGTTATTTTATAAAGGGCCATGCTCTGATAAAAGGTCATAGGATGATCTTGCATCAGGTTTGTTTTCAGTATTAAAGCTGTGATTTTAGAAAGCTTTTTAAAGACACTTTGATTGATCGCTTCTTAAACATCATAAAAGATGTTTCTAAGTGTTTGTTAAATATTATTATGTTTTAAATAAGCTGCTAAGAAGTAATAACTTATGAGATCTTTTGTTAAACATTATCATATTTTAAATAAGTTGCTAAGAGCTTACAAGATCTTTTGAAAAATTCAGATAATGCAACTTATGTCATGATCTTATGAAACATGTGTATGGAAAAGTCTTATTCTACCTGACACTACAATTTTAAAATCATCTTATAATCTCATATTACTAATTTTATACAAATGTTTTCAAAATTTAATTTTAAATAAGATGGAAGAACTTTTACGTTGTTAAAAGTAGTTTGTAAACTTTAAAATGTTATATGATGTTTAAGATAAGTTTAGATCAATGGGCTCTCAATTAGGTACTCTTTCCTAAAATAGAGGGAGTTTTGAGGGAAGTTCAAATTACTGAAATTGCCTTTTGGTATAAATATTTTTTTCTTCGAGGTCAGACTGCACTAAAAGTTCTAGCATTATGTTTGGTTCCGACCTTGGAAACCAACATTCCCATCACTTTGGCATATGTAAAAAAAAATATTGTGACATTTCTTTTCTGATAGATTTGTCAAATTGCCCTCCCCAAATTAAACAAACAGTATCATCTCATTTTCACTCCCTTTTCAAAACATGTTTCCATACATCCCAACATAATTATTGCTTTTAATTCAAATTTTCAATCTTTCTAAAAAATTCTTTTTTTTTGTATAAGATTCTAGCTTAACAAATTTTTTAAAATTTAAAAAATCTCATTTCTAATAATTATTAGCACCGATATGGTTACACGTATACTCTAGTAATTCTACCATATAAAATCTTAAATATGACCCTAAGGCAAACATTTTCCCGTGTAAAGCAACTCAAAACCTGCCTTTTCCATCCCATAAAACCATTCCCCAAAATTATTCTCCAAAACATTTCCTTAAACCCAGAAAAAATAATCCAATCGCTGCCAAAATGTTTCGCAGTACTCACCTTATTAATCCATGGACCATCATTGTTTCTTCAACTGCTGCACCATTGGAACAAGAATCTCCAGTGCTAATTAACGGTCTGTGCCATAAAATTGCTATGCTAGGCATCGATTTTAGCTTTTTTGTTTTTGAATTTCACTATGCTTTTTTGTGACATGCCAAAGTATGGTATGTGTTTTTAGTTCTATATGAAACGGGTGTAAGCTCACAATTTTTTTACGTGGACTTTGCCTCATATATCTTAATTGGAACTTCTATAGATGGATCTATTGAGCATTTGTTATCCTTCACCTTTTTTCCGATGGTGTTTGATTAATAAATCAATTATGAATGCTTTTGATTCACAGTTTCTGGACCTTTTTTCCGGTGGTGTTGGATTAATAAATCAATTATGAATGCTTTTGATTCACAGTTTCTGGAGAGAGTCCTTGAAGAATCCGGTGATGATCTGGATTCTGCTATCAAAAGATTAAATGAGCTTCATTTGAGTACGACGACGATCGCATCTGATGTTACGCAGAACATTAATGCGCAATTTTCGTTTCAAGGTTTTTCTATCTTTTGGCATCCTCATTGAAAATCACTACTTATGGTGCTTCATTAAATGATATATGCTTATTTCTTCAGTTGCTGTTTTTTAGGCATGAATCAATTAATTTTTTGCATATTACCATCCATGATAAATCATCGTGATAAAATTTTTTAAAAATATTGTGGTCCCCTACCTGTTATTAGATTTGGTGGCCATTATTGAATTCTCCATTCTGATGCAGTCCACTGTTTCAATATTCACACAGCCTTTCGTTTTCGTAATTGATTTTTTGTGCAAATACTACTTTTCAGTTTAGAGGATTCCTCTTTTCCAAAAACGGCTTCACAGATGTCGCTTTCAAGCTTGTTATTTTCTGTATTTATAACCATCTACCACCTTGGGGATACCTTATGGTGTTCTACATCATTTATGTTTAGTCCTCGTTAGTTGCATCAGCTTCTGCAATCGAAAAATAATTTCATCCATCATCTAATTTTATGTGATGTAAATTAGTGGGAAAACAAGCTCTCTCCCCTGCTGTAATTCCGCATGAGTGACATACTTCTGTTATCTTGTTTTCGGTGTCATATATATGGTGCTTACACACCATGGATCAAAGTCTGGTGTAATAGGTAATGAATGACTCTTCAGTAACTGTTGTTTTTAGAAAGTGGAGGCAGAAATGAGCGAATTGTTTACCACAGGGAGAAAGCACACTAGGTTTTTGTTGATTGCTTATTATTTTTTAGTTTACATATCATAGTTTAGTTTAATTTAATCTTTAGAGCGATGTATTCTCTTTAACTAAATTTAAGAGAAGAAAATGTGGTGCCAAGGGTTAGAGTACCCCATCAATATTTTTAGGGGCACATGTTCTATCATCTGATCTAGATAGTGTACTCACCTTGGCTTTCTCCCTCTACATCCATCATCCTTTCACCACCAACAAAAATTAAGGTATGTAGTAAATCCCATTCGATAAACCCTCCATGATTCTATTTACATTCATTTTCGTTTCTTTTTCTATTTGCAAATGTTTCCCCTCTCAACTTTTTTCTTCTTCCTCCATGCTTGCGGTATAACATGAGAAGCCACAACATGGCATGCCACTCCTCGTGCAACCACTTTGAGCAACAGCTTTAGTGGGGGTATCTTTTGAGTTGTTGGGTGCTGATATGGGTTAATTTAGGATTAGCTGTAACCAAAGTTCCATTTTGTTTTTGAGTGAATGAACTTTGTTGTTAAACAGGTTGCAGTAATAAGTACGTGGATGTAAACCTCACTTCTGTCATTATCTTCCTTTTCAAGATTGAATAGTAGAATGAAAAAAAGTCGCGTTGAACAAAAAATTAGGGTGTTTACGACCTTTTGTTTCAAGGGAGGTGGATGTAATAATTGTTGGAGAGGAGGTTAGGCAAAGTCAAATGCAGGTGGAGGTATTTGTCATTTAATTCTCACCAGATCAAACTAACTAGAGAATAAATTTGACATAACATAATCTTGTCGAGTAGTTGGTTCAAGTCGCCATATTGCCTGTCAAGTTCAACAATGTTGAAAGAAAATCTAGACTTGGCAAAGCAATAAATAGATGGATTCATGATGTGAGGATGTCTCACTAGTGATATGAAGACCTTTGTGTATTGTGTTTCGCAAAATTATGGACTTTGAATTGCACCATTCTTCCCCGGTGGTGCATTTTGCCTGCGGTCATTCGAGGCATAAATTCTCAATAATTAGCTGTTGGGTAAAGCTAAAAGTTCTACAAAAAATTCTTTAGGTAAAATCTTGTACATTGATTTTGAATTACTATTTCTCCTAAACACTTCATACATCAAAATATCTTGTGAAGCAGAAATTTTTTAGGAAATTCATGAATTATGAATGCTGACTGACTCTATGTTCAAAGCTCTCAGGAAACCGAATTCAGAAAGAATCGTGATCATAAATTGCTTTTAACCTGTACGTGATTTCTGATTGGACCTGCTCTTAGGTTCCGTTGTTTCTTACTGGACTTTCAAGCTGCTTATAAGGGTATTCAAGCTTGTGTTTATTTCGAAAGAGATATGGTAATCTGAAGGTCTATCTTCTTATAGGACTCTCTGCTGGGCACCGTATAGAAGGTTGACAGACCCCCTTGTCTCCTAAGGTTCGGATGGTTGCCTTACCCCTTGTAAGGGATCTTTAAAAAGGTGTAGCTACTGCGAAGTTGATGCATCACCCTGGAATGCTCAATTCTCCAGGAGTTGGTGGTCATAGCTGGGTCCCCTCTTCCAACCAAAGAGCACTTGACGACCTGTTCTCTATGACCTAGAGTTCTTTGTCTACGCAACAAAATAGCTCTACTTCGTGTCGGTTCTTTTTTATTTTCATCACCAGCCATCTCTGTTTCGATCCTTTCTTGTGTCACCTCCAATTTTCAGCCTAAGTTTGGACTTCTTTCCATCTCACTGAGTTTATTCCATAGCCTTGTCTCGTCTTGACACATATTGCAAAACATCTTACCATCCTTAAAATGAATTTCAATAATTTCTGGCGATATTAATGGATATGCTGAAATCTCCTACCCTAAATATCATTGCTGAGTGCTGAAATGTATTGAACAAAAAAAAGTATTGAAAAAATCTTTTGAAGCTGAAATTATTATACTTTTTTTTCTATACAGTTACTTGCCATCTTCATGCAGAACATAGATTCTGAGTTTTCACATAACAGTTCATGACATAGTTTAAATGTCTTCGTGTGCTTTAGTCTTTCAATAGGACTGCAAAACGTGAGGGTGATTACTTAATTTAGATACATGGTCAGATGAGCAAAGTTGTTGCTAACATGGGAAACATGCATTGAATGTGCTTTAAATCCATGTTTGATCTAGTTCAGCAGATTTTTTTGTAGGTGACTTTAACTCCTAGCCCTTCATCTAGTCGTGTTTTTATTGTGAGTTTGTTTAAACTTTAAATTTTAATTTTTTGGTGGTTGTGCGACGTCCTGAATTCTTGAGATCCCTTCATGTTTTTATTCATAAAATTTGGTGCTTTTCCTTTTACATTTACTTAAGCTGCGGATTGCTTGCCAGAAGTTATTGCCCACATAATATATTTTTTGGAAATTTGGAGATTCGATATTTATTGTATTTTGGTTTTATTATGTTTTGTTCTGTAACATAAGATAAAGTGCCAAATAATGTGGAGACTACTTCAAGGGAGGAACTACCTGCTGGAAGCAATCACTCCATGGATGGTACAGAGTGGGTTGAGCTCTTGGTTAGAGAAGTCGCGGGAGCTTCAAATGTAGAGGATGCTAAAGAACGTGTGTCACGTGCCCTCGAGTCCTTGGAGAAGTCTATTTGTGCAAATGCAACTGCAGAAGCTGCCCAGAGCTTCCAGAAGGTAAATTCTGTAATTTATTACTTAAAAACATACCGTACGGAGCCGATAATTTATTTAGCAAAGGATTATCAGTGTTCCAGGTAATTTTCTTTTCTTTTCCTTTTCTCATTTGATGATATCAGTCGTCTCTAATTTTCCCACGTGTGTGATTTGAAATTATGTATTCTTGCTTTTAATTCATAAATCTGCTAATCATGCTCTATAGGAGAACACTGTTCTAAAACAACAGCTGGAAGCGTTCATACAGGAAAATACTATTTTGAAGCGAGCGGTGTCAATCCAACATGAGCGCCAAAAAGAATTCGAGGAAATGGGCCGGGAGTTGCATCACCTGAAACAGGTAGTGTCGCAGTACCAGGAGCAGCTGAGGACTCTTGAGGTCAGATTCTTGGGCTAAACCTGTGAAATTGTGTGCTAATTGATTAGCGTGTCGAGGTTTTTGGCTTATGTCCTTTCTCAAGTCAGACTGCATGGAAACTAACGGAAGAACGCACATGACACTAAATTATGCCTTAGCTACAGATTTTGAGACATGGGCATGGATATATAAGCATTATTTTCCCAAGTTGTCTTAGTAGCCCTTCTCGATCCGTCGTCTCTCTCCAGCTATCCATGCCATCTTAGTTTCTGCTTCCTGCCTATGCTGACCTCATCAGTCGATATTTTTTTGCATTTTCCCAATAATCATGCTTAAAAATTTATTTTATGTGAACTAGTTTTTGACAAAGGAAACTTGCAATATCTGATTCATTTCGTAGAAATCGACTCTGTTTACTTGAAAAGGTCAAGTGAGGGGTTGCTATTTTGACAATAATTCCAATTCCATGTAATCAAAAGCTCTGAGTCGTCTTTTTTCTACATAGTGCTAGACAAAATATTTGGATCTCAGTCAAGACATGTGATACCTTGTTATTTTCATCAGGTCAACAACTATGCCCTTGCAATGCACCTCAAACAAGCGCAACAAAGCAACTCGATATCTGGATGTTTCCACCCCGATGTGTTTTAGCGAACGAGCCCGGGGTTCGGTTGTTTCCGGGTTTAAAAAATAACCTCATGATTTTATCAAGACGTGCACTTTTGCTCGGTTGTAGTGACTAGTTTGTGCAAGGCCTTGTTATTTGCTGTGTACTTCTGTCTATCAAAACTTCTTAAACTTGCAACATTTCATCCCTATTTCAATTGAATTTGATGAGAATGTGATGGTTATACAATTTTGTTGATGAGAAATCCTCGCATGTATATGTGACTTAATATATTATATGGCGTTGTAGTGCATAAGTTACTTTCTTGTTTTTTTTTATTATAATAAAATGATTAATTTAATTTTCTAATCGATTTTTAATGGTTCTTTTAAAAAGAATTCGATTGATTGAATTCGGTTCATTTTCGAATTACTAATTTATTCTAAAACAAGTTGATAATAACGTTATACTTATTCGTACCTACCCAAAACTTTAGAGTTGATTTTTTACTTGAAGAGATGGTTCGATAAAAATATATTAAAATACAGAAATGTGAATTTTTGTGTACAAAATATATATTATTTAATTATGATATGATACTTATAGATTAATGATTATATAAGTTTTACTGAAATAGTTTGAAAGAATTAATGTGTTATAGTTTTTTTCCAAAACCATATGTATATTGTATATCTTGAATTATCTTCTTAAAAATTCAAATAAGAGAGCACAAAAAATTAAAAGAGATGAATTCAAAAGAGTTTCAAATGGATATTAAATTACTCTCAATAAACATGTATATTACCCTCAACAATAAAAAATGTTTGACACCCAACATGTAATTCGAGATTTCCATAATTTGAATGAGTTAATGTATGATATAATTCTGTCAAAAGCATCCAATGTATAATTTTTGTCCTTTCGGATGTATTATTTGAATTTAAATTATAAATAATGCAATATTGCATATTACATTAGAAACCAATTTTATTCTATTTATCTTACTAAATTTATATACTCCAAAATTGACTTCTGAAATGACTCATCTTTTCAGCACCATATATGAGCTGAATCATTCCAAGATATAATGTTCGTTTAAATTTAGATTTGTTTGTTGTTATGAACTACATAAATATAGAAACAACGAGAACAACAAGATACTTTGAAATCTGTCTTTCATGATCGATAAATAAAAAATATTATTCATCTATTTGTACAAAATTTTAATTATTACGTATTATTAATGTGATAATTTTCTTCTATATTACAAAGTTCACGTATACATGATAGTATAAAATTTCCCATAATGTAAATGATTAACCAATTCTAAAGAAAATAACCATCTTATTAGAAGACACTTTATAAAATTTATTGACATTGTTTTGTAATACACATAATAAATGTTAATTAAATAACTTTTTTGATTTATACATAATTTATTTATGATCACATGTTTCATTTTTCTTTCGGAATAATAGGATGTTGTGTATATTAAGAAGAGATTTTGTAAATAAAATCACAATCCATTTGGATAAATATATTGATGAAACAATTATTGTTATCATTCAAATGTGTCAAACACGTGACATGTCACACAATTGTTAGTGAATGTGAATTTAGACGAAATTACTGAATTTTTTAAAAAATATTTCTCATTAATTTTATTGAATGTGATTTAAAAATATTTTTTTATCATATATTAAAAAATAATAATATATAGCTTCTCAAAAATTAAAGAATTAAATATATATTAAGGTTGATGGCCGACATCAATAAACTAAACACGATAAACATTATGTCATTGTCTTAGGCTAACACAATCTAAAATTTTGAGATATCATAGTGACTATTAGCCAAAAAAATTAATCGACATGTGTTGTATTTAAGAAATTTTTTTAAAAGTTGCGAAAAAATAGTTTTTATTTTTATTTTTTATAATTATATTATTTTTTGAATTTAAATATCTATTCATTTTCACTAATTTTTAATAATATCATCCCGTGTATCGCACTACTTCAATGGCACAACAAACTCCGGATTTGTTTTGTCTAGAATGTTTCAATTCCTATAATTAATTACAATAAGTGAGTTAAATTGAATCTATAATAGAAAGTATCATTCGAATCAATATATATTCAATTGGTATGGTAAAGTAATTGTTTGAGTCAAATATTGGACTAAACTGATGTTTTTTCTTGCAAATCAAACGACAATACGAACACTATACAAAAAACACGATAACATAGTAAATTTAAACCAGCTTAAAAAAACTTTATTGGATCAAGAAATCGAAACAAGCCTTTCAATCCCATTTCTCATCATTCTTTTGAACTCATCAAAATCAACCATTCCATCTCCATCTAAATCCACCTTCCTAATCATCTCTTTGCAATCATCCAAATTCTTTCCTTGTGCAAGCCCCAAAGAACATAAGACCAAACCCAGCTCTTCAACTGTTATCAACCCATCTTTGTTCCCATCAAACACATCAAAAGCCTCCTTCAAACTCTCATCTTTCAAACAACCCTCCTTCCGGCCCGAGATCGACTCGAAAAGCTCGCCAAACTCGTCTAAATCTATCAAACCGTCCTCATTTGAATCAAAGTTCACCACCATATCATCGACATCTTTCTCTTCTGCTGAGATCCCAATATTCTTGAGTGATTCTCTAAGCTCTTGGTTGGTTATGTACCCATCTTTGTTCTTATCAAATGTCCCGAAAACACTTCTGAGCTCACTCTTGGTATCCATGCCTTGGCTTGTTTTCTTGACTTTCTCTGTTTGGGAAATATCAGTTTCTCCATGGAGGCCTAGAATATATCTGAACCATATATTAGCAGTTTTCTTGGTTGTAGGGATGGTAGAAAATGTATAAATAAGGCCAAATATGAAGAGAACAGAGGGTAACAATATAGCAATCATTTTGTGCAAAAAAAAGACCTGAAACAATATGCAGGAAACAATGGCTTATTGGTTTTGAGAATTTAATTTGGAGAATCAAAATCGGAAATACTTTTGGTATTATATATTTATGGTGTTTTTACTTTTAGGATTCCGCGTAGTTTTTATATGCTTTTCTTGACCCACGAATCGGCCGCCATCATCTGTCGAATAAATTACATATGATATATAATTTAACACGAGGCATAGCGAAGATCGTACATAAATATTATATATATATATATTATAATTTTGACTAATATATGGTCATCTAGAATTTTTACAGAAAAAAACTTGTGTGAGACGGTTTCACGGTTCATATTTTGTGTGACAGATCTTTTATTTGGGTCATTCATTAAAAATTATTATTTTTTCTGCTAAGATTATTACTTTTTATTGTGAATATCGGTAGGGTTGACCGGTCTCACAGATAAAAATTCGTGAGATCGTCTCACAAGAGATTTACTCATTTTTACATACATACATATATGAGTTTTGATACGGAGACAACTCGCCGTGGACATATATATATATATATGGGTGACCATATATTGGTCAATTATAACTTGGTATAAAAAACTAAGCCAATAAAATGTATAGAATTTTGTGTACTTTAAATGGGCAAGTGCAACCTTTTATATATCATTATATTATACATGTTAAAATTACATCACTTTCTTTTTTTATCAATATATTAATTCTATTAATTATCTATTTATAATTTTTTCACAATATTTACTTATCAAATTTATATCGAAGTAAATTATTTGATTAATTCAATTTTATCCAAATTGCATATATATGTTTTGAATGAACAAATATTAACACCTTGTGATCCTATTAATAAGATATTTGTAAACGGAATTTATTTACAATATAATAGAATTTCGGGGAAATATTAGCCATGAATTTCATGAACACTGGAGATGATAAAATATGAAATCTAATTGGTTGAGTATCTAGCTGGTGGAGTGGATGAGCGATTGATCAATGGTCATGAGTTCGGTTCCTTTACCAACATTTTTTCGGGCGAGTCTGTCGTACATGATTTGGCTATTGTGGTTTATCTATCTAGCATGATTTACAGGTTATGCCGCTATTGTGTTAGCTTGATGGTTTACTCAATGCACACCAAATGATAATGGTTGCACAGATTTCATTTTCATAAAAAAAATTAAAATATTTTTAATATAGTCTGAAAAAGTTTTTATTTATTTGAATGTTTGACATAACTAAATAAGATTTTCACTATGATACTGACATGACATCGAAAATCACTTATAGTTTTTGTTAAGATTGAGAACTCCAACAAAAATGGGGAAAAAATGTGAAACAAAGCAATTTATTACACTAAAATCAATTTTTTATTTTTAGAAGATCAAAAATCTACACAGACCTAGGGAACAAATTTCAAAATTTTCTTTTTAAAAAATATAAAGATCCAAATAAAAATAAAAAAGCAAAATCTTGTGTGAGACGGTCTCACGGGTCGTATTTTGTGAGACAGATTTCTTATTTGGGTCATTCATTCAAAAGTATGACTTTTTATGCTAAGAGTATTACTTTTTATTGTGAATATCGGTAGGGTTGACCCGTCTCACAGATAAAGATTTGTGAGACCGTCTCACACCTACTACAAAAAATTAGTGAATGAATGTCCAAATTAGTTTCAACCGAGAGCAGTTGAAATGATGTTAGAACCACTCGGTCCCTCCACATACAAGTCAGTAAATTACTTTGGAAATCAGCAAAAAATTAAGTTACAATGATTGCTTCAGTTTTCTATTTGAGTTTTGTTTAAATAAAAATTATAAAGAAATATCATATTAAATTTTGATAAATAACGATTTACAATTATTTTCAAGAATATTATAATATTTCTTTCCAAATTTTTCTTTCAAATTTTAAAAAGAGGAAAGAGATCAGAGTATATATCTTTACAAATTTGACATTGTATTCAACATGGAATTACAAAAAGAATGTCAATTTAAGTATGCTTCACTAAATTAATTATAGTGAAGAGTCAAATTATAATAATTTGACAAGTTCAAATACTTGATCCCAGATTTTTTATATTTAGAATTTGATTAATGAATTTTATACATAATCTATATGAATATTTCAAATTTAATTAATACTGAATATATACAAACAAATCAAAACGAGCCGAATAATAATTAATTAAAATTTTTTCACGAGTGACTCAAATATGAGATATGTCTCATAAAAATTTGACTCGTTAGTCCGTCTTACAAAAATTTCTGTATAATAATTTATGATAATGAGCCACATCGTGTCCTTTAAGAAGGGAAAAACTTGTGTGATACGGTCTCACGGACTGTATTTATGAGAAAAATATCTTATTTGGATCATCCATGAAAAATTATTACTTTCATTTGAGAAATAGTTTCAAAACCAAACTGGCCCAACCCTTATCGACAAGGTTTAGATTTTGGCCCAACCAACACATTAAAATAGGTAGTTAAAACAAGCCTGTTTTTTTATTTATTATTTCATCATAAATTACTATTTTTTTTGTCAAACATGTCGAACGTGTTTTTTAATAAAATTTTTATTTATTTATTTCGTATTATAAAGATAGTTACATTAAGTTCCTAATGGCATACCATTACATAAATACAGAAAATTCGATCCTGACTTATTTATACATGTTTTTAAATATTTATATCGTATAGAAATATCTTATAGTTAAAATCAATTATAGAATCGAGTTTTTATTGTTCTTACAAATACTAAATTGCTAGTAATTTTAACTCAAATATATTAAACTGTATGAAATTTGAGTATAATGTTTCGACTACTCTCTCAATATAGGCTCATACAACTTAAAGAATATTAGCACAATCAAAGATCATATATCTCATCGCTCATCAAGCACGCACTCAACAGAAAAATATCTGATCATTCAAAGATTATATTCGTGCTATTAAAACAGATTGTTTTACTTACATCAGTAACATTTGGTTATATGATTAACAGTGGTGTCTGGTGAAACGAGGGTTCTTAAAATCCAGAAGTGTAAAGTGTTCACTGAGAGTTTCAAAACAGACAGCGTGATAAGTCCAGATTAGAGTGGGCTGTTGCAAAGAGTTTTGTAAAGTCAAAGTTTTTTAGTGGAATCCTTCCTACATATGAAGAAGGGGTGAGATAGGAGTCTTATCTCCGAACATCCATAAAAATTCAATGTCTTTACTTTTCGCAAGCTTTTAGTACATTTCAAACCATATATTATTGATTAGACTGCCAACCAATTGAAACTATCATTACAAATATTGATCTATTTTTCGCACTTTTCAAGTGGTTCATATTTCTAACTATTTGAGAAAAATTTCAACTACCTAAAAACTGTTGAAAACAAATTTTAAAAGTAAATATTTTCAAAGAGTTTATTCATCCCCTCTAAATTCTTCCCCGATCCTAACATTTTTCCAGTGATTATTCTCTTAATACTGAGATTACCTTATTATTTATTAATTGAAATCGAAAACGCCACAAAAATTGATGGTAGCATGGGTGCGGTTTAAACATTTTCACGGGTACCATCTCTTCCATAGTCACATTTGAACCATTGTCTCAGCTACAATGTCCAAACAATAATTCATTGTACTAATCTCTCAGGGTTTTGTCAAAAAATCTGATTTTTTTTTTTTTTGTTTTTTGTTTTTTTCCTAAAAAGAACAGATAGCTGAAACACTGATTTCTTTTTATTTTTTGAGGATAAAACACTGATCCATGTTGGAATCCGAAGAAATGTTGCAGTGTAGTGAGGAGTGCCCCACGTGTGAATTATGTGAATTGTACTTTGTGTCGAGAAAAAGTGACACTACCTGCTTCTCTTCTACCCAAAATTATGAAATATCTATTACATACATTGTTATTATATATACTGATAAAGACGTTATTTTAACAAAAGTTATATTTGATAATAACGGTACAAATTAAAATTTTAAAATGTATAACAACTGTAGTGTCGCGACTCAATTGCTTTTCTAACAATCATTATCTCAATAATTACATTGATTACAATCAATATGAATCGAACCTAAGACATTATGTCCTGAATCCAATTGTAGGACAAATCGCTTGTCGTTTTACCAAAAGTTATAGTTGGTGGTACTGATGCAACTCAAATCTTTTAAACTATATAGCAGCTCAAGACATAGACAATTATTGCATCCCGATAATATATTTGTGTGTGCGAATTGTTCACTAAAATTTTGAAAATTAAAATGAATTTTATGATTATAAAAATCGTAAATTAAAAATATACTTTTTAAATATTTTCGACGTTTTTAGTAACTGCTGATTCGGAAGTATTTTTATAATGATTGAATTTAACATCACTATTACTCAAGATAATTATTCGAATATTAACCTTAATGAAGTTCAGATATTACATCTCATCTTATAGGAAATTTAGGTCTGAATTGTCACGTGCAGTTCTATTTGAAATATTTTATAAATTAATTTAAGCAAAAGGTAATGAGCAATTTCGATCGGTGTTAGGTCGTTTGATATTATTTTATGAATTCAAGTCATAATTTTTTTTTAAAAAAAAATTGATTCATTTTAATTTTATATTAAAAAAACAACGTAACTCCTCAATTTTTTTCCAAAAAAAAAAAAATAATAATAATAATATGTTACCTTTCTGTTGAATATTTAATCAATCAAAAATAAATATCGTTCACTTGATTTGTGTTGATATTCGTCTTAAAACCTAATACCGATTATAACGATATATAGGCTTCGAATTTTCGAAAAAATTATACAAATTTATAGCTATATTTAGTATAACACATGAGGGTGAGAAAAAATACCGAATTTTCAGTATATTTAGTATAACACACAAGGGTGAGGAAAAATACCGAATTTTCAATATAGTTTCGGTATGGTACGTAATGATATCAAATTTTTCGATACGATGACGATATGAAATTAAAAAATTTCGGTATAAACATGAATAATAAAATATTGAAACAATATATAAAAAAATTTAAAATATATAATATTTTTAAACAATAAATTTATAATATTTTAAAAATATAAAGTTTTTTCATTATAAAACGGTATATATCCATACCGTATCAAAATCCCAGTATACAATACAATTTTTGTATAATTGATATGCTAGTTATATATACTGAAATTTTATAAAATTTTCTTATACCGTAATTTTCGATATGGTACGATACGATATATCACTCCTGATATCATAGCAATCTCAATGGTCATGATAAACATTGCTGCTTGTTTATATGCATTAATATTTGTAGCTCCTATATATTTTAGACTTGTTATACATAGATTTTGGATCACATGATCAAACCCAATCATATATTAATTTAATTATTATACAAGTATATATTACAATACAAATCATTAATTACTCAATATATAGCCATCAATTCTCTTGCAAGTGTGTATAAAAAAGAAGAATTTGAAAGGTCCAAATTAATGAATCCATGGGATGATGCAAACAGATGAATTTAAAGTTATTTTAGTAAAGATAATGTATATTAATGGGAAAAAAACCATAAAAATTTGGGGACCATAATCACTCCCATACCTTTTTACACCAAAATAATTAAATTGGTGGCATGTGAAGGGACGATGGGAGACTTTTTTTTTTTTTTTTAATATCATTTTCCATTTTTATGTCCATATTGTAGACATTGGCTCACATTTTATTTAACAAGTTACTAATTTTTCAATTATTGCTGCTTCATTACATTGTCTTATTGTTTAGAGACTAGGAGTGCAAATAATCATTTTCCCATACCTCCTCCAATGTAATTAGAAAAAACCTCTTTATGTATTTTAATGTATTATAGAAATATAGAAAGTATAGATATTATAAAAGGTAAGTTAATATATATATTATCTTATCTCTTTACATAAAATTTTTAGTGAGACGGTCTCATGAGTCAATTTGTATGACAGATCTCTTATTTGAGTCATTCATTAAAAAGTGTTACTTTTAATGTTAAAAGTATTACTCATTATTGCAAATATGAGCAGTGTTGAATCGTCTCAAAGATAAAGATCCGTGAAATTAACTCACAAGTGACCTACTATTCTTTTTATATATCTAGTAGAAGGCATCATGCATACAATTAGTTTTGAGTCAATACTTGGAAGAAAAAATTAATATTTGTTGAAAGGGTATCAAAAGGCATATTATTTTTATCTTTTCATATAGAAAAGTACAATGGGAAAAAACTATTCTAACCTGAATTATAATGGAAAATATAAATAAAGAAATTTTGGAAATCAAAACTTTTTGGGCATCGGGCCATGCATTTCATCATGAGTAGAGATATCAATGGGACATGTATGAGATGAGTATGGCTAAATCCAAGACCCGTCCTATGAAAAAAACTTTGACCCTATTACTCGTCCTACTCCGGTTAAATATTCTTCTGACCCACCTCACCCCGAATACGAAACGGTGTGACACGAATTTTTTTAAAACAAAAACAGTATTATTTCTTCTCACATGACTGAATTATGAAACAGACAAGCCTCTAAATACAACACAATAGAAAAATAATTCATGTCTTTGACCACACTTAATAACAAAAAATTTTTACGACATAATGAATTACGTAAAAAAAAGAGTTACTAGATCTCAAAAAAAAATCTTGACATCCCCAAAAATAAGTCATAACATAACTTAAACAGATCAATATAAAATCAGCGAGTAGATATATTTCAGACACATTCTTTGGGATCATCTTCACATAAAAAAAATAGTTACTAGATCTCCAAAAAAAATCTTGACATCACTCAAAAATAAGTCATAACATAACTTAAATAGATTAATATAAAATCAGCGAGTAGATATATTTCATACACATTCATTGGGATCATCTTCTTCTTTATCAAGAATGGTGGGACAAGTTAGTAAACTACTTGAAAAATTAACTACAAAATTAAAGAGAGAAATTACATTGAAAAAATAAAACTGTAAAATAAAATGTAATTTAAAGAGAAAAAGTACAGTAACAAAATTAAAATGAAAGTACAATAACAAAATAAAACTATGATTTATTACCTTTCATTTCACCCCACAACCATCTTCACGAGCACATCAATGCCTCCAAAGTCGTTGGATTAAGCCTACTAAGATGAGGACCAACTATTCTTCCACTATTGCTAAAAGTAGATTCAAATGCAACAGTTGACATAGGAATAACTAAGACCATTATAGTTGAGTGAGCTACTAAAAAAATGAAAATTAATAAAACTAAAATCCTAGAGTATTTATATCCACATATATGAGACGGGTATTATAGGACCCATGACCCACCCCGTACCCGAACGGGTCTGAAAATTGGACACGAGACCCGCCCCATGACCCATTTAGTATGCCAAAACCCGTCTCATACGAGCGTGGGTTCATTGCGGGTCTGAGCAAAACCCGGACCCATTGACATCCCTAATCACGAGTTTCAGGATTAAAAATGAAAATTCATCGTAATAGACCAAAATTAACAAAAAAGGAAATTTATGTACAACATTAAAATTACAAATTCGGCCGTTAACAAGATCAATAATGAAAAAATTAATTGAAAACTACCTAACCAAAAATATAATTTTCATAGTGGCTTCTATTTTCTTCATGTTACAAATTACTTTTTAGTGTTCTAGTTTTATTTTGTTATTTATAGAAATTGAGGTCAAATTTTATTTCTATAAATAAAGTTTACTAAATATGTATACTTCGCAATCATAAAATTTAAAATTAATTTATGATTCTCGTTACGACTCCACAGTTTCACCTTCCAGATTCTTGTTTTAAGGAACTACAACCGGAGCTAGAACCAGAACCGGAGCCGAACCATAAATTTCGGAATCGAAACCAATAAACGGTTTATGGAAGATCCAATTTCAATTCACACTTCAAACAACTAAAATCACAAACTAGTACTAGCTCCCATCCAGGGGCGTAGCTTTACTAGGGACTAGGGTGGGCTTTAACCCAACCTAATCTCGAGATTAATTAATATGTATATATAGTTATGTATTTTAGGAATTTTAGTCACCGATCAAAATTTTTATACATGAATTTCTATAAGTTTTAAATAATATAGCATTTGAGCTTATTCGGTATCTCTATGGTTATCTTAATTTATATATTTACTCATTTTAATTCTACAGTTTTATATATATATATATATATATATATATATATATATATATATATATATATATATATATATTTGTGTTGTTCTGATTATAAATATGTATTTACATAAATATATTGAATAAACTAAAAAAATATAAATACTAAATAATAATAAAATTAAGTGATAATTATTAGAGTACAAATTGTATAACTAAATTATTTAAATGAATAATGTCATATGTACATTCAATTTTTTTATTTATTTTACTATGAATTTATTTTAAAAGTTCATTATTATAAATGATATTTATCATATATCTTGATATATTAAATTCTTAAGATGATTTTTAAAATTTATCTAGTTCATATTATACAAAATATAACAAAAAAAATTAAAAAATACATTAAATAATATTTATATTTTCAATATCCAGCCCATCCTATTTTAAAATCTTTACTATGCCCCTGCTCCCATCCCAGGTGCCACCACCATAAAATCAAGAAAATAACATAAAAGTAATATATGGGCCATTTTGGTGGAGTAAATCCATCTATCTTCCCCATCCTCCTCCCCTACCAAGATGAACTTTGTATGGGCATGCAAAATATTTTCTTCTCCACTTTTTACTCTCGTAATTTCCCATTCTCAGTAGTTACTCCTCCCTCTCCCATTCTACATTTATTATTATATTTAATTTACCTACAAACAGCCCCCCGGCTCAAGAAATAAAGGTGGCAAGATAAAATTTACATATAAATTTGCTTACCACGGTGAATGATTTATGAATGATTTCAATTTTCCAAGTCCTTTCCATGCTTTTCCACAGCTTTCTTGAACTTCTTTGGTGCGTGAATCTCGGATGACCAGTCGAAAGACATGAGATTTAAGTTCAAGCAAGATGTGGGAAGACATGGTAAATCCGGGCTTTGATATTTACTGTGGTTAAAAAAATCAACCAAGGCGGGGCTCGTCACCAAATGCAGACGGATATGTATATTGGCTTTCGTTTTCATGGTAAATCCTTCATGCTCATTACTGTTGTTATTTCCTGTGTTTCCCAGTAATTTTAGGTTTTATTAATCATTTAAATCTGGCAATTGCTATAAACTGATCTGATATTTTGAGAATTTTCGAGTTCTGCTCTTTTTCAACGCTATGTAAACCAAGTTGAATAAAATAGTTTACATTTGTTAGGAGATGGATCGAAAAATAGCGTATGATATGCTGTTATACGGTTAAAAATATTTGAGTTTCAATATCATCATCTTGTATATCTTTTAGTAAATGCAATAACCGCCTCGATTCTTTAGTTTCATGCCATGTTAAAGGGGTGAAAACGGGTGGTTTTTCTTAACAAAATATGAAGCATAAATTCGAAAAAATATATATAATTTCGGGTTTTGATCGAATATTTTTTAGAACATAAAATTCCGGCAACCACACTACTTTTAAGTGAAAACTTTGTAAAGATAAATATTTTTACTATTTATTTTTTGTTTAATTTCTGAGTTGAAGATTATAAATTAGGGGTAAACATCGAAGGACATTTGTTGACAAGATACCTGCCGTTTCCTTTCTTTTTCATCAATAATTGATAGCTCATTCATCTTGTTGCCTTTTGTTTTTGCTTCTGTGTAGTCTCATACATTTCCAAGACATAAAATGTTAAATTTTGTCACCTTCTCACCCAAATCATGGCTTTAATTTCTCTCCCACTTTTCAAATTTACCAACTTTTCCACTACAATTTAAATGATTTTTTTTAAAAATATATATACATTGTGTTAGCTGAAGTTTAATATATATATATATATATATATATAACTTTTTATAATTTGATTATCTCGAGTCATATTATTAATAAAATAATATATGAATATAATAGAGTTAGGGTTTAATGAATAAAAGTTATTGGGGAAATGAATGAACCCAAGGTTCTTATAGGAATAATTTATAAGCTTGTTGAATTTTTTTTTTGAAAATAATAAATGATTTTCTTAAAAATATTAAATTATTATAATTTTGATACTAAAACTAGGCTAAATATGGTCACTCATGGGTTTAAAATGAGAATTAACCACGAGAATAATAATAATTGATTATCAATAAATAGGTTAAATATTTCATTTTGCCCCCAATCTTAGGTACTTGGCTCGACTACTTGAAGTGACATAAACTAGTAAAATTTCAAGAATATTTTCAGCACTTGATGAAATTTACAATATGATTTTTTTTTCTCCTCAAAATTTGATAAAATTCCCTCAATATGAACAAAATTTATACATAAATAGACTCATAATTGAGTAGGTGCAATGTGGTTGTCCATTTGAGGACATAAGTAATAAAGCATTTACAACTTTGTCATAAACACACACCAAATCTCATGAATGAATCAGAAGTGTATCATTGTGTGTGTACGTTGTTAGAGTTTTTATTCTCAAAATCATGTTTCTACATATATATAAACATGATATATAATATGCGGAAGCGGATCGAGAATTACCTCCGGCCATTGAAAATTTGTTGAAGCTTTCTGATTTCCTTTAGATTGAAGCCTTCTAAACACTCCAATACTCCTTTAGATGGTGTATTTTCTGTATGAGATTGTGTGTTTAGGGACCTCAATGCCTTCGGTATTTATAGGCACACTAATACCATCACCGAGTGTTTTGGGAGCTCGAGATTCAAACCAAATTTGTATACGCATCTCAATTTTTCAAAATTTGAGGCTGCCGTGTACAAATTTTTTCAACACGTTTATTTTACGGTTACGGGTCACAATTTTCTTACATTCTCCCACTTGACCCGTATATCTCATTTACCATAGGAGAAAACAAAATACATGAATCATGGCGATAGGTCATCTAAAAGCGATTATTATCTTCCATGTATCACAATATATTATATCTCTCAAATAACTTAATGAATAAACCCTATGTTTATTCAAAGTCCAACTTTATTGATATTTTTCATGATAACTGAATATGTACATAACTGAATATGAAAAATATCATAACTTAATGAGTTTCATTAATTTTGTTTTTACAACAAAATTACATAAAAGAACCAAGTCCCATTCTTTCTGTATGATCCTTGAATTTCAATGGTGGCATGCCCTTAGTCAAAGGATCTGCAATCATCAATTCAGTGCTAATGTGCTCGATAACCATGGTTTTATCTTTAACACGTTCTCGTATGGCTAAATACTTAATGTCGATGTGCTTGCTTCGACTACCACTTTTGATATTTTTAGTCATAAAAACAGCAGCTGAATTGTCACAATATATTCTTAATGGCCTAGATATAGAATCCATAATTCTAAGCCCTGAAATGAAACTCTTCAACCATACACCATGTGAGGTTGTCTCAAAACAAGATACGAACTCAGCTTCCATAGTGGAAGTAGCAGTCAATGTCTGCTTTGCACTTCTCCAAGATACAGCTCCACCAGCTAGCATAAAAATATATCCTGAAGTGGATTTTCTTGAGTCAATGCAGCCAACGTAGTCTGAATCAGAGTAGCCAATTACTTCAAAATTCTCAGTTCGTCTGAACATAAGCATATAATCTTTGGTCCCTTGAAGGTACCTCATGACTTTCTTTGCAGCTTTCCAGTGATCTAAACCTGGATTACTCTGATATCTTCCCAACATGCCAACAATAAATGCAATGTCAGGTCTAGTGCAAACCTGAGCATACATCAAGCTTCCGACAGCAGAAGCATAAGGAATGTTTTTCATTTGTTCCCGCTCTAGATCATTCTTTGGGCATTGGCTCAAATTGAATTTATCGCCTTTCACAACGAGAGCTATACTTGGTGAACAATCTTTCATCCGATATCTCTCTAAAACTTTGTTGATATAGGTTTCTTGAGACAGACCTATAATACCTCGAATTCAGGTCTCTATGTATCTTAATGCCAATGACATAAGATGCATCGCCCATATCCTTCATATCAAAGTTTTTAGAGAGGAATTGTTTCACCTCATATAACAAACCCTTATCATTGGTTGCAAGTAATATATCATCCACATATAGAATTAGGAAACAAATCTTGCTCCTACTGACCTTCTGGTATATACATTGATCCATGAGGTTCTCAATGAATCCAAATGAAGAGATAACATCATGAAATTTCAAATACCATTGACGGGAAGCTTGTTTCAATCCATATATAGATTTCTTAAGCTTACAAACCAATTGCTCACCATTACTAGAGAAGAATCCTTTAGGTTGATTCATATAAACCTCTTCCTCTAGTTCTCCATTGAGAAAAGCTGTTTTCACATTCATTTGTTGTAAATCCAAGTCAAAATGTGCAACTAATGCTAGAATGATACGGAGAGAATCTTTCTTAGATACAGGAGAAAAAGTCTCCTTATAGTCGATTCCTTCCTGCTGAGTGAATCCTTTAGCAACGAGTCTTGTTTTATATCTTTCAATGTTGCCTAATGAATCTTTCTTTGTTTTGAAAACTCATTTACATCCAATGGATTTTATACCATCAGGCAACTGAACAAGATCCCAGACTCCATTAACTGCCATAGAATTCATCTCTTCTTTCATAGCATTAAACCATAGTTTTGACTCATTACAACTCATGGCTTGTGAAAACGTTTCAGGATCATTTTCGGCTCCGATGTTAAAATCCGATTCTTGTAAATACACAACATAATCACTAGATATAGCTGATCTTCTAATTCTAGTAGATCTCCTTAGGTTGTTTGGTTGATCAACAATTTCTTGTTGTTCTTCATTAACAACTTGATCTACTGGATTTTCATCAGCAATTTGTGGAACTTCAATAACTGGTTGTCTAACACCCATTTGGTCTTGAGGGGTGTGAATAACGACCAATCTATCATTTGAATAAGAGGGTTGTGCATTAATGTGATCATTCTAAAAAATTATGTCATTTGAATGATCACTCCCACTAATCAAATCATTCTCAAGAAATTTTACATTTCTTGATTCCACAATTCTAGTGTTGTGAGATGGACAATAGAATCTGTACCCTTTGGGATTTTCGGCATACCCAATGAAATATTCACTTATAGTTCTTGGGTCCAGTTTCTTTTCATGTGGGTTATAAACTCTTATTTCAGAAGGACAACCCCAAACGCGTATATGTTGCAAACTCGGTTTCCAACCTTTAAATAACTCAAATGGCGTCTTTGGGACAGCCTTAGTTGGAACTCGATTTAATATATACACAGCTGTCTTAAGAGCTTCAATCCACAAGGATTTAGGAAGTTTTGAGTTACTTAACATGCTCCTCACCATGTCCAATAATGTTCGGTTTCTCCTCTCACCTACACCATTTTGGTCTGGAGAACCAGGCATAGTATATTGGGCAACAATCCCATGTTCTTGGAGAAACTTCGCAAACAGACCAGGTGCTTGTCCATTCTCAGTGTATCTACCATAATATTCTCCACCTCTATCAGTTTTCACGATCTTAATATGTTTTCCACATTGCTTCTCCACTTCAGCCTTAAAAACCTTAAAGGCTTCTAGTGCTTCGTTTTTGTTATGAAGCATGTAGATATACATGTATCGTGAGTAATCATCAATGAAAGAGATGAAGTATTTCGGACTTTGCATGTCCATATCTGGACAACAAATATCTGAATGTATGATTTCTAATATTTCTGTACTCCTCTTGGCACCTTTTTTAGACTTATTGGTCTGCTTTCCCTTAATGCAGTCCACACAAGTCTCAAAATCAGTAAAATCTAAAGTACTAAGTACTCCATCATTTACTAATATTTTAATTCTCTCTATGGAGATGTGTCCCAATCTCCTGTACCACAATATAGAGGAATATTCATTTATAACACATCTTCTAATACCTCCCTGAACATGCATAGTGGTGTTATTATTTTGTAAAGAAATAGAGAAAAGACCATCAATCGTTGTACCATTTCCAATAAGATTTGATTTATAAAACAAATTTATTGATTTATCCAAAAACTGAAATGAATAACCAAGAGGTACAAGTTTTGAAACTGAAATTAAATTCCTAGAAAAATTAGGAACATAAAAGGTATTTTCTAATTTTAAAATATAACCACTATTCAATACTAGGCAGCAAGTCCCAATAGCCTCCACACGCGAAGACATCTTGTTTCCTGAATAGATGCTTCGCTCATTTTCTATTGGCTTCTTTAGGTTTTGCATACCCTGCAAGGTATTTGTAACATGGATTGTAGAACCAGAATCAATCCACCATGTGTTATAAATCATATTAACCATATTAGATTCATAACAGACAAATGAAGTAGGAATACCTTTTTTTTCAAGCCAATCCTTAAATTTATTGCAATCCTTCTTAATGTGTCCCGTCTTTTTACAGAAGAAACACTTGGATTCTTTCTTGATGTCAGGTTGGGGTGGAATTATTCCTTTCCCTTTTTCCTTGACTTTGGCTTGCTTCTTATACTTTCCTTGTGTAGTCATAAAAACATTTTCACTTGTTTCCATTAACAACCTTCCTTCCTCTTGAACACACATGGTCATTAATTCATTGATTGACCATTTATCCTTATGTGTGTTGTAAGAAATTTTGAAGGGTCCATATTGCTGTGGAAGAGTGCATAAAATGTAGTGCACAAGAAAAGTCTCAGACATTTCAACTTCAAGTGTCTTTAATCGAGCCGCTATATCCCGCATTTTCATTATGTGCTCTCGCACACCTCTCACACTGGTGAGCCTTAATGAAGAGAATTCCATAATTAGAGTGCTTGCAAGTGCCTTATCTGAAGACTGAAATTGTTCATCAATAGCCTTCAGTAATTCTCTGACATTATTATGCTGATCGACAGAACCACGCATACCAGCAGAGATTTTGGTATTTATGAACATTACGCAGAGTCGATTAGATCGCTCCCATTTTTCATAAAGATCAACATCATCCGGAATGCTGTTTTCAGTAATAGCAGATGGTTCGTCTTTCCGTATAGCATAATCAATATCCATCCACCCTAATTAAAGAAGAATTCTTTCTTTCCAAATTTTATAATTATCGCCCTTTAGATCGGGAATGTCACATTTCATATCAGAAAAAGTCGCAGTTTGCATAACTGCACAAAATATCATATGCTTAAAATTTTGAGACATTATCATTTTTACCAATGTAATTCATATTTTAAAAATCTAGTGACATAAAATTTGCCTGTGGGCTAAAATTTTAATTCAATAAGATTTTTCTATAACTTTATGATAAAACTATCAAAATGTATTTTCCTTAACTCCTGTGGGTAAATTAAGAAAAATATAATTTGATATTTTAACCTAATTAGTTATATAAATATAATAAAAATCCATGTGGGGTAAATTTTATTATGTTTATATAATTAATTACAATTGATGTCCATTATGTGATCCAAATCCACTTAATGCATAATTTTTTATAATTAAGGATGTTGTGGCTATTCCTCAATTATTTAAAATTATACGGTTCACTGAACAAAATTTTGGCTTTACTTAATACTTTATATAATAATTATTTCGCAATCAACACTTTCCAAGAGTGCTCCCAGGAAAGATATGTAGTGCTAAGACCCTTTAAATACCCAACTCCTAGACAGAGCAACGCTCCTCAGGGAGACCAGTGGCTAGTCAAGGCAGTTTAAACCGGTCTATGAAGAACTCTATCAGATCAAGTTTTCTTACGTCACATTATAATTATTATTCAACTTAATTATCCACATTTATGTGAATCTTTATAAGCCAAAATTTTTCATATTAAATAACTTTATATTCACATTTTTACTTAATATGAACAATTACATTCCCCAACAGTTTTTCTCTTCAATCAGAGTAGTGATAAAGTGAGGATCACATAAAAATGTGGGCTCCTCATCAGTTTTTCTCTTTTATCAGAGTAGTGATAAAGTGAGGATTATTTGTTCATTTGTGAATATCTGAAATATTTTATTATATTATATTCACATCTTACTTGATATGTTCATCTCAATATAATTTAATATGAACATAATGTGAATATTGATTTTCAAAATATATATATATATTTTTATTTTTATTATTTTTTTAATACAATTTGCATTTAAATTTCAAGAATAAATACAAACACAATATTAAATTTGCATGTACAAATCAAACACTTATCTGTAATATTTGACATTATCTAACATGCAAAAATAATTTCTAAACATGTATTGAAAATTGCACTGAATTTGAAAATATTTTAATGTGTACAAATTATTTAACCAAATGCTATATGTATATCAAATTATACATATAACTTAATAACACATTAATTATTTATTTATTATTATTATATTTATTAAAAAAAATAATAAAATAAATAAATACATATATACACATATATTTAAATACCCATAATATGTGACACATTATCCAAGATGCAAATTTTATCTCAAAAAATCGGAAGTGTAATTCCAAACACGATTTTTTCACCACCAATTCATCCTCCGATTTTATCATGTTGTGTAATGGTGGTAGTTTTCGGTCAACATCATAATGTGAGAGTCTGTGTCTCAAATGTTATGATAGTAAATTCATATATTATTATAATATTGGTTATAATAATATCAATGTCAGAATAACATTCATGCATTTGAATCTACCACCAAAATGGTAGATTGACATTAAATGTTTCTTATCACTAAATTGAAGTCCGAATAAATTATTAAAGCCAACAAGCCAACATAAAAGTTTTATTCAACCTCACTCAGAATTTACAGAAACTTTCTCCCAAAATTTCTTGTTTTTTTTTTATTATTATTTTCAAAATTTCAATCCGAGAACAAGGTTTTTATATTAGTTATGCTCTGAAGAAGGTTCCAGGTAAATCTTGAATATTATTTTACCCGATCTTCAACCTTTAAGTTTTTTGTACGTAAAACTTGCATACATTCTCAAATTTTCATGCTTATGAAAACAAATTTTCAAGGCAGAGATATAGATGCTCTGATACCAAATGTTAGAGTTTTTATTCTCAAAATCATGTTTCTACGTATATATAAACATGATATATAATATGCGGAAGCGGATCGAGAATTACCTCCGGCCATTGAAAATTTGTTGAAGCTTTCTGATTTTCTTTAGATTGAAGCCTTCTAAACACTCCAATACTCCTTTAGATGGTGTATTTTCTGTATGAGATTGTGTGTTTAGGGACCTCAATGCCTTCGGTATTTATAGGCACACTCATACCATCACCGAGTGTTTTGGGAGCTCGAGATTCAAACCAAATTTGTATACGCATCTCAATTTTTCAAAATTTGACGCTGCCGTGTACAAATTTTTTCAACACGTTTATTTTACGGGTTACGGGTCACAATTTTCTTACATACGTATGTAGGCATCACTTTGTGGACTGTTCTTGCTGTTAAAATTTAAATTTTTAGTATTTTCTAATGTATTAAATTCGATTTTTTTTGTTCCTTTAGTTTATCACGAACTTCGCAATAATCGGAGATTAAGTGCGAAGCGCTAATAAAGCACAAAATTATTTTTTTAAAAAAATCAAAATCGGATTGGGAATATTTGTTTTTAATAGATACATGCCTTTCAGCGCGATGTATGTAGTATGAGATCAGTTTGAACACAATTTGGAATGAATGATTTTTTTCATCTTAATTTAATTTAGGTCATTTTAATTAGTAACTTTGATTTAACACAACACTATAGTGATGCTCCAGCCTAGCGCCAAAACTTAATGTTGTGCTTGGATTGATTAATTTGATTTGGTGAAACATCTCTCTAATTAGTATTGAAATTTCATAACTTGATGTGGAGTGGATTTGAAATCCACTTGATTTTTATTCATCCAAGCAAGTAAGTGAATTTGAAATTAATGAATTTAAAGTTTCGATATAATTGACACTCACCGTACACACTTATCTGAGCACCGATGAGATGACACTCACATATTAGATATATTATTTTGATATATTTCTTTATATCCAATAAGTGAGTCTCACCTCAGCGATGTTCACATAAATATGAACGGTGGTTGTGCAACATACAACACACACACACACACACACACACACACACACACACACACACACACACACACACACACACACACACACACACACACACACACACACACATATATATATATATATATATATATATGATACTCACGGGAAATTTAGGGTCCGATCCACGCAAGCGTCACTAATCCTGACACGGGCTTCAAAATTACCCTGGGCCTGAAATCACAAATAAGACCGTTAGGAGGGGGCCAGGAGAGTATCCTGGCGTAGCCCCTCCGACGCTCAAGTCAGAGACTGAGGATATATGGGGGGAGCAGCTAAGGGCGCTGCTGAAAACAATATAGTGAATCCCCTAATCATACGCTCCAACCTGGTATTTATAGAAGAATACCTGGGCTTGTCATGGGCCATTCACCTGTGGGCCTTAATGATGGGCCGGGAATTTGGGCCGGATCTTGATGGGTTCATCCCTGGGTATCACCAGTCTCCCCCTCCCGAGTCGAACTGAATCGTAGGTTCAAAGTTCGATTGATTGCGTTGTTCTCGGTTTACAACACGTGAGTTGTGCATTTTCTTCCAGCCCTCCGTCAGTCTCCAAAAGTTGGAAACAAATCAAATATCAATCCTAGCACCGCTTCATCATCACCTCGCCGCCTGCACGCCAGCCCCAACAGCGTGCGTCCGCCCTTGCGCGCCTCGCCCCCTCGCGCGCTCGCCCGGCGCCCTCGCCCCGCGCGGCCGCACAGCTCCCGCGCGCCACGCCCTCACCGAGCTCGTCCGACGCCCTGCCGAAGCACTCGCCCCCTCGCGCACCACGCTCGCCTGCTCGCCGGCTCGCCCGCGTGCCACAGGCTAGCCCTCAAGCCCTCGGCCATGCCTTCGCCCTAGCGCCTGCTCGCCAGCGCCACGCCATGCCACGCCACGCCACGCCAGCTCACCAGAGCCACGCCAGCTCACCAGAGCCACGCCACGCCAGCTCGCCCGCACCCCGCAGCTCGCCCGCCACTCCAGCTCGCCCGAGCACCAGCTCGCCCCTAGCCCCTCGCCTGCCGCTCTCACCCTCGCCCGCCGAGCGTCTGCTCGCCGCGCGCCCGAGCGCCACACGCCAGCTCGCCCGCACCCGGCAGCTCGCCCGCCACTCCGGCTCGCCCGAGCGCCTGCTCGCCCCAGCCACGCCACGCCAGCTCGCCGAGAGCCTGCCTGCCCGCCACTCGCTTGCCCTCGCGCCACAGGCTCGCCCTCACGCCTTCGGCCACGCCTTCGCCTCGTCCAATACGTTGAGAAATTTGATATATTCCCTTGCGAATGATTGTGTGATTTCTGAAAAAATTATGGGGGCGTTGGCCCCACACCCCCACGACCTGACCGGGCAGGTCGATCCCCGCGACCTGACCGGGCAGGTCGATCTCCGTAAACTCTGCTTCCCGTAAACATCTTTTGTTATCGACTAACCAAATAAATTTTTCTCTTCCCAAACTTTGCTCCTCTGCTAGGCGATGCCTTAGCAGGAAAATAAAAACTCAACATCTCCACCCTCTAACTCCTCTGCTAGGTGACACCTTAGCAGGAAAAATAAATTTAATTCTCCTCATCCACTCTTCTCCTCTGCTAGGCGATGCCTTAGCCGTAAAATAAAATTCAACCCCTCCACCCTCTAACTCCTCTGCTAGGTGATACCTTAGCAGGAAAATAAAGATTCTCCACCCTCACCCCCTAACTCCTCTGCTAGGCGATGCCTTAACAGGAAAATAAAATTTTTCTCATCCCCGACTCTGCTCCTTACTAGGCGATGCCTTAGCAAGAAAATAAAATTCTTCTCCTACACTTTGCTCCTCTGCTAGGCGATGCCTTAGCAGGAAAATTTAATTCATTTCATTCTCACAATACAACAACATCCACGAACTTAATATAAGAACTTGGCTTTATTAACTTTCAACTGATAACATAAGATAAATTCAGAAACAAAATACAGCAAAATTCACGTCAAGATTAATATTCTCTAAGATGATAAGTGCTCCTGGGCCTCTTTAGAGCATTAACCAGCGCATTCTCCAACTTTCTTCTCTGCTCCTCTTGTATCTCCACAGAACAAAGTTACCCACTTAGAAGCTTCTGCGAATGACTCTACAACTGTAAGACTGAGCTCAAGCTTCCATGCGAATGCTCGCGACCTCTCTTTTCTTCTTCCTTCACGATTCTTTCATAACAACGACGTGCGACTTTTTGGTCCCCGCACAAGATACCAACTCCCTTTCCCACAGGAAACTTAAGCTTCTGATGATAAGTGGAAGCTACGACTCTAAAATCCTTTAAGGCTGGCTGCCCCAGGATTCTATTATACGATGAGGGAGTATTCACTACGGTAAATGTTACCATCTTTGTCACCCGCCGAGAGTCACGCCCCAAAGATAGGGGAAGAGTAATCTGACCCAGCGGCGGGATGGCATGTCCTGCAAACCCATACAGCAGGGTGGAGACCGGCTCAAACTAAAATTCTTCCACCTTCATTTGATCCAACGTGCTCTTGAACAAGATGTTCACGGAGCTTCCATTATCAATAAATATCCTTGCCACATCATAATTGGCAATGGTGGCCGTCACCACCAAGGCATCGTTATGTGGAGTCACAACGCCTCGGAGGTCTTCCGGCCCAACGCTGATGACGGGGTTTTGTGGTAAGTCTGCACCACTATATATCTCAAAGTTCTCCAATTTTCTCCCATGTGCTTTCCGAGCTCGCCCATAGCCTCCATCGGTAGCACCGCCCGAGATCATATGAATCATTTCTCTCGTAGGGTGATTATCCTCATTCGTTCCCCTCCTCGGTTCGACGGGCTCCTGAAGGACATCTTGACCTCGACCTTCCCCTCTCTGCTCCCCAACCCCGTGATTTATCCATGGAGGGCCTTGACCACGTCTAGGGGACGGGTGAGACCTCGGTCGACTCCCGGATGCAGATCCTCCTCGTCTGTCCCACGAAGGAAATCTAGCACTGCACTCAACCCTTCGTGACTTCTCCCACCTCCTCGCGGGCTCCCTCACCTCCATCACCTCGTCACGACTCCTATCCAGGGGAACATGTGATGAGAATTGTCCTCTACTTCTAGTTCTGTCTTCCTCTCTCTCCCCCGCACCCCTCTTCCTTCCTCCTTTCTCCACTCCCTCAACTCTACTTCCTCCGTGCCGGTTCTCCATCCTTCTGTACCGTTGGGCATCTTCCAAGTTTACATATTTCTCAGCTCGAGCCAACAGTTCATCAAAGCTTGACGGGGGCTTCTTGACCAGCGACTTGAAAAACTCCCCTCCCCTCAATCCTTGTGTGAAGGCACTTATCACGATGTCAGGAGTAGCCGCTGGTATTTCCAGCGCTGCACTGTTGAAACGCTGGACAAATTCTCGTTAAGTTTCATTCTCTTGCTGCTTCATCACGAACAGGCTCAAATAATTTTTCTGGTGCCTCTTGCTGCTAGCAAATCAGTGCAAGAAGGCAGCTGAGAAGTCCTCAAAAGAACGTATAGAGTTGGGCTGCAAAGTGTTAAACCACTGCTGGGCTGACCTCACTAACGTGCCCAGAAAAACCCTACACCTGACTCCATCTGAATATTGGTGCAACAGAGCCGCATTCTCAAATCTCCCCAAATGCTCTTCGGGGTCGGTATGTCCATCATATTCTCCAACATTCGGGTGTCGGAAACTCGGGGGAAGTACTTCTTTCAGAATGGCAAGCGAAAAAGGACTTCCTTTCTTGGGGACCGGCGCTCTACTTCCCACCTGTTGTCTCAACATCCGTATTTCCTTCCACATCTCTCCAATCTCTGCATTCCCTTCGCTTGGGAGGGGCTGGGTCTCTTCAATTCTGCTGTGCTGGCCCTCAACATTTTTCTCTCCCTCCTGGCGAGTGGCCTGCTCTTCAATGAACACAGCTTCTTAGTTCCTCTTCATAGCCTCATCCACTGTCCGAGTGATAAATTGACCCAACTACTCCAGGGTCAAGTTCCCCACATTTTCATTAGGACGGGGTTGCTCGACCCTGGTCTCTTGACGAGGTTGTTCAGTTCTTGTCTCCTGATGGGGTTGTTCCTACCTCGCCTCAGCATGAGACTGTTCGGGTCCCCTCTGAGGATGCGATGACGCTGAGTTAACTCTTCTACTCCCTCGCCTCCCTACCATCTCTACGTCTCAACTCAATATTCCCACAGACGGCGCCAAGTGATACTCACGGGAAATTTAGGGTCCGATCCACGCAAGCGTCACTAATCCAGACACGGGCTTCAAAATTACCCTGGGCCTGAAATCACAAATAAGACCGTTAGGAGGGGGCCAGGAGAGTATCCTGGCGTAGCCCCTCCGACGCTCAAGTCAGAGACTGAGGATATATGGGGGGAGCAGCTAAGGGCGCTGCTGAAAACAATATAGTGAATCCCCTAATCATACGCTCCAACCTGGTATTTATAGAAGAATACCTGGGCTTGTCATGGGCCATTCACGTGTGGGCCTTAATGATAGGCCGGGAATTTGGGCCGGATCTTGATGGATTCATCCCTGGGTATCAATATATATGAACACCAAAGTAATTTAACATGGTAAAAGAATAAGGCTTAAAGGGTGTCATAGCCCTGAAATTTGAGCGTCGAGACACTCACACTTTCACGTACAAAGACGCGGTCTCTCAAATACAAATTTATTGAAGTTAGTTTTGTTTGAACAATATTCACCTGAAAAGTCACGGGTTCTTATTACCGGCAGTTGTCCCTTTTAATTTTTTTTGTACATTCTAATATATATTTTTATATAATTATAAAATAAAACTAAATTTCGTTCTCTATATCTTTTAAATTTTTGCTTTCCCTCCTTCAAACCAAATCCTATATATCTAACAATATTTTTTCTTTTTCCTTCATTAACTGAGCTTCATATGTCCTGAAAGTTCTGGTTTTTCCTTGAATCTCATGAGCAAATTTAGTTAAGAAAAATATATTTTCACAGTTTCGTTATATAAAAATGTGATAATTGTTGTATAAAACTGATGGAAGATGATCATGCTGATTTTATTTAATTCCATTCAATTTATTCATATTAAATAATCTAAATGAAATGTACCAAGAAATTAATACCCATTTTGATTGAAATAAATCTAAGACGAAAATTAATTATTTTACGACTTAAACATCTCCTTCAACAGCTCATGATCCAGATATATATCATGTAATCTGCTTTGATTAAACATTTCCAGGTTATTTGGTCACTTGCATATGAACAAAAGAAAAATCGATACCTAAAAAATGACATATTGGATATTAAACGCATGTGTTTTCATCGTAAAATCGCCTTTCAAGGTTTTTGGAAAATATAAATATATAATCATCTATACATACATAGTTGTTGTTATGTTAATTGATCTGATTTACTAACATTTTGCTTCCCGGATCTAATGAAATAGTTCCCTCCCATTGTGTTGGAATTGTAGAGTACTCGTGGTTATCGGAAAAAAATTCTGAAACTAGTCTTATAAGTTGGTCGATATAAGCTTTTGGTCATCTAATCAGTCAATTTTGTCTTAAAACATCTAGTCCGGTTTTGTGTTGAATTCACAATTTCAGCCACACATTATTTGCAAATTTTGACATCATTTCGATAATGTATAACACAATGACAACAATATCTAAAGTCGTGTTCAAAATGACTTAATTGGAGGATCCAAACTCTAACCAAACCAACTTACATCAAGGGTTTTTGAAATTTTCAGGTCATGAATGTTGGCATCTATTTTTATCCATCAAATTTTAATCTAGAAATTAACAAATTTTTTTCTTAAAATCGTATCTCCGACGATGTTAATAAGTAGTTGATAAGATTGCAAATTAGTCTAAAAAAAAAATTGTTATGGAGAATATATATTTCTATTTATTTTAAATCAATAGTCTGTTTGGAGGTTTTATTATTATTATTACTATTTTTTTTCGCATTTTGGTTTTGAATTTCGTTGATTTCTACTCTTTATTGCTCTGTCTCCATAAATAGACAAATAGATAGCAAAGGTAGATGAACTTTTTAACTCTATCTTTACAAATAAATTCTGACCATATATATAATTCTTTCCTCTTTCACTTGAGAAAAAAGAAAATTTCAAAGTTTGCCTATTAATTAATCATTCATAACTTGAACATGTTTGATACCTGATATTAATACATTCAACTGAAACGTACAATTCATTGATTTAATCACTTTTCCAGATTGGATTTTCGATCGAGATTGGATTTTCGATCGATTTAAGCCGATAATCAACTACATTAATCTTTAACGTGGACATAAACAAGATTAAAAGTAAATGAACCATATTTCTTTATTGCGATGCCGTAAAAAGAGGAGGCAAAGAACACAAAGATCTTGAAATCGAAGCATGACAGCCCCAACATGACAAAACAATATTGTAGCTACAAAAATGTCATTTTTCACTTTTATCGGGTGAAAAAAAGAACCCTAGTTTTCTTGCAAAGTTTTCTGACATTTTTGGTCTCTTTCCCAAGGTGAAATCCACAAGGGTAAAATAAATTATTTTTTTTAATAAAGTTTGCTCAAACATTTTCGTGCATCCTTTTTCAGAGACATGCTTTACCGAACATATATAATAATAACAAATAAATGTGGTTGCATGACAAAAGGGCAAGGGGAACCGTGTGGTCCATCTACATTATTCTTACCTATGTAGCCTTAAATTATTACAAAATTATGGGTTTTCTATCATTGCAGGTTCTTCCCTTTAGTGAAATGGGTCAATTATTTTTATTATTATCATTAAAATTATTGAAGAGCCACTAAATATAATTAATTGTTGTGTGTAGACAATAAATAGTGTATATATATATTTATATATATATATATATATATATATTTCACAGCCTGAAAATAAATAAAAATTAGTATTATATCTATACTTCTATACTGTATTATTAAGTGTGAGGACATGATAATAACTAACTAGAGAGGACACAATCTTTTTCTTCCAATTTTACCCTTATATATACTAATATTACACTTTTGTTTTTTTTTTTTCAATTTCAACACACAATCTTCCCATTTTACCCTTATATGATACTAATAATTACACTTTTGTTTTTGTTTTTTTTCAATTTCAACACACACTTTTATTTTTATTTTTTTTATTTCAACAATTCAAATATCAATTTAGTCCCTCTATATTTTGTTAAATTTCACTTTAGTCCATCGATAATGATAAAAAAGATTGTACACACGCATAGCGTGTGCAGAGTAACTAGTATTATGTTATCTTACATGATACACGATTTAATGTTGGTTTAGGAGATAAATTATTTTTAATTAATTTGTAATTGATTATATAATTTAATGAGAAATCATCAGCCAGTTCACGCATTTTTTGTGCTTTATCTGTATATGGCAAACGAATCTTTTTTCTTATCTTGGTGATATTGTGTGGTTGAGGATGAGAGGCAGTGGAATAGGTTAGGGGAACTAGCTCAAGCTACACGAATTTTCCCAGTAAATTTTTTCAAATTCAAGAATGCAGAAATGGTATGAAAATTGTTTGAAAACTTTACCAAAAAAAGCGAGGAAGCCCATACAAGGAAAAAGTTAAAAAAACATTTCATCCCAAGAATGAAACCGAAATTTTCTTGAATTTTGCTGATAGAATTCACTGGGTTACGGGCAGATCTAGTCTCCAAACAATGAAGCGTATGTTCAATCAACTAGATTACAGTAAAAAGGCGAACTGAACGTGAAGAACAGGATGGAATTACCATGCAGTAAAACCCAATATTCCGAGCCCGTGAGTTCTCCTTGGTCCTCTCCGTATCTTTCCACAGCTATATTGAACCGCGCGAGTTGAATCGTTTGATTTTGTCATTTCCTCCGGTTCCAGGCCGTGCAGTTCAAGAAAGCTGTGGAAAAACAAGAAGGGGGCCATTCTGTCGAGGCATTGCTCAGGAATCTCTCCTCTGCTGTAACCTTAAATAGGGTTTTTTTTTTAAAATAACAAAGAAAAAGAAAATCTCTGTGATGTTTTACTTTTTGACAGACGAAGAAGAGAGAGAGAGAGATTGGGTACATGTGTGTCAACTGTAGGTTTAGTGGAAGAGGAGATGGCAGTATTTATAGGGAAAATGAAGTCTTTTCCACCAATCCCGAGAAGAATATTGGCCTGTTAAAAAGCCGACTACGCCCGATCCCACCTCGTCAATCTATCTGTCAAATCAAATTATGATGTAATTAGATTAATTTTCCGATTTCTAACTTGTTAAATGGTCACATTTGATGTAATTTAGATTAATTTTCGGTCGAGATCAGCCCACTCTCGGTAGCCATGATGTATGTAGGCCCAGTATTCATAAACTCCAAGAAGGTCATTTTCATGACATAGCCCGACAGGAAGTCGCCTCATTCACACGAAATTGACGGGAGGTCATCTCGACCGACCTCTCATACGTCCGTAACCTGGTCAATTAGGGAGATGTCTCGACCGAGCTCCCACAGGGTCAGATTATAGACGGGCTCCTACAAAGGAGACCTTATACTCAGACATTAACGAGTAGCCCACATGAATAAAGCTCAAAGGTTTAATCTAATCTCGTCCAAGATTCTGATAATCTAGACCTACCAAATCAAAGATTTTATTCTTCTCCTATAAATATCAATTTTCATTCATTCTTTTATGCATTCATATATTCATTAACTCTACGCACAGTATTCTCAGTTTTATATTCTCTGACTTGAGCGTTGGAGGGGCTACGCCAAGCTTCCAGATCTCGAAGGTCAGATCCGAGCCTCTCAAGTGAAAGTCCGACCTCCCAATTACCATATCGGATTTTAGCAACATCAGGTGCCATTGATGCTTCTTGCTTTTTTGTCCATTTAACAGGTATGTTAAAATATTTTAAAAACCTTAAATTATTTAATATTTTAAATATTTTTTCCACCCATAGACATAAATTTTATGGCGGTTTTTAGTCCACTAAATTAATCTTTATTTTCATTTTTAGCCCTTATTCTATACTCACAAACTAAAGTGACGTCAACCCATCAACAATATCCAATGTCACACTAGCAATTTCTCATTTTTCATCGTCAATTTTCAGCGCTACATTATCAGTTTGATGAAAATTAAGGACTAAAATTTTTTAAAAAAAAAAGAAAAAAGAACCAACTTATTGTACTATTACTGCCATTTGAAAATATTTTGGATTAAAAATAGAAAATGAAAAGTTATAACAAAAATTGTAATTTTCCCTGGCCACGAGCAAGATTGATATGAAGTTGAGTTCTGTCAGATTAATAATGGAAAGCTCGAATTTGAGATTTGTTCAAGGAGAATGGGCTCCTTAGCACGGCCATACCAATAAATTATTGGTAAAATTATAAATAATAAAAATCATTATTAATTATTATTATTATTAAAAGGCAGAAAATGCAACAAATTTAAGTTGTATGTGTAATATCCACATAGAATTATATGCCAAATTAAATCCAATACGAAATATCATGTTCAAATAAATAAGTGAATCATTAAGTATTCAATGTTGAATAAGTCTTTTATGAAATGATCTCACGAGTTTTTATTCGTGAAGTTGGTTGATCCGATCTATAATTATCATTAAAAGTAATACTTATAGCATAAAAATGATATTTTTTATAGGTTGAGTCGAGTCAGAAATCTGTCTCATAAAATTAAATCATGAGACACTTTTACAAAAAAAATTGTGTTAAATATTTACAACATACCAAAAAAATCTAATTTCATTCGATATCATGAAAAATCCTATATTATTATTGGTATATAATTGTGGGCTCTACGTGCAACAATCCATATCTTTTCTCGTGTTTAATTAATTAATTACTCAAACGTAAACTATTGAGAGATTGCATGAATACTCATTATTATTGCCGAATAGGTTAATTACTATTTTATACTATCATGTTTTGTTTAATTTCTTAATGCAATTTTGTCCTGTTAAATTATATTTAATTTAGTGTTGGTAAAATTTTGTGCATATATTTATGATTTCGTGGAGAGGCCCCATGTCTCGGTCATCTTTGGACTCGGGTGAAGTAATAGAGACCGGGAGCCTAAATCTGATCTCGAGAATCCGAAATAAGATTCTAGTTCTACATCTAAGTCCGGAATCACCACTTTAATCACCATCTCTCATTCTCTTCTTGACCCTGATCATGTCCCATCTGTTGTCATGTACACATACAAACACAACAGCCGGATAACTCCGGTGAGAATAGAATTCTCAGTATAAACAATGTATACATGCAATGTATAAAATCATACACATTTATTAAAAGCATGAATCATAATCTGAAACATAAATCGATGTAAACATGTAAATCAAGCTCTGACTCTTATTCTTTGACTCGACTCGATCTGGCCTAGTCTAGGGATCCCGGTTGAATAAGAACGCAACAACTCACCTACTTTCCCAGTTAGATGGTGGTACGTTCTTATTCCCAGACTTTGGTACACTATATCGAATATCTCCAATAGAAGCTGATCTGCATTCTAAGCAACATCGATATAGACCAAACGTCCAGTGCCCTGGAACCTCTGCCAATAATAAGTAATAATCATCTTAAGTAAAAAATAAAAGTACATTACCGTCTCCAGACGTACATCAACCAGGGAAGCCGATTAGATCAATACATTTTCATACAAACCCGATCTCCTTGCTTTGGTCTCACGAACTCTGTCAAATGATAGTACAGGGGCGAGACCAGTTATCGAGCTTCTGAGGGTAGGTATCGATTGTGGGCCCATAAGCATGAGACATCATGTCTCGAAATCATTAGTATGTCAGTTGACGCACGTAGAGACGATGTAAGAAGACTGGAAAAAATATGGGTTGTTAATTGTGACAGTTTTGGGTGGATATGGCATGGTCAACCATTATATCGTGAGGAGTGGTCGAGCATTGAAAACATGATCATCATTATCTTTTTTTTTATATATAAATACTCAGATTTTCTCAATCATTTAAGACATTATTTTCACATAACATTTTTCTTCTTGTGAATACTTGACTGAATTGAGCGTGGCTATGCCAGAAAACCTTTCGACGCCCAACTAGCGTTCTTCACTTTTCTATGTATTCAGAACGCTCAGCTTGGGAACCTTCTGCCATGTTCCCAGTGCTTCTAGGAAAGAAACATGACCAAACTCTGTAAATTGCCCACCAACTCACCCAATTTACTATGTCATTATCAATATATACATATATTATACATACATACATATATATATATGTGTGTGTATATATATGTATGTGTGTATATGTATGTATATACATATATGGGAAAAAAATTGTAATTTTAGTCATTTAGTTAGTCGGGTTAAGGTATTAATTATATAACTTGTCAAATTTTTATTTTCATATAATAACTTTATTTTTTTTTGAGTTTTTTTTTTTTTCCGGAAGCTCATTATCACATCATATTTTTCATTTTTATTGTCAATTATAAATTTCTTACACACAATAATATAACAATTATCATGAATAATCGAGAATCAAAATACGATTTAAGATAATACAGAACCTTCTTTTCGTGAGCTCATCACATAAGAGATCCAGAGTTAAACGTACTTGATTTGAGGTAATCTGGAATGGGTGACCCCCCTGAAAAGTTTCTTAGGGTACATGTAAGTGAGGACATAAGCAAGTTGAAAAGAATCGTTAATGACTATACCCAAATTAGAGAAGAAAATTAAACTAAGCAATAAAGACTTAAAAAATTAGTATTTTCAAATGTGAAGTACACATAAAATCTAAATTGAATTTTGTCATTGGTCCATATATATTCTGCTATTTATATTATAATAATAATTTAAATAAATTTATTGGTATTCGTTAATCAAATTATTAATTAAGTGATTATATGGAGATAAGAATTAAAATAATAATTATTTATGGGGAATGAAAGGAAAACGTTGGAGGTTCACACGGGGTGGCATGTGAGGGTGTGGGAAATGAAGCACTCTGTTTTTTTAAGGCCCAAAATCTCTCTTGTCTGCCTGCATGCCGACTTCCCCACGCACACCTCCTAACCCCCTCGGTATCGGATACAATCAAACTCGATATAATGATATATCAGATAGATTGCGTTACATTATCTACTGTAACCACAGATCTAGCTTAGCACGGTACATTATATGTACGTAGTTTCATCGTCGTATTGTGTTCTTGTTTCATTCACTTCGACGTCTCATCAGATCTGCATCCCCGCAACATTTTTTACGATAAGAATGTAGTTGCAGATGTCCTTGCTTCATAAACTCGTGACACATATTTTCAAAATTTCTATCTTGCTTAAACATATAGCAATTCTCTAGGATATTTTGCTTTTTTTAAAAAAAAATCTATTTGTTTATTTTGGTAATTTGTGTATAAGAATTATATATTTCAACATGCAATGTACATGGGTGGCTTATATATATAAATATATATTTTTCAATTTAAATTAAATTAATTCACTAAAATTTATAGCCATCATCAAGTACTTGCAACAAACTACCTACCTACAAAAATAAAATATGGAGAAGGGAGTTGTGCCAATAATTAAAATATTTTTTTTTAAAAAAAATAGTTTATTTGTGATTTTGTGTTGTGTGTGCAAGAAAAAGACAGAAACAACTTTTGTGGAATGGATTCTCTATTAAATTAGCTGGCAAACCACTATTTCATGTCATCTTTTGTTGGGATGCAGGCATATTATAACACCTCACTTTAGTGTGTATATATAGATACACATATATATGAGATAAAATATCAGATAATTTCATAAAATTTCATAGAATTTTATAATGTCAGCAATATTGCGAATTTAGTCTGTCTCTAGTAATTTGTGATCCAAACTTTTAATGGATTTAGATCCTCTACTGTGTTGAAAGACAACATTCAGTACGTTGTATTTTTTACACGAGATGATCACGTGATCATCTTGTGGACATCACACCATATGAGATAGATTTAAAAAGTTTCAGATGAAACGAGATGAACATGTGATCATCTCGTGTAAAAAGTGCACAATACTTGGTGATGTGTCTTCAACACAGTAGAGGATCCAAATATTTTGAATACGCTTGTAATGAGTCGCTAATCAGTCTCTCTTTTTCGATCCTTAATTTGCGAATTTCTTACAGTGACTATTACACATATAAAATCATAAGAGCCAGTGTCCGTGATTTTTTTAAATTATTATTACAACATTGGGGATGAGGTTAATATAATTTTTCGATTTGGTTAATTATATACGTATGTTTGTAATTTCCGAATTATCAAGTGCGACTAGATTAAATATGATAATTTGATATATTTACAGATTCCTAAATATAGATGATAAATTGATAATAGAAATATGTAGCGAGGTTTGAAAAATACAAAAGAACATACAAGAATAATATAGTAATATGTTTAATTGAAAGGAGGCGAAAAGGGCACACTTTAAGCACTCGACTCTATTGCTTTTCCACAATTAGTCGAACAATTTACCATGAATATGTTTTTTTATGAGACGGTTCCAAGGATTTTTATTCGTAAGACGGGTCAACTTCGCTTATATTTACAATAAAAAAATAATATTTTTCTATGGGTGACCAAAATACAATATATGTCTCACAGAACTGACATGTGATACCATCTTAGATGAGTTTTAGTGATTTACCAACTATTAAAAAAACTTGAAGCAAGAAATACTACACTATTAGCCACGAGGTTTCTTTAACGGCGTGGTTTATTTTTCAAAAAGATGATATTTGACAATAACTGTATTAACAAATCGATCTGGTTCGATTTAATTGGATTTTCTCATCTTAACTTCTAAGCAAATAAATTTTTGTTTTTTTTTGAAAAAAAAAATGGATTCATCCATGATCGACTAAAAATCAATCCAATTCACGGGGTTCAGTTCCGACCCTACCAATCATCTCCAAGACTTCAAGAACCCAAATTTAATGGCAATGTATGATTCCATTTTTTGTTTAGTTTTCAGCAAAAAAAAAAAAATTCCTTCAAGAAAATTGGCTTTTTGTGTTGGATTTTGAGATTGTATAGTAAAACAAGATGTATTTTTTAGACATAAATGTGTCATTTGATAACTTAGGTTTGGTAACATCGTTTATCCAATATAATGTATTTCCTTTGGACCAAGTTCTATTCTTTCAATATAATAATAATAATAATAATAATAATAAATATGAGATATTTTTATAATAAAAAATCGAATATTGTCGACATCTTTGGGCTAATTTTTTTATTTTTTTTTAAAATGTGGGCCCCAACTATTTATATATTTCTCTAAAGTGGGCTTACTTCTTACCATGGTGGGCTGCTGTGGTGACATGTTCAAAATGACCAAAAAAATTTAATATGGTTAAATCCTATACAAATGAAACACACACCTGATACACCTTGGGAAACACGCAGTGGGAGTATTTGATGGACCTGAAAGTCCATTATCCAATTCGATTTAATTTTGGTAGAGCCTCCCAATAGACCTTATCAACCCCAACAAACCTTAAAGGATTAGGTCCAATTGGATTGGTTCACGGTTCAAGCCCAATTCCCTCCCTTTCTCTCTCCTCGAAACCCTAGATCTGGTTCTCCGTCGGGGAGCCGGGAGACCGCTGATTCCGACCTAGATTCAGCGTAAAGGAGGTATTTTCCATCTGGGTTTCTCTCAGTGACTGTTTTTCTTGCTGCGTGTGTGGGGATTTTGAATCGAGAGTTTGGGATGCTTTTCATCCTCGGTCTGTTTTCGTCTCTGGTTTGTTTGGTCGATCGGAATGTGATGTTGTTAGTTTATGAGATTGGGTTGTGTTTTATGGTGAGTTTTGTTGTTTTAATTTGGGTTTTTTCCAGGGTTTTAGTTTTCATCCGGTCCTGGTGATCTTGAATTTGGTTTAGAGATGGTTACTTTTTATGAAGTTTCATGTTTTTTCTGTTCTTTAGGCGTTTGTTTGGTTTTATTTTAATTTTTAACTTGAGATTTCGAGATTTGTGAATAATTCGATTTCTTGTGACATTGGTTCTTGGATTTAAAAGAAATTGGGGATGATAATCATGTGCTTGAATTTTTCTGTGTTCATCTGGATTTTGGTGGGCTTGGTTTGTTTTGGGCTTGGTTTGATATACTTTGAGACCCGTGACTTGGGTAAACGACATATCTGTTCCTTTTCTGGGGTTGTGGTTGCTAGCCTGATCTAGCTCGAGCTCGAGCTCAGATATTTCCTTAAAAAGTGGAGCTCCAACTCGAACTGGAGGAAATCATCTTGAGCTTGAGCTCAGCTATTTCCTTACAAAGTAATTTTTATGAGGGCTTGAGTTTTATAATTTAACAATATTTTTCATGTATTATTAAATGTATTTTATTTATTCTGTAAATAGCTAAGTAGTCGTTAATAAATTTTTTTTAATTGTATATATGGATGTTGTGTAAGTCAGAATAGTCAGATGAATTATTCGAACCTCATGAGCATTGAAATTCTTATAAGCCAGCTTTCTACACCAGCCTCGAACCACACTTATCGGTTAATTGGAAATATCTTAGTCCAACATATTTGCTGGACACATTGGTGTGATCTATTCATATACTCTATATATTTGTGAAGTTGCACTATATTATATTTTGTTTATTTTGCTGTGCTTATTTACTTTGTAGTATCCTTGCTATGAGTGTTTAGGTACTTTTCTGAACTTTTGTCTGTATTTTTTGGTATTGCGACTTCATCTGCATTAATATACAGAATTTCAAATTTCCAGAAAATTTCATGGATCCCCTCGAGATGGAGGCTGAGGACCCTAAACCAATCATGAATAATGAACTAGTTCCCATCGACACCATCGACACAGTACCTATCGACGATGAAATGCAACTTGACGTCTTAGATACACAACCCCTCGAGACCGATTTACCGCCCATTGATCATGTGGCACAACCCACCAAGCGTAGGAAAAAGAAGTCGATAGTATGGGAACATTTCACTATTGAAACAGTTGGTCCTGGATGCCGAAGGGCCTGCTGTAAACAATGTAAACAGTCATTTGCTTACAGCACTGGCTCAAAAGTAGCTGGAACGAGTCATCTGAAGCGGCATATTGCGAAAGGAACATGCCCTGTTGTTCTGCGTAATCAGGAGAAAAATCAATTAGTCCCATTCAGCGCACCTTCCAAGATGGGCACATTATCAAATACACCTAAACGGCGCTACCGAACTGCCAGTGTGCCTTACATTGCTTTTGATGCAGACCAGTGCCGTCATGAGATTGCTAAGATGATAATCATGCATGATTACCCGCTTCACATAGTTGAACACCCCGGTTTTGTGTCATTTGTTCGGAATTTACAGCCTCGATTTGATATGGTCAGCTTCAACACTGTACAAGGGGATTGTGTGGCAACTTATTTAAGGGAAAAACAGAGCATTCAGAAGGTGATTATGGGTATCCCAGGACGTATCTGTCTTACGCTAGATATGTGGTCATCATGTCGAACTATTGGCTACGTATTTGTAACTGGGCAGTTCTTTGATGGTGACTGGAAAATGCACCATAAACTTCTTAATGTTATAATGGAACCATATCCTGATTCGGATACAGCTTTCAGCCATTCTGTTGCTGCATGCCTCTCAGATTGGAGTATGGATGGCAAGTTATTTTCCGTTACGATCAACCAACCGCTGAGTGAACGGGCCATTGATAATCTCAGAGCTCTTCTCTCCGTAAAGAATCCTTTGATGCTTCGTGGTCAGTTGTTGCTTGAAAATTGCCTAGCTCGATCTCTGAGTAGCCTTGTACGAGATGCATTGTATTCTGCGAAGGGCATTGTCGACAGAGTTAGAGACAGTGTCAAGTACGTGAAAACTTCAGAATCGCTCGAGGAAAAGTTTCTTGATCTAAAACAGAAACTTCAAGTGCCTAGCTCTAAAAATCTTGTTCTGGACGACCAAACTAAATGGAACACAACTTATGATATGTTGTTGGCTGCATCAGAATTGAGGGAAATCTTCTCTTGCTTGGATACTTCAGATCCGGATTACAAGGATGCCCCAACTGTGGAAGATTGGAAACAGATCGAGACTTTCTGTTCTTATTTGAGGCCACTTTTTGACATAGCCAATCTTCTGACCACGGGTACTACTCTGACAACGAACACATTTTTCCATGAAGCATGGAAGATCCAGTTGGAGTTAGCACGAGCAGCGACCAGTGAAGATCCATTTATTAGTTCCCTGACCAAGTCGATGCTAGATAATTTTGACAAATACTGGAGGAGTTGCTGTTTTATCCTTGCTATTGCTGTGGTTATGGATCCCCGGTTCAAAATGAAGCTTGTTGAATTTAGTTTTTCAAAAATATATGGAGAGGAAGCAGACTCTTACGTGAAGGTTGTCAACGAAGGAATCCATGAGCTCTTTCAAGAATATGTAGCTCTTCCTCTACCTCTAACCCCAGCTTACGCCGAAGAATCAGCAAACGGGACAATAGTAAAACTCGAGGAAGGACAAGAGACCGGAGTTTCTAACAACGGTCTTGCTGGGCTTGCAGATTTTGACATGTACATGATGGAAACCAACAGCCAGCAATCAAAATCAGAACTAGATCAGTATCTTGAGGAATCCCTTCTGCCGCGAGTACATATATTCGATGTGATGGGATGGTGGAAGCTAAACAGAACTAAGTATCCGACCCTGTCAAAGATGGCCCGTGATATGTTGTCGATTCCAGTTTGTACTGTTTCCACGAGCTCTGTATTTGATATGTTACCGAGGGAGATGGATAGTTACAGGTGCTCGTTGCGACCTGAAACGGTGGAAGCTCTTATATGTGCAAAGAATTGGCTTCAGCCGGAGAAGGTTGGAACTCCCCTTCCAGCTGTGAAAATGGAAGTTCCGATCTAACGATTGTTTTGAAATTTTATTTGTTAGGAAAAGCAGCAGGTATCTTTAGGTAGTGTATCTTATCATCTTTAAGCTATGTTTGAGTTACCCAACTTTGAACTTTATTGTATCATAATTTAAATTTTTCGAGGTTTGTTTGGGATAGACAGACTCGTGTATTTCAGCTTTGCTCGAACAAATTATTAGATCCCAATAGGTTATTTAATTTTTACAAATATATTTATATATTCAAACAATTGAATTTAAGGGTGTAATTTCTTGGAGTAGGTCTATTGGTCTCATTAATTTTTATCTATGGGACGACTCAATTTTATCGATATTTACAATAAAAATTAATATTTTTATAAAAAATAATATTTTTTCATGGATGATCCAAATAAGAGATATTTATATCACAAGATTTGTTTGCTCGAGAATGTGGTTGTGACAGCGAGATTGATATATTTGTTTCGTAAATAGATTTGAAAACGAAATGAATATATTTACTATTATCAAAGGGTCAATCTTGATTTGATTTGATATGAAATTTCGAATCAAACGATATATCTTCGATTTACAAAATTTAAAAAAATATCAAATCATGAATTAATGAATATTTATAACTAAATAAACCTAATGATTAGTTATGAGTTTTATAATGAATTAATGTATGAGATATTATAATTTGAAAAAAATAAGATTGATATTTTATAGAAATTACGTCAACATTTTATTTTATTGTGAATTAAAATAGTTATAAATAAAATATAATGGATATAAAATTTTAAATTATAACTTAAAAACTCATAAATTTTGTAGTTTTGATTATGTTTATTTGGTATGTAGTTAACAAAAAAAAAAAAGTAAAAATTTGTGTGAGACGATCTCACGGGTCGTATTTTGTGAGACAAATCTTTTATTTGGGTCATCCATGAAAGAGTATTACTTTTTATGCTAATAGTCTTACTTTTTATTGTGAATTTCGATAGGATTGACCCGTCTCACAGATAAAGATTCGTGAGACCGTCTCACAGATAAAGATTCATGAGACCGTCTCACAAGAGAATTACTCCAAAAAAGGCAAAAACTTGTGTGAGACGATCTCACGGATCGTATTTTGTGAGACAGATCTCTTATTTTGGTCATCCATGAAAAAATATTACTTTTTATTGTGAATATCGGTAGAGTTGACCCGTCTCACAAATAAAGATTCGTAAGACCGTCTCACAAGAGACATATTCCCAAAAAAAACTGATGGAAAACCTAAACCGAATCAACTTTTTTTATTAGATGAGTTGTAAAACCAATTCAAATTGTAATTTGAGTTAAAACTGAATCAGACTGCATTTTATTTTGGCCTATTTTTTACTATATATAAAAATTTAATTTATACAAAGATCATATGTATATGTAAGCTCATATGCTTATTATTTTTTTTTTTAAAATTGTGTAGAGTAAATGGAACGATTAAATCGAGAAAAATTATGTAAAATAAAAGATAAGTTTTTAAAAATAAATATCGAGAAAATACGATAAATTGGGGACAAATAATTATCCCTAATTTATAAGTAATTTATTTGATTTGTGTATTATTTTAAATAAAATTTTATTTAAAAAAATTACGCGTGGGTTTTCCTGAGGAAATGGTGTTCCCCTGTTTTCATTTCCCCGACCATTCACATTCGAAAAGGCTCGAGAGTTCTACAGTGTTTGAATCTGTGGATCGGTCGATTGTGTGGAAGAGGATTTTTCTCTCGTTTTGTGTCCCCAATTCAGCGATGCAGTTGCTTCGGCGGCGTTAAATCATCCGTCAGAGGTGAATAATTCGTATTATTTCGGCATGTTTAAGATTTACTATGATTCGTGTGTCGATGGACAATCTAAGCTTTTTACCGAAGTACTGTCTACTCTGATCGGATTTGTACTGTTTGAAATTTTGAATCTGATGTTTTTTCCCATATTGTGACAGTGAATTGAATCTCCGTTTTGCTGATTTGTGTTGGTGGATTTAGACAATGTTCAGTTTTTCTAAGATCATTTAGTCTCTATTTTTTTTTCGTTTTGTGTGAGCTATCAGGCGTTTGAATTGTTTACAGGAGGAGGAATATTCTTTGGGAAATGAATTTTACGGTGGATGTTTGCATTTGTTTAGTGTTTGATTCATGGTTCATGATGATACCCTTGTAAGGACCCGGATCATCGATGACCCGGGATATTAAATTGATTCCCAAATCAGGGTCAATCTGCTGGATGAATTCTTCTGAAGCCGGGCAGGCGCAAGCTTGGGCTCTACTCCTCGGGCAATCAGACGCTCGGGCTCTCATGTAAGCCCCTGGGAGGCATTCTACTCGGTCCGCCTCGATATGAGTGAAGTATTTAATGCCGCCGATATGTGCTCAGCCGTCCTACTATAATTAGTAGGTAGCACGGAGAACGAGGTCATCATTATTTCTCCTACTATAAATACCAGGTTCTCTCTTTACATTCGGACATTCATGAATTCATTCATTCACACCAATATCGCAACCATCACTTGGTTACATTGATTTTTGGCTTGAATCATTCACTGACTTAAGCATCGGAGTGGCCACGCCGGACACCCCTCCGGCGTCCATTCACGACTTCATCTCCCTGTCTGCAGGTCACAGTGGAAGCAATAGCTCACAGATCCATCTATCTTGCTCATTTTCCTGAACAATATTATTGATTCGATCCGGTGGAGCACCCGACCCAGCTCATCCATTTCATCAGGATCGCATCAGTTCATTTGCTATTCGTGATGCAACTTAGATTTTTTCCTGTTAGGTCATTGCTCCATCTTCCGTTTGGCACCTTATGCATTTTTAGTAATGTTAGGGCTTCATTGCAGTTGTGGTGGGCCTGGAGAGTTGGCTTTTACCTTTGAGGACCTGGTAGTTACTAGAAGATTTCCTTCAAGTAAAGAGACACATATTCAATATCATTTGGCATATGAAATGAATATTTCGGTTTAGTCCTGTCTTTTTGTTTCGCTCCTCTAACTCTTGTTGATGGAGCATTCTCGAGCTTGAAATGGGAAATGTATTGTTACGGTTCTTAGGATCATATCAGTTGGTGCTCTCTTTTGGAAAACCTCACAGAACGCCCAATGTTCTAAATTCTCCCTAAATCTAGGCCCTGGCCAACTGCACCGAAAAGGTGCTAGTCGGCCAGCCTAGGCGGCCTTAGGCTGGTAGTTTGGGGGGAAGTAGTCTGGGTAAGAGTGATTGTACCTGGTGTTACCGTTTCTGTAGAGGTCGTTTGGAATCTCCAAGATTTCTTCCGGAATTTTCAAGATTTTTCGACGGAGAAAAGCTAGATCCAGAACGATCAGAAACAAATGGGTTCATTTAGTGTTCGATAACATATTAATATATAATCAATTGTGGGCCAGTTAATCCGACAGGCCCATTAACTTACAAATGAGCTTAGTCTATTGACTTACAAATATGCCAAGTGACTAAAATGGTTTATCTAATAAATAAAATTTCTAAAATTCTCCTTTTTTTTTTAATCACGCCTAGCAGCTTCTGGTCCCCTGCCTTGGCGGCCCAGGCGCTAGGTTCTAGTCTAGTGTTCGACTAGCGCCTAACGAATTTAGAACCTTAAGAATGCCAAAACTAGATCTATTTTCTCATTCATTCAAAAGGATGTATTGAAAAATTTTAAAAAAAAAGTGGTAAAAACAGTGTTAGTGAAGCAACCGTAATCATCCCAGGCCAGTTTTTAACAACTAAATTGACATTCCATCACAACGTTTTCACAATTGTTTTCTTATAATTTTTATTCCCTCGCAATGTTTACACAATTGCTTTCTTTATAATCGATGCCACTCGATGATAATTGGTCCCATCATCACAAATTTAACCAAATAGTGAAGAACATACAATTGAAATTTCAGATAATTTGGAGAGAATTTGCTAATCTGGCATGAAGTATGAATGAAATTATTTAAGTTGGCCTATATCATGTCGGAGATGTTCTAACTTCACTTATTAGCAGGAAATGGCTGAAGAATCTAAGAAAGAGGTTGGGGAGGCTGTCACATTGAAAGACACTGAGATTAAACCAAAGAAAGAGAAGAAAGGAGTGATGTCAAAATTGTGGGGTGCGCTTTTTAGAGCACATGTTAGAGGAAATCTACTCATCCTCAAATTTTATTAATAACTCGTGGGGCTTTTTTATAAGCAACATACAAAACGTGCAATCTGTAAGAAAATCATCGTCCATCTTATTGAGAAATGATATTTTAACGATATTTATGGATGAACTACCACATGTTGCTCCAATATAGGGATTTCATATGTAATGTTTGACATTAGAGATTCTTACAATTTCATTACATCGACTACAAGATAAACACAAATTCAAATGACATCATCTCTCTACGAATGCTTTTAGGATATCCAAGGTCGTCATTTTTTTTGTAAGAATTATTTCGAGAAGGATACAATTACAAGTTTCGCCAAACATATCGTTCGTACTAGTGACATAGGCACACACATTGCGTATGTATAATATATTAATGTATATTCAATTTTGGCTGTTTGTGGAATATTTTTATTTTGAAATATTGATTTGATTTTGATATTTATAAGATTTAGCAGTATGAATTTTATAATTATGAAACAATGTAGTATTTAATAGCCAAAAATTGATTATTATAAGTAAATAAAATTAATATATCAAATAAAAACAAATTTAGATAAAATTAAATAAATAATTAAATCGTAATCTAAGAATTGGGTCTTTTAATTAAAACATACTATAGAGATTGTTCAAATTCCTTAATTTTCCGTTCCCATTCACGGAAGACTCTGTTTTCAGGTTGGCTTCGTCGATGATAATCGAGTTCTTGAGTGTGTGTTGTTTGTTATTGGGAACATCGAAAAATCAGATTGCTTGCTCTTTTCTCTAATCTTTACGTGAACAAAGCGATTTCCATTGATTTGAAATGGGATTGGGCGGAGGGGGATGAAGCGAAATTGATGGTTTTGAGTTTCCATGTCTTTAGATTTAGGGAAATCTGAATTAAGTGTTTTGTGGATCTAAAGACAGTTTATTTCATGTTATAATTGATTTATATGATGAATGAATGAAGTATCTTTTTGGTTTGAGCGACAAAATTTCTATATTTTATTATCTAGCTTCGTTAGAAGTGGATTAATAAACAATTTAAAATTTTCAAATATAAGGGGTTGCATAGAAAACTTATAGCTTTTGCTTTTCTCTTGCAACTTCACATTGTGTTATAGATAAATACTAAGCCGCTGGATGGTAATTTGTCAGGCTGCTTTCGCAAGTTTTTAGCTGATAAAAGCGGATAAATATCAGAAGGTGATGGACCTGAAGCCATTCAAGCTAGACATTGATGAGCTTATAAGTGATTTTACTGAAGTGAGTGAGCACATCCTCATCAGGTTCCTTGTTATTTTTTAGATGTTGTATTGGTTATTATTTGGTGCATTTGTTGACTGTTTATTTTCTGGTGTGTTTAACAGTGTGGGTCAAACACTTTTGCGGAGTTCAAGAGGCTCTGGCTTTCGAGAAAATTCTCGTTCATATTTGAGGCTAGGCCCTCCTCTAACCAGGGTTTCTTTATGCAGTCATTATATGCACATTCTATTGGTATACTACCAAGTTGTGTATTGATTCTTGTTTTTAAACTTTTTTCTTTTCTATTTTTTGCATTTTGTTCTTAATTTGTTGAATTAGTTGCTAGAGTATGATACGTGAGTCTGTTGTTTAGTTACTATTCGGGGCCTTGTTTCCTATAGGAAGTATGAAGGGGAGAACAGCAAATGGTCTACTATTTTTCTTTTAATAAATAGGTTTCTAAAAAACTAATTTTAAAAATAACTTTGACATCATAATCAAAGCATAAAAAATGCAATAGCTGCTGGGGTTGCTGATTTTCTGAATGCTATTTTATGCTTAGAAGTATAATGTGGAGAAAACATTAATTGTTAAATCTCCCTCTCCCCACCCACCCGTCTTTTGTTCTGGTAATTGGTCCAGTTTATCGTTCGTCTTTATAATTGCAGTTTCCTTGCACATACTTTTCAACACTCCTCACTTTAAGATTTAAATGAATTTAAATCTGCATAAAGATACATTGATCGTCTTGATAAGTTTCCTTCCTTTTCTGCATGAAAAGACTCCATAGCATAGTTGACTACCTTGCTTGTTATTTCATTCCTAATGCATGAAATTGTTACACGATGAAGAAACTTGTCATTCTTTTTTCTTTTTCTTTTTTTGGTGATTGTAGGTCACATGGTTTCATCAAGTGGTTCACTCTCAAATAGATTGGGTGGACTCTACTGCTTGTACTGCCTCTTTGAGACTCAACCATTCAAACCTTGTTTTAAAATTTATTTGTCTCTTGGTGGGTTTTTGACATCTTTCTATTGCTCTTGTTCAACTTCTCATACAATCATATGATATTAGATTCAATTTTGGGTTCTTCTAGATCTGGTAATTAGCATTTGAGTCTCTAGATCCATTTCACAAGGATCACAACTACTAGATGAGGAGTTATTCAAATATATCTTTCCTACTTTGCAGATTGTTTATGCTACACAAATTGGGAAGTTGCATTACAGAAATTCTATTGCTAATTCTATATTTCTATTTCAATACCATTATTTTTCTCTTCTTGTTTTCCTTTACTTCTGTCCAAATATATTGCTACTAGCCAATAATTTTTGTATATTTGGACTGCTTATATAAACTATTATCCATTATCAATTATTGTGAGACAAATCAATTGTAAGAGAATATAAGCATATGCTGAGTTTTAAAATAAAACATGCATTTATTACTGATAGTGCTTAATATATATTGAGGTGGGTTATAGATACCGGCCCTGATGGTGAGAGTATTAAATTTGAAATGAAATCGAGTTACTGTTTTTTTGTGCACTCCCTAGTGTCTCACTGTTAACTGTTAACTCTTTTCCGTGGTAACTGCTGGATATAGGTAGCTAGCATTTATATGTTTATTACCTTCCCTTAAATCTAAATGTCAACTAATTCTCATGTTTGATATTTACAGCTGAAGCCTAAGAATCTGATCGATTTTGAAGTTAACATTATTGAATTGCCTCTACTGGAAAATCAGTTTAATATGGAGAAAAAACCTACAAATTTTAAGAGAATATGATTCATAAATAAAACTCAGATCTGCACTCTTAGAATCCAATAACTTTACGAGGAAGCAGACCAGCAAGTTGGATCTCCCTTATTTTGTTCACGTCCTGAACCCTGATTTTCGACACTAATTTCATGGAATTATGAGGGTGCATGAGCTTATCAAACTAATATGAAAGATGTGTGACTTAATAAGATCCATGTAATTATGAAATGTTGTGATTGATTTTCTTTTTATCTTCTTCATTTAAGATCTTTGTATTGTGGTCACAAAAAACTCCGTTGGCTATGTATGTCTAAAACATTGGCTTACGACCAAAAAAATATTTGATTTGCAACACTATCGTAGCATAACTGAAGCAGAGTTGGGTATAGTATCAGAAATAAAAGGTCATCATGGCTGTGTCTACCAAATCATCCTTTTTATCCTCTCTGCAGGAGAGTTGAGAATGCTTAAGAACCTTGTCGTGAAGGCCAAGTCAGAAGGTTTGAAAGTAGTTTCTGTAATGGTGAAGAGTATGCTAGAAAAAAACATGTTTCTTTTCGGTTATGTGGGTGTAAATGAAGGGTCTGTGACAGAGAAAGTGAATGAACTTACTGATATCCAGAATGCCCATGTCCAAACAGCATATGAGAAGTAAGTTGGAAGCTATTCTTGTTTTCACACGTTACAGCTTTGTAGATTCACCAATCCTATTTGCGTCAATTATATGACCGTATTGAAGGGGGTAAATGTTTTCTTAACCCTTCTCAACCCCCTTGGGTGTATGAAAGTGGTTAAAATATGCCCCGATAAAAAACATAAATGTAAAACCCCGATGTAATTTTAGTACGTTTCTAAAAAGCTACTACCTCCAATGATATTTCTTCACACTTTTTTCGTATCTCTTTATGATTTCTTACTCCCTTAGTCACCCATGGTGAGTAAGTTGCATATCAAAAGTTTCGTTTTCTTCTTCATTGATTAGAATGTGAGACTGAAAGGTTTATAAGATAGTTATCCAGGGATACATAATTATTTAGTTGTGTAAAAATTATTGGAAAATATGCTTCTTTCAATTTTCATAGGATAAAGAAATGGCTTTGAGTACGAGATAGAGTCAAGAATACTGAAAAGATACAAAACATGTCTATATAGGCACATCATTGGAGAGCAGAGAGTTTTGGCAACAGACTTAAAATCACATGAAGTTTTACAAATTTTCTTTTTATGAGATTTTTAGCTACTTTTGAATATCACATGGGATCGAAAGGCTTTTTGCCATTATTGAAGGTGCCAATTTTGACTGAATAGGTTATTTGCAAATACACGGCTGGAGCACTTCATCCACATGGACTTGGTAAGTTTCATAATGCCCTGATGTAATCTCTTGGACGGGAGAAAGATGTCACATAGAAAACATGTTCTATATGCAGCACAATTTGAAGCAATAATTATATTAACAGTCGGGCACTATTCACGTTGACTTATTATGCCAGCAATGCTTTATTCATGAATCTTCATTGTTTTGTTTTTTTGAAAAATAGTGATTAGCAAAGAAATATTAGATAGCAAACTGAGCTTGACACATGATTTTGAGGTGTGAGTTTTCTCCATCTGCTGGTGTCATCAAACACAGGGAAACAGTAACGCAGTCATGTCTGAATTCATATATAGTTATGGACTCTAGAGCTTAATCATTATTTGTGAAAAAAGCTCCAGAGAATATAATAACGCACACAAAATATTCTTTTGTCGTTGACAAGATAATTTTGACAATAATTGTATTATGGATTGGAGTTCGTGATTCATGGTATAGAGAACCACTGATTAGGAAATTATATGAAATTCTGTCATCGTCATTGAGTCATTTACATACTAACCTTTTTCAAACTAATTGAAGTTGCATAATTGTCTCATCTCCATTGTGTTATGTTGATAGTTAAGTCTTAGATCTTCAAGTCATATAGTTTCATTCTTAATAACTTGATGGGAAGCTATACCTTCTTAGTCTGTTCATGTAATTTCTATAAATTATTAAACCAATTGTTTTCGTGCATGAGCTAACTGATTATATCTGCATTCAACTGCATATTTTATCATCACATTTGTTGACTCAAACTTTTGGAGGAATGCTACCGTTCTTACTTCTGACCTAACAAACCTTTTGGTGGAAGCTTGACGTTATTGGTTTGCCTTTCTCATGAACTCAGTTTATTAGTGCTTTTCCTTGTTTTCTTTACAAGGGCATGGAGTTGGATGTTGATTTACTCAAGAAAAAATCATCTGAATATGCTGTAGCTAAGGAACTAGCCATCAAAGGTATTTTTTTAGTATTTTACCAATCATTTGGGCCATTACAGTGTTGTGCATCTATGGCTCTATCAAGCTATGTTAAGCTTTTTCATAGCTCGCCTGCTTCTTCTTTGGATTCTGTCGTTAAATCCCAGTATTTCACCTCCACTGTATGGAAACCCATCTTTGTAATGATGTATGTGCATTATGGAATATTTTTGAGTGATTGACGTATGTTGTTGACTTTTGAATAAACTAATCCTTAGAGTGGAGGTTTGTTCCTTAACTATGCAGCTCAGCATGCAACTTCTATTATTACTCTGATAGGCTGGTAAATGATGTCGAAGAAATGTTTTGTAAAGGTGGCTTTCCTTTTGCTATATGTATCTACTTGTTGTGGTTAAACCGCTCCAAGATACTTGCATTTTATCTTGATCATGTTATGATCTTGTTTCCTTACATACAAATAAAAACCTTACACGTTTCACATCTCTCTCATTGAACTTTGACTGTCGTGCTTACTGTGAGTCGAGTTAAAAGTGCTTGCTGATGTGAGATGTGATTTTCTAAGAGGCTAGCCAAGTGTTGGACATTCAAAATATAAAGCACATAGCAGAAAATAAGAGACCGATTGGAGATGTGGTGGAGAAGACTGCCATGGATTGGAATATTCAGAAAGAAATGTTCTATGAGCAAACTGGGATTCATTTAGCTGCTGCAGAGCCTCCAAACCAAGAAAATAATGAGGTTTATGTACCACGGAGTTTCGACGATAATATGAAACAAAGGGAACCCTGGGAAGTTATTGAAATTCAACAAGATGATGAGAATATCGCAGAGAGGGAAGTCCATGATGATTTTAGCAAGCAATTAGAAGAAGTTCTGCTATTTCAACCATTGGAATTTGACAACGAAGATGTTGAACAGACAGAGGACTGGGACCATGAAAATGTAGCCAATTTTTAGCAGCCAAGAGGACGAGAAATTCCGTATGCTGACTGTTTTTCGTAATCCTGATGTCCAGACATTGAATTGCAGGTATCAATTTCTGACAATTTTTTGGTGAGCGTGCTTTCATGTGAGAACCTTTACGTAAATGAACTGGCAAACTTGTTCAAAGTTCTGGAGGATCCATAGTATCAGTGTGCTGCCAACACCTATTGTGCAGTGGCATAAACCTTTTCTAATAGAGGAGAGACATGGGTTTGAATCCACGTTAAAACAATAATCTCTCAACCCTATTGTAATAAAAAAAACTTGTATCAGTGTGCTAATTGTGTGTCATGATCCCTTGCAGGGAACATCCCAGAATTTGAGTCAAGTGTGTCAGCTCAATGGATTTGGGGAAGGAAACAAAGACTATTTGGAAACATTACTCGTAAAATCTCAATTTTTTTCGGTCTGAACCGGGCCATTCACCACCTACCCTCCCCATATAACCGCGGGCTCTTCCGATGGATAAAAATTTTCCGGTTCGTATTGTCATTGTGCTTGTAGTATTTATTCTCTTGATCTCTTGTGTATGTATATGTTTAAAGTTCCAAGTGTGGTGTGCCCATCTTTCTTAGAAGGCTGGCTAGTTTACTTGTGCATATCAATGAAGCCTCGTGTATAACTAACTAGCTCAAGAGTTTATTTATTCTTAACTTTCTACGAATTAGGATGGAAATGCTGAGGCTGTGCTTGTGTGAGCTATTAAAATATGTTTTTTAAAATGTTTAATTTATAAATCATTTCATATTTCAAATTAATTATTTAAATAAAATAATAATACAATCGCCTTTCGTTCTTTATTTTCATCTACTAACAATTGTACAACTATCTCAAATTTTTACATAAATCATTATATTTTCTTTTCTTTTTTAATCGACAGCCAACGTTCAACTACATTTATTGCCATGCTATTATTTTTTATCTTTTATGATTAATTTTTTACGACTAGTAGTACAACATGACAGTTAATTTTCATATTTTAGTAACATATACATTACAAATTTAACCATAATTAAATAATTAGTATTTTTATTCCATAATTGGAAATCTTGTTCGAGTTGACATTAATGGGAAAGCTCACAACTGCAGAAAAAATTGATATTGTACAACATTTAGCAAATCTATATATACTTTTATTCATTGCTTATGATAATGGAGAACACCACCAACTTAAAACAACACCACTTCCACTAGGATAGAAGTAACTTCACAATTTATTAATGTAAAAACTAAAAATTATCATACCATCATCTCCCTATATATGAGATCTTAATCAGATCAAGATAAATTCAGGGCGACGTGCCGAATTTTGTGTAAGATATAGCGAAAGAGAGCCGTTCGAATTCAACTTTTTTCCTTCCATTACAACATCAGTAGCAACCATGGGAGAGGGGAATAAGTATATGGAGCAAAGGGTAGCTAAGTCCTCTTTAGTCTTTCCTAAATCGAAATTTTCTTTTCCCCCCATATTTCTTCATGATTCTTATAATCTACCTTTGAAATGACAAATTCATAATTCAATCTTGATTTTATGAACTTTCTGGTCCACGGGCGGCATATCTTGCAAGTTCAAGGTCACTAATCCGGAGGTAACATCGTACTCGAACTCGACTCCAGATGATCCTACCGAGCAACTTCTTGGCTTAACCGAGGAATATGCACCAAATCGTCCACAACCCTTCACGGCCACAGACACGACTGCCACCACATCTCCAGTTAAGTTCTCCACTTTCTGTCCATTCTCAAAGTCATAAGATTCTGCACCATCTTTCACATCATAATTCGAGTCCTTCTATGGCTCCACCGGCATTGAACATGTCAATTAGCCCAAACGGTGCAAATTTGAACCCGGGAACGAGTTCTTTAATGGGCGTAACGGTGTAAAGTTCGTGCTCTAGGATCTTGAGGGAAACCGGAATGGCGACATTGTGTGGAAGAGTGATGGGTTGCCCACTCTGGTGGGAGTAAAGAACCACGTCGCCGTTCCAGTTGGAGTCGAGGGCAATATCTGAAATGAGATGAACATCATGGCCCTTGATGTGGCCGGTAATTGCTTCGGAGTTAGTCTGATGGAATGTGTTCATCCTCTCAACGCTGTTCCATGCTGCACCTTGGCAGTTGTATACTCCAAGTATACCGGTGTATTTGTTGATGTTCCATATTTTCAACAGGCTGAAACAAAGCAAGAATTACTCAGGTAATGCATCCACAAGAATATAAGAACTAAACAAGAATTACAAGTTAGAAATGAGCTTCCTAAAAGCATGCGATGTGGTAAAATTATAGATTTATACTCCTAACATTTAGAATTACACACCGAGATATATGTATCTAAACATAATATAGACCACCAACTTGATAAAATATAAATCTGCCTCGACTCTATGTTAGAAATCCTTCATCCCAAAAGCTCAAGGCTATTAGGATCAAACTTTAACCAAATTAAGACTATCTACTTAAAGCAGAAGGTTCAATCCATGAAGTACTAGTACACCAATGTGGAATTTGAAATCAGTGAGACTAAAACAAAACCAATCATTCAAATGCACTAACCTAGCACCGTCACGGGATGGGTCTGTAAACAAGCAATCCTTAGTAGGACGCCCGGGCAATCTGGCTCGGAGAATCGAGCCATCCGGCAGAACAAGCTTCCTCAAAACATCGAAATTGTGCTTCCCTGGTGCGTCACTGTTCCAAAAGAACATGATTATCAGAATTTTAAACAGAGATCCAACAGGGATAGTAGAGTATAAATTTACATATACGCTGGTCAAGAAGGGGGAAGATTTGGGACTCATTACCTGACGTAAACAGGTCCACCGCTAATGGCTCTGGCCGATCCGTGGTACTCTGCTGCCGGATGTAGAGAATGGAACATATCCCAGTCGGGTAACATAATTTCTCCAAGAAAGACACTGTTATATGCAACAGCTGCAATGTGGATCGTATGTGATACTGGAGCTCGGGGGTAGAAATCATCAGATGCTCTTACAATAGCAGTTTGTTTCGAACTGTTTTACAGAATCATGATTAGAAAACATATCAGAAGTTATCTATCTATATAATGGAAATGGTAATATATAAGAAATCCAAGTTCTAATGCTATAAAAATATTCGCAGGAAAGAGTTGAAAAGTATACCAGTAAAGCGATTCGAGGTTGTGGCTCATACAGGCAATGCATCCATTATCAGGGAAGTTTCTTGCAACAGATGCATCAAGAGCTTGATGATAATGCCTTGTTAACTCGACTCTACCGCCAAGACCGGCCCCGAGTGTCTCCAATATGCACTGAACATCAACTTTCACCCCATCTATCCCTGCGGAAGCCAAATATGTATGCAATTCATTGTAAAACTTGTACACATTCTTGGGATTCACTAATCCCAATCCCTGCAATGCAAGTACATCGGTTTTCCACCCCGGCTCGTTTGCCATCACTCCCTTTGATACAGCTGGATACTGCATAGCTGATCCATATTGCTCCATCTCCTTCACTCCAGGTCTCACCCCACCCCAGTAGCCCGTGATGGCGTGCCACACATACACGTATTTCAATCCGTGCTTCTCTTTCGCTATGTTGGCGATACTCTTGATCCCAGCTGTGGAATCTTCCTTATCCTGAAATTTAGCGTTTTCTTTAATTCCCGTCAGCCGGAGGACAGGCGGCTGTTCTTGCTGGTTCTTTTGCTCGTCACCACCGACAGACTGCCATCCATCATCAATAATGACGAATTTTGGAGGCGTCCCACCAGCAATTAGACTATTGAGGCCTGCTTCAACCCCTTCTTGAGTCACTTCTTGATAGAAAGCATCCCAAGTACACCAACCAAAGCAATCAGCAATCCCTGGTAACTTCTTCTCTTGCCTAAGCCTGAAAGTCCCAAGATGCAACTTAACCTCCTTCATCGCCTCGTGTATCGTCACAAACGGATCCGTTCCGGCACCTAGATACACTGAATGTGTGAAAGTGGACCCAAGAGTATCATTATCCCCGCTCTCCAAACATAATTCTAGCTGATCTTCATCATTCCCTTGAAGACAAGCTTTAAACGATCCTTCGATCAAAGGCAAAAACACCGTGTAAATTACCTTGCTTTCTTCATCGTCAGCTTCCGATTCCAGATGTGATCCATCTTTTGTTTCCAATAGCAAGAACTGCGTCTCGAGAGGGATATCTCGCCCCTTATCCCCCATTTTCTGCGACATCCACCACAACTTGAACCTGAAACACGCCAAGAACCGTACATCACGCAGATTTCCTAGCGAAACCACGTGACGGCTCCTATCTTGGTCAAAAGCTGCTCCCAGAAACACCCCCGCCACAGGCCCCGCGGAGGCTCCGGACGTGGCGATCACATTCTCCGGCACGTTGGTAAGTATGGTCCGGTCCTTCACAACCAGTTTCCCATCTGCAACCCGAATCGCTGGCTTGATCGTCATCTCTTCTTCTACCTTACTACCCTGCTGTAAAACAACAAATCAGCACAACCACTCAAAGATCTATTCAAACTTCTTCAAAAACCAATGAAAATCAAATCTTCAGAGACTGGCAAGCTCCCAGAGCAAAAAGAAGAAAACCCAGATGAAACATCGCAAACAAGATCAAGATCAAAACTTTAACAAGAAAACCGAAGAACCCAACATACCCGATAAGCAAGAACGCAACTGCGTTGAGGAAAAACGGAAGAACGGAAATAATAACCACCCCTCCTGGTGATTAGATTTCTTATATCAAGAAATAATGGGAACGGATGAATGAATGCAGAAGAAGAGAAGAGAAACGGGGTATTTATAGTGGCGAGAGGCTTCAAACCGTGAGCCAATATAGAGAGAGAGTTCACCATTTGTTGACGATACACGAGGTTTGAAGCTTCTGTCTCTCTCTCTCCCCCTTTGATTGGCTTATCGATTGAGTTAGGACAAAACAAAAATTATTTAGTTAATAAAAATGTTTGAATCCAACGGTGGAAAAGAGGGGGATTTGGCCTTGATCAGATCGATGTTCTAACTGTCGATCAGATTGCCACGTCGGATCCACGGCATGACAGCCCATGGTCTAACTAACTTAAAATCTTGTTTGGTACTTTCGGTATTCATGTAAAACATATGTAATCATAGAAAAAAATATTAAGTTTCTTGTGAGATGGTTTCACGAATCTTTATCTGTAAGACGGGTCAAACCTACGATATCCACAATAAAAAGTAATACTCGTAGCAAAAAAAGTAATTATTTTTTCATGGATGACCCAAATAAGATATATGTCTCACAAAATACGACTCATGAGACCGTTTCATACAAGTTTTTCATGAAAAAAGTATTATTTTTTATGCTAAGATTATTACTTTTTATTGTGAATATCGGTAAGATTAACTCGTCTCACGGATAAAAATTCGTGAGACCGTCTCACAAGAGACTTACTCTTACCCTTTTCATACATAGAAATTGCTCAAATGAGATTTTTTTTAAAAAAATAAAAATAAAAATTGGCATCGTCAGAATAAAAAATGGCGACGGCTTTAAAATTAAGTGAAAAATACTTCATATATTGAGCAATTATAGGATCATCGACCATATACATAGATCACACATGAAATCAACATGGGTTTCGACTTCCGTCTGTATTTATCGTCTAAAATTCGTTAAAATTTGATTATTTTACTCCCTTCAATTTTCGAAATTTAATAGTTTTATTATTAAATATAATTTCTGGAAAATTGATAAAATAAAATTTGAGAATTTTCTCAAAATTCTTACTTGAATGATTTATATGGTCGTATAAAAAAATTCATACAAACTCGTCTTATCTATTAAAGTAGTCAATACTTTCATCAGATGTACATCACTCGATAGATATCGGATTATATTTAAAAGATTTTCCAATGGTGGTAAAACCTTCTATATGAGTCATATAGCCCTTGACACTTAAGAGAAGTAAATCGAGGGATGTGCACGAGTAAGCAAGGACGTAACTAGAAAAATTTTAATCCGGTGGACAAATTTTTTGCCAAGTGCATTTCTAAACAGAGACCCATTTATCAATATCACTACAAGAATCTTAAAACAAAATAATCATTAATTACAATATTCAATCTGAAAATGGTCGAGTCGAATTTTACCGAAAAATGGGAAGATCGTGAGAATAAAAAATTGTAAGAGTTAATAATTGTTCTCTTCTCCATTCAGAGTTTATTGATTTGAAAGAATACACTTTTACTTGTCATGAAAACTCTAATATGACAGTCATATGTGTCAATTTTGTGAGATAAATCTCATACTCAACTCAGCTCATGAAAAAATATTATATTTTATGCTAAAAATATTACTTTTAACTCCATATATAGATGATGTCAACTTATCTCACATTTATAAATCAACGAGACATACTCTTTACTTGTTGTTCTTAATTTATACTTTTAATCTAACAATTCTACTGAATTTTATTTTTATTTTTTCAAACTTTAGTGAGGCTAAATTATAAAAGGTTGGGGCAAAGCCCGCAAAGGCAATATCCCATTTCTGCTCCAACCTTGTTTCGTCTTTTGACTAAATAAAAATGACAATAAACACTGACTTTAAACGTATACATTTACGATATATCAGTGAAAAATATGATCCATACAAGATCGAGTATCAACTCATATAAGCCAAAACCTTATCAACTCGTCTTTACTTCTAAGAACGATGGATCTCCTGTACATGAGACGACAGAAAACCTATAAATCTCACGAAAAAAGTTTCACCCCGATGTAACATAGAAAAATATCGGCCCTATGTTAATACAAAAAATTACTAGTGCTGATCGGTCTCCACGTCGGATACGACTTTACCGATGGGTACAAGGGAGTAACGTGTCGCCAGATGATGGCTTCGTGTGACCTTCCGACGGCTGAGATTAGTTCCAGAGTAATTTAATAGGTCAGCAGCTGGACACATGGGCGACACTTGTTTAAACTATGTCGTATTATTGTCCTTTTGTCAAAAGTAAAAAACAATTTGCGGTCCTAATCCCGACATGAAAACTTTAATCAGTGAAGTAAAATAATGCCAAATCCCAATCAGAATTTAATATTAAATCTAAAAAATATATATATATATATTTTTAAAAAATTGTAATTATAGAGTTAAATTAACTTTATTTGGACGGTAAGAAAGAATTTAGGACAAATACGATGTATCATGAAAATATGGTCAACAATCTGTTTTTTTTTTTTAAAAAAAAGGGTTGGTCAAGAATGGCTTCTCCATTTGGTCAAGTAAATAAATCTGTGATTATATATATATATATATATATATATATATATATATATATATCTTGGTAAGTTTGATACCATTTCTCTTCTTCTTTTTTTTTCTTATATAAAAAAACACTATATTATGATGCATTTTACTATCTTTGGTCGAGTAAATTAACCCGTGATTACAATGCATTTGACTATTTTTGTTCAAGAATCCTTGAATTTACTTGATTTAGACACTCGAGCACGAGTTATGCCATAGGACAATTGGTGTTGCTCTGGCTCTGTCCATATAATATTAAAACGAAAAAATTGGTTAAATAATTTCAGTCAACTTTTTTTTTTTTATTGGTCAAATTAACCAACGATGGTTAATTTGTATAATTTTTTCTCGATTCAGACGCACTCGTGCGACAATTGGTGCTGCTCTGGCTCTATCCATATAGTACCAAGACTCGACATGAGATGGAAAAGGGAAACAAAGTTATATTCCTATGTTAATCAAAGTTGGTAAAAAAAAAAAAAAAAAAAAAAAAAACTCTCTCTATTTTTAAACAATCATTTTACTAAAGTTGGGTGAATCAACAGCCATCTTGACGCTATACTCGATCCAACCACACTTGAAAGCAATGAACAAATGTTGAGAGAACCTGGTAACTCTTCCGGGAAAACCACTTTGATGCTTTAGTAAGAAATTAACAAATATAATGTTAAAAGAAATAAATCGAAAGTGCGAAATTTTTTTGTATATATTGTGTGTGTTTAAGAGAGAGATGTCTCGTTATATACGACGAGATTAAACATGTCAAACTTTATCTGTTTGGTAAATATATCTCGAATTTACAGAGATATTAAGATTGACGTAGCATCGAAATGACCTAACAAACATAGATAGGCTATCAATCGCCATGATCTGTGAGATGTGTCCTAATATCTCCGAAAAAATAAAGTGTAATTATATAATAATCATATTCTAAATAATTGAAAAAATTTAAAACAGAAAAACCTTTCAAATTTTGAACCCAGCCTTCTTTAGACATTTGATTATTTGAATGGAGAATGGTCCACACAAAATTACTTTTAGAACAGCGTGCATAATTATTTAATAATATATATATATATATATATAGTTTTCTTATGTTATTTATAAAAAAATGTTCATTTCTGTATGAACCGTTAAAGTGATACTCATTTGTTGAAATTATATTTTTGATCACAACGTAACAAAATATTACTTTTTATGCTAAAAGTATTATTTTTTATTATGAATTTTGGTGGGTTAACCCGTCTCACAAGAGACCTACTTTAACAAAATCATATATACATAAAAGTCAAAAGTAAGGAAAAATATTGACACCTATAAGTCTATTGATTATTAAGAAAAGAAAAGGAGAATCCATATCGGAACGCTAAATATAATGTTACGAGAAAATTTTGTGTCCAAAACCAAAAGAAACAAAGCACATGTGAAAAAGTACTCAAGAAGCAGTCTCCAAATTTTCAATCTCAAATAATGCAGGAATTAAATATTGTGATCCAAGTTGGTGTCTTGATATTGAAACAAGTTCCAGACAACTGGAATCTGCATTTGATTTTGAAATTGGATTCACTTATCTTTATTAATTAAAAATAATTTTTTATATAAAAATTTTAATATTTTTTATAGATAAGTCGGGTTAGAGATCTGTCTAACAAAACTGACATGTGAGACATTTTCACAAGAGTTGTTGTGATTTTTTTTATAAGAAAAATTATGGGTGTACATTTAGGTTTTACATTCATGCTTATATTTTACATGATAAATCACGAATGTACCATTGAACCCAATTGCACCTCTTTTATTACTTTTTTTTTCTCTATTACACTTGGAAAAAAATTATCATGTGTTTAACTGTAAGTGCACGTCTACCATGACTTTTTATATGTGTGTGTGAATTGTGATGCTTTGATAAGCTCTATCATTATTAATTAATTATCATCAATATATATATATATATATATATATATATTTATCATCAATATATACATATACACAGATATATATATATTTGATATGCTATCCATCTACCGGTTCACCAATGATATGTTGTTCATTTATTTTATGTGATGAATCATATCTAAATTATACATCTAATAGATGAGTGACACGTTATTGGTGAACTTTGATTTTGTGTTTGTTTTTTGTCTTAGTCTTCTGGAAACCAAAAAACAAATACAAAATCTTTTGTGAGACAGTTTCAAATAGCACTTTTTTAAACCAGATGTCTGACCCAACATAAACTATGAAAAGTTTTACTTTTTATATCTAAAGTGATATTTTTTATAGTAAAAATATCATTCGTTTAACATTATATTATGAATAAATATTGTATAATATATTTTGATTTGAGTGTAAAATATTTTTATGTCAAAAGTATTATTCTTCCTTGCAAAAATATTATTTTTTGTTATTTATTTTATGAAGAAATATTGTGTAATATATTTGGAGTTGAGTTAAAATTATTATTTTTATGTCAAAAATATTAATTTTTATTACAGATGATCGTGTTAAATCATATCACAAATATATATATCGGTGAGATTGTAGCACATAAGACTTAGTAGAAAAACAAAATAAAGATTATAAACTACGGTAATAAATCAAACACACACACAAAATATCACCACATAAAAAAATACCTTTGTTGGGTTAGGGAATGCAAAAAATCTTGATTTTTATGATAACAAAACTTGTTATTGTATGACTAACATATTTAACTAAATGTGCAGTTGGTAGTTGTCAATTTTGAAGTGAAAAGTTGGTGAAATATAGTTTAACACAATTTAGTTTCTGGCTAGCTGAAGTGTTTTAATATTATCTCATAGTTTGATGATGAAAATGACCAGCCGTCAAAACTTTTGATAAAAAAAATCAAATTTTCCACAAGTCATATTTCACATAGCTCAGTTATTTCGGACGTTATCTAGGCAAAATATTAGTCGCAATATTGAGCAGACATAAACATAAACAACAATCAGCTCAGTCTGAACTGTTCTGGTAGTTTTGTCATACCTCTTAGCTCCTTTATTCAAATAGAACGATTCAGTATGCATTGGGAATATGAGAGAATGATCTACAAATCATCTTCACAAGTCAAAGTCTGAATCGGATTAGAAGAAGCTGATAAACCATTTGAATCAGATTAGAAGAAGCTGATAAACCATGATAAAATTGTTGGTTCTACACTGAATAAAAAACAAATTCCAAATTGCTAATAATCTGGTCTGTCGAGCATATCTCTCTCACAAGAACTTGAAATTGAGTTATTATTGATTTCATGAAAAGTTAAGAGTAAGAGCTATAATTTTCATGTTCATTACTTTGTTCAGAAATTGATGAATCAAAAGTTATAATCAAAAGAAAACATATTGACTTGATCAGCTTGACTTGATGTAGCTCAAGCCTAGACCAAATAGATCGGTCCAGATCAAACCAAGATGATATGATAGCAGATCAGATCAAGCCCTAGCTGATTGATCTGATGGTAGATCGGACCAGAAATACGAATTTGACCATTGCAATGTCAGAATCCGTACACAACATTTTCAAATGGTCATATTCTCGTATCTAACGTTTATATCATTATTGGAGGTGATAAATACAATATATTGAAGATCAAATACAAGTTATAGAAAGAGATTCAAAGTACGGATAGCCTATACGAAGAAATTAGCTAGAATGGAACAAACACAAATGCGATGATATATTTGAGATATTTAAATTCTCACACACAATCACTTACACATATACATTAGAGTTGAACTTCAAATTTTAATTGAGTAGAAGTATTCACACAAAGACATTAAACATTATGTTTGTAGTCTCTATAAAAGACATTAAACATTATGGGGATTATGATATTGTGGCCTACGATCGAATATTGTAGGAATTCCAGTTAGGTGATTGATAAGTCATAAGTTGAAATTGGTCTGCAAAAGGATTTGTATAAATTAAAATCTTTTAGTGCATCATTCATGGGTGGAAGAATGAGTGACGTATGAGTTGTTAATTTTCGAACATTCATAAACAATTTCGTGTCTATTTATTTATTGCATTTAATTATTGTTACTTTTTAAGATACATTTTTTAAGCATTTTGTGTTCTTCAAATACCAACAATATTGCATATCAAGTGTTTGATAAAATACTAAAACATTTTTACACGTTCAATTTGCATATATTTTAAATGATTTTCAAATTGTTTAATTAGTTTTTACAAAGGTTTATTTTAAATGTCTTACGTTTGGTTTGAAAATCTATCTCGATTTAATTTCTCGGTATTTAATAATTCAAAAACCTATATATTGTAGCTCAATGCTTGTCCCACAATCGATTTTTTCACTCTTAAATACAAAATAAAACCCCAAAAATAAACTAAACAAACTTGATTAATTTTTTGTTAAAAAAACGGTAAACACATACAAAAAACAACATATGATGTAAACATGTTCTCTTTTTTATATATATAGTTTTTTTACCATGCAAAATGCGATTTATTCACCTATAATTTAGGAGTGTGGTCCGTGAAATTAAATGACATCGAGAAATAATAACTATCATTATGCTTATACTGTTGTTTTGTATAAAAGATTAGAGTTCTATAATTATCACTCTCGATCATACAAATTATAAAAGATTTATAATAAAAGAATAATAAATTAAAAGAATGAAGTGGATTAAACAAGGATAGATTAATAGTCTAACACTTATCCAATGTTTGATTAAAATTTTAAAATATTTTAATAATCATTTTGACCCAGTTTAAGATCCAATTTCGTGGATAACTATTTGATTATTAATCTAACAAATCAAGTGGGATACAATATCAAAACTCAATAAATTATATTTTTATCCTCTTATTTCTTAAAGTGTTAAAGTTATTTATTGAATAAAAAGTTTATTTTAGAGTGTTGTACGTTAGATGTCGATCCTGATATTTAATATATATCATTATTATTTAATTTGATTTAAACTTTAAAAAATATAAAGATATATTTTTATTTTGAAAAAATAATTTATTTGTATTTATTTTAATAAAATAATAAAAACTAAATTTTAATGTTGGTTATGCTTATCAATAATATTTTTATTTTTATTATATTTAATTTTATGATATTTACACTTATTAATTCAAAAATTATTAATAGCTTTATTATTAACGTTGTTATTATTATTATTATTATCTAATATTATGTATTGCTTCTAGATATGTACAACAAATAAGTAAACTTAGCAAGTGTATAATAGTAAATTTATTAATATTTAAAAGCTAATCAGATATTCAAAATGTTGAACCAAACAATCTTAACAGTATCACATAATGTTTGATTAATAATATATCAATCTTGTTATCTATATCATAACCAATCATTTATTTATCTCATCACTTGTACCAAACACACCCAAAGGGTATGCTGGACTATTTGTATATATTAATTAATATATATACACTTTAAAATGTTATTCAAGTCTTTCAATATATATTTTCTAAACTTAATTTTTAACCAAACACAAACACAGAAGAAAATGATGCGAAAGTTTAATTTTGAAAAACTCTCTCCATCTTTAATTTCTGTGTACAAACTGAGAAAGAAAATAATAAAAATATTAAGTTTAACGAAGTCTTTAATTTATCCACCGTATAAACTTTTGACAAAAAAGACGAGGTTCGGATTTGAGCGTGCTTCGAGTATGAAAGATGATTTATATATAAGGAAGTAGGAAACTCATGATTCCCAAAAATTTTGAGAGTATTTTTTTTATGACGTTGAAACTATATATATATATATATATATAAATCTATGTAGTGAATTTCTTACTCTAGTTATGTCTCTTAAAAGTTATTGATTTATTGAACATTTAGAGATCAAATGGAAAGAAACCATTTCATCCACTCAAAAATAAGATTAATTATACGACCGAATTAACTCGTCTCTATGATATGTTTTCCCAATATGCTAAATTTGTCTCTATTATCCAGATTATCATCCACTCAAAAATATTTGTCTTACAAAATTCACTCGTCAAACCGTCTCACAGAAATTTCTGCGTAATCTAAATAGAGACATTTTAACACACGAATTTTCCCAAAATTAGAGCAATTAAAACTATATCTTTTCGTAGAGCAGCAGGCGTTTGATCTTACGTATGATTATGGTAAAAATAATTTTCAAATAAATAGTTTTTCAAAGCAATTCTATATAAACTTGAGCCTTAAGAAAAGTTTGTCTCCTTTGGCATGAATGAACTTGTAAATGTTTTACAGATGGTTTGGGTGGAAAATTCCTTTCATGTTTAAATTGATGTCTCAATACATCACAATCATCAACTAATATCAAGACAGCAAATTTTCAGCAAGGTTTTATGAAATTTGATCTCATCTTTATTTTGATTTTTGGTATATACATTTAGTATTATTGAGGTTTTATTCCCCTTAGCAATATGACTCAGATCCAAGGTGTAGGAGGATGATTTCCCACCCAATAATGGGCTATTGAATGAAGACAATATCTACAAATGTGGCTGAAATTAATTTTCTTAAAAGCCAAAAAAAAAGTACCAATTAATAATGTTCAAAATCTGATGATGAGTAATGATAAAGTATCATCACATGATTTGAGCCACAACGATGACGATGACGATGGACGCGAAAATGGTAATGATAATAACGATCACGACGATGACGAGACCGATGTACCATATATTTTATTTATGATATTTATTGCACATTTTAGTTTATATATCGGTCAGATTTGAATTTTTTTATATATAATATTAGTCGGATTCAGTTTGATATATATTAGTTTGATGTTATTTTTTTGGAGAAATGTTTACTTAAATTATGTTTGATAAATATTCAAATGAATTATAATTTTTTTTAAAATAAACATATCGATAATTAAAATTCTAAATATTAAAAATGAATAATTTATCAATTATAAAAACTATAAATGTTATAGTTTCATTAAAAAACAATATAAAATAAATTATTTAGAGAGTTTTTCCTAAAATCGTCACTAAAATTAGCGACTATCATTTAGAAAGGAATTTAGAGGATGAATTTCAAGTGACTACTACATTTTTATAAGAATTCGAAGTTCATATTTTTCATGAAATTAAAAAACACATCCAAACTAAATGTAATAAGTTTGAATTCTGGATTTAAGAATGTTTCAATCTAAATACCTCTAAGGTGATTTAAGATTTACCTCTATATTCATTTAGATATTTTTACTTAATAATTCATTTCAAATACATTAAAAATAAACCGAATTTTGAATTTATATATCCTTTTACGACATTTAAATTCATCCATTCAAACACAATTTTACCCGACTTAACTTACAACCATTGGATCTATAGGTAATTTATAGCTCGAATACAAAAGGTAGACCTCACTCAACATCAACAATCTTCACCACTAATGTTGCATGTGCTATTTTCCAAAAGTTTCTTAGGCTAAATAGCAATGTTTTTTAGAGATATACATGTGAGACCGAACTATAAATTAGTTATCTTCGTTAAACACGTGATAAAAGGTACTTTGTTTCTTAAATTTGATCAACTATTTATTTAAAAAAACGACCTCATCGAGTTATTTTACAAAATTTCTCCTCGGAAAACCTTACAATGGTGGATGAAATTTCAAACCGTTGTTGCATAAATTTATTTGAATGGTTGTTTTTGAATTGATAGCTCATTCGAAAACCCCACAATAATTTGAGCTCATCTTTCAAACCCAATTTTATACCAAAATTATTTGTATACCATTATTGCTGTACTATAGACTTTGTAGGACCGAGCGCTTGCTGCTTTAACAAAAGCTATAGCTAGTAGTAATGGTGCAACTCAAATCTTTTAAACCGCACAGCAGCTCAAGCACCACGATTCGATCGCTCTACCAAGCAGAGACAATTATTGCACCCAAAAATCTCCCTCCCAATAATTGCACTCCTTGCAATTAATAGGAATCGAACCCGTGACCTTGACTCTGATACCAATTGTAGGACCGAGCGCTTGCCGCTTTACCAAAAGCTATAGCTAGTAGTAATGGTGTAACTCAAATCTTTTAAATTGCACATCAGTTCAAGCACCACGATTCGATCGCTCTATCAAGCATGGACAATTATTGCACCCAACAAACTTCTTTACTTGGAAATTCTAATTATTATAACCACACAATTAAGCATATACTTGCACGAATATGGCGTCAATGATTTGGAAAAAGATAAACTCGACGTCAAAACGAGGTTCATCACTAGTTGTTTCCTGCGATGTGACGACATGGAAATGTGTTTATTTGTCATGTTATCCACAAATAGTTAGGGCATGCTCTTTGGTCTCGTTCTTGTCTAATAAAGGAATCACAATTAATCTAATTCCCTTTATGCCTTTAGGGTTTCCCAAAATGCAAGAGACGAATCGTCTGTTGTTGTTGCGATAGTTGTCGTGATTTATATTTTGTTCTGGAAAATTGAATTTTAGTTAAGTAATTTGTCAGATTTTTACACGAAAACTTAAATTTTTTGTTTTGTTTTTTCGTCGGAAGGTGATAAACTAATTGAATGTTACTTATTTGACACTGATGCTCTTCTACGTGAGTCACGTTGACGAATAATACTTATATTATACACATTAAAAATCCACTCAGACAAAAATAAAGCAAAAAACAGTCTAATATTTCAAAATAGGAGAGAAAAAACTTTTTTGTTTCCCTATATTTTTTTTGGTAGAATTTAATCTGTGTAAATAAGTTTTATCCTCACTATATAAGCTCTGACAGGAGATAATTGATATTAAATAAACAATATTCAATAAATTTGTTTAATTCAAGCTAAAATAAAAAAGTCAATTACATTTACCTCCCTTGAGATTTATCAAATTTTTTTGTGCGTGATAATATATCGATTAAATTACACATAATCAAATTAAAATAATAAAATACCATTACGATTTCATATGTCAAAATTATAATAAAAATATTAAATAAAGCACAATCAAATATACCGTTGAGATTTCTTTATTAAAATTTAAATAAAATATTAAATAAATCAATATAAAATATATCCTTACAATTTGATTTTAATATTCTAATTTGATTATAATAAAAATATAATCGACATTATTATAACAATAATAAAATCAAGTGCAACCAAATTTAATAATAATCTGAAATCAAAATTTTCAAGCATTTCAATTTTCTATTTAATCTAAATAATTATAATTTTTTTAAATAATTATAAAAACATTAAAAATTACAATAATGTGTAATACGTAATATTAGGTAAAAAAAAGTAAATATGAAAATTCCTATCAATTTTTTTGGATGAAAAAAAAAATATTTTGATTTTTTAAATGAAAAAGGTGACATGTAAGATAACTAACAATGTTAGGATGATTTTTGTTATTTTCAAATTTTCTCACCACACAAAAGTATAAACTACAATGTTTCATCAATCAACACACCCCTCTCACGCCTAGGAATGAAGAGCGTGAAGTTTACAAATGACCCAATTGTGGGCAGAACGGGTGGCCTAATTATAGGCAGTCCAACACATAACGGTGGAACATGGCTCTGATACCATGTTAAGATTGACACTTGGACCTAACTCAACTCCAAAAGCTAGCTCAAGGGGCGAGGATTGTCCAAGCCCATATATACAACTTTCAGGTTATTTATCCAACCGATGTGGGACAATCAACAATGAGTATTGAATAGATATATGATTTAATGTATTAATCTACAAATCATGCTAGTCAGGTAAATCACACTTAACAAATATTGTGTGACAAGTTCACTCGAGAAAGTGTGGGTAAAAGAAATCGAACTCTTAATCACTGGTCAAATAAGTTCTCTTCCTCTCAATTTGAGCTCAGTTTTGAAGTTACTCTATCAACTTGAATACTTTTTGGTGCTTGAGTTTCTATTTTAATTGGACTTTGGTTGATTGAATGTAATTAAGGGTACTTTTCCTTCGTAATTAAAGTGTAGGTTGATGAAATTTATTATGAATTACGGACCTACCGAATAATTCAACTTACGGTTGCAATTACGAATTGGTCTAATATAAAATTTCTAGATAATATTTAATTTCTAGAAACTAAAATCTTGATTTTAATTCAAATTTTTTTTGTTAAAAAAGATTATTTACGGTAATAAACCAGGGAAAAAATAATGGTATTTTGTAAGGGCCATGCTCACTACCCCTATCGAGCCTGCTTGGCACTCACATAACTCTTCGCCCCTGGTAGTGGGGTTCATGCCTCCCCAAGGTTCAATCCGAAGACCTCCGGGCTAAGTAATTGGATCCTTGAAAACTGATACCAATTAAGCTAGTAATTTTATTGTAAGTCCCATGAGCCTGCCTCTTTTGGATCCTGCAATCACAGCCATCATGATAACTCATGCGACACTTACTCACAGAACTCTCCATCCCTGGCAATGGAATACGTGCATCCCCAGGTTTCGATCCCAATATCTCCAGCCTAAGTACTTGGATCTTTGAAAGTTGGTACCAATTGAGCTGCGCCTTTTTTTTAAGGACATGGGACTGCCCCTTTTTGGTCTGCTTGGACTGGGCCAACGCTTCCCTCATGACAGCCCAAGTACCTTACGCACAGACAAGGATCCAAGTACTTAGCCTGGAGGTCTTGGGATCGAAATCTGGGTAGGCATGGACTCCACTGCAAGAGGTGGATAGTTCTCTGAGTAGTTAGCCTGAAGGTCTTAGGATCGAAATCTGGAGAGGAATGGACTCCACTACCAAGGATAGAGAGTTCTGTGAGTAAAGTACTTGGGTTGTCACGAGGGAAGCATTGGCCCAGCCCAAAAAGGGCAGGCCCAGGTCCTTACATATTTAATTTTTATATGGTTCTTAACGTTCCTTATCTATATGTAGTTCAATGCTAAATATTTTATAATTAAGATGTGTAAACCAACCATTTTAATAGTCACAAAAATTTTTGTGAGACGGTATCACGAATCAATTTTGCAAGACAAATCTTCTATTTGAGTTACGCATGAAAAAATATTATTTCTTATTCCAAAAGTATTAATTATTATTATAAATATGAGCAAAGTTGACTCATCTCACAATTAACCGAATAATAGTACGACCACAAACCATATCAACCTGCATCTAGAAAAAAAAATTTGTTATAAAATGCCATAAAATTTAAAAATAGTCTTAAATGATTATTTTGATCAATTATCAATTTTTTTTTTATAAAAGATCATTTTCATAGTTCATAAATTTACTATATTTCCTAAATCTAGATTAAAAAAATTTGGGGCGAAAAAATATTGTATATAAAAATTTAATTTATACAAAGATCATATGTATATGTAAGCTCATATGCTTAGTTTTTTTTTTTTAAATTGTGCAGATTAAATGGAACGATTAAATCGAGAAAAATTATGTACAATAAAAGATAAGTTTTTAAAAATAAATATCGAGAAAATACGATAAATTGGGGACAAATAATTATCCCTAATTTATAAGTAATTTATTTGATTTGTGTATTATTTTAAATAAAATTTTATTTAAAAAAATTACGCGTGGGTTTTCCTGAGGAAATGGTGAAGTTCCCCTGTTTTCATTTCCCCGACCATTCACATTCGAAAAGGCTCGAGAGTTCTACAGTGTTTGAATCTGTGGATCGGTCGATTGTGTGGAAGAGGATTTTTCTCTCGTTTTGTGTCCCCAATTCAGCGACGCAGTTGCTTCGGCGGCGTTAAATCATCCGTCAGAGGTGAATAATTCGTATTATTTCGGCATGTTTAAGATTTACTATGATTCGTGTGTCGATGGACAATCTAAGCTTTTTACCGAATTACTGTCTCCTCTGATCGGATTTGTACTGTTTGAAATTTTGAATCTAATGTTTTTTTCCCATATTGTGACAGTGAATTGAATCTCCGTTTTGCTGATTTGTGTTGGTGGATTTAGACAATGTTCAGTTTTTCTAAGATCATTTAGTTTTTCTATTTTTTTTCGTTTTGTGGGAGCTATCAGGCGTTTGAATTGTTCACAGGAGGAGGAGTATTCTTTGGGAAACGAGTTTTACGGTGGATGTTTGCATTTGTTTAGTGTTTGATTCATGGTTCATTTGCTATTCGTGATGCAACTTAGATTTTTTCCTGTTAGGTCATTGCTCCATCTTCCGTTTGGCACCTTATGCATTTTTAGTAATGTTAGGGCTTCATTGCAGTTGTGGTGGGCCTGGAGAGTTGGCTTTTACCTTTGAGGACCTGGTAGTTACTAGAAGATTCCCTTCAAGTAAAGACGCACATATTCAATATCATTTGGCATATGAAATGAATATTTCGGTTTAGTCCTGTCTTGTTTCGCTCCTCTAACTCTTGTTGATGGAGCATTCTCAAGCTTGAAACGGGAAATGTATTGTTACGGTTCTTAGGATCACATCAGTTGGTGCTCTCTTTTGGAAAACCTCACAGAACGCCCAATGTTCTAAAATTCTCCCTAAATCTAGGCCCTGGCCAACCGCACCGAAAAGGTGCTAGTCGGCCAGCCTAGGCGGCCTTAGGCTGGTAGTTTGGGGAAGTAGTCTGGGTAAGAGTGATTGTACCCGGTGTTACTGTTTCTGTAGAGGTCGTCTGTAGAGGTCGTCCGAATTTCCAAGATTTCTTCCGGAATTTTCAAGATTTTTCGATGGGAGAAAGGCTAGATCCAGAACGATCAGAAACAAATGGGTTCATATAGTGTTAGATAACATATTAATATATAATCAATTGTGGGCCAGTTAATCCGACAGGCCCACTAACTTACAAATGAGCTTAGTCTATTGACTTACAAATATGCCGAGTATCTAAAATGGTTTATCTAATAAATAAAATTTCTAAAATTCTCCTATTTTTTTATCACGCCTAGCAGCACCTGGTCCCCTGCCTGGGCGGCCTAGGCGCTAGGTTCTAGTCTAGTGTTCGATTAGCGCCTAACGAATTTAGAACCTTGAGAATGCCAAAACTAGATCTATTTTCTCATTCATTCAAAAGGATTTATTGAAAAATTTGAAAAAAAAAGTGGTAAAAACAATGTTAGTGAAGCAACCGTAATCATCTTAGGCCAGTTGTTAACAGCTAAATTGACATTCCATCACAACGTCTCCACAATTGTTTTCTTATAATTGACATTCCCTCGCAATGTTAACACAATTGCTTTCTTTATAATCGTTGCCGCTCAATGATAATTGGTCCCATCATCACAAATTTAACCAAATAGTGAAGAACATACAATTGAAATTTCTGATAATTTGGAGAGAATTTGCTAATCTGGCATGAAGTATGAATGAAATGATTTAAGTTTGCCTATATCATGTCAGAGATGTTCTAACTTCACTTATTAGCAGGAAATGGCTGAAGAATCTAAGAAAGAGGTTGGGGAGGCTGTCACATCGAAAGACACTGAGATTAAACCAAAGAAAGAGAAGAAAGGAGTGCTGTCAAGATTGTGGGGTGCGCTTTTTAGAGCACATGGAGATGACTTTGAAAAGAGATTGCAGCATATATCAAAGGAAGAGGCTGCCGTGCTTGGCCGGATTACAAGACGGTCTCAAAGTTGGCGAAGAATGACCAGGCAATTGATTGCCTTTTCTGTACTATTTGAGGTAGAGTGCCTTCATTATACTGCTTTGACTTATGAGCTAGGAGATTCAGTTGCATTAGCATTAATGCCAAACCAATTTTTATTTGGTGAGCTATTTTTGATTAATAAAATACCCAATACAGCCATGCCTATTCCAAAAAAACTACGGTGGCTGTACTGGTTTTGGTTATTGTTTATTTTATCTGAGTTTGTTGGATTTTAGCTAGTTATATTAGCTGTTTCTCCTTCTTTTTCTGAAGTTTGAGAGCTGTAATAAATTCTTTTCAGGGTGAACCATTTTCTACCCTGTCATACTTTCAGCGAGTCCTTGGAGCCATCTTTTTTTCAAAATACTTCATTAATCATGCTACATTAAATTGCTTGAATTTATTATTATAATTTTTTACAGATTGAAAAATGTTGAACTTTTCTACCATTATGCTCTTCCCCACACACACATGTTATTGGAATGTAATGATATCTATATAAGCTAATTTCAAATTAAGATTTGTCTTCATGTAATTTTGTTTGTAGAAACTTGTACATTTTCCTTCTTGTCTGTCTCCTTTTGTTATGCAACTTGTTATGGAACGATAGATTGGAGAATCCTCAATATCGAGAATGCTCACTTTCTTGTTGGATCTTCTCTCCTTACGATTTATGTCTTTTGCTTGAGGCTTGTTAGGGAGAACATGGATTGATTCTCAATTCAACTCTCCTTATTTATAAATAAAAAGAATCTCCCAAATATCTACTAGGAAAGGGAGTCTCATACCTTGTGGGTTTTTATTAATTATGGTTGGGTGGGAAATGAAAGTTGCTACATTTTTCTTTCATCCTTGCACTCTTCGTAACTTAGTTTTATTGTTTTCTAATTTCATGGCTTAGAAAAAGGTTTTCATAATTTCAGGTTGTTGCAGTAGTATATGCTATCATGACCACAAGATCGTTAGACTTGAACTGGAAATTGAGGGCATTGAGAGTCCTACCCATGTTTCTGCTTCCAGCATTATCTTCCCTTACTTATTCAGCAATCAGAAGCTTCACTAGAATGCGTAAGCATTTCAATTGCTCTTTATATTTTATACTCTATTTTGTTGTGAAAAATTGCTTCTCATTATCTTTATTCAGTTCCTGGAAACTGCAAAAGGATGTGTAAGCATTTTAATGCACTTTGTAATGAATTTGTGTAAGGAATTGCACACAGCACACTATAATAAATTACGTGTTTTTTTTTTTTTGTGATTCATTCTTAACCAGGATCTGCTTCATAATCCTTAACTTCCTTGAGATAGCCTTTATCTGATAGGATCTGCAAGGTCAAAAAATTATTTTGCTATCCTATCCGAATTTCAAAGTATTTGTCGTTTTGGTTGATTAGAAAATTGGAAGATACATTTTTATATTTGCAATCCTTTGGACTGTTGGTTTCTTGTAAATTCAGTTTTAAGTGGAATGCTGATAATGAAATTTGAACATGTAAGCAGAGACCAAATGGGGTTAGGGAAGAACCATACATGGATGTGTATGTTACTGCTATCATGTTGAGGTTTTGTAAGCAAATACATGCTATCACTAACTGGTCTGATCCTTTTATATCATGTATGGAACTTAAGATTTCAGAACTCTTGTGAATGCATTAACAGAAGATGCCTTTGAGGTTGATTTTAAGCTCAAAGATTGCAGAACATGCAACTGTTGAAAGTTATCACTGAGTTAATTCACAACTAAAATTCAAGTTGTTTAAACTTGTGAGTCCGAGTTCAACTACCATGTGAAAGTCAAGTTTTATGAAATTTCAACTTGGAAGTGCGATTATCTCTGTAAGTTGATTGTATCTCAAATTGGCACAGTTAGTGTTGTCTGATTGGTGACTTTCTAACTTGCCATTTAGTTGAGTTAATTGCAGTCATCTTCCTATCTCAGAATTTGTTAATTTTATGTCAGAATATCATTGCGACAGACATACACCAACAGCCTTGTATATTGTTATGATGTAATGTAGTGTGTAGCAAATTCGATGATGGCTTTTGAAATGGGAAGGGGGGTGAACTGGGAGTCAGTTTCCAGACCTTTTTATTTATTCATTTCTTTTCTCCTACCACGTAGTACTTGATTCTTGTTCAGTGCGAGTTAAATTCTGCTAGTCTCTAGATTATTTATGGACCCCATTTTAGAGTTTTCAATATGGATATGTAGGCATAAGACTCGGAGGAATCGTCATGTTTTTCACCCGCCCATTAGCGGCTTTTGTTTATTGTGTGATTCATGTAATCAGTCCTCATGTATGTTGAGAACATTTCGATGCTATCTTGAGGGAAGATGCTTTATTTGACTGCTCTAGTTTTTAAAGTAATTTTTTTTATCATTTACAGGTGACCGAAAGGACAAAATGACTTTGGAAAAGCTTCGTGCTGAAAGGCAAGCGAAAATAGATGAACTTAAAGAGAAGACAAATTACTACATTACACAACAACTAATACAGGTAGAGTGAAACAAGCTATGTTCTAGTTTATGTTAATATGTTTGTGCCTTGTTGAGTCAGTATTTCCCTTCTCTATTTACTGTCACTGGAACAAGCTAGACATGATAGTTAGATGACAGGGGCTAGAAAGAGTTGGTTGATGAAACTTTTCTTCTATGTTCCGGCTATTATTATTACATCCATTAGATTCTCATATGGAATCTTCAGTGCAGAGGTATGACCCTGATCCAGCGGCTAAGGCAGCTGCGGCTACTGTACTGGCATCTAAATTGGGTTTGGATTCTGGTCTGAAAGTACATTTGGAAGAAGAGGCTAAGCACAATGCTGTTCCTACTGGAAAAAGCAATGATGTGGAAGTTGCAAGGACTACAGGACTGCGAAATAGGAAGGCGTCCCACTTGAAAACCAGTAGTATGGGAAGCGCATCCACCAACCATCCTGAAGAGCAAATGACCATGATTGCAGAAATTGAGGGTGCAGACATTTCTGAGCAACACCCGTTAGTTGTGGAGCATCATCCTCAAACAGGTTTGAATGCAAACGAGGGAGGCTGGATTGCTCGATTAGCTGCATTGCTTGTGGGAGAGGATCCAACACAATCTTACGCACTGATTTGTGGAAACTGTCATATGCACAATGGTAAAGAGATTTCTCCAGACCAAGTATCGGCTAAATCATGCTCATGTGGTTGCAAGGATTCATATTATTTTATCAATATTTGCAGGGCTTGCAAGGAAGGAAGATTTTCCATACATAACTTACTACTGTCCTCATTGCAATGCTTTAAATGGGCCGAAACAACCTTCTGAACATATATCAGGCTCCAGTTCCCCTATCACAGCCTTGGCTCCTGTCCATGATGCAGAAGTCACTCTAGGTGCAGATGACTTGAATCCTGATACAATTTCATCGAGCACCAGCGGTGTGGCTGCTGGCAATGCTGTTACTGCCTCAGCTACTAGATCTGAGATTCCCGAAAGTTGAAATCCCACTTCTTTTGAGATCGAGCATATCCGTGTGATTGTGCATTGCAAAATCAGGTGTGATTTACTACACAAACGTTGGCCTTTTCTTTTCTCTGATATTACTACAAACGACATTTTTACTTTTGATATGAGATCGAGAACATGAGATTTTTGTTGTAAAATTTTTTCATATGATCGAGAGCATGTTATTTGGCTGTTTCTTAACATCGTCAAAAATATAGGAAGTCATTTTTTTTTTTTTTTTTTGAATTAGCAAAGTATCTTAGCACTGGTAGGCGGGTTTGTTGGTATGTTACGTGAGCAGCAGCAATCAGCTACAAAAATTTTAAACTTACCTTGAAAATAGAACCGGCCGCAGAATCCAGTGAAGAGGCTGCTTATCCTCAAGTCTATCATGCATCACACATTTAATCGGTGACGGACAAATTAAATCCATTTACCTTATCATGTTGCTGGCCCCATAAAATGGAATCTAACCATGCTCTCTTAAATATTTATTTATTTATTTATTGTGAAAGATTTATATATTTTATAATAGAGAGTAGAGACCTTGTGTAAATTCTTGATTTTTATATCATTAAACCTGAACTAGTAATGAACTTGAAATACACAGAGCACTTGAACTAGGTCAATAAAGTTTAAGGTGTATATATATTTTGAGTAGGTGTATTGTGAGATGATCTCATAAATCTTTATGTGTGAGACGAGTCAACATTACCGATATTAACAATAAGAAATAATACTCTTAGCATAAAAAAGTAATATTTTTTCATGGATGACCCAAATAAGAGATTCCGTATCACAAAATACGATCCGTAAGATCGTCTCACACAAGTTTTTTCCATATACTTTACAAGTCGTAGTTGCCGGATTTAATCTTCCAAAAAATAAAAAATTTAATTTTATAATTTTAATGTCAGTTAAGTTTCGACCATTCTTTTAATAGAAACAATTACTCTCCCAAACATTTTATGCAGGGGTGTTCAAAATTTTTTTATTAACCGTCTGAACTGTCCGAATCGAATTGCACATCACCATTTTTCCTAATATTTTATAGAAACCGTTAAATCGCATCGCATACACAGTTCGGTTATTTTTTTGGTCAAGAATCACATCAAACCACACCGTCTAAAAACACTTACTATAATATTTGGCCTAGGATTATAATAATTAGTAAACAACGTATTCAATTAAAGAAATCGTCATTCATTATATCTCAACTATTTTCAAAATTATTAATCTTAAAAATAAAACTTATCTTCTTCATAATTATTATTCATATTAATCTTTTATTAGACTATTTATTTATTTTACTACAATATTTTATTTGAAGTTTGATAGTAAAAAAAATAAGATAAAATAGTGGGAATGTAATTTTTGTTCTAAGTGTTGTTAAATTATTAACTTAGTTTAGAATTTTGATTACTGTTTTATCTTTGTACGATTTGAACTATATTTTACATTTAAGTACACTATATTGTTGTTGTTATCAAATAAATTAGAATATATGTTATAATGTATTTCATTAAAAAAAAACCGTAAACCGATCACAACCGTCTGAAACCGCTCAAAACCGTAAGACTAATTTTACATATAAAACCGCGATTAATTTTTTAATATACTAACCGACCGCATATGAGACCTCGGTTTGAATTTCTTTAAAAAAATCGCAAAACCGCCATCCATGAATTTTTACGCCGATAAACAAACAATTATTGCTTCCTAACATATTATATCACATCAAGATCTTAAATTTTAATTTTACTTGGTGTCTTTGGAGACAAAGATTTAGAAACGGGATTTATATGCAAAAATGATGGAATTCAAGTTGACCAATGCTGAACTTATTCATAATTTATTGGAATAGGAACTCCCTTAGCTAGACAAAGCGACTGAAAAAATGGCCTGTTGATGATCAGGCGGAAAATGACATGTGAAATTGAGTAAATGGAAAGAAATACAGGGTAAATTGCAATGATCGCTCGACCGTTTGCTACTTTGCTCTATTAATTATCCCAACTAAGACAACTATATACCCAGTGTTTATTTTTAAGAAATATAGGCGATGCTGTGTTCCGGTTTCGGAGAGTGACAGGAGGAAACTGGGAAAAAGCTTTCATCAAGTCTGGCAGGCACCACAAATTCGATTGAGGGCGAAGACAAATCAAGTTCATGTGCCCTTGACGACCTAACATGGAACTGGTCCCATAAACGTACCATTTCAAATAATGCAATCTTGAATTATCTATTTTTTTTATGATGGGAAATAATCTGGTTTTTATGATATTCGTCCCGAAAATGGTTGTATAAATGAAGAAGAGAAAAGAAGAGAAGAGAAAGGAGTGGTGATTGAAAAAAAAAAGAAGAGATGTGAGATCTGTCAAATGTGGCTTGTCCCACGTTGAGAAAATAGCCAAATCAAGTCTCCCTAATAAGCTCCAAGTTGAACTAAGAGTTTGGGTTCTAAGAGGTATTAGAAGTTTTTAGAAGGGGAAGACCCTAATAGATTGTGTCTCGATCAATCACGCGCGCGGCCGGTTGGTTTGGTGCGGTCTTTGACAAATATTAATTTTTTTGGACCAAATTTATTTGGAAAATAAATTTTGTCGATAGCACTCGAGCAAAGAACGCGCTACAGTGCGCACAAGATGATGCATTGGACAGAGCTAGGCACGCGGGTGCGCCACATCTCGCGCGGATGCGCGCTTGTTGCTGAGTTGGGAGCCATCAGATAGAACAAGGCGCGCGGCCGCGCAGCTTCTCGCATCCGGTCCGTAATGACATGTCTCTTCTACGCAACCGGTGATCATCTATAAATAATTCCTTATCAGCTGTTTTCAAAGGGGCTGATCATTTTCGCTGCATTACTTCTTGCCATGTCGCTGCACTTATTTTCGTCTCATATTTGAAAGCTACTGTATACAGAGGTGATCAAATTTTTTTATTAACCGTCTGAACCGTCAGAACCGAATTGCATCGCACCGTTTTTCATAATATTTTATGAAAACAACGATTAAAAATATTAATCATAAATCGCACCGCATACATGGTTCGTTTATTTTTTTTGCCAAGAACCGCACCAAACCGCACCGCTTAAACCGCTTGCCATAATATTGAGCCTAAAATTATAATAATTGTAAACAATTCAAATAAAGAAGTCATCATTCATTATATCGCAACTCTCTTCAAAATTATTATTGTTACAAATAAAACTTATATTTTTCTTAATTATTCTTCATATTAGCCTTTTATTAAAGTATTTATTTCTTTTGCTAAAATATTTTATTTGAAAGTAAAAAAAGGATAAAATATTGTAAATGTCGTCTTTGTTGTGATTATGTTGTGTTGTTAAATTATTAACTTAGTTTTGAATCTTGATTATTGTTTTTATCTATTTTGATCTTTATATGTTTTGAACTATATTTTATATTTGAAGACAATATATTGTTGTTGTTTTCAAATAAATTAAAATATATGTTCTAATATTTTTCATTAAAAAAAACCGTAAACCGACCGCAACCGTTTGAAACCGCTCAAAACCGTAAGGCTAATTTTTCATTTAAAACCGTGATTGATTTTTCAAAATACTAACCGACCGCATATGGCAATTCGGTTTGAATTTTTTAAGCAAAACCGCACCGTGATCACCCCTAACTGTATATCTTTGTTCGCTTCTCTCGAGATTTTGTAGTGCTGCAAAGTTTCGACTTGAAGTCGTTGTATCTTGGGGACGATTGCCTGCAACATATAACACTTTATACGAGCAATTTCATCTTCCGGAGAAAGGAAAATCCTTGCATCTACTTGTTGTTTACGTATTTGTTCAGAAACGAGAGAAAGACCATCATTAAAAATCTCGTCCGAAAATCGATACCTTGTCGGATGAGCTACAAGCTATCCTCATGCCTTTGTCGGTTGGGTGAGGGAGATGTTTGTTTAAATCAATCTGGAATTTTAATTTCCCGTGATACCGTCTCTATTTAATTGATATAACTACAAATTCAATTCATATAACAATATATGTGGCCGGTGCTTAGTAAAAAATTTGAAATAAATTAAAAATATAGTTATATCATACTAAAGAAATATGGTAGCATACATCAATATTATTGTAAAAGTAGGAAACCGAAGTACAGGAAGTAAAAAACACGCATTATATTTAATTGCATCCTTGGACTATATATACATATATATATACATATATATATGTATATATATAGGATAAATACATTTTAGGGAATAATGAGTTTACAGAATGAAATAAATATTGGTGTCGAAAATAATTAATGGCACACTACTAATTATTAAACTGGACATGCTCTCATGTCTATTGGTTGCCTTCATCCTTCAATTTGCATTAAAACCTGCATAGTCAGAAAAAGAAATATCGTATTATGAGCCTTTTCTTCATAATCAATCTGCGAATAATCAATATTTGTGTGTGTAGGAAAGAGATTTGGATACTCTACTGTGTTGAAAACACAGCACCGACTGTTGTACACTTTTTACACGAGATGATCACATGATCATCTCGTTTAATCTGACAACTTTTTAAATTTATTGATGTCCACAAGATTATCACGTGATCATCTCGTGTAAAAAATACACAGCACCAAATGTTGTCTTTTAATCCGTAGGAAAGTCGCATTTTTAAATAAATCAGACATGGTATGTCTTGTCCGAAATAATGAGTCTTTTGGATGCATGGAGAGAATAGCATGGAACTCATATTTTATGATCAAAATTTAGCTTTCGTTACTTCTATTAAATATCATGGGAAAATTCCAAAAATCGTCCCGTAATGTGACCTAGATTAGGTTTCGGTCGTCCTTTAATTAGTTACAATTAGGTCTTATAGAATGAGTTGTTTTTTTCTTGAATATTTTGTTTAATTTTTTTGGAACATTGGCATGATGTTGGAAATGGTAGAATATTCGGCATCAATATCAGGACGCTAAAGAAAGTCGGACTAAATATGGGGAAAAAACAACCATTGCAGTGAAACTAAAATTTGACAAATTAGATAACCAAACGTTCGAATCCGTCAACTTATATATAGGAAGACCTTTAGAATTTTTCCTGAATCGGCTTTGTTAATTAAAGCTTATGAACTACTCAAATGCTTTTTTAGCTTTGGATGTTGTATGTATGGTGTTCTAAAGATATCAACATACTATAGAAGTTGGGGGGGGGAAAGGGCACGATAACATACTTAGACAGCGCAAGTGTAGCCGGGAGGTGGTGTCTTGCCACAAGTGACGAGTAGTTGAAGCGCCACTGGAACATATATTTTAAGATTGAGGGTTTTTATCTTTAGAGTTGTGCACAAGCATGCTGCAGCTTCGGCATCCGCAAACCCTGATATTATTGTGCAGCACTTGTTGACACCAGGATCTCCCAGACCAATGGAAACCTTTCCACCAAGAACACTGGCACAGACACCAAGTTTGAGTGTGTTCACTGGGCAAGTAGCCTTCTTATGTGCCGGTGGCGGGCATGGCTTACCTTTCTTTGGTGTGGTGGTCACCACTGGTGGTAGTGGTAAATTAGGAACGGAAATGGGAGGCAGAGTTACCGGTGGCAGAGGCACGACTCCGACTACGGGTACTTTAGGTACGGTAACGGGTGGCACGGGTACTTTAGGTACGGTGACAGGAGGGACAGTAACGGGTGGCACAGGTACAATAACGGGAGGGACAGTTACGGGTGGCACAGGTACAATAACGGGAGGGACTGTTACGGGTGGAACGGGCAATTTAGGTCCGGTAACGGGAGGGAGGGGGACTACGGGTGTGACGGGGGGCTTGGAACAAGAGCCACACTCGGGTTCAATGGCTCGAGTGGCTGTGGAAATGGAGAGAAAATTGGAAAGGACGAAAAAAGCTAAAATCTTGAACGAGTATCCCATATTGAACAATTTATAAGTTAAAAGATGGGATTGGCACAAAGGAATGAATAAGCAGTGCATGTGTTATATAGGAGGAGTGAGTGTCCAAGTGATCCAATAATACAAAAAAGCCAAACCATGTGAATATGGAGCAGCTGACAAAATATGCTAGTTGTCACAGACCATGCAAATACAATAAAATTTTTATTCATTTATTTTTTAATATTCAACTTAGTGCATATTCGTTTCGAATCTCATTTATCTCATGCTAGAGGTTAATAAAGTGCAAGTTCTGTGCAGGAGCTCATGCATATATCAGTTTTGATATGTTTTCATCAATCATATATGTTCATCCCGTGCTCATCGATGAGGTGTTACTCGTCTATTAGACGTATAATTTGAATATACTTCATCACATCCGATAGATGATCAGTGTCATCTTCATAGGTGGATACGTTGGATGAACAACATATTAATTATGTATTATATATATAAACAACATTGCCTCTACCAAACTGTATGGACGTTCGGTCAATAAGGTGAAAGAACAAGAATAATGTTGGAATATTATGTATATATGTTGCTATATTTTTTATGTAGCTGGATTTTTATTAATAAATAAATGATCGGAATTCTTATCTAATAGACGTACATTAGAGAATATCTATATTTATTATTATTATTATTTTGAGGATTTCATGTTTTCCAAAAGTTCTCTAACTCATTTAGCATGTTTATATTTTTTGGAAACTATATAATTTTGATCCTATTTATGATTGGACTCTTTGTGTTGTTAAATTTCAGTATTAATCTCCTATCTTTATTTATTTTTCTTACAATTTTTGTCATTTTTCTGACTTGACGCTAATGCGACATTGTCATGTGACACTGACTTAGCTTGATACCAACGTGAATACGTGATGCTCACATGTATCAAATAAGTAATCTTAATAGAAAAATGACTAAAATTGTCAAAATTTGAAAAATATAAGACTAATACTCATTTTAATCGACAACATAGATTACCAAATATACATTATGAAAATTGCAGTTCTTCTTATATTTTTTTAAGTAACATTGACAGTTCGAGAATTTAAATTAAAGTATGTTAAACATTGTTTGTGAAAAAATCTGATGGCAATTAACGGTTACAAAAGGCATTATTACTGACTGATTATATGGTTCACAGTCGAAGTTTTGTTGTAGAGTTTCACTTTAGGTCCATCGATATTTTCTTCCCTTGCAACATCTTTGCCGATTCGCCATTCGTAATGCGCCGTCGACCGACCAAAATCCTGAACAACAGCAAAATAGAGATTGTCTCAGCCGGCCGGTGACAGAACAGATAGATTAGCTAGTATTGACCAACTAGCTGAGACAGTATCCACAAGAGACTATACCAATAGATGCATTTGTTGGTTCGTATTCTTTTATTTTGTTTTGAAAAATCACGGGATATAAATGAGTGAACCAAATGGCTATGAGAAAATAGTCGAGGTAAGAGTTTGATTCTTTTTCCTTAAAATGTTATTGCTCCGTCTCTGTGCTCACGGTTGTTGGTAATTCGTTTCCCACGATACAACTACGGCTTCAAAATAGTAGCACTACAAATTTTAAAGTCACAGAAACTTTGAAAATGTTTAGAGTATTCAAATTTTCTAATTTCAAATTCTAAGCATTTACGCTTAAATCCGAGGGATGCCTGAAACCAAAAAAGAAGGTGGTTTGCGAAGGTTTTGGTTTTTAATTATGTCCCTATATCGGGCGTCGTTAACCATTATCATCGGGTTTTAAAAAACCATATAGTCGGAATGGAGGAGCTCAATCAATTGGTTGGAATGGACTTGTATCCGTACATACCCAAAGGTTAATTTATTATCGAGCGTTTGCATGCATGTAAACAATTAATGCACCTCGACTCACACGGAAGATATACCTAAACCACACGGTAACCAAATATAAATATATAATATATATATATATATATACATTACATTATATTATTATACTTGAGATCTTTCAGTATCATTGGTCTGTCATTACCCTAAACCACACGATAACCAAATATAAGAGCACCCACAATGGCAAATCATCAAAAATCATGAGGTTCACTGTCACATATTCATTATAGCAACATATATATTTTACCCACATTCTTTTTAACATTAAAACTCATTATTTATGGGTCTCACGGTCCACTCAATCATCTTAAATTTTTTTCATATTAAATCAATATGTTTTAAATGTATTTAACCGTTATAATTTTTTTGGATTTATTATAATCTAATTCGAATTTTATTAAATATTTAAAAAATAAAATTTCAAAAAAATTTTAAAACGGATATAAATTTAAAAAAATTTAAAAAAATAAATAAATCCAACTGTTGAAAAAATTAAAAAAATTTATTTCATAAACGTATGAGGTCCACGTGAAATAAAACAAAAAAATTAATAAATTTAATAAAAAACGCGTGGAGCCCGCCAGGGACGGCGGCCCCATGCTCCAGACAATAAAATAAAAAAAATTGAGAGGTTGGAACGCTCTTTTTCTTTTCTTTCCTATGAGTGGGCATTACTAGAGATGGCGTTAAACGAGTATTATAATGTCCATTTAACACCCCATTGTCGATGTCCTAAAATATATAATAAATATCGTGTATATATATATTATATTATTAAACTTGAGATCTTTTAATATCACTTATTCGCCATTTATTCAATGTCAAATTTACTATGATTTGTTTTACATTCATCAGTTCAAGAAAAAAAGTTTATTATCCTAAATCTATCAATATAATGTTTTTATAAAAATCTAAATCATATAAAAAATAATCTATATAATTTTTTTAACCAATTTTTGTTTTTTGTTTTTTTGCATATGCACCCTATCGATTATTTTTACTAAAATAAGCTTTATTTCTAAATCTTTCAATACTATATTTAAATTATCTATTGATGCGATCCGAATGAATTGAGTGAACGGGTCGCGGCAATCCACCGGATCTGATAAGAGTCGTGTTTAAGGAAAATGAGTAAGAGATATGACTTCAGACGTAACCTGCAAACAAGAAAATGAACTCGTGAATGGATGCCGGAGAGGTATCCGACATGATCACTGTGATGCTTAAGTCAGCATGTGGAGATGAATGATAAAATATGTACATGTGAGTTCCGAACAGGTGTCTGCCTTAATAATCAAGACCAAATCATTATACAATCTAATTTTTATATTGTGTATGAACTAAAATTCGTTTATATGAAATCAAATATTCATTACATATCCAATGTGATATCAATATTTATACAAAAAAAAGGATTACAAGACCAAAAGTTGATTACTTAAGAGACCGAAAACAAAAAGAAAAAGACCAAATTTATCCAATTGATCTCGACTTATACACGATGCTGCTCTGGCACGTACAGGACCGATGGAACACTTGGACGAAGTTAATTATTAACGTTAAAATATGTTTTTTTTTTCTCTCCTTATAAAAGATGAACACAGATACAAGTGAAATCGACGTTTCAGGCATATGGGAGAAATGGTGGGGATTGTCACAACTCATAATGTGGTGTGAATTTGCATGTTTCCGTATATCAAGGCTGGATTATTTTGCAATTTTCGTGCGTTCTCCCTCATCTTTGCTGCCATAGGACCCCGCAAATATTGTCACTCCCAACCCTTCTTTGTTTCTTGGAAAATATTTCACCATTAACCCTTAACTTCTTTCAATATATTATTTAGGCCAATTTATATGACGAATTTTACTTTTTTTCCCTCTATTGGATATTGCATTTTTTGTTAAAAAATATATAAAAATCCTTGAATTAAGCTTATAGTCTCATGTTGGATGTCAATAAATATTGCATTTTTTTCCTTAATATATTCTCAAAGAAATTGGATACATTTATGTTTCCCAGAAGCTAAAACCATCAAACTACTGCGACTCGAGAAGAAGAGCGTGGATAAGGAAAAAGAAGGGGAAATAACTTTTTAATTTTTGATATTTGTAAGTCAAGTCTTCTATCTCTGGCGTTGAGTCGCTCCATTGGAACCGAGGCAAACCGTTTGTCTTTTCCCCTTCTGTTTTCTATGAATGTTGTCCATTTTTTTATGACTTCGTTTTTTTCTCATCTCATCGATTGAAGTTTTCTATATGTCGAGATGCAATAATTGTATATGTTTGGCAGAGTAATCAAAACGTAGTGGTTGAACTTTTGTACGGTTTAAAATATCAAACTTGCATTGTTAATTATCACCAGTTATATTCTTTGATAAAGCGACGGACACTCGATTTTATAATTGTTATCACGTCAATATCACATGTTTTATTCCTGTTGATTGCAAAAAGTACAAATATTAAAAAGAAAATTATTGGGTACAATAATTATCTTTGCTTGATAGAAACGTTTGAGTTATTGTATGTTAGACGACGACCTTAAGATGGTAAACCATTGTCAAAAGAACTCAGAATTCTGAAACTATGGCCTCAACCACGTGTGGTTAAGACTCCGTCTGTAACTTCAGCTGCCCCGATCGAGTTGACTGAGGTCTGAGAATAGGGAAGATCTCGTCGTCGGCAGTGGTATGCAATCAGATTTCATTAGATATAAAAAGTTCCACAGCGGAAAAAATAATGTTACAAAAAAAATTAGAAATTAAATTTAACCACTACTTACTTCTTTTAATGAAAAATTAATAAGCATAAAGTCTTGAAATATGATTTCTGAATAACTAAATATCTTTTATTCATTATTAAAATAAAGGGTATCTTGAAAAACTTTTAAAAGACACATGCATAAAGGCTCACCATTGAAGAAAAATATATTTTTGGTAAAATATATTCAAAATAAATTAAATAAATAATTGAAACTAAAAATCGTAGAGGTAAAGTATTTTGAACAGGGCCATAGAAAAGAATATTCACACCAACTTAATGAAATATCTAAAATTGACTGGGAAATACGAAGAAAATAATATAAAAAAAGAAAAAAAGAAATTGAATATACACAACTTAAAACTTCAGATTGCCCCCCACATTGTCAAAATCACTATCATCAACGGCAAGCCAATCATTTGAATCCTCACTCTCTGATTCTTTAGCTCGTAATGCAGATTGGTCAGCCTTTTTTTTACCACCCTGACCTCCAGAGTTGTCATTTTGTTGAGTCCATTCACTGGCTTCTCCTTTCCCGTTGTTCAATAGTCTGGATCCCAAAATATTTTTTGATAGGTCGTCTTCGTCATCTTCCAAATCACTAAATGAAATATCCTCGTTTTCAGATTGTTTCCGAGCATCAACAGATGTGCATGAACCTCTTTCTTCTTCAGAGATATTGTGCTCAGGTGCCATGTTATCCAGCGGTTTGTTTGCAGTTATAATCTCAGATGATGTGCTCTTGTGCTGCATGTCGCTTACATCTCCTTCCAAGATATGGCCTTTATCAATGTCATGGTTACTCTCAGGATTCCTGGAGTGGTTTTCAGATTTTTCTTGCATTGTGTTACTTTTATTCTGCAGTTTCTTTAAGAGCGTCTCCCTAGCTTCAACGACCTGCGTGGAACTAAATATTAGCTTACACAGATTTGCAACTCTTGAAAATATATATCGAGAGAGGGGAGACATAGCAAATGAGATTCGGGTGGTTTTTCCATGTGATAAAGTGAAAAATCGTCAGATTGTTGTCCAACAATGCCAAGAATCTGATAAAAGAGAGCACCATTTTAAGGGAGCATAATAAGAGAATTTGCTGTAATTGTAAATTATGTAGCACGATTATCCACTTATCTTCTAGAGTTTAAACATACTTTTTTAAGACAAGTCTCGGATCTTGTATTTCTTATAAGTTACACACATGAAGATATGATGAAAGAAATATCCCTATCAAGTGTCACTCTTTCATTGCTTATTTTATAGCTTCTCAAGATGCATGAAAGGAAAATAAACAGAAAAATGTTAGATAAAGCAGCCTTGCCTGTGGGGCTGAAAGAAGCTTCAAGTCGTCTTCACTTAACCTGGGAAACAATAAAATAAAATAGATAATCCAAAATTTCCCTTCGCTAATTTGACCGGAAATCTTCTGCCTTAGCGTCACAAGCTCGGGCACCAAATAGTCGATATTTGCAGCATGGTCTCTTTGATAGTCTGACATATCAAAGTCTACAACAGAATATTCCAAAGTTCAAGACCAACTAATACACCATCCTCAAGATAAAATTGTTTTCACTGATGATCATGGATTCTATACAACACTATATAGTACTATTAACAGTCGAAATGCAATTATTTTAAATTGGCGAACAAAAATATCAGAACATATGCCAATGACATGTAGATGTAGATATCTGCTGGTCTCATGGAGCATAGATTAGCCAAATTAATGACTTCGGCAGTTACTAAAACCCAAGAACTGTGAAGCCGTGGTTCTATCTAGAGTTCAAGCTATTGGAAAGAGTTTGGAAGTCAAACACTGTTCATTCAACAAGCATTTGAACATGCTGCAGTCCGTGCCCGAGAAAATTAATTATTTCTCCTCATTTGTCCATTACTAGTTTATAAGTTATTAAGTTATACACTTTCTGCTTACACATATCAATAGACCAAGACGAAAGGATTTGAGCTACTAAGGTACATTGGTAATAACTATTAAGAAACAATCCTAAACGAAGTATCCATCCGTGCAAATAAGTTTGTGTAATTTATCAAAAAAAAAGGGATCTCCTTACCAATCTCTTAATTATTTTAAGTATCTTTTTCTTAGACGTTATACAATAAAGTATTCTCAATCCCCTAAATTGAAAATCCCGACTTTGTCCGTTCAGAAGCAAAACAATGTCACACAAATTCAAACTGCATTCTCCATAATTACTGAAAGTCTACACTCTACAACTAATATCACTTAAAGTTGATCGTCTGAAAAACGAACTTGTTAAATACAATCTACAGTAAGATCGTACTACCAGTATTCAAACAGAGATCACAACAGCGGCATAACAGTTAATTGTGTAAAGAGTAACAAAGAAATAAGGAAAAAATAAAACTAAAATTTGCATAATTATTACCATCTGCTAAAGAGAGAGGAAAATCAATCCACAATTCTGGCCGTGTAGATAGTTTCCTTGCAAAATCCACCACTTCTTCTGTAATTCCCACTGCATCCTCATCCTCATCCTCCACTTCGTCGTCATCATCATCATTGAGTTGTCCTTGGAACTGCAATAAATTGGAGGTGAGCTTGGAGGAAATCAAAGAGAGGCCAGATTTAAAGGAGCCCTGAATTTCCGCCAAATCATTCTTAATCCCGGCAATTGTATCCGAAGAAGAAGAAGAGACCGCAGAACTCGAACTCCCTTCCCGCGGAGCAAGAAAGGCCGCGACACCACGGAACACAGCGGAGAGATCATCCTTCACGCCGGAAGCAGCGGCTCTGGGCGAAGAAGATGTGGGTGAGTGCGGATTATCGTTATCGGAATCGGGATCGCGACTATAATTGGGATTGAAAAGTGAAGGAATCCAAGATGACATCTTTTTCCCCCAAAATTGGGTGTAGGGTTTTGATATTGTTCCTCTATATACCTCAAGTTGAAACTAAGCTTTCAAAAAAAAAAGAGAAAAAAAAAGAGAAAAGCTATCGAAGATGCGTGTTTATTTGTTGGTTCTGTCTCACGATAAGTCTTATTTTTTCTCTTTCATCGATTATGTCTTCAATTGAGTACAACTTACTTAGTCAACCAAATCAAACATAACACCTTCAGCAGTTTGACGCATGAGAGCTTCCCAGAAGATCTCTCATGTCAGTACTAATCTCACTCATTTATGCTTAACCAACATTCTTCACTGTTGTGTGCAAATAATTATCTCAGTTGAGTTGAGCAATCGAGACGTAGTGTTTTAGCTGCTGTACGGTTTAAAATATTTGAATTTCACTGTTATCATCAGTTATAACTTTTGGTAAAACGACAATCACTCATGTCGTGACACATGGCGTTTTTAAAATATTTATTAAAACAGTAGGTATCTTAAAAGTGGAAATTCTCATGAAATTGATCTCAATACCATGAGTTCTTGTGTTATACCTTTCCTCTCTTCGTGGCAGGGCAGCTAACATGATTACGCCACCATTTCTTTGACAAACAAATATTCGTGGCCGTCTCCTTCAACGGTTCAACCCATATTCAAATTTCCTGCAATTCTGTTCCAAGGTTTACCAATTGATTAATTTGTAAAAAAAAAAAAAGAAAAAGGACAAGTGCAAAAGATTTGCCGAAATACATACATGCTTCTCGGATAGTCGAACACACGTATATTGTGATAGAAAATATTATTGTTTTTACTATCAGTATAAATGGGCTACTCCACCAGTTCTTGTTTTAAAAAGCTCTTCGCAGCTAAATGGTTCGATCTTCAAGTACTCTTCCATCATTGGTGTTTAGGACCTAAAGATTATGGTCGGATTCCTTGTAATTTATTCACGATTAACATATTGAACTGGGTATATTATGATTATTCTTCGTATCTATCACTTCCTTGTTGGATTCCAGTGGGTGGCATTAGGAGGAAAAACGGGACTACTTCCATCCATCCATGCAACTGACAAGTGACACCATCATTCTCGATGACAATGTTTATACCCAAAAAAAAAAAAAAAGCAAAAGCATCGAATCGTGAATTAAAAACAATCAATTGACAGATTTTATTCACGATACACAATAAGTTTACACTCACAGAAGTGTTGCCATTGAATCAAAAGAAAGAACAAGTTTACAATATGAAAGAATTCCTTGCTCAACCGAAGAAGGTAACCAAGATTAAATGCAAGCCCAAAAATGTTTATTCCCACTCCTCTGATGCAAAGAAAATATATATATGGCGCACATAAAATAATTTCTACTAATTATTACACAATGAATTTCATCTATCTACTTCAAATGCACAACATATGATTACAATAAATGAACCTTGATTCATATATAGGACCAAAGGATAACCCAAGCCTAACCTCATTATATTTTCACTCCTAGAATTTCCGACGATAATATTGCTTGTATTTAAATGAGGCCGGAATATGGATTGTAGGCTTGAACCGGCATACCTGAGCCGTAGGAGTGGCCGGTGGCAACATGGGCATTTCCAAACGGATTCATGGCTGGTTGTTGTCCCATGATCATCAAAGGTTGTTGCGGTTGTCCCATAAACATCATTTGTTGTTGTGGATAAAACATAAAAGATTGTTGCTGATTCGCCATAGCCCCCATTTGAACAAAATTTGGCGCAGCAACTACGTTGGAGGAATAGAATGGGTCGTGTGCGACTTGTAGCATCATAGAGTTGGCCATTGGAGCTTGATCCCATGGATTGTAACTCACATTCTGCTGGTTATTTCTTCTGATTGCATCATCGTACAGGCTATCTAATGTAAGTTTGTCCAGCCCTCCAGCCTTTGTCAACATGAGTGGAAAACACAGAAGAGGGGATCTCATAAGTGAACTTTTAAAACAAAAAATAAACATTTTATCGGTGAAGTAACAAAAAACATTGAGGGAAGATTTGAGTGATACCAATTTACTAGAGGAAGTAGTGCTTTCATTGGAGCTTGGAGCCGTAACGAGTGCCAACTCCCAGCCTGAAGTTCCGTTTGTCAAGTTCGGTCCATTGGAAGCTGGTTGTGGGGGAGAACCTACATTATCAACGAAGACTTTACTCATATCCACACCATTCAGAAACATATAAACCTTGATTGGTGTCCATATCTGGAATATTCAATGAAAAAAAAGATGATCTTATTTACGTTCTGTTTCTCCCCAAAATATATTTAAACTGAATTTTCAAATCTTCCAACGCAATAACTTACTTTCACCATTTATCAAGACAGTATGTTATCATATTTTAACACAACATACTAAATATTGATAATTTATGCTGTGATGGACAGCACTATGGGATAATTTCTAAAGAACCATTTGCCATTTACTGTAAAAATTATCATATACCAAACATTTATCGTATTCCAACAGAACATTTTCTCGAAAGTTTTTCACTGGAATACAACAAAAGAACTCCAGAAAAGACCATACGAAAAGTTCAATTAAAAAAAACTCACCAACTGGTACAATGGCTAATGCCAAAGCATTCTTCTGGTCTAACTCTGTTGCAGCAGGAGTAGGATCATTCAGACCCTGTATCAAAGACAAATGTGGTGATTGGTAAAGGCTTGCATTTCTTAAAATAGGCATCTCCGAACTAACGGAGAAAAAATAGTCTTTTCCTATATCTTAATCACTTACGAGCAAATCTGGTGGCGGTTCAACAACTGGAGCTTCCACTTTTACCGGTTCTGGTGGAGGCGGGGACGGTGGACGCTCTTCTTTCACCTCTGGACTCTTTTTGTATTCTATCGCCAGGATCTCCTTGGGCTTATCATCAACCTGTTTAATAGGGTTCAATTATTTTTTGATAGGGTTCAATTAACTGTAAAATATATTTGGAAACGAACTTTCCAGCGGAATACATCAATTCAAGTAATGGGACAGCTTTAAGATGTCATAGAACTTCTCCACTAAACAAGATTTTACGAACAAGGTGTATCATGCAATATGCTCGCATGAGTTTAGACTTGCAAGCGAGACTCTACAATGTGGACTGTAAGCAAGTACTTCACATTTTACCTTTTTGCCGTATGAATATGATCAGGAAATGTTGCTAGAAAACCATTTTTCTCTTTCCGATTAACAGATGCAAAGACGGATGTTGAGTGATGGATATTATTTTTTATTGACAAAACAGAAATTAATTAATAAATATAAAATGTATACCGAAAAAATAAGACATTCTTCTAGACGGTCTCTCTAAAATATAAATGACATCCCATTTGAATACTATGTCTCCACATAAACAAGTTTAAACATTATTGACTGAGGCTAACCATACCAGACCCTTGCGAACTGCTGAGGAACGTGGTGCCTCTCTCACATACTCCTCCATGGCTTGAAGAAACGATGCAGGGGGCTATACAACGCACAACGAACAAAGCAATGAGATAGATATATAGGTCATAATGACTTACAAGAATCACAAACAAGTAACTACGAAGTCAAACCTGTTCAATTTTTATGTATCTTTCTCCACGTTGAACATCAAGGTTTTTACATACTTCATAGAATTCGGACAATCTTTCAGCCTTGAGAAAATCGTGATAAAATTAAATATATCATGACCAAATTTAATTCTAGAGATATTCCGAAAAGTAAAAATACCAATCAAGTTATCTTTAAGTTTAATGGTTGTACCTGCACGCTAGCTCTCCTGTATATATCCAAAGCCTTGAGAGCATCAGGCTTTTGCATCTCAAAGAACTATCAGAAATTAAATCGTCAGTACTTAGTAATAAAGTATTCGGAGAAAATCAGAAAAGCAGAGTTCACAAGGTACCTTGTCCACCAAATTAACAGTACCATCACTAATGGCATTGTAAATTTTAATACTTTCCGAAGCAACCTAGAGATAAAGAACATCAGATATGAGACTTATGTCGCTATGTCCACTGCAAGCTAGTTATTCAGAACATTAACATAAAATATGAATTAATTTACCATTGCAAGGGCCAACTGAATGACATGATTATGAATTGCCGCTCCTTGTGGCTGCATGACATCAACAACATACAAGTTCAACTATCTGATAGTCCACATATCGAACCAAGGTCATGGATCAGACCCTTAAAGCCTATGTTACTAAGATGAAATTTAGAAAAAAAATAAAAAAATATATATTTACCTGGCACCCAAGCACACGAAAGAGAAGTTGCTGCAAAGACGGTAGATGCTCGAGCAACTCTGGTGTGTCCAGATCTTTGGTTCTCTGAAATAAAAATTGCATTTAGCAGTAATCAAGAGAACAAATGACAAAAAAATATTCGTTTTCATGCCTCACTGGTTCAGACACAACGAGATTGTGATTAAAGTTCGGGAAAAAATCATCAATTACAAATTTCTGTAATTAGCACTGGCCTCCATAAAGTACATATTCTAACTCATACCATTACCTGACCTTAATATTAATCAGAGGCTTCAAAACTTATTCTAATGTGATAGGAATATAGATGTTAAAACAATTTCAAGCGGAGAGATATTATTGGAATTAAAAAAGAAAACAAAAGCGACAGGAAAAAAATAGAGTTAATGTAAAATATAAATAAAACTAGAGAAAAGGATAGATATCTCACCAGATGATCAGCCTCTATGTCATATTTCAGTATTCTAAAACACTCCAGCCTCTCCTCCAAATATAACGCATAACAGCGGACCCAAGCAGAATAATCCCAGGCTGTCCAAGTGATGCAGATGCATTTTATCGAAAAATAATTATTTCGTGTAATTCTGAAGGACTAATCCAAAATAAAACCCATACCATTTGGACTGGAGTCATCCTTGAAATGCGCTAAGTTAAGAATGTGGCCTCTGCTCCGACCATAATTGATAAGTTCTTCCTGGAACGTAGGATCCACTTCCTTTAATGCACGATGAATAACAATCAAAGTTTTCAAGGCCACCTGCAAAACAAGATCCACGAGACTAAGAAAAAGAACAACATATTCAAGAGCATCATGCGGAATCTCAATAACAATTTTGTTTCTCAAAATTAGAAGCTGAATGTATATGTGAACGGACATGCACAACATGTACCTATACAACCAAACAGAGAGATTAAAAATACTTGGCTACTTAACCATTTACCGTACATATAAACCTTCAGAACTACCAATATAGTAGATCTAAACCTACAAAAGCATCCTTTGCTTATCTGCATCACTATTCTCAACTAAATAGATAATGAGTAGAAGCATTTCTTAGAACAAGCAACAAGAAAAGATGTTTCATGGAGTGACCACTGGAAAGCCAAATAGCTTAGTGAAATAGCTATAGTTTTCTAGAAAGTTAAATATTAGGTTCATGTTATCTCGGATGCGTGTTGAATGGTTTTTTCTTTTAATAGAAAACAAACTAGTTCAAATGCATGCTAAATGAAAAAAGGGTCAAGAATCTGTGTCACATGCATTCTCGGTCTACATGTTTGCTTCGACAATTGATTTTAAGATGCGTGAAGGTGAGATGCCCCAAATTTCCCATCTTTTCCCAGTAATAATTTGATCAAAAATTCTGCTCTTGAAAAATGATCATATCTTTCCCTTTGTATCGGAGTTTTTAAGTTAAAACTTCCTATGACTTCCCCATTAATATTATAACAAGAAGCAGCATCCGCAGCATAATAGAAGTAAAATCATATACCCAACTCTCGTTCTTAGTTCAACAGCTACACCAAACTATCACTGTTAGAAAAGGTCAGAGAACTTAATATTATAACATATTAAACAAAAATCGTGATTAATGATAATTTTGATTCAGATTAAAATCATTTCCACGGACGCCTACCGCCCAATTTTGAGTCTTTGACAACCTTCTTGCAAGAGCATGTATGCAATATGCAACATCTGCTCGTGGCCGTGTCCCCAACACACAAGAAAAGACAGCTGAAAATAACAAACCATGGTCAGCAAATGAATCCTCCTTTAACATCCAATCATCAGGGAATAAGGGGCAGATGGGCAATATCTTTTAATGAATGCCCACCTCTAACGTGTTTCTCTTTTGCAGGAAGTTCGACGTGATTTGTCGCCCTAACAACAGCAATGTCCACTTCCTGTATGAGCAAAAACCCAACTAATATAAGGAAACCTGATGATTAAAAGTAATAATTTTTTAAAAATGAAAAAATATGGATAATTACCTTGTAGTCACTACTAATTTTTGCCAAATTAACAGTGGTGGTATCCTTAAGTGCACCAATAGTTTTTCTTAAACTGCTCTGTGTTCCCCCGCTAGACATCCTCTATCTTAACTATGAACTCTGCGGGGAAAAAATCCAAAAGATAAGTAATTACCACTCCCAACTTCCTTTAACCAATCTTGACTTACAATTAACCCAAAAATATTGAACGTACATAATCGATTACATGGAAATAATTCAACAAAACAGTCTGTTCCTGATATGAATAAAAATTTAAGCTGTCCTCATCAAAATTAAGAAAACAAACTATCAACACAAGATTCCAGATTATTAATCTTTTAGTACATCTTTACATAATAGGAAAAAAAATAAGCAGCAAATTTAAACTAAACATCACAAGAAAACCACTTAACAAAATTTCTACAACATAATTTCAACAAAGCAACACAAACCCACAAAAGATAAAGCACAATACCACCAAGAAAATCAATCTGATCATGAAACGCTGGGTCAACAAGAAAAAACCAAAAGATCGAACATAGATCAGAGTCTTCCAAGTATTGGAACATAAACCCACCTTACTGAATCAATCTTTCACCTCCCACACACACGCAAACAAAAACTCAAATTTTGAATGCAAAGACAAAATTTAAAGATAAAAAAACCAAGAAAAGTCAGACCCTGAGCTCAAAAATGAGGGACAGAGAGAGAAAGTTAGGGAGCTAGTCTTTTTCCTTGTTGGCTGTCAGTCTGTACCGAAGAATTTTATTCTCATAGCTCGTCGGCGTCAATATTATGAATATTATATTATATATATATAAACAAACATATACATATACATATACATATACATACACACAATGTGTGTCTGTGCATATAATATACGTTTCCAGCAGGCTATGCAGATGCAATCAGCCAGTTAACACGCGCATAATATACATGAATTTTGGCAAATCTTCCAAATGGCTCATAAATTTATAGCCTTCGTTCTATATATTTATTTATATGTTTATTTACCTAAAAAGATAAGATGCCCATCTATGATCTAGCATTGTAGTTAGTCATTTTAATAAATGATAGTTATTTTTTAAATAGAAAGAAAGCGAAGATCATAAACTTATATCTTCCCCAATTAACTTCTTTTTTGTATCTTGTCTACATTTAACTAGTGTCTCTTGATATGTGATGTGTGTATATATTTTTTATGTCAAATATTTTTTTTGTAAAAAATCTAAATATTATAATAATTATATATTTTTTATGTCAAATATTTTTTTTGTAAAAAATCTAAATATTATAATAATTTTTTAAAAAAATTATTATAATAATTTTTATATTATAGATAATATGATAATTTAATTAAAATTTAAAAAGTATACAAAAAGATATATTTTTTTTATTAGGATATGTTATTTATAAATTAGATTAAATTTATTAAAATATGTTTTTATAACATTTTTCTTTAATAAAAAGGAGCATTTTTATAATTTGAGAAGATGAATATTTTTGTTTATAAAAAAAATGACTAGGTCTCATTGAGACGGTCTCACGAATCTTTATCTGTGAGACGGGTCAACCCTACCGACATTCACAATAAAAAGTAATATTCTTAGCATAAAAAGTAATATTTTTTCATAAATGACCCAAATAAGAGATAAGTCTCACAAAATACGACCCGTAAAACCGTCTCACACAAATTTTTGCCAAAAAATATAGTAACATCGAATTTAGTTACTCTAAGTCCCTCGATTTTAATAATATAGTACAATATAATTTTTATCAACTAAAATATATACATATTTAATTTATTAATTACCTCTTTAATCTATATCTTGATATTTAGAGTGAGTTTATTTTTAATAAAATAAATATTATAATAATTTATCATTATAAGTAACAAAACATATTTTTATTGTCTGATACTCCCTAAATTAGATGATTTTTTTCTGACACCCGAAGCCAATATGTACAATTTTTTTGGACTTGGGATGAATCTAAAATAAAGAACAGAGTATTAAAAGGGGGTCGAGATGGTGTCCCGCAATATTTCCTCCGATGTTCAAGTTAAAGACAAGATATATCCTAAAAAGACACCTAATGGCGCTGCCAAATATCAATATATTGAATTTCAAATAAAATTTTCAAACTTGTAATTATATGAGAAAATTGTGGGGAACCACATGCATATAACTCACGCGTCTTCTCGACTGGTGGACTCTCTCTCCTAGGGCTAGCCAAATCGAGAATAGCTAGCCCATGGGACGAGATAACAACTAGGAGCTCCCCTACTTTATAGCTCGCCTTCTTACCTACCGAACCTCCTAGCTCACTTCCGCACATCCCACACCTCATAGTTCATCTCCATCTTTGTCACTTCCTTGGCTACAATTGACACAACTTCAACTCCAACTACTTCACCACCTTGCCACATCCTAAATCCTTAGCACACCACTAGCTCCTCTACTAGGTCTCCCCTCAACTACCCACCCTAGTGGACCAGTTCTTCAGGTTAAAGATGGGCTCGATCCTACCATCCAGTTATGGACACATTTTGTGGCTCGAGCATGTAATAGGCTTACTTGTGTGGTGGGGTATAACTAGTATCCTCATCCCAAGTCTAGATAAATCGAAGATTCAATGCTTCATAATTGCAATTCCACAGCCAGGACCCTGATAGTTACTTGAAACTCCGAGTTTTAGCCAAACAATGCATTTTTCCACCCACCCTCACGAATGACCGAAAAAGATAAGAGGAATTAGTACTTTCAAAACAACTTTTGTGCATCCTTGGTCGCATTTTATACCATCCATATGATTACCTGAATCCTTATTTAAATGAAGTACTAAATAAAACATGATTAAAGAGTTGTTAATTAAGCAATATTAAGGAATTAATTAATTGAGGATCAACATATTGGGATCTATCGAATATAAAGCAGACTATTATCCCGAAAAATCCAACTAGACGAATGAGATTATAACACATGATAGATAAGATTGAGTTCAGATCTTCTGAACTAGTTCGGATGCAGCCTATAAATAAAAGTTGATTTCATTTGTTTCCAACACTGCTTCCCCTCAGTTTCTGTCTCTCGAGTTCTAGCCATATACCTTAAATTTTTTAGCTTGTTTCTAGGTAGTTTAGTGTCGAGAAGCTTTGGAGCTAGTGTAGCCTCGAGGAGGGGTCGGTGAAATGGGACACACATGTCGAGACGTCATCAGCAGACTGACGACGTATGTAGGCATAATTCTAAAGCTTTACATAGGCATTCGAGGATTATTAGGAAGAATTTTGAAGCATATTTAATGATTCTGGATCTTGCTTGATGGTGATTTCAATATGGTGGTCTAGGCTCAGACGAATAAACTTTCGGTCATATTGTTTGAGTGAGGTATGTGATGTACTGACTGAAACATCCAAGCATAGTATACACACTTATATGTTGCATATTTATCTGTTGCATGATATATGTTTTACTGTTTTGACATATTATGCATGACATATCACATCGGGTCTGATATCTTTTAAGATATACCTCGTTTATTAGGGCCGCTCAGTCCTATTTTGTATTATGCACGTTGGGTATCAAGAGCGACAGAGTCCGACAAGACCTGTGGGCTCTGATTACCACACACTTAGGTGCATCTAGACTAAGCATGAGATTCTAGTCTCGATCCTTGATATCCAATTATATTGCATTTTACATTCATTAAAACCGTTGTCTTTTGGGGGTCAAAGACAACGATTTTTAGGGTCAATAACAACGGTTTTCATAAAACCGTCGCTAATGTTAGCGACAGTGTTATCTAAATCGTCGCTAATTTCAAATTAGCGACGGTTTAATTTTAACCGTCGCTAAAGTTAGCAACAGTATCATGTACAACCGTCGCTAATTTGAACTTAGCGACGGTTTAGATTACACCGTCGCGAATCTTAGCGACGGTTTAGCTAAAACCGTTGCTGATATTTGCGACGGTTGAAATCCAACCGTCGCAAATTTAAAAAATTATTTCAACCGTCGCAAATTTAAAAAATTCGATCTCGCCTAACATTCCCTCCATTTTCTTGTAGTGAATATACTCTTACATTCTCGTATTGGGTATTTTCGTTCACGTTCTTGTTTTCATCTTGGATTCCCATTCCCCAGGACATGTCTTATGTTGGACGATTCGAACAACCAGGGTAGTGGCTAGAGTAGTTGGGATTTCGGTGATGATTTAGTGGAGGTTTTATTTGGTTTCTTGTATTCTCGTGCATGATTATGATTATGATTTGATTGTATTAATTATTAAGACTAGGATTATTGTTATATTTTTTTGAGTTGTAAGATTATTAAGTTATTTGATTTCCGCTTTTTAATTATTGTTATCAAGTTTAATTATGTATGCTTATTAGTTTGTTTAGTAGTGGCTTGGGTAAGGGATCTACAATCTACTCTCTATCTGTTTAAAGATTAGATTTCACTGGGACTCTCTTTATAAGTATTATTTATCACAAATGGCGCCGATTGATATTCACTAAAATAAGAAGGTTCTTTTCTGAGACCCAAAGACAAACCGTATCAATGATCCTGACACAGGCAGAACCTGAAATCATGAACATAGTGTCAGAAAAGAACCAAGAGTGTGTCCCATTGTAGCACACTCCACACTCATCATATCCACAGCACCTTAGCAAACTCCTAGCTCCTCGGCTCATCCTTAACTCATTAGCATACCGTCGTCCCTAGCTTCTTGGCACATAATCAACCCCTTTGCTCATCCTTAGTTCCTTAGAACCTCAAAGACTCCTTAACTCATCTTTAGTTCCTTAGCACGTCCAACATTGCTTAGCATACCTCTAAGCTTCACTCCTCACCTGCCACACTTCATAACTCGCATTTTTATCTGGTGCACCTTATAGCTCACTTGCATCTTTATCATCATCAACGTCAGCATCTTTTATTAATCATATTACTCGTCAAATAAAATATAAGTAGACATATAGATACATATTTTCTTTATTTTTTCAAAAACTAAATCAAAAGATTTTTTTAAATGGTACAATTTTTTTTAAAGATAAATTGTCCAGTATTTTTGAAATAAAAAAAATTTATTAATGATCGGACCTTAGTGTTTGGGCTGTTGTACGATTTAAAATATTTGAGTCGTACTATTAACACTAATTATAAGTTTTAATAAAGCGATAAACTTCGTACCACTGTTATATAATTAATATTACAAAAATAAATAAAATACTTTTTTGCAATTGATGAATTTGAATTAAAGGAAGATTTTGAAATATCAACTGAACTATTTTGAATTGTGTCCAACTTTCACTATGTCCCACAAACTTTGTCTCATCTTTCTTGAAACTTAGATTTAAATTTTAGTAATCGTAATTTTTAACTTTCACCTGGGGTTGATCAAAAGTTGAAAAGGGAATTAAACACGATAATCGAGCTTCCACATAAAAAAAAAAAAAGAATTATGTTGCGTGTGAATCCAAAAATTTGAATGAATTTGATTTCAAATTTACTTTTTAAATCTATTATATGATTATCAATTTGGCTCAAAAATAGAAATACAAAAAGATTTGAAATATCTTGTGTTGCTCGATCAAATATACTTTTTACCTTATTTTCAAATATACTTCACAACTTAGTCATTTGAAATCATCCCACAAATCTAGATCCTTCAACTAAATACAAATATTTTCTGAATAAAGAGTTCATATTTACACTTCATTTCTTGTTAGTTTTACTTCATTTGTGAATAAATTTGACACATATTTTACACATTAAGTTGAGTGTGTATAACACAAAATGGAGGGTGGATATAAACTATCTTTTGAATAATATCGCAATAAAATATTTTAAAGATTGATGGCATACATTGAACTAATCATATAAGTTATATGATCAAGTAGGTCTCCTATGACGTCTCACGTATCTATTTTCGTGAGATGGATCGAATCGATTGATACTTGGAGTGAAAAGTTACACTTTAGCCATAAAAATCAATATTTTTTTATGAATTCACTAGAGTAGGAGATATATTTAATAAAATTGACATATGAGACGCTCTCATAGAAGTTTTTGTATAATCATGAAAAGAGGTTTTCGAATTTGATATAGAATTATTATGTATGCAAGTAAAATATGATTTTTTAGATCACAAAAACTCATATGAGATTATTTCACGGGTCAATTTTATGAGACATGTCTTTTACGTTACCCGACCAATGAAAAATATTATTTTTTATGCCAAAGATATACATTTCACTATAAATATAGATTGAATCAACTCATCTCGTTTATATAAATATGTGAGAGTGTATCACAAAAGACTTTTTTATTGTTGCTTGAAATGCTAATTCCCTTCGCTAAACGTCTACTTGTGGTAAAATTAGGTTCATATATTTTTGTGATTGATGAATACGTAATTATATGATATTGTATTAATCACGTAGTTTGCAAAATGTAGATATTTTTCCAAAAAAGCGTAACTTTAATGAGCACGCGTTTTGTCTATATAACTATATCATTCATATTGTTTGATACTTACTATATTATAATAGTTTAAAATGGGGTTTCATAGTTTGTTTTTTTGTTTTTTTTTTATGTCAAAATTATTCCAATTTATAATTCTATATAATGTCCAATATTGAAACAAAAAATGTAAATTCACTAAAATATAGTATCTCAATATTATTCAAATTTAACAGTAAAAAATTATTATAAAACAATAAAACATCATAAATTTAAATTTTGATAAAATCATCATATTTAAACAATTATTTTAAATAATTATTGGAGAAAATCATCTCTAAACTTTTTAATTTTAATATAATCTCTATAGGCAAAAATTAATTGTTATTAAAATATTATGCATGAATCATGGGCCAAATGTTAATGTAGTTTTTGTTAAATGAACACTAAGTTTATTTATAGACAAGAAAAAAAAAGAAATATCCGAAGTTTGCTTTAGATGTAGATACTTTAATAATCTTAAATCATATTTCCTTCGAATACATCAACCATGGTTGAAGTGTAACAATTGTCTCGACGTAAAAAGCGATCGAATCATCACGAGGTACAACTGGTTTTATACCCAACATCACGGGTTCACTTCTCAGAATTACAAGGAGTTCAATTATTTGAAAGAGATTAGTAAGATATAATAATTAGTAGCTGCTGAAAGAGCGATTAAATAGTGCCGTTTATTACATCATTTTCACATACTATAATTTTTTAGTAAAATAATTAACATTTGATCGATCTTACGTACAACTAATATATAGTCCTCTAATAACTCAAATGCAACATAAGTCACTTTTCCATTTACATGATATGATAGTTACAAGCTGAAAGTTTCAGAGTCTATCTATTTCCCTAAAAAAATAAAAATAATAAGAAGTTTTTTTTAATTAGTTTCTTGCATAAAACATAATATCTAGAATGTTATAAATCGTTTACTTTTGACTTTCTCTTCTAAACTTGTCCTTAAAACGATAGTAATTATATTTTTCTTCAGTTTGACTTCGCAAATAGGAACTATATATTATTAATTTAAACCATGCTACTCAAATTATTATTATTGAGCACACATAGTTGGACTTTGTCCTTTCAAAAATAGTGGCAAGAATCATATTATATATATGGCTGATAAGATCACGATAATTAAGGCCCATGTCCCACGAACGACATATTATTAATTATTATTTAAAAATATTTAAGTATCATGAAATTTTGTTAAGAGAGTTCACGAGTCGTGCTCAAGCCTATGATCCGTCTCGGACCTCGAAATCTTTGCTCTAAAAGATTTTATCTCCATGTAAGTGATCAAACAAATCTCTCGCGAGTCGCGAGTACCATCATCATGTAGTTGGCCAATTCTTATTTTGGGAAAAACTCGTTTGTGGTTTTGTGCTGACTTAATTAACCAGTCGACCATGAAGATTATTTCGAACCATTTAGTTCTAAGGTCAATAAATTAATTAGTAAGGAATATTAATTGTATCCCTCAGATCTCAATGACTACTTGTTTGATCTAAAAGAATTGTGTTACAAGTACAACTACCATTTTAATTTCCTACCGAACTCACTATTTGAATCAGTACTGTTTGTGAAAACCAAGAATATTGCATTTTTCATGCATGCATAACTCGAAAATTTCAAGTCGTGTATGCCAAAGAACTCGAAATTCATGCACCATAAATCTTGACGATAAAAAAAATCAAAGGCTAGAGAAAGATGCAAATTTATAACCACCCTTTTCTCACACACTTTGACCAAGCAATTCAAACCTTGAGGGATTCGAAAATAAGGCCTGAATTGGAAGGGTTTCAACCACCATATTAACATCTAATAAGCAACCATTTTTAATTTGGTGGTTTTGACTCTCTCTCTCTCTCTTTACTTAGAGGGCATCGCACCTTATTTCAGTGCTATATATGTCCTCACGTTTCATTTATGACATGTTTTAATGCTTTTTTTTTCGAGTTTTGACCATGTCATGTCATGTCTTGAACCAAGTTATGGCATGTCCTACGACATATCACTTCCATATAATTATGTCTATATGTATATTCTACCTTTAGTAAACCCTGAGTTTACATGTATATATGTTTTGTTGTGTACGATCAGCCCCCACGTTACTGATTATTTCCCCAATCAATCACCCCTTATATTAACTTCAACAGATAAGAACGAAGATCAAGTATAAGAGGATGAACAAGACGTGTTTTGGGGTAATTCATGAAATGGAGGTTGTGTTAAAATGGAGGTTGTGTTAAGGGACGGATCCAAGAATTAGAGTTGTCAGGTGAGTTTGAACTTAATGTAATAAATAATATATATAACAAAAAAAAGTCATTAAATTTTATTTTTCAATGAGTTGTGCCCTAGAATTATAGAAATGGCCAATCTTTGTGTGTGGAAATGATGACCTTTAATGAGTTGAGTAAAAAAACTCACGTAGATAATAAAAAAAAATGTAAATCTGGTTTTGAGACAAGAACGGACATGTCTCGAAAATGTTTGATCGAGTTTTAACTCGGTTCATTGTCATACCTAGTTTCACCATAGCAAGTTTTTGGATTTTAGAATGGCCAGTAGGCCTTTTCACCATTTATAAAATTTTTAGGTATGTATCTATATATATATATTTTTGACACAATGTTCACTCACCATGTCCACTTCCCTACTTGGCATTAATTTGTTTTTGCAAGCAATAATTAGTGAAAATATGATTCTTAATACAACTTTAAACTAATCAATTCAATCATAGAATTTTTATGAAAAGTAGCTTTGCTTAAAATAAGATGCTTTGTATATTAAAATAATATGAGTATATTTAAATTAAAAACCATACTTTTATTAAAATGTGAATATAAAAAATAATAAATTTTTAGAATATAAATTTCAGAAAATTTTGATGTCGAAATTTATTTAGTTATTTTTTAAGGTTGTTAGAATAAATATTTTTTATACAAATAAGTAAGAAAACATCTTCGTCTAGAGAGATTAAATAAGGCGGGCCACGCCGCGAAACAATTTTGTCTTTTTGAGATTTGTACCGCGGCCATAAGGGGACTGGGCCTCAGAGATTAAATATTTATATTATGCGGACAAAAAGAGACTATTTATATATTATATTCAGTTTTGATATGCTCCAAACCTACCGTGCACACCTATGTGAGCACCGATGAATTGTCACTCACTCATTGGATGCGCAATTTTTCTATACTTCATCTCATGCATCCAATGGGCGATTGACAATTCATCGGTGCTCACATAGGTGTGCACGGTAGGTGTATATATATATATATATATATATATATATAATGTTTGATATCATACCTCGATTGAAATAAATTTTTAGAGGTATTTATATAAATTTAGACAATTTTTTCATTTTATGTTTCACGTAAAAAAAAAAAAAACCCCGTATATCAAGCATGCTTTTAAAAGGAAAATACAAAAATAATTTCACATAGATTCAATTTTCAAAATATAAGCCCCTAGCTCGTTTTATAAACAATATTTCTATCATGCTTAAGAATATGTGTTTATATAATATCTTCAAGTGTGAAAATTATGCAATGCTTTTATTTTTCTGAATCATGCAACCATATATCATAAATGATGGTTGGGTGCCCATTTAGGTTTTTATTTATTTATTATTTAATTTAGCATCTGTTTTTATTTTTACTTTACGCAACATTCACAAAATTAAGTAGATTTTGATCTTCGATAAAAGTGATATAAATTTAACATAGGAATTTTAATGGATTAAACGACTCCATTTTGTTAAAATTCTGAATTACATTGATTTATATACAAAAGATTCAACCATAACAAAATATTACTTTTTATATAAATATTGACGTGGTTGACCTGTCTCACGAATAAAGATCCGTGAGACCGTCTCACGAGAAACTTATTATATATATATATATTTATTTATTTATATATATATATATATATTTATTTATTTATTTATCACACATCAACAAAACTAAATTAAGCTCGAAAAAAATATACCAGAAAATCAATAATTATTAAACTTGAGCAATAATAAAAGAAAGAAAAAACTGTATTTTGGTTTGTATGTTTGCTTATTTAATAACTATAATTTTGGTCCTCTGTTTTCCAAATTCACTCATATGTCCGTTTGATTTTTGATAATTTTAGTCAGGTTTCATCAAAAAAAAATGTTGATGTGACCTGCACACATCAGTATTACGTAGGAAAAATAACTAAAATTGCTATATAAACAAAAGACGACAAATTAATTAAAACTGAAATTACGATGACATTAACTATGAAATAATAAAAATAGATATTTAAGAAATTTTCTGCAAAAGAAATAATGAGTAATATGCCCACAAGCATGTACTCTCCAAATATCTCCACCCCACCCCCCCCACCGATAAAACTTTATAAATGCACCTGACCTATCCTCACACCTAGCAACCCACTTTAAATTACCAGAAACAGCTCACAATAATTTCCCCACTTTGGTTGTGTGAGAAATGGGGCGTTTTGCTAATTTTTTCTTGGTGTTCATGCTTGTCACGCTCATGGGTTAGTTTTCTTGCCTTGTCATTGAACTCATTAATTGTGCATTTGTACAATTTTTAGAACTCGTTCCTTCCGATAACTTGATGTTTTCATATATGGGATGGCCTATATATTATTTAAGTTCATACAAATTTTTAATCTTTTAACTCGTCAAAAAGTGTGTGACCGAAAGCCCACACCGATCATTGCTGATGTGCTTCGGCTAGAATTGATCAGACCAAATGTATTTTCAAAATATTGTATTAAGATCAAATTTTCACATCCGAAAAGCTAACTTTAGAGGACATTTTTTTTGCTAATGAATTGATGTAAAGTTGCATAATAGGGATAGGGCCAATGGTGGGAGACGCGAGGTTATGCGAGTCCCAAAGCGTGCGTTTCAAGGGACCCTGCGTGAGCGATGCCAACTGCGCATCAGTTTGCCACACCGAGGGCTTTCCCGGCGGAGACTGCCGAGGATTCCGCCGCCGTTGCTTCTGCACCAAGCCTTGTTGAAACCTTAATCTCCTCTAAGAATATAATATAATAAATCAAATTCTTGTCTTGATTTGGTTATGGGTTTTGTATGCATGCATATCTATCTGTCGCGTGAGACCATTAATTTTTCTTTTCGATCGTTTGTGTTGTTAAGGATCCATGATAGTCTCTCGTGTGGAGACTAGTTCATTATAAGGTGTAATAATAATCCATCTTTATGATGGTTGATATTGTAAGATGCAGATTTTAATTTTGGAGCAAGGCTTCTTATATCCCATTAATCGGCAAAAACTTGTGTGAGACGGTCTCATGTGTCGTATTTTGTGAGACAGATCTTATTTAGGTCATCCATGAATAAATATTATTTTTTATGCTAAGAGTACTACTTTTTATTATGAATATCGATGAGTTAACTCATCTCACAGATAAAGATCTGTGAGATCCTCTCACAAAAAATCACTCTCTATTAGGTACTAAAGGACTAAAATCGTGTTCGGAAATTTTCCATCTATAAGACACGTAAATATATTATAAAAATATATATAAAAGAGGAAAATAATTCATGATATTATCAAGTACTTTGGACAAGGATGTGGCAGCTAAGGCTCGAAGGTTCCTGACTCATTTTGATTGGACAATTCGTCTTCCACCGCCGAAAGTTAAAAGGTGCCTTGGCATCATTTAGAAAACGAGGTATCAAAATATTTAGTGAAAGGTGTCGATGCTGGTCTACGCGTAGGACATTTGAGATATCCAAAATAATTGAGAATGTGAAACGAACGGTTCACCTTTGATATTGAAATTTTGTTATTGTACTGGTTAGAGAAGTAAGAATATGTCAGACTCGTCCCGTCGTATAAAATAGATAGATAAGATTGAGAGCTAATTCATCTCGTCGTATAAATCAAATAGATGGATAAGATTGAGAATTTTTAACACAACAAAATGGAAGGTCGGCACAACTCGTAAGATTAGACACAAAAATGACTAATTCGTCGGGTCAACACACCACATTACTCAAAATAGATGAATTGAGTCGATAATATCTTGATATGATCCACCCACTTGTACGTTTTGACATGTCTAGTAACACGGGAGAATAGTAGCCAGAATGCCAAAATTTTAGTTATCAATCATGTCTAGCTCTTAGTAAATATATACATGTATACATTGAAACTCGTTCATGAATAAAAGAAATAACGAAGGAATATGCTCAAATAAATGTACTCTCAAATTAAATAATGAAGGAATATGCTCAAATAAATGCACTCTCGAATTATATCTCAGTGACCCACCATTCACCAAAGCCTCAAAACCCTACAAATAGAATAATATTGTAGAACATGATTGATATTTGTTGTAATTTAGTTGGATTTGATATAACTAAATGAAACTCTTGTGAAATGCAAAAGATTTAATTAAATATTATTGGATTTTGCTTATACGGACAAAAATAGTTTTTTTCTATTTTCAAAATTCGTAAAAAAAAAATTCCAAAATGCAGTACATTCAATTCACACACTTTATCATATAATTGAGAAAATTATTTTGAAATAAAATTTAAATAATTTTATATAACAATTATGTAATATATATATTTATTAAGGATCTCGATTATTTTTTAATTCTAAAAACCTAATTTATCATAATTTGATGGCTTTGTTTCAAATTTCTTTTAATGAACTTTATCTTTTTCATTATTAAAAAGTATTTAATAAAAAAAATAAGTTTTCTTTGTGTCTATAAATTAATTTTCTTGTGTATCATAATATACAATAGACGTGTATTAAATTAGAGATATAAACTAATCGAGTTAGCTCGGAAATATTTGATTTGAATTTGAAATTATAGAACTAGAACATATTCATATTTTTTTACAAGCCGAACTATATCACAAATTATCTTGTTCAATAGAATGCGAGCCGCTCATGAACTTTTGATTAATATTTTTAATATATTTATTCTATTACAAAATTTATATTATAACATATTTTTTAAAGTAAATAAACATATTCTTAATAATAATTTTGATATGTTATCTACCTACCATTATCACCTAACGTACTCACATATGATGTGACATTCACCTATTAGAAATAATTAAGCATATAAAAATTATACATCTAATAGGTGAGTCTCACTTTAATAATGGATACATAAATAAATACGATGGATGAACAATATATCAAAACTGTTTTTAAGAACGAGTACTAAACATTGGACTCCAGGACCAGCCCATCTTCACTCACTCTTGCTAATGTCTCAAGGCCGTAAAGCTAAAAAGTTTGTTTCGTTTCGTTTCTTTTCTTTAGTTCCTCTATGAAAGGAATATTGTATTTCGAATTCATTTAAGATATTATTTTGATTTTGCACTTCTAGACAAATTTAATAGATTTGTTTTCCAAGATATACTGAATCCTACTATTAGGAATGATTTAATTAAGTTGGAAACTTATCTATAAGATATAAGATATTTACTTTAAATTAGAGTTTGATTCCTATTAAACGCTAGTTTATTTGATTATAGGTGGGAATGATCTATGAAGATCTAGGTCAAAGAATGGACTATATATATAAGAGGGTCAATTATCAATAAGGGGTGAGATGCAGAAAAATACCTTGACGGCGACATGAGCTTTGCTGAAGCATATTCAGTTCTTGAAGATTTGCATAAGAAACAAGGGTGGTCCGTCTATCGAGTGACCGTGTTGCCGATTGGTGTTGCCAACACTCAAAGAACAACACTGACGCAGAGTGTTGATCGAAGAGTGGATTCATTTGGTTTTTAAGCAATACGTGTTTGTTTTATGCATCTAGATTTGATTTGTGTTTTTTATGCATATTTTAATTCCTTGGAGTGTCAAGTAATTTAGCTTTATTTCTTTCACTAGTATTATTTTGGTGTGAACAATTTACATAAGTTTTCTAGTGAAATTTTTGTCATGAGGCGCCGCACAAGTCTTTGTACTTGTGCATAATTTAATCCAAGTATTTATTTAGTAAAGTTATATCCGTGTTAAATAATAAATTTCCGCTACTATGTTGTGTGCAGTGTTGACAACACCGAGCACAACACCCAATTCTAATATACCAGTTTTTAATATTTATTTCATGTTACTTTATGCGCAAGTATTCTTTCAAGTGGTATCAAAGCCATCACTTGATACACTAAGTGATTGATTCTGGTTTATTGCTGTCTTTACAGGAAAAACATCGATAGCTTAATGGATCCACTAGCATCTAACACTGTTTTTAGACCACCAGTCTTAGATGGTTCGAACTATGCTCTCTGGAAAGTCAAGATGATGATGTACATCAAATCTATCGAAGAAAGGGCATGACAACGAGTCTTAGATGGTTGGTCTCCACCAAGGATAGTTGATGATGATGGAGATAGTAAAAGTAAACCAGAGAGTTCCTGGTCCAATGATGAAGTTCAAACCTCGAACTTCAACTCAAAGGCGCTCAATGCTATATTCACCTCTGTTGATGTCAACATGTTCAGTCTCATCACCAACTGCATTTCAGCCAAAGAAGCTTGGGATATTCTTCAAAAGCACTGCGAAGGATCTAAAAGTGTTCGCAGAACCAAACTCAGGATGTTAACCTCTAAATTTGAAAGCTTAAGGATGGAGGAGAACGAGACTATTGTGGAATATGATCGCAGATTGCGTGATATTGCAAATGAGGCCTTTAGTCTCGGTGATCCTATGTCAAACGAAAGACTGGTTAGCAAGGTCCTGAGATCCCTTCCTGAGCGTTTTAATATCAAAATCTGTGCTATTGACGAATCCAAGGACATCTCTACACTTAATCTGGAAGACCTAATTAGCTCTCTCAGAACATTTGAGATGAATCTAGACCTACAAAAAAGAAATACTGGGAAGGCTGCTGCTTTACAAACCACTGATGACTCTGTGAATAGCTTGATTCAAGAGGCAAAGGATTCTGATCTTGGTAAGGAATCAATCTCCTTAATCACAAAGAAGTTCGGCGACTACCTAAAAAGAATGAGAGATAAGAAGAAGATTGTACCAACATCAAGAACACACTTTGTTCCTTTTCAAAGAAATAAAATAACCGCCCCATCCCAAGGAAATTTCAGATCAAGAAATGATTCATCAGGTCGAACAGAAACAAACAAACTTGATTCAGTCCAATGTCGAGAATGCTCTGGATTTGGCCATTATGCAAATGAGTGTGCAAACCGACTCCGCAAAAATAAAAACATGGCAGTCTCCTTAAGTGACGATGACTCCGATGAAGAAAGCGACTTGAAGGAAGGTGATGACTGCACTTCACTTTCTGTCATTCAGAAAGATACATGCAAACTGCAGGTCAATCCTTTTGGTGTTGCCACCGGTGTTGCAACACCAGGCCGCAACACTGTGTCAAAATCACTGTGTCTTAATGCCAAATCAATGGTGAATCCTAAATTTGAAGAAATCCAGGAATTTGACCAAGAAGAACTCACTATTGAGATTGTGCAGATGATGTACGAAGAACTGTATGGTGATTGGCTCAAGAGGAACAAGATAAATACAATGCTTTCAAAAGAAAACACTGATCTAAAAAATAGTCTGTCTCGCCTTGAAGTCTTGCTGAGTAAGAAAGATCTTGAACTATGTAAAGTCAAGGATGACCTAGAGAAGGCATCGAAGACACTTGCTAAATTCAATTCAAGCTCATCTAAACTTGATGACATGCTAACTATGGGAGGACGGAAGAACCGGTCTTGGATACGTTGAAAGTATATATGAACACGGTGAGTTATCCAATGCTGGTTCAAAGAATACAGTATTTGTGAAAGGTGTAGAAGAATTCTCTGTCCCCTCAATTCTAGATCCACCCATGAAAAATGTTCCAATTCTAAAAATGACCACTGAACAGAAGCTGAAAACACCAAGTTCAGTGCTCTCACCTTCAAAAGGTCTCCATTCATCAAAAAAACCTCAAGTCAAGAAGACTGTGCCAACCTCTCAACCTAAGCAGAGAAAGCATCATTTCATCTGTCACTACTGTCGTAAGTCTGGGCACATCAAACCTTTCTGCTACAAACTCAGAAATGACTATCTCAGGTGGCATTCAAATCGGGTTTTGCATAAGGTGTTGACCAACACCAAGTTCAACACCGCAGTCAAAAGTTCTTCCACTAAGAAAATTTGGGTACCAAAAATTGTTATACAATGCAATGTCATTTATACCTCGCTAAAAACTAACATTGCAGGAGCATAATACTTTGACAGTGGGTGTTCCCGTCACATGACAGGTTCTAAAGAACACCTCATTGATTATTCTGAACTAAAAAGTGGACGTGTAACTTATGGAGGTGGTGCCAAAGGGAGAATTGTAGGCAAAGGAACCCTGAATGTTGATGGGCTTCCCACATTTCACAATATTCTACATGTTGAAGGACTTAACTCGAATTTAATAAGCATAAGTCAACTTTGCGACGATGACTTACATGTTAGGTTCAACAAAAATAACTGTAAAGTTTTTAATGATGCAAATGTTTGTGCTATGTCAAGAACGCGTTCTGCTGATAATTGCTATATTGTGGGAGAAAGTGATAATTGTCGAAGTGCCAAGGTAAGCAATTTGGATCTATGACATCAAAAACTGGGTCATGTGACCTTCAAGACCTTGAAAAATCTCTGTAAGTATGAAGCTGTGAGAGGTATGCCTAATTTGTGTTCAGATAATGCATATATCTGTGAATCGTGTCAAAAAAGAAAACAAACCTGTGTTGCGCACCCGGTGTTGCAACACTTTGGGACAATACGGTGTCTTGAACTTCTGCACATGGATCTAATGGGTCCAATGGATGTTGAAAGCTTGGGTGGTAAGAAATACTCACTTGTCTGTGTTTATGATTTTTCTCGTTTCACTTGGGTAAGCTTTATAAGAGAAAAATCAGATACTTTTGATGTCTTCAAGAAATTGCATGCCAGAATAACTAATTTGCATGATGAGAGAGTAGTTAAAATACGGACTGATCATGGCAAAGAGTTTGAAAATTCTCTTTTTACTTCCCTATGCGAAAAGAAAGGAATTTCTCATGAATTTTCGGCTCCTAAAACTCCTCAACAAAATGGAATAGCCGAAAGGAAGAATCGAACTCTTCAAGAAATGTCACGAGTCATGCTGAGTTCAAAGAATGTGTCAAAAAGGTTTTGGGCTAAAGCCTTGAACACAGCTTGTCACATTTCCAATCGTGTGTTTTTAAGGAGTGGTTCCACCATGACCTCCTATGAAATCATCATGGGGAGGAAACCAAACCTCAAATACTTTCATGTTTTCGGATGTATTTGCCACGTTCTAAATGATCGAGAACATCTTGCAAAATTCGACTCCAAAAGTGATAAGTGCTTATTTCTCGGATATTCAATGAATAGTCGGGCTTATCGTGTGTTTAACTTAAGAACAAGAACAACCATTGAATCTATTAATGTTGTTTTTTATGATCTTGCAGGAATAACAGGAAAATCTAAAGAGGATGATACTGAGGGACTGCTGGATTCAAGTGAGCCATCAACCAGCATCGGTGTTGAGACTGGTGTTGAGACCAATGAGGCAACACCATGTACAACACCGCCACTAACCAGAACAGAAGCCATGGAGAATGAAAAAGTCGATGATGATGATGTGATACACAATGAAGGAAGAAATATTCCCAGCAAAATTCAGAAGAATCATCCATCATCACAAATTATTGGTGAAATACATGAAGATGTGCAAACAAGGAAAAAGGAGAAGGTTGACTACCGTAAAATGATTGGACTACTGTGTATGAACTCCACATTCTCCCAGGTAAGCCACTCTTGCTTTGTGTCTTTAATTGAATCTAAAAATGTGAATGAGGCACTAAAGGATGAATTTTGGGTCAATACCATGCATGAAGAACTAGAACAATTTGTCCGCAATGATGTGTGGGACTTAGTCCCCAGACCTTCGAACGTCAATGTTATTGGATCAAAATGTATATTTAAAAATAAAACAGATGAATCCGGTAACATTATTCGAAATAAGGCTCGATTGGTAGCTCAAGGGTATACACAGGTTGAGGGGGTGGATTTTGATGAAACCTTCACGCCTGTGGCACGAATGGAGTCTGTCCGATTGTTACTTGCTGTTGCATGTCATATGCGTATTAAATTGTATCAAATGGATGTGAAAAGTGCTTTCTTGAATGGCATTTTAAATGAAAAGGCCTATATCTATCAACCGAAGGGATTTGAAGACCCTCACCACGTGGACCATGTCTACAAACTGAAAAAGGCCCTGTATGGACTGAAACAGGATCCACGGACTTGGTACGACAGGTTAGCTGACTATCTGATAAACTTGGGTTTCAAACGAGGTGAGGTTGACAAAACCCTCTTCATTCAAAAATTGAAATATGATATTTTGATCTGTCAAGTGTATGTAGATTATATCATTTTCGGTGGGTCATCTCAAATACTTGTGAATAACTTTGTGGAATGTATGTCTTCTCAATTCGAAATGAGCATGATAGGAGAACTAAACTTCTTTCTTGGATTACAAGTTAAGCAATTGCATGATGGTATGTTCTTGTGCCAGTCCAAGTATGCAAAAAATTTGATCAAAAAATTCTCTACCGACAGCTTAAAACATGTGAGAACACCTATGGGGTCAAGTGAAAAGTTGTCTAAGGATGGTGTTGCCGAAGGTGTTGACAACACCGTGTATCGCAGCATCATTGGGAGTCTTTTGTACTTAACTGCTACTCGTCCAGATATTATGTTCAGTGTGTGCTTATGTGCTAGGTACCAAGCAGATCCTAAAATTTCACACCTCAAAGCAGTGAAATGTATACTAATATACATTGCAGGTACACTAGAATTTGGTTTGTGGTACACTCATGACACAAACACAAACTTGGTAGGTTTCTCTGACTCTGACTAAGCAGGTGATATAGATGATAGAAAAAGCACCTCGAGAGGGTGTTTATCTTGGAAATAATCTTGTATCTTGGGCTAGCAAGAAACAAAACTGTGTCTCCATATCCACGGCCGAATCTGAATATGTGGCAGCTGCCAATTGCTGTTCTCAACTCGTGTGGATGAATCAAATGATTAATGATTATGGGTTTCATAGTGACATAATGATTGTGTATTGTAACAACTCTAGTGCCATAGAAATTTCTAAGAACCCTGTTCAACATTCTAGAACTAAACACATAGATATAAGACATCATTTTATTCAAGACTTGGTTGAAAAAAGTCTTATACGACTGGAGTTTGTCAGGACTGAAAACCAGCTAGCCGATATCTTCACGAAACCGTTGGATTTTGACAGATTTTTCAATCTTCGGAAATCTCTCATCATATGTGTACTTTAAAATCATTTGTTCAGTGTTGTCCGTGGTGTTGCCAACACCATAGACAACATCCGTTTGTGCATGACTATTACTAGGATATTAGGCATACTGCATATTCATAATCATCCTATTTATTTGTGCAATGACTGAACAGTGAAGGCAAATTTCTGAAAGGTACCCTCTGAGTGTTCATACTTCCAATCGTATGTTGAGAAATAGATTTTGCTCAATCCAAGACATTGAGTAGTTGAGGACATTCATGAAAATCGTGATCTTGTCTAAAGTGAAAAAATGACTTGGAAAATGTGAGCATAATGATAAAAACAGAAAAGAGGAAAATAAATAAAAAAAAAAGTTTAGAAGAAAATGGATGTGGGGACCCGGACGCTAATTCAAGTCTTAATCATTATTAAGGTCAAATATAACAATTAAGAAAAGTGGGACTAAAATTTTTTTTTTCTTTTTAAATTATAAGTGCGGAAACGTAATGTAAATCTATTTAATATACATGTCAATATAAAAGTACAAATCATGTACTACAAGTCTCTATCTCAACTAGGTTCAACGACTATACATCCAGTGCTGAATCCAATTCTGCTTCTGGGCCAGGATCTCCACGCTAACTATAATATCTCATCCTCTTCCTGATCCTGATCATGTCTCACCTGTTGTCATGCACACATACAAACAAGACAACAGCCGGATAACTCCGGTGAGAATTACATTCTCAGTATAAATCATGTATACATGCAATCATAACAGGTATAAAAGCATGAAATAGATATTCATAACATGTATCAAATCAGAAATGTAAATCAACACAAACTCTGAATATAACATGTATCAAATACGACACATAAATCAACACAAACTCTGAATCACACTCAGTGACTCATGGACTCTAACTCGACTCGTCCTAATCTAGGGATCCCGATCGGAATAAGAACATACAACCACCTACACTCCCGATCGGGGTGGTGGCATGTTCTTATTCATGAACTTTGGCTCTTTCCATTTCGAACATCAGTAATAGAAGAAACTCCAATTCTATCCACTCCGATATAGCCAAACGTCCGGCGTCTTGGCAAATCAGCCACAGACTGGTCCTATCGACCCTGGCGTCCATATCGAACATCAGTAATAGAAGAAACTCCAATTCTATCCACTTCGATATAGTCAAACCTCGGTGACAATGTGCAATGGGCCAGTGACGATTCCATCAAAATCAGGCACCTCTGTCACGAGATCAAATGTATACGACTAGGCACATCCGCCTATGACTCAATACATACATTGTCTATAAATCCATAGACCAAAGATATCAATCACATTCAATTGCAAATAACAATGCAATAACATAAAGTATGTGATTTTGGGAAACTCAAGTCGAATCCAACTCGAGTTGTGCAATCCCGCATCAACATCAATTTATACATTTCGTTTCGTTCTGTCGATCTGACTCTGTCGAAGTCTCGAACTCCCTGCCTATCAAATCAATCTGGCAATAACAATATCGAATACACTGTATCAATGTATAACTTAATTCAAGACCTGTTCTGATAAATACGCAAATTAAGACATAATCTGATCAATGTCAATGATATCATGATACAATCTCAATCAATACTGGATCTGATCAAATCAATCTACTGATGTTTCGACTGCATAACAATACAGTCTCGGTAACCCCGTCGATCTCAACATCACAGATATAATACCACAACTCATAATCGATATTAATACGAATCATAATCTTCAATAATCATAGATGACAATCGCAAATCTGCATAATCTTGATCATATCAACTCTAAAAATCATAACAATTATATAATCAGTCCGTTCTTCGATCTGACTTCAATTATATACTGATCAGTATACCCAGAACACAAAATATCAGTCAAATCACAATTTCCCCAATATCATAATCTCAAACGATATCCGAATTCAATAAAACTTACGTCCTGTTGTAGCTGTCGTCGCTAGGAACTCAGTACTGAAATCATATTACAAATCAGACGGGCGGATTTCTCGTAAATCATCAATTGAAACCAAGGTGAAGTTTTAAGATATTTCTGAGGATTTCTTCGATTCTTCCTCGTAAAAATGCTGAGTAATACAATATATATACCTCCCAATGCATGGCAAGAAAACGTGGCTCGTTGCATGTTCTGCACGTCTCACCGCGGGTGCGCTCGCTTTGCACCGCGGGTGCACTAAGCGTACTGTATCACATCCAACAATTCAGAAGACACAACCGCGGGTGCGGTGCATTTTTGACCGCGGGTGCGGTGACTCTACTGTACCAACACCGCGGGTGCGGTCACTTTTATGGCGCGGGTGCACTGACTCTACTGTACCACCTCCAAAATTTCAAAAGAACCATCGCGGGTGCGCTGGCACTTTTACCGCGGGTGCGCTGGCCTTTCTTCTCCAACACTATACTTTGCAACTAAACTCAAATTGCACGTCGCTTCTCCATGTCTGTTCTTCCATTCCCTATTCATAATACATGGTAACTCAAAAGTATTAAGCTAAAATCTCGGGCATTACAATGGAAAAAGCTACCTAGAAGAGTCCATTGAAGACCGTTCCTCTAGTGTGGGAGCTACCACTTCTAAGTAAAAAATTAGTAATGGAAAAAGCTACCTAGGGGAGTCTATTGAAGACCGTTCTTCTAGTGTGGGAGCTACCATTTCTGAATCTAAATAAAATTTTATGGAAGTTTGAAGACAGTTCTTCTAGTGTGGGAGCTACCCCTTGTTGTGACTTGAATTGTCTTTTACCGTTGGATATGGGGGTAAAATTGTGATTAAGTAGGATACATTTCGAAAATGGTAATCGTTGAGTTCGGAAATTTTTACTGTTGCTGTGCAACGTTCCGGAATTAAAAATTATTTGTTACCGTTGCTGCAAAATTATTCGTTACCGTTGCTGCAAGGGTTTTTATACCAAATCCATTGAATTTTAAACAATTTCGTTTTGTCATCTTCTTTCGGACTTATCAAATTTGATTATTGCTCCTTGTTTCCTCCCTTAACTGTGACAATTGTCCTTCTTAATTTACTGTCTCACACTCTCCCTCTTGAAAACAAATGGCAGATCATCAATTCGATCCTCAGGACCTACAAAGTGAAATGGCGGCAAGTCACGGTGTTTCTCCTCCGGCGACAACACCTCCAACAACACCACCTTCTGAGAGCCCTCTTGAAAACCCATTGCAGATGGTAGCTGTTGACACAGAAGCTGTCCCGTTGGAAAAAATTCTCCCTGGATAACCTGGAAATCCATTGGATGTTGAAAACCCCATTGATAACGAGATTTATCGAAGTGATTTTCCCACTCAACCTCCAATTTTTCGAAGGCAATCAAAGCGACAAGCAGGGTATAGCCCAAACATCGATGCACCAAAGAAACCACGACTGGCAACCTATTTTACTCTTGATCCAGACTTTTCGTCCGGAGATGACTCAAGTGATGATAATTTTGAGTTGGTTCATCGGAAGCAGTCAGCTCGTACAAAGAAAACATCAGCTCCGTCATCCTCCTCCGCTCCTCCAACTGATAAATCTTCTGAGCCCCCTAACGAGGTATGTTTCTCTTCTGAGGATGAACAATCATTGGCAGAATTCATGAACAGTTTGAAAGAGGAGAAAGTCGGGCAGGCCGTGGGGTCTGCTGGGGATGAAGCCTCACCAGTTGTCTCTGAGGAAATTGAAACAAACTCTGATTCTGACTCTGAAGCCAAAGAATCTGAGAGTGCCCCTGCTCCTGAAGTTGAACCTGAAGAACCTACTGATGGTGTTGACATAGGTGTTGAAGATAATGTTGACAACACAGAAACTATAGACTACAATCTTGCCCACTCCTTCTCGACAAGATTTTACTGTGAGGCGGCTGTTAGCAGATGGGCTCTTTATGCTCATCGAGAATTTATCGAAGAACTAAATATCGACTTCGAGGCGTACGGAAGGTATAACGTAACTACGTTTTTGCAAAATCGAAGGCTGAGTTCTACTGTTAATTCTGTCATGCCTTATGCAAGAAGACCGATACTTGAATTCTACTGCAACTTGGTCTCTGCTATCAGAAATGGGCGTTCTGTCAAGTACGGCAGAGTGTTTGTTCGAGATATCATTTACGATTTCTCTCCGTCCTCCATCAATGAATTCTACAAAACCCCATCGGAAGACGATATTGCTGACCTTCCTCACATTGATACAATCACTTCTGTTCTTACTGGCGGAATTGTCACTACATTTCCATACCTTCCTCAACGCCTTTCTGCAGCAAACCTGACTTCGTTTTACTCTGTGCTACACAAAACGGCGATTTGTAACTGGACCCCATCTACAAACTCTACTGTGGTTACACGACCACAAGCGATTGTCTTGTTCACTATAGGCACCGGACGTCCTTTTAATTTTGGACAGTTGGTCTTCACCACTGTCATGTAGTTTGCTCAAGGACATATGAAGTCTGTAAAATTGCCATTTCCCTCTCTTATATTGGGGATCCTTGAATCTCAAGGGTTTGTGCCTGATGAAGATGATCAGCTAACAGAGATTGGAGAACCGTTAAAAATCTCTCATGCTTTTCTCCGAGGAAATCGGAAAGTGGACCTTCCCTGGTCGGCCAACGTGGAAACTGATGTTGCTGCCCTCACTGCGGGTGTTGCTCCTGGTGTTGCCCCTGGTGCTGGCAACACCACTACTTCGTCCATCTCCAACTCTGATGACTATATCGTTTTGATGGTCCCCGAGGTCCATGAACAAATTGCTTTCGGTCTTCGACAGATTCAACAGGCCCGGGATACCATTGCCTCTGCAACCAAGCTGATCAGCCAATCCAATGCCACAATTTCCTATTATGAGAAACTGATTCCGGATTATTGGCTGCTCCTCGAGGTAGACGTACATTCTGGCCAAAAAAGGGGAGATGGAGATGGAGATGCGGCACCTGGATCGGAGGCTGGTCCCTCGAATGCTAATCAGGAAGACAGTGATAATGAGGAGGACACTGATGAACAAGCTGATTAGGCTTATGAGTTGGTCTTGTTTTATGTTTACTTTGCTTTTTATTTTTGTTCCATATATGATGTCGAAGTAATGATATCGTGTCTTTATAATTCAGGGGGAGAAGCAACTTACAACTCAGGGGGAGTCGTGACTCAGGAGGAGTTGGGTTATTTGTGTCAATTTTTTTTCTCGAGAAGTTTTTGTCCAGAATTGCAAAAAGGGGGAGAATGAAAGGAATATTTTATTCCGAATTCATTTAAGATATTATTTTGATTTTTCACTTCTAGACAAATTTAATATATTTGTTTTCCAAGATATACTGAATCCTACTATTAGGAATGATTTAATTAAGTTGAAAACTTATCTATAAGATATAAGGTATTTACTTTAAATTAGAGTTTGATTCATATTAAACTCTAGTTTTCTTGTTTATAGGTGGGAAGAATCTATGAAGATCTAGGTCAAAGTAGGGACTATATATATAAGAGGGTCAATTATCAATAAGGGGTGAGATGCAGAAAAATACCTTGACGGCGACAGGAGCTTTGCTGAAGCATATTCAGTTCTTGAAGATTTGCATAAGAAGCAAGGTTGGTCCGTCTATCGAGTGACCGTGTTGCCGAATTGGTGTTGCCAACACTCAAAGAACAACACTGACGCAGGGTGTTGATCGAAGAGTGGATTCATTTGGTTTTTAAGCAATACATGTTTGTTTTATGCGTCTAGATTTGATTTATGTTTTTTATGCATATTTTAATTCCTTGGAGTGCCAATGAATTTAGCTTTGTTTCTTTCACTAGTATTGTTTTGGTGTGAACAAGTGAAATTTTTGCCATGAGGTGCCGTACACCTCCCACCATCGACCTACTATAAGACAAATTTGGGTCCCAAAGGCAAAAACTCACTGTAAAGTTGTCTATACTTCATTGAAAACTAATACTGCAGGTCATTGGTACTTTGATAGTGGAAGCTCACGCCACATGACGGGATCACGAGAATATCTCACCGATTATGTAGAGCAAAAATGTGGTAGAGTGACTTATGGAGAGGGGGCTAAAGGAAGGATTGTTGGAAAGGGAACATTAAATGTTGAAGGACTACCAAAGCTCCACAATGTGCTTCATGTTGAAGGATTAAATTCGAATTTGATAAGCATAAGCCAACTGTGTGATGATAATTTGCATGTCGAGTTTGATAAACATACTTGTGAAGTTTTTGATGAAACTAACATGTGTATTATGACAGGTACAAGGTCTTCGGATAACTACTACCAAATAGGTGAGGAACTTTCATCCAAACATGCACAAATCAGTGAACTCAACCTTTGGCATCAAAAACTCGGTCATGTAAATTTCAAAACCTTGAAGAATTTGAGTACGAGGTATGCCTAACCTATCATCTAGTACACCATATGTTTGTGGAGACTGTCAAAAAGATAAGCAAACTCGCGTGTCACATCACATGTTGCCCTACTTTGGGACAACACGTTGTCTCGAATTGATACACATGGATCTTATGGGTCCTGTGGAAGTGAAAAGTTTTGGAGGTAAGAAGTATTCCTTTGTTTGTGCTGATTATTTCTCACGGTTTTCATGGATAAGTTTCATTAGGGAGAAATCAGACACTTTCAATGTGTTTAAAAAATTGGTCACAAGGATTACAAACTTTCATAATTTGAAGGTGAGAAGGATAAGGACTGACCATGGTAAGGAATTTGAAAACTCCTCATTCTCATTTTTTTGTGACAAGAAAGGTATTTCACATGAATTTTCTGCTCCAAAGAAACTACAACAAAATGGGATAGCCGAACGTAAGAATAGAACACTTCAAGAAATGGCAAGGGTGATGTTGACTTCAAAGTGCATTTTAAAGCGTTTTTGGGCAGAAGCCCTTAACACCGCATGCCATATTTCGAATAGGGTGTATTTAGAAGTGGTTCAACCATGACTTCTTATGAAATAATCATGGGAAAGAAGCCTAATTTGAAATACTTTCATGTTTTTGGTTGTATTTGCTATGTTTTGAATGATAGGGATCAACTTGCAAAGTTTGATTCAAAGAGTGATAAGTGTTTGTTTTTGGGATATGCCACTAATAGTCGAGCCTATCGCATGTTTAATTTAAGAACTAGGACTATTATGGAATCCATTAATGTTGTTTTTGATGACCTTGCAGATCTCAAAATGAAAACAGCTGAAGATGATGTGGATGAGTTTCTGGAAATTCCAATATCACTGGAAAATGCAGATGTTGCCCGAGATGTTGCAACACCTGACACTGAATTCACTGAAGATGCGGACGAAACGAATAACGATGATGATGCAGTAGATGACGGACAGAATATTCCAAGTAAAATTCAGAAAAGCCATCCATCATCTCAAATAATTGGAAGTATGCATGAAGGTGTCCAAACTCGAAAGAAAGAAAAAGTGGATTACCGAAAGATGCCTGGACTTATTTGCATGAGCTCCTTATACTCACAGATTAAGTGAATATCTACTGGAAATTGGCTTCAAACGAGGTGAGGTAGACAAAACTCTTTTTATTAAGAAATCTAAAGGTGAGAGTCTTATTTGTCAAGTTTATGTTTATGATTTATCACAATTTTCATGGGTTAGTTTCATTAGAGAGAAATCGGATACTGTGATAATTCTAGTACAATTGATATCTCAAAAAATCCAGTAAAACACTCTCGAACAAAACACATTGACATTAGACACCATTTTATTCGAGATTTAGTAGAAAAAGGATTGATTCGAATTGAATTTGTTGGTACAAATAACCAAATGGCTGACATATTCACAAAAACATTAGTTTTTGAGAGATTCTCCAACCTTAGGAAATCTCTCAGCATGTGTTCTGCCTAATCATACATAGATGTTGTCTCAGATGTTACAAGATCTCGGACAACACCTAAAATGCATGTGCATTTCTAGGACTTAGACATACTGCATCTGCATGCATACTGTTATATGATGTGTTATCACTATGTTGCATAAATCTTCTGGTGCACTTACAATTTCTTGTTCTATCTAAACTTAACACACTTGGATATGCTTAACAATCTGATTAAATCACAAATTAGTTGAAGGATGATCATGTACTCCATGACATTGTCTCATACAAAAAGTGACTTGAAAAGATTTAGTACAAAGAAAAATCAATTATGCATATGCTCTGTATCAGAAGAAAAGATGGGAAAAAGCTACCTAAAAGAGTCCAATGAAGACTGTGTTTTTAGTGTGGGAGCTACATCTTCTGAATTTAATACAGAAGGCAAAAATAGAAGAAAATGGAAAAAGCTACCTAGAGGAGTCCTAAAGAAGACCGTTCTTTTAGTGTGGAAGCTACCACTTCTATGATCAGAAAGTTGATAAGTCTCTAAGTGTGCAAAAAAAATCGAAATATATTTTGAAATTGGACGTGTTGTCAGAAGATGTTGCCAACATTTGTGACAACATTTCATTTGTGAACATATCTCATATTTGTTTTCATGTTTCTATTTCTGTTACATTCTATTATTAGGCATAAATAGGTCATGCATAAACATAACATTGAGAATATTGTTGGTCAAGAGGGTATGCGTATTTTAACAGAGAAAATTCGATGAAAATCCGGATTTTGCTAGAAATCCAATATTTGTGATTTTTGATGGTTCAGTGGTGTTAAAATCGATGTGAGTTTCAATTCTAGAAATTATTTTGAAATGATTTTGGACGCAATTATCTTAGTAATTTTGGTAAGTGAGTACGGGCCAAAGCTGATCTGGTCTCCTACGAGAACTTAGTTTATGACTATCGTCTGGCTATGGAGGTAGATGTCCATTCTGGACAAAAAGGGGGAGAAGACGTGACTCAAACTCAAGGGAGTGTGAATTGAAAGGATCAAATGATACCATCTATCTGATACCTTTGCTTGATTTCGTTTTTAATGTTCTGCTTTGTTAAGGTTATGCTTCCCTGATGTGTTTCTATTTTAATGAACTTCTAATGATTTTTTTTTTTGCATGTGTTGTCTCAGGTGTTGCCAACACAACAAACAACACCCGTACTAACTTGATTTTATTCAGTGGGAGAAAAATTATCATATTAAGGGGGAGTTAACTGGAGTTCAACTGAGAAATTGAGTTTGATTTGATTTTGTCCAGAAAGGCAAAAAGGGGGAGATTGAAGGGAAATATAATTTTCATATTGAATTGATTTCCCTAATATTATCTTTTTCTTGTTGATTTGATTGAGTATAATATTTAATTATGGTTTTGCCTTTCTAGATAATTATGTTAAGATTTTATTGTGATATAATATTTTCCTTAAGTCTAATTTCATTCTTGATAAAATTATGTGGAATATTGGATTTGACTTTTCTAGATATTATATTTATGATAAAGATCTTGAAGATATTATATTATTGATTTAACTCTTGATTTTTTTATTTTGTAGATTTTCTTGTGAGATGAAGTGAATTATAAATAAGAGATATGGAGATTAAAAAGAAGTGAGAGAGTTTTAGTGGAGGAGTTCACGTGTAGGATTTTCGTGGAGATGATTTTCTTGGGAGCTTAAAAGAAAGAATTTTCGTGGGAAAAATTCAGAGAGTTTATGTGTAGAATTTTCGTGGAGTCGAAGTGTTTTTCGTGGGAAGTTTTCGTGAAGAGTTTTCACGTGAGAAGATTTTCTTGGAGTTTTTAGTGAGTTTTTCTTGCGGCTTCTTCCTCCCGGTCAATATTCACTTCTGTGTGCACGTTCAGAAATTCAGAGAAAACCCTTATTCGAGAAACGTGCTGTGAAGAGGGTGATAGAGTGTTGCTGTGAATGTTGAGAAAATCTGCGGACAACATCTGGGAAGAAGTTGACCGAAGATTGCTTCTCGTGGATCTACTTTTTTAGCAACGTTTTTGCTTTCTTGTTTTAGTTTTATTCTAGTTGTTTGTTTTAGAAAGCATTTGTTTTCTCAACTTGTTGAGGAAATTGATTTTTGTCATAATCACTAGTGTTAGGTTTTTGTAAACGATTGAGTTTTATAGTGATTAATTTTTGCCATAAGGCACCGCACAAGTATAAATACTTGTGCATATTTAATCTCGTCCATCTGTTTATTTAAAGTGAATTTGTGTTACAAAATATAATATTCCGCTGCATGTTGTCCGAGATGTTGTAACATCTGGCACAACATTTAATTCTGATAAAACACGAATTTACTATTTCACATCGTATACTGATATTCTTATTATTTTGAGCATCTGTCGGACAAAATAATCCTAACACAACCGATTAATGATTAAAATCCAATATATTTCAAGGAACAAAAGATGATTATTTTCCATATAGTGAAACCCGTAATGTTGATATAATCATTTTAATCTGGTTTATTTAGACAACTCTTAATACTAGTATTTCGGATTGATGCTCCTGCTGGAAATCCTGAGTTCCCTTATGTTTGTTATTGCAAAATCTTGAGTGTAGGGTGATATTTATTGGATCGGATCAATCAGGAAGCGATCAAATCCAATATAGAACCGATTCCGATGCTAATATTGAATCGGATTGGATTGAAAATCGATCTAGAATCATTTTATTCTGGTTTGACCCTAGACCAATTTCATAAATATATACAAAGTAGATAATTAATTTTAAATAAAGAATTGAGAAGTGAGGATCAGGGTGTGTTAATATAATACATTTTTTAGTAGTTTATTTGACATATAATTTACTTAGGTCTACAACGGTTGAAAAATATTGATTCAAAATTAGTTCCAGTTCCAATTGGTTCAGTTCAGTTTCTGCTTTGGATTGGGGTTAGACTCTCAATCCGATTAATCTAGAACCGGTCCAATCCGATATCCTACAAGATTGATTCGGTCCCATCACCCCATAATCCAGAACAGGTTTAATCTGGTCCGATCCTAGAGCATGCCTACTTGGGTGTGTAACTTCACAAAACATTTGTGCATAAAAATTTGGTATTTATTTTAAGCCAACCGATCGTTGAAGAAGAAATTAATTGAAATTATTTTGTTGATAACAGAAGCTGCAGCTACGTACATGATACAATCCTACGATTATCATCACAGTTACTTTTCATCAGTTACAAGAAGACCCATTGATGAGAAGCAGCAATCACCTCTTTTATGAAGTGATCAATATGTGACATTTAGACCACTCTGCAGTTCAAATTATTTGTTTTGTAACCTAATCACCAACTACAACTTTCGATAAACTATAGAAAGATGATAAAGAATAAAAATTTTCCCTATCCATTTGCAGCTTGTGTAGATGAATATTTCAGAAATGAAACAATAGACGAAGACAAAGAGAAAACATTGGAGGATCCTATCTACAAGGGCTACAGAGCTGTTCTGGATTCAAAATCCATTGATGAGACACTGGTAATGTATAGGCGCACATAGATTCAAAACTACAGATATGCAATTGTTTGTTCATCTTTCTTAGATCATTTTCTTCATGAATGCACAGGCTTTGCATGCTAGTTGGGAGCCACCACATTCAATACACTGTTACAGGTTGCCATGGCAGCAGTACGTCAAATTGGGAGACGTTCTTCGCCATTTCGGGGATACAGTCGTGGCTCTACATGGATGCATTCAAACTCAAATTCAGGTCATCATTTTGATTACAAGTATCCTTTGTAGCCTTTTCTTGGACTATATCCAAATCCCAATGTATGCCTACCAAATATGTTGATTATTTGGCTACCCGTTACGCTACGTTGAGCTGTCCGCGAACCGAGATAAAGAGTGTAGCTCGGTACGAGTCAAGATAGAGTAGTACCTCAAGACGAGATCAAGCACTGACGTCTCAGAACCCCATCTAAGTATAAAAAGTATTTAATATAAAAGCAGCTGGAGCAACTTTGTTTTTAAATATTGTCTAAATCGCTAATATTTTAAGATAAATTGCTTGTCCTAACTTGTTTTATAGAAGTTCATTGAGATTTCGTAATTCTTCACACAAATATTAAGCTTTATCTAAAAAAATTTGAGCTGCTTGAGTTTAAGCCCAAGTTACTCAAAAAATGCCCGAATCAATTGCAAGCTCGAAAATTACTGCTCAATCAAGTTCGAGCTCAAACTCTAAGCGTTGAACTTTTTTTTGATTGAATTTGTCTAGTTTTTTGTTCAGTTGTACTACACTTAGATGTAACATATATTGTCAACTTCTTATTCACTCAATTTATAACTTGCATAACTCAAAGACTCCACGGTCTGTTCGAGTTCTTTTCAAAGATCCATGCATTCGAGTAGCTGCAGAAGTAACCAAAGCATTATTGGAACTAGCTGAAAATATTAAAAACCATCGCCAATGCTCGCCCGAGATTCTATCCGACCACCTACACCAGGTCCTGCAAGACTTAGATACCGCCCTAAAATCCCAGCCGAGGCTCTTTCTCGGATCCAAAGCCACCAATGCCAAAACCAATATGTATGCCTTAGCAGCGGCCACCGCCAGAAAAAGTCTTCCCAATACTACGGATCCCTGCTATCTAGCGTTAAAACCGATACATCATCATTGCTCAAGTGGAAGTCACAAAGGGTAAGGGAACAAGGGAAGGAGGCCGAAAAAAAGATGTTGAGGCCAACCTTGAGCAAGATTTCAATCATGAGCCTCGAGTTCTCAGAGGCACTTCCATTTGCTGCCTTTGCCTCCTTATTAGTCGAGGCAGTGGCAAGGCTCGATCTCGTGATAGAGGAGGTTGAAGAGTTGGGGAGGGTAGCTAACTTCAGGGAGTATAATTCCAGTAATGATCAAGTGGTCGTGATTCGCAAAAAACCTGGGATGGGGAATTCTGCACCATCGAAGAACAATTTGCCTTCCCATGGATCAGAATGACGGCAACATTTAAAACACTGCTAGCATACTTATCAGTTATCCCAATCCATATGGGTTGTTTTGGAACTTCTGAAAATTATTCATCTAAACCATATTTATTATAAAGGTAAAGGTGTAACTGCTAGTTGAATCAAATAACTTGTTATGGTATTTGAGTTGCTGACATATTCCTCGTCACATCTTCAACTCTTGCATTTGTATAACAGTGAGTAAAAATTACATAATCTTTTAACATATAGCATGATCCAAAAAGAATTGAAAACTACTTAAAATGTTATTATCATGCACCATGATTTTATTACATAATCGATTATTCATGTGTAAAAGGAGTCTAGCTCTATTCTTTAAACTCTAGCCCAGACCAACTTTCCCCTAAACATCTTACAGGAGATGGAGACTAAAGTTCGAGCTAAACTCGAGCATAAGTGTAAAATGATCTGGTAAAGACTTTACGGAAATTGGGTCATTTACCCCCTACTCTAAGTCTCTTACCTTGCTTGGGCCAATTTCTTTTCGCTATCTGCACATATATTAATACGTACGCATTTTATGGCCCGTCTTGTAGAATCTGCGCAAAGTAGACATGATTTAAGGTGGGAAAGAGGGTCTGCCCTGCCCAGTCCTTCCCATCTTCATGACTATCAAAGGCATGCTAAAAATAGCACATAATGACACTCTTGGGTATAACATGTTTCTCAGCATATGCTAAGGCGATATTTATACACGTGAATATGTAAATGTAAAAATAATTTAGTATGATAGAAATCTAACTCAATAAGCATACAATAATGATGTGTAGAGTCACCAGATATTACCTGAAACACTTTGGACTATTGAACTGAAGAAATTGTCAAGAAAAATGCTAAAGTTGATTTCCTGAAAGCATTTGCAAAAAGAAAAGAAAGATACATGGCCAGAGAGAGAGACCTGCAGGCATGTGGACTTCACATAAAACAACCACCTAGATGGCTAATTCAAGAGGCTTACAAAGATTACATACCTAAACAGGGGAAGTCGCAAACCATCACCGTCAATAGTCAGATAAAGGAGTAAACTAGCAAAACATTGGATTATAAGCACAAACAATGGCACTATTGTAAACAAACTTCTATTTTAGTAATGCCAGCTGTATGACAAGGTTCAAGTGCCATTACACTTCATAAAAATGAAAAAGAATTTAAGTGAAACAATAGAAGCACCGTCCACAGAAAGTTGAGCCATTATCTTCATGGAATACATTGATCTTGAGATGGTGATACTGTTCTTCTTGTTTGATCCAATGTCTCAGTTAGGAGACAGCCGAGCGATTGCCTTCGGATTCATCTGGTCATTGAGATTTGTGACGATAAGTTTATTTACGAAAGATTTGTTCGGAATATGATTTTATTTTTTCATAGGAATAAAATATCTCATAGATTTGGTAGGATATAATCTTACAGATTTGGTGGGATATTATTCTGGTCGTCTTTGCCAATTTAAAGGTGTATCAATTGTTAAGTTTAAATATATACAAAAAAAGAGATGATAATTTTCTCTCATTTTATCGTGTTGTGTAAATTCTACAATCTGCTCCCAAAGGGCTATGGAGTTCGAGGCATTTGCTTCATGGAGTAAGATGATATACACAGTTGTATGGTTGTCGTTTTTTCCTCGTTTAGACATGTTCAGAATTCATAGATTTCTCCACAACTGACAGTCTAGAATAATATAATACAGGTGGATGGTGTCAATGTATTTTAATAAATAAAACCAAGAAAAATCATAGAACCTGTTCATAATTAGAAAACTGGCATCTTTGCCAGACCTGAATGCATACCAGGCCAACAGATGAAGAATGAAAGTCCTGTATGCTGCTCTTGAATCCAAGAAAAAGAAGAGATTGGAACAACATTTGATTCGAAGCCAAGGTGATTCGTTGAGCTTCGAAATCACTTAAGGGATTAGCTGCAATTCCCTAGATAAGCTTACGTGATTGAGGGAGCTGAAATCTCAATCTTTTCCATCTGCTGGTCACCAAATGTGGGTATAAATTAAGGATGTGTTCTGGCATGAAGTCATGCCTAGTCAATATACCAACAACAGGAACTCTCTGCAAAACAAAATAAATAAACAAATGGCATTTTAATAAAACTGGTGAAGTCGTTTAAAAAGATCGAAAGTGAAATATTAAACTTAAATTATATGTTATCCTACAAGACTGCAATACCCGTGAAAGTAAAGATGCTCGATCAATACATCATGACTAGCCATGTACTAAGATGGTCACAAATAATTTGGAGTCACATCCCCCACAAGAAATAAAAATACATGCTCTTGAATCTTGATAGCCTTAGAAATTAGTGAACTTCCAAGCAAACAGTTACATTAGCACGGGTACTATGAAGGCATTTTGTTCCTCAACATGTGTCAAATGGAAGATTAGTTCATACTCAAAAATGCCCAACTGATATTTTTTAGACTACCTGGCAAAGGAAAATAGGTTATATAAACCAAAATAACGTAGAAATAATATTGTTTACCGTTACCAGAAAAAGAGAACAAGGATCAACAAAATGGTGTATCAGTTATAAAATAAAAATGTCTTACATCAGAAATCTTGGGAATAACCAACAGGTGCCTCAAACCAACTTGACGAAAAAGAATGAGCGCCTTAGCTAACGACATAGTCTCTACAACAGTATAGGGTGATGTATTTGTAAAGGGGTGCAAGTCTATGAACATTTCCATCTCTTCCTCAGATAAATCTACATCTTCAATTTTGTCACCAAGGCCCAATCCCTTCTTCGAAAAATCACCAGCTGAAAACTGTGTAGAGGCATCTGAGCCAACAGGTGCCGGGGTTCGCAAGAAAATCTTCGTTTTTAATAATGTGATAAGATGAGCGCGGAGGATTAAACCAAATAAAACTGGAGAAACAGAGAATGGGGGCTCATCCACCACTGGAAATCCATTGTGCCTTGTCGTTTTGAGGATATGGACTATATTACTTACTTTCTCCATTCCATGGAAGATCCGAAGAGGGCCGGTAACCACATCACCAACTGTCAATTGCCTCATATATGGCTCAACATGAGATTCTAAGTAAGGAAAACCCTTTGATGCCACAATGAGGTCGTATATATTTCCATTGAATGCATCAGCAACAGTTTTGGAGATGAGAAGAACAAGCATACTAAGTGGTAACAGTAATAAATTATTTGTGAGTTCAAGAATAATTACACATAAGGAAACTGTTGTCCTCATAGTCCCCCCAAGAAGAGAAGCAGAACCAAGAACTGCGAAGAGGCCATGGTTGAGATTCGAGTTAGAACCAACTAACATTCCAACAAATCGTCCATAAGCTGCACCTGTCACAATAACTGGCACAAAGAGGCCTGCAGGAGCCACGATACCATAACTGAAAATGCTGAGAAAATAGCATGTGACGAAGAAAATAAACATTGATGCAAGATGAAACTCAGAGTCTGTGTTTTTGCTGAAGAGATTTTTGATAGCATCATCATTTGTATTAAAAAAGAGGCTGGCAAGATCATTGTAGTGACCGGGCTGGCACTGAAATTTCTTGTAATTTCCAGAACGGCCAATCGTTGGACAAGGCTCTGAAGTATCAGATGGGCATGGACGACAATATGCAAGCCATGGCAATCCAAATAGAAGACAAGAAGTGAAAATGGAGATAGAGCAAGCCAAAATTATCTTGTAAGCAATTCCCTTCCTGGCACAGACAAAGAAGAAACAATTACAAATCCCTATGAGTATAGGTTGGTGGATTAAAAAGGACATTTAATCACTTCATTATCAAATTGAAAAACAAAGAATCAAAAGCAAAGACATACTCGTTTATCATATTATAGAATCGGAGAATTTTATTGAGTAAAAGATTGTAGGAACTTCCAACAATGCCTCCAATAACTCCGAGAAGAAGAACGGGAGGTACATCCCTCAGGTGATAGGATATATTTGCTGAGGTGACATCAAACATTATGAGACCCCCTTTACCAAATAGTCCGCATTCACCCCTCAAACAGACATCAATCAGAGCTCGAAGGACAATTGCAACAACAGCTGTAGTAAAGAAAGCTCTCCACAGCAGAGCACTTCTCCACCTGCAGAGAAAGTCAAGTATAACTAATCTTAGTAGCACATGATACAATACATTCTCAGAACCACGCATTGTTTACCATTACACATACCTCCTGCCCAATTGTCATGTCCACATACATATTCGTCATCATAGATTAATAAACCATTTTTTTCTCACTTGCACCTCGGATAAGGCTTAGTATGACCAAATTGCAAAAAGGATACGTACCAAAAATTTGATTTTTAGCTAATTTATATCAAAAGGTCACGCACAATTGCTAAATTAATCCAGGCTCCAAAGTTTTCAAATTAGATATTGAAAGTTGGCTAAATAAGAACTTAAATGGAAACAGTTGAGTCGACCAAAAGAATGATAATATCAAGTAGAGACAAAGTAACCAGTAAGGACAAGTCAAACAAAAGATAAAAGGTAAAAGAGAGACAAGATAACCAATATGGATGATGTATCTGGTAGGAATGGAAGGAGTTGGAACACTGGCAAAACCAACATAAACAATGGAGACGATGCACAAAGCGGAAGCAACATGGCCTATAAAGCCAATAATGCTTAAGGTGGGTGGATGAACGATTGACCATGATCAGCCATTTAATGACTCCATGATGACCAGTAATGACTACGCAGCAAACATGTACACCACAATAAACACCTTTTCACAATAACAGTTTTCTCGTAAGTATTTAGTAGTACTGACATGTTCAGATTTTACGGAACTGAAACATGGGCACCTAATGATAAGACAATGTTTACTAAAAATAACAATATTTTACCCTACAAATATGGGATCGTTATTTCACAAGTAAAAACTCGTTTCTTTGATCCTCGTATACAGTTTATACACAAGAATTAAGGAACGAGACACCTCAAAGTCACAGAAAAACAGCAGTAAGCAAATTTCAGGGAAATTCTGATATTTTAAGTTTTGGTAAGCAATTATGATTACACCTCTAGAACTTTAGGAATAAGATACCAGTTAAAAGATAAAATTGCCACATTAGTTACAGCAAAAGTAATAAATAAACACCGTAAATGTAACAATACTGAATAAATACAGATAGAATTTACGACACACATAGAAACATGACATCAAATACATGCTAAAGAAGCATCGTCAATAAATTAAAACAACAATGTTAAGAAAACCACAAATAACAAACAAAATTCCACCCATAGAAGCATAAACAAGAAAAACAATCCATCGATTCTATTCACACTTATTTTATCCTCTCAGTTCTGACGTTTTGAAATTTTTAATTCAATAAGTAGCACTTTCAATATAGATAACATGTATGCGATATAATCAAAATGCCTAGCATGATTACATCTTTCAGAGATATAGGAGGTATATTGATCAACTCAGCCGTATGACATCAATTTTCAAGCTAACAAGGCAAAAACAACAGGGAAACTTAGGAACTTTTTGTCCGAAAATTTAATATCGATCCAGAATCCTAGGTGAGTTAAAACAATAGCACCTTTGATTCTTGAAATAGTACCAAAAAAATCCTAATCTAGATTTGGGACTCAAGGAAAGCTAAAGGACATAAGTCAAGTTATACCAAGATGCCAATTCCTCAAGAGCAAACAACAAACCACCAACTGGAGCACGAAATGCAGCAGCTATTCCTGCAGCAGATCCACATGTAACAAGATCTCGCCTGTCTCGATCATTGTTGAAAACCCGCAACCACTTCCAGGTAAACCCAAACTTATTTGACCCACCCTCACCTATTATTGCAGCTACGATGGCACCTGTATGAACCATTGGCCCTGCCTTTCCAATGTTAAGTGATGATGACACAGCACATATGCTTCCAACAATCTGTGCACGTGTAAGACATTTTAATTTTTTGAAGAACACTTAACAATAGTGGATTTTATATCTCAAGCAATTAGCAATCTACACAAAGATTTTCTATTCACTTTTGAAGTACAATTTAATCATACAGATAAAAAAAATCTTAGGTTCCATTTATTTGGTTTTCCATAGAGATTATTTTCCACAAAATCCAACTGTTTAGTATCATTACCTCTCAGAATCAAGTTGCCTCACTGTCACCATATCATTCCAAAATATACATCCAACAATTTCAAATTTTATAATATCTCACATTTAAAATTTAAACCAAACACATTTTCAAATAACAAACATCACATCGACTCCAAAAGTTTCCAAATAAAATTACTTTTCAGAAAATTTCAAAAACTTCTAAAATTGAGTCGATGATTTTGATCATTGAACATAGCCCAGCTAGTGCCAATTAAGTTACGAAATATGGTTAAAGTGATTTGCACATCATTCGGATGCTAATTTCAGTTAGCACATTGTTAATTTTAAAGCATTTTGGAATCATATTGAAATACGATCATGAAATCCAGTAGGGACAAAGTAAAAAGAAATATAAACAGTATACTTGAATTGAAGAGGGCATAAAATTAACTTAGAATGGAGTCATCAAGAAAAAATTAGGTGATTTGGTGACAAATGAAACTCTAATTTTTTTTTTGATCAGAAACTATCATTTATTATTATAAAATTAATTTAGGTTACATAACATCGTGGATGAGCAATCCACAAAAGAACTCATGAAATACAATCTAGAGACTCTTCAAAAGCGAATAAAACACCAATCCCTAGCTAGGCCGGATAAATGCAAATAATGATACATTGGTACGATCAGCGCCCATCTCGCTACTCTAAATCTGATTTTCTCCCATAAATCCTCGCAAGAGTCTTCCATGTCGTTGAAAATTCTGTTATTTTGCTCCGTTCATATCGACCAAAATAAACAGTGAATAATAATGCACGAGAAAACATTTCAGTAACACATAAACGGAACATTCCTTTGAATATTATTATGAGGAGAGTATGTTATCAGTGCCAAAATTATTCATTTTGGCTACCATTACAAGTTTATATTAGTTTGTGTTGATCTGAAGGACTAAAGAAATGCCAATCCAGGCACTTGACCTAAGCAATTTGAATTGTAGCCTTCTTTCACTTAACAGAATTTTTTTCATTTTCACAACTATTGAATCCAGATATCCTCACAGAGTTGGTTGATCAATTTCAAATTACACAAATTCCTACTAAGAGACAGAGAGAGAAATAGGAAGATAAAGAAAAAGAAGCAAGGTAATTTAAACCCAACTATGCAAATCCCAAGGTACCTTGATGAGCAGAGTTCGCAACGAAAATATTGCTGGTGCATCTACACCATTCAAATAAGCCTTAACCTCTGGTATTCCTGAACCGGCAGCCTCAGGTGCTATAAAAGCAGTGATCAAGCACGCAAATAATGTCAATCCAAAATTTGACGATGCAAATACAAGGAAAGCCACCGTATACCTGATCCAAACTCAATATATATGCATTAGTTCAGATGCAAAACCAACAAAACACGAGAGAGGTGGCAAGGAAGAAGCAAACAAAAATAAATAATACCCAGAATCCAGATACCATGGAAAAATTATTAATTATAACATAGCTATAGGTTTAAAAGTTTTAAAAGCAAAACATGAAGTAATAATTCCATATTATTGGATAAACCAAAGCTTACTATAAAAATCTTTATCCAAACATAAGTACCATGATTCTAACTTTCCGGCCAACTTCATACATAAAGTGCCAAGATTCTTACTTTCTGGCCAACATCATGTTCGAGGTAACGACAAACTTGATTCCAGCTATATTTTCTACAGCAAGGTTGTTGAAGAACCCAAGCAGACCGACTATAACTCCAATAAGAAAACAAAAAATCCATTTCATGAGTATATATTGAAATATCTGGGTCTTCCCTCTGCTCCTCCAATCTTGTCTGAAAAAATCGTTCTCTATGATCCTATACAAAAAATTACTTCAGTTAGACCTTGAATTACTGCAAAATCATCAAGAGCATAGGCAAACAACGCGACACGGTCAATGAATCTTAAACTACATTCTCTTTAAGATAAGGTTGTATTATTGTGAATAAAAGTATTCGATAACAAAATAAAATGAGAAAGGAATCACATGGTACAAGGGGAAGCAATTCAAATATGCGTAATCACAATCATTTCTTGCAATATTAAAATGACATCGATAAAGCTAAATTTCAGTGGATTCATTAAAATTTATCAGGCTACAAAGCAACAATTTCACACCATTCTTTCAGGTAAGACATGGCAATGCAGTTAAGTCGAAAAAATGAACCCAAATGCACAAAGCCCCATCAACGGAATAATGTTTCAAAATTTTTAACTTGAATAAATGTTGCAGAAGGGTCTTTACATCACAATGGAAAAAACATCCTCATTAGTCATTACACTTGAAAAGGTAATGAGTCCTAAATACAAGAAATATACTTATTCAAATATGAACCCGTAATTGTTCCCAGAAATTATCATCCTCACTAATAACATTGAAAGGAATCTCTAGCAAATAATAGGAAAGAATGAGTGACAAAATCACCCTGCGTGTAGTTCCGAAAATAAAACAAGTTATGTAGTATAAATCTTTTAAACAATTACCTTAAAATCATATTTTGACATGATAGTACGTTATTATTTGGTTAACAGTATATAAATGAGGTAATTTGAGCATACAAACTTCTTAACACAACATTGCTCGATAAACTTCATAAATTCCTTTCAGCTTTAAAATGTAAACTGAATAATCGAACAAATAGTGAAGTCAAGTATGCATACACAGCAGCATATATTTTCAGCACACGCCATTTTCTATGTAATTCTCCGTTGAGCTAACTCGTCCAACATAAAATGCTCGTATTTCCATGAAATAACAAAGCAATTGAAATTTAAACCATTTTAACCCATCACAGGATTCACATAATTCTTTTCAAAATCAAAATACAAAGAACGTAGAATTGAGTCAGCGTCGACTAGATCAAGAAAATATCTGTCATACACTCGTAAAAAATAGCAAATCTATTGAGGTTCATCCTCCCACACAAACTTCAAGTCAGCGTCCAAATCAATTGAAAAGCAGGGCATAGTATACACCTCTCTTCTAACCACTGCAGCGGTATAAACATACGAACACTAATCCAACACAAGCTGACAAGCATCCGCATTCGCATACAAAAATAGATCGTGCATGAACAAGAGAGGTTACTCGTAGTCAAGGCTTTCAATTGGACAGAGATCAGAGCCGACAATGGCAACTTGAGAGGACGTATTAGACTGCGATCGGCGCAAGCGCAGGCGCGTCGACTCCTGCTGCAGCTGCTGTTGATAACGTAACAGCAGCGGCTCCTCCATCACCGCCGGAGCCTCCTCGTCCTCGGCCGAAGTCAAGCCGCTCGAAACCGCCATCTAGCAGTGTGATCCACGGAGAAGAAATGGCATTGACTGAGCAAACGTATAATAAAATCAATTATTCATAAAACAATCAAGGTGTGACAATAATGCCAAGAAGTGGGGCCCGTTTTCTTCCGTACATTAGCCATTTTCTAATAAATAATATTATTATTATCATCGAATTTATATTTAAATTTATTGAATTTCAATTTAAAAAAAATTATATATATATATATATATATATATATATGAACTGCGATTATAATCAAGCTCAAATTTATATTCAAGTATTTTGGGGATAATTCATAGTTTCGTGTCCCTCACTGCGTCTCCATAAACATTTCTATCATTACTTATCGCGTCAAGAATTAACAAATTTTCGACAAAAATTTGTGTGAGACGGTCTCATGGGCGTATTTTGTGAGACGGATCTCTTATTTGGGTCATCTATGAAAAAATATTATTTTTTATGCTAAGAGTATTACTTTTTATTGTGAATATCGGTAGGATTGACCCGTCTCACAAATAAATATTCGTAAGATCTGCTCTAAATTTTTTTAAAAATTAAACGATACTGGAACTCTAACCCAGATTTCAATATGACTTTCCTCGAAATTCCACCCAAAAGCCGATAACTGTGTTCTCATCTCGGCATCTCAGGCTAAGATCGCCAGCTTAGTAAAGTGTTAAACTTAGGATTAGAGATTTTATTTCTCAGTATCATCAGTTCTTTGTTTAGTTCTTTTTGAACGGTTAACATTTATTTGAAGATATGCACATACTTCTTACAAAAATACTAATATGATTCTAATCTTTAATTTTATTTTTTTGATGATTATTATATTTTAGCTGTAAAAATATTTGTTTTATGTTTTTTTATGACAATTTCGTACATTTATAAACAAAATGTGAATACACAATGTCAAAAATATTAAAATTATGAAATTGGAGTCATTTGAGCCTTTTTTAACATAGAGTGCTATGAACCTAGTTATTTTTCATAGGTTTGATGATCATGAGGGAAGATTCATGATAAGGGCAATTATTTTAGATAATTCTGAGTGAATTTTTGTTGCCGCAACCGCTCACATGCGTAGAGATAACAATGGATCAAGTCGAAATCTTATCACATATTAAACCCGTCTTGGGGGGCGGGAGCGGGTTTAGACCTACCTAAACAGGTCCTAATTAGCGGACCCTCTCCAAACCTGACCCGTTCATGTTTGCTTGCGATCAAGTAGTGACTGTGCCAACTAGTTCTATGGTCTAGAAGAAGGAATTGATTGTCCAACTAAAAGATTTGCTTATGGATAATCCATTTGACGGCATTCAACACTTGCTGGATTTTGTAATAAGTTGTTTTTTATGATCGTAATAGATTTTTTCTTTTCAAAAAAAAAAAATGATGAGATGAACTAAAAATTTTAAATCCAAACATTAGCTTTACTTATTTTTTTCGACAAAAATTAGTGGTCTAAGGTACGTTTCATAATCCTTTATTAAATATTAAATAGGTCTATTGTGAGACGGTCTCACGAATCTTTATCTGTGAGACGGGTGAACCCTACCGATATTCACAATAAAAAGTAATACTCTTAGCATAAAAAGTAATATTTTTTCATGGATAACTCAAATAAGAGATCCGTCTCACAAAATACGACCCGTGAGATCGTCTCACACAAGTTTTTGCCTTAAATATTATGCCAATGAATTTTTTTATAGAGTAGGTCTCTTGTGAGACGGTCTCACGAATCTTTATCTGTGAGACGGATAAACCCTACCGATATTCACAGTAAAAAGTAATATTCTTAGCATAAAAAGTAATATTTTTCATTGATGACCCAAATAAAATATTTGTCTCACAAAATACGACTCGTGAGACCGTCTCACACAAATTTTTATCATTTTTAACATTAAATTAATTTTAAGGATGACACTTTATTAAGGAAATTTAGACAAGTGGGACTACAACAATATTTATATTTATGTAATGATCCAGTTGTAAACTTGGCCCACACAATTTTTCGAAAAAATTTCCTACATGTTGGGATCGTTGTGAAAATGTAAAAATTTATGGTAAAAAGTAAAAATCTCAAACTCTCAAAATTTACCAAACTACACACTTTATAATATTTTTCTCTCTACTCAATTGTGATTTTCTTCACAAATGAGAGATCTATTTATAGAAAATCTTTACAAATAATCCAAAAATAAAATACATCATTACCTACATCATCACATACTAATTTTCAATATTTACAACTCTTATTTTCAACATTCAAATATTCAACATTCAAATATTCAATACACACATTTTAAATATTATTTTCCAATGCTCCCCCTTGTGATGATGATCATGATACGATGATGTCTTCATTACGTGTTTTTGTACTGCCTCGTTAAAAACCTTACTTGGAAAAACCCATTGGGATAAAAACCATAGTAAGGGAAAAAGAGTGCAGTCACGTAAACTCTCCCTGATGTTGACATGAACAATTCTTCACAAATTTCGTAGATTGCGCATCCCAATATTATATATATGCTTTCTGAATATTGACGTAGGAAGTGCCTTTGTGAAGAGATCTGATGAGTTTTCACTTGATTGAATGTGACGAACATCAATACATCTATTCTTCTCAAGCTCCTTGGTGAATGCGAAGAACTTAGGAGGAATATGTTTAGTTCTGTCGCTTTTTATGTATCCTTCTTTCATTTGAGCAACACATGCAGCATTATCTTCATATAGTATCACAGGCTTCTCATCAGATGATAATCCGCATGAAATTTGGATATGTTGGGTCATTGATTTTAACCACACACATTCACGACTTGCTTCATGTAGTGCAATAATCTCGGCATGATTTGATGAAGTTGTTACGAGCGTTTGTTTCTGAGAACGCCAAGATATTGCAGTGCCTCCACGAGTAAATACATATCCAGTTTGGGAACGTGCCTTGTGTGGATCAGATAAGTATCCAGCATCAGCATAACCAATTATACTTGGATTAGCATCTTTTGAATACAAAAGTCCCAAGTCTGTCGTTCCTCGTAGATAACGGAATATATGTTTAATTCCGTTCCAGTGTCTCTTTGTTGGATATGTGCTAAATCTTGCCAACAGATTCACGGCAAAAGATATATCAGGCCTTGTACAATTTGTAAGGTACATAAGGGCACCGATGGCACTTAGATATGGTACTTCTGGACCAAGAATTTCTTCATCATCTTCACATGGACGGAATGGATCCTTTTCTATGTTTAATGATCTAACAACCATTGGAGTACTTAAAGGATTTGCTTTATCCATATTAATACGTTTAATGATCTTTTCTGTATAATTTGTCTGGTGAACAAACATTCCACATTCTTTTTGTTCAATTTGTAAACCCAGACAATACTTGGTTTTTCCAAGATCCTTCATTTCAAATTCTTCCTTCAAGTATGACACAACTTCTTGAATTTCTTTATTCGTTCCAATGATGTTTAAATCATCAACATATACAACAATAATTACGCATCCGGATGTTGTTTTCTTAATGAAAACACGAGGGCATATTGAATTATTTACATATCCCTTTTTCATCAAGTGATCACTTAGTCGATTATACCACATTCGACCTGATTGCTTTAACCCATATAATGATCTTTGTAATTTCACAGAATAACATTCCCTGGGTTTTGAACTTTGTGCTTCAGGCATCTTAAATCCTTCAGGGATTTTCATATATATATTACTATCAAGTGATCCATATAAGTAAGCTGTAACAACATCCATAAGACGCATTTCTAAATTTTCAGATACTGCCAAGCTAATCAAATACCGAAACGTAATTGCATCCATCATAGGAGAATACGTTTCTTCATAATCAATTCCAGGCCTTTGAGAAAAACCTTGTGCAACAAGTCGAGCTTTATATCTTACTATTTCATTTTTCTCATTTCGCTTTCGAATAAAAACCCATTTGTATCCAACAGGTTTTACACCTTCAGGTGTAAGGACTATAGGTCCAAAAACATTACGTTTATTTAGCGAATTTAATTCAACCTGGATGGCATCTTTCCATTTTATCCAATCCTGCCGATTTTTACATTCACCAAAAGATTTTGGTTCATGATCTTCGTTATCATTTATGATGTCGATTGCCACATTATAAGAAAATATATCATCAATTTCATCTATATCTTTTCGGTTCCATATTTTTCCAGTATTAATATAATTGATAGAGATTTCATGATTCTCGTCAGTTTGTGGTTCTGACAGAACATTTTCATCATCATGTGTTTCTTCAGGAACACCATTCTCTATTTTGTGATCATCATGTGTTTCTTCAGAAACGTCATTCTTTATTTTGTGATCATCGCGTTTCTCTATGAATTTTCTTTTTCGAGGATTTTTATCCTTGGAACCGACTGGCCTTCCACGCTTCAGGCGTTTAATGACATCATGAGTATCTTCCATTTGTTTCTTTGGAATTTCAATTCGAGCAGGGGCATTTGCAGCATGTATATATGATTTAGTTACCCCTTTTGTGTCTGCAAATGCATCTGGTATTTGATTTGCTATTCTTTGCAAGTGTACAATTTGTTGTACATCTTTTTCACATGGTTTTGTTCTTGGATCCAGATGTAACAATGATGATACATACCATGTAATTTCCTTTTCGGTATGTTTCTGTTCTCCCCCTAACATTGGGAAGATTTCCTCATTAAAATGACAATCAGCAAAACGTGCTGTGAACACGTCGTCTGTCTGAGGTTCAAGATATCGAATGATTGATGGACTATCATAACCGATATAAATTCCAACCTTTCTTTGAGGTCCCATTTTCTTTCGTTGCGGTGGTGCAATAGGCACATACACCATACATCCAAAAATTCTCAGATGAGAAATGTCTGGTTCTTTACCAAATGCAAGCTGCAATGGGGAGTATTTATGATATGCACTTGGTCTGATGCGAATTAATGAAGCAGCGTGTAAAATTGCATGTCCCCATATAGAAATAGGGAGCTTTGTTTTCATAATCATTGGTCTAGCAATCATTTGCAGACGTTTAATCAATGATTCAGCCAATCCATTCTGTGTATGTACATGAGCAACAGGATGCTCAACAATGATTCCCATAGACATACAATAATCATTGAAAGTTTGGGAAGTAAATTCACCAGCATTATCAAGTCTAATTTTCTTGATTGTATAATCGGGAAATTGATTCCTCAATTTTATTATTTGAGCAAGTAATCTTGCAAATGCAACATTTCGAGTTGATAATAAACATACATGTGACCATCTGCTGGAGGCATCAATCAATACCATAAAGTATCTGAATGGTCCACATGGTGGATGGATTGGTCCACAAATATCACCCTGAATACGTTCAAGAAACATTGGTGATTCAGTTTGGATTTTGACTGGTGATGGTCTTATAATAAGTTTTCCAAGAGAACATGCTTTACATTGAAACTTATTATTCTGAAAGATCTTCTGGTCTTTCAGTGGATGACCATGTGTATTTTCTATAATTCTTCGCATCATTGTTGAACCAGGATGTCCCAATCGATCATGCCAATTGGTTAATATCGAAGAATTATCAACTACCATGTTTGATTCAATGGGACTTATATGTGTATAATGCAATCCAGTAGGGAGCATTGGTAGTTTTTCAATCACATATTTCTTTCCTGATTTATATGTGATAAGACACATATATTTCTCATTCCCTTCATTCATTGTTTGAGTATCATACCCATGGGAATATATATCATTAAAACTCAACAAATTTCTTTTCGATTGTGGTGAATATAAAGCATCATTGATCAAAAATTTTGTACCATTAGGTAACAAAAATTGTGCTTTACCACATCCTTTAATCAAGTCTACAGGACCTGATATTGTATTCACCGTTGTTTTTTTTTTGTTTTAGTTCCAAGAAATATCTTTTATCTCGGAGGATAGTGTGCGTTGTACCACTATCGGGTATGCAAACTTCAGCTTTGCTCATAGCATTTTTCATATTTGAACTTCAAAAAAATATGCAATGAAATAAATTACTTGCAATATATATTTAAATATAACACAAATCATAATTATACAATAAAACATTATTCTATGAATACATGAAAAATAGATTATTGTACATTTATATTCTACCATTATATTGTTCATTTTCAGAGAAATCGTTGAGAAAATCTGCAGCATCAATATTGTTCATTTCTATCCCACCAACATATTGATCATTTCCAGAGAAATCATTCATAAAATCACCAGCATCAAAATGAGTTGAATCACTCAAACGGTCACTGCGTTCAGTGAAGTTGGTCTCCTTTTCTTTCCCCTTTAATGATTCTTTATAAAGTTTACAAAGGTGCTCAGGGGCTCGACAAATTTTGGACCAATGTCCTGGAGTACCACATCTGTAACAAGAACTTTCATATCTTTTTGAGTGCTTCTCATTAACACTTGTATTCTCATGATGCCTTTTCTGTGGATGGTTTGAGACGTTCTTTTGAGATGAGTTATAAAAATAACTATCTCGATTATTTTCAAAACCACGGCCTTGACCACGACCACGGCCAATTCCACGTCCACGTCCACGACCTCGACCTCGACCAAAACCTTGTCTTTGAATTTGATTTTGGTTTCCAGGTTTAAATTCATTTTTACTTACAGCATTTACTTCTGGAAATGCTGTTGATCCAGTGGGTCGGGACTGATTATTTCTCATTAATAGCTCGTTGTTTTTTTCCGCCACAAGAAGACAGGCGATGAGTTCAGAATATCTCGCGAATCCACGTACTCTATATTGTTGCTGTAGAGTAATATTTGATGCATGAAACGTGGAAAATGTTTTTTCAAGCATCTCAGATTCTGTGACCTCATGTCCACAAAATTTTAATTGCGAGATTATTCTATACATCGCCGAATTGTAATCACTGACTTTTTTAAAGTCTTGGAATCTCAATGTATTTCATTCATCCCGGGCGGTCGGAAGTATAACTTCTTTTATATGTTCGAATCTTTCTTTTAATCCCTTCCACAAAGCCATGGGATTTTTTTCAGTCAGATATTCACATTTCAATCCATCGTCGAGATGTCGACGCAAAAATATCATGGCTCTTGCCTTTTCTTGTGACGTGCATATGCCATTTTCTTTAATGGTCTCGCTTAGACCCAATGACTCAAGATGCATTTCTACATCTAGAGTCCATGGCATATAATTCTTTCCCGTGATGTCGAGCGCAACAAATTCGAGCTTTGTTAAATTTGACATGGTGGTACTAAAAAAATTACGATGCATTTTATTAGTTAATAATTATTGCAATACAAAGTAACGAATAAACAACAAGTACAAGTATTTGTAAAAATAAAGAAAACGCACGAGGAGGATATTCTCCGATAAATACAAGACTCGTGAGTATGACAACCAAAATAATTAAAAATATCCTTGAGAAAGCCATCTTCTTTTTTCTTCGAAAAATTTGATGATGAATAATTTTTAGAGAAGAAGAGAAAGTTGGAGTGATGTAATGTGTTTGTGAGATCATATTTATAGGGCAAAAACTAGCCGTTTTTTACCATTTATGACCGTTGGGGTACAAAAAAAATAAAGGTATGTATTTGTATAATTTTATGGTAATAATATGATATATATAATATTAGACATGTTTAAATAATTATGTATATCATATCATAATATTATAATGAGTGTCATAATTTATTTTGTTTAAAAACCTTATAGGCTTTTATACTTGTCGTATCCCTTACCGGGAGTGTGGGATGTCGTCTTAACATCCTCCCAGGATTTATAACAAGTTTATGAAAATTTTATTTTTATTATTTCTAATAATAACATTATAAATACACAATAAATAAATAACAGTAAAATAAATATAATTATTTTTGTTACTTTTTTCTTCTGTTTGGAGCTTGGAAAAGTATGTAGGACTTTTAGAGCTTCGTGCTGATAACGTGTTGTGAAAAAGTAAAAATTTATGGTAAAAAGTAAAAATCTCAAACTCTCAAAATTTACCAAACTACACACTTTATAATATTTTTCTCTCTACTCAATTGTGATTTTCTTCACAAATGAGAGATCTATTTATAGGAAATCTTTACAAATAATCCAAAAATAAAATACATCATTACCTACATCATCACACACTAATTTTCAATATTTACAACTCTTATTTTCAACATTCAAATATTCAACATTCAAATATTCAATACACACATTTTAAATATTATTTTCCAATGGGATAACGTTTTTTTTGAACTAATTCCCATAAGTTATTTATTATTGTTCCGAGTTATGACTCACTATAATCCATAAATACACTAAAATCCATAACCAGAAAAAGAAAAATTTGTGAACTATTGATTATGCACTAGATTTAATTAAATTAAACTAATTGTGAAGATAAATTGTTATAATTACGTTCCGAATCAAAACCTTATCTATAACTTGAGATTTTGATGACATATTAGCTATATGACGTCTTTTTCTCGCTGTGATGAACAACGATTTAGTGTTGTTCGGAGAGATTTAGTGGCAATGAATGACTATCACTATTTTTCGATTGATGTAAAAATATAATCATTGATCGTATACTTTTGTTGATTTCAGATACCAATGAAGGTTCTTAGAAGAAAATGGATTTCGAAACTTGATATTTCATTCACCATTTACTTCTGATTTTATGTATGAGATTTAACTTTAAAAATTTGATTAAAAAAATGAGGGATAAACATTAATTTTTGAAAATTTATGGTTTTTTTTAAATTTGAAATGATTTAATATTACGCCACCTCCACCAACAATAATAGTCGTAATTTAAAAGATTCATAAATCGCGACCTTTCTATTATGTATATTTCGTGAAGAAACTCTAAAAATGGAAACTTCTTTTGGTACATTTCGTGTGGATCCCTTTCTGAATTTGTAAGTATGTATATTTCCAATAATTACGAAAGCAATCATGTTACCAGATAGTCAGATACCACTACCATGTACAAACTTGACTGCTAGAAACAAATTAAGAAAACAACTTTTGGAGTAGGTGTAAATTTCTTGTTTACCAAAATTTATAATTTTTTAAAAAGTTTGTATTTTTGATCTTATATATATTTTATTTTTAACAACTTTAGTATCTTCTTTTATCAAATTTCAATCTTAGTTGTAGTTCTCGACAAAAATTCAATCATTTTTTATTATAGTACTGACGTGACATTCACATATCAGCTATGTGTAAAGTAGGTTTCTTGTGAGACGGTCTCACGAATCTTTATCTGTGAGACGGGTCAACCCTACCGATATTCACAATAAAAACTAATACTCTTAGCATAAAAAGTAATAATATTTCATGGATGACTCAAATAAGAGATCCGTATTACAAAATACGACCAGTGGGACCGTCTCACACAAGTTTTTGCTCTATGTGTAGGTGGCACATCAGAGCCACATCGCTATCACACTAGAAAAAGATTAAAATTGCACACTAAAAAACATAGATAGCATAGCGTACTAAAACTGAAATTTGACGATATAGGTAACCAAAATCGGAAAGAGGTAAAATATATAGGATCGAGAATACATTTTTCCCATTTTTATTATTGTTAATAGTCAACTAATCAAATTTTAAATAAAAATTAACTCGCCGAATAAAAAACGAAGAGTTTTAACGGTTTTTTCAATACTATATGTGGAAAAATTCTCCTACGTGACATGGCAAAATAAGGATCATTTGATCCTCAAATCATGGAGCTGTGAGTTGAGTCCCTAATCCTGTGCCTATTTGTAATTTCGTAAAAACCAGAATGTGAACCGAAAATATAAAGCAAACATGAAACATTTGACTTCACTTTCATGTTCAGTGGACTCCTAATCCTTGTCTTATGGCTTGTGAAATAACATGCTGCCACATAGCTCCAAGTCCTCGGCCACAAGGATGAAAAGTTGTCCTCCTAAAATCATCTTGGTTAGTGAATTTTGATTTAGCCATTTGACCATTTCTAGGGATTGTGAGTATAAATGGGGGAAGAAGTTCCCACTATTTGCAAGCTTTAAGGGATTCTTGGGCTTTGTTTGATGGGATACAAACTAGAACTCGTTGAGTTCAATTTTAGGAGGAGGGTGATAGACTACCATACAAGCAATCCATATGGATCTGACTAAAACTTGCACAGCAAGGTCATGAAATCGATGAATGAAACGATATTCGAGATTGGGGAATCCATTTCTTCTCGAATGTAACTAAAATTGCCACAAGAAGAAGGTGATGCACCAGCAGATACTTCACTTTATTTACTTAATCCACACTCCAATGACATAAAAATCGTCCTACCAAAAGTGATTTGTTAATAGGAGCGAATATAGTGGAGCTATAAGCATAAAAGCATTGATGTCAAATACAAGAATCGTGATAAAAAGCCTTTTTTCCCCCCCTCAAATATGACATAAAAGGATTGAACATAGCATCGATTACACGCTCATGTAGGCTTTTAGGATCTGTTCAGGAGATGTGACCTTGTGTCCATAAGAAGCAAATCGCTATCATTGACTGTGTGCCATTATGGATATGATTGAATGGAGATAGTTCTTCTTCAGCTTTCTTCTTCGATGATTGTCTCCCCTGCATCACCCCAGTCATTTGGTTTAACACATTTTTTTATGAATAAACAAATAAGAGGTGGGCTTTCTCATGATCTGAGCTAAGAACATAACTCTATATCCTGATGATACATAACTTGTACGACATCGAGGGAACAAGCGAATTTAACTTGGCACGAAGTTATTGAATATAATTTAAATGACTTGGGGGCGATTAAATTTAAGCCAAAGCATATTGAAGTGGATAGATCCATATAATGACACCAACTGGTTTGAAAAAAAAAATTGGATTATGACGGTCTACATGCAGGCAAAGAAAAAGATATCTCAACCTCAGATATTATGCACTTTACTCAAATTACCAGTACTGATTGTGTAGCACAAATGAATCTGTTGGCACCCTTTTGCCATCATCATTCCGATTCCAGTGGTAAAGTGCGTGTGTTCTGTTTTTTATCTCTAAGGTGGAGTGTCCATAACTGGCTTCCCGAAAAGCAGAATAATCTGGTTGGGGATCTCTAAATCTGCAGAGGCATCAAATTCGATTAAGCATATAAAAAATGTAGTTCCGATGTCAAGTGAAGATTCTGAGGAGAGACCAACTAAATCAATCTAACATGCTGTGCCATACCTTAAAGCTAGACCTTCCTGATTTCCTCCATCTCCAACAGTAATGTACACAGGAGCCGATTTATCTGGCACAGGGTAGGAAGCTCCAGTTGATACATTGTATTGAATGTTTGAGATTCGGTACTGAGAGTAGAAAAGCCCATCAGGTAACTCATCATAAACACAAGGTGTAATGATAACGTGGGGAATGGAAACTTTTTTACTAAGAGACAAAACGGTAGTAAAGAAATGAGCAAATAAAGAGCCTCAAAAATGAATCACGTGAGGGCGAACAACCTTTCAGGTTTTACTAGAATAACCATGAGACAGTTTGACAAAAATTATCTGCCTTGGCAAAATCCAACGTCATAAACTTGTATGGATGGTCAGCTTTGCATAAATACAACAAGTAAATGTTAAAAAGGAAAAAAAGGTATAGTTGGATGAAGAGACAAACCGATCTTTCGTAGGCATGGACATGACCAGCAAAAACAACATCGACTTTATAGTGACAAAACCAGCTCTCAAAAACAATTCTCATGCTTTCTCCCTCCATGAAATGAGCAGCATTGCTATTGTAAATTGGAGCATGCATCAGGACAATAAGCCAAGGAGTCTTCTCCCTGTCTACATGTTTCAACTCTTGAGCAAGCCACGTCCACTGAGGAGTATATTTAACTGAAATTGAGAGACATAAAGTGATTTATTCATGCATAAAAATTAATGGGAAAAAATCAATGCAGAAGAAGACTGTCAGATGAAAATGACTAATAAACCATTAATACACTACCGCAAATAACTTTTTTTTCAAGTTTATTTTAGAATAACAGATAGAAGAAGAAAGTTAGAATATAATCACAGTTTTCACAACAGTCATCAACTGTTGGCGTTCAACGTACTAAAATTACATGAAAACCAACCATTCCTTGCCATATGAGATAAATTCTATTCATTTAACTGTAATCAAAGATAAGTTGGAAGCATGAATGTGAAAATGATATGCTATAGTACATTGTAACATGTAGTGAATACTAATTCACAAGACCGAAACCATGGGGAAGATTGATAAATTCTTGTGAAACATGATATGTAACCTAATAGAATGCATAATTGAAAATTGTGACCGTATCAAGGCTTTCCTAACCAGACAATTGATTACTCAGCATAGGAGGGACCAAACGTGCTAGCACCCAAGTATATAAGAAATGTAGTAGATGCTCATCAAGCTGAAACAAGAATCCAAACTCTTCCTTTAAACAATATAGATAATTCTCCATTGTTAGTAGAAATTAATCCTATTTCATGAAAGTAACACAACTACAATCGTGGTAATCAAAACTTACCAAATGGAGAGTAGCTAGACAGGACAATTACGTGAGCAGACGCCCGTCTCACGGCATACCAAAGTGGGCTACTGCTCTCACTAGCAACATAAGGTGTGGGGTATCTATGAAGATAATTTCGAAATGGAATTACTTCCCGCTGAAAATTTGAAAAATAAAGGGCATTAAGAGAAGTTCTACAAATAGCATATGGAAGCTGTTATCATGTTGCCTCTATTTGAGATGTTTTCTCACAGTTCTCGTAAGAGAATCGGAAAAAGCATCTCAGTACTTCACTACTGAAACAAAAAAATCTGATTTAGAAAACAACCAGTGACCATCAATACGAAATGCCTACATCTTTGCTCAATCGGTAGAATCCAAATGAAGATAATTTTTTGACAAGAAACCGTCTCTTAAGTAGTTAATTTTTTTTCTAGTGGTAAGTAGACTCTGACAAGAACAGAATATAGCACTAGATATTACCTATCTTCATTGACTCAAAAAAAAAATACTCATCTTCAGGCAATTAAATTGAACTGGCAAGGATTTTGCAATAGGAATATATGTTCTGTAGAATCACGGAGGGAATGGAATAAAAAGGTTGAAATTAAGAAAATTAATATCAATAAAAGAAAAAGTAAAGTCAACATCCCCCACTCCCTCTCCCCACAACTAAAATCGTAGATAATTATTTTTTTCTAGCTGTCTTTAGTCTCTGCATTCTGCATATTATTACCAAATGTGGAAAGTACTCTATCTCATGATTTCCAGCCGACCAGATCCATGGACGATAAGCTGCACTACGCTCAACAAAACGACCCCATGAATCCCAGCGGATACCAACATCATTATAATCGTATCTATCAGCATAAGAAAGATCGCCAACAAATAAGATAGCATGTGCATCAGTCTGCCCACAATGCTCAATTGTTGAAAGGGAATTATATGTTTGACCAAGATCACCTACAAAATATAAAGAATATGATTCATAAATGAGCATTCCATAAGGAAAATAAATGTAAATCATTTCATTAAAAAAATTTATTCAGCTCACATGCCATGTAAAAAAAACTATAAGATAATGGTGGCATAAAGATCAAGCTCAAAAGCAAGAATATGCCGCCAACAATTACAGGTTTGAAAATGATGAATCGTATCCCCCGAAATATTCCATGAAATTTGCTTGCATGATTCTTGGCTCTAAGTCAGTCATGCTTAACTGAGTCTCAACAATTTGATTGGGTCAACAGATGGGAATGTCACAAATGAATTTTTGGTCATACAAAACAAGATGATCAAGCAGGTAAATGAACTTCCTAAGGAACCATCGCTCACCCAAATGTCATCCCAAACCCATCCATACCTACCGAAATCCCTCGTTTTCATCAGGGTCGATTTTAGACGAAATAAAAATTAAAAAGGACTCATCACAACAAAGCTCAAATCTTTATCAAGCTGTCCATTTTAACCATTCCAACCCAATGCATCATTCTCAAAAACAGAATGCTTTAGATAAACAAAGTTCTTGACTTCTTGCTACTATAACTAGAGGAGATTTCATGAACCAAACATCAATCAAGTAACATTAATAATTTTGCAACACCTCCTTAAATTTGCGAACTAAAATCAAATTGGTAGCATAAAAGTTAACTGAAATATGATGGGCACAAAAGACTGAAGATGAATGAGTGCTTTGAATGCAAGAACCCATATAATGTTTTTTTTATAGCTTATGGAAAAGTTGTTCAAGTACACTGGCAATTGAGCACCAACCCACACCACTCCCCTTACCCCCTCCCCTTTTTTCATCTCTCATTAAGTCAAAAAATAATACAAGTTTCGTGAAGTCTTACATCTCCAAAACTGGGATCTCATTAATACTCTGTTAACCACTAAATGTCATATATTTTTGGATCTCGTAGACTCATTTCAAGAGGACTCACGCTAAAATTTCTTATAGTCTAGAAGACCTTAAATGTCCAAATTATTTTCCTTAGAAATTTCTATATTTCATTCATAATATCAAGAGCATCAGATTTCATTCCTGGAAGTTCTTCAGGGAGAGATGATATATGGAGGAATTTAAAGTATTTTTGTCGAATCAAGTTTTCTGTGCCTGTCACAGAAACGATAGAATCCATAATACAACAGATAGACGAGATAACTCAGAGTTCACTTCCTTAAATTCAAGATAAACCACAACTCGTTCACCATTGAACATGAAATGAGCTTCAAGTAAACTGAAAGTTGATTTTTCGTCCGTGCAGAGCACATTGTAACAGACTGTAATACACACGAAGCAGAACTTCAACATAAACCTTTACATATTTGCAGTTTAATCTTTTCTCACTCGTACACCTAATACAGATTTTTCAAAAACTCTAGGACAATCTCAATGTGTACAGTGTATCCTGGACAGTTCAGCTCTTATTTGCTTCCCATAGCTGTTTAACATAACTAGGTTGGGGAACATATTATTGACCTTGTCTGTGCAAAGACAGTTTTCATCAAATACTGAACCGGCTTTTCAAGGTACAAAAGCCCATTGCAGTCTGCTGACACCAAAGGTTGTACATGACTCAGAAAATCCTATCAAAGATCTAGAGAGATGAATAATTTATTTTCTTAGCAGTATATTTCCTACCCATCATCTCTCAAGAATGGCGTTAGCTAACTTGGGTATTAATATAAAAGAAAAACTTACCAATAATTCCAAATTTGTAAGAAGCATCTGGATCAATATCTGGAGGTGTTTGGAACCAAAACCTTCTGGAAGAATCACCACTCCCAATCTCATAGTAATACTTTGTAGAGTACTGCAAAAATAGCAGCCATCTTAAACGAGTAAAGAGAACCTGTTGTGCAATAGACTACAATATGAGTACTTTGGGGCATCTGTTATATACTGAAATCACCAAATCTAGGAAAGCAAATGTATCTTCTGATTCAAACACATACATGCCTACCGTGTTTTACAAGAAGAGAAGAAAGAGCTTCTTTTTTTATTTTACTGAATCTAGGTGTCAACGTGTTGCTGTAAATAACAAAATTCAGTTCACTGGTACCTGAAGACCATCAACTAGACACTGATGAATATATCCAGATTTATAACTATAAAAGGTATAGTTTTGAACTGTTCCATCTGCTGTGAATTCATATTTTCCCTCTGATAATCCATATCGAACTGTGTTGGGCCCTGGCTCGTCAGTTGTCATCCATGAGATTATGACAGCCTTTCCATCATAATCACCTTGTGTAATGTGCACCTGAAAATACAAATCAAAGCGTGTTAAAACACCATTAAAACATAGGAAAACACTAAGTAATTCAAAAAAGAAAATGGAACTGAAAAATTATACGTCCGATTGAGTGAGTCCGATATTACCAAGCGTATACATTCAGCAATCTTCAACAAATGATTTGAAGTTAACCAGAATTTTCATGTGGAGAATCACAAAGACTTGAATCTTAATCATTCTGTATGGGCACCCTAATACTTTAGAGAAAGTTATTATACATTCATTTTATTCATATTTTACCACCATCCTGTTGTAACCCTGAAGTACAGGTTACAAAAATTTATACAGACGGTGCTGAGTAACAAAGAAAAACAATGATGTCCTTGAAATCTTTTGATAAATATTGTTTCTCTGATTCTCTAAGCAGTCAACACTAATATACTCTTTGTCAAATGGGACCATGTGAATCATCTAGAACATGCAGGCTTACCTGCTGTGGAGCATTGTAACCTTTAGGCACTGCAAAAACTTCATTGTCCAAAGGAATATCAACTGATGGCCACTCATTACGAACAAAGGCACTAGTCACACCAGCATTTGCATTGCTTATGAAGCTGTACAAAACAAAAGTCGAGAGCAGAAGAGGCACCAACATCGACCTCATCCCCTTATTTTTTACTCAGTCGTGATTACATCTACCACATCCAGAAGCAAATACTAGAATCATTACCACGAAACACCAACTCGGGAGAACAAATGAATCATCACAGAAGAATGAAAAGAATACCGAAAATTCATAGAATCTCATATAAAATAACCATAACCTTCTGTATTCAGTGGTTACAGGTTTCATACCCAATAGAAATCCTGGAATATGTAATGTCAAAACCATGCTGGCAGAATATTTACGATAATGCCATAATCCCGTAATAAACAACCCAACCCCCACTCTTATTCCTGCGGTAAAGTCTTTTTCCCCAACATCCACTTGATTATATTTACACACAGAAAAACTTTTTATTAAATAAAGTGAAACACGTTTCTTCTATTTGTATTTGTTAAGCGTGTTCCTTATAGCATAAGCGTGCATTTTTGTATTGATATAATAGGGTACATCGTTGACGGTTATTGTAAGACATTGGATTCATTTCTTTAGAAAGCAAAGTTTTCACTCCTCTCGTTTCTTAGCTTCCGGTGTTCTTCAATTTCTAATATGGTATCAGAGCATAAATCAAATTTTTGAGCTGTAACTCTGATTGTCTTCAATGGCGAGAGGGAATCAAGTGCCAATTCCGTCTCCAGCTATAAGCTCGAACAATTCAGGTGGTCGGATGTCCTTTGAAGATTCGAGCAGTGGTATCAGAGCACTGCTTTGAGGTCTATACATCATGATGTTTCTGCGATTCCTGGTCAATCATTGGTCTTCAATACCTCGAATGCTGCTGCTGTGAGAGGTGCCCCTACTGTTAAGGGAAGCACATTTGATAGGTGTATTTGTTCACATTGCCACTTTCCTAATCACACTGTCGACAAGTGTTACAAGTTGCACGGATATCCTCCCAGTCATCCAAAGTATAAGCAAAAACAGAGTGAAGGAAAGGTCCATGTTAATCATGCTCGCAGCTGTCCTGATGACGTACTGTCCACAATTGGTGAGAATCTGAAACCAGACCATTGCCGACAGCTGATTGCTTTCTTAAGCTCGCAACTTTAGCTTGGTGACAACAATACTTTGGTTTCATAGCACCAACCTGATATTACACCTTGTTTCACCGGTACATCCTCATTATCCACTGATCATGCCCCTATTCTTTCTTTGTCTTGGATCATAGATACGGGCGCCACACACCATATTTGTTGTTCCTTGAGGTTATTCCACGACTCCAAACCGTTCTATTCTAGTGTCACATTGCCTAATAATTCGAAAGTCTCTGTTACACATATAGGTACAGTTAGGTTGTCCAGTGAGTTAATCTTGAAAGATGTTCTCTATGTTCCCCATTTTAATTTTAACTTGATGTCCATCAGTTCATTAACCAAGCAAATTCCTTGCTCAGTTTCTTTTCTTCCTGATTCTTGTCAAATTCAGGTTCTCAAACAGAACAAGATGATTGGGATGGGTAGAAGAATGGGTGATCTATACATTCTGTGCCAATTTCCAGCTCCTGCTTCACTTTGTAATGTTTCCTTTTCCAAGTCTCAAATTTGGCATTATAGATTCGGACATGCTTCTTTTCCCAAGTTGTCTGTTTTGGGAAAGATTTTGGGCATTAATCCCATCAATAATGCTGATATGTTGAATTGTGACATATGTCCTTTGTCAAAACAAAGACGATTGCCTTTTATTTCAAATAATTCACTATCCAATAACACTTTTGATTTGATTCATATTGATATCTGGGGACCCTTTAGCCCTTTAAGTGTTGATGGTTTCAAATATTTTCTCACAATTGTAGATGATCATTCTCGATATACTTGGGTTTATTTGCTCAAGTCTAAATCTGATGTGTTGCATGTATTTCCTTCTTACTGTCGAATGATTCATACACAATTTGATAAACGAATAAAATCAGTCCGATCAGACAATGCTCCAGAACTTAAGTTTCTAAATTTTTCAAGTCCGAAGGGATAATCCCATTTCGTTCTTGTGTGGAGCGACCGCAACAGAATTCAGTTGTGGAAAGAAAGCATCAGCACATCTTGAATGTGGCTCGAGCTTTATTATTTCAATCTCATATCCCTTTAGACTACTGGAGTGATTGTATTCTCACATCCATATACCTTATTAATCGCACACCTACTTCCCTTTTATCAAATAAATCTCCATTTGATTTGCTCTTTCACAAAAGTCCCTCCTATTCACACCTCAAGGTGTTTGGTTGCATGTGCTATGGTTCAACCCTCCTTAGTCATCGCACAAAGTTCTCTCCTCGAGCAATAAGGTCTGTTCTCCTTGGCTATCCCCCTGGTTATAAAGCATATAAATTGCTTAATCTTCTCACCAATGAGATTTACATATCTCGAGATGTTACATTTCATGAGAATGTTTTCCCTTTTCAATGCGAATCTCGTTCTCCTGTCGACTCCAATATCTTTGCTGATTCTGTGTTACCAACTCAGCTTGGTTTATCTCCACAACCTTTGGATTCCCCAGTTATAAACTCCAATAATGAGGTTGCTGCCCGTCCACATCGAAATTCAACCAAACCTGCATGGTTGAGTGATTATCATTGCTACGCTACTACATTCTCTTCTTCTTCCTCCACCTTTCACCCTTTATCTTCTGTCCTTAGTGTGCATAAGCTTTCCAGTTCTTACCAAGTTCTTGTTAATAATATCTCTTCCATTGTTGAGCCAGACACTTTCTCCCAAGCTGTTATGAAACCAGAGTGGTGCATAGCCATGGATGCTGAATTGCAAGCTCTAGAAAGTAATCGAACTTGGTCTATTGTTTCTTTGCCACATGGCAAGAGTGTTGTAGGATGTCGTTGGGTGTATAAAGCCAAATTTCGAGCTGATGGTTCACTAGAAAGGTACAAAGCCCGATTGGTTGCTAAGGGATACACACAACAAGAGGGGGTGGACTACTTTGAAACATTTTCACCCGTGGCCAAAATTGTAACGGTCAGAACCTTGCTAGCATTGGCTGCAATTCGCGAATGGTCCCTTACCCAACTCGATGTAAATAATGCCTTCTTGCATGGTGATTTGGTTGAGGAGGTGTATATGGCACTACCTCCAGGATATCACCGCCAAAAGGAAGATCTTCCCGCAGATGCAGTTTGTAAGTTGCATAAATCTTTATATGGTCTTAAGCAGGCCTCACGTCAATGGTTCTCCAAGTTTTCATCCACATTACTCACCATTGGTTTTCGTCAATCACATGCTGATAATTCTTTGTTTACTCGATCAAGAGGTGATATTTTTTTAGCATTATTAGTCTGTGTTGATGACATTGTTATTGCGACGAACAATGAAAAAGAAGCATTAGATTTGAAGATATTCTTGGATAGTCATTTTAAACTGAAGGACTTGGGCAGTTTGAAGTATTTTCTAGGGATCGAAGTAGCGAGATCTTCTCGTGGTATCTCCATTTGTCAACGACATTATGCTCTCCAGTTGCTTACTGAAGCAGGTCTCTTAGGATGCAAGCCTCGCACAACACCTTTGGATGCCAACTTGAAACTCAATAATGAAGATGGTGACCTATTAGATGATCCTTATGTTTACAGAAAGCTGATGGGGAAGCTCCTGTATTTGACCATCACAAGGCCGGACCTAGCTTATTCCGGTAACAAGTTAAGCCAGTTTGTATCCAAGCCTCGACACTCACATTTGCAGGCTGTCTATTCAGTGCTTAAATATGTAAAAGGAACGGTTGGTCAAGGTCTTTTTTATGGTAAGTCAACCTCACTTAAGCTTAGTTTCTTCTTTGATTCGGATTGGGCAGCCTGTCCAGATACTCGGCGTTCAGTTTCTGGTTATTGTGTTCTCCTTGGTGAGTCCTTGGTTTCATGGAAGTCCAAGAAGCAACAAACCGTTTCCCGATCGTCTGCCGAAGCCGAATACAGGTCAATGGCCAATGCTACTTGTGAGGTGATTTGGTTGTTGTCGTTATTGAAGGATCTTTGTGTCTCTTGTCATGAGCCTGCTGTATTGTTTTGTGACAGTCAATCAGCCATCCATACTGCGTCTAATCCTGTTTTTCATGAAAGAACGAAGCATATTGAAATTGATTGCCACGTTGTGCAAGAGAAACTTCACAGTGGACTCATCAAGATCTTGCATCTTTCGACACACTTGCAACTTGCTGATTTGTTCACTAAATCTTTGCTGCCAACTCGTTTTCGCATGCTCTTATCCAAGATGGGGATTCACAACATCCAGGCTCCATCTTGAGGGGGGCGTATTAAATAAAGTGAAACACGTTTCTTCTATTTGTATTTGTTAAGCGTGTTCCTTATAGCATAAGCGTGCATTTTTGTATTGATATAATAGGGACCATCGTTGACGGTTATTGTAAGACCTTGGATTCATTTCTTTAGAAAGCAAAGTTTTCACTCCTCTCGTTTCTTAGCTTCCGGTGTTCTTCAATTTCTAATACTTTTAGCTCCCAAGAGGACATCTAGCATTAATTCATCAAAGAACATAAGGAATTTCCAAACATACATGGAATCAACACTCGAATAGTGACAACTGACAAAGTAAAGAACAACCCTCGATTTCCCAGGCTAATAAAAACGAAATAGCTGAAAATAAACACAAATACAATGGATTGCATGCTCACAGATGCAGCTGATACTTGCACAGATGCAATAATGAATAATTTTTAAACCAAGCAATCGTAATAAAACGTATGGATTACCTGAAAGCAGGGGGAAGGCTGATGACCTCGCTTCCAATCTAAGAGAAGAGTGGTGACGATGATTTATCCGCGGATAAGAAGCTGTTAGCTGGGGTACAACGCTGGATCAGTATGTAGACTCTTGCCCGATTCTCATTGCTTGAAAAATGGGCCAATGATTGAACAAAAACTAAGCCAATTTTAGTACGGATTTTAAAACTGTGAGAAAAAAAAAATTAATATTAAAAATATTAATTAATCGATTTGTTTCATGAATATATAAAATTAATTATTTAATTCTATATTCATTTTATTTAGAAATCTGATTTTAATTTTTAAAATAATATTGGTTAACATAATAAAAATAAATAAATCAATTTATTAATTTAACCACTTTTTAAAAAAATAAAAAAGACTATATTAACAATTTCCAAAAAAATATTAAGTTTTGTATAGGTTTGTATTGAACCATGGGCTTTACATGTACCTAAGAAACTAGTTCTCAATTCTCATTCTAGCCTATTTGGGGAAAAAAAACTTTTGAATAGGTATTTTATGAGACGATCTCACGAATCTTTATCTATGAGATGGTCTCACGAATCTTTATCTGTGAGACGGGTCAAACCTACAGATATTCATAATAAAAAGTAATACTCTTAGCATAAAAAGTAATACTTTTTCATGGATGACCCAAATAAGATATTCATCTCACAAAATATGACCCGTGACACCGTCTCACACAAGTTTTTGCCAATTTTTTTTTTTGAAAATTTGTAAATTCGGTTACAAGCCAAATTATCCAATTTTAAATATGTTCGGTTTCCGAAAACAGTTCGGTTGATTGGGAGTCGATAGTTGAAACAATCAAATTTGTATATCTACATATAGTCAGTCTGACACTAATATTTCAAATTTGGGATATCAACACCCAGTTGTAATTTACGACAAACCCTACTAACTCGATAATGTCCAAAATGTCATTCTTTGTATTTTCATATTTTTAAATATGAAAGTTGAATTTTTTATTTTAGTCAAAAGAGTTCGTCCACGTCCCATTTCCTTCTCCCCCATTGTCTTCTCCAACTCCAACATTTCTCTAATCTCTTCATATTCTCGCTTTTGAGATATTTCTCATTGTGAGTTTTCCTATTTGCCGCTAACATGAACTTGGGATATTGGACTTTGAATTTATGGCCCAAATTCACTTGGTCCAAAAAACTTGGGCTATTGGACTTTGAATTTACGGCCCAAATTCACTTGGTCCATGTGGGTCCATTTTTTTGCGCACAAACCACCTCGTTCCCAATCTCGTTCTTCACCTCCTCCAACTTCCAAGCCGATGCTGCTTCTGCCCCTATTCTTTCCAAATCTTTTCAGCCCTAATCTGAGTATTTAATGAATCCTTGATTGACGAGTGAAGACGAACGAAGAGTTATTTCCTGGTTTGGATTGGGGCATTTTACCCGCGAAAGTGAGTTATGATTTGGTTGAATTTTGTTACTATGTGAATTGTCTGGTTTATGTTTGAGCTAAATTGACTTCAGTGGTGTTCCTGTAGATTTTCTTGATTCATGGGTCATCGTCTTCTTCGTTGGGTCCTTCTGTAAATTGTCTCCTGTACTTTATTATACTGAGATTCTGCGTTACAGTGAAGAGTGTCAGTCGTCGTGGTCTTTTTGTAGTTTTTTCTTCACATAATTTCACGTCGTGGGGACAAAATAATCATTGTGGGATATCGTTTGCTGTAAGAATGCCTTGAGTGAAAGGATTGTATAATGAACACCTGTTATTCAATGTAAGCGGCAGACTGATTCTGGAGCATTAATGTGAATGTGAAATTGATGGGACTCAGACCCATGTATCTCTATGTATGTATATGAAGGACTGCAAACGGGGTGATAAACAAATGAATAAGCTTGCCTTAAGTTAATGTACAAAGTTAAAGGACCAACAAGATCTTCCGATGTGTTATATTGAACTCGAAAGTGAGAAATGGGTATCAAGAAACAGGGTGGGTTTTGCTGTTTAATTGTGTCGTGTGGCATTCTGAGGACACAGCTTTCATTTTCTTTCATTTGCAGTTAAATTTGTTCTGAACTAAATACAGAAGAGTTGCTGTTTCAAATGTCCAAGGGTGGTGTTTCTCGACTATTGCGCATGCTTGCTACTGTTGCGGCTGCGGGTCTTGGTGGATCTTTTGCTATTGGTTTTCTGACCTCTTCCGTGTCTGAACAAGCTACCTTGCATAGAAAGGTTGAAACTGCTGGGATGGAGTGATACTCTAACTACCTTCTTCCTTTAGAACTGCCTCTAAAAGGATTTCCATCAAAATCTCTGGTGTTTTCGATATGCTGCTCTTCCCATCATATCAAGTTCTGAGTTTTTCGTTGTGTTTTTTGCTGCTGCTTCTTCACAATTGTGATCAATTTTAGCTCAACAGCATTTCTTTCCAAGCGATATTGTCATACAGGTTCACTTTTGCAGAAGAAATATGGAAGGCCTTGTGGGAGTTGTAAAGGAGTTGGATTTTACACTTGCAAGCTTTGCAAAACAAATGGTACAATAAAATGGTCTCCTCTCTATGATCCTTTGGTTATACATCCATGTGTTTGCCCTACTTGTGATGGATTCAAGTGAGTGATTTCCGATTAAAAAGCTATTCACCTTGATTAAATCTGCGAGACAATGAGACTGCAGAACTGTTATTCTTCGTTTCTTGTTATTGTAGGGTTCAGCGTTGTCTCAACTGCTTGGGAGGCGGCATCCAAGGCTAGGACGTCCATATTTTTTTCTTACCTTCCTGTTTGTAGGATGCAAGGGATGTGAAATCTGCCCGTATTCTACTAACTCATCATGTTTTTAACATTAATTTCATTTTGTTTTGTTATGTAAATTATTAACACAGTAGTTTTTTAAAGAGAAAAACAGCACATAATAGTTTTAAGAAATGAAAAAAATAATTTATTTATTTATTTCCTCAGATGACTTGAAAGAGTCTGATTTATCTTAGTAATGGTCACTTTCTTTGGATTTCACTATTAAATAAAAAAATCAAAAATTTATGTGAGACGGTCTCACGGGTCGTATTTTGTGAGACAGATTTCTTATTTGGGTCATACATGAAAATGTATTACTTTTTATGCTAAGAGTATTACTTTTTATTGTGAATATCGGTAGAGTTGATCTATCTAACAGATAAAGATTCGTGAGATCATCTCACAAGATACCTAAAAAATAAAAAATGCATAAGGATGTCGATGGGATATCCGGTAAAACCCCTAAATGCTCCACTTAAAATAGGGATTTTTATTTTTATTTTGATGATCTAAAGAATAAAATTTAACCACATCATGAAAAGATAAATATTATAATCCTAATATTATAATCCTAACATGTGGTACTAATCTCAATTCCCAGCCTATTTCAACTTACAAATTCTAGAAAACTTACAGTATAATTCTTGCTACCCAAGATGTATCAAATCTATATATTTCCCGATTCAATTTATCACACTCTTGTCAAATTAAGTTTCATGTCCTTATATAAAAAAAAAATTTGAATTGAATCCTAGAAAAGTTACCATGTTATTGACAAAGATATACATAATATAATGATAGAATAATTAGCTTTTAGTTTTTCGGTATGATTTTTTTTTTGTCCATCTTCCGAGGTAAATAAAATACAAATTAAAATATATTTTTTAAATAATAATTGTTCAAATATCTTCTTAATTATTTTTAGTTATAAAATTATTTTTTAAAAATAGTATTCCAAACACCTTTTCAAATCTAAAAACAACTTTTAAAACAATGTATAAAAGAATGTGTCTCATGTAAGACGGTATCACGAATCTTTATCTGTGAGGCGAGTCAACCCTACCGATATTCACAATAAAAAGTAATACTCTTAGCATATGTAAAAAGTAATATTTTTTCATGAATTACCCAAATAAGAGATATGTCTCACAAAATACGACCCGTGAGACCGTCTCACACAAGTTTTTGCCAAAATTTCAACATGTGGATTTAGATCGCACTCGAGGATAATGAATTTGATGGAAAGATTTGAAATAAAACTCGTTTTGAATATATTTGAAATTCATTCCAAGTATCATTGAAAATTACATAATTTGATGATATACATGAAATTTCAAATCCATTTTTAATTGTGTTGTCTAAACAGGGCAAAAAATTTGAAATCGATGAATTTAAAATACATCCATTCAAACCTCTTCAATTAAATGACGATCCATCAATCCAAGCATCCAAGCAAGTCAAGACCAACTCCCTCGTTTCTTCTTCATATATACATAGATTTTACCCTAAAAATCTGCAAATTTGATTAAACTTGATGTTTCTAAATCAACTTAAAATTTATTCTTAAGTCACAATCATATTATAATGTAGGCAAAAATTCGTGTGAGACGGTCTCACGGGTCGTATTCTGTGAGACATATCTTTTATTTGGGTCATCCATGAAAAAGTATTACTTTTGATACTAAGAGTATTACTTTTTATTGTGAATATCGGTAGGGTTGATCCGTCTCACAGATAAAGATTCGTGAGTCAGTCTCATAAGAGGCCTACTCTTATATAAGCATCATCAGTGTACATCATGATATCGTGTACTGCAGAGTGATTGGATCATGTCGATCTCACATAGGATCCATGACAAAAACTTGTGTGAGACGGTCTCACGGGTCGTATTTGTGAGACGAAAATCTTATTTTGATTACCCATGAAAAAATATTACTTTTTATGCTAAGAGTATTATTTTTTTATTGTGAATATCGATAAAATTGATCAGTGAGACCGTATCACAAGAGACCTACTCTAGGATCCATTTGATCCGACGATCACTTGATCAATAGTCAATGATCCAAAATATTTAATTTTTAATGGAATCCTAATAAATTGAAATATGGATCACCAGTATTCATTATGGAACTCACAAAATCTAGTTTATTTGTTTAAAAAATTTATATAAAAATTTTGTTAGCCACGTATTAGCTCCATGTTCTCAATCAAGAGTGTCTACATGCTAATAGAGAAAGTAATAAAAATAATTTTCTTTGAATATGTTAAATATAATATTGTGATTTTATGTAACATTATTCGGTACCATTTTCTCCTTGTTTGATCTGTTTTTAGCTCGAAATTAATTATTAAAAAAATTATAAATATTTAATAATATCTCCAATCATAGTTATACAATTACATACTATTATTATCTATGAAATGTGCATAATATATTTTCAATTTAATTAGTCGTGATGTGTGTGTGATATAACACATGAATCATATTTTGCATGTATGTATTCAAATGTTACTTTTTGATTTAGGCAAAAATTTGTGTGAGACGGTCTCACAGATCGTATTTTATGAGAAAATCTCTTATTTGGGTTATCAATAAAAAATATTATTTTTTATTGTGAATATCTGTAGGGTTGACATGTCTCATAGATAAAGATTCGTGAGACTATATCACAAGAAACCTAGTCAAGTTTGATTTATTAGCTTTCATCGTCTCAAATATGAAGTTTGTATTCTCTTTTGTATTTGTCTCATATAATTTTCATTCATACATATTATTTTTCTTTATTTGTTCTCCATCTATTTCTATTATAAATACATTACTTATTTTAAATATTTTTTATTATATTAAAAGAACCCATTTAATTAAGATAAGATAAAAATTCTTTCATAAAATTTCTTTTTCCATGATAAATATTATATATATATATATATATAGTCTTACTAAATATATTATAGACATAAATTGTAAGTGTATAATTTCTAATCATATAAAAAAATACAGATAATTATGAGATGATTTTATGAATTTATACTTGTGAGATGAATTCGATTAATAATTATTCTATTACTAATACCTCTTCACCACCGTCCACCTTACTATTATATGAATCAAACCAAATCATCACTTCCAATATAAAAATAAAAATCAAATCATTTCCCAACCACCACTAACTCATAAATTCACCTACACACACATTTACATATATATATATGTATATCCCACCCTTCTTCGTTGAATCGATGCATTTTCCTTTCGTTAATTGATCCATTGATTGATTCATCGACTGAGCATTTCCAGACTGAGCATTTCCAGCAGAAATGATTTCGATTTCCGCAGTCAACCCTGCCGCCGCCGCAGCCACTTCCGCCGCCCTGTCCTCCCTTCAACCTCTCCGCCACCAAAAAAGACAGTTGTCGTCGCCTCCCCAGAGCCACCATTCCCGCCGCTGCACCCGATGTCTTACAGTCCGGGCAATCGATGCCGCCCAGCCGTACGACTACGAAGCCCAACTCAACCACCGATTCACCCAGTCAACCAAGCTCAGAATTGCGATAGTCGGGTTCGGCAACTTCGGGCAATTCCTGGCGAAGGCGTTCATTCGGCAGGGGCACACGGTCTACGCCTTTTCTCGATCCAATTACTTCTCTATCGCGCAATCGATGGGCGCAGTTTACTTCTCCGATGTGCACGATCTCTGCGAGAATCACCCTGATGTGATACTCATGTGTACTTCCATACTTTCGACGGAGCAAGTGCTCAAATCGTTACCCCTGCAGCGGCTTCGGAGGAATACTCTGTTTGTAGATGTTTTGTCTGTCAAAGAATTTCCCAAGAACATTTTCCTCCAGGTTCTCCCCACCCACTTCGATATACTCTGCACACACCCCATGTTTGGCCCCGAAAGTGGGAAATACAGCTGGCAGGATCTGCCATTTGTGTATGATAAAGTGAGAATTGGGGATGAAGATTCTAGATTAAGAAGGGTTGATAATTTCTTGGATATTTTCAAGAAAGAAGGTTGCAGAATGGAGGAGATGTCGTGCTCGAAGCACGATAGGTATGCTGCCGGATCGCAGTTTATTACCCATACAATGGGGAGAATTCTTGAAAAGTTGGAGCTGGAAGATACTCCGATTAACACTAGAGGCTACGAAACCTTGTTGGATTTGGTGGAAAATACTTCAAGTGATAGCTTTGATTTGTACTATGGGCTATTTATGTATAATAAGAATGCAATGGAACAGATAGAGAGACTGGACTTGGCGTTTGAGGCATTGAAGAAGGAGTTATTTGGGCACATACATGAAGTCCTGAGGAAACAATTGTTTGGGAAATCCGAGGAGGGAGGTGCTCAAAAACCGACGCTGGCGAAACTTCCCAAGAATAACGGGACTCCATTGTTGCCATCTCCATCAGAGAGTGTTAGCAGCGGAGGCAACAGCTGTTAGGATGGCAATTCTTTGCTATGTTTGCCTGTTCTTTTTAACGTTGTTTCTGGTGTGAAATGGTTTCTAATAAATTATGACCAATGGCATAATTCTCCTATTTTGATGTCAAGAATGGAACTTGGAATCTCCTGTTTATGTCACTGCCTTTTAAACGAATTGGGGCATTTTTCTGAGGATCGGATTTGAATAATAAGAAAGATTGTATGGAACCAACCAGTTTGATCACATAAACTTTATTTCCCTTCTTGTGCTCTCTTTAGTTTGATCAATATCGTCTAGATTGCGTCATGGAAAAAGATAGCAATGTTCCCGTCCTTCATTTAATGGCCTTTAGTTATGCTTATTAAGACTTTCTAGCACTACTAAGGAACACTTCTTTACGCAATCATCCAAATAAAGGAGGCTCTGATGATCCACAATTTTCTATGCTGGAAAAACTCGAGATAGAGCGGGTTTGGGGATATATTTTCGGGTGTAGGGATGAATTAAAATTTAGTTGCTTTAAAATACTATTTAATTAATATTAGTCCAAAAAAAAAACTAAATAATACCCAATTGCTTCTAAATAAATATATATATATATATATATATATATATAAATCTTTAGAAGAATAATTTTTTAACAAAAAATTTGGAAGAAGAGGGGAAAATAAAACAACAAAAACAAAAACTTATGTGAGACAGTCTCAAGGATGTGACACAGATGTCTTATTTGGGTCATCCATGAAAAAGTATTACTTTTTATCTTAAGAGCATTTTTTTTGTTGTGAATATCGGTAGGGTTCGTAAGACCGTATCACAATAGACGTAGTAAAGCACAAATACTCAATTTGAATAAATGTGTTGGTTCTTGATTCTTTAATTGAAAAGGGAAGAAGAAAAGTGGAGATAATGGAGATAAACAGAGACGATAGATGAGAGGAACAGAGTCTCCAGGTGGTAAATATTGTTTCTCAAAGTCCAAAATATTATTTATTCATTTATTTTAAGTTTTAGGTTTATGGCATGTTTGGTATATGACAAAAATAATTTTTTAAAAAAAATTCGGTTTTCTTGGTTAAAAAATCGAAAACCGAACCGATAAACTGCATTATTATAAACTTAAAACCGAAACCGATCAAATACTCAAAAAAAAAAGTACTGAAATAATTGAAATTTTCGATTCGGTCGGATTTTTCTAGTTCTATCTGAATTTTGAACACTCGTAATTATAATACACATAAATCAAATGATAATATGAACACAAAATTTTACAATGCCGTTATTTTTACAAAATTTGATCAAATGATACTAAAATTAATATGACATTGTTTTAATTTAGAAGAGTGGTGTTTCAAAAAAAAAAAACATTTATTTAGGTAATCTTTTTTCATGTAAAAGTAGAGTGGGACGAGGGAGAGATTTTAAATTTTAAGTGAATAGATAGGGCAATTATAGAATAAAATATTTTCGTGTCCTTTAATGTAGATAGTTTTTATGATGATCTCGTTTTTTAAATAATAAAATATACATATATGTACACACACATGTGTATACATAAATACAAAAATTGTTCTGAAATCTCTTCATGATTCATTTTCTTTAGAGGCATCTCCGATCCAACCCGGCTCAACCAATAAAAATATTTATTTTTATGTCAAAAGTATTATTTTTCATTGTATGTACGATTTGAATTGACAAGTCTTATAAATATAAATCTGTCATGTCGTCTCACAAGAAACATACACATATATATACATGTTTATCCTTTTCCAATTGTTGATCACACCATTTATGTTGTCATCATATTATCAAAATTGCAAGTTTGATCATTTATACTCGACTTTTTGTGATCTTGACACCTAAGTTTGTCAAATATCAATCTTAATATACTCTATTTGTTTGTTTGTTTTATGAGTAGCTCTGTTGTGATACGATTTTATAAATCTGATACTCACGGGAAATTTAGGGTCCGAAGGGCATGACCACGTAGCAGAAAGTTCCTTCAGAGGTGATGAAACTCACTTTATCTTGGTCTTCCACAGCCAAGGGAATTTGATGGTACCCCTGATAGGCGTCCAACATACACAAATATTGATGTCCAGCTGTGGAGTCAACCAATTGATCTATCCGAGGCAAAGGATAACAATTTTTAGGACATGCATTGTTGAGATCTCTGAAGTCCACACACATCTTCCACTTCCCTGAACTCTTCGGAACAAGAACGACATTCGAAAGCCAAATAGGAAACTGCACCTCTCGAATGTGCCCAGCACTGAGCAACTCTCCCACCTCCTTCTTTATAACTATATCTTTCTCGGGCCCGAAGTGTCTTTTCTTCTGCTTCACGGGACAAGAATTTGGTAAGATGTTTAATCGGTGTTCTGCTATATTTGGGCTCGTCCCTGTGAGCTCTTGGGCTGACCAAGTAAACCCGCTGAGATTAGCTTGTAAACAAGTAATGATTTCATCCCTGACCTTTGGGTCAAGGTCAGGGGCTATTCTTAGCGTCTTCTTGTCGGGCCCCAGTGTCACGATCTCCGGCTTCTCATCCATCACCTCATGAACCTCCCTCACTACTACGGGCAACCCGCTTCGCCCCCTTCTAATCATATTGACCTCCACACGCGCCCTCTTCCCCTCTTCTTTCACTATCCCCTCATAACACCGACGTGAAACCCTCTGGTCCCCGCATAAAACTCCAACCTCCTTCCCTACAGGAAACTTCAACTTCTGATGATACGTGGACGCTACAGCTCTGAAATCCTTTAGGGTTGGTCGCCCCAGAATTCCATTGTAAGCGGATGGGGTGTCCACCACTGTAAATGTTGTCATCTTTGTTACCCGCCGAGGCTCATGTCCCAAAGATAGAGGAAGGACAATCTGACCGAGCGGCGGGATGGCATGTCCTGCAAATCCATATAGAGGAGTAGAGATTGGCTCGAACTCAAATCCATCCACCTTCATCTGATCCAGAGTGCTCTTGAACATGATATTAACAGAGCTTCCATTATCAATAAAGATTCGTGCCACATCGTAATTGGCAACAATGGCCGTTACCACCAATGCATCGTTATGAGGAGCCACAATGCCTCGGAGGTCATCTGATCCAAAACTGATGACAGGATCCCGGGGTAAGTCTTCACCCCTAGATATTTCAAAATTTTCCAACCTCCTGCCATGCGCTTTTCGCGCTCGCCCGAAATTCCCATCAGTAGCACCCCCCGAGATCATGTGAATCAGTCCTCTCGTGGGGTGGTTATCCTCATTCGTTCCCCTCCTTGGTTCAGCGGGCTCCCGAGGGACTTCATGACATCGACCTTCTCTCCTCGGCTCCTCGATCCTCTGATGTATCCACGGAGGGCCTCGACCCCGCCTAGAAGATGGACGAGATCTCAGTTCACTCCTGGACGAGAATCCTTCTTGTCTACCCTGCGGCGGAGGTCGAGCACTGCTCTCAACCCTCTGCGACTTCTCCCCCCTCTCCCCTGACTCCCTCACCTCCATCACCTTATCCCGTTTCCTATTCAGAGGAACATGCGATGAGAATTGTCCTCTACTTCTGGTTCTGTCCTCCTTCCTCTCACCTGCACCTCTCTTCTTACCGCCTCTCTCGGCTCCCTCCACCCTACTCCCTCCGGGTCGATTTTCCATCCTTCTATACCGTTGGACGTCTTCCAAGTTTACATATTTTTTCGCCCGAGCTAACAAGTCATCATAGCTCGACGGAGGTTTCTTGACCAGCGATTTGAAGAACTCTCCCCCCCTCAGCCCTTGGGTAAAGGCACTTATCATAATGTCGGGGGTAGCCGCTGGTATTTCCAACGCTGCGCTGTTGAAGCGCTGGACAAACTCCCGTAAAGTTTCAGCCTCTTGCTGTTTCATTACAAACAAACTCAAGTAGTTTTTCTGGTGCCTCTTGCTGCTGGCAAATCGGTGCAAGAAAACTGCAGAAAAATCTTCGAAAGACTGTATGGAGTTGGACTGCAGGGTATTAAACTATTGTTGAGCTGACCTTACCAACGTGCCCAGAAACACCCTGCACCTAACTTCATCCGAATACTGGTGCAACAGAGCCGCATTCTCAAATCTCCCCAAGTGTTCTTCGGGGTCTGTATGTCCGTCGTATTCTCCAAACGTTCGATTATCGGAAATTTGGGGGAAGCCCTTCTTCCAAGATGGATAGTGAAAAAGGGCTTCTTTTCTTGGGTACCGGCGCCCTGCTTCCTACCTGCTCCCTCAACCTCCGTATCTCCTTCCACATCTCACTAATCTCTCCACTTTGGAGGGGATGCGTCTCTTCAACCCTGCTCTGGTGGACTTCAACATTTTCCTCTCGCTCCTGGCGAGTGGCATGCTCTTCAACGAACGTAGATTCTTGGTTCCTCTTCATAGCCTCATCCACGGTCCGAGTGATAAATTGATCCAACTGTTCTAAGGTCAAGTTCCCCACATTTTCATTAGGACGGGGTTGCTCGACCCTGTTCTCTTGACGAGGTTGTTCTGTTCTCGCCTTCTGATGGGGTTGTTCCTGCCTTGCCTCAGCATGAGGCTGTTCAGGTCCCCTCTGAGGACGCGATGATGCTGAGGTAACTCTTCTACTCCCTCTCTTCCCTACCATCTCTACGTCTCAACTCAAATTTTCCCACAGACGGCGCCAAGTGATACTCAAGGGAAATTTAGGGTTCGATTCCAGCAAGTGTCACTAGTCCAGACGCAGGTTTTGAAATTACCCTGAGCCTGAAATCACAAATAAGATCGTTAGGAGGGGGCCAAGAGGGTGTCCTGACGTAGCCCCTCCGACGCTCAAGTCAGAGACTGAGGATATGGGGGGGAGCAGCTAAGGGTGCTGCTGAAAACAATATAATGAATGAATCAACCGAACACTCAAACCTGGTATTTATAAAAGGATACCTGGGCCCTTGATGGGCTTGTCTCCCATTTGGGCTAGGGATGAGCCCTGTCTTCCATCTGGGCTAGGCCCATGCATGGGGTATCAAAATCTATATTCGTGAGATTAATCGACTTGTTTCATACCTATAGTGAAATATAAATATTTTTTTACGATAGAAGTAATACTTTGTCATAAAAATATATTTTTCACAGATCGTATTGGACAAGAGATCTGTCTTACAAAACTGACATTTGAGAATTTTTTATAAAAATTTTGTATTGTTTTTTATACTTTAGTAACTTTATCAGATAAAATTGATATGACGGTAACGTGATATTGATATATTTAGTGTTGCATAATAAGCCCTCCAAAAGAAAAAATATTAAAATTTCAAAAAAATCACAAAGTCAACATATTACGAATTGGAACAAGTAAACACGGAGGTGGCTATCGACTTACATGTTTACCGAGTTAGCCAAAACCAATTTTTAGAGCCTCTTTTCTTACATGATTTTGCTTTTTTTTAAAAAAAAAAAAAAAAAAAAACTGTTTTCTTTAATTAACAAGTGGTCCATTATTGGTGACATATAAATTTATAGAATAAGTTTTTTGTGAGACAATCTAATGAATTTATATTTGTGAGACGGTTCGATCTGGTTCATACCTACAATAAAAAATAATATTTTTTTATGAGTAGAAGATCCGTCTCGTAAAATTAATTAGTATTTATCATATTAGATCGAGCTTAAAAATATATTATATTATAGTTACAATACTTTGACTATGAAGTGATACAGCAAATTATGCATAAATAAATGGAATAAAATAAATGTTTATTTCGTTGGATGCACCTGATAAAGGCCACGTGCCTCCCGAATTTGCCAGCAAGTTTTAAATCAAACTCTGTACCTTTACATTATTATTTTAAAGATATATATATATATATATATATATATAAAAGATATTCTCTTATGATAACAACGAACGTGCTACAAACTATATTATTTTTATTCAAATTATCATTTTATTTAGATTCGTTTTGGATCTATTTTTACACAATATACATAGTAATTGGAAGGAATTTTATCGTAGCAAAATTATTTAGACAAAAAATCAACCGTGGTTACCGTTTGTAGGTACTTTTCGAATATATTTTAAATTACTTAAGATTACATATATATGGGTTCATAAACAGCTTTGCCAAAAACCCAAAATAAAAAAAATAAAAAAATCAAAAATATTAAAACAGTACGAATAATTGAATTGATATCATGTGAGACGGTTTCACGAATCTATATCCGTCAGAAGGGTCGATCTGGTATATATATAAAGTGAAAGCAATAATTTGTGCATAAAAATAATATTTTTTCATGGATCAGGTGAGATAGGAGATCTGTTTCACAAAATTGATATGTAAGACGATCTAATAAATTGGTGCAAGTAATTATGGTAATTTATACATGACTTTTTCCAACATTTAGGTAGCGATGTAATCGAGCCGAACATAAATGAGCTTAATAAATATAAATTATAAATTTAAATATTCATTAAATTCACTAAAAACTAAATTATATATTTAGAGAAAAATATAATATTCTTATTAAAATTTGTAATTTTATTCTAATAAATAAATTTAATAGATTTTTTTATATATATTTTCATAAGTAAAGTATACCATTGTAAAATTGACGCTTGATTCGTTTATCTTAACGAACTAATGAATTGAATATTGTAAAGTTGAAGTTTGATTCGTTTATCTTGACTAATATCATTAAACGAGCTCAAAATTTTTTTATCAAAGCGAGTTTCGAATACTTTACAAATAGCTTGATTGATTTATATTTATGCTTTTAGGCCCAAATAAGTATCTGGTTTTATTTTATTTGAAGAAGACAAGTATCGGATTTTGGAGAGCCCATTGGCATTTTGGAACGGATTCACTCCCACAGCCCATTAGCAACATTTTCTTTTTTGTTTTTTTTTTAATAAATTTTTTTATATTCTAATTCTTCCAGTTTCTTTTTTTTTTTGAAAAAATATTTTCTCCTCTTTTTTATCTTGTCAAATTTTCTTTTGTTATAATTTATACTTTTATACTAAATAATCATACACCAAATCTATAGAGTACTCTTATAAATAATATTTCATATGTATTTTTTGATTTTAAAAAAATAATTAATTTTTGATTTAACATGAATTATTTCTCGTGCTCGGAAACAAAAACATTTTAAAAATTTGGTAACAATATGAAGAAAACTCGAGAGCTATGGGGCCTCGACATTTTATTCAAGTGCGAAAGTCACGAGATTCCTATTACTTTTCAACACTTAAATTTTTTTACAAAGTATTAGGACTACTTAGTCCTCAATCAATGATCAAGAACCTGCATTTAGCCCGACTAACTAGCAAAAATTCAAGAAAAAAAATGGTTGGACTAGAAAATTTGGGACGAAATTCTAAAAAAAAACAGGGGAGTGAAAATTCGAACCTTACCCGAAGGACGCATCCATCCGCCTACACTAAGGTCGGGTCGAATTTATCTTCAGTGGAGCATTAATTGGAAATTTTGGTTCCAAATACGAAGCCATGATTATGAAGATGCTCGGGTTTTGAGATCAACCGAGCAGGCGAGATGCTTCGAAGGAAGCCTACGAAAATAGAGGTCAAAGTTGAAGACAAAGAGGAACTCGAAGAAGCCCGCAAGCGAGCCGCCGCCGCCGCCTCATCGTCATCCTCCTCTGCAGCCACCACCGCGTCCTCCTCCCTCCTTCACCACTTCGACCGCTCCTCCCTCGATCCCTCCTCCAAATCCCATCGTATCGGCCTCTAGTGACACCCCAGATCATATACCCACATCATTTTCTCGTCGTTTTCATTAAAAAAAGAAATTGGTTATTTTTCAGTCAATAAGGCATCTTTATTGAGAAACTTAATGGAGATTGAAGTTAAGCTGCGACTACCGAACAAGGCCTCCTATCAAAAGCTGCTCTCGTTACTTTCTCCATTTCATGTCATCAGCCATCATCAGCACAATACATTCTTTGACGGCTCGGCTTCTGAGTTGAGCTTACGCCGAGCCATATTCCGTCTTCGGTTCCACGAGCAAACTCACCTCCCCAAATGCTTCGCTTGTCTCAAGGCTAAAGCAATTATCATCAACGGCGTGAGCCGTGTTGAGGAAGACGAGGAGGAGGTGGACCCTAACATAGGGAGAGCTTGCTTTGAGGACCCTGGGAAGCTAACGGAAATGGATTCAAGGGTTCTGAGGAGAGTAAAAGAAGAATTTGGCGTATCAGGTTTTGTGGGGTTGGGAGGGTTTAAGAATGTGAGGAACGTTTATGAGTGGAATGAGGTGAAATTGGAGGTGGATGAGACTAAGTATGAATTCGGGGATTTGTACGAGGTGGAGTGCGAGAGCGTGGAGCCTGAGAGAGTTAAGGGAATGATCGAGGAGTTCTTTAAAGAAAATGGAATTGACCACTCTGATTCAGTTGTGTCAAAGTTCGCAATCTTCCGGGCTGGAAATTTGCCATCCTAGTAAGTATTTCTTGTTGGCTGCTGGTTAGTATATTAAGGTGTTTTGTCATGTTCTTGTTTGCGGTTAGTTATCTTCGTAGTAGATTTTAGTGTCATCATCTGAAGTGATGCCTGTTTGTTCATTGAGTTCGAATATGACATTGTTATTGCAATGTTTGCTAAAATTGATTTTATGTTTCTGAATTGTCAATAGTTCTTTATCTACTTATAATGCAGCGAACTTTGTTATTAATACATAATGTCTTGCTATTGCATCTGTTTTGTGTCCGATCAGATCCTTTTGATCAAAAGAATTTTCAAGTTATAACTTATAAGCAAAAGCAGGTTCTTTAGTTATAAAATTTTAGAGTTCTTAGCTCTATGTCTTGAACGGTGCACATATGTTTGTGCGTAATGGATTTGTTATACCCTGCTAGGGATCCGGAAAGCAACACAAGACAAGATTTAGCATTTAAATTATGTGCGACTTTGATATTTTATCCAACATCATTATGGTTCTCAAGATTTTTCATGCTGCAGAATTCATCTGTGATATGGTGAATAATCCATTATAAGTATTTTTTCAACTTAGCTTATCAACCATAGTTCAGGCGTATTTGATCTTTGTTTTGCCATTCTCCGAATATGCAGTTTCGACTTTCACAACGCATTAATATAATATGCATTGACTTGCAAGAAAGAGATTGTGCTTATGATGTCTGACTCCATAATTTTGAATATGCAAGGTTTTACATCATGTTATGATTGATGGGACCAGTCATGCATTAGTTGCTGGTATAGCTAAGCATTGATGGGGCAAATAGGCTGGTGTTTCCTCTGTCTTCGTTAGTGATTGCGCTAAGTTAATACTCAAATCAAAATTTGTGTTTTGGAGTTGAAAACTCAAACTGCCATTCTTTTAAGCATACAACAGTCTGGATTAAGGGGACATGATCACATGATGATCATCACTTAGCAACTCTATCAGAAATAAATATTTAAGTTGTGAAACACCCAGTGCAAGGTTTACTAACAAATCTTCTCATATATAATAAACCTAAATAAATCACATAACATTAACTGACTTAATTCAAGTTTCGAAATTTTCCAAGTGTCCTTAACCCAAAACACTTCAAGAACAGTATAAGATCCAACTTTTCTTCAAAGGATTTATCTTCTATGAGCTAAAGGATTCCAATGTTTTCCTTTAATTTATTTTTTCCTGGAGTTTTTATTTGTTTGCATAATGGGAACAATAAATGTACAAAATCTGAAAACCTCCTGATAAGTAATTTGCAGGTCAGAGTAGGCCATAGACCCCTTTGAGTACTGCTGTTTGTTCAGAAATGCTTGTGACGGAGTTTGGTGTTACAATTCTTCAATGTTAACTGATTGCATTCTTTCAAGAATCACATATACTTAGGGTTGGGTTGGGTATTTTTGGTTCAGGTACCTGACCAGTCAGTAGCCATTTTGACTACCCGAGCCCGACCCGAAATTTATCAGTACCCGAAAAATTTAGGTAATTTCAGTTAATTTACATACTGGTACCCAGAATTTTTATTTAATTGATTCTGGCTAGAAGATCATTGCAACATGTATGCTTAGAAGATCCATCTTGAACCATAAAAACTCACGGTACAAATTCAATAGAACTATAAAAGCATTGAAAAGCTTCAAGATTTAAGCATAGTAGATCTGAAGAGGGAAACAATAAATAGAAATTAAGTTTAGTTGCTCCATAGCAGCTTTCCCTAATTAATCTGTTGGTGTGTTTTTCTTCCACATCTCCAGGTACGAGCCTCCTCCCCCATTTGCAACATTGATTCTTGAAATTCTCAGTCTTATTCTTGCTTCGTAGTATGTTTTTGACTGGAAATGTGTATCTTTAGTAAAAATGACAATTGGGCTGCTGAGTTTGATGCAGATTTGATTGAATCAAAATTTCAGGGAAAAGAAAACATAATGATATATTTCCGTGGAATTGAAGGAAAGTAGCGATTCTACATTTTAAAGAATTTGATTTAAGTGCTAGTAGTTTTAGTTTTTAAATTTAAGTTTATGGTGTAGCCAGTTTATGCGCACGTGGATAAACTCAAAGGTTAAGGATGTTTATATGGTCTTTGTTCGCGGCCTAACTTATATTGAGTGTATCAGAAGATGGTGACAATCAGATACTTTTTTATTCAACCGCATAAAGCTTGCTTTTATTAAATGTTCTAAAAATGGTAACACTCAGGTTGTAACATTAAGATGATGTTTCGACCAATTTTAAATTTGAACATTCAAGTAAATTTATTTGATATATATCGTAGAAAAGGTTCATATGCTAGCAAGATCAATTAGTATCATGCTTGTTCTTGAACTATGTGCCTATGTTTCCTTTTTGAATTTATAAGTTGCTATTTTTGTTGGACAAAAGTGGAATAAGAAGGGATCTTTACAAATGAGATTTACCTCTAGAGTTTCCTTGTTCCCTAAACTATCAAATGGAGGTTTAGTTTTTTTACGCGTTTATTAGTTAGTGCTCCATAGTTAACGCGATCTATTAAAGTTTTAGCAAATAACACGGTTGGGTTGGGGGATTCGGTTGTTCATAAATGATGGTTGATGTGGTAGTCCACAACAACGGGACCAAGACTTTACCAATTGGGTGATAAGGTAAGGTCTTATTTGTTAAACATTAATTGAAAGCAATGTTCCGCCTAGGCGCTAGGCTGCCAGCCTAGGCGCTAGGCGGGCCTGGGGCCTGGGCGCGCCTAGGCGGAGGCTGGCCGCCTAGGTGGGCCTGAATTGTTAAAAAAAAAAAACTCGGGCTTAAAAAATGTAATGATCCGCTAGAAGCCCATTAAAAAAAATAAAATTTGGGCGGTCTGCTTCATTTCTTTGTCTGCGTTTCTTTCTCTCGTTATTTTCCAGGGCTCCTTCTCGGCCAGACTACCACTCGTTCCAGAAAATCCTTCTCGGTCCAGGACTCCACGTTCCAGAGGCTTGTTATGCTTCCTTCTCACTTTCTTGCATATATGATATATTTTTTCTCCTGATTATTGGCCAAAGTTTTCTTTTTTAGTTTTTTATAAATATGGACAAAAATTAGGTCTTTTGAGTTTTCAGTTTTGAGTTTGTATTAACTTTCTTACACTAGTTTTGAGTTTTTTATTGGAACATGGTGATTCTTTTTCTTTAAAAATTATCTTGTTTGAGCTGTGGCAGTGACGCAGTGCATTGTTTGAGCTTTCTGGTACTTTCATTCGTTTGTGTGGTGACAAAAGTTAGCTGTCCATTCTTTGAAAATTTTGTTGTATATGGAACATGGTTTATTGCTGTTACATATCATATTTGGTGCAAGTTTATTGCTGAAAATGTTTAACTGTTTCGTATTCAGCAAGGTTTGGACGGTGACAATGGCAAACAATCCATCGTCGACTGCATCCGTCACTCAGCCTGAATCTGGGATTCTTAAGAGAAAGTCGAATGACATCGGATGGGAGTTTGATATGTTGATTGATCCTAAGAACCTCGACAAAGTTAAATGTAAGTTGTGTGGGAAAATGATGTCTGGTGGAGTGTATAGAATCAAGGAGCACATATGAAATATACCTGGAAATGTATCTGGGTGTCGAATCACATCTCAAGAAGATCGTAATAAGTGCAAACATGCTATTTTAAAAGGGAGGAACAAAAAGAAAAACAAAATACTGGAAGAACAAAGTTGTAGAGCGGAGGTGAATATTTCTCTAGACGAAGAAGAAGATGCTGAAATTGAAGGGATAGATGGAATTAAAAAGCCTCATCTACTTGGCCCCATGGATAGATATGCATCGATGATTACTCCAGAAAATGTAAGTTCAAGTGGGAGTAAAGTGCTTCGCCAAAAAAATATAAATGAGGCTCTTTTCAAAGAGAGAACTCAACAAGTTCAACAATATGTTGGGAGATGGGCTTATGAAAATGGAATCCCATTCAATGCTCTTGATAATGATAGTTTCAAGCAACTAATGGAGGCAGTGGGTCAATTTGGGCCAGGGTTCAAGCCTCCAACTCAATATCAACTTAGAGAGCCACTTTTGAAAGCTGAAGTTGAAAGAACAAAGCAACTGTTGAAGAAGCACGAAGAAGAATGGGCAAAGAATGGGTGCTCGATTATGACAGATGCATGGAGTGATAGAAAAAGAAGAAGCATTTTAAATTTGTGTGTTAATTGCAAGGAGGGTACATTATTTTTAGAGTCTAAGGAGTCTTCAGACGAGGCACATACAGCTGGACTTATTTTTGAGTATGTTGACAAGTGTGTGGAACAAGTAGGAGCTCATAATGTTGTTCAGATTGTAACAGACAATGCCACCAACAATATGGCTGCGGCTAAATTGATGAAAGAAAAGCGGCCTGGGATTTTTTGGACTTCATGTGCAGCTCATACTGTTAATCTCATGCTTGAAAGTATTGGCAAGCTTCCAAGATTTAAAAAGATTATCGACCAAGCCAAGTCTTTTACCATTTTCATTTATGCTCACCATAAGACTGTCATTGATGAGAAGTTTTACGAAGAAAAGAGACATAGTCCGGTTAGGAGTTACCAGGTTTGCATCAAACTTCCTCACATTGCAAAGTTTGATTGAGAAAAAATCTAGTTTAAGGGCCATGTTTACAAGTGATATGTGGGAGAACTGTAAATGGTCAAAGACAAACAAAGGGAAATTGGCTTACTCTACTGTGATGAGCATGAGTTTTTGGAATGGTGTGACACTTTGTTTGAAAATATTTGCTCCTTTGGTAAGAGTTCTCCGATTGGTTGACGGAGATAGAAAGCCATCCATGGGGTTTCTATATGGGGAGCTTCTTCGAGCTAAAGAAGATATCAAGGTGACCCTTAACAATGTCGAATCAAATTATCAGCCTATCATAGTGATTCTTGAGTAAAAAATGAAGGATAGACTTGATACATCATTGCATACCACGGCCTTTTTGTTGATCCCTACTTCTACTACAAAGATAGTTCTATTGCTCTTTATAGAGAGGTCGCGGCAGAGATTTTTGAATGCATGGAAGTTTTGCATGCCGATGAGTTTGAACTGCAAGATACAATTATTAACAAGGAATTTGCAAAATATAGAGATAAGACTGGGTTATTTGGGAAAGCATTGGCTGCAAAAGCATGCGAAAAAAATGATGATACATTTGATCCATGTACATGGTGGAGTACCTACGGTGCTCACACACCCAACTTGCTAAGAGTGACATTGAGGATTCTTTCATTAACTACAAGTTCATCTGGGTGTGAAAGAAATTGGAGTGCATTTGAAGGAGTAAGTTTAAACTTTAATTAAAATAAATTATTGATTTTTAAAGTGTATGTTCATATTCCTAACTATACTAATTATTTTCTCGGTTTTTTTTTAGAGTCATACAAAGAAGAGAAATAGGTTGGATGTCCATAGGTTGAACAATCTAGTATTTGTCCAATTTAATGCTATATTGTTTAACAAGCAAAAAAGAGAGAAAGAAAAGAATGTCGACGTCTTTCTTGAAAAAGATGCTTCAAATGCACAAGGTTGGATTGTGGATGATGGGGAAGAAAATAAAGTTGAACCAGGTTCGGAGCTCACTTGGCAATTAGTTGATGAAGCAACTGGGGCAGATGAAAATCTACAACTCCGAAGAAGCTCTAGAGTTCGAGAACTTCATGAGGATGATTTTGAATCTGAAGAAGAAGATGATGATCAAAATGATGATATTGATTTTGTGTCCGATGAAGAACTAGTTGTTGAAAATTTCGGAGAAGAAGAAGTTGATTAAATTTGTGATGACACATTAGACTATTTCATTTTGAATGTTGGAAGAAATCTGAATTCTTTCTTATTTTGTTGAGATGACACATTAGACTATGTTGGGAATATTTTGAACGTATTTTAAATTTGATGTTATTGTGTTGAAGTTCTAGTATATGATTTATTATGTCTTGATATCGTAGAATCCGATTAGCGGCGCCTAGTCTCCGCCTAGGCGGCCTAGGCGCTGGGCTGGCGCCCGACTTAACGCCTAGCGAATTTTATAACCTTGATTGAAAGGAAAAATATGAAAAATTCCCTTCTCAAGACATAAAGAAGGGTATAATGATTGTTTTCTGGTTTAAAATAGTAAGTTGAGAATCATCTTTGTCCCTTACTTGAAAGCATGCTAATTTCCTTGTGCGTTTTCTTACCAAGTAAACGAGGCATTTTGATTTCATGATTCAGGATATTTGAACGGTTGATATAGAGCCATGGTAGAAGTAAAGCAGGGATGAAAAAGAAGTTCCTTTTGCGCAACTGGTTCAGCGGCACTACTTCTACTTCACAACATTTTGTGGTTGATATCTTATATCATATGTTCGGTATTGACTTACAGCTACTTGTGGGATCCTATTTTCTCTGTTCTGCATCATGTCCGAGAAAACTGCTGTTTCTTCTCTTTTTCGTCAGCACATTTTCTTGAAATCTCAAATCCTCTCGATTTCATGTTGACATCTATTTTTTTTATATTTTTTTAATGATGTGAGAACCTACAATTGTTAGCCACCGTTCAGAACGGATTGAGTAAATTCTCGAACTTATACAATACTCTACAAATCACGTTAATCAAACAAATTGTAGGTGGGTAAACCCTGTATGATATGTTCATTGGGAAAGTGTCGGTTAGAGGAATCACATGTTGCTATGTCTCAGCAGTTTGTTTAACTGTGATATAAGACCTCAACTTTAGATTTAGACCAATTTTGAGGTAAATATACATATATATATATATACACACACGCATACTAGGTATGGTCACCTCAAATCTTGAGGTGTTTACCGAGATATGCAGTGCAGCTTTTTAATGTTTCTATTTTTTTTCAGGCAATGAAACATGCGTCTACATTTGTGTATGTATTTTTTTACACTTCAATTATTGTTAAACACATTAAAACTAAGTAAATCTAAACCAAAATAAAACAACCATCGATTTCTTTTATTAATTGACATAGTTAAAAACATATATTGCTAGTTTTAAAAATATTAATCAAAATTAATCGGTTCAAGTACAAATGTTAAAAAAATAAAAAAATGAAAAACAGCTTTTATCAATATAAAGTATTAAAAAAGTGTCATTATCGTATTAAAAAAATAAAATAAAATTAATTCATTTTTTTAAATTAGTATTGCAATAAAAAAATTAATTAGATCTGAACCATTTCTCCCTTACTGAAATATATCTACGCCATCGGTAGGAGTGAAAATAAGTGATTGATATAAAAAATTTATGGAATATAACTTGCTAGACCTTCAGGCCTGAAATATAAATCTATATAGTAATTAGCAAGTACTGACGCAGATTATGACTTAAATTAGGGATGTTTGTAATATTATATTATATATATAAGATTTGTCGTATAGAGAATATTTCTAACAGAGCAAAGACCGTTGAGGCTCAGGCCGGACTCGGAGAGATATTCTATGTGACCCTCTCCCGACGACATATTTCAACCACCCTCGATTTGGCGGTGAAGTTACACATTTTTTATACGAGGTGTTTTAATTTATCTATGATGAACATGCAGGTTTGGAGAGAGTGCTGGTGAGGCAACAGAGGATGCACTTGCAAATGCAGTGGCATTGTGCAGGAGCTGCTTGGAATGTGTTCAAAATACGGAAGGCCATCAATCCTGCCGGGCAGCCCCCTCCTAACTAATCAAGAACGTAGCAAAGCACATAAAGACATGAAATTATACATGGCTCGATCTTGATTAGGTTGCATGTTATACTTTAAATCTCAATTTTTATTTCATCATCATCTACTTGTTGTAGGTATTTATTTATTATTGTAACTAATTTTTGGAGATGTTGGAGCTTGAAAGTCTAGCCCTCTTTTACATTTTGTGAAAGGACAACTTGTGGAATTTCAGGTTTGATTACAACTATTTTCATGGATTTCATATTATTTTCTGCACCTCCCAAGCTTTTTTTTAGAGATTGAATTTACATGCTTAATATGCAAGAATCAACCGACAGTGACCCTTTTTTCCGAAGACTGTGACCTAAATAACATATTCAATGAACTAAGATAACAAAAGCAAAGAATCTTAAAAAAAAAAGCGAAGAAAACAAACAAAAACAAGAGAAGAGCACCAACCCATTAGAAGCGTTCCAATCCCAAAAAAAAAAAGAGAACGCCGTGAGGAAGAATCGAAACCCAAGAGACTATTTAAAAGTGATGAAGATGCTAGAAACAAAGAAAAGGAAAAAAAATGAGAGAAGAGATAAATGACCTCTTCTTTTCAAACCGGCTCCACATGCTTGTTATTGTTTTATGCTGCTGTGGATAACAAAGCATGTTCACGTATTAATATATTTACCTACTACCATATCAAAACTAGCCATTTCATACTTATTTCCTCTTTTAGACAAGTAGATAGGTATATATATATATTCATACTTATTTCCTCTTTTAGACAAGTAGATAGGTATATATATATATATGTATAGTCGTACTTGTGTTCGATATGGTCTGAAGCGAAAATAAAGAAATGAGTTCTTTTGTTGCTATAAATAATATAAAATTTAGTTAGCAAATAATAAATATAATAAATACATAAGAAACAATATATTACATAAAAAAATAAGTCAATAAATATTTGAAATAATTACATAAATAATAATTGTATAGTCATTTTAGAGGAAAATATATATATCAAATTTGTATAATCCAGTTTTAAGATAATTTCTTTGTCAATTTAATAACATATCTAGCTCATTTGTCTATTTTGTGATATTATTGATCGTAGATAAATGTTTATTAACTTCAACTTCAATAAACTTCTTTCTACTTATGCAACTGTTACTAGGATAGTTAAGAAAATCTTATAGGTAATATAAGTATTTGAGAATAAATCATTCAGTTTTGCCAAACACTGTAGCATCTTAAAAAAATGTTGAAGTTCTATACAATACTTCAACAAGTTAATTAAAGACTAACTCGTTAACTTCTCCAAATTCAAATAATATCCCAAAGTCTCTTGATATTATTTAAATTGTTCAAACCGAACTTGAAGAAAAAATCTAGTTTGATCAATTATAAACAAAAAATAATCAAATTACTCTTTTTTTATTTAATATTGTGCTAAACAAATTATTTCAATAAGTTATCAACTCAAAATATATATATGTTGGACTCTCTCAAAGATCGTGCCCTGAGACGATGGCCTTCTTGACCTCATAAAAAAGCACCTCATAAATAGGCCGGCCCTGCTTAAAGGTTATTTAATGAAATGATTTTCATTAAAAAAAAAAAGATAACATGCAATGTACTTGTACTACATATCGAATTATTTTACATAAAATAAGTCGGCTTAGACACTGACTTTTAATTAGATCGACTGATGCTACGATCTTATATCTACTAACAGATATTATAGTACCCAATAACTTATAAAGTTAAATGTAAACAAAATTTCTTGTTGTCTACTTCGTTTGGACAAATACTTGTAAAATATTTTATAAAAGTGGTTTTTAACCAAAAAAAATTATAAAATATATTTGCAAAAGCTTGTGTGAGACGATCTCACGGATCATATTTTGTGAGACGGATCTCTTATTTGGGTCATCCATGAAAAAATATTACTTTTTATGCTAAGAGTATTACTTTTTTATTGTGAATATTGGTAGGGTTGACCCGTCTCACAGATAAAGATTCGTGGGACCGTTGTTTTAAAAATAAATATGTGTTTTAATAATTATTCTATGAAAACGTTTTTTTTTAGAGTTGCAAAGATGTTTCGGCAACTATTTGAAAAAAAAGATTTTATAGTTAAGAATAATCAAGAAGATATTCGGACAATTATTTAAATTTCTTTTAATTCTTGTTTAATATGTGTTTTTCCATTCTAAAAAAAAAACACAATCTTAATTGTTATTTAAAAAGTATACTTGGAATACACTTTAAAAAAAATATTTCAAAAATGTTTTATAAAATTTTATCAAAACACGTACTTTAAGTTTTTTTCATTTACAAAATACTTGTCGTTTTTAAAGTGCCATAAGTTTTAATTTTTTCCATTCGTTTCTATATCAATGATATGATACCTAAAAGGTCACATAAATTATAAGTGATTTTAGAATTTCAATTGAAATAGAAACATGAGAAGAAAGAAGAATACCAGGGAAATGAAAGTGTGAGAAAGAGGTTGATGGGGAAACCATCGTATACGATGACAAAATGAGGACAACGAAGTTAATAAATAAGTAGTTGTTTTGTACGTAATTGATATGATCCACGTGAATGGGGCGATTTGGGTCGGACAATCTATCGAATCTGATAAGAAGTTGACGAGAGAAAAGTTAGCCGCAAGATATATCTCAAATTGAGAGTATCTCTCTGGAGTAGGACTGCAATGATGTCCTGAAAATAGGAAGACAAACACGTGAATAGGCGTCAGAGAAGTGTCCGGCGTGACTACTCCGATGATTAAGTAAGCAGGTGGAAAATGATACATGTGTGAGTGAATTTATAGGAAAGAAGATAATGATGGCCTTGTTTTCGGTGTCTACTTACCACCTATAAGTTATAACCATCTAATATCAAGTTAATGTCATGTCGATCTGTCTTTTTCATCATGTCAAATCAGTATGATTCTGTCAGGCACGCTTATCGAGATAAGATATCACCTACTCTCGCACTCGAGTGCGGTACTATTACCGAGGCATCCCGGGTAGAGAGCCATAACCCGGGAATTCATCTGAGAGCTCGGGCTTCTGGTTGCCTGGGTAATGACATCTCACGCACTCACCTGCCCGGCTACTTATGAGCTCTTTCTGCAAACTTACCATGATCCAGGCTATCTATTTATTGTCCCGGATCATGGATGACCCAGGCTTTTCCGGGGTATCAACAGTAATGTATAATTTTGTCTTATGAACTAAAAACATGCCGGCATATGAACGAACCAAGTCGCTATTACTATAGTCTCAAAACAGAAAGAGAGAGATACTCACAAGTAATCATGGAATAACAAGAAAATTTAGGCAGCTTTGCATCAGGACTTTGCTATCTAATCTACTACTCATGTTCATGGTGGATCAAGAATGTGTAATGGGTATGGGGTGGGACAAAATCAGATGGCGAATGAAGGTAAAATGTGTATTATCGAAACAAATTATACATATATTTGATTTTCTTTCCTCCTACCTCCTGGTTTATGACTTCCGAAAAGGCTATCTCCGAGTGGCAATAAATAGTGTGGAACTTTCCAGGAAGGATGACATATTTGACCAACTTCAATCTCAGAATGATACACAATCCCATGCCTTGTTAAGAAACATCGTTGTCGATTCATAACCCTCATCGAAAACGACTGAAGAATCCGGAAAAATAAATTATAGAACTTGTACCCGAGTCACCACGTGCTGGCTACAATCCATGGAAATGAACTAGCGACCAAGTAATTTCAAACAGGCAACTTACTATTCTAAACACAAATATGGCATTAATAAATCATACAACTAACATAAGATCCAGAATTCTCATCTCTCCACAAATGGGAGCAGATGAAATTCTATCAAATAACAAAACATAGTTTAACCCAAACAAGTACGATCAATTTCCTACTCGATTATAACAAACAGAGCTAAATTATCCTCATTCTCGTAAACACAGCCAACCAAGAAAAAAGGAACTAAATAAACATCATCTGCAGCTACTTCACTTCCTCTTCTTGGCTGGTGGTTGATCCTCCTCTTCCTCCTCTTCCTCATCTCCCTCATCCTCATCGCCGTCCTCATCATCATCCCCATCGTCGTCATCATCCTCCTCCTCATCACCACTGCCTCCGTTACCATTGGCTTCCGGTTCGTCTTCTGGATCCCCTTCCTCATCATCTCCACCTTCTTCGCCAGCCGAGAAATCTTCGTCACCAGCATCATCGTCATCCGGCTCATCAGCATCATCATCTTCATCATCATCCTCTGTGTCGGATGCATCTTTGTTTTCGGGTCCAGGCTTTTCCAATCTATGAAGATCGTCAATCGGGAACCTGCCAATGCTCAACATTTATTCACTTCATACAAGATATTCTTTTTGGTAAGAAATATTGTAGTGAAGAAAACAAATATTACCTTTTCTCCGTCAAGTCAGGTAGCCCATCAATGTTGTTCAACAGAGCTCCCATCTATAGAAATCATTTAGTTAATTAAGAAAGTACATTGTTTCACTCATTTCACTAGATCAGCTCCATGCTTAAAAAACACAAAACCGGAAATAGTGTGATTCAAGATAACAATAGACATATAAACTGTAAGTAGAGGCCATACAGCCACAATACTCAGCGAGAATGCTAGGAAACAGTCAATCGGAAGATATTTCAAAATGAACATATATTTACTTGAAAGAATTACTGAAGTACAAAGCAAGGGTTTTGAAGTAAAATGTAAATTACGAATGCGTACCACATCCAAGGACAAAACCAAAAAAAAAAAAAAAAAAAATTTCCAGAGAGCGGCTTTGTCCAGCCTTTTCTATCCAGACCCCTTGAATTTGTTTTCTAGGGTAATAAAAACTCACTCGAGTCAGCAATATCGCCGAAACTGTGGTGTGATGTTTATGAGTTTTGATGTAAACCTTCAGAGAAGTGTTCAAACTCCATAGTTTAGTCACTGGAATGTGACAGCAAAGTAATTTACTTAATTCGAATATATTAACCATATCTAGACTGCGAAAATCCTCACAAAACAGATTACACGTGGCAACAAATATCTTTTTTAGAATAAACCAGCCTAAGGAAAGACATCCTAAACGTAAACACCATAAAACTTGGAGACAAATTCAATAGTTACAAAACCAAATCTTGAGTTGCAGTGTTCCTGTCACAGCCGTGGCTCAAGAAAGTCCTCTTTCAGGTTTAACTCAGACGAAAAACAAAAAAATAAGAAGGGATAAACAACATATCAAACCAGAGCAAAACAGTCAAGTCAAACTCTTAACGAAAAAGGATTCCATAATTCCACAAGAAAAAAAGATTCAGACACCATATACCGAGAATACAAAAGATACTAAAAAGGGAAAGAGGGAAAAAGAAAACCTAGACTCGGCCATTTAGCTAAAAGAAACCACACAAGAAGCAGCACCACCGAATCTCAAAATTCAAAACCAAAGCAAAGTCTCAGAAACCCAAATCACCAAATCCGAAATCCAAAATAGGAAAAAAAAATGCAAATCAAACTTTAACTAAAAAAAAAAAAAAGATCAGAGTACCAGCAAAAGAAAGCAAGCAAGGGACTTTTGAGCAGCCAAGATAGTTTGAAGCGCAGCAGCCTCAGCAAATCTGCACACTACGTCAGAACTCACCACCTCCATGTGACCAAATAAAAGAAACTCCCCCTAAAAAAAGTCACTGAAAAAATTAGAACAATGGAGAGAAGTGCAAGTTCCAAGAACGAAAGAGAAGGGAAACAAACGGCTATCGAACCAGGAAGTAGACGCAGGCAGTGAGTGCTTCCTCTGTCTAGGGTTGAATTTGGGTGTCCAAAAGTAAGTCGATAACATAAAATACTAAATACCGTTTGACTAGGGTTTTGGTGTGATGACTCTAGGGTTTTGTCAATTGGGGGTCTGGTTGATATTTTATCACTTTAAGGGGTTGATTTGTAATTATTTGAAAAAATTTCGTCAAATGAGAGGGGTGCTTTGGGGGTGTTGGTGTAACTTTATCTTTTATCACTTTAAGGGGTTGATTTGTAATTATTTGAAAAAATTTCATCAAATGAGAGGGGTGCTTTGGGGGTGTTGGTGTAACTTTATCCAATTGTGGTGGAAGAGACTTTGAGCAATCATTGATAAATCAGGATAATTGCAATTGGGTCCTTTATGTTTCTACTTTAGACAATAGTGGAATCTAGTTAAAGAGAGAGTGAGTGAGTGTGTGTGTGTGTGTTTTTTTTTTAGATAAAGTAAAAAAAATATCATGTAAAAAATGCATGATACTATGTGTATAATAATTTTTACAAAATATAAACATATAAATCAAATATTGTGGGTGATGATGTGGTTTTAGTTGTGGGAGAGTTCTTTCAGTCTGGTAGAATGTTGAAGCAGTGGAATCATGCTTCTAAGGATGTAAATGAACCAAACCGTTTGTGAGTTATTCGAACCTCGATTCGATAAAAGCTCGTTTGAGCTCGTTTAATGAGGCTCGTTAAGATAAACGAACCAAGTTCAAGCTCTACAATATTCGGTTCGTTAGCTCGTGAACATGTTCGTTAGTAAATTCATAAGTAATATCTTAGATGAAAAATAATAATTTTGATATTTAATTTATTGATTTAACACATTAATTATGAAGTATATAGAAAAATCTGTTAAATTTATTTATTATAATAAATTAACAAATTTTAATAAGAATATTATTTTTTTTCTAAATGTATAATTTATCGTTTAATGAATATTTAAATGTACAATTCATATTTATTGAGCTCGTTTAGGTTCGATAAAAGCTTGAATAAGCTCGTGAGCCATGAATATATTTGTTAAATAAAGCTCGAGCTCGGCTCGATTATAAACAAGTCAAGCTCAAACATTCAAGAGTTCGGCTCGGCTCGACTCGATTACATCTCTACATGCTTCCATTGCTCTTGTTCCTAAATTTGACCACGCTACTACAGGCACTGACTTCAGGCCGATCTCTTGTTGCACAGTATTTTACAAGATTATTGCCAAGATCTTGGCAAACAGATTGGGGACAGTGATTTCTTCGCTTATCAGTCAGGCTCAGGGTGCATTTGTCCCAGGTAGATCTATTGTTGAGAACATCCACTTGGCTCAGGAGATGCTGAGACATTATGCTAGGAATCGCACTTCTGTTAAATGCATTATGAGGATTGATTTGCAGAAAGCCTATGACACAGTCCACTGGGAGAGTTTCTTCGTGATGCCCTTCGGTTCTTGAACTTCCCTCCCATGTTTGTTTCATGGATCATAGAGTGTGTTTGTATCACATCATTATGTATCTCCTTCAACGCCCAGCTTCATGGGTTCTTTAAAGGTGCTAGAGGATTGAGGCAGGGGGACCCTTTATCCCATTTTTTATTTGTCATTTGTATGGAGATTCTTTCCAAGTCTCTTCTTTGGGCTTCTCGGTCGCTGGATTTCAATTTCCACCCCAAGTGCGCTCTCTTGCATATTACTCATCTGGTATATGCTGATGACTTATTGATTCTGTTTCGGGGTGATGTGATGAGTGTGAGGATTTTGTTGGAGTGTGTGGATAGTTTTGGGATGATGGCTGGCTTGAGAGCCAATGTGTTAAAATCCAATATCTATATGGCGGGGGTTAAAGAACCTGATAAGGGTGAGATATTGAGGATGTGTGGCTTTCGTCAAGGTTCTTTTCCTTTTCGTTCCTTGGGTATTCCTTTGGCTGCGGCGAGGTTGTGGGAGTCATATTGTAGTGTCTTGGTTAATGCTATCTCCAGAAAGATCACAGCGTGGCCAAGACACACTCTTTCCTATGCGGGGAAGTTGGAGTTGATTCGTTCAGTGGTCCAAGGTGTGGAGTGCTATTGGCTTTCGGTCTTGCCTATCACATGTGGGGTAATTGACAAGATTAATTCGGTTTGTAGGAGCTTTATGTGGACGAGCAATCATCCTCCTATTGTATGGAGTAAGATTTGCTCGCCAGTTGAGGATGAGTGTTTGGGTATTCGAGATCTTCGAGCTTGGAACAAGGAGCTTCTCACTAAGATCTTGTGGAATATTCACATTAATAAGGATACATTGTGGGTTCGGTGTGTGCATCATTATTGCTGGAATGATGTCATGGATTGGAGGTGGAGGAAAGATGATAATGTTCTCATTAAGAAGCTCGTGGAGATCCGTGATGAGCTTTTGGCTCGTGAGGGGAGTTGGAATGCGGTGGTGGCTAGATTGTCGATTTGGTTTGGTACGGCGAGGGGTTTGTCGGAGGCCTACATGAGTTTCTTATCAGGGGCATGTAGATGGCCGTGGAAACCATTTATATGGAGACCACACATCTTACCCAAACACCGTTTTGCCCTTTGGATTTTTGCTCATGGGAAGTGCTTGACAAAGAACAGACAGCCGTATATCCTAGACAAGTCTTGTGGTCTTTATGGTACTGTAAATGAAACTGCACATCATGTTTTCTTTGAGTGTACAGCTTCTACACAGCTTTGGGTTAGATTGTGGGAGTGGTTGGAAGTTTAGTGTATGGCGCGTTCTATGACAGGTTTATTTCGTCTTCTCCGCAGGAGATTCAGAGGTACTACCATGCGTGCACGGAAGTGCCACTCGGGGATAACTGCATTGGTTTATCACATTTGGAGTGCTCGTAACATGGCACTTTTTAACGGTGAGAGGCCGGATGTGGAAGCTATCTTTCGAAAGAATTTGATTCATGTTCATCGAACGCTAGCTGCTGGATAATGTTCATATTTTGTCTCCTAGTATTTGGATTTCATTCTTCGGATGTATCTATTTTTTTGATATAAACATTTTCATCGATTATGGTTTTTGAACAGTGATTTTGTGATCCCTGGGTATGTCCAATATATTTTATATTCTCTTTATTTACCATCTATGATATGTGTTCATATAAAAAAAAAAATGATGATGGTGGGGAAGAATAGTGAAAACCAAGGAATGTCATTTTTGTTTTCACTTGTTTCCTTTTATGAGATGTAGAAGATGCAAGATTTGATTTTAAGTTATGCATTGTACTAACTTTAAACAAAGTGAGTTTATGTTATATAGATGTTTCTACTTTCGATGTGTTTGTATAAGATGATCAACTGATCATCTCATTGCAAAATAAAAAAATATATTAATAGACCCCGTATTTTTGTTTTTAAGTGAGATTATCAGCCGATCATCTTATGCAAAACATAAACCGAGATATCTACTTCCGATGTAGCATAAACTCACCTCTCTGAACAGTTGAATTCTGTATTCCGATGTATAAGTTATCAATGCCGATAGCTTTTAAGTTATTACTCGTATGAAACCGTCTTCTTATCTTTCAGAATATGGGTAAATACAAATCTTATTATAAAAATCCGAAAATAAAACCTCGTGGTATTAAAAAAAAAACATTGTATTGCGTTGACCTTTAAAAAAAAATTTAAGGTTTCCAAAATATTTTTTCTTTTTCGAAAAATCTTCAAAAACAATTTTATTGACCCTTTCTCGTGGTAGTCTACAAACACGTTTATGGTCCGGTCCGCACTTGAAAAAAATCATTTCTTATGAGTAAAAAATCAAAAAACCAAGCTATGAGTAATTTTTTTCTTTTTTTTAAAAAAATTAAAAAAAAAGATATGAGTAATGTGTTTATATAATATATTCCATAAAAATAAATTGCATTTATAATTAATTATCTTCATCGAAAACTTGGCCTTAGAGGTCATCCGTAATACAGATTTTATTTAAAGTCAATTTCGATTTTCAAATAATACCAGCTGTAAAAACTAAATCAAATAAATAAGCTCTTTAGAATTCAGAAGTTTATGAATTAAAATTTAAACAAAATTTATTTAAAACTCATCTGTTTTAAAATCATAATTAAAATACAAAAATTCCCACAACCAACCACCTAATTTGGGAAAAAAATATGTTGACTTTATTTTCATATAGATTTTTAATTTTTTCGACCCAAAAAAAATTATGAAAAAAATAAAAGAAAGCCATCATATTTCTACGAGTATGTATCTTGTGAGATGATCTCACGAATCTTTATCTGTGAGACGGTCATCCCTATCGATATTCACAATAAAAAGTAATACTCTCAGCATAAAAGGTAAAATTTTTTCATGGATAACCCAAATAAGAGATCTGTCTCACAAAATACGAACCGTGAGATTGTGTCACATAATTTTTTGCCTATTTCTATCTCTCTTTTAAAAGAAATCGAGATCTTGTCCCTCTCTCTTTCTCGAGATCAATGGTAACAAATTATGATCACTGACCACCTAAAAATAATAAAAAAAATTAATAAAATGTCCGATTTAGTGAAACAAGTGAACATATATAATTACGAGTTTAATTTTTTTTATTAATATTTTCTCTATCAAATTTGAAAGATTTTTCGAATACAAAAGTAGCAAATAAAAAAAAAAAATCTGACCTCCGAGGCCTACAGGCTACCGCCTAACCTTCCCAGAAAAACCTTATAATTGGCAGAGAAAACCTTGTGATAATTGGTCAACAAACGACGCCTTAACACGCATTGTTGATCAATTCGTTATATTGAATCCAACCGATTTTCGATTGCGCAATCCGATTTGCAAATGGCATCGGAGATCGAGGTGGTGGAGGAGGTGGAATCGGGAGATATTTCCTCGAATGGTGGAAAGACGGCGGCTGTGGTTGTGGAAGATGAGAGCTTGAGGAACGATGTGTACACAGCGGCCGCTTATGGTGACATGGAGAAGCTGCAGCGGCTGGTCGAGAGCGAGGGTTGCTCGGTTTCGGAGCCCGATAGCTTAGGTTATTATGCACTTCAATGGGCGGGACTCAATAATCGGACTGCCGCCGCGCAATACATCATAGAGGTATTGGAGGTTTTGTGAGCGTTTTTGTTTTTTGGGGTTTGATTTGCAATTATTTCGACCTTGTAAATTTTTGTTAAGAGTTCAATTGGTATTTTGGTATTGGTTTTGCATCATTAGACTGTTGGATATGGTTATTCACAATAAATATGAGGAAATGATTTGATGAAGAAATGGGTTGACTTTGATTGGTATGGTGAGTTTGAGAAACTGTTTTCGAGGATGTGAAATGTGCTAGTTATTTGATTGTGAGAAGGTATATACCTTTGCGGGGAGCCTGTGACTGAGGCATGTTTAAAATCATGATTCGGCCTTTCTGTCTATTTGCATTGATTGCAAGAGTGTCTATAATGCATACTCACAAATGATAGATCTTTAGAAACATGTTGAAGTAGTGGAGTTAAGTTTTTTAATGTATCATCATAGCTTTGCAGAATGACTAATTGGATGTACTTCCAAAGTTTAATGAAGTTTCTGGTTTACATAGTGCATGGAAGAGGTTTGATCGGCAAAAGTAAATGCAAGATTTTTGAGTAACAAAGTTTTCACATTTTATTATTTTTCTTCTTTGTGGAGCTACACGCCTTAAATTCAGTGGCCCCAAAAATAAAAGAGGGGGGTTAATCTGAGGGCGGTGATTGATGACAAAAGTTAATTTCTCAAAATTAGGGCTTGGATTACAATTTAAATGGAAGAGGAGGACGTGGGTGGTACACATTCTTCAAATTTGTTTTCCATTTTTGTTTGCCTTCTTGTAAATTGTTAAGAACTTGAGGCGTTCTGATTATTTTTTGTGGTGTGATTGACAGCATGGAGCTGATATTAATGCCCGTGATAATACGGGCCAAACTGCTCTGCACTGGAGTGCTGTTAGGGGTGCAATCCAGGTTGCTGAACTTCTGTTGCAGGAGGGTGCTCGGGTCAATTCAGTTGATTTTAATGGCTATCAGGTGTACTTTGAATCTCGTGGTTTTCATTGCAAGTATTTATTGGTTAATTTGTTTCAATAGTTATTATGAAGGGTTGTTCAGGCATCAAAATATTTGTCACAGGAAGTCTTCACATCCAAGAAACATTTGGAATTTACTTCCACATACCAATGTCTTTATCTTTTATTTTTTAGAAAGTGGTCTTCAGAAGAATTTATAACGGTTGACGTGTCAATTATGATGAGAGCCTAGTATACAAGTGAGAACTTTTAACGCACACTTTCTGCAAATTATTCAAGGCGAAGAAAGCATTAGAACATATTTTCCAATCGAGATGTGGTTTTCCTGAATATTTGACTATTGGAAATTTGCCTGATTTATGTGCTAGTGGGTCGAATATTGTATTGGATTTGGTCTTGTCAGTCTGATCCTTTTGTTTATATTATTTATGCTATTTTTCCAAATAAATTTGTTCTTTTCTAGCTCTCAACCTTTTCCCGTGTATTATGTGCACTTTCTGTATTTGCAGACAACACATGTTGCTGCACAATATGGTCAGACGGCTTTTCTTTATCACATAGTCACAAAGTGGAATGCTGATCCTGATATTCCTGATAATGATGGAAGAAGCCCTTTACACTGGTACTTGACAAATGTAATTGTTATTCTTTGTTTCAGCAAATATTTGGTTTTAATTTTTTCTTCCCTTTTATGTTATGTCAATCATCATCCAACATTTGATATAATTTGTTCAATGGAACATGATGTTTGAGAACACCACGATTAATTTATGGGGGATAGTATTTTTTTGCTTCAATTTTGTAGATCCTGGATTTGATTTCTGTGAACCAATTTTGCTTGTTGAAAGTTTAACGTATATTTTATTCTTTTTAAGTCTTTTTATGCTGTAGTTAATTTTTAGTTCTAGCACGCGATTGGTTTCTATGCCACAGATTTTTCTCCTGAACTAGACTCTTTAAAAACCCAACTAGATGGAACTTCGACCTTTGTTTGGTAACAAAGGTACCTAATGATCCCCTTCAGATTATAAACTTGATTATGGTTTACTAACAATCCTAGCTATTGCTTTTATTTTCTTTCTTTGCTTTCTTCTATGTTATTATATGGTTTAATTGTAAGCAGCGACTGTTGGATTAATTTAAGGATTGTGTGGGGTGATGGTCCTAAAGCTCATTTTTAATGTCATTCATCATATCTTAATGTTTCCCTCTCTAACTCTTGTGCCGTTGAGATTTATTTGTAAGGTTAAGATGCTAAAATAGCTACATGTAATAAGTCTCTAATTCCCCATCTAGTTTTACACAAAGCTAATGTTAGCATGTTTGAATTTGATTAACCTGATTTTTGAGGAATTAATCAATTTTGGACTTCTTAATTTTTTTTGCACAACTATAGGGCAGCTTACAAGGGCTTTGCAGATTGCATACGTCTTTTGCTATTTCTAAATGCATACAGGGCACGGCAGGATAAAGAAGGTCAGTTGAAATGGTTCACATGCTGGTGTCGTTTTATGTTTTTCCATTTTTATTGTAGTGCTACAAGCACATTATCCTGATTAAAAATATTTTGATGCTTATAGGTTGCACCCCCCTTCACTGGGCTGCCATTAGGGGTAATTTAGAAGCATGCACTGTTTTGGTGCAGGCTGGGAAGAAGGAAGAATTGATGGTTACTGATAATACTGGTCTTACACCTGCTCAGCTAGCCGCTGATAAGAATCACAGACAAGTCGCGTTTTTTCTTGTAGGTATTTCGCAAACTATTTAATCATGTTTTGTTTCGTCAATGCAAATTGTTGACATATTGATGATGAAATTAATTATGTTGACTTAGTTCAAAAGTTCTTTCTCTAAAAGTACGATAATTATGAGAATTTTTATCATTTGGGCATCAGTTCATGATGTAGTCTGTACGGGTAAACAATGTGATTTTCCCTTCTTTTTTTCTTACTACCTATTTTCCATTTAAGCTTTAAAAATCAGGATCTTTGTTTATATTCATGCTCCGGCATATTCTTATCAATTGCTTGAATTTGATTTGCAGGGAAATGCTAGAAAGTTGCTTGACAAAAAGTGGGATAGCAATAGCTTCCTTGGCAAACTTTCAAAATTAGGACTTGCTCCATTACTTTGGTGTGTAATCTTTTTGCTGCTTGTGACATATATCCACTCAGTGGTTACAGGTATTTCTCCTGAATTGTATTACCACCTGGATCATTGCCCTTTTGTATGTAATTATTCTTTAAAAAAAATGTTTGTGTTCACAGCTTCTAATTTGCCAAGATTAACTGCTGGTTTTGGTCTCTTTGCTTGGATGGGTGTATTCTTGGCAACCTCTGGACTAGTTCCCTTTTATAGATGTAGCAGGTAACTCTTCAGTTATATGGAATGTTTAAATTTATCAAGATAGTTTTCTAAACATTTTCAGAGAAGTAGTTGACACGCGTAATGAAATTGTTTGTTTAGTTTATTAATTCGGGCATGGGTGGAAACTGGTCCATTTTGCTCACCAACTGCAATATTTGAAATTTGATGCAAACAATTATTAGTTTCATGATAATATAAACCCTAATGGATGAAATTATACATGTATTGAATCTTCATTAGTTGTGTTGTGTACCATAATTGGTGAGCGAGAAATGGTATTGTTTAGAAAGCTTTGATAGTTTGACGAATTTTTGGGCAGTAGTTGTTGTATGAGTTTGTGGAACCTTGTGATCATAAATATATTTTATGTTGGTGCTAAAATAATTATATGGTTAATTCGTTGTTGACGTGCAGTTAGCAGCTGTTGATTTTGTGTAATTATTTCTTGTTTATCCATGTAAAATTCGAGTCAGTATCCTTTTAGACGTCATTGTAATCATTTTCGTCGATTGAACTTTTAATCTTGCATTCTTTGTTTCATAGTTGTGAAAAGCGCTCGTCTCGCTCGCTTAAGCGCGAAGCGAGGCGAGGCGACCTGGCTGCGCTTCGGATTGTCCCGAAGCGCAGCAGGTGGATCAAGCGCACGCTTCAGTGCACTTGGCCTGAGAAATTTGGAGCGATCCTATTGCGCTTCAACCCAATTTTGTTTTTCAAATTTTTTCCAAGCCAAAATTTAGCCCAAGTCCAGCTCTAAAGGTAAGCCCAGCCCATTTATATGCAAATCCCTATCGTTACTTACGTTGTCTGCCTCTGCTGAAGTCTACTGTTGCATTTGTGCGTGAGTCTTCTTTGCCTCTGCCTTGTAAAGCGTGAGTCTTCTCTGCCCATTTATATGAAGATGACGATTATAATGACATTTGATATTTCATCTATCACATTTTCAAAAACTCTTTATTTTATTTTGATTTTTTTGATAATATTTTGTTTATTGTGCTTTTTTCCGTAAAGCGTACGCTTCGCTTTGCGCTTGAAGCCCCAAGACACTTGAGCGCTTTTTTGCGCCTCACGCTTTTGACAACTATGCTTTGTTTAGACGTAGCTTACGATTTCCATTTGACTGAAATTTTTTAAGTATTCATGTTTCCTTGATAGTTATTGTTTACTCTGTCTTACGGCGAAAGACAGTCAAACGTGATCATTCTAATTCTAATATGTATTATGTATGGGGTTTGTCCGATATCGTAACTCTGTTTGGACTTTGTAATTGTAGCAAGGATCCCGGGTTTATCAAAATGAATAGTTATGATCAAGAAAACATGAAAGATGATGTAAGTTGCCCCATGTTCAGTTTTAATATCTTTCAAATTACTTCTTGTTCTCTAAATTAGCAAATATTTGAATAAAACTCATTGATTTTGTAGGAACCTTTGTTGAAGGTTGAGGTAAATAATCCTGCTTTGCTTGCTGGGAATTGGTCACAACTTTGCTCAACCTGCAAGGTACTATTTCTTTCTTTCTGACTGCGATGCTGCATAACCATCCATTAATGAGTCCCTGTATAAATTATTTATATGCTCTATCATACCTTTTTTTCCTTTATAGATTGTTCGTCCTCTTCGTGCAAAGCATTGTTCCACCTGTGATCGTTGCGTTGAACAATTTGACCATCATTGCCCATGGGTGTCTAATTGCATTGGCAAGGTGCTTCAACACTTTCTTAACTCTGTTTTATGCTACTGTTGTGAATACATCTATGAATTTCTTTTTTGTGGGGTCAAATCATATTGGCACACTTTACTGGAGTGATTGATGGCGAGATTTCGGGTCATTATCTTTATCATTGCAGCTTCTAGTCTCATAACTGCTTATACATAAATGCATTAATTTACATTTCACATGTAGTTCTGTGCTCGTTATATTAATAAGAGAGTGGGAAACAAGGTGAGAATTTACTTGTCGTGGCCTTACCTTTTTTTATTTCTTGAACAGAAAAACAAATGGGACTTCTTCTTGTTTCTTGTTCTGGAAGTTGTTGCAATGCTGATTACCGGCGCAGTTGCACTTATAAGTAAGATTTGAATTTAAGCTTCTTTTCCCAGTTAGCCGTAATAGACATTATATGTGGCTGTGTCTTTTATGCCTTTTTATCCACTTCTAGCATTTTCTTATCATCGCAGGAGTGTTGACTGATCCAACGGCTCCATCTACCTTTGGCGCATGGTTAAGCCATGCTGGTAATCAGCATGTTGGTGCTTTATTATTTTTGGTTGCAGACTTTTTCCTCCTTTCCGGTGTTGCAGTCTTGACTGTTGTACAGGCCTCTCAGGTACACTTCTAGAGCTGCTTGTGTTTGATGTCAGTCGTTTTTCTCATGTGGCCTTCTTTCTCCATACACATCTGCATGGTCAACATCTTTGTCGTGCACTCTGCGGACTTCAGGATCAACAGATATGCATTGTCTAGTTCATATATTATGTGTTTACATTTTTTTTTCAGTTGCATGGGGATTGTCTTGATTGCTATTTTGATAGCAATTGTTTGTCCTTCGTTGTACGCATTTCATATGTTCTTGCATAAAAGCATTCACGTTTACCTGATAGATAAAAGTTTGTATTTCTGCAAATTTCCACGTTGCCTTAGGAATGCCAATTATTTTCTCATAATCTGACAAGAGGCAGTTAACTTCTGGTACAGCCTATAGTCTATTCCTAAATGATTCACTTTCTTGATATAGATTTCTCGCAATATTACAACAAATGAAATGGCGAACATGATGCGGTACAGCTACCTAAGAGAACCAGGTGGTAGATTCCGTAACCCGTACGATCACGGGTGTAAGAAGAACTGCACAGATTTCTTGATAAATGGCTACAATGAAGATATCGAGCGACGCCCTGAAGAATCGGTGATTGAATCTGAAGGAATTGGGATGATGCACATGACACGAAATGCCATCCATTCAAATGGATCCATCGATCATGGTAGTCGAGCAAATGGAAATGGCCAAGTAGTAATTGATGTGAACAATACCTCAAACTCGCTTCATGGTCATGTCCATTCTTCTCATTGTAGCCATGGCCGTAATCACAATAGAAAAACCGATTCGATTCCTTTAGGTTTGGGAGTTGGTTTAGGGCGAAATGCTGCCCATTCTGCAGCGGTTTCGTGATGGAACTTCATTGTATTAGTCTCAAAAGATGGCTGGGGCAAAAAGGATCAATCTTTGCTAGTATATTACATAAGAAAAATACGAGCTGCCCAGTATGTAAACGGTGATTTTGGTATCTTTGAAGTTTCTTGTATTTCTTATTTCCTTTATTGTACGAGAATGTGTACAAGGTTAAATTTATGTGTGCTGTGGTTATGTTTGGGAGATGAGTAAGCACGTTGCTATATTTTTCCTTTTTGGGATTATTCGCTAGGATTTGTAGCTTTTTCACCTTTAGTTGAATTTTAAACATCAAAATATGGAATGCTTCTAAATCAATCGCGCTTCGGTTAATATTTTACATTGTCCGATGATAATTTTGAAAAGTTTGTATTTGTTAAAAGTAAAAATTTACGATAACAAGAAAAAATCTCAAACTCACAAAATATGTTACATTACACATTTTTAAAAATTTTGTTTATTCAATTGTGTTTTTCTTCACAAATTTAGAGATCTATTTATAGAATTTTTTTGGAAAATAATCCAAAAATAAATACATCATCATATACATCATCAAACAATAATTTTCAATATTTACAACTCTTATTTTCAACACCCTCCTTTGTGACGATGATCATGATACAATGATTATCTTCATTACGTATTTTTATACTATCTCGTTAAAAACCTCACTAGAAAAACCTTATTGAGATAAAAACCATAGTAATGGAAAAAGAGTGTATTCACGTAAACTCCCCCTCATGTTAACACGAACTATTCTTCACAAATTTCGTAGATTGCGCATCCCAATATTATATATATGCTTTCTTAATATTGTCGTAGAAATTGCTTTTGTGAAGAGATCTGATGAGTTTTCACTTGATTGAATGTGACGAATATTAATATCTTTATTCTTTTCAAGCTCTTGGGTGAATGCGAAGAACTTAAGGAGAATATGTTTAGTTCTGTCGCTTTTTATGTATTCTTCTTTAATTTGAGCAACACATGCAACATTATCTTCATATAGTGTCACATGCTTCTTTTCAAATGATAATCCGCATGAGATTAGGATATGTTCGGTCATTGATTTTAGCCACACACATTCATTGCTGGCTTCACGTAGTGCAATAATCTGGCGTGATTTGATGAAGTTGTTACAAGTGTTTGTTTCTGTGAAAGCCAAGAAATTGAAGTGCCTCCACGAGTAAATACATATCCGGTTTGGGAACGTGTCTTGTGTGGATCAAATAAATACCCAGCATCAGCATAACCAATTATGTTTTGATTGATATATTTTGAATACAAAAGTCTCAAGTTTGTCGTTACTCGTAGATAACATAATATATGTTTAATTCTGTTCCAATATTTCTTTGTTGGATATGAGCTAAATCTTGCCAATAAATTTACAGCAAAAGATATACCAGGTCATGTACAATTTTCAAGATACATAATGGCACCAATAACACTTAGATATGATACTTCTGGACCAAGAATAACTTTATCATCTTCACATGGACTGAATAGATCTTTTTCTATGTTTAATGATCTAACAACTATTGGAGTACTTAAAAGATTTGATTTATCCATATTAAAACGTTTAAGGACACTTTCTGTATAATTTGACTGGTGAACAAATATTCCACATTCTTTTTGTTTAATTTGCAAACTCAGACAATGCTTTGTTTTTCCAAGGTCCTTCATTTTAAATTCTTTCTTCAAGTATGACACAACTTCTTGAATTTCCTTATTCGTTCCAAAGATGTTTAAATCATCAACATATACAACAATAATTATGCATCCGGATGTTGTTTTCTTAATGAAAACACAATGGCATATTGAATTGTTAACATATCTCTTTTTCATTAAATGTTCACTTAGCCGATTATACCACATTCGACCGGATTGTTTTAACTCATATAATGATATTTGCAATTTCACAAAATAACATTTTTCAGGTTTTGAACTTTGTACTTGAGATTATCTTAAATAGGGGTTGGAAAAAATACCGAAATACCGTACCGAAAAAAATACCGAACTTACCGAAAAAATCGATATACCGAACATTTCGGTACGGTATCATACCGTACCGAAATTTTCGGTACGGTATACCGTACCGTACCCATCCCTAATCTTAAATCCTTCAGGAGAACATCCATAAGACATATTTCTAAATTCCAAGCCTTTGAGAAAAATACCACCAAACTAATCAAATACCGATTTTTATATACATCCATAATTGCATACCCATAAGACACATTTAGAAATCGTATAAGTATAAGTAAGCTGTGACAATATCCATAAGAAACATTTTTAAATTTTTAGATACCGCCAAACTAATCAAATACGGAAACGTAATTGTATCCATAATAGAAGAATACGTCTCTTCATAATCAATTTTAAGCCTTTGAGAAAAACCTTGTGCAACAAGTCGAGCTTTATATATTATTATTTCATTTTTCTCATTTCGCTTTCGAATAAAAATCTATTTGTACCCAACAGGTTTTACACCTTCAGGTGTAAAGACTATAGGTCCAAAAACGTTACGTTTATTTAGTGAATTCAATTCAACCTGGATGAAGTCTTTCCATTTTATCCACTCATGTCGATTTTTACATTCACTAAAAGATTTTGGTTCATGATCTTCATTGTCATTTATGATATCAAATGCATATTGTAAGAAAATATCTCATCAATTTCTTCTATATCTTTTCGGTTCCATGTTTTTTCAGTATTGATATAATTGATAGAGATTTCACGATTCTCATCAGTTTGTGGTTCTAACAGAACATTTTCATCATCATGTCTTTCTGCCGGAATATCATTCTCTATTTTGTGATTATCGTGTTTCTCTATGCTTTTTCTTTTTCGATGATTTTTATCCTTGGAACCGATTGACCTTCCACGCTTCAAGCATTTTATGACATCATGAGTGTTTTCAATTTGTTTATTTGGAATTTCAATTCGAGCAGGGGCATTTACAGCACGTATATATAATATAGTTACCTATTTTGTATCTGCAAATGCATCTGGTATTTGATTTGCTATTCTTTACAAATGCACAATTTGTTGTACATCTTTTTAACATTGTTTAGTTCTTGGATCCAGATGTAACAATGATGATGTATACCATGCAATTTTCTTTTCGATATGTTTTTTTTTCTCCCCCTAACATCGAGAAGATTTCTTCATTAAAATGGCAATCAGCAAAACGTGCTGTAAACACGTTGCCTGTCTGATATTCAAGATATCGAATTATTGATGGGCTATCATAACCAACATAAATTCTGATATTTCTTTGAAGTCTCAATTTTGTTCATTGAGGCAGTGCAATAAACACATATACCATACATACAAAAATTCTCATATGAGAAATGTCTGGTTCTCTACCAAAGGTAAGGTGCAATAGGGAGTATTTATGATATGCACTTGGTCTGATGCGAATTAATGCAGCAGCATGTAAAATTGCATGTCCTCGTATAGAAACAGAGAGTTTTGTTTTCATAATTATTGATCTTGCAATCAGTTGTACACGTTTAATCCATGATTTAGCTAATCCATTTTGTGTATGTACATGAGCAGCATGATGCTCAACAGTGATTCACATTGACATACAATAATCATTAAAAGTTTGGGAAGTAAATTCGCCAGCATTATCAAGTCTAATTTTCTTGACTGTATGATCGAAAAATTGATTCCGCAATTTTATTATTTGAGCAAGTTATCTTGTAAATGCCACATTTCGAGTTGATAATAAACATATATGTGACCATCTGCTGGAGACATCGATCAACACCATAAAATATCTAAATTGTCCACATGGTGGATAAATTATCCCACAAATATCACCCTGAATACGTTCAAAAAACATAGATGATTCAATTTAGATTTTAACAGGTGATGATCTTATAATAAATTTTCCAAGAAAACATACTTTGCATTAAACTTATTATTTTGAAAGACACAACCTAAGTGCATGATAACATGAAACAAATGATAACTAATTGACAAATATTAAACTGACTTAAAAACCAAATTACGATTACATCAATCTCACATGCAAAACACTATCCATGTAAGTCCTTCAAAAAAAAAGAAGTGCAAATCATCTAAAAATTAATTTATAACAAAAACAACATACATTCATGTTCTAAAAAATTACAGTGATGGGGAGATGCTAAGATGACGCAGAGATTTGCTCCCTCGAAACTCATCTCATGAAACTTGAAAAGTAATCAGTTGATTGGTTTTCCAGTGTAATTCATCACAAAATGCCCTGCCAGAAGAAGGAACCCTGCAAAGAGATATATTATCATCTAAACTTTGCCGGTAACGACTAAACAAGAATACAGGAGATTTCCACACAAACCAAAGCCTGTTATGTTTTATGTGTATCTAGTTGCATCCATTTGCTCATTCAAATATTGCATGTTTACGAGCTTTTGTAAAAATATATGATTTAACAAGCACGTTGAATTTAGGTGAACACAAAAACTCACTTTTGATCCAATTCCCTCAAGCTTATAGTTTTCATCATCCTTTCAATTGTGGTCGAAAGCAGACAATTAATAAGACATCCCACATAGAATGAAGCACATAAATCCGAAAAGCCACATTTCGACTATGACTTTCACTATAGGCATTTGAACCACGAGATCAATTGATGGATCAATCGTCATATAAAGTTTTCCTCTTATCATTATATGTTTAATCATGGCACGGTGCCTTGAAGCTTAACATTCACAAGCTTAAAATTACATCGGAACTAACTTTAGCACAACTTATTACCTACTTCAGATTCGCCATCTAAGCTATATTACAATTTACAAATAACTGGTAGGCATTAGTTATCATTTTAGATCGTTTGAAAAAATTTCTGGTTTCCTTAACCAAAGCTGTGGTAAATCCATGAGGTCACATGTCATGTAAATCTTTGACCAATAAAGAACTCAGGTCATTTATACTATTCTTACAGTTGGGATCCGACAGAAAAATCATATTATTAGATCATAATGGCCAATATTTTTATCATACTTACCAGATTGCAATAAGCACAAATTCTTGCCAAGGGATTCTCCATAGTACGCTTTTTCGATTTCTCTATGATACATCGACCTGAGCTGCTACGCATGTTCAAGAGCATAATAAAGTTTTGAAGCTCTTCTTCGAAGTAGTGGCTCTAATCGGAAACAAGGAATGCTTCTCTGCCACGTTTTAGCTTCATACATCTCATTCCATGCCTGAACAATCTCATCGATATTGAATCCCAAGCCTGAAACCACATTTTGATGTTAGAAGACTTTCAAGTAATTATTTTAATTCAAAATACCAACATCCTGAGATGCTAAGTCTATGCATCACCTTTTGATGTAGTGTCTATGGAGCAGTGATTCTTTATCATAACAGCAATATCAGTGGGAGAAGCTCCAGCAAGTTCAAATTTTTCGACAGCAACCTCCAAACATTCTTGCCATACAGGAAGTCCTAATTTGAATTCCATAATGGATCTTTCGTAAAGCATGGTACCCCAAAGCACAAATATCTGTGATCTAACATTTGAAGCCTGTTCCGAGGCCTCATTTGCAGAAATATGTTTGAACAAGCTATCCAGATTCATTTTCTGCAATAAGGTTTCAACTTTCTTCGGCTTGGACAGTTCATTGACACGGCGTTCTTCCGCATCTTCCCACATGAGCATACCCTTTTCCATGTTTTCCTCAGCATTGTTGTAAAGCTGAAGAACTTCTGTTGAAGGCCATGATTCTAGATCAATATTAGTACCGACTGCATAATACCAAGAAAGTTTGGCCTGCTCAAACTGTTGCTGCCCACAAGCTAGAACAGCTTCATAGAAATTTGGTTTAATTTTCAGAGCCTCTTCATATTTTTTCCCAGCTTCTACGTATTCCTTCTGTGCCCAATCATATGCGCACTTGATCTGCATAAGAACAGATTCTCTGGAAGAATCATCAGTAAAATAAACCTTCTTTCTTGCCCTGGACATGTGAACATTACCCCAATTAAACAAAGCCAAAGCTGCCAGCTCTTGGAATGTATCTGCCGCAGTGCTGAAAAGGTCTTGAGCCTCTTCACTTGTGACCGCCTCCTCCATAGCTTCGGAATAGAGTTTCATTCCAACCTCATGGAGATCTAGGTAAGCATCAATGTCGAACCCAGCATAGTTCTTGAAGAATCGAGCAAACTCAATGATCCAATCACTGATACAAGATGACTCACTCCTAACCTCTTTTCTTCTCCCCACATGCCCAATTTCAGTAACATGCTTCGTGCCAAGCTGGGCTTCTGTTTGAACTCTTTTAACCTTTTGACGCAAGGGATCTTGATCTGGATTAACTTCAACAATATATAGTTTAACAGAACCATGTACTGAAGCCGCTTCTGCCCACCTCAGTTCTTCTGCCGTCGCAATTGTGACCAGATCACCTTCTTCATCTCTATACTTGACATGAACAGCTTTGGAGCTGGGAAACCGATCAGAAATAATTTCTCTAAGCTTCAACATGTTGCAGTTGACTGGAATCTGAGCCCATCTTATGTCTTCTCCAAATACCAATTTCACAGTTCTTGTAGGCTCTTCACCCACACCATTACTAATTTTCTCTTCCTCCACGACTAATTTGTCCTCAGCCTTCTTTTCATCAATCCGTTCATCATACTTCCTTGTCATAACAACATCATCATTGTTTCTTTCTTCAATTTTTCCTTTCATTTCCTCCTTGTCACTTTCTTTCCCATCCTTATTTTCTTTCATCTTGTCGTCAGCTATCTTTTCCACTACATTGTTGCTTTTCTTTTTCTTAGTCTTCTCTTTGGATGCCTTAATTGGATGCGAAGGAGGAGGAGGCTCCACGTATTCAGGTAAAGGAATCAAGTCTATAGGAATTTCATTTGCTCTCGAGCCTTGTCTCTCTAGAGTGTTTTTCACCCTTTCTGCAATTTCACTTGCCATGATATTATTTTGTTCCGTCTTCAATACTGTCCCAACATCTCTTAGTGCCAAATCAAGCTTATTCAATGCTTCATAACACCGAGCTCTCTTCAAGAGTGCCTTACTGTATTTTGGTGTGACCTCAAGGGCTAAATTGCATTCGTGGATCGCCCTTGGATACTCACTAATGCCTAACTGCATATAGCAAGCAGCCATATTACTCCGTAGACAGGATACATCTATATGGTTTCTTGGAAGCAATTTTATGGCTTTCTCATACTTTAGCATTGCTCCCTCATAGTCCCTCCTCTGAAACAATATATTGCCATCGTTCTTTAATTCTTGTGACATAGAAATAAATATCGCAGTGTCCTTATCATAAGCTCTTGGACTATTCTCACTAGCTTTACTTTGCCTCAAATTGGATTCCCCTGATTTATCTCCCAATGTTTTCTTGTTTGTTCCTCCATGTTTCCCCATATTAAAATTCAAGATTTCAAACTACCAAAAGCTTGAATTTTAACATCTGACACCTATCTCACCCGTAAAGTTATACGAGCTTAGTCCCAATCGAATTTCTAAGAATAATAATTTGCTTGAGGTTTCCTATTAAAGAAGGATATTAAAACGGAATCAATCTGAAAAAATCTGAAGACTAATTTAGCAATCTAATCCAAGCTTTATATTTCAGACCAAAAACCACATTCAATAACACCTACGCACCAATTTATATCCCAAAATACGAGAAACAGATGAAAGGCAAACCAAATCTTCACCCAGAAAGCTCAGATAAATGCTTCACAATCCCACAAACTACCAACACTAATACGAAGAAATGAACGATCCCACCAAAAAGTATTTCTTTCCCCCCCTCAAATCCCAATCTAGAAATGGTACAAATGTAGAATAAACCTTAATTCAGCTGCAAGCAAAGATCGAGGATTGTAGCCCTTTTTCTTTTTAAAGGATACAAAAAGATTGAAATGATTTGATTGGATGACGCAACTTCTGAAAGGGTCGATCTTCGTTCAAAATATTCTTGAATTTTCCCAGGAAAAAAAAAATCAAGAATTTGGATTGCAGATGAACGGCCCGGTGGAAACCAATGATATTAACCAAGAACAAGCAAAGAGCTCAGGAGCTGGCATAAAAACCACAAAATGTAAAAGGAATAATCAATAAATTATTACATTATACCATGTCAACACATTGGAAAATAATGAAAAAGAAAGCCTGCAGCATTTGTTTTTCGCCATAAATTACTTCAAAAATAAAGTGGGATTCTTGATATTTGTTTTTGGGGAAATTTCAAGAAAATATTTTTGTAACGAGAGACGACAAATAGGACCGACGGGGTTTCCGTGTATTCCAAGATTTGTGGGTGAGTTTCGTTGGCAACTGTCAGGTTTCATTTGACTCTCCCTTCACTTGTCAAACACTCCTCCTCTCAAAGGGCCTCACCACCTTTTTCAGCTCTCTCTCATCAGTTGCCACCTTTTTTCATAGGAAAGAATTAGAACAATAATAAATTAAGCTATCAGAATAAAATATCTGGAATAAATGATTCCATTTATAAATAAACATCGGGTTAGTTGCACCAACTTTCTCGTGAAAAATTAAAAAAAAAATGTTCAATTTTCTAAATAATATTTAATAATTTGATATATCTTCTATTTTTTTAAAAGTCAAATAAATTTCACTTTTATGTTATAAAAATTCAGACACATTTCAGTTTAACACATCTAAAAGATCGTTTTGTGTTTGATTTTAAAAATATGAGTTGATATTTATACTCAATTTATGAACAAATTTGACACATATTTTAATAACACAAAATAAAATCTAAATATCAACTTTCGCTTAAAAAACACAAGATCTTATAATTTTGTTTTTTAAAAAAATTGATACACAAGTTAACACATCTGTGGTAGGGTGTTTTACACATTTCAGGATGTATCTTCAATACTCAAATCTTCAAAACGAGAAAGGTGTGTTCCACCTTACGTTGGAACACGAGTGTCAATTCGGGTGAGTTAGGTCGAATTGAACATTAGTACTATTCAAAAATTGTTCAACCCGAACTCAACCCGCCCGAATCAACCTGATCAACTAGATAAATCCAATCTTGAATTTTTTTAATTTTTTTAAAGAAAATTAATAAAATTAATTTAAACAAATAATAACAAAATTTCTCTCATATATATGATTTAAATTTGAAAATCTAATTTTAGAAAAATAAAGTGTATTTACTAAATCAAATAAATAATTGTTTAAAAATAAAAAATGTTCAAAATAAATATTAAATTATGAAAATTTATGATATAAATATACAATAAATATTTTTTCAGATATATAATATATAAAAATGTATGCAATATTTATTAATTATATTTTTTTAAAAAAAATAAAAAAATTTGGGTCAACCCGGATTGAACCGAACCTAACCCAACCCGATCATTTTTTTCGGGTCAGTTATCAGGTCCAACCCGATTTCATTTCTTACATTTTGATGCACATTTTAACATAATCAAATTTACAAATGTATGAAATAGCTGAGCGAGTTGGAAAGAGATGGGGTCGACCCATCCATAGTTGAGGATGATACAACTCAAATTTTATTAAATTTGAACTTTGATTCAGTGATTTACGTATTGGATGATTGCAAAGTAAATTGCTAAATCGAGTTTTCTATTACCTAACAAATACGTTTGTAAAAAGAATTTCAATTTGAAATGAGTATAGATTCTCTCTTATTTGCCAATGATTTTTTTTTTTTTTTCTGACTAATTGTATAGAACTTTTAAACATAAAATTGATACATTTTTGTTTGATACATTTGTTAAGATGTTTGGTTAAACTTATTTAAAATAACTTTTAAACTTCTATATCTTATAAGTTGCTTTATGAACTTATAATTTGTATAATCTTATTTAAAATAAGATATCAAATTGTTTTGATAAAATAATATAATGAAGCTTAAAGTTCTTGATGCGTTTTATATTATAAATTTTTTTGTTACGATAATTATCAAAAAACACAACTCATTAATTTTATGGCATAATTTCATTGTACAATATAATGTAATAACTATATTATATATATATATATATATATATATAACCTGACTTTACTTTCACGTCGTAGAAAAAGTAAGTAATTGTGGTCGGACCTTCTCTTGTAAGCCAACTATTCATATGTGCTCCTTTTTTTTTTAATCTTTTCGTGGCCTTTTATTTTCTAAATTAATTAAAGTTTGTACCGTCTTTCCAATTCTACGTAACATTAATTTTTTGTTTAAAAAAAAACTACTGTTTTAAAAAGCAATTCTAAAAAAATAAAAAAAATCGACAATTTATTTACAAATACCCTTAATTTTATATTAGTCCGTTAATAATATGTGAGACGAAATATTACTTTTTATGCTAAGAGCATTACTTTTTATTGTGAATATCGATAGGGTTGACCCGTCTCACAGATAAAAATTCGTGAGACCGTATCACAAGAGACTTACTCTTGTTTTTGGTAAAAACTTGTGTGAGACGGTCTCACGGGTCGTATTTTCTGAGACATATATTTTATTTAAGTCATCAATGATAAAATATTACTTTTTATGCTAAGAATATTATTTTTTATTGTGAATATCGGCAGGGTTGATCCGTTTCACAGATAAAGATTCGTGAGACCGTCTAACAAGAGACCTACTCTTGTCACATTAGTCCATTGTCATTTTTTCAATAAATCAATTAATCAAACAATATTCTATTTTTTATCATTGAATTTATGAAAAAATAATATGAACCAATTTAGCTCAGTTATGATCAAACAATATTCTATTTTTTCAATAAATCAATTAATCAAACAATATTCTATTTTTTATCATTATCATTTTTATCACATTAGTCCATTGTCATTTTTTCAATAAATCAATTAATCAAACAATATTCTATTTTTTATCATTGAATTTATGAAAAAATAATATGAACCAATTTAGCTCAGTTATGATCAGGTTAGCCCAAATCAAAATTGGTATACATCAGGTTTGGTCCAATTTTGTTCATTTTAATGTATGGAAATAAAATAGAATTAATCGAATTTATCAAAAAAAAAATAATCATTTTCTAAAATAATCAACAAATAATAATTATTAAAATTTAAAAAATTTAGGAAATGAAATTTTATATAAAAAAGTTGGGAATTTATTTTTTAAAAAACATTTAACCATTTATGTGAGAAATCTTGTAGCAGACGAGTGCAGGCTATACAAAAGAAGTGTCAAAGTTCTCTAAACATTCTCAGGTCTATGTAATAACTTTTTCCACATTTTATGCAGAATCTAACAATGCCAAGAACTCGATTATCGCCTCACCTTCTATCGTAACTTCAATATCATAGCTAAGAACATGCATCTGTATTGTGCAGTTCTTCTGTAAGTTCACCTTCCATCTCCATATCCCGAACCTTAATAAATGTCATTGGATCCTATGTTTTTTCTGCATCATGGGCATTCTTTGGTGGAACAGAAGGATTTACGCCTGATGCATCTGTGGTACTTCGATTCCATCGGGTTGTCCGAGTAGATGGTTTAGTTCCTGCTCTTCATCGCTAAACTTGTGAAGAATCTAAAATATTAGCATAGAACAAGAAACAAGACATGAAAGGAATGTTCTTCATTCTGTACAACGGAGGTAAAAAGAAAGGATGGATTTTTAGAAAGATTATAAAAGAAATGTTGGCACTTCATTATAACCCGAGAGTGTTTTTTACTCTATTTCAATATCATTAGATCATACAAGTCTCTGACATTTCTATGAAAGTTGATATATACGTTGATGACCTAATGACTAATATTTGATCACACCAACATTATCTGAGTCCAAATTCAGAGCAATATATATTGTACTTTCTTCAAATTCTACTAATTCACCGACATTACTTCATCAAGACCATGAATACGAGCAATACCATCGCCCACTTGAAGTACGGTACCGGTATTTACAATCTTGACTTCTCTATTATATTGTTCAATACGTTCGCGGTAATATTACTAATTCCGTTGGTAGAATGGTTACTGTGAGTTTTTCTTTATTATTTTTTGAAGAGAAAAATATCATAGAATAATCCAAATTTGTTAAAATAAAATAATTAGTTAAAATCTATATTTTATCCTTTATATTTAACTCATTTATTTCAATTCTTTACCCTATTTCATTTGTTTTACATTCAATACTTTTATTATTTCTCGCCGATTAAAAGTTGGTGGATATAACATTTTATTTCATTATCGATAATTAATTAAATATTAAAAATGTTCATTGGAATATTTTCGGTATTATGACCAAATAATAATCACCGATTGCAGCAATTAAATAATTCCGGCAGCTGCGAACTGCGGGCTCGCCGTTCACCCATCACTCAGAGTCCCATCAACACCGCGCACCGCCGTAACAAGAATGGCTACCTCCGGGGGAGGCACAGCGACAACCACCAAGAGATGCCGGAAGAGGAAATACAAGAAGATAACCGAAGCCAAGACTAAGTTCATCAAACCCGAAATCACCGACCGTAAACACCTCTCCGATGTCATGCCTCTCCTGAGCTCCGCCACCTCCGCCGCGCACTCCTTCCTTCTCCGGAACGATCTCCATCTCCTTCCCTCTCAATCCCTTTCCTTGGAATCCCTCCTCTCCTCCACCTCGCACTCTTTTAGCCATCTACTCTCCCTCATCTCCCTTCCCATACCTTCCACCGCCCCGCTCCCACAGCCTCAAACCAATTGGTTCGACCGATTCCTATCTTCTTCTCCTGATTGCGATCCCAGATGGGTTCATTTCTTTAACCTTTCCGGGTCTTCTTTCACTCTCCTCCTGCGCCTCCTTACAGCCTCTTTGACCTCATCTCTTCACCCCTTACCTCCCAATGTCGCCCTAGCTGCAACACTTTTTCGATTGTCTCACGCTGCATCGTTCTCCGCGGTCGCGCGCCGGTTCGGTCTTGACTCTTCTACTGCATGTCGAGCGTTTTACTCCGTCTGCAAGGCCATTGTGGAGAATCTTGGCCATTTGTTTGAATTCAGCTCTGATATCAATCGGATTATTGTTGGGTTTGGCTGGATTTCTTTGCCTAATTGTTGTGGTGTTATGGGGGTTGAGAAGTTTGAGTTAGAAGGCCCTTCTGTTGGTGAAAATGGTTTTTTATTAGTTCAGGCTTTGGTGGACTCTGAAGGTAGATTCTTGGATGTATCTGCTGGCTGGCCTGGTTGCGAGAAACCAGAAGATGTGCTGAAAAGTACGAAGCTCTTTTCAGGGGTTGAATGCTCCAAAGAGTACTTACATGGACCATCTTTGGAATTAAGTACTGGCAATTCGATCCCACAGTATATTTTGGGTGACTCGTTCTATCCTCTTTTACCTTGGCTTTTGACTCCCTTTAACAAGACGAATGGAGAATTGTCTTCTTCAGAGCAAGCCTTTAATGAGGTGCATTGCAGAGGGATGGAGTACATTAGAGTGGCTTTCGGTAAGGTAAAAAAAAGATGGAAGCTTGTGGGGGGTAAATGGAAAGGACAGTGTTTTGAAGCTTTTCCCTTTGTTATTGTTGCATGCTGTTTACTGCACAATTTTCTCATCAAGTGTAGTGAGACAATGTCTGAGGAGAATGTAGAAATTTCTAGGGACAGAGAGTTTCCGTTGTTTGATGGACTGGATGATGATTGTGCAAAAAGAAATAGAGACGCGCTCGCTTTACACTTGAGCGGGTGAGTTTCAGATGATAAATGATGTAGAATCTTTAATGAATGTAGTGGTGATGTTCTTAATTTGAATGAGTCTCAGTTTCAATAGCATTTCCAGTTTGGCTTCTATATTTATCCCTTTGTCTTTGATCATTGCTCTTTCCAACTTCGTGATATGAGAATCGGAAAATTTATGTTCTCTCGGCGCTATCATTCCTTAGTAAAGGGAGTTTGCTAAAGGAGGTGAATTTTGAATAGACAGGTGACTCTGGTATCTTGTAGTAGATTATTCAGTTCAAATTGGAACTTAAGACAAATACTTTCAGCGTGGCTATGTGACTGAGTTGTCCAAGGATGAAAACCCAAACTTATTATTAATAGTAAAAAAATTACTGATTGACCACATGTGCAATGTTGGTTTCTCATCAGGGTTTGTGTGGAAAATTGTGTTCAATCATTACCGAAAGATAATGTTAGAGACTCGAAGAGAACATTGTCAGTCTGCTGGATGTCATCCTTCTTGCATTTTGTTGGATTAATGTTCGTTTACAATGGCAACCCCCTTTTGTTGATCGGATATCTACCAAGTAACTGATTACACATGATATGCAAGCACTTTCAGTTTCTTTTATTTGAGAGTTGAGACTGCTACTTAAATATTGAGCTAGATTCAGCCCAGTGATTTTAACCATACAAGTTCTCGTGGTTTATTACCAATGAACAAGTCGAGAGAAAGGTCGTGATCTGATGTAAGAAATCTTCACTTGTGTGTTCGAGGCTTTCCGAGAACGCTTCATTTGTGTCTTCAACGCTATTTTCATCGAAATCTAGTTCTTATGAAACAGATTATTATGGTACAGAAATTCCATTTTATCTTTCCTTTCTCTGGTGACATGTTTGCACTTGCCATTAATTTCATGCAGTCGTTTGCAGATGCAGATATCTATATCTAAATTTGTTCTAATATTAAACCATCTCTCTTTCAAAATGATTGCCTTTCTACTAAAAAGATGTTATCCTTGAAGTGTGGAGATCCATTTTCATGTTAGACCATAGAAATTACTTCCATCACCTGTCTCAATAGGTCTAGTTCTCATGTGAAGCTCGAGCATGGTACCGGTTAGCTTGTTTCTTTATAACAACAAAGACATTCCATGTTAGATGGCCTGAAGGGGGTGCATAGAGGGCCCTGCAAATTATTCTGTTTACTCCAGGTAACAAAAAGTTTAACGAGTTTTGAGAAAGAATGGGCATGCAAGTTAAACGATGGTTTCGTTTCCGGAGCGGAAAAATGGTGTTTTGAAAATAAAATCTCACATAAGCTAGGACTTCAGATTTGGATGGTGATGCCTTTACTTTACTTTACTTTCTCTGCATGAGCTCTAATTAGTTTACCCATCCATCTCAATATTATGCTTGGTGTCCTTGACCTATAAGAAAAACTTGGGTATGAATTATTCAAATCCATTTTCAAAACTCCAGCTTAGGTATTTTTTGTGTGGATTGTTTGATATATTTAGGTTAGTACAAGACATGGAAACCGGTCGAGTTCTTTTCCAATGATCCAGAGTTGATTTGAACATGTCCACAGGTGTGAGGGTCCGTTATTCTAATCACGATCTATTAACAAACGATAATGATTAATCAGTAAACATGGCTTATAAAAATTTCAGCATGACAAGGTATCAGAGCCAGTTTGTGTGGACGACGCACGTTGTGACGCATTTTAAAGCCTTGAGGTCACGGACAAAAACAGACGATTTTACAAGTGGGTTGAGCAGTTACAACAAATATGTAATAACAATAACCAAATTAAATTTGCATAATCTTGTGCGAGGTTGTTTTTTTCAAACTCATGGACACCAATAGAGCTACATGACATCTATGTTCAGGCAAAAAAAAATCCCATCAGAAAAATAACATATATCATCATATTAAACTGTTAAACCCTCAAAAAGGCTTGTTTTTAAATAATATTTTAATTTAAAATAAATGTCGATTACAAAGTAAAACAGAAGATTTCGTTGAGTTACACCCCCACCAAAATTTGAGGGGTCGAAGCAGTTGGGGAATAAATGAAAAGTGTTATCTGCAGACCCAATATTGAGGCAAACTTCCATAATTTAATGAGATTCAATGCGATTTTAGTAGGTCTATTAAAATTCACACCAAACAATTAGGCCCGCATTAAAACCCATCGATTTATTCGTTATAACAAGAAAATAAATAGTCATTGAAGCATATTTCAAAAGGACAAATTGCAGATGATCCTTCCAACCACCTTTTTCCATTCCATAAAGTGAGAAAATAAAAGAAATTTAAGTAGTCATCTGTATCATCTTACCCACCACATTCATGTATATAGTACCAAGCACTTTTCCACCCTAAAAAACCTGAATTTTGTCAAAAGCTTATAATTTTTTAGTTAAATTCACGCCAGTATCACGATTCTAAACTTCGAACACAATAACTTTTGTGGGACGAATTTATAACTTGACTCAACTTATGAAAAAATATTATTTTTTATGATAATTTTTCATGATAATTATGGATGAGTCGACTCGTCTCACATTTATAAATCCGTAAGACCATATTACAAAAAACATACTCAACTTCGAAATATATGGTCTCATTCTTATAGTAACGATTTGGTTGTAATTCTGATTGATGTTAATCGGAATCTACCGTTTTCAAAGCTAAAGACAGATCGATATATGAAGTTATTAAACTATCAAACTAATAAATTGAATTCGGGGAGACTTTTGAATTGATAAGTCTATATTAATGGGCAAAAATTTGTGTGAGACGGTATCACGGGTCTTATTTTGTGAGACGGATCTTTTATTTGGGTCATCCATAAAAAAATATTAATTTTTATGCTAAGATTATTATTTTTTATTGTGAATATCGGTAGGATTGACATGCCTCACAGATAAAGATTCGTGAGACCACTTCACAAGAGACCTACTCATATTAATGACCTCATAAATTTTTTAAATCTTTTTAGCACAAGATAAGTATATCATCTTGTTATAATCAATTCTTTAATTCATAAAGCAATATTCTTGAGCCTCCCAATTAAAAACCACTATGTTTCCACTCGTGAACCATTTTTCCCCATTTCTTCTTGTGTGTGTATATATATACAGTTTTGATATCCTGCACATCTACCGTGCACATCTTTGTGAGCACCGATAATGTGTCATTCTCCCATTAGATGTGATGAAATATAGAAAAATTGCGCATCCAATGGACGAGTGACACCTCATCGATGCTCATAAAGGTGTGCATGGTAGATGTGTAGGATATCAAAACATATATATATATATATATATATATATATATATATATATAAAGGCTCAAACTGGGATACTAGTTGACAAAATCTAACCCAAAAAGAAAAGGAAAAGGAATCCACAAAAAAAGGTGCAAAATAGCTCAGCTGTAATATCCATGGATTGGTGCTCTTGGTTATCGAAATCAAGCCTTGAACCCACACTAGTGTACGAATATGCTCTAAACTTCACCCGAAATGAGCTTCAAGAAGATGATTTAGCCTACTTCAACCACGAGTTCCTTCAAAGCATCGGCATCAACGTTGCGAAACACCGTCTCGAAATAATAAAGCTCGCTCTAAAGGAGTTGAGAGGGAAGCCAAATGGGATCTCGAGGATCATTTTGGCCATGAAAAATGCTAAGAATCTCTTCACAAGCAACATTGTGAAATTGGGTTTTCACAAAAACCCGCCGCAGTATCCGGTCTCCGGGTTCTCGCCTTATCGAACTCCGTGTAACCGTTCGCACCGGAGGATCAACGGCGAAAAAGAGAAGGGAAGAATGAATATCATGAGATCAGGTCCTTTGGAAAGGAGGGTGCAAGAGAAGTTCTTGGTGACGAGCAAGAGTATGGGTGGATCTGGGCCGATAAATGGCAAGATTCAGGAGAAGCTTTGGCACCCAAGTTGGAGCCCAATTGTTACCAGGCCTATGGAGGGAAAAGGGAGAGAGAGAAAGAGCTTTATCTGCAGAAGCCCCGCTGTTTCTGGTCCGATAGATAGGTTCGGGCTGAGCCCGAAAGTGAGCCCCTTTAATGCATATGATAACAGTGAGAGTCATGGTGTTGAATATGGGGATCAATCACTATGGTATCTAATGTTTCAACATATCAAACCAACTTGAAGTGGAACAAAATCTATCAAGAATCCATCAAAGTGTGAGCGATTTACGAGCTTTGGCGCTTTAATGAACTTCAATCAACAACTCCTTGTTGTTTTCTCATATTAGTTTAGTGTTCTATTCGATTTTTTGTTGCTAAGTTTGTTTAAGGTTATTGCTTCTCAGGATATGTTCTGTGTTATGGTGGTGATATATAGATTTTTCCTATATATCCTCATTTAAGGTCCATATAGAAAAACTTGAAGTTCATGCGACTAAGTTTCTTTAACATTTGCTTCAACTTTGTTTCTTTACGCTGTATACACTTCCGTTCAAGTTCACAATGGCGTTGGCCCTCGAGAAAATTGTGTAGGTTGTTTCGTAAAATGGAGATGGATGCGAATTAATTGTTAACACAACGAATCTCGTCGGCCCGCCTTATCTTATACGGACCAAAGCAAGTTTCAAACAGAAAACATGACAGAAATGTGAGGCAGTGGGTTAATCACATGGTTGATATACAAATGTGTAGGATTGAGCAAAAATCTGTTGTCGGAGAACAATTATCAGCGAGCATACAACACATTTACATCACAAGTAAAAGAGACCAATCCTATCTGATGGAACATCTCGACGGGGACCCTCCCCCCATAAAATTATTATTACGTCCGTCCAAGAAGGCCAGTTTGCTAAAAATATGATCTTGATGGGGACCCATCCCACATAAAGTTCTCATTATGTTTGTCCAAGAAGGCCCAGTTTGCTCAGCCACTATACTTTAATCACGGTTTTTAGCCAACTGTCTTCCGAGCCCACGTGTAGCCTCAACCATGAGTTCATATATTCGACCAAACAAGGCCCCTACCGAGATCCTAGGCCTGCCGAGAAACCGAGGAGCCGGGGTTTTAGCGGGGCCAGAAACCTTGTCGTTTAACATCACCTCGACATTCACGCTGTCGTGTATTTGACTTGATAAGATACATTTTCTTGGGTATGGTCTGGTGGGCGTTCATTCTCGTTACATCAATATTGTAGTCCTTTTCACGTTCAATATGCTTAGAGCGAGTATTGACATAAAATTTCTCCCAAACTAACAATACATGTCCTCGAGAATCTTGAACGACCCCGTGATCCCTACCACACACGATGAAGCCAGAGTCTCACTTCTCTGGCGCCCTACTCGAGATATACTGACTTACCCCGCACAAGATACCATATTTCCTAAAACTACTTCTTACGAGTACTTTTGGTCTCTTTTACAAACTCATCGACATCGAATTTGAACCAAATATGGAGCTGATTTATTGCAAAAGTGAGGAACACAAGGAGTTTCCGAGAGCAGTTTTTGAAAAACTTGCTGCTAATTTATGCACAACATCACTGCGCAAATCATAGCCTTTCAAGTATACTCACTATCACACAAGCATAACTATTTTTCGCAATACATGATGCCAACCATAACATCCAACAAATAGATAGCTATAATCAGTATTCGCATACAAGGGGGAATGGTTTTAAAGCTCTAGATATGTTGCCAATATTGATGTTTCAGCATTACTTTTCTTGACACCAACCGAGTAACACCGGCCATTTCCAACCTTTACCTGTTTTTCTCGCGCCTTCTTCGCTAGCCCCTCAACTTGTTTTCATTTGATAGTAGCAGCAAATGATATTATGCTCGTCAAAATGCTGCTTACACAATGTAGTCAAATCAATTACTCGTTCAAAGGGTGTTGATTGTATAAGTTGATTTATGAACTACACACATTAGAATTAAGTTATGAAAAGGTAGAATACATGCATGAACATGCAGGTATTAAATTAATGTTCATCTTCATGGAGATGCAAAGAATTAGGAACATGCATGTATTACTTTAGATCCATGCGTGATCACACCTATAAACACGCATGTTATAGTTATTTTACGATATGAAATTACATTTTCTGATCCGTTATTCTATCTTTTTCTTGCAATGATATGCTTATTTTTCGAACGTATAATTTATATTTTATATCATATTTTGTTTTGATTTTGGATTTTGTAAACGCTGTTGTTCGTCATTTTTTGGAAGTTTTCCCATCAATTATCAATGCTATTGGCTGTGCGTAACTTGTGCTCAAACTTTATGACACATTTTTTTTAGTTGTTGATTAATTATTGCTCTTTTTTGTTGCTTTATTAATTATAATATATTGTTGCCGTGAGACTGAAACATTTTAAGGAAAAAATGTGCACACCACACTATCAAAAATAAGAACTTTTCACCAAGCAAGACACCTGAATTATAACATGATCACATTAGACTGAAACATTTCAAATAAAAATGAACAATATCACATAAAAGGTTGATTCGATGCTAATCCTCAAGACATTGCTCGTTGACGAAACGACATACAGCGAGTCAACGTGAAAAATCACATGTGATCAAATGTAAACTATTGTATGAACCCTTAGAGCATTAACTTAAGAGTAGCATCTAATAAACCCGCACATAATAATCACATTAGCTCCAATGGGTCATATTGCAATTTTTAGGCTCATGTTAAACAAAATTTTTAAAATGATTTTTCAATGTAATTGATTAATTCAATCAAAATTATATATATTTAGTAATTCTTACTTTCTCCACCTGAGTTACAACCCCACACCTTTAACCTAGTAGGACATGCCATGTGGTCTATGTGAATATATGTTTACCCCAACCATATTTTCTACCTTAATTTTGCTATTATTTGTTTCTTAGTCAATAACTTGTGTGAGACGATCTCACGAGTCGTATTTTGTGAGACGGATCTCTTATTTGGGTCATCCATGAAAACATATTATTTTTTATGCTAATAATATTATTTTTTATTGTGAATATCAGTATGGTTGATCCGTCTCACAGATAAATATCCGTGAGACCGTTTAACAAGAGACTTACTTTTGCTCTTATCAGCACGATGACTGATTTGACCCTTTTTGTAATTATTATTGATTAAGAATTTATTGTTATGATAATCACGCAATTTGATAAATATCTACATTTGAGGCTGCCTAACGCGACTTTTTATAGGCCCAATAGTTTCTACGAGTGATACATAAAGTGGTCCGTAAATAAAAATCAAACATCCATTTTTGGATTAATTAAATTTAACAAAAATCCAAAAATTAAATTATGAACTATAGAATTATTTAATCGTTAACTAATTATAGTTACTTGTCTTTCTTTTGAAACCAAATATATGTATGCACTTATATGAATATCGATGAAGTGACACTCAACTATTTAATACAATCAATTTGTTTATGAATTTTAATTCTTTGTTTATTTCTTGTCTATCGGATTGGACATCATTTTCATAAGTCGACATCGATGAGTGACAGATACACGCATTTATATGTATATATCAGTAGCACATGGCTTGTCTAAGCGGGCCGGAGAGCTAAGATATAAAGATAGAAAAAAAACTGCATTCTCACCCCCTTTGAAATGACCACTTTTCGTGTTTAGATTCATTTTAAAAGCAATTTCATTCATATGAATTTTGGATTTTTGAAAATATTTTCACTTGTTTGTCAATTATGATGATATAGCCTAACAAGTCCATCTCATATTTTTGTCTACACTTTGTTTCTTAGTATTCAATAAGGATACAATAATCAAATAGTAGACCGACTTATTGTAACTAAACTTGGTTGGATTATTATATTGGTCAGTTCGAAATTTTGGGGTTGTACTTGGATGAAAAGATTTGAAGTTGATAGATTTTAAATCAATTTGATTGCTTATATGAATTTATGTTAGATGAATTTCAAATATATCACATGTTAATCTACGCAGATACAATGTTAGTTATGGTGTATTTGAAATTACACCCGAGATCACTCATCTTGAGTGTGTTTCAAATTCATCATTCAAATCTTTAACCAAATCGAATCTTTCCTTTCAAATCAAAGCATCTCATCGAAACACAACCAAAAACTCCTACGATTATTCAAGCGGCGAGTTCCCAATGATAACAAAAACGAAATGTCAAACTTTCAACCTTGTTAACTTGCAAAGTTGGAAAATAAGCCACATTGCAATGATCATCAAGTAAAAGCCACAATGAAGTATTGGATAGTCAGATTTAATTATACATAATCGCCATTCACATTTTTTTACTCCGTTACTAAGAAAGTGCAAAAGAATTTAGCCTTGAGGATCACTCGGCATGCTAATATCTTTACAACTATTTTAAATTATCAATACGTACAAGTAAATCTTTCATCGGAAAATAGTAAAGATTTCATTTTTATTGCGGTTGTATATATATTCGACTATACTTCATCTTGATCTTAACAAGAACGATAATAAAGTACTATTATCAGAGCCGTAACTGTGATTCACAGGGCCTGAGGTGATATGTTGAAAAAAAATTTTGTTGTGATAAATAACCGTAAAATTTAGTTTGAAAATTAAAAATAATCAAACAATAGATATAAGGAAAATATAATTTACGAAGCGATTTTTTTCTTCGTGCGCCACAATATCAACATGGCTCTAACGTAATGCAGTGTCATATGAACAATTATATTAGAAAAAGATTGAAATTGGCAAACATTGTACTGTATGTTACTAAAATTGAAATTTATCAACATAAACTGTGATACTCTTGTCCCACATCTTAAAAATGAAAGATTTAAAATGAGTTTATAATGGCTTACAATGGACTTCTATAGCAACTTGAGTTAATCATTTTCGTAAAGCGAGGACGAATACGAAATAGTTGCTATAGGGGCCCATTGTGCAGTCACGCAGCCGCGAGCCACCTCTTGAACCTGCGGGGCAAAGTGCTACATGACGGGAGCCACCTCTTGAACCTGTAGGAGCCACATCTAGATTCTCGGCGCTGGTGGATCGAGTAGTCAGGCCGCGACCAGGACGTCGCGTTCTGAAGGAGGGGTGATTGTGATACCCTTGTCCCACATCTTAAAAATGAAAGATTTAAAATGAGTTTATAATGGCTTACAATGGACTTCTATAGCAACTTGGGTTAATCATTTTCGTAAAACGAGGACGAATACGAAATAGTTGCTATAGGGGCCCATTGTGCAGTCACGCAGCCGCGGGCCTAGACTCGGGGCGTGACATAATTATCAAAATAACAAAATGATAAATATAATGAACCAATATTGTAAAAATATATAATTTGTTTTAAATAATGAATATAAGATTTTATTCAAGAAAACGGAAAATAAATATATGTAAAATAGATAAGTATTACAATTTTGTGTGTTTTATTTTTTGAAATGACTCCAATTACATAAATTCAAGAAAAGAGACCAAATAATCGATAAGTAAAGTATAAAATTTTAACACATGAGTTGATACAAGATAAAATGATAAATATATTGGACAAACATTATCATTTTATGCATACAAAATTTTTAATCATTTTATGCATACAAAATTTTTAAAAATTTTGTTAATAAGCCATGTAGCTTTATTGTTTGGGCTCTACATAATTTGATTAAATACCCAATGAACACAATCATCATATTTAATCATGTTTTCAATGAGTCAATGTCCAATTTTTTTAAAAAAATGTCCAATGCACATACTATTTAGGTGCAGGCCTTAACAACATGAGACCAACGATTTTTTTTTTGGGCCCCCGTGAGAGCCTGACCCTGAGGCGATGGCCTCTCTCGCCTCACAGGAGGTACGGCCCTAACTATTATACAATGAATTGTTCGAAAATATACGGGTCGCTTTAGTTAGTTTATCGATACATGTTGTTTTAAAATTAGCTGACTCCAAAAAATATGGATGTGACCTTAAATAAACGAAGTAAATATCTTGTGAGACAATCTCATGTGTCTATAACTATAAGACGGATTGATCCGAACTATAACCATCATGAGGGGTGAAATCACAACTATACATATTTATTTCGTTCAGCGTTTGACTTAAGTTTTAAAAAATTTCAGAGTTATATATAACTACGACGTTCATAAATCATATATCATATTTCATTATCTCATCTCACGAACCAAACTATGTTTATTATGTATCATTAAAAAAGATCATTAAAATAAAATTGATAATATGTTGTATAATATTCTAATGCAAACTTCTAAATAAATTTAAATAATTTTTATAGAAAAAGAAATTAAATATTTTTCGATTTGAAAAATGGCCATGGGATCCACAAGTGGCTATAGACTTAGTATTAAAATAGTAAAATTGATTTATATTGGGAGGAAAGTTGGGATTCCTCTTATCTTATTGCAAGTTGTAATTAGTAGACATCACTAGTAAGCAGAATTGACTTTTATAATTTGATTTCGCTTTCATTTTTTCATCTTCCATTTGTTTATTTTGATTCTCTTCATCAATATTTATTTTTACACCCTTTAGATATTAATTCACAAAAAAATCATATATTAGAATAATTTATGATGTGAATTTGGTATGTGCCATCACCACGAGGTAGATTATTATACGATTTGATGTAAAAAAATATTCTCAAAACAATAACCAGATGTATAACATATTTTTTTTCCCAAAACTAAAAGATACCTTATTCTCTTCACCACTTCTTATCTTTTAAATTTAAATTTCAGAATTGGAGACAAATATGTGTATGTATGTGAAATTATATTTTTGTTCTTTTATGTTTGTTTGTTTGTTTTTTTAATGATTTTGATCATATATGTTATCAAATTTCAGTCTTAGATATAATGTATATTTTGATTTTTGACAATTTTATTTTGAGTAAGTATCTTGTGAGACGGTCTCACGAATCTTTATCTGTGAGACGGGTCAATACTACCGATATTCACAATAAAAAGTAATACTCTTAGCATAAAAAGTAATGTTTTTTTCATAGATGACCCAAATAAGAGATCTGTCTCACAAAATATGACCCGTGAAACCATCTCACATAAGTTTTTGGCTTTTATTTTTTATCATCGAAAATTTTGTTGTCACACTATACACGTCAACGTCACATTTATATCACATCTTCGTTTCATCAGTAAGATGAATAGGCCAAAATCGCAAAGAAATAGATAAGCATAACAACAAATGTACAATTTTTTTCATATAAATATAATGTCAAAATTTAAATGTTGTATGACTAGAGTAGCTTGCATTAATATTGTAGATTAGAGAGGAAATTTTCCATGCGAGAAAATTAATGAGCAGATTAACAGCAAAGTGGAATATCCATACAATCCTATCTGCTTAGCCGCTTAAGGCCCCAACCTCTCATTGTCAACCTTATCAACAACATAAAGTTTTTATTTATTTATTCGAAATTGGAATCCGAAGAAAATGACAAGTGGCTCTTATTTTCATGAAAGGCCATTATTTCATAGAGCTTTTTTATTTTATAATCGAATTGTTCTATCTTATAAAAATAATTTAATCGATTGAATCATTCGATCAAACAGTCGGATTAAAAAATGTATAAAATAATATAATAAAAAATATATTTTAAATTTTAAATATATATAAATAATAAAAAAATATTTATCAAAGTTTAAAATCTAAATAAAATATAATTATTTATATTTTTAAACAAAAATAAATAAAATAAAATAAACTTTAATACTATTAAAATAATAAATTTTAACAAAATTTAAAATCAAAATAATCATAAATATAACTAAAATTAAAATATAATTTTTTTAAAAAAATATATAATAAAATAATCAAATTCTAAAAATTTTAAAAGTAGTGAACCGATTTTTGATTGGTTCACATATTCTTGATCAGTTTTGATCGTAAAAACGATTTTTAGACTAAGTCTAGACCAGACCTGTGAATTGTTATCTGTCGAACTCCCTGCTCCGGTCCGGCTTTAAAATAAGACAAAAATTTGTGTGAAACGGTCTCACAGATTTGACAGATCACTTATTTGGGTCATCCATGAAAAAATATTATTTTTTATGCTAAGAATATTACTTTTATTGTGAATATCGGTAGAATTGACCCGTCTCACAGATAAAGATTCGTGAGATCGTCTCACAAGAGACCTACTATTAAAATAATGCACCATTAGTAGATTCTTCCTCTTTTTTGTTTTTATTTTTAAAGATATACTCACCATATTCTAATATGTGTAATAATAATTATAAATAAATGAGTTTAAATGAATGCGTGCTGGTCAAAGTGCACGAAAAGTTAAAATATATCTTCGGTAGATCAATTAATATGGTATGGTTTTGTTATAAAAATTTTAGTTAACGAGAGAATTTTAAATGTTTAGAAACCTAAAATTTGTCATACATACAAGATTTTGACAAAAACTTGTATGAGATAGTCTCATGGATCGTATTTTGTGAGATGAATATTTTATTTGGGTCATCCATGAAATTTTTTTTCTTTTTATGCTAAAAATATTACTTTTAATTGTGAATATCGGCAGGATTGACCCATCTCACAGATAAATATTCGTGAGATCGTCTCACAAGAGACATTCTCAAACATTTTTCTACATGTACCACTATAAATTCCTATTAATGACCATCTCTTTTACCATTTTGTAGTTCTCAAACCATCTCTTTATCCATGAGATTGTGGGAGACTTCCAAACCATACTAGGCATTTTGTTTTGAAGGGCCATACTATGCAATTTTTATGTTTGAAAAATAAGTAAATATATTTTTTGAGGGTGTCTGAAGAATATATGTTTTTTTATCTGAGATTTAAAAATATTTTTTTTAAAAATGATCCATTCAAAAACAAAAGCCGGATCAAAATAGATTTTTTTGTAAATGTCTGTGTAAAAAGCCATGCTGGAATAGGAAAGGAATTAAACATGCATTAACAAAAGCAAAAATAAGAAAAATGTAATTTCTTTTTCTTTTTTTTAGCTTCACCTACTATGTATGACAAACTGTTTTCATAGTTCTATTAAATCACAATGATAAAAACTTACGTAAGACGATTTCATGGGTAGTATTTTATGAGACAGCTATCATATTTGAGTCATCAATAAAAATTATTACTTTTTATGCTAAGAGGATGACTTTTTATTGTGAATATCGGTAGTGTTGACCCGGCTCACAGATAAATATTCGTGAGACCGTCTCACAAGAGACCTACTTAAATTACAAAAGCAAAAATTAAAATACATATGTAAGATCAGTAAGTTGATATGTTATCAACCACCATGTCTGTCAATGAAATAATATTCTTTTATTAAATATGATCAAATATATTTAAATTATGCATCAAATAAATGAATAACAACTCATTGATAAATACAAAGTTACTATAGGTCAACAAAATTGACACGGAAAATAAAGCTTGTGCAAAAAAATAGGGTAATTATAACGTAAATTCGTATCGGTCTCAGATATTCATCTGATTTAATAAAAAATTTAGAAATAAATGAAGATGATAATCATATTGAAATAATTTAAGTGGTAATAGTGAATAATATATGTTTTTTTTTACCCCAAATGCCCATATAGGGGTGGTACGGTACTGTATTCCGTACCGAAAATATCGGTATGGAATTTTTCCATACCGATACTTATACCGGAAATTCGGTATGAAAAAAGTTCATACCGGTACCGTACCGACACCGAAAAAATTGTCGGTATACCGAAAAAATTTTCGGTATACCGAAATGTTTTCGATATACCGACATTTTTTTCGGTATACCGAACTTAAATTTAAAAAAAATAATAATAAAAAATTATTTTCGGTATTTCGATATATACCGAAATATCGAAAAAAAAAAAATTCTGTAAAATTTTCGGTATCCCGATTTTTTCGGTAAATTCGATATTTTTTCGATACGATTTTTCGGTATTTCGGTATTTTTTCCCACCCCTCTGTCCAGATGTTAAAAGGGTCACTATTTCTTGTAAAACAAAATATATTATTTAATTTAATTTACAAAATTTTACTTTGATTTGATTAAAGTTAGAAAAAGTACAATCCCAATAATTTAATTTTAAAATATTATAGAAATATTATTTTTATTCACATAACATCCAAATCTAATATCTCGGATCGTTTGTGTTTTCAGTCGGTCCGGCAATTCTAAGGGTCGGAATCCGCCGTGTCGTGACGTCACCGGGACATGCGAGAGAGGCGGCTAGCGCACGGCTTGAACTGGTTACGGCGCCGCTGCTGATGCGACGACGGCCGGATCAAAAGCCGCGAGGGCTCTCCTCACCATATCCCCTTCCACGGTTCCGATTCGGACCAGAGAGTTGGTCATGGCGGAAAGCCTCATGCTCAGCCTGGTCGAGCTGGCGTACGACGCCGTTTTCGAACTCCTCGTGACATTGTTGCCGCTGAACCCGGATTTGTGAAGGCTACACCGGAACGAACCGGGGTGGTTTGTCGGCGAGCACATACACGTCCTCTTCTGAACCGCAGGGGGAGACACGGTGATGCGGCGGTTCGGGGTAACGGGCCGGTCCAGGGAGAAGCTCACGGCTGGGGATGTCGAGCGAAACGACGACGTACGGGAGGAAAATTGCCGGTTAGACAGAGGTGGGGTCGACCGGTGCGCCGGTCCGCTGGATTTCCGAGCAGAATAAGTTGCCATTTTGATAGTGATATAATATTAAGATTTATTTACTAATTTATTTTAAAATTGGTAATTTGAGTATCGAAATTGGCAAACAGAGCTCGACTCTGGCCGTGTATTTATAGGAGGAGTTTCTTGTAATCGCAAATTGGCCCCTCAAAGTTAAGAATATTAATTAACACATTTATGTTAAATTAGTTGTAAGAACTTGGTTCAAAAAATATCGGGCTAATAAATCATGACAACTCATTCAACAATAAAAATTATATATATAATCATAATTAATCACTCAACACACGTATCATAGTAATATTCTACCGATATAATTAACATCTATCATGCCAAGAATATATAAACCGACTGCCACGTATGCATATGTAGATTAGTCACACAGTCTGTCTAGATCCCACGTATTGTGTCTGTGTGCTCTATTTGTTATTATTATATATTATTATTATTATTATTATTATATGATGTACTAGTATTCAACACTTGACCTAACAAAGCTGACAGACTTTAAAATATAACTTTTAAAAAAAATAAAAATAGATTAATGGTCAAATTTACAATCTAATAGATAATAATGCATTTCTTTAGAAATTTGGGAAAATATGTGAGATAAAAGTTGAAATAGAGAGCAACGGAAAAGGCGAGTCGAGGGAGTTGAGGTACATAAGTTTTGTTCAATGGCCATGAGATATGTCTAAACAAGTCCCGTTGGATCGTTCAATTCGCAATCCGTCATCAAGTAGGGCATGCGACCAAGCCAGATTATTTTGACGGGTCGTCGAAATTATCAACGCAACACACGTATTTTAACTAATGAGATGGTCAGGCATGCAGATCTAGCTACTTGTACGTCTGTTTTAGCATTTTGGGACGGGAGAAGCTGAATCGACATTTGTAGCTCATTTTGACATCTGTAAGTGAATCACGTAACTTTTGATCATGTATATATATATGTAAATTTCGATTTCACTATTTTATATTATCAAATTTCCATTTTTTTTACGACTTTAATCATTTTTCATAATGTGAAAGAGACACATTTACGGTAACTACTAACTACCTACTACTCCTCCCCATCAAATTCTTAAATTCTCATAGTTCCCAACATTTTTCTCCATTTTTATAGACCTACGATTATATTAAATATAAAATAAATTATTTCGATTTTAATTTGCAATTAAAAAGTCATGCAAGTCGATGACGTGAATGGTTAGAAGAATGAGGAATTGGTCAAGGACCTGGTGGCTTGAATGGTTAAATAATTAGCAGGATATTTCGAATGGTTAAGTATCTATATATAGTTTTTACCTTCGAATCAACAATGGTGTGGAATGTTCTCATCTCTTTGTTGGCAAAAATTTGTTGAGACGGTTTTACAAGTCGTATTTTATGAGACATATATCTTATTTGAGTTATCCATGAAAAATTATTATTTTTTATGTTAAGAGTATTATTTTTTATTGTGAATATAGGTAAGGTTGATCCGTCTCACAGATAAAGATTTGTGAGACCGTCTTATAAAACACCTACTTCTCTTTGTTGGTGGGCCAATTAACCACTAGCCATTTCTATGGATATTTTTGTCCTCCCATCTAATTTATGTGATCCGGGTTTGTACGAGTCAAACTGGATTGATCACTTTGTTTTTCTCTTTTTTATGTGTTGGTTCATTTCATTTGTGGTTTTTATGTTAATTTAGATGGTATAATAAGCAATTAATAAGAAGGATTTGATTAGGCCTGGTTCGGTAAGATATATCCAATTTTCCAAATAATATCGTATACCGTACCAAAAAATTTCGGTATCGAAAAATGAATACCTATATCGGATCGAAATTTCGGTATTCGGTATAACGGTATACCGAATGTCGGTATAACATTAATTCGATACCATTCTTACCAAAAAAACTTTGATTTATTGAAATTTCGGTATGGTATAGGTATAACACTGTCTATACCGAAATTTTTTAAAAAATTGGGTTATCCTCATCACAAAAAGCTAAAAAACTCAACAAAAAAAAATAAGAATTGAAAGAGCAAGTGATCCCAACAACATTATATTATAATTTCTAAAACATATAAAAAAATCGGACATTTCGGTATATCGAATTTTTTTGAATTATATACCTATACCGATACCAAAAAGTCCACCGTACCGAAATTTTTTGTATATCATTAAATTCGATATGTGCGTTATTTTGCGGTACGGTAAGAGTGTTGCTGTGATCCGGGTGAAATGAGTGAGCAGGGTCGGATGCTCCACCGGATCTGCTATCAAAATGATGAAGGAAATAAGAACAATGTAGATATCTGAACAGAAGCTTCTTTCCCGGGCGGAGAGGATTTCCTGCACTCAAGAAGGTAACCACGTGAATGGGCGCTGGAGGGGTGTCCGGCGTGGCCACTCCGATGCTTAAGTCAGTGAATGATTCAAGCCAAGAACCAATGTAACCAAATGATGGTTGTGATATTGGTGTGAATGAATGAATCTAAATGTAAAGAGAGAACCTGATATTTATAGTAGGAGAAGTAATGTTGACCTCGTTCTCCGTGCTACCTACTAATTATAGTAGGACGGCTAAGCACACCCTATATTCTGAAATGTCAAATCTCATACTGGTCACATCCAGCCCATCTGATTTTGTCAACCCATCGGCCTGGTGTCAGAGATGGGACAGTCGCCCACATCCTATTCTGCTAGTATACTCGAGTGCGGTGCTCATATCGAGGTGGCCCGGGTAGAAAGTTCCCGGGAACTTGAACGAGAGTCCGGGCGTTCGGTGGCTCGGGGAGGAGACGTCTTGGGCATTCACCCGCCCGGCTCCTGATGAACCCTTCCTGCCGACTTGTCTTGATTCTGGACCATCCATCCAGTATCCTGGGTCGTCCATGCCCCGGGCACAAGAATCATCCATGACTCGGGCACAACCCGGGCTATCCCGAGGGTATCATCACTCCCTCCTTAAATAGTTGGGCTAGAGTCATACTAGCTGTCCCGATTAGTCTTGTGTGTCCGATCATGGAAAATATTTAGTTTGTATGTAAAAGCATCAGGGGCTTCATGTATCCCAGAGATGTGATGAGGTGCCGGGAACTTACGTCTCTCGGGCTTGATGAATGATCGAAGTGCGGAGGCCCGAGCCAGGGTACGGATCACTAGGCCAGGTTACGGGTCACTGGACTTAATAGATAACCAAGGTGCGGAGCCCTGGCCTTCATGAATGGTCGAGGTACGGAGCCCCGAGCCAGGGTACGGATCCCTGGACTTAATAGATAACCAGGGTGCGGAGCCCTGGCCTTCATGAATGGTCGAGGTACGAAGCCCCGAGCTAGGGTACGGATCACTAGGCCGGGGTACGGGTCCCTGGACTTAATAGATAACCAGAGTGCGGAGCCCGGGCCTTCATAAATGGTCGAGGTAGGAAGCCCTGAGCCAGGGTACGAATCCCTGGACTTAATAGATAACCAGGGTGCGGAGCCCTGGCCTTCATGAATGGTCGAGTTACGGAGCCCCGAGCCAAGGTACAGGTCCCTAGGCTTAATAGATAACCAGGGTGCGGAGCCCTGGCCTTATCAATAGTCGAGGTACGGAGCCTTGAGCCAGGGTACGGATCCATGGACTTAATAGATAACCAGGGTGCGGAGCCCTGGCCTTCATAAATGGTCGAGGTACAGAGCCCCGAGCCAGGGTACGGATCCTTGGACTTAATAGATAACCAGGGTGAGGAGCCCTGGCCTTCATCAATGGTCGAGGTACGGAACCACGAGCCAGGGTACGGATCCCTGGACTTAATAGATAACAGGGTGCTGAGTCCTGGCCTTCATAAATGGTCGAGGTACAGAGCCCCGAGCCAGGGTACGGATCCCTGGGCTTAATAGATAACCAGGGTACGGAGCCCTGGCCTTCATAAATGGTCGAGGTACGGAGCCTTTAGCAGGGGTACGGATCCCTGGACTTAGATTGGTCGAGGTGCGGAGCCCCGAGCCAGGGTACAGAGCCCTGGACTTAGATTGGTCGAGGTGCAGAGCCCCGAGCCAGGGTAAGGAGCCCTGGACTTAGATAATGGTCGAGGTGCGGAGCCCCGAGCCAGGGTACGGATCCCTGGACTTAGATTGGTCGAGTTGCGGAGCTTCGAGCCTAGGGTACGGATCCCTGGACTTAATAAATAACCAGGGTGCGGAGTTCTGGCCTTCATAAATGGTCGAGGTACGGAGCCCCGAGCCAGGTTTGAGAACCCTGGGCTTATAAATAACCAAGGTGCGAAGCCTTGGGCCAGAGAGCAAGTCCCGGGACTTGGGAATATTCGAGGTGCGGAGCCCCGAGCCAGGTTTGAGAACCCTGGGCTTAGATAATGTACCGAGGCCTCATGTCTCCCGGACTTAAGATAATGTGCCGGGGCCTTTCGTACCTCCCGGGATTAAGATAATGTGCCGGGGCCTCATACCTCCCGGACTTTCAAGAATGTGCCGGGGCCTCGTACCTCCCGGACTTTAGATAATGTGCCGGGGCCTCATACCTCCCGGGATTAAGAGAATGTGCCGGAGCCTCATACCTCCCGGACTTAAGATAATGTGCCAGGGCCACATACCTCCCGGACTTTCAAGAATGTGCCGGGGCCTCATACCTCCCGGACTTAAGATAATGTGCCGGGGCCTCGTACCTCGTGGACTTAAGAGATTTTGTTTTACCTGTTGTATTAGTTTTATTAAAATCAAATCACTAACCTGGAAAGATTGAATCCGAATTCATTTCCGATAGAGTGAAACTTCTCTGGTTGAGCTAAATTAGGTGACTAATATAGCTGTATGCTACTGAGTGCATAGCAAATGCCCTTCCACGCCAATCCGGGATAGCTGCTGAGCTCTGAGCCCATATAAAATCCACATATAAGATCTGAATGCCGAGCTGATCGGACTTGTATGTTTGCCAAGCAGAGTCGGGCTTATTTTTGAATGGAAACTATATCTACGTCTTGAGCTCAATTTCCCACAGACGGCGCCAATGATGTGATCCGGGTGAAATAAATGAGCAGGGTCGAGTGCGCCATCGGATCTGCTATCAAAATGATGAAGGAAATAAGAGCAATGTAGATATCTGAACCAGAAGCTTCTTTCCCTGGCGGAGAGGATTTCTTGCACTCAAGAAGGTAACCACGTGAATGGGCGCCGGAGGGGTGTCCGGCGTGGCCACTCCGATGCTTAAGTCAGTGAATGATTCAAGTCAAGAACCAATGTAATTAAGTGATGGTTGTGATATTGGTGTGAATGAATGAATCTAAATGTAAAGAGAGAATCTGATATTTATAGTAGGAGAAGTAATGATGACCTCGTTCTCTATGCTACCTACTAATTATAGTAGGACGGCTGAGCACACCATATATTCTGAAATGTCAAATCTCATACTGGTCACATCCAGCCCTATCTGATTTTGTCAACCCATCGGCATGGTGTCAGAGATGGGACAGTCGCCCACATCCTATTCTACTAGTATACTCGAGTGCGGTGCTCATATCGAGGTGTCCACGGTAGAAAGTTCCCGGGAACTTGAACAAGAGCCCGGGCGTCCGGTGACCCGGGGAGGAGACGTCCCGGGCATTCACCCGTCCGGCTCCTGATGAACCCTTCCTGCCGACTTGTCTTGATTCTGGCCATCCATCCAGTATCCTAGGTCGTCCATACCCCGTGCACAAGAATTGTCCATGACTCGGGCACAACCCGGGCTATCCCGAGGGTATCATGTGGTATATCGGAACGATCAGTATTTTTTCCCACCCCTACATGTGATATGATATGATCGTTTTGTTTGCACAATAATTTTAGCCATGAAAATTTTGAATTCGATTGCCTATATCATGTTTGAAAACTGTTTGAATCAATCAATTTGTAGCTCTAAAATTGGAATCAAGGTTTTTTAGTGATATTTTAGATATCTTTGATCTTATTATTTAAATATAATAAAAATATTTGAATTTTGTGTATTTTTTTATTTTTTTATATTGTCTTTAATATATTGATTTAATTCGAAAAAGTTGATAAAAAACTTAAAAAAATATGAACATACCTTTTTTAAGAAAATTAGACTTAGACCAAAAAAACAGGGCAAAAATTTGTTTGATACATTCTCACGAGTCATATTTTGTGAGACCGATCTTTTTTTTGGGTATTTCATGAAAAAGTATTGATTTTTATGCCAAAAATATTATTTTTTATTGTGAATATCGGTAGGTTGATTTGTAAATCATTTTACAAGAGAACTACTCAGAAAACGGTCAGGAACAGCCTTGCCAATTTCGCACTTTCAATTATCACAGAAATCAATGAATGCCATTATCGGAAGAAAGCGATCAAAATGTGTCACTCAAGTAACCGGGGCAAGTGGCACTGAAAAGAGGTCTCGGGCAGCCCAATTTTAAGAAGGTCGGTTCCATAATTCCATCGCGATATGCACTTACCATCTACTAGTTTACTGAGATCCTACCTATGTAGGCATTGACTTCACGTCATTTCAACGGGCAAGATCTTGCCACGTACAATTTCAAAAAAAAAAGTGGGTCTTATATATGCATGGACAAATCTTGATCATCCATCCTATCATGGGGGCAATGCCCACATGGGTAGGATGAAATAAACCCCATCTACTCTCAGTATTAATTGGTTGTCGTTGACCAAGTCTTTGATTGGTTGGATGTACCAAATTTTCCTAAAAAATTAATGCCAACTCCACGACTTGGACTAATTAATTTTACAAGACTTTGAATCAGTAGAAAATAATTTAATTAGGCTCGTATAATGAGTTAGGGCATCTGATTTTGGTGACCTTTCTCATTTTGAACATTCCAAATCACATAAGCATTAGTTATAGTTTGTTTGACACTGATATCTCCATTTAGGGACAGAGTATCGGTTCAAAACGTAATTATAACAAATTTATTTCCGAACTAAAAAAATCTCATCGACACCCCATGTGAAAATTTAAGAAAACGAAAAACTCTGTGCGTAAAATCAACTAGTTTTTATATCCTCGTGTTTTTTAAAATTAGAAATAAAACTCCATGGTTGATTGTTAATGAATATAGGGGGTGTAAAAACCTATTTGTAACATGAGTTTTTTTTAAAAATAAATTTCACGAAAATGTAAAATGCAATTTCCCCATTTTTTAATCCTTAAATACATAATGACAAAAATTTGTGTGAGACGGTCTCACATGTCGTATTTTGTGAGACAGATATCTTATTTGAGTCATCCATGAAAAAATATTACTTTTTATGCTAAAAATATTACTTTTTATCGTGAATATCAGTAGGTTGACCGGTCTCACAGATAAAGATTTGTTTGATCGTCTCACAAGAAATCTAATCATACATAATTAGGATATTATCTTAAGGAAGATTGTTTAGTATTCATACTTTTCAAATTTAATGATAGAATTTAATTCTCTGATAAGGCGTTCTCTTGGATTTCTGGTTGTAGAAAATATTGCTGATTTGACTACTGTTACACCTCGCATGTTTCCCAAAATACAAGTTGACCTTCCAATTATCATAGAAATACAAGATGCAATAGTGCTTGACAAAGAGATAATTATTCTGTAAAAAATTAAAGACGAAACCTAATTGCAAGCTATTGCTTTTGCCCGATGGTTTATCCAATATGCATCAAAAGATAACGATCTTTGCAGGTTCCCGCATTATAAAACAAAATATGTTTATTTTTTTTCCACGTAAATTAAGAAAGTTATTGGGAAAAAAAAACATTACAAACAAACATCCTAAAATTTGTTCAAAAATCAAAGCTTATATATACAATATTGCCAGAAACCCTCCATCCTCATTGGAATAATAATAATAAAAAATTATTTTTATTTTCTAACACATTTTAAATAAATATTAAAAGCCAAAATGCTTAAAACGGGTGGATTAACATTTATACCCAAACATAAAAATTGTTTTTGTTGGGACAAACCAAACGTGTGGGTTAATTCAAAGCCCAGATAAATAATAAATAAATAAAAGCCCGAAGATCAATCTAAATGTAGTCCGATCCATTAAAAAAAATAGTAAAGTTTTATTATGATTTGATCAGTACCCATAAAAGAGACGGGGAATTTTCCAATCTAAATATTTTGATGCTAATGTTATATCTTTTAATGCGCACAAAAACTCCTGTGAGACTGTCTCACGGATCAATTTCGTGGGTCGAATATCTTATTTGGGTCATCCATGAAAAAATATTACTTTTTATGCTAATAGTATTAATTTTTATTGTGAATATCGGTAGGGTTGACATGTCTCACAGATAAAGATTTGTGAGATCGTCTCACAAGAGACTTACTCTTTAATGTGAGATTATAATAAATATGAAAAGAGAAATTTAATTGTGTAAAATTTTCAAACTAGAGGGCTCCTCATAAGTTATAATAGCTTTTGAATGCGATTCACAAAAACTCCTATTAGACTGTCTGATGAATCAATTTTGTCTACAAGTAGATTATATATGTGTATATAAAATAAAGTAATATTATGGACAATTTGCTTGTGGTTTACCGACAAGGATCAAATATCCACAGAACTATATTTAGCCTCCTGTATTCACGCACAGCATCTCTCGCGCCACCCTTGAGTTCTTCATGTCCACACGCACTCGCAACCACCTTTGATCATATTCGAAACTAAATTCAAACCATAAAGTGAAAAAATTTTTGTCCTAACAAATTCAGAGAGCACAAAACTCAGCGTACCGTTCATCATCGTTCTCTCAAGGAAGACTAAACCATCGGTCTTTTCTTGGGGTAAAAAAAAAAACAATGGTGCTGTTGAACGAGAACCCATTCGGCGGCAGCACAGCCTCCTCGAAGCCCGCCCTGGAGCCACGTCGGCTCGGGGGGCCGTCCCCGAAGCTTTCGAAGAGATTAAGCCAGAAATTCGAGCGAACAAAGGAGGCGGCATCGGCTGGGATGGAGAAAAGCGTGGAGAAAACAAAGGTGGCAGCCAAGAAAGTGAAGGAGGGCGCCACCACCGGCGTTCATTGGATCAAACTTAAGTACAGTAAAAGCAGTCTTTTCCAGAAGAAATGAAATGATCCATATTATTGAATGAAGAAAGGTAGGCCTATAATATTAATATTTTTTCGTTCCTTTTCTTCTGGTTACGTTTGTGTTGTTGGTTAATATGTTCATCGGCTTCCTTTTGTATGTATTTTTTTTGTTTCTTTTAGTATGATTATAAGTGTGACAATGTAATCTACATTGATGAATTAAGCATCAACATTCTTCTTGATTTGTTTTATGTTATCGTTAGTTGTCTCACATCGGTAGATAAAACCATTGGGAGTTACATATAAGTTCAAGTCTCAATCTTAACATGTTATCAAAAGACCAGATTTCAATGTAATGTGTTGGACTACACATAATTGGACCACTCGTTGTCTTGTAAATGTCATCTCCATATATATATATATATATTTCCACGGCTAGCTCAGTTTCTAGTTTATATGGTGACATACATGCTTAAAAATCTACGCATTCATCGTAAACATTACGGATCGAAATGAGTTTTTTTCCGAAAGTCACTGAATCGATCGATGGAGACCAATTTTATGCACAAAATCTAGCAACACAACAGCTTATATATATCTATATATTTAAATATATAAATACTTTGAATGTTCATTTTTTGAATTTATATTCTTATATCTACTAATTAGAGACTAGGGGCAATTTTGAGTATTAATGTTTTTAGGAAACATTTTCAAAATCCCAAAACTCATTCCCTCAAAATATTTGCACTAAAAAATATCGGCAAACATTGGATAAATGTTTCTGTTAAACAAGAATTCATCCTGTGAAAGAACAAAGACAACACGAGAGAAGTTTCCAAGAAAAATCAACTAACTAACTAATCAACCAAAAATCTAATGTGCAATTTGCTGATAAAGATTATGCGCGAATCGGGATATTTAAATAATAATAAACATAACATGAATAACATATCATATTTTATAATACTGCTAGTAATAATCGACCATGATACAATAGATTAATACACTTGGATGTGTATAAATCTCCTGAGAAAGGGAAACACAAGACCTCTTACCTTTTCCTCTCCGTTGTCTCTAGCAGAGACAATATTATATATTTATTGATTAGATCTAATCAAGACAACATAAAGTTTAAATATAGAGATGGTTATGCCGCAGGTGCCACTCTCGAGCCGTCGTCGTCGTCATCGTCGTCGCCCTCAGTATCTCGATATATTTTAAAATAAACCTCGGACTCGTCTTCTCTGACAAATAAGTTTTCATACCCTTGTTTCTCGCCACTTGTATACACCATCTCGACTCAACACAAGAACGAGTAGTGAAACTCTGAGTTTTTTTTTTTTTTTTTAAATAATGATTTTTAGGTGGCTTCAATTCTACTAGGGTTTGAGCAGCTCCCCCAACCTATTTATAGTGTCAATAAACAAATATATTTGCAGCACTTTTCTCGAGCACGTAATATTTCTCTCGTCTTGTAATTTTCTACTTTTTAACTTTTAGAATTTTCTCCCTACAAGGACCTCTATGTAGGCCATGGAAATAATGTCAACTAAAGGGGGTATCGGGTGCTAAGTGTATATACATTTCAGCAGACAGACAGACTCAAAAATTTAGTTACGGCATTATCGAAACGGCATATTTACAATTTTCTAGAAATCATATATAATTTCTTTAAAAAGTTAACAATTTTTTTTAATAATTAGAAGGAAATTAGTGGCATTTAATTGTGTGGCTGGCCTCCATTGTCACATGGCACAAAGAATTAAGCAGTGTGCATGAGGGAAGCTCATGGTGTACGCATCCCGCACGTGGTCAGCAGCAGTTGAGCAACATTTTCTTGTTCGAATTCGTGTGCATAATTTTTCCACCTCACAAACCATTTTGGCCAATGGGAAACACATTGAAGAATGGAAATACTCGAGGGTTTCGCTTATAATTTTGTCCACCTCGAGACAACTTTTTCTTCATAGTATGCCAACAATTTTTGTTTCTTAATGTTATCCCATCACTCCAAAGATCATATATGAATTTACAATAATAGAGTCGTATTCACATCTACCATAAAATTGAGTGAACCATTGTATGTGCTTTGACGTTGACGCAATTGACAATTGGACCAGAACATTACAGTACTGGCACGTAACTTGCGTGTTTTTTTTTATCATATTAATTATCGATCAGTTTACCATCTTAGTTCGTTGAGGTTTTTTTTCGATTTTATTATGTTTTTCATCGGAGTGTAACTTGATATCGAACAATGACGATGTGTAATCGAAAATTATTGACATGACGATGGACATTACGAGGATGTCTGATATCACGTCAGTATTATGATGAAAAATGACTGAAATTGGATAAAATGCAATTTAATGTACAAAATTGTGAATTAGCAGGTGATATCACTAGAAATGAAACACGAGCGATTTACATGACTAAAAATATAATTTTTCTCAATCGCATAATTGCATGGAGTACTGGTAATAAGTAAGTTTTTTATGAGACAATGATCTATATCCATAAGAGAAGACGATCCGATCCATATTTAGACGGAAAAATAATATTTTTGACGTAAAAATAATTTTTTCATAAGTTGGGTCGACTAAGAGATATGTTTTATAAAATTGAACAGTGCATGAGATGGTCTCGTAAGAGTTTTTATGATTTTTAGTAGGATCTCGAGGGATGAATTATCCAAGGGTGTGTCAAGCTGAGGACCAAACTTAACCTACGTGAGCTTTATACCAATTTCTTTTTGAAATTTCATACTTCCAAACACTTAAAATGATATTTCGAATTCCAAATCTCATTTTTCTACATTCCAAACACAATGTTAGAGAGACAACTTTTTGTGGCTTGGTTTCACAATTTTAAGCACCAAAAATACCCATAGCAAGTTCTTAAAAAACACTCAATTTTTTTATAATAATAACAAAACATTACTAAATTTATTAAAAAATATCAGAAAACTATTTTCTAGTTAATTTATAATTTATCTATAACTAAAACATCTTATTTATTTAAAAAATATTTTAAATTTCTAAAAGTATTTATTTATTTATTTTATATTTTTAAGTTTTTAGATAACTAGCTATAGCACTGTAAAAAAATATGAAAAAATAATTAATTTGAAGATAAAAAATTAATATTTTTAGTGTTCGAAAATTTTTTTACTCCCAAGTTTTGGTAATCGACAAATAAATATTATCAAATTGTTTCAAAATCCAACCGTTGCAGGTTTTCCAACCGCTGAATCAAGAGTCAAACCTCTCAAATAGAATACATACCAAGAGTTCAAACTGCAAAACGTACATAATAAATCTCTAGCTGCAAGAGATTATCTGAATTCATCAGATCAAGTATTAAATAAAGTACACAAGTATAGACGTTAAATTCCAACTGCACTGCAACCGATCAAATATGAGAAAATCGAGGTGGATACACTGAACTCAAGTTATTTCAGTTTAAGCATTATTGCGCAGTATCCTGCCAACCCCCAATCGACAAAATGTTTATCAAAATGTCCAATGTTAAATCAATTTTTCAGAAGTTATAAGGACTAAAGCTGGAAAAATATAAACGACATTAAATGACATTTATTACATAACGACATTTATTACAGTGTACATTTATTGTAAGTGACAATGTCATTATGTCGGGAGTTAGTACATATAGAGTTTCCGGTCATAAGAACTTTTCAAATATAAGAACTTTTCAACTATAAATATGAGAATCAAGACAGAAGAAAAATATCTGAACTTAACGATTACAAGTTTACATATTTTAAGTCTGCAATATTAGAATTTGTGACGGTTTTTGGAAAACCGTTGCTAATAAATTTAGCGACGGTTTTATTCGTAACCGTAGCTAATTAGCGACGGTTTATTATACCGTCGCTAAAATTGGCGACGGCAATCAAGACCGTCGCTAATGTTAGCGACGGTCTGTAATCAAGATTTCCGTCGCTGATTTGTTTCGAAAAATAATAAAACTTTTAATAATTTAATAAATCTAAAAAAACTAACAATCGAAACTAAAATCGTGTAAAAGAGAAAAATTTTAAGTGTTGTGAAGTATTAAAATCGTGTAAGAGAGAAAAATTTTAAGTGTTATGAAGTGGTGAGAAACATTTTAAGTGTTGTGTGAAGTGATAAAATCGTGTAAGAGAGAAAAATTTTAAGCGTTGTGAAGTGTTGTGGAGGAAAATGGACCGAAATATTTATAGCCAGTTTGCGACAGTTTAGTGACGGTTATTGAAAAACTGGCGCATGTTTTAATTTTACGACAGTTTGGCTTTAAACCATTTTAGTTAAAACCGTCGCTAATTTTAGCGACGATTTATACAAAACCATTGCTAATTTTAAATTAGCGACGGTTTTCATATAACCGTCGCTACATTTAGCGATGGTTTTAGAAAATCCGTCGCTAAATATGGCAAAGTTTTCCAAAACCGTTGTTGTTTGTCCAAAAACCACGCTAATCGACAACGGTTTCTTAAAACCGTTGTCGGTTGTCCAAAAAAACACGCTAATAGACAACGGTTATTAGAACCGTTGTCATTGACTAGGAAAAAACGCTCAAAGACAACGGTTTATAGAACCGTTGTCATTGACCCTAAAAACCATTGTCTTTGATCCCCAAAAGATAACGGTTTTCGTTAAAACCGTTGTTAAAAACATACGACAACGGTTTTTCACAAAAATCGTTGTCGTATGTGCGTTGTTGTATGCGCAGAATTTCTTGTAGTGATTGTATTGTTGTTTTTTGGTGAATCAAATGTTTTTCAACATCTAAAATTTGTAAAGTGTATACTAAAAGTTTTAGCTTAAGCTGCGATTAATCGTAATTGAAGTGAATTGTTACAAAGTATTATCAAATCAAAGTCTTTTAGTGAATTTTTTCTTAAGTAAAAGAAAGGGTTACGTAGGAGTATTCATATTCGAACATTCATAAATATCTGTCTTGTTTTTTACCTTAAGCACCTTATACTCTTTGTTTGCATATCTAGTCGTTTCTTGTTAACTGGTTGTTTGCATCAAATATGTATCTCATCACTAGTCAAGCCGTGTCGTTTCCGCACTTGTTTAATATCCGTGGTCCAACTGTAACGTCCGAAAAACAAACCTATGTAAACTACATGCATGAAAATTATTTGAATTGCTTAATTGTTTTATTAAATTGATTTGAAATTCTTGCGTGATACATATTAAATGATTAAAGGTATTATTGCATGATTAAATGATTATATGACACAATTTCATGAAATTGAAGGATTTTACCCGAATATACGATAATAGGTTGGGGAAAGGAGACGATGATGACCAAAACAAGAATAAATATTTTTCATTTAAATATTTTCAAGGCTTCTGATATCGGTTTAGCCATGAAATTCACTAACGTGCTCAGCGCTTACTAATTCTGATTTCTGTTCTGAAACCTGTGATTTCTGAATTCTGATTTCTGTTATGAAAGTAAGAGTTTTCTGCATATTACTGTTTTACTGTCCTGTTGAAAACGATTTCGAAAATTGAGAGTTATTCCCGCCCCTGCTTACTGAGTGACAATCATATCACTCACCCACCAAACCCATCTCAGATAAGAACGAGGAAGAAAAGTTAGAAGAAGAAGAGCAGATTCAATTCTGGGGCTGGTGAAGAAGACCGTTTTCTATTAGTTCTAGTTTATGTTTATTCCGCTGCATTTGTTAAGACGTTATATTTATGGTTTTATATTTCCGCTGTAAAACATTATTAATTGAGTTGTATCAGACATTGAATTTTCAGTATTATGAATAAAAGACTGGTTTCTGAATTCTGTACTCTGAGACTTGTTGTTTTCGAATGTAAATTTGAGAGCAACGTCGGTGTCAACCAACCCCCGTCCCGGGGCGTAACATTGAAATGGTATCAGAGCAAACCAGGTTTCATAATCTGGGGAAGAGGAACTAGAAATAATAAGGTTTTATAGACTTCTGAAAATAAGTCCTGAAAGTTACCCAGATAGACTACTGAAAATAAGTTACAGTAATAGACTACTGAAAAATAAGCTACTGTAATAGACTACTGAAATGAGTAAAAAAAAAATTCAGTAGGCCAAAAATCAATAGACCAGTAGACCGGAACCAGCAGGTAACAGAAAAACCAGTAGACCGAAACAGAAAAACCAGTAGACCGAAAAACAGTACTATCAGACCAGTAGTCTGAAACCAGAACCAGCAGATGGAAACCAGTAGATCTGAATGCAGAAGACTGGGTCAGTAGACTCGGAATGCAGCAGACTGGTTCTAACAGTACTCGAAAGCAGTAGACAATGCTGGAAAAGCAGCAGACTGATTGCAGAAACATCAGAATTGCAGTAGATAGTGTATTCCAGCAAGCGCATGCAGTAGACCTAGCAAAATGACATTGAAGTTGAGGTGTTTTTCGCGCAAACTTCAAACGGCCATAACTTTTGATTCAGGAGAAATTTTTACTATTAAGAGTATGCGTTGGAAAGCTCTCGACGAGGAGAAACCTAACCTAGAACCAATCAATCATTCTAGCACCGCCGACGAACCTCAAAATCCTTCGTTAAGATAGTGATATCATCATTTCCGTAAAATTTTCCAACTTTTCGAAAATTTGAGGAATTTTCATTTCCAAACGGCTTAGAAATTTTGCACGAAATTTGGTACCATTCATGTTCTTGATGTGAAGGATTTTTAGTAAATTTTTCACTGGAATTCTGAGATAGAAAATTTTTGAGCTATTTCTTCTATTAAATCCATAGACAGTACTGATTTTGTTAATTCCAGTATTCGTCTATAACTTGACCTGTGTTTTTGATATCACTTCTGAACATTCTCTTCCATGTTTTGGATGTAGGAAATGGCTGACCAGAGTAGCTACATTAAAAGCTTAGAGAGGAAGTTAGAGAAACTAAAAGAACATAACTACTGCCTAGAGCTGGACAAAGATGAATTAGAACGTCGAGCAGAACACTTGAGAGGTGATGTTCAACGTTATGCTCATTATCTGTATGAGGCAGAAGAGAAGAATAGGAGAACTCAAGAAGAGTTCGAAACCTCCCAAGAGACTGTTGCAGAATTCATCGAGTTACGTGATACATTAGTTGAGAAGTTCTAAATACTTAAGGATCAAAATCACCAACTCGTACACCAGCATAATCAGTATAGAGAACATACTGATGCTCAGATTCAAGAGCTACAGGACACTGTCGAAGTTCTTAGCGACCAGAATGCAGTTCTGCATGGTCATATTGAACATCTTGAAACAGTGATAGCCAACCATGAAGACGAACCTGAGGAGGATCCCGAAGAAGATGAAGAAGTCGTGGAGGATCCTATGGATTTGGGATTATGAAAAGTGATAGATTAGAAATTAGTAGTGGTTTTCTTTGTAATATCACTTGTTCCAATTGTATTTCTGTTTTCAATTTCGGTGTTTCGTTGTAATTGCACTTTCTTGAGAAATCAATAAAAATTTATTTCTATCAATTGGTTTCATATTTAATTTTTGGAGCAATTACTCGATCATTGTGATTCCTTTGTTTAGTCACTATTCTGCCATCAACCTTAGAACTTTCATAATTGTAGGAAATGGACGGACGACCAGTTAGAAACAATCGCAATCCTCGTTACGGCAACCGCAATGATGAAGATGCACAGCAACAACCACCACAACCACCACCAGCAGTTGGCCTCAGTCAGGCTGATTTGATGGCTATAGCCATGATTGTGGCAACCACTCTACAAGGGTTTGTGAACCCTAATGCTAATCAGCCACCACCACCTCCAGCTCAGAATGGGACTAAGCAACACTATGAGGCTCTCCGAAGAGCAAGAGTCCCTAATTTTGATGGAAGCTCCGATCCTGAGGTCGGACAAAATTGGATGAAAGAGGTGGAGAATCATTTTCGACTACTTGAGGTTCCACAAGGGATCAGAGTAGATGTGATTACACATTTTCTTATGGATAAAGCAGCCAAATGGTGGGAAGGAGTCTCACCAGCTATGGTAAGGGCGGGACCTATCACTTGGCAAAGGTTCCGACAGGCATTTCTGAAGCAGTACTTCCCGACAGCAGTTCGAGTGCAGAAGCTGTCAGAATTTGAAAGCTTGGTTCAGAAACCAAATATGACAGTGGTGGAGTATTCATCCAAGTTCCACTCATTGGGAACTTACTCCCCAACCATCATGGGAGACGAGGCCTTGAAGATACATCGCTTCAAGAAGGGATTGAATAGCCGTATTCAATCTGTCCTTGCTGTTATCGAACCCAATAGTTTTGATGAATTGATTGGGAGCCGCCATCAGGGCTCAGAATGACATTAAAAGGCGTGAAGGTGAAAACAAACTCAAGCGTCCTCAGCCAAGCCAGTACCAACCGGGCCAGCAATTCAAGAGGCCTAGGTTTTCAAGCAACCAATTTACCAGTGCTCCATCCAAAAGAACCACTTCTTCTCAATCAAGCAAAGAAGGAGTCAAGTGCCAAACTTGCGGATTCACACACACTGGTGAATGTCGTAGGAATTCTGGAGCTTGTTTCCGTTGTGGAAAGATGGACCATCGCATTGCTCAATGTCCTCTCCCAGATCCAAGGAATGGACCAGCATGAGGAACAACTCCAAACAAGCATAAGGAGAACAAGCCAAATGCTCGAGTTTATGCTATCACTCAAGAAGAGGCCGACAACTCAAATGATGTCGTAGCTGGTACCATTCTAATCAATAATATACCTGCTTATGTGTTATTTGATTGTGGTGCTACGCATTCATTCATGTCTAAGAGATTTGCCAAGAGGTTAGGAACTAAGCCTGATAACGTAGAAGAACCAAATAGAGTAGCAACTCCTGCAAATCGAATTTTAGAAACTCGCACTCTATATCGGGATATTGATGTTCTCATCGATAATCAGAGTTTTAAGGCAGACTTAATTCAACTAAACATGGTGGAATTCGATGTAATTCTTGGAATGGATTGGTTAGCCAAGAATCATGCATTAGTAGACTGTCATGGAAAGACGGTAACCATCCAAGCTTCACGCCAAGAGAAACTTTTATTTCATGGTAAGACAAAAGAACGAAAGACTCTTCTTTCTGCTTCTCAAAATTGGAAAGCCATGAAAAGTGGAGAAGAAGTTTACCTAGCTATGTTGAGCGAGGTAAAGAAAGAAACCACACTTACGCTAGAAGAGATTCCGGTAGTACAAGAATTCCCGGATGTCTTTCCTAAAGAACTCCCTGGCGAACTTCCCGACCGCGAGGTGGAATTTGAGATTAATTTAATGCCCAATGCTACACCAATCTCAAAAGCACCATACCGAATGGCTCCGACAGAGTTGAAAGAACTCAAAGAACAACTTCAAGAATTGTTGGATTAGAAGCAAATCCTACCAAGCGCATCTCCGTGGGGAGCTCCTGTCCTATTTGTAAAGAAGAAGGACGGAAGCATGAGAATGTGTATTGATTACAGAGAGCTGAATAAGATCATAATAAAAAACAAGTATCCGCTTCCAAGGATAGATGACTTGTTTGACCAACTCAAAGGAGCTTCAGTCTTTTCCAATCTCGACTTAAGGTCAGGCTACCACCAACTCAAGGTCAAGACGGACGATATTCCGAAGACAACCTTCCGAACAAGGTATGGACATTATGAGTTCATGATGATGCCGTTCGGATTAACAAACGCTCCAGCAGTATTCATGGATCTCATGAACAGGGTCTTCAAACCATTTCTTGACAAGTTTGTTGTGGTGTTCATCGACGATATTCTGGTATATTCGTCAAGTGAGAAAGACCACAAAGAATATCTTCGTCTCACCCTCCAGACGCTGAGAGAAAAAGAACTTTACGCCAAGCTCAAGAAATGCGAATTCTGGCTAGAGAACGTCGCATTCTTGGGACACATAATATCAGCAGCAGGAGTATCTGTGGACCCTAAGAAAGTTGAAGCAATCTCAGATTGGCCTAGACCAAAGACGGTGATAGAAATTCGAAGCTTCTTGGGACTAGCAGGCTATTATCTAAAATTTGTTGAAGGATTCTCTTCAATAGCCATACCCCTCACCAAGCTCACACAGAAGAACTCTAAATTTCAATGGAGTGAAGACTGTGAGAAGAGCTTCGAGACTTTGAAGAAAAAGCTTACCTCCACGCCAGTGTTAGTATTGCCAACTGAAGGCAAAGACTTCACCATCTACAGTGATGCATCTAAAGAAGGTTTAGGATGTGTACTCATATAAGAGGGAAGGGTGATAGCATATGTGTTAAGACAGTTGAAGCCGTATGAACAGAATTACCCAACGCATGATCTCGAACTAGCCGCAGTGGTGCTCGCACTAAAAATTTGGAGACATTATCTTTATGGAGCCAAATGTGAGATTTTCACTGATCACCAAAGTCTCAAATATTTGTTCACTCAAAAAGAACTAAATATGAGACAAAGACGATGGATCGAACTCATGAAGGATTACGACTTGACGATAAGCTACCATCCAGGCAAAGCCAACAAAGTAGCAGATGCTTTAAGTCGAAAGAATATGAGTAAGGTGATCCTGACATCACTTTCAGCACAACCATGTCTTCGAGAGACAATCAAGATAAGTCAGGATAGAGATTCCGCTTTGGTGAAACTAAAAGAGCAAGTTAAAGAAGGAAAATCACCAGATTTCGAGACGGATAACAAAGGAATCTTGTAGATGAAAGGATGATTGTGCGTACCAGACATCGATAACCTTCGACAAGAAGCAATGTCTGAGACACATAAGTCAAAATTTTCAGTCCATCCTGGCAGTACCAAGATGTACAGAGATTTGAAGAAACATTTTTGGTGGATTGGAATGAAGAAAGACGTGGCAATGTTTTTTTCCAAGTGTCACGTGTGCCAGCAAGTCAAGGCAGAGCACCAAAGACCTGGAGGACTTCTGCAACCTCTAGAAATTCCAGAATGGAAATGAGAACATATCTCCATGGACTTTGTTGTCGGGTTACCAAAATCTAGACAAAATCATGACGACATCTGGGTAATCGTAGATAGACTCACGAAATCTGCGCATTTTTTACCTGTCCGCATGAACTATAATTTGGACAAGTTAGCCACATTGTACATGAATGAGATCGTACGATTGCATGGAGTTCCAGCTAGCTTATTATCAGACAGAGACCCTAGGTTTATATCTCGATTTTGAAGAGCTTTCAACAAGCTATGGGGACAAAAGTTACTCTTAGTACGTCGTACCACCCTCAAACTGATGGCTAAACTGAGAGGACAATTCAAACTCTAGAAGATATACTGAGAGCATGTGTTCTAGACTTCAGTGGTAATTGGAGTGAGCACCTACCTTTAATCGAGTTCGCCTACAATAATAGTTACCACAGCAGTATTGGGATGGTACCATACGAAGCTCTGTATAGACGAAAATGTCGATCACCACTGTATTGGGATGAAGTAGGGGAAAAGTCATCGTTGGACCCGAACTAATCCAAGAAACAGTGGATAAAGTTGCTGTGATTAAGGAGAGATTGAAAACTGCACAAGATTGACAGAAAAGCTGGGCTGACTTGAAAAGAAGACCCATGGAATTCGAAGTTGGAGAGAAGGCATATGTGAAAGTGTCACCCATGAAAGGTGTTATCCGATTCAATAAGGCTGAGAAACTGAATCCCAGATACGTCGGACCATTCGAAATTCTTGAGAAAGTGGGAACACTTGCTTATAGATTAGCACTCCCACCCGACATGTCAAGAATTCACAATGTATTCCACGTCTCGCCGCTGAGGAGATATATTTCTTATCCAAGTCACATTCTGGAAGTTGGACCACTTCTGGTTGAGAACAATCTAAATGAAAAGCTGAAATATGAAGAAATTCCGATTCGAATTGTGGACTTCAAAGACCAAGTACTGAGGCGACGAACTATTCCATATGTCAAAGTACAATTGTGCAACCACACCGAAAGAGAAGCTACCTGGGAGTTGGAAGAAAAGATGCGAGCACAATACCCTTACCTCTTTGAAGATCATATATAGCCAAGTTTCGAGGACGAAACTTCTCATAAGGTGTGAGGGATGTGAGAACCTCATATTCCAGCAGTAGCAGCAGCTAACAGATTTCAGTAGAAGCTATTAATTCCAGCAGTAACTCATATTTCAGAAGATGGTATTTTTTCAGCAGACAAAATCCAGAAACAGAAAAGTTCAGTAGCGAGATTCCAGCAGATAGCTACTGGTTGTGCTCAGGACTTGTAACTGAAGCATTTAACATGGAATAAAGGCTGTTAATGACAGATTATGGTCAATAATTGGAAGGCTAACAGTCAGATTTTTGGCCTATAAATAGCACCCTCAATCTCTGAAATGGTTGTTACCAAAATCTTGAGATCACTAGAAATTAGAGCGAAGAGAGTGCATTTTTCGGAGCAGTAGAAACTAGTAGTAAGAACAAACAGATTTCCAGACTTCAACCGAAATATTTAGCAAATTACAGTAAGTGGGCTTATGTATAAATATCTTGAAATCAGTTTGATAATTCTGTTTTAAAGCACAGTTTCTGTATGTTCAATTTATGATATATGATTTTGAAGCACTGAAACTCCCTAGTGAACTAATGGTAGAAATATATATTCTGAATATTTCTGAATTCTGATTCTGATTCTGGCCTCACCCCTTAGAGGAGAGAACATATAGGGGACTGATATCGGTTTAGCCATGAAATTCACTAACGTGCTCAGTGCTTACTAATTCTGATTTCTGTTCTGAAACCTGTGATTTCTGAATTCTGATTTCTGTTATGAAAATAAGAGTTTTCTGCATATTACTGTTTTACTGTCCTGTTGAAAACGATTTCGAAAATTGGGAGTTATTCCCGTCCCTGCTTACTGAGTGACAATCATATCACTCACCCACCAAACTCATCTCAAATAAGAACGAGGAAGAAAAGTTAGAAGAAGAAGAGCAGATTCAATTCTGGGGCTGGTGAAGAAGATCGTTTTCTATTAGTTCTAGTTTATGTTTATTTCGCTGCATTTGTTAAACATTGTTATATTTCTGGTTTTACATTTCCGCTGTAAAACATTATTAATTGAGTTGTATCAGACATTGAATATTCAGTATTATGAATAAAAGACTGATTTCTGAATTCTGTACTCTGAGGCTTGTTGTTTTCGAATGTAAATTTGAGAGCAACACCGGTGTCAACCAATCCCCGTCCCGGGGCGTGACATCTACTCTAAAGATAATGCTGTCAGGGTAACAAGAACAGTTATGCTCTCGGGTAGCAAGAAAGCCAATATGACTGGCTTATAACATGGAATATGTTGAGAGAATGATGTTTTTGAATATAGTTGAAATATTCTATATTTTTAGTCTACTTCCATATTTAAAATGATTTTTTGGGAAAGGATGTGTTTAAAAAGTCATAAATTTAAGGGAGAATTGAATTTTTTGTTTTGTGCGTTAGTCTTTTTCGATTTTAATTTTATGTGCTATCAAATTTTAGTCTTATTCTTGTATATTTCAAATTTTTGGTAATTTTAGTTTTTTTTTTTTATCGAAAGTGTTAATATGACACGAAACATGTCAATGTCATATCGGCTTGGTATCGATGTCATATTTGCACCACATTGGAAAACGACTAAAATTATGTTAGAGAAGATGAAGGTTATCCACGAGAACTGTCTGAATTCACTGAAATAAGGCTATGGTTTGTAAGATTGGATGCTGTGTACCCATGGCTTCCTGTTGTCTTGGACTACAGAGCAGGAGAGCTTGCACGCTATGACGCCATACTTGTACCTCAATCCACGGTTTTGATCCACTAATTTATGATTTTTTAAAATTTCAATCATTTGTCATTGGAGTGCTGTTATATCACCAAAAAATGGTGATGTATCACCAAAAATTGTTGACGTGGTGTCGGACATAAGATCAGCATTCTTTTGAAAAATAACTAAAATTAAAAAGAGAAATAAATAAATAGACAAAAATGAAAAACACGAAAATTGTAGGAGTGAAAAATATATTTCCCCCCTAAAAAATTTCAATGCATTAGGAATTTATGTAACCATGCAAGCATAATGAGAAAATAGAAAAAATGTATTTAATTTTTATTAAAAAAAACAAATCCATACTCGGCTACGTGTCATCAAAATTTTGATTGCAGCGACCTTCACCGTTCAAGAAAAATGATTTTTCTGTCTTCTAACCTCTTTGATATGTTATATTGTTAGAATTGAGTCTTATTTTTGTATCTATCATTTTTTAAAAAAATAAAAAATTGGTCATTGTTTCACTGTTTTAATAATTTCTATGGAAGTGTTTATGCTACAGTACTAAACACGTAGACGTTCTATAGCGTTACGCAGCAAAAAAAAACGGAAAAAAAAAGAGCAAAACATGATAGATTAAGATTGCTAGTAGATGTGGATTATACAATTCATATACGTCGACTAGGGATGTAAACGAACCTAAATGGATTAGAATATTAGTAAAAATTTAATGTTCGAATTAAGTATATTCGAGTTCGAGCACGATTCGAAGCTCGAATTTTTTTAATTTTTTGGTCGAGTTCGGCTGGAAAGGAAGTTTAAAGTTTGGCTCAAAATATTCGAGCCTATCCTGAGTTATTCGAACTATTCTTCGGATAGTAAGATTAAAGAATAAAAGGTTGAAATATCGAAACATATATCCAAATGCTCGAAATTTATATATATTTAATATACAGTTAATTTATATTAATAAAATATTAATATTCGCGAGCGGCTCACGAACTATCGATCAAAATAATTGGGGATCAAATTTGGTCGAAAAAAGTTCAAACATGTTCATATTCGAGTTCGATTAGAATCAAATCAAATATTACGAATGTAACTCTTGATAAAGTAGTTCCACTAATCTTCAAAGCTGCCTCTATATATTGACCAAAAGCGTTGAAATTGGTTTGACTCCCCACTGACTCGCCATGAGCTAGAAGAATTATACACACGAATCTGAACAAGGAAATGCTGCTGAACTTTTGCTCACCACGTGCAGGCTGTGTACTCCACCATTCTTCCATGAGCTTCCCTCATGCACACTATTTCTTCCTGCCATTTAGGAAAATATGATTTCAATCAACACCAACCCACACTAATAAAAAAAATTCAATTCATTTGTAGCAAATTAAAATTTTAATATATTCTATCTGTGATTTTTTTAAAAAAATTTAACATATATTCTTATACATAGATAAATAGATGATTTACCATCTAACTAAATTTTTGAGTCTGTCGTTGCCGACACCGCACATATGTGCGACCTTTAGATTTACAATGCGTCAATCCTATCATGGCCTCATCGTAGGGAAGGGCCAAAAGTTGGAAAGTTAAAAGGATTGGATACTGAAAGAATTACGTCCTTTGTAAAAGGGCTGGGAAGATTTTGCTTATTGATGCTATAAATAGGTTGGGGGGAAACTCCGCAAACCCTAGTAGACTTGAAGCCACCTGAGAATCATTATTTTAGCAATTCTTTCTCTTTTTTTAATCAGAGTTCACTACTTGTTCTTGTGTTGAGTCAAGATGGTGTACACAAGTGGCAAGAAACAAGGATTTTACGAAAAATTATTTGTCGAAGAAGATGTGTCTGACATTTATTTTAAAATATTCCGAGATATTGAGGGTGATGACGATGACGACGACGATGGCTCAAGCGTGGCACCTGCTGCTTAAACAATAATTTGATGATGTTTTATCAAAGTTTCTATATTTAAACTATATATGTTGTCTTAAGATATAATTATTAGACGTATAAGTTATGTATCCATGAGTTGAAGATGGTTAATATTTAATCTATATTGAGAGAGGAAAAATAAGAGAAAGAGGTAATTATATGTCTTGTATTTTACCTTTTTAAGAGAAATATATATTTAATTCTCATGTGTCCAAATGTATTAATTTATTGTATGCTCTCTGTTTTTCAGAAATGATCACGGCCAATGATTCTAGTAGTATAAACAATCAGATATTTTAATGTCAGATGAACATATATAAGCCGAGGACGACGAGTAAGAATATTGTATATTGAAGGTGCGTGACAATATAAAGTTAATTTTTACTTGAATGATTGGACCATTCACATGGTTTCTTAGGATTTCATGATGATATTAGGGCACCTACAATTGGTGTATTGGTTTGAACATCAATGAGGTGTTAATATTAATGTGTCATCTATCGACTTGTGCAACATGACGTGGGCATTAAAATGTTTGAACGTTCATATTACTTCATTTTTTTTTTGGACTTGAAAGTGAAAAAGTGGTCCCCATTAATTACATGTATTTATATATATATATATATATATATATATAATATGTATATTATTTATATAAAATAATAATATATTAAATTTTGTAAATAATTTGAAATTGAAATTATTTACATTTAAGTAAAAATAAGATGAATGAGTGGATAGCAGGACCTATAAAAAATGAGTGTTAATGTTAAAATGAATGTGGGAGAATAGATATGTTAATATAATGTGTATGTGGCAAGTGGTCCTTACGATTTTTGATGAAGTGATAGGTGTTATAACGATAATGAATGTGAATGCCCTTATATATTATACACGTGCGTCTCAATCATTTTTGTACAGATTTTAATGATTATCTCGTTTTTCCTCTTTCTTTTGGTGAGCATTGACATTTCCTTCACATAAGCATATGTGTTGTTTGTCGGCATTTTTTCAGTCTTGAGAAAACGTTTTGACGAAAATGAGTGAGTTTTCAGAGATTGTTTATAGTATATTGTGATATTAATTGTGGGAAAAATTCTAATTTTCGTTATTTTTTAATCCAAAATATTGATGTGACATTACATAAGTGAGCGTTACATGAGCATGAAGTGAGCGTCACATCAATACCATCTCGGAAAAAATGCCAAAAATATCGGATAAATGATTTAAAAAAAAAACCAGACATTTATTGATGAAGTAGAAACTCCATAATACTAATAACATAAATGCTTTTCTACAAATATTAGTTGTTGCTAAAATTATTTGTCTATATATATATTGTTAAAACTAACGAATTTCGTCTATTGTCTATATATATAGTTAATTAGACGATCTTTTATTCCGATAAACAGTAGTGATTATTCCACAAATAAAAATAATATATATATAAAATACATATTTTCCCTTCTACTAAATTAATTATTTTCTCCAGTTCGAACTCAATCCTTTACATATATACTTGAATTCGAACAACTAATAATCGATCATCAAGCGGAACGTAGAACTAAACATGCAGATTATGATAAACGAAAATCATTATATAATACGTGCATTCGAAAGCTAAATTTGTTGAAAATATTAATTGTGGTGGATATGATGTTTTCTTCTTGCAAAAGTATTATATGTCTAGCTTCACCAGACGATTGGTGTCTGTGGAATGTCGTCGCTCGGCTATTGATGGCGATTTCACGAACAGATGATGCCCTTCTTTGCGCTCCCTCTCGATTTTCTTGATGGATCAAGATCTGAATTAGGATCATGAGATTTATTTGCTTGGTTCTTGGAATTCTGTATCATATACAGTTACAGCCATTTGAGGAAAAATATATATTCAGGACAGTAAAGTACTTACACTAAGAATATTAGGGAATGTTTGCTTAATTTTTTCCGGAATATTATCATTTCAAGAAAATATATACCAAAAAAATGTACTAAGTTTTATGTTATCTCATTTCTAAAATTATAGATTTAACACACTTTCACATTACATTCATTATTTTATATTCAAGTTTCATCATTTCCGAAAATAATTCTATTATATTTTAATACAATATAATGGGAAAATACAATATTACATCCTTTACAATCTTCTGAAAAAATTAATAGCCTTTACACCAATGTGTTTTCTAAAATCAACCACATTTAACACCTTTGTTTTAAAAACTCAAACGTATTTACCACATTTACATTTAGTTTTACGTCCGATTTTTAGAAACACGAAGTTTTAAATTCAATTGATATTACACATGAGATTTTTAGTTTTTTTTTTTCAAATTTCCCAAGACATGCTGATATAATTTGCCCCAACTAATTTTTCCAGTTTTTTATTTGAAGGAGATATACCTAATGTTGATGTTTTCAAGTACTGGTACTGGGGATCGGAGTTTTAATGATTAGGCGGGGTTTGGACTTCAGATCCATAGTTCAAAGAACCTAAATACAAAACATAATAGTTTTAAGCAATATTTCTTTCCATATGATGAAACCGGCTAAATTAGGTGAGTTAAGTGGACAATTTACTGGGTCGGGTTATGTTTCTTCCTTGGAAGCACTGGCAACCGGGCTAAGCGTTCTGCGCATTAGGAAAACAAAGAACGTTAGAAGAAAGCCGGAAGATTTTTCGGCGTAACAACTCTTCAAGTCAATCGGGTATTCATACAAAGGAAAAAAATTGTATAGAGAATATATTGAATGCAGTATGATATAATATCTCATGTCACAAATGAATGAGAGCAAACATGAGTATTTATAGAGGAGAATATGACATCGATTGCAGCACCTGGAGGCTGTTTTTGATTAGACATCTACACATGTCCTGCCTTCTGATAGTAGGGATAGTGACACATAATATATGTGGTATTGTCATGGACACTGATTTTTCATGTTAATGATTGAGAAAATCACCAGAGAGGGTTTTCTTTCTGGACACGGGCTTCTGTTCTTTCTGGACGGTCCCTTCTTTCTTTCTTATGTGGATTCCATCTTTTGTCTCCGAGCCTCTTCCATATTGATGTACTTTTCTGTCCGAAATATCAGATCTTCAAATCTCTGGGCTGTTCTTTACCAAAGACCGGAAGAAATATCCTTCCCGGAGTCCCTGCGCGAAAGCTATGAATTTGATTTCAGGAGCACATAACGGTAGTTACAGGGCTGATTTGTTAAACTTGCGAATATACGACCACAATGACTTGTCCCCATTCTGGTTCACTTTGAGCAAGCTAAAAACAATATTCTTATATCTCTTACTGCTACTAAAATGATGCAAGAAAACGTTCTTTAAATAGTCGAAAGAATGGATAATATGTGGCTCAAGCTTGTCAAACCACCATTGGGCTGAGTCTACCAACGTGATCAAGAAAGTTTTACACTTGATTTTGTTCTCGTAATAATGCAGCATGATCATGTTCTCGAACCGGACCAAATGTTTATCTAGACCAGTGTTCCCGTAATATTCTCTGATTTTGGTTGACTTGTAGTGGACAAACAATGGCTCAATCAGTATTTGCATGGAGAAAGGATGACCTTTTTGTAAGGCTTCAGATTCGACGACTGTCCTCACTGTATCAAGACTAGTCTTTCTAGCGTGCTTATTTAATCACTCACGCGCACCCTAGGAAACTTCTCAGGGGTTCGCACATCCCAAAATTCCCCAAGTCAAGCACGTTCAGCTTTGGAGTTCTTATGTGATGAGCTTCTGAAAAGAAGATGCACATTCTTGACATTAGTAGTACCTATCAAATCTTTTAAACACTTTTCAACTGCACAGTCTCATACTTGAACAGTTTTGGAATCTTTCTCATTCCGATGTGTGTTCTCTTTACCTAGAAGCTTGCCAAGAGCTACTCATTATCCGTACACCCTCATATATAGCACTGACGATCACCCCCCTCTCAACCATTCTCTTTCTTTTTTCTGAAATGTGTAAATCTCATTGCATATCTTAAATTTTGATTTTTTAAACATAAAATGTGGCTAATTGCATTATAACGACGAAAAAGTAATGCTCATCCACATAAGCCATAACGTGTGTCTGATCAGAAATACCCAAAAACGAAAAGGCGCGCAAGAAACTATCCACGAGATGGAATCCAGCCAGGCTCCGGGGATTATAAACCTAGCAAGTTAATTAACGTAGCTAAGACTTTGTTTCTTTTGTCGTTTCAAGTGTACGAAATGGTTGGTGTTTCAATCATGTTTGGACAGTATATGGGGTAACTTCTTGTGAAAAAAAGGACAGCCATGCCCCAAGGCATTGACTGCTTTTCAAAGCTCATTTGATTTGTGGGCTCGTTCCAACTGCTTCGTTCGGTCTTCAATGAATCAGCCAAACTACAAGCTGCCAATCAATTTTTGTGACATCGTAATAGCGACCGCAATTAAATTAGAATGGAACATATACTTTATTTCAAGGGCTTAAATTGCATTTAAAAATTAATAAATAAACTCATGATACTGTGTCGGGATTGATGAATTTGAAATTCATAATTTTCGATTCTAGCTGTTTATTGTTTACAACGAAACAATAAAAAACTACGATCGAAAATAACGAAACAATAGAATCAATTTTAAAAGAATTACTGTAATTTTGTTATTTGCAATTTTGTTCATCTATGTTATCTAATTACAGTTTTAGTTCGGTGATTTTTTTATTTTTGACAATTTTAGTCTTTTTAATCGAAAGTGCTGATGTGGCACAATATACATCAGAACTGCATTTGTTCATTGTCAGCGCTAAGTCGGAAAAAGAATTAAAATTACCACACACACAAAAAGACAGCGGAATAAAACTGAAATTTGATAAAATAAAATACCAAAATAGCAAATAGACAAATATATAAGACCAAAAAATCAAATGTTCTAATCTTAAATTCAGTTTTTACTTATCTAGATTTTCGGTATCGGTATCGGTACAGAAAAGGTTTTTTTCGGTATTTCGGTATATACCGAAATACCGAAAATAAATTTTTTTTATTATTTTTTTAAATTTAAGTTCGGTATACCGAAAAAAATGTCGGTATACCGAAAACATTACAAAATTTTCGGTGTCGATACGGTACCGATATGAACTTTTTTCATACCGAATGTGCGGTATACCGAATTTCCGGTATCGGTATCGGTATGGAATTTAAAAATTCCATACCGATATATTCGGTACGGTATACGGTACTGTAGTTTGGTACGGTATACCGTACCCACCCCTAATCTAGACATTAGTAATACAAAGTAAAATGAATTCCAAATTACACCATCATTGAGAAAACTTCAAATCTATCTTAATTAACATCAAATATTATTATATATACATGTAATAGATGAATTTGAAGTTTATGGTCTTATTTCTCTAAACAACAAAAATATATTTTGAAATTCATCAACTCAAACACAACCTCGCATTATTTCAATTCATTACTTCCAACACGTGAATGTTTTCAAATTCTTTGAAACTTTTTTTTTACTTGTATTTATTTCAAATATTTAGAAAAACAAATAATGCAATCATTTCTAAACTAAACACCGTTTTTGCTCATTTTTTTCCAACAAAAACTCTTCGTTGAGCAATTTGGTTAGATTAGTAATAAAAGATCGGTAATTTGTATAATAATACAACTGCCAATGATTTTTTTAAGATTCAGTACACATAAGTTTTTTTTTGTATTTTAATACCTGACAAAAGACAAACTTAGTTTTTACCACATGTTTCATGTATTTTTACCTTTTTACCCTTTTTACTTAATAAAAAATTATATAAATCCCTTTTTTTGTTAGCCATCTTCTCTTTCCACTCACCATTCCCGATGCATTTGGACCACATATACATTGAATTAAAATATTTTTTTATTTTAAAAAACAATTCACAACTAAGCATTGAACTTTTTGAAATACTTAATTTTACTTGCGAAATACTTAATTTCAATTTTAAAATACTTGATTTAGTAAATGACATACTCATAATGTGTATTAAAATATTTGATATTCGAATATGCAACGCAAGTTCACCAAGTGCTCGTATTTCCTTCAAGATCCATTTGGATGACATATTCATTTCATTTAATTATTTTTTTATTTTAAAAAACAAAACAAATTCGCAACTAAGCATTGAACTTTTTCAAGTACTTAGTTTTACTTGCGAAATACCTAATTGCAGTTTTAAAATACTTGATTTGGTAAATGAGATACTCAGAATGAGTATTAAAATACTGGATATTCGAATATGCAACGCAAGTTCACCAAGTGCTCGTATTTCCATCCAAAATCTATTTAGATAACTTGTTCATTTCATTTAATTATTTTTTTATTTTTAAAAAAACAAATTCGCAACTAAGCATTGAAATTTTTTAAGTACTTAGTTTTACTTGCGAAATACCTAATTTCAGTTTTAAAATACTTGATTTGGTAAATGAGATACTCAAAATGAGTATTAAAATACTGGATATTAGAATATGCAACGTAAGTTCACCAAATGCTCGCATTTCCATCCAAGATGCATTTGGATGACATGTTCATTTCATTTAATTATTTTTTTATTTTAAAAACCAAAACAAATTCGCAATACTAAGCATTGAACTTTTTCAAGTACTTAGTTTTACTTGCGAAATACCTAATTGCAGTTTTAAAATACTTGATTTGGTAAATGAGATACTCAGAATGAGTATTAAAATACTGGATATTCGAATATGCAACGCAAGTTCACCGAGTGCTCGCATTTACATCCAAGATGCATTTGGATGACATGTTCATTTCATTTAATTATTTTCTTTATTTAAAAAAAAAAACAAATTCGCAACTAAGTATAGAACATTTTGAAGTACTTACTTTTACTTGCGAAATATCTAATTTCAATTTTAAAATACTTGATTTGATAAATGAGATACTCAGAATGGGTATTAAAATACTGGATATTAGAATATGCAACATAAGTTCACCAAGTGCTCGCATTTCTATCTAAGATACATTTGGATGACATGTTAATTTCATTTAATTGTTTTTTTATTGTTAAAAAAACAAATTCGCAACTAAACATTGAACTTTTTCAAGTACTTAGTTTTACTTGCGAAAGACCTAATTTCAGTTTTAAAATCTTTGATTTGATAAATGAGATACTCATAATAAGTATTAAAATACTGGATATTTGAATATGCAACGTAAGTTTACCAAGTGCTCGTGTTTCCATCCAAGATGCATTTGGATGACATGTTCAAGGACTTTTTAGCAGCCACAAAGCATTGAAAGAGAAAAAAGGCTTGGAGCGAAGATTTGAAGATTTCCGGACAATGTTTTTCGAGCGAATAACCCGTGATAGGAACGAGTAGCATAATACGTGGATTTACAATTTACATAGAAATATGAAGTCGGATACACGTCGATAGTCATAGTCCAGTAGGTCGAAAACTAGGGGATTTAATAAAACGACATGCAATTCACCCTTGACAAATAATTAAAGAGATTTAATTACTTCACTGAGTTGAATTAGTTTGGCATAGCTTGAGAGGGCATGTTCAATTAGATATGAAATCTCGTCGAAAGCATAGATCATTGTCGAACGAATTAAGTAGATTAAGGAGGGGTAGGTGAACCGAGATTCTCAACAAATTCATTTCTCATTGAACTTTAATCAATCATTCTAGCTTATTTATTTCATCATTCAATCCTTGAACCATTTCATTGAGTTTTTATTTAATAATCGTAGTAGTAAACAATCATCTGAAGTATCGCTGCTAAAAATTGAATAACTGAGAATAATAATTGAGAAATACAATCCTTAGATGAACGATACTCGTACTCTTGTACACTATATTAATACTTGACATCGTGTACTTGCGATTATTTCGAGCTTGAATATTATTGATTTTTACTAATTTTACAATGAAAGTTTTGCTCGATCACTAAGCATAGAACATTTTGAAGTACTTACTTTTACTTGCGAAATACATAATTTTAATTTTAAAATACTTGATTTGGTAAATGAGATACTCATAATATGTGATAGAATACTGGATATTCGAATATGCAACGTAAATTCAGTCATGGTTGGTTTTCCAACTAAGATTCATTAGAATACTTATTCATGTCATTTAAAGAAATGAACACAGTTCATTAGTGATCGTGGAGTAAGAGTAAGTTGTTTGTAGATCAAAATAAGCACTTACTTTTAACAAAAATATAGTAGCATACTTTTCCCGGAGTAAAAGTAAGTTCTTTCTTTGTATATCGAAATAAATTGTTATTTTTATTTCATGAGGAGTGATGAACAATGTATTTGTTAAAATTTCAATTGCATTGAAATTGCATCATAATGCATATTAGAAATATCCAGTATTTTATTACCTATTCTGAGTATCTCATTTATGAAATCAAGTATTTTGAAACTGAAATTAGATACTTATCAAGTAAACTAAGTACTTTAAAAGTTTCATGTTTAGTTGTGAATTTGATATTTTTTGACAAAATAGATATCACACGATAAGAATATGTCGTCCAAATGCATCTTCTAAGGAAAAACCAACACTTGGTGAACTTACCTTGCATATTCGAATATCCATTATTTTAATACATATTCTGAGTATCTCATTTACCAAATCAAGTATTTTAAAATTGAAATTAGGTGTTTCGCAAGTACAACTAAGTACTTGAAAATGTTTAATGCTTAGTTACGAATTTGTTTTTTTTTAACAATAAAAAAATAATTAAATGAAATGAACATGTCATCCAAATGCATCTTCGATGGAAATGCGAGAATTTGGTGAATTTATGTTGCATATTCTAATATCCAGTATTTTAATATTAATTTTGAGTATTTCATTTATCAAATCAAGTATTTTAAAATTGAAATTAAGTATTTCGTAAGTAAAACTAAGTACTTCAAAAAGTTCGATGCTTAGTTGTGAATTTAAAAATAAAAAATATTTAAATGGAATGTACATGTCATCCAAATGCATCTTGGATGAAAATGCGAGCATTTGGTGAACTTACGTTGCCTACTAGAATATCCAGTATTTTATTAACTTTTATGAGTATCTCATTTACCAAATCAAGTATTTTAAAACTGAAATTAGGTATTTCGCAAGTAAAACTAGGTACTGAAAAAATTTCAATGCTTAGTTGCGAATTTGTTTTTTTAAAATAAAAAAATAATTAAATGAAATGAACAAGTTATCTAAATAGATTTTGGATGGAAATACGAGCACTTGATGAACTTGCGTTGCATATTCGAATATCCAGTATTTTAATACTCATTCTGAGTATCTCATTTACCAAATCAAGTATTTTAAAACTGCAATTAGGTATTTCGCAAGTAAAACTAAGTACTTGAAAAAGTTCAATGCTTAGTTGCGAATTTGTTTTGTTTTTTAAAATAAAAAAATAATTAAATGAAATGAACATGTCATCCAAATGGATCTTGGAAGGAAATACGAGCACTTGGTGAACTTGCGTTGCATATTCGAATATCAAATATTTTAATACACATTATGAGTATATCATTTGCTAAATCAAGTATTTTAAAATTGAAATTAAGTATTTCGCAAGTAAAATTAAGTATTTCAAAAAGTTCAATGCTTAGTTGTGAATTGTTTTTTAAAATAAAAAAATATTTTAATTCAATGTATATGTGGTCCAAATGCATCGGGAATGGTGAGTGGAAAGAGAAGATGACTAACAAAAAAAGGGATTTATATAATTTTTTATTAAGTAAAAAGGTTAAAAATGTAAAAATACATGAAACATGTAGTAAAAACTAAGTTTGTCTTTTGTCAGGTATTAAAATACAAAAAAAAACTTATGTGTACTGAATCTTAAAAAAATCATTGGCAGGTGTATTTTTCTACAAATTACCCATAAAAGATTCGAAGCAAAACAAATTTATCGATTTTATTAAATAACAAACCAAGCTTGCTTATGAATTGGGTATGATCATATCAAATCAAATCGATTCCAATCGAAAAAAAAAAACCGAATCACAAGCCACTATCTGATTTAAAAGTTTTTTTTTATTATTATTGGTTCGGTTCAACTTTTCAACAGCGACTAGATGAGACCATTACCATGAATTAGATGGGGGGGACCTTTTACGAATGGATAGAGAGTGAAATCCCAAATCAATTGCACATGACCCATTTATAGAGTGGGTGGGTTAGTGCACAATTATATATGGTAATATGTCTAGTTAAAATAAAATTGATAACTCAACACACATATATATATATATATACATATATATATATATTATTAGTTAAATTAAAATTGATAACTCAACACACACACATATATATGTATATTGAAAATAAGAGTTGTAAATATTGAAAATTAGTGTGTGATAATGTATGTAATGATGTATTTATTTTTGTATTATTTTCAAAAAAAATATTTAAATATGTCTCTCAATTTGGGAAGTAAGCACACAATTGAGTAGACAAAATTTTATAAAGTGTGTAGTTTAATATATTTTATAAGTTTGAGATTTTAAATTTTTACTTTTAACACGTTATCCGCACGATACTCGAATGTTCGGTTCTTTATATTTTTCCAAGCCCCACAACACAAGAAAAAGGTAACAATATTCAAAAGTAAGAATATTTATTTTACTGTTTATTTATTTTTATTGTGTATATATTTAATATATAATATCATGTTATTATATAAAATGAGTATGACATCTCATTATAATAACGTGATATGATTATATTAGTACACTACTTATATATATTTTTATTGTGTTACTGTTTATTTATTATATATATTTGAATAATATCATGTCATTATATAAATGGAGTCTATGACACATCATTATAATAACGTGATGTGATTATTTCATTGGTTATATATTTTTATTGTGTTTTATATTAATTATATATATAGATATACATGATAATTTAAACATGATTAACATTATATACAATATATTATTATCATAAAATTCACATATACATACATTTATTTTTTAAGACTTTGTAACGGTCATAAACGGCTAGATTTTACCTTATAAATATGATTTTACAAACATATTCAATCACTTTAAACTTACTCTTCCTCCCTAAAAATTTTCTTCATCAAATTTTTGAAGAAGAAAATATGGTTCTTTCAAGGTTATTTTGTATAATTATTTTTGTTATTATACTCACTAGTCTTGTATTAATCGGAGAATATCCGCCTCGCGTTTATCTTTATTTTTAAGAATACTTATATTTATAATTTATTCGTTACTTTGTATTGTCATATTAACAGATTTAGAACTTAACTAATAAAAATGAATTGTTATTTTTCTGGTAGCACCATGTCAAATTTGGCAAAGTTCGAATTTGTTGCGCTCGACATTACTGGAAAAATTATATGCCATTGACACTCGATGTAGAAATGCATCTTGAGTCATTAGGTCTAAATGAGACCATAAAAGAAAATGGTATCTCATCATCACAATAAAAAGCAAAAGTTATGATATTTTTGTGCCGACATCTTGATGAAGGATTAAAATATGAATATCTCATTGAAAAATATCACATGGCTTTATAGAAAAGATTAAAGGAAAGATTTGAGCATATAATGGAAGTTGTACTCCCAACCGCCCATGATGAATGGAATACGTTAAGATTCCAAGATTTTAAAAAAGTCAGTGATTACAACTCGACGATGTATCGAATAATCTCGCAATTAAAATTTTGTGGACATGAGATTACAGAATCGGAAATGCTTGAAAAATAATTTTTCATTTTCCACGCATCAAATATAACTCTACAACAACAATATAGAGTGCGTGGATTTTCGATATATTCTGAACTTATCGCATGTCTTCTTGTGGTGGAAAAGAACAACGAGCTCCTAATGATAAATAATCAGTCTCGACCCACTTGATCAACAGTATTTCCAGAAGTAAATGCATTAAGTAAAAATAAATTTAAACCTAGAAACCAAAATCAAATTCAAAGACAAGGTTTTGGTCGAGGTCGAGGTCGTGGTCGTGGTCGTGGACGTGGACGTGGACGTGGAAGTGGTCGTAGTCATGGTCGTGGCCCTAGTTTTGAAAACAATCAAGATAGTTACTTATATAACTCATCTCAAAAGGACGTCACGAACCACCAACTAAAAAGACATCATGAGAACATGATTGTTAATGAAAATCACTCAAAACTATTTGAAAGTTCCTGTTTTAGATGCGGCACTCCAGTACAATGATCTCGTATTTGTCGAGCCCTCGAGCACCTTTGTAAGATCTATAAAGAATCAATAAAAAGAAAAGAAAACGAGACCAATTTAACTGAACACAGTGACCGTTTGAGTTATTCAACTAATTTTGATGCTGCTGATTTTCTGAATGATATCTCTGAAAACGATCAATATAATGGTGGAATTGAAATGTAAAATATTTTATTTTTCATGTGCTCATATGCTAATATTTTATTGTATAATTATGATATGTCTTATATTTTTCAATAACTTACATATGTATTGTCAGTAATGTTTTTCATTGATTTTTTTTTTTTTTGAAGTTCAAATATGGAAACTGCTATGAACAAAGTTAAACAAGGAACTAATCCCATGGAAGTTTGCATACATGATAGTGGTACAATGCATTTTATTATCCGAGATAAAATGTATTTCTTGAAACTAAAACCAACAAAACCAATAGTGAATATAATATCAGGTCCTATAGACTTGATTAAATACTGTGGTAAAGCATATTTTTTGTTACCTAATGGTACAAAATTTCTGATAAATGATGCTTTGTATTCACCACAATCGAAAAGAAATTTGTTGAGTTTTAATGACATATATTCTCATAAGTATGATAATCAGACAATAAATGAAGGAAATGAGAAATATGTGTGTCTTACCACATATCAATCAGGAAAGAAATATGTATTTGAAAAATTATCAATGCTCTCTACTAGATTGCATTATACACATATAAGTCCAATTAAATCAAACATGATAGTTGATAATTCTTCAATATTATAAATTGGCATGATGGATTAGGACATTCTGGTTCAACAATGATGCGAAAAATTATAAAAAATATACATATTCATCCGCTGAAAGACCAGAAGATCTTTCAAAATAATAAGTTTCAATGCAAAGCATGTTCTCTTGGAAAACTTATTATAAGACAATCACCAGCTAAAATCCAAACTGAATCACCTATGTTTCTTGAACGTATTCAGGGTGATATTTGTGGGTCAATTCATCCACCATGTGGACTATTTAAATATTTTATGGTATTGATCCATGCCTCCAGCAGATGGTCACACGTATGTTTATTATCAACTCGGAATGTGGCATTTGCAAGATTACTTGCTCAAATAATAACATCGCGGAATCAATTTCCTGATCATACAATCAAGAAAATTAGACTTGATAATGCTGGTGAATTTATTTCCCAAATTTTCAATGATTGTTGTATGTCAATGAGAATTACTGTTGAACATCATGTTGCTCATGTACATATACAAAATGGATTAGCTGAATCATCGATTAAATGTCTACAACTGATTGCTATACCAATGATTATAAAAACAAAACTCCTTGTTTCTATATGAGGACATGCAATTTTATATGCTACTGCATTAATTCGCATTAGACCAAGTGCATATCATAAATACTCCCCATTGTAGCTTGTCCTTTGGTAAAGAACCAGATATTTCTCATCTGAGAATTTTTGGATGTATGGTATATGTGCTTATTGAACCAGAAGTACCATATCTAAGTGCTATTGGTGCCCTAATGTATTTTGAAAATTATACAATATATGATATATCTTTTGCTGTAAATTTATTAACAAGATTTAGTTCAAATCCAATAAAGAGACACTAGAACAGAATTAAACATATATTCCTTTATCTACGAGGAACGACAGACTTGGGACTATTGTATTCAAAATGTATCAATCAAAGCATAATTGATTATGCTGATGTTGGGTATTTATCTGATCCACACAAGGCACGCCCAAACCGGATATGTATTTACTCGTGGAGGCATTGCAATTTCTTGGGATTCACAGAAAAAAACACTTGTAACAACTTCATCAAATCACGCCAAGTCACTGCGCTACATGAAGCAAGTCGTGAATGTGTGTGGCTAAAATCAATGATCCAACATATACAAATCTCATGTGGATTATCATTCGACAATAAGCAATTGACACTATATGAAGATAATGCTGCATGTATTGCTCAAATGAACGAATGATACATAAAAAGCAATAGACTAAACATATTCCCCCTAAGTTCTTCGCATTCATCTAAGAGCTTGAGAAGAATAAAGATATTGATATTCGTTACATTCAATCAAGCGAAAACTCATCAGATATCTTCACAAAGGCACTTCCTACGACAATATTCAGAAAACATATATATAATATTGGGATACGCAATCTACGAAATTTGTGAAGAATCGTTCTTTTTACATGATGGGGAGCTTACGTGACTGCACACTTTTTTCCTTACTATGGTTTTATCCCAATGATTTTTTCCTAGTAAGGTTTTTAACGAGACAGTATAAAAACATATAATGAAGACAATCATTATATTTTTTGAATTTTGACTCATACAGAAGATGTAAAATGATGGAAAAGTGGAACTTAAAACTTGCAAAATACTTTGTGAATATGCTTGAAAGCTTTTTTTCATTCTACTGATATCACAAATTTTTATGATTAATATTTGTTTTGTGAAATATTTGAATTTTCGAAACAATTGTATCTTTGTAGAATAATTAATAGCTTAGACAATTGGATTCTTAAATTAGACGATTTGTTATTATATGTTTGAATTAAAATATTATTATTCTTATTATATGTTTTGAATTTTATATTATATTAAACACACAATGCTATTATATGTATAGTACCATATGTAACATATAGAGTTCTTTCACATCCTTTTCTTAAAATATTATTTAGTCTAGTTTTTTAATCTAACAACATAATCATCACTTTTAGTTCAATTTTTTTAAATTAATTTTGGTATATATCAGTTAAACATATTTATTTAAAATGTTTATTAAGGAATTTTCATTCTACAACAAGGGCAATTTGCATTGGTCTCCAACCATGGCACCAAACACTTGGTGTGAAACTTATGAGCACAAAGCAAATGCATTGTGCTCTCTCCCTCTCCCTTAACTTGCTCCAAGCAAACTGCACATTCTTCTTCTTCACTTGATTTCCACTTTATTTTTAACCATTTTAGTTTCTTCGATATCGTTCTAGCCTCTTCCTTCGCCGGATTCGTTGGTTCACCCGGTGGTCTGAAATCGTTCACATGTAAATAAATATTAATTACATAAAAAAAATTGGATTAACAACTTTCTATCATAAAAATTGAATTAATTAAAGTATAAATTTTAAGGAGATATTTTATATATCACTGCAAATTCAGTGAATATAATTGATCCAAACATATAACATAAATGACACTTTCAACTGATTTGATATTAGGGACGATGATTATGACCAATAGTGGGACAAAAGAAATTGGGTGACACCGTGGATTTCCACTAAAATTTTAAAAGATACTTTTATATTTTTATATATTATATTATATACATACAAATATAATTTCACAATCATAAATTTTAAAAATTTATTATTTTCGTCCCTTGCTTGAGAATTTTTGGATCTACATCTGAATCTTCTCACTTCTGCCGAATTATTAAAGACTAAACTAAAATAAATTTAAAATTCTAAAAAAAATGTAAAAACCATCAAAATTATAAAGTCCGATGGCTTCGATTTAATCAGTTTCTAGACGAAACAATCGACATTGAACTGATTAAACCGATGCCGTATATTCCAAATTCATAGCCAAGATTACGTGTTACGATTATTTCATGCTTTCTTATTTATTTACGTCATGAGATGAAACGATGCTGACTTCAAAACCTAAATAATTCGAGCCAAGAATCTGTAATTTCAAGAAATAATAATATAGTACTTGTAAATTCATTGAAATTATCGTCTCCACCAACCAACCTTTTGCTTTGGGACTTCCATCGATGCTGCAGCCTTGCATCCAGCCTCTTCTTCGCCTCCCTTGCTTCTGCACCAAGCTTGCTGTCATCAAACAATGCCTGCTTCGCTGGATTCCGCTGCAGATTAAATATTCCAAGAAAGAAGAAAAGTATATTTTAAAAAAAAATTCGACATAAATATTATATGCATGTATAATAGATTGGATTGGATTGGATTGGATTGGATTGGATTGTCCGATGATTAGTACCATGAAAGAGACTGAAGTAAGAGAAGAGCGCCTTGTGGAGAAGCCACCGTAGGCGGTTGTGTTCGGGAGTAGTTCGGAGCTCTGGTGACATTTTCTTCTTCTTGCAGCTTCGACTCCAGGTAGCATGCCTGCCATTTAATTGATGGATGGATTCTTTGTAAGAAAAATTATATTCTTTTTATGTGATCTTTTGGGAATTGAAGTTTGGTGAAATATAGGCTTTTGGAGGTACTGATATTACATTTTTCAATTAATGAAATTATTCTACGGGGGAAAGAGCGTGTGTATATATATATAAAAGCAAAAATTTGTGTGAGACGGTCTCACATGTGGTATTTTGTGAGACGGATCTCTTATTTGGGTCATCCGTGAAAAAATATTACTTTTTATGCTAATAGTATTACTTTTATTGTGAATATCGGTAGAGTTGACCCGTCTCACAAATAAATATTCATTAGACTGTCTCACAAAAGAACTACTCATATATATATATATATATATATAATTAATTTTGATATTGTGAACATTCATTTGTGGACACCTTTTTTAAACATCGATTGAAATTGATGTCCACTTATTGAATATACACGAGGCCACCTCAGTGATGCTCATAAATGTACATACAGTAGATGCTTACCATATCAAACTATATATATATATATATATATACCACCCGGGTCGGGGTGAAGAAAGTTCCACGAAAGTGTGGATGAATAATTTAGGAGCTAGGTTCCATCATTCACATTGATGATATGTTTAGATAGGATATGCATTATGTATGGACCCTGTAGGATCTCACCGGACACTATCTGTAATATGTGATGTCCCTATGTTACATGGGTTATAAAAATATATTTGAAATTATTTTAAATGGGTTAAAAAACTCATTCCCATGACCATTTGAATTAACCATATAGTAAAACGATGGCGAATAGGACGCAAACACGACTGCACTATGAATCGGATCCAAACACGCAACCATTTAGTGTAACATATTAATGTATCAATCACTAGACCTTTTTTACATGCCCAAAAAATAAATAAGTCGACCTCCCATTCTCCACTTTGGATTCCCAACATTAAATGTTTGCACAAAAAAAGGAAAAATTATAGATTCCTATAGCAGTTTGATTTCAATGCTCAACCCTAATCCCATAGATTCCACAATAGAAAACAAGAGCAAAAAAAAAAAAATTGGTCCTCTGTATGTACTTTCGTTCATCCGATTAGAAATCGAGTTTTATTGTTAAATCCGTTTTTTTTTTTTTGCCCTTATGACCCAACTTTTTTCGAAATATTGAAATGGTATCAGATACGTCAATATTCTCTGTCTCATAAACCAAACTAAAACAATTAGATGACGAAAAACTTGTACAGACCGAATTTTGGTGCGTGGACAAAACAATAGCCAGTGACCATTAAAAATCACATAGTAGACAAAAAAATATCAGTTGTAAGTTTATTGTAGTATCATGTGTTAAATTCAAATCAAGGCAAAAAAATGTATTTAATTTGTACTTCTTTCACATATTTTAAATTTTAATTAATTTCAATTTTAGATTAAAAATATTTATAACCATTAATTCTGTTAGGATCGAGAAAGAGTTTAGAGGGGGTGTGAATGAACTCTTTCAAAATTTTGATTTTAAAAGCTACAATAGCTCGTTCCTGAAAATTTAAACACCGATGAATTAAATCGAGTTTGGTTATCAAACCAAGCGGAAGACACTCGAAATAATCCTTCGTAGAAACCAATTAAACATTTAGTAAAGTATTTAAAATATATGCAAGTTGAATGAGTACAAATATTTTGGTTGAAAGATTTTATCAAACACTTGGTATGCAATATTTTGGTATTTGAAGAACACGTAAAATGCTTCTTTAAAAACAGTGGAAATGAACAATAATGCAATAAACAAATAGACACAAATTCGTTTATGGATGTTCGGAGATTAACAACTCCTACGTCACCCCTTCTTCCCCTTGGGAAGGATCCACTAGAAGACTTTGATTTATACAACACCTTGTACAAACTCATTTCAACTTAGGACTTATCTCTTGCCTAATTTAAACTCCTAGCACACTCTCGATTGTAGGCCGCAACCTCACAATCTGCATACTGTTTAACGTCTCTTATGCCAAGATTACAACCACAATCTTTAATGTCTTTGTGTGAAGACTCACTCAACTAAACTTTGAAGTTCAACTCTCTTGTATATGTGTGAGTGATTGTGTGTGAGGAATTTATCCTTTAAAGTGTACATCTCAAATGTATCCTCACACAAGGGCTTGTGCTCTCAAATAGTATATTTATTCATGCTAACTGCTCATGCTTTGAATCCCCCTCAAAAGCTCTTGTTTGATCTTCAAGATGTTGTATTTATAAGCCCCAACAAAGATATATATGTTAGACACAAGAATATGACCGTTTGGAAAGTTTCTGTACTGTTTCTGAAATTGCAACGGTCAAATTCGTTTTGCTGGACATTTTCCCGAGCTTAAACTGGTTGGTCAACGGTTGGTCAACTATTGAAATGGTCAGCGGTTGAAAACTGGTCAGTGATTCAAACTGGTCAGCGGTTGAAAACTATCAGCGGTTGAAAAATGGTCAGCGGTTGAACTGGTCAGCGGTTCAAACTGGTCAGCATCTCAACTGCAGCTCAACTGGTGTGTTGTGCAGAACCAGTAGCTTCATCGTCATTTATCAGCATCTTAAGCTTCGATTCAGACTTTGACTTCCGAAGATGATTTGTAGATTATCATCTTATCTTTCCAACGCATACTGAATCGTTTCATTCCAATAAGCGAGCTGAGATATATGACCAAAATACCGCAACTGCTCATTACTCTTTTTGTACAATCAGTTTGGTCATTCAGCAACCGGTTTGGCCTAGATACCATTCGATTTTGCCCAACTGACGTGAAATACGACTTGTTCCAAATTTAGTTTTCTGATCAGGGGAGTTGGCAGATTGTCATTTGAATCATACAGCTGAGAGATATCATCAAAACACCGAAACTCGCCAGAAATTCAGTTTGGCTAAATTCAGTTTCAGTTTGCTTCTTGTGTTTGCAACTTCACACGTGAATAAATATGTTAGAAATACAATAACAAGTTTTGTTAACATCAAAATCAAGATTGCGAACATGAAATGTTCCAACAAATTCATATATTAGTATTTTTGCTTTTTAATATGCCTTAGAATTTGAAACAGAGTTGATTTAGGGCATTAACAAATATTATATTATATATACATTTCATTAATAAACTTATATACAGCTGATATTTGTTGTCAAATATTAATTAATTAAAGCTTTTAAAAGTTGTACCTCCTCAAACTATTTTGAATTGAATGTTAAGTACTGATATTTAATTCATACGTAATTCCACTGAAAAATCATCTTCAACCTTTGAATATTTTACGTGTTCAACACTCACTATCATGATTTATTACTTCTTTATATATTTCAAATTCTCATTAATACCATAAGACAATTAATAAATTTGACTTTCTTCTTATTTTTTTCCTCTTTCAAGACTCTATGATATTCACCTTGGAATTGAAAACTAGCATTTATTTATCCCTTATTATATTTAGATGGGAGAATTTGATATATTTACATTTATGTTCAAATTAATATGTGATATTCAAATCCACAAATATAATGTCAAATTCTTTGGCTTTGATTTTAAGTTGTTCTTAAAGCAAGAACACGGTCATTAGAGTCACTAGTATTTAAATACAACATATGTCGATTAATTTTTTTGCTAATAATCACTATCAAATATCAAAATTTAGATTGTATTAGTCTAAGGTAATGACATGATACTTATCGTATTTAGTGTATTGATGTCGATCATCAACCTTAATACATATTTAATTATTTAATTTTCGAGAAGCTGTATATTATTATTTTTTAACATGTAATTAAAAAATATTTTTAAATCACATTCAATAAAATTAATGAGAAATACTTTTTAAAAAATTCCAGTAATTTCGTCTAAATCCAAATTCACAAACAATTTTTTGACATGACACGCGTTTGACACATTTGAATGATAACAATAATTGTTTCATCAATATCTTTATCCAAATGGGTTTTGATTTTATCTACAAAATCACGTCATAATAACACAAAAGCCTATTATTCCGAAAGAAAAATGAAAATGTGATCATAAGTAAATTATGTATAAATCAAAAAAATTATTTTATTAACATTTACTATGTGTTTTCCAAAACAACGTAAATAAATTTTATAAGTTGTCTTCTAATAAGATGCGTACTTTCTTTAGAATTGGTTTAATAATTTCTATTACGGGATATTTTATATTATCATGTATATGTGAACTTTTTAATATAGAAGAAAATTATCACATTAGTAATACGTAATAATTAAAATTTTGTATAAATAGAAGAATAATATTTTTTATTTCTTGATTATGAAGGACAGATTTCAAACTTGATGACTCTTTGTTTTCATATGTAGGTAGTTCATAACAACGAAAAAATCTAAATTTAAACGTCCATTACATCTTGGAAAGATTCAATTCATATATGATGCTGAAAAGAGAAGTTATTTCAGAATTCAATTTTGAAGTAGATATATTTAGTAAGATAAATAGAATAAAATTGGTTTCTAATATAATATGCAATATTGCATTAATTATAATTTAAAATTCAAATAAGACATCCCAAAAGACAAAAATTATACATTGAATACTTTTGACAGAAATTATACCATACATTAACTCTTTCACATTATATAAATCTCGAATTGCATGCATTGGGTATTAAAAATTTATTATTATTGAGGGTAATATACAAGTTTATTGAGAGTAATTCAATGTTCATTTGAAACTTATTTGAATCTATCTTTTCAAATTTTCTTGTGCTCTCTTATTTGAATTTCTAATAAAACAATTCAAGATATACAATATACATATGGTGTTGGAAGAAAACTATTAATTCTTTCAAATTAAGGTAATTTCGAAATAATATGCATTCGGGATAAAAAAAATTATGATTATTAAATGATAATTTAATGTCTATTGGAAAAATTTGTTATAGTGATAACTTTTAAACTCAACCAATTTTTTTTAGAAAAATTAAATAAAATAATTAAATATTATATTTCTTTTTTAGTAAGTAATTTGGGCTGGAAATACTTAAAATAGCAAAATTTATTTTTAAATGATTTACCTCATGAGTGATACTGAACATTCACTGCAAAAAAAGGCGAAAGACAACGGTTTTTAACCGTTGTCGTAGGTCAAAAAAACTGTTGTTAAAGTCATTGTTGTTAAATGGTGTGCTCAAAGACGGTGAAAAACTGTTGTCGTAGGTCTTATAAAACCGTTGTTAAAAAAGACACTGTGGTTAAAAGGGTGCGCTCAAAGACAACGGAGAAAAACCGTTGTCGTAGACGTCTAAAGACAACGGTGAAAAAACCGTTGTCGTAGCATTGAAAAATCGTTGTAAAACAAAATTTTGCGACGGTTTTTCCAAATAACTCCGTCGCTAGTAGCGACGGTTTTTATTATGATTGTCGTCGCTATTATTTTTCGTAAAATAAAAAAAAAATACGGTTATAATTTTATAAACCTAACAAAAAAACTAACAATCTTACTAAATTAATATATTTATAATCTTTAACTTAAAATTGAAGTTTAAGGAAAATCATGGACAAATCGTGGAAGAAAAAAGAATTTGAAAAGTGAAACTGACTAAGTAAATGACTTAGGTGTGTGAAGAAAATGACTAAAGACGTGGATATTTATAGACAGTGTGCGACGGTATTTGAGTTAGCGACGGTTTTTGTATAAACCGTCGCTATGAGCGACTATTGTAATAGAACCGTCGCTATTTGTGTCGGTTATCTACACCGTCGCTATGAGCGACAGTGTTTTAAACAACTGTCGCTCACATTAACTTAGCGACGGTTGTTTCGTCGCTAATTTAAAACGTCAAGAATTTAAAAATGCGTCGGTTTTACGAACCGTCGCTAAATTAAATCAGCGATGGTGTGCTAAAAACCATCGCTAATTTTAATGCCGAACAGGCGAGAACTCTAGCTAAAGTTAGCGACGGGTTTTTTAAAACTGTCGCTAAATTTAAATTAGCGAGGGTAATTTATAAAACCGTCGCTAAATATTAACCGATTTTTTTAAAAAAAAATTAGAAATTACGACAACGTTTTTTCAAAAACCGTTGTCTTTAACCAAATAAAACACTAAGAAACGACAACGTCTTAAAAAACCGTTGTCGTAGTTAAAAAACCATCCGAAAGACAACGGTTTATACAAACTGTTGTCTTTGACCCTTGACAGAATCTTATATAGACAACGGTTTTTGAAAAAACGTTGTTGTAGCCCAAAAAAACCATCCAAAAGACAACGGTTTTTAAAAACCGTTATTGTAGCCTAAAAAAAATCGCTCATAGACAATGGTTGTTAAAACTGTTGTTATAGCAAAAAACAAAGCTCTTAGACAACAGTTTTTAAAAACCTTTGTTGTAACAAAAAAAAAACTCTCATAGACAACGGTTTTTAAAAAACCATTGTCGTAGACACATCAAAGACAACGGTTTTTAAAAACCGTTGTCGTAGACACATAAAAAACAACGGTTTTTAAAAAATCGTTGTCTATAATCGAGGTTTTTTAGGCCACGAAAACGGTTTTTGTTAAAACCATTGTTAAAAGAAAAAAGAAAACGGTTTTAATAAAAACCGTTGTCGCATGAGTGTTGTTGATTGAAATTTTTCTTGTAGTGATTGCAATCATTTGTATTTTAAATTTATTTATACTGTTTTTAGTTAAATTGATTGATATAATCAATGCAAAATTTTTAATATAATTTATGTTTTCAATAGATTTTAGTTTCAATGTGAGTAAAAAAATAAAAAAAACATATATAAATAAATTACATTTGAATTAATATAAAAATTAATTAAATTCAAAATTGAATTAAATGAATTGATATAATCAATGCAAACAATGAAGTAATCATTTATTGCAGTACACATATGTCGATATTCATGATATATCTATCTTTTTTTAGAAATGACATTTTGACGGAAAATTACTATTTGTGCAAAAACTCTGCTTAATATATATATATACACACACATATATATGAGTGATGCTGAACATTGCAATCATTTGCATTTAAAATGTATTTATATAGTTTGTAAAAAAATTTAAATATATCATAGTAACACAAATCATATCACAAATTAAATTGATTGATATAATCAATACAAAAAATTTAATGTAGTTTATGTTTTCAATAGAGCTTAGTTTCAATTTGAATAAAAATAATAAAAAACATATAATACATAATTTATATTTGAATTAATATAAAATATAATTGAATTCATAATTGAATTAAATGAATTGATATAATCAATGCAAACAATAATTGAAGTGATCATTTATTGCAGTACACATGTGTCAATATTCATGTAAATCTTTTCTTTTTTAGAAATGGCATTTTGGCGGAAAATTAATATTTTTGGCAAAATATATATATATATTTCAAATCCATTCTTTAAAAATCTATAACTCAAATAATATGTTCCAATCCAAAAGTACAAATGTTTGGCACATATAATTAATGAAGAGTATGTCTCTTGTGAGACGGTCTCACGAATATTTATCTGTGAGACGGGTTAACCCTACCAATATTCACAATAAAAAGTAATACTCTTAGCATAAAAAGTAATATTTTTTCATGGATGATCCAAATAAGATATTCAACCCACGAAATTGATCTGTGAGACCGTTTCACAAAAGTTTTTGTGATTAATGAATGCTGAGAAGAAAAATTGAAAGATAAGGATATCATAGCTATTTTCTAGCTCCGATTATTGTAAAACTTGAGTCAAACGCGATGTGAAGTGAGGATATTGAATATTATAATTCGCACAGAATGATAAGTAATGTAAATAACTTATTTAGTAAGAATACATTAGTCTTTTATTATTAAACTGTCAGCACTATATTTGTGTATATTTTTTTAATTAGACATTTTCATGGTATGGAATCCCTTTCTTTTTCTTTTTGTTTCGCTCTATTTTCTCTTTTGTTGTTTTGATTTGCCTTTAGTATAATATAATGTAATCGAACATATGGTAGCAGATCACAATTGATTCCATGGAAGAAAATTTAATAATATATATATATACTGCATTTGCCTTGTATCCACTATATGGAATACCATATCCGATTTTTTATTGTTCATATTTATTTTCGAGGTAATTAGCAAAATAACTTTGATCAAATATTTATATAAAAAAAATAATTTTCTCATGTGTATTTGGAGAGGATTATTTGATCGCTACCTTCAGACGATATCGTTTAGTTCTTGTGACGTAACAATACATGCATGATATATAAATTGGGGATAATGGATTGAAAGATATGCATAACAAAAGAATTTTTTGTAGCTAGGTACGGACTTGCTAAATAACATCGTAAGGAGCTCGGCCATCTTTGTTCTTCCATGTCCAACGGGAGGGGTTTACAAATTTTTTCATTTCCATCAGAAATGAATGATGATGGATTTTAGAGGGATGATGTTCATTTAGTGTATTTGCAAGCTTCGAAATTTTTCGTGTGAAATTATCAACTTATTTGAAGTTTGGAAGGAAAGATTGAAATTAGAAAAAGGAAATTAAAAATAATTTTAGGAAAAATTACAGTATTGATATCGTAACTTGATAATTATCTATTTTTAGTCCTGTAAATTTTCAAATTTCAGTTTTAGTATAATAAATTGGTGTTTATTATCAGTTTTAGTCCCTTTTTATAGGTGTGCTAGCTAATGTGGCATAAGAAATTGTCACGACGTTGGACATTGTTGATGTGTCTAATGTCACGTCAGCACTCCATTGAAAAAAGACTAAGATTTAATTTGGAAGTTGGGACGGAAAACATGAAAGAGAAAAGAAAGTAAAATGATCCCAACATGTGTTTCTTTCCATTTCCTCGTACTTTTGGGAGGAAAATACTTTGTATGTGGAGGAGATCGATAATTTTCCTTTTACTTTATTTTCTTTCCCTTGAAAAACTCTCAAACCAAACGCTTTTAGTCGCCCTTGCCCGGGCGGTACTCATTGTTTAATTTGACAAGTAAAAACACGTGATTGAAGACAAATAATATATTGAGTTTTGTTGCAATCGCATCGTAATTCAAATCTCTCATACGGTCCCTTGAGTTTTGTTGGTTTTAGTGGTTTCGTGGGAAAAAATATCAAAGCTCAAAAAATTTATCCAAGCTATTGGATGAAACCTGTGAGAACCCGAATTTCCAGCATTTCAGCAGCAATGCAAAATTTTCAGCGGAAGCTAATATTTCAGAAGCTGGTATTTTCCAGCAGATTAGAATCCAGCAGCAGACAACAGGTAAAATCCAGCAGCAGACAACAGGTAAAATCCAGCAGCAGAAAAGCGAGATTCCAGCAGACAGTTACTGATTCAGCTTATGACTTGTAACTGAAGCATTTAACATGGAATAAAAGCTGTTAATGTCAGATTTGGGAGGCTAACAGGCAGAATTTTGCCTGTAAATAACACCCTCAAACCTCTGAATTGGTGTTACACAAATCTTGAGATTATCACTTGAATTTTCGAGCTAAGAGAGTGCTTATTTTCGAGCAGTAGAAACCAGTAGCAAGAACAAGCAGATTCCAGACTTCTACTGAAACCTTATAGCAAATCACGGTAAGTGGACTATGTATAAATATCTTGAAACCAGTTTGATAATTCATGTTTTAAGTATTTCTGATCTCTGATTTTTGAAGCACTAAAACTTAGTGAACTAATGGTAGGAATATATAGGGGACTGATATCAGTTTAGCCATGAAATTCACGAACGTGCTCAGTGCTTACTTGATAAATTTCTGATTACTGATTACTGAATACTGATTACTGATTTCTGAATACTTATTTCTGTTCTGAAAATAAGAATTTCTGTATATCATTCGTATTACTGTTTCTGTTTAAAAATGGTTTTGAAAACTGGGAGTTATTTCCGCCCCCGCTTACTGAGTGACAACCATATCACTCACCCACCAAATCCATCTCAGATAAGAACGAGGAAGAATTGCTAGAAGAGGAAGAGCACACTCAATTCTGGGGCTGGTGAAGAAGAATGTTATTTTCAGTTTTAGTTTATGTTTTCCGCTGCATCTGTTAAGACGTTATTCTGATAGGTTTTACATTTCCGCTGTAAGACATTATTATTTGACTTTGTATCAGACAATGAATATTCAGTATTATGAATAAAAGACTGATTTCCGAATTTTGTACTTCTGAGGCTTGTTATTTTCGAATGTAAATTTGAGAGCAACGCCGGTGTTGATAAACCCCGTCCCCAGGACGTGACATTGAAGTGGTATCAGGGCAAACCAGGTTTAATAATCTGGGGAGGAGGAACTAGAAATAATAAGTTCTGGTAGACTACTGAAAATAAGCTACTGTAATAGACTACTGAAATGAGTAGAAAAATAATAATAATATTTCAGTAAACCGAAAACCAGTAGGCTGAAACCAGAACTAGCAGATAGAAATCAGTAGATCTGATTGCAGAAGACCTGGTCATTAGACCTGGAATGCAGCAGATTGATTCTAATAGTGCTGGAAAGCAGCAGACAGTGCTGAAAAAACAGCAGACTGATTGCAGTAGCATCAGAATTGCAGTAGCCAGTGAATTTCAGCAAGCGCATGCAGTAGACCTTGCAAATGGCATGAAAGTTGAGGTGTTTTTCGCGCAAACTTCAAACGGCCATAACTTTTGATCTAGAACGAATTTTGATTATTAAAAGATATCGTTGGAAAGATCTCGACGAGATGAACCTAATCTAGAACAAAATAATGTTCCAGCACCAACGACAAACCCCAAAATCCTTCGTTTAGATAGTGATATCATCATTTTCGTAAAATTTTCCAAATTTTTGAAACTTTAAAGAATTTTCATTTCCAAACGGCTTAGTATTTTTTCTCAAAAACTTGGTGCACTTCATGTTAATGATGTCAAGGATTTTTAGTAAATTTTTCACGCAATTCTAAGATCGAAAAATTTTGAGCTATTTCTTCTATTAAATGTATAGGCAGTACTGATTTTGTTCATTCCAGTATTCGTCTATAACTTGACCTGTATTTTTGAGATCATTTCTGAACATTCACTTCCATGTTTTGGATATAGGATATGACTGACCAGAGTAATTACATTAAGAGCTTAGAGAGGAAGCTAGAGAAACTCAAGGAACATAACTACTGCTTGGAGTTAGACAAAGATGAGCTACAGCGTAGAACATAACACTTAAGAAGTGATGTTCAACATTATGCTCACTATCTGCATGAAGCAGAAGAGAGGAATAGGAAGGCTTAAGAAGAGTTTGAAACCTCCCAAGAGACTGTTGCAGAGTTCATCGAGTTACGTGATACATTAGTTGAGAAGATCCAAATACTTAAGGATCTAAATCACCAACTCGTGCACCAGCATAATCAGTATAGTGAACAGACTGATACTCAGGTTCAAGAGCTGCAGGACACTGTTGAAGTTCTTAGCGACCAGAATGCAGTTCTGCATGGTCATATTGAACATCTGGAAACAGTGATAGCCAATCATCAAGATGAACCTGAGGAGGATCCCGAAGAAGAGGAAGAAGTCGAAGAGGATTCTATGGATTTGGGATTAGGAGAAGTGATAGATTAGACATTCAGTAGTAGCTTTTTGTATTAGCACTTGTTCTATTTGCATTCTGTTAGCATTTTCACCGTGGGGTGCACCTGTTTTGTTTGTGAAAAAGAAAGACGGTACCCTTCGTTTGTGTATTGATTATAGGGAGTTGAACAAGGTGACAATCAAAAATAAGTATCCACTCCCCAGAATTGATGATTTGTTTGATCAATTACAAGGAGCTGCCATTTTTTCGAAGATTGATTTACGATCAGGCTATCATCAACTAAAAGTGAAATCAGATGATATCTCAAAGACTGCCTTCCGAACCAAGTACGGGCATTATGAATTTCTTGTAATGCCATTTGGACTAACGAATGCACCAGCTGCTTTCATGGATTTAATGAACAGAATTTTCAAGTCATTTCTAGACAAGTTCGTGATTGTGTTTATAGATGATATTCTCATCTACTCACGAACTGTAGAGGAGCATCGAGAACATTTGCAATTAGTTTTGCAAACTTTGAAGGATAAACATTTATATGCCAAATGGAAGAAATGTGAATTTTGGCTTGAACAAGTAGCATTCTTAGGTCATATCATTTCAAAAGAAGGCATATCAGTGGATCCAAGCAAGATTGAAGCTGTTAATAACTGGCTACGACCTACCACTGTTACCGAGGTACGTAGTTTTCTTGGGTTAGCTGGTTATTACCGTCGGTTTATAGCGGGATTTTCTAAGATAGCATTGCCTTTGACTGCTTTAACAAGAAAGAATGTGAAATTTGTATGGAACGAAGCATGTGATCGCAGTTTTCAAGATTTAAAGGCAAAATTGACATCAGCACCGGTCCTTGCTATTCCAGAAGGATCAGGAGATTTTGTGGTATACAGTGATGCTTCGAAACAAGGTTTAGGAGCAGTTTTAATGCAGCACGGGAAGGTGATAGCTTATGCCTCAAGACAATTGAAGGAATATGAAAAGAACTATCACACACATGATTTAGAACTGGCAGCAGTGGTATTTGCATTGAAAATATGGCGCCATTAACTTTATGGCGAATGATGTGAAATATACACGGACCACAAGAGTTTGAAATATTTATTCACGCAAAAAGAATTGAATATGAGACAACGACGTTGGTTGGAATTAGTAAAAGATTATGATTGTGTTATTAACTATCATCCAGGTAAAGCCAATGTTGTTGCGGATGCATTTAGTCGAAAGTCCAGTTCTATTGCAGCAATGCAAATACAAGAACAGATTTTATGGGATTTACAGAACTTGAAGATTGATGTTATTCCAAAATGGGCTGTAATCCAGTTATCATCCCTCATGATTCGACCAACGCTTGCAGACAGTATTAAGGTCGAACAAAATACAGATAATGAATTACAGCAATTGAGGCAGCGAGATGAAGAAAAAGGAAATTTGAACTTTGAATTGAATGGGGAAGGAATATGGACATATCGAGGGAGATTGTGTGTGCCAAAGCAAGGAACGATCAGAACCGACATTCTTATTAATGCTCATGCTACTCCTTATTCGATCCATCCAGGAGGCACAAAAATGTACAAGGATTTGAAACTATTATTTTGGTGGCCAGGTATGAAAAAGGACATTGCTCAATTTGTTGCACAATGTCTAACTTGTCAACAGGTCAAAACTGAACATCAAAGACCAGCAGGACTCCTGAAACCACTACCCATTCCTGAGTGGAAAAGGGAACATATCACAATGGATTTCATCCTTGGTTTGCCAAGAACACAAAGAGGATTCAATGCTATATGGGTTATTGTGGATCGACTTACGAAATCAGCTCACTTTCTTCCGGTGAAGACCACATACACGATGAATCAATATGCTGAAGAATACATCAAAGAGATAGTGAAGCTTCATGGCATCCCAGTGTCCATTGTATCAGATAGAGATCCCAAATTTACATCTGCATTTTGGAAAAGCTTGCATCATGCTATGGGAACTCGATTGTCATTCAACACAGCATTCCACCCTCAAACTGATAGACAATCAGAGCGAGTGAATCAGATCTTAGAAGATATGTTGAGGGCATGTACTATTGACTTCCCAGGTAGTTGGGACAGTAAACTACCGTTGGCTGAGTTTACATATAACAATAGCTATCAGTCAAGCATTGGAATGGCACCATATACTGCATTATATGGTAGAAAATGTCGATCTCCAGTACATTGGGATGAAATAGGAGAAAGGAAATTATTAGGCCCTGAATTGGTACAACAGACAGCTGAATTGGTAACCAAGGTCAGAGAAAGAATGCACACTGCCCAGAGTCGACAGAAAAGCTATGCTGATGTGCGACGTCGTCGATTGGAATTTCAGGTTGGTGACCATGTATTTGTAAAGATATCACCATTGAAGGGCATTTTGCGTTTTGGTAAGAAAGGAAAATTGAGTCCAAGATATATCGGTCCATTTGAAATCTTGGAAAGAATAGGAGACAGAGCCTACCGAGTTGCTTTACCACCGAACTTGTCAAATGTTCATAATGTTTTTCACGTTTCATTGCTACGAAAGTATTTGGCCAACCCTTCTCACGTTCTTCATTATGAACCATTGGAGCTTGCATCGAATCTCTCATATGAAGAACGACCGGTCCAAATCCTCGATAAGAAATCAAAAGTGTTACGAGGCAAGGAAATACCCTTGGTAAAACTACTGTGGCGCAACCATGCAATTGAAGAAGCAACTTGGGAGCGAGAAGACGAGATCCAACAGAGATATCCCGAACTATATGGTACGTCAAATTTCGAGGACGAAATTCTTTGAAGGAGGGGAGAATTGTAATGCCCGGTTACTCGTACAAATGATAATAATGCGTTTATGTCGTTTATTATATAGTTATTTAGCTCATCAGATTTCACGTAATGATTGAGGTATCAATATTGAGATTGAACATGAGTTTTATATTGTCTATGGTGTATTGAGAATAAATATGTGTTAAAATAGTGGTAGTAAGAGGTGTAGGTAGAAGTAGTGTAATGAAAGTTGGTATAGGACTGTAGGAAATGAGACGAAATTGTGGTAGTTGTTACGGGTTTTAGTATAATGATTTGCAATATTGATCCAAATTGTGTGAGGCCTTAATCATTAGAAAGATAAGATATAATTCTACAACTTTCACGTTTTGGGTTTTGTTCAAATCATTAGGGAAGACGAGCCAAAAGTGACCCGAAGTGTGTCGTGTGTTTCGTTGTTCCTGCACTGACACATGTTGGGAGAATGAGCATAACTTTTTACTCAAACCTCCAAATGACCTGAAATTTGGGGAGATTCAAGAAAACACATAGGGCTACAACTTTCATGTTGACCACTGTTCGCTAATTCGGAAGTTAAAAATGACTTTTGTGGCAGAATGTAGCGCACATATGCGCCAGAATTCGCGCATGTGCGCCGGGAGGGCAGAACAGGCCGTGCATATGCGCCCAGAATGTGGCGCATATGCGCCCGGCACTGTATAAAAAGATAAGCATCGAATTTCTTAGCATCTTTATCAGTTCACCTATCTTCTTCCACAGGACTCGAGAGAAAACCTAAGAATCTTCCTCCAAGTGACCTTGTTCTTCCTTTCCTTCATCAATTGAAGTTATAATTTAGTTCTCCATCCCAAGGGCATCTTAGAGTTGTAAGTTTTCATCTTTTTAATGGTTGTTATACATGTATAAGGCCATATAGATATAGTGATTGGATTTTTGATATATTTGACAGTATAGGAGCGAGATACATCGTCTCAAACAAGTATTCGTACGCTTGGACAGTATGTTGGCATGTTCTTGAAGTAATACATGAGTAATATTATGATTTCAAATACTTCCCATTGATTATTGCTATATGTACATTGTTAGTATCTTATTGATGAAAACATAGTACCATATTCCATTGTTATGTATTAAATATGTAAAAAAACTCATGAATATTGATGATGGGTGCTATGTTATGAACATGAACATGAACATGAAAGGAAAAGGACTGATTTTACATGATATAGAGCTTGTTGACATCATGGGTGGTTTTAAGTCCACCAAAGCTATTGGCCAATATATGTTCATGGGGCGTGGGGTTGCCAAAGGTTGCTCCCTGACGTCCAACACAGTAGTAGCTATATAATAAAGCAAGCACGGTAGTACAGGTCAACTAATGAGGCTCAAGTACAAAAAATGAACATGAATATATGCTATGATATGACATAGTTTAAAGATTCATTGTTGTCACGACTTGATATGTATGTTCTTTCGACGCATATTGATACGTACAAGTGCCAACTTATTGAGTTTTATAAACTCACGTAGCTCATGTATTACAGGATCAGGTAGTGAAGAGACGTAGAATGCCGGTTCGCCAATGGATGCTTGTGACGTGCCTCACCTCGACAAGAACCGGGACTTATTATTGTATAGCTTCCGCATATGTATCGTACTAAAATATGTCAGGGTTTGAACAAGTTTTTACGATGGTTATGATGATACAAAATATGCTTGAGTTGAGTTTTTGGCTTATACAAAATATAGGGACATCATGCCAAAATTTTTATAAACTGTCAAAGTGATGCCTCTTGTTTGATTTGCTGCATACTATAGTTATATCATTCAAATCTTATTTTGATTATGGTAATTATGCTAAGTATAGAGTAAGGGTGTGACATTAGTGTTCTCATATAAGATCAGAATTTCAAGGCAAACCTGATTCAACTAAACATGGTGGAATTCGATGTAATTCTTGGAATGGATTGGTTATCCAAGAATCATTCTTTAGTAGACTGTCATGGAAAGACGGTAACCATCCAAGCTCCACACCAAGAGAAACTTTTATTTCATGGTAAGACAAAAGGACGAAAGACTCTTATTTCTGCTTCTCAAACTTGGAAAGCCATGAAAAGTGGAGAAGAATTCTACCTAGCTATGTTAAGCGAGGTAAAGAAAGAAATCACACTTACACTAGAGGAGATTGCGGTAGTACAAGAATTTCCGGATGTCTTTCCTGAAGAACTCCCTGGCGAACTTCTCAACCGCGAAGTGGAATTTGAGATTAATTTAGTGCCCAATGCTACACCAATCTCAAAAGTACCATACCGATTGGCTCCAGCAGAGTAGAAAGAACTCAAAGAACAACTTCAAGAATTGTTGGAAAAGAAACAAATTCGACCAAGTGCATCTCCGTTGGGAGCTCCTGTCCTATTTGTGAAGAAGAAGGACGGAAGCATGAGATTGTGTATCGATTACAGAAAACTGAATAAAATTACAATCAAGAATAAATACCCACTTCCAAGGATAGATGATTTGTTTGACCAACTCAAAGGAGCTACGGTCTTTTCCAAGCTCGACTTAAGGTCAGGCTACCACCAACTCAAGGTCAAGACAGACGATATTCCGAAGACAGCCTTCAGAACAAGGTATGGACACTATGAGTTCATGGTGATGCCGTTCGGGTTAACAAACGCTCCGACAGTATTCATGGATCTCATGAATAGGGTGTTCAAACCATTTCTTGACAAGTTTGTTGTGGTATTCATCGACGATATTCTGGTATATTCGTCAAGTGAGGAATACCACAAAGAACATCTTCGTCTCACCTTCCAGACGCTGAGAGAAAAAAAACTTTACGCCAAATTCAAGAAATGCGAATTTTGGCTAGAAAGCGTCACATTCTTGGGACACATAATATCAGCAGCAGGAGTATCTGTGGATCATAAGAAAGTAGAAGCAATCTCCGATTGGCCTAGACCAAAGACTGTAACAGAAATTCGAAGCTTCTTGGGATTAGCAGGATATTATAGAAAATTTGTTGAAGGATTCTCTTCAATAGCAATACCTCTCACCAAACTCACACAGAAGAACTCCAAGTTTCAATGGAGTGAAGATTGTGAGAAAAGCTTCGAGACTTTGAAGAAAAAGCTTACCTCCACGCCAGTGTTGGTATTACCTACGGAAGACAAAGACTTTACTGTCTACACTAATGCATCTAAAGGAGGTTTAGGATGCGTACTCATGCAAGAGGGAAGGGTGATTGCATACGCGTCGAGACAGTTGAAGCCGTAGGAACAGAATTACCCAATGCATGACCTCGAGCTAGCAGTTGTGGTGTTTGCACTAAAAATTTGGAGACATTATCTTTATGGAGCCAAGTGTGAAATTTTCACTGATCACCAAAGTTTCAAGTATTTGTTCACTCAAAAAAAAACTAAATATGAGACAAAGACGGTGGATTGAACTCATGAAGGATTACGACTTGACGATAAGCTACCACCCAGGCAAAGCCAACAAGGTAGCAGATGCTTTAAGTCGAAAGAATACGAGTAAGATAATCCTGACATCACTTTCAGAACAACCTTGTCTTCGAGAAACAATCAAGATAGAGATTCCGATTTGGTGAAACTGAAAGAGCAATCCAAAGAAGGAAAATCACCAGATTTCGATATTGATAACAAAAGAATCTTGTGGATGAAAGGACGATTGTACGTACCAGACATCAATAATCTTCGACAAGAAGTAATGTCTGAAAGCACATAAATCGAAATTTTCAGTCTATCCTGGCAGTACCAAGATGTACAGAGATTTGAAGAAAAATTTCTGGTGGAGTGGAATGAAGAAGGTCGTGGCAATGTTTGTTTCTAAGTGTCACGTGTGCTAACAAGTCAAAGCAGAACACCAGAGACCTGGTGGATTTCTTCAACCATTAGAAATCCTGGAATGGAAATGGGAACATATTTCCATGGATTTTGTAGTTGGTTTACCCAAGTCGAGACAAGGTCATGATGACATCTGGGTAATCGTAGATAGACTCACGAAATCTGCGCATTTCTTACCTGTCCGCATGAACTATAATTTGGACAAGCTAACCACATTGTACATGAATGAGATCGTACGACTACATGGAGTTCCAGCTAGCGTACTAGCAGACAGAGATCCGATATTTACATCCCGATTTTGGAAGAGCTTTCAACAAGCTATGGAGACAAAAGTTACTCTTAGTATGGCGTATCACCCTCAAACTGATTATCAAACTGAGAGAACAATAAAAACTCTAGAAGATATGCTGAGAGCATGTACTCTAGACTTCAGTGGTAATTGGAGCGAACATCTGCCCTTAATTGAGTTCGCGTACAATAATAGTTACCACAGCAGTATTGAAATGGCACCATACGAAGCTCTGTATGGACGAAAGTGTCGATCACCACTGTATTGGGATGAGGTAGGGGAAAAAGCCATTGTTGGACCCGAAATGATCCAAGAAACAGTGGATAAAGTCGCTTTGATCAAGGAGAGATTAAAAGCTGCACAAGATCGATATAAAAGCTGGGCTGACCTGAAAAGAAGACCCGTGGAATTCGAAGTTGGAGAAAAAGCGTATGTGAAAGTGTCACCCATGAAAGGTGTTATCCGATTCAATAAGGCTGGGAAAGTGAATCTCAGATACGTCGGACCATTCGAAATTCTTGAGAAAGTGGGAATACTTGCTTATAGATTAGCACTCTCACCCGACATGTCAAGAATTCACAATGTATTCTACGTCTCGCAGCTGAGGAGATATATTTCTGATCCAAGTCACATTCTGGAACCTGGACCACTTCTGGTTGAGAACAATCTAAATGAAGAGCTGAAATATGAAGAAATTCCGATTCGAATTGTGGACTTCAAAAACCAAGTACTGAGGCGACGAATTATTCCATATGTCAAAGTACTATGGTCCAATCACACCGAAAGAGAAGCTACTTGGGAGTTGGAAGAAAAGATGCGAGGACAATACCCTTATCTCTTTGAGGATCATGTATATCCAAGTTTCGATGACGAAACTTTTCATAAGGAGGGAGGGATGTGAGAACCCGAATTTCCAGCATTTCAGCATTAATGCAAAATTTCCAGCGGAAGCTAATATTTCAGAAGCTGGTATTTTTCAGCAGATTAGAATTCAGCAGCAGACAACAGGTAAAATCCAGCAGCAGAAGAACGAGATTCCAGCAGACAGTTGCTGATTCAGCTTATGACTTGTAACTGAAGCATTTAACATGGAATAAAAGTTGTTAATGTCAGATTATGGCCATTAATTGGGAGGCTAACTGTCAGAATTTTGCCTATAAATAACACCCTCAAACCTCTGAATTGGTGTTACACAAATCTTGATATTATCACTTGAATTTTCGAGCTAAGAGAGTGCTTATTTTCGAGCAGTAGAAACCAGTAGCAAGAACAAGCAGATTCCAGACTTCTACCGAAACCTTATAGCAAATTATGGTAAGTGGGCTATGTATAAATATCTTGAAACCAGTTTGATAATTCATGTTTTAAGTATTTCTGATCTCTGATTTTTGATAATTCATGTTTTAAGTATTCCTGCAAATGGGCTGTTCTCCACGTCCATCTCGGACTTGGATATCAAATACATAAATGTCTCTTTATGGTAACCAGTTGCTGCTACATGAACTGGTAAAAGATTATGGTCATTTAGAATATATAGCAAATTAGGGTTTTTATTCACCATCATGATCGCAACTGTAGCAGTGTGTCGGTACGTTTCCAAACCAGGGCATCTTCAGGGATTATATCTAACAAATTTCTCAAGAAATGATCGATCATTTGATTTTCCCGTCTGCACAGCCGCATGAAGAAGCGTCTCCGAGTAAATATTAAGAATGACTGTGATCTGGTTTCTAACTGAAATAGTGAGTGCTTTCGTCTTCATGTTGAATATGTTCTCCAACCCCGGCCCAACCAAAGTTCCTGGAACTGTTCAATCCCACCACAGCATCAAGTAATTTCATCCCTTTATAAGCTTGTCTTTTCTTCTCCAAAACTTTCTCATAGATTCTCCGTCGTGATCAGAATCCGGCGAGGGAGGCGGAGTTTTGCCATCAATGAAACCCGGCAAAACTTGGCCCAAAGTTCCTGAACTGTTCAATCCCACCACAGCATCAAGTAATTTCATCCCTTTATAAGCTTGTCTTTTCTTCTCCAAAACTTTCTCATAGATTCTCCGTCATGATCAGAATCCGACGGGGGAGGCGGAGTTTTGCCATCAATGAAACCCGGCAAAACTTGGCTTTCTAACATCAAATCATCTGTTCTTTCCATAACTTTTAACCTTCGATGCTCCTTAGTCTCACCGTTACGACGTTCGTGACATTAACAGTTGACGGCCGTGGATATTTCTCTAACGTTGAGGAAGCCATTGAACAATGTGCTCCGTCTATGCTATACCAGGTGTGTTATATCTCTTTATGATTTTAAACAAGCCTCCCGATATTATTATTTGAATTCAAAACATCAATTAAAAATCATAATGTAACATAGACGACCCCTAAACCTTGTGATGCCCATTTATTGGTGACACGTTGGATTAACTAATGAATCATCCCAAATTAGAGCTTTTGTCATTAAAAATATATATTATTGGAGACTGTCACACGCATCAATTTTATGAAATAGATATTTGACTCTATCCACGAAAAAATTTTATTTTTATAAAATATTAATTTTTGCTCTAGGTATAGATTCGAGTGCGAGGGGTTTTAGAGCAGAAATTTTTTTAAAAAATAAAGCTTCCATGTTTTAGGTCTTTTTCAAATATTCAGTAATTATCAATTTCCATACTTTTGATATGCATATTGTCATTTTATATTATAGATACTTTTTAGTGAATTAATTATTTTTTTGTTGTCATACATTAAAAAAAAAAAAGGAATGCAGACAAGCCTGATTGAATTTAATTCGAAGGATATCTTATTTTATTTATAATAAAGAATTTTTTTTTCTCAAAACTCTTTTTTCCTGAGAAAAATATTTCTTATTAACAGGCAATAACTTATATGAAACGGTCTCACGGGTCGTATTTTGTGAGACAAATCTCTTATTTAAGTCATCCAAGAAAAAGTATTAATTTTTATGATAAGAGTATTACTTTTTATTGTGAATATCGTTAGGGTTGACTCGTCTCACAGATAAAGATTCGTGAGACCATCTCACAAAAGACCTACTCAATAAAACATGAGCAACGCAATTTGCTCATATTTCAACACACGGTTTTACCTAGTAAATTATTTCTATATCTACATGATGCTGGTGGTCGAGAAGATTTCGAGTTGGTTTATTCTTTATGTAAGTTGGATTGACAATATTGGATCGACAACATTGGCCCTGCCCAGCCCGTCTCGCCACCTAAAAAGGTGTTTCTGCTTCCGACTTACGATGAAAACTTGATCGTCCAAGAGTTGTCGGAAAATTTATTGCAAAAAACCGACACAAAATCTGGTTCGCCGTTTACCTCGGGAAGAAAATGTAGAATAATAAATGAAAATGATACCTATACCAATTTTATTATAAAAATTGAGTTTTTTGTTCTTAAAAATTATATATGATTTGATTTGTTATATAAGCAGTAAAACTCGGACTCGCCATAATAAAGCATAAGTTGTAGACTATAATGCAAGAAAACTCGAATTGATTTTACAACATCAAATCCCATCCCGAAGAAGTAAAAGAGAGACAAAAAATCAGGCACTCGCCTCACCCTCTTCATTTTCCTCTTTGCACAGCACCAATTGCGTCTGCACTCTTTTGATCCCCCCCGCGGCTGGGTTGGGGGAGGAACACGGCGAGGATTGGCCGGCGGCCGTCATTAGCGACAGGCATCCCTCGCTCCATGACCGCCTGATGGGATACGAAACGACGCTGTTACGGGACGAATGCTTGCAGCTCCCGCGAGACTCGTGTAGAGCGCAGCCGCAGTTCTTGTGATACGGCCGCCGTTTGATGCCCATGTCTCCGCTGGAGATGCAGCCCTCGAACATGCCCCGGAGAAGCCCGTCTCCGCCGGCTGCCCCCGTCGCCATGCGATACTTCCTGGCTGCCTGCCTGCCTATCCTATTGGGAAAAATGATTTTCTGTTGGGTATTCTTTTGCATTTGTTGGTGAGAATCGATGGGCGTAGGTTAATTGAAGAAAAAGGGGGAGTGTTTGCGTGAGCGACATTTGTGGGCAGCATTGTTGCATGAACCAGCACGTGGTCTTTTGGCCAACCCCTTTGAGCAAATTTTAACATAGATATTTTGGAGCACATAAACAAAAGATAATAATAAGTAGACTATATATCTTGTGAGACGGTCTCACGAATTTTTATCTGTGAGACGAGTCAACCCTACCGATATTCACAATAAAAGTAATATTCTTAGCATAAAAAATAAATAACTAATTAATCGACGCATGCGTTGTGTGCTTGTTCATTATTTTTATAATTTTTTATTTATATTTAAATGAGGATCAAAATTTAATTATAAGAAATAGTGAGAGACTACAATGTAATTTTGATATATGTATAAAAATATAAAAAGAAAAAAAAGACCAAAATAGGAATTGAACCTACAACTTGATGCTTATGAAACAAAATCTCTATCCGCTAAACTAAATGTGACTTATATTATAGTTTTAAAACTTTAGTAATATATATAATTATTAAAACAGATCATGATACCAAAAGTTAGTTACTTCAAATATCTCATATTAATAATATAGTACATATGACTTGATTTTTATAATAAAATATACTGTTTATCTATTTGATTTATGTATTTTCTTAAAGGAAGTTTGTTATAACATTCATCGCTAGACAGACGACACCAATCAGAAGAACGTGGGATCTAAGGTTGCTGGTCGCAATTGGTTTCGAGTGGATTTGATTTAAAATTTTGTCAAATAGTCTAGCGTGGTAAATGTGAAATCCCCTTGGGCTAGATTTCCACTCGTATGGCTTGTCCTTGTGTTCAGTCCTCCATTGTATAAAAAAAATTAAAAAAAAAATGTTTCTCTAAAAAGATCATTGAACTCATAAGAAACCGTCTCAGGAATGAATTTCATGACATAAATTTTTGACATCACCTCATCATGAAAAATTATTATTATAGACCAAGTCAACACGTCTCACAAATATAAATACATTGAACCGTCTTACATGAGATCTACAAAAAAAAAGACTTAACATTACAATGAAGAAACGAATTTTCGACCCGACTTCACCTATGAAAAAATATTATTTTTCATTGTAAATATGAACCGAATCGACCCATCTCACGAATATAAATTTGTGAAACCGTCTCACATGAGATCTACCCAAAAAAATAAACTCATAATTACAACGAAAAATGTGTAGTATCTTGTGTTGTCTAAGTATATTTTTTGTTTCGATTTCAAATTTACTCTCCGACGTAGTCATTTCAAATTCATACATTCCAAATCCTTTTTTTAAAATCCTCCACAAATTTAAATATGTTCATCCACACACAACCTAAGGCTGCTTGGATTGAAACCATTTATTTATTAATTCATGTAAATATAATGATAATTGCAATATATTTGAAATATATATATATAAGATAATGTCATTTCAAATCTCTCCAGATCCAATCAAAAAAATCCTTATGTCCAAACAAAACAAAAGGTATTTGCATATTTTAGTATTTTTTTATTTTAAGTTTTCTAGTTTTTTTTAAAAAAAAAAAAAAAGCACAAGAAAATCTACATATAAAGTATCAATACAGATGTGGTCTTTTTTATTTAGTCTTTATTTATAATTGAGGTAAAACCCATCTCACAAGTTATCAAGTTTGAAAAGATTGAAAAGCTTCCGGTCATCCAATTTATTGACAACGAAGTATCACATCATTCAAGTCTCTCTAAAAAGCCTTCATTCGTACATGAAATGATGAAAGAAATCAATGCATGACAATAAATAAATAAATAAATACAATTTTTTAATTAAAAAAAAAAATAAAGAGAGAAATATGATCCAAACTCAAATCTCCTGCACAACAATTTAAGTAGCGCAAGAAACAGGGAGATATAGTTCAAACTCGAGTCGCTAAACGTATATATTCGAGCTTGTATCATATATTATTCTCTTTGAAAACTCGAAAAAGGTACTCGAGCAGCTCAAGCCAAAATCTCGACTCAAGATCCAACGAATGCCTTACTCTATAGATAGAGATAAGAGGGAAACGAACAGACACTAAAAGCCACATTATACAAATCCATAAAACAAACATCGCACAAAAGGTCTCATTTTGCCTTATATGGAATAAAATCCTGTCATCAATGCAAATTTTAGTAAGCTAGCTAGCAAATACACCGAAAACAAGAAAATACGAACAAAATTTGTAAAGCATTTGCATCTGATTCGATCCATGGTATATGACCCAAGATGAGTTTAGTCCAGCTTCACGGAAGAAAACAAGTAATGCACAAACCAGAATGATGAAAGAAGGCCAACCGTGCCAGTAGCGAGCATAATGGCTAGGACCATGAAGAGTGAATAACCCAAGTAAAGGGTTGCAGAGACAGGACCATTCAAGCTCTTAAGATCAAATATCAGGTAGTTGATAGAGTACAAGAAAATGTATAGCGCGACAGAACCGGAAGCAAAGAAAGATTTCCACCACCATTTCCAATCTTCCACACAAAGATGCATGTAAGTGAGAACAAGGGATACTTCAGCACAGACTACCACCAAAAGCATAAGAACTATGAGGAGAAATCCAAAAACATAGTACACGCGACCCATCCAGATGCTTGACATGATGAAGAAAAGCTCGATGAAAAGTGTTCCAAAAGGAAGGGTTCCAGCCCCAAGAACCAAAAGCCAAGATGGGTACTTCTGAGGAGGGATTTCGCGGGGAATTTGGTTAGTTCGAACAGGATATTCAAAATGAGGCGCCTTTGCACCATAGTAACCACCAACGAGGGTGAGCGGAACCGAGATACAGAACCACAGCAAAATAAGTACGACAAACAATGAAAATGGAATTGCTCCTGTGCTGTGACTACCCCATAATAGGAAATTCAAAGTTGTAAGAATGAGGAAGGATATACCAGGGAAGAAACAAGCAACCTTCCACGAGACTGAAACCCATCCCGTTTTATTTCCATTGAAGATAGTTGTCCACATCCGAACTGCAACATATCCAGCAGCGATTCCAAGAATCATGTAGAAAAACAGCATACCAGTTATCAGTGTACCACGGGATGCTGGGGACATAAATCCAAGGGCAGAAAACAAGATCGTCACAACAGCCATTCCAATAATCTGAACTCCATCTCCAACCATCACGCACAAAAGGGACGGATTAGTAGGCACACGAAAAACATCACCCACAATGAGTTTCCATCCAGACAACTCCTCGTTCATCTGGGCTTGAGCTTCCTTGTCGAGCTCCTCGTACCGAGTAAGATCTCGCCTAACAGTCCTCAAAAATATTACAAGAACAATTCCGGCCAAGAAAGTGACTACCATGAGGGAGTTCAGAATCGAGAACCAATGAACTTTCGCTCCTTCCATTTTCAAATACGCATCCCATCTTGACGGCCACTTGATGTCCCTCTCAACAAATGACACCTCATATGTAAAAACCAGTGGCTCGTTCTCTTTAATAGCCATGGCAGGTGCACTCCCATCACATTTAATTGATGCTGGGTACTTGTCATACACGTCCAATTTCTTCACAAAGTCAGCATTGTGCCTGAAACTACAAGGCTCCACCTCAAAACCAACAACCATGTACCCAGGTGCTTCGGAACCTGAGTTTCCACCAGTAGGTATCATCTCAGCCGCATCCCCAGTACCCATAACATGAGCCACATTGGGCTCCTCGTATTTATGTACAAGGACTGTAAATTTCAAGTGATTAAACAAAAAGTAGCCATCCAGCGTCTTAGCACCAACTAGGTAACCAGTCCACCTCAACGTAATTCCATCCTTCTGAACATACCGAATAGCAGGCAAGTTATCAAGAATCACATTGACCTGATACATCTCATCAATCCTCTTTTTCAGAAGTTTTGTTTCCTCGGACGACAAAGGCTTAGTATGGCACAGGAAAATCTCGGTCTGATTCGTGTACATCTTAAACCTATATGGAGAATTCTCAATCCTATCTCCCATAAGCAGCTCACCAAGATTCTCCGCACTGTCCTTGATCTCTTCTGGCTGACAAAACGGTAAACTGTAGTAGCTAAAGGGCATCTCAGTCTCTATTGAAGTCAAAGAATTGACCTTCATATTCAACGCATCCCCCACTGCATATTTGTGAGGATAACTACCAGGGAGGTAAAACCCGTGCCCTAGGTGAACGAACGCCATGGAAACAAGCAAGACCCAGATCTTGAAATTGGTAATACATTCCATCTTTTACGTCTTATTGTCAGATCTGGATAGCCCAGATCGGGAAATCAAGAAAAATGCAAAGAAAACCAGTTCCCGCACAGGATAACAGTATTATCGAGATCTGGAATGCAAACCACAAGACTTCAAGGAGTCGGTTTCTATAAATTTATTCGAAATAACGCACACCGTAAAACAAGAAAACCAAATGAAGGCGAGATTGAAACGATTCTCAACGAAGGTGAATATACAAGTAAGCGTCAAGATTCAAGAGATCTTACCAAATCACGGAGTAAATTGAGGATCAAAAGGCACCGCGAAACTGGAAAACTAGCAGCCTCAGAGAAATTGCAAGGGGCTGAAACTCCTAGAGAGAACGGACGAAAGAAAGCAAGACGAAGGTATTTATTCATAAATAGTCGAAAGTCGAGATAAAAGTCTACTCGAGACCACATGCTCAAGTAATCGAATATTTCAAAAAAACATTAAATTGTTGAAAAATGTTAAATTAGATTAATATATCTTTTGACGGAAAAACTTGTATGAGAGGGTATCATGATTCGTATTTTGTGAGACGAATCTCTTATTTAGGTCATCTATGAAAAAATATTACTTTTTATGCTAAAAGTATTACTTTTTATTGTAAATATCGGTAGGGTTGACCCGTTTCACATATAAAGATTCCTGAGACCGTTTCACAATAGACTTACTCATCTTTTAAATACATAATCTAAAAATGTCAAATAGGGTGCCATATAAATATTTTTGTATGTATACTATGTAAGTGTAAGTCTCTTTATTTGTGAGTCGGGTCAATAATGGTCATATTTATAATAAATAATAATAATTTGGACATAAAAAATAATATTTTTCATATGTAATTCAAATAGAATATATGTATTACAAAAATCACATGTGAGACCATCTCACATAAATTTTTATATAATTATACAAAAACTTTCTAAAACATGAATTATTGTATCTTTTATTTGTCACCAAAGTATGCCCAAAACACACCACTTGCCCACACACAACTTAATTTGGTACATTTATGTTGTGTAAAAATTATTTTTAAGAAAAAACACCTTACTTCAATTAAGTGCATTTTGAGTTTGTCAGGTTCAAACTATTACATTTTTATTGTCAATTGTGTCATGATATATTTAGAATATTTTATTATTTTCTTTATATTATTTAATGTTTGGCTCAATTTATACATTTTGATTTATCAACCTATATTATATATATACATTTTGAACAAAGAGAGGTGGAATTGATCGACTTTGAGTATTTGAACCCATGACCTCTTCCATATATTTTCCCCTCTCATTTATTTAATTTTATTGAATATTTTATGTTTTACTGATTTGGAGGTGGGGGCTTTAAGTAGGGCGGTTAATTTAGGTTGAGTCCGTCGAATTTTGCATGTCCAACCTCGCCAAATAATTTATGCGAGTTAGGTTAAAATTTTATCAATCCATTTAAAGGCAGTCTAAACAGGTCAGCTCTCGAAGGTCGCGGGACTGGACGGGTTGATTAGCGAGAGCCAGTTGATCGACATGTTGAGAAGAAAAAAAAAAACCATATATATGTGTGTATGTATTTGTCTAGTGAAAGTTGTCAACTTTTTGAGTTAATTATTTTGACTTACATATAGAACTGTGAAATCAAAAATTAAAAAATTTATTAAGATTTTTTTAGAAATTTTTGTTTATGAAATTACCAAATTCAATTATTTATATAGATTTTTCTTTAAAAAAAAAAAAATTGGTTAGTCCGTGGGATGGTCTATCTAACCCACAACCTAACCTTGAGTTCATTTGACGAATCGCCCTGGTATGTCAGAAGACAAATTTTCGGAAATGATATATTCTATTTTTGTTTTGTTTAAATCCAAAAAAAATTTGGATGTGATATGCTCGAGGTTGATTTATTCGATTGGTAGGCCAAACAGATGCACACATCTTGAAAACCTACCGGATACATGACATACCGTGGTGGGATCAGGAATACGAGTCTAATCAGTTTAAAATTTTAAACTCTTAAATTATTTAATATTTTAAATTGATCTATCCGGATTTTTTAAAAAAATTAAGACCAGACTGAATGGCAAGGACTGTGGCTACGCCACTGATTACAAGACCTGAATTTCATCAACAATATTGTGAGTTCTAGGTCTAAACGTTGTATGAATATATGCATGTTATTTCGTATTAATCGAAATCGAAAGGGATGATTGACAAAAAGAATTTGTATTTCCGCTGTGTTTTGAGTCCGATTTTTCGGAACGCCGACACATTATTTAATAACCATCTTTGTTTTGTATAATGGAGTCTTGTGATGACGGGGTTGATTTTTAACGATGTAAAACAAATTGAATAATGATATAAAGTGATTTTGTTTCTTGAATGTGTATATTGTTCAGCATGTAACCACATGGATGGAATCAAAATCTGAAGTTAAAATGAAAAAAATTCATGAAACTATTAATTAATTGTACATATATTTTAAGATATGATGCATTTTTAAGTCCTAGGCTGTTGCATTAATTACCTGCAGCTTTGTCTCCCTTTGAAATATATACTTTCTCAATATCAGCTGCGGTTGGCTTCCCCCCCTTTCTCCATGGCGCCTCCTCCTTTCTCTTCCCATACAACACACAATAAAGCCCTCCAAATACAATGCTCCTAAAACACTACTATACATATGATTAAATGTAATTATAGATACACAGGGACGGAGTCATCCCAAAGGACCCGTGGTCGATTTTTTCGAATATGTGTTTATTTAGTTTAGTTTTTTATATGTATAATAACAGTTATTTGAATCAGCCGATACTAAAAAAATATTGTTAAGCACAATTTTCTGGTTTTTTAATATATATATATATATATATATATATATATATATATATATATATATATATATCTTTGCCCAAAATCTAGTTAATGATAATAAATTGTCCTGAGTTTTGGACAAAGATTCTATTTTTTAGCAAGTTTATCTATATTTATACATGGTTATTTGTTAATTTAAATCAAGTTAAATTTAGTCTAGTAATTTTATTACTTGACTACATTCAAAAAACCAAAAACTTGTACTTAAAATTTTTTTTAGCTATGTTAAATATTTTTTATTATATGTATGACAAATTGAATATAATTAATATAGTACATGCTCGGCAAAATCAACCTCGGGCCGGAGCCCACCTTTGGGGTGGCTCCGTCCGTGATCTGAACTTAATTTAGGTGTGGTTTGATTCTAAACTCATCCGTAGATAAAGTTTATATTGTAAATCTCTATGAACGATCTACTGGATCAAACGTCTTTCTTCAATCTCTGAGTCAAGTCCACGATTGATAGTTTGAATTGCGAAAATTAGAAGAATTAGTACGTTGAGATTTGTAGCTGAAAGGCGGCAAACCACGGCGATGGTTGTCGTGGTTTTGAGAGGTGGTGTTGGCCGAAACTTGGTTGACAAGAAATCAAGGTTGCTGAATTTCGGAGCATGAGGAGAGAGAAAAGGTATAGCACATAAGTTTGATAAGAAACCTTATATTTATAGATTTGAAGGAACTAGAATTCTAATAAGATTCTTAGTGATAGATTTGACAGAGTAAAAACTCTTATCTAGTTCGTATCTAGATAATGATTGATTATGTCAAAACTCCAAATTAGAGTTTGATTAGAACAATTTAGTCCAATGAGTCAAAAATCGTACTATATTTTTTGTGTAACTAGGACACCTATTGTTTAGAGTTTCACCAAGACACTCCGAGTTTAAATAATAAAACAATCCATGATTGTGGTTTCATAATCTCAATCAACGATTAGACATCACTGATATGATGATGGTACAAAACTCGTTATTATGATGTAAAGTTCAAATTTTCGAAAATCAATTTTCCACTTATTCAACTTTGACAGCTGCCTATTTTTTAACTCTTTCACAAAATTTAGGCAGTTGTAATCTCTTCACAATACCAGCAATCGTGTTAACTCTCACAACTTCCAAATATATGATCCACTTGTAAATACTTTACAAGCCAAATGTTTGATCACCATCAAACTTAATCATCAAATTCAGCTTCTTGAATTCTACTATCTTGATGAGAACACAAAAATCAATATTTATGTTACATCAATGGTCTAATAATCTTGGGTTCACAACTCATGTGATCCAAAACAAATTTATCTATTATACGAGTTAATCTTATTAACATATGCATCAACCCCTTGATAACAAGAATGTCAGAACTTAGTTATGATTGCACTAATCGAATCACGGTAATATTATCTAGTAGCATCGCTACATGATTTTTTATGTATCACTGATAGTATCTGTAAAAACTACTAGGTTAAGATTAACGCACAATACGATACCTTCAACACAAATATCTTGATTGAATATGTAATCATTGGTATATTGAAAATTGCATATGAATTCGATAAAGATGTGATGTATTTTTGAGTAATCACAGTGACATCATGTGTGCAACTAGGGAACATTTTTTCCTAAAGCACAACTCATACTTTGGCAACAGATTTCTTGCACTATTAACTCATCAAATCACATAGTACATCTACATATATAGGTGAGCGATGAATCTCTGACTACAAAGTATCAGCTCCTACACGTGGCAAAATTACACTTAAACTCTTCATTTGATGACCCCCACGAAGCCGATAAACGAGTCAAATTGCAACACTAGTACATAGAGTCTCTATGTTTTCTCGGGTTAAAGGACTAATGGTGTAAAACCATAACCGCATACTAATCTACTTGATAAATGATAGCCACTCAAAAATCCGAGTGAGGGTTGTTTAGTGACTCATCATATGAGCTCTCATATGTATGATTTGGATATCTCAATACTCGTACCAATGAAACATGTCGTATAATATGACATATCATAGTCTCCAATCTTTATATTTATTTTAGGCCTGTTGAATCGACTATGAACGAGTTTAGAATATATAGAAACTAAAGTGTGTTTCATTATCAATGTGACATATATGACATCATTGTACCATAGTATATTTAAGATCTTTATTTATACAGGTTGCAGGAGTATACATATAAAATAAATGTTATAATTTGTTAAAATGTAAAATATTATTAAATAAATATTGTTTATTACATAAAAATCGATAAATTCTAAATCACGTTCTACTCTAACAGAAACACCATTGTTCTATTAAGAATCAAGAAATACTTTTTTCCAGCTCAATTTTTGGGTACTAGTTTGTCCTCTATTCGTGATGTTACAGCCATAGTTTTAAAAAACATGTGATAAATGATTCGTAGATATATTACTTATTCAAAAAATTGTAATTTTAGTTTGAGTTCATGAGGTTTCATGCGTAAATGAATGTTTTTTTTTTTTTTTGCGATTTTAGTATCATATAGCCAAATTTTAGTCTTAGTCTTATATCTTTCATTTTTTGGTAATTTAGTCATTTTCATTATAACTATAGATATAACGTTGCACATAGATGATTAAAATCGCAATGAAATCAATATATTGAACTAAAATTACAAATTAATCGGGCTACGATACCCTTCACCTATTTTTATATATTTCTGTCTTACTTAAATATATTTAAATCATCGAGCTAACGTAATAACCTGAAAATTACACTAGTCAAGTAACATAAAAAAATTATGTGTGATGGTTTCATAAATCAATTTTATGAGACATATATCTTATCTGAGTCACTCATAAAAATATATTATTTTTCATGTCAAAAATCCTATAAAATACACACTAATCAAGTAAATAATACTGAACATATCATATATAACAAGTTCGTCGAATAAATCAAACTGTTAATATTGACATGACCGAAACCATATACTCCAACAATCATTGGGGTCTAGGATGGTTATATCTAATCATTCTGATTTGAATCTCATCGTTTAAAATATTTTTAAAAATATAATAATTGCATACGCACTACACATTTCCAAATTACTTAGTTTATTTAATCAATTTATATTATAAATAGATGCATAGAATAAAAATATATATTTTTTGAAATATATTTTATTTTTTTTGTTTTACCCTAAAATAAGTAATGGCTCCGTAGCCCCCAAGTGATTGGTTTCGGGAGAGTTGGATAATTTTTTCTGCAACGTTTTTATTTATATGTCGAGAAAAGTTTATGGGAAATGAAACAAATTATTTACAAGTCAAAGGGTGATAAAAAGACAGATTTTCTCAATCTTTTAATATTTCTTTCAGGTTGACCATTAGCTGTGGATGTATAAATAAATAGACATGCATATCTTCTTTCTAGGCGAAGAACAGCCAGAGATTCGAAACGAAGGTCAGCTGCACCAATGCCATACCAATGCAATGTGGCATATGGTATCATTAGTGATACTCTCGAGCTCGAGAGACTTTTATTTTTATTTTAGATTGTTAAATTGACTAAAAATCAGCTTATAATATATGAAAACTAGAGTGTGTTTCATGATTGACATGACATATATGATCTTACTGTACTATAACATATTCAAGATATTTATCTATGCAGATTGCATGAATATGCAGCTAAATTAAATACCATAATTTGTAAAAATGGAAAATATTATTAAAATAAATATTGTTTGTTACATAAGATTCAATAAAATTTAAACCAAAAGTTAATTTGTTAGACATCTACTCTAACATAAACACTTCTGTTCTGTTAAGATTCTAGAAATAATTTTTTCAAGCTCAAATTTTGGGTACTAGCTAGTTTGTCCTCTATTCGTGATGTTACACGATATATTTGCATTCCTGGACTATATACTGCACCAATAATTGGGAGCTAGTAGAGATATTTAATTATTTATCATTCAAATCTGAATCTTATAGTTTAAAATATTTTTACAAATATAATAATTACCATTTTCCAAATTACTTAGTTGACTATATCAATTTATATTTATTTAGATGCATAGAATAAAAATATATATTTTCAAATATATTCAAAAATATATTTTAAATTTTTGGTTTTAACCCAAAAATAAGTAATGGCTCCGAAGCCTCCCAAGTGATTGGTTTCGGGGGAGTTGGGCAATTTTCTCTGCAACGTTTTTGTATATATTTCAAGAAAAGTTAATGGGCAATGAAACAAATTGGTGACAAAGTCAAATGGTGATAAAAAGACAGATTTTCTCAATCTTTTAATATTTATTTTTGGTTGACCATTAGTTGTGGATGTATAAATAAATAGACATGCATATCTTCTTTCTAGACAGCTAAAGATTCGAAACGAAGGTCAGCTGCAGCAATGCCAGGGGGTTCGATTGGGGCGGCCGGAGTACCCAAGGAGAGGGCCGAGGAATACAAAGGAAGGGTCACTGGTTATGTGATCATTGCTTGTGTTGTTGCCGCCGTTGGCGGATCACTCTTCGGCTATGATATTGGGATTTCAGGTACTGTTTCGGTTGGCTGCGTGTTGTTGCAAATATTTTTTCCTCAAATTTATGCCCAAAAGTTGGAAACTTTCTGGGTTTTATTTATATATGATTTTAAAGTTGATAGAAATGTAAGTGGCGAGAATACGGATTTAAAGGAATTTATGTGTGGGTTTTTGAATTTGGGTCTGGGAAATGAATAAAATGAATTCGGGTGCCTAAGAATTTATGAATTATAGCAAGATGGATGGAGTTTGAAAAAAATATCAGAATTAGTGATTCTTTCTGTGTTTTTAATCAGGAGGAGTCACATCCATGGATGGATTTCTTGAGAAATTCTTCCCGGCTGTGTACAGAAACAAGAAGCATGCTCATGAGAACAATTACTGCAAATACAATAACCAAAAACTTGCAGCATTTACTTCATCACTTTATCTTGCTGGTTTGGTGTCTTCTTTGGTTGCTTCCCCGATCACTAGGAGATTTGGCCGTCGAGGGAGTATAATATGTGGTGGTATATGTTTCATGATAGGAGCTGCACTTGATGCTTCTGCAGTAAATATTGTCATGCTCATTTTAGGCCGAATCATGCTCGGGTTTGGTATTGGGTTTGGCAACCAGGTAAATTTGATGTGTTTTGGCATGTTATAGACAGTACCCTACTTTGCTCATTTGCAATTAAGGAACCAAAATCTTGTTAATCAAACTGCGTGAAAAGAGTTTTCATAAAGCATGTCATATCTAATATTCAAACAAGTTAAAAACATAGATTCGAACTTTGCGTTTTCAAATATAAGTTGCACATTGAAGTAGTCTTTTATTTGGTGTTAAGGGAACTGTTGCTGTCTGTCCGAACCTACCATAGTATAAGAATGGTGGATCTTGCTTATATCACTGGAAAACAAGATTTAGTGTAACCTCAACTCCCTTAACTGTTTCTCCTTGCTGTTTGAAGGCAGTGCCGCTATATTTGTCAGAGATGGCACCAACCCATCTGCGAGGAGGCCTTAATATGATGTTCCAGTTGGCCACAACACTAGGAATTTTCACGGCCAATATGATAAATTATGGAACAGAAAAGATTCGTCCTTGGGGATGGAGGCTGTCCTTGGGGCTTGCTGCAGTACCGGCAATCTTGATGACAATTGGAGGAATCCTACTACCCGAAACGCCAAACAGTCTAATCGAGAGAGGTTACCAAGAAAAAGGAAAAAAAGTTCTTGAAAAGATCAGAGGCACAAGTGATGTGCATGCCGAGTTGGAAGACATAATTGATGCGAGTGAACTTGCAAATTCCATTGAGCATCCATTTAGAAATATACTCGAGAAGAGAAACCGACCACAGTTAGTGATGGCGATTTTTATGCCAACTTTTCAGATACTCACGGGCATAAACTCCATTCTTTTCTATGCACCAGTCCTGTTTCAGAGTATAGGATTTGGCGGAAATGCATCACTTTACTCTTCAGCTTTGACGGGAGCTGTTCTTGCTTCATCAACCTTTATCTCTATTGCAACGGTTGACAAATGGGGCCGTAGAGTTTTGCTGATAAGCGGAGGAATACAAATGGTTGTGTGTCAGGTATGAGAAAAAAACTGATACTTGTTGACAATGCCATCGATCTATAAATCGATTACAAAAGACAAGATTTTCCGTGGACTGCTAATCTCTTTAAAGGCATTTCAGCATTTGCGACGGCATTGAACATCTTTTAGTATCCACCATACTTGCAGGACGGAATGTCGGAATCAAAAATATTTAATTTGGAGTGGAAACCAAATGTTGACTTAAGTTTTACGGGAGGGTTTGGGTTGTATTTCTAATATTTCCGCTTGAAATTTTAGTACTTTTTCAGTCAGGAGGCGACTATCAGCTGCCCCTGCTATATCTAAAGCTGAACAATATAAATTGCACACTTCAACACATTCATAGATAGCCTTAGCGTCCTGAGATTTTACCCAAACGATAGCTGATGATGTCTTATATTGCCAAATCAGGTGATAGTTGCAGTAATACTTGGACTCAAATTCGGCAGCGACAAGGAACTTTCCAAGAGCTACTCAATACTAGTGGTGGTAGTAATCTGCCTGTTTGTGACAGCATTCGGATGGTCGTGGGGCCCCCTCGGCTGGACCGTGCCGAGTGAAATATTCCCATTAGAGATACGATCAGCTGGACAAAGCATAACAGTAGCAGTAAACCTTTTCTTTACATTCATAATTGGCCAGTCCTTCCTCTCCCTGTTGTGTGCCTTCAAGTTCGGGATATTCCTCTTCTTCGCTGGCTGGATTACAATTATGACCATCTTTGTGTACTTTTTCTTGCCTGAGACTAAGGGTGTTCCCATAGAAGAGATGATTTTCTTGTGGAAAAAGCATTGGTTTTGGAAAAGAATTGTGTTTAGATGAGCAATACTAATGCATTTAGAGGGAAGTGTACTGAAATTACATGTTGAAATATGAAACCATATAAAGTAAAATAAAGCACCTCAGTATTTGAATTTTTATGGTATAGTGTGATATAGGAAGTGTTTTTCGTGCAAAATCACTTAAAAAAACATATAAGTAACAAATAAATCAGAAAATACTAATGTTCTAATTCATTTCTCTGAAAAAAAACATATTTGTTAAAGTAATATAAGTAGTCTATTTCTATGATTAAATAAATATGAAAGGGGTTAGGTAACTATATTCCAACGCCTTTTTAGACATGAAAATTTGAAGTCTCTTTTTTTGGTAATTTTTGCTAATACTGAATGATCAACCAAAATGACAACATACTTCATACGTCTCAAATATAAAGTTTGTTCGTTTTTTTATACAAATTAAGAAAATAATTTAAAAAACAAAGCTAACAAACAAATTTTCTGTTTTGTTCTTATTTATTCATATTTAAAATAGCTGTACATTTTCCAATATTTAGTTAATAAAAATATTAGTTGAAAAACAAGAAAAATTTTTTAGGGATCGAACTATATATTTGAAATAACCGAAAAACAAATTCTATGACTCTATAAAACTGAAAAGGAGGGAGCAGGTCTGTACAAGCACACCAGTGAAAGAACATTTTTTCAGGATCAATCAAATGTGTATACAAACATAAGGATGATTCTTAAATCTTTATTATAATTATATTCCTAAAGGATCATCAATCCCATAATAGGGAGACAAATAAGTATAAAATCCTTATTTTTAACGAAACTTAATCACTTCCAACACCAAAGCAGAGGAGTGGGCATATATAAGAACAGAAACCTCTTTTCTTCTTCGGCTGTTTAGACATTGCATCCCTCTCAGCAACAAAATCAGCCATATATTGTACAACAGCCTGAAAATTTTACCGATATAAAAAGGTCAGTGCTTGTTAAATCAGCCGACAGGTCGAATCACCACGGTGATATATAAGTGACATACCTGCGCGCCCATTTTCGTTATATGCATCGGTGGCACTTCCAATGGAGTTTGATCAGCTCGAAATTTTGTCAAGTTTGACAGAAATCTAAAGGAATCAGGCAAGATTTTGATTTGATTGTCACTTATGTCGAGCTCTTCTAGCATCTCAAGCTTTCCAAGTGATTCTGGCAATGATCTTAGGTCAGCAAAATTTTTCCCCACATTCAGTTTCTCCAACTTTGAACCAAAACAAAGTTTTTCGGGTATGCTTTCAAGTTCATTGAAGCTAGCGTCGAGTTCTCTCAAGTGCGAAAGATTCCCAATGGTTGATGGTAATCTTTTGACCCTGTTGTAGTGAAAAGTCAGGATCTCTAACTGTTCAAGCTCTCCAATTCCCTCAGGAAGAGCCTTGAGATTATTGAAATCCAATCTCAGTTCTACAAGTGAAGCGCATAACCCAATCGTGTAAGGAAGTTCTTCGAGAGCATTTGTCTCCACATTCAAGATCTTTAAAGAAGTTAGATTCCCAACTAGATTTGGCAAATTCGAGAAGCGGTTTGAACTTAAATCTAGATTAATTAGATTGGTCAAGCTCCCAAAAGACTCGGGAAGTGATTTTAGCATATTTGCAGAGAGATCCACATAGGTCAAATTACACATTTCACCAAAAGAAGAGGGAAGGTTTATAAGTTGGTTGCCATGGGCATCAAGTATCATCAAGGCGCTAAGATCAGCTATGGATGTCGGAAGAGCCATGATACGGTTTTCAGATAGATATAGCTCTGTGAGTGTTGATAACTTCCCAAGAGATAGAGGAAGCCATTCGACTTTGTCTACCAATTTGCCCCGAAGGTCTAAAATATTTGCTTTCTTTCTAGCAGAATTCTCGATTACTGCAGCCAAGTCCAGCAGATCCAATTTTTCTGCTTCTGCCTCTTCTTTAGCTGGAAAAGTAGATGAAACTCATTCAAGCCACTAGAAATCGTTTTATGACCATACCTTGTGAGAAACTAATGCAGTCAACTATGCTACACATTAGAATGAAACAAATACTTGAACAACAAAATTTTCCTTTTTCCCTCGACAAGCTGTACTCGACCCGTGAATTATAAACAGCTTGATCAAGATTTAATACAGAAGAAGTTTACATGACATCAGATTTCGGAAAAAGGATGTTGCTATGATAAATCTTAGTGAACTACAGACTATCTATCTGCTTCAGCAATTCAGCCAGTAATACAAAAATACTCGAAACAAACTCATCATTAACAAAATCCTAAACCAAGATTTGAATCCTTCATATATTCATAACGTTCAACCCAGAATCTCCATGTCTTAACTTTTATGGGGCAAGAAATTTACATTTCTATACAATTGCACACGAAATTTGACCTGCTTCTCACAGCTAACCTATAAACAGTTCTCAAATCTTTCCTTTACCGTTGTTATTAAAACTGCAAATCATACACTAGAGTTACTAAAACATAAATAAGGAAACGAGAATTATCCAATCAAACCTGAAGATGGGACAATTGCATCTGTTTTAGAAAATATTGGCAAAGAACCTTTGAATTCATTCACTCTCTTGGAGTCAACTTCATCGCAAGTTTTCGCAGTCCTCACAACACTTTCCTCGAATTCATCATCAACAGAACCCGAATCATACTCTTTCTCCACATAGTCATCCCCAGAAACCATCGCAGAAACCTTCTGGATGAGCTCATCAAACACCTGAAAAATTTTGTCTTGCTCGATCAAGTGCGCCGCCTCCTTCTTCTGCTCAAGGCATCGAAACAGTACCATTGATTTCCGAACTTCTTGCAGCACGGAAAAGATTTCAGGGGGCACATCCTCTGGAGGCGCTTGCTTTGAAATGTCCTCCAATTGAAGAGCTTTCTCTGTTTCCACTGTCTGGACTACAGAGATGGCGGCCTCGACCACTTCGATGGAGGGTCTCGGCGGGAGGGTTTGGTAGATTCTAGTGATTTCATCAACAGTTTCTGCACATGCGTGTGGCGGGTTAGTCGTCGCCGGGACGGAGGCCATGGCGGAGAGGAGCTGCGTGGGCAAGATCAATGGTTGACGTTGGTTATATATGAAGCTAATCATTTATATCTTCTTAGAATATATAAGCATATTATCATCAAATCATTAAATTTATAAATATTATTATATGAAAATTTTATTTTTGAAGAAACAATTATTTTATTTTTTTTATTTAATCATAGTTAATACGTACATAAATAGAGATTATTGGATTAATAATATTTCGATATTCCCATTTAGAGCAATATTATTATAATGCACGTGGAAAATATTACTCATATTAATGATGTAATAATCAATGATATCAAACATACGGAAGAAGGTATAACTTGTAAGAAACATGCTAATTTTCTATATAGCTATATTAATCTCATCTGAATACAGAGATAAGAACCCCTGAACCGTATTTTAAAAAAATGGAATGTATAAAATTTCACTTTTCTATAATGTTAAAATTGAGTTTTGGTCATACGTTTTTCAATTTTTGATACTTTTAATCATCTTTCATCACGAGTGTTTATATAACACTGCACACTCGAGCTTCATGCTAACGTCATATTGACGTTAGGCCAAAGCCATGCTGCTTACATTAGAAAAATGAACGAAATTACAAATATACGAAGATATATAGCGTGTTAAATTTGACTCAATTAAGAGTAGGTTTCTTGTGAGACGGTCTCACGAATCTTTATATTTGAAACGGGTCAACCCTACCGATATTAACAATAAAAAGTAATATTTTTTAATGGATGACCCAAATAAGATATCTGTCTCACAAAATACGACCCGTGAGATCGTCTTACACAAATTTTTGTCCTTGATTAATTAGATTACATGATCTATTTATAACATATAATTATGAGTTTAGGGTGTAGTTTTTCAAATATTTAATCAGTATCAAGAATTTTTTTTATAGTCATACAGTCTTCAAGCTTTAAACCTCTATAAATCTTTGTATAATTTTTTTCCCGTACATTATTACTTTTCTGCATTAATTTATTTACTCATTTGATTCGAGTGTTTTCAAATATATATCTCAACCCTCCATTTATCTAAACTATTACCTATTCTCTATTTGAAGATGATCATTTTTCTCTTGAATATATAATATAGATAAAAACTTGTATGAGACGATCTCACGGGTCATATTTTGTGAGACGGATATCTTATTTGGGTCATCCATGAAAAAATATTACTTTTTTATACTAAGAGTATTACTTTTTATTGTGAATATCGGTAGGGTTGACCCGTCTCACAGATGAATAGTCGTGAGAATGTCTCACAAGATACATACTCTGTAATATAATACAATAATTTAATTGTCACTCTAATTTTATTAATTCATAACAACCATTGACTTTTAATTAAGATGAACCTTACAGCCACTCATCTTGATGGAGATCACTAGATTATTGTAGTCTTTTTGAACTTTCATGTTATCCATATTTCGGGTAAGTATTTGATCAATTATCGAGAGAGTGTTTATAACCTTTAACAAAATAACGATTCTCTATGTTTTCTCTACTCTATAAATCGAACTTCTTAAATTCAACTCACAAATTCAAGCTCTTTACATCTAATAAAGGCGTGATCGTGAATGTTAAGTATACAGTGTAAACAAATCGTGTCGGTTCGTATTCAAAATTATCGAATTTGAACCAAAATTAAACATGTTTGGATTTTTTTTAGCAAAACTCGAGATAAAATTATTTTTTTCGATAGTTTATGAGTCACTCGCAAATTTTAATATTTTATTAATATATATAACATAAATTTGGAGTATTTATAACCTTTATTTTGAACAAAAATTTAATAAGTTGAGATTACCCACCCGCATTTTATCGCTTGAACTTCTTTGCTGACTTCTTGTGAGATTGTCGGGGCAAAATACAATGAATTCAATTTTTTAGTGTTTACGGATTAAGTAGTTGGCAAAAACTTGTGTGAGAAGGTCTCACGGGTCGTATTTTTTGAGACGGATATCTTATTTGGATCATCCATGAAAAAATATTACTTTTTATGCTAAGAGTATTACTTTTTATTGTGAATATCGGTAGGGTTGACCCATCTCACAGATAAAGATTCGTGAGACCGTCTCACAAAAGACCTACCACAAGTAGTTTTGATTTTGTCATCATTACAAAACATTTAAGAAAATATCCAACAACTTACTAAAAATAACAAAATCAAAAAATAAAAGAAATAATGAGTTCAGATTTATCTAAAAAATATATAAATTTATAGAAAAATATAAATTATAGTGTATCATCTGTTGAAATGTTTAGATGAGAGGTTGAATAAACAATTGATACAATTTTATTTTTCCTGATTAATTTAACAGGGTTGACAACTAAATTATATATTCTCGAGTGTCGATGTCAGTTGACTAACAAATAAGTGTGGAAAGAAGCCAAACTGATAAATTAGAACAAATCACAAACAAGGTTTGCTAAATAAATTGAAAAATAAACTGAAAGTGGAAAATACACATGCATGTTTCTAGATGTTCAAAGACTCAAGCTCCTACATCAAACCGTCTTCTTTTTGGAAGGCTCACACTAGAAAATTTTGGATAATACAAGTAATTTGCAAGATTTCACTTCAGTTTAGACCTAAACACTTCCAAACTGAAACTTTTAATATATATCAACTGATAATATACATTATGCAAACTGCTATTCAAATATAATGAATTACATTACTATCTTAGCACTTAATGATATTTAAATTATCAGATATAATTTTTTTTAAGATGTGCTCGATTGATTGAGTTTCGTTGAGGTACATGAAGGCTTTGATTATTGAATATTGGCAGTGGTGAGAATCTCTTTTTGTTAGGCTGAATTCTTTTTTATATATAGTTTTTGAAATAAAATATATGTTTCAAAAGAAAGTGTTTGTTGACTTGTTTTTAATCTATGTTGACATTTTTGTGACAATCGTACACCGTTGAGATTGGTTTTGTATCACACAATTTTAATTAATCACTGTTTTAATATTCTGGTGTAAATTACTTATGGTAAACTGAAATTCTTGAAACTGAACGAGGAAACCAATAATCTGGTAAGAACTAATTTAATTTGAGACCGTATAAATTTAGTTCGATTAGATCAGTTCAGCTTAATTCAGTTTTGCATTAATTATTTATTAACACTAATACATAAAAATTTTGATCCAACATATAGTGATTTAACCATTATACTTTGATGATAAATTTTTATCGTAACGAAAAATTTTATTTTACGATAAAAATAATATATTAACAACAAAAACTTATAAATATAAACGTGGGAGTCATATTTAAATTTTTATGCTGTTTACCTTATAATTTTTTCAATGCCAGAATTTACCTATTTATTATTTTTGTAGAAAATGAAAAATAAAATAATATCTTCAATCAGACAATATACTGTGTTTTTCGAAAGAAAAAGACAATATAATTCAACTGTTATTTATTGTCGCAAAGACATTTTTTTTATTGACACGATATCCACAAATGATAATAAGCCCCTAAGTCAATATTAGACTTAAAATCCATTAAATGATGGTCCGGAAAAAATAAATAAATAAATAATAATAATAGTAAAAATCCATTGAATGAGATGTGAATCCATCACTGCCGACAATTTATGTATGTAATCCTACTATACTAGTATTTTTGGCACGTGCAAGTTTATACCAACAAAAAGAAGAACTAAAAAGTTTAAAATTATTTAAAATAAAAATTATATAGATTATTTTTTACGATTTATGTATTTTATGATAACATCATGCTGATAAATTTATGATATCATATTTTTTTTATTGAATAATGAATGTTAAATGAAATAAGGATAATGTTGACATCTAAAATTGATCGACCATGATGTCCATAGTGAATGAATGTCGAAGATCGAATTTATATATATTCTATTTTATTAAAGTTAAGAACATGATAATAACCACCTAAGAAGAACACCAATTTTTTCTTCCAACTTTACCCTTATATGATTCTAATATTATACTTTGGTTTTTTGCTTTAAATCTCAACACACAATTTTTTTATTTTATTTCAATAATTCAAATGTCAATTTACTCCCTCCGTAATTTGTCAAATTTCACTTTAGTCCATCGATCATGATAAAAAAACTGTACACACACGCATCGCGTGTGCAGAGTAACTAGTTTGTATAAAATATGAATAAAAAATATATCTAACTAAACTAAAATAGGTCTTTTGTGAGATGATCTTACGAATTTTCATATGTGAGACGAGTCAACCTTACCGATATTCACAGTAAAAAGTAGTACTAATAGCATAAAAAATAATATTTTTTCATGGATGACCCAAATAAAATATCTGTCTCACAAAATACGAGCCGTGAGACCGTCTCACACAAGTTTTTGCTATTAAACTATTAAAGTACAAGAGTAAGTCTATTGTGAAATGATCTTATGAATCTTTATATATAAGACGGATCAATCCTACCGATATTCACAATAAAAAATAATATCTCAGCATAAAAGTAATATTTTTTCATGGATCACCCAAATTAAAGATCCGTCTCACAAAATACGACCCTTGAGGCAATCTCACACAAGTTTTTGCCATTAAACTATTAAAGTACAAGAGTAAGTCTCTCAATAGTCTTACGAATCTTTATTGGTGAGACTGATCAATCCTACCGATATTCACAATAAAAAATAATAATCTTAGCATAAAAATTAATACTTTTTCATGGATGACCAAAATAAGATATATGTCTCACAAAATACGACCCGTGAGACCGTTTCACACAAGTTTTTGACAAAATTATAATTAAAAAATAATCCAAGTAATAATAATATCTAAAAGTTTGGATAAAAACACTTGGATATAGATTAAAAGAACATGACCCCATAATATAACTAAAGTAATGTTTTGCCCAATGAGGTATATATGTATATCATATTGAATATGCACTTGATTATCTTGATACTGTCTAGGTGTACGCGCAAAGCACACACAAAGCCCGAATAGTAATTCGGAGAAGTCGGCACCGAGTGACGCCACACGCCTACAAATTCCTTGTTTTGTCGACTTTCGGGTGTTGGTTTTTCCGGCTTTGACTTCATTCGCACCACGTCTGCAACCACCATTTTCCATTTTTCTATTACAATCCAATTTATACCGGCTACAATCTTTCGACGTTCACGCGCAAGCGCAGATCTTGATTATTGCCTATGGCTTCAGCACCGATGACGAAAAAGTTGGGCAGTGAGGCAGAATCACCCGCGAGTATGGGCTCGGAGTCTGGCTCCGAGGAGAGATTGCGAATAAACAATGGTTCTGCCAAACAGGATGGTAAGCATAGCACCAGCATCAGGAGCAATAGTGACCATGGGGAGAGGTTTGAGTATTCCGGGTGGGTTTATCATCTGGGGCTCAATTCAATTGGGCATGAGTATTGCCATTTCCGTTTCTTGTTCATCCGCGGCAAGTACGTGGAGATGTACAAACGTGACCCCCATGAGAATCCCGGCCTGGTATATGTTGTTTCCCCTTTCTGGGCTTTTTTTCCTGGACTTTTTCGTCAGCTTGTGCGCGGCTATCGTTATATTGTTTTATTTATTTATTTATCGTTGGTTAGCTCAGAAACAGTAACGGACTGTATTGGGGATAATTTAAAGCATTTTGGATGAGAAACTTGTAGTTTTAAATGATTGCGAATAAAGTTTGATTTTTTTTTAAAGAGATCGGCTTCTACACAGGAGAAAGTTTGCTTGAGAACGCGTGGTTAATTTTTTAATATGGTTTGCACGACGAAGAATGGGTCAAAGTTATGTGCATGTTACATTGATGGTTCGTACTTCATATATTGAGTCTTGAGATGTTTGAGGTATCAGTGATATGAGGGACTTTAGATACCCTTTTCCAATACACACCTAGGCTGGCCTAAGTTTCCTTGTTTTATGGAATCTTGGTTGAAAACTTACCAATTACCATCAACTTTGAATATTTTTTAATTGTAGTACTTCTGGCCTTGGATGATAGAAACATCTCTGTACGTCTTCCATTCACACAATATTGGCACTTGCATCTCTATCTCACTAATGTGCTAGTTTCATGCATATGTACACGTTTGGTCATGAAGATAAACAGTATACCATGGTCATTTTGTTGAGGTTTGTGCCTCATGTCACAAGAATATTTAGAGAACTTTTATAGTAGGGTTTAATATTAAATCTAATCTCTGCAATGTGTTTTCCTGTTCAATAATTGCATATTCCAGAAGCCCATTCACAGGGGTGTCATAGGGAATACGTTTATGGTGGAGGAGTCAGGACGTCGGAAGGTTAACCATGGTGTAAGGGCAATTCAACTCTTACATTGTTTTGATGGATGTGTTACTTGACTTCATTTGTTCTCTCTTTTGTTACGTTTTATTTCCTTTGTTTTTTCCATGCTTGAAGTAAAAATTATAAGGTATAGATATATATAGCTAATTGTCCTGTGGATATTTGGTTTATTTTGTAGGATCTTTATGTGCTAAGGTTCTACAATCGGTTGGATGAAACCAAAAAGGGAGAAGTAAGTTATAGTTTGATTACATTTTATACATTAAAGAAAGTGAGTATGAATGCACGAGGAAGACAACCACATTACTGCAATACTGCTATGGTTGCTATTTTAATTATCTGCATTTGCATTATTATGCTCCACTTTCTCAAGTTCAGAATTTTTATTTATAATTTATTCAGCAAAGAGAAACTAATCTATCAGCCTTATTAACAGTAACAACTTTGTGAAACTTTAGTTCTGAATTATTTCCATTTTATTGGTCTCAAACTTATGTAACATGTATTTTATACTGAAGTGAATTGGTCCGGAGCAAATGATCCTTGACTCAACTGTGAGAATCAGCGTGTATTAATAAGACCTTATTTTCTTCCAAACACGAAATCTTCATCCTGTTCTTGCGTACTTGCGGTGATCGCCAAGCTAAATGATTGCATCTTGAAGATAACCTAATGAACAAGATTTCCATAGAATCATGTGTTTAGTGCATGAAGTTGCTTATTCTTAAAGTGGTGAAGCCTTAATGTGCATACTTGGGCTTTTGATCAGGATGACACCGTTATGCTGCTGCGAGTTACTTTTAAATTTTAGTACTCATAGTTTAAGTTGCTCACATTGAATAATTATTTGGCTGCTGCAAGATTGCTTGTGCTACTGCTGGTGATGCCCGGAAATGGATGGAAGCTTTTGATCAGGCTAAGCAACAGGTATTGATATGCTTTTCAGACCAGTCTTAAACTTTTCTTGTGCACGAAATTGTGGTATAGTTTTTTCATTATTATGATGCCGACTTTGTTTCACTCTCACTCATCTTGTTTTAATATTAGACTGTTATATTGATGGCCATTTTTTTGAGCCTCGAAGGACGTTTTTGACGTTCTAAGATATGTGTTGGAAAACATTAGTAAATTGTTTTATAAATATTGTGGGTATGTTTATATAAGACTTGCTGATTGCAGTTGATGTTAGCATAGAGCCATTCAACATGTCTATGCATTTTTAATTGATTGGTTTGATTTGCAATTTAATTATGGATATCATTTTTTATTAAGAAATGATATCCACTCTCCATACAACTAACAAGTTTCCCTATAACAAAGGTATCACTTTATACAATTTATTTTGAAATTTTGGATCATTATTCTGCTCATGTATCTCACTATATGTTGTATTGAAGGTAGAGTATGAGCTTTCAAGAGACAAAAGCGTGAGAAACAAGCTGAACATGGAGGATGAGTATGTTAATTCACTCCTTAAATATTTTTCCGGAATTCTTATTCAGAGATTTCGAGTCTTCTTTTCTCATTATGAAGTATTTCACCAGATCAATCCTCATGAATAATAAACTTCCATGTCATTATACATTACTTTGTTTCTACTCCTACACTACGACATCAAGATTGAAATTTTGAGAAGAGATCAACTACAGGAAAATGTACAAACTGCTTGCATTTTGATCTTAGAATAATTTTAATTCTGAATGATTATGTTTTCTATTATGCATGTTGGCCATGCAGTTCTAGCCAATATGATTTGCTATTTACTCGTATAGTTTATCTTTTAGGCTTACACTTTGAGCTATATGAGTTACTAGCACAAAATGTAAGATTGATTTTCTTTTTGGAAGGATTAACCTGGAGGAACATCGGCCTAGAGTACGGCGTTATGCACATGGTCTGAAGAAGCTAATAAGGATTGGTCAAGGTGAGGCAGCATTACGTGGTTGGCATTCTTCTTAGTGGCCTTAATTGGGTTATTGGTACAGAATTATGTTTATAGGATCTTATACGCATGTATTGCTATATTTAGACGATTGTTAGAGAGACATTCTCCTTATCAAAATGTTGGCATTGCTTTTATTTTTTCCGAATCACCTCCATGGAGCTTGTGTGCATAAATACGTGTGAAAGTAATTGTTCTTGTTTCCTGTTATCAGCTGTGTAAACAAAATAAATACTCTAGACCAAAGGTCTTGTGTTTCAAATGACTTTTACCTCTTCTTTAATGTTTCAACCAAAATTTTCACAAGCAGCCCAGATACCTTAGTTTTAAACTGTGAAATTACTAAAACAAATCATAACTCTTATTCTTTAATGTAACGATCATACAAGTGTCAAATTATCTCGAGTGTGTGTAGCATTTTGTTTTTTCTTGTGTACTTATATTTTGCTTTGTACCACATCATAGAATTGCTCTATGGTTATAGTAGGCCAACATATATTTTCTGTGATTTCCTTTTGGGGAATTTAGTTGCTGTTCTGTGATTAGAAATATCAAATATTGTTTTGTGATTGATTTATCTTTGCTATAAACAGGGCCTGAAATGCTTCTGCGCAAAACCTCAGACTTAGGTTCTGCTGGTAGATTGGATGCATATTTTGATGCCGATGGTGGAGATGTGGTCGAAACTTATGAATGGAAATGTGTCCGTACGATCAATGGTAAACTTGTGTTCTTGTTTTACATAATATTTTATCTAAGATAGTGCATTGGTAATATCTTTTTGAACTTGAAAGACAAAACAAAAAATCTCATTTATCTTACACTGTGCATTTCATCATTTTAAGTATTAACATGAGTGATAAAAAAGGATTCTTAGTTAAAATTCAAATTTAACAGCATTGTGTATCATGTGCTGGTGGTTGACTCCATGTTTGTCTGATGCATGTAACTAATTTTTCTTTGTTTTTTCAGAATTATTTAATTTAAAATGAACTCGTCCATTTCTATTAAAATATGAAGGAGCTTTTCTTCTGTTACGAATGTGTGAGTGTGTGGGAGGATTCTGACGCAATTTGTACACACATCGTTGAATATGTAATTGTGTGTCCTCTGATGACTTAAACGTTTTGACAAATTAGCCAATCAAAGTTGGACATAGTACATGCTATAATTGGAATTGAATGAATGTTGGGGGTTTCATGGAACTGTTGCCAATCTTTTCCCTAGGATTTTAAATTTGTTGCTTCCTGTTGGGACCTAAGGTATGAGTTTAGTGAAGGGACCCAGATACAAATTGAAAACATGGTTATAGGGGTCTGCAAGTGTTGTAATCAGCAGCATTTGGAAATCAGATACTTGGTCTAAAAGTGGAGTTCTTAGTTTTTAGATGCATTAAAATTTTATTCTGGCAAAAATATTAATGTCTCTATGGATTTCTGATATACGATTGCGAACAAATTTCATTAAATTTATAGAATGGAGAAATGCCTTATTTGAGAATAGGAATAGGAAGCAAAGAGGACGTGATTACTTGTGGACCAGAACAAATATTCTTGCTTTGAGATATCATTTGGTATTTATGAGAATTATATCCTACTTAGATAACTGTCCCTAACATATGTTCTTCTCGCTCGGGTTTCAGGTGTGAGAATATTTGAAGACATGGTGCACTCAAAGGTAGATAGTTGATCAAATGTCACTGTAATTCTCATGTTGTGCATATTTCAAACTTCTGTTAACAGATCATTCTACTCATGGTTTATTTTGGAGCGGAGACTAGAATGCATCTCCCTTCATGTTAAATTATAATGTGGATTTTGGCATAATGATTTCATTGAATGCTTTGCTTCTTTTGAAGAGTGGCAAAGGCATTCTTGTCAAAGCTGTTGGTGTTGTTGATGCCAGTGCAGATACTGTTTTTGAAGTTGTATTGAGTACTGAGCGACATATGAGATATGAGTGAGTTGGCCTGATTAATGAATTTGGATTTACCTTTTCAACTGAAAAATAGTTAATGCATCTTTTACAGGTGGGATACGTTAATAGGTGACTTGGAGTTGGTGGATTCAATAAACGGACACTATGATGTTGTATATGGTACATTTGATCCGCGTTATCTTACTCGGTATGTTTATTTTGCATTAGCTTTCTTGTATTATAATATTCTCTTTTGGAGATAAAAGAGGACACATTGAACATTTGGTTTAAATCTCCTCGGGCATTTTGGTAATACTTTCATTGAAGAATCCTAACATTTTTATTTATCGCTCAGCATTATATCCTCTTGGCTTCACATTAGAAGGTAACTGATATAAGAGAGAACTTAATCAATGATTATATTACCACAGGATGCTGCTAGTTTGAAACTTATTCAAAGGGTTGTTTCCTTGTTTGAGGACCTGTAAAGGCTTGAGTTTATACCAAGTTATTGACTATGTCGAGTGATAGTGTTATACTTGACTTAATCATTTCCAGAGATTGTACTGCCTTATATTTTATATATAATTGGTTATCACTTTGTGGAACCGAGAAGTTCATCTTGGCTGAAAGTAAACTGTTTCAACCCATTGTGTCGATTGACTTCGCAAATCTTTTGTATGCTGAGAGTTAGTGGCTGCATCTATGTGTGTTTTCTTCAAGGTGTTCCCCTGCTATGTAATAACCCAGATCTCTATGATTTCATGGAAGTGTAATTTAAATATCAAAGAAGCTTATAGCGGCTGCATGATATAATTGGCTTGAATTCATGCAATTGTTAGGCTATAGCCTTTCTTCCTGTTCGATTTTGTGGTTTTTTTTTTGAAGTCTTATCATCTAAATATTTTATTCTTATCTCTTTATTCATTATTTCAATCCATTTCATGAAGAGAAATGATGTTTTTTTTGCTGTTATTTTCTGCCCATATGATCGATCATTATTTCTATGATGATCTACATGCAGGTGGAAGTCAAAAAGGGATTTTGTCTTTTCAAGGCAATGGTTTCGTGGACAAGATGGAACATACAGTAAGCATTTGCTATTTTGTGGCTTCTCCATGCTTACATTCAGTTAGCTTCACTTGATGCATAATAGTCAAACTTCAATACCCATAATCATTCATTTTCTGTTCTTGAAAATTGTTAGAGCTTTAGAGTTTAGAAACTTCCATAAGCTAGTGATTCAATCAGTTTGTCATTCACAATACTTTCTTAAGACACGGGTGAAGAATGCAGGTCACGTAGAGTTTGAGAATGTCTCAATATCAGATTTATTGAGAGATTGAGCTTTTGTGTATTGTTGATATGGTTAGGGTATTGTTTAGCATTTTGTCGTGAGTCCGTTTATTGTAATTAAAAGCCTTTAAATATTTAATAAAATATCAATTTTTGTTGCCAAAAAAAAAATACTTCTTAAGACACACTGTTAAAATAGTGGATCAATGTCGCCCAACTCTACTCGCCGCGAAATAATCTTTCTAGAGTCTACTTTGAGTGGTAATAATAATAACCATTCTATAAATTTGTCGTCCATAATTATTTTCCGTACAAATACTTTCCAGGATTTTTTGTATTAGTTTAATTTTAGAATACATTTGACTTTCTGAAGATGAAGAATAGATGTTTTTGTGTTATTAATCTGGAATAATATCAATTTTTTTCTTTGGAAATGACTGTCCTTCCTGGATTTAGTAGTACATGATGCAGTTTAAATCAACTAAACCATTTTGTGATTGACAGTCTTTGTGCACACATTGTGCAGCAATCCTGCAGTTCCCCTCTGTACACAAGAAGCAGCCTTCAAGATCTGGATACAAACGCACAAAAATTAACCGTAAGATGATTCAATATAATCAACATGAATTTCCAGTATTTGGTAATCAGTTTCTGTATTGTACTTGAGAAGATAGAGGAACCGGAGAATAGAATCATCTATATGCTTTTTTTTTTGGCTTTTATTTTACCTGAAACAATAGAAGTTAAAAGCTCATTGGTAACTGCTGGTGTATTTGCCATATGAGACGTGATACCCAAATTTCATGCTTTTGGAAGTCAATACAGATAACACGATTTGTCATTGCCTCTCCTTTTCATTTTCCGTTTGGTTTATCAAAAATATTCTGAAGCGTTGGCATGAGACTAGCAGCGGGTAATTACCTACTTAGACTTTGTATGGTAATCACATGATTGGAGATTGCATGAAATCTCAACTGAAATAGATTTTCAATCTGTTGGCAATATAGTTTTCCCATGGGTCCAATGATCTTAAGGTGAAAGTTATTTTGTATTCCGTCCAAAAAAAAGTTATCTTGTATCAAATACCACATTTACTGTCCTAATAATAGCAGTTCTGCATGAGAGCCAAATTGTTATTCATTCTATGTTTTTGTTGTTTATGGGTGCTTTGTCAGCATTTTCTCTCGTAGTTCAAGTTTTTTCTTCTTCTAATACCCTTTAAATAATGTATGTCAGATAGCTTGATTGTCCTTAATTTTTCAAGTTGGCAGAAATTCTCAATGCCTGGTAGTTACCTTTTCGATTTGCTTCACTATGTAGCTTCCACATGGGAAATTAAGCACATCTTCATCGCCAAAAACTGTTAGATGTCTTGTGACACAAACACTGGAGATAAACCCAAAAGGTTGGCTTAAGTGGAGGAATAATCACTGCCAGAAGTTTGAAAAGACTGTTCCTTTTGCATTGCTGAATCAAGTAGCAGGTTTGTTATGTTTTATCCGAATTTGCCCATAATGTCGTGAAACATTAGTGAGAGGAGTCCCTTCCAATCACTGATCTGATTCCTGTTTGCTTTTCTTACTGCTTTCTATTGTTCATACTGTTTCCCATCCTCATAAAACTGGGTTTCTCGTAAATTTTTAAAGGAGAGAAGATACAAGTCTTTAACTTTTTTTATAGGTAATCATAGTTAGGTTGAAGTTCAAATCAAATTGCCTCCATGATTTCTTGTCTCATTATTGTCCAAAATTCGAGAAATATAACCATTATACTTCTTGATTATTTGAAGGAGCTGGTATAACCAACGATTCTTATTTCTTCTTTTGAAACCTGTGATCTAAAACTTAACTCTCTATTTAGATGCCCATTAGTTGCCGCAATTCCTTTACCCCCTTAAGTGATTCAACTCTGCTTAGCAATGCCTAAACTTCATCTATCCAGATTCTCTTCCTCTGCTCTAACACATGCTAATACTTTACTTTTTTTTCCATTTTCCTCTTAGTTGCACAAATCCTTTATTACTTTATGATATTTCAGGTCTCAAGGAATACGTCGCAGCAAATCCAACACTTGCATCAGATTCATCTACCATGGTAGTTCATACAACTTTATCCGATCATTCTGGGTCCTTGAGTGAATTTGAGGATACAGAAACAATAGATGAGTTTTACGACGCAATTGCTGCTGATTCTTCATCAGATGACTGACGACGACGACGACGACGACGACGAAATGGGAGTTAATAAGGTTATATTCCTTACTTGGTGTTGGGAGTATTGTATCATCTACTTTTAAAGGACTTCATTGTCTTCTAACTTTTGTTGTTTTTTGGCAGGTCAAAAAAATTAAGCTGAAGAATGTTTCATGGGCTATAGCAGGTTTGGCACTAAAGAAGGCTTCAGGTATTTTATCCAATCACTGTATTAAAGAATAATTCTAGTTTTTTTCCTGATATTTTTTTCCCTCTAACAATAAATATATTTTTGCATTTAAAGTATTCTTCAATCATCTCTCTCATTGATTTATACAGATCCAGACCCAAGTAATCAGTTGAACTCGAAGGTACATCCAATCAACCTAGATTCAAGTCAGTTTCAAGGGTCCATGAGGAGAGCAAAGGATGAAGCTGATAAGAACTGCTGGTCTTCTCCAGATGGTTCTGGATTCATGATAAGAGGGAAGACATACTTAAAAGATAGCATAAAGGTCTATTCAGTATTTTAAATGCAATGTTTCCCTGATATTTATACCATATTTTTGTGATTATAGTGATGTTAAATCAAATACCCCCTGCCAACCTAAATTTTTTGCATAACTCAAGTGGCATTGAGGGTTAAAATATGGAAGGTTTCCTGCAATTGGTGCAATGTAGGATGATCAATTCTTTAATGCAAGGCTGTTTGGCTTATGCAATTAGTTGGAAAAACTAGAAAGTTGATCAACATTGAAGAATAGGAAGAACAGCAGAAATATATCACTTTTGAAAGCTGTAAAAATCATAGGATCTCTTTGATAGCTTCCAAGGATGTCTATTGAAGAAAGTAGTGAATTCTCGGCATTAAAATTGAGATACTTCAAATAGTTTATCGCTCTTTAATTGATTAAATTTATCAAAGCTCTTTCATATTTATAAACTTCTTTCAACCTAAGTCTTACCTGTAAATAACTAGGAAACACTATGATCAAGGATTCAAGGTGATTATTCTACGAGTAAATTTTGACTTAACTTAGTAATTCAAAGCCAGCTCTCAAAATGAAAAAAAATCAGAAACATTGAGTTGTGGAAAAAAGAAATATAATACTGAAATTGACAAATATCCAGAAAAAGATACTGAGTACTTGCATCACCTGCAGTATAAAATGTGGATACTAAAAGGACTATTTTACGAGCTATGTACCAATAACCATCCCTTGAAGCTGAAAAGTGAGGATGATTTCTCTTTAGGTGTTATATCTTCTTTTTTGTAGCATTCTAATAAGAGTTCCTGATTCTGTATCAATACAGTGTGTCAATTTAAAATTGCATGAAAAATATTTACTGGAAAATGCCCAAATTTGAATTCAAATGGAAACTGAGATTGACTTTAGCAGTCAATTAAATGGTTGTAAGTGTGTGTGCGTTGAACATGAATCCTTTTAAATTCTCAAATTAAGTTTTATTATCTACACGGAAGTAAATAAAAAAATTATGTCCACTAATGAGCATAATTTTTTTGTTTGTACAAAGGAATACATCCAGGCTATTAAGGTCCCTTCCTAGAGTTGTTATCTCTATTATATAATTTAAACTACAAAGAAAACTTTCAAAATATCAAATACTTTACAAGCACGCAACGCTTGTGCTGGAGCATTAGTTTATCATGAAGAGTAAGAATGTAGCTTTCTGGTAATGCATTAAATTTCCAGTTATCTGATCTATAATCTCGACAAGAACTTCAAGTTTATTTATCCGATATCTTTAGTCATCTACATTTGGTGTTGTTGAGTTCCCATTATAAAGCTGGAGTTAATCTAGTCCATTTACAAAGTAGACCCATCTTGTACAATGAACCGTTTTCTACATGGATGTTTATGCAACATTAGTTCAATTTTTTTTTGCATTGGTTCTTTTATATTTGTAGATATTTGCTCTCATACATTATCTATGATTATCTAACTTCATCAAATTGTACTTCCTGATCCAGGTAAAAGGTGGCGAACCTCTTCTTACCCTCATTGCAGTTGACTGGTTTAAAGTGGAAGATTGTGTCACAAATGTTGCTTTGCATCCTAAAAGCATCGTACAGGTAATGTAAAACATTGAGATTGCATCATTTCACGTTAGTGGAAAAACTATATGAGCTGATTTTCCATTCTATTCTATATTGATTCTCTTAACACCGTAACTGAGAGCTGTTGAGCTGTTACAGTTTGAATTTTCGATATGCTGACCAATGTTGTGGTCTTCTCAAATTGACTTTTGGAACGAAAAGCTTTTTAAAGTAGCTGCTTATTTTTCCACGATCTATAATAGTATGTTAGCAACCTCAGTTTTCTATAATCATGCTTGTAATAATTATTTTGGTAATTCATGAATTCAGAGTGATTGATCAACTGATGATTAATTGATCATGTAAGGTTAAATCCATTGTACTGTCCAAAATGTTTTTCAGACAGTGTTTCTTTACTAATTTGTGTCTGAATGGCATGGTCGTTTGGATTTCAACGAGAATTCTTTATGGATTGAAATTCCTCTTCTATCTTCCTGCAATTTCCCCTTAATTCTTTGTTGAATGAGATACACAGTTCATGAAGCCCCGTGTATGAGTTAAATATGCATTTTCTTTAAGTGCAATGCCATTGAAGTTTAAGCAGTTCCATGTGAGTGTTGCCTTTTGTTTCTTGTAGGATGCATCATGTTCCCTGATGTACTTCCACATCGTTTTTTGATATATTATTTGTTTTTCTTATTCTGTTGCTTTCATTCTCTCTTATGACAGCAATGTTGATAGTTGGAGTGTCTGCTTCGCTAGCTCAAGAATTGTTTTATTTCACTGATATAATTTTTCCCTCAGAGTATTTTCTGTCTTGTGATACCTAATTCAAAGAAAAAATTTCTTCTTTCTTTGTCTCAATTGCAGAGTGAAGCTGGGAAAAAGCTTCCATTCATCCTTGTCATTAATCTTGAGGTGTGCTGATAACTGTTGTCTATTCCTTTTCTTCAGAGTATTGTGAACATAATGTTTGAATGCTATATATTTTTGATTAGTTGTCTTTGTCTCATATTACAATATCAACTCCTTTTCATTGTGTAACTCTGTATTTTGCTTCAGAAACTCTATTGCAGGCAAAAAAACAAAATAGATGCTTGAGGTTGGTGGAAACTAACAAACGTTGTAGCAATTGTCACACACTTATTTTTGTGTCCTAGTGGAAAGCTCTTGTGATTTCTAAAACTGCACTGATGCTAATTTTGTACTGGGGGACCTATTATTGTGCAAAAAAGTTGTGAAGCAAAAACATATATGTATTTTAGGTGCACATAAGTCTAATTGAAGCTGGAAAATTCTCCTGCTTAATCTCAATGATGTAGTAGATTTTTTTCCTCTTATTTCTTGTAGCAACTTTTTTAATTGAATATTTTACACTTGTTTTCTTTATCAGGTTCCTGCCAGACCGAACTACAGCCTGGTTATTTATTTTGCGGCAGACAGGCCCATAAACAAAAGTTCTTTGTTGGGTAAATTTGTCAATGGCACTGATATGTTTCGTGATTCAAGATTCAAGCTTATTCCTAGCATTATTGAGGTAGCCCTATTTCCAATCACACGAAGTGGTGTCTTTTTGTGAAACATGCATGACATTCTCATAAATCATAATTTATCTAAATTTCTTATAACAGGGATACTGGATGGTAAAGCGTGCTGTTGGAACGAAAGCTTGCCTTCTGGGAAAAGCAGTAACATGCAAATACCTCAGGCAAGATAATTTTCTGGAGGTGAGAAATCATACCTTGTTCCCATTTTTCACAATTCTGCATCTATTATTGCTGCCTCTGAGCTGATTGAGTTAAACTTAAAAGTATTTTGGGCTTCATTTTTACATTACTCTGCAAGTGAGCGCAATTAGTTCACTGCTTATTGAAATGGTCTATTGCTACCCACTTTGTATGTTTCTTCCTCATCGGTTGCTATTTTTGTTACAGTTCGTATATCAACCTTATGGTGAACAAGATGACGTTAACGTTTGAGATGAACTATTATTCTGCTTGACTAGCTAGTTAGCCCTGTGAAACAAATCGATGGAGCTTTTGGCTTGGCCTGACCTGAGATTACTCAAAACGTCAAACAGTCATTCTTAAACTTGATTGCAAGAATTGTAGAGCTGATACCATGTTTCTAGTAGTGTATCAACTATCAAATAGGTTGAACAAATTATATGGTACCTATAAAAATAAGTCAATATCATTGTTGGCAACTAAAATCACCAGGATTTCTTTGGTTAATTTCCATTGAGATTTCTGCAAAGAACCTTGTGGACTGGAAAGCAAGATAAATGTGGCACTGTAATATTTCAGCTTATAGATCATTGTTTTATCTTACTTCATTGGCTGGACTAGGTTGCAGTCCCATGATAACTTCCTCTTGTCTTTTTAGTCTTTCTGTATTTGCAACTTATTAGCTACAAAGTTTCTCTAGTATAGAATATGGAGGCCTTTGACATTTTTACAGATTGGGCTATTGATGAATAACCCATCCTGCAGATTGACGTAGATATTGGTTCATCATCAGTAGCAAGAAGCGTCATTGGCCTTGTCCTGGGATATGTCACAAGCATTGTTGTTGATCTTGCAATTGTCATAGAGGTTCGTGTATTTTTATTTCCTCTCTTTGCCACTTAGTTTCATTGATAAAAATTGAATCGATATAGTGATGTTTTAGTATTGACATGCGATTGAATCATCTTAATATTGAAATCCTTGGGCATTTACTTGTAAGATCATTCCTGAAAAGCTATGGGTTGTCATGTGCTTATGGGACAAGATTGCTTTTGGTTTTAGCCAATCTAAGTTCTCGTCAATTTAATACGAAATAGAATTTATATTCTCCGGTCAACTTTGAAGAATAAATTCCGTTCTCTTTTCATCAAAAACTCATTCCATCAACTTACCTTTTTATCAGCCAATTTTTTTCGACATAGTGGGTTCCCATTGTCCACAAAGAGTGGCTTAGTTTTCTTTGGTGTTTCTGCTTGCTGTAATGTGCTGATATTCACATCTTTTATTAGATGTCTTTTATTCAACATGTTATTACTAAATTAGAGCATGTTTGTTTTGTCTTCGGCTGTGGCTTGTATTTTTAGCAATTACGGAAAGCATGGATGTTACATGTGAAGAACGTCTCCTCTCTCTTTATTACAGGCAAGAGAAGAGGCGGAACTCCCAGAATATATTCTTGGAACCGTTAGACTAAATCGTTTTCAGCTTGATTCTGCTGTAACGTTGAAGGTTTGAGGTCACCTATACATGCTACTTGTTCGATAAAACATGACACAGATGATTTTTGTCTACTTTATACTAGAGTACAAAAATTGGTACATGCAGATATATTAATGCTACGATGGTTGAGCAAGCATTTGTACATCGTCTTGCTTGTCATTCTGTATTGCGTTCGGATTGTGAAAAGGGTGTATCTAGATAGGCTTTTGGATCAATTTTCCATGATAGCTATTTGGAGTGAATACAAAAATAATTTAGTTGTTCATATGATTAAATTAGCCAAATGAAGTAGAGTACAATTTATTATGAGAGATGAGAATAATTAATTCTGGTGTGATTATGATTATATATCTGGATTATTGTTCATGTGAATTTTATTTCATCAAAAATAAATATTCTTTTTCAGTTAGTAAATATTATGCTAGAAATTACGAGTTTGGAAAATATAATACACAAGTATTAATAATGAAGGATCAACGAAACTGAACGTTGATTTGTTTAAAATAAAAATATAGAAAATATTTAGATTGTGTGTACCGGATTTTAGGTGTTCTTAGATTGTGTGTATCGTATTTTAGGTGTTGTGTACAGATGTTATAACACCTATCCACAACATGCAGTAGAATAAATGAGGTAACCACATAAATAAAGTTTTATGACTAAAACAAGATATAATAAATTATGTACAAAATATTCACTAGAAATTGTAAATAATTTACAAAATTAATATTAGTGAAACTTCGAAAAACGATATTCCTTAACAGGTCAATGTAGTAAAGTGCATCTCAAATAAAAAATTACAAACCACGGATGCGCTGATTGTATTGCCAAAACCCGGGAGTCACAAGTAATTCTTTGACCAACACTTTACATGAGTGTTGTCTTCGATTGTCTGCAATACTTTACGGCAACACAAGAAAACAATGTAAGTCAATTGCGCGAAATCTTCACTTATAAATTCTTTTCTCTTCATGCAATTCTCGACCATCAACAACAAAAGTATCTTTAGTCACACACACCTCTCTGTCGAGCTGTTCTCATGTTATCTTATTTATGTCCTCTTTTTTCCCTAAATTTTATTCTTTGTATAGAGTCTTACACACATAAAAATCAAGAATTTCATTAGGAAAAAATTATTTTGAATAGTAATATGATATTTAGAGAACTTATCATTAATATAAATAATATTATTAATATAAATAATATTATCGAACAAAGAAAAAATTAATTAAAGAAAATATCATTAGTTTAGAAAGGAAAAACTCCATATTTAAATATATCATTATTATCAATAAAAGAAAAAATTAATTAAGAATATTTAAGAATAAAATATTCCTTTAAGAAACATTGAATAATTTTATCATCTCATATATTGTTTTGTTTGCACAATTATATTTTTTCATCTGTAATACCATTGACAATTATGCAACAAACAATAAAATCTAAAACATTTTATTTGGACTGTATAATCGACATGATTTAATTGATATTTACGAGTATATGCTTCATATTACTATATATAAATAAGCTTTTTCACATTTGAAGGGTAGACAATTGTATTTTGGTCGAATATTAAATGCTTAGAAAGTTACGTAGGTCGAAATTTTATATTCATTGATTTCAAATTTTGTGACTTGTTTGGATGAATAAATTTGAAGTCAATTTCAAATCAATTTGTGCAATTTCAACAGTAATTGTGGTAGGTCATTTACCAACATTTTGTAAGACGAACTTGTCACATTTGACTTGCTTATTGTGTTTGTTTTGCTACCATGATTTATGAAATATTGCGTTAGCCAAAAAATTCACACAATGTGCATAGAATGATAATTGTTACGGATCTTTATGTCATTAAAAAATTATGATAGATTCCAAATAATCCAAGATTTACGTGATCATTCTCCAAATCAAACACTATTTTTCAAATCGGCAATTTTTTTTTTTTTTGGCTATTACCCCTCTTCATAAATCAGCAAGTATGACATCTACTAGAACACTTGAATCTATTATCATGAATCACATCAAATATCAAAATTCAATTTTCGTTTTTTTAAATTGAACTCTTCGATTTTTGAAGTGACGTTGAACACATATACACTCCACGTAGGAATCAATAGTTGCTTGATTTATTTATTTTAAAATGGATTTGTTTGAACAATAATATTTATTTTTTTATTTGTTTGGAAACCATAATTGATAAATTTTGAGTCGATTTTAGTGAAGAATCAAGTCTTAACTTAATCGCCAAGAATTGAAGGGACAACTCTTGCAACTTTAATCAATTAACTATAAAAAAGTCAAAAAAAAAATTTGATTTCCCATTGCTTTTATTAGAAAATCGAATAAAAGTAGACCATTGAATGGACCAAAAAGGAAAGATAATTAAAGAGGGAGAATCTCACAATCACCTTGTCGTAGTCCTTGTACGCTTTGCATCGCATATTTGTTCTCAATTTACTTTTTCAAAAATTAGATTTTTTTTTTAAAATAATCATTTTTAATATTTTATCATAAGTTTTCTTGGAATTTTTTTTATAAAGTAAAGATAATATAAGGTTTTTTTATTATAAAATATGAGATAATGTGGTAATTGCTAATTATTATGATTTATCTTTTATTTTTAAAAAATGATTTGTATTTTACTATATATAATACAAAAACACCTTATATTATATATAGAGTAGGTATCTTGTGAGACGGTCTCACGAATTTTTATCTGTGAGACGGGTCAACACTACCGATATTCACAATAAAAAGTATACACTCTTAGCATAAAATGTAATATTTTTTCATGGATGACTCAAATAAGAGATCCGTATCACAAAATACGATCCGTGAGACCGTCTCACACAAGTTTTTGTCTTATATATAATATAAGAAAACAAATTATTTTCAAACATTTTTTGTTTTTTTCCTCCCAAAAAATTTCTATAATCGTATTTTTTTTAATTCTTTAAAAATACGATATAATAATAAAGTAAATTCGAATATAATTATTATTTTTATTTAAGTTATTATATTTGCTTTATTATTTCTCGCCAAGCCCAAAAGATGTCACTTTCTTACGCAAGTGACAATCTTAAGACTCTTGTCAGACTTTTGAGTTAACTATAGGTCAATCCACTGTCTGACGCCGATCACCACCGCCGGAACCGCCTCTATGGACGGCATCTGCAGCATCCCGCACCATCAGAGTCAGTTTGTAGCAGACGGGATTTCCGAGCAGCTATCATCTCTTTCTCTCGAGTGTGATGACGAACAGAAAAATACAGAGAAGTCGGAGAAAGATCCCAGAACAATCGCTAGAAAGTAAGCTTTTTTAGCTCTGGAAAGTATAGTTTCTTAATCATGCTACTGAATTCTCATTGTGGGTTTTGTTTGTTTTTTTTTTTTGTTTTGTCGTGTTTTTTATTTTTATTTTTATAATTGTGTATGGGGAAGTAGGAGAGAGGGAAAAGGAATAGAAGGGAGATGACAATGTTGGTAGATTTTTTGGCATGACAGAGCCATGTGCGATCACTACAGCATGCTGTACTGGATTTTGTTGGGAATGAAGTTGGCTGGAATTTTGCATGACGTGGGAAATCCCTGTCTCTTTATCCACATTCTCAATTTTATTGTAAATAATACAACATATTGGGATGTTACCTCGTTAATTATGGGAACCAGTTAAAAAAAAAGGTTCAGGTACATATGTTCTTACGTGCAAAATCCATCCTTTGTAATTACAAAATTGGAAAGCTGCTTCTTGCGAGGTTGGTTTTTGGATAAATTATCTGTTAATCCTCCCTGACACTTTGGAGATCCTTAAATATGTGTTCTTGCGCAATAAAACTGGTTAAATCCATCAAGTATGTGCAGTAGCACACAAGCCTGCTAACTGCGGACTGTGTATCGGCTCATGGCTCGGCCCTGAGAGAGACCAAACCCAGCTATTCATTCTTCTTGGTGTGCTTGTAATAAGAATGTTTATGTACTTATATATGGCATGCCAATATTTTTTTTCATATGTTATCTTAAGCATTTATATATTGAGGTCTCGATAATATCATCGTAATTGATGTCAAAGGCACCTGAGCGATCACTTGTTTTTTTGGTCCACCTGATAATGTGCTGACATAAAAGAAGAATGCCGAAAGAATTTTCTTATTGTCAAATTTGTTTTTTACTTTAAATTTTAGATGTTGTTTTCTTGGTTCGTTCAGAGTCTTTTTGATCTTCCTTCTCTGGACCAAGCAAGAGGTATTGTTATCATCACCTATAAAGGAATGAAAGAAAGAAACTTATTTAATGTTTGTTTTTCATGTTGCCTGATGTCATCTTAGTGACAGTCTAAGACATTAGAACTCAAATGAATTAATTACCCTCCCAAATGTATGTCTGAATTCTGATCCCGTATAGGTTGAGACACAAAATCAAATCTAATTGATGTTTTGACATACTCACAGGTACCAGATAGACCTTTGTATGAAAGCCGTGGAGGAGAATGTAATCATCTATCTGGGAACAGGCTGTGGGAAGACTCATATCGCCGTTTTACTAATTTATGAGATGGGACACCTGATTAAAAAGCCTCAAAAGAATGTATGCATTTTTCTAGCTCCTACAGTTGCTCTGGTCCAGCAGGTTTCCCCATTCCTTTCTGCATTCTCCATTTTTTTTCTTTTTTGTGGTATTATAGATATTGTATCTACTCGTGCACTGATAGTAATGTGTGTGGGGCCGAGGACTGATATTAATGTGTGTGGGGCCGTGGACTGATATTAATGTGTGTGGGCCTTTGCTATTTCATTCCAGGATCAATATTACCAACTATACCATGAATCATTTGCCTTCAATAGTGAAAATAGCTCTATGTCCTCCCATATTTGGTGTGAATTCAAATTTAGTGCCTGCCTCGTACATTTGATTTTTCAGAACAACTAATGATGAATTATGCGGGTGGTGGCGGGAAGAGAGAAATGGGGACTAGACAAATTTTCTATGGCTCATGCCAATTATCAGAAAGTTGTGTGACACAAGTTTTTTCAGATTCCCCAAAGTATCTTTTCATGCAAAGCTGGATCCAAATTTTTCTGACTGCTTGTGATGCCAAAAATTAGGTGCATAATTGCATATGCACTTGTGGTTTAAATACTTCCTCAAATTATGTCTGCCCATTTATGTCTTGTATCCCCAGCGCTTTTCTGCTAATACCATCCCTCAGCCCTCAGTGAACTATATCGAATGGCTCGATGAAGTATAACAATGCCTAAGAGATAAGGTAACATGCTGAGGGATAATTGAATGTGAGGAGAACATAAAGGAAAAGTAAAGTTGGGCAGAAATGTAGCGGATACGTTTCTGTAAACAAAAATACTGAATATGGAAAGTAAAGTAAATGAGTTGAAATAAACTGGGAAAACTCAAAACGAATTTGGAGGATTAGTATAAGAAGAAGGATTATAGGCATTTTCTTGGGCTCTGAATGAATATCACTCTCTACATGTTATATTTTCAAAATGAGGATGGGTCTTATACATATATAATTATATATGCTATAGTCATGGTTGTGGCAAGGGGGGTTTGGAGAATCACATATCTAAGTCTCGTAGGACTCAGTACGCCGGGTCGCCGTGTCAATACTTGAACATCAGAACATATCAAATTGTTTAGATCAAGGTTTGTTGGGCAGAGCAAGAAAAATATAATGATGTGAAAGAGACTTGAGAATTGTATATTTAGTCACTGATATTCTCGTATACAGCGTATCCTATTTATATACAATTGCATTGAAAAGTGTAGAAAGAGTTTGTTACGCTGTTGTAACAATCTATCGAACAATGACAAAAGATGTTTGTAGAAGAATCTGTAGACGTAATGGGCCAAGTCTTTCCGATGGCCAATTCAACTTGGACTTGTGGACTTGTTGATCTTGAACTATGGGCCAGGATGATTGATAAGCTTTGGGCCAGCTTATCATTTAACTGGTAGCATAATGAGATTATTGGCATTATGTTTCTGTGAAATTATAATGCTTTTTTTCCTTTTCGACAAAGTGAAATTAATAATGTTGAGAACACTTTATTACATGTATGTTTAGGTTGACCTCTTCCTTTTCCTTTTCAACTTTCCCATCACTTTTCTCAACTTGGTGAGCCTTTGTCAAATGTGATGTAACTTTTTCAAACCACCTTAGCTTGAGTGCTCCAAGGATTTAATTATATTTTAAACAGATTTCAGCTTGTGTAACATAAACAGTGCCTTTGTTAGATGAACAGCTTATAAATTAAAACTATTAACTTCTGGATAAAGCATGTCAGCAAGTGTTGTATTGATAGAATAATTACTCCTTAAAGAAGTTCGTCCGGAGTTTGTGATAATTTATCGAAATCTTACTTTGATTTTTTTTCCATGGGAAATTAAAGCAAGCCAAGGTCATAGGAAAATCTATTGATTTCAAAGTTGGTACCTACTGTGGGAGTTCAATGAATTTAAGGAGCAGATGTAACTGGGAAAAAGAACTGGAGGAACACGAGGTTAGTTTAGTTAGTTGTCAATTTTTAAATATGGATGTACTAGAACTGTTTGTTTAATACCTTTATGGTTCATTCAACATGTTTGCGATAAATTGTCTCCCTCTGGCTTGCCTGGGGGAATTATCTTCCTCTGGTTTGCGAAGGAAAATAGTTGAGTTTTTTTATTATTTTGATTTCTAGATTGTACATTTCTTCCATTTCCAGGTCCTTGTTATGACACCTCAGATATTGTTGCATAATCTTTCACATTGCTACATTAAGATTGAGCTGATTGCCCTTCTGATATTTGATGAGTGTCATTATGCTCAAGTTGAAAGCAATCATCCTTATGCTGAAATTATGAAGGTGGGTAAACTGAATTAATGAGTTAATCAGCATGCAGTGGTTGAAAATTGATCCTTTTAGTCATAACAAGAGACACATGGATTAATGTTGAAAATGCTACAGATCTTTTACAAAGTGGATTCTGTGAAACTTCCACGTATTTTTGGAATGACAGCATCTCCAATATTAGGGAAAGGTAAGCTGTCCAAGTAAGTTTTGAAGAACAATTCTGTTTGAGCATGCTGAGAAACTTCTCTCCTTTTTTTCCCTTGATATGACGTATTTTGATTGCATTCTTGTTAAAGTTTTCATATCGTCCTATTTCACGCATGCTGCATTGTAAACTAAATTGCTGTATTTTGTAGTGCTTCATTTACTGGGGAAATGTTGTAGTTGGGGTGAGATACCTAATTGTGGAAGTCGAGCAAAGGATTATCAGTATTCAGTAGCAAGAATAAAATGGTTGGATCCAACAATCTTTGGATAAAATGAACGTTATGAAAGAATTTATGGCCTGATATCTTATGATTATGGTGGCTAAACTTCGATCATTCGTAGTTTTGTGACGTAACACATTCTATTGTGCTTTAATTCAAAATGATAGGATAAAAAAACGAACAAAACACGATTGTTAATATTGAGGGTCACGATTTAAATATTTAGTGAGGCAAGTTGGAGTTCCGATGTATACATTTAGTTCCTATATTTTCAGAGGTGGGAAGGGGTTAGCTGATTAGCTTGCAAACCAAGAGCGTGCTGCTAAGTGAGATGAGCAATGTGAGGACAATTATTCTGATGGTGCCATAGGTGAGTCTGAAAATGGACAAAATGGAATTTCCTCCTTCAGGTTTAAATGACTTCTCTTGTGTCTTTTTAATTTCAGAAATCAAGCTCTTACGGCTCTGTCCTATTTTAAGTACTTTGGTCAGATGTATAAATTGATTGGTTTGATCTGACCCTATTCCTAGGTAGTTGATTAAATGTATTTGATGAGAGCTAAGTACTGGCACAAAGGCTTATATTAAATTTTAGATCGTATGTAGGAAAAATATCTACTTTTGTAAGCATTGGGTTTTAAAATTTTATGTTGTTGAGGATGGAGCAAATTATTTATCAACATGTTGGTAATTTTTATTTCTGTGAAGTGAATACATGTTACTTGTATCAGTTGCATTGACCTGTTAAATGTATACATTTAAAACTGAAAAGCATGCTGGTGTGTTGGATAGTTTCATTTTTAATTGTTATTGATCTCCCAAATGAGCGTAATTTGTTTCTCCCGATTTCTATTTTTTTTAACTCGCACTCTCACTTTGCAACCGATATTTTCTTGCGTTTTTTTCTTCCATTACTCCATCGATCTCCATTTTTACGTTTATTTCCGAGCATCTGTATATGCTACTAAGTACTGGAAATTCTGTTGATTTTTGCAACCAACAGATTGTACCTTGGTTCATTGATTTGTTTCCTGACATACTTTCTTGTGTTTTCAGGAGGTTCGATTGACAGTCTCGAGGCTTTGTTGCGAGCAAGGGTGAGTTCCGAAGGATGAATATGAAAATACTCATTTTTTATATATTTCAATTTGGATATCCAATTTGCGGATGATACGTTGTTTTTGGTACAATCAGAGAGGCATGTGATGGCATTAGTGGAAATACTCAATTCCCTCGGGCTGAAATCGGGCTTGAAAATTAATTTTGAAAATAATTGTTGTGTTGGGGATTAATGTTTCAGAAGAGGAAGTCGTTGTTTTGGCGCAAGCAATTGGGTGCAAAAAAGATGATTGGTCAATTAAGTATCTCGGGGTACCGTTGAGAGGTAAGCCTACGACCTTGGAGTTTTGGGAACCGGTTGTATCCAAAATGGCAAAAAAACTTTCAAGTTGGAAGAAGGCGTTCCTATCAAGGGGGGTCGACTTACTTTGATAAAATCAGTGTTAAGCGCAATGCCATCTTACTTCATGTCTTTGTTTAGAGTGCCAAGTCAGGTGGCCAAAAAGATGGAAAAAATGATGAGGGATTTTTTGTGGGACGGAGTGGACGGGGACAAAATTGTCATGTTGTTGGATGGGAGCAGGTTTGTAAACCGAAGGACAGGGGAGGGCTGGATTGGGGAATATTGTTTGAGAATAAAGCATTACTAGGGAAATGGTGGTGGAGATGTACAAAGGAAAGGGAGACGTTGTGGAAAAAAGTTATAAAGAACATTTATCGTCTTCAATATAATGGGTGAGACTTGGGGTTGGCCAGGAATGCGACTTTTAGAAGCCCCTTAGAAATTTATTTCTCGTTTTTACCGACATTTCATCAATTGAGTAGGACAGTGTTGAAAGAGGGCAATATCATTCGGTTCTGGGAGGATGATTGGGGGGAGGGAGTCCTTCGTTCAAAGAGCGATTTCCATCTCTGTTTCGGATATGTACCGAAACTAATAAACCTATTCTAGCTTTTTAGAGGTTGTCGATATAGGAGTCAATCAAATCTTTCGATGGGATGTGCGTTTTAGAAGAGATTTAAATGAGATCGAGCTGGGAACTAATCTATTAGGAGTCTTATATGCAGTTAGGTTAGAGTTGGGATCAGAGGATTTTAGAGTTTGGTTGGGTGACTTTTCCGATTCGTTTTCCGTCCGATCTTTCTATGATTATTTCTTTCCCATAATTAATTTCCCTATATTATTTTGTTATGACAATATCTGGAAAGTACCTATCCCGCAAAAGGTTCAAGTTTTCTCGTGGATTATGGCTTTGGGGAAACTTCCTAATTCAGACTCGGTGCAAAGAAGATGGCCAGGCTGTGTCTTATGTCAACAATGATGCACTTTATGTCACAACCATGAGGAGAATCATGATCATTTACTGGTACATTGTTCTTTTTCGAGTGGAATATGGATAAAATTGATGCAAGAGTTGAGATTTGATTGGATCTTTCCTAGAAGGGCACGAGACATGTTCATTATTGAGCCGGGAATTCCAGCAGGAAGAAGAGTTAAGAGATTCTGGTATCTGGTAATTCATTGCACTTTTTGGTCGATCTGGCTGGAGAGGAATAACAGAATATTCAAGGATTTGTCGGACTCCGTCGACGAAAGTATGAGAGATGATCAAATTCAGGGTTGCGACTTGGACGACTAAGCTGACAGAGTTTAATCATTTATCTATTTTAGATTTAGTTATGGATTGGAAGTATGTATGGTCATGATGATAGTGTCGTAGCGTTTTTAAATTTTGCGGATTACTCATCCGCTACTTTTGTAACACGTCTATTATTATAACAAAAAAGTATTGTTTCCTATAAAAAAAAAACTTCAATTTGATAAATTATACATTTTATAGTACAAACTATATAAAGTGGCAAGTTCAGAGGATTGGCAGATGAAGCAACTCTCACTCATTCTCTTACTTTAAATTCAGTTTCCTAGATGTTTTGGGATTAGAATCACGATGTTGTGGCTCTGGTGGCTGTGACTTAAATTTTTGATCATTTGACTTTCTTGTTGATAGGTTTATTCCATTCAAGACAAAGATGAACTGGAACAATTTGTAACATCCCCCAAAGTAACTGTATACTATTATGGTTCTACCGAGAATGGCTACTCTTGCACTCACTCGCTGTTCGTTAGGAAACTTGAGGAGATAAAGCACCAGGTATTGTGTACTGGTACATTTTAGTTTGGTGAATTCATTGCATTTAATACACTGAGTTGATCCTTCCACTGTATCACAGAGTATGTCTACCATTCGGATGAGCACACTTGACCAGAATATTCTCAGGATCTCCAAAAAGTCACTTCAAAAGAAGCATTCTGATTTAGTATTTTGTCTACAAAACCTAGGACTATGGGGGGCATTACAGGTAAGGTCAAAATATTTAGAGCTCGGAGTTCTTTCCCATTTGCAATTATTTGTCTGTTTATACTTAAATGCAATATCACTAAGTTGTTCCTCAACTCTATTGTTTTAGCAGTAAAAATAAAGAGATGTTCTCTGTCTTTCCAAACTCAGTGGCTTTATTGTTATTCTTTCTATTACATTGTGCCAAACTCTAATTTGTTTTTAACTTTTTTTGTGTTTTTAATTGTTAGACCTGGTTTCTATTCAAATGTCAAACCAGTGCCCAAAGGGTTTTGCAGGCTGGATTTTTGAGAAGACGTCCTGATCAACAAGACCAATAAATGTAAATTGACTTGATCGGTTGAATTTTCATGTCATGTCACAAACCATTAATGGTTTTATAAAATCAGAATGATTCAAAATTGGATCTATCTCATCAAATTCCACTGTCATCGTGTCTGTTTTCATCACTTGATGGTTGAATTGACATTTTTGCCATGTGCTATAATTATCATATGTTGTTGTGCTAGTACGTGCACTGTGATGAGACCGAGTGTGCCTTACATTACTGCCATCTAGTCTGCATTTTCCAGTGTCATATATGAGTTGAAACTGATTTCAACTTTCCTTTTGTAAATGTCAATATTTGAGAGTGTTATTTTGGCAGCCCTTGGCGAAAACAGTTGGTATCATTAGTTTTCAGAAAATGTACAGCACCAAGGGGAAAAGGTAAAGATATTTCTAAGAACTTTTAAGGATTGCTGTGCTCATATCCTACCTGAATTTCTATGAGAGGTTGAGCCATTGTAGGTTTTCTTATCTGTGACTTTTGAAGGACCGATTCAGTCTTCTGTGTTGATTTTACTGCTTGATATCTTGATTTTAACTATCCAACCCAGTGTCGCTGGTTTAGGGTGTGCACGTGTGTCTTAAAATCTCTGACGGAAGATACTGACTTTTTAATTCGCTCTCTCTTTTCCAAAGGCCAGCTATATTGCTTCAAAGGGTGATCATTACGAGAATACTGAAATGGTGGAGGAAGAAAGGAGTTGCAATGATCACTATTTGTGCAACAGATACTTGCAGCGGGCAGCCTCAGTCCTCGCTTCTGATTGCGTCGGAGGTAGTTTGTAGTTGATACTATAGGTTTTCATCCATCATATGGCTTTTTAATGTTATATATGCGTGTGTGTGTGTGCGTGTAACCTACACATGTGCTATGTGTTCCTGATGTTAAAGAAGTGTGGAGACTACCTCTGTCACCATCACTGACTTCTTTTTACCTTATATTAGCATTATCCGCATTGCATGATTGCATCATTTGATAGGGAGCCTAATATTTTCATTTATTTTGGTACAGATATTTCTTGATAAACTTTTTGGCATGTGCATTTTTCCTACCGTCGATGTTTGAAATTGTCCTATTATTTTTGCAGATGGCATGCAAGCTGATATATCCCGTGTAGATGTTTTGGAGGAGCCATTTTTCTCTAAAAAGCTCCTACGGCTGATTGGAATCCTATCAAATTTCGGGTCGGTATTTCGTTCGTGCAAAATTTTGAATACACTAGATCAACTTGAATCTGTTCTCTAGAAAAGTATTTTACCGAAACCGAAGGTAAAGTTAATCTACATTTTGCTATCGCCACTGGAAAACGATTATCATGACCTAGAAACAAAACTATCATGTGACAGTAAGGAACTGAAATATATATTTGTGGTCATTTCTTTGTTGCTTCTCTGAAATTTAACCAACTTTTTTTCCAGGTTACAATCAAGTATGAAATGTATAATATTTGTCAATCGAATTGTCATTGCAAGATCTCTCACATATATACTTCAAAATCTGAAGTTTTTATGTTCTTGGAAATGTGGTTTCCTTGTTGGTATTCACTCTGGACTTGTCTCACGTAAAAACACAGACATCATTCTCAAGAAGTTTCGTTCTGGTGAGGTAATACTTTCTTTTAATTTCTTAAGTAGGTATTGGTCGTCTTTAAGCCTCTTCTTTCCTCACTTAGTTATGGTTATCTGATTGTTTGCAGAAAGAATCACGTTCACATAACTTTTCAGTTTTTCTGATGAACTTGTTTTGGCAGCTAAATCTCTTAGTTGCAACAAAAGTTGGGGAGGAGGGGCTTGATATTCAGACATGCTGCCTTGTAATACGATTTGATCTTCCAGAAACAGTTGCTAGTTTTATACAATCAAGAGGCCGTGCTCGTATGCCCCAGTCTGAATATGCATTTTTGGTGGACAGGTGATTTATACAAATCCATTTTTCGGTTTCACTTTATGAGTAAAGTTAAAATCTAATGAAATACTACAGGGGCAACCCGAGGGAACTCGATTTGATTGAACATTTTAAGAAAGATGAAGATCGGATGAACGAAGAAATTTTCTCTCGAAAATCTCATGTGACACCAACTGATTTTGAGGAAAGAACCTACAAAGTTGATATTACGGGGGCAACTATAAGTTCTGTTTCGAGTGTTGCATTACTGCACCGCTATTGTTCCAAACTTCCACATGATGAGTATGAGATTCTAGTTATTCAGTCTCCATTAGGCTCTCTGGTTTTGAGTATTAAGGCTATTCCATTTAGTTTCACCATATTTTGTCTAATTACTTTTTGTCTTGATTAGGTACTTCAAGCCAAAGCCTCAGTTCTTTTACTATGATGATTCAGATGGAGTGGTTTGCAACATAATCCTCCCAGCCAATGCTCCAATTCATCAAATTGTCAGTGCACCACAATCGTCAATTGAGTTATCTAAAAGAGATGCCTGCTTGAAGGCATGCAAGGAATTGCATGAAGTCAGAGCATTGACTGATTACCTTTTGCCAGATCATGATAATAAGTATGATGAGGTGACTCAGGACTTATCAGACTCTGACAGCTGCGATGGTGAGGGAACGTTGGTACTTGTGAGTTGCACTATCTTTCTTCAATATTAGTTTGATAATTTAATGAATTTGTTCATTGCAGATGGGAATTCGCCAGCAGAACTCCATGAGATGCTTGTTCCTGCAGCTCTGAGAGGACCATGGAACAAAGTTGGTGATTCCACTCATTTTAGCTCTTATCACGTCAAGTTTTCTCCTAATCCAGTGGATAGGATTTACAGAAAGTTTGGTCTTTTTGTGAAAGAGCCACTACCCCAAGAAGCTGGGAACATGCAATTGGATCTTTGTCTGGCTCGTGGTAGAATGGTGACTACAAAATTTATTCCATCTGGAGTTGCCATATTTAATGAAGATGAGGTAAATTTCAACTTTCTATTCAAAATAGTTAAGCATGCTTAGCATAATTTATTCTTCGGAATTTGGAATTTATATTGCACAGGTTGCATCTGCGGAGAAGTTCCAGCAAATGTTTCTTAGTATCATTCTTGATCGGTCTAAATTCATACCAGAATATTTTTCATTAGAAGAGAATGACGTCCATGAAGCGAACACTTCAACCTTCTATCTAATGCTTCCCATTGTTCAGCATGATGATGACAAAATCTCTGTTGACTGGATGCTAGTGAACAGATGCTTGTCATCACCAATTTTTAGACACCGAGACATTGTCGTGGATGATGAAATTCCTCAACCCGGCAGCCACTTGCATCTTTCTAATGGTGGCAAAGATGTGCATGATATTGTGAACAGTTTGGTGTATGTCCCATGCAAACATACATTTTTCTTTATTTCTGATATTTGTCACGAGAAAAATGGGTATAGCTTATATGATGAATCAAAAACTCATGCGGAGCATTACATTGAAGTGTAAGTTATTTCTTTCCTTGACTTTTTTATCGCTAATAATTCCTCATTTTTATTCTTACCATCAGCTTCATTTAGGAGTAAATGATAATATATGAGTTGATATGAACTCCTCCATATGAAACATACTTTACTCATATTTCAGTTATTTCTGCATGTTATAAATTACAATAATCAACAGCACTAAAGTAAGAGTGAACTTCAGAAATTTAGTGACTCTGAGCATTGAACCAGTATTTTCTCTTCAGTAGCTTTCATGCGCTTTAGATTTTGTTAAGAGTGCATTATAAAATTATTTTACTAGTCTGTTAGTTGGCATTATGTTTGATTTAAGTACTGAGAGATTCATCTTTAGCTTACGTTTCTGTTTACAAAATTTATGTTAAGGAACAACTGAGGCAAATTTTTCAACATTAAGCTTTTCTTTTACACTGACTTTTGTGACAAACATTGATAATCGTTTTGTATCTGGATCAGGAAGCTTATTTAGTTCTTGAATAGAATTTTAGATCAGAATATCACTAGGTATTTTAATCTTACTGTTAATTAATACACCACTTCTGGGGTTCACTGCATTTCTCATGCCTAACTTCATGGTTTTTACCTCATTAGATTAATAGTTTATTATTAGACTTATAATATTTGTTTGATAAATTTTGTAGCTTTGTTGTTTATTGATTCTGAGATCTCAGTCCAGCATGTATGATTTGTTGTGCTGGTGTTACACGATTGATCATGTTGTGGTGAGTGTTTGCATCAGGTTTTAATGTCACTTCAGCACATGTGATGATTCAAATTTTACGTTGTAGGTTTGATATTCATCTTGCACACCCTGATCAACCACTACTAAAAGCAAAACAACTTTTTATTTTGGACAACTTACTACGAAAGAAAAAACACTCAGGTATAGTTTGTGTAAGTCCGTGAATCTTTATAATTATTTTGTTAGATTATGTGCGTAAGTGTAGTGTGAAAAAAAAAAGATAATAAAAAGCTATGGTTTGAGTTTAAGGTTTTTACTAAGAATAGAAAGCATTTGCCACATTCCTTTGTATGTATTTCAACAACACTAGTTTGAGAAGAAATTTATGACTTTTCTCTTTTAAGAAATTTATAATTTATGAAATTCGAGCAAGCGAATTTTTTAGTTTGTCAATTTTTCAGTTGTGAGGGCTAAAACTTTTTTGTTTGAGTCCTGACACCCAAATTGTTTAATAAATGTGTATGAATGGTGGGGCAGCTGAAATTCGAGCTTAGGACCTATTCCTATCACAATTCACAATACCATGTACGTTGATGATTTAATCTTAAAACATAAGTAGCTTGTAAATTGAAATTTATTTTTTCTGGTACTTCATGTTGACTTTTATACGCTTCTAGAATTAATTTTCCAATTTTTCTTCCTTTTTCTTTGAATTCGACATTTTGGAGTACTGTTTTTTCAGAAGAATGGCGAGAAAAGGAGGAACACTTCGTTGAATTACCTCCGGAGATATGTCAATTGAAAATTATTGGTTTTTCTAAAGATATTGGAAGTTCATTGTCTCTATTGCCATCTATCATGTGTCGGCTTGAAAGCTTTCTTGTAGCCATTGAATTGAGGGAGAAACTATTTGCTTCATTCCCTGAGGCAGCAGAAGTTACTGCTGATCGTGTAAGGTTTATTTGGGTTTATGGCTCAGCTTTTGTTTAAGGCCTGCATCGATCTTCAGTTCCACCATTAATTATCCAAGAGCAGGACATTCTGTTATATCTAACCAGTTTATTATAAATTTACGTGATGAATGATTTAAAATTATGTCAGATTCTTGAAGCGCTGACTACTGAGAAATGTTGTGAACATTTCTCTCTTGAAAGACTTGAAGTGCTTGGAGACGCATTCCTCAAGTTTGCTGTTGGAAGACATCTTTTCCTTGAGCATGATGCCTTAGATGAAGGGCAACTAACAAGAAAGCGTTCCAACATTGTAAACAATAATAATTTACACAAGCTAGCGACGAGGAATAATCTACAGGTAACTGACATGATTTGTATTTTTTGTCATGTTTGGTTTTCTCAGGATATATCTGTCCTTAGAATGTGAATTCAAAAACATTGGGATTGGGCGGTTGCCCAATCGCCAGTAGCTTTTGTTTCTTATTACTTATTAGAAAAACAAATGTCAGGATTAAGACGTTAGAATGGAAAAGGACATCCTAAAGGTAATAGTGGATCAAAGTTTTTTTAAAAAATAATAAGCTATCAGGTCTATCTCCATTTTAAATCTGTAAAGGCTTCACCCATGAAGAATGTGGATCCTCATGCTAATGAGTAGATTTAAAACTGTGGTTACTTCCAGTTAAAAAAAACCGTGGTTACTTCATATTTACTATGTTATTTTGCTGACATGAGCAGATTTATATTGTGCCATTGTGGTTACTTCGTATCTACTATGTTAATTTTGTTCACCTGTTGGTTCACTATTACTTCACAAATAGTTCTTTCTTTAAATTGAAATTTAAAAGGTTTAGTACCTTTCTTAACAAGATGATAAGGAAAAACCTGAGTGAGTGACATCATATTTAGCAACATGATATTTATCTGTTATTAAACAACAATAAGTTCTTAAAATGCTCTTGATGGTGAAAATGGATGGAGACAGATGGGGTTGAGTGGGATCAACAACAAATTGAGGTACAATTTACTTACTTTATTGATTTGATTGAGAGACATGGGCTGAACTTAGCTTGCTAAACACACTCTTCCATTTTATTCTTGGCTTTTACTTGACCATACCTGACCCACCATTGAATTGCTCTTCGTTGGAACTATGGGCAGTGCCTCATTGAGTTCAGTGGATCAACTGGGTCCTAGAACATATTGTTTATAGATAAAAATATTAATAGTATAGATGTGCACCTGGGAGTGGATGTTGTTACCCTGACGCGGATATGCTTGGAATAGAACACTGCGTCAGGAAGTGGGTTAAATTCTTGAATGGGAGGACTGAGAGTCTTTCTGGGATGATTTTTTGTTACTTATTTCTTTTCTATTTTTGGGGTGTGGCATTTTTTCCCAAATAATAATGAAATAGCTGGCTGTTTGGAAAACAATCATGTTTGAGTAGAAATAGAAACAAGTGATTGTTTGTGAGTTTGTTCAAAAGCAACTTTTGTTTGGTGAAATGATCAATAAGTAATTGTAAATTGTTTAAATATAAATTCAATTTTGAAGTTAAATTTAGTCGATAAATCATTAACTAAGTATAGTATAAATATTTATAGATATTTTATATAAATACTATATTTAGAAATAACTAAAATATGAAATTAAAATAAACTGCTAATTACATTAGTATATATTAAAAATAGAACACTTAAAATTACTACGTTCAAATTAAAATGCCATCCAAAATATTTTGACGTAATATATCGGTAATTTTATGATAATAGTAGTGTAATAATTGTATATTTTCACAAATATTTTTGTTTAAGTTCTACAATTTGCTTTATATTTGGCTAAAATTCTTTGGATTTTCATTTTGTGAAATTTTTTCTATTTTTTAATTTTGTTATTAATGCATTTGGTGAGAAATGTGTTATTTTGTTAGAAAGTGAAGGGTAAAGAAAGATATTGTCTTGTAAAAACCTAAACAAAAACATATAATAAACAGAGGTACTATTTCTGTTTAAGCTGTGTTTCTGTTTATTATTTCTCTAGAATAGGCACTCTGTTGTGGTTCTAATGAACTAATTATCTGCTTTGTGGTGGAACACTATATATGACACTCAAAACATTATTGACAAATTATTATTCTGTTTTTGGAGTTGGAATATAAGATTATAACATATTAAAGAGATAAACCTGTTGCTCTATAAATCCATATTTTGCCACATAATGTGCCAGTGCTTTGAAGATGTATGGCTCTACATTAATAATTGTTTCCCTAATAGTTTGTAATTAGCTGACATGTTTTATCATATCCAAATACATTTTCAGGTGTATATTCGTGATCAATCATTAGAGCCAAGCCAGTTCTTTACATTTGGTCATCCTTGTCCTATAACTTGCGAAAAGGACACTGAGAAAAACATACATTTTAGATGTTCTGACAAGAAAAATGGTGAAAATGCTGAAGTTAGGTGTAACAAAGGTCATATCTGGTTATACAAAAAAGTCATAGCAGATGTTGTTGAGGCACTTATTGGAGCTTTTATTGTTGACTCTGGCTTCAAAGCTGCAACTGCATTTCTTAACTGGGTAGGCATACAAGTAGATTTTTCACCTTCTAAAATTCATAACATCTGCTCTGCTAGTGCAGCATTCCTCACACTTTCCGATCAGATTGATGTTAATGCCCTTGAAAATCTGTTGGGGTACAAGTTTTACCAGAGGGGATTACTCATTCAGGCTTTCATTCATCCATCTTTCAACAATCATTTGGGAGGTTGCTACCAGGTATTCCTCACTGCCTCTCATGTATGAAAATCTGTAATTAAATTTTTTTTATCTCTTCGTCTAACACATAATGGATCTCTTGAATCAGAGACTTGAATTTCTTGGAGATGCCGTCCTGGATTATTTGATCACTTCCTATCTGTATTCAGTGTACCCAAGCTTGAAACCTGGCCAGCTAACCGATTTAAGATCAGCTTCGGTAAACAACATTTCATTTGCTGGTGTAGCTGGACGATGGTCCTTGCACAAATTCATTCTTTGTGATTCTAGTCCTCTCCTTGAATCAATGACTGAATATTTAAACTCCATTAGCACATCAACATCAGCAAAAGGGCATATTGAAGAGCTAACTTGTCCAAAGGTTGAATTTATGCACTTTCTATGTCCTTACTTGAAGCTTGAGTATGTGTTCCATCGTATAATTGGATTCCACAATTCTTATTTTTTAACTTAAATTATACTTCTTTCGATGTATTTGATGATTTAGGTGAATAGCTTGAAAAAGTTTTCAACTATTATATTGCATGATGTCTATGAATTGCTAGGGTCCACCTATTATTATTGTTATTTATTAACTATACCCATGATATCTTGTGGCAAAATTTCAGAACTGTTCAAATTGAAGTTGTCAATTTGACATGGCTTTTTCTTGAATTAATAGCTCTATTGATGTGTCTATTGACGTGTGAGATCATATTTATCGATTATCTCTATGTTCGTTTTATTACTGGAAACAATGGTGAACTGAATAAACTTGTATCGATTCAGGTGCTTGGTGACGTGGTGGAGTCTTGTGTTGGTGCCTTATATCTTGATGCAGGATTTGATTTGAACTGTGTTTGGAAAATAGTATTGTCTTTGTTGGATCCTGTTGTTACTTTATCCAAGTTGCAATTTAATCCTCTCAGAGATCTACGAGAACTTTGTCAATTCCATAACTGGGAACTTCAGTTTTCTAAAGTGAAGAAAGATGGTAAGTTCTTAGTTGAAGCTAAAGTGGATGAAAAAACGATTACAGCAACAGCTTGTGCCACTAACATAAGCGGAAAAATAGCCCAAAAAATTGCTGCAAGACAAGTATTTGAATGTTTGAAGGTGATTTTGAAAATTATTTCACTATTTTGTGTTCTCATTTCATTGTTTTTTTCCTTTTTATGGATTTTTTCTGTAGCATATTAATCCTTAGCATGCTGGGTTATGTTCTTTGCTTTTGTTTGTAGGCTCAAGGTTACAGATCCAAATCAAAATCACTCGAGGAAGTGGTTAGAAAATGTGAAAAGAGAGAAGCCAAGTTGATTGGGTTAGAGGAGACATCCTCTATTGAATCTGTAAAACTTGGTAAGCTGAAAATTCAAGAATCTCCTCGAAGTGATCATGAAGCGAAACTATATCCTCTCAGCGAGGCATCCACCAGCAAGTATGATATTGTTTCTAGACCCTTGAGACATACTTCTTATCGGCACACTGCTTCAGAATCACATGCGACACAAACCATTCACAATAATGGCTTCAATGTTGAATCACCCGCTAGTCATCTAAATATTGACTCCGGGTTTGATCCACAGGGAACAGGTGCGGACCCGTGTGCCTTGTAAAGTCTTGTTTTCAATTTTTACTCTTTCGTTAACTTATAACAAATGCTTTAGGTTCTATCTGTAATGGAACGGCAAAGTCTTGCCTGCATGAGATGTGTGCTGCCAACTGCTGGAAACCACCTATATTTGAATGTTGCAATGAGACAGGTCCAGACCACTCTAAACAGTAAGTTATCGGCTCAAACTATTTGAGTAATCATTTTCTATATCTGAAGTCCATTGTAAGTAGATCGAGTAGCTTGAATTAGAAAGAAACCGTGGTCTCGTCTGTTTTTGTTTGAGTTTTAGAAATAGAATTTTGAGGAAATGATTTGAGCTCAAGCTTGATTCATTTGCTGTAAAAAAATAAATTAAAAATTGAGCTAGACAATCTAGTTATAAGTCAGACTAATTTGCGCCTTTGGGAGATTATGTATTTTTCTCGATAGGTTTCAATTATGGTGTATCCGTTTTCATATTTTTTACAACACTCACTGCTCAAAGAATCTCATTATGCACAACTCTTGTTTCTTGCAGATTCATCTACAAAATTGTGTTGGACATTGAAGAGATGCCAGAGGAAACTTTCGAGTTCTATGGCGAACCTCGAACAAGAAAGAAAGATGCTGCTGAAAATGCAGCACAAGGAGCGATTTGGTTCTTGAAATGCCAAGGCTATGTATGGGATAAAAAAATAAATAAATGAAACTAAGCAAAAACAAATTGATATGCTGCTGGTGTTTTGATCTTCATATATAAAATGTGATTGATCTTCATAGTGTCACTTATTGTGTTGTAGATATATCTATATATATGTAAAGACCTCTGAGTAACAAGACTTGTACATGAACCAATTTATAGTTGATATCTCATTCAATGTTTGGGTTAATGTAAAGTTTATTATACTAGGATATTTTGTTACTTACTATTTCAATGTTATTTTAATACTATTTAGCACCACCTGTCATGTTCTGAATCGAGCCACGTACTGCACTTTGACTTTCTTACTCAAAAGAAGCTGACAAAGGTTAAAACACAGAGATTTTGTACTGCTTGAATGCTTTACAAAACATGGGTTGTGAGACCTGAGTCCAACAGGGTCTTATCCTTTTAGCCATAACCCAGAGCGATAAGCAATCTTCTATCTCAAAGTTTCCACATTTGAAATTGCTAGGGTTGTGGGATATGACAAGATAATCGCAGATTTTATTCGATTCAAACTGCCAAAAAAAAAAAAATTGGTTTCATACATCTCATTTTAGTTTTTAGGTCATAAAACAATTGGTTTCGATGAACAAAGTGTTCATTTTGAGTTCATGGTCGTTATGTCGCAGTATTTTTACGAATTTAGTTGTTAAATTTACGAAGACACTGTCGATATACGCGTTTCAGAGCTCAACATTGATGGCTACAAATGAAATGTATGCTTTTAATTATATCGATCAACTTATGAACCTAGACTATTCTACCTCATTACATAGCAAAAAATAAAATAACAAAAATATTTAAATGAATACTAGATAATTCCACTAAGTTCAAATGATCTTTAAAATTGCAAGGGAACATCTTGATGTTATATTCCTGTCACAATAAAACAGTAAAATTTATTAATATAAATAAATCAAAAGTATATAATATGATAATTTCTTTGTTCTATCCTCCTATCTCTATGTTCAAAGTGACAGGAAAACAAGAAACCAACCGATTTATCTTCAATGCCATGAAAATATGCTGCTTCAGCTATATATTACGTCTTATTTTAATTTTATTTTGCCTTCGATTGGGAGCCAATAATACTTGGAAGAGAGCAATAAAAATAACACGAAAATTAATTGTTATATATTAAATTCATTTAAGTAAATAACATAACATTCTATTTATGGTATCAAACAACCACATTCGATGCGTCTCAAATGAGATAATGGTACGTGGAAGGAAATATATGTAACAAGGCTTCACTTGTTGCATAAAATTTACCAAAATAAATATTCGCAATTGTAATGTGATGTAATGATAGGTGCCATTAATAAAAATATATGATAGAATTGATTAGATGATAATCATTGAGCTGTAATAACTCGGTTATTGAAATATTGAATAACGAGAAATTAAATTGAGTTTGATTTTCAAATTAAGAGGAAGACATTCAAAATAATCTCTTATCAAACACATGATATGTAATATTTTTGGTATTTGAAGAACACATAAAATGCTTCAACATACATCTTAAAAACAATAGAAATAATTAAATGCAATAAATAAATAGACACCAATTTATTTATGGATATTTAGATATTAACAACTACTACGTCACCCATTTTTCTACATATAAAGGATCTATTAGAAGACTTGATTAATAAAATTTCTTGTACAAAATAATTTCAATTTATGACTTATTTATTGCTTAATTGAAACTCCTAGCATACTCGATTGTAGGCCGTAGCCTCACAATCTACATAATGTTTAATGTCTCTTATGTCAATAATATAAAACAAAATCTTTAATATCTTTGAATGAAGACCACTCATGTAAACTTTGAAAATCAACTCTCGTCTATATGTGTGAGTGTTTTGTGTGTGAGAAATTCTACAGTGCATGTATATATCAAATTATTCTCACACTTCACATTGCTTTCATTTTAGCTAATTTCTTCATATATGACATTGTAGATAACCCGGACACATGATATATGACTTACTATTTTTAATTTTCCCTAATAATGGTGAGCATAATGTCCTACTCGATTTGTCCCTACCTCGTGAATTAACTCACATTCAACCAAATAATACTTTATCAACCAAAATTCTTTGTATGTTCTTTCCCTAGTGATCACTTCAAAACATATTTTGAAATATGGTAATTGCTACAAATGTAAGTTTAATGGTACAAGTGCATAATAGATGTTAATTTTAATGAAGACATCTTTTTCCTTGATATACAAAAGAATGTTTACACTCACAAACGTGTTCTATGCGAATCTAAATTCTCCATTTTCTCTTGTTTGACAATGAATTTGGTCGTCCAGTTAAACTTGTCGGATCTTAGACAGTGTAATGTTGTTGTATGGTTTCAATGTCCAATCCCTTTAGCTTGACTACCGATTCGACGTGTCCCTTAAGAGTGTGAAGCTCCCTCAGCCTGCAATATGTTTTTTCATAGAAGTAAATGAATTCAGTAGGGTAACTGATGAAGAAAAAATATTTTAAATAAGAAAGTCCTAGAAAACATGGCCAAATTTAGTAGTCTTTCTATAAATCATATATGCATACCTTGCAACTTCAGCTCTTTTCTTGGCCTGCTCAGCAATCTCAGACAATTCGCGATAGTTTTTGTCGTTGAACAGCCCAGAAGTGTCAGTTGTGGTCGAGAGGCCGTGAAGAGTGCGTTGAGCCACTGCCCACTGTGCTTCTCTTTCACCCTTTCCATAATCTTTCTTGGTTGTGAATGCAGTCTAATTTGTTCAAGAAAAAAAAACATGAAATTGAATATTTGATAGCAGGTAAGCTTATTTATCTTGTATTTCTTGTTTGATACAGACATGATAATTTCATCATGTGCATACCTTGTTCTGGATCATGGAATCCCATGCCTTTCCACTCAATGCATATCGAATGATGAACTTGAGAATGTCAAGTGGGATGTAAGTAATAATGCTGTAGATCCAGATGACTCCTGCCCATCCCCATCCAATGCCTTGAATTCTCGCAAATTCCCATGATGCGTATACGGCAATAACTGTAGCCAACTGAAATCCAACAACTTATAGTTAGTTAAAACTTCTAAAATTTGAGTAGGAGAATGATCTGATCAACTGTGATTTCTAATGAAACTGAGGAATTTGGTTTCTTTGTAACCTACCAGTTGAGCTATCAGGAATGCACTCACGAGCAAGAGACCAGGGCGTTCAACAAATGACCAGCTTCGTGACCTTGTGACGAAGATGAGTGCCTGACTGATTATGCTCACTTGAAGGTACAGGGCGGCAGTGAGCTCATCTGGACTGTCCCTAATAGGTTTTACTTTAAAAATTTCCTACAAGCGATCAATTTTTTGTCAATAATCAAATTTTTATTTATTTTCCAAAGAGTCGATAAAAAAATGATGAAACTGGGACTTAAAGAGCTTACAGAGAAGAAATCCGTGTCCGTGGCGAGGTAGAAGAAGATAACAGTCATGATAGCCATATACGATCCAAGGACGACGCCTGTGGCGAAGATTTCCTTGAGCTTCCACGAGTCAGGCAATGGAGATGGCTTCACTCTGTCTTTTGAAATGGTCATGATGGTTCCGTCATTCAGGATTGCAATTATGAGAACCATGAATGGTGAGAAGTCAAACTTCCATATCAGAGCAATGAGCATGAATCCCACGACAATACGGATTGTAATGGAAACTGCGTAAATGGTGTAGTTCTTCATTCTCTGGAAGATGGCTCGGCTGGTCAGCACGGCACTAACTATCACGCTAAGTCCTGGCTCAGTCAAAACAATGTCCGATGCACCCCTGGCTGCATCAGTTGCATCTGCGACAGCAATACCAATGTCTGCTTTCTTCAGTGCTGGAGCGTCATTAACACCATCTCCAGTCATACCACAAATGTGCTTCCTTTCTTGCAGTTTCTTCACAATCTCGTATTTGTGTTCTGGAAAGACACCAGCAAAGCCATCGGCCTTTTCAATGAGCTCATCCACTGGGATTGAAGCAATGGACTCATCTTTGCTCTGGCCAAGAAGAGAAGATGATGGATACATGTTGGTTCCCATTCCAAGCCTACGACCAGTCTCTTTGCCTATGGCTAATTGATCACCGGTGATCATCTTGACATTGACACCTAGATCAAGAGCTTTTCTTATAGTCTCTGCACTGTCGTGTCTTGGAGGGTCAAACAACGGCAACAATCCAACAAACTCCCATGGTCCACCAGCACTCTCTTTGGTTTTCTCGGGGATAGTCTGTCAAGACAGCAAATTCACACTGTTTAGAATTCAAAAATTTTATTTTATAGCTATTCCTATGTATAATGATGTTTTATAACTTATTGAAAGCCATGCCATCACCTGTCGTGCAACCCCAAGAGAACGAAGTCCGCGGTTTGCAAAGTTGTCAATAATCTCATGGGCTTTCTTGCTTGCTTCTCCACTGAGTTCACAAAGTTCGATTATCTGTCAAATCATAGAAATAGAAAAGGTAAGCCCTAGAGTATGGAACAGATGGAGACCATTTATTAGCTACTACACAAATTGATATAGTCCTTACTTGCTCGGGAGCACCCTTGCTGCATCGATGCCAGTTTCCATCTGAGTCGTAGTACGTGATTGCAGTGCGCTTGTCGACTGGATTGAAGGGCAAGAAATGCACCTCTGTGAGTCCTGCTCTTGCCTAAAGTTCCAAATGAAGAGTTTTTTCAATTTTGAACGTAACAGTAAACAGATTCATTTCTGATATCAAGAGTACAACTCTAAAGAGCGAGGGCTAAATGATAATTATTCAAAACTCACCTCCTTTGGATCACCGAGCATGTTAACAATTGAAGCATCGAATGGCATCCTGGTTCTCAACCCTGGAAGCCCTGGCAGCCAACAAGACAACACTGTCCTTATCGAGATTCTTTGGGAAGACCTCGATTAAACTTTTATCAACTGTGAGCTTGTTTAGGGTGAGTGTTCCTGTCTTGTCACTGCATAGCACATCCATGCCAGCCATTTCCTCTATGGCAGTCATTCTCTTGGTGATGGCTCCCTGCTGCGACAGCCTGTGAGATCCAATGGCCATGGTTACGGACAGAACTGTTGGCATCGCAATTGGGATACCTCCAATGAGCAACACAAGAAGATTGTCAATTCCTTCCCTGTAATTCCTGCCTTGGATTGGGAACATTACTAGGATCTCAATCACCATTCCCACAGCAATGGAGCAGATGCAGAAGTTTCCAATAGCAGTCAGCACCTGTGTCATTTCAAATGAATTAGCAGCAGGGATAAAAGGAGAATCTTGATAACCCTTATTGGTTCAAGTCTTTATTACTAGCTTCAGTCTCAAACTAGTAAGCTTTTCATGTTTCATTCAAGAGATGACACATTTTCGAAGTGTCCTTTTTCATGTTTTATTCAAGAAATTATACCTTTTGGAAGTGTCCAACATTGTTGGTGCTGTCCACAAGATGAGCAGCTTTGCCAAAGAAGGTGTGGACACCGGTGGCGATCACAACAGCCTCAATCTCACCTTGCTTGCAGGTAGAACCAGAGTAGACTCCATCACCTGGGTGCTTGGTTACAGGAAGGGACTCACCAGTGAGGGCCGATTGATCGATCTTGAGAGGATCACCCTCCAAAAGACGAGCATCAGCAGGGATAATATCTCCCAACTTGACACTGATCAAATCTCCCGGAACCAAGATTGCAGCGTCTTGCTCAGACCAGGAACCATCCCTCAAAACCTTCGACAAATGAATCATACAATTAGCCATGTATTGAACAAACATCAAAATTGAATCCTTTTTCTCCTAATGAAATGCGAAGTATAGTACCTTGGTTTTGGGAGCTAGGCCAGCCATAAGGGCAGCAGCTGCATTTCCTGCATTGTTCTCTTCGATGAAACTAATGGTCGAATTGATAATGAGCAGCACGATGATACCGACAAAGTCTTGCCAATCTGGAGGCTTGCCCTACATTTATTAATAAAACTGAGTTTATGCACGGATATTTCCAATTATATGAAGAAAATTTAGTGGCCTAAAAACAAATTTACCCCTCCGTTTGCCAAAACAATGGCCATAATGGCAGCAGACTCCATGACCCATGAGAGAGGATTCCACATAAATCCCAAGAATTTAAGGAACTTGCTCTCTTTTTTCTCCTCAAGTTTGTTGGGACCAAAAATTTCGAGCCTTTTCTGCCCTTCTTCTGATGTCAAACCTTCTCTTGAACATTTCAGCTGTGTAAACACTTCCTCCACGGGTATATTCTCCTGTGTGAATAACAAGAAAATACCATCATTCACCTCCTCTTTCTTGAATCCAAAAACATGCTTGATCAAGAAACATACAATAGATGTAGGTGTGGAAACGAGTCGGATGATTTATTGAATCGAGTATATATTATAAGAGCATGCATTGTATTATGAAGAGAAGATTGAATCAGAACTTGAATATCAAATGAACTTCATTATTATTATTATTATTTTTGTGAATAACTTCATTAATTATCATGATGTTTAACTGATACAAAACTTGATAGTTTGATAGCAGTAAAACACAAGCTTTTGGAACGATAATGTAAAAGCTCAAATTTAGCTCGAATCCAACAACTCACGAGCCTGTGGGATGAAAAACGATACTTACAAGGTCAACAGTCTCATTCTTGATCTCTTCTAGTGAAATATCCGAGGCCATGATCTTTCTTTCTTTTTTTCTTCAGTAAAAGAGGAAAACAATCAACGAAAATTCAAAATAGACAAGGAAGAAAGATTGAGAACCCAAATATCTCTCAATCTCCCTCCCTCTTACTCTCACTTTTCTTCCACACACCAATCAACTTTCCTTAGGCCTCCATGCAATCATGAGCACACAATGAGGAAGGAGAAGCCTTGGCTATTTAGAGGCCTTTCCTCTTTATATTTAGCCAATTATCGTGGACCTTAAGCTCTCTAAAATGGTGGAGGATCACACATTTCCAACTTCTTGTTTTGGGAAAAAAAATTTGAACCTTAAAACTTTCGTGTAATATACCTAAAGGCTTTTGAGTTTCGGCCTTCAAATTTGGAGAGCCACTCGTGGAGTTTGGTCATATGAACTTGAGTGGACTCAAATATTTTAGATGAGAATGTTAAAAAAATGCCTAAAGAGGGTATATAAATGAACAAGTAAACTGGACAAAAAAAATTGAAATTAACGTTTTTTTAATGGCAAAAACTTGTGTGAGAAGGTCTTACGAGTTGTATTTTGTGAGACAGATATCTTATTTAGGTCATTCATGAAAAAAATATTATTTTTTATTGTGAATATAGGTAGGGTTGACCTGTCTCATAGATAAAAATTCGTGAGACCGTCTCACAAGAGACCTACTATTTTTTAATGTAATTGATAAGGTAACGTAATAAGCAATGAAAATTGGAGAAATTTCTGCTCTATGACCAAGAATTGGACTTATAGCAAGCACGTGAAGAATGACATGAAAACAATTTATAATGTTACGATATCACATGGTTATATTGTATATTAGATTGTTCTACAAATTATAATACGACTATAGAGTGTATATATGCATATGTGATATTTACATGGGACCGATATTTGTGTGATTAATGGAATCAATAAATTTTTATGTTCTCGATTTGAAATGAAAGATCGATGAATAGATTTTGTTATACTTGGTGTTTCATTCATGGGACGATGAAAAATGTGTAATATTTATATATGGATAACATAATGAATTATAACTCTGAACATTTTTATAATTTGAATCAGTAATCAGATGAAAAAATGATGTCAAATCATTTAATGTCTTATTATTTTGATATAACGGTGTCTATATAATTTATCACGGAAGAATATGATAAAATTAAATAAATCTAGAAGTGATATTGAATTTTTTTTTTTTTTTGGATTCATATTTTTCCCAATTAAAGTAAAAGTCTATTTATATTTATGCTCCCAAAATTCCATAAATTAAGTATGTTGGAAATAGAGATGATGTCATTGACAATGGGAAATGTTAGGGATGAATTTTGTAAATTTTAGGACCCACTCCAGCGTAAAAATTGGAATTACACCCAGCCTCATTTTTAGACTACTCTCCTAAAATCTTCAATCTGAATTAAACCGGTAAACTTGTTAAATAGTAAAAATATTTTAATTCTAGCAAAATATACACGAATATGTCTATTGTAAAACGATCTCACTTATTTTTATCTGTGAGACGGGTCAACCCTACCGATATTCACAATAAAAAGTAATATTCTTAGCATAAAAAGTAAGATTTTTTCATGGATGACCCAAATAAGAGATCCAACTCACAAAATACGACCTGTGAGACCGTCTCACACAAGTTTTTGCCAATTAACACACACCTCAAATTTATATCCAAATAATAACATTTTAATAATAATTTAGAAACAGACTATGATAATATTGTGAGTTAATTTTGGACATTTAAATGGTTAGAATTTTGGAAAAACTTATATAATTATAATATACAATATAAACATGTTTTAATACATATGCACGACGAGTTCATTAAAATCCATTCTTTTTTTCGTACCCAATTTTAGACTTGTTCGATTGATTTAAATTCATATCAAACATACGAGTTTAATATGAGATATATTTTATAACGAATTTAATACGAGATTAAGTTTAAAATCAAAACTATCTGTCAATAGTTTCTCCATGGGTCAATTTAGACATTAGATACAGACCTGCCTTAGTTAAAAAAATCGAGCAAGGAAATTTAAATTCTTTTTTGGAAAAAATAGAAATAATTTAGTGTGAGAGAATAGTACAGAATATTCACCCATAGCTCATCCCAATCCACAGTCCACACACCCAAAGCCACGAGTCTTCTGGTATTTTCTTGTTGAGCAATTATTGTGATCTTCGTCGGAAATGGGGAGAAAATTCATCGTCGGAGGCAACTGGAAATGCGTAAGTTTCCGAATCTGATTCTACTATTTCAATCCTCGACTTTAGCCACCTTGGTAACTGATCCGCTGGTCCTTCCACCGTTGTTTCAGATTTAACGTTAACCGTGTTGAATGACGGATCTTCGAGATCCGAAATTGAATAATTTGTGTATGATTTCTATTAGTTGTTTATCCAGATATTTAAGTTTTACTGGTGTATTTTTCGATCTTTTTTTGTAGAAGGAAATCTGTTATATTATAGCTGATTGATGGTATCCATGAAATAATTGATGAGTGTATATGTCTATGTGTGAGCATGTTCATGCGGTATAATCGTAGATTCGATCGAGAAACTTGTATTTTTTCTTGGAAAAACTACATATACAGTTTATTTATATATTCTTTACATGTGAGGCTTGCAATTGGTGAGTCGTCTCAAATGGCTTAGCCCTTCTGTATATGTACATGTTTGCGTGCTAAATTTAGGAAATGATAATGTTATTTAAAGAGTGAAATTCTGTGTAGAATGGAACTGCCGAAGAAGTGAAGAAGATTGTTTCAACGCTAAATGCTGCTGAAGTGCCACCTGAAGATGTCGTGGGTCAGTACATGTGCATAGTTACTCTTTCTTTAACCGTACTTCATGGAGGCTAGCAGTTGGCTATCTGATGGAATTTGTTCAGGATGGAGAAGAAATTAAATGAAAGCTTAAGTAAAAGCAATCTTTGACATGAACTTGCATGAGTATTCTGATTCTTTTCTTTTTAACTGGTACGAAGAACAAAGACAGTGAGGGAGCTGTGTTCCCTACATTCTACTCAGTTTAACATTGAGTATTCAAGCTCCGTACATTGCATGTTTATCTCTAAAAGCAAGATATTAATATTTTTCTGTTGAGAAATTTATATACGACGAAGACCAAGAATAATGTTCTGTTGTGCCCTTGAACAACCGAAAGTATCCATTCTTGATTTTGGAAACAGTTTCCTGTATTTGAGCTTGGGTCAGTCGTATTTGAATTTAAAATTGTTTCGTGGAACTATTCCTAGAGATTGAAAACTACAAATGATTAATTTAAACCTTTTTGGTCTTTTAACATAAGCACTTTCTGTGATGCAAATTAGATTTCCGTGTCATTAATTGATTTGATTGCTCGAGTTACGTGATGTTTTTGCCTTACAGAGGTGGTTGTCAGCCCTCCATTTGTTTTTCTTCCTATCGTAAAAAGTCTCCTGCGACCTGATTTTTATGTCGCTGCTCAGAACTGTTGGGTTAAGAAAGGTGGTGCTTACACTGGTGAGGTTAGGTATGTCTTCTTGAACACGTTTCCTTGATTTTTATTGTCGAGTGTCTGCAAGATCGATGGGTTTAGGCGTTGCACATAGGTATTAGAAGCCATCCACACCTAGGCTCATGGTGCAGCGATTCCTATGCAAAGCATGCGCCATGGCCCATGGCAGTGAAGCACATGCCTATATGCAGCTTAAAGGCTGAATTCAAGAGTTATAAATACACGATTAAATAATTGTTATGGTAATTGGTTTTTTGTTTGAAACCAATGAATCATTTGTATTTTTCAATAGTTTTTAAAGTACATTTGGATGATATGTGGCCAAATTTATTTAATATATCTAAATTTAAGAACATAAATTTAAGAACATTATTCTTTAGTAAGCCTTCCTTTAGTAACTTGCATGCATCGCGCTCACCTTGTGCTTTGGCTTCAGATCACTCGCAGCCTTGTATTTTAAATAATATAGCTTAGAAAGTTTTGGTTTATGTATTTTCTTTACCATGGTTGATATTTAAATAAATTTTCCTAGTAAATAATATATTTACACAGTACTTCCATTGTTTATTTCTACCAATTTATTCAATTTTAATTTTGGACATTCATTATTTCCCACTCAGAATGTAAAATAGCATTTTAATGAATCTACTTTAACCTTGGTTAATAAATTATGTGTTCTTTTGTCTAGTGCTGAGATGCTTGTCAATCTGAACATACCGTGGGTAATTCTTGGTCACTCTGAAAGGAGAGCTTTGTTAGCAGAATCGAACGAGGTAATTCATCCCAGTGATTTTTAATAATGAAAATTAAATTATATATTTGTATTGGATCTTACTCTGTTTCTACTTAAAATTTATGTGCTTTTGTGCTGCCTTCTCATTTCAGTTTGTTGGAAGTAAAGTTGCATATGCACTTAGTCAAGGTTTGAAGGTAATTGCTTGTGTTGGCGAGACTCTTGAACAGAGAGAATCAGGATCAACTCTTGATGTTGTTGCTGCACAGACGAAGGCTATTGCAGGTACTTGAATCATCTCAAAAAGCTGTTCCATGATTTCTCTTATTTTAAACTTAGTTAAAATTCGTTTTTCGTAATTAACTATCTTGAACTATATATATATATATATCTAATATCCTAGTTTTAGTTGCTATAAAGAACTGTCTTTGATCTCTCAATGTTATAACTTGTCGACAATATTTTTTCCTGCAACTTCAATTTCCTGCCTTTCTACTATGCTTCGAAGGTGCATAAATCTTCAGTTATTGGGATTTTTTTTTGCCATTTTCTCGTTGGTAAAATATGAAACTAGTTATAAGGCATCTCTTTATGAATTCGAGGAAATGAAGTGAAAAGTTTGAACTATAATCTCTGAAACTTCATGTTTAAATGTTGCTGTACATTCTCTTTTGTTTCAACACATGTTTCCTGTGTAACTGAGAGACTTGGGTTGCCTAGTGTATGTTTCTGTAATGTTCACTCCTCCTCCTCACTTGTTACTAGATTACCAACATTGGATTAATTTTTTTCAAAAGCTCTTGGGACATAGCTAATCGAGCTCTGAACACTGGTAAATGTACAACTGATGCACTTCCATCTTTGTTTGGGTTGTTTTACTCTCCTTTTAACTTTATACTGTACTTACCTTGTTATCGACGGGAAAGTGCTTCTCTTGGGTGCTTCGCGTAAATGTTTGTGAATTGTCAGCTCACTTGTCCATTGTTGCAGTTTTCATGTTCTTTTCATTTAATTGTTTAGAAGGATTTCCTGAGTTTTTTCTTCCAAAAAGCTTTGCACTCTAAATCTGAAGGTTAGTTACGTGAAAAATTTATTGTGTAGTTGGAGCACTTGGTCAGTTTGACTGGGAAGACTTTTCTGATCATTGTATCATGTTTCATATAGTTTAATGGTCCTCTCGACCTATATAGGGAATTATTCTTTTTCCCCCCCAAATCATATAGGGAATGATTCTCATCCTTCTGCTGTAAACATGTTTCTTCACCCCTAAAATGAGAACAGAAGTCCTTGTATTTTTTTAAAAAAGTGAATGATATCTTGTAAATTGAGCTGGGAAATAACAACATGCGTCGACTGATGAGTCTGTCATGGAAATTGTGCATCTTGTTCAGGATTCGGAATAGTGTTTGTTTGCCTTTTTTGACTTGATTCACAACATAAATTCATTTTGATTTCGTGTACAGAACAAATAACTGATTGGACTAATGTCGTCTTGGCTTATGAGCCTGTTTGGGCTATTGGAACTGGGAAGGTTGCCACTCCTGACCAGGCTCAGGAAGTATGTTGGCTTCAGCAATTCCATATTCACATGATACGTACACACGATTATTGCAAAAATCATTTAAAAATGAACTCAGTGGATTATTTCTGGGTTGAAGTTCACATTATTGGTTCTGGTATACTCCTTAAACTTGAAAACAGTGAGCTCAATTTGTGGAATGTATGTACAGGTACATTGTGAATTGAGGAAATGCCTTCAAGCAAATGTTAGCTCTGAAGTTGCAGCCTCAACCAGGATCATGTATGGAGGTAGCGCCCAATGTCTAACCAAATTATGGAACAACAATTGCATGCAAAATTTAGAAATGTGGCTCTATTTGCTTATAATAGAACTATCTTAACAAATCCATGACACATGACATCCATACACTCTCTTTTTGCGAGATAAGACTAGTGTTGCAACCACAACATTTATGTTTTCTTCCTTCACTCGAACATAGTTCTTGTACGACAAACTCAATCCAAACAACCTGATGCTCATTTTGCAAATGATGTGCTTCCAAATTCTACTGAATTGCAGGTTCTGTTAATGGTGGCAACTGCAAGGAATTGGCTGCGAAACCTGATGTTGATGGTTTTCTAGTTGGTGGCGCTTCACTTAAGGTATATTACGACCCTTTCTTCCTCTTCTACTCTGGTAATACTAAGAAAACGATAATTTTTAATAATACAATGGAAGTTAAAATCATATTCCTCGTTTCCCACGTGTAGCCGGAGTTCATCGACATCATCAAGTCTGCTGAGGTGAAGAAAGCTGGTTAATTGTAGTTATCCAGTCTTTGATGATTATTTTTTGAACATTTTGGTTGAGTATAAGCAACTACTGTGTGGTTATTCTACTGGTCTAATTATGACTTTGAACTTTTGGCCGCTTGTTGAAGACAACAGCCTTTAGGGTAATGAATAAATCGAAACAAATCCTTTCTTCTGTTGAAGGAACGATTATGTTTTCTGTTAGTGATTTGATATATTTGGTTAGTTGGAAAATATATTTGCTATTGCTCTGTGCGGGTGTGTAAGTATACTTGAAATTCGACACGTCTCGTCATTATGGTAGTGTTTGCAAAAGTTTATTTCAAGTATTTACAGACTTATAGCCAGTGAAATGTTTGTAAATTGTACGTTGAAATTGAAAGCACTTAAATAGGTTTTACATACATTACCTACATTTTTCCTTATTTGCCTTTTATCAGTGTGTTCTTATATTAGCTCATATTTGGTTCTCTTGTGATTATGAAATTTAAAATATTTCACAATATATAAACAATTGTGTAATTATTACACAATGAAAATATGACATTATTGGAAGGCTACATGATAAACACTACGATTATCCTCTTGTTAAAAATTAAGCAAGTCCAATTAGATTCTTGAGAAAATAGGGCTGGATTACAAATAATATACTGATCTTTTTTTCTTTTGAAAAACAATCCTTCCTTGACTAAATTTTTTATTAAGAATTAGGCAAGTCCATGTGATATATATATATATATATATTTGGTTTTTAATAGGGCTCCTGAATATTCCTGCTTTACTTTTTCCCTGATTCCCTGTGTAGCCAGCCCATTTAACCCGATGTTCCTAAGTCCTAAGTTGCATATATATAGAAGATAATTTTGAAGAACAATAAGGAAAAAAATTGCTTTGAACTTGTTTATTATATTAACTTTTGTCTGGGGTTTTAGGTTTCTAATTGAAATCATAAACAAAAAAATGTTTTTATTTTTTCATTTTATCAGTTTCTATGACAAATTTTACTTTTCTACGAAATTACTGCCTGTCGACCGTTTCTCAAAAAATATGATACAGAAACTAATGATATTATTTCAACATTACAATACTTTTTCGTAATAAACATTCACGATCAAATCATATACTCCATAATTTAGCTGTATTTAGTTACTAGACAAAATTTTTAAATAATTTGACATCTATACTACTAAAAACCGACTTCGACTCTGCAAGATTAATTTAATAAATACGTCTTCATCTTTACAGGAAAGAAGGCAATATTTGAATAATTAATTGGTGATATAATGGTGGATATAATCCAATCCACGTCATCCAAATATCCTCTCCATCTAAATATTCACCACTGCACACCATTGATTTGTGTGCCACAACAATATCCGGTTACAAATTTTTAACCGGGATATTGCTATTTTTTAAAAAATTTCTTGAAGACAACGTGATTGAGACGCGCTTATTTTTTGGGTCGAGGTGGGTCGAGTCTTTTTTGGTCGAGTTTTTTTTTCCTAGTCGAGCTTGGTTACACAAGGGCGAGACCCAAGCTCTTAGGGGTCCAGCTTTTTTTTATTCTTTTTTTCACTTTTATTTAATATTTATTAAATTATATTTAATTATTATGTGAAATATAAATGGACGACTGAATAGAATCTGCACAATGTTTTTTAATGTTATAAATATTGTTTTGTGGTAAATTAGTTTTGTATAGTTCGTTATAAATTTTAAAATTTTATTAATTTTTATTTATTTACAAATTAGTTATTCAAAAATAATCGTTATAAACTTTTTAATTTTATATTTCAATAAAAATATAATATTAAATAATAGATAAAAATAATTAAAGTGGTGAAATGATTTTATTTAAATGAAAATAAAATATTAATTAAAGTGACATTGAAATCCATAAATATTTGGTTGGTGTAAGATATTTGATTGTGAAATATGAGATATTTGAGTAAAAAAATATTTGATTGATGATGTGGATTAGGGGGTCCACAAATATTTGTAGGAAATATCCTTATTACTGTGTATGGCCTAACATAGAATAATATAGATATGACATACAATAAAAACAATAAATTCGGAGAGTATTTGATAAATTTGTCATATTTTATTAATTGTTGATTTTTATGTATATGTATACAAGATTAGAGGTTTGTGTATTCCGGTTCGGAACACAGATATGAGTCAATCAGATAATCTGTGAGCATGTCAACACGAATCTGATAATTTTTTTGGGTTGGTGTCGGATAGTGTTTTCGGTATTGATCGGGTTCGGTACCCGACATATATAGAATTTTTTTTAATATAGTTGTAATTAATTTAATATTTATTAATTATTAATAATAATAAAAGAAAAATTACTTTAAAAAAAGTACAAATGTTCTCCTCTTCACTCTTCACTCGTCTAAGAATTCCCCAGTCCTCGGCCATTTGCAGCGGCTACCCGCTAGGGTCGGCGGTTCATAATCACCGCCCACCGGTATTCTCTTCGTCTTCCTCGGCGATTTTCGGCGGCCACACTGTGCACCGGTATTCTCATATTCTCCCTCAGTGCTTTAATCCGAATTTTGTTCCATAATTCCTTCTGTTTGGTGATGAATGTCGATTATTTCGCCATCTCTGCTAACTTTTCCGGTTTAGCCCCATTATTTTATCCTTTAATTTATGGTTTAGTCACTTAAATTTGGGGGAAAATTCTGATTTTGCACTGGTTACTCTTAACTCAAACATTCAGAAATTTTGAATGTCGATTATTTGGCCATCATTTCATTAGTTTATGCCTTTAATTTCTACTAGTTACTCCAATGTTTACTATAAATTTGCTGAGCAAAAACAGTTAGAACTTGGCTTAAAAAAACAGTTAGAACTTAGAAGGTATATGTTAGTAAATCTTCTTTTTTGCACTGTTAAAAAGCCATCATTTTTAGCACTCGACGAGGTGTACTGCGTGTGCTCTGTTCAGGTATCTGAAATTTTGGGTAAACCGAACCCAGAAAACCCGACCCGCCGCCCACCCGTACAAGATACAATGGAGTGCATTTGGGCACATAAGCCAAGCTAAAAAAAGGCGTTGAGATTTAATGTTAGTGTTTGGTTTGACTTTTAAAACTTTCAAATCATAATCATGAAGTCAGAATGTAGATTATAATTCTTCTACCTCAACTTCTGTTCAATTATTTTTTAAAGAAAAATATCTATCTTACTCAAACATACAGTTGTGTGCTTTCAAAAGAACTTTGCCTAACAAATTGTTTGTTGAAGCCGAGGGCTTCAATATCCAAGCCCACCCATTCCAAAATCTTGTTCATTAAGCAATTTGTTTGACCCTGCATGAGTTGAAACTTGAAAATTAAAAGGGGAGATCGAAAATCCGAACTTTTTTTAAAACATTTTAAACAATGAAAGTTAAATATCATTGAACCACACGGTAAGTTGCTACTGCAGTGCTAAAGTCAACAAAAATTGCAAAAGTTCAGATCTGTTTAAATTGCAGAGAACCTCAGTACATTAGTCCAGAGAAAAGCAAAGAAACTGTTGAAACCATTATTTCCGCTTTCTGAATGTTGACACTATTCAATATGGCTGAATGCCAGAATTATAGAAAACCAAAACAAAACGAAGAATTCAAAATTTCTGAATCAAATTGTATCTTGATGAACATAAACATGATGAAGGGTTGAAGTGTATTGCTCGTGCATGTACGAAGTAAAGCAGGAAATTTACCGCAAAACTAAAGAAATTCACCACACTCTAAAAACCGGCGTTAATTTGGCGAGAATTAAGTTTTTTGTATGTACACAGTGAGTGATGAGTCAAAGCTTGAGCATTTGCTTTGGGATGATTTCTATTTTCTGACCCGGAAGTTCACGCAAAGCTTAGTTGCTCATCATCTTAAGCATTTCATATTAATAACCCAATTCTTTATTTATAAGATTTAAAATATTATTATTTTTTTAACTAATGTTTTTAATCATTCGGGTGTTATAAATAATTTTCTAATCTAACTCAATTTTTATTTCATCAACGTTTGAATTATTTTCATGAATGCCGATTTTTACAGTGCAACGAATCACAACTCTATTTTCGATAAATTTTATGTTTCACCCCATACATGCATGTGCAATACTCTTCGCCTTTTATTATGATTAAGTTCATTAACTGCTGCATTTTAAGATATAATTTGATTCGGAAATTTTGAATTTCTGTTTTGTAATTATGCCTTATTGAATAGTGTCAAAGTTGAGAAAGTGAAATAATGGTTTCCACACTTTCTTTGTTTTTCTCTGAAGTCTGAATTAAATGTACCGAGGTTCTGTGCAGTTTAACTCAGATCTGAACTTTTGCAATTTTTGTTGAGTTTGCCAATTGTATTTTATTGTTCTGGAAAAGGAGTGGGGTAAAATGAGATTGATTGCAGATTTACTTTTCCTTTGTTGAGTAAGTAGTGAAGGCAATAGCAATTTAAAATGTGATTCAATGATATTTAACTTGCATATTTTAAAACATTTTTAAAAAAGTTTGGATTTTTGATCTCCCCTTTTAAATCTAAAAGCCTTTTTTAGTTTGTATCATGTTCAAAAGGCTGTATACTTTTTTTTTATGTAGATTCCTGGACAGTTTTTCTCTCCTTTTCTGTGTAGGTGCATCATTTCATTATGGGTTGGTGTTGACCGAAATAAGAATCACGTTTGAAACACTTTCATAGTGACTTTCAACGATATTCTCTCGTTGGGTATGTGTATTCACTGAGGTGAAAACTCATGAGAAGTTCAATGGAGCACGGTTCTGGAGAAGAAAGTGATGGAAACGATTCTGAAGTGGAGGAGTATGTGGAGGAGACATATGAAGAGCTGAAGAATGGTAAGCACCAAGTTAAAATCTCTGATTACGAGTATACTTGCCCCTATTGTTCTAACAACAAGAAGAGAGACTATCTGTATAAAGAACTCTTGCAACATGCAAGTGGGATTGGCAAGTGCAATTCAGCGAAAAGAACTGCTAGAGACAAGGCCAATCATGCTGCACTGGCAAAATACTTGGAAAATGACATGGGTGCGCATTCTGGTCCTTCAGAGCCTGCTGTTGAGGCTGATGCCCTTGCAGAATCATGACCGTGATGAGATGTTTGTCTGGCCATGGATTGGTATAGTTGCCAACATTCCTACTGAATTAAAGGATGGTCGTTATGTTGGAGGAAGCGGGTCTAAGTTGAGGGATAAGTTGGCAAGCAAAGGATTTAATCCGTCTAGAGTGCGACCTTTGTGGAATTATTTAGGACATTCAGGAACCGCTCTTGTTGAATTTGTTAAAGATTGGCAAGGGTTTAACAATGCCATGTCATTTGAGAAATTTTACGATGCTAATCAACATGGCAAAAGAAATTGGTTGGCAAAAAGTGAAACGAAAGCTGATCTTTATGGATGGATTGCTAGGGCAGATGATTATAATGCTAATAACATTGTTGGAGAAAATCTTCGCAAGATTGGAGACCTCAGAACTGTTTCGGATATCATGGAAGAAGAAGCTCGAAAAACTAACAAGCTTGTAGGTAATTTAACAAATGTTATTGAGGCAAAGAACATGCACTTGATTGAGATGGAGAGTAAGTTCAATGAGACTGAAAGCTCTCTTAGCCTATTAATCATGGAAAAGGATAAACTTCATCAATCTTACAATGAAGGTATGTTGTGTCTAATTTGGAGTTTAAAAAAAAGAAAATGTAATGGATTTAAATTTGATCCTCACATCCATTTTTGCAAAATCAGAGATAAAAAAGATTGAATCAAGTGCAAGAGATCATTTCAAAAAGATATTCAATGACCATGAAAAGCTAAAGATGCTTTTGGTCAACCAAAAGAGAGAGCTTGAATTTCGGGGACAAGAACTGGAGAAACGTGAGACTCATAATGAACATGAGCGGAAAAAACTTGCGGAAGACCTTGAAAAGGTTCCTTTCTCTTTTATTATGTCATTATTGTTTGTGATTTCTATTCGAATTTCCCATATTTGTTTTACTTGACAGAAACAAAGGTGGACATCATGATGCTTGTAAAATTAGCTGTAAACTTGCCCTGATGGCTGAGTGCTGTTGATGTCGAATGACACTAGTCTTATCCTTTCTGCATTTAATTTCTCACTTGTTGATATTTACTTACTGTACTATACATTTTGATGTTATATTGTCAACAAAGCAACAATTTTCCTCAAATAAAATCTCGTAAACCTGTATCTAGCTGTCTAAGCAGCTTCTGTGACGCTCGGCATAACATGGGACTCTTGAGAAACCACTTTTGTCATCCTTGAAGGGGTAGTTGTAATCCACACAGATTATGGCTTTATCATTGTTTATATTTTTAAGGGGACCGTTATAGATGACTGGGGTTTACCACTATCATGTAGAATTGCTTCAAGAACAATTTTAGCAAGTGGACCTGCAAAAGGATATCTTCTTTTGTGGCACTTGATTTAGGGGCCCATTTTTCATGCAAAGCCTTCTAATTCTCCATTTAAAGTGACAGGACTGCCTGAGATCTGAATAATGCATACTTTTATGTGCCTATTTTCTCACGAAGTTCCCAATATTCAAACCTGCTGTTTGCACGCCAAAGTTCTATGGCGCCATAATTTTTTTAGGCTTGTTGTATTGAGAGAATTGAAAATTTCAACATATATTGTCCTTTGTGATAGTGTTCCGCATATTTATAATCTAACCAAGTTATTATGTCATCGTTCTTTCTTCCAGAATGCAGTGCAAAATTGCTCCCTTCAGGCTGCTGCTGAAAAGCAAAGAAAACATGATGATGAAGTAATGATTTTGGCTGAAGAACAGAAGGTATTTAACTTTTCTTATATCCTTATGGTGACTGGAATTGTTCCAGGATGCAAAGTTAAACATGAGTCTATATTCTGGGTTTACTGATTTCAGAAAGAAAAGGAGAACCTCCATAATAGAATAATTTTGCTGGAGAAACAACTGGATGCAAAACAAGCTGTGGAGCTTGAAATCGAGCAATTAAGAGGTAAATTAAATGTCATAAAACACATGGCGGTGGAAGGTGATCTGGAAGTGCTAGAAGAAGTGGATTTGCTGCTTAAGTCCTTGAGGGAAAAGGAAGGAGAGCTCGAGGATTTTCAAGCATTGAACCAAACTTTAATTGTGCAGGAGCGCAAGAGCAATGATGAACTACAAGAAGCGCGAAAAGAACTAGTCAACGTAAGTTTCAAATTTGTTTTCTTCGTTTTATTTGGAAAACTCAGTACCATTCCTTGTCATGAGATCCGGCCTGGGTATGACTGAATGGCCAAGCTACTGATTTAACAGTTAACACGAGCGCAGTTCAACTTTTTTACATTGACTTTCCTGCTGTGTGAACCTCGATGTAGGTTGCTCATGGGAAATTCAATGTACATATTTTAGATTATATGTTTTATTTAGCGCTCACGGGCAACTCCAAGCAACATAGGATAATGCATTTGTTGCACAAGCTGTAAGTTAGAATTTGTGTTTTTCTGAAGAAGCTGATGATATAGCCACATTATAGGTTAAAGTGTTAGCTACTTCTATCATGATTACCCTCTTGATTTTGGTTCCACATGCATTTCATAATTAAAATGGTAACCCTTTAACTTGAAGAAATGTTTTTCCTCCCTGGAGCCAACCAGGCCAGTCGGTAGATTTTTGTGTCTTGAATCATTATGATAGAAGCATGCTAACCGTACATGATATTTCTCGATACAAGCACGTTGTTTGGATAAAATTTGGAGAATGGCTTGATAAAGTTGCTTTCTAGGGCTTGAAAGATTTATCATCGAACGCTCATATTGGTGTTAAAAGAATGGGGGAGCTTGACAGCAAACCATTTCTAGAAGCCATGAAGAGAAAATACAGTGAAGCTGAAGCCGATGAGAGGGCCACAGAATTGTGCTCTCTCTGGGAGGAGTACCTTCGAGATCCTGAATGGCATCCTTTAAAGGTGGTTCAAATTAATGGAAAACATCAGGTATGTAAGCAACATATTCATGTGACTATTTGTTTGTGTGATTGGAATTCTACTTCTGCAGAAAAAATCATGACATCTTTGTTTGTTTTTGCACTTCAAGTGGAAGCTAATTCAGCATCACTCTTTTTTATTTGGGCATCTCTCAAGTGCTACGAACGCTAACATGATGCTAATAAGTTGTAGGCTGATAGCGTTTTTACTTAGTTTCTCACTTTCTCTATTTGTCTATCTTACCCTCTCTAACCACCCCCCTCCACCACCACACACACACGCACACATAGATACAGAAATGAAAAACAAGCAAAAAATGAAGAATACCTGTATTCGTTCATAAACTAAACTGTAAACATGGGATTACACAGTCCAAGCCCCATCAATCAGCTAACAGGTATGCATCAAAGCCCATAGACTCTATACATGTCAAATTGACTTCTACCAATTGAAGCCCAATTTAACAGTGAGATATTGAATGACTGAAGTTTGTTTATCGTATCGAATGATGATATTGATTTGACCTAATGATGGAGCATATGAGTGAGGCCAATTGATCAGGGCCTTTCTCCTCATTTAGAGGGTAGGTTGTGCGTGAAGGGTTTGTGATAACCATGTAATATTTTGTAGGGTTCTGGATTCAAGGGCTAGATATTTGACAAAATTGTTGTGGATAATCTTATTGCTTATCCCTTATTTAGTTCATCGAGGACAAACTACTTGATTTATTGTTTGCCAAGTTGTTAAATGTCCGATAGCTTACATGATTTTATCTAATCGAGATAAAGAAATGTTTTAGTCAAAAAAATTTATAATTATTACATTTCTTAGAAGATTTTGGACCCTCATGAGACGAGCCTGAGTGCTGGTGGTGCTGTCCTCTTATCAAGTTGCAGCTGGATATTGTTTTGCTCCACACTTTAATGTAGTTTTTCCGGTTAAGTAAATAGCAATTCAACTCCTATAAAATTTCGCAGCTGAAATTCCGAATCAAATCTTTTTTAACTAACTCTTTCTATAGACTTGGCCCTAATAGATTCTTGCAGTATATCTTTGGACTCTTTCCAGAACCATTTGTTGGTTCATTGTCGCATTAATAGCCATAAAGGTCTATGAAACCATTTTAAATTATTTATTAAAAAAATTTAAAATGGTAAAAATTAAATCAGCATATCTTTCTAATAGAATTAACTTCCACATTTATTCATGTTTGGGGTTAAAAAAAAAAGGCAAATATAAGGGAAAGAAATGAAAAAAGCCATACCAACCGTACCAGTTTGGTCAATCTAGTAGCCTCAGCCTTAATATAGATAGAGATATATGGAAACGATGATGTATATTATAGTGACAGGAGTGTCAGTCATAATCTAACTCTGGTAAAGTGTCATGATACTATTAGATCTACTTTGTTTAACCTTCCAAAGCAGCCTATCTTACTAAATGAATTAACTTCCACATTTATTCATATATATGGAAACGATGATGTATATTATAGTGATGGGAGTGTCAGTCATAATCTAACTGTGTTAAACTTGTACATCATACTGTTAAATCTACTTTGTTTAACCTTCCAAAGCTTCTTGTATGAAATTCGAACTACTCTATTTAGTTGTACGGCATATTTGTTTGTTTATTTTTACTTGAGACAACCTTTTTACTCGTTTGATGGTTAAGTTCCATTGAATTTCTGTGTTTTATTCAATAATATAACGGAGTGTACTGGATCCAATGCATGTAAAAATCTATTATTTTCAAAGTAATGACTTCATTGGTATATTTGAGTGTCTAGTATCCTTAACGCTTGAAGTGTGTGGCTGATGAATGTAGATTCTTGCTGTTGTGAAAAAATTAATTTACGAATTTTGCATCGCCTGTTCATCAATTACCAGAAATGTAAGGTAGTCATGATAAAGTCAATTGATGTTTAATATTCCAATTTTAAGATCATTGTGTAGATAAATAAGTTTGACAAATGGTTAATAGAATTACATTTTGAGGCAAATGGATGCGACTTACCGTTTCATGATATGTATTTAACACAAACATAGTGCATTATCTACAAATCTTGTGTGGAATGATGAAATGCAAATACAGAATCCTATTTGATTCACATGATAGTTCATTCTAAACTAGAATAGATTAAAAGATGAAGTTGGGTTCAGAGTGGTTAAAAATTGGCAAGTCGTGCACAATTCTCTTGAGTTTATTATTGCCACCGGTCTCGATCTTATGGTTTACAAACACTTCCTCGAATGACTTCTTTTGTTGTTGCAGACAGTGATAAATGAAGAAGATGAAAAGCTAGTAGATCTTAAAGCAAATTGTGGTGTCAAAGTTTACGATGCTGTGATATCCGCTTTATTCGAGATAAACGAATACAACCCAAGCGGGCGATACATTATTTCTGAACTATGGAACTATGAAGAAGGTAGGAAAGCTACTTTGAAAGAAGGAGTCACCTCTTTATTGAAGCGA